>NC_140595.1:205570891-208137141 GCF_964204655.1 Triturus cristatus | reverse complement strand
CCTTTCCGCCTATACCACTTCTGCCCAGAGTGCTGAAGAAGATCCGGTGCGACTGGGCCCAAGTCATCCTTGTGGCTCCGGATTGGGCATGAAGAGTCTGGTACACCGAGCTGCTCAACATGGCCATCGATCCTCCGATCTGACTGCCTCTTCGGGAGGATCTTCTGTCGCAGCAGCAGGGGACGGTCCTCCCGAACTTGTCCAGTCTCCACCTCCTTGCATGGAGATTGAGCGGTGGTAGTTGATGTCTTTCGCACTGCCTCCTGAAGTCTGTAATGTAATCTTGGCAGCCAGGCGTCCTTCCACTAAGACTGTATATGCCTGCCGGTGGAACAAGTTTGTGGCATGGTGCACAGCAAAGGCTGTGGATCACCTTTCTGCCCCTCTTTCTGAGGTTCTCTTGTTTCTTCTTTCTTTAGCCCAGCAGGGCTCTGCTCTGGGGACTCTCAAGGGCTATCTTTCAGCCATCTCTGCCTTCCTTAAGCTTCCAGATCAGCCTTCCCTTTTCAAGTCCCCGGTTGTAAATTGTTTCTTGAAAGGCATAACTCATCTTATTCCTCCTATTCCTTTCATTATGCCTCAGTGGGACTTGAACCTGGTTTTAAATTATTTAATGTGTGCTCCCTTTGAGCTGCTTCACAACTGTCCTTTGCGGCTCTTGACTCTCAAAACTGCGTTCCTGGTGGCCATCATCTCTGCCAGATGAGTGAGTGAGCTCCAGGCGCTTTCTTCTAAGCCTCCTTTTCTCTCTGTCCATCCGGACAAAGTTATCCTCAGGACCGTCCATCCTTCCTGCCCAAGGTTGTCACTGCCTTCCACATCGGGCAGACTATCACTCTGCCCACCTTTCTTTCCGCCTCTGCATCCTTCGAAAGAGGAAGAGAGGCTCCACCGTCTGGATCCAAAAAGTACAATTTCCTTTTATTTGGATCGCATCAAACAGTTCCGGGTGGACGACCAGCTCTTTGTTGAGTACATGGGTGCTAAGAAAGGGCAGGCCGTACACAAGTGGACTATCTCCCGGTGGGTCGTCTTGTGTATCAACGCCTGTAATTTTCTGGCAAAGAAGGGGCCTCCAGTGGGACTGCGCGCCAATTCCACTAAGGCAACGGCAGCAACTACTGCTTTGGGACGTGGAGTTCCTCTGAATGACATTTGTCAGGCAGCTACGTGGGCTTCGTTGCACACATTTACCAAACACTACTGCCTTGACAGTGAAGTCCGGAGAGACGGCTTCTTTGGCCGTTCTGTTCTCCAGGACTTTCTGGTGTGATCTTGGTTCGCAGACCCACCACCAGGGCTGGTATTGCTGAGGTATCTATTCTAAGGTAAGGAATCCATAACGAACATGTTGCTTTCAGATGAACAAGTTACTTACCTTCTGTAACAATATATCTGTAAGAAACATCAGTTAGTTATAGATTCCTTACCTCCCCACCCATCCTCCCTGTTCTGCAAACTGATTTCTAGGGTTAAGGACATCCTTTCAGGGCCCTAGTTTTGTGCACCAGTGGTCAGTGTTGTGCATGGCTCTGCGTTTCTGGCACGGAAAGTCGTGTACAGAACTGATGTCAGCGCGCGAGGGTGGCGTCTAAGTAGCTGCAGCAACGTCATCCTGGCGACCACGACGCCAACGACGGACTTGGAGCTGACTGACGCCACCTTCCGACGCGCAGAGGTACTGCTGACAAAAAAACTTTCCGGATCCATTCTGACGCCTGGGGGTAATTCTAAGGTAAGGAATCTATAACTAACTAATGTTTCTTACAGATATATTGTTACTGAAGGCAAGTAACTTGTTCATCAGGGCATATACCTGGTGGTTCATCACCTGGCAGGTTCCCTGAACGCCAGGGCAGACGATCTCAGCCGCCGGTGCATTTTGGATCACGAATGGCGTCTTCACTCGGAGGTGGTGCAAGGTCTGTTTAACAAGTGGGGAGAACCTTGGGTAGATCTGTACGCTACCAAAGAGAACGCGCAATGTCAGCATTTCTGTGCGTTGGAGTTTCCAAAGGCGGCTATCGCTTGGCGACGCTTTTCGTTGCGAGTGTAGTTGCTGACTCCTCTATGGCTTTTTGCCTGTAACACTTCTTCCCAGAGTGTTGAAGAAGATCAAGCGCGACCAGGCCCAAGTCATTCTTGTGGCTGCGGACTGTGCACAAAGAGTCTGGTACCCCGAGCTTTTGAACATGGCCATCGATCCTCCAATCAGACTGCCTCTTTAGGAGAATCTTCTGTCGCAGCAGCAGGGGACAGTCCTCCACCCAAACCTGTCCATCCTCCACCTCCTTGTGTGGAGATTGAGTGGCGACAGTTGACCGCTTTTGCCCTTCCTCCCCAAGTCTGTAACTCCATCTTGGCAGCCAGGTGTCCCTCCACTAAAACAGTACACGCCTGTAGATGGAACTAATGTGTGGCATGGTGCACGGCAAAGTATGTGGATACCCTTTTTCAGAGGTTTTCCTCTTCATTCTATCCTTGGCCCAGCAGGGCTCAGCTCTGGGCACCCTTAAAGGCTATCTTTCGGCCATTTCGGCCTTCCTGATCAGCCTTCTCTTTTCAAGTCTCCTATTATAAATAGATTTCTTAAGGACATTACTCATCTCTTTACTCCTTCCCCTTTCGCAATGCCCCACTGGGACTTGAATCTTGTCCTTACTTAGCTTATTTGTGCTCCCTTCGAGCCACTACATAATTGTCCTCTTTGTCTTATTACTTTAAAGACTGCTTTCCTGCTCTCCCATCACCTCTGCCCGTAGGGTGAGTGAGCTACAGGCTCTGTCCTCCAAGTCTCCTTTTCTTGCTGTTCATCTGGACAAAGTGGTCCTTCACACTAGGCCCTCTTATCTGCCCAAAGTGGTTACCTCTTTCCAGATAGGTTTGACCGTCACATTGCCTACCTTCTTCCTGCCTGCACACCATTCCAAAGAGGAAGAGAGTCTCCACCGTCTGGACCCAAAACGTGTGCTGTCCTTCTACCTTGACCCCACTAAAGATCAACTCTTCGTGGGTTATGTGGGCGCCAAGAAAGGTTGGGCCGTGCAGAAACGTAGCATCTCTCGATGGGTTGTCCTATGCATCAAAATCTGCTATTCTTTGGCGAAAAAGAAACCTCCAGTAGCACTTCGCACCCATTCTACCAGGGCGATGGCAGCCACTACTGCTTTGGGACGTGGAGTTCCGTTGCTTGACATCTGCCAGGCAGCCATGTCGGCATCCCTGCACACGTTCACAAAACATTACTTCCTGGACAGCCAAGTCTGGAGAGACAGCTTTCTCTGCCGTTTTGTTCTGCATGACCTCCTGGTGTGAACTTAGTTTGCAGACCCACCACTTGGTTTTGCATTGCTGGGGTATCTATTCTAAAGGTAAGTAATCTATAACTACAGTCTCTTTCAGATGAACAAGTTACTTACCTTCGGTAATGATGTATCTGTAAGAGACATATGTAGTTAAAGATTCCTTACTGCCCCACCCATCCTCCCCGTTCGGCGAACTGACTTCTAGGGATAGGGACTCCCTTCTAGGGCCCTAGTTATGTGCACCAGTGGTCGGTGTCTTGCATGGCTATGCGCTTCTGGCGTGGAAAGTCGTGTCAGAACTGACAGCGCGCAGGGGCGGCGTCAAAGTAGACAGCTGTTAGAAATGGGGGTCTCTAGTCGATAGTGGCTGGTGCCGATGTTGAATAGTAACCCTTCTTCCTAAGTCAGAGTAAGGGTGTCTACACCCTTTGATAACCCCTGCTCAACCCTGTGGTAACGTAGCATGAGCAGACAGGCCTATCTCAGAGGCAGTGTGTGAAGCATTTAGGACCATACACAATAACGCAGGAAAGACGCTACAAAATAGACACCACAAGCAGTTATAAAAAAATAGTTATCTTTATATAGATTAAACACGAAACTGAAGAATACTCGAAGAACCACAATGCACGTAATTACAGATTCATCTTAAGAGCGATGAAAGCACTTGTGCGTGCAGGTGGAACAAACTTAGTTCGGGCCGGGTTCTATGCGACCCGGTGATGCACAATGTACAAAGTACTTAGGATATAAAGGGGCACGGTGCACAACTCCTCAGGGAAGGTGCGGGATGGCAGGCGGACTCACAGCAGCCACAGTTCTTGGGCGGTGGCGGTCCGCAGCGTGCACTCACGATAATCCTGGGACGGGCGTGGAAGCGGCACCCAGCGGTGCACGCGGAAGTTGACAAGGTTCCCGATGTGGGACTAGCGTGGGCACTCAGCGGTGCAGCTCTTCAGCTGCAGCGGCCCACGATAGCGATGATTCTTGTGGCAAAGTAAGGATGGGCACTCAGCGGCACAGCTTCTCGATGGCGGCGGCCCGAAACGGTGATAGTAAGGACTCTCGTAACAAAGCCAATGCGGGCCTGCAGTGACACAGCTCCTCTGCTGCAGTGGCCCACAGTGGCGGTGGTTCTGATTATCGTAAAAGGGCAAATGCGGGCACCCAGCTGCAGAGCTTCTCAGCGGCTGCGGCCCACAATAGCGACAAGGTTTTTCGTAGCAAGGCCAAGATAGGCGCTCAGCGGCACATCCCCTCGGCTGCAGCGGCCCACAATGGTGTCAACAATGGATCTTGTAGCAAGGCCTATGCGGGCACTCAGCGGCACAGCTCCTCAGCTGCAGCGGCCCACAGTGGCGATAGCAATAGTTTCCGTAGACAAGGCAAATGCGGCTACTCAGCGGCACAGCTTCTCAACTGCAGCGGCCCACAATGGCGATAGCACTAGTTTCCGTAGGCAAGGCAAATGCGGGCACTCAGCGGCTTCTCAACTGCAACGGCCCACCATGGCGATAGCATTCGTTTCCGTAGGCAAGGCAAATGCGGGCACTCAGCGGCGCAGCTTCTCAACTGCACCGGCCCACAATGGCGATAGCGATAGTTTCCGTAGACAGGCAAAAGTGGCGTTCCCCACAGTAGATCCAGAGGCCTTGCATTTCTCGACAGAGGCCTCACCTGTGAGTAGGATTTCTCTCAATAGGAATCCGGGCTGCTGAGTAATTAAGTTTAATGTCCCTGAGACTTCGGCAGGCGGCAAGCTCTATTGAGGCCCTTGGGTAGTTGCTTCAGTGGATGGATGAAAGTTTCAAAGTCCTTTCCCTCTCATTTACATGGTCAGAGGTTCGTCTTACTCCACGAAGGGGTTTCAGCTCAGATCTTTATACCCCAAAAGTCTTTGTTCTTGAGAAAGTCACAAATCACACGACCCGTCCAGAACCAGTTTGGTGTCGACTTGGGTCACTTTATTTACGAGGCTGCATCCTCCCTTTCAGGGAGAGGGGCCCACCATCAGACACCCAGCGGGAGGTGAAGCCATCATTCACCTTGCCAGGCACAGCCCTGCTCAGATCAAAGGGGTCACCCCTCCCCATACTTCAATGGCAGATTGCTCCATTTGACCCAGGTCGGCCCCGGCCTGCCCTGGCCCTCTGAACCAGACAACCAATACACATACCAGTGAAACACACAGAAAGACTTAGACAAAAAGATACCTACTTTTAAAAAGCGGCAGTTGCACACGCAGAACGTAAAGACAATCACTACTACCAGATGCACGTTAATATTTGGAGCGGCTGATTTGGTTGCGAGGCCAGTCTGCCACATGGAGACACTCTTGGTTTATGGGGGCCTGGCCACTTTATTGGATTTGCCATTTGATGGATCAAGGGTGTTTGGTGCCAAGGCAGATTCAGCCTTGGAGAGATTCAAGGGCAGTAAGGGCGAGATCGTTGGGCCTTCAGTCGCAACCTAAAGATTATAGGCAGTATAAGAGGTTCTGGGGATTTGACCAGAACTTTTCCTTTCAAGGCAGAGGCCAGTACCAGCAATAGCAGTGCTGCACACCTCCAATCCTCATCTATAGGGGTCAGGGAGAGGCAAACAGCAAGGGGATGACCATCAGCCATCTTCCTCCCTGGCTAATCTCACATGAAAGTACCACTAGTTTCACCATCTTGGAGCATGCTTGTTGAGTGCCTATTTTGTACCTCAATGAAGGTCAGTATCTACAGATCTTTGGTCTTGTTTATTGTGGAGAATGGGTATGCACTACTCTTCCAGGAGTATCGCACTCCCTTTCTTCCCCACATGGCTTTTATTCAGATGAACACCTTCTGCTCCTCCAACTCTACTACAGAAAGGTGCAGTAGAGTTGGTTCCAGAGCAGGAACAGGGCCAGGGATGCTAATCCCGGTACTTCCTGATTCCCAAAAAAGACTGTCGTTTGTGGCCACTCCTTGACCTCAGGATTTTGGACTGCTTCATCAGGCAGGAATAGTTCAAGATGCTGACCTTTGCACAGGTGCATCTTGCGCTAGAGAAGGAAGACTGGATGGACATTAACGTGTGTATGTGTGTGTGTGTCCGTCTGTGCGTCCGTCCGTCCGTCCGTCCGCCCCCTGTGTGAGTGTGCCCTAGCGTGCTTTCACATCGATACTGTCTGGTTCACCTCGAAGGCTGGAACAACATGGGTGGAAATGAACGTCAGCACGCCGACGAGGGCTTCTTATGGTTTCGATGATGTCACATGGAGCCGCATACGGAGCCGTGGCATTATGACGACTTTAAATTTGTCAAAGTGGAGAACTGGAAATAAATGTTTCTGTGGAATGCTGGCGCATTGGGCATTTCAAAAGGTGAAGAATCGACAGGTAGATACTATATCCACCAGAAAAGGTTACCGAAGGTAAGTAACTTGTTCTTCAGGAGGAAAATATGGTAAAGTTGGGGAGCTTCATGTAAAATTGATCAAGATTTCATGCAGTTCAGGCACTCATGATATCCAGTATATGGCTTCCTCAGCTAGGGAGCTCACATTGTGCAACGTTGAGGCCTTTTTCTGTCTAAGCTGCCTGATGTCACGGCCATAGTTTATATTGCATCGGTCTTAGGTTTAATTTTATGCATATTTCTCAAATGCATTTGTTTAAAAATTATATGCATTTTTTTTTTAAATGATATGCATTCTGAGTGTTCAGTTCTTGTGCTTTTCTGCACACCAACTTAGCCTGCCAGTGAGGATTGGTGCTGAAGACTAGGAGGGACAAATAGACAAGGTCCTTTCTTTTTTATTTCCACCAGATGTTAAGCACAACTTTGGATGATAATGTAAGGTGCAGAAACCGCTAAGAAAGCTTACACAGGTTTTGGTTTTTCTTGCCTCTCTGTAATCACTCATTCTGCAGACTTAGTTTATGTCACCCAACTCACAGTCTTATGTTAATTGGCTTATAACAATTGAGCGTAAAGGTATCCATTATTTGCTGTATTACACCAGAAAATTCTGAGACTATGTCTTCCATATTATCACATATCTTTACAGATTCTTCCCCTATTGTCCCTTCACCATCTATAAAAACTAGCCGTCATTCAGGCATTATATCCAGTCAAGAAAGTAAAAAAAGTTCCACTCAACAAAGGAGTCTGACTGCAGCAAGAATACTCAGGAGACTTGAAAAGAGTCCAAGTCCAGCGCAGAGCAGTGGATGGACAGATGATGAACTGGAAGACCAGATGCAAAATGTTGTACGATCATTTAATCAAGGTAAAGAAGTCATTTTCAGTTGTTTGTCGTCACATTTGCTTTCCATTTGATTGCTTTGTTACTTGGAGTCTCTGAGTAAAACCTCACATTCTAAGCAAGCATTTTGCAGCTCTGACTAGGAATAATTGCCTTGGTTTGAATCCTAAGGTAACTAAAAGAGCACCTCCAATTCTTAACATTATTATTTCCTCATGTGCTTTTCACCAGTGCAAGAAGCTAAGTGCCCCTCATACATACCATCATGCTCTGCAGGCTGATGTGGAGGAAAAAACGTTTCATTTGTTCGAAAAGAGGTCTTTTCTCAAAACCTATTTTAACTGTGTCTTAAGAATGGCAAGTGGTATTGTCAGTGAACTTGTATTTTTGATGAATACTTCTAACTGCAGATTCCTCACCTTTAGAATATTCCCTAGGCGCCTGACTGGATCAGAAAGGTTGCATAGCAGTGCTCCCAGACGCCATTTGGTGACATTGTTCGGCTCCACATTGGCTTGGTTCGTCCCTGGACGAGACAGAGCTTAGCCTCATATAAGTGCCACCCTTTCCCACTGAATTCAGTTCCTTTATTTCTGTCCCTTTGTATGTGGATCTGGAGCTCCACTCCCTTTCGTTGGTTGATAAATGAATTTTCTTTCCAATGTGCAAGAGAACGATGCATCCACCGAGGACTACAGGGTTCAAACTATGCCATGACAGTAGGAAACAGATGTTGGTGCCAGACCCACACAACGTCTGCTTTTAGTTTTTGGGCTTGGAGCACAACACTAAGGGCCAGACGTACGACCGTTTTTGCATGCGCATGCAAAAACATCATGGGCCATGTTCAAAGCCTATATAGGTTTTGCAACTCGCTATTTGGAAGGGCGTTCCCTTCCAAATAGTGAGTCTCAAAACCATGTACTAATGTTTTGCGGTCGCAAAACACTCGCAATTATCACCTACTTCAAGTAGGTGGTAGTGCATTCGCAAATGAGAAGGGGTCACCAGGTGACCCCGTCCCCTTTGCGAATGCATGCGAAAATATTTCTGTCTTAAAAAATGAAACGAAAACGTTTCATTTTATTTTTTTTCAAAAGCATCCCGTTTTCCTTTAAGGAATACGGGCTGCATTTGAAGAAAAAAAGCTGCTTTATTTAAAAACAGTCCCAGACATGGGGGTCTGCTGAGCCCAGCAGGCTGCCATACCTGGGAGGGCATGTCATTCCCAATGGGCTCGCATATTGCGAGAGGCTCATTAATATTAATGAGCCTTGCAATTTGCGACCCCATTGGTAATCGCAAACAGTGTTAAACACACTGTTGTAAATTTTATTTTGCACCTCACAATTTACAACTGCGAGGTTCGAAATAAAATGGTCGTACATCTGGCACTTAGTCATGGGGGGAATGCGCCCTCATGTACCGGATGGCAATCGAGGACCATGCTGGGGATCTGGATGTCACAGACCACCGAAAGAAGTCAAGGGTGTTGAATAAGTGCCTCTCCAAGTCGAGGGTCCCCTTGCACTGAGCCCACAACAGTTTCTCGTCTCAGTTGAAGTAATTTGATAAGCCCAAGTCTAAGAAAAAAAGGTAAGAAGTTGCAGCAGGACTCTGCCCCATCCCACCACTCACTGTCTAAAGAGAAGTCCGGAGGATGTCAAGGTTCCAAGCACTCTAACTCGCGATCGCGATTTCCTGATGTACCGGAAACGCTGCAACAGGTAGAGGCCTTTAAGTTGGCCATGTTATATATTCTGGACACTTTACAAGCTCCTCTGGCATGCCTTTGGGACCCAGGGGCCTCAAGTCATCTTACCGCCAGCAAATCCATCCTCCACGCTGTCTGTGCCCCTCAAACCCACCTCTCGTTCCGCATTAATCATGGTGTCCATTCCATTCCACTTCTAAGATAGACAGCAGTCCTTTTTTACTGGCGCCAATCCTGGTGTCATCGGAGGTCATTCCTCTGTTGATTCTGGTGTATGACCTTGAGCCCAATCTGCTTCAAACCTGCCTGAGGTCGCATCTTTGTTCCATTCCAGCGCACCCGTACCCAGTCTGCTCCGATTTTGCCAAAACATTTTCTCTTCTACGAGGCCTTCCTCGAAATTTCATCACCTTTTTGATTTGAACTCTAGTCAACCTGATGATGGCAGAGGTGACTATGGGGATGACTTGCCCCCACACTACGATGATGATGACATCTACATGGACTTACAGGAAACCAGTGGGCTGGATACCTTCTCGAACATGGAGATGGTGTCTCTACTTGGACCCCGTAAGAAGAAAGCACATCTATTTTAGTGGTGACTAGGCGTGCAGCTGGGGTCTTGGATCTAAAGCTACCTTCATTGGAAGTCCAGACAAATGCCATTATGGAGGTTTTGCACCCGGCCAGCTTCATCTGAGCCCTTATTTCCATTTAATGAAGCCCTAACTCAGTGTTATGGGTACTTGGACAAATCCCTGCTCGTACCCACATTAAACAGGTACGTGGCCAGGCTTCATTGACTGGCGCAGGGCCACCTGCACTTTGTTGCACAGCACCCTACTCTTGAGAGTTTGATGGTCCAAACAACCACCAGTAAAGTTAACCTTTAATGCATTCCCTACAACCCCGCTGGACAGAGTAGAAAAGGATTGAGGCACTTGGAAAGCAACTTTTTTCCTCTGCCAGTTGGACTTTGAGATCAAGGTAGTTTGGCTATTGCGCTGCTATATGTACATCCTTTGGGACATGACTCTCAAGATTTTTCCGGCTGTCTCTGATAAATTCCGGGCTTCTTTAGATCAAACCATTCAGGACGGTTAAGATGCAGCAAAGTATGTTGTTTAGGCTGGCCTAGATAAAACTGACTGCTTGGAGAATGCAGTAGGCACTAGTGTGATGCTCTGCCATCAAGCATAGTTGCGATCCACTGGATTTTCTGGCGACTTACAGGCTTCTCTAATAAATATGCCTTTTGATGGGTCCCTCTTCTTTGGCAAAAAGGCTGATGCCTTCTCAAGCACTTAAAAAAACAAAAAGGCCCATAGCGCATTCCATGAAAATTTCTACTGTTGTGCAGTTTCCTCTGCAGTGCCCCTCCTTTCAAGGCTACTTTAGGGGGCTGGCATATGGCATCTCCAGGCCCTCCCACCACTGCAACAGACACCCAAGTCCTTTTGGTGCAGAGGATGGGGATCAGGCAGACATCGGGCCAGTCACCAGGGACACTATTCCGCTCACTGCTGCATCATCAGCCTCCAAGCCACTTTAGTTTGCCCATAGCAGCACGCATCCACCACCGGGTGTATGTGTGCTGTTATGGGCAAACTAAAGTGGCTTGGAGACTGATGATGCAGGGCTGAGCGTAACGGGGTGGCAGGACCAGATATTTTCATTCAGGGTGGTAGGCCATTACTTACAACATATTGGTCCTCCAGATCGTCCCGCAGGACTGTGCCCTACCATTCCTTTCCCACCCTGCTTGGCTCCCTTCTGCATCAGAGCTTCTCTTAGAGGAGCACCTATCCAACCTGTTGGAGCTCTGTTGACCAAAGTGGCCATTTAGAGAGTATCGATCTCATAAGTGTGGGTAGATTACTACTCCTGTTATTTTCCTGCTTGTATGAAGTATGGAGACCTTTATCCAAATTGGGATCTATGCCATATGAATGCCTTACTCGTGAAGGACAAATTAAAAATCGCCACCTCGGCCTAAGTACTGTCTGCGCTTGATCCGGCAGCTGGATGATCGCATTTAACATGCCGAATGGGTACTTTCATGTAACTTTCCTGCAGTTTCACAGACATTAACTGCGGTTCAAGGCCAGCCAGCAGCGTTTTCAGTTTATCGCACTCCCCTTCGGCCTTACCAGCGCCCTGCTGGTATTCATTAAAGGGATGGTGGTATTGCTGCCCATCATCAGAGGTTTGAGCTACCGTTTTTTCCCTATCTCAGTGTCTAGCTGTTGGACGCAGGCTCTCCAGAGTCAGCCGTGGACCACCTCCAGACAACAATGCACCTCCAGACTTTGTTGGGGTTCAGCTAAAGTAACAGCTGACTCCTTTCCAGTGGCTTCCTATTGTAGAAGGCGTTCACGATAAGGTGTACTTTGGGGCCTTCAAAGAATAGCAGGGCCCGCTGTCTACACTAGATTGATTTCACTTGGCCCAGACTTGGGTCACGTTTATAAAGAAGGACCAAGGGCTGAATCAGACTCGAGAAGATAGAGGAAACAAATAGGATAAAAGGAAACGTATTTTATTTCAATAACGATATTCAAAAAGATGATCAATACATGAAGGGCACAAGAGGACAGAAGCCAACGCACGTTTCGGTGTTAGTTACACCTTCATCAGGGCAATGACTATGTAAGGCGTGTGGGACAACACGGAAGCCTTTCAATAAAAGATGCTATTATGGATCAGCTCTTCTGTGAGATATTGAGGCGACAATGAGTATGTATCAAGGGAGGCACATCAATTCCAGAGTTGGGTCCAATCGATGGTAATCTGGGGGGACAGTCAATGGGCGGCCACTAGGCGAAGGGGGTTAGGAACGTCAGGGGTGGGTAACTCTGGACATGGCCGGTAAGAGTATTCCGGGGTATCGAGATAATACACAGAACAATTTTCACAACAAGGTACGCCGTCACGCGGTGTGGTAAGTTTAGGAAACCCCGCAGATAGATCCTCGCAATAGCAGCTAAAAAGATGAGGGTAAAGTAAATCTCTAAATCGCCCGTAGGGTGTAGGGTCGTTAGAGAACGCGACGCTCAAGCGAAGGAGTGGCAACAGTGATGGGCCCCGATAGCTCATGGCTTCTGTCCTCTTGTGCCCATTAGAAGAATCTATCTACTCACATGAATTGGAAATGCACAAGCCTGTCTGAAGTGTTATTACTTTTTAGATCTCTACATTGTTGATGTGACTTTTAACTTTATTGACTAATTTGTATAATATTTGTACATGTGTTTGTTCTGTCCTATACATGAACACTTTGTTTGAATGAGTGATTGTATGTCTGTCTTTATGTGTGGGACCTCCATGTATGTTTAAATCAGATTGTATGCTATATTGTTTATCCTTCATGTCTTGATCATCTTTTTGAATATCGTTATTGAAATAAAATACGTTTCCTTTTATCCTATTTGTTTCCTCTATCTTCTCGAGTCTGCTTCAGCCCTTGGTCCTTCTTTATAAACGTGACCCAAGTCTGGGCCCAGTGAAATCAATCTAGTGTAGACAGCGGGCCCTGCTATTCTTTGTTGGCTCTCGTTGTTCCCTTTTCCCCTGTCTAACCATCCAACCCTTAGGGACCCCCCCTTCTTTTGAATTTTGAGAAGTACTTTGGGGCCTTACCTCCGTCGCCATGAGAACAGGCCAATCAGGGTATGATCCTGACTTTTCTGCTTTAGTCCTCGATCTTGGGGAAAGAAGCTTTGTGCCTCTTGGCCTCGAGCATCCTGTTTATCCACTTCGCCATTTGTCATATGCAGGCTCTGCGGTGGGATGTTAAGTCTTATTGGGCCCAGCAACAAGGAAAGCTGTTGCATGGCATCCAGGTTTCAGAGGCATCTTCTTCAGATCTGCAGTGGCAACTGCTAGACTGCAACTTGACCAGCAGCAGACTTTTCTCCTTCCCCCACCCAGAGTTTGAGGGTGGTGACAGAAACACAGTCCCCTCAAATCTGTTGGAGCTCAGGCCATTGACTTAGCATTGAAATCCTTCCTTCCATCTATCAAGGTATAGCTGTTACAGGTTTTCGTGGACACCACCGCCGCCAAGGGTATTGCAACACGCAGGGCCAGGTGGGGTCCTGGGCTATGTGCGAAGAAGCTCTGCGCCTTTGCATTTGGTTAGAGTGTCAGGGCATCTCCTAAATCATGAACAACCTAGCAGGATATTTGAATGTCAAGGTGGACAACGCCTGGTGTATCACCAATGGCAGTTGCATCCCAATGTGGAATTGGACATCTCTTTATGGTAGGGAGGACCCATAGCTGGATCTTTTCACCATTGAATGTGCAGTGTCAAGACCGTTGCACATTGAAGTACCCAAGAATCCTCTCTGTAAGAGAAGCATTCGGGCTATAATAGAGCACAGGATTTCTATACACCGTTTTGCCACTGCCTCGCCTACACAAATTTCTGAAGAAGATCAGGAAGGACCGGTCCCTAGTCGTCTTAATGGCTCCAGATTGAGTCAGAGTATTGAGGTACCTAGAGCTTCTGGGCATTAACATTTGTCCTGCAATCAGGCTACTGTTGCCACCGGACATTCTGTCACAGCTGCAGGACAGAGTTCTGCTCCTGAACCTGCATATTCTTTACCTCCATGTGTGGAGATTGAACTGCAGCAGTTGAGTGCGTCTTATAGGCCACTATAGCATGTGGATGTCACCCTCATGTGCAGGTATTCTTGAACAAATCCCATCTGTGCTGTATGTGGGACAATTTTGTGGCCTAGTGTGTAGTCCGCAACACATACCCTTTACAAGCCAAACAGTCAGATGTATTACTGTTTGTTTTGTCTTGTCCTTGGTCCAGCAAGATCTTGCACTGCACTCTCTTCAATGTTATTTCTCAGTCCTTTCATTTTTTTTTGTTTGCTAGCCCAATCCTCCTTTTTAAATCACCTACTGGTGGTGCTTTTATGTAAGGTTTGGCACATATGTTCCCTACCACACCGTTTCTGATGCCACAGCAGTATCTCAATTTGCTTTTGATTTCCTTACGTGGTCCCACTTGGAACCCATGCCCTGCGGCTCCCTACATCTTCTCACATTCAAAACAGTCTTTCTCGTTGCGATCAATGTAGATCATCTCATGAACGAGCGACAGGCTCTATCTGTGTGGCTGCTTTATGTCACCCTGTTTCCAGATAAGCTGGTGGTGTTGAGGACCAAGAAGGCCTTCTTGTCAAAAGTTGTGACTCCGTTTCACATTGGGGAATCCATCACCCTCCCAACATTCTTTGCTTTGTCATTCCCCTCAAAAGAAGAGGGGAGACTCCAGTGACTGGATTCCAAGAGAGCTCTGAGCTTTTATCGTAACCGCACAAAGATCATCGGGTAGACGGTCAGCTCTTTATAGGATGCTCTGAAGAAAGGCAAGGCGGGGCAGAAACATTGTCACAATGGATGGTGCTCTGCTTTATACTGCCAATGCATTTACCAAGAAACAGCCTGCAGAAGCGCTGCATGTTCATTTCACCAGGGCCAAGACTGCTACCACTGCTTTGACACACTGTGTCTGTTCTCAACATCTCCCAGTCTGCAACGTAGATGTCAGTGCACATGTTGACATAGCACTACTGCCTTGTCGGCCAGGTCTGGCAGGAAGAGCATTTTGTACGTTTGGTCCTCCAGGACTGTTTGGCCTGAGCCGCCTCCACAGTCCCTCCATCTTCAGGAGGTACTGCTTTGGTATGTATCTAAATGTGAGGAATCTGTGGTGATAGATATTGCAGCAGGGGAGCAAGTTACTTAACTTCGGTAATGTTCCTTCTGAAGGATAGTCTAACTGAGGATTCCTCACTACCCTCCCACTTTGCTGTTCGGTGGAGTTGGTCTCCTTTTGTCATCTGAAAAGTTTCCAAATTAGAGATCTGCTCACTAGTACCTCTGATTATTTGTTGGTGCTCTGCGTCTGAGGGTGGGGAAAGAGTCAAGCAAGTAACTGACATTGGTGCACAGGCTTGGTTGCTTCTATGCGGCTCTGCTACATCTCTTGCAGAATAAAACAAGGAAAACACTGGGTTGCAGACAGCACCTAGCGGCATAGGGGAGCAGTGATATGAAAACTTCCATATCCAGTCTGGAGTCTGGGAAATATTCTAAAGGTTAGGAATCCACATGTAGATAAAGTATCCACCAAAAAGAGCATTACAGAAAGTATTTAACTTTTTCTTCTTGTCCCATAAGAAGTCCTCCTTCAGTTCACATGCTAACTGGAATAATCTCCAATATCAAAAGTATCTCCAGCATTTTGTTTCCTTAACCCATGTTGGTAGAGCCATGTTCGAAATAAAGAAAACCACTCAATGTCTAGAAATGTAGAAGGCCATTGCTGCATAGAGTGGGCGATTTGGTCCTGCACACTTATCCCACTTATTCTTTCTTTTCTTGACTATGATAAAATATTGAAGAATCTCATCAGGGCATGGTCTCAGAAGCTTTTTTTTTTTTTTTTTTTTGTTACTGATTATGTATCAAAATCTCGAGGTGACTCATCAACTGCCAAGACTGTGCACTGTTGGCTTGGGTGACTGATCACATAGAAAGAGGGTGTACCACATTTCTTCTGTTTGTATTTTCCACCTTTTTGTCAAATACCCTTTTGTTGCAGAAGGATGCACATTGTAAAGCTTCTGTTCCCTTTGTTGTTTTGTACACTGAGGAGGATTATCACGTGGGATACGGGTAAAAGATGCAGTGATTGTACAAACCATTCTTTGTTTTCTCTATGTGTGCTCAATACTGTACCCAGCTTTACAAGAAGGATGGCATGGATCGAAATGTTACGAAAAGTCACTTGTAAATTTAAGGCTTCCAGGAACTCTGAGCTAAGTCACTCTACAGGCTTAGTTTGTCCCAGAACCCATTTTTTATGCTGGATATGCCTTATTCAGAATATTGCAAAAATCGTTGTTTTGTTCATAATGGACAAAGAAATGTTTACTGACAATAACTTATGTATTATTGTCTTTTTGTTCAGGTTCTCTGATCTCTTCACCTAATTTCCCTTTAATGGCTAAGCCAGCGATCAGGCAACTAGTCAGTCATCGGGTTTTAGCAGGCAAACATGATAAAGTTAGGAGGGTTCTGATAAAGTTTATGAAGATTTCAAACAGTTCAGGTACCGAGGATATGCAGTACATGGCTTCATCGACTATGGATTCAAAACATGGTGGTTCCACCACATACAATTGCTGTCCTCTGCTGTCTAAGCTGCTTGATATCACATCCACAGTGTATACAGTATCACTCTTGGGTTTAGAGATTCTGCTTGTTTGTTGAATGTCTCTTTGTAGCAGTATCATATGTATTCAGGTCATTGTATACATTTGTTGTTCTCCACACCAACTTATATTGTCAGCTTAGGAGGACAATTGAATATTCAGAAGGACATTGAGACAAAATGTTTTCATTTCAATGTCCACCAGATGGTTTCAAAAGTTAAGGATGATATGGAAAATATTAGGGAAAGTTAAACAAAGGTAGAGGTCTTCCTTGATGCTATGAGATTACTCGCTTTGCAGGTGTATTTTTTGTCTCAGAATCCACAGCTAATAATGGTTGCCTTATGAAAAATTGTGTAACAGTGAAATTAATATTAGGTGTATAATGTATGCAAAAAAAGTGTAAGACCATTTCTTCTGTATGATCACATTTGTGTGCAGGTTCTCGAGTCTCTTCCCCTGCTGTCCATGCATTGTCTAGAAAAACAAGTCGTGAATCGGACACCATGTCCTCTCGACGAAGTGAAAAAAGTGCCACCAAAGAAAGGACTCTGACTGCAGCTAGCACACACAAAGTCAGAGAGAGTTCACATCCAATGCACAGCAGTGGTTCGACACATGATGAAGAGGAAGACCACATGAAGAGAGTTGAAAAATCATTAAGTAGAGGTAAAACTGTCATTTTTTTTAAGCTTGTTCCTAATTTCGCTTTTGTTTTGATTGTTTTGTCACTTGACTTCTCTGAGTAATTTATATTTCTGGCAACCCTTTGCAGCTATTACCAGGATCAATTGTCCGGGTTTAGATCTCCCATCACTAACCTTGTCATCTTTAATGGGCTTTTTACAATTGCAAAAAAGTAATTCTGTCATAAAAAACATGATGCTATGAGATTACTCACTCTGCAGGCGTATTTCTTTGTCTCAGAATCCACAGTTAATGTTGGTTGCCTTATAAAAAATTGTGCAACAGTGAAATTAATATTAGGTGTATAATGTATGCAAAAAAAGTGTAAGACCATTTCTTCTGTATGATCACATTTGTGTGCAGGTTCTCGAGTCTCTTCCCCTGCTGTCCATGCATTGTCTAGAAAAACAAGTCGTGAATCGGACACCATGTCCTCTCAACGAAGTGAAAAAAGTGCCACCAAAGAAAGGACTCTGACTGCAGCTAGCACACACAAAGTGAGAGAGAGTTCACATCCAATGCACAGCAGTGGTTCGACAGATGATGAAGAGGAAGACCACATGAAGAGAGTTGAAAAATCATTAAGTAGAGGTAAAACTGTCATTTTTTTTAAGCTTGTTCCTAATTTCGCTTTTGTTTTGATTGTTTTGTCACTAGACTTCTCTGAGTAATTTATATTTCTGGCAACCCTTTGCAGCTATTACCAGGATCAATTGTCCGGGTTTAGATCTCCCAGCACTAACCTTGTCATCTTTAATGGGCTTTTTACAATTGCAAAAAAGTAATTGTGCCATAAAAAACATTTTGCTATAAGATAACTCGTTTTGCAGGGGTATTGTTTGTCGCAGAATCAACAGTTAATATTGGTTTCCTTGTGAAAAATTGTGTTTAAAGGTGAGATTGATTATTGGGTGTATAATGTATGCAAAAAAGACCTAATACCATCTCTTCTATATCATCACATTTGTGTGCAGGTTCTCTAGTCTCTTCACCTGCTGTCCATGCAGTGTCTAGAAAAACAAGTCATCAATCGGACACCATGCCCTCTCGATGATGTGAAACAAGCATTTGCAGTGCAATAGGTCTCGCATTTACTCGAGTCTGAGTTATTGACATTGCAAATAACAATGCCTTATATTTTTGTTTTCGTATTTAAAACATAAATAAAAGGCATTGTCATTTACAATGCCAATAGGTTAAACTTGCGTAAATGGGAGACCTATTGCATTGCAAATGCTTTTTTGGAACTCATTCCTTCCTTCTTCTTTGAAGATGACCCCCCTTTTCCAATATTGCAACCGTCTTCATGCATAGATGACTGGGGCACTTAGAATTCCCTCGACCTCTTCCTTCTGTGATGCTAGCGGGAGCGCCAAGAAGTCTTATTTGGTGCTATGGCACACTCCAAGAGCCAACATATATGAAGGTCCGAGAAGTGATGGTGGCCCTATGCTCAGAATGACGAGGACTTGTTTGTTCTAAATTCTAGTCTGGTGTTTTATTCTCTGCTCTTTGTCCTTATCTTTGATTATTTTCTCGCTTTGATAGAGCCATCGTGCCACCTCGCAGTCAGGGGGGAATATTGGGGGTTTTGGTGGCATAACATGGAAGTCACATTTTATTGCCACCACATGAGCTTTAAGAATTTATATCTGTACATTTTTCATAACGATTTCAGAATTTCACTCGGACAGAAAACATAAATTGCACTGGTCCAGGAAAGGAAATCGCACAGGTGCAAAAACCGAGGGAACAATCTCCTGCACTGTTCTATTGCTTGCATAATAGAAGATGGTACAAAAGGGCGTGCGGTGAAGTTCATACAAATGAAGGCAAACATGGAGCAAATTAAATGTACACTATTTTTTCCGTGAAAAGGTGTTGTGCGAACTTATTTTTCTCCACTTTCAAGAAAATGAATGATAAAACTGCGTTTGATACAAAATCTGTTTGGTGTGGTACATAATCAGACAAAAAACAAGCAAATCCCGGTCTGCAGACGCAAACATGAATGAAGGCATGCACGTGAGCCGCACGCTGGGGCGTCTGAGGCGTGACAGAAGCCACAGCGCCCCAGTGCCACCCCTGTAACCTCTGCAGTGCCAGCAGCCACACACTGCAGGTAAACAAGAGTAAACAAATAGAAAAAAATGTCGGGCCACTCTTTTTTTTCTATTTGTTTACTTTTGCTACAATCGCGGCACCCACGCTTTACCTTTAACATGGTTAAAGCAAAGCGCGGGTGCCACGATTGTAGCAAAAGTAAACAAATAGAAAAAAATCTATTTCTTTACTATTTCAACAATCACGTCACCCGCGCTTAAGCTCAACATGGCTCAAGGTAAAGCGTGTGTGCCACCAAAGTGGAAAAAAAAGTAAATAAATTTAAAAAAGCAGTAGACAATAAAAAAATTTAAAAAAGCAAGCGCTGTGCTATAGCCCGGCACCCGTGGTAACTTAAGTTATGTACATGGCGCCCGTGAAGCATGAGCGCCCTTGCCAAAGCAGAATGAACACAAAGGAGTGCTTACTCACTAATGAAGGAAACAGTGTAACGCCGCAAGTGAAAGATGCAGTCCTGATGGGTGGTCCCAAAAGGAGACAGGGCGGTAACAAGGAGGGACTAAGAAGCCTCATTAACAATCGGAAGCCATTGTTTACCATTGACGATGACAGGAGGCCAATGAAAAATAGGGGCGGGGATTCCACCCCACTTCTAAAAAATACCCTACTACAATATGCCACGTAGAGCAAGCAGCACATGTGCGCTGCAACGCTAGGCGAGACCTAAAAAGTGCCACCAAAGAAAGGTCTCTGACTGCAGCTAGCACACTCAAAGTGAAGGAGAGTTCACATCCAATGCACATTAGTGGTTCGACAGATGATGAAGAGGAAGACCACATGAAGAGTGTTGGAAAATCATTAAGTAGAGGTAAAACTGTCATTTTTAGGTCTCGTCTAGCGATGCTGCACATGCGCTGCTCGCCTTGGCGAGATCTATTGTTGTGGGTTTAGCTTCCAAAGGGGGACAGGAGATGTGCACGCGCCCAGACAGGCGATTTGCACATCTCGTGTACGGCTCGCGGCTTCACAGCAGATCTTAACAGGCAACGTACGCGCCCAGACAGACGATGTGCATGCCTATGGTGTGCGGGCACGGCGCGCTTACGTCAGCTGCTTCCTTCGCTCGCACGTATACAGCGGCGTTAACATTGCGCTCTGTCCAGTCTTTCAGCCACCCTCACACCCGTCCTTGTTGCTGCCTTGGCACGTCTTCTCTCTCATCCACTGAGAAGCACTTCAGTGTGCACAGAACATGACCATTTAACACTGATTGTTACATCAATCTGCACGTGTACTTCCACCTTGAAGACCGCCTTCAAATCACAACCACAGATGATGTCGCTATATGTCTCCCGAGGAACACCTCAGTATGCACAAAACACAGGAAATTACCCAGGTTGTTACCTCAGTCTGAAGGAGAATTCAGTTAACGGTCACTGGTGCCGTCGCAGAAGCCGTACTTTGACAAGCCCGAGCTGTGGAAGGTGAGTGGACCTGCATAGGACGAGGAGACAGCACTGACTCTGTGTATGAACGCTCACAAGTGCAAGTCACTCCTAGCCCACCGCTTGCACAATGATAGAATAAAACACAGCTGTGTTAAAATCAGCCCTAGCAGCAAAGCAAAGACCACCTGCCACTGGTATCTTAATCAAAACTTGGCAAGAACACAAGAGTGGGTTTGCACAGCAAACTAAGCACTGTGGATTTCAAAACAGCCTGCCTTATTCCCCTCTCGTGGGGTTTTACATGCAGAGTATGAATGCAGTTCTGGGCTGCTGTCACGTGTTTTGAGAAAACACTGTAATATTGTGGCATGCAGATGCCTCTCTTGTGGGTCTACAGTGATGTCATTTTGCTTCTCCTCGATCTGGGTCTCTAATATTTACCATAGCTGTCATGCAGCTTTCTACAACTGAAATTTCGGTTGAAAGTGAATAGGGGAGTGACGCGGAGGCACCTTCCATGCACTGTCAAGTCTTGTGACATTCTCACTCCATAGCAACCAGTCTGCTGACGTCCTGAGTGAGGAAATGAAAGCCAGAGCACACTAATCCATTTTAATGGGCAGTACGTCACAAAATTGGCTTTTTAATGTGAAAACAGCACATGTGGTTCGACAGCCCCTGGGGCGCATGCACAGAACGGGCACTCTCACTTCTGCAGGGTTTAGATGGCACTTCCCTCTTCAAACAAGTATTTGCAATGCAATAGGTCTCGCATTTGCTAGAGTTTAAGCTATTGACATTCTAAATGACAATGCCTTTTATTTATTTGTTTTGAAAACCAACACATAAATAAAAGGCATTGTCATTTACAATGCTAATAGCTCAAAGTCTCGCAAATGCGAGACCTATTGCATTGCAAATGCTTGTTTTGAAGCTTGTTACTAATTTTGCTTTTGTTTTGTCACTTGACTTCTCTGAGTAATTTACATTTCTGGCAACTATTTGCAGCTCTAACTAGGCCCAATTGTCCGGGTTTGAATCTCCCATCACTAACCTTGTCATCTTTAATGGGCTTTTTACAATTGCAAAAAAGTAAGTCTGCCATTAAAAAACATGATGCTATGAGATTACTCGC
Organism: Triturus cristatus; assembly: GCF_964204655.1. Classification (NCBI taxonomy): domain Eukaryota; kingdom Metazoa; phylum Chordata; class Amphibia; order Caudata; family Salamandridae; genus Triturus; species Triturus cristatus. The sequence continues at coordinate 208,115,307 of NC_140595.1, read as the reverse complement.
TTTGGAGGCGTATTTCTTTGTCTCAGAATCCACAGTTAATGTTGGTTGCCTTATGAAAAATTGTGTGTAACGGCGAGTGAATACTGTATGCAAAAAAGGTGTAAGACCATCTCTTCTATATTATCACATTTGTGTACAGGTTCTCGAGTCTCTTCCCCTGCTGTCCATGCAGTGTCCAGAAAAACAAGTCGTCACTCAGACACCATGTCCTCTCGACGAAGTGAAAAAAGTGCCTCCAAAGAAAGGACTCTGACTGCAGCTAGCACACACAAAGTGAAAGAGAGTTCACATCCAATGCACAGCAGTGGTTCGACAGATGAGGAAGAGGAAGATCACATGAAGAGTGTTGGAAAATCATTAAGTAGAGGTAAAACTGTCATTTTTTTAAGCTTGTTCCTAATTTCGCTTTTGTTTTGTCACTTGACTTCTCTTGAGTAATTTACATTTCTGGTAACCATTTGGCAGCTCTAACTAGGACCAATTGTCCGGGTTTGACTCTCCCATCACAAACCTTTTCTTTTATTGTGTTTTTTACAATTGCAAGAAAGTAAATCTGTCATAAAAAACATTCTGCTATATACGGGAAAGGAAATGAAGTGTTGTGCACTTGAGAGGCAGAACTATTATTGTAGAGTTTTTTTGTCAAACTCTGTTTTGCAAGGCTTTCAGAATGACAAATTATGTCATCAGCGAACATAGCTTGTTTGTCCCACATGGGATGCTCCTTCATCTGCTTGCTGGAATATTCTCCAGTCTCAGATGGAGGGCCATGGACCAGTTTTGTTTCCTTCAGTGTTTTTTCATGTTGCTTTTTTAGACTTTAGTGTTACATTTACTTTACTAAGGTTTTTTTATTTAAAAATTTAGTTGTCTGGAAATTTGCTCTGTATTATTGTGGTCAAATTCTTAAGATTAATGGTATGGTACAATGGTACAATAGTAGACTTATTTTAGTTTCTACATTGTTAAAGAAAGAGGTTCGTGAATCATGCCAACAACTGATGCACTGTATGTCATGGTGCTCAAACCTGTTTATTACCAAGAAACTAAAGCCCAGATTTCTTTCTGCAAAAGTAATGTAAATTTTTTCTCCCCATGCACTTCTCTTACAGTTGTTTAGCCATGAATGAACCATGCGTTCATGATTTCCTACTCCCTCAGATTTGTTATTATTACTGAAATGTAAAAAACTGTTCATGTGACTTCTAGAGAAAAACAGATCTTTGAGTATTTTATCACAAAATAATGAATAAAACCACAGGGTCCTCCGGAATCTCAAAACTCAGCACCATTGTCCCTGATACTCAATCTCAGCATTGCGGGATCACACAGGCTACAAAATCACACATCTTCTTGGCATTGGTTTTAACAGACATGGATACCCCACCCCAGAAAGTATTACTTTGTACACTGTTGATGGACTCTGTGGCACAGAGTTGTAACTGAACATCGTCCATCCGTGATGGTCCTTTTTAGTATCCGAACAACTTGTCAGACTAAAGAGACTGTTAATGCTGGTTACCTTACCTTGATGCTGGATCACTGTATCCCTACCGGATCATGTTCCAACCGTGACTGCTATTATCCTATTGGGAATCAGTTTTCAGCCAACTATTATTTGAAATTTCTGTGGTCTTGTAAACCTCTCCGTTTTTGGGAGTGCACTCGATTAGATCTTCTCAGCCCCAAGCCATCAATGCGTATTGCACCCCCTTCTGAGGAACCGCAGTATAGCCCTGTTTCTCGTACTCTTCTCTGACTAGTTGGGCTCTTCCAGGTTAAGAGTGTTATGAGTCAGACAACCCTGCCAGACAACTCTTATCTGCAGGGGGATGTATACCCACATGATTCTCAATCCGGCCTGGTAAACAAAGACACACACCTGTTAGTATTTTAAAGCAGAAGATTATTTCTAAAGTATTATCAGCACGTATGTGTCAGTCATGGTAATCATTATGGTTATCTCATCAGTCCTTACATAAAAAAATGTATACCAGAAAAACCCCATGCATTTTACATCACACATCCCATCTTCTAAAAGATTAGTCTAATCCATACCTAACACACATATATAGATGTGTGTGTGTGTGTATATATATATATATATATTACCTACTGGCGGTCGCCAGTAGGTAGTTATAGTTAGGACCCCTTTTCCATAGGAAAACCTCAACATTCTATTTTGAATAACTTTGGCGCCGGTCGATGAATCCTCGCGAATTTCTCAAAATAGGTGGGGCGCTCCGCTCCGCTCCTACCCTGAAAGTCTCGGGGGGATTCGTCAAGCGGGGGCTGAGATAAAAGGGGGGTCCCAAAACGCGTTTTTCCCATGCATTTTTCCATAGGACCTTTAGAACGAGCTACAGCCCGAACGGCTGAACAGAATTACTAGAAATTTGGCAGAGAGGTAGTCCCTAGGTCAAGGAAGTGCCTTTTGTAGGTTTGGTGTAAATCTATTCAGTAGATTCTGAGAAAATAGCCTTTAAATCAATATATATATCTGAGCCCGCTTACGGTACGCTTACCGTACGCTTACCGTAAGCGTACGGTGGCGTGCGCGAGCGCGATTCTGATTGGCTCTTAGATCTTAGTAAACATTCGAATCGGCCGAAACCAGGAAGCGGCGGCCGCCATTTTGTCTCTCGCACTGAGTGTTGTTTATCAAACAAGATGGCCAAAAACATGTTACGGGGCTGTTTTGACAACTCCCTCCCACATAGTCATGTTGAGGGAGTCCCCAAACATCCCCCAAGAGCAAAAACGGTTTTATTTTTTTTTCGGCAATTTCGCCGAGTACGCTTACCGTACGCTTACCGTAAGCGTACGGTAAAAAAATAAAAAAAAAAAAAAACACTATCCACACTTACCCCACCCCCTGTGCTTTTGGTGGCCGTAGGCCACCAAATGTACAGGGCTTATTAATAGGTAAAAAAAACTAAATTTTGGCAACATGAAATTATAAAATCGAAATAAAAAAAACACTATCCACATTGACCCCACCCCCTGTGCTTTTGGTGGCCGAAGGCCACCAAATGTACAGGGCTTATTAAAGTTGATAAAAACCGTGCACGGAACGAACTGCGTTAAGTGGGCGCGCACGCCTCGAATGGCGTAAAGTAACTTAGCATTTAAAAAACCGTACAAATTCACTGAAAAAACCATAGGTTTCACACACGTTATAGTTAGGAATTAGCATTTAAAAAACCTTGCAAATTCACTGAAAAAACCATAGGTTTCACACATGTTATAGTTAGCGGAAATTTTACTGATAAAAAACCAGTGAAATTGCCCCGTTCTAGTTAGTGCTGGCAACTATAACTCACGCGACCGCAATCTTCTGCTGATGACATATGTGTCTTTATGAAAAAAAAATATTTGTAATATATGTATAGCTAAAAATGTATGGAAGAAGACATGGGCAAATAAGTGTCTAAATACAGTATTAGCATCAGCAGAGGATTGCGGTCGCGTGAGTTATAGTTGCCAGCACTAACTATAACGGGGCAATTTCACTGGTTTTTTATCAGTAAAATTTCCGCTAACTATAACATGTGTGAAACCTATGGTTTTTTCATATATATATATATACATATATACACAGACACACACATTAACATACATGTTGCCATCCTCATGGTTATTGTATAGGCTGAGCTATTGCTATTCTCCCTAACAATTTTGTATCATGTCATGTAACTTTCCCTGCATACTTCAACTCAGAAAGCTGTCGGGCCTGCAGTTAGATAATGGCACTCTGCATAATCCCTCTAGCAATCAGTCTTTGTGCCTGCCCCTCCCTAATTGGCGAGTCTGTTTATACCTTAACAAGCAATTGTAATCAATTCTGATTCATCCAGTTTTCCAAGCTTGTTACGTGCAAGGTCTACTTCTCTTGCAGTGCTATTCACTACAGGTAGACTTTAGACTACAGAGTGGGAGATTCCTTTCGGGCTGTGTTTGTCTTGTTTCTGTTAGCGTGAATAATGTAAGCTTGCTCTAAGCCTTACTCATACACACACTAAAGAGTTAGAGCCCTTCACGGTGGCGTACAGTTGGGCCTGGTTTGTGCTTATATATTTCCATGAAATCCCTACCATAGACAGTAGTGTACTGGCTGAGAAAGCTAAGTGGGAAAGTTTAATTCGTATGTGTATTTACCATCAAGATGCTGCAATGATGTTTGGTGGGTGGAGGTTTTGGGGTTTTCTGAGTTTGTCTGTGTCATAGTGCATTTTATTCATCACTTTTATTCTCCCCAGCTTCATCATTAACATGTACATGCATAAATGATGATGGTGGAGGTTTTGGGGTTTCATGAATTTGTCTGTGTCTTAGTGTGTTTTATTCATCACTTTTATTCTCCCCAGTTTCATCATTGACATGTACATGCATAAATGATGATGGTCCACCTACAGTTTGTAGGCTGCAAAAGAGGGCAGGTAAGAAGGTGACAACATCAGACCTCTTAGCCATAGAGAATACCTTGACCTTCCATTTCCCCTAAGTGACCTACTCGCTGCCAGTCGTTTTACAAATGCTTCTACTACTTTAATGAGACAGTGGTATTGTTTTGTGGGTCAGCTGTTCAGTGCGTAGCCAACTGCTGCTGATATTTCCTGTTCTGTTTGTACTCTCTCGGCCTCTGCTTATTTGCCAGGTTTAGGTCCCCTGGTCGCCCTGTCAGTTTGCATATACTCCTGGCCCCCAAACCAAATTGGGCTGAGGGTCTAGTTCTTTTGCCCACCATGGCAACTCAAAAGGTAGGAATGCTACCTCCCAAAATATTGGTAGGAATGCTACCCCAAACGATTGCTTGTGATTAGACTTATTGCAAGCATAATTCCATCACCTTTTGTGTGTTTGATTTAACAACTTAAGTGGCCAAGGGTAGGCCCTAACGTGGGACTCTTGCTCACTGTGCCACAGACACCTAACTACTCCCACCTGAATAGATCCAATGAGGCAGAAACCGGTCTTTGATTGCTTGAGTTCCAGTTCAGAGAGGACCTGGCTTTGCAGTTCTGGCAGAACGGTTACCAATGGAGGAGACCAAGACTGATGGCTGAAACCAATCTGAGGTGGAATGGTAAGCAAAATAATGATGGGTTGTAATGCGACCCCAATCAATTGACCGATTGCAAGACTTATTGTTAGACTGAATGCAAGCATCCTCCCATAACCTTGTGTGTATTTAATCGATGGTAGTGGCATATCAAAGAAGTATCTCAAAGGATAATGCCCATTTGAATATCTGAGTAACCTCTGTGGTAGTAGACGTCCGGCTTCTTCTGAGTCCTAAATAATGTATTGGGTGTGCTAAATGCACCCTTTAATCAGAGAGTCATCGCAGTGTCTTAGATGTGGTGAGACGGAGGCTAGTTTTCTACACCTATCATCGCTCTGTCCAAGGGTACAGTGCTTGTAGGTGGTGGTGTGGAGAGTAATAGCGGATATTATGAGCAATTCCCTAGCTCCACCTGCTTATGGCACTGCTGGGTTGTATATTGGACATCCCACTGTATATTAACGGCGCAGGTTGGCTGTGAGATGGGGACGGGGATGGGGACAGCACCTATGGAGATAGACTGGTTTCATGATGTGGCATATTGCAGTGAACAATTAACCGCGTACCCGGAACTCATGCTATACAAAAAAGGCCCAGGGATACATAGCACCCTGTACGGCACTACCTCTTGCAGTGTGCACCATCCACAGATGGTGACACTGGGTAGGATGGTGCAGATGTGGACTTTTTGGCACAGATTACTGATTTTTCATACAGGAGGGACTGCTGGCGCTTGCCGAAAAATCTGCAATCTCGGTGTTAAAGAATGTGTAACAGTTCAAGGTATTTAGATGCAGTCACTGTATTCTTTGAGTACTGACATGTTTGATATTCATTGAAAACTAAAAAACAAATGAAACTGCAGGTAGCAGGAAAGATCATTACTAAAGATAAGTAACTTTTTCATTTGGTTCTGATCTGTGCTAAAAACTATGAAAAGGAGTGCAGCACAAAGCAGTCACCAGTGTATGAGATTAGTTTAAACATTCAATCCACTACTTTGATCTGTTACATGCATTTATCTTGATTGTAATACTATATATGTGATGTTCCTATTTTCAACGCAATGTAGTCTGAAATGCCCTGGTCAACAGAATTTGTTTTGTCCAAATTCAGTGGGTGTCCTGACGTTTGCCTGAACTTTTGTGTAACTAGGTCATTGGCAGGATTGCCTATATATATATATAAATGAAACCATTATCTGCATATAACAACGGTTTCAAAACGACCCCTTACATTTTGATGGGATTAATCTCAAAACAACAAAAGAAATGTTTACAGTTCCATGTTTGTCGCATAAAATGAAGGAGACGGAGCAGATGTGCATGTTTCCCTTTCTGTTCGGAACCATTCAGAGTTTAGGCTGCTGTTGCTAATGTTTGCATGCAGTTAATACTTTAAAAACTGAGCTAATGCAACTAAACCACTACCAGAGTGACTTGACTACAAACTTTTCCAGAAGAATGCCCAGAAGATTCGGACATATGCTTTTTTCACATCTAATGGAACAGTTGACATTTGTTCCTGCCTTACCTCAGCCAGATCGCTTATGTGCCTAGAAGCCTGGTATGTGAGCCATGTTGCTCTGGCGTACCAAGTCCATCGAGCACATTGTCATCAGCTTTGCGTAAATCTTGGTATCCACATTGCAGAGAAGAAGGGGTTGGTAAGACTTTTTCTCTGAATGAGGCTTGTCTTTCTTTAGAAGTAGACATGACGAATTGTCCTGTCCTCGAATGGTAAGAGTGATTGGCCAGTTATTGACATCTCTTGCATAACCTGTAGAAACAGCGGTACCAGGACCTTTGAAAAAGTTGCATGCAAGTATGTCTGTGGGCCATGTGGTCCCAGATCTTTGCTTTTTGGGAGAGAGCTCATAGCCTCCTGATGTTAGTACGGGTAAACTGTGATTGAGTTCTACAAACTGCTATGATTCGAAGTAGACCGTCCTATCCACCTAGTATTTTGATAGCATTATTCCCCTCTGTTTCTGCATGCAAGTCAGTGTAAACTACCTGAAACATTTTAAGGTCTGAATCGGTTCATGAACGACAGGACCTTGCAAATTCTTGACTAATTTAATAATATTGCTGGTCATTCTTATTTTTCATCATTGAGGTTTGAGGTCTAAAGTATCTTCAATGTTTCTTAAATTCCACCTTTACAGGCCTATTAGCCTTAGCATTTTACGCATGTTTGGTAGTCAGTGCACTCCAAACTTGTGATTCCTTACCACATAATAATGAGTAGACTTAATGATGATCATAAGCACCCTGATAAACGAGATAAGTGTTGATTTTTGAATAGTAAAATCTGATCTCGTAATTCAAAATCATGTTGTTACATCACTTGCACGTTATGTCAGAAGAATGGTATGGCCTATCATACCTCGCACATAAAACATGAATTGAAAGAAAAATCTAAATAAGAACATGTTCCTGTTAATACAAAGGCTCAAAGGTGAGGTTGTACTAGAAAATAGAGCCCTGACACCATTGGAGGAATGAGGCAAAGACCAGACTCCGTGAACGAGTGTATTTTGAAGGAGCACTGGACAGACAGAAGGATTAGAGCAAGGGAAAACTTGATCATACACTGTTGGTGATGTGGTGGAGAAAAATCTTACATCCTAACATTGTGTTTGTTTCTTTGCTGTACACTTTGATTTTAATCTGCCTCTGTGTCTGCAGTTAAGCATGTGAAGCTGAGGCTTAAAAGGACAGTAGTAAAAGTCTCCAGCCACTACCAGGGGAACTTCCAACTCTGCCATATTATCGTAAAAAATGTGGTGCATGCTAAAGGGAATACACATTGGGAGTACCAGGTTGATTTAGATGCTATTTTGCATTGCAGCTAGGATTCCTTTTTGAGAAAAGACGCATTGAAACGTGTGTTGTTTGAGGCATATGAGCTGTCGATCGTATACTTTTGCATAGATCGCCATCTGGTGTTGGGCTCGGATGTTTGCACTTTGTTTTTGTCTTGGAAGAGGTCTTTTGTAATCACGAGGTAGGTGACTCCTCCTTAGGACGATAGTGAGCATGGGCATCGACTCCATCTCCAGATAGTTTTTTCCGCCATCGGGTTTGGATGTGTATTGCGCCGCTCCAGTTTGGGATCGTCTTCAAACTTTTTCGATGCACAGTCCTTACCCTTCGACGGTATTGTTTTTGATTGCGGTTTCCCTTTCGACGCGCATTGTAAAAATCAAACTACTTCAATCGACGCGGGCCGTGAGACCTACCCGCGCCGACCACGCCAGCACTCCATGGAACGGACTCCATTTAAATGCCCCAAGTGCGGTGCTAAGTTCCCACACACGGACTTGCACAAGCTCTGTAACCTCTGCCTCTCCCCGGAGCACAGAGTACCAGTTGTGGGGCCTGTTGATCATTCCGGTTGAAGAAAATAATTCGTGACCGTCGGGCTCGAAGTCACGAGATGAGATGCGGCACTAGTTCGGTGCCAGATATCTTCAGAGAAGAGTCGGAATTTCAACCAGGCGCCGACGACGAAGAAGGACACATTTCCGTGTCTGAAGCCGACGACTTCGACATGGAAGAGGACTCGAACATCACTCCGGCTCAACGAACTGTGAGTAACGAGCCCCAACTGCCCACAAAAACACCAAAGACTCGGGTTACACCTTCGCCCCTGGGCTCAGGTCGACACCGTGATACTATTTCAGACGCTCCGTCTATGAAACATAAAGGCAAGCCTTCAGGCTTGGGATCAAGCCAACCCCGTGCAGGCGTCGAACGCACATCTTCGACACCGAAACACAAGTCTAAATCTGACGCTCTGCTGTCTGCACCGAAGACATCATCAGCACCGAAAGATTCACATAAACCAAAGACTTCAGAGCCGATACCACCGAGACCAAAAGCTTCAGAGCCAGCACCGGTTAAACCAAAAACATCAGAGCCGAAACCAGTTAAAGAAGACATTTCGGAACCAAAACCCAAAGAAAAGCCTTAGGATCCCAAACAGGGAAAAACCAAGCCTTCGGAGCCGAAGCAGCCCGCACCAAAGGGCACCGACTCAAAAAAACACGGAAGCCCTCTTAAACAGACTCCATCCAATGAACTTCATCCACCAGAGTCTTTAGATCTGAAGCAAAAGCAGTTGCATATTGACCCAGACGCTGGGAAACTTCGAGCAACACTTCCCAAAAAACGGAAGCTGGACCTCCCTGAAGACTACAACATACCTTTTAAGAAGAAAGACATGGGTACCAACCCCTCTCCCCCTTACATACCTCCCTCTCCTCCACCTTTTAACCCACATCTGCTAATTTCACAAGCAAACTCACCACCACATTTATCACCTGAGCAACAGGATGATAATGATGGGGATGGGGATGGGGATGGGGACGGGGATGGGGAAAGGGAAAGGGATGGAGATGATGATCAGGACAACATTCCACATAGGATAAGGACCTGGATTATACTAATGATCCCGATCTATATCCCTCCAGACCATCACCACCCGATGACAATATTAGTTTCGCACAGGTCATTAATAGAGCTGCTCAATACCATGGGGTGGAATTACATACTGACCCCTTGGAAGAGGATTTTTTTGTGGAAACTTTCGCTCCCCCACAAAAAACCACAAACACTCTGCCCATGCTTAAAGGAATGATAAAACACGCCAATGAGGTATTCAAAGACCCTGTTAGAGCTAGAATACTTAAGCCAAGGGTGGACAAAAAATATAAAGCTATTCCTATTGACCCAATTTACATCAGGGGTCAGGTACCTTTAGTTTCGCTTGTTGTTTCAAATGCACAGAAAAGGGCAAATTCTCAGTGTAGGAGAGTAGGATCTGCTTCTTATGCTTACCCCCACTTTTTGCTGATGTTTCACAGTTTATCGACTTTAGTCTGGCTGGGACCCTGCTATCCAGGGCCCCAGCCTAGCTGCTTCCTCTCCAAATTGATTGCATGTACTTTAGGTACGCCACAGATTGGATTCTGGGGTACCCTTATAAGTCCCTAGTATATGGTATACTATATACCCAGGGCATAGGTACCCCAGTGGCCTCTCAAGGGCTGCAGCATGTATTATGCCACCCCGGGAGACCATTTAAAATTAGACCACAGGTCTGCTACAGCAGCCTGTGTAAGGTGGTGTATGCACCCCTTGCTCAGATATAGGTTCCTTATATCTATCCATATCACTGCACATATAAACCTATCAGTCACCCCTATGGCAGGCCTTATCAATCCTGAAGGCAGGGTGCTCGGTTTTATGTGAGAGGGTGCCCATGCATGAGCTGAGCCCCTCTGCAGCCTACAGAACCTTTAATCTGGGGTAGTTTGTGATGCAGCAAAACCATATACTCTTAAGTGCATTATAACCTTGCGGTAAATGCTAACTTTGGAATGGCTGCATACACCTTGGGATCATACCTCCCCGCCAGTAATTGGCAGGGGAGGTATGATTTCACTCTACTAGAGGGAGAAACATGACTTCACCGGTACACTCGGTACCAGCTTAACCGAACCCTGACATCACAAAATGGATGCTGCTGGCCACAGACACGAGTCTGCCCTCCTGCTGCTTGACGAAAATCCGGCTGGGGAGGCCTGGACAATAGGTTTCCTGTCACAGGGAGGTGTAACCACCTCCCAGACAGGCTTTTAGTGTATTGGGGCTGGGTGGGTGCACTCCATGAGTGCTTTGATGTCTGCACATGGGGCACATTTGGTGTCCCTGTGCATAGTCCAGCTCAAACCGGTTGCAGGGGATACCAGCCCCTGCTCTGGCGCGAAACTGGACTAAGGATATGGGTGTAGCCACCCCTCTGTCCTGACCCTCCCATAGGTTGGTCCCCAGAGATTGTTCCACCCCTACCTTGGGTATAAAGTAGGAACCCCTGACTTTAGATTTACCTGGACGAAACTCTGCTACAGAATCCCAGAACTTCTACCATCTACACGACGTTGGATGACCGAAGAATCTACATTGGAGTAAAGGAGTCACCAAAGACTCATCTGTCTGGTTTGCAACTATGCAGCTCCTGAAGGACTCCGAAGACTTTGCAACACAGAAGGTGGGTTTCCAAGCTTCTCCGAGGCCGATCCTTGCTCTCAGCAATCCTGAGATCCAAAGCCCTCGTGAGGACCGTGCAACCCGAACCCCTGGACACCGTTCTCTTTGCAGCAGCATATGCTTCTTGGCGATCCCTGAGGCTGTGCTTTGGGCTACTTGTAGCCCAGACCCCGAGCAGTGATTCCACCGAAGATTACTGGCCTACACTCTTCGAGTGACCCGTGGGCTGGTATTTAGTGATTCCTCTTGAGGTCCCTTTGCGATCCCTTGTCCGTCGACTTGTGGGTCCCTGAGAAGGGTACTTTGACTTTCAACGGTCTTTTATGGTTGCTACAGACGTGCCCTAACTCTCCATCGCTTGGGGAGTCCACAGGACCTTGCTGGTCCACACTGAAGCCGTTTTACTCTCACCGCGTGGGTTGCCTTTGCCATGGCTTGTTGGTCTCTAATCCGGACACCGACTCCCCCAGCACTCGACATCCTTTGTGGAACTGCTCACCTGCAGACTGTGGTCGTTGTCGACGCCTCCTAGTCTCCGTGGCAGTGGAGTCAAGCTTCACCTCATCGCACCTGAAACACCCGACATCGGCGGGCATTCATCTATGGTGCCCCTGGTCCCTGGCAAGTGACCCAGACTCTGTCCCCTCTGCTTTCAGGTTTTTCCCATCTTCGATCCAAGCTTGGATCACACTGGACACTTTTCCTTTCCACAGCAGCAGCACTTTGCAGCAACTCTCCATTGACGACATTGAAGATTCCTGACACCTTTTGACACCTATGCACCCGGCTTCCCTGGGTTAGGTAGCACGAGTACTCCGGTGCTCACATGGGTGCTGGCCTTAGAACCTTCTAAGTGTGTAAGGGTTTGCTCCAAGTCCTCCCCTAAGTGTCCTTAAAATTTTAACTGCTACTTTCCCATAGGATTGTACGGAGCTCGCTGCTGTGTTCTCACACTGCAAGCGTCCCCTGTGGGTCCCCTGTGTCACTACCTTGGGTGGTTTCTTGGGGTCCCAGCGATTCTACATGCTCTAGGCACTGTTTCTAGTCAAGTCTTGGTTCTTATACCACTTTCTTAATATATGGTTTGGTCTTCCCTCCTGGGGCCCATTGTATATTGTGCTATTTACTGTCGTTTTAGAACTATATTATTGTGTCCCTTGCTCTCTAGTCTCATAAAGAGGTTAGTAGAGAGTGTTTAGAAATAAATACATATGTTTTATATATATGCACCTTGTGTGGTTCTCTTTTCATTTAGTTATTCAAGAGGTTATAATCTGGTAAACCAAGCTGCTTTACACTCCTTCAAGACTAAGCCTGAAGGCTGCTCTCCATAGCTACCACTAGGATAGCTTTCAATAAAGGTTGTCTTAAACCTAACCATCAATAAGGGTTGTTTGGACTGGTGCAAGGTGCCCACTATAACTAGTAGACAGCATATACCAGGCCAACTTCTCACACTCAGACAACAGGTTACGCCCCTCCACCTGACAAGGAATCAAAACTTATAGATTCATCAGGCAAAAGAATCGCATCTCAAGCTGCCAATCATTGATGCATTGCCAATGCACAAGCTCTCCTGGCGCGGTATGATAGAGCTCACTACGACAACCTAGAAAAACTGATGCAATGCTTACTAGACCAATACAAGGCTAAAGCTCATGACCTCATTCAAGAGGGTAAACTTATAACAAACACTTCCATCAATTGTGCCCTTGATGCAGCTGACACAGCCTTGCTTGCCATTAACACCAGCGTTTTGCCACGACAACATGCTGGGCTTCGAATCTCGGGCATCAAACAAGAGGTACAGTCCGCACTTATTAATCAGCCATTTGATTAAGAACACCTTTTAGGCCCCACAATCGATTCTTCATTGGAAATTTGAACAAAGACACAGAGACTGCTAAAGCCATGGGGGCATTACAACTACCCTCTACCAGAGGCTCTTTTCGCCGCTCCTTTTAAAGGGTTAGCTTAAAAATGGCTGCATCAGAAAAAAACGCCTCGTCTTATAAAAGCCCAATCAATCCTCCTCATCCAAAGGATATTTCCGGGGAGGATACAGAGGGAATAACAATAGAGGAAGAGGCAGGGGAAACTCCACCCGCACTTCCCCTACCATCAAACAGTGACTCCCCTCCACTACCCTCGATCATTCCACTCCTGTCGGGGGACGTCTATCACAGTTCCTACCTGTCTGGAATTCAATCACAACAGACAAGTGGGTAAGACAAATTATCCAGTATGGTTACTGCCTGGAACGCACCTCTACCCCACCAAACATTCCTCCCAGACAACGTCCAATGTCCACGGAACATCTAACACTTCTCAAACAAGAGGTTCTCTCTCTAATACAAAACATGCAATAGAAGCCCCCTGCCTCACCAAGGCACAGGGCTTTACTCGCTCTATTTTCTAATCCCAAAAAAGGACGGCTCTCAGGCCCATTTTGGACCTCAGACCGCTAAACCTCTACATTCAGTTGGACCACTTCCACATGGCCATCTTCAACAGGTGCTCCCATTACTTCAACAGGGCGACTTTCTCTCCACTCTGGATATAAAGGACGCCTACTTTCATATTCCAATTCACACCGCTCACAGGAAATATCTCGGGTTCGTGGTAGATGGTCAACCCTGCCAGTTCAAGGTCCTCCCATTCGGGGTGACTACAGCACCCAGAGTCTTCACCAAGTGTCTTACAGTAGTTGCAGCCCACTTAAGAAGACAACAAATTCATGTTTTCCCTTATCTAGACGACTGGCTTATAAACGCCAAGTCATGCAGCAGCTGTGTGCAACACACACACACAGAACAATCCAACTGCTTCACCACTTGGGATTCACGGTAAACCTCACCAAATCCCACCTCCAGCCGTCCAACATGCAACAATATCTAGGAGCTACATTAAACACTTCAAAAGCTCTAGCATACCCCAACCCAGTCAGAATAAGTGCCATACAAGCTCTAATACAAAATTGTCAGCCTCAACACTCGCTACCAGCGCGAGTGTTCATGCAGTTAATCAGGATGATGGCCTCTTGCATTCTCATCGTCCCTTATGCAAGACTCCAAATGCGTCCCTTACAGGAGTGTTTGGCATGTCAGTGGAACCAGGCTCAAGGTCAGCTAACAGTTCTGGTGTTGGTAGACGACCACACCCATCGCTCTCTGCAGTGGTGGAACACAAAAAACGTTTCCAAAGGGCGGCTGTTCCTCGACCCGGTTCCACAGATAGTGCTTACAACAGACGCATCGCTCACCGGCTGGGGAGCTCATCTTCAAACCCATACCATTCATGGCATATGGACCCCTCAACAAAAACAATTCCACATAAATTACCTGGAATAGTTGGCAATCTTCCTAGTGTTAAAATCTTTTCAACTCCACCTCCTAAGCAAAGCTGTCCTAGTCCGTACAGACAACATGACAGCAATGTATTATATACAAATACAGGGGGGGGGACACACTCTCTCCAGCTTTCACACCTAGCTCAAAGCATATCGAGTTGGGCCATTCCACAAAACATATATCTCCTTGCAGAACACCTACCAGGAGTACACAATCAAATTGCTTATCTAATCAGTTGTGAAAAACAGCAGATCCACGAATGAGAACTTCATCCTCAAGTTCGGCTCACATTCTTTCAAATGTGGGGCCACCCAGAAATAGACCTGTTCGCCACACACCAAAACGCAAAATGCCTAAACTTCGCATCCAGGTATCCACACCCATTGTCCAAAGGCAATGCGCTATGGATGAACTGGTCAGGCAAATTTGCTTACACTTTTCCACCTCTCCCACTCATTCCGCTACTGGTTCAGAAACTCAAGCAGCATTCCCTCACAATGATCCCAATTGCTCCAACATGGGCCCGACAGCCATGGTTCACAACCCTCTTGGAACTATCAGTAGTTCCTCATCAAAAGCTACGCCACTCACTCAACCTTCTCACTCCGAACCATGGAGGGATAAGGCATCCAGATCACAATCAACTCAACCTTGCGATCTGGCACTTGAAGTCTTAGAGTTTGGCTACCTTAATCTCCCGCCATACTGCATGAACATCATTTAAGAGGCTAGACATCCTACCACTAGAGCTTGCTATGCCGCAAAGTCGAAAAGATTTGTAATTTACTGTACAAATAACAAAATCAACCCACTACATGCTTCTGTTCAAGACATCATCTGTTACCTTTTGTATCTACAACAATGTAACCTAGCGTATACATCCATTAGACTACATCTTGCGGCGGTAGCAGCCGATCTCCAAAACAGACATTTGTCTTTGTTTAGGGTACCAGCTATCAAGGCTTTTATGGAAGGACTTAAAAGAATAATTCCACCTAGAGTTCCACCCTCTCCACTATGGAACCTAAATGTGGTACTTACCAGGCTCATGGGTCCCCCATTTGAACCTATGCATAAATGTGAATTACAATTTCGCTCCTGGAAAGTAGCTTTTCTGGTTGCGATCACCTCTTTCAGAAGAGTCAGTGAACTCCAGGCATTAACCATACAAGAACCATTTCTCCAAATCCATCATAACAAAGTGGTTCTTAGGACTAGCCCAAACTTTCTACCTAAAGTCGTCTCTGCTTTTCACCTTAACCAGTCTATAGAACTCCCTGTGTTTTTCCCTCTACCAGACTCAGTAGCAGAACGGGCTCTTCACACGCTAGACGTAAAAAGAGCGATACTTTACTACATTGAAAGAACAAATTTTTTTTAGAAAGACTAAACAACTTTTTGTGGCTTTCTCTTCACCTCATAAAGGCAATCCTACCTCAAAAACAGGAATTGCAAGGTGGATTGTAAAATGCATCCAAATATGCTAGCAAAACGCACCTTAACCATTCCCCCTAGGGCTCACTCCACTCGTAAACTAGGGGCATCTATGGCAATCTTAGGGAACATTCCCCTAGATGACTTTTGCAAAGCAGCAACTTGGTCTCCACCACACACGTTCACAAAACTAGTGTGGGCCAGGCTGTATTAAGAACACTTTTTCAAACCACTGCAACAGATACAGGTGGCCACTGCTAAGGAGGTAACTGCTGTGTAGTCTATGCACAAGTATAGGATCTACAGCTCATATGCCTCGAACGGAAAATGCTACTTACCAGTATGCATCTGTTCTTAGCATGTAGAACTGTAGATTCGTATACGCCCTCCCACCTCCCCGGAGACCTCTATCTGTTCCAGTACTATCCTACTTAGATACATTACACATGGACATCCTTTTCTATTTCTTACTAACTCCATCTTGACCCTCCATGGCAAAACAATCTGGAGATGGAGTCGATGCCCATGCGCACTATCGTCCTAAGGAGGCGTCCCATACCTCGTGACTACAAAAGACTTCTTCCAAGACAAAAACAAAGTGCAAACATCCAAGCCCAACACCAGATGGCGATATATGCACAAGTATACGAATCTACAGCTCTACATGCCAAGAATAGATGCACACTGGTAAGTATCATTTTCCTTTTTGACCACCAACTGTTCTGTAGACCCCAGGGGGATGTTCAAGATGCCAAAGGAAGATGCCCTATTTAGGCATATATATTGCCCTTGGTACTATTTTCTTGATCAGTGATTGCCCTGAAGTCTAGTAGCTCCTCACTACCATCCCCTTTCTGCTTACTTAGTAATTTGTGATCACATATTTTCTGATAGACTTTTAACCGCAGAGTCCTCACCTTGTGAATTCCTTACCTTGTGAATTTCCCCAGGTGGCAGACTGGATCTGGAAATTTTAAAAATGTGCGTCGGTAGGTGGTATCATGTGGCTCCAAGTCGATTCCATCCCGCCTCAAATGTGACATCGTGGTCTCTATATGTACATCATTTCAAGGAGCTGACAACACTTACTTTCTTTCTGCAACTTCCAATGCGGAGCTAGCGGTGCTCTTTTGACAGCCTTTTTTCCCCTCAGGAAAATCTCAAATATTTAAATGTGTGCAGATATGGGCCCTACAACAACAGGTTTCACGCCTGGTCTTAACTGTCACCAACAGATGTCGGTGATAGACACGTCGCCTGCCTCTAGTGCCTCGGCACTCCACACGACTGAGTCATGTTCTTGCTGTAGGAAAATGGATTGCAAGGCCATTTCCAACCAAAAAGTATAGCTAGCCTTCATCGAACTCCATTGGAAGAAGTGGACAATGTTGAAAGCACAGACATGCTCTCAATGCCACTTGCACAAGTGCACACAATCGAAGTCACAGTAAGTCAAAGATATCCCTCTAAAAGTACAAGAAGTCAAACCATGGCTCTTTTGTTTCCCATTGCTCCCACAATTCAGAGTTGTTGGATGCACTGGGTACCTCTAGGCCGTGAAGCTGCTCTACAAAATTGACTCCAGCCATGGTCCTGCTTCCATTTCCCCACGAGTGACCTGCAACAGTGGACAAACTTAGTCAACTCTGAGAGGCTGCAGAGAAAATCTTTGGTACCCCACCAGTTCTGTTGGAGCGCCCTCAGGCCACAAGGATACAAAGTGGCTGCCTATCTGGACCTCTTTGGCGGATCCATCCCCAATGCCAGCTGCTCCACTCTACCTCTAGCCGAGGCTGTCCCCATCCTTAAGTACGGCATCACTGGCTCCAGCCTTGGCGTAACGTCTGACGCTGCCCTCAATACTGCGATCGGCGGTACCAGCCCAAGCCTTAATGCTGGGACCGACGGCAGACACATACCGATAGTTCTTTCGGATTCCAAAGCTCTGCCTCTATCTCTGGACCACAGCACTACACATAAACCAACTAAGACATGTCTCACCAATATGATGACGACAAAGGTGACTACAGGGATGACATATGTGAGGTAGTAAACATTTTTGAAGACCTTCAGGATGCTAGTGGTCTGGATACCTCACCAGGCATTGGGTTATCCTTCCCAAATTCAGCTGTGCTACAGAAGACTCCACCTTCTTTGCCACTGTGATCAGGAGGGCAATTGTGATCTTCGATTTTAGATCCATGCAAAAAGTAAAAACAAATGTCCTCACTGGAGTTTCTGAAACCAGCTAAGATCAACCAAGAACCTCCATTGTCTTTTAATGAGGCTCTCATTGACATTATGGTGGGCACTTCAACAAAAACAGGATCTTTCTCCCCAAGTGAATAGGCAAGTAGTAAGACGACACAGGCCTGCTCACGCATATTTGTACATCCTCCTTCAGCACCATCGCCAGCTGCCCGAACCCCCAATGCTTCCCTATCACCCCACCTAAACAAGAGTCCAAAATAATGGAAACATTTCCAAAACAAATAGTTCGAGGCATATGAGCTGCAGATTACACACTGTGCATAGATCGCCATCTGGTGTTGGGCCCGGATGTTGCAGTTGTTTCTCTCTTGGAAAGTCTTTGGAAGTCACGAGGTCGGTGACTCTTCCTTTGGATCGTATTGCGCATGGGCTTCGGCTCCATCCTCAGATTGTTTTTTTTCCGCCATCGGGCTCGGATGTGTTCTTCGCGCTCCGGTTCCGAAGCGTTCCAGTTACAGTTCTTCTCATCGGCGCGCAATCCTTCCCTTCCGCGGTATTGTTCTCGATCGCTATCTCCCCACTCAATGCGACTCATCGATAAACTTCGATTCCAGGCGTCGACGCAGGCCTTCGGGCCTTCTTCAGCTCCGGTCCTGGCTCATGGAAAGGACTCCATTTAAGAAGTGTCCTCTGTGGGTCCAAATTTCCCCACACCGATCTCCATGAGGTGTGCAACCTCTGCCTCTCCCCAGAACACGAGGCTCGAGACTGTCCGGCGTGCAAATCCTTCCGGTCCATGAAGACTATTCGAGACCGAAGAGCGAGGAGAACCATGGCACACGCGTCCACTGCAATCCCCGACGACATCTTCGGAGAAGGCGTCGACGTTCCCGAGGAACAGCACACCAAAGAGGGCCTCGTCAGCGCCTCCGAAGCAGACGACTCAGATGTCGAGAACATCACTCCGGCACAGAGGGGCATGGGTACTACTATCGATACCCACCCTCGACGGCATCGAAAAAGGCTTCGGTCATGCCTTCGACCTCGGGCCTAGGCACGACCAAAGACCCTGCTTCCCATACTTCGCTTTCGGGCCTGGTTAAGAAGCTCATCAAGCCTTCTGGCAGCTCGAGCCAGCCTGCCGTCGGTGCCGACAAACACTCCGCACTGAAAAAGAAAATGGCTTCCTCCGCGCCGACCTCCACACCGAAGCACTCGGCGCCCAAGACACCCACTAGCTCCTCGGTAACGACACCATCTTCGGAACCGAGCAAAAAATCCAAAGCCATCGACACCCACACCTCGAAGCCGAAAGCCATCTCGGAACCGAGGAAACCGGACATGTCTAAACCACACAGTTCAAAACAACAAACTGATGGTTCCAAGACTAAAAAAACAATGGCTCCGACCCCTTCGGCGCCGACGGATCGGCCTCCCACAGAGGAACTGTTTCGGCCCGATCCCCTCCAAAAAACTCTTACTAAAGACCCTAAAACTGGACATTTGATGCTCAGCATCAAAAAGAGACCGCTGGACAAGCCTTCCCCAGCTCCACCTCCGAAGAAAAGAGACTTTGGTACCTCTCCCTTGAGACTACCCTCACCCCCTCCTCCACCACCTCCTCCATCTCCTCCACCACCCCCACCTCCCCCACCTCATCATTCCCCCACACCCTCTCCGGATGAGGATGATGATGTCTATGAGGACATAGGGGAGGGACCCCATGGCCAGCCCACAGGGGACCCCACTCCTACTTGCTCCTCAGACCCACGGGACGACTACAACATCCCAGACGTCCCTAACGTCCCGCAGGACGACCTTTACCCTTCAAGACCGCCCCCCCCCCCCCAGAAGTCACTATGGGGTTTAACCAACTGCTGCATAGGGCTGCACACTACCACGGAGTTGATCTCCATACAGACCCCATGGAGGAGGACTTCCTCCTAGACACTTTTGATACCACCCACAGGGCTACTTCCATTCTGCCCATGCTTAAAGGTGTTATCAAACACGCGCCAGAGGTCTTTAAGGACTCGGTCAGAGCCAGGCTCATCAACCCTCGCATCGAAAAGAAATGTAAGGCCACCCCTAGAGACCCCACCTACATCAGAGGGCCCGCACCACTAGACTCCCTCGTAGTCTCCACTGCAAGGAAACGTGCAAACTCCCAGGCATCAGGCGAGGCACCACCACCTGATAAAGAGTCCCAGCTCCTAGATGCCTCTGGCAAGCGAACGGCATCTCAAGCTGCCAACATATGGTGCATTGCAAACACACAAGCGCTTTTAGCACGCTACGACAGGGCACATTATGATGAGCTAGAAGCCATCATGCAACACCTCCCTGACAAGTACAAGAATAGAGCCTAGGCGCTCCTTTCGCCGCTCTTCCTTTCGGAGCACCCCTAGAGACTACTCCTCCGACAGCGCCTCTACATCCTATAAAGCCCCTTCACAATCCACCTTCACTAGGGGGTTACCAAAGAGGTGGCTACAGGGTAATAACAATAAAGGCAGAGGCAAAACTAATACCTCCCGCTCTGCCTCCACCCCTACCCAATGACTTACCTTTACTCCCCCCAGACCATTCCACTCCAGTCGGGGGCAGACTCAACAATTTCCTTCATGTCTGGGCTACTATCACCTCAGATAAATGGGTAACACAAATAATTCAGTCAGGCTACTGCCTCGAACTAAAATCAATCTCCCCAAACATTCCACCAAAACAACGCCCAATGTCACAGGAATATTCGTCACTTCTCAAGCAGGAGGTAATCTCCCTCCTACAAAAGAGTGCAATAGAGCCAGTTCCTCCCCAACAACAAAATATGGGAGTTTACTCCCTATATTTCCTCATACCAAAAAGGGACGACACTCTAAGGCCCATCCTGGACCTCAGACCCCTAAATCACTATATACACTCGGACCATTTCCACATGGTCACACTCCTGCAGGTACTTCCCCTGCTCTCCCAAAACAACTTCCTTGCCGCCCTAGACCTCAAGGATGCCTATTTCCACATTCCTGTTCACACAGCTCAAAGAAAGTATCTCAGGTTTGTAGTGGACGGTCAACACTATCGATTCAATGTGCTCCCATTCGGAGTCACCGCAGCACTGCAGAGTGTTTACCAAGTGCCTAGCGGTCGTGGCAGCACATCTGCAAAGACAACACATCCACATCTTCCCATACCTAGACGACTGGCTAATAAAAGCCAGCTCATACAACCAGTGTGTACAGCACAATCACGCCACTATACAGTTACTTCACAAACGGGGCTTCACAATTAACCACATGAAGTCCCAGCTGCAACCGTCCCACATAAATCAATACCTAGGTGCCACGATAGACACCTCAAAAGCGCTAGCTTACCCCAGTCCTGCCAGGATAGCAAACATTCAGGCCCTACGCGCCAAATTTCCACCAGAACACACTCTTCCAGCTCGAGCGTTCATGCAACTCATAGGAATGATGGCCTCTTGCATATTCATATTACCTCATGCAAGACTCCAGATGCGTCCTCTCCAGGAATGCTTAGCGCGCCAATGGAACCAGGCCCAGGGTCAACTGACGGATCTGGTGTTGGTAGACGGTCGTGCCCATCGCTCTGCAGTGGTGGACCACCAAAAACCTTTCCAAAGGGTGACCGTTCCTGGACCCTGTTTCTCAGATAGTACTGACAGCAGACGCATCGCTCTCCGGCTGTGGAGCTCACCTACTACATCACACCATACATGACAGTTGGACACCTCAACAAAAGTTGCTCCACATCAACTATCTGGAGCTACTAGCCATATTCTTAGCACTAAAGGCATTTCAAAAACACATATCGGGCAAGGCCGTCCTAGTCCGCACAGACAACATGACAGCCCTGTACTATATACAGAAACAAGGAGGCACACACTCTCCACATCTCTCTCAGCTAGCACAGAGCATATGGAGATGGGCCATACCCCAAAAAATCTTTCTCCTAGCCCAACATGTCCCAGGAGTCCAAAACACTATGGCCGACCTGCTCAGCAGACAAGCACAACAGATTCACGAGTGGGAACTACATCCACAAGTTCTTCACCCGTACTTTCAAATGTGGGGGCATCCACAGATAGACCTCTTCGCCACCCACGAAAACGCCAAATGCCCAAGCTTCGCCGCCAGATATCCACATCCATTGTCCAAAGGCAATGCGATATGGATGAACTGGTCAGGCAAATTTGCGTACGCTTTTCCGCCTCTCCCACTCATTCCATTAGTGGTGCGCAAACTACAACAACACTCCCTTACTCTCATCCTAGTAGCTCCAACTTGGGCCAGAAAACCGTGGTACACCACACTGCTGGAACTCTCTGTAGTACCGCACCAAAAGTTACACCTCTCTCCACACCTCCTAACCCAGAGCCATGGAGAGATCAGGCACCCGGACACAGCTCAACTCAACCTTGCGATCTGGCTCCTGAAATCCTAAAATTCGGTTATCTCAATCTTCCCCCAGAATGTATGAACGTCATTAGAGAAGCTAGACGACCTACCACTATAGCTTGCTATGCAGCCAAGTCGAAACGTTTTGTGGTTTATTGTCACAACAATAAATTCAACCCCTTAGATGTGTCCATTCAACTTATCATAGGCTATTTATTACACCTACAACAATGCAATCTAGCCTACACGTCTATTAGACTGCACCTTGCAGCCATAGCAGCTTATCTACAAAACAGGCAACATCTATCACTCTTTAGAGTACCTGCCATAAAAGCCTTCATGGAAGGCCTCAAACGAATAATTCCCCCCAGAGTGCCACCCTCACCTGTGTGGAACCTAAACATCGTTCTCACCAGACTAATGGGGCCTCCCTTTGAACCTCTGCACAAATGTGAACTTCACTTCCTAACATGGAAAACTGCTTTCCTTGTAGCCATCGCTTCCCTCAGAAGAGTCAGTGAGATACAAGCACTCACCATTCAAGAACCCTTTCTGCAAATGCACCACAACAAAGTGGTTCTCCGCACTAACCCTAAGTTCCTTCCTAAAGCCATTTCTCCCTTTCACCTAAACCAATCTGTGGAACTGCCTGTATTCTTTTCGCAGCCACAGACCATCGCAGAAAGAGCTCTCCACACATTAGATGTCAAACGAGCGTTACTCTACTACATCGAAATAACTCAACCCTTTCGTAAGACTAAACAACTGTACGTGTCTTTCTCACCACCACATAAGGGCAACCCCATCTCCAAGTCTGGGATAGCTAGGTGGATTGTTAAATGCATACAGATTTGCTACCATAAAGCAAAGCGAACACTAACTGTTCCCCCCAAAGCCCACTCTACATGTAAAATAGGGGCTTCCATGGCATTTTTAGGGAACATTCCCTTAGATGATATCTGCAAAGCAGCTACATGGTCTACACCGCACACTTTTACTAAACACTATTGTGTAGATGTGCAAAGTAAGCAACAAGCTAGTGTGGGCCAGGCTGTCCTCAAAACACTGTTCCAAACAACTGCAACAGAAACTGGTGGTCGCCGCTAGGAGCGAGTACTGCTATATAATCTATGCACAGTGTGTAATCTGTAGCTCATATGCCTCGAACGGCAAATGCTACTTACCAGTATGCATCTGTTCTTGGCATGTGGAGCTGCAGATCTACACGCGCCCACACGCCTCCCCGGCTACCTTTATCTGTTCCAGTTTTATCTTATTTAGATACAACACATGGGCATCTTCACTAATTACTACTACGCTCCATCATTTCCCTGCTGACGAAAAACAATCTGAGGATGGAGCCGAAGCCCATGCGCAATACCATCCAAAGGAGGAGTCACCGACCTCGTGACTTCCAAAGACTTTCCAAGAGAAAAACAACTGCAACATCCGGGCCCAACACCAGATGGCGATCTATGCACAGTGTGTAGATCTGCAGCTCTACATGCCAAGAACAGATGCATACCGGTAAGTAGCATTTGCCTTTTCAAGTACCAGTCTTGCCTTAGGCCTGTAAACACTTCATGCCTCCTAGGTAGATACTAGCGTACATTGTGGGACATTGTGGCGGATATCTTATCAGTTGTCTCTGAAGAGATCAGGCCTACCTTACATAGTCTTATTTCTGATGGCTAAGATGCAACAACATATACAATATGTTCAGGCCTGGAAAATAACTGACTGCCTGGGTAGGGTTTTCTTCAGACATCCAACAATCTCTAACAGACATGTTCTTGATAGTTCTGGGCTGTTTGGAGCGAAGGCTTACTATGCCTTTGAGAGATCTAAAGAGAGCAAGGCCACCGCTCACTCTTAAGGCCTAGATCAGCCTGCTCAGCGGGTCTCCCCACAAGTATTTACCTTTTCGAGGCTGTGGTAGGGGTTTCCAGCGGAGGCAAGAGGAGTATGTTCCTCATATACCTTTTGACGGGGATTAGAGCGACCGCATCGAGGCCCTCGGTGGCAAAGCCCCACCCAAACCATAACTGTAGTCCCTGCAGCTGCTGCAAAACCACTTTAATTTGTCCTTGGTGTTGGTTTTATGACCTTTTACCTCCTCTGATGGCAGAGCATCACGTCAGACCAATGGTTGCTTCAGA
This sequence comes from Triturus cristatus, assembly GCF_964204655.1. Lineage (NCBI taxonomy): Eukaryota > Metazoa > Chordata > Amphibia > Caudata > Salamandridae > Triturus > Triturus cristatus. The sequence goes on along the minus strand of NC_140595.1, from coordinate 208,090,617 downwards.
TCTTTGAACAAAGATACTTCCTACCCTTTTTGTCCTACTCCCAGACATGCCATTAATAATGCAATGCCTCCCAAAATCCATATTCCAAGGAGACGGTCAAGCTCGCTTGGCCAAGGTAGCAATAGGGAGGGTGAAGCATCAGAAATCCGGGCTGGTTACAAATTGTTACTTTCTGGTGCCAAAAGAGAATGGAGGCCTTCGCCCTATCCTGGATCTTCAGTATCTCAACTTCTTCTGGAAGCACAGGTTCAAAATGCTCACACTGGCTCAAGTTCTGTCTGACCTAGATCCAGGAGTCTGGATGGTAGTGCTGGATTTGCAGAAAACATATTTTCTCATTCCCACCCTACAATTTCACAGGAGGTATCTCCAGTTTCAGGTAGGTCACAGCACTTTTAAGTTCTCTGTGCTCCTTTTTGGCTTCACCAGTGCAGCCCGCGTGTTCACCAACGTGATGTTGATGGTTGCAGCCCATCCACGGAAGTTGCAAATACCAGTCTTCCCATTTCTTCACTGGCTATTGAAGGCAGGCTCGTCTCAAGAAGTCTTTCGAGCTATCCATCTACATCAATTACTCCAGGACATTGGGGTTATGATCCTGATGTTTCAACCTTTAACCTGGATCTCAGTGAGAGCAGTTATTAGACTGATGGGCCTCTTCGCCTCATGCATCCTGCTTGTGAACCACACTAGGATCACATATGAAGGTTCTGCTGTGGGATCTGAAATCTCTGTGGGCTCAGCATCAAGTGCACCTATCAGTTCATCCAGGTGACAAAGGAGACTGTGAAAGACCTGCAGTGGTGGCTGCTCGACCACTATTGCGCTGGCAACAGACCTGTCTATCCACTCCACCCAGAACTAACGTTGTGACAAATGCATTGTTGCTGGATTGTGGAGGTCATCTGGGAGAGGGGGCGATTAGAGGGTTCTGGTCTTTGGCGGAAGCTCGCCACCACATCAACCTACTGGAACTGCGAGCGGCTCAATGAGCACTGATGGAATTTCTCCCAACCATCAAGGGGGGAAAGGTGCAGGTCCTCACGGACCACACTGTGTGTGATATTGCAATCAGAAGGGCAGCGTGGTGTTTCAAGTTCTGTACCTGGAAACCCGGCGTTACTGGAAGTGGCTAAATTCTCAGGGTGACTGCACTGCACCTGTCAGGCTCTTTAAACACCTGGGCGAATGAACTGAGACAACGTTGCCCTGCAGATCATAAATGGTTGCTACACTCCAAAGTGGCTTGGGCATCTTCCAACAATAGGGAGAATCCTGGCTTGATGTAATTGCCAACATAGACAACTCAAAATGTCCAGAATTTTCCGCGTTGGAGTTCCCAAGGTAGTCCCCTTTTGCAGATGCCTTCCGTCTACAGTGGGGGTCTGAACCCATATATGACTGCGGCCCCTCCCTCTTCTGCCCAGGGTATGAAAGACAATCAAGAGAGTCTGAGCACAGGTCAACCTAGTGGCTCTGAACTGTGTACGAAAAGTGTGTAGCCTGAAACTCTGGCAATGAGCATATGTCTTGGAATCCGACTGCCCCTTTGAGAGGACCTCCTGTTGCAGCAGCAGGGCCAAGCCTTGCATTCGAGCCTGCACAATCTACACCTTCATGTGTGGAAATTGAGCGGCGACAGTTGATGGCTTTCTATCCTCCTCACAAAATCGTTAGTTACCTTGGCCGGTATCCAACCAAATCGATTATGCAGGACGCTGGGTGAAGTTTGTTGTCTGGTGCTCTTCCCAAAACAGGCTACCCCTGAATACGCAGTCATTGTATATTCTCCTGTTTGGATTGTCACTAGTACGGCAAGGCCCTGCTGTAGTTAACAGTTATAGTTTATCTCTCTGCCTTTGCGTTTAACTGACCAGCCATTTCTCTTCAAGTCACCTGTTGTGGTTAACTTTTTTGAAGGGGCTGGTCCATATGCAGCCCTGGAAAAATTATACTTGACCTGCAGACCTTGAATAATCTAATTGACCTAACTGTAATGTACTTGACCGGTATACTGGTCTCAAATTGTGTGATCCTAGGCATATGTGTTATTTTATGTAGCCGCCTTTTTCTTCATTGCCAGATATAAGAGCAGCTTCAAATTTGCAAGGTTTGCATTACTGCTGTGCAAAAAATATGTATATATTTTTTTTAAATGGACAAAATGTTTGCTCCATGTATAAGAAGAATCTGGCTCACATATAGGGTACACATGACCCCCTGTCTTCCCTCTTAGTTTAGTAATAAAATTATCAGGGAGGGGGCGGGAACATTTCTCAATTTATGTTTAAAAACTCACTTTTAATGAATACATTACTAAAGCATCATGTGGTAGGGCACTGTCATTTACAGACAGCATATTTTCCATTGAAATGCCCACAAACCTTTCCACTAACGTGCATTTTTCCTGATCAAACTATATAGAATACAAACAATGTTTCTAAATTGGGTTTCAGCAAAAATATTTAGCTTTTTCATATCAACAAGTAAAGTGCTCTGATTTGTTTTCATCCTATAAAAATCTTTTTGTTTTACCACACAAATACATAAATATGCCTTCATAACTACTGAAATATATTTTTAAATGTTTGTACAGTTTACTTATTAGCTATTTCAATGTTGTGTTAGAAAAAAAGCCTGACATCTTATAGCCTTTCATTTCACAGGCTTTGCACAGCACGATTGTCACACTGTTCACTTTACAAAATCCCTTAACTTCACAGTCAGAGAAAGAGAAGTAAGTGTAGGAAGACAAACTGGCTTTTGACCTCTGTCTCTGAATGCAGAGCAAATGTGACAAGATAAAAACAAGATTTAAAGGCATCTTTATTGCTCATTCACTTATTGAGTGAAAAGAACAGCTGTTGTCAGCTCGCCAGAACAAGAGAGTAGGCCCTACAAATAGCTTGCCCTGATGAAATCTGACTCACCATAGCGAGTGGCGAGTAGCTGTCTCACGGCCCCATATGCCCCCGCCAACTGCTTTTCTCATGCCTCAGTGGTACTATAATTTGGTACTCACCTACTTGATGTGCACTCCTCTTGAATCCATGCACATCTGTTCTCTTTGCCTTCTTGCCATCCAGATAGCTTTCATCATCGCCATAAATATAGCTCAGGTTAGTGAGCGAACTCCAGGCATTCAGTGCATTCCTTTTGAATCCATGCACTGCTGTTCTCTTTGCCTTCTTGCCATCAAGATAGCATTCATCATCGCCAAAAATATAGCTCCGGTTAGTGAGCGAACTCACGGCATTGTCCGTGCTCCGCCCCATATACATCTTTCTTTGTGCACAAATGAGTCCTCTGGACTAAAGTGGCATTTCTGAACAAAGTAGTCATGCCCATTCACATAGGATCGTCCATCACCTTGCTGACTGTCAATCTACCGCCTCATCCCTTCAAGGAGGAAGAACTGCTTCATCGCCTTGAACCTAAGTGGGCCCTTAGCTTCTCTGTAGACCAAACCAGATACTACCAACAGGATAACAAACATTTTGTTGCCCTGTGTCCGAGGGTGTGAAAAGAGTCAAGCTAGTAACCAACATTAGCGCACAGGCTTGGTGCTTATATGTAGCTCCGCTACATCACTAGCACGATGAAACAAGGAAAACACAGGGCTGCAGATACCACCTACCGGCATAGGGGAGCATGGATATCAAAACTTCCTTATCGAGTCTGGGAAATATTCTAAAGGTTAGAAATCTGCAGTTCTATAAAAAGTACTTAACTTTTTTTTCTTGTCCCATAATAAGTCCTACTTCAGTTCACATGCTTCCTGGAATAATCTCCAATATTACATTATCTTGGGCATTTTGTTTCCTTAAACCACCTTGTTCATAGAGCCATGCTATAAAAAATGTGAGTTAAATAAAAACATTCGATGTATAGAAACTTAGAAGTCCATTACAGCATAGATTTTAAAACTCATGCGGGCGGGGATGTGATTTGGTCCAGCACACTTATTCTTTCTTTTCTTGACTATGATAAAATATTGACGATTCTCATGAGTGCATGTTCTCAGGGGATTATGTTTTTTAGACTTATGAGGTGTCAGAAAACTTGAGGTGACTTGTCAAATGCCAAGACTGTGCACTGTTGGCTTAGGTGACTGATCTCATAGAAAGAGGGTGTACCACATTTCTTCTGTTTGTATTTTCCACCATTTTGTCAAATACCCTTTTGTTGCAGAAGTATGCACATTGCAAAGCTTCTGTTCCCTTAGTAGTTTTGTACACTGAGGAGGATCATCACTCGGGATACAGGTGAATGATGCAGTGATTGTACAAACCGTTCTTTGTTTTCTCTGTCTGCTCAATACTGTACCCAGCTTTTTTTTGTTTGTTTTAAATCTGTTTTTATTTTTTCAACATAGGGAAACAGTTACAAGTTCAAGGAAGCAGCATTAAAATGCTAATGGCAGTGCTAGATGCATAATGTTCCACCATGTTGCATATGACATCTTATCTACAGTACAGTTCCTACTGCACTAAAAAAAGAAAACTTGTGTGAGGACGCATATGTTAAATGTGCCATTTTCAAGAGCGTGCACTTAGACATGAATATGGCTATGTTGTCGACGCCCCTGCACAACATTAGCAGCATATTTACCCCATTTGAACGTGTGAGTAATAGGAGGCAGGTGGCAAAGGAGTTGGACAAAACAATAACGACAGGTAGAACTCTGCCGAAATGGGGTGCTTTTGGCCCTTATGCATGACAAATGTGAGTGCAGTGTGCGTGTTTGAGAATGTGGTCTTCGTGCTTAATTTCAACTTCAAGAGACAAACTCAGAACTCCAGGCTCAGCACCTCCACGTCAGCTATGCGAGGGTTAATCAGGGCTCTTCTGCTCTGATCTCTGTTGGAGGGGTGATGTTTGGGGCTTTTAGCTCCAGCGGCCGCTCATTCCTAATATGATTCATGCAGTATATCATCCCATTTGCAGCTATGGGGATTTTGCGGAGGCCTATTGTGTCTTCTGTATGCAATGCCACACTTTCCGCCCTGGCCCACACACGTAGTGATAATTGCCAAGCTACACGGTTAGGGGTTTTGGGTGACTTCCACAGTTTCGTCATCAGTTGCTTGGCCACTAACATACCTAGATCGAGAAAACAGGAGGTTATTTTTTGCTGTTTGTTTCTGGGGTAGAGATGAAGGATACATGCTTCCAATGTGTGTGGCACAGTGCACCACGTGCAGGCGAATAACGCAACGATGACTGATCGCCAGCATGCGCTCAGGATCGGGCAGGCCCATAGCATGCGGAGTAGGTCAGCATCGGTAATGCAGCATCTGGGGCAGATTGCATCTGTGCGGTGAAAGTAACTATTGATTTTGGCTGGGGTGAGGTATTGAATGAGGCGGAAGTGAGCATTGTGGGGAATGTGGTTAGGGCCTTCCAGTATATCGGCCCATTCTTTTTCGGTATAGGGGCCAATCATGTCCTCTTCCCAGCCTTACCTCAAAGGCAGTAGTGACACCGCTGTGTGATGTCACAGTAAGGCGGCAAACCATTTAGTAAGGTGCCTTCCCCGTCCCATGACCTGTAAGTACTAGATGGAGAAGTGGACTTGATACTCAGATTTCAATATCCCCCCCCCCCCCCCCCCCCCCCCTTTGCCACCCAATACTATACCCAGCTATACAAGAAGGATGATATAGACAGAAATGTTGAGAAAAGTCACTTGTACATTTAGGGCTTCCAGGAACTCTGAGCTAAGTCACTCTACAGACCTACTTTATGTCCCAGAACCATTTTTTAAATATTTATCTGCCTTATTCAGAATATTGCAAAAAAACTATTTTTTGTTCATAGTGCACAAAGAAAGGTTTACTGGCATTGACTTCTGTATTATTGTCTTTTTGTGCAGGTTCTCTGATCTCTTCCTTTAATGGCTATGCCATCGATCAGGCAGCTGGTCAGTCATTAGGTTTAAGCAGGCAAACTTGATAAAGTTAGGAGGTTCTTTTAAAGTTTATGAAGGTTTCAAACAGTTCAGGTACCGAGGATATGCAGTACATGGCTTCATCGACTAGTGGTTCAAAAACATAGTGACTCCACCACATACCATGGCTGTCCTCTGCTGTCTAAGCTGCTTGATCTCACATTCACAGTGTATACAGCATCACTCTTGAGTTTAGAGTTCAAACTTGTTTGATGAATGTCTCTTTCTAGGAGTACGATATGTATTCTGGTCATTGTATACATTTGTTGTTCTCCACACCGACTTATATTGTCAGCTTAGGAGGACAATTAAATATTCAGAAGGACATTGAGACAAAATGTTTTCATTTCAATGTCCACCAGATGGTCTCAAAAGTTAAGGATGATATGGAAAATATTAAGGAAGGTTAAACAAAGGTAGAGGTCTTCCTTGATGCTATGAGATTACTCGCTTTGCAGGTGTATTTTTTTGTCTCAGAATCCACAGCTAATGTTGGTTGCCTTACGAAAAATTGTGTGTAACGGTGAGATTAATTATTGGGTGTATAATGTATGCAAAAAAGGTGTAAGACCATCTCTTCTGCATTATCACATTTGTGTGCAGGTTCTCCAGTCTCTTTTCCTGCTGTCCATGCAGTGTCTAGAAAAACAAGTCGTGAATCGGACACCATGTCCTCTCGACGAAGTGAAAAAAGTGCCACCAAAGAAAGGACTCTGACTGCAGCTAGCACACACAAAGTGAAAGAGAGTTCACATCCAATGCACAGCAGTGGTTCGACAGATGATGAAGAGGAAGACCACATGAAGAGTGTTGGAAAATCATTAAGTAGAGGTAAAACTGTCATTTGTTTAAGGTTGTTCCTAATTTTGCTTTTGTTTTGATTGTTTTGTCTCTTGACTTCTCTGAGTAATTTACATTTCTGGCAACCATTTGCAGCTAAAGCTAGAATCAATTGTCCGGGTTTGACTCTCCCATCACTAAACTTGTCATCTTTAATGGGCTTTTTACAATTGCAAAAAAGTAATTCTGTCATAAAAAACATAATGCTATGAGATTACTCGCTCTGCAGGCGTATGTTTCTGTCTCAGAATCCACAGCTAATGTTGGTTACCTTATGAAAAATTGTGTGTAACAGTGAGATTAATTATTGGGTGTATAATGTATGTAAAAAAGGTGTCATCTTAGGAGGGGTATTGAATATTCAGAAGGACATCGAGAGAAAATGTTTTCTTTTCAATGTTTACCAGATGGTCTTCCCATCTTTTAATAAGTTATGGATGAGATGGGAAATATTAAGAGAGGTAAAACAGAGGTGTAGGTCTTCCTTTATGCTATGAGATCACTCGCTTTGCAGACTTATTTTTGTTCCCAAAATCTACATGTTAATGTTAGTTGCCTTATAAAAAATTGAGTGTAAAGGTGAGATTCATTATTTGGTGTACAATTGATGCAAGAAAGATGTAAGACAATCTCTACTATATCATCACATGTGTGCGCAGGTTCTCGAGTCTCTTCCCCTGCTGTCCATGCAGTGTCTAGAAAAACAAGCCGTGCATCGGACACCATGTCCTCTCGACAAAGTGAAAAAAGTGCCACCAAAGAAAGGACTCTGACTGCAGCTAGCACACACAAAGTCAGAGAGAGTTCACATCCAATGCACAGCAGTGGTTCGACACATGATGAAGAGGAAGACCACATGAAGAGTGTTGGAAAATCATTAAGTAGAGGTAAAACTGACATTTTTTTAAGCTTGTTCCTAATTTCGCTTTTGTTTTGATTGTTTTGTCACTTGAATTCTCTGAGTAATTTACATTTCTGGCAACCCTTTGCAGCTATTACCAGGATCAATTGTCCGGGTTTAGATCTCCCATCACTAACCTTGTCATCTTTAATGGGCTTTTCACAATTGCAAAAAAGTAATTCTGTCATAAAAAAACATGATGCTATGAGATTACTCGCTCTGCAGGCGTATTTCTTTGTCTCAGAATCCACAGTTAATGTTGGTTGCCTTATGAAAAATTGTGTAACAGTGAAATTAATATTAGGTGTATAATGTATGCAAAAAAAGTGTAAGACCATTTCTTCTGTATGATCACATTTGTGTGCAGGTTCTCGAGTCTCTTCCCCTGCTGTCCATGCATTGTCTAGAAAAACAAGTCGTGAATCGGACACCATGTCCTCTCGACGAAGTGAAAAAAGTGCCACTAAAGAAAGGACTCTGACTGCAGCTAGCACACACAAAGTGAAAGTGAGTTCACATCCAATGCACAGCAGTGGTTCGACAGATGATGATGACGAAGAAGACGACAACATGAATGAAGGAGAACCATTAAGTAAAGGTTTAAACTGTAATTTTTTGATGACGTTTATCTCTAATTTGGCTTTCGTTTTGTCACTTGGCTTCTCTGAGTAATTTACATTTTTGGCAACCATTTTCCAGCTCTAGCTTGGACAATTGTCAAGGTTTGAATCTCCCATCACTAACCTTGTTATCTTTCAATGTGCTTTTTACAATTACAAGAAGTAAGTCTCCCATAAAAACCACTCTGCTATATTGAACGATGTGGAGTTAATGGCGTGTGGTGCACTTGAGAAACAGAACTATTATTGTCTTTTGTCAAACTCTGTTTTGCAAGGTTTTCAGAATGACAAATGTCATCAGCGAACATTGCTTGCTAGTCCCACACTAGATGGTCCTTCACTTCATCTGCTTGCTGGAATAATCTCCAGTGTCAGACGGAAGATCATGGGCCAGTTTTTTCCTTCAGTCGTTTTCGGGGTTGTTTTCTAGACTTTTGTGTTACTTTTACTGTACTGAAAATTTTTTTACATTTTTTTTTAATGTCAACTTATCTGTAAAGCTGCTCTGTATTATTGTGGTAAAATTCTTAAGATTAATGGTATTGTACAATAGTAGACTTCATTTAGTTTCTACATTCTCTGCTCAAGAAAGAGCTTTGTCATGGTGCTCAAACCCGTTTATTACCAAGAACCTAAAGCCCACTTTTCTTTCTGCAAATCTAATGTTGAGCCATCTTTTTTCTATATACTGCTCTTACAGTGGTTGTTAGCATGAATCAACCATGCCGACTCGATTTCCTTCACTTTCAGATTTGTTGTTATTACTGAAATATAAAAACTGTTCACTTAACATCTAGAAAAACACAGATCTTCAAGTATGCTCTCTCACTAAAATGAAAAAACTCCTGGTCTTCAGGAATCTTGAAATCCAGCACGTTTGTCCCTAAGACTCAATCTCAGGATTGCTGGATCACACAGGCTACAAAATCACGCATCTTCTTGGCATTGACTTGAACACATATGGAGCCCCACTCAAAAAGTATTACTTTTTACATACTATTGATGTTCTCTCTGGTACAGGGTTGTAACTTAAAATGATCCAACAGTAGTTGGCCTTTTTAGTATGCGGACAACACATCAAACTAAGAGACTACTGATGCACTTTTTCTTGGTGTGCCCTGGGTCCCTGCCAATCAGATTCCCAGGGCCTGTGTTCTTTCCCCAAAACTAACCCAATTGGCATCTCTGGCCACAGGTCAACCCCTGGTAAATGGTACAACAGGTACCCAGGGCACTGTGACCAGGGAAGACCTCGAAGGGCTGCAGCACTTATTGTGCCACCCTTAGAGACCCTGTACCTTTACACTCACGCACTGCCTTTGCAGGCTGCATGTTTTGGTGCAGAACAAAGTGAAGAGTCGACATGGCACACATCCCTGTGTGCCATGCCTACAACCCACTGCCCTGGCATAGATCAGTCACCCCTCCAGCTGGATGCTCTTTGCCAGTGGCGAGGGTACAGGTGCATGAGCCCCGTACCCCTACATTGTCTAAGTCCATTCTTAGACATTGTAAGTGCAGTGCTGCCATTAAGAGTATATGGTGCTGGGAGCTTGTCATTACGAACTCCACAGCACCATAATGGGTACACTGAAAACTGAGAAGTTTTGTTCTCAGCACATTAAACTGATGCCAGTGTGGGATTTAATGAAAAATGCACACAGAGGGCATCTCAGAGATGCCCCCTGAAAACTAACCCACCACTAGTGTCCAGGCTGAGTGGCTGCTTTCAGCTTCCACCACCAGACATGTTTCTGGACCCCTGGGTCGAGAGCCTGCTGCTGGAGGGTGGCAAGATAGGGGTGTACCCACCCCAGGGAAGGGACCTATTGGTCCCTGCCCTTTACCTACCTGTAACGCCCCTAGATCTAGTATTAGGGGGCACCCTGAACCTTGCTTCCTCAGATCCAGCCTGACAACAAGAAGAAAAGAAGAAACCAGCTAACAAGAGGAAGATGCCCACTGACTTGGCCCCAGCCCTTCCGGCCTGTCTCCCCTCGAACCTGCTCCTGCGGAATCCTGTTGTGTCCTGCAGCCAGCAACCTGAAAAACCCCTGCCTGCTTTCACTTCCAAAGACTACTTCTCCCGTGAACACCGGATTTGTTCAACTGCAACCTCTGGCAGCAGCCAGAGAGCGCGAATCCAGCCCACTCTGCACCCGTCGAACCCGGCCCGAGCTAGAGTGGAAAAACACTACGAGGAGGTCACCCCGGCGATCCTGACCCGAGATCCCGTGACCTCTGACCTGCCGCAAGCCTCCAGCCGACGCCTGCAGTCTAAATCCAGAAGGCCCCCTCTAACTGCGACCAGGATCTGGTAAGAAGTTCCGACCCCAAGAAGGCACCCCTGCACCCCACGCCCTTGTGTGCCCAAACCGACGATGCTTAACCAACCCTTAACTTCCCAATTTACCTCTCCAAGTGGTGGTCACACCCAGAAGTCCTTCTTCTCCCTGCCTGCAATGCTTTTGCAAACCGGAGGTTCTCCATAGAAAACAACGGGGCACCCGACTTCAAAACAGCACTCTGCACCCAGCCGCCCCAGTGCCGCTGAGGGTGCACCTTTTGTGCTACTTTGTTTCCCCATTTGCCCTGACCTTAACCCTAAGAGCTTTGCTCCCACAACTCAGTGGCCTGCTTGCCAGCAGCCCCCAACCGGAGGCCTCCTATCCCCCATTGGATAACATTGGGCCTCGACACTGTACCCGGCCACCCTAGTGCCGCTGAGGGTGCAGCAATAGTGCATCACTGACCCTGGGGGATCCCTGAGTCTAACCACAGAACCTTAACTCCCACAGTCGATTACCTACCTGTGAACCGATAACCTGTTTTCCCTCCATAGGATAACATTGACAGTAATGTACAAAGTAACTTACCTGTAATTTACTGAAAAAGCCTATTCATTTCAATGCACTGTTTTTCTTCCAAAAAACGACTGTGTTGAGTTTTGAAATCTAAAAATATTCTTTAAAAATCGCACAATTAACCAAAACGTATTCACTTACTTGTTTACAAGAATTGTCCCAGTGCTGAATCCAGGTATCCAGCACTGAGTAAGAAAAGTAACGTACAAAGTAACTTACCCGTAATTTACTGAAAAAGCCTATTCATTCCAATGCACTGTATTTTCTAAGTGTTGCAACCTGCTGCATCCCCTGTAAATCAAACAAAGTACAAGTTCTTTTGCATTTTCAAACTGTTCTATATCCAGCAACTTATTACTGAAAAGTATGTTATGCTTACCTGTGCCAAGCTTGCTTGGTTCTAAAAATAAACAGTATATGTTTTATGCAAAAACAATTGGCCTACAGTTCAGTACTTGAGTGTGTGATTTCATTTGCTGACTGAGTGTGTACAACAAATGCTTAACACTGTCCTCTGATACTGCCTTACTGCTCGACCACTCTCCCACAAATAGAGAGGAAGGTTCTATCTAACTTTAACCTCTGCCTACCTCTGGGGTCACCTGGACTCTATACACACTATACCTCACTTTGATGTAGTATATATAGAGACAGTTTCCTAAAGCCTCTTAATGCTGTTTACCTTAATGCTGTATCACTGTATTCTTACCTAATTATGTTCCTACCGTGATTGCCGTTAGATCCTTCCCACCCATCATTATGCAACTTGCACCAGATATCATTGCTGGACATTTAACAAAAAATCTTCAATGCTATGTTCTGTACAGGTAAATTTTACAAACATTGGAAAAAGGCCTCAGTCTTGCCACTTATAAAGAAAATCTAAATCCTCATGACACTAAAAATTGTCAACCTATATCAAGGCTTCCTTTTCCAGCCAAACTGGTGGAAAGGGCTATGAATTCACAGCTTTCGTCATTTTTTAATTGAATGATCATTTGGATGCAACTCAGTTCGGTTGCCGAAGTGGCCACAGAACGGAGACAACTCTTATCGTGGCCTCTGAGGAAATCGGATCCATTCTGGAAAGGGCTAGCAGAGCTGCCCTTTCTTGTTGTACCTATCTGCAGCTTTCGACACAGTCAATCATACACGTTTGGTCGACCAATTGGAGAAACTGGGTATTAAAGTCTCTGCCTTAACCTTGCTTCAGTCCTTTCTAACCAATAAGGGTTCAATCTGTGACATTTTGCGATTTCACATCAGAACCATACATCTTGCCCTGCGGTGTCCCACAGGGCTCCTCGCTCCCTATTTAATGTAGATGTAAGCCCTTTGGCTGCACTAATTAAATAGTTTAGATTTTCGTCAGTGTCCTACACTGACACCCAAATTGTGGTGTCTTTCCAATACCGATTAGGGCATAGACAAATCCTTCCAAAGCTGCATGTCTGTCGTTAGTGATTAGATGGGCAAAAACTACCTTAAATTAAATTAATCAAAGACAGAAGTGATGTAGTTTGGACACAACACATCCTTCAGGTCTCCCTCCTGGTGGCCACAGGAACTAGGGACACTCCCAGTCCCTACAAATGTTTTTAAAGACCACTGTGCATAGCCTTCTAAGCTCTAACTGGAATAGGCCCTACTATTTAAAAATGAATTTCAAATGGTATATGCCAAGCAGATCCGTTTGATCCAGCTCTGCAAAAAATGTAGTCCCCCCCCCCCCCCCAATAAGTTAGTCTTTGGGGGCGGTGGAAGTTTGAAGTTTTATCAGAGGCACTGCTTTAAAATGGAGTGATCTGCCCCATGATAAAAAAAAAAATCCACCCCTACCTTCTTGGCCTTTAGAATTTTTTTATTTTTTTTAAATGGCTTCATTGTAAGTAAGTAATTGTGCTCCGCTTTGATCACAAGCTAGTGCCAAGACATAACTGGGCATAAGAGCCATCTACAAAACCTAAAAATCAAATCAATATCCTTCTAGGAATCTGTCTGACTGAGGTGGGATCTAGTGGGGTTAGACCCAGGTGACGTGTAATGTAATTAGAATGCCTTTTTGCATCCTGAAATAATTTTTTTGCCTACTGTTATTTGGACTTACTGTGGTGTTGTGAACCTACTAGTTTTTGGGGGCACACCCGATTAGATCTTCTCAGACCCAAGAGGTCAACGCGTATTGCACCCCCTTCGGAGAAAAAGAATAGACCGGTTTCCCTCACTCTTCTCTTACTAATTTGGCTCTTCCAGGTTAAGAGTGCTATGAGTCAGACAACCTTGCCAGAGAAACCTTTATCTGCAGGGGCATATATACACATGTGAGCCTCAATCAGTCTGAGAAACAGAGACTCACACCTGTTAATATTTTACAGCAGAATTTGGATAATGACGCTCTGCATAAACCCTCTAGCAATTAGTCATCATGCCTGCCCCCCTCTAATTGTCATGTATCTTTATACATTTCTCTACAAGTGATCTTCCATGGAGAGGGGAAAAAGATGTGCAATTGTAATCCAGTCTGATTCATCTACTTTTCCATGATTGATTTGTGCAAGGTTGGATACTCTTGCAGTGCTATTCACTATATGTTGACTTCCAGACTACAGAGTGGAAGATTCTTATCGGCTGCGTTTGTCTTATTTTTTGTTAATGCATAGCAGTTCACCCTTAGGAATATTGAGTATATTGCTTTTAGGGTGACAACTATCAGCGTGAGTTTGCTGCAGTTTCGTGCTGGAATAATTTGGTTTGCAATTGATTGTTATTCATGTAAATAGTAAGATCCAAAAAGTCAATTTCAAAGCATGAAAATTTGGAGGTTGTCTTGGTATTACAAGTATTATCATCCAGTTTTCCAAGGAATGTTTTAACAAGTTCACCAACCTTTTGCCGGATGCACAAGAAATCATCAATGTATTGTCCCCAGAAAGTTATGCAGGATTTATATTCAGAAAATCAGTCATCCAATAGCCAGTTACGTTCTGCATTACCCACCAAAATGCAGGCATACGGCGGCGCAGATTTTGCGTTCATCGCTGTCCCGCAAAATTGTCTATAATATTTCCATTTAAAGCTGAACACATTATATGTGAGGATACACACGAATAGTTGATACAATAGCGGGAACCCACAAAACAGATTAATCACAGAACAGGCATGTGAGAGCTAATTGAGAACTATAGGCGTTGTGAAGTCCCAATGGAAAGCATGGATGAACAAGTTACTTGCCTTCAATAAATGTAAATGTAAATGTAATTGTAAATGTCAAGGTACTTATAGAGCGCACTGTCACCAGACGGCCACCTTGCGGTGTCACCTTTGCGGTTTCCTGGCGCTGATACTCATACCGCTGTGGAACCCCTCCTGGCTTTCCCTGTGAAGTGTCCACTCCTGGGCACCCCCAGGGTGAAGCCAGGCATCCTTAGCGCTGTTAGGGCCGGTGTGGAGGCTAAGCAAGCTATTGCCCAGAGTTGCACCGTGGGGCCCTTGATTAGAATAGGCACCGAGGCGAGAATAGACAGGTCCGAGGAAATTGAGCCCGAGCTCCGCTGAGGCGGGAATCGAACCCTGGTCCCTGGCCAGAACTCTGCTTCAGGGTCTGCCGCTCTAACCATTGAGCCACACTCCTCCAGCGCTCTTTTTGGTAGAGACTATCTAACCGCAGATTCCTCTGCGTTTAAATATTCCCCCAGGTGTCCGACTGCATCTGTAAATTTGTAAACCGAAGCCCTTTGCTTTGAAAGGTGATGCTTGAAGGCTCCGCATCAACTATGATCTGAAAGAAACACGTAAGTTAGATTCCTTACCTTATCCCCAGGCATCATGCTGGATCCGGAAAGATCTGCAGTACCCCTGCGCGTCGGTAGGCGTCGTCTGCGGCTCCACATCCGTCGTCAGCGTCGTGATCACCGGGATGACGTCGTCGGAGTACTTGGATGCCGCCCTCGCGCGCTGACGCCTGTTCTTCTTTTTTCCGCACCAGCAAGCGCAGATCCTTGAAGAGCGTACCCTTAGTCATTTTTGGAATAACTTTTTCGACATTTTGTTTATCTTTTTCGAGCCGACTTCGACTCCTGGTGCCGGTAGGGATGCCCGGGTTCAAGTCGTGTGACGTCTGTCACCGACTGATGTCGGTTACCGACCCCCACCATCGGTGTCTCTACTGTCGTGGGGCCGACCACGATGACAAGTCGTGCCCCGACTGCTAGCCCTTGACGTCGAAAGCTAGGCGGGAGCTGTCTCGCAAGCTCTTCAAGATTCGTCAGTCGGCTCCGCTCCACTCGAGGTCCCGGTCGAGGAGGAAGTCGAGGGACCGGTCGCGGAGCCGCAGTCATCACCGCTCGTCGGGATCCAAGTCCTCGCACTCAGGTAAGTCGAGGCATGGCATGGCAAAAAGAAGTCAAAAAAGCGACATCGCTCTTCTGACTCCCCTCGCGCGACTCGGCCGAGGGCTCGGGTGGCACCACCCACGCGGCTCTGCCGGAGCTGCAGGAGTCTCATCCGGCCCCACACACTCCGGTCCCTGGGCTTCATGCGACTCCGGGCGAGATTCAAGACTTCCTCGTGGCCATGAGGACTTCACACAGTCGAGGCCTGCCAGCGCGCATCCGGGCCCCGCAGGTCCGACTGGGGGTCCTGCCGAGCCGGTGGCTTCGGCCCAGGCGCTGTCGTCGACTTCGACCGCAACCCCGCAGGCCCCCGTGGGATCCAGGCCTGGATCCCGGTCGACGCCAGTTGACCCCACGACTCCGCTGGCGCCGATCCCAATGGTGTCACTCCCGGCGCCGTCCTCGGACGCCACAATCCCTAGTTTCAGCCCCGGTCTGGGTCCGGCATCGGAGCGGCGCTGCTCAGCGCCGTCTCCGGCGTCAATGGGTGAGTCTTTCGCCTATGACCCGGCTCCGTCAATTCTGCCTGTTTACCAGGACACGGATGAAGGGGAGGACTGGGAGGGGTCTGAGGACCCTCTGGCACAGCAGTGCCAGTTAAGTCAGGACTGGGCAGATGAACTGGGGGAGGCCAGTGGGCTAGACACTTCGCCTGACACTGGTTTAATCTCTCCTCCTTCCGTGGCTACGGAGGAGGGTGCTACTTATGCTATGGTGCTGCGCAAGGCGGCCAAGGCCTTGCGCCTGGAGCTCCCTGCAGCGGCCGTGAGGACTAACCTCCTCACTGAGGTGCTTCAACCGCCAGTAAGCTCTTCAGAGCCTCTGCTGCAATTTAATGAGGCCCTCACTGACGTTCTGATGGGCACTTGGTCCAAGCCCTCCACAGTCTCTCCTGTGGATCGGAACGTGGCCCAGCGCCACCGCCCAGCTCCGGGCGACCCCTGCTTTCTGTCCGTACACCCCACCCCTGAGAGTCTAGTTATCCAGGCCTCCACGTCCCAAACCGCCTTCCTGTCCGCACCTCCGGACCGGCAATCCAAAAGGATGGAACAGTTTGGCAAGAAACTGTTTTCCTCACTAAGTCTTGGGTTGCGGTCCATTAATACCGCATGCCTTTTGGACTGTTACACCCACTCTCTGTGGGATACGGTGGCGGACGTGCTGCCCCAGTGTCCAGAGGAGGCCAGGCACGGCTCGCCCAGGCTCTTGCTGAGGGGCGTGATACAGCACGGTATTCCATTCGATGTGGACTTGATACCACGGACTCGCTGGGCAGAGCGATTGCAACGACTGTGGCGATTCGTCGTCACGCCTGGCTGAGGTCCACAAACTTTTCAGGGGATGTCCAGAGCACTCTCATGGACATGCCCTTTGATGGCCGTCACCTCTTTGGCGACAAAGCAGATAGCGCATTGGAGCGCTTTAAGGACTCCAGGACTACGGCCAAGTCCTTGGGTCTGTCGGCCCAGCAAACTTATGCTTTTCGCCCCTTTCGTGGCCAAGGAAGGGGCGCCCCCTGTCGTACTTTAGAATTTGGGACCGCATAGGAGGCAGGGCCCTACCCCTGTCTATCCCAGTATTAGTGAACCGCGAATGGTTAATGCGGTATGTACAAGTGCTTTGTGTAACGTTTTAGCTATGAATGCACTGTGTATATGCTATTATACATCACTACGTGGGTTCCATTTTAGAGCGGTGGCCATCTTATGGTTGCCCTCACATAGGCTACATAGCATGAAGCGAATACGGGCCTTTTAGAGCACATGTGCCTTTCTTTGACTTTTCTGTGACCTGGGCAGCTTGGCTCCGCTGCCCCAGGTCAAACTGGTCCCACGAGTTCCCCGTCCTCTGGCCACCTGTGATTAGCATCAGGGTTTGACACACCATAAAGTCTTTTCATCCTACACGAGCCTCCAGCTAATCTCTTTCTCACCTGACTGTTCCTGCTTTATGGCTTGTTTTCCAAACAGGAGATGCTCATGTTTATTGGGGCCTATCGATATCTGATGTGGGATCTGAGCCTTGCTGTGTAAATAATTGCGGGCTGGCTTAACTGGAATGTGGGATGGTCATCATGACTCTGCCTTTTCGTTTGTAATGTATACATGTAATGGCCATATCGTAAACTAAGGAATGTATGCCTGAAGCAGGATATTCTGTATTTAAGAAGAAGCCCGTTTCTGTGATTTGCAGCAGTCTCCTGAGAACATACACGCTGTTGTACTTCTAGGACGCCTGTAATTGGTCTGCAGCCAATAAACTGATCTTTGACTTCACCCAGAAGACTCTGTGTTTCTGTAGGTCTGAAACAGGAAGAACCCGAAGTCATAGGGTGTGTTCCCCTGCACCGCTGGGCTTAAAATTCCCAGTACTTCACCCCGCAAGTTCGTCCAGCCGCAGGCTGCAGAACCAGCCTCAACGCGGACGTGGATTTCGCCGTGGCGGAGCAGGGGGACAGAGTGCCGGTCAGTCCACATCCGCTTCCGCAGCATCTACCTCAAAGCCTTCCTAGTCTGAGCTGTCAGACCCATTCCAAGCCAGTGGGAGGCAGCATTCGCCATCACCTGCTCCACTGGCGTACCATCACTTCGGACAGGTGGGTGCTGCAAATCGTCCAAAGGGGCTACTCCCTCCCCTTCGAGGCGACCCCTCCAGCCATGCCACCGCAGTACCCCCGCATGTCGGGGGATCACTTGCAACTTCTGCAGGAGGAAGTTACGGTCCTCTTGGCCAAGGGGGCCATCGAGCGCGTTCCCGGCCCAGAAGTAGGACGGGGTTGTTACTCCCACTACTTTCTGGTTCCCAAGAAGGGCAAAGGGGGCCGATGCCCTATCTTGGACCTCAGGAGCGTCAACGCCATTTTCCGGAAGGAGACGTTCAAGATGCTGACATGAGCTCAGGTTCTGGCTGCCCTAGACCCTGGAGACTGGATGGTAGCGTTGGACTTGCAGGACGCTTATTTCCACATCCCCACCGGCATTACCTGAGGTTCACGGTAGGCCACGAGCACTTTCAGTTTACCGTGCTCCCCTTCGGCCTCACCAGTGCCCCTCGGGTGTTCACTTTGGCGGTGGTTGCAGCTCATCTGCGAAGATTAGGGGTTCCAGTCTTCCTCTATCTCGAGGACTGGTTGTTGAAGGCGGGCTCGCCCCGAACAGTCGTCTCCCACCTCCAGACTACGGCTGGGGTTTTCCATCAGCGTGCCGAAGTCACATCTGAGTCCTTCACAGAAGCTCCTCTCCATCGGAGCGGTTCTGGACTCGGCGCAGTTTCGGGTCTATCCTCCCGAACAGCGGGTTTGGGATATTCAGGCTCTGATTCCGATCTTTCAGCCTTTATTCCGAGTTTCGGTCAGGATGGCCCTACGGCTGCTGGGTCTGATGGCCTCCTGCATCCTGCTGGTACATCATGCCAGGTGGCGGATGCGGGCTCTGCAGTGGGACCTGAAGTTCCAGTGGGCTCAACATCAGGGCAACCTGTCGGACCACGTCCTGATCTCGGAGGGCACTGCAAGACAGTTGCAGTGGTGGCTCACGGACCGCGATTGGGTCAGTGGCAGACCCTCTCCCTACCCCAACCCGGAGCACGTAGTGGTGATGGGGGGGCCACATGGGAGAGGCGGAGATCAGAGGCCTCTGGTCTCCGGCGTAGACCCTTCTCCATATCAACTTATTGGAGCTGCGGGCGATGTGGCGTGCACTGAAGGCATTCCTTCCCTCTGTCCAGGGAAGTGTAGTGCAGGTGTTCACGGACAACACCACCGCCATGTGGTATTGCAACAAACAGGGCGGGGTGGGGTCGTGGACCCTTTGTCAGGAGGCTCTGGGCCTCTGGACATGCCTGGAACATCAGGGCATCACCCTGGTGGTTCAACACCTGGCGGGCTCTCTGAACGCCAGGGCGGACGAACTCAGCTGTCGGTGCATGATGGATCATGACTGGCGTCTGAGCTCGGACGTGGCACAAGGTCTCTTTCGGCAGTGGGGAGAGCCTTGGTTAGATCTATTCGCCACCGAAGAGAACGTGCAATGTCATCAGTTCTGCGCATTGGAATTTCCAAGGCCGCACTCGCTCGGAGACGCTTTTCGTCGCGAGTTGCAGTCTGTTATACGCCTTTCCGCCTATACCACTTCTGCCCAGAGTGCTGAAGATCAGGCGCGACCGGCCCAAAGTCATCCTTGTGGCTCCGGATTGGGCACGACGATACTGGTATCCCGAGCTAATCAGTCTGTCAATCGATCCCCCGATTCGACTGCCTCTTCAGGAGGACCTTCTGTCGCAGCGGCAGGGGACGGTCCTCCAACCGAACCTGTCCAGCCTCCACCTCCATGCGTGGAGATTGAGCGGCGGCAGTTGATGTCATTTGACTTGCCTACTGAAGTCTGTGATGTCTTTCTGGCAGCCAGGCGTTCCTCCAGTAAAACGGTATACGCCTGCAGGTGGAACAAATTTGTGGCATGGTGCACAGCAAAGGCTGTGGATCCCCTTTCCGCCCCTCTTTCTGAGGTTCTCCTCTTTCTTCTTTCCCTGGCCCAGCAGGGCTCTGCTCTGGCCACCATCAAGGGATATCTTTCAGCTGTTTCAGCCTTCTTGAGGCTTCCTGATCAGCCTTCTCTTTTCCAGTCCCCTGTTGTAAATAGATTCTTGAAAGGCAATACTCACATGTTTCCTCCTGTTCCCTTTGTAATGCCTCAGTGGGACTTGAATCTGGTGTTAACTTATCTGATGTGCGCTCCCTTTGAGCCACTTCATAACTGTCCTCTTCGTCTTCTGACTCTCAAGACTGCTTTCCTGGTTGCCATCACCTCTGCCAGAAAAGTGAGTGAGCTCCAGGCTCTTTCTTCTAAACCTCCTTTCCTCTCTGTCCATCAGGACATGGTTGTTCTGAGGACTCGCCCTTCTTTTCTTCCTAAGGTGGTTACTGCCTTTCACATCGGGCAGTCCGTTACCTTACCCACCTTCTTTCCGCCTCCACATCCCTCGAAAGAGGAGGAGAGGCTCCACAGTCTGGACCCAAAACGTGCGCTCTCCTTTTATCTGGATCGCACAAAACAGTTCCGTGTGGACGACCAACTCTTCGTTGGCTACGTGGGCGCTAAGAAGGGGTGGGCGGTACACAAGCGGACCATCTCTCGATGGGTCGTTTTTTGCATTAAGGTCTGTTATTCCTTGGCTAAGAAGGATCCTCCTGTGGGGCTGACGGCCCATTCCACTCGGGCCGCAGCGGCTACTACTGCCTTGGGACGGGGAGTCCCTCTGCAGGACATTTGTCAGGCAGCTACGTGGGCCTCGCTGCACACGTTTGCCAAGCATTACTGCCTGGACAGCCAAGTCCGGAGAGACAGCTTCTTTGGCCGTTCCGTTCTCCAGGACTTCCTGGTGTGATCTTGGTTCGCAGACCCACCACCGGGGTTGGTATTGCTGGGGTATCTATTCTAAGGTAAGGAATCTAACTAACGTGGAAAGCTATGTACAGAACTGACGTCAGCGCGCGAGGGCGGCGTCTAAGTACTTCGACCTCATCCTGGCGATCACGACGACGGACGCGGAGCCGCAGACGAGGCCTACCGACGCGCAGGGGTACTGCTGACGAAAAATCTTTCCGGATCCAGCCTGACGCCTGGGGATATTCTAAGGTAAGGAATCTAACTAACTAATGTTTCTTACAGATATATCGTTACCGAAGGTAAGTAACTTGTGCTTCTGCACCTGATGTGACATGCGTGGTCCTCTAGAGGCTCCACCCAAATGCCCTGGCATTAGTTGCTTTTTTCCACTCAACAGATGCACATCTGGAGCTTACCCTCGTCTCTGACACAAAGGTTTGACAAGACATTTCTACAGTGAGCAAGGAAAAATCAACAGGGTTCAAATCCTAGGAGGAATGTAATGTCATCAGTTGCCTTCTAACTCGTCCACACACACAGACTCGGAGCCAAAATCACATCAGTCTTGGCCAGTGGCAGATCCCTCAATTGAGATCTTTTTGAGTGAAAGAGCCCAGTTCACAGAATGGGGAGGCGGATGGTCAGTGCGGAATTAGGTGTTCTGACAGAGACTTCTAAGCGTTTATTTCTCACTGTTTAAAAATACGGCCAAGCCGTACCTACCAGGAGGTGAAACTGTGAACTGGGTTAATCCAAAAAGTCCGCAGAGATCAAATAAGCAAAGTGTCTTGACAATAGTTCCTTGTGAACATATGGGGTGCCACCCAGATCGCGGCCTGACATACATCCAGCACAGGGACTCTATGTGCAAATGCAATGGAAGCAGTGTTGGCTCTGGTAGAATGAGCCCACAAGTCCTCATGGGGATGCTTTTTGGCCAGTGCATTGCAGATCCTAATGCGGAGTACAATCAAGCAAGAGATGGCTCTCTTCTGATTGGCCTTCTATTTCTTTTCTCCAGTACATCTGATAAATAACTGATTGTCCACTCAGTGTTCTCTGGTACGATCAATGTAGAAGCTGAGAGCTCATTTCTAATCCAGCCAGTCGAGTCTTTCCTCCTCCTTAAGGAGGGGAAAGGGGGTGGGGGGGCGTAGCAAAGAATGCAGGAAGACTGATTATCAACGCTTAAATCTTATTTATCAGTATCTTGGTAATTGTTATGAAAATCTCAGCAGTCCTTACATAAAACAAAATGAATATCAGAAGAACCCAATGCATTTTACATCACACATCCATTTCCCCTGAGAGATTGATCTGATCAGTTCCTAACACACACACATATATATGCGTTTATATGTGTGAACAATGGAAGCACTGCTATTTTCTGACTGTGGAGCTGTGTCCAACTATAGGCCCAGACTTGTATACCATAAATGTCTACACAGGTTGTTTCATACACCTAAGAAACTACATAAATTGGAGCTACAAGAGTCATCGCAATTTGATTGATGTGATGTGACTGAGGCTGGCTTTCTACTCCTATTATGGTTTTGTCCTAGAAAGGGTACACTACTATTAGGTGGCGGTGTGGAGAATGATAGCAGATGTTATGAGTTGCGCCCCAGCTCGCCCAGCTCATGGCACTGCAAGGTTGCATATTGGACATAACACCTCAAAATGGAAAACAGATTTCGCTTTTCCTAGTGCTAGCTTGGCCCAGGTTGCCTATGAGATGGGGACGGCGCCTATGAAGATAAACTGGCTTCATGATGTGGCATATTGCAATGAACAACTACTCGCATCCTGGGAACTCATGCTGCGCGAATCAAGGCCCAGGGATATATGGTCCCCTGTCCGGCACTACGTATTGTGGTATGCAGTATCCACAGATTGTACCGGACCCTCTGCCCTGTGGAATCCGGAGGTCCTGCTCGCGGGGAACAACCTTTACAACGCACTACCATTACAAAGAAACTGTTACAACGCAAGTGGATTTACAACGCATGCCATTACAACACAAGTCTTTACATCGACTTGCGCTAGATGGCGTGCTAACATTACAAATAGTGTAGTTTACTATCCCAACACCTTCCCTACTGTTAAGTGGACTGGAGTTGGAATAGTAAATTACACTTTTCTTATGTTAGCACGCCATCTAGCGCAAGTCGATGTAAAGACTTGCGTTGTAATGGCATGCGTTGTAAATCCACTTGCGTTGTAACAGTTTCGTTGTAACAGCACGCGTTGTAACGTCATACATCCCCTGCTCGCACTAGATGAAAAACTGCCATCTTAGTGTTGTAGAATGTGTAACAGTTGAAGATATATTGGCACTGTCACTATTGCTGGGATATATTTGTGTCCTGGCAACTGTTTTATTTTAATTGAAAACTAACAAATTAAAGAATCTGCTGGTAGTTAAAGTATTCATCAGAAAGATCATTACCAAAGATAAGCCACTTTTTCATTTGGTTCTAGTCTGAAATTGCACAACTATGCTAAAAACGATCAAATGGAGTGCAGCACAATGCAATCACCAGTGTCTGAGATTAGTTTAAACATTCAATCTACTACTTTGAGCTGTTACATCCGTTCTTGACTCTAATACAGTAGATATGTGAACACATTTGATGTTCCTATTTTCAACACAATGTATCTTCAAATTCGATTGCCCTGCCCAACAGAATGTTTTGTCCAAATTCAGTGGGTGTCCTGACATTTGCCTGAACTTTTGTGTAACTGTGGCCTTGGCAGAATTGCCTTTACATATATTAAAACATTATCTGCATATGCCAACAGTTTTATAGATCACCCTTACCTTCCATTAGGATTAATCTCAAAACAACAAAAGAAATGTTTACGGTTCCATGTATGTTGCATAGAGTGAAGGAGATGGAGCAGATGTGCATGTTTCCCTTTCTGTTCGGAACCATTCAGAGTTTAGGCTGCTGTTGCTAATGTTTGCATGCAGCCATTACTGTAAAAACTGAACTAATGCAACTAAACCACTACCAAAGTGAATTGACCACAAACCTTTCCAGGACAAAGCCCAAGAGACACGGACAGATGCCTTTTTCACATCTTCTGGAACAATTGACATGTGTTACTGGCTTACCTCAGCCAGATCGCTTATGTGCTTAGAAGCCTGGTATGTGAGGATGCATTTTGCCTTGGACAAAGCCATGTTGCGGTGGGGAGCCAAGTCCATCAAGCACATTGTCGTCAACTTTTCATAAATCTTGGTATACACATTGAAGAGAAAAAGGTGTTGGTAAGACTTTTTCTCTGGCTGAGGCTTATCTCTCTTTAGAAATAGACGAATCTTCCTGTCCTCCAATGGTAAGAGCGATCGTCCAGATATTGACATCTCTTGCATAACCTGTAGAAAGAGCGGTATCAGGACTTCTGAAAGAGTTGCATACAATTATGTATGTGAACCTTGTGGTCCCAGAGCTTGCTTTTCTGGAGAGAGCTCATAGTCTCCTGATGTCAGTAAGGGTAAACTGTGGTGGAATTTTACAATCTCCTATGATTCAAAGTAGACAATCCTATCCACCTAGTATTTTGATAGCATTATTCTTCTCTGCTGTGTCTGTCTCTGCATGCACAAGTCAGTATAAAATACCTGAAACATTTTAATGTCTGAAAAGGTTCATGAACGACAGGACCTGCCAAAGTCTTGACTAATTTGATAATATTGCCTGTATTCTTTGTTTTTGGGTCATTGAGGCCTAAAGTTTCTTCCTTTTATCTGGAATTGCACATCTACAGGCCTATTGGTCATGGCATTTTAAGCATGTTTGGTAGTCAGTGCACTCCAAAATTGTGATTCCTTACCACATAATGTTGAATAGACTTGAGGATCATCATCACCCTGATAAACATGATTATAGTGGTAATTTTTTAAATAAAATCTGAGCTTGTAATTCAAAATTATATTGTTGCCTCACCCTGAAGTTATGTCGAGAGAATGCAATGGTGTGGCTGTCATACCTCACACATAAAAACATTAATTGTAAGGTGTTCCTGTTATTAAAGAGTTTGAAAGATGAGGTTGTACATGAAAATAGAGCCTGCTGCAAATGGCGAAATGAGACAAAGATCAGACTCCATGGAAGAGTGTATTTTGAAGGAGCACTCGGTAGACAGAAGTACTGAAACAAGGAAAAAGTTAATAATTCGCTGTGGGTGGTGTGGTGGAGAAAAATCTTAAGGTCCTAGCAGTATGGTAATGTTTGTTTGTGGTACACTTTGATTTAATCAACCTCTGTGTCTGCAGTTAGTCGTGAAAAGTTGATGTTTAAAAACACAGTAAAAGTCGCCACCCAATACCAGGAGAACTTCCAACTGTGCCAGATTTACATTAAAATGTGGATAATACTGAAGGAAATACACATTGGTAGTACCAGGTTGAGTTAGATAATATTCAGCATTGCAGTTTCCTTTTTGGGATTTAGATCGATTTCATTCATTTTTAGAAATAAGCGATACAAAACTGCCCACCTACATCCATTGGCCGGTGGTGACTCGTATACTAAAATCATAAGCGTGTATCGAGGAGAAATCAAGTAGAGGAAGAAAGTAGCAAAGAGAGAGATGAGGGTCAGAACAGGAAGGAGGGTACATTCGGTGTGCACTTATGTTAGGATCTATGGAGGTGAACTCAGACAAACTAGTGGTCGTCAGGTACAGTCGTGGAGGTTAAGCGCAATATTCATAAGTATCGGGGGCAGGACAATTAACGGAATTCGAGGGTACATTCGGCGTGCACTTATGTTAGGATCTATGGAGGTGAACTCAGACAAACTAGTGGTCGTCAGGTACAGTCGTGGAGGTTAAGCGCAATATTCATAAGTATCGGGGGCAGGACAATTCCCGGAATTCGTCAGCTAAATATTTGAGGCATGATTGCCACATCTTGTTGAAATGGGGGGAGGTGGTGCATAGCCACTGCCACTCCCATTGCTTTTGTAGCCAGTCCAAGTGTGCAGGTACAGCGTATGTACCCTATTTAGTGAGAAGGAGCTGCTTAGCCGCTCCCAATGCTAGGGTAATGGCTCTGCCTCTAGTGGGCCGTAAGGGATAGATGAGGGAGTTTGGGAGACCCTAAAGAACATAGCTTGTGAACCTGGGAATATCAGTCATGAGCATAGTGTTTACCGCTTCCAAGATCCCTTCCCAGAAAGACTGCATTTTGGGGCATTGCCATAAAAGGTGTGTAAGAGTACTCTGCTGACCACAGTGACACCAGCAGCGACAATCGCCTGCAAGAGCCCATGCGGCAATTCTGGCCAGTGTGAGGTACCAATAGTGAACAATCTTCATTTCTTTACTAGTGGTGTTAAGGGTGGACACCTGCGCTCAGTGTAGAATGTCACTCCACTCCCTGTCTGTAAAATGTCACCCACATTCCCCCTTCCATCTGGTGCGCACGGGTGATTTTATGGGGGTTTGCGGTGTAACTAAAAAAGCATAGAGGTCGGTTGTGAGCAGCCCCTTTTTAAAAGGTGTTAGCACCCTGTTAGTATGCGGTCAAATCCAAGGCTGAGTCACCCAGTGTGCCACTGTCCGGTATTGCCATTGTGCCAATTAGGAAGACTGCAATGTAGGGAAGTCCATAAGCCCTTCAGCATCAAACAAATCACCCACCCGTTTGCAATTGGCTTCCTGCCAGGCCATGAATGCCGAGCCAGTGGTAGCTGGTGGGAAGTCGGGGTTACTGATCAGTGGTGTTTGCAGAGATATTGGCGTAAAGAGGCAGTGCCGCAGTTGGACCCTGTCCCAAACCCCAATAGTGGCCTGCACTGCTGGTGAAATATAGACACTGATTGGTTTGCGGGGTTTTTGCAGTCACGGTATTTTCCAAATGTCGATGGTCGCAATCACCTGGTCTATGAAGCACCAGTGTTTCTCCGTTTCAGTGCGGGACCACTCCACCATATAACGCAAATTTGCTGCTTAGTAGTAGAAACGCAGATTAAGAACCCCCAAACCTCCCTCCATTAGCAGAAGATAGGCACGGGTTCTGGCCCTCCTAGCTCGCTTACGCATCCAAAGTCCCAAATAAGTGATTGCAATTTGTCCAGCATCCTCGGGAGAGGTTGGAGGGGCAAGGTCTGTGTAGCATAGATAAGTTTAGGAAGTAATGTCATTATAATGGCTGCTATTCACCTGAGCCAAGACAGGCCATGGGACCTCCACTTAGTGAGATCCAAAGGCTTCTGCAGATTAGTCTTGAACCCAGAGGCCTCCCTGAACTCAGCTAGCTCCGTCGTCACAGCTGCTAAGGTGTTTTTGGGGTCAGTGAGGGTCAAGATGACATCTGCATACAGCATAATATTGTGTTTTCTCTTCCACCCATCCGGATGCCTGTTAAGCGGGGGTTATTCCATATGCATTCTGCAAAGGGCTCCATATAGAGCGCAAAAGGCAGGGGAGATAGGGGGTAACCCTGCCTTGTTCCACGCGTGATGGGAAATGGGGTGGTCATCACACTGTTCACACATACTCTAGCCCGGGGAGCGAGATAGCACAAATGTACCCAGCTGCGAAACCTGGGACCAGTGCCCATGTTTTGTAAAACGAGTTGCAAATAGGGCCATAGCTCCAGATCAAGGGCTTTTTCAGCGTCGATCAAGCACAACAAAGCATGTACCCGTGTGCACTTCACCTTGTCCAGAAGATGGCACAATTATTTTTTGTTGTCGCTGCATCCTCGCTCCGGGATAAAAACAGCTTGGTCAGGGTCAACCAAACCCTGAACGTAGGGGGGCCAGTCTGTGGACCAAAACACTGGTAAAATAATTAGCATCAACATTTAAAAGCGAGATCGGGTGGTCGGAGGAGCAGCATTTGGGGTCCTTGCCTGCGCTGGGGATCACCGTGACTGTGGTCAGGCACATGGAGTCCAGCAATGTACCTATCTCACTAAAGGAATTAAACATCAGCGCTAAGACGGCGGCAACCTGCGAGGCGAAAGCTTTATAGAATTCAGTGCTGTAGCCATCCGGGCCTGGTGCCTTGTTAGACTGCAGCTTTTTAATTACTGCTAGGCCCTCCTGCGAAGTTATATCTAAATCCAGAGCAGTGTATGTAGTTGTGGCGGCAGTGGGGGAGGGGGCATCTGTGATACACACCTGTACATCATACTCCTGCAGGGATTCTGCCATTTAGAGGTTTGTATAAAAGGCTCAAAAGAGATCTGCTCTGTCCTCGTCCTGTCTCGCAGGGCACCATCCCCTACCTGTATATCAGAGATTCTTTGATCGGTCGTCTGCGCTCGGAGACAGTGCACTAGCATGCTTCCCACCTTGTTACCACGAGCATAATAATTCTGGCAAATGCGAAGCAGGGCGTATTCCGCTTCCCTGTGGCTATTGCCCTTAATTGTTTCCAGGCAGCTGTCAATTGACGGTGGACTGCCATCAACCCCGATTAGATGTGGGTGGCCTCTAGCTCCCTGACCTGCAACTCTAGCTGGTGACATTTCTTCCACCCCTCCCTGTTGTAGAATGTGGCCAGGGCAATGAATTGGCCCCTGAGCACAACCTTGAAAGTCTCCCACAATGTGGTAACAGCAACATCAGGTGTGTCATTAATTTTCAAAAAGGAGGCTATGACTGTCAGGGTAACTTAACATATTCTGTCGTAGGTTAGGAGTTTTACATTAAACAGTCAGACCGGGGGAGCTGGCGGGCGCCGGCCAAGATTGAGTCACAAAGTTATGGGAGAATGGTCGGAAAGAGCTGCCACTCCAGTGTCTACCAAGACGGTGTCTCAAGTCACCCAGGGGGAGGTGAGGAAATAGATACAGGCATATGTCTGATGGGCGGCTGAGAAGAAAGTGTAGTCTAAAGTTGTGGGATGTTTGTACCGCCTTATATCCGTTAATCCCACTTCCTCCAACCAATGTCTGTCTCCCGATGTAAGTCCCCCGATGTGTCCCAACCTCAGGGTAGACCGGTCCCTATGAGTATCCAGTGCGATATTAAAGTCTCCACCCACCACCAAGTCTCTTGTCTGGGGAAGGTAACAGTCGGCCCAGTGAGTCCCTAAGGAAAACTTCTTGAAATTTGTTAGGTGTGTAGACTGTAGCTATAGTGTATCTAGTGCCCTGGTTTAAAACATGCAACGCTAAAAGCCTGCCCAGGAATTCCATAGAAACCCGCTCCTCCTGCCTTGGTAAATGTGTTGCAAACAGGATAGCCACTGCAGACATCTTGGCCACCCCAGATGAGAAGTATTGGCGATTAAACAAACGGAAGTGCAGCCATCGCCAATCACCCTGGAGCAGGTGGGTTTCTTGTAACATACAAATGTCACATTTAGTGTCTTTAAGGAAGGAGAGGAGGGCTAAGCGTTTAGCAGGTGCATTAAAGCCCCAAACGTTGAGGCTAAGTATCGCCAGTACCATGCAAATACATGAATGGGGGTATGGCATTACACCACCAGCAGAAAGGTGCGCTGGTCCTCCTATGGGGAACATGCAGTGTTATCCATACTAGGGGTAGGGAGAGAAAAGGGTAGAAAGACATGAGGAAACAAAGTTAAACAGTAGATCAAACCGGTCCCCGCCTGGGGACAACCATAGAGCAATAGTTAGGGTCCATGTCATAAGCAAGACCAACAGGTCTTGCACAATGCAGCTCCGCCGGAGAAGTATTGGATCTGTGACAGAGGAGTTGTAAAAACATAGTGTCCATGGCCACCAGCAAGACCGGGTCGGAGTCGCGGGCACCATTGAAAGAACAAGACGCCTGGGGCCAATCAGTGTTCACCATCTTCGCCCACATGGTCACCTTCCCGCTGAAGCAGTCTGATGCGAGCTTCCCGGCTAATAAATTCAAACGGCTTGCTCAGCATTTTCGTCTTATGCCGTTAGGAGCGCCGCGAGTCTGGCCCATGGACAAGGAGTCCCGCTGTGGGGACGGAGCATGTGCAGGACCGGCATATCAGGGAGCGCTCAGGCATCCTCAGTAGTGCGTACCACTCGAACCTCCTCTTGCTACACAAATTGGAGACAAAAGGGAAGTCCCTACTTATATCTAATGTTCTGGGTCTATAGTATATCCATTAGGGGCTTGAGGGCTCTCCAGTGCAAGGGGACACTTCACCCGGTGCTCCTAGGGTGATGGCACCGTCAACTGAGGTCCACAGCTCGGGAGGGGGGGGGGGGGGGGGTGGATAACGTGTCCCAGAGACGGGCCGTCCACGTGCACAACACATCACTCCCAAAAAGAACAGATGATGGACGAAATGCTGGATTAATCAAACATTCACCCCCAGTTACAGATCTGGGTAAATTACCAACTTTTTTTGCACGCCACGCCATTCCAGGTTAGACCCAGCCATTTGCAAATCAGTCTTGACCCTGTTCTCCATGGGAACAGTCCAGCCCGAACTGCCAGGCCAGGTCTTCCCTGGACCAGAAACAAACATCCTGGGACTGGTTTCGGAATAACACCCTTGCATATGTACATTGTTTTAGCACCATGGTAGAACTATATCTACTATTTACTCTTTTTGTGCTCTTAATCACTTTTATTTGCTTCTGTCTCCTAATCATTGCAGCACACTTATTTTATACAAGAATAACGTTGGTTCAATAAACGTATAGAACACGGCCCACTGTGTATTCTCTGTATACTACTCTAAGAATAAGTAAGCACGAGAGACTGATTGAAAAGTTCTTTACTGTTTCCACAATACCTAAGGGGTCAGGGTTGTCATGTTCAGTGGTCGCTGGAAACCATCTGCTCCCTGATACAGTTTAGGGAGGCTTACGGTGGCACTGTGGCCTAGCTGGTCAATGGCCAGCAAATCCTGCATGGGCGTCCGTAATCTGTCTAGGCACCATGCCCCTAGTTTATGTTGTCCAACAAAAGTGCAGATCTTACGGATTTAATAGGAACGACACAACAGTACCCCACCAGTTTCTGCTGGACCACCTTTGGGCCACAAGGATTCGAGGTGGCTGCCTGTCAGGACCACATCAGCGGATCCGTCCCTAACACCAACTGCACCACTCAACTCCTATCCGATTCCATCCCCTTCCTTGAGCAAGACTGTATTGGCTCCACCCTTGGCACAACGTCCGATGCTGCCCTCGGCATTTCGATCGACGGTACCAGCCAATGCCTTGATACTGGGACCAACGCCAGACATGTATCCTATAGTTCTGCCAGATTCCAAAGCTCTGTCTTTATTCTCTATACCACAGCAGTACGCACAATCCAACTCAGACATATCTCACCAATATGATGACGACTATGGTGACTACAGGGTGACATACATGAAGAAGGAAACCTTTTTAAAGAGATTCAGAATTCTAGTGGTCTGTATACCGCACCAGAAATTGGGTTATCACCCCTATACTCAGCCGTACTACAGAAGATTCCACCTTCTTTGCCACAGTGATCAGGAGTGCGGTTGAGGTCTTAGATCTCAACCTACCCATGCAAGAGGTCAAAACAAATGTCCTCTCTGACTAACCAGCTTAGACTAACCAAAAACCTCTATTGCCTTTTAATGAGGCCCTCATTGACGTCCTGGTGGGTACCTCGACAAAACCAGTATCTTTCCCCCTGTGAATGAGCAAGTGGCAAGTTTATACAGGCCTGCC
Source organism: Triturus cristatus (assembly GCF_964204655.1). Lineage (NCBI taxonomy): Eukaryota > Metazoa > Chordata > Amphibia > Caudata > Salamandridae > Triturus > Triturus cristatus. The sequence goes on along the minus strand of NC_140595.1, from coordinate 208,059,040 downwards.
CACGAAGATCCTTATTTCCTCCTTCAGCTCCTCACCCTGGAAAGCCAGCTGCCAGAACCCGAATGGCTTTCTTTGCCCCCATCTGAACAAGAATCCAAAATAATGGCAATGATTAACAAGCAAAAGTTTCCCATTGCCAGTCTTATCTTAGGTCTATCAACACTAAGTGCCTCCTAGGTAGGTATTATCGCATGTTGTTGGAAAGGGTGGCACATGTCATGCCAGCTGTCCCTCAAGAGGTCAGGCCTACCTTAAAGCATCTAGTTTCTGATGGCCAAGATGCAGCGAAATTTATAATGTGTTCAGGCCTAGACACTATTAACTCCCTGGGTAAGGAAGTCCCCAGTGTGCTCCCAACCCCCTTCTGTTTAAAAGGCTCCCTTGAACCTTCAAGCTGACGAGCTTTGGAGACGCATCTGTATGCATGTGAGTGGTGCATTGACCTGTGAAGATTTTGGCAGCATTTCCAGCAACCCCAAAATTTCGCTGCTATCTACTGATGAAGGACGAAATCCAGAAACACACTTGTGTTTAGAGATGTACTATATGCACCAACTTTGGTGAAAACCTACAGTTAATTTTGAAGTATGCGCTAATTGTGTACTGCATTTACCATAATGCAAAGGGGCAAACTCTACTGGGAGGTGAAGCAGTGTGCCCCCCCTTTCTGTTTAAAAAGACTCCTTTGGGCCAGAAAAAAAGACTCCTTTGGGCCAGCAAGCGTACTATCTTTGTAAACGCACCTTTGTGCCTGTGAATGGCACTGTGACCATATGGCAGTATTTCCGGCAACCTCAGATGAAATATTGCTGCTCTCTACTGATGGACGAAATCCAGAAACGCATATGTGTCTAGAGATATACAGCACTATCTGCGCCAACTTTGGTAAAAAACGGCAATTCAATTTGAAGTAGGCGCTAATTGTGTACTGGGTTTACCATAATGCAAAGGGGCTAACTGTGCTGTGATGTGAAGTAGCGTGTTCCCAACTCCCTTTCGGTTTAAAAGGCTCCTTTGACAAGCAAGTTGACAAACTTGGGAGATGCACCTGTGTGCGGCCCTGTGATCTGTGAAGATTTAGGCAGCATTTCCTGAAATCCCAGATTAAATTTTGCTGCACTGTATGCCCCAACTTTGGTAAAAACCTAGTTAATTTTGAAGAAAGAGCTAATTGTCTACGGCATTTTACCTAAATGGAAAGGGGCGAACTGTGCTGGGATGTGAGGCAGTATGCTCCTAACACCACTTCTGTACTATTCAAATCTCCTGCCCATGTAATTTGTTAGTCGTTTATGATGTAATTGATTCCATAATTTCCCAAAAGAATGCATCATCATAATCAGTGTTCTAGGCATATATGTAAATAAAACTAATGTCTTGCTTGTTTAAGAGGCAGCACACCACAATATGTATGCCCAGCATATCAGACTCAGTATAGCGGTGAAGAAAAGGGACCCCCCCCGTGCCAGCCATATTGAAACCCCTCTAGCAAATGAAGAGTAAGTGGAGGAGTATATCTAGCTTCTCCACTTACAGTGGACCTTGTTTACTTCTACATGAACAAAATAGGTTTCTTGTATAAATGCCACTCTTACGGCCTGCCTTCGAAGGTATGAAAGCACCCTATATCGCTTAGTGTAATTATGAAGGCCCTAACATTCCACATTGCAAACTCGATATTTTTATTTACATTGGCCTTCTAACTTTAACATAACCCAAAAGAGAGAATAGAGGTCCAGCTACCGTCGCTGTTCCTCCAGAACACCTTTCACATTGTCTAAATAGGTTGTTTATTCTTTTTGTGAACATAAGGGTGTGAATGAATATTAGGGGTGGGTGAACTCGCAGAGTTTCACTCAGGAATTCCGCAAAGTTACGTAAAAACTCAGCGAGATTCCACAGAATTTCGGCATGTCACCTTCATATGGGTTAGTCCTTTTTCTTACTGCCTACAGAATTAGACCTTGTTTATGTAAGTCCTCCCACATACAAATATAAGATATGCCTACTTTTCCTCCCAATACTTTTGGCTTACTCTACATTATTCCATTTACTTATCTACCATCAATGTGAGTATTGCCACTCTACTACTAGCATTTGTATCTGAAAGAAAAACATTAGTTATAGATTCCTTACCTTAGAATTACCCCCAGGTGTCAGACTGGATCCCGAATGTTTTTCGTCAGCAGAACCTCTGCGCGTCGGAAGGTGGTGTATGTAGGAGAGTAGGGTCTGCTTTCTATGCTCACCCCCACTTTTTGCTTTTGCTTCACTGGTTTTCGACTGATGTGGCTGTGGGCCTGCTAATCAGACCCACAGCCCAGCTGTTCTCTCTCTAAATTCATACTATGTACTTTAGGTGCATAACCCAATTGGTAAGGATCACCTTCTAGGGCCCTGTACAGTGTACCTTAGGTACCCAGGGCATAGGTGTACCCTAGACCTACCAGGGGCTGCAGCAGGTATTATGCCACCCCTGGCTGGCCTTCCATTATGACACAACTGGCTGATCACTCAGCTGGGGCAAGGTCGTGTAATCACCCCTTGCTTAGGTGTAGTATTCCTATACCTACCTTATATATAGACACATGGGTAACCTATCAGTCACTCCTATGGCAGGCCTTAACAATCCTGAAGGCAGAGTGCTTGGTAACATGTAAGATGGTGCTCTAGCATGAGCTGAGCCTGTCTGCAGCTTTCGGAACCATGTTCTTATAGCTGTTCTATGATATCGCCTACCATATATTCTTAAAGTGCCTTATAATCCTCGCGGTTATGGTAACTATGGTTTGGCTTTATCAAAACATGTTGTGTAAGGTGTCTAACACTTTGGAATACTACCCCCACACCATTTCTGGCGATGAGGATAGTATTCCTCCCTTCTAGAGGGAGAAGACATGTTGAAAACCTACTACCCGGTTAAAGTTAACCAGAGCCCCAGCATCACAAAATGGATGCTGCTGCCACAGACACGAGTCTGACCTCCTGCTGCTGGGGGTCCTTCCAGCGAGGGAGGCTTGGACAATAGGTTTCCTGCCTTGGGAGGTGCTAGCACCACCCTAGACAGGCCTTAGTGTATTGGGGCAGGGAGGGATGAATGAAACGAGACACTGCCTGGGGCACACAAGGTGTCCCATGCATAGTCCAGTTCAAACCGGTGCTGGGGCACTCCAGCCCCAGTCCTGGCGCGAAACTGGACAAAGGGAAGGGGGTATAACCACCCCCCTCCCTGGTCCCACCCATAGGAGGGACCTAGCAGGTAACCCAGCCCCCCAGATTAGTATAAGAATGGGAGCTGAGTCCCTAGGACTTTAGATTATCCTGATAACTGAAACTTGAACAGAAACTCTGGACCTTCGACATTCGACTACGGAAGAAGACTGAAGAATCTCCCTTGTGGCCAAGGAGTGGCCACCCTGTGCAAACAGGCACCATCAAGCGACCTGCCGTTTGCTTTGCTCAACGTTCTACGAGGAACCGACTGCAGAGCCCGACAAGCGCCTTGACTTCCAGACTTCTCCGACCCTGATCCACATCCACAGCAAAGCTGAGATCCGTGGAGGCGACGAGAGACGTGGGACCGGCTACCTGGGAAAATTGGCTACTTGCTTCCAGCGCAGCTTCTGAGGCATCCTCGAAGTTGTGCTCTGGGGATTGAGAAGCCCCAACCCCGAGCACCATCTGCACCGAAGATCAGCCCTCCACACTCCACGAGTTCTGCGTGGGGCCCTTCTGCCTTTTCCTGCTCGATGCGTCTGTCCGGTTGCTTGCCCGTTGGCTAGTGACCTCTGCGACGACGAACCTTTGACTTTCCACCACTGGTTTGGCTCCTCCAGACTGGCCCTTGCTTCCCTGTGAAAGAGAAGCACCTGAGGCCTTCCTGGTCTGCAACAGAAGCGAATCCTTCATTCTGCGTGGGTTGCACTTGCCAAGTGTGGTAAATTTTAATTACCTAGACTTAATTTATGCGGTAAAATTCAATAAGAATAACTCAGTAAAAATAAGAGGCAGAATCCGTGGTATTTGAGGTTTTAAAATGGGTTTATTCCTTACAAAGGAATTGGTTCGAACCAGGCAATCGGGTTCCGTCACCACGAAGGTTCGGGAAGGGATAGAAGCAATACTTTATTGACAGGTTATCATATATATAGTCAATGCATTACAGTGAAGACATATGCAGAAGGCGTGACAGCTGAGAAGAGAGATAAGAATACACATACGTAATGAAAAAGGCGTTACAATAGGCGTGCATGAGGGCGTGCACTAGAAACGTCATTATGATGATGACACAGGTGGGTGGATCCATAAGAGAATCCTGCAAAGCCAGCAGAAATACATGGCAGAGATGCGCGCACAGTAGCATGACGTGTGATTGACGTGTAACTGGAGGGTGAAGGGGACTTGACATTTAGCCCTACATGAGGAGACAGAAGTCTGGGATGTCAGAACAACCTAATCCCAAATCGTATCTAATATCTTGTGTTTAAGGAACTGTATTATCTGGAAGGAAAGGTCTCTCAGGCAGAGGCTATCCTATACTGACTGCTAGTGCGTGTAGAAGTGTCTACGTGTCTACATGAGATGCGAGGGGGCATGGGCCTACCATGGCAACAGAAGCTATGAATTACTTGCACGGAGACAGTAAGGCCGGGCCCTTTGCTCTGTAGCTGGAAGGATGTTTACCTAAACTACTAGACAGGAATGTATTTCTCGAGGAGCGGAGCAGATAACTTGAAGGCTGAATACAGTTTTGGCAGGCAACAGGCCGGGCCAGGCACCGTTAGCCGCGCAGGAAGTAAGACAAAGGTCATGGATACAGATGCAGGTCCAGGCTGGAGCATTCAGAGGCAGAAGGCAGGAAAAGCTCGATGGCAGAATTCAGGGCCTAACTTGCCAGAGCTGAAAAACGTGAAAAGTATACCATATAAAGACGGTGGCAAGGCATACTTAGGAACGGAATATTCGACCCATTCATGGTGGATCTGACAGAGGACATGTTGACGTTGGACGCATATGTATTTGCGTCTTCATAGCTTGAAGTGGAGGGAACATACATGTACTTGTAGCATGTACATGGAGCCGTTGGGGTCTAAGATAGGGGACACAATTGATCATAAAAATTCAAATTTCCTCACAAGGCTTGTTGTGTCCCAACTCGACACCGACACCGCCGACAGCAAGAGCCCTCGTGGGACAGCTCGCCTCCTGGTTCTGGTCGTCCTCGACGCCTCCTGGTACCCGTGGCTGCTGCGACAAGCTTCACCTCTTCACCTGCATCTTCACGACATCGCCTGGTTCCTTCCCGGCTCCTGGCTGGTGACCTAGACTCTGTCCCCTCTGCTTGCAGGTATCCTCCTTCTTGATTCCATCCTTGGGATCCACCGGACACTCTTCACTGACTGCCTGTCAGCATCTTTTCTTCAGGCATCCATAGGAGTCGATGACGAAACCCGACACAAGTTCACACCTATGCACCCGCAGCCCGTGGGCTAGGTAACTTGAGTACTCCGGTGCTCACAAGGGTATTGACTATCCTAGTGTCTAGTTTCCAAGTCTCTAACTCCTAGTTCCTTCCGAAGTGTCCTAAAACTCTTAATTTCTAAATACTACTATTTGTATCGACTTTAACGCATTACGCGTGAGTGTTTCCACTCTGCACCTGAATCCCGTGGGCCTCCCACTGCCTAGCAACTGATAGGATAGTGTAGCCCCAGCGATTCCCTAGGCCTAGGCCTAACCTGTGTTCGTGACAGTGGTTCTTATACCACTTACTTAGTATATGGTTTGCGTGGCCCCTAGGGCCTAACTGTATTACTTACCTGTGTGACTTAATGTATGCTTGAATAAGACTGTGTTGTACTTACCTCGAATCTCATAAAGAGTGCTGAGGGTTTGACTAGAATAAATACACTTTATTTTCTATATATATATCTGTTGTGGTGCCCTTTCATTTGGTATTCAAGGGATTGCAAATGGTATATCAGCTGGCTTCACATGCCATACAGAGTTTAGCCTAAGACTGCTCTTGTCCATGCTACCACTAGGATAGCTGGTCTATAAGGTTGACTTTACAACCAATCACCATAAGGGTTGTTTGGACTGATACAAGGTGTACACTACAACTACTGACCTCATATATCAGGCCAACTTCTCACAGTGTTGGTCGTCTCCGTGTCCGTCTTTGGCATCATGCTTGCCGGGATTGTGTCGTGGCAGCTACTTAGACACCGCCCTCGCGCGCTGACGTCAGTTCTTTCTTTTTCCGCGCCAGCCAGCACGGAACCGGAGAGAGCTGTACCTCCAGTCACTTTTTGACTCTTTTGCGTAGAGCGCGACCCCAAGTCGTGCTCCGACTGCCGGTCGATGGCGCCGAAGGCTTTGCGGGTGCGGTCCCGTAAGTTGGTTGAGTGCCCGCAGTCTGCTCCGCACTGTTCGAGGTCCCGGTCGCGGGGTAGGTCGAGGGACCAGACGTGGAGCCATCACCACTCATCCAAGTCATCGAATTCTTCGCACTCTGGGTCGGGTAAGTCAAACCACAAAAAGAAGTCTAAGAAGCAAAGTCGCTCTTCGACTTCTCCCCGCTTCCCTCCCTTACCGGGACCCGGAGCAACTCCCGCCCAGCTTCGTACATTCTACAAAGCAATGCATGTCATCTTTTGGCGACCCGAACCTGCTGGCGCGCCTTTGGGCCCCGCGGACTCGGTTGGGGGACCTGGGCCTTCTCTGCTGTCAGCTCCGCGCCACCAGGCCCCTGTGGATCCAGGCCTTGATCCAAATCGGCACCGGTTGACCTGATTACAACTCCACCGGTGCCGCTTCCTCCGGCACCGCAACCGATGCCGGTCTTGTCCCCGGCCGGCGTCGACCCCGGCCTCCATCCCGACATGGACCCGGAGCCGGACTGGCGTTGCCTGACGCCGGATCTGGTGCACAGTGGGGTTTTTGTCCCCCTATTCACTCCTGGGGTCCCTTTTTGGCCAGATTGGCAACCTGAGGAGGAGGAGGAGGACTGGGAGGGATCAGGTGACCCTTTAACTGATCAGATGGAATCTGAGCAGGACTGGAGAGAGGATCTAGAGGATGCCAGTGGTCTTGACACATCTCCTGACCTTGGCATGTTGTCTCCTCATACCGTGGCTACGGAAGAGGGAGCGTCATACGCAGTGGTGTTGCGTAGGGCGGCCGAGGCCCTCAACCTTCCTACGGTGGCGGTCAGGACTAACCTTCTGACAGAGGTGCTTCAACTGGCGGCGACCTCTTCGGAGCCCCTGATGCCGTTCAATGAGGCCCTTACCGACTTCCTTTTGGGCACGTGGTCCAGGCCCAACACGGGGGCATCCGTGGATAGGACGATTGCCCGACGGCACCGCCCAGCTCCGGGTGACCCCACTTTCCCCTCCCAACACCCCACCCCGGAGAGTTTGGTGGTCCAAGCCTCCACTTACAAGAGCCCATTCCCTACCGCTCCACTGGAAAGGGAATCCCAAGAAGTTGGACCATCTTGGGAAGAACTTTTTCTCTTCCGCCAGCTTGGGACTGCGGTTGGTAAACACTGCATGTTTATTTGGCCATTATTCCCACTCTGTGTGGGATACGGTTGCGCAGGTGCTGCCCCAGTGTCCGGAGGAGGCCAGGACAGTGCTCTTCCAGGCCCGTCGCCACCGGGAGGGATGCATCCAAGTTTACCATCCGTTGTGGGCTAAATGCCGCCGACTCTCCAGGCCAGACCATTTCCACATCAGTAGCCCTTTGTCCCTACGCCTGGATGAGATCAACTGGCTTTTCAGGATATGTCCAGAACACCTTGATGGACATGCTCTTTGATGGCCGTGGCCTTTTTGGTGACAAAGCATGTAGGAGAGTAGGATCTGCTTCTTATGGTTACCCCCACTTTTTGCTGATGTTTTACTGTTTTTCGACTTCAATCTGGCTGGGGCCGTGCTATTCAGGACCCCAGCCTAGCTGCTTCCTCTCTAAATTGATTCCCTGTACCTTAGGTACACCACAGATTGGATTCTGGGGTGCCCTTATAAGTCCCTTGTATATGGTATACCATGTACCCAGGGCATAGGTACCCCAGAGGCCTACCAGGGGCTGCAGCATGTATTATGCCACCCCTGGGAAGCCCTCCAAAATGACACCACAGGTCTGCTACTGCAGCCTGGGTAAGGTGGTGCATGCACCCCTTACTGAGATATAGGTTCACTATATCTCTCCATATCACTGCACATATAAACATATCTATCACCCCTATGGCAGGCCTTATCAATCCTGAAGGCAGGGGGCTTGGTTTTATGTGAGAGGGTGCTCATGCATGAGCAGAGCCCCTCTGCAGCCATCGGAATCTATTCTCCGGGGTTGTCTGTGATGCAGCCTGACCATATGCTCTTAAGTGCATTATAACCTTGCGGTAAATGCTAACTTTGGGATGGCTGCACAGAAACATGTAGTTTGGTGTCAAACACCTTGGAATCATACCCCCACACCAGTAACTGATGTGGGAGTATGATCCCACCCGTCTAGAGGGAGAGACATGACAGCACCGGTATACCCGGTGCCAGCTAACAGAGCCCTGGCATCACAAAATGGATGCTGCCAGCCACAGACACGGGTCTGGCCTCCTGTTGCTGACCGACACTCCGACAGGGCAGGCCTGGACAAAAGGTTTCCTGTCACAGGGAGGTGTTACCACCTCCCAGACAGGCCTTAGTGGGTTAGGGCTGTGTGGATGCACTCCAGGAGTGCTTTGAAGTTCAGCACTGGGGGCACATTTGGTGTCCCTGTGTATAGTCCAGTTCAAACCGGTTGCAGTGGCTACCAGCCCCTGATCTGGCGCGGAACTGGACAAAGGAAATGGGTGTAGCTATCCCTCTTTCCTGACCCTCTCATAGGTGGGTCCCCAGAGTATGTCCACCCCCTTCCTTGGGTATAAGAAAGGAACCCCTGGCTACAGGACTTTCGATTACACCTGGACGAAGCTCTGCTACAGAAATCCCGGAACTTCGACGATCTACACGACTAGATGACTGAAGAATCTCCCTTGGAGTAAAGGAGTTACTCCCCTGCTTGGCAGGCACCAAAGACGCATCTGCCCGGTCTGTATCTCTGAAGCTACCGCCTTACTCCGAAGTATTTGCAACACAGGAGGTGGGTTTCCAGACTTCCCAGAGGCTGAACCGAGTCCCTAGCAAAGCTGAGACCTGTAGCCCTCGTGGGTACCGTGGAACCGGAACCCCTGGACACCTTGCACATTTGCAAGTGCATTATCTTCTCGACGTTCCTTGAGGCTGTGCATTGGGTTACTTGTAGCCCAGACCCGAGCACCTTTTCCACCGAAGATTGCTGGCCTACACTCCACGAGTGTTCCGTGAGTTGGCCCTTTGTGTTTTCGCTCGAGGTACCTTTGCGATACCTGGTCTGTTGACTGGTGGGTCCCTGTGATGGAAACATTAACTTTAATTGGGCTTCCCTGGTTGCTCCAGACGTGCCCTGACTCTCCATCGCTTGGGGAGTCCTCAGGACCTTATTGGTCCGCACCAAAGCATCTTTCTTCTTCCTGCATTGGTTGCTGTTGCCAAGGCTTGTTGTGTCCAATCCGGGCACCGATGCTGCAGCACTCAACATCCTTCGTGGGACAGCTCGAATCCAGCTCCTGGTCTTCCTCAACACCTCCTGGTCCTCGTGGCTGAAGAGTCAAGCTTCCCCTCTTCGCACCTGAAGCACCCAACATCGGTGGACATTTGTCTATCGTGCCCCTGGTCACTGGCAAGTGACCCAGACTCTGTCCCCTCTGCTTTCAGGTTCTTCACAGCTTGGATCTCTTCGGACACTTCTCTTCCCGGCAGCAGCACTTTTCAGTCTTCTGCCATTGAAAACGACGACGCGCCCAACACCATTTGACACCTATGCACCCGGCTTCCCTGGGTGAGGTAACACGAGTACTCCGGTGCATCCGTGGGTGTTGGCCCTAGACCCATCTAAGTCCAAAAGTGTTTGTTCCTAGTCCACCTCTAAGTGTCCTTAAACTTTAAAATTCCGACCGCGACTTTCCCTATAGAAGCTAACGGAGCTCGCGGCTGTGTTCTCACACTGAACACGTCCCCCGTGGGTCCCCTGTGTCACTACCTTGGGTGGTTCCTTGGGGTCACAGCGATTCTACAGGCCCTAGGCCTTGTGTCTAGTCAAGTTGTGGTTCTTATACCACTTTCTTAGTATATGGTTTGGTTCGCCCCTAGGGCCCATCGTACATTGTGCTAATTTACTGTGATATATTAAGTGTAACATATGTGCTTTGACCTCTAGCCTCATAAAGAGACTAGTAAGGTGTGTTTAGAAATAAATACATACATTTTATATATATACCTGGTGTGGTTCTCTTTCATTTAGCCATTCAAGAGATTATAGACTGGTAAAACAAGCTGCTTTACATTCCTTCAAGACTTAGCCTGAAGGCTGCTCTCCATAGCTACCACTAGGATAGCTTTCAAATAAAGTTGTCTTTAACCTAACACCTCTAAGGGGTTGTTTGGACTGGTGCAAGGTGCCCACTATAACTAGTGGACAGCATATACCAGGCCAACCTCTCACAAAGCGGACAACGCTCTAGAGTGTTTCAAGGACTCACGGGCTACGGCCAAGTCCTTGGGCCTCTCCAGCCACTCAGTGCAGTCTGCTATTTGCCCCTTTCATGGCTACGGAAGGGGTGCCCCACTACGTCCCGCCCAGAGCCACAGGCCGCAGCAGGTTGCCCAATCTTCGCGCGGCCGGGGATGTGGGAACCAAAGCCATGGTTCAGGGGGCCAGCGGGTGGGCCAGTCCACCAACCCCCCCTCTGCAGCAGCCTCCAAACTCTCCTAGTCTGACCTTTCAGGACCATCAAACGCCAGTGGGCGGCATAATTCGCCATCACCTTCCTCACTGGCGCACCATCACGTTGGACAGGTGGGTTTTGCAAATAGTCCGAAAGAGCTACTCCCTCCCCATCTAGACTACCCCTCCAGCCATGCCACTGCAATACCACTGCATGTCGGAGGATCATCTGGCCCTTCTCCAGCAGGAAGTTATGGCTCTCTTGGCCAAGGGAGCCATCAGGTGCGTTCCTGTCCCAGAAGTAGGTTGTGGTTGTTATTCCCACTACTTTCTAGTCCCCAAGAAGGACAAGGGCCTGCGTCCTATCTTGGATCTCAGGGACGTCAACCACTTCCTCACAAAGGAGAAGTTCAAGATGTTGATGCTTTCTTAGGTCTTGTCTGCCCTCGCACCGGAAGACTGGATGGTAGTGTTGGACTTGCAGGACGCTTATTTTCATATCCCTGTCCTGCCAGCACACCGGCGTTACCTGCGGTTCACGGTAGGCCATGAGCATTTTCAATTTACAGTGCTCCCCTTTGGCCTTACCAGCACCCCTCGGGTGTTCACGAAAGTGATGGCGATGGTCGCAGCTCATCTGCGCAGATCAGGGGTTTCGGTCTTTCCTCTATCTCGACGACTGGCTGTGGAAGGCGGGCTCGTCCCCTACAGTAGTCTCCCACCTCCAGACTACAGTCAACCTCCTGCGTTCGCTGGGGTTTTCCATCAATGTGCCAAAGTCACACCTGATTCCCTCTCAGAAGCTCCTCTTCATCGGAGCGTTTCTGGACACGACGAAGCTTCGGGTCTATCCTCCCGAACAGCGAGTTAGGGAAATTGAGGCTATGATTCTGATCTTACAGCCTCTATCTCGGGTTTCGGTCAGACTGATCCTGAGGCTGCTGGGCCTCATGGCCTTCTGCATCCTGCTGGTCGATCATGCCAGGTGGCATATGCGGGCTCTGCAGTGGGACCTGAGGTTCCAGTGGGCGAGCATTAGGGGAATCTGTCCGATTGCATCCAGATCTCGAAAGGCACTGCACGTCAATTGCAGTGTTGACTAATGAACCAGGATTGGATCAGCGGCAGATCCCTCTCCCTTCCCCTACCAGACCACACAGTGGTGACAGATGCGTCCCTTCTGAGATGGGGCGGCCACATGGGGGAGGCGGAGATCAGAGGCTTCTGGTCTCTAGCGGAGTCCGGGCTCCACATAAACCTTCTGGAGCTTTGGGCGATTCGTCTTGCACTGAAAGCATTCCTTACCTCTGACTGGGGAAGACTAGTCACGAACAACACCACCGCCATGTGGTACTGCAACAATCAGGGCGGGGTGAGGTCGTGGACCCTATGTCAGGAGACCCCCTGCCTCTGGACATGGCTGGAACATCAGGGCATATCCCTGGTGGTTCAACACCTGGCATGTTCCCTGAACGCCAGGATAGACGAACTCAGCCGCAGGTGCATGATGGATCACGAATGGTATCTTCACTCGGAGATGGTGCAAGGTCTCTTTCAACAGTGGGGAGAGCCTTGGTTAGATCTATTCGCCACAAAGGAGAACGCGCAATGTCCGCAATTCTGCATGTTGGAATTTCCTAGGCTGCACTCGTTAGGCAACGCCTTTCGTCGCGAGTGGAGTTGCGGTCTGTTGTACGCCTTTCCGCCTATACCACTTCTGCCCAGAGTGCTGAAGAAGATCTGACACGACTGGGCCCAATTCATTCTTGTGGCTCCGGATTGGGCACGAAGAGTCTGGTATCCCAAGCTTCTCAACATAGCCATCGATCCTCCGTTCCGACTCCGTCTTCGGGAGGATCTTCTGTCGCAGCAACAGGGGACGGTCCTCCACCCGAACCTGTCCAGCCTCCACCTCCTTGCGTCGAGATTGAGCGGCGGCAGTCTTTCGACCTGCCTCCTGAAGTCTGTGATGTAATCTTGGCAGCTGGGCGTCCTTCCACTAAGATGGTATACGCCTGCCAGTGGAACAAGTTTGTGGCATGGTGCACAGCAAAGGCTGTAGATCCCTTTTCTGCCTTTCTTTCTGAGGTTCTCTTGTTTCTTCTTTCTTTGGGCACTGTCAAGGGCTATCTTTCGGCCATCGCTGCCTTCCTTCGGCTTCCAGATCAGCCCCCTCTTTTCAAGTCCCCAGTGGTAAATCGCTTCTTGAAAGTCATAACTCACCTCTTTCCTACTATTCCCTTTGTTATGCCTCAGTGGGACTTGAATCTAGTTCTAACCTACTTTGTGTGCTCCCTTTGAGCCACTCCACAACTGTCCTTTGAGGCTTCTGACACTTAAAACTGCTTTCCTGGTAGCCATCCCATCTGCCAGAAGAGTGAGTGAGCTCCAGGCTCTCTCCTCCAAGCCTCCTTTCCTGTGTGTTCATATGGACAAGGTAGTTCTCAGGACTCCATCCTTTTTGCCTAAGGTTGTCACTGCCTTTCACATCGGGCATACCATCACTTTGCCCACCTTTTTTCCGCCTCCGCATCCTTCCAAAGAGGAAGAGAGGCTCCACCGTCTGGACTCAAAACGTGCAATTTCCTTCTATCTGGATCGCACAAAACAGTTCCGGGTGGATGACCAACTTTTTGTCGGCTACGTGGGCGCCAAGAAAGGTCTGGCCATACTCAAGCGAACCATTTCTCGGTGGGTCGTTATGTGTATTAAAACATGCTATTCTCTGGCTAAAAAGGAGCCTCCTGTGGGGCTGCGCGCCCATTCCACCAGGGAGACGGCAGCCACTACTGCCTTAGGACGAGGAGTTCCTCTACATGACATCAGTCAGGCAGCAACGTGGGCGTCACTGCACACATTTACGAAGCACAACTGTCTTGACATTCAAGTCTGGAGAGACGGCTTCTTGAGCTGTTCTGTTCTCCAGGATTTTCTGGTGTGGTCTTGGTTCGCAGACCCACCACCGGGAATAGTATTGCTGGGGTATCTATTCTAAGGTAAAGAATCTGTAACTAACATGTTTCTTTCAGATGAACAAGTTACTTACCTTCGGTAACGATATATCTGTAAGAAACATTAGTTATTTATAGATTCCTTACCGCCCCAACCATCCTCCCCGTTCTGGGAACTGATTTCTAGGGTTAACGACATCCTTTCAGGGCCCCAGTATTGTGCACTAGGGGTCAGTGTCGTGCATGGCTCTGCGTTTCTAGCGCGGAAAGTGGTGTACAGAAATGACAGTGCGCGAGGGTGGCATCTAAGTAGCTGCCGCTACATCTTCCCGGCGGCCACAACGCCATTGACGGACGCGGAGCCGACCGACGCCACCTTCCGACGCGCAGAGGTACTGCTGACGAAAATCTTTCCGGATCCAGCCTGACGCCTGGGGGTAATTCTAAGGTAAGGAATCTATAACGAACTAATGTTTCTTTGCTTACAGAAGTATCATTACCAAAGGTGAGTAACTTTTTCTTTCATTCCCTTCTCTCCTTCCTCTAAAAAATAATTTTGTCCTGAGGATTGACAACCTTTTTGTTTCCTCCCATCTTTCTTAATCTTATTGTAGGATTGAAACTCATTTTCCATTTCCTTATATGGAATGAGAATAAGGTACTATCCTGTGGATCCTTTTCGGCTCATATATCGTGCTAATTTCCCTTTAATTACTTTTGGATAAGGTATGTTTTTTTTCTATGCCCCCTTTAGTCATTTATTTGCATGCATATGTTTCATGTTGAGGTTTCTCTTGCCTTTCTCCGGTACTTAGTTGGACTGCGGTTTTTTCTTACTGTTCCTTGTATGCTCCCACCATCCAGATTTGAACTTTACCTATTTTTTTCAACCAGCTTTTTGAGAGTCCTTTCTAACATATGTCTCTTGTTATTGCCCACTCTTTTACATTACTATAAGAGAAGCACAATTTCTGCCACAGTTGAGGGCATGACATGGACAGCAGAGTAAGGAAAGAGTATTTGTGCAGTGGTTGCAGATGTATGTTTATAGGTTTGTGTTGATTTATTGTCTACAAATGTAGGGTCCAGCTTCTGGGGTTTCCTAAGGAGTCAATGATCGTGGGGTGGGACTCTGGACTCTGTACCGTTGTACCACTCTAGCCACACCTTGTGCTTACTGGTGATGTGCTATATGGCTTGCTGATGTATAGCTTATGGTTTCCTGAAGAGGCAGAATTTGCTGCTTGGAATGAGAATTAAAGGTGAACAATTCAGCACTCTGAAATAACTGAATGGCCACACCTAGCACCTAACCAAACACATAAGTGATACATATTTTCGATATATAAAGTTTAATTGTTCTTTTTTTCCTTTGGTGTAGAGAGCAGCAGTTGAGGGGAGCCCATAGTCCTGGTACTTTTGCCAGGTACATTGTGAAGCTACGTTCCTCAGTACCACTTCAGTCTTCTTTGTAAGAGGCTTATGTAAATTCAGTCTTGAGACACTTCCTTAAATGGGATTCTGGGATCCAGTGTTTTGATAATGCTAAACATAGGACTTAACATGAAAAGTTTGCTATGGTTTGCAATTTACGAACTCGATTCTTGAATGCTCTAAGCATTTAGTTTGTGTGAAGAGCACCTCAAATTTTGAAACCTCCTTAAATACTATTTCTTTGGTAGGGGGTCTTGTGAGTTATTTAAATCATATTAGCATTTCTCTAGCCATTAAAGAGGAGTGTGTTTTTATAGAGTATACAATGTAGTGTGGCTTACTTACCCATTGATCCATTGTTTCTCAGATGCTCTTCCTCTGATAGGCCCTATACTGTTGCAAGTCGGAGAGGGTGGCAGGGGTGGAGGAGGGCAGAAGACTCTTATCTGGGCTTTTCCCCTGGTATTATGAAGAGATTCGTAAAAAGTGTATGTGTGTGTTTTTTACAGTTTCAGGCTGCGGGTGGGAATACTGTACTGTAGAGGAGTATAGTAGCCTTAAAAAAGGGACTTCTCCATGCACAGTGTAGTGTAGCTCGGATGAAGCAGAGGAACCAGACAGGATCTTATTCACTTCGAGTAGTGCACATCGACAGAACAATCTTAGCAAGTGTTTCTTTTAGAGGTTTGGTGCACCTGCTCAAATGGAGCACAGGAACAATCTTGGTTTGGGGCTTCCTTTGTGAGTTCATTTTATATTACTCAAAATTGATATGCCTGATCTACCCCCATTAACCCTCCACTCAGCTGTGGTACACTACACAACTTGTTGAAAAATCTCATACTGCCCTCCCCCCACCCCCGTTATTGCCTATGATATGCCCCTAGTCATGCTACGAGATTACAAAAGCGCAATCAGATGTCAGTTAGCCTGATTCAAAGCTTACTCCTCTAACACGATGTGGCTTCCAACAGAGGATGCAGTCTCCATTGCCACTGACTCTGTCCCTGTGCAGGATTCACGTTGGAACCATCAAGATACTGATGATGAAGAGGAAGGAGATGCTCTGCTCCTTCCTCATTATACTGATTTGTTATACCTAGAGAATGCTAGTTGGATAGACACGTCTCCTGAACCAGAGCTTGACTCCCCACATGCGCCAGCAATGTAAGAAAATGCTATGTTTGCTCAGATGGTCAGGAGGGCAGCTGAGGTGCTAGAATTACAGTTACCCTCCAGCAAAACAACGTCAAATGTTCTCAAAGAGCTTCTTCAGCCCAAGTTTACGACCTCTGAGCCATCATTGCCTTTTAATGTAGCCCTTACTGACACTTTAAGGGCAGCATGTTCAAAACCCTGTTCCTTAACCCTGGTTAGCAGACCAGTAGTCCAGCTACATAGACCTGTGGCAGATGACCCAGATTTTTTTACTAAACACCCTACACCTGAAAAGCTGCATGTGCAGGCTTCCACTAGCAAACTTAGTCCTAGCTCTTTCCCAACTATTTCACTGGACAGGGAATGCAAATGGATCAACTCTTTCAGTAAGAGGATTTTTTTGTCTGTGAGTTTGGACCTGATGTCTTTAAATCTAATAGGCTTTGACGGATACACACCTGCTCTCTGGAACATGGCTAGTGAGATCTAGAGGATATCAGAGCCTTAATGGCACAGGCAATACATTAACAGATTGAGCAAAGTTCGGGATTTGTGCTATCTGGATACTACAATTTACATTTATATGGCTGGTAGCTCCAGCGTGGTCTAGAGGAGGCATGGTGTTGGACCCTTTCATGAGTCCAGACTTTTTGGGGAAATGCAGACTCTGCTCTAGGGAGGTTTAAAGGCAGCTAAGGTGCCACCCGATTGTTAGGGCTGTTAATACCAGCAAAAGAATTTCCTAATCTGTTCCCTTAATTGTGAAGGCTACCCGAGGGAGTTGGCCTGTAGACAGCAGCTGCCTTGCCAGCTAGTGCATTAGCAGGACATTCTGTAGTCCTTTTGTTTCCACTTTTGTTGGCCCAGCAGTCTTTCAGGTATGACCTGCTTGCCAGACCAACCATCTTAGTTCAATTCACCGATTTTTAAGAGTTTTATCAAATATTTGACATGCATGCTCCTCACCCCAAGACAATTGTGAGGGCGCAGTGGAACCTTAACCAGGTCTTGACGTTATTTATATGCATATTGTTAGAAGGGCCAGCCTCAGGGAAGGACAGAATATGTACCTGACCACCCTGCGCCCCACCTTTTCCGGGAGAAGTAGCTGAGCACTGGCAGGAGACCCCCTCAGGGCTGGGTCCCGTACCTAAGATCGTACACGCTGATTTAGCACCATGCAACACAGAGACACCACACCGTAGATTCTGAAGTAAGTATGCTTTATCTAGAAATATCAGGATCTTTATGATCCGCAGAGGCGTATGTACAAGTAGAGCAAGGGCTCACAAAGTCTCGGTTGGGGTAGGGGTAGCGGGACAGTCTAAGGATCTGGGTCAATGCGAGAGCGTATCCGGCGCACGGCGCTCAATCCTCGAGCCGGGGGATACGAGACGATCTTTGGGGCCCAGCCGGACCAGAATGTCTCTTGAGTGCGACCCAACCTGCAGGGCTCGAGTAAGGGTGTCGGAGGTCGGACAATCTTCCAGGAGCCGCGAGTCGCTCAGCAGGGCTCAGAGTTCTCAAGGGTGCAAGGGGAGCCGCGACCACGTCAGCAGGGCTCGGATGTTTCTAAGCAGAAGTCCGTCTCTGCCAGGTGGAGCCGCGACGCTGTCTGCAGGGCTCACCGAGGTTCCAAGAGTTCCGTCGGATTTTGGGAGGATGTTCTTTCAGCCGCGACCACGTCAGCAGGGCTCGTTCGTTCCAGGATTCAACTACCGAGGGTCCCAGAGCGCCCCTTGATATAGGGGGACTCCACTTTCATGTCCGGAGTCCTCACGGGCAGGGGTCTTAGCGCCTGGGGGTCGGGTGTTGGGGGTTCCTGCCACGCGGCCCTTTGATCCTTTCAAAGCGGGGTCGGGAGGGATCCCAGACACGCAGCAGGCGTGGAGCCAGCCCTCAGGGTGGCCGGAGGGGCGATCAAAACTATCTCTTGAGAGGAGGCCAGGTGTGAATGAAACTACTCCTCCCTCCTGCTCACCAGGAACTCTCTCTCCCCCCCAGCCGGCATGGCGCGACTAGGCCGGGGTTGCGCTTGGGTCGAGGGCGGCCATCGGGGGTGCTGGGCCGGGTCACTGGAGGCCGCGAGGCCGATGGAAGGGGAAGGGTGCCTGGTGTCGGGAAGATGGAGGGGAGGACGTGGGTAGCCCTGGGTTCTGGGTCGGGTAGGCTACGTTAGTCAGGGTCGTGTGGGTTGTAGAGGTTAGTCTGGTGTCGCTACGGGTCTGGATGGGCCACGCCACGAGGCTGGGTCCAACATGCGTCCCCCCCCAGCTGAAGGCCGGAGAGAACTACCCATCCTCTTGGGGGTTCTCTTCGCTGAGGCGGAAGAATCTGGAGAGGCCGTCAGCGTTGGCGTGGTCGGTGCCAGGGCGATGCTCTACTGTGAAGTTCATCCCCTGAAGGGAGATGGACCATCGTAGCAATTTGGGGTTCTCTCCCCTCATCTGCATGAGCCATCGTAAAGGTCGATGATCCGTCTGGACTCGGAAGTGGGTTCCGAAGAGGTAGGGTCGCAGTTTCTTTAGAGCCCAGACTACAGCGAACCCCTCACGTTCAATGGCGCTCTATCGTTGCTCTCGGGGCTGTAACCTTTGGCTAATGAAGGCCACAGGCTGATCTAGGCCCTTCTCGTTGAGCTGGAATAGGACGGCTCCAATGCCATGCTCGGAGGCATCCGTTTGTACCACAAACTCCTTGGAGTAATCGGGGGCTTGGAGCACAGGGGCTGTACACATGGCGAGTTTCAGGGCGTCGAACGCCTCCTGGCAGGCAGGGGTCCACTGCACCTTTTTAGGTTGTCTTTTGGACGTGAGCTCCGTGAGGGGTCCTACAAGGCTGCCGTAACCTTGGATGAACCTCCGGTAGTAACCAGTGAGGCCCAGAAAGGCGCGGACTTCGGTTTGGGTGGTTGGTGGTTCCCAGGCCAGGATGGCGTCAATCTTAGGTTGGAAGGGGGCGACCTGCCCGCTGCCGACCTGGTGCCCCAGGTAGACCACCGATCCTTGCCCAATCTGCATTTGCTGGCTTTCACTGTGAGGCCGGTTTGGCGCAGGGCCCTCAAGACCCTCCGGAGGTGCTGGAGGTGCTCACCCCATTCGGAACTGAATACCGCAATATCGTCCAGATAGGCGGCGCTAAACTCTTCCAGCCCGGCCAGGACTCTATTCACCAGCCTCTGAAAGGTGGCCGGGGCATTTTTCATCCCGAATGGCATCACTCTGAAGCGATAGTGCCCATCCGGGGTGGAGAAGGCGGACCGCTCCTTGGCGCCTTCCGTGAGCGCAATTTGCCAGTATCCGCAGGTCAAATCGAAGGTGCTGAGAAAATGAGCAGACCGAAGGCGGTCAATGAGCTCATCTGCGCGGGGGAGAGGGTGAGCGTTGGCTCGGGTGACCGCATTGAGCCCCCGGTAGTCCACGCAGAACCGTAGTTCGGGGGCAACACCAGGGGCAGCTGCTTTCGGGACTAGTACCACCGGGCTGGCCCAAGGACTGTCTGTGGGCTCGATCACCCCTAGAGATAACATCTTCGATACCTCCGCCTGGATGCAGGCCCGGACTCGGTCAGGGACGCGGTAGGCTCGGTGCCGTACCGGTGGGCTGTCTCCGGTGTCCACGTCGTGGACGCACCAGTCGGTGACCTTGGGGACGAGGGAGAAGAGGTCGGAGAACTGGCCCAAGAGCCGGCGGCAGTCCTCGTGTTGTTGGGGTGTGAGGGAGGGGGAGAGGATCACCCCCTCCACGGAGCAGCACTTTTCTTTGGCCCGCAGGAGGTCAGGAAGAGGCTCCGTTTCCTCTTCCGCCCCGTCGTCTGTGGCCAGGAGCAAGCTCAACTCCGTCCGCACGAAGTGAGGCTTGAGGCGGTTCACGTGGAGGACCCGAAGGGGGTTCCGAGGGGACTGGACCTCCACCACGTATGTCACCTGACTTTTTCGTTCGATCACTTTGAAGGGCCCGGTCCATTTGTCTTGGAGGGCGCACGGCTTCACTGGGGCCATCACCCAGACCTGCTGGCCGGGCTGAAACTCGACCAGCGTGGCATTCTGGTCGTACCAGCGCTTCATTTCTTCCTGGCTCGCCTCGAGGTTGGCCTCGGCCAGCTCTCGGAACTTCCGAGTCTGGTCCCTGAGAGTCAACAGGTACCGGAACACATCCTGCGGGGGGTCCCGGGGTGCCGTCTCCCATCCCTCTTTGACCAGGCTCAGGGGACCTCGAACTGGGTGCCCATACAGTAATTCAAACGGGCTGAACCCCAAGGACTTCTGGGGGACTTCCCTGTAGGCGAACAGGAGGCAGGGGAGAAGGACGTCCCACTTACGCCGCAGGGGCTCCTCAAGACCCATGATCATTCCCTTCAGAGTCCGGTTAAACCGCTCCACTAGGCCATTGCCTTGGGGATGGTAAGTGGTAGTGAATTTATAAGATACTCCACATTGTTGCCACAGGGATCTCATATATTTTGAGATAAAATTGGTGCCTCGGTCGCACACGACCTCTCGGGGGAACCCTACCCGGGAGAAGATCCCCATTAAGGCCCGGCCCACCATGGGGGCCGTGACGGTGCGGAGGGGGATGGCCTCCGGGTATCGTGTGGCATGGTCCACTAGGACGAGGATAAAGCGGTGACCCTGGGCGGTCTTGGGATCCAGGGGCCCCACGATGTCAATTCCGACCCGCTCAAAGGGGGTACTGACGACTGGGAAGGGTTGGAGGGGAGCCTTGCGCTTCCCTCCACTTTTACCACTGGCCTGGCACGTGGGGCAGGACTTGCAGTGGGCCTCTACGTGGGCTCGCATTTTTGGCCAATAAAAGTGCGTTACTAGACGGTGGTATGTCTTGTCCTGGCCCAAGTGGCCGGCCAGGGGTACATTATGGGCCAAGCCCAGGAGGAAGTCTCGAAAGCGTAGGGGTACCACCAGCACCCGGCTGACCCTAGCTCGGCAGACCGCTGTTCGCTGTACAGGTCATTATCCCAATACAATAAGTGGGTTCCCGTTTGGTCGCCCGCGGCTTGGGCTGCGGCCTGCTGCCGGGGTCCGACCAGGGAAGGACAGGTCGCTTGTTCTTGGCAGAACTCCTCTCGAGAGGGGCCCCCTTCGTGGCGCCACTGGGCCAACTCGGGCAGATCACCTAACTCCGTGATCTGCGCGTGGTCGGGCTGGACGAGCCCGGCGTCGGCGAGGGGCTCTCCTCCTGGGGATAGGGCGTGAGGTTCAACAGGGTCGTCTGCGGCTTGGTCAACGGAGGTGGTGCTGGGGGCTTCGTCCTCGACTCCCCCGCAGGGGGTAGTCGGGCCGCCATGGATCGGGTGGTTGAGCACACCCATTCTGGTAGACCCATCATCCCAAGGTGGGTCATGCGCTCGGCCTGTCTCCAGGGGGAACTTTCCAGGTCGTTTCCCAGGAGGCAGTCTACAGGTTGTGCGGTTCGGACAGCCACCCGCAATGTTCCGGTTACTCCCCCCCTTTCGAATGGTACCAAGGCCACCTTACACAAACTCTTAGTGTTGTCGGAAGCTATCACAGGGCAAAAGACATTTGGGATGATCTGGTCCGCCTGGACTAAGTGGCTGAGGACACCAGTGATGCTCGCCCCGGTGTCACGAAGGGCCTCCACCGGGTGGCCGTTAACCTTTACGAGCTGGCGGTACTTCTTGGTGTTTGCGGGTAGGGGTGCCCCGGGAATCATATCTCGATCTCCTAGAGAGACTAGGGCCATGGCTGCAGGTTCCCATCCCTCGGGGTCCTCAAACTCCTCCCCTAGGGTTACGGTGGCCATGTGTCGGGCTGGGGGAGCTGTCGTGGGGGGTTTCTGGGCCATGGGGCACTGAGGGTCGCTGGCGTAATGCCCTAGCCGTTGACAGCGGAAACAAGTGATATTCACCCGGGGTCCTTGTCTGCCTGGGGTGGCGGTACTGCCTGGCGGAGGGGGTGGGTTCCTCGGGGGGGCTATACGGGGGCCCGGATGGGAACTCCCTCTGTTTCCCTTGATTTCCCCCCCCTCTCTGACGGAGAGGTCCTTGATGGCTGCGGGGGTAGTCTCCTACGGGGTTCCGGGGGACCCGGGTGTTTACCCAGCGATCTGCTTCGACAGCCAGCTTCCTCGGGTCTGCGAGCTTGCTGTCGAGCAGGTGCTGGCGTAGTTCTACAAAACAGTTCGTGGACAAGTGTTCCTAGGCAATGAGGTCGGTCAGTTCTTCGAAGGTGGTTACCTTGCTGCCCTTGATCCACCCTTCCAGCGCTTGGCTGAAAAAGTTTACGTATTCCACCCAGGTGGTGCCTGGGATCTTTCGGCAGTCCCGGAACCGCTGCCGATACATTTCGGGGGTGAGGCCGTATTTCGTGAGGAGGGCCTCCTTCATGTGGCTGTAGGATATTTGCACAGAGGCCGGTAGGTCGAGGAGGGTGTCCCGTCCTTCGCTCAGGAATCGCCCCCACAACCCGGCCCCCCAGTCCTTCTGTGGGACGCGGTGGGAGGTCATGGCTACCTCGTAGGCTTTGAACCACTGCTGGATGTCATCATTTCGATAGTACTCTTTGACCACATCCTTAGGGATGTGGACTTTCGGTTCCCCCAGGGGTGCGGGTTCTTGGCCCCCCGGGGGTCGAGCTCCTTCGCTCCTTGCTTGGAACTCTATTCTTTCAAGCTGCGCTCGTGCTCCAGCTGAAGTTTTTTTTCCTCGTGCTCCCGTTGCAACTTCTTTTCTTCTAGCTCTCCTTGTACTCGGAGTTGTTCCACTGCTAGCCTCTTTTCGGCTAGCCTTATCTCGCCTTCTATTTTCAGTTTGGCCATTTCCAGTTCATGACTTCGGTCCCTTTCCCTGTCTGTGACGTCTTCCGGGGACCAGCCCCCATGCGCTGCGTTGCTTTGTGCCTGGGGGTTATTGCTTGTTCTCAGGAAGTTCCTGAGCTCGTCCGGCCGCTCTGTCTCCACACCGACTTAGTCCAGTCGGGGAAGGGAGGCTCCGGACTCCACCCAGGCTTTCAGGGCTTGTTGCATGTCTTCCTTGGTGTTCAGACCAGTGGTAGCGATCTTCCGTTGTTTGCAAAATTGTTTCAGCTCC
The DNA here is from genome assembly GCF_964204655.1 of Triturus cristatus. Lineage (NCBI taxonomy): Eukaryota > Metazoa > Chordata > Amphibia > Caudata > Salamandridae > Triturus > Triturus cristatus. The sequence continues at coordinate 208,035,623 of NC_140595.1, read as the reverse complement.
TTGTGTGTGTATTCTTCTAACCGCTGTACACAAAACGTAGCACTCGCGTCGGTTTCAGCGGTTGTGGTAAATAAAATTCCTTTACCGGGACTGAATTTGATACAGAAACATTATAAAATAGCTCAGTAAAATGAGAGGCAGGATCCGTGATATTAGAGTTTCGGAATGGGCTTTATTCCAATAATCGATTATAATCGGTTGCTCCAAGTTCCATCACCACGGGGGTTCAGGAAGTGAAGTACATACTTTATTGACAAGAAATGACTTTTATAGTACATACATGACAATGAAGTGAATGCAGTAGGCGTAACAATTGATAAGGAAAATGACGATTTGTTCTGCGTAACCAGAAATGGGTGTAATAAGGCGTAAAAAGGAACATAATTGGTTATGATGTCATATATAGGTGGATCTATAAGATAATACTTGGCCTAGATGCGCGCGCAGCAGTATGACGTGTAATTGACGTGTAACTAGGGGGTGAAGGGGACTTGACATTTAGCTCTACATGTGGAGACAAAAAGTCTGGGGGGTCAAGTCAACCTAATCCCAAATCATATCTAACATCCTATGTTTAAAGAACTATGTTATCCAAGAAAGAAGGACTCTCGGACAGAATCTATTCTATACTGACTGTGCGTGCGTGTACAAGCGTCTAAGTGTCTACACTGAATGCGAGGGGGTAGGAATATTCCATGGTGACAGGGCTATGAATTACTTGCATAAGGGCAGAGAAGCCGGGCCTTTTGCTCGGTAACTGGAAGAATGTTTACTTAAACTACTAGGCAGGAATGCATCGGCTGAGGGGGAAGCAGATAATTCGAAGGTGAAATACAGTTCTTGGCAGAGAATAGGCTGATGTCAGGCTTCGTGAGCCGCGCAGAGAATGAGACAAAGTTCATGGTCACAGATGCAGGCTCAGACTGGAGCTTTCAGAGGCAGAAAGCAAGAAGAGTTTTGATGACAGAATCAGGGCCTGCTTGCCTGGACTGTAAAATGGCATAAGTGAATCATATAAAGCTGGTGGCCTTTCATATTTAGGAATGGAATATCCGGCCTATTCATGGCGGATCTGACAGAGGACATGTTGACGTTGGACGCACATGTATTTGCGTCTTCATAACTGGAACTGGAGGGAACATACATGTACTTGTGATATGCACATAGAACCGTTGGGGTCCAAGATAGGGGACATAACTGACCAGAAAAATCCATATTTCCACATTCCCTCCTTGTCCCCTACTTGCCCTTCAAGAGATATCAATCTTCATTAATCCATTGATCTGTTCATATAGCATCATTTGTTCTTCTTTCTTCTTCCGTGACGAATGAAATCTTGGTGGTGGAATACACGATGTGGCACACAGACCACAGATCGCTGGTCCACATTGTAGACATAGACAGCAACTGAATAGTATGAGAAGGCCAATACCTAGGAAGGATAAAACTCTCCATCCCCAGGCTGATATCACATTCCAAAACCAACTGGACCAAGTCCAAGTGCCTGGGTTCTGGTGTATCTGGCTTACAATCTTATGAAGGCGAGTGATGGCTTTATATACAGATGGCGAATTTTCTGGTATGAATACGCAGCAGCTTGATCCGATGACCCTACAAGCTCCGCCCCTATCAGCCAGGATGACGTCAAGGACAAGACGATTTTGAAGCACAACAATCCGCATAGCAGACTGCTCTTCTGTTAAATTGCCTAAGGCGGAAATAGTCTCATTCACTACTGCTTCAAGGGTTCTAGTTAATCTACGTATCAGTTTACTATTAGTAACGGTACCTATGTAGGGAAAAATGCCTTTATTAAAATCTACATACTTGTCCCATGCCGTCTCAGTGTAATCGACAATGGGGAGATCTCTCCGCTCCCTGTTGTGAACTAAATGAATATTTCTGTAATAATCAGGAGGAGCTAGGAAAACAGGTGGCAAAAGGAATGCAATGTAGCAGGTACCATCCCAATCTAGAGGTAAACGCATATATGCAGTCTGACCACATACAAAGTAGGAATGGCGAGAAGCTCTAAATAAAGATTTGCCTTGATCACTGAATTCTACTGTAGTGGTGCATTTACTATGGCCCATATGTATGGAACCAACTTTTCTTACACATAATTCACCCTTCGCTGGGAATACTGACATGGTGGGCAAGACTAGTTCAATTTCGGATACGACATTTAGAATCATGAGATTAGGTGTAAAATTACCTAATCCATATACTTCATTTTCTAGATCAGTTCCTGTTCTTTTGGGGCGACCCTCCTTGTCGCGGTAACAGACCTTGAGTAAAACTAGGTTCAGGTTTCCCCATACCCAATGATCTTGGTAAACTGCTGTGTCTGAGTCTATGGAATTGATTAAACTAAACCATGCTCCACAGGAGCCATTGTGTGTAAATGGGTGTGGAAAGAATGGCAGGACTCCTTCATAATTCTGATAGGGAGGGAGCCGACCACACACCCAACAATTAGTAGCATTACTAGTCTGATGGGAATGATGTAACATACTAATGAAAGTGTTATTGCGCAGCGCAAGTCTATAAGACAATTCATGTGGAGGTAAGTCACTAAAAGAATGTTCAGCGGCAACATTATAAACATGTCTAGAAATAGGGTAATATATGTGCAACAACATACTTGTAATAATTATTAAAAGACTTAATAAAAACAGAATTAATAATGTCACTATGCAGTGGCTACGCAGTGATTTACAATACGCCTGTCGTTTCAACATTTTCCGGGTATTTTCTCTACTCAGGTCCAAGGGATACATGTCAGAGACAATTCAACCGCTTCACCTTGGAGAGGACTTAAACAATCAAATTGCTCGACTTGTTGGGCCTAAGCTTTAGTTTGTAAAGTTTGGTTTCAGACTTTTCAACCAAAGGAAGTTTTGAATCAGTCTGTGAGGGAGTGCAGGGCACAGTGTCTATATCCGAGGATAGTCCATGAAATTTCTTGATATGACTTGAATGAATCCAGCCCTTGCGGCCCTCGATCTTCACGGCTGTCCTTGTGGTCAGCAGGACCAACTTGGGTGCTTTCCACCTGGGCTCCAGCTGAGTCTTTCAGTCGAAATTCCTCACAAAGACCAGATCCCCCGGAACCACGTCATGGGGTTTCACCTCGGTGTGGTCGGGAAAGGCTGCAGCTACCTGTGAACGACAAGATTGTAGTGCAGACATCAAGGAAGCCAAGTAATCTGTCAGCATATTGCAGTCAATATCAGTTATTTTGCGTGGTACGGGCGTCCCCCACATATTTGGTGGTCTACCGAAGATCACCTCATACGGGGATAGCCCTGTTCGAGAGTGTGCTACCATTCTCATGTAAAAGAGTGCAACTGGTAACGCTACTATCCAGTCGACACCTTTCTCTCTGCATATTTTGGACAATCTGATTTTCAGTATCTGATTATGTCTTTCTACGAGACCTGCTGCCTCGGGGTGTCGGACACAGTGGAATTTCCACTGATAACCTAACAGAAGTGAAACGTGTTTCATTAATTCGGATGAGAACGGCTGGCCGTTATCTGAGTGAACAACACGTGGTAAACCGTATCGTGGGAAGAATTCTCGAACCAACTGTTTGGCAGTAGTCGGGGCAGTGTAATCTGAAACCGGGTACGCCTCTGTCCAACGGGACAGAGCGCAGACAACTACGAGAACATATTTGAATCCTCGACATCGTTCCATCTGGATATAGTCCATCTGGAGTACTTCAAAAGGATTATTAGGAGGATGAAATCCACCCTGTTCTACGGGAACGCTTTTTCCTGGGTTAAACTGGCAACAGATCATACAGGTACGGACCTTTTGTTTGGCTGCTGCTCGTAAATGTTTATTGAACCAAATGTGTTGAATGCTGTCTAGCATAGCTTTTTCTCCTAGATGTGCTGGACTATGTATAGTGTTAATTATAACTTGGACCATTGAATCAGGAAGGAACCATACAGACTTTTCCTTCATCATCCATCCTTGGTCCGTTTGGATCCCTCCTAATTCAGTCCATTTCTTTATTTCGTCTGGTGTAGCATGTGTCTGTATGTCAATCACGTCAAGAGTAGGATCTTTAACTGTCATACAATGTGTCGGTGTCGGGACTATTGTCTTTGTCATGTCGGGGGTTTGAGTTTGAGCCGTCTGTTTAGCTGTTCTGTCGGCTAGATCATTGCCTTGGGAAATGATATCAGTAATCTTCGTATGAGCCTTACATTTCATAATAGATATTGCAGTGGGTAGATGTATCGCATCTAATAAGGCATGAATGAGGGGTCCGTGCTGAATGTGGGCACCGTGGGAAGTTAAATAACCTCTCTCTCGCCACAGCACGCCGAAGTCGTGTACAACTCCGAATGCATAACGTGAATCAGTGTATATGTTGACTTTTTTATCTGTGGCTTGAATACAGGCTTGTGTCAGAGCGATGAGCTCTGCGGCTTGAGCTGACAAAGTATTTATACGATTAGTTTCAATGACTTCAGTATCTGTGGTGACTGCGTAAGCGGCCACTAATTCTCCTGCACTTGTTCTCATACATGAACCATCTACATACAACGTCAGGTCTGGATCGGACAATGGAACATCTGTCAGGTCTTGTCTGGGTTTTGTCGTTATAGTAATAACTTCAATACAGTCATGAGCTAGTGGGTCTGTTCCGGTTACTGGCAAAAGTGTGGCAGGATTCAATGTGTTACAGCGTCTGATTTCTATATGTGGCTGAAACAATGTAAGTTCGTACCCTGTAAGTCGCGCTATAGTCAAGTGTTGTGTTCGTGTTCTATTTACAAGAACCTCTACTGCGTGTGGTACTTGAACTGTCAATGTGTGTCCTAACACTATGGCATCGCTTTGTCTGATTGCTAAAGCTGTCGCTGCCACTGATTTCAGGCATGCAGGCAAAGCCTGAGCTACGGGATCTAATGTACTAGAAAAATAAGCACATGGTTTGTGTGCTCCTGCTTGATCCTGTGTGAGTACTGACAAGGCAGTACCTTCGCGTTCTGTAACAAAGAGTGTAAACTGTTTTCTGTAACATGGTGTTGCTAAAACAGGTGCTTGGCATAAAGCTTTCTTTAGGCTTTCAAAAGCTTGTGTATGTTCTTGAGTCCAAGGGAGAACAGTCGATGTGGCTGCCTCCTGTGTGGTTAACTGAATGAGTGGTTTTGCTAGAAATGCATACTGAGGGATCCACTGCCTACAATATGAAGTGAGGCCTATGAAAGCTCGTACCTCCTTTTGTGTCTTAGGTATAGGCATGTTAGCTATTAACTGAATGCGGTCGGGTGTAAGCTGCCTTCCCTCCTTGGACAGCGAGTGTCCAAGATAAACAACTCGCTGGACACAGAATTGCAGCTTAGAAGGGGACACCTTGTGCCCCTTTTCGGCTAGAAATTGTAAAACTGTCAGTGATGCTTTTTCACATTCCGGTTCGCTTCTTGCGGTGATCAGCAGATCATCGACGTATTGAAGCAGGGCAGTGTTAACTGGCATGTGGATGCTGTCAAGTTCTCGTTTCAGTGCTTGGCTATAGATGCTGGGGCTTTCTGTAAATCCTTGAGGTGCGCGTGAGAATTTAAAGCTACGTCCATTTAAACTAAATCCGAACAAATATTGGCTTTCCGGATCTATTGGGACGCTGAAAAAGGCATTCTTGAGATCAATTACAGTAAAGAATGTTGCTTCGGAATCAATGGCTGTCAGTAATGACGAGATATCTGGGACCACAGGAAATTGTGGCACAATGCACTTGTTTAATTCGCGCAGATCAATAACCAATCGATATACTGGCGGGGCCTTTGGATCTGTTCGTTTAAGAATCGGAATTATCGGTGAATTACATACATTGGAGTCTGTTTCCACAACTACTCCTTGGGCAATGAGCTCGTCAATGATTTGTAGTAAAGCCACTACAGCATCTGGTGGTAACTTGTATTGTCGCATTCGTGGTAGCACCACTCCTGCCTTTAATGTGACTCTATATGGTGTAATATTCATGCATCCAACATCAGTAGGGCCTTGTGCCCATAGACGTGTAGGTAAAATCTGCAGTCGGGGATCCATGTCTCTAGACACATAGTGACCTTTAAAATCACGTAAAAACAACCTTACACCTTCCGGAGAACAACATATTATGGCTCCTAGAGCTTTCAGGGTTTTAATTCCTAACAGATTTTCTGGACATGATTTAGTAAGCAATAAATCTGTAGTTCGGGTCAGAGGTCCTATCGTAAGTGGCAGTGGTTGTGACACTTCATTAACAATAGGTTTTCCTGAAAAACCAAGGGAAATATTCTGAGAGCCTGAGAGGGGTGCCCCTGGAACTTCACTACGTTTTATAGTTGTTCGACTTGCCCCTGTATCGAGTAAAAATTTCCTATCTTGGCCTAATAATTCACTATGTACATAAGGTCCTTCTTGATCTACAGGAATCTCGATAAGGGGTAAATCAATTTCCCTCTCTAGGCTAGTTCATGCGTAACGCTGATACTCAGGATATTCATACTGTGCGGTCTGATACATTTGTCGTGTTGTTGTCTGTGTGGCAGTAACAGGCAACGGTGGTGCAGCTGGCACAAACTGTATTGGCTGTTGTGCGGCTGGCATGGCCTGGGCATGCTGCATAGCTCCTTGTTCATTCTGATTTTGTCTGAGTGGCCGTGATCTTTCTTGTGTTTTACCTATGGCGATATTATGTTTTAAAACTGGACAATCGTGTACGTAATGACCTGGCTTTTTACAATAATTGCATGTCCCTTTTACAGGTCCTGCTGAATCGGAATGTGTCATACCCTTTTTATGTCCTTCCGCTGGAACTGTCTGGGAAACTAGCATTTTCATTTTCGTGTCTTTCATGCGTCTGTGTTCATGTTCTTGTTCCTCTCTAATTCTATTGTGATGGTACTGTAGCATTTGTAACATTTGTGATGGAGTGTTACCTTGCCAGGTACTCTCGAATTTTAATACTCTATTCCTTACTGGGGGCAGGGCATTTTCTACTAATTTTGTTACAAACAGATGCGGATATGATTCGCTACTGGCTTTTATGCCACTATTTATACCAAAACATTTTTCAAATCGGGCATAGTAATCACTAGTGTCTTCATCTTGCTTCTGCTTACAGGCTGAAATCGTTCCCCAATCTTCCTTTTTCGTAGTTAATAAACGTGGCAGTACCTGTACTAGTAAACCTGGTAATAATTTAGTTTTATCCCCAAGTCCTGCTCCTGCAGTTCGGGCCTTTTCTTCCGCTTCTAACACTGACCATTCTATCTTTTGGTCACCTACCTCCCACTCTTTTTCCTTGAGTTTTTCATAAATGCCAGCAGGCATCAATACCTTTAATATTGTCATAATGTCGGGATAGGTATACTCTCCCATGAGTAACATGTCTTTAATTTCTCGGTGAAAACCCGCTGGATCTTTGTCATGACTGGGTACCACTTTCTTCATTTGTAACAATTCTATTTTTGATATGGGCGTATATACAAATACGCGCTTAAACTCGTTGTCCTCGCCTTTTATTGGGTGCACTTCTCGTAACGGATTCTGTCTATCCATGTGATACGTGGTTCTTTCCTTGACGGGCACTGAGACCTGCTCTGAGCATACAAAAAGAATATACTGCTTTCTTGATTCTAGAATTTCTTTAATTAATTTAGTACCTGGACCTCTCCATTTATTCATAAGCAATTCAGTCAGTATGTCAGGTAAGGGACCAGGGTCCGAATGCTGACTCCGATATAGTATAATGAGTTGTTGAATCATATAAATCCCAGCTAACCTCTGTTCATCTGGGGTGAGATTCAAAAATGTGCGTACTACTGTATCATCACTATATTTTCCGGGACTGTCCACCCAATGGACAGCTGCCCTGGCTAAATCTTGTTCGTCCATAGAATCGAGAAAATGATAACCCCTTCGTTCTCGGAGTAGTTTGTCGGCGGTTTGGAACGAATGCTCGTTAGACCTTATATTAATTATAGGTATTTGAAAATTCCTGTTATTATCTGGACATATCGGATGTATTGAGTCAGTATGACATCTAGTCTGATTCCTATTACAAGATCTTCCTCTACCTACATAGGCTATGGTGTCCGACTGTCCTGCGGGCAGTCCTGACCCTTCTTCCTCGCTTTGTTCGAACTCGTCTGCCTCTAATCTCTCTTTGTGTAGGCGTTCTATTTCTTTACGGATCTTTCGGCACATGGCTATTATACAATTTTGCTTGTCATGTCTCCCTTCTGATATATTCTGACTCCATCTGGTAAGAATTTGCATTGCTTCCGGGTCTACCCCCGGTCGGTCTACATTTCTGATCACACAGTTTATGAGGAAACGTAACAGTTCCCCCTGTATCTCTACTTTCTGGTACTCCATAGCTCTGTTAATACATTCTGGATCTCGTCCTGTTTGGACAAAATGATATATTTCGTCTAGATGCGCAGTCATTCCTGGTAACTTCGCTAAATACACTGCGGCTCGTCTGATACGCAATGAGGCCAGGGTCATTTCGTCCTCTATACCGGGCACCGGGTCATATCTACAATCTACGAGAAGTTCTTTAAGTGCACGGGCACTTACGAATTTGGGTGTACGTGAATGCGCTGACTCTTGAAAAGTAAGTTTATTTATTCTAGGTGGCGTAGAAAAGATATTGGTAGCACCTCCCGTGGCCCCATCTGGGGCGTCGGGTGTGAAAGGATTCGTTGAACGTGACACAGCAACTATAGGTGTGGACACAGCTATAGAAGTAGCTGTAGGAACAGATACAGAAACAGATGTGCTTGCCGGAACTTGTGACTCGATTTGTTGCTGTAGGGATACGGGTGCTGGATCTTGGCGTAGGACCTCCCTGACATGCGGTCTATGTGGGGCGGAATTAGCATACTCGGGAGCTGCGTCATCTAAATATGAGGAAAGAAAAACATCTTCTGCGGTTCTAGGATGCCCCTTAGGATGTACCTTGATTGGGAATAATGGGGGTGGCAAGTCTTTCGGTATCTCTGGAGTAGCCTTAGGTAATCCTTCGGCCAGAAGGGGATACATACCATTCATAAGGGCATTTCTTTGTCTGTCTACTTGTTCTGATTTCACTCGGATACCTTCCTCAATTAATAGATTTCCTTGAACTTTATTTGAACTTTCTTTATTCCTTTCTTCCTGTCTACGTGCTTTTTCTGTACGTCTATGAGATTCTTTACGCCATAACTCAACGGCGTCCTTCTGTGACTGTCTGACTTTCCTTTTCCATAACTCTTCCTCGACTTTCATGATGCACTCTGCATCCCAGGTCCCCGCTGCGGGCCACCTCTGACTTTCTGGTAATCCCTTGGTATAGTCTACCCATAAATCAATAAATAATATAGCGTCTAAGCCATGTTTGTGATACATGAAGTGCCCTGGAGTGTCCCTAGGAGGAATAGGGACGGCTTCTTCGAGAACCCCTTTTCTAGTCGTGATCTGTCTTAATTTCGAAAAGAGCGGCATATTGACAACTGATCCGATACTTAATCTTGAACACACTTAATACAAAAGCACAATAATGAACAATCATTCATACCACAATATGCAGGACGTTTAACACATTAAACATTAAACATTTTTTTACCTTTAAAATAAACAACAATGATGATCGTCTGCATAACTAATCACCAAGCATAACTCTTGACACTAACTAGATACTTCGGAATACTTGATATACTGCTAAACAGTACAGATACACTGCTAAAACAGTGCAGACCGGATTTGTGTACCCAAACCCGTCTTGACCGGCACAACCTATGTGCACGTCAGAAATGCCTCCCCAGTAATGGTACTCACCGGGTAGCTTCGGAAACGGAAGGCCTCGGTAACTTGAACTTGAACCGGACTGGACTCGACTCGACTCGTCGGACACTGGGCTGGACTTCGAACTGGTGGGTCTCTGTATACCTCGGATCTTGCTCTCTCAGCTAGGCTCTGGTCGGGATACTTCGCACTTCTCACCGCCTCGTCTGGGTGTTGATCGCAGTCTCAGTCGCCCCCGCTTGACCGGAGGGAGATACAGGAAATCCTGCTGGTACGCGTTATTGTCCGTCCAGCTGTGGCAGGAGACCGGGCCTGCAACTCACCGCCGGCGCGTGAGATGAGAAAGTGTCCCTGTTCGGGCGCCATCATGTGGTAAATAAAATTCCTTTACCGGGACTGAATTTGATACAGAAACATTATAAAATAGCTCAGTAAAATGAGAGGCAGAATCCGTGATATTAGAGTTTCGGAATGGGCTTTATTCCAATAATCGATTATAATCGGTTGCTCCAAGTTCCATCACCACGGGGGTTCAGGAAGTGAAGTACATACTTTATTGACAAGAAATGACTTTTATAGTACATACATGACAATGAAGTGAATGCAGTAGGCGTAACAATTGATAAGGAAAATGACGATTTGTTCTGCGTAACCAGAAATGGGTGTAATAAGGCGTAAAAAGGAACATAATTGGTTATGATGTCATATATAGGTGGATCTATAAGATAATACTTGGCCTAGATGCGCGCGCAGCAGTATGACGTGTAATTGACGTGTAACTAGGGGGTGAAGGGGACTTGACATTTAGCTCTACATGTGGAGACAAAAAGTCTGGGGGGTCAAGTCAACCTAATCCCAAATCATATCTAACATCCTATGTTTAAAGAACTATGTTATCCAAGAAAGAAGGACTCTCGGACAGAATCTATTCTATACTGACTGTGCGTGCGTGTACAAGCGTCTAAGTGTCTACACTGAATGCGAGGGGGTAGGAATATTCCATGGTGACAGGGCTATGAATTACTTGCATAAGGGCAGAGAAGCCGGGCCTTTTGCTCGGTAACTGGAAGAATGTTTACTTAAACTACTAGGCAGGAATGCATCGGCTGAGGGGGAAGCAGATAATTCGAAGGTGAAATACAGTTCTTGGCAGAGAATAGGCTGATGTCAGGCTTCGTGAGCCGCGCAGAGAATGAGACAAAGTTCATGGTCACAGATGCAGGCTCAGACTGGAGCTTTCAGAGGCAGAAAGCAAGAAGAGTTTTGATGACAGAATCAGGGCCTGCTTGCCTGGACTGTAAAATGGCATAAGTGAATCATATAAAGCTGGTGGCCTTTCATATTTAGGAATGGAATATCCGGCCTATTCATGGCGGATCTGACAGAGGACATGTTGACGTTGGACGCACATGTATTTGCGTCTTCATAACTGGAACTGGAGGGAACATACATGTACTTGTGATATGCACATAGAACCGTTGGGGTCCAAGATAGGGGACATAACTGACCAGAAAAATCCATATTTCCACACGGTGCTCGTGGTGGTTTCTTCTGCCGTCTCTGTTCAGTAGTGCGTCAGCCGTTCGCTGTACGATCTCTAGATTGTGGGCTCGGATCCCGTCGCTTGCCACCAATGTTAGAAGGGCCAGCCTCAGGGAAGGACAGAATATGTACCTGACCACCCTGCGCCCCACCTTTTCCGGGAGAAGTAGCCGAGCACTGGCAGGAGACCCCCTCAGGGCTGGGTCCCGTACCTAAGATCGTACACGCTGATTTAGCACCATGCAACACAGAGACACCACACCGTAGATTCTGAAGTACGTATGCTTTATCTAGAAATATCAGGATCTTTATGATCCGCAGAGGCGTATGTACAAGTAGAGCAAGGGCTCACAAAGTCTCGATTGGGGTAGGGGTAGCGGGACAGTCTTAGGATCTGGGTCAATGCGGGAGCGTATCCGGCGCACGGCTCTCAATCCTCGAGCCGGGGGATACGAGACGATCTTTGGGGCCCAGCCGGACCAGAATGTCTCTTGAGTGCGACCCAACCTGCAGGGCTCGAGTAAGGGTGTCGGAGGTCGGACAATCTTCCAGGAGCCGCGAGTCGCTCAGCAGGGCTCAGAGTTCTCAAGGGTGCAAGGGAAGCCGCGACCACGTCAGCAGGGCTCGGATGTTTCTAGACAGAAGTCCGTCTCTGCCAGGTGGAGCCGCTACGCTGTCTGCAGGGCTCACCGAGGTTCCAAGAGTTCCGTCGGATTTTGGGAGGATGTTCTTTCAGCCGCGACCACGTCAGCAGGGCTCGTTCGTTCCAGGATTCAACTACCGAGGGTCCCAGAGCGCCCCTTGTTATAGGGGGACTCCCCTTTGATGTCCGGAGTCCTCACGGGCAGGGGTCTTAGTGCCTGGGGGTCGGGTGTTGGGTCCTGCCACGCGGCCCTTTGATCCTTTCAAAGCGGGGTCCGGAGGGATCCCAGACACGCAGCAGGCGTGGAGCCAGCCCTCAGGGTGGCCGGAGGGGCGATCGAAACTATCTCTTGAGAGGAGGCCAGGTGTGAATGAAACTACTCCTCCCTCTCCTGCTCACCAGGAGCTCTCTCTCCCCCCCCAGCCGGTATGACACGACTAGGCCGGGGTTGCGCTTGGGTCGAGGGCGGCCATCGGGGGTGCTGGGCCGGGTCACTGGAGGCCGCAAGGCCGATGGAAGGGGAAGGGTGCCCGGTGTCGGGAAGATGGAGGGGAGGACGTGGGTAGCCCCGGGTTCTGGGTCGGGTAGGCTACGTTAGTCAGGGTCGTGTGGGGTGTAGAGGTTAGTCTGGTGTCGCTACGGGTCTGGATGGGCCACGCCACGAGGCCGGGTCCAACACATATCCTTAGAGCCTGTGCACAGTTGCACAGTTGCTATTTAAGCCTCTTGATGCTAAAAACTGTTAGACATTGCCACTAGTCAGTGAATCATGGATTGCAAGCGCTGTGGCCCAACTGCCTTATACTACCCTTTTTCCAACTATGTTATGTTAAAGCGATTTGTAAAGCGATTGTGTACCTGGGAGGTGTCATGGTGCTAGCTTTGCTTGAACACAGCCAAGGAACAACCCTTAATAATTAAAAAGCCATGTTTTTAACTCTTTTCTATAGGAGACCAAAGAGGGTAAGGCTCTAATGTACGGTGGAAGAAGATTTCCAGATTTTGGCTACGCCAGTAGTAAAGCTTCTTCCTCCCCAGTTCATCCTCCTAAATCTGGGGACCACTGTTTTCATGGCCCCAGAGGATCTGAGATATCTGGTGGGTTAATACCAAACAAACGCCTGCCTGCCTCAAACTGATGGCCGATGTCATGTAATGCCTTATAGGCTGTACAGAGAGACTTAAATTTAACATGATTCCTGACTGGCAGCCAGTGTAGCTTATGTATTGCCTGGGAGTCTGAACGAAACTTAGCAATGCCTAACGGTAACCTGTCTGCCGCAGAAAATCTAAAATCTGTCATTTTTTCAGATGCTGTTCTTGAATATTTAGATATAGGCCATCACGGTAGTCAAGTTTTGACAAGACTAAAGCTGTGATAATCTTTTTTTAGCATCTGGTGCAAGAAAACAAAGCATTTTTTGGATCATCTGCAAGGTGTGAAATGAGAATGAGAGCACCGAGTTGACCTGATTCCAAAATTCAGTTTATCGTCAAAGACCACTAAGTTTTTTCCATTTTTCTCAGGATTTGAAAGTGGTCCCAATTCCTCTGGCCACCAAGTGTAATTGCCAAATAAGATAACCTCAGTCTTTCCTGAGTCATCGCCATAGGAAATCAGAGTGCAACCAACGGATTTAATCAACAATGCCAGTGCTGTTACATATACATTGTACAGCGCCAGACTAAGCAAGGATCTTTGTGGGACCTTGAATGGCAGGGAAAAAGGTTTAGAGACAAACTGATCCAGAGCCACAACTTGCTCTCTGCCTTCTAAGAATGAGTTCAGCAGTGTGTGTGCCCTTCTTTTGATCTTGATCTCTCCTAACCTGTCGATCAGAACCTTGTGGTCGACCGTATCAAAGGCCGCCGAAAGGTTAAGGAGAATAAGGGCTGCAGTTCCTCCCTTATCTTATGCTGCCCTTATCTCTTCCTTGCTGCGGCAGCAAATGATGGATGGAATGCTGAATGAACCAAACATTCACCCCCAGTCAAGAGATCTGGGTTAAATCCATCGTTATTTTGCTTTCCACTCCACCACATTTTGGACACAGCCATATGCAAATCAGTCTTGATCCTGTTCTTCATGGGAACAGTCAAGCCCGAACTGCCAAGCTGAGTCCTCCCTGGACAGTAAACAAGCATCCTGTGGCCGCAGCACTTCTCTTTCGTAGCATTGATTAAGGCAGTCTTGGTGCTATGACCGGGTCTGAATCCAGACTGCGTCGGGTCCAGAAGATTTTTCTGTTGGATACATTGCAATAGCTGTAGGTTCATGATTTTCTTAGCAATTTTAGCAGAAAACAGCAGACGAGAGATGGGGCGATAGTTGTTTGGGTCTGCTGAGTCAAGACTGAGTTTCTTCAAAAGCGGAATAATAGATGCTTTTTTTCCAATTAGAGAGGAAATGTCCCACCAAAACATTGACTTAAAGATGTTAGTAAGGTTGGGGGCGATCAGCTCGGGGATCAGCTTCACCACCAAAGAGGGGCCAAGTGTCTAATGGGGATCCCAATTTAGTGGAATGAATCAACTTGACAACTTGATCGGAGGTGACTGGGGAAAATTCTATAAATGTTGCTTGTTCTAGGTCATCCTAAATACTTAGCATTCCATAGGAAGCTGGGGGGGGGAGTGGGGGGGGGGGGGGGGAGTGTTGCTTCAAATTTCCGATAGATTTTATCTACTTTCTCCCAAAAATAATGGGCAAGTAAGTTACAGAAGGCTTGGATACTGCTAACTACTTTGCTGCCTGGTAGTGTAGTTAGTTTTGCAACAACCTGAACAACAACCTGAACCAGCTCCTTGGAGGAATTTCTTGCTGACTCGATTTGCTGCGTAAAATAGGTAGGTTTTCATAAATCAATAAACGTTGGTAATTGGTTAGAGAAAGTTAATATAAATCCTTCTCAAATGCTCAGTTGTGCAACCACCATTTTCTTTCCTGTCTTCTGCAGTTTTGTTTTTCCTTTCTAAGCACCTCCGTAAACCACGGCACAGAGGAATTTTTCCTATGGGAATTGGTGGTGTTAAGAGGAGCTAGTGTGGTGAGAGCTGATTTTAGCCAGTCTACGTAGTCTTGGGAAGTATGCTCAGGATCATGAGATAGTGAAGGCTGATATAATTCTAGCTGCTGGTTGAGTATGTTGCTATCAATTTTGCTCCCGGCACGAAAGCTGGTTGAGCTACCATGCACTGAGCTAGGCTGGACTTTTTGAAGGATGTCCATTTCAAAGATAACTGCATGATTGTCCGACCAGATCAGCAGCACCGTGCCCTTAACCGTAATCTGCGGATTACAACAAACTTTATTGAATTTCCAGCCAGCAAAGTTGGCCATGGTAAGCACATGACACAGAACAGAGTATAGTGTATACACCATGCAGGGTGGAACATCCCTCAAGACAGTCACAGTGCCCAGGTAGAGTGAGCACAAGTACAAATTCATAGGCACCTTAGCAAGCTGGCCCAACCACTTCTCCCACACCTGCCAGTGTTAACAGGGGAAGCTGTAGGCTTAAAAAAAACATGCTCTTGCTGTGCACACCAATCAACGCCCTGTCGCCACTTCAACAGGGTAGGATGCCTGGGGGACAGCAATTGCTCTGCGACATCTCCTTTTGTTACTAGGAGAGCCGTGCCCAGGAACGCCCTTTAAGTCCTCGTACCCATAGATCCCTGGAACACTCCAAGGAGAATACACAAGGGGTAGAGAGGAACTTCAAATAAGGTATATTTGAAAGGATTAACCAGCCCTAACCTGAAGGAGGTGGTGAGCTCGCAAGGGGGCATCAGGGTGACCCGCCAGTCTGCATTCCGTACAGGTCCCACCTAGCTCTCCCAACGGCCTCTGAGGTGATCAAGTGACCCAGGGGAGTTGATTGCAAGTGTGCGATAGATCTGAGATATTCAGACTCGACCAAGGCTTCCTATGAGTAATTTGGGCTCTAGGGGAGTATATCAGCGGCCATTCAGTGGGTCTGGAGGTATTTGTAAAATTGGCTTTGTGTAAGGTGGTAGTTCTGGCTTTTGGCTTGAAAGGAGTGAGTGTGTGTGTGTGTGTGTGTGTGTGTCCGTGTCCGTGTCCGTGTCCTGTACCATACATCCCCAAGCCGTGTGATACCAATGTGTTCCCAGGAGTGGAAGCCGCGGAGCAAGGCTACTTTAACCATGTGTAGTGCCAGAGCGGAGTCTGTTGAGTGAATCTTGCTGCCCATCGTACATGCCGCAGCAGTGGAACGCCCCGCAAGGAACACCACCGGGTCACCAGGGGTAGAGAAAGGGGGACCAAGGACCCATAGAGAAAAGCCTGCATTTGAGAGAAACACAGCAATGAGAGGTCCAAGCGG
Source organism: Triturus cristatus (assembly GCF_964204655.1). Lineage (NCBI taxonomy): Eukaryota > Metazoa > Chordata > Amphibia > Caudata > Salamandridae > Triturus > Triturus cristatus. The sequence continues at coordinate 208,019,294 of NC_140595.1, read as the reverse complement.
TATGCAGGGTAGTACCATCCTCCATTGAACCAGTCATGAAGGACGAGGAGGTGAGAAGACAGATAGTAGAGGTAGAGATTAGTCATCCCCAGGCCGTAATCGTAAGGCCCCCGCTGACAGTGCGCAAATGCTATACGCCCCCGGGAGCCCCGCCACTGGAATGTCTTGATAAGGTTGTTTAGGGTGGAGAAACACTTGCGAGGTAAGTGGAGCGGTAGGTTCTGAAAGACTTAGAGAAAGCGTGGGAGGATCAACATCTTGAAGAGAACAATACGCCCCAGGACGGTGAAGGGGAGGGTCTGCCACCTAACAAGGTCTGACTTTGCTTTTTGGACCAGGGGCTGAAGGTTAAGGGCCCAGGTGAGTACCAGGTGTAGAGCAACCTATACACCCAGGTATTTCAAACTGAGCCGGCGGAATGGTAGTCTGCCAGTCAAAGCAGTGTCTGGACGGCATCATAGGGACCAGTACCAACTTAGAGGGGTTCATCCGTATGTTGGATACTCTTTCAAGCGTTCCAGCACCTGGAGACATCTTGGCACACTCACCACCATATGCGCAAGATAAAGCAGTACATCATCTGCTTATAACGCAATACGGTCTTCGTGTCCCACGCTTCAGGCACAACCTGTATTTTGGGGGTCTGTGCTTATAAGTTGGGCCAAGTGCTCAATCGACCAGGGTGAAGAGGAGGGGAGATAAGGGGCAGCCCTGCCTAGTCCCTCGCTCTATGGCCAAGGTGTCTGAGAGGACATCGTTGGCCCTGCCCCGGGCGGTGAGATTGGAATAAAGAACCCAGACCATGCTCCAGTACTTCTGTACGAGACCAGCACAAGTCAGCATCAACTAGAGGTAATCCCAGTCCACCGTATCGAAAGCCTTCTCAAAGTCGAGAAGAAGCAAGGCTAGATCTGATGGCAGCCAATGACGGTGGGCCAGGCCATGTGAAGCCGGCGGATACAGTTTCTCGTACTCCGGGACAGCATAAAGCTGCATTGGTCTGGTTGCACCAATTCCTGCATGACGCATTTGAGCCTGTTATCTAATAACGGAGGCAAAGATTTTAACCTTGTAGTTAAGTAGCGATATCACCTGCGCACAACGTGGATGGAGGTTGCGTCTTGGGTGTCAGCGAGGGTCTGTTGGGGGCAGCCAGAGCCATCTATGATCTTGGGGACGAGCCTGTTGGTCTGTTGGTGGGAAACCCACCAATTGAGTAATTTCCCATTCTCGTCTGCCCTGCCGTAAATCTGAACCATCGTGGCCCACCAGAGGTGTGTGGCCGCCTCCAGATAATGCAGCCGAATGTCCTCATGGATGAGGCTTAAATGTCTAGAGGCATTCGCCTGAGGAGCAGACTCCGGTGTATAAAATTCGTTATTGTATGATTACTTAAAATCCTTTACAAACATAGTGTGTGTTGCGTCACAAAACATACATCTATTAATAAAAAGTCTATACAATTGTAAAAACGTGTGAACCATATAGAATTTTTAGAACATCTGAAAGTGCAGCAGCAACAACAGATTATCTGCTCAGCTGATTCTGTGTGGTATTGGCACAAGCAACATCCCCTGCTTCTTGGCGATGTGTTTTTCCACTGGCCCCTATAGTTCCAAATTGGTAATGTTAGGAGCGAGGTTCTCAGAACATTCTGTAGAGCTTGCCTTCCCAATCCTGCCTTCAGGTATCGGTGATATGGAGTGTCTTTGTGTGAGTAGACAAGACCCTCTGTGCCAGGGATGTGTCTAATCCGTTCTAGATCTTGTTCCCTTGAGGTTTGCTTGCCCTGTTTCTTTAACAGGCTTTTTAGGCCGGCTATTGTTAAAGGTGTATCAGTTATGAGGTCTGCTGGCAGGCCCAATGATTTGTTGGCCATCAAGAGTTACCTTGCCCAGCGGCTGGTGTTAACTATAAAAACTGTTTGTAATACTTCCCGGATTGTGACAGGACCTGCCTTGATCACGCGATAATAGAATTTGACTATATCTTTTTTTCATGCAATGTCCATTGCTGGAATATAGAACTCCAGGCTGATCAGTGTGCGCCTTGTTGAGTATGGAAGATTTAAAACCTTTCTAAAAGCCATGGTATGCAGACGCTCCATTTTATCGGTAAGCAAGCCAGGAAAGGCTAGATGGAAATAGCTCAGTGTTGTAATTAGCTTTGCTTGCACTACTCGTTGTATGCCTTCTGTTGAGTGTCTTTGGAGCTTGTGATTTAATTTGCATAAACCGTGTGTAACCTTATCCGCTTTATCCTTAAGTTCTTTGGCCTGCAGTGTTGATCTGCAAGTGTCTGAGAATTGAACTCCCAGATAGGTGTATTTGTTGTCAGTGGCAATTCTTTTTGGGCCGAGATGCCAGCCCAGTAGTGATTTTTGTGTTTACGGCAAAAAAACAGCACCTTCTTTTTTGTTGCGTTGACTTGAAGTTTGTTTTCCATATTATATAGATGTAGTGTCTCCAATGCCCTTTTATGCCTATTCTAGTTTGATCCAGTAGAATAAGTTTGTCCGCGTACTGCATGATAGGAAGTTTAAGTTGGCCCAATTTAAGCGGAAATTTTTTCGTTTTTAGGAGTGCCTCTTCCAGATCCTCAGTTTATAAGTTGAACAATGTAGGGGCGATCACACAGCCCTGTTTTGGGTTTTAACCCTTTGTTCGAGTAGATCTTAGCCGTTGCACCTGTTTGTGTAAGCTTAGTGCAAACCCAAGTGTTTCCATTTTTCTCTGTGTTGGTTGTAATCTAGCGTGGAGATGTTTTTGAGTGTGGGTTGTGGTTTCCTGTTTGACTGCCCTATTTGGTTCACAGACCCCAGGTTAAATTCATTAATGCATGCTTCCATGATGTTCCGCCCACTCTCCCTTTGGCTTTGTTCCGGGTGCCAAGGTCTCTTATGTAACAATGCATTCATGCCCTGGGTTCTCATAAAGATATTCTCTAATCAGTCCAGTGATCATCCTAATGCTTGTGGTTTTTACCTTCTTGGATGGATTGACATAGAGGTTAATTACTGCAATTGTGATCGGAGTGCCCTCTAGTCCAATTCCTTTTATATTTATGATTGAACGTTAGGTGAGTACATGGGCCATTCCTTAACTCGTACTTCCAGGTTTAGTTTCACATGGATTGAGACCCCACCGGTTGGTCTTCCAAAGATGTTTTATTTGTTGGCCAATGTCTGGGTCGCCTGGAAATCTTTAATAGAGCTTGGTGTTATCATCCATGTTTCCTGTAAGCATAAAATATCCCCTGTTTTAAGGAATTCCATGGCTTCTTTATTTGCTTTCGTCGATTTGAACCCGGCCACTTTCCAACTTATTATTCTGATCTTGGTTCTTGTTGTCAGCTCCTTTATGCGTCATGTTGTTTGTTTGGGCTTTCCCTGGTATCCAGTGGTGTTGGGATCCAGGCAAGATCGAGAGTTTTCTTGTGCTAGGAATTTGCCCTCCCATTGGTATGCAGTGCGGTTGAGATGCAGGCCCAGTCCTCTGATATCATTGCGTCATGAGATACTCTTACCTCCATGCAATGTCTAATTCCATCACCCGTGTGAAGCTGGATTTATATATTATTATCGCAAGTTTGACTCTGGGTCGATTTTGTACCTCTTATTATACTTTTCTGTGGTTCTTGTTCCACTTGTTTATGCAACCTCTGTAATAGTACGTGGGGGTACTTTTCCATTGGACAGTTATCTACATGGATCCCCCTGTCCTTAAGTAGGTCTTTTTCTCCCATGATGTTCTGACTATCTAGCCTACTAGTCCACTTTGTTAGGATTGACTCCCTACGGCTTATCCAAATATAATTTTTGAAGTGCACAGATGCTAGTTGAGCTGATGTTAAATAGGCCAGTGAGGGTATTCTTGACAGGAGTAGACTCCAGCTGTCGCTCCAGACAAAGTGCCTGTGCCTCCAGTTGAGTGACCAGAGTGGAGCGGTCACGCTCATGGGCTTTGACATAGCGGTCAAGAAAGCGGGAGGTACATAAACCCATACCTGGGAGACCGGTCGCCTCTCCAGTGCGCCCTCCAGAGCAATGAAACACTCATGCGAATTGCGCATCATTTGTTGAACTACCATGGTAAAAGAGTAGTGCAGGAGAATAGCAACTTCTCTAGCCCCCGAGAATACTGTGCATGAAAGATTCTGTTGTGGCCCTTATGCGCTAGGAAGTGGCAGCGTTCCCCAAGGAGATGGGGGTCCTGCAGCAACAGAACCTCAGGATGGTGTCGCTGAGCAAGGGTGAAAGTCACTGTCCGCTTCACCCGGTCCAATAGGCCGTTGATATTCTTCGACAAAACCTGAAAGGTCATGTTTGTGGGGATTGGAAATTAGTGTGAAGTACAGATGACGAGCCCACCGATAGAGCTTGTGGGCCCAACTGGACAAAGAGGGTTGTACTAGCAGTGAACCGTGGGAAGTCACTACCTCGGGACCATGTGCAGAAGTAGAGCAAGGGTGCTTGTCTAGACCTAAAAGGGAAGAAAAAGGGTAAACCAATACGTTGATCAACACTGTAAAAGGAAAACCCCAACTCCCACCCCTCTTCACACTTCTACCCTAGAAGCATCTGTCACCCTATATGAAAAACCTTTGGGAAAAATCTGGGAAACATAGTCTCATGAGCATCATAAACGAGGCAAGAGACAAAAGGAAGGAGTGCAAACCCCATCATTTCAAGAGAAATCATGAAATCAGAGCAGGACTTGACGTGAGCCGCCATTACTAAAGCAAGTATGAGACCCTCAAGTACTAACCAAGACCAGAAGGTATAGTGCAAGGTAAATGACACAGCATGGAAAACAGCAAATAAGACAACACCATGAACCAGGAGCAATGCAGACAGTTGACTTGAAGCGAACCCAGCGGCGGAGCTGCAGAACATCGAGAGGAAAGCGCAGACACCAGATGATATCATCAATCAGATGGTGGGGCTGTGGGATAAGTCAGTGTCCGAGTAGAGAATGACCATACCAGGAAGTGCAGTGGTGTGGCCACCAGCCTCTTTCCCACTCTCCTCCGCCTCAGAGGCAGGATTTGAGGCCGGTCTGAAAGGTGACTGCAATTGTTCGAAGGGAGACCCCGCGGGTGAGAGTGACCGGCCAGCTGCTCAGTGACCGGGTGCGGCTTCTGCGTGTCTTTAGCATTTCCTGCGACCCTAGGTTGACAGGTGCTCTTTGGAGCTGTGAGTGGGCGGAGGCGGTCCCAAGTGGATGATCCTCCATAAGCTGCTGCCAGGCGGAGTCCGGAGTATCAAAGAAGTGGGACTTAATGAGTTGGATGACGCAGAGATGTGCGGGAAATTGCAAACTATACTGGAGCCCCATTGCCCGCAGCTTTTTTTTCACCTCTGTGTAGGAACGCCTACGTTGTTGAACTTCATGAGTGTAGTCAGGGAAGAGAAGAACCTTGGTGTCTCCACATCAGAGGTCAGGGTGCTGCCAAGCCTAGCTGCGAATGGCTTCCCTGTCCCAGTAATTAAGAATGCAAGCTGTGATAGGCCAGGATGAGGCCCTGACCGGGGGCCTGGGGGTCAGAGCACGGTGTGCTCTCTCTCAACGGCAAACCATGAGGATAGGCGGTCAGCTGGCATTCAGGATCTAAACCATTGTTCCACATAGTCCACCATCCGCTGCGGATCGGCCCGGTCTGCTCACTCTGGGACTCCAGTCAAGCAAACATTGTTGTGCCGGGAGCGGTTCTCTGCATCTTTGACACAACTGTGGATTTCTGCTGTTGAGTGAGCAGAGTGTAGACCTGGCCTTTAAGGGTTGAGATGTTGTCTGAAGAGATCTGGTACTCCGCCTCCATGATCTGCACTGTGGCGTTACGGAGATCCTGGCGCAGCAGCAAAGCATCCCGTCTGACTTGGACGGTCTGGATGGCCTGCAGTATCACCGTGAGATCGATGGCAGCGGAGGCTGACCCGCTGCCATCTGGGGTTCCTGCAGCACCACTAGAAGAGCCGGTTGTGTACTGGTCCATTTTCATCTGTGTTAGCACAGTGTGGGCTGCTCTATCCTTCCTCATCGTAGCAGGGTGACTGCAGGAGATGCGAAAAGCACAGGGGGGGTCCAGCCTCAGGCGGGCAACCTCAGAAGTGGGCCTTAATGTACATGTGGAGTGCTCAACTATGGCTGACGGGGAGCACCAGCAGGAGAGGCACGCCCAGATCAAGAAAGGTGAGCATTCCCAGTAAGGGTCTGTGAGGTGTCCCTCTCTTGAAGAGTAGTAGATACAAAGCTGCTCTGACTGCAGTGTCCAACCGCACCGCACCCGGGGGTGTCCAATTAAGGCCAGGGAAAAGCCAGCAAGTCTGGTAAGTTGGAACAGGAGTTGCATGAGGATGAGTAGATCAGTCTGGGGTCTCCTGATGGACCAACTGAGCCAAAGCAGTGCACGATGCAGGCCACGCAGCAAAGCCTCACTTCACGCAGGGTACACATCACATTCTGGCGCAAGGCCACAATCTCCACTCACCATCGACAAGGGGCTGGGCAGTCTGTCATGGGAAATCCTGGTCTCTGGAGAGAAGAGCAATGCGTCCAGGGAGGCAGCCTGCTGTCAATGCAGTACTGCCCAATCAAAGCCGAGCCCCTGGCCTGTAAGCTGAAGAGCGGTCGCGGGGCCCCCGGCAAGGATCCACACAGCTGCGTGATGTTGTGGCTCTCAACCAGCACCCAGGTCGACATGGGGGGGCCACAGAACAGTGCTCAGGCAACGCACAGGCCCTCAGCAGGAGGGATCCCTTCCACACGCTCACAGGGGGCAGCAGGTAAGCAGCGGTGTAACAGGCCCCTTACCGCTAAGGCCTGTGCCAGACCCAGGATGCAGCTAGGTCAGTATTGATGCAGGGCCCCGCCTGCACCAGGTATCCCATCTGAATCCTTCACGGTCATGGCTCAATTAGGTACGCCAACCTGAGCAGCATCTTGCAGCAGCGAGGGCCCACAGCAAGTCTTGCGGCGCTGCCAAGATTCGGTGGAGAGGCTTCAAAAAGCAGGGAGGGCAAAGGAACCGCAGTCCAGACCCCCCGCTGTACCGTGAGGTGGCGGGTGGCGGCTCCCAGTCCAGATATGTGGCGGATATAGGGGTTTGCGGCAGTGCAGTACCAAAATGTGACCGCCATGTTGGTCTGCTTTGCCACTCTCCCAATCTGGGCGTTATTGAAAAAATTCCATCCAGTGTGTGACATGCCTGATGGGTGAAATTATAAATAAGTTGCAAGAAGCCTAAGAAAGTCCTGATTTCCAGAAAAAACATAGTACCTTTATCCATGGAGGCATAAAGGTGGAAGTTAAAATCACCTACAACTGTGAAATTCCTAGCAGTTAGATCAGCTTCCAGCTGTGAGCCAATAGATTTTTTTTTTAAGTGCTCCTAGAACCAGGCGGGCAATATATGAGCATACCATTAAATGATTGTTTTATCATGAGTTCAATGCTAAAAGCAAATGCGTCACTGTCTTGAGAAGAGGCTGTGTCAAATTTGGCCATAAAGAATTCCATGATAAATAATGTCTAAACCACCAACCCTTTTAAGGGGTGTGTCCAGTCCATGTGAATCGATTATCCTGAGGGGACAGCACCTATGAAGTTGTGATTAGAAGACACATCTGCCCAGTTTGTTATAACAAGCATTTGCAATGCATTAGGTTTCGCATTTACACGAGTTTGAGCTATTGGCATTGTAAATGACAATGCCTTTTATTTGTGTTTTGATTTTTAAAACATAAATAAAGGGCATTGTCATTTACTATGCCAATAGCTTAAACTCTTGCAAATGCGAAACCTATTGCATTCCAAATGCTTGTTTGTAAAAGCGCCCCATGCCGCGCTTTGACTTTAATGGTGGCCACCGCCCTTTATTTAAACGTGGCTCGTCTGAGGAAAGGTGCATGGCCGCCATTAAAGTGAAAGCGTTGTATGGGTCACTTTTACAAAAAAAAAAGCATTTGTTTGTTAAGTTGAAAAAACAAATAGTTTTTTATTTTTGTAAAAGCGCCCCATGCAGTGCTTTCATTTGAATGTCGGCCATGTCCTATTATTGAAGGCGGGGCTCTTCTAAAGAAAGGTGCAGCCTTCATTAAAGTAAAGGGCGCTTTAACGCGTGCAGAAGTGCCGTGCTGTGCATGGAGCATTTTTGAAAGATAAAGCGCAGCGTCCATGATCGAGCGCCACACTGTCATGAAATCAGGATAGGTTAGGGATAGTCTGCAAAAGCAGCTAGATTAAAGAAAATAGTGCTCACAAACTGTAGATAAAACAGGCAGTGTAACACAAGTAAAAAGTCCAGTCCTTATGGGAGGTTACAAATGCAGACAAGGCGTTACTAAGGAGGGACTAACGAGCCTATTAACGAATCAGAAGCAGCCATTTAGAAAGGACAGTAACAGGAGCCAATTGAAAAGATGGGTGGAGAGTGGGCAGAGCTTTAAGTCCATACCTATATACAGCATTCCTCACAGAGCAGCGCATGCACTGCCCAGACTCGATCTAAAAACCAGATGAGGTTGATGACTATCAATAAAATCAGCAAGTTCAAACCTATGTTTGATCAAAGATCGGCATTTAAAAGAGCACACTGTGTTTTTAGAAGTTGAGCCCTTGAAGGTGAGTGGGACAACTAATGGCTGCTTGGTCAGCGGTAATGCATAAATGGGGGACTCGTTCTCCTTTATTTTAATATGGTGGTGCTGAGAGCCATGGTTGCTTTCCTTCCAAAAGGCACGACACCCTTCCATGTTGGTCAGTCAATCACATTGCTGCCTTCTTTTGCGCAACCTCCCCACTCGAACGTTGAGTTTTTCCTTGGATTGCTCAAAAGACCATCGTTTGGATGATCTTTTTATCAAGTTTCAGGGGCAGAAAAGGGTGAGCAGGTGCAGAAGATGATCTTGTCAAGATGGATAGTTTTGAGAATCTGCTATCATCTAGCCAAGAAGCAACCCCTGAATGACCTGAGGGCTCATTACACCCAAGGCTACTACGATGACGCTGGCGTGGGTAGTTTGTGATCTTGACATCTGCTACGATGTGGAAATTGGTGCATACATTCATGAAGGACTATTGCCTTGACAGCCAGCTACTGAGGAAGGGTCACTTTGCCTGCTTGGTCTTTCAGAAACGTGTTGTTTAAACCCATTCCACAGACCCTCATTTCAGGTTGGTACTACTTTGGTATCTATTCAATAGGTGAGGAATCAGCAGTTGGAAGTATCCATAAAAAGTACAAACACTTACCTTTGGTTATGCTCTTTATATTTGATACTATCTCACTGCAGATTCTTCACTGCCCGAAAGAGCGTTACTGAACGTAAGTAACTTATCCTTTACTGTCATTCTCACACTGGAGGCATTGCTTAATATGGTCTCCCTTTCCTTGTAAGTTTGCTGTCTCGCAGCACCAACTACTGCCACAAAACGTTTGCCCGGTTTTTCCCTCCTTCCATTTTTGGTATCTTTATTTTTAATGGTTGTACAGAAAGTTCTGAGAGACAGATTATATAATGAAATCTAAGAAATCATTGGAGTGGTACACATCACCTATGTTGGAATCTGAAGATTCTTTAGACAATGTCTTTTCAGTGGAGCAGAAGTTTACATTGCACCAAGTTGGGACATGTCCCTTATTTTCTCACTTTTTTTAAATGTAAGGCTTGTAGGGCTGAGAATCCACAAGCACAGTCCTAAAAATGAAGCAATCCAAAACCTCAAAATAAACATCCGTTCACCCCCAGTGAATAGATTATATTTTTGATGACTGAAAGTCGCTAGCCATGGGGTCTACCTAATGTTTATCTGATAAACTGAGTAGTGGATGCCTGGGCAAGGCATACAGTTCAGGGGGGTCTTTTAAGGGCCACACATGTCAATGAATGAGGCTTGTTGATGTTGATCTACCACTTAATGTATTTTCTAGAAGGGTACCAAAAATCTGACGGGCCTTATCTCAGAACTGCACAATTGAAGATGAGGTTTTTGGTTGGTCAAAATCCTCACAACACATGGTACCCCACTGGACCTGCCACTTAAACTGCCATTTCTGGGATTTAGTGTTAGCTTCCCACCATGACTTCAAATAACATACATTTTCTGGAAATGTGAGTGTTATAAAAATGAATCCTATTATACCAGGTTCAAGCATCCTGCCACAGCCAGTAGAACTCTGCACTAAATCATTAAGGTAAAGAGAGAAACTTCTTTGTCTCGCTCAATCTAAAATATATAGATACAGCCCCCAGAAAGTCAGAGGTGGTACAGGAAGATGATGATGCAGGTTTGCTACCATTAAAATCCTGGGATGTTTCTTGTAGTTTCTCAAGTCACAAAAGATGTCCCTCATTTGGTACTTAAAAGCTGGGTTACATGATCCTCGTGGCTCCTAGGCTGCTCCCTCCCTCTGTACCATCTGCATGCAGGATTTGGTCAGCTGAGTCTTGCTACTGAATATGCCTGGCCAGAGACTAGCTCCTTCCTTATTAGACAGTACTGCTTCTTCCTCTTTAAGGTCACATGTTCAGGTTTGCTTGCCAGGTCCTAGGGCTGAGGGTTATCTTGGTTGCCACACAGTGCCTCCTACTAGTCCAAGCAACAGCACAAACACTGACAGGATAGTGGTGGCTATTTATTCTACTGTGAAGGCATTGCCAAGGATGAAGGACAAATCAAAGCCTGAGCTTAATTCAAACACTGCTTCAAGCCTTTCTTTTTCCCTGGTTTTCTTGAAAGGCACAAGGAGCTAGTTTTGTATTTGCTTGACCAGAACCTTAATGCTTGGTTGCGAGGAGGTGCCCAGCACAACTCAAAAGGGGACTTCAGCACCTCTTTCCGTGAACGTATCTTAGGATGGCAGGATATGGATGTTTATTCTATTGTCCACACTTCTATGGGGTCTTGGGACTAAGACCCTATAGGCAGGTAGCATCTCTTTATGTGCAGAAGGAAGGCATTTCAAATGGGAAAGAGGATTTTGTGCCTCCTTGTTTATTTATGTTGGTTATTTGTAAAGCGATGACTTAACCTCTTCAACTCTGAACACTGTCTCTGCCACCCACACAATATATATTACACATTGGTAGAAAGGAGGCTAAGTGACACAGTTAATCTTGGGTGCGTGGAATTTACTGTGGAAGTTTGTGGGTAGCCTCCACCTCCGGTATTGTTAAAATGACTTCCCCCTGAGATCGTCAAATGGACTGTCCCCCAATTATCAGTCTTCCCATACTGTGAATTTAAGGGACCATAACAAGCCTATTCTAAGGATCTGGGTTATTGAATGCACCCTCTTGACCAGCAGAAAGTTCTGCCGGGGAACGTTACTGAAATCGTAAAGCATCACCAGCGTCTTCACATAGAATTTACTCTGGTGGGAAAAAACCAGATCATTCCAGAAAATGTATAACAGGGTTGAGCTGGTTCCGCTTTTCACGTCATGCAAATACCCATATCCATACAATGTTTAATCAATCTATTCCTTCCCTATTTTTATGTCTAGCTTGACACCACAGCATTTGACATTCCTTGATTGATCACCAGAGCTTCAAGGCACAGTAACATGAAAAGGGACACATTGATCTTCCTCTCTACAGGCTTTTGATTGGTCTGCAGGTTTGCACCTCTACTAAAATAGTGCCTATTATTCCTTGTAGGATAGCCTATTCTCAGTACAGGAGCCCTTTGTTTGTTATGGTGACAAACCATTAATAAAGGCTATAGATTTGATTAGTTCATTGAAAAACGTTATGTCAGATTTCATACATCTGATCTGTTTATTATGAAGAGTATGACAAAGACAGCAAGCCTAACCTATTTATTGTGAAAATCCTATGTTAACGCCAGTAGACCTTTGTGGGATTGCTATCATACCGTGTTAAAGCATGCAGACGTGCTTTGTTAGTAGAAATCATTCCGATTTATTACCAAGGGTTTTAGTTTTTGTTATTCCCTCGTACAAACCATGGAATTTAGAAGATTTGCACTCTGATAATATTTACAACGCCTTTTTTGGTAGGGCTTGTCTATTGTTTTCTCGTCTGCAATTGTGTACATATTTTACATTTTATAACTGATGGTTGTCTTGGGCTCAAACTTATGCCAATAAAGTAGTGCCTTGTTGGTTTCTATGACAATACAGTGGTAAAGGCAAAAGGGATTTTTGATTACGTGGGAAACTGTTTATCAGTTGCCCTAGGTCTGTCTATTAATAAGAGTTTCAACAAAGCCAGTAGGCTTGGCTTATTTATTGTTAATAACATGCGTTGAAAGCAATAGGCCATCAAGTGGGGATTGTTATTAGATTGTGTTTTTGATGTAAAGACAGTAAACATATTTTGTAACAAAGACTCTCGTAAATAACCATACTAGGCAAGGTTTTGGAGTTTGTGACCCCATCTTACTAACTATAATTATCTATATATTATTACATTTGTGTGTAGTATTTAGCTGTTTTGTGGTTTAAAGTGCTTTTTAATGCCTAGCCTGGCCACTTTAGCTGCCTGCCAGGCTCTTGTAATGTTAAAATATGCATATGTATGGCTGTCACACCTCTGGCGACTCTCATAAGAACAGGCATTGAGTTCAAAAGCTTCAACTGGGCCACAGGCATGGCAAATGAGGCCTCGGTATATGCTGATGACCTCCTATATCTGCAAGACCCTGAATACTCCGGGGTCACAGGTAATGCAGGTTTTAAGTGATTTATGAACTTATGTAGGCTTTCAGATGAACTGGAACATATCCAGCCTGTATCCATGTAGGAGGTGTGCTGTTGATAGTGGCTGAGCTGCTTTTTATTATTCACTTATCAGAGTCACTGAAGGGATTAGATACTGAGGTATTAACATTTGTGTACCAAAAACTGGTTTGGGGAAGAAACATAACTCATTAGAGGACTAAAGACTACCACAAAAGCTGCTATGTAGCTATAGCCTCCTACTTCTCTGATCAAAATAGTGCAATCCAAAACTGCTCAAACGCCTTTTCACGTAAAAACAATTTCTGATCCTGCAAATATTGACCCTGTTGTCCCTCTCTCTCTCAATCTCAGTGTGACGAGCTAGCCCCTTGTAGCTCAAAAAATGTAGATATTAAAGCCACTTTCTCCTCTACACCAGACAAAACCTGACGGGCAGTTCTGTTGCTCCCCCACCCCCTTCACGGTAGTGTGTAACTTGCAACAGGGTCCAGATCCTCACTGGGCTAATTTCAACCCCTGGACCCCGACACTCAAATCTCTATCTTCCATTAAGTCGGGCTCATCTCTTGACCCCTGCTCTCCTTCAGTGTTTGGCACATTTGAATAATCATCAATGGACCTTCTCACACAGCTTGTTAATACCTCACTTTCAGAAGGTATCATCCCATGGGCATGGAAACATGCAATGGTCAAAAACCTAATCTGGACACCTCCATCTGGGCTAACTACAGATGAATCTCCCTCTTGCCCGCACTGTTTAAAGCCCTAGACAAAACACATGAACAAACCACTCCTGATGTTCACAAAACACAATGGCCTGCTCAATCTCTCACAATCGGGCTTTAGAGCCGTCCAGAGTACGCCTTACTGGCCGTAACAGAATACCTAAGGCAACAACTTGACAACTGTGGCACCGCCGCACAGATCCTGCTAGATCTCAGTGCAGCGTTCAGCATGGTTAACCACATCATTCTTTTCCAAAGGTTAGTGGCTGTAGGGGTGCAAGATACAGCTCTATCCTGACTGAGCTCATTCCTCCGGGACCGTTTCTTCCACATTCACACCCACCAGCATCTCTCTAAGCCACACCTTCTACGATCTGGGGTCCCTCAGGACTCTATTCTTTACTCATCCCTCTTCAACATGTGCGTGCGGCTACTTGCAGACATTGTAGAAACGTGCGGCCCCACCTTCCTGTCTTATGCCGATTATACTAAGAACGTTGTTTCCCTGTCATCCCGAGGAGATAAACCATAGCACAGAGGCACTGAATAGCTGCCTCAAACAAGTCTGCTCCTGGATGAACACTTACTCTTTGAAGTGAAATGGAGAAAAGACTGCGGTCCTGTTGCTGGGCAACCTTCGCCACCTATGGGGATCCATATTTGTGGCCAAATGTGATGGGTTCTTCACCAATCCCGGCTCCTCTGGTCAAGAATGTAGGAGTCTGGTTGGCTGAAAATCTTATCAATGAGTCATCAGATCACTAAAGTGGCTGCTACCTGTTCCGGTATCTTGAGATGGCTTAACAGAATCCTACGATGTTTCCCGTCCTTGGTCCAGCGAGCAGTCATCCAGGCGTCTCAAAGTACCTAGTAAGGTGACTCGAGGTAGCGTAGAACGCAGCAGCAAGACTCCTGCTATGCACCCCTCCTCTAAGTTCCATCCCACTGCTAGCCATTGGACTGTTTGTAGGAAAGTGGCTCTGTATATTCTGTTCCCAAATAGGTACAGTGTGTACAGAGTCCACAATCCCCAGAGGTTTGGCAGAGGCTAAAGTTAGATATAACCTTACTCTCTAAAGTGGTAGCTTGGTCGAGCAGTAAGGCAGTATCAGAGGATAGTGTAAAGCATTTGTTGTACACACTCAGTCAGCAAATGGTCTCACACACTCAAGAACTGAACTCTAGGCCAATGGTTTGTATATAAAAATATATGGTTTTATTTTAGAACCAACAATAGGTATAAAAATGTACTTTCTCAGAATGAGGTGCTTCAGTTAAATACTTTTCAATAGGCAATAGTCTTTTGAATGCAATAGTTACAGTTTGTTGCAATTGGCAACACAATTCAAACACAATTATACATTGAGCTCAATGGGAAATTCTAAGTAAATGCAATTGATTACTTTTAGGATTACTTTTCTAACTCCAGGACTAGGGACAGTTCCTCGGAACAGGTGAGTAAATACGTTTGAGTTACTGTTGTGATGTTTAAGCAATATTTTGGTATTTTAAAAGTTGACACTTGGAAACTTTTTCTAATAAAATCACCAATGTTATCCTACGGGAGGAAAACCACTTAGCAGGTAAATGGGGTTATTGTTACTTTTTCTAGCTCAGTGTTGGATCCTGGATCCAGCACTATTGTACCACCTGTAAGCAGTTGAGAGAATGCGTTTAGGTTATACAGGCGATTTTTAACGAATATTTGTACGTTTGCAAAATCGACACTTAGAAACGTTTTCAGCAAAAACCAGGCAATGTTATCCTATGGAAGGAAATTCAAGTTGCAGGTAAAGTATGTTCTTGTTACTTTTGTAATCCAGTGCTGGGCTCCTAGGCTCAGTACTGGGACATCTATCTAAAACAGGCAAGTAATTACTTTTTCACAGTTGGTACGATTTTTTAAGAATATTTGTAGTTTTCAAAAATCGACACTTAGAAGAAATTTCACAGAAAAACAGTCAATGGTTTCCTATGGAAGAAAATTGAGTTAGCGGGAAGTATGGTTGTAATTACTTTTCAGGGTCAGTGCTGGGCACCCAGATCCAGCATTGGGATCTCTCCTAATAGCAGGGGAGTATTTTCGATTTCGTTACTCGGTTGATTTTATGTGAATATTTTAAAGTTTAGAACTCCACACTTGGAAGAATTTTCAAGTGAAACCAGTCAATGTTACCCTATGGAAGAAAAGTGAGTTATCGGCTTTTGGGTAAGTACTCGACTGGCAGAGTTAAGGTTCTGGACATAGACTCAGGGGTCTCCCAGGGTCAGGTAAGTACAGTTGTTACACCCTCAGCGGCACAGGAGCAGCTGGGTGCAGAGTGAGGTAGGCCCAATGTTATCCCATGGGAGGCAGGGGGCCCGTGGTTGGTGGCTGCTGGCTAGCAGGCCACGCGGCTGTGGGAGTGGGGCTCCTGGTCACTTGCTCAGGGCAAAAATGGGACGTAGGTTAGAGTAGAAGTTGCACTGTCAGGGCCACTCGGGCGGCTGGGTGGAGGGTGCTTTTGAGCCGTCGGGCGCTCAATGGATTGCAATGGAGAAGCTCAAGAACGATCAAAGGCTGCAAGCTCGGGGACGAAGATTCTTCAGGTGCAACCACCACTTCGAGAGGTAAGTTGGGTAGTTGGAGGATAGGTAGGCACCCTGGAGTTGGGCACAGGGGGCCGCAGGGCGCGGGGTGCAGGGGTGCAGGGGTGCCTTTTGGTATTGGAAAATCTTACCCTCTGTTGATCGCGGTTGGGGGGGGTCCCTGGTTCTGAGGCTGCAGGTGTCATCAGGAGCGTCAAGGTGGCTCCTTGGGTGCTGGATTTGGGGTCACAGTCGCCGGGGGGACGTCCTCGTGGTCTTTGTCTACTCGAGCACTGGCCAGGCTTGACAGGTGCAGAGTGTGCAGGTTTCGCGGTTCCTGGCTAATGCCAATGGTCAGTTACTTGCTTTGAGCAGTACCACTACAAGTGGGAGTCCCAGATGCTTAGAGTCACAAGGGAGCCAGGTCCTCCGGGGTTTGTGAGGTTGCTGGCCACGGTAGATGCCAGGATTTAGCAGGAGCAGGTTCGAGGGTCGACAGGCCGGTAGGGCTGGGGCCAAAGCAGTTGGTGTCTTCCTCTAGTTAGCAGCTGCACGGCAGGTCTTCTTGCTTCTTGATCTTCTTTGCTGTTTCCGAATCTGGATCTAAGGAAGGAAGGTTCAGGGTGCCCCTAAATACTAAATTTAGGGGCGTTACAGGTAGGTAAAGGGCAGGGACCACTGGGTCCCTGCCCTGGGGTGGGTACACCCCATATCCTGCCACTCTCCTGTGGGAGGGGGGCAGTGGCCTAGTCCTGATTGGGCAGGGCTCCCCATCTTCAAGATGGCGAGAGCCCGGGGATGTGCTTCACCTCGCCTCCCCCACCTGAGGGTTGTGGTTGGCAGAGGCTGGCACACCCCCTGTCCTTCCTTGGGGTTTCCGGCCAGTCTTCCCGCCAGAGTGGGAGTTTAGAACCGGTAGGGGCCAGTTGCTGAGTACAGCAAGTGGCCTGGAGAAGATCACAAAGGCGGCATGCCTTTGAAGCTTCCCCTGCCCATCCTGGGGGAGGAGACCTAGCACCTTGCCCCAGGATGTGCATTGTTGCAGGCCCAGGAGAGTGGATGGCTCTCTACCCAGGGGTCCAGCAACATGTCTGCTGTGTTGCAGCCTAGGCAGCCCCTCTGACAAGACGTGGATTGTAGGTTAGGTTCAGGGGGCATCTCTAAGATGCCCTCTGTCGTGCATTGTACATTAAATCCTGTACTGGCATCAGTGCGGGTTTAATGTGCTGAGAAGTTTGATACCAATCTTCTCAGTCTTCAGTGGAGCCATCGTGGTGCTGTGGAGTTCGTGTTGACGATCTCCCAGTACCATAAACTCTTAAATGGCAGCACTGCACTTACAGTGCCCAGGAATGGACCTGGGTACTGTAGGGGCACAGGGCTCATGCTCCTGTACCCACACCACTGGCATAGGGCACCCAGCTAGAGGGGTGGCTGATGTATTCCAGGGCAGTGTGTGTTGTAGGCATGGCACACAGAGATGTGTGCCATGTCGACTCTCTGTTTTGTTCTATACCCAGACACTCAGCCTGCAAGGGCAGTGTGTTTGTGTCAGGGTACAGGGCGTCTAAGGGTGGCACAATAAGTGCTGCAGCCCTTAGGAGCCTTCCCTGGTCACAAGGCCCTGGGTACCTAGTGTACCATTTACCAGGGGCTGACATGTGGCCAGGGTTTGCCAATTTGGGTTTTAGGTTTCAGCACAGTTTTTAGGGAAGGAACATAGGCCCTGGGCACCTGATTGGTAGGAGCCCAGGGCACACTCAGTCAAAGTACATTCAGCAATTCAGCAAAAAGTGGGGGCATACCATGCAAGAAAGATGGCACTTTCTCACACAGTTGGAATGTCAATTATATTTTGCTTCCTGATGCTTGCAGCATGGGGGAATGGGTCACCCACTTCTGACATTATCTCTATGCCCATTGAGTGATAACATTTCACCTGCTCACGTGTGCATCTTCTTAAAAAAGAGTGTGCTTCAGTGCTAAGGGCTGAAGAGCCATTTCGTTTTCCATTTTAAGAGGACCAAATGTCGACGCATTGCATCTAAATGTGGTTGCTGTACACAGCTCCTTTTCAGGATGACTGCCTGCTTCTTTTTTTTTTTAATTGTTTACTTATATTTTATTGCAGACATATTCCCATCATGTTTAGGTGATGGCGTTTTTCATTTTTCTACTTTGAGTGTCCTAATTTATTTAGTAAGCTTGATCAGTTGGTGGGTGTTTCATGTTGTAATAGTGAGGGGGTGATTTTAAGAACAAGTCCTTGGGTAGATGAATGTTTCACAAGTACAATAATTGGGGATAGAGCACATGTATGTTGAGTTATTGAGCACTTAAACGCACCAGTGATTAAAAAGGCACTTTCAGTTATAAGCCAGACCTGTTTGCATTCATAGTACTTATTTGACTTTGCTGATTTTGATAGTACTGGCTTTATCAACAATTCTGTGCATCTTCAAATGATTCACTGTTGAAACAAATGTAAGCTCTTTACTAATGAATGACCCCTTGATTAAATAATTACTTTGATTCAAAGATGCTGCAAACATATCTTGCAGTAATAACCCTTCTGTTGACTTCTATACAGGGTCTCGGATAACTTCCCATTCTATACGACCTACATCGGTTGGTGTAAACAAGCGCTCCAGTCCAGAATTGACTTCATATATTCAGAAGAGTGCTACTAAAGGGGTAGAGTTCTCCAGAGCACACAGACGCACGGCTTCAATGGATCAAAATGATGTAATGGAAGATGAGGATGGGGAGCAAAGCACAGATGAGGAGGGCGCCCTTAGTGAAGGTAAGTGTGCCTTGCTTTTAGGAAGACATAAAATATAGTGGACTTCATGTAAATTTACCCAACTAGATTGAGGTTTTTAGGATCAGAAGAAATCATTGATGTATCATACGAAATAATGACGATATAGAAACATTGCCAACTTCAGTCAAAGAACTGTCCTCAGAAGCTGATAAAATATAAAGCATATAACAAACTGATCTAATGGATTCTGCTGATTCTTTTTTATTAGAAATCAGCCAAGGGACTTATTTCACAATGTGATTGTGCTTCAGATTGGTGCTTGTATTCCAGGGTATTGCCCTAGTATTGTAGAGCTTCTTTCTGATGTGTTGCTACCTAAAAGAGTACATTTCACTGGGAGCATCGCTGTGCAGCCCATTAGCACGCGGATATCCGTGCCAGCAGCCATGCCACTTACAAAACAATTTTCACAACTTCAAACAATCCACCTTACCCTGGATGGTTTGTCATAGTCGCTTAGGCTGCTCCTGCCACTCTTTGAGAACTGGTACAGTGCTGCCCTGCCTATGGCCCTCCCCTACTGCTGCGTATACCGGTGGTAAGCGGCATTGCCGGGTTTAGCGCTGGTGGCACTTAGTGCAACAATGTTTGTTGGTGCCCCCCAATGACCTCCTTTGCTACGTATTCCCTCCCTACCACCCTTTAACAGTGCCGCTCAAGTCTCCATAACCACTCTCTCACGTGCATTTCGTTTGTCTTATAGCACCACTAATGCCAGTATATCTTATCAGAGCACTTTACATCCCACACACATTACATAGAGACAATTAATCATATGTGTGCGAATCAGAGGGTAGGAATTAATACATGAGAGGACTACAAGGTGTAGGAGTCACATGTCATCCATACTGGTAGGTAGGATAGTTTAATAGTGCTTCGTCTGGAGAAGCACAAACTCAGAATTTAACCCCTTCGCTGCGGCGCGAATTCCGCCACAGCGCTGGGGGGGTTTGGGGGCAGCACGGTGGCGCGGTGCTCATGACGGAACCGCGCCGGCATGAGTCACGGGCGAGCTGTGCTCATGACGGCGTGGTTCCGTCACGACTCCGCCCACTCTCTAATTCGCCCGCACAGGCGGGGAATTCGAGCCGCGTGGGAGGAGCGGCCGCTCCATGACGGAACCACGCCGTCATGAGCACACGCCGCCCGTGGCTCATGACGGCGTGGTTCCGTCAAGGGCACACAAGGGGTTAAAACATAACACCATGGTTGGGGGTTGTCTTTACTAATAAAAATTGATTTCTACTCAAATTAGCCATTTTTGTGACATTCTGATAATGCAAGACTGGGTAAGAAAACATAACGTTCTAACCTATACTTTGCGGTATGCATGCAGCTCTTTGATGTCAGTTAATAGCTCACTGTTCTATATTAGGATTTTAACGTATAAACTGCAACTAACAAAATAATCTCTGTGACAAAAGTAGCAAACCACTGAACTTTCAGTTTTTGCCCTCAGGGTGAAAAAAAATATTCCCGCTGCACTACCTTCAAAGAGACCAGTTATAGTTCTTTCACAGTCTCACCATTTCAGAACTGAAGAATTTTCAAGTTATGTACAACGAAGCCAAAGTTGTTGCTTGTTTAGCTTATGCAGCTAACAACAATTGACATAGCTGGCTTGTTGTATGTGTGATGTTACTTGTTGTGTTATTTATCTGGATACAATGACAGAGGCAGCAAATCTTACGCCGGCCACGCCCCTTTGAGAGACCCCTCAGTTTTTTCATCCCACTTAAAGCCTGGGTACTTCTGTCATGTCACCTGGTCTTTGTAGAGCGCTGTATGGGACTTCAACCCGCTGCCTTGTTTGGGAGCGCTGAGAGGGCAGAGGGTGCATGAGTGGTTTACGGGAGTGTGGGGGAAGCGTCGGGTGTTGTGCGCGAGTGGTGATGTGATCAAGTTACTGCAGCCTCCAAGCCTGCTCGGGTAGGATTTCTACTACAGCTGAAGGCCCTGTGTGACGTAGAAGCGGTGAGACGTCTGCGGGTGCAGTTGTCTTTTGGGACATGGTTGGGTGGGATACACATGGTCAGAGCTGAGCTCTGCTTGCTGTCATCTACAACACATCCATGCTGTAGTACTCTTCTCCACACTCGTCAGACCGCCTACCTGGGAGGAAGCTGGGCGCTGGTCGGTTCTACTAGACGACCAGAAATGCTTGCTTGTAATTGGACAGTAACTGTCCCCTGAAGAAAGGCACTCACCAAAATGCACTCAGGGAAATGTTTGTAAGCACTATGATGTCATGGGTTTTATCACAGCAAAGAATGGATGCATATAGACTGCCTCAAGGTGATTTTAAAGCTGCTCAACAGAAGACACTTACGTACAACAGCAGCGTGCACAGAGCGGACATCACCACTAACATACTGCATCAATTTTAGAGTTAGCCTTGTACCTGAGAAATGCCACAGCCCTGACCCCCCTCATCTTAGAGGCACAGGCAGGCCTTCTCTCAGCCCTCCCCTCTTCTCTGAGGCACGGACAGGCCTTCCCTCATATCAAAGACACATACAAGCCTACCTCCTCAACCCTTCCCGCATCATAGTGCCTTTTGTCTCTCTTTCTCTTCCTTCTTCCTCATCCCCTTCTGGCATGGGGCAAGCGTTTTAGCCATTTTTGCAAGTTAGTAGTTTCAATCAATCAATCATAGACATTTATAGAGCGCACTACCTACCCGTAGGGTCTCGAGGCGCTTGGGGGGGGGGGGGGGGGGGGGGGGTAGGGGGTGCCGCTACTGCTCGAACAGCCAGGTCTTGAGCTTCTTCCTGAAGGAGAGGTGGTCTTGGGTCAGGCGCAGGTCGGCCGGGAGGGAGTTCCAGGTCTTGGCGGCCAGGTAGGAGAAGGACCTTCCTCCTGTAGTGGCTCTGCGGATGCGTGGGACGGCGGCGAGGGCGTGGCTGGCGGATCGGAGGTGGCGTTTGGGGGCGTAGAAGTTGATTCGGTTGTTGAGGTAGCTCGGGCCTTGGTCGTGGAGAGCTTTGTGTGCGTGGGTAAGGAGGCGGAAGGTGATTCTCTTGTTGACCGGGAGCCAGTGCAGGTCTCTTAGGTGTCCGGAGATGTGGCTGTGTCGTGGGATGTCGAGGATGAGTCTGGCTGAGGCGTTCTGGATGCGCTGGAGTCTCTTCTGGATCTTGGCGGTGGTTCCGGCGTAGAGTGCGTTGCCGTAGTCCAGTCGGCTGGTGACGAGGGCCTGGGTGACGGTCTTCCTGGTCTCTGTGGGGATCCACCAGAAGATCTTCCGAAGCATGCGCAGGATGTTGAAGCACGACGAGGAGACGGCGTTGACTTGCCTGGTCATGGAGAGGGAGGAGTCCAAGATGAAACCCAGGTTGCGTGCGTGGTCCGTCGGTTTGGGTGCGGTGCCCAGGGCGGGGGGCCACCAGGAGTCGTCCCAGGCGGAGGGCGAGGAGCCCAGGATGAGGACCTCCTTCTTATCTGTGTTCAGCTTCAGGCGGCTCGTCGTCATCCACTCGGCTACCTCTCTCATCCCTTCGTGCAGGTTGGCTCTGGCGGCGGCGGGGTCGTTGGTCAGGGAGAGGATCAGCTGGGTGTCGTCGGCGTAGGAGATTATGTTGAGGTTGTGTTGGCGTGCGATGGCCGCGAGGGGGCTCATGTAGACGTTGAAGAGAGTCGGGCTCAGTGAGGATCCTTGAGGGACGCCGCAGATGACTTTGGTGGCCTCTGATTTGTACGGTGGTAGGCGGACTCTTTGTGTTCTTCCGTCAAGAAAGGAGACGATCCATTCCAGCGCCTTCTCCTGGATTCCGACGTTGCTGAGGCGCTGCACTAGGGTGCGGTGGCAGACCGTGTCGAAAGCCGCGGAGAGGTCTAGGAGGATGAGGGCCGCTGTTTCCCCGTTGTCCATCAGGGTTCGGATGTCGTCAGTGGCGGCGATGAGGGTGGTCTCGGTGCTGTGGTTGGCACGGAATCCGGACTGCGATGGGTCGAGGGATCCATTCGTCTCGAGGAAGGTGGCCAGCTGTTTGTTGACGGTCTTCTCGATGACTTTGGCTGGAAACGGGAGTAGAGAGATGGGTCGGTAATTCTTGAGTTCGGTGGGGTCTGCTGTAGGTTTCTTCAGTAGAGCGCTGAGTTCGGCGTGCTTCCAGCTCTCGGGGAAGGTGGCGGTGTCGAATGAGGTGTTGATGATGTCCCGCAGGTGGGGTGCGATGACCGCGTCGGCTTTGTTGAAGACGTGGTGAGGGCAGGGGTCGGTCGGAGATCCGGAGTGGATGGAGTTCATCGTGTGGACGGTTTCTTCGGTGTTGACCGGGGTCCAGGCGCGGAGGGTGGTGGTGGGTGGCGATGCTGCGGTCGTGGCGTGCGTCGGTTGAGTGCTGAAGCTGTAGTGTATGTCCGCGATCTTGTTGTGGAAGTAGGAGGCGAGGGAGTTGCAGAGGTCTTGCGAAGGGGTGGTGTCGTTGTTTCCGGCGTTGGGGTTGGAGAGCTCTTTCACGATGTTGAAGAGTTCCTTGCAGTTGTGTGCGTTGTTGTCCAGTCGGTTATTGAAAGCCGTTTTCTTGGCGATGCGGATCAGTTGGTGGTGTTTCCGGGTGGCGAGCTTGAGGGTGGTCCTGTTGTCCGGCGCGGGTTCCCTTCTCCAGGCTTTCTCGAGGGCTCGGCAGTTCTTCTTGGAGCTCTTGAGTTCGTCGGTGAACCATGGGGCTCTCTTGCTGCCGGGTCTGCTGGGCGGGGTCCTCAGTGGGGCGAGTTCGTCCGCGCAGTTGCTGATCCACTTCGTGAGGTTGTCGGCGGCCTGGCTGGGGTTCGCTGAGCTGGCCGGGGGGTGCTCAGTTTGGAGGCCGTTCTTGGCATTATTAAATCGAAAACCCCACATCCTATAATGCACATGCTGTTAGCTTAAAAATCCATTGCTGTCTGTGTCACACATCTGATTTGTCGGCTGTAATTCTTCATCTGTGTCTGTGGAGGCGGCTGTCCTTTTAGTCCCTTTTCTATGCCTATGACAGCTGTCAAATAGTCCTACTTTTATGTCAACAGTTACGGCAAACTGTAGTCCTACTTCTATGTACTTCTGTTCACCCTAACTAGACAAGACTCAGATTTCTCTCTAGCAAACCCATTAATCATCATAGTTATCTCGACATTTTTATTGTTCCCTGGAAAGTGCTGGAGGCAAAGAAGCTGCAGCAGGTTCTTTCACAAAACAATATATTGTGGAAACACAACATGGCACTGGTCACACCACCCTAGAGCCACCCCTGGTGAGCAGCCTCAAAGGCCCAGTAGCAACCGGGACGGTGTTGAGCCTGAGGCTCCTCCCAATCTTGACCCGTCATCTTGGGTGAGTGAAGAGAGCTCTTTTAATCCAACATTGGAGTAGGTACTGCAACAGCCATGACCCTACATCAGTGATGGGAGGAGATGTGATGCAGTGGAATGGGTCAATAGCTGGTAACCGGACAGTTAACCAGACCCATGTTGCACAACCGTAAGGCCCACATGCTTCCAAATTAAACAAAATCGGTACTATTAATCTGAATAAAACAATAGTGTCCAGAGCTTCAGTTATTCCTTTATTGAAGCATTTATTCAAAATAGCATATTAACGTTCCATAAAACGTGTGTTAAATCTACACAGCATGGGTTTAAGGGTTATTATTAGGCCCGAGGAATTCTTTTCGCTTTGTGATATTGAATGAGAGTGGTGGCGTGCGAACGTTGGTCAATGTCTTTCCTAGTTCACATCATGTTACTGGTTTTTGTAGCTAAATGTTAGTTTGTTTATCAATGCAATGGTTTCTTTTTAACACTGACGTTTTATACATTGTTGTAGTTTATGCGTTATTAATTTTTTGGCATTTTCAGATAAGAATAGTCCACGAAGAAAGAGCCCCACTCTCATTGTTGTCAATTCCAAGATAGTTGATGATCGTAACTGATTTGGCAGTCGATAATCTGTTTGATTATAGCACTTTATTGTTATTGCCATCACTGTTTGGTTTGTACTGTTAAAGCTATGATGATGTGGTTTTGTTGTGTTCTATGCTTTGTTGATACACCATGATTATTGTCTACTATAGTTAAATCACAGTTATGGTGTTTATTTTCATCGTGTTTAATTTCACTTCACAACAGGAGTATTTTGTTTATTTCTTGCACATTTTCTGTTCACTTCCCGGTCATGTTATGGTTCCACTATGTGGTTTATTTAAAAGCACGAAGCACAATTGATACTATGTGTTGAGCAAGCTGACGGAGACATCACGCCAGAGGGGCGAATTTGCCGTTTTGCAAGGTAACTAGAACGTTCGTAGATATTGTGCTACTGCCTAGATTATGCAATCTGGTAAGGTTGACATTCTTAGCCGCACAGAGTGCCCGGGTAATGCACCGGCCTTTTTTTGTAGCGCAAGGGATAGGTCACGGCCTCAGGGAGTCCCAATAAGACATAGCTGGGCAGATTTAAAACATCAGTTTGGTAGATCATCTTACTTTCGTTCAAGACCTCTTCCCCATATGCTTTAAGCTTGGGACAGTGGCATAATAGGTGGGCCGGCGTTCTTGTGTGGTCACACCTGCATCAGCAATTTCCATCCCTCAGTGGTCGCCACCTGGCTCGTCTAGCCAGGGTGTAGTACCAGTAGTGTACTATCTTACGCATGGTATTTGTTTGACAGCGATCAATTCAATTAGATTTTTCCGTCTACATTTCTTAGTTATGAGTCTTCACGATCTATAATTATTTATGCCTTCGTCTTCCTTCGAGCCCACAAGTGGCCTGATGCATATTTGTGACCTGAATGCTAATTCTTTCTTGTTCTCCTCTGAGGCTTTTGTTTTAAAACAAAAATGTGTCGGGGATGTTATTTATTCTCCCCAGCACTTTTCCTTTAAATGTTCACATTTCTGATGCATTTACATCATCCTAAGACAATATATACTTAAGTTACTTTTTGAGTAAAGTAATGCGAGAAGACTTAGTTAACTGACTTTATTGATAGTTATTTCACAGAGCAGTGAAATGGTATTTTGGTAGACATCTGCTACAGCAGTTAGTAAAACATAGAGAGAACAAGCATTGAAAATGCAATAGGTCTCGCCCTCGTTTGAGTTAAAACAATTTGGTTTGTAATTAGGTGGCTTTTTAGCTTTGCTTTTATTATTGTTTTTGAAACTTTCAAGTACATAACATGCATATGTATGCATATATGTATGCATGCATTTATATAGATATGCAGATGTGTATATATATGTATGTGTATATATACATACATATGTCCTGACATGCACTTGTGGCCTCAAATATGTAGGCAGTACAAAACTGCAGGTGCATGTCAGGATTCTGCAACACTTACGAGCAATTGTAAACAATGACCCAGCGTACCCGGTCGCTCGACATTTTAAAGCAGTACATGGCAATGATCTCAAATGCCTGAAATATTTTGTAATTGCCGCCGTCCCAAATCCCCCAAGAGGGGGAAACCGGGAAAGATTGCTACGGCAATTAGAATCAAGAATGATTGTTGAACTTGACACTAAACATCCCAATGGGCTCAACAACACTGAAGATCTCCATAATTTTTTATAAAACCTTCAACACCATGTTTTTGTATGACGATTTTTTATAATGATTTTTTATAATAACTCTTTATCCCATAAGAGTTTTTTATAAGGGGTTTTTATAATTGTTTTTTATATTGTATTCCCTTAGGGTGTTCAGGCATAACCACAACACAAATTTATCCTCAGCTGCTAAAACATATATCGTCCCCCCCCCCCTGTTTTTAAATCCCCCTTTTTTTCATGCACTAATAACTTTGTGAACTCACAAACCAATTGCACTATTTGCACTAATTTCCAGCACCTTATTAAATTTAGCGCTTTGCACTTTGGAGCATAACATAGATGGTATGGTAGCTTCCAATGGTTTACATAAATGCGTGATTTTGCACAACTTTGGCAGTTAACAATATATGTCTTTTTTATGCTTTTATCCTTGCACTAATATTTATGGATTTTATTCTCACATGAAAATGGTTGAGAAACAGCATTTATTTTGTTATAAATCAATATATTCTGTGTCATAATGGATCATTGATAAAAAAAATATATTTTATCAGGTGGTATAGGATTCATCCTATTCGAGATATATAAATGCAACAATGCATATACTACTGAAAATATGTATAGAGAAATATGCATAGCATATCAGGCATTTATGCAATCATTCAGAAAATATGTGCAATATAAGTATATATGGACAACTACATATGTTTTTACCATATTACTGTATTTGTATTTATAATCACAAAATGTGCAGACCATGAAAAAACAGATCAGCGCTAAATTAGGATGTTGTCTATGTTTATTATCACATGACTTAGTTTTAAAAAAACGCACTCACACTAAAAAAAGTCACATGGATATAAAAACTGTTGGCGGACTGCACTTCCGCATGTGAACAAGGATACTGTGTTATCCGAAACGCGTCAGAAAGCTGCTAATAAAGACCTGACTTTGCCACGAAGAAAATTGGTGTCCGTGACTCTCTCTTCGCTGTTTGCCAGATGGGAAGCGGGAAGAGTTGGGAAAGTGCTTCGGACATATATATATAAATGCATATGCATATATATATATGTGCATATGTGTGCGCGTAGAGAGGTAGAGTAGTAGAGAGTAGTAGAGAGTGAGGAGTCGAGAGTAGTAGAGAGTGAGTAGTAGAGAGTGAGTAGAGTGGTAGAGAGTGAATAGTAGAGAGTAGTAGAGAGTGAGTAGAGTGAGTAGTAGAAAGTAGTAGAGAGTGAGTAGAGTAGTAGAGAGTGAGTAGTAGAGAGTGAGTAGAGTAGTAGAGAGTGAATAGTAGAGAGTGAGTAGAGTAGTAGAGTGAGTAGTAGAAAGTAGTAGAGAGTGAGTAGAGTGAGTAGTAGAAAGTAGTAGAGAGTGAGTAGAGAGTGAGTAGAGAGTAGTAGAGAGCAAAGAGTAGTAGAGAGTAGTAGAGGTTGAGTAGTAGACTTGTAGGGCTGCCCACACCAAAAAGCCATAAATTAGGCCCTATGTACTTTGTAGACCCCCCCCGCCCCCTTCCACACTCATTGACCCTGCCTCGACCTCAGTAAAAATCACAGTGGGGGGGGGGGGGGGGGCGGTACTCTCCAAATGCAACTTAGGCTCTGCACAGAAAGCTAAAACACATTTATTAACATGTAGCCGGACACTCCAGCTTGTATAACCTCAGCTCTGAAAATATTCATCTCGATAATAGGAAATTATCAATCCAGCCCTCGAGGTGTGGGGTCATTCTTCACCAATCATGGACCAGAAGTTGTGGCAGGGGATGCGTCGAGACTCACGCATTGTGTGTGCACCTAGGCTAACCACCTTTCAAACAAGCAGTTCTCATTTCTGTTATTTCCGGATAGTGAAACGGAGGTACGGGTTTGTAAATTGATTGGCCCAGGATCACACAGTTTGAATGTGTTGAGAGCCTTTGGTGAAATCTCAGTTTTCTGTGATCTCTTTCCCAACCTTTAATTACGTGATTATGTTCTTCATATAAAAGACACTCGTTTGTAAATCGATTCACTTCGATAACTGAAGCAGAGCCAAGCAGGCTCCAGAATGTAAATTGTCTCGTTACTTGTAAGTGACAGCCGGCAGGGGGTGCGAAAGGTACATTTTGTAGCTGCGAAATGCAGTTACTCGTTTTCCGCAGGAAAGACAAGGGGCCCACGGCAGATGTTCTGTCAAACGTAGTCGGTAATTAAAATAAAGATAGTTTTCGAGCCTTGAGAGCTGCCAGCCCAATGAAGATGCATGGATTAGGTATGCATTTATGCAAAAGAGTTCTTTCGGAGGCTGTTTATATGCGAGCTTTTCTCTCATTGCGGCTTGGGTATAGCATCTGCTCTTAAGCACTAGAACAGATACGTGTGAGGCGCTTTACCACCGCTTACCTCCACCAGGATGCACTGGCGAGAGGCCCTGCTATTAATCTTTATTTGGTGCTGTTGTGGTCGAGACGGCTCAGATGCTGTCTGTGTAATCTGGACGAACATTAGGAATAAAAGACCCCAAGGGATGAAAGGTGTCTGAATGTCGGCAGCGCCAACTCAGCATTTCATTCTTCAAAGCAGAACGCATTGTCTGCTTTATGGTAACGTCAGGCAGTTCGAGATGTCTTGTATGTATCTGACGGTGCCTGCCTTATGGTGACGTCAGTCAGAAGCGAATGAGATTCAGATTGGTGGTGAATTCTTTATTTAGTGGTAAAGTAACGGAGCCCACAGCTGACACAGCCAACACCTCAAACAGCCAGGTAAAACTGACTCAACCTCTGCGCTGTCTACATCACTCAGGAAGCTCCACATTTCAAATCACAATAAAAATATATACAGTAGGCGGCTAAAAGACAATTCACAATGCCCGAGAATAAGCCCTCCAAACAATAACAATTCTAAAGATATGCTATGCCCCGAGCCGCTGCTCCCGAGTGCACGCATGCACATCCTCGAGAGCGACCCCATAACAAGCACGGTCTGCTTTAATTCTCGTCCATAGCAAAACGATTTCTTGTCTTTATGGGGCCATGTGTTTTGAAACACATGGCCCCATAAAGATAAGAAAGCTTTTACTTCAGCCGGAAAGCGGACGAGCCCTTCCAAGTGGGCCGGCTGAAAAGTGGAAAAGTCTACGTCATGCAGTGCTCTTTCCCAATGGCTGGCCACCGTTTAGCATAAATGGTGACGCCGGCCAATGGGAAAGAGGGGCGGGGCTTGAAGCCCTTTACAGAATTCCCTCTAAATCAATAAATCTCGCCAGCGAGACTGCGCATGTGTGCAGCCCACGCAGGCGAGACCTAAAAAGGACCCATGGGCGGGTCTAAAGGCTTAAAGACACAAAAATTAGGTGACAACATGAGAATTGTGACAGAGTATACTGTAATAAGCATTAGTAAAGCTAATAGGGGAGCATCAGCAAAAAAAAGTGTGATCATTCATATGCGTGCATGATTATGATAAGGCTGCCATTCTTTGTCTTTATTTACCATTCCCAGTTGTAGGACACCAATCTTGGCACTGTAAATAAAATAAAAAAACATAAAGAGTCCCAAAGAGTAATTTTTCTACTACGGAGCGGCCTGGTAGCAAATTGCAGCTGCTTAACACTTCAAAAAAGACAACGTTTTTTTTATTTAAGCAAGCCTGGGGGAGCAAGAATGGAACAGGAAGAGAATATGTTTACAAGGGTAACAATGAGGGAGCTGGGTATGGGAAAATAGAAAAGAGAAAGCAAGAAAGCTGAACTGCTCAGGAGGGTTGAGTTGGGGAGAAGGAACAAACAACCAGGGTGGAGGAGTGAGAGCAACACAGAGCAAAAGGGGTGAGGTTTCAGTGGAAAAGCATTCCTTGAATGTAAGCAGTGGAAGATAAAAGCCATTCATTCATTCAGAAATTATGGTGAAGAAACTACAGTTCAGGGGCGGGACAGACGCTAGAAGAGAAAGAAAGCCATTGAATAAGAAGTAAGCAAATGAGGCTGACAAGGAGGCCAACCACTGGTTAGCACTGGACTGACCCAGAGACAGCTGTAAGTATTGGTCTTTTCCTCAATAGGAATACAACAACAGACCGCTAAAAGCAGTCTTTTAGACAGACCTGATTATAAGATAATACATTCTAGATACTCTAAAACTTGTAGTTGAAATACCACCGTCTGGAAACTGGCATACAAATAATTTAAGCTGAATAATTTAGACAATGGAGACTGATTTGGGACATCGGATTCCCACAAGAATTGAATCTCATAGTTGTCAAACAGCAACCTACCTCAAAGATAGAAAATGGATGCATTTGCTTTGGCAGTTTCAATTTATATAGTGGATTTTGAGTGTAGTAGGTGTTAAACCTTTTTGATACACAAATGTGTTGCTTTAACTGAAAGATTTACATCAGTAGTAGTAATAATGGCAGTCCACGTTATAGGCTACAGATTATGTGCCCTGGGTTTCAGGGGAGTCTTCTAGCCAAATGGTCATTTATTGTCTGATTGAAGATGATTAAGGAGCTCCATTGAGAATTTTGCTCTTTGCAGCAGAAGGGATATTTCAGTGCCTCTGCCTAAGACTAGAACATCCCATGGGTGTAGGTGAATAGGGGAGTAAGAATAAAAGTTGAAAAATGTAGAAGAAATGTGATTTATTTTTTGTTGCTGTTTGATGACTCTATCATTTTAACATGTATCTCATTGCCAGAACTCACAATGGATAAAAACGATTTCCTGCGCAGACAGATGAGGAAAGGAGCTGAGTTGTCTTCAACATTGAACACCCCAAACTATCTTAAACCTTCAAATGCAAAGTAAGTATTAAATAATGTCTAATTCATTGTTAATTATCAAAGTGCAGCAAGTTTTTATTTTTTTTACAAAGTGCAAAGTGGCCTACTTTTACCGGCCAGCAGATGAGAATTTGATTCCTTAGGTATGGAAACCATAATTTGATTACCCACTACCACAAGATAATGGGTGCAAAAGTAAAACTGGTTGTTTGCTCTGCTCAGGTGTGGGCTGCAACTCAGATCCCAAAAACAATCTTGATCAAATGAACAAACTTGAAATGTTTGCAGGTAGAGCTTTTATGTCCCTATTTTTATTTTGCATCCATCTCTAAGACCCAACATTACCCATCCATGTGGTTTCCACTGTATGTGCAGGTGGGGTTATGTCCAAGAAACAAGTAATGAAAGTCCTCAAATCTGTAACATGACTTTGTCACGTTTACTAATATTTTGCCTTAATGCAACTACTTTGATATGTGCATGCTTAACTATATTTCTTTGTGCAGAAGTGTAGTTAAGGATTTGAGCAATGTACAAAAGAAGATTGCTGCGTTAGCTGTTCTACAGATACTACAGCATTGCAGACCCCTCCTTACTTTAGACTAATAGGCATCACTACACCTCTGGGAATGGAATGGTTAAATACAGTTTTGCACTGCAGATAGGAAACTGCCAAGTTTGCTAAATCTGCTTTGTGTTCATTTAACTCCATCACGCTGATCTCTTCCCCCCCCCCCCCCTCCACAAACAGACTCCTGAAATACTGTCAGAGTTAAAAGGGCTCAGCTCACTCAGACTTTCACTTAGCAAAAGCAGTCCCAGTGTGCTGTTATTCCCCAGAGTGGCATAGGGTATTCACAGCTGGAGGTAACTGCATGATTCATCAATGCTTTACCGAAGCTGGTCAATAGAATGTTTAGCAGCCGCACACTAGAACGTAAACTGAGGTGCCAATGTGGCCTTTCCACAAGGCGTTTTCTGAGGCACACTTTGAGCTAAGTTAGATCTCAGGGACCAACTCAGACTACCAATTGCACTCAGAAACTTCATGTTTGGCCTCAAAAAAGCAAGCATAAGAGTAGATGTTAGAATTTTATGTTGAATGTGTTGGTTAGGTATTTTGAAAAATTTGCTCCAAAAGAGGCATAATTTCAAATCTCAGATTCTGCAATTACATTTCTGTTCTGTCTATCCTTTGTGGGTAATTTCATACCTTTTATTGATGCTACAACTTCAGCAGTAGCTCCTCGGACCGCCTTTCAAGCTTTTCTAATTCTCTTTAGCTGTGAAGAGGAGAATGAAGACTTGATATGGGCCCGTAAGTAGTCTGCATTCCCATTATTTAGTTTTATGTAGCATTCAGACACTAGAAGTATATCTCTCCTTTAGCTTTACAACAAGAAATACAAAATGCAACACAGTGATCTTGAGGA
Source organism: Triturus cristatus (assembly GCF_964204655.1). Lineage (NCBI taxonomy): Eukaryota > Metazoa > Chordata > Amphibia > Caudata > Salamandridae > Triturus > Triturus cristatus. The sequence goes on along the minus strand of NC_140595.1, from coordinate 207,986,734 downwards.
AATTAATATAGAATGCAGGAATGAGTCGGACCAAGTTAGATTGGAACTGAGTTAGCCGAAGTCAGATGAGATGGAGTGAGAATTAGCTTCACAAACGTGTCCTCTTCTTATTCAGTCTTCTCTGACGGCTAAGAGCTCTGACATGTATTCATACTCTATCCCAATGGGTGGTATGACAAGGAGGATTTATCTAATATGGTAGTTTTCATGATTTTGTGTGGAGTAAAGCTACATAATTTTGCCACTCAGGAAAAGCAAGTTGGTTCTGGTGCTACTAGGTCGAGTTCCTATATAGCAAATACAATGGCATGTGGCAGAAAAAAAACTCAGCCGCTTTAGTTTCTAAATTCATAAGCAACAAATTCTAACCTGACAGTTAAGCACCATGTCTTGCATTGTAAATCGTGAATTAGACAGGGACTTGTCTTCCACACAGACAAACATAGTCAAAAACATTCGGACACTTGTCTTTCGTGTGGCAAGTAAGTGTGGGTGTTATTTTGACTAGATGCAACCCATAATTGTGAAATGAGATGACGATATGCAGAGAAATCTTCTCCCACACTTGAAATTTGAGGAAGCAGTCCATCAGGGACTCAATCAGAGAATACAATATACAATGCTGTTTGACTTCTGATCCTTGTAATAGCAATCAATTTTTCTACTTGTGTAGCCCATACCTCCGTGTCTGTAGGCATACCGGTCAACTGTCTTCCACCTCAGGGTGCACTTTAGCATTATTATAGGAAGATAAATTGGTTTGATGAACATAGTCAATTCAATTTGGGTAAATTTAAATCTGGACTTTCTGTTGCCATTTTTTACTGTAGGACACCACGCTTAAGTTGTCTTTTAGAAGATTTATATAGGTTAATGGAGATTTTCCAGATTACGCCCAGTGAGTAATGAGAGCCAAACAAGAGCACTGCCTCTCAGGCCACCTTAAAAAAAAAAAAAAGTTGAATAAATGTGGAGTGAGAGACGTTGCTGAATGTTGCAGCTAATCAGTGAACAGCACCCTGGGGGTCCAGTGTCATGTGGATGGTGGCACACAATTACTAATTCCCCTATAAAGGGCAGCAGCCTTAGAGCACTAGTTCAAGGATGCCGTTGTCCTCCAAGAAGTAGAAAGGCTTCTGGTAATCTCTCTAACACTTTAATAGGTAAGAGAGAGCAGAAAATAAGCCAATAGTTAACCAAAATGTGTGGATCTGCATTTGGTTTCGTGACAATTGGAACTTCAGTGACTATCCATCAGCCTACAAACTCCAATTCATATTGTGGATTTCACTGGCCGACCAAGTGCTATACCACCGTAAAGGTATAGTATCTAGACCTGACTTGAGAGAAGCTGTCACAGGGAGATTTGTTTACACAGGGACTCCAGTTGGCCATAAAACACAACAGTGGTGTCATTGCATGTTTTTACTGCATTAAACTGGAGTGTAAAAAGTGTATAGCAATTATAGTGATGGGAGAGCATTACCAACGGAAAGTATTAGAAAGCTGAATGCTTAATATATAATCAACATTTTATTGTAAAAACAAATGCCATAACCAGATCCTACATAGTATGTTTTGCTGATCTATGAAATGTATTTTAACATTATATAACACCTAGTACCCCTATGTGGGGTGCTGAGGAGCAATGTACCCAAATTCTCACATACCTTTCCTCTAGCGTGTTTAAACCAAGCTCAGCCTTTGTGTTGTCCGACTCACAGGTCCATGGGCTATATCCTGACGCTGTCATTGAGAATAACTTATGGCCTAGACAAGACATGTTAACAGTCTATTCTTGCTTCTGAAGCTAAGCATATAGTGCAGAGTGTAAAACGCACAGCCTTGGGCAGTGAAAACATGGTATGTCAATTACACATATGTAGGATAATTACAAGTATTAGTAATAACTCATGTATATATCCAACTGTGCAAACACACAAAAAATGTAAGAACCAACAGATTATTACATAAATAATGATAAATGCATGTAATGTTACCCTATGGCGGTCAAAAAATCAGAGGTCAAAAGTCATAACTCATTGATCATAAATACAATCTGCAACGAAAGGAGAGGGCACTAATAGAATGATACTTATGACAGCTTAAGGTTCTATGTTACGTTTGTCATGCCAGAGGTGGTTTATTAAATTTAGTTGATTACCTACAAAACACAATCCATTATACCCTTAACTCCAACTTTTCCCTATTTTAGTGCAATAAAATTATTCCTGATGCTTCTTTAATGGCAGAAGGACTTGTAAGTAAGTTCACACCCTGCGTTAGGGATCCAATGTTCAAACGAGACTTTATTGTAGAAGAGAATTGGGAATAACTACTGATGTATTAATTACAGTTGTCTTAACCATTGGCCTGTTGTGCCACTCTGGTCAAATCCTCAATGAGCAGAGTCTTCCTTTGGGCCCCTATGTTAGTGGTAACTTCTCGTTCAAGGTTAGGTGGCACTTATAATGAGATAATTCAATCAACATTTCTTTTAATAGTACCTAAGCCCATGAGATGTGTTTGAGTAAAAAGAAAGAATTACCCTCACACATGGCCAATGTTGGTAGGTTTATAAAAGTGCGAAAATCTCTGGGCTTGCCAGGTCTCATATCCTAATATCGCTGCTCAGGTTAGAAGATTTTAGGGTTGAGGCAAATATATTAGCTTAAAGACTAACTTTGGTAGTGCTATTGTTTAATAAAAAAAAATAAAAAAAAGGCATATCCTAATACCGAACTGTGGCATTGCCTGTTGAAATGTCTTTGGTGTGTTAGTAGTGGGCTGTGGGGCTTTCTATGTTTTATTATGGAAATATTAGTCATTCTGTCTGGCTCCTGAAGTCATTAACAGCAATTTATCACAACTTTTTCTTGTATCAAGGGCACCCAAATGGATTAACTTTGAGTCCATAATTTAATGCCATATATATTAAACAACAAACAACTTTGTAAGACTTTTAGAAGTCATAATATAATAAAGCCACATAAACATTCTGATACACACATCTGATCCTGGCAAGGAATATTAGATCTTTAAAATCGGGATATGTTGCTTAGGTCACTATTAGGTCCTGAGCATTCCAGAATAATATATCTGCTTTGCCACTTCCCCCTCAAAAACTCTTTAAATATAATTGTTGGAACTTGCGACTCTCCTCCTGGACTCTGAATTACGAGCTGGAGTTTCAGCCTCTGTATTATATCCTTTATATATTCTACGTATCCCCCTTTTAGGTGTATATTTTAAATATAAATGCATCATTATTAATGTTATTCATTGTAACGTGATAATTCAGTTGCTTGAATAAGTTCATTTTTCTGTGTGGTTTTAATAGCTTTTTCAGCTATTGTTTTAAAATCATGAACAAGGCTTCATAGAGATTGACTTCTTGATTGCCCAGTTAACAATAAGCACTGTTTCACAGAAAATGAGTATATGAAAGATTAGAAGGGCTTTACTATTAATTGTTTATTTTGGAAATGCTCAACAATGTTCAAACAGAGTATATAAAGTGGAACATATTGTTATTAGATAGAGAGGACCTTTGATCCAGGAATACGTGACTGAGGCTCATTCAGTAGCCATAAACACCTTTCCTTGCTGAAGGCTACAGGAAAGGCAGATTGAACCCTCAGTTCAGCTTAACTGCCTACTCCAAGGTCTAGCTGCTGAGACATCTACAAGAACAGCAGCTGCTGTTTCCTTACTGAATATTGATTCCAATGTTCTGAAAAGGTCTGCAAGTGTGAACCATCTATGAAACTCGAATTAGGCTCATTTGGTACAATATCTTAGCTAGTGTAGGGAAAAGGAAATGAAGGGTTGGGGGTATTGATATAAAGAAGCCTTATAATACCTTTATTTTTTTATAATACCTTTTATTCATGTTGTGTGTAATGATTTTGATGAATCTTGGAAATATATTCCTAGCTTCATAATGTTGCTGAATGTGCCTGTTGATGAGAGAGTTTGGGTTCCCCTAACTATCCCTGTGAAATCACAGAGGACTGATTGTTACCTAAAACATTTCTCGCACTAGTAATTTTCTCTGTGTTTTGCGAGGTGGTTGCAGTTCACAGGGTTCTCTGTCCCAGGTTGGTACTCTAGGTCTTTAGTGTCAGAGCACCTATGGTACTCATGTCCAGGCCGTGTTCTGAAGGAAAATCCAGAAAAAGCATCAGCCTCACCTGCTTCACAGGGCTAGGTGTGCTGCGTAAGAGCTGGCAAATCAAGGCAACTTGTGTGATGACGGAAGCCACATCTTGGCTATCGGCGATAGGAGGAATACCTCCAGGTACACCTGTGGATAAAAGATAGTAGGTTGTTGGTGCAGCAGGTGAGAGGGGTTGCTGATGAGAGAAGGGCGTCGGACACATTCTGGGCATGTTACACCTGCAAATCTATGTTGAAAGTGCAGGGTCATCCTAAATTAAGGTTGGTGGCGTTATAAGAAAATTATTTGGCTATAGTTATACTCTGTGGTTTAAGTAGTCCCTGAGACTTGTTACACCTGTCATTTGGCTCTGTGGAGAACACAGTTGTTGCTTAAAAGCGGGCATCATAGAAACAGGTGCAAACCTCAGAAGAATGCAAACACGGTGTCTTCCATTCCTATAGGAAGAACACTAATTTTGAACAGGAGGAAAAGTGGTGGCAGGCAAACTGACCAGGGAGCAAAGGAATATTGTGAGCCCTCTGGACTCTATATTTGAAATAAATGGACAGAAATGAGAACTTCTGCTACAAAGAGAAAACAGGAGAAAATGCAGCCTAGAGTGGCTGCCGTTCAGACAATGGTGCAGTTGATAGACAGCAAGGCAGTCCAGATGGACAAAAGGACTGGGAGAGTGGAGAGGCAACAGCAGCACGACAGAGTTTAAGGACATGATGACAAATGCAGTGGTTATTTTGGACTACAAAGCAAGACAGAGGGTATCCTACATCCATGTTCTGGGCTTTCCCCATGTGACTCCAGAATTACCAGTCACTGAGGCAATGAGCTCATTTTTCCTTTATTTAGTGCACCTACAAAACGATGAGATGAATGTGTTACTGAAAGCACATAGATTCCATTTTAGGCTACTGAACTTTATGCAGCTTCTGAAGGGGACACAATTATTGCCATGCTTTGAGAAAATATTCCACTCAGGAGAGCTTTGTTTAAGGGGTATTTTCAAATGGAATACATTAGAGTGCTGCTCTTCCCTGACTACGACAGGCAGAAGCAATTTAACCTGGTGTGATCAGAGACAGTATGTGGAGAGCTTCAGGACCTGCACAATAACAAATCAGCATGTAACTAAAGGATTGGTACAACAGCAATATATTTCTTTTATTGCAAATAGTGGCTGCACGTGCTTTCATGTATGGTCTCAAAACTATGATCTGTTTCAGTATCTGAGTAGCCCTCTTTAGTGACACCTCGAAGGACTGACCAATGGACTGCACTGCTGGATACTCCTTAGTAGTCACAATGCAGAAGGACGTTGGTTTGCAGTGAATCCTTTGGATTCTGGAGTAGTGAGCTACTCACCAAAAAGCGCTTGCACGCCTCGTCAGGGGTAGTAAGCGCTATATAAATACAATTACTTTACAATACAATACAAAGACCCAATATATTAAAAAAAATAAACAACTAAGGTTTGATTGTTTTTTTTGACACCGTGTAGCTGTGCCACTGACACTTATTGTCTTTACTGACCCTTCCATTGTGAGTGCCAGAGATTTTGAAGACAATAGGATACCTTATTATGTGATACAGGGTAATTTAGGGAAGTTTTGTCCTATAGGTAAGAGAAAAACCGAAAGACCACGCGCAGGTGGCACCTAAGATTTTTACCGCATCCAGTTACGGAGACAGGATTGTTCTAGGATTCAGCATCAAAGTACACACCATGCCCTGAGGAATACCCAGCCAAAAGGCCAATGTGAGGGGGCGAAACACATGTTGGCTGTTGTATGTTCTTTCTTTTTGTCTCGGAGCCTTTTCTTTCCTCTCTCTCCCCTTCCCAACCACATTCCTTGTTGGGTCCCTTGGCTTAAAATATGGCATATGATTTAAACCTACATACGTCTGTAGTGCCTAAAGGAATCACACTTATTGAAGTAAATAAATGGATCTTAACTCACATGTTAGCAGAGCACATAATTGAGTTGATATTGGTCTTAATATGGCTTCAAGCAGTCACTGTCTTAATCTGTTGATCAAAAGACAGCTGACTGTCTATGCAAACCTTTAACTGCAGTCTTGAGGATGGGAGTTTTTCCCAGCACATCAGGTCAGCACTGTGGGCCCCCATAAAGGGTGTTGATTTCCTATGATTAGTAACTCCATTTTACTGGCATTCAACTTTAAACAGTTAGGCTGCATCCAGTTAGTGACCCTATCCCTGCAGTTACTGAATTTACATGGCCCATGGTCTTTTAAAGGTCAAGGAAATACCAAAGTGAAAAACAATATACAAAAGGGAGTGCTTAGGAAGTCCAATGTTTCTACTGAAAGTTCACTTAATTACATATTAATCCAGATTATTCAGATTTATGAATTCTTCTTCTAGATCCAATATAACGCAGGAGCTATGATATGGTGTTCCAAGATACATTTTCTTTATTCTTCACAACATCAATAAGCATCCCAGCCAACGCGTTTCATCCTGACAAGGGACTTCATCAGGATTGTAAACTAACAATACACACATTTATGTACATATATAAAATATATGTTCATAAACTAGATCAGCATGTGTATATTCAGGTTACATTCCAAAACATGCATTGGCTCCCTACACCCACTCTTAATACAACATAAATTCCCTAAAAACATGTAAATATTGTTCCATCAAGAGAAAAAAGTCAACACATACACCGCGCAAAAATATAACAATATAATATGCCTTTCTTAGATTTACCTCTCTAGCGTCACTTTGTTTTATGGTTTCGGAGCAGTAGGACTATTAAGAAGGTTGAGTGCTATTGCATACATATTAACAATACAAAACGCTTGTGCGGTCATTTAGAGCCAATACTGCTCTTTTTTGGAATTACAGGTCATAGATATGATTAACTGAATATCATCTGCATGCAAAACTAAGGAGAATCCAAAAATATCAAAATGTCTTCTAACTGGTGGACTTGAATATTAAATAACATAATACTCGAGGAGAATCCTTGAGACACTCCATAAATCAAGTGTTGTTGGTTGGGCAAGACTGGAGCACACGTGACCTGAAATGTGCGCCCTTTAAGAAACTACGTAAGGCATAGCAAGAGCTTGTCACATGTAAGTGCTGCAAATCCACCTTTGTCCAGTATTTGGTTCCTCAGGCACCGCAAGCAAAGCTGACTCAGTGCTATAAGCATGCCATGGAGTAGTTGATGGCATTCCAGATATTCTGATAGCTGTCTGTTAATGACGTTTTCCAGCACTTTGACTAGCACTGGCAAGAGATAGATAGACCCATGGTTCTCTTGTTTCGTCTGATCCCGTGCCGGTTTCTTTAGCAGGGACACTACAGTTGCGTGATTCCACATGGGTGAGGTTACCGCGATTGTTATAGAAAGATGAAGGAGATTGATAAGAGTGAGAGAGAAGGTGAGCCTTGCCATTTTAAATTTTTTTAATGCTTCTGGATCTTCTGGGAAGCCTCGCTTAATGGAACGCATGAGGCTGGAAAAAGTCTCTGTGCTCATTAAGTTGAAAGCTGGAAGACTGCGTATCATGCCCTTACCCGCAAACAGAATGAGATGATTGATGGAGCGCTCAAACTTTTCAGGCACTCAACCCAAGTTACAGGTCTGGATTGAATCCATCATCGTTCTTTAGGTCACTTTCCCACCCCAGTTCAGACGTGGGTCCCGTGCTCTCCATGCCACTGGAGTCAAGCTAGCCTGGTTGATGAGGGGTTACCAAGAAACCGGTTACAGGATGCTTTTTTCCAGTCCAGGTATTAGACACGATTGCAATGCACACACTCCTACACTCAGTGCAAACGTATCTGATAGTAAGAACAAGACATCAGGGTCATGTTTGATAATGAATTCAAAGTTGTCTTCTTTGTGCTTGGCAGGAAGCAGCAGTTAAGGAGCATCAAGAGATAGTTATCCTTGTCCTTTTTTACTGCCTCAGTCCTAGCCACACAGGAGGATTGAAGTAAGAAGTTACAGGTCTTACATCTGCCCACTATGTTTATGAAACTAATATGATGCATGCAGGATTCTACCTTCACTGGGTGGAGATGTTGTAGATGAGCAGCTGTATATTATATGCGCTTTCTACATCAAGGAGCATAATCCCTGATGCTATCCAGCTGTAGCTGGACTTGCCTTTGGCACACCTTTGTTGCTCCAAATGCATGTCCGCACATCAGCCCTGTTTTTATAGCAGTACAACTTTATTGTAGAGTCATGTAACAGCCACTTAGACCGCACACACCAAACGGGTGTTCGTTAGGGTGGAACAGCGAAAGTGGCGGCAACCAGTGCTTGATTTGCAAAAGAATGAGTAATGCTGCCCGAAGCTCTGCTCAGAAGCCCACAGCCGGTGCTGTTAAGTGTCCGCAGACCAATACCAAGGCTGCACAGTCTCAAATCCGCCTGAGGCCTCTTTAATCCATTACCAGACACTCCCAGCCCCTGATGTCACTCTTGCAGGTTCCTGTTTTCTCGCTTTGTGTTGCTTTTACTGTCTTTCTCTTCCTCAGTCATTTCAATATGTGTGCTATTCTCTGTCTTGCGCTCCTAAATATTAGATGTGGCAAAATAAGTACCAGTCCCAAAAAATAAGTGCCGATGAGCACCACCTGCAACCACTGGCTCAAATTAAGCACTGTCCAAGCAGACTTCCTGTGCAGCTACCCGCAGACTGGGGAGATGTCAAACAGGAGAATAAAGGGACTCGCCAGTAAAAGTCAAATGATTTATAAATCAAAAAACAAGATTTTAAAAGCAAGTTTCCCAAGTAAAAGAGCCTTTTACATCAATATGCAAAGTACATATCGACTCTTAGTCGGCCACAGCTGCGCATCGGCCCAGTTTATATGACCAGTAGGTCTTAATCATGGAGTCATGTGACAGCCAACTAGACTGCACACTCCAACTGGTGTTCCTTACAGTGGAACAGAAAAAATGGCGCCAACAGACAGACTGTTTCTGCAACTACCGGTAGATGTCAAAATAGGAGAAAGAAAGGAACACGGGTAACAGTCAAATAATTAATAAATCAGAAATTAAAAAAAACAAGATTTTCAAAGCAAGTTTCCGAAGTTATTCAAGCACTTCAAACAGATTCAAGAGACTTTTACATCCACAGGTAAATCTCATATTGACTCTTAGCAGCTTAGGTTAGTTGGCATAAGTGGCCTCAGTTTTAGGAACTGATGTTTGTTAAATTGGTTTTCTGCTATTTGATACTGTTGAGATGCCAGAAAGAATTAGAGTAACTTAATCCATGTGGAAAATACACCCAATTCTGCATAAAAACTAAAGAAACTTCACTTGACAAGTACGTCTAGTCTTAGCTAAAGAACCACACACAGGCAGCTAGAAGTTACACTGCTTCTCCAAAACAAGCACAATCAATATTCAATACATAAGAAAGCTGGTAACTAGCCTGTGCAGTACAGGAGTCCAGTGAGAACCCAAGCTAGGGGTAACCCTTCCACAGGTTACTCAGTTAAGTGGGTCCGCATCACTGCTCCCCCTACCTCCGAATTGCAATACACCCCTACACTCAACCTACATCAGACTTTTCTTTTATTAGATTGGCTTTATTGGGTTTTCTATTTTTCATGTAGTAAACATCAGTACAAGAAAGGGCATTGTGAGAATATCCGTATTTGAATGAGAACATCAATGAAGAAACAATAAAGCACACCAATAAAAATACAAAAAATAATACAATAGCCATATCTTGTGCAATGTATCATAAGAGTATATAGCGTGTCATCATCAGTGACTGACTGCACTCCTCAACAGGGCATCCATCCTTAGTCAGGATGCTCCATTTGGAGGGCTGAAGACATGTTGTGAGGGTCACTAATTGAGACATGCATAGTGGTAATTTCGTACTATTATCTCAATTTGGAATGTGAGGGCCAGGTCATCCATTGCAGCCGCAATAGGGAGTCTAAAGAAACCCTGCACCTCTTCTTGGTGTAGGGATGCAGACCCCCCCCCCCCCCCTCCTCCCCAGGAACAACTGTGGTATCCCAATGTGTGGTGCCTGTCAGCATCTGGGCTTTCCATTTTGTCGTAATTGCACGCTTGGCCAACAGGAGGGCTAGATCAATGATGGTTCTCTGCTCTGCCGGCTTCTGGCATTTATAGAGCCCCAGGATGTAGTTCTCCACCGATTCAAGCTGTGATGGCCAGTTGTCCTGGTGAGGATTTTGCAGACTTAAGCCCAAAAGCTCCATGCCAGCAGATAGTCCAAATATATGCAGCAAATATCTGCCTGAGAAACGTGGTATTCAGAGTAATCTGGTGATGCCACTGGGCAGATTTTGTGGATCCAAGCCAGCATTAAGTAAGCTCTATGTAATATGTTATGTTGTATGTACTGGAAACATGCATTGCAAGAGACTGTGTGGATATGCAAGTGTTTTGTCCGCTTCTTTTCAGGTTAGGGGTTGCCCTATGTCTAGTTATCACGTCTGCTGAATGTTGTTAATGGGTCTCAGGTCATTTCCAGACTTGGATTAGCGGATATGCAGGAGGTTCAGAGACTGTAATTCCCCAGAGGCACTCCAGTTGTGTGACCAAGCGCCTGTGCAGCAGGAACTGTCCTGCTGGAAAGCCCGTCTGCTCCGACAGTAAATCAAAGGGAATCTGGGCGCCATCTTGAAACATATTGCCAATTGAATGTATGCCTAAGTTCTCTCAAGTCTCTGCAGTTCCACGTCTCGCAGCATTTCGGAAGGCACATATGCACTTCAGGGGGATTTTGGTCGAATGCGGCGTTTCACAAGTAGTGGTCAGGGAGCTCTGTTTGTTCCCTTAGCTCACCTCTGAACAACTACAGCCAGCCGATCATTGAAGCTGCAACGCCAGATAGCAGTGTTCGACTGGTGGGCCTCTAATCCTTCTTGATCGATGGGGACTCTGTGCCACCCTTTGACCCAGGTCAAGTCCCCTAGCATGGTGTTCAGAGTATGAAATGTGCTCTTAGGTATGGAGTTTTGCAAGTTGACAAGGTAACAAAGGAGTCGTAGTAACATCGCCATCTTGGAGAGAGCAACCTGGCTCTGCAGGGAGAGAGCACCAGAATACTGGGGAACCGGGTTCGAGCCTCGGCAATGACGCTGAACATCCTGTGATTCTGGGCAAATCACTTAATCTCCCCGTACCTAACAAAAATGAATGTGTCCTCATGTAACACAACTGGTGCTCATGTATTTCGCGCTATACAAAACTCTGTAAAAATAATAAATAAATAAATTGTCATCAAACAGCTCTTGGTTGCATGATATATATTAATGCTCAGGTATCGAAACATTGAGGACTCTCACTTGATCTGTGGGACGTTGACACTTATGTTATGTGGGCATTAAAGTCCAAGCAATAAATAAAGATGACTTTAAATTCTGTATTTATCATGCACATTTGCTGTGCTTCAAAGACTAAGGTCAAATGTCAGGCTGTGTCTTCCAACATTTTGCTGCCTTTCTAACATGGTTATTGCTGTTTAGAAACTCTTCTCACTTTACAGCCTGAGAAAGAAAAGTAAAGTGAATTTGTTAGAATCTTGCTGGGGTACAGGTGTGTGAAAGGAAAGGCTGTCGCTTTGTAACACACAACAAAATGTAAAATCCTGCAAGCGAACTGTACACATTTACCAGCTACAACAGCAAAAATGAAGCAATTCTTTTGTAGTTCTGAAGTGTGAAAGAAACAAATATTTTAGTAGGGTCAAAAACAAATGATAAATATTCACTGAAACACAGTTCCTACACATTATCATGTGTGTGGAATAAGGTTTTATCAGTAAAGCTGTATGTCTGCGCAAATGTAGTAGCCATTTCATTAGAAAAGAAGTGCCTATAAATAACAGTCCGCTACCACACAATGCTTAAGTTACATAAAACAATTGCCCGCCTCATGTCCATTAAAGCTGGGTGAGTTAAAAAGTTTGGCTTTCTAAAAATTGTGTTATAAAAAGTTCGGGAACCACTGTTGTAAAGTACTGAATCTGTTCCTTTCTAGCCCCTTCTTGCTCAGATTCAAGCCTCCCTTTACTTGAAATATTCGGTCTGCGCTGTAGACATTAAATAGTCTTTTACATTCAATCTGTCGGGCGGTATCACAGGTGAGGGAGGGTAATACACTTTTCATGGTGTAGAGCTGTGGGCCACAAATCTTCAATGTATTTAAGCGTATAGACAAACATAACTAGCCAACCAATTGTCAAGCATCTGCTGCTTTTCTGTTCTTCCCCATAGGAGGCAGTATTCCACCATTACCAGATCATTAGGTCAAGCCTATGGCAGCACGCATGTGCTGCGGAGGAAATCGACCTCTTGGAATCACTTTAGCGTCAGGAGAAGATCGTGCATGTGGTGCTCACACGCAATTTGCGTCTGGCTTCAGCACGCAATTGGCCAAAGGCGTGTGGATGTCCCAGCTTTTCCTGAAATGTTCACTCCCAGAGCGTTTTACTCTCGGGAACCAGCAGCGGCGCGCAGGGGCCATCTTGTTTGAGTCAGGTTTCGACGGCAGCTGCATTCCTTACAGAACACGTGCGTGCACCACTCCCGGTCTTGTGTGCTTAATTATCTACAATTAAGCAAGGTCACGGAGCAGCGAGCTTTTTTTAAATGAAGGAACCGGAAGAGGGATTATAAATGAGACTTGTAAGTATTCGAGCATCTGCTCAGGTTTGTGACTCCGTGTTTACATGTCCTGTGATCAGTGTGATGCTGACACAGAAAGTGTCCTGCTGTTTCTGAATCCTGACTCTGCCTCATGCTCTTAGTGTGCTCCAGCGTAGCTAGCATGGAAAGGAAAGAAATCGACAAATAAATGACTTTTCAATGTTTAACTTCTCAGGCTTTACAGCGACTAATGTTATGCCTTTTGGCCAATGTTATTGATAGAAAAGTGATCCGTTCTGAAGACTCTGGGGGTTTTCTCTATATTCTCCCTTCTAACTGCAGTTTTTAGGTGCTTGCATGCCACCAAGGACGCGCTAGTCTAGTCCAGGGTTTACATTGAACAACCTAAGGCATTGTGGGAGTCGTAGTCTTCGTTTTTTAATGTTGAATAAAAGAAAACCTCCGATGCTGCAGCATTGTGTTCTTGTGACAGGAAGTCACCTGAGTGTCTAATGCCCACTCACTCCAGGAGAAGCGTTCGGGAGGCAACGCTTCCGCACTCTCTTAATCTCCGAACAGCTTCACCTGGAGCGCCCGGTAGGCAAAATGACGATTACACGTTTGCAAGGTGCGGGAGCGTTCGTCCAGTGTCTGGATGTGCCGGCCTGCTGAGGCTTGTCCCTTCATTACACGTGCCCCTAGTTTTGTGGTATTTCGGTTTGACTTGGTAATCACCGGGTGTGACATATTCCACTCATAATTCCGAGCCCTGCGGAAACAGGGCTTTGTGTACAGACTTGAAGCCTGGAAGCTAAAACAAGCATTGGCATAGTCAATAGGTCTCGCCTTTGGGACCTTATAAGTGTTTAGCCATGCAACAGTTGATGTTGTTGCACCAAGGATATTGTGCTGCATAACTAAATACTTATAAGGTCCCAAAGGTGAGAACTATTGGCTATGCCAGTGCTTGTTTTTCTTTCTCTTCCATCCTGGATTCTTGATGTTCAAATAACTTTTTACACACAAAAGGTGGTGGGAGACATGCTTACAAGTAGTCTAAACTACTGCCAGTTGCTCCGGATATCATTCCAGCCCCTCACTTTCTGTGCCATACTAGATGTAGGTTCGCCTAATGCAAGTCACTCCTGACATTGAGCCTTATGGGAACAAACCAACTTCTTATCCTATCATTCATGAAACAGCTGTCCTTTTGGCTATATCCATGTGCCGATGTTTGTGTCAATGTGCCTCATGAATTCAAGTAATTTCACAGAGATAGTTATGGATTATATAGATTAGCCCTAGTCTCTCTACACCCTGAACAATGAAGGAAGAGGTACACTTACCCATTCAGTGCTTAGCGATGAAAATGTTTCTATCTTGATTTACCTATGCAGCAGTGAGGACCGTTAAGCAGACTCCTGTGTGGTGTGTATGAATCAGTACAGAACAAATCAACACTCAAAGTGACAACCGGTTGCTTCTTAGATGGGCACTTCTTGCTAGGAACATGAAAGCGTGGCTCCTGCCGTGTTCATTATTAGGCATCTCAGATCACTATATCAAGGTACTGAGTCAGAATTTGTTTTTGAGTCTTAGAAGGTGAGGCTAATTTTGGCTATTGACAGCGTAGTTTGATATTTAGCAAAAACATGCATTCTTATTAATGATTTTAACCGTGTGGCCTCTACTGGGATTTACAGAAATAAGAGTAGAGAAAACTGCAGATATGGTACATCATTGGTACATGATAGTATAGAAGTGTTTCCCCTACAGGTGACATATTTGAATAATGCATTGCCTTTTTACAGGCTAAAATCTCTAAGACTTGTCACAAGACATTGATTTGGTCAAAGGTAACAACACTAAGTCTGCAGTTTCTGATTGTGACTGTTTCCCTTATGTAGCATATATTATTTTGAAATGCCTACCCTGCAGTGTAATCTACAAGTGATCCATCAGTGTCAGCAAGTGTATGGGCATGGAGAGTGAACTGTAGTGATATATTATACATTTGTAATTTTCTGCAGTAGATGGGTTTGAAAATTGAACTGCAGTGTTCATATCATTCTAGATAAGACAAGGAAAGAATGGTCATGGGGACTAGCACACAGTATTACCTGCAGGTAATCCTTCCAGCAGTCAGTGAATGAATGGCTATAGAATCTTACTTGAATGTTTCCTTTACCTAAATGTGAATATTTCAGAGAGGGCAAGATTTGAATGGGTGTGTACAGGGAAAACTGCAATGTAATGTAACCCAGTGACTGTCCTTTTGAGGTGTACTTGCATGCATTAAAAAGGTACACTCAGTACAGACGTTTGCACTTTTATCTGTTTCGGGCTGTCCCTTCTGTACTTCAGGTTTTCTACTCTTGATGGAGCATCACAGAATTTTCTGAGGTGGCTTTGGTCCATCTCATGGATTAGTGGACCTGGGGTTCAACAAATAATAAACAAACAGCATAGTCTTGATGGTGACATGAATCTCTCTTCCCAGCTTTTGTAAAAGTGTTATTTTTTAATATGGAGAAACCCTGCAAGATACATGGAACATTTAATTGCTAAGATCAGCCATAGCATAATTGTATATAGATAATTCTCTAAACATGATGAAGAAGTAAGCTAACATTTATCAATCCCTCGATTTGGAAGTTAAGTAGCCACAATGCCAAAAAATAAATGTCAGATATTGGAAGTAAGAATGGGAACAGTTTTACTCAAGCATATTCAGACAGTCTATAACTTTCTGACTAAGTTAAAAATCTCATGTCTGGTGGAGAAATATCTGCCCAGGAAATGTTTGAGCATTCATCTACCTGCTGAATGGTAGGGGAAAGAACTGATACTTGCCATGGACCCCCAGCCCTCAGAAGAATACCCCTGTAGTGCAATATGTACTGTTAGATCATAACTGAGCCAAACTAAGAACTGCCAGAAAGGTCTCTGTAGTGATCTGTGACACTTTCCCTGTATGATTGTCCCCTTACACATTTTCTGCTGATCATTCAAGCAATATTTCCCCTTCCAGTGTCCCGCTGCTTACCATCCATCATGATCACGTCCAGTTCCCTTGTTCCTTTAATCACTCATTCCAAAGAGTCTGCGAGGTTGGGCCTCCCACCAGCATACTGCAGTTGAGTTAATCTCTTTCTTTGCCTGCAAGACTCATTGGGGTTTCTGATATTTTATTTAACTCTTTCCTGTGTACCACACAGCGAAGAGTTTCAACCCAGGGTTTGCCTTTATGTACTCATGCAGTGATATTACAAAGCATATGGTGACAGGCCTCTACCAGTCTGAGTCCAGCTTTTTCCTTTTCAGGACAACGTGTTTGCCATGAAAATGTAAGTATGCATTAGTTAACCAGAGTAACAGACAAACAATTCTGGGAGATTTCAAATACTTGTTCTCTCCACACTACTGGTGATAGTTTTTCTTCTGTAATTAAACTGATCATTGTTAATTCATTTTCAATTGATCTTTATATTTGTTACTTTGTAATCGTCTCCCATTGTATTGCTTCCTAATGCATAATCATTTGGTGTAGTTTCTAAGTACATTGGGCATTTTGTAATTCAAATTCATACGGTTTCTTTTAGTCCCTAGAGCTTCAAAAATGTAGCTTGTTTCACTGTAGATTTGTTGAGCAAAATAGGTCCAATAACAAATGTGTATGAAGTATCATGTATAATTGTGCCATTTTGAGGTGTGAGTTGCTCCTTAAGTACACCTGCTTCAAAATCTGGATATCCTATATACCTTCTAATTTAATTTTAAAAATCCCCCATAGCATCTATAGTAACCAGATACAAATAATTAATTGTTGCTTCTAATATGGATCATTGTATGACCTGTATGTGAGCCAGCAACAATTCAGCTTCTACAAGACCTTGAAAACTTGGCTTTTTAGGATTTAGTCCCCCTCTGTGCTGTCTGGTTACCTACGATGTCTGTTTAGCGCTGGTAGGTCTTCTGGTAGCCATGCGCCATATAAGAATCCATGAATTGAATTGAACTGCCTTTACCTGGTGCCTGTGTTAATCTCAGTATGTACTGCCGGTCAGAAAGACCTCGCTTAATTGACGCCGCTTGTTTGGGATGCTGGGCCGGGCCTCTACTATTAAGGAGGACTCGGTGATAATGTCCCTGGACGCCAAGATGGCCTTCGATATAATTGAATGGCCCTTCTTGTTTGCGGTACTGGAGAGATACGGGTTCGGCGCTTGATTTATATCCTGGGTGCGACTGCTCTAAGCCCGCCCTTTGGCCCGAGTCACTGTAAATGGTGGCTGTTCTGCTGCTTTTGAGCTGGGTAAGAGCACCAGGCAGGGTTGCCCCCTGTCACCTCTTCTTTTCGCCCTACCCTTGGAACCCCTGGCCATATGGATCAGAAGTGACCCTCTGATTCGCGGTCTGAATTGGACTCCGGATTGGTCGGATAGAATTTCCCTCGATACCGACGATGTCCTTCTTTATTTGGCCCGACCCGGTCGTCAGTTCATAGAGTGCCTTACATTTTTGCCCTTTTCCAACAATACTCCGGTTACATGATCAACTGGGATAAATATCTGGTTTGTTTTGAGTGGGGTGCTGCCGACTCTTCCGACGGGATGCAGGCCCAGATAGTCACTGAGGGGTTTCGGTACTTAGGGATATACATTACCAAGGATGGGGGGGTGTTCCACCATCAGAACTTGATCCCTCCGCTCCAATGGTTCCGCCCAGATCTGTTGACTGGGTGTGAGTGTTTGATTGGTTCTGATGCTCCGTCCATCACCACCCCCTTTTGTACCGCTTTGTTCGCCATAAGTTGGCAGGGTATGCTCAGACGTGAGTCCCTTGCTCACTTTGCCACTGGATTCAAGCAAGCCTGGCTGAAGACGGCTGAAATGCCAGAAACCGGTTCTAGGAAGCTTGTTTCCGGTCCAGGGAAGGCATGGCTTGGCAGTTCGGGCTGGACTGTTCCCATGAGGCACAGGGTCAGACTCATTTGCATATGGCCATGTCTGAACTGGGGTGGCAGAGTGGGCTAAAGAACGGTGATGGATCAAACCCAGATCTGTTGACTGGGTGTGAGTGTTTGATTGGTTCTGATGCTCCGTCCATCACCACCCCCTTTTGTACCACTTTGTCCGCGCCGACGTGCAACATTGGAAAGCTTTACCTCTCACACTCTTGGGTAGAGCTGCTCTCTATAAAATGATGGCACTTACCCACTTTCTTTATGTATTGCAGAATACGCCTTTCTTGATCTCTTCCCAATACTTTCGTTCGATTGACTCCGAGGTTCGCTCATTGCTATGGAACAACGGCACACCCAGAATTGCCCTCGTCAAGCTTACCAAAAGCTGGTATGATGGGGGCATAGCTTTACCTGCCATCCAACATTATTACTGGTCCGCGCAGCTGGTGGTTCTCAACCGCTGGTTGCATCGACCCATCACGGACCCGGCGTACACAATGAACAGGTACATGTCCTCTGGTAATTTTCTTAGGGCTGTGTATGGGGGTAAAAAACACGCACCTAAATACACCCCAACCTCAACTACGGTAGCTTATTGGGGCATAGCCACAGCTGCATTGGTCTGGAAGGGCAGGATTACTAAGGCCACCCCGCTGTTTGATTCTCTACAATTGGGCATGCTCTCGAGGTTCCCAGGGTTTGATAAGTGGGCCTTGATAGGTCTCTCGACGGTGGGGGACCTGTGGCAGCAGGGGGGAATTGTTCCGTTTAGTGAGCTGCAACGACAACAGGCAGGGGAAACTTTCCGGTATCTTCAGGTGTGGAGTGTACTGCAGAAGGTGTTACCTAACGGCTCCAACTTGCTGGTTTCCACACCGTTGGAAGATCGGTTACTGGATGATTACCTTCCAGACCGGCAGATCTCCCACGACATACCTTAAAATTCTCAATAATATGCCGGACTCTATGGGTAAGATATGGGCAAAATGGAAGGACGAGGTGGGGGAGCTCGACGACAAGGAGTGGAGAGAAGCCCTGGCCTCGCCACGGGAGGTGGCGATTCGCTCACGTTTTAAGTTGATCCAACTTAAAGTCCTTCACAGGACATACTACAGCAGTTCGGCACTCGTTAAGATGGGCCTTTTGTCCTCGCCGGACTGTCCTCAGGGTTGTGGACAGCTGGGTGCTTTCCTACATCAATGGTGGGACTGCCCCGACCTCCAGAGATACTGTGGAAGAGTTGTCACCGCCATGTCCAACTTATGCTATAAACCAATAGCTCTATCCCCACGTCTCTGCCTTCTGAATGTTTTGGAGGCTACTGATCTCAACAGGTATGAGCGTCTCTGGGTCACACTGGGGTTTATGGTCGCCAAGCGCAACATTGCTAGAACCGGGAAGGGGGGGGGGGGGAGTTGCTCTTAAATATGCGGAATGGGCATCAGACATGGACTGGTGCTTGCAGGCAGAAAGGGCGTTGTATGAAAGTAGAGGTTGCCCGGGTAAATGGACCAAGGTGTGGCACCCATGGAATAAAAGTAGAGGCTTTATTTGTACCCCATTTGCAGAGTCGAATGATGTTGTTGGCGACATGACACCATAGGCTGGCTGTCGCAGGTGTTGTGGACATTATAGTGTTTTTTCCTTTGACCCAATGCATTGAATGGCTTCATTTATGTTTTCTGTAGTCCTTCGGTATTGTATTTTGTCTTGTAACTGCACCATTATTATGTTTATTTGTTTTAGTTTTATTTTCAATAAACAGAATAAAAATAAAAAAATAGAAACATGGGCTGTGCCTGTGCCCAGAAGACACTTTTTCTCACCTCATGCTATTAGCAGTTTGGTGTTTCAGTCCATCTTCTTTGGAGTACTTGCATTGAAATGCATAGAGAACTATTTTACTACCAAAAAGTACACTGACTCATTAAACATTTTTTATATGTCATAGATGCATTTATACAGAATACACACTTTTGTTGTTGTATTTTTTCACCACAGTAGCCTTTTTTAGTTTGACTCAAAATTAAGTAAGGCATATTCCTATTGTAAATTCTTGTCTACTTTTTTTGTTTCTCGATTGTGTTGTTTGCAAATACTTTGTTATATGGCTGACTTTTACCCCTGTTCAAGTGCCCATTGGGGCAGGGGCAGGCTAGATACTTCTTGCCTAGAAAGCAAAAAGCTACAGTTGATGTCTTTAGCTCTCTGTAGTAAAAAGGGCTTGACTTGGAGTTGGGTGGTTTCGATGTAAACTTCTTGCGGGTTCTTCACTCTTTGAATATCAGGTGCCCTTTGCCATTGTTCTGCAGCTACTCTCCATGATTTTTAAAAAGGTTTTTCAAAACCGTTTTTTTCCAAATGTCTACAAATTGTGCTGTGCTTACGGGTGTCTCTCCAGAGAAATTAACATTTAAGCTTTGCCGCATCTGCCATGGACAGATGTCTATCTCTGACTCCCTTGATGTCTTCCTGTGATACCTGGGCCCAAACCACAACTCAAAGTAATATGCGAAATGGAGCCTCATGCATACTGTGGCAATCCATAGCATATGGCTACACTCATATGGCATGTGAGTAGTGTCTGGCTCAAAGTCGATCTCTTGTCCAGCCTCCAATTTGCTGAAAGAGAAGAGGAGGAAACACACAAAAAGAAGAGAAAAATCGGGGACACCTCACCTTGACTTTGCTCCAGTGAAGTTGTCCTCAGAACCAAAATCAGTGGACATCACTACACCCCAGGAACCTCCACTGGTGATGCCACTGCCTCCTCTGTTGCCTGCTCTGGTACTTGTCCAAGTTCCCTAGCCATCACCTCCAGTATTTCCATTGTAATTCCTAAATGCCATGATGGCGATTTTTCAGGAACACAACAGTCCTCTCTGATGTGCCTGCAGGCCCCATAGGACTATTCAGAGCTCCGTTTGACATAATGCAGGCAAGTTTACCCTCAGTACCTTTAAACCCCTGAGGTCTCCCGCCCTAGCGCCGAGCCCCCTCCAGAGGTTCTTACATCAATGACACCAATAACAGAGCCGGCCCCAGTGCCAGCTTCCCCTGTGGAACTGCCCCCAGAAATCAACGCCATTCTGATGAGATAAAAGGGGAAGGTACAAAGATTGGCGGAAGAGACCTGGTACACTGGGGAATTCAACACATTGGCTAACAGCACGTCAACAATGCTGGCAAAGTATTGATGACATTTTTAAGTTGCATTCGTTCCATATTTAGGTGCCAGACGTAATACACCATGACAATGATGACAGCAGTGTCATCCAAACGTTAGACCAATTTGCTGTCTCCATTTATCTTTAAATGGTCGACTACTTGGTGCCATAAAACACCAGTGGCCTTGATTTACTGGAGTGTCTCTCGGGACTAATGCTTTCTGTGGTAGTCTCCTTCCATGAAGTACGTAGGACCGCAGTAAAGGTTTTAGCATCACCTCCACCAACAGTTGATGCTAGATCAACATTCCAACAGAAATTCTACAGCCCACTTTAGTACCTCATCACTAGGACTTGGGAGAGACCAACTTTTGCCTCTGGTGTGAACAGGCTAATTACCTGCGAGTACAGACTGGCTCATTTCGAATGACTTTTTTAAATGATTGTGTTAAAGACCCTATTATACACTGCTCACTTTTTGTGGTGGGAGGTCATGCAAGTTAATTCGATTTCTTGCTAATATCACTGATTTCATTAGTCTTGTGCGGAATTTTAATGTCTCTACTTATTGTGCCAGCGCTCACAACCCTTTAAAAGCGTCCCTTAATTTAAGGTCAGGGAATCAGCAAGTCTCCGAAATCCCCATTGGTTAGACTCCTAACAATGGCCTCCGGCTGAAATGGGATCGGGGTGATCCGCAGGCTTTTGAGCAAGATATTATGTTTGAGAATTACGACCTCATAAACTATTGTTTGAGGTTAGAGTGTCTGCCTGCTGCTGTAAAATGGGACTTTGAAGCCCTTTGTACATGTATTTCCTCGGCCTTGACGGTAAGAAGATCCTCTAATAAGGCCCTACCTGTCTGATGGTTCAATGGCACTTGCTCAAATGCTCATAAAGAGCTAAAAGTAGCTCTTCATGCAATCCCCGTGATAAAGAACAACTTAAGGCACTTAGGAAGAGCTATGAAATATAAGTTGAACAGAGGTAAAAGGAATTGAGAAGAGAGGCCAAGGTCAGATTTAGTAATAGCACGGTCTCTCAAGAATAGGAAATCATTTTGGGATGTCATCAATCGCGCGTTGGTCTCTAAAGCGTCTTACCCAAAAATATATGTGTTGATCTTAGGGGGAGCATGGGTTGCCCACTTTTAATCCCTCAAACAAAGTAATAGAACCAGAGGTCTGGGACGTAGAGCTGCTCCAGAATATGGACCAAGCTATTCAGCTTAGTGAGTTCAATACTGTAAAAGAAGTAGAGAACAGCATCATTCAGGGCATATTTCTTAAAGCCCCAGGCTCGGATGGAGTCCCCTTGACATTCACTATGAAAATCTAAGTATCTGAAAGAGACACATTAGTGATAGATTCCTTTCCTTCGAATTACCACCAGGTGTCCGACTGGATCTGGAAAGTTTTTGTCAGCAGTACACCTGCGCGTCGGAAGGTGGCGTCGTGCGGCTCCGCGTCCGTTGTAGGCATCATGATCGCCGGGATGACGTCGCGGCAGCTACTTAGACGCCGCCGTTCTTTCTTTTTCCGGTCCAGCAAGCGCAGATAGAGCGGTACCCCCAGTCAATTTTTGCCTTTGCTTTTTGGGACTTTTTGTCTCTGTCTTTTTGGAGTATTGACTCCTGGTGCTGTAGGGATGCCCGGTTTCAAGTCTTGCGAGGCCTGTCCCCGCATGATATGGGTGACGGACCCGCACCGTGAGTGTCTCTACTGCCTGGGGTGCGACCACGACCCCACGTTGTGCCCCAACTGCCGGGCCATGGCTCCGAAAACTTTGCAGGAGCGGTCCCGAAAGTTGCTTGAGGCCCGGGAGTCTGCTCCGTACCGTTCAAGGTTCTGGTCCCGAGGGAGGTCGAGGGACCAGTCGCGGAGCCGCCACCATCTTTCGATGAAGTCTTCGCACTTGGTGCCAGGTAAGACGAAGCATAAGAAGTCGAAGAAGCGTTGTCGCTCTTCGCCTTCCCTTAGCCTGTCGTGTGACATGGCTGAGGGTGCGGATGGTGCCACCCCGAGGCTCCAGCGGAGCCTACTGAGTTGCCAACGGCCTACCCGCCTTTCCCGGGTCCATCAGCGACTCCGGTCCAGCTGCAGAGATTCCTGTCAGCAATGGTCTGCCTCTTTGGCCCGTTGGGCCCTGCTGGCGCGCCTTCGGGCCCCGTGGGTTCGAATGAGAGTTCTCGCCCTTCTTCTTCGATGGCTCCGGACCTGAATTCGTCGACGGCTCAGACCTCGGCGCCGCGAGACTCCTATGGATCCCAGTCGATGTCGGCTGACCTCGTACGACCTCCACTGACATCGTCTATGGCACCGTCGCCGGCCGGCCCCCACCCCGACATGGAGACGGTACCGAACCGGTGTCGATCGACGCCGATTCCGACGCCAATGGGAAATTTTAATCCCTTTCTCCATCCTCCATCTTTCCCACCTGCCCTGCAGGTTACGGAGGTCGGGGAGGACTGGGAGGGGTCTGAAGACCCTCTCGCAGCCCAATGCGAGTTAGACATGGACTGGGCAGAGGATTTGGAGGACACTGGTGATCTGGATTTCTCTCCAGAACCTGCCGCACGGTCTCCTTCTACCGTGGCTATAGAGGAGGGTGCTACTTATTCAGTGGTGTTGCGTAGGGCAGCAGAGGCACTTCACCTCGAGCTCCCTACAGTGGCCGTCAGAACTAACCTCCTGACAGAAGTGCTTCGGCCAGCAGCTTCCTCTGCGGAGCCGCTACTGCCCTTTAATGATGCTCTTTCGGACGTTCTTTTGGGGACCTGGTCCAGGCACAACATAGGGGATATTGTGGATAGGAACATGACCGGACACCATCACCCGGCCCTGGGCGACCCCATTTTCCTTTCCCAACACCCTACCCCTGAGAGCTTGGTTGTCCATGCCTCTGCATTCCCAAGCGCATTCCCTTCCGCACCTCCGGACAGGGAATCCAAGAAACTGGAGCAGTTTGGGAAGAAGATTTTCTCTTCTACAAGTTCAGGGTTTCGGTCTGTGAACACCGCATGCCTCTTGGGCCGTTATTCCCACTCTGTGTGGGATACGGTGGCGCAGGTGCTGCCTGAGTGTCCGGAGGAGGCCCGGACGGTGCTCTCACAAGCTATTGCTGAAGGGAGAGATACAGCCAAGTTCACGATTCTTTGTGGCCTTGACACCGCTGACTCGCTCAGCAGAGCGATTTCCACGACAGTGGCGCTACGCCGTCACACCTGGCTGAGGACAACTGGCTTTTCAGGGGATGTCCAGAACACTCTGATAGATATGCCTTTTGGTAGCTCTCGCCTTTTTGGGGACAAGGCAGATAGTGGGTTGAAGCACTTTAAGGACTCGCGGGCTACGGCCAAGTCCCTGGGTCTTTCGGCCACACGCACTCCTTAGGCTTCTGCTTTTTCGCTCCTTTCGTGGCCAAGGAAGGGGCGCCAAAACGTGTTAATTTTAGAGCCACAGGTCTGCACAGAAACAGTCTCAACGCAGCTGCGGACGTGGGACCCGCCGAGGTGGATCACGGGGCTAGCGGGCGGGTCAGTCCACCACCACCCCTGCCATCACTGCCTCCAAACCTTCCTAGTCTGGAGTTTCAGGCCCATCAGACGCCAGTGGGGGGCAGGATTCGCCATCACCTCCCCCACTGGCGCACCATCACTATGGACAGGTGGGTTTTACAAATAGTCCGAAGGGGCTACTCCCTCGCCTTCAAGACTACCCCTTCAGCCATGCCACCTCAGTTCCACCGCATGTCGGGAGATCACTTGACACTTCTCCAGCAGGCAGTTACGGCCCTCTTGGCCAAGGGGGCCATCGAGCGCGTTCTGAAGCCAAAAGTAGGTTGTGGTTGTTATTCCCACTACTTCCTGTTTCCAAAGAAGGACAAGGGCCTGCGTCCTATCTTAGAGCTTCGGAACGTCAATTGCTTCCTCCAGAAGGAGAAGTTCAAATGCTCACAGTTGCTCAGGTCAGACCTGCAAGACTGGATGGTAGCATTGGACTTGCAGGACGCTTATTTTCATATCCCCGTTCACAGTGCTCTCTTTTGGCTTTACCAGCGCCCCTCGGGTGTTCACGAAAGAGATGGCGGTGGTCGCAGCTCATCTGCGCAGATCAGGGTTTTCAGTCTTCCCCTATCTCGACTACTGGTTGTTGAAGGTGGCCTCGCCCCAGGCAGTCGTATCCCACCTCCAGACTACGGCAGACCTCCTGCATTTGCTGGGGTTCTCCATCAACGTGCCAAAGTCGCACCTGATTCCCTCTCAGAAGCTCCTCTTCATCGGAGCAGTTCTGGACATGGCGCAGTTTGGGGTTTATCCTCCTGAACAGCGAGTCTGGGACATTCGGGCTATGATGCCGATCTTTCGGCCCTTGTCCTGGGTTTCGGTCAGGATGACCTTGAGGCTGCTGGTCCTCATGGCCTCCTGCATCCTGCTGACCAATCATGCCAGATTACATATGCGGGCTCTGCAGTGGGACCTGAAGTTCCAGTTGACACAGCATCAGGGGAACCTGTCAGAGCACGTCCACATCTTGAGGGCACTGCACAACAATTGCAGTGGTGGCTCACAGACCAGCATTGGGTCAGCGGCAGATCACTCTCCCTTCCCCAACTGGAGCACACAGTGGTGACAGATGCGTCCTTCCTGGGATGGGGCGGCCACATCGGAGAGGCGGAGATGAGAACCCTCTGGTCTCCGGCGGTGTCCAGGCTCCATATCAACCTTCTGTAGCTCTGGGCGATCCTACTTGCACTGAAGGCATTCCTTCCCTCTGTCAAGGGGAGAGTAGTGCAGGTGTTCACAGACAACACCACCGCCATGTGGTATTGCAACAAGCAAGACGGGGTGGGGTCATGGACCCTATGTCAGGAGGCTCTGCGTCTCTGAACATGGCTGGAACATCAAGGCATTTCCTTGGTGGTTCAGCACTTGGCACATTCTTTGAAAGCCAGGGCGGACTAACTCAGCCACAGGTGCATGATGGATCACGAATGGCGTCTTCACTCGGAGGTGGCGCAAGGTCTCTTTCAACAGTGGGGAGAACCTTGGTTAGATCTATTCGCCACCAAAGAGAACGCGCAATGTCAGCAGTTCTGTGCGTTGGAATTTCCAAGGCGGCACTCGCTCGGCGACGCTTTTCGTACGCCTTTCCGCCTATACCACTTCTACCCAGAGTGCTGAATAAGATCTGGCGCAACCGGGCCCAAGACATTCTTGTGCCCCGGACTGGGCTCGAAGAGTTTGGTATCCCGAGCTGCTCAGTATTAGCGTGGATCCCCCGATACGGGAGGATCTTCTGTCGCAGCAGCAGGGGATGGTCCTCCACCCGAACCTATCCAGCCTCCACCTCCTTGCGTGGAGATTGAGCGGCGACAGTTGATTCCATTTGACTAGCCGCCTGAAGTCTGTGATATCATTCTGGCAGCCAGGCGTCCCTCCACTAAATCGGTATACGCCTGCAGGTGAAACAGATTTTTGGCATGGTGCACAGCAAAGGCTGTGGATCCCCTTTCTGACCCTCTTTCAGAAGTCATTTTGTTCCTTCTTTCTTTGGCCCAGCAGTGCTCTGCTCTGGGCACTATTAAGCTACCTTTCTGCAATTTCAGCCTTTCTCAGGCTCCCTGATCAGTCCTCTCTTTTCAAGTCCCCTGTTGTAAATAGATTTCTCAAAGGCATTACTCACCTTTTCCCTCCTATTCCTTTTGTGATGCCACAGTGGGACTTGAATCTGGTTCTTACCTATTTGATGTGCGCTCCCTTTGATCCGCTTCATAACTGTCCTCTTTGTTTATTGACTTTGAAGACTGCTTTCCTGGTTGCCATCACCTCCGCTAGGCGTATGAGTGAGCTCCAGGCTCTTTCCTGTAAACCTCCTTTTCTGTCTGTTCATCTGGACAAGGTTGTGCTCCGCACTCGTCCTTCCTTTTTGCCAAAGGTTGTTACTGCCTTCCATATTGGGCAAACTATCACCTTGCCCACTTTCTTTCCGCCTCAGCACCCTTCTAGAGAGGAAGAGAGGCATCACAGTCTGGACCCAAAACGTGCGCTCTCATTTTACCTGAATTGAACACAACAATTCCGGGTGGATGACCAGCTCTTTGTTGGCTACGTAGGCGCCAAGACAGGCTGGGCTGTACAGAAGAGGACTATTTCCCGCTGGGTCGTCTTGTGTATAAAAGCCTGTTATTCTCTGGCTAAGAAGGAGCCACCGGTGGGGCTGCGCGCCCATTCTACCAGGGCAACAGCAGCTACTACTGCATTGGGACGTGGTGTCCCCCTGCAAGACATCTGTCAGGCAGCCACGTGGGCCACGCTGCATACTTTTACTAAGCATTATTGCCTTGACAGCCAAGGCCGGAGAGACGGCTTTTTTGGCCGGTCTGCTCTCCGTGACTTTCTGGTGTGATCTTGGTTCGCAGACCCACCACCGGGGTTGGTATTGCTGGGGTATCTATTCTAACGTAAGGAATCTATCACTGACGTGTCTCTTTCAGATGCAACAGTTACGGTAACGATATATCTGTAAGAGACATTAGTTAGTGATAGATTCCTTACCGCCCCACCCATCCTCCCCGTTCTGCGAACTGATTTTTAGGGTTAAGGTCATCCCTCTCAGGGCCCTAGTTTCAATGCACCAGTGGTCAGAATCTTTCATGGCTCTGCGTTCCTGGTGCGGAAAGTCAGGTACAGAACTGACATCAGCGCGCAAAGGTGGTGTCTAAGTAGCTGCGGCGACATCATGCCGGCGATCACGATGCCTACGACGGACACGGAGCCGCACAACGCCACCTTCCGACGCGCAGGGGTACTGCTGACGAAAACTTTCCGGATCCAGTCTTACGCCTGGGGGTAATTCTGAGGTAAGGACTCACCACTTTAGAGTTTATATTACTGGGTCACTGCCTGTATCTTGTACAGAGGCAACAGTGGTGCCCATTTTTTAAAAGGTGGACAGAAATGACCCAGCCTGTTATAGGCCAATATCGCTGATTGACTCTACACTGAAAGTTTAAGGGAGGGTACTTCTGGCTCGTCTAGAAGATTGGGCAACTCCTAATGTGCTTTCAAACACACCGTATGGTTTTAAGCCCGGAATGAGCATGACAGAACAATGCCTCAACCTGTCTCTGATTGTCAGTAAGTACACTAAGTCCATGAAGATCTCTTTGCATCTGGCCTTCATGGACTTATCTAATGCTTTTGATACCGTCAATCGGGACAGATTATGGGCAATGAAGGTGGGAATGCGGGTGGAGGAACCTTTAGTTCTCTTCCTACATAGGCTGCATTATAATACATCACTTAGACTCTTTTATAGCAGGTGAGAAAACACTTTCTATTCGCTCGACTGTTGGGGTGCGCCAAGGTTGCATCCTGGCCTGCTCCTATTTCTTTGTATACAAAAGGTTTAGAGGCACACTTATTGTAGAAGAATCTGGACTAAGCAAAGATTGGTAGAGATTTTATTCCAACACTTTTATACTCAGACAATGCTGTCCTTCTCGCAAGAACAGCTAATAGCCTACAGAAATTCCACTGCGCCTTTGTAGATCTAATGACATCTCTTGATTTAAAAGTGAAATAAAAAATCTTATGTCGTGGTATGTGGCCCCACAAAGTCTAAAGCATTTGTGGTACAGGGTAACACAATTGAGAAAGTTATTTTTTCTGTTTTGGTAGTTCTTTTTATTAGTCCACTCTCATAGAACCCTTTACAGATTTTTAAGAGTTCAACAAACATCAAGGGCAGCGGAGGTTCTTTTACGGTTAACTGCTAAACTGGGACAGAAACCAGTTAAAGAGATGCTAACTCTCTATAAAGCAAAGTGTCTTTCGATTGTCTCTTACGGGGCAGGTGCTTGGGGCTATAGAAATTGTGGCAAGCTCAAAGTTGTAGAGAATACATTCATTAGAAGGCTTTCAATGGTACCGAATAGCTCATGGACCCCTTTTTGCCACTCTGAACTGGGCCTAGAGTATGTCGAGGATTGTATAGGCCCGCCCCTGTGCTGTTTAGAGCAAAGGTATGGTGGCTCCCACTGGACTTAGATTTAACACAACCTGTTATTACTGATTACCTTACATTGTCTAATGTGGAGATATTTCCTTGGTTCAGTTATCTGAAACGCATGTTTCATGAAGTGGAATAATTGATATTTTTAGTGACCCCTACAGAATGCCCCTTCAATGCAAAGTCCATCATTAGATTGGTGCACATGTGCACCATCTGCAGGCATTTAATGGGCAGGGTTTACGGTGTTTTGCAAATGTAAGCACTTTGACTAACCTTCTGCAATTCTATCTTACCTTGTTCCTAAACCCACAATATAGATTGTATTGCACCTGATTCCGTTTTTTGCACAGTGCATTCTTTGGTAGCCTTCCTGCACCAATGTGGTTGGTCTGATAACCTTCCACCATGTCCATGTGATAACAAGACCAAACAAACCACCTTGCACTTTATTCTGTTTTGTGCACTTTATAAAACTTTGAGAATTAAATTCTGTTACCACTTCTGAGGGTGTACCATCCTTGTTCTTATAAATTATGGTTACAGTTATTTGTGTTCGCTGGTCTCTATTGACATCTGTTCCGCTGTTATAAATTGTATAAGAGGAGCATTAGCAATCAGAAAGCGGTACGGATAATACAGTTTTATAAGGCCTACTAAGGAATGTTAGTATTGAGAAACTTATATTTGAACATCTATCTTTTGAAATATTATTGAGGGATACAAGTTGTTTTAAAATCTTGTGTGGGTTCTGATAATAACAATATCCTAGACTTATTCTATTGAAGGTGCACAATATATCTTTTTTATGTTATAAATAAGTTGGTGCTAGTCCTCAGGCTTATATTGTTAGTTGCTGTTTTTATAGAGCACATATTTAGTTTTTATGATGTCTTTTTATTCAACGTTTTCAATATTATGCAAATCGTTCTTTTATTGTATATTTTTAACATAATTAAATATATACTTTGCACTTTTATGAAATGTTTCTAAATCGAATAAAGTTTGTGACTGACTGGCTCAAGGGGGTTCACTTGGCCCCCTAAAGCCTTCCTGCCATCCCTTCATGGTAATTTCATCCAGATCTTGACGGACAACTCAGCGGGGTTGTGGTATGTCAACAAGCATGGCAGCATGGATCTCAACCTCTCTGGTGTGGACCTGAACCCAAGCACATCGGATCTGATTGGTTGCCAACAATCTGGGCTTTCTGAAAACCAAAGCCAACAGTCTGAGTCTGCATCATCTTGTATACCACAAGTGGAATCTTCACTCAGAAGTGGTGTAGGACACGTTTGCTTTTTGCAACATCTCATGTGAACCTCTTTGCCACTTTTGAGAATGTACACGTTCCACAGTTTAGTGCCCTCCAGTTTCCATGTCAAGGAGCTTTGGGGGATGTGTTTCGGTTGAAGTGTAATTTTCTACTTAACTACATATTTCCCCATAACCTGATTCTTGTTGCCTCAGACTGGCCAAGGAAGGTATGGTGTGTACACACCTCCTGCAACTCTCCCTGTATCTCCAGCTCAGAGCAGACTTTCTCTACCAGTGGGGAGGCAGGTTATACATCCCTAACTCCAGAACCCCGATATGCATGCATGAATGAAGATTGAGCAGACACCTGAGCTCCTTTCACCTGCTGCCTGAGGTGGTCTATGTCATCAATTAAGCCTGTCACCTCTCCACAAAGTTGCTGTACAGCAGACAGTGGAACTGCTTAATTACCTTGTCTACAAATGAGAATGTAGTTACGTTGAAGAAACACCTCTCAGGTGTGTTGTGATTTTCTCTTTCTTTAGCCCAATATGGTTTGATTGTGGGCACAGTTAAAGGTTACATTGAAGCCCCTTTGTGATTAATTTGCCTTCCTGATCAACACTTTTTGCTTATGTCTCCAAATATGTTAAGATGTTTTAAGGGCTTACATACATGTTTCCCAACACTGTTTGTCAAGATCTAATGATTATGACATTCTTGACCCTGTACAGTGATCTGCTGCCTTTTGGATAGGATTGTGCTTTAGAAATACCACATACATACATACATACATGCATAAATACATACTTAAATGGAGGCACTTTCTGGACCCCACACAAATTCCATTTGTGACTGTTGACCCTGGAAACTGTGTTTTAGGTGGCAGTCAGTTCAGTGCACCTTGTCAGTGAGCTGCAAGCGTTGTGTCCATCTACCCTTTACCTGTGTTTTACTAGATATGCTGGTTCTGAAGGCTAAAGCAGCTTTCCTGCCCAAGATAGTTACCCCATTCCATTTCGGGCAATCTTGGACACCACCCACCTTCTACCCCCTGCCCACCAAAGAAGGGAGGTTACATCGGTTTAACCCCCAAAGGGCCATCAGTCAATACATCAATTGGACAAAGAATACCACGTCTAATGACCAGGTCTTTGTGTGATATGCAGACAACAAAAAGGGCTAGGAGGTCCAGAACCATACTTTGTCACGTTGGAACGTCCTCTGCATAAAAATATGTGATATCCTTGCTTAGAAGGTACCTTCAAAAGTAGTCTGTGCGAACGCTTCAACATCACCACTGGCCAGAGTAGTTCTTTTGGCAGAAATTTATCGTACAGCGACATGGGGTTCCCTAAACACTTTTGCTAAACATTATTGCGACCACACCTTGACACGCAACACTTACGATAAAGTAATACTTTGGTATTTATTCAAAGGTGAGGAATCTGCAGGTAAAAATATCAATCTGAAGAAAAGGTTACTTAACTTTTATAACACTATCTCTGGTGGATACTCTGTTCACTTGCAGATTCTTCACTGATCTCGCCCACCTCCCCATTCGGAAAGAAGATCGAAGACTCCTGAAAGTGAATAATGTTCCAATTTAGTTCTGTTGCACTGCACATCCATTCTCGATCTGATGCGGTAATTTTCTATACTTCTTAGGGCTCAGTAAAAACGGATGAAGGAACTGGCATCAGGATGCTGGGGTGGTCCTATATTGCTCCACTAATGTCATGCAAGCCCTGCATTCAAATGTTTGATGGAGCCGGCGCCACTTACCAGCATGGGAAAGCTATTGCAGAGTTCCAGATCCATTCTGGCTCCTGGGGACAGTCACAAGGAAATAAATCTACAGGTAGGTAGAGTACCCACAAGAAAGATTGTTACTGAAGGTAAGTAATATTTTCTTATTTGGAAAAGTTCTAAATCCACAGGAAAATACATTGGGGAGTTTACTCCATGATATAGACTGTATGGGTGGAAGACTTTTGATGTAGTACTTTATTTCAAGCCTGGTAAATAGGCTTCCGACACCAGTGCTGTCAGTTGACCCTATCAAAGTCTCCAGTGCACACTGTAACAAATTAGCAGATTACTTTCTGAATAAAATTGAGGACATTTACTTGCACTTCCACCTTGCAACATTGCTGCAAGGTCTGAGACAGCAACGCCAGCCGTGGACAACTCTCCTGTGGTCCTACTCAGTTCGCTGTCCTCTCTATACTTGCCTTCTTTTCGTACTCTTTGCAGTTACGTGAAATCAGGCTCCCCTGAAGATCCATTTAAGTCGGGTATTTTCATTAAAGTAAAGAACCAGCTCCTTCCACCTTGCTTAGAATTAGTCAATTTTTACCATCTCTGGATGCCTCTAAGCCCGAAAACGTCTGTCCCATCTCCCTCCTGCCCTTTCTTGCAGAGGTTACAGAGCGATACGTGAATGGCGTGCTAACTAGATTCCTAGAAGACAACTGCATTGTCGACGTTTCACCAAATGGCTACCGGCCTGCGCACAGCACGGAATCTGCTCTCCTTGCTGTTTCTGAACATCTTCACAGTGCCTTGGATGAAGGCAGATCCTCAGCCCTGATCCTGCTCTACTGAAGTGAACGCATTTGATATTGTATCTCATCAAATCCTACTCGAGCGCTTTCAGGACATTGGCATAGGAGGTGCCGTGCTCTCCTGGTTTGCTTCCTTCCTTTCTCAGCACTCTTTTCAGGCAATTTCTCCCTCTTATAGCTCTCAATCCCACATGTTGCAGGGCTTGTCTTTAAGCCCAACTTTGTTTAACATATACATCCATCCTTAAGCTCAGGTGTGGAATTTTCAATGCTTATGCTACTATCGTATGCAGATGATACTCCGTTTGTACTATCACTCTCGGACAATCCATCGCAAGACATGAACATCTTCCAAAAAGATATGCTTGTGGTGGCAGAGTGGATGACATACAACTGCTGCCTACGCCTCAGTGCTAACAAGACCGAGATCCTTCTCGTTGGAAAACAAGCTGTTAACTAAGATGGTTGGCAGAGCTTGCCTGGCACGAAGATGGGCGCCTTTTAGGTGTGCTCTCACGACCGTCGCAAAATGCTCCATTATCCTGGTGCCTAAACGTATGCACATTTAAAATCTCCCAAGCTAACGACATCTAACTACAAGCGCTAGCTATTCCTGCTGAAAGAACGGCATTCCGATGTCCGGAAACAGCTAAGGGGTGAGATGTGGCTCTTGGAGATTGGGCCTGGTCCGGGACAGACCACCCCTGCCTGCACATTGCTGCTTGTCCTCCTGGACTGTGGGTCTGGTTCTGGTACCTGATGTTGGGCTTGAAGGAGAGAACAAGCAGCGCAGCCGATGGTGCAGGTCCCATCTTTGGCATGCCTGACCTTGCTGTGGATGGCTGGACGCAGCACTGTGGCCCACCAGAACGAGACCAGTGGTGGTGATCCTGCGCGAGGTTGAGTGTGTCGGCCCTGCTACCAGCACTGCTACCAGCGAGTGCGTATGTACACACATGGAACCACTATAGCTGGAGTAGCCCTGCTTGGACTGGGATGCTGAGTAGATCGCTGCGCCCCTGCCTTTGATGAGCGGCGGTGGGCCATTGCTTGCGATCTCTTCTCTCTGCCTGACATCTGGCTGGACTGTTTTGATTGTTGGTGCAATGCTTCCACCCACCGCCCTGTGGCCTAAGGTGGGCACGCTTCATTACACATTGGAGGGTGATCTGTCATCTGGGACCGCAGGGTGGGGGCCCCATCTGCCCTCCCATTTATAACATTAGTAATGCAGCCCATTGCTTCCCACCGGACCGCTACCCTGAGAGTATAGTAGCCTGCGCTCCTGCACAGGTTCTCACATGTGCCTTGGGGCCCCTGTTTACTCTAACTGCACCTGACCACAATCCCTCCTGTCATGGCTCTGGACTGCTGGCAGAGGCTGGGGTAAGTCTGTTGCATAGGAAGAGATGTTGGGACCTCCTCGATTGCTCTTTGAGACATGCTTCTGCGCCCCCTATAGCTTTTTCTGTGCTCAGCCTTGTTTCATTGTGGAGTGTGTGCTAAACTTCCACCCTCCCCGGGGCCGACTGGATGGGCAATGGTGCTCGTCTCTGCCCCGCCCCCCACACTGCGCAGAGTTGCTGGTCTGGACTCGTGCAATTATGCAGAGTGGCGAGAGAGAGCCCCCTGCATGCTCCTGTTCATTGCACTTTTTGGCACCCTTTGTGTTCTTGGGTGGTCCCCCCCTGACATCGTTGTGATGGCCAAGACAGATAAATCCCAAACTCAATTGCAATTTGATTCACGCAAGACCTCAAAGTCCCGCGAGGAGGGAGCGGCCAGTTCAGGACCAGCTACGGAGGACTTGGAGATGGAGGGGGACGCTGACTTGAAACATATTTTTACAGCTATGCATCACAGCCTTGAGAAGATAGATGGTAAGATTGGTACCTTAACATTTCGGATGGATCAGATGTCAGAAAGGGTGGACAAGGTGAGCATCTTGATACTGTAGAACATCGGGTCTCTGAAACCGAAGATGGGCAGGCCACCTTCTCCACTGCGCATAAGCGGATGGAAAAGATCTTACTTGCGCTTCAGGCAAAGGCAGAAAACCTTAGCCTGCTCACGCAGGAATAATTTGAGATTAGTTGGTATAGCTGAAACCACCAACATAGACATTATGGAACGATACTTTGAACAACTCCTCATTAACTTCCGGGGACGTGATACCTTCTCTGAGGTCTTTGTGGTGGAGCGGGCTCACCACTCTCTTGCACCATGCCGAGTCCTAGGGGTTAGCACCCATCCTATAATAGCAAGATTACTCAACTAATGACAGTGATGCTGCTTTACGTAAAGCACAGGATCTGAAACACCTCCGGCATGAGGGCTCGGATATTTCACTATATCCTGACTTCACGCAGCAGGTTCAAGAGGCTAGACGTCTCTAAGCTCTGACCAAGAACAAGTTGCACGAGCTACAGTTGCAGGACAACATGCTTTACCCAGCGAGGCGGCGGGTCATGGTGGATGGCAAGGCTTTGTTCTTCAATGATCCCAAGCAGTTGCAGCAATATCTCAAGCTGAGGGAATGGGCAAGAACTAAACACAAATCACCAGTGGTGGATCCAGAGGACGCTGGAGGCAATCAGGACACAGAGGAATGAGACTGCCATTTATAGCTAGCTGCTTACATTTTTCTGCATGGAAGTTGTACTGATGTTTGGGGAGGGTCCCCCCTCCCTCTCTCCCCCCTGCCAGGCCTGTCCTGACTGCGCAAATTGTCGGGCTTGCCTCTCACTCTGGGGGTGCTAGGCTGCAGAAGCTGGTGCTAAGGTTCCTCGGATGCCCACAGTTGACTATCCCTATTGTATTCCTGTTGTCACTTGAGAGTTTGTGTTGTGTTCAGTGATGTCGCTTCCTGTTTACTGATTCATTATCCTTGAAATACTAACTGAGACTGACATGCTAGTAAAATGTTATATTTCTACTCTCTGCCCCTGCAACATTTTTCTTGTAGTACAGCCCCTGGTGACACTAGGCTACCTGGGGCTTTAGGCTTGTGTAACATCTGCCTCCATGTGTGCACCACCTGTTACTGTTCGGGTAGTTATGGGGAGGGGTCTGAGTGGGTTGACATATTGCTGTGTATGTTGTGGGTATTCATGGCGAGGGTTGGTTATGTCTGTTTGTTAGCCAATGGCATAGGTTGCAAATATTGTATGATGCATATTTGGTTGTGGTGCAATGTGGTATACAGTTTTTAGATGAAGTATGTAAGGACCGCTTCTTTGCTTTCTTACATGGATTATCTGGGGTCTAACCGACTGTAGGAAGATCAGGAGGCACAGAACAGTTGTAATATTACATGAAACTCACCTGCCACTGGACGCCAGTGTGCTAACGTAGTGCAGAATGCAGGGTACCTGTTGTGCGGTGGACTTTACAACTCATGCCCATGGCGTCCTGATCTAAGTATGCAGGGATTCGGGAGTCTGAATTTGAGAGACATGTATAGACCAAGCGGGTAGATTTGTGATAGCAAAATGTTATAAAGATGGTCTGGCGGTCCTGTTAGATGAGGTGTATACTCCTGATTATGATGACGCGCAATTCTACCATTCATTTCATAGGCGCCCCACCTCCCCCCGAAGAGCCTCAATGGCTGCCCATTCCTAAATAGACATAGCTACTCAGTAAGGTTTGATAGCTATTTGGTGCCACAGGTTTCCGACGGGCACGGGGTATAACCACTATTCAATGGTACATGACATTCATACACGCATAGACGTGGCTCATGTTGAGCGAGCTGGTGTCTAGGGTCCATAATTGCGAGCCGCTGCCGCGAACTCATGCTGATCGCTCTACGGTGCTGGTAGGACTCAAACTAGGTCCTTAGAGGCTGACTGCCTTTTCCTGTTGCTTTCCCCCATATTCGCTACTAGACACTGTTTCATGAAGAACTGGCGCAGGCGATTGACAATTTCTTCTGCATCAATACGGGATCCGTTGACAAATCCACAACACTCAGGGAGGCATTTAAGGTTTACATACAGGGAGTCACAATATCCAAGAATTCTGTTGTTCCATTACTGCGGGACCGTATGACCTGCCTCGAGAAGGACGTTGTGGTATTGGAGTTAATGGATCAGGAGATGGCTGATAGCCGACTGCTTCATGACATTAAAACTCCTATTGATGATTTGTCGGAGACTGCTCAAAGCGAGGTGCACTATCTAGAAAAATATGCTACTGCATATATATGCAGATATATGCAGAGAGGGGAGCACCCATGTGCCTCTCTTGCAGCATTGTTACGTCCCTAACTGGAGTTCGATGTTATACTTGCACTTGAGGTGCAAGACAGACTGGACCTGGTACTCCATAGCACTGACCACGTCTCTGATCATTTCCATAGATATTATGCTGACCTCTACAGGTCGCAGATTCCGCATGATAAAATAGCGATGATTGATTATTTGGCACATATACTTATGACCTGTCTTACCGATGAACACAGGAAGCATTTAATGGCACATCTTTGCCCAGATGAGGTACGCGTTGCGCTTAAATATATGGCGTCCTGGAAGACCCCGGGTATGGATGGGCTCACTTAAGCCCTTTATAAAGCCTACCAAGACTTATGTATTCCCCATTTAGTTATGTTATATGAAGAAATGGTAGAAACTGGTATCATGCCCACCTCAATGCGCAAAGCCCTAATAGTAACTCTCCTGAAACTGGGCAAGCCGCCTGAATGCTGCTCATCCTACAGGTCGCTGTTGCTGTTAAATGTTGATACCAAGGGGGCGTGGCCAAGCTGAGCTGCAAAATGGCCACTCACTGAGAGGGCTCTGCTGGCCAAGCCCACTAATCCGTCCGTTATCTGAGCGCATCCTGCTGATTCACGGCCTCACCTAGAGCCAAATGCTATTTAAATAACTGTCCAGCACGAAACGCGACTTCCCAGAGGCCTGGGGGCCTTGATTCCTGTCCCAACGATCGTGCGGCTCTGTGGTCTGGTGCGGCCCGTCACGCGCGACACCGGCAGCGGGCCAGGACTGCAGTGGGAGAGGCAGCCACCGGCTCAACGATCCTGCCGCCCTGAGGACACCGGACACCCAATCGGTGTGGAGCGATAAAAAGAGCGCCTGAAAACCTGCCTGAGCAAGCTGCGACCTTCCCCCCCCCCCCCCCCGTTGCCCGAGGGAGCCACGGCCCACGAGACCGCGTCGGCAGATCTGGTGAGTTGCGGGCACAGCCTGGGCTGGGGCGGGAGCGCGGTGCGCCAGAGTGGGAGACCTGCACCGGGCCTCTGCCACTAAGTAGGGGGCTGTGGGGTTCTTTGTCCTGCTGTGGCAGGGGGCGCCTCTCGTTCGCCCATGGGACCTGTCGCTCACAGCACCGGCCGTCCAGGCTGAGTGGAGCACAGGCATCGGTGCGGGAGCAGGAACCCTGGGAGGGCGCAAGCCGCACAACACGGCATAAGCAAAGGGACATCACCCAGCGGAAAGACACCGCAGCAACGAATTACAACACCTGCAATCTCACAGCAAGCAGGATTATTCGGCATAGACTAACAATTGCGACACTGGCAACAGAGTACTAAATGCGACTTTGGGGGCAGTTCACATAAGGCCAGCGCAATACTGACGGCCCAATGACCGAACCCCCAGGAAGCCGGCTTTAAAACCTTGTGCAGCTTCACGAGCTGGGGGCTGGAGCAGCTAGTGCCACCCAAGAAACACACCCAAGATGACACTAAGTTAAGTGCGTGCTCAGTGCAACAGCGCAGCGAGTGGAGGCTTGGGGCGGGCCATGAAGCGCATGATCTGCAACAACGGCTCCCCCCTGCACAGACATTAACACGGCGACACCCCCAAACTGGTGCTGTTAAGCGGCGGGCTTCCTACTGTGCCAAGGAATGGGAAAACCAGATGGGAAGCAGCCTAAACTAACCTTTGACAAAAGGGTGACGAGACAAGCCTATACTAACCTTCGACGAAAGGGTGACGAGACAACACGAAGGCAGCTCCATGCAGCCCGCTGAAATGGCTGGTGCAGCCATGGATGTCACGCAGGAGGAAAAATTGCGGTCTATGCTGAGGGAGGTGTTGGCTAGCCTACAGACAATTGACTCTAAGATAGACTCAATGGCTGCACGCTTGGATAATGTCACGCAAAAGGTTGACAAGCATGAAGCCAAATTGGACACGTTAGAAACTAGAGTGTCCGAGACTGACGATCGCCAGATAGAAACGCATGAAAAATTGCTGTGCATGGACAAAGTTCTCCAAGTAATAAAAGCAAAGAATGATGATTTGGAAGCAAGGTCCGGCCGCAATAATGTTCATGTGATTGGAATCCCTGAGTCCACACACATTACAAGCATGGAAAAATACGTTGAACATATGCTGAAGGATTCCTTTGGGAACGACCTCTCGGAAATATTTTTAGTTGAGCGAGGGCACCGCACACTGGGCCCAAAACCACCGCCAGGCGCTCCTGTGCGCCCACTTCTTGCTCGACCCCTGAATTATCCGGATAGGGAAACTGTGCTGCATCTTGCCAGAGAGAAGGGCGTGCTCCAGCATCAGGGCAATAAAATAACTATATATCTGGACTTCACGCAACAAGTACAGGCAGCGCGCCGTGAATACACACAGGCCAAGAAGCTGCTCCAACAGGCTGACATCAAATATGCACTACTCTACCCTGCCAAGTTGCGAGTGCAAACGGATGGCAAACCTATAGTCTTCACGGATGCAAGCGCTGCATGCAAGTTTGCCAAACAGGAGCTGAAAAAACGACAGGCGGCGACTCATGATAGGGAAAGATCACCAAGCAGCAGACTGAGCAACAATGATGATGGAGGATGCTGATAGTCGTAGGATCGTCTGATCCAATCCTCCACTGTCTGCTAACACAAGTATAGAGATCATTGCTTATACTCGTCTCCATCCCAATCAAGCGACGTCTGAAAGATTGAGAAGTCAGATCGCCATAACTCTGCCGCGAGTTAGCATAAAAACTGATCCAGATATAAGTACCATACCATGGAAGTCAAACTGCAATGTACTCGGCCACCCTGCTTTACCAGGCAGGGGCGTATGCAGGTGACTCTACTCCCCCAATGGAGAATTCTCATCAGTCCTAGGCTCGCCTAGGTTGTTCTCATAAGAGTTGGGCTAGTTAAGGGGATGAATGCACAACCTAATTGGGGGGTTGGTGTGGGTGGGTAGGAGAAGTTCATTGTTTCTTTTGTTTGTTCTGCCGCTTGTTCTACTGCCAATGTCTACACGAGCTAAACTCCATTGAGTGTCACATTTGCATGGGGGTCAGACATTTCTCTCAAGGGGAGCCACAGGGGACAGAAATTCTCAGAAAGCACACAACGCACAGGATGTACACATGTTAAGATGTCCACACTTAAATGGAAACGCACCTGACAGAAACGACGCACACGCGGCTCAACTCCGGGGGTGAGATATGGCTGTCTAACTACTCCAATTACTCCCAGGGGGTGGAGATTTTAATATGGAGAGTGGTTCCCCGGCAAACACAATAGACAGTGATTGACCCCGAAGGGCGATACGTAATATTACACAGTGCATTATATGGTCAGCAGTTACCATTGTCAACGCATATGGACCCAATATAGACGACCCCAAATTTTCCACCGGCTATGGCACAGGATTCAAGTGATAGGGGCATCAGCGCTGTTGTGGGGGGGACTTGAATATCGTCCTATCACTGCAAGACGACAGAATGAGCACTTCACGCACACACCACACAAGGGCAGCCGCAGCATTGTGCAACATAATTAACGACCATTACTTATTATATACATGGCGGGTGTTAAATCCCAGGGCTCGCGAAGGAGCTTGCATCACCCACCAACACAGTGCGTGGTCCAGACTCGATTTCTGGTTAACCTCAAGAGATGTGCACTCTTGGACATCCAACATCACGTATCACTCGTGCACACTCTCTGATCCTGCGCCTGCCATAATTCAACTCCTTGTTCCCAGGCAGTACATACAGCCTTTCACATGGCGTCTCCCTCCAAACGCACTACTAGATTTGGTGTTCAGAGAGGAGGTCGGGGTTAAGATTACGGAATATTTCGAATTGAACACTGGTACAGTTGATTCAATGGGCACAGTATGGGAGGAATTCAAGGTGGTGACGCGCGCGACCTGCATAGCCCTACAGTCTGGAGTACTCAAAGACATTAGGCGCTGCCTAAACAAACTAGAAGGTGAGATCCGTGAGTTAGAGCAACAATATTTCCATGCCCCGACCCAGGCTTATTAAAACAGATCCGTGTCAAATAACGGCATTTCAGGAAGAGGCAGAGAGGGAAACAAAATTTCTCCACAAATACTCGCAGGCGAGAGGGGGACAGATCAGGGAAGACACTGGCGAATCTCCTGAGAACCCCAAGAAGTGTAAATAACATTATAGAACTTAACCCCGAGTCGACCCCGTCCAGAATACCGACAAAGGTCCTAGCCACCATGAAAAATTTCTATTCACAACTATACACCACGCAAGCGGACCCAGCAGAATCTGTTATAATAGATTATTTAGGCACACTAGAACTGTTATGGTTAGGAAGGGCTCATTGTTAATACCTTGACGAACCGTTTACTGTGAAAGAGGTACAATTTGTGATTCAGAGCCTCCCAGCGATCAAAGCCCCGGGTGCCGATGGTCTCACAGCACAATTCTACAAAGAATATGCGGAGATCCTTGCACCTCACCTCCTGGGGGTATATCAAGAAGCCATGCTCGACGGGATTCTACCACAGACCATGAGGGAAGCCATCATAATTACATTATTGAAACCAGGCAAAGACCCCACACACTGTGCTTCCTCTAGACCACTTTCATTGATTAATCTGGACACAAAAATCTTTGCTAAACTATTGGCCAAAAGGCTACAGTCTCTGCTGCCAATGATAATAAGACCGGTTCAATCCGGGTTTGTGCCAGGATGGTCTACCTCACACAATCTCCGCCCACATTGCTAAACTACCTGGCCCCCCATGTACCTGCAATAGCCGCGCTGCTGGATGCAACAAAAGCATTTGATTCTTTAGAATGGAAGTTCCTCTTTACCCCTCTGGCTCGTCTGGGTCTGTGGCCTGTCTTCATACAGCAAATAAAGCTGCTGTACACATTACCCACTGCCAGAATTTGAGTAAATGGATTAATATCAGAGCCCATAAACATCACGCGTGGCACACGCCAGGCCTGCCCGTTATCGCCTCTATTATTTGCTAAGGCAACTGAGCTATTAGCAGCTAGACTCGGACATAATCACGCTAATCGGGGCATCGGTTTTACTACTAGGGGGCTGAGGGTGTCCATGTATGTGGATGACATCACCCTTTATCTAACTGACCCAGCTGTGAATTTCTAACCCATCACCAGGGAACCAGTGAGATATGGAGGCCTCTCAGGCATTCAAGTAAACTGGACGAAATCCACCATACTCCCACTAACCACAGGAACACCTTCTTTTGACACTGAGTATCCCATCTCCTGGGCC
Organism: Triturus cristatus; assembly: GCF_964204655.1. Classification (NCBI taxonomy): domain Eukaryota; kingdom Metazoa; phylum Chordata; class Amphibia; order Caudata; family Salamandridae; genus Triturus; species Triturus cristatus. The sequence continues at coordinate 207,944,451 of NC_140595.1, read as the reverse complement.
GATGGTCTGATTCGCTATCTTGGGGTTTGGATCAGCGGCAATATGCAAGAAATATGGTCTGTGGATTACGATAGAACGATAGACTGGATCGAAGAACAAGATAAAGTGGTGGAAACACCTACCGATATCCCTGTCGGGTCGCATAGCCATTACCAAAATGATTATCCTTCCCAAACTACTATACTTATTTGCCAACATTCCACTACCATTACCCGCACATTTCTTCAGGCGTCTCCGGTCATATGTGATTGCGCTAGTGTAGGCCGGCAAGCAGCCTAGGATAGCCTGGAAAATACACTACCTTTGGAACAAGGGGGACTTGGTGCTCCGGATTTTGCACTGTATGCTTATAGTGCACATGCCCAGTTCTGGCAGTACCCAATACCATTCCAACCGCATGTGGCCATTGAAGTAGATAGGTTTGCACCCTTCCCCCTTAACACGGCACTATATCAGGGATACAAACGCCCATGGGACGAGATAAACACCACAGAAACTTTGAGATGGGCTTGGCACGGTCTATGCATGCATGCTAACATACCCAGCCTATACGCACCGGCCATGCCATTAGCTAATAATCCACTGATCTTCCCGCTGCAGGACAAGACTGCCCAGCATAGGGCAAGAATAAACCCGATAGTAACTGGTGCAGAACTATACCCAGAGGGGCACTTCCTGATGCTCCAGCAAATGTGCTCCCCCTCACAGCCATCAGCATTAGATGCGCTTATGTATTATCAAATACGTTCTGCATGTCGCGCTAGATACAACACATTTCCTGAAGCTCCCCACCATTGCCTGCGTTAGAACACTTTCTAACGGTAAACTCCCCTCGCAAATTGGTGACATGCCTATATACTATCACTCAGAAAGAGTCCCCTGTCATTGTCCCCGCATCCCGCACGGCGTCGGAGGCGGACATAAGAGGGACGATCACAGATGCGATGTGGAAGTTCTGTTGTGGTCAACTGGAGCAACTATCCCCAAATTATGGACTAAGATGATTTCACTTCAAGTACATACACCGCTTGTACCGCACTTCTACACAACTGTGCCGCATGGGATTGAGGTCGGATGCGTCCTGTTGGCGCTTCAGAAGCCCGGGTGCGAATTTTATACATGTAGCTTGGGAGTGCATGATTATAGCCAATTTCTGGATTACATTTTTTAACCACATTGAGTCTATCACTGGGCAGACAATGTCGAGGACCCCTATAGTTGCACCACTGGGCTATGTACGTGATACTCCACCTTCGACAAGAAGGCTAGCGGCGCTGCTATTGTTGATGGCCAAAAGGCAGATGGCATTACATTGGGGAGCAACAACTCTCCCCCAATACAGGCCTGGATAAGGGACATACCATACTGCAGGGACCATCTGACCTGTTACTGGGAGCTATTGCCAGCCAAATACCGACCCAAGGACATATGGGGCCCATTCACAATCTGGCTTCAACATCTAGACAGGGACGAGATATAGAGACACTTTGTTGTACGCAGAGAGTGCCCCCCCCCCACACACATCGACAGATAAAGTGCAGGGTTAAAATTGTGTTTGTGACAAAATGGACAAAGAGTTTGTAGTAATCAAGCCCACATCCAGAATGTAGTTTAAGGTAGATTTATTGAGGTTGGTTACAAGATGTAGGTTAGATGTAAATAAGCCAGTAATAAGCCCCACCAGGAGCAGCCAGCCAGGCGCTCAGCCCATCTCCAACTGTGAGTTCCCACTCCCAACATTCCATCTTACATCATTCAGGCAACATTCCACTGGCACATCGTGAACCATAAGACCAGGATACTACATATCCTCCTTTCTTCCACAGAAAAGAAAACCGTAACAGGTGAAGTGAAAAGGAGAAAAGCAGAAACAAGATGGAGAAACTAGATGCAACGAAATAGAGAACCAAAAGGAGACCAGAATGGATAGTGAGAGAGACACAAAGATAACAAAGTTGGCAAAGTAAACTTAAAACCATTACCCATCCTCCTTTCCATACACAAAGAGAAGAATGAAACCGAAAAAGAGACGAATGAAAAAGAGACGAATGAAGAATAGAAAAAGAAACCATTAATGAGTGTCCTCTGCATACCCACTGGCCAGGTAGAGATACAAGAAGGCAGCTCACATCAGGAGGAAACAAGACGACAGAGGAGAAAGAAATGCAAATACTCATTCTTCCCTGTCAAAAGCATGAAGAAAGAAATTACAAATAGAAAAATACAACTGGGCTAAAAACTAGAACAATTGAAACGCCCAGAGTAACGTAACCCATGCACCATGGCGACTTAAAACAAAACACCCGCTAAGGGTAAAGACATTTGCCTATGCATGGGCAACCTCGAGTGGAGGTATAGATACGTGCACCGTTGAAAACAAAAACATGACCAACACTAGACACCTTAGGAAAGGTCAAATGTGCACTGCAGTGAAGGCAATAGACAAATAATGTGATGTCCACCTACGGACGCACCTCAACTAAAGGTAAAACTGTTATAGACAAAAAACAAGGAAGCGCAAGGCGACTTATACCTACATTTATCGTGAAGCGCAGGGCGGCTTACACACAGGACAAACGTGAGGCGCAGTGCGGCTTACACACAGGATAAACGTTACCTTTTCGGGTAGGAACCCGTATGCATGGGTAGGAACCCATGGCCAATCTCTTTGAAAAGAGATGCGCAAGGCATGCAAAAAGGACTGACACCCTTGCATAGATCTTTTGTAAAAAGACAAGCGAACTAAACACATGAGAATTATGCGTACAGTGAGCAGATGGGACTTAAACCCATTGCTGGCAAATGGGACTAAAACCCATTGCGATCCCGGTGTTGGGAGACACATGGCATGCAAAAGACAGTAAACAATGGACTAATTACGACGTGTACCCAGACGATATGTACCTACGGGGTGAATACCTAGAGTCCATAAACAATAATGAGACCTAAGCAATCAAGCGAAGCAATAGCGTTTGAAACACAACGTAATGCCATGGAGCTGTGACACACGCCGGTGAGCGACTACTCACCCGAGTAGCAATGCCTTCAGCACAAACTTTCAGATTCAACCGTGCTAACAGCATAAGTACATATGGTTGAAGATGGAGTAAACGACACGACAATAAAGGCATACAGAAACTAAATGCTGTGCACAAGAAAACAGACAGGCAGTCTTAAAATGTGGTGTGCCTGTCACCGTAGTGAAAAAAAAAAACACAGATATGCAAAAGGACCATGAAAAAAAACGAGCATGAGCCAGACGACTTGCAACTCGTGGGCTTGTGAAGCAGCCTCCAACCACAGAGAGTTTTATAGCAGAGCATCCCTGTCCGTAAGAAAAATACCTTCATGTTGCAGTTTTCGAAAAACCACGAGCAAAAGAGAAGAGCGTGTAATTCTTGCTCCCACGACGGCTCCGCTGACAGAGTAAACTTGAAATAACTTTATTTAAAACGTGGTTGGCAACACATAGAAAGTGTGACAAAACGTGGTTGGCAGAATGACACTCCGTGCAATAGCAAATCACGTAGATGATTCCAACCCCAAGATGGCGCCACGCTATCCCACGCCGTGCAGGGTGGTTCACGGCACGTCAATGCCTCCAAACGCTGATGGGCAAACACGGAGCTTCGAAGAACGTCACAAGAGGCTCCAACGCTGTTCCGCGCGACACCATGGGCCAGGTAAGGTGCGCATGACAAATTTAAATTTGAAATAAAGCGCAACTGCCAAATTTTACAGGCCTCCGCAAAGCAAAAAAACATATCTTCGACAGGAATAAACCCAAAACTAAGCTTGCGATGTCATTCTCCTCCTCAGCACCAGGTAGAGAGAACCCAAAATGACGATCAAAATCAAATGCAAACAGTCAAAGAAAAATTGTTGACACCTTCAGGCTTACAAAGACCTCAGTGCTCACGAGGGTTGCCGATTTTCTTAAAATCCCATTCACTGTTACCAAATCACAAAACATGATGCTGGATCATGTAGAGGTAAAGCAAATGCAGCGCTAATAATATGTCACACATCGAAATAATGATGAACACCCTGTCAACAGTCTTATGTAAAAGCGCACTTTGCTCTGGAGATGAAAAGCGCTGATAACACACATTGAAGATAGCTTGGCTTACCCTCTCTTGAAGGCACAGCACATGAACATGGCGTTGCAGAGTGTGTGACTTACCCTCTCTTGAGGGCACAGCACAGGCTTACCCTCTCTTGAGGGCACAGCACCTGACAAAAACGTTGTAGAGTGTCAGGCTTGGACTGCAACTGAACAGACACTGTAGGTACAGCAAACAGAGACTTGAGCTGCAGTAGAGACCGGAACTGGCACTGTAGCGTAAAGGGCGACCGTTGTAGAGGTCACTGGTGGGGCTGATGTGTGCCAGTCGTTGAGTTAACGCAGCTGTAGTTACAAGAGTTGTTTTATCTTGAGAGTAGGTACTCCAGACTTGAAGATGAAGGTTTCAGAGGTAGCAGACGCAGGTTCTTTAGTTCAACTCGTCGCCAATAAATTGTAGTAATCAAGCCCACATCCAGAATGTAGTTTAAGGTAGATTTATTGAGGTTGGTTACAAGATGTAGGTTAGATGTAAATAAGCCAGTAATAAGCCCCACCAGGAGCAGCTAGCCAGGCGCTCAGCCCATCTCCAACTGTGAGTTCCCACTCCCAACATTCCATCTTACATCATTCAGGCAACATTCCACTGGAACATCATGAACCATAAGACCAGGATACTACAGAGTTGTGTATAAATAAAATGCGGATGCCTTCCCAGATTATAAAGTTAGATAATGCTGTGAAAGTGAGACTGGCAATGTACTGTATTGATGATAATAATGTGAACGTTGCGGCTTGTTCACCTGGATTGTAAATGTTTCTTTATGATTGATGACTACAAAAACTCAATAAAAATGTCTTTTTTTTTAAAAAAAATGTTGCTACCAAACTTTACGCTAAAGTCTTGGCTAACCGTTTAGCACCACTGCTCCCAAGCGTGGCGGAGCCGGAGCAAGCAGACTTAATCCCTGGATGGAGTCTGTCTATTAACCTCTGGGCGTTGTTCAGAGCCATCTAACGTATAGATCCAGAGACACGAGCGGCAGCAGTGATCCTTGATGCGGAAAAAGCATTCGACTGTTGATTGGGGATTTATGTTGGCATTTTTAAGGTGCATAGGTGTAGGGGAGATCTTCTTGCAACTGGTGTCAGTCCTGTATGCATCACCAACCGCCCACATGTGGGTCAGTGGGGTGGTGACTGCCTCCATCGATAGCACTAGGCAAGGATGGCCCCTTTGGTCCCCCTTTTGTACGCTCTTGTGGCTGAGCCGCTGGTGTGTGCGCTCCGGGAAAACCATAGACATCGGGGCTTATGTTTTCAAGGCTATCAGTAGGTCATCTCAGCGTATGCAGACGACACCTTGTTGTATTTTGACGATCCGGAAAGGAGCCTCGCCCCTTTGTGCGAGGTCGTGTGATTCGGGGGCATTCTGGCCTCCGGGTGAAATGGGAGAAGTCTACCTCGGTTATGAAGCCAATTCCATTTGAATATTCATTACTTTGGTCAATGGACTCTGTACGCTATTTAGGTTCATATGGATCCGGCAGTGTTTCTCCTCAATAATTATGGGCGAGCAGTAGAGAGGCTTTCTGAGTCCATTGACCAATGGATTAAATTTCTGTTTTCACTTATCGGCCCAGTAGCTATAATGAAAATGGTGATGTTGCCGAGGTTCTTATCCCTGTTTCAAAATATCCTGATCTTGCTGCCTAAAGTGGTGTTCTATAATCTCTGCGCACTCATGATCCGACAGGCCTGGGCAGGTAAACAACCAAGCGTGCGTGGGAGACTCTCACTGTAGCAATACCAAAGGGAATGATGGACGGAGCGTTTGAGCAAATCAAACACTCACCCCCAGTCAACTGATCTGGGTTTAATCCATCATCATTCTTTAGCTCACTCCACCACCCCAGTTCAGACATGGCCATATGCAAATCAGTCTGACCCTGTGCCTCATGGGAACAGTCCAGCCCGAAATGCCAAGCCATGTCTTCCCTGGACCGGAAACAAGCATCCTGGGACCGGTTTCACTGTACTCTTCGAAATGGGTGGCCTTAATGCTCCAGATGTTGAAACCTATTAAAGAGCGGTGTAGTGTATGTTTGCTCACTATTGGAATCATGGTCCAACGATTTACCGCATTTAAACCTCTAACGCAATGCTGCCAATCCATAAACGTTGTCTCAAGTGTTATTTAGAGATCTGTCGCTGAAAAAAGGTGTCTTTGACTCATTGACTATCACAGTCTGCTCCTGGCGCGCCCTCCTTGAGAGGTAGACTGGGTCTTACAGTGTTCGCAACATACATCATTTGCTTGGTGCTCTTGGTTCTCTATGGATCGGAAGCAGGGTGTTGCTGCTGTCGTAGTGGAGATAGTTATTTGTACAGTGGGGGACTTCTTTTAGGATGGCACAGAGTGCACATGGGAGATGGTCCGGGAGCGAAGTAATAAACCCACGGCTCTCCTCCAATTCTTGTACTTCAGTGTGCAACACACATTGAATGAGTTATTAAGAGATGACCTTTTGGAACTGCCTGAGATTTTGCCATTGATCTCTCTGGTGTAGATAAGTACACCTACCCGTCTAGGTATGAGGTTTTATGCGTTTGCACAGTAAGGGCATAGGACTGGAGTACTCAGGGCCAGACTCAAATATCAGGGGGACTTTGGGACAGTAATTACTGACAAGCAGTGGCGGTTCCTAAGGATAATGCTATTAACATTTTATTTTTCACTATTGGCTGTAAAGGTGTGGGTGGGGCTGTGCTGGCCGCAGAGTGGCGGCGGAGTGGTGGGCACTCGTAAAGTGCGCATGACAGTTTGGCGGTCCGTCTTGGGCTGGCCAAACAGTCATGTGAACTTTGAATGTTCCCCACCAGGCTATAATACACAGCCTAGTGGGGAACGTGCCCAGGCTCCCAGTCCCCGCCTGAGCACCGAATCATGGCGCTCAGACCAGTCACAATGCTGGTGTAAAGCAGCATTTTGATTGGCACGGGGAGTCAGGGTGCTCCCTGTTCTTGCGTCCTGGATGAAGAGTATGGGAGAGCCTGCCGCCAGGAAGGTAAGTGTGTTTTTCTTCCCCCCCCCCCTTTCTTTTTTATTTAAAAAAAAAAACATTTTAACACTGCCTCACCACTACTCCCCGGTAGCAGGCGCTACTGCTGACAAGGTATGGCAATATTGCTGCCCCGTTATCAGATCTATTTTGTTGAACAGTAGGCACAGACTACTGCACTTCAAGTATATAAATAGGATCTATTACACCCTCGAGTGACTCCGTAAATATGGACTCTACAACACTGCAAATTGTCACAGGTGTGGAGTGAAGGGTGCAGGGTTTGCACATCTTGCATGGTTCTGCCCTGGGATACAGGATTTTTGGCGAGCTGTTTTCTGTGAACTAGAAGCTATCATAGGCGAACACCTGGAGTTTACTCCTCTGTTGGCATTACTGGGGCATGACAGAGAGGTACAGAGTGCAGCCAGGCGATTAGTGGCCGTAAGTTTACCACTTGCGAAGGGTGACTATGCGCAGGCCCATCGTCCCTGAAAGATTAGCACACGGATGTGACATGTTTGGTCTGAGCCTCCTGATGTTGCATTGTGAATGATATATATTTCTGTATTCCTTGGCTCATAATTATCGCTTGTCTGTATTTGCCACAATTCTTGTATTTTACTTTTTTGTTTGTTTTTTGACCTATGTGATTGACCTGGCGACCCGACTGTCGATCTTAGTTGTATAGTCTTCGCTGCCTTTATTTTTTTGCGTTTACAGCCATGTGCATTTTGCCGTACCAAATTTGAGTGCATGTACCTTTTTTGTTTATTGAATAACAAAAAATATTTTTGTTTTAAAAAGCTCTTTCCTGGGATGACCACTGGTGGACTTCTTCCCTTGGGCCTTCCCCCATATCCAAGTCCTCCATCAAAAACTTAGGAGTGTGGACGGATAACACCTTGGCCTTCGAGGTCCAAACAAATTCGGTTGTTACCACCTGTTTTGGACTCTTGAGAAGCCTTAAACCGATCCTGGGCCTCTTCGACCCTCCTGCTCGTCAAACCACCATTCAAGCGACCATCTTGTCCCTGGTGGACTACTGTAACATTCTTTACTTCAGAAGGGAGAAGAGCAGACTAGCAGCTGCATTTTGGTCTAGCTGGAGTCTTTTCGTTACAGATTTATTGGCGCCTAAGTTCCGTTCTACCTCTGGTCTTCTGCGCAAGTTGCACTGGCTCCCTGTGGACAAGCGTATTCATTTTAAGACTCATCTCCCACACGTTACTTTACTCCCAGGGGGCCCCGATCCTGAGCCAGCTTATTTCATCTTACCGGCCCACACGTTCTCTGCGAATCTGCCAACCTCAGCTTGGCCATTGTTCTGTGAGTCAGAGAGAGGGGCTGCTCTTTCCATGCCCTGGCCCCTTCTCTCTGGAATGCACGAACACTCTCCATCAGAAACACCCAACATCATCTACTTTTCAGCTAATCTTTCAAACCATGGCTTTATTCCATCTAGCCTCCTTCCCCCATTCCTGGGGTGTTGGCATTTGCAGCTGTATGTTATATAGGCTTAGTACTGGGAAGCCCCATTGTTGGGGCAGTCATGTACTCTATAAATCCAATACCATAACATTACCACCATTAAATTGGGCCCCAAAACATTGGGTTGACATAAAGTTGACTCATTTTAGTTGTTTCTTAGTTGCATCTATTTAATTTCGGTTCTCAGTTTGTACATAAGGGAGTTTTGGAGCAGCCTCCTTCAACCAGTATCATTCACAATCTGGTTCATCCATTGTTTGCTTTCATAGTGTTCATTTATGAACCCACATGCCCACACAAAACCAAAGCAAGAAAGTAGTCACTCATTTTGCTGCCCAACTATATCTAAATACTCCTAATTAAGCTTCTGCTCACTCCTGCTTAAATTCATCCACCCGTCACCATGCATCCATTATGTACCCTCACCCACAGCCATCTAACATCGATTTATTCTAATGTATAAGCAAACATCTGTGAATCTGATTCACATTGATCATTTTATTTTATAGATTATAAAATGCTATCGCCATAAATCAACATTGTCGCTTAATCAATTTAAATAGATTCCAGAATTAATTGCCATGTCAGATCCTTATATTTAAATTAACTAAAATGTATTAGTCACAACTTTAGCCAGTGTTAGCGTAGTAAATTATCGTTCATTAAAATGTTAAATGTAGTAGCTTATTAAAAAGATAGTTGCCTGCCTAAATTTTACCACACATCTAATTTCCACTTTTTATCAACCAAAAGAAACATAATCTTGTAGTTAAAGAATTCATGCAGCAACCTGCTGCTTGCAAAATGGGCATCATTATCTTTATCGTACTGTTTGCATCACCAAGGAGGTACAGAAAACCACAACCTGAATTGTTTCATGCAAGAGTTTACAAAGTGTGCATTGTACGTTCTTAGTATACGTCAAATGATGCACACCTTTAAACTGATTTAAGGTTAAAATTGGTGAATGCGTAAGGAAACCCATCAAAATACTATCCAAATATGATTGATTGCAAAACAATACATTGTTTATTTAGTGACTATTATATATTTTTCACAACTTAATGGATGTTGCATGAAGCTCTAGAACTCTTCTTTTAAAAAAAAGTTAGACTTTCCTTTGTCATCTCCACAGTACTGCTACGTACATAAATACAATATTTAACTATTTGCATGCATTTAGCATCTTTTTTATTCTTTATAAAGTTTGAATTTGCATAACATGCTTTAAGGAATCATTTTCGGGTGCTGCAATAGCAGCTAACAAAATCATAGAGCACAAATGTGAATGTTCTGTTGCAGCTTTAATTCTGAGCTTTAACACTGTTATAAAGTGCAGACACTTCGTTGAACTTTTGTGTCCAGATATATTTTTATTAGCCTGGGTACCTAAACAAGCCACTGCTTCATGAGGCAGTATCAGGGTTACCTTGGCCTTGAAGGCCAACCTAATTGCTATCAACCTAAATGCTCCGCCATCATAAATGTTCATCCATGTGTTTTTTATTCCATCTAGTGCATCTAAACATTGGTGTGTAACCAGTACTAAATACAAGTGTCATTTGAGTTTGCCATCAATCCTGAAACCAGAGTAGGAATGATCATGAACATGATTTTTCCTTTTTCAGTTCCCTAATAAAAGCACGTTTGTAACCGTAAAATAGCATTCTTTTATTAATGGAAAAAATAAGTTATGTAGTTATCTAAACCATGTTTTTAAAATTTGCTTGGACATCTCTCAGGTTTAAAACAGGATGGTGAAGCTGTAAGGAAAGGTGTTATGGGTAAGCATCAGTGATCCCAACATTGGAGTATAAACATCAAAAGGGTCAAGCAACTGTACACTAGCAACCTTATAAAATAGGAAAAGCAGGTGCCTCTGAGCTCAGTTTATGCCTGTTCTTGTTAAACATTTTCGGCGAATGGCCATGCATGTTAGACAGCTTGACACATACCCATGTCAGTGAGTGAATCACGGGTATTAAATGAAAAAGGACTGGTTATATATCTTAAATTTCGTCTTCACTGGAGCAATTTTTATGAAATCCGATTTGATCAGGATTTAATAGCTGCTTTTCAAAAACACACTTCAAATGTTTTTACAAAAGTTTTTGCCAATCCTTTTCTGACTGCATCCATTAAGGTTGTAATCTACTCATTTCCAGGCACAATTGTTTATGAATAGGATGTGGATTTATCCCCTCCACGAAGGATGTTTTTTCCCCAAAATGCAAGACTTTTGAAAACAGCCAGTTTATGGATTACTCAATATTTTAAGGTATTAATTTGAATAGTATTAGGACCAAGAGAGCTGCTTGAATCAAATTGACAACTGTAACCTCTGGAACAACTCCTTTGAAATATTTTGGTTGTTAACTAAAAACAGTTTCTAGGCCCCTTCTTGAATATGAACTATGTATGTATGTATGGTCCCATTTTTAGAGTGGGCTAATATGAACTGTGGTTTGATGTAAAGTGCTAGCCTACTAGAGACCAAAATTCAACACGTCTTGGAATCTTTGGTTTTGATAGACTCAAATATATACTGCTTTAGTGATAAAACTCAAATTTAATATCTCTTCTTTCTGTGCTTTTTCAGTGTATTTCCCACATCCTTGTGCTACATTTTTACAGCAACCATGAAAGTTTCCTTCAATTGACTAAAACTCTTCGAGAATAAATCAACTTTTTATCTATGAATCTTAGCTTGTTGTTTTCTTTTTTCCTACACTTTTCACTAAATACTAATTAAGGAAATGTTATATCAACTATTTGTGACTATGCAGGGAAACATTGAGTACTGAGGTTGCTAAAACTATAGTACATACACAACCTATCAATGGAAGTTACTAATAACCTTTGATCCATATATCCCTAAATTTCATTTTCATGATAATATTCCAGTCTGTTAGTTCTAGAAACATTGTCAATGTGACCTATTGTTGAAGAGATAGTCCTAAAATATAAATCAGTATCTTATCATTTGAAAGGTAGTGGATGGTGGTGGCTTTTAGGTTTAATGATTATATAAACATTTTTGTGCTGATTAAAAGTGGCAGGTTAATTATAAATATATTCGAGGCCTTTGCTACAACTGTGAGAAAGGTGAGCCTGGCTGCACGTCAATACCCGACTTAGCTTTTCATGCTAGAAGGCCTAATTACATTAACTCTTGGGAAATGGTTCTCTATATAAAAGATTTTGTTTGAGGCCATCCTGTCTGTTTCAGTATGTTATACACTACTTACTGTGCATCTTCAGGATCATTCTCATCGATAGGTACAAACAACTTAGGGCCTCATATAATTCCTGATTGTCAGGCTGTTCTTCATCAAGGGAATGGAATAAATTACTCCTTCGCCATTATTCCTGACGGAGGTGCCGACTGCCAAATTTCAAAAAGTCTGCCAGCCCAGAGGGCATTTCTAGCATATTTGCAGGAACCGCCGTCACAGCAGTCCCTGTCAATGCATTGTACTCTTGCTGTATGGCTCTGTCGGCATGACCGAGCCGTACATCAAACTTGCAAAGTTTCTTTTAATTTAAAATAAAAATCACAAAGCGGGAATATCTTTTTGAGATAAAAAAACACTACCCCCCTCGCCATAGAGTTTCCACCCATGGTGAGGGGTGCATTGAGCAGTTTTCAGGGCCCCTTCCCACCATGTTATTCCTCGTGGCGATGGACATTGAAAAGCAGCTATATGACCGTCCATCTTAATTAGGTGTTCAAACGTATAGCCAAATCTCAGACAGCCCTTACTCTGTTGGATTGTCGGAGAAGTATGACCACGATGTAGACAGAGTAATCTCTGCCGTTGTCAAACTGTTGTGTGCTCAAATTTAAATCGGACAGGTGGACCATAGTCTTCACGGAGAGGGAACTCCTTCACCGTTGTGACAGAGTTCCCTCTCCGCCAAGATGTAAATCAGGCTCCACAAAGTATTAGGCCATGTGAGAAATATCTCTGGGTCTTTGAAGTAGCTTTTGTTCAAATTTTATAAGCATTGATCACTGTGTTTGATATATATATATGTGATCAAGGGCTCTGGGTGGCCCGAAACGCGTAATGGCGGCAGAAGCAAGAAATAAATAATTATATGCACGAAACAAGTGGAGTCCGTTCCGTTCTTGTTTGCAAAACAACAGAAGGAGTATCGCAATATATATATATATATATATATATATATATATATATATTATCTACTGGCGGTCGCCAGTAGATAGTTATAGTTAGGACCATGTTTCCATAGGAAATCCGCAACATTCTATTTGGAATAACTTTGGCGCCGGTCGACGAATCCTCGCGAAATTTTCAAAACTAATGGGGCGCTACGCTCCGCTCCTACCCTGAAAGTCTCGGGGGGATTCGTCAAGCGGGGGCTGAGAAAAAAGGGGGGTCCCAAAACGCGTTTTCCCCATGCATTTTTCCATAGGACCTTTAGACACAGCTACAGCCCGAACGGCTGAACAGAGTTACTTGAAATTTGGCAGAGAGGTAGTCTACAGGTCAAGGATGTGCCTTTTGTAGGTTTGGTGTAAATCTGTTCAGTATTTCCTAAGAAAATAGCATTTAAATCAATATATATATCTGTAAGCGCGCTCCGAGCGCGCACCGTAAGCTTACCGTACGCGTACGGTGCCGTGCGCGATTCTGATTGGCTGTTAGATCTTAGTAAACACTCGAATCGGTCGAAACCAGGAAGTGTCGGCCGCCATTTTCTCTCTCGCACTCTGAGTGGGGGAGGAAAAACAAAGTTGGATAACATGAAAAGGGGCAGGCTGGACAGCTCCTAACCACCTAGCCTTGGTTAGGGTGTCCCAAAAGAACCCCCAAGGCCAAAAATTCAATTTTTTTTTTTTATGAAAAAACGCCGAATGCGCTTACAGTACGCGTACGGCCAAAACTAAATGTAAAAAAATAAAAAACCACATATTCCCCCCCACCGTGTGCGAAAGGAGCCAGCAGCGCACCTTTCGTGCATGGCATATTACACAATTGAACAGTTAATAGATAACTTTTAACAACGAAGCGCATAATATGTCCTCCGTGTGCGGACGGTGCGCGAAGCGCATCGTGCGTACATGGCCCATCCAGCGTAACGTGGGCACGCGGTGCGCGCACGGAACGAACTGCGTGAAGTGGGCGCGCACGCCACGAACGGCGTAAAGTAACTTAGCATTTAAAAAACCGTACAAATTCACTGAAAAAACCATAGGTTTCACACACGTTATAGTTAGGAATTAGCATTTAAAAAACCTTGCAAATTCACTGAAAAAACCATAGGTTTCACACAAGTTATAGTTGGCTGTACATTTCACTCGTAAAAAACCAATGAAATTCCACGTTATAGTTAGTGCAGGCAACTATAACTCACGCGACCGCAATCCTCTGCTGATGCTAATACTGTATTTAGACACTTATTTGCCCATGTCTTCTTCCATTAAATTTTAGCTATACATATATTACAAATATTTTTTTCTCATAAAGACACACATGTCATCAGCAGAGGATTGCGGTCGCGTGAGTTATAGTTGCTTGCACTAACTATAACGTGGAATTTCATTGGTTTTTTACGAGTGAAATGTACAGCTAACTATAACTTGTGTGAAACCTATGGTTTTTTCAGTGAATATATATATATATATATATATATATATATATATATATATATATATATATATATATTGCCTTTGTTTTTTTCACTGAATTTCTAAGTTTAAAAAAAATATATATCCTAACTGTAACTTACCTGTACCCTTTGCCTGTTGGTTTTTTCAGTGAGTTTTATATATATATATATATATATATATATATATATATATATATATATATATATTTACTGAAAAAACAAAGGGTACAGGTATGTTACAGTTAGGATATACAATTTTAAAAAAACCTTAGAAATTCACAGAAAATAACATAGGTTACAGGGACTTTAAAGTTAGGCTCAAATTGCACTCGTAAAAAACATTGAAATTCACCAGTTTTAGTTAGAGTTCAGGTAACTATAACTCGTGCCCTATGGTAACTATAAACATGCGCACCTGCCATACATAGTTTTTTCATTAATCATTTTACATCAAATGTTGCAGTGATGTTATCAAGGACGTCAAAGATGTCATGACTAATGAAGTATGTGGGTAATTAGCAATGCATGATGAGGGAGCAAGTTATAGTTACTGTAGGGTATGAGGTATAGTTACTTGAGATGACCCTAACTATAACTGCTGAATTTCATTGGTTTTATACGAGTGAAATCTGAGCCTGACTATAACATACCTGTAAACCCTGTTTTTTTCAGTGAATTTCTATGGTTTTTTTAATGCTAGTTCCTAACCATAACATCCCTCTAACCTGGGTGTGTGACTGAGTGATTGGATGTGTAAGTGGGAGTGTGGTGGGTATGTGGGTGCATGTGACTGGCTGTGTGGGTGTGTGACTAGCTGTGTAGGTGTGTGAGTGGTTGTATGGGTGTGTGAGTGGCTGTATGGGTGTGTGAGTGGCCGTGTGTGGGTGTGTAAGAGGGTGTGCGAAAGCTGTGGGTTTGCAAATGGGTGTTTGAGTGGTTTTGAGGGTCTGTGAGTGGGTGTGTGAGTTGCTTGTTGGTGGGTGTGGTTGCATGGGTGTGTAAGTGGGTGTGTGAAAGCTGTGTGGGGGTGTGTAAGTGGCGGTGTGAGTGAGCAGGTGTGTAAGCAGCTGTGTTAATGATTGTGTGGGTGTGAAAGTGGATGTGTGAGTGAGTAGGTGCGTGGATGTGTGTGTTTTTTTTTTTCCAATTGGAGTCTGTATCCCCGGATCCTCTCCAAATCCACTCGAATCAGTGAGGATCTTGGGAGGATGCACAACTCCTGGTGTGGTAAATAAAAAAGGGTTTTGATCAATTTCTTACACATGACAGGTCCCTCATTGACCCCTCCATTAGTCTTATGGGGGCAGGGTACCTCTAACCTGTCCCCTTCTATCACTTTGTAACTTTATTTTCCCTGCAGGGAACTAAGTCCAGATAAACAAAATGGCAGCCACAACTTTCCTCTCAAGTTGTGCCCAACTAATCACGGCATTGCTGTTGGGGTGTGGATTTGTGGAGCATCCGCGTTCCTATATATAAAAATTTGGATTTCCCTTAATAATTCCAAAACTACTGAACAAATTTACACCAAATAAGAAAAAGGCACTAATCTGGACCAATATCTACCTATCTGCCAAATTTGGCTGTAGCTGTGTCTAAAGTCCCTATGGGAAATTATATGGGGAAAAATTGTTTTGGGACCCCCCTTTTTCTCGGACCCCGCTTTACGGATCACCCTGAAACTTTCTAGATAGCAGCTGAAGTGAGTAGCAAACTAGTTTTGAAAATGTAGTGAAGATTTGTGACACTACATCAAAGTTATTGGCAAAACAAAAAACGCTTTTCCCATTGAAACTGGGTCCTAACTATAACTGCCTACTGGCAACTGCCAAAAGGAAGAAAGGGAAGGATGAATGGATCTATATCTATATCGATCTCCAGACTTCCAAAGAAGAGACCGCACTCTTGAGGGCGGAAAATAACCCGTCTTTATTTCCAGGTTACTAAAGCAACGAACACGTTTCAGCAAGCGCCTTGCTTTAGTAACCCGGAAATACAGACGGGTTATTTTCCTCCCTCAAGAGTGCTGTCTCTTCTTTGGAAGTCTGGAGTGATATATTTGTCACTGTTCCACCACGGTGTTTCTAGACAAGCACCCACTCCGGAGTGCTCAGCGTTTTTGGTGGATTTGGATTGAGAAAATATGTATATATAATGGCGGTCATGGTGGCAGCAATAAACTGAAAAATTGAGCACTTATTTGGTGGTTCGCTTCAGTTTGTCCCTGAGGAAAAGGAATTGAAAGAACAGAGTTTGTGGAATATATATATATATATATATATAATCTATATCCATATATATATATATATATATATATATATACACTAAGTAAGGTATTCATTTTCGTTCCTCTGGTTTCACAATATTTAGGTCAATCACTCAAATATCTGAAAACATTTTAGTGAATTTGGATAGCATTTATATACTCATAGGAATCTGCATTTGTACGCACATAGGAATCTGTGTGTTGATATTTAATACATCCAAAAATCTCACACCAGTACATACGACCATTGCATTAAAACCCCACACTCCTAAAAAAAAAAGTAAAGTCGGACCTCTTGACTTTGCGTGTTTCGACCATGCCTGCAGTATAAGTGCTTATTGCACAAAACTAGCTGGATTCCTTAAAGCTCTGCATTTCCCTCCCAGCAGGCATACGTGGTTGTGGACATGAAGAGGAGATTTTGTTTCCAAGTTCTGTTGCTAAAACTATCAATACAAACATTGAGTTGTGTTGTCAATTTTTGTGCAGTTCAGTAACAAATAAATTGACTCTGTTGGTTCACCACCTTCTTGTACTGTACAACTGTCCAGCCCTTAAATATTTGTGGATCAGTCCCTGTAAAATACAAAAGCATTCATTTTGTTGCGGTTATAAGGTCAGAGTTGGTGCAGTAATAATACATATTTGCACAGTGACAAATCATTTTGCCTTCCTCATAGGCAGGCTTGTTAAATACGGCCCTTTTCCATATTTCGGGAACGCAGAAGCCAGAGGAGAGTTTGCCTGGAAGCACCATGCCTTTCCCTGACAGCGAAAATACATGCATTTGAACATAATTTTCTGAATTAAAATCTGAAAGTAATTGTCACCTCCAACTGAGCATATTAGGACATGCTGTTTTAGCAGGCCCAAATGTGGAGGACCTGTGCTGTGGGGTACTGTGGTACTGTAATATTAACCTGCCTCTCTCCTTCCACAAGGGTGACGAAAAAGCTGCAAGTTGCCAAGTGTGCACCTCAGAAAAATGTATTGCCGAATAAGGAGCCTCATTTGCCAAGCAGTCTTATCAAGCAGACGTTTGCACATTACGCCAAGATGAAAGTGGCGAAAGATGCCTACGAAGTGGTGGAAAAGAGGTAGGTTATTTGTTCATGTTTCCTTGTAGCTTTCTTTCTCATGGTTTTCCTGTGAATCGTTTACTTTCCCTCATTATTTTATACCTGGATCACTTGTACCTACTCTCCTTTAAGTTATCAGTGATCTCTCACAGTTTCACATTTCAGTGATCCATCACCATTGAACTTGATGTTGTGGCTTTCAAACTCCTGAAACCACTTTACCAGCAAACTTCCCCCTGAGCCTTCAATGGTCTCTGCTATTGCATCCTTCACAAATGCGTGTCAGCTCAGTCAAATGAGATGTGACATGTCCCCAAAGCGCCATCTCAGTTTTGTCATGGTCACCAGCAACACTCCGGTGCACAAATGAAAATGTGAATTAGTCACTTGACAGCATGTGCAGCTGCCTTGAAGCTCTTACTTTTCTTCTAATTTGCTCCATAGTGGACAACATATTTCCTTTTGTGGACTTAAAACAGCACACATTGAACGGTAGGCCGCTGGGATTATGAACTACAAAAATATTATGCATATGAGCAGTAAAAACAGGAAGCAAAAGGTGTGCCAGTGGGGGGTGAGTTATACATAGAATGATAAATGTTTTATATACTAAAAAAGTTGGTTCCATTGATTATTTAATTGAAAGATATCAGTTCAAATGATGCACCAAATGGAAATGCAAATCAGAGTTCTCAAAAGTAGGTTCTGAGGTAATAAGATTGGCTTGTGATGGAAGAAAATAAGGCCGACACCTTGAAAGCATTTAAGTCCAGATTGCTTCCTCATATGCGAATGTATGACGTTACAACGCGGGGATTACATCGCGATGCCATTACATCGCGGTTTTTACAACGCAAGTCGTTACAACGACTTGCGTTGGAGGGCGCTGGACTTAGGAGTAGTATAATTTACTATTCCAACTCCAGTCTATGTACAGTAGAAAAGGTGTTGGATAGTAAATTATACTATTCCTTGTCCTAGAGCGCCCTCCAACGCAAGTCGTTGTAACGACTTGCATTGTAAAAACCGCGATGTAATTGCATCGCGATGTAATCCCCGCGTTGTAAACGATGTTTCCCCTCATATGCATGTGTGTGGGGTGGGAGTCTGTATTTTCATTTGGGAGTAACTTCATATTGATGAGACATCCTTCCCACGGGAGCCATGGAAATGTCAACATTCTCATATTGTACCTTGGCCATGACATTCCAGCTGAACATCAAGAAAAATATTCCACAGTAGGAGAGCACCAGGTTTAGTAATCCTCATTTATCATGTGTCAAGGTACAGCAAAGGCATTGTAAGAACACCCAAACAAGTGGCTGCAGGTTGTATGATGAGCGCTGTCTGGGAAATTGGAGTAAGATACCCGAGATTGAATGCACATCCCCAGCTCCTGTTACTCCAGAACGCTTTCTGAGACTTTGGCATTTAGTGATTAAAACCTTACCTGCCGTGAGGGGAACGGCTCCTGCACCGGGGGGATAACGCCTCTCCTCTTTTCGGAACCACGCTGCCTTGAGGGGAACGGCTATAGAGAACTTCATCCCCCAGCATCCCCTGGTTTTTGGCACTGCGTGTGTCGACACCTGGGTGCGCCGGAACACCTTATAGGCCGCCAGGTACCCCCGCAGCGCGGGACGCTTTCTGAGACTTTGGCATTTAGTGATTAAAACCTTACCTGCCGTGAGGGGAACGGCTCCTGCACCGGGGGGATAACGCCTCTCCTCTTTTCGGAACCACGCTGCCGTGAGGGGAACGGCTATAGAGAACTTCATCCCCCAGCATCCCCTGGTTTTTGGCGCTGCGTGTGACGACACCTGGGTGCGCCGGAACACCTTATAGGCCGCCACCCCCTGTGCCCTGGGTTAAGGTTATTGTACTTGGTGATATTGTCTGTTATTATTTAGAGGTTTTTGTAACCTAGTACTGTGGACTAAACGTGTATTTCTGTGTACCACCAATGGCTAAAAACAAATCAACCATGGATAATTATCTAGTGAAGGTGGTGAGTAAGATTAATAATGACAGAAGGAAATCATTGGGCCGGGAGAGTCTCCCGGAAATATTATCTTCTCCCCCTGACGATAGTAGTAGTCCAAATGTTGTTGCACCTCCTGTCACTGATACTGTATTAGTGGAGATTCCTGAAGTAACGGCTGTAGATCAGGATGCTTTAGATCAGGACCCACCAGATGATTCAATGGACATTCCAATACTATGCTCTCCTGTGAAGAGAGTGGTAAGGAAGTGTAGGAAAACGCAGATTAAGCGCGGGGGTGCACACCATAAGCTAATTTCTGAATCAGCACAGAGAAGTACTATTGGCCATAAGGAGACCATGACCAACAACTATGGCATCAATATAGATATGAATTCTGATTTTTTAGATCATATAGCCAAGGTACTTGAAGCTAAATTAGAAGTAGTTGTTAAGCCACTTGTGGAAAAGATGGATTCATTGACAGCCGAAGTGACTAGACTGGGTGGCCTCTTAACTCAAATAATCAATGACCAGAGCCTAGTACAGAGGGAGATAGTGGATCAACCTGGAAATGCTGTACAGATGCCGTTGTTAGAGAGAGTAAGTACATCTAATCCCAGGGAGATAAGCCGAATGGACGGCAATATTATTCAGACTAAAGTGACTTCAGCTAGTACAGAGTGGTCTTCAGTCCCAGAGAGAAAAATACGCTCCATTAATCTACCACCAGACTGTGAGCCATATGTTGTCGTTCTCTCAAATGTTCCACCCCTAGACTCTTCTCTATCTAATTCACGATATGAATCACATGATTCACTTAAACGGAAAACAATTTCTTGGTTGAACAAAAATTGTGGGTTTCCTACTAATTATTCGGATCAGATACTATCTACTAGACTGGTTTCTTGGATTGGTAATGCTAGGAAAACCTGTAGGGGTGAATGTGTAATTATAAATTTTAGACATCCACAACATGTGGCGACTGTGTTACTTAGAGCGGCATCGCTGGCACCGGGGGAGAATAGTGTGGGTGTGCATCCTTTGGGATATTTTTATAGTCACCTAAGTAGGGCCCCGCAGATTAACACTATAAGTAGGCCTCAGAATCCCAGCAGATGTCCAATTTTTCAGATTCCTATTAATAATAGATATCTGGCATTGAGCACACTGGATCAGAATGATTGACTCCTGTCGGTTGATAATCTCGATTCAGAGGTAACTGTAGACACCCAGGCTGGAAAGTCAAATCCGAGTATCATAGAGATTGAACAATTAAGGATGGAGGCTTCTGCATTATCTTACGATGTTAGATCTCGATCTGCTTTTTCCTTCAAAGTTGTGGCAACAGATGAGCTCCTAAATAGTGCAGGACCTAGAAATGGTAGCTTGGGTGAGGCTGGCCAGTGTTGTATTAGGAGCACCGAGGCAGAGGGAAATATTATTGAAAATAATCCAGTTGATGGAATAAATACCCCAATTAGACCTGTAGATGGTTTAGCTAGGCATGATAGATTGTTGAATGCATTTTTACCTTGCCCAGAAGGAAATCCACCTGTAAGACTAACATCATGGAACATAGCAGGTATAGCTAGGAATCTACGGGATGTCGCTTGGTGCTCCTATATTGAGGAGTATGATATTATTCTTCTACAGGAGACTTGGGCTGTAGAAATGCCTCACAGGTTAGGGTACAAAACATTCTGTTGTGATGCTATCCCGTCAGTAAGAGGAAGAGCGTCAGGGGGGTTGGTGATATGGGTAAGAGTTACTTTAGAAATAGATGTTACCCAATTATCGATTTTTTTTCTCCTGATTTATTGGGATTAAAAATGGTGACCAGGGAAAAAGGAACCATATATTTAATAAATATATATAATAGACCACATCCATCTAATAGGGAATCCAAGGTGGTAGAGCTTTTGGATTCCTTCTTAGATACATTAAGTCCAAACGTACAGGTAGTAGTCGGAGGGGATGTTAATTGTAAATATGAACCAGTGTTGGGCCTGGATAACTTATTTGATGAGCAGGATATTGCAAATAACATCCTGTCTCTGGATTCGTCTGGGTTAGCTAAAAGTACTATAGCTGCTATTCAGATTTTACAGCTGACCGTGGCCCATGATTTAAGGGCATGTAATGGCCGTTTCCAGTCCGACAGACCATCGGCTCCAACATTTTGTAAAGGCAACTGTTGGTCACATATAGACTTTATATTGGTCTCTCTGAGCCTATGGTATTTAATAATCGACTTTAAAATAGATCATAGGACAGAGAGTGACCGTCTTCCACTTCAACTTTGGTTAGACCCTGAGCCTTTTATACCTAAATTAGCTGGAGAAGCTATGTTAAACAGCTCTCTTTGGGGAACCTCAGGCAACAAACAATAGGCGTGCTCTAAGATGGCCCTATATCCTGGCTAAAGAAGAGACAATGCTAAATATTTATATTACATTTGCTGATACCATTGTAGCATGCCAGATGCCCCTATTGGGCACCCAGGGTGTTTTAGATCTGCACTATAAATTGGTAGATGCGCTAACTCCCCTTTTGAGTAAAATTTACAAAAGGGATAAGAACCGAAAGGAAAACTATTTAGAGTTAGCTAAGTCCCATCTGATCCAGGCTGTTAAATCTAAGAACCCACTGGGTATAAGAGATAGTAGACAGGCATATAATAAAATACTGACCAAAGAAAAAAAACTTGCGATGATGCCTTATGGGATGATCTCTTAAATGCGGCTAAATCGAGAGACCAGGGCGCTTTTGGGAATTTAATTTCAAAAGGAAATAAAAAGGGCAGATCGCTTAAGGATATTTACCTAGATGAAAAAACATGGTGCGACCATTTTTCTAAACTTTATTCTAATGACAATGAAGGGTTGCCCATAGGGGAATCAAGTGATTAACTTAGCATTGAGTATTGCTCCCTTGCGATTTAGCCTAGAGGAGACTACCCAGGTATTACAGGCCGTCAAAATGGGCAAAGCCCCAGGTCCTGATAAGATCCCCGGTGATCTATTGAAGCATGATGTGGAAGTTTGGGGGCCCTATATTAATTTCTTATGTAACTCTATAGTGGCCGGAACTCCAATCCCCGAAACCTGGAAAGGGGCAGAAATTGTAACAATTTAAAAAAAAGGTGATCGTTATGATCCGGGAAATTATCGCCCTATAAGTTTAATAGATCTTTTACAAAAGGTTTTTGCCAGACCTATTTTAAATAGACTTTTAGAATGGATAGAGGGGACTCAGATATTATCTAAATACCAGGCAGGGTTTAGATCGAAAACCAGCACGGTTGATCAGGAATTTAGGTTCACGTGCATCTGCTGGAAGTACATTAATATAAGGAAGGGCAGTTTGTACGTGGCGTTCATTGACTTGAGGGCCGCTTTCGACCTCGTTCCGCGTAATTTGTTGTGGATCACACTTAAGAATATGGCGGTCCCTGGTGAGCTACTTAAAGAACTCATCAGACTACATACAGGGAATTACGCCAAAGTCAGATGGGGCAAAGGTGGTGAAATTGCAAAGGCCATACCTGTAAGACGGGATGTGCGCCAAGGCTGTGTGTTGGCGCCTACACTCTTCTCATTATACGTCAATGATATACCTATTTTTTTAAGGGATTGTGACCATGACTCTCCGAAGCTAGGAGATGAGGCGATCACGGCATTACTTTTTGAGAAGAAGTGGAGGTGGCACCAGGTATGAAGTCAACAGTCACGTGAGAAAGGATAAGTTCACTGGGTTACTTTATTCTCCTTCATGTAACATATAAAAACAGCCAACGCGTTTCGTTCCGTTTAAAGGAACTTCATCAGGGCTGTAACCAATACAAAACAACATATAAATAACAACATAAATATGAACATGGACATTTGATAATGACAGACATTATAATTATAACACACATGGCACTAAACATTTAAAACATCATGCATTATGTGCATGGCCATATATAAAATCACATAATACATGTAAACATAACTCATGAGCCACACAACATGGATGATTGTATCAATACATCGTTAAAAAAGGAATACGTTACAAAAATACATACTATTTATAATCATATGTAGGCATCATATCTTATGAATTTCAAGGAGAGCAAAAGGGGAAAAAAGGGGAGGGGGGAGTGGGAGAAAAAATGTGAAGCGGGAAGAGCAAAAACGGAAGTAGTGATGAAGAAAGAAGAGTGAGAGAAAAGGAATCTGGCCCTGAAAGGGTGGTATCAATTGTTATTAGCATAAATGCAATAGGCACTCCCCAGATACGGTACACAAATATTGGGGATGATGAGGTAATATGTAATTTCTCAAAAAGCATGTATGAATAAAATGAATAGTATATATTTAAAGGTCAAATCTCACCAGAAAGTAATTCTGAAAGAAGCGTTCTGTGTCAGTATTCTCTGTAAATCTCCAAAGAAGTAAAAATAAAGGTTGTTTTCAATCAATCTAAAACAAAAGTGGATGATGGTAAAAGGCCGAAATCTGACCATAAGACAATGTCACATATTGTTAACGTAAAAGCACTGGGTATATGCGGTACACGATTTCATGTGAGAACAAAAAAGAGATAGTCTGTAGTTTCCTAATTGATAAAGTACATCAAGGAGCATGTATGTATAGATGTGATCTCACCAGAAATGTAATTCCGAAAAGACCCCTCTATGCGAACTTTCTCTGTAAGATATCCAAAACAGTAAACATCAAGGTTGATGAAGTCAATCTAAAATAAAAGTTGATAATACCCATTATATAGAGGCCAGATGAGTTTGTAAAAATTACAACAATAATGATTATAAAGGAGAAACGCAAAAACGAGTCCATATATTGGAGACCGATCAAGTATCAACACGATGTATGGCCTAGTACTGCAGACGATCCCTCCCCTTTTTTCCCCTTTTGCTCTCCTTGAAATTCATAAGATATGATGCCTACATATGATTATAAATAGTATGTATTTTTGTAACGTATTCCTTTTTTAACGATGTATTGATACAATCATCCATGTTGTGTGGCTCATGAGTTATGTTTACATGTATTATGTGATTTTATATATGGCCATGCACATAATGCATGATGTTTTAAATGTTTAGTGCCATGTGTGTTATAATTATAATGTCTGTCATTATCAAATGTCCATGTTCATATTTATGTTGTTATTTATATGTTGTTTTGTATTGGTTACAGCCCTGATGAAGTTCCTTTAAACGGAACGAAACGCGTTGGCTGTTTTTATATGTTACATGAAGGAGAATAAAGTAACCCAGTGAACTTATCCTTTCTCACGTGACTGTTGACTTCATACCTGGTGCCACCTCCACTTCTTCTCATCTATCTTCTCTGGTTGTCCAGTGGGATCCAAACACAGCAGGTCCCGGAGTTGCTTGGCACAGGATACATACTAATATGGGACTTTGATATTGATGTGCGCACTACCAGTCGGCTGTGTTAAGTTTTTGTTTTTCTATACGGCATTACTTTTTGCCGATGATACGATCCTCATCTCACAGACTCCAAAGGCTCTACAAAATTTGGTGAATTCCTTCTATAGCTACTGTGTAGGGAAGGGGTTAGAGATAAATTCTTCCAAAACAAAATACATGTCCGTAAACCCTCAGAAGTCCTTTAGGAAGAACTTGGCCTTAAATAATGAAAAACTGGAATACGTGGGGAGTTTTAATTATCTAGGAATTATGCTGGATAGTACCCGTTCATGGAAGGGGCAGTTGGAAAAAAGTAAATTATCCTTAAAACAAAACTCGATGCTTATTTTAAAAATGCACGGCTGTAGTTATTCTAAAGCCATTACGCCGGCACTTGAGGTATTTAAGGCGAAGGCCCAATCAGCCGCACTTTATGGTGCTGAGGTATGGGGGCATTCCTGTAAAAACAACTTTGAAAAGGAAGAAAATTGTTTTATACGTAGGTTGCTTAAAATACCAACTAGAACCCCCCTTGTCCCAGTGTTCCTGGATATTAATCTTAAAAGGACAGACTACCAAGCCATATTAAGGCCATTACTGTATTGGGTTAGGTTATGGACAACCCCGGAGTTGAGTGTTTACAAGAGTGGACTGATAGAAATATTACAGTTCGATGTGTATAAGAAAATTACATGATTAAAGCACATTTGTCAATGGTATAATAGGTTAGGGCTCTCCCATTTATGGGAAGAACCTCCGAATATGACGCCGCCCTTCAAAAAGCTTGTAAAGTCTACTTTCTGGTCTTATGTCAATGGTGAATTATTCCTTAGCTCATCAATTGGCACACTGAATCAGAAATTTTTGACTATAAAGGATAACCCAGAATTTGAACAATTCATGGATGAGATAAGACCACCACTGGCAAAAACGTTATATCTGCAATTCAGATATGGGGTCCTACAGATTACTGCAAACACCTGTAGGTGGGGGGGTAAAAAGGACCGTGGTCTGTGTACCATCTGCTCTCTAAAGGCAAAGGAAGATGATGTTCATCTATTGTTCTTTTGTCCGGTCTATAAAAAACGGAGGGACCGTTGGATCAAACCCTTATGTAAAAACATGGGGGGTTAGGTCCTATAAAGAGGCAGAACGTATAATTAAGTCAAATACCTCGCAACTGGTAGTGTTTTGTATAAGTAGGTTTTTATTTAATGTGTACCTCATGAGTAAACAGATTGGTTGTAAGCTGTAATGTATTATTGTGGTCTGCAGTTTCCCCTAGCCCTGTATAGTTAGTATAAAATGTACTGATCCCTTCTTTTAAGGTGTTTTAAAAAAAAAAAAAAAAATCTGGCTTTTTAAATTAATTTATAAAAGTATGTTTTTGATTTTTTAATGCAGAGGTAAATAAAATGAACACCATTAAATTGTCTCATCATAACACTAGTTAATAGAGTGCTTACAATAAGCCTTAAAATCAATCAAAAATTGGCAAATCCAATAGGTCTCCCCTAATCATTGCTTTTTGCACATCGAAAATTACTTTTGCTAATGCTATGGAGCATCGGTCGGAAACAAAAATGTGCAGTGGAGTTTACATGCACATGCATCATCATGGATGCAAGCATATATGCGTCATGACTCTGGCGCTACAGCTTGACGAGGCAGCCGCCATTTTGTTATTCTTTTTAGTTACGATTCAAAGATAGTGGGCACCAATATTGCAGTGGTAAATAAAAAAGCAACAAAAGAGTGGGTGGTGGGAGCAGGTGAGCAAGGGAGAAACCTGAGGATGTGGGGAGAAAAATTGAAGTGAAAAAAATGTTTTAAAAAAAACAAATGAGGCAGGAGGGAACAACAGGAACACGTAATGGGAGGCTGTTTGAGGTGGTTAACACCAAATGAAGGAGATAGCAAAAAGATACATGCAGTCACCTGAAGTTAATAAAGAAATTAAAAAAACAGTCCCAGAATGTAGGCATTGAAATGATCCAAGTCATCTATTCAAGAGCATGGTAAGGAAGGGTTCTCCTGGGGACACACACGAGAAAAGGAGAGATAAGAAGTAAGCAAATTAGACTGACATGAAAACCGAGTGTTGTAAGCAATGGGCTGGTCTAAATCCAACTGTAAATATTGTTATCGACCACAGTAGATCTTCAACAATACAGTTTAAAGCTGTCTTACGGATTCTCCATTTAAAAGGGTAATGGTTGAGTAAATCCGCTGTAATGAATTGCCTTTTATTCTCAATAACCCATATTTTTAAAATGATCAACGAAAGACCTGTAAGGCAGTTATTTGAATTGGATGAATATTAGTAGAGAGTTCCAAATTTTGAGAATTGTTTGAGCTATTTATGAAAATTAAAAATTTTCTTTCCTACTGACAGAGTTAATTTGTAGGCACTGGGAATAACAGAGATTCCGTGTTATGGTGAATTTGAATGAAATGTAGTGCTTTGTGTAGCGGTACGTGTAATAGGAAATTCCCAAGGTGACTTCTCCAGACAGGCCTTTGAGGAAGCAGAGTTCCAAAGGCCCCTCCACGATAAAGAATAGGAACGTGACCTTGAGTTTCCGAAGGTATCTCGAAACTATCGTCTTAACAACATACAGAATCACATGCTGCATCGTGCATATCTGACCCAAGAAATGCTCCAGCACTATTACCCCAACTCACACTTCACCTGTCCTAGATGTCCAGAGCCCGGTGCTTCTTTCCTCCACATGTTCTGGGCTTGCCCGGCACTTCACGCATACTGGACCACGATTCACGCCACTCTGCTCGAGGTAACGGGGCTCAGCGATCTCAATACATGGGAGGTCTGTGCGTTGGGCATAGCTAGGCGCCGTAAACACCAAAAGGTGGAGTCGCGTTTTGTCTCCCTCTGCATCCTCTTAGCAAAGAGGAGCATAGCCATGCACTGGAGGGCACCGGGTGGACCATCAATCGGGGCGTGGCGGGGGGGGCCTCGGAGGAGGAGGCGCTTAGATTGGAAGAGATTCAGGGCACCCGCAAACACCACATTTCCATGCACTGGGGCACGCTACTTCATGCCTTCAAACAGGTGGCAACAGATGAGCC
Organism: Triturus cristatus; assembly: GCF_964204655.1. Lineage (NCBI taxonomy): Eukaryota > Metazoa > Chordata > Amphibia > Caudata > Salamandridae > Triturus > Triturus cristatus. The sequence continues at coordinate 207,916,345 of NC_140595.1, read as the reverse complement.
ACCCACGCATGCCCCCACTCCCCCCGCAGAGAAAGCACGCCGCAAGAGTGCACAGCATACCCCCCCAGAAAACGGATGCCCAGAGAGGAGCGAACCCCAACCCGCACACGGAAGGCAGTCAGTACCCCCTAAGTAGCCCAACGCATCCCACCCTCTGCACCACAAAGCCCAGCAACTATCACCGTCCCTATGACCCACTAGCCTTCAATTGCACGTGCATACTTCTACACAGTGAGTCCCTATTCAAAATACCTATGTTGAAGAGTTATGTTTTATATTAAAAGAATACACAATAGGTGAGGATACCGTGCACCGTACACAGTAGGTCAACACAAGAGCAACAGCACGCCTTACAGGGAACAGCACAAGATCACACGGGCGGTATTTGCGAGCCGCCCCCAGGTGCAGTATAGATTTTTGTGTTAAGACTTATGCTGCCACCCAATGTAACTGCACCCAAGAGCATTCAGTCCTGTAGTGCTGTACGGAACACCTGTATCGATGTTATCACGATGTATTGACCTTGTATATCAATGAAATGCTAATATAAAGATTTTACAAAAAAACGACGGGCCTTTGAGCTTCCCAGACTGCAGTACTTGATGTGATCCTACTTCAGTGTTTAATTTGAGCAGGTGGTTTCTGATGCTCAGCACTGGCACTTAATCATCAACTCTGGTGCTTGAGCACTAGTTAAGGACACATTCATTTTTGGTAGGCACAGCCGAGGCTGGAACCTGGTTCCCCAGCCCCGAGGTCAGCAGCGCTGGCCATTACACCACATCCTGTCCCTCCACTTGTAGGGTTTCATGGCTTCTGTTTTAAGCGGCGCTAACAGGAGAAATGGGCTGGTAGAAGCTGCCTCCTGATGAGAGCCCCGGCACTTATTATTATTTTTTTTACAAATTAACAACTGGCCTGCTGTCATGTACTTTGTCTAGTACATGAATGTAACTGAGTTTTGTGCAGTATTTGATAATAATGGGCGGCCAGAATACTGCTCTATAAACGATCTTCAGTGTTGTCCTCCAACTCCTGCCTGTCTTTCCAGCAATGTGATCTGAAGCTTCCATTTCTGCTCAGATGGGATTTGCACCCTGTGTCCTGATCTGCCAGTACCAGTCAGTACTGACCTGCAGGGCACTCCTTCCATTCATTTTTTACTTAAAGGCCTTTTTCTGCCATGGCCCTTAGACTTATTGAATTTTGGGCTGTTTTATCGTCACAGTTCCTATACTGTACCCATTATTGTAGCAGTCGAAAGCATCTTTGCTTCTTTGTTGTTCAACCATAGCCGATCTTCAGTACTAATCTGCTGTCCCTTGTCAGACAGGCCAGTACTAACATGCAGTATTCCTTGCTATTCCATTGCTGAGCCCTTTGTATCTCTTTTTATTTCTGTTCCGAAACCTGTCCTAAACTCCCCATTCTGCACCTTCCACATTTTCAGTAGTTGTGTATTTCCAAACCTTGAAGAGCACTCAATGGTTCTGGTCTTCATTACCCCGTTATAATTCTTTATTGAGGCAGCCATAAGTCTTTGACAGTGTATTCAAATGCGTCTGGGGGCATCTTAATCTTCTCCAATACTTGCATTCCAAATGGCTCTTCAAAGAGATCACTCTGCTTTTCCAGTACTTCACTCCACTATATGCTAGTGACATCAAGGGATTGATATGAAAGCCTGCAAAGGGGCAGAGACCAGCCTCGCTTCCGCCAACCTCCTTTCATCCAAACCATCTCACAAATAACACACCTAAGACCAACCCCCACATATGCCTCTTATGACCTGGTTCTCATCAATTATGAAAACAATCTTGCCTTCCTGCAGTGGTCTGTGCTTTGATATCATGCTTACTGTGCTCTTTTAAGTTCCCCATTGCGCCTGAGTCAAGTTGTTGAGTCCAGCATTCACTTTGGGCACCGTAAACGAGTCCTGTTCTTCTTCACGGTACGGTAATTAAGCAATGGCAACATATAAAGCTACTGCTTTGCAGTTCTGTACAGGCTTGTTACTCATTGGAATTCTGCTGCCAGCTCTCCCACACCCTTATGGCTTTTCATAACCGTGTTTACTTAGATTGCTCCCAGTTTTTTTGCCAAAAGTGCCCCTTGCCACCATGCACCAACATTAACATCCTTCTTCCTTAAATCCTAGAGAAATCTGAAATCTTTTCATTTCTTTGCTGTTCTTAAATGTTTGAGGCTAGCACTCAGGATATTGAATCTGTTTTACACTACTATGCTACCCTCCAGTTGAACTCAAAAGTGTACATAGTTAACTGTAATGAGTAAATATTCTTTGTTATATTGCTGTGCCTAGAAGGGCTCTGAATTGTATTTTGTTGGCAAACTTATATTTACTCTGTTTGTATACATAGCGTGAGCAGCTACATGGAGCAGCTGAGTGCTGATCTGGAGGCCTTCGCTGCCCATGCAGGAAGGACCACTGTGGAAGCATCAGATGTTGAACTTTTGATGAGACGGTAAGTGGGATCTTTGCTGTATGACAAAACAAAGCAAGAATAACTTGTCAGTAAAAAAAACAAATTACACACCCCCTGCATGTTATGACTTCTTGTCGCTGTTCCTAAAAGTAGTTGACCAACATCACTCGATTGTTTTTTTTAACAGGTATTCCTTTTGTCACTAAAGTAAGAAGTTTCAATATAAAAACCATAACATCTTACAAAGCAAACTAGCTACTCACTATGGTTATCCCCAAAACAATTAAGTTAAGGTTGCGCCGTGAAATCCTTCTACACAGTCTGGTCCCACATACCAACTTAAAATTGTTCAATGTCCCAGTATACTAAGTGCCAAGCAGTCTGGTACTTCCAATCTCTGTTGATAAACATGTCCGTGCTGCTATCATACAACAGCAGAGGGCTATGTGGTGGATAGCCAATCACGAGTATTTTACTCCTAGTATTACCAGTGTTACTGGGGAACCACTGCCTGTAATTTGGGGGGGGGGGGGGGGGGGGGGGGGGGAGGGGTGGTACTCGTGTGACTTATTTTTTTGTATTTTCTTATTACGATTTTTTTTTTTTTTGAAGTTTCATGATACAAACAACAATAAGAAATCTGCATCAACGTCTTTATGCAATGGTCGGATAAGCACATGCCATAATTGAAAAATAACTTGGCCTGACTCAGGGAGATGGCCCCTTAATTCTCAAGAAATGTCCCACATGCTCTCCCTCCTCTCCCCTTCTGCTGTCTTACCCAACAATAGCTCTGCATGCTCTCCCCACCCCTCTAAGACGTGTGTGTTAATACATACATTTGTGGAGGACCCTGTATGTCTCTTGGCCTGGATGTAGGCGGTAGGCGCTCGGCATAAATATGATTTGGTTCCTGCCACAGTATAAGGTCCTGGATCCAGTCCTTAAATTTTGGTGTTCTGCCCCACCCCCACCTACAAGCCACCCTTCTCTTCGCCAACAAGAGCCCTAGTGCTGTTAATTTCCTAGAAGCAGCCTCAATTTCTTCAGTATATCCCAGCAGGGACATCGGCAGCGACGTCCCTACCATCTCTCCGAGCACCTCCAGGATCTGGCGCCAGTATGCCATGATAGGTGCACATTCCCATGCTAAGTGCAGAAAGTCTGTGTTCCCACACCTGTCACATCTATCATCTGCCCGAATCTGGGATCTGTGCATCTTAGCCGGGTGTAATACAAATGGTGGAGAAACCTGTAATGTATTATCCTCAAGCGGCTTATAGCAGATATGTTTCCCGTCTGATTACAGCTATATGTCCACTGTTTATCTGAGAGGGGTATGCCCAAATCTGCCTCCCATCAAGTCCTAGAGGCAGCTGGGTCATGTGTCAATGATGCCTGCGTGCGGTGATATAGCAGGGAGACTATGTGAGACGGGGAAGCGCACTGTAAAATTGTGTGTAGTGGGCCCAGTGTTGGTGGCTCTCGAGGGAAATCACGTGTGATAGCCTTAATGCTCTGGCGGAGTCTCACGTACATGAACCGCTCCATGGACGTAGGTTCACTGTGGTGAAATAATTGTTCTTTAATTTTAAAAAGTCCGTTGTTAAAGAGGTCCCCCATGTGTTCATTTTTAATTTTTGCAGCATTCACTGACAAACCACTTCTCTTGTGACCTCAAGGTCCGAATACTGTGAAAGTTGCACTTTTGGTGAATATAGTATTGGTATTTCAAGTCTAGCAGCCATGTCCCTCCATGCCGCATTAGTGCTGTCTACAGTGGTGCGATCCAAATCCCTGACCCTAGGTCTATGTGCAATGAATCCCACTAGTGGGATAGGGCCCATATATCCCTGCTCAATGGCTAGGTGCGGCATGTATGAGGGAGAATGAAACCAGTATGTGGCAAAGTGTGCCTGTGCACTTACATAATATAGTTTCATATCCGGTGCCTCGAAGCCACCCTGTGAAAAGGGGCGAGTTAATGTGTCCCATTTTAGCCTGGGTTGTCTCCCTCCCACGCCAGCCTGATCAGTTGCGATTTAAAAACAAATTTGACTCTGGTTGTATAGTATGTTTATAAACAGGTACAGCAGTTTGGGCAGTATTATCATTTTGATCAATGATATGCATCCTGCCATAGAGAAGGGCAGAACGATCCAACGCGTTATCAGGGACGTCAGGGCACGACCGTAATTGACCCATATCAATTCTGTCCTGTCCCTAGTGATAGTTATTCCTAAATACTTTACATCTGCCTGGCACCATTCTGTAGGATAATCCAGAGGGTACTGGCGAGTGGCTTTGGTTAGTGAAAACATTAGCATCTTTGCCTAGTTAGTTGTAATTCCCGAGATCCCTCCAAAAGCAGTAAATTCCTGTAATATGGGGTTTAGGCTAACCTGCAGATTCTGGACATATAAAGTAATATCATCCGTATAAAGGTATATCAAAATTTGCCAGGTGGGGTACAGTATTGCATGTTCCCGATATTTCTGACAGATCCTCGCCGCTAGTGACTCTATAGCCAACGCAAATAATAGTCAATAGCGGTCACCTCTGTCTCGTCCCTCATGATACTCGAAATGGGGTGGAACACCCACCATTCACCGACACCCTGGCCGGCATCTGCTGATTACGGTAGTCTTATCCAGGAGAGGAAACCAGAGGGGAACCCCATCTATCCTAGCACCCCAAGGAGGTTCCCCCATTCCACCTAATCAAATGCTTTGATAGCGTCTAAAAAGACTGCCACCACTTCTATGTCTGGGTCTACATCCTGTAGCAATGAAAATAGAGTACTGAGATTATGTGAAGTTGAGCGCCCCAGAATGAACCATGTCTGATCAGGCAGTACCAGAGAGCCCATAAGGAGGCTTAGCCTAATCGCGAGCACCTTATCTAAAATCTTAACATCACAATTTATAAGGGATAATGGCCGATATGACTTGCACCTATCCCCAGGCTTCCCCTTCGTAAAGTGGCCCTATGGTCGCTTCTCTCATGGACTGAGCAAGGATTCCCTCCTCCCTAGCTTCTTCGTATACCTTCTTAAGAATTGGGACAAAGTAATCTACATACGTCTTAAAAAAAAATGGTCCGGCAGGCAATCCAAGATGGGTGCCTTGCCACATCGAAGCTGCATTACTGCAGCTCTCATCTCATCCTCCTTGAGCTCTACTGCCAGGAACTCCCTTTGTGCCTCCCTGAGCCATTCCAGCACCACATCTTCCAAATATGAGGTAGCCTGCTGCCCTCTAGTGGCGTAGAATGTGGTGAAAGTCTGTAGGATATTGGCCATGTCCTTATGTAGGTTATCATTCGAATCTCTTATCTCTAGCACATAATTGTCAATTCTAGGGCGGCGGACTTGGTCTGCAAGGGCTTTCCCTGGCCTCTCTCTCCATATCTGCGCACCCTGAAATATTGCCCCTGAAACAGGCATTCCTTGTCTGCTGTTTCCCTGCACTCCGTTAGCTTATCCCTGACGGCTATTTGTATAGTTGCTGTGGGGAAATCTGCGAGCTCTTGTTCCAACCTCTTAAGGCCCGCCTCTAGGCGATTGAGATGGTTGCGTATATCCCTCAGCACTTCTCCTTTTGCCATGCATATGATCCTAATAGTGACCTTAAAGGCTTCTCACATTGTGGCGAGGCGCATTACTGATCCAACATTTCATTGAAAAAATTCTTGTATCTCTAGCCCCAACTCTGTCCTAAAAGAGGCATCCAACAAGGTTGTAGGGTTGAGTCTCCAGGCGGCGTGAGGTGTACAGTCCGTCAGGGGGACAGGTGTGATTCGGACCGGGGAATGATCCTACAAAGTTCGAGGCTGGTGTTGATCATGTGTCACCCATGTTCCCATCCCTCTGGATACTCTCCAGTAGTCTATTCTGGACCAGGTTGAGTGTAGTGCGGAGTAGCGAGTACCTTCTTCTAGCTGAGCTTGCAGGTGTCTCGATGCATCTATTAGACAGTGGTTTGCAATGATCTGCTGCATCTGCCTCTGTGTGGCTGTGTAATGATGTGGTTGAGGGTTTGGTCTATCCTTATGAGTTCCACGGTTGTATTAAGGTCCCTGCCCAATAGCACATATGTGGACCCTATGTCCAGCACCTTCCCCCAAAGGACATTGTAAAATGTTGGATAGGCTACATATGGTCTGTAGCAGCACACAAGTGTGACAGAGTATGTTACCAACCTTCCCCACATGATGTTATATCGACCCTGTGCATCCTGCAATGACCCCACTGCATCTTATGCAGGGTTCTTCTTTATTAGTATTGCCATGCCTCTGGAGTATGTGGAGTACGTGGAAAAACCTCTGTGTCGCCCATCGTGATGCAAATGTAGAGTCTGCTCTGGGCGCCATGTGCGTTTCTTGTAACTTGCCTATGTGGATATTGTGCCTATCCAGATAAGGCAGGACTTGTCTACGTTTCTTGAGGTTGTTGTTTAAGTTTGGTTCTTTTTTACAAAAGAAGGTAGATAGGCTGTTGCAGTGACTGTTCATTGCATTGTAGCCTATGATAGTATTATCCACTACTTTTATAATGATACCGTGGGACTCCCACTACGACGACTGGGATGATTCAAGCATGTGAATCTGTGAAAGATACCAATACTGGAGAACCGTGGTTACAGGTAAGTAACTAATTTTCTTATTTGAAGACTACCACCATAGACTTGAGCGATATTGCAAGGCAAGTAGCATGGTGCAACTGGTTGGTTGTCAGATTGCCTCCTGATTGAGGTCAAAACCAGCTCTGCAATCTCAGAAGCGGCACATAAAAGATTCTGTAATCTTGTATCCACAGGCACAGTGCCACAGGACTGTGAGGGAAAAAGTAACAAATTATTGGGGAAAAAATGGTAACTGTCTCTGCAATCTCTGCAACGCAATGCCTGCGTAGATTCCTCAATGGATACCACCAACACAACTTTCCAGCTAAAGGGCAGTGGTGTAGTGCTGAGCAAATACTGCCGGCTTTATAATACATTGCTCTACCTGGAGGTGTAATCACAAATTTTGAATAAACAGTTTGATAGACCCAGGATTTATTATTAATAGGTTGATGAGGCGCTGCAGGCAATTTAAATGGATGCTGCTGCACTCTTTAGCAACACCAATCATACTGAACGGGTAGACCACACTACATACAAATGAGCAACTACCTCTACACTGCGGCTACATTTTGGCCAAGAGACAGCAAGGGATACTGAAGCCAGAACCTGTCCTACAGGAAGTAAAATAGAGAACAATGACAAAGCCCAATAGCGCAACACAAGGGAAAAGGAGGCTTTTCAGGTGGAGGTTGTGACAAACTTGTCTACCTGGGTTAACCCTTCTCATCCCATACTGCTGTGAACAGGACTGAGGGGTTAATCCAAGTCTTCAAAACATCAGTTCGGATAGCTGGGTTCTTGACCTAATTTGATTGGTCATTCACTAAATTCCTCAAAACATCTTTGATCAGAACTCCCAGAAAGGAACACCAATGACATTTGAACGGTCTTTTGGCGGAAATCTTGAGGCTTACCCTAAAAAACACTTTGTTGAAATTAAATACATTATAAAAGAATAGAGACTCTATTCAATGTTGCTCTTAGAAAATAAAAAGCAGGAATAGACTTCTTGAATGAACATTATCCATTAGTAATTTCTGAAAGTCCCTCAAGTCAAATAATTTGATTTCACACTATGCCACTCACAACAGACACCTGCTACTACTGCAGTAAGAACTGTCTAGCCCAAAATGCCTAGCCAGACCCCTCTAGCAGAAAAACACTGAAGAGGCATTGAGGACAAACAACTGTGAGATGGAATGCAGCTCCGGGTAATTACCAGTGGCTAAGATTTATTTAGTCAGTCATTTCACTAAACACTTTTATGTATTTCCTAAGCACAAAGTTCTATCATATCTGTAGCTCCATGGAGAAGCAGACCTGAACTATTCATTAGAACTGTAATCTCTATATAGTTATGATATCTTGACAAAAATTCACTCTTTAGAGAGGTGAATGATTTTGAGTGTTGTTTTCAAACATTGCTAAACGTACCAAGATGCTTTCCATCAGGGGAGCTCAACACAGTCATAGGAGCACAAATATAAAACCTTCTGGAGCCCATCTACTAGGTTATCCTGGAGTACTTGTTCATAGTGGCTACTGCTTTGGTCAGGCAAGTAGGAGAAATGTAAATGTTCTCTATAGAAGTACAATTTCTCAAGTTCTATAAAAACAAAGGTAATATCTAGTACAAATTCACATCGTAAACCAAATGTATCTGCTGCATCTCTTCTAATAAAAAGCTCTATCTAATCCATCTACCTGCGTTCTTTCCACACCCGTCACCTATGGCACTCCTAAATGATCTTTGAAGTTCTCCATAAGCAAAACAAAATGCTTATTCACAATCTGACCAACTACTTGTTTCCATTCCTCCTTTCAACAAGACAGATTAAGTGGGATAGCTTGGTGGTTCATGTCATGCGTTACTCCGACAGGCTACCATGGCACAAAGTGGAGACACTATTAGAGGTATGATTATCACAGCGCCACTTTTTGCAGGCATTCCGTTAAGACATTTGCAAATCAGCAACCTGCTCCTCAACTTATATGTTCATGATGCCTTGCTGTGTGGATGTCTACTCAAGAGCTGCACCTGGTATGGAAAAGCCAGTACTTTGACATGTGTTTCATTAAAGTGAGCCCTACTCCCAGATCCACTGTTCTGTGTTTCATGATACTTCTTTTGAAGTCATAATTCAAGCAAGTTAATCTACATAGATCAAAGCGTAAAAATAATGTCACTTAATTTTGGCTATGGTTCTCCAGCTTTAGTATGTTTCATAGGCTCACTTGTTCCAAATCTCAAGTTAAGATATTGTAGTTCCATTTGTATAGCCCTTCGTACACTTGATTAGGATCCGAAGCACATTAGTGGACAGTTGGCATGCTACACATAGGGTAGTGCTTGGTTGCAGTGTTACCTAGTTGGAACACCTTTTGATGTCATGTATGATTCACCAAAGTAATGCTCTTTTCATGTCTGGGGTCACTGCACTTGGGCATGTAGTGGTGGATAGAACACTTGGAGGTTACCTTAACTTGTGGTTGTCTGACAGAGCGGCTTTCTAAAACATTAACTCGGGAAGGACTAAGGAGATACAGCATACACAATCATAGACGTTGCTCTATATAATCTCTCTTGCAAAAACAGATAAGCTACCCACAGGCATGCATTGTATACAGCTGTATTGGGTCCACCAAATGACTACAAGATACTGACCAACGGGCATTGTCTGGAATCAGGTACCCGTAGTGAATGATCTCAAGTCCATCCAGGAATGAAAATGAGTGACTCACATCCATACACCAGAGCAATGCAGCTATGAAAATGATTTTTTCGGCTACTCATGAGTGAAAGTGAAGTGAGTTACAGAGGTGCATTGATTCTTGGCTGCCAGAGTAAATGCTGTATGGGTAGGGTAACCAGACGTCCTAGATTTGCCTGAACAGTTCTGTTTTTTTTTTTTTTTTTTCCATATTTATCCCTTTAGATTTCTGGAGAATTCTCTTTTTCAAATGGTGAAATTAACCACACAGGCAGACTTGTGTTCATGTGCACCAGTTTAAAGAGAACAATTTAATTAAGGCAGCTGATACTGTGTAAAAGTTTGGTTTAATGTATTGTGTTCTCCATGTTGGTGAGTGCTGATGATTCATTTATTTTATTCCCCATGGCAAAATTGTAGTCCCTCTGGTATGTTTATGGCATGTCCCTTTTTTTCTCCAAAATCTTGTCATCCTATGGATACCAAAGAGTGACAAGAGAGAGCGACTCACTGACCTGCACTGCTTACAGACCTTAATTGTAGATTGCTTGCATCCACCTAAGAGTAATGAAGTGCATCGTTTACGCATTCACAGAAGATACACAGTTCTAATGAGTACACATCAGAGACTACCCAAGAACTTCACAGAAGGGCAATCCACAGGCATAGTTCCTCAACAGCCATGGTTCCATGGCACAGTCCAGATGTGCAGTCCCCTATCAAAGAACCCAGCCAGAAAACAAATAAGTGTAGGAAGTTGCAAATCCAGTATGTTGTGACCTAATAGGCTATTAATAACATACACCCCTTTACGCTTATAATTAGCAGCCACGGCAGAGCATTGCATCCACTAGCTTGAGGTGGCCAAGATTCATGTTGTCTGAGTGTTCAGCCTGGGAGATCAACCAGGAAAACTGTTTTTTTAATGCTTCTGATCTCTGTTGGGATAGATTTAATAAATATTTAGCCTACACAGGGAAAAGAGATCTATGTATTTGTGCGCCATTGATAATGGAAGAGCCAGGTCTTTACTTCCTTCCTGAATTTCAGGTGGTTTCCATGTGTGTAGCCTTTGCTGAGAGGCTGTTACATAGGTTTGTAACTTGTTCAGGAAATAAGACTTGACCAATGCTGGCGTGTGTGTGTGTGTGATTTTTCTGGGAGTGAGATGTTGGACAGTTGAGTTGCTAATGTAGAACAGAGTTTTCTTTTCTGTGTGTATCATTGGAAATTAACTCAGGTGGAGAAAGGGCCTTTGTTTTAGATAGCTATGTGTACTATGAAAAGCGCATTGAAGTCAAACGGGTCTAGCTGCAGAAGCTAGTGAAGTACTTGGATAACAAGTTTAGTGCTTTCTCAAGATTGGTGTTAACATTTTCTTGTAGGACAAGCATAGATGTCTTGGAGTTTTTATGTTGTGTACAAGATGCTGCTGGTGACTGGATTAACTTGAAGGATCAAAAGCAAGTCAGAATTTATAATCAGTCCCAAATTTCCAACTTAACCTGAAGGTGATGGAGGTCTGTAGTTTCTTGGCTGGTAGTTAGTTTCTTTAGTGTTCACAGGGGTAAACTCAGTTTTAAAAAAGTTATTTGTTTATGCCCCATCCTGTCATCAATGACAAGGAGACAGTATTCAAGCCTTGATGGTTCCACCTCCTTAGGGTTTTCAGTTCTAGGTGTTGTGTTATCGTCAGCTCTGTTGTTGCAGGCTAAGTTAAAAACACAACTTAGGTATGGTATTGTTGTAAAGTAGAGGTTAAACAGTAATAAAGAGTTGACATAGCCTTGGCATAGTCCCCGGTATTTGGTGATAGGATTTCATGCAAACCGAATAGCGAGCTGATGTGCATGCCTTGGAGAAAGGAGATTCAGCTTAGGATACTTCAATGAATGTCAAACATATCAACTCACAGTACTAGTGACTGGTGGTAAAAGGTCTCCAAAACTGCAGTAGGTCCACTTATAATAGTGCTGCTACTACATTTCTGTCCATCACCAATGAGAGATCATCACAAATGGAGATTGAGGTGGATTCTGCCTGGGTGGAAGACTGTTGGTTGGTCAGAGTGTATTGTTTCCTTCCACTGTATCACAGATTTGGGTGATGACAATTCCATTATTTATTGTTTTTTTCCTAAGAATGAGTCATTGGATATCAATAATTTACTGGATTTGATACTTTCAGGTTCTTGGCTGTCAAATGGAAGATTAGGTAGGCTATAGAAATGTTGGGTGTGTGTTTTGCCAGAGAGAAACACCCGTGGTAAGAAAAATAGCTATAAAGGTTTATTCTGGAAAGTAGTCTGACAGGCAGCAAATATGCCCACTTGCCTTGACCCGTTCTTTCAATTTGGCATCTGTCTGTCCCTATGGTTTGTTTGTCATGTTTTTGTTGGCTAGATGTTGGTATTCTTGCCCTTGGCATAGTCTTCCAGATTCGTTGTTTTTGGTTTCAGGCTTGTTTGTGGTTCTGTTGCATAAGGCTTATGTGTCTGATAGTCGTGTGATAGTGCACTATAAGTTGCAAAATTCAGAGGATCCTGTGTAGTTACCTCGATGGGCATTTTGTCTTGGAGAGCCATGTGGAGTTCTAAAGTATTTTTTAATTCTTGATGCATGATTTGTATATCCTGTTGTGATTTTGGAGACATATTTTTTACATGTTGTTCCGTTGCTGTGGTAGAGTCGCAACAATTCTGAAGTTTGCCCCTTTCCCTTACTAGCAATAGGCTAACTGTGGAGCATATAAAGAGATGCTTTGTACTACTTTGCTCTCAAGAGCTCGGATGCTTTCTTCAGTTGCTCATTTTTAGAGGATTTACAGAACATATTCCCACCTACTTTTCCTGCCATTTCAAGGCTTTAATGTAGTTTATTTTTCTGACTTTTATTCTTTTTGAGCTGTTTATTTTTGCCTTTTACATGTGCTAATACTAAACACACTCATGGGGGAGGGGCGCACACCGCTTAGCATAACAGCACCAGTTCTTCCAGATGCATTATGGTAGATGCAATTCAACATTGCAGTCACATTGAATTGAATTTATTTAAGTGTTTGTCATGAGTTGGCGCAGCTAGTGCTTTGTATCTCAGGGCTTGAGTTTCTAGTTTATTGTCAGTGATTGTAAAAGAATGAAAACAGCCTTACATGCAGCCATTATTTGAGACAGAAGAGATGGAATTTATTTTTTCTTGCTTTATTTGTTTATTGGTCTGTTTATTTGTCTATACATTTGATTTTGCTTGGGAAAGCTGCCCTGGAACACACTTCGGAGCCATCATTATAAGAAAACAATTCTATACAATGCAGTTGCAGTCCACAAAAAAAGTAAAGTTACATTGAGCTAAGGTTCGGCTCGTCAGTTAGGTGTAGTTTGGAAAGAGTGGTATAGTGAGCATGGACCCCACGTTTTGGCATACCCATGGCCCTTTAGGACGTTACATCAAACAGACAAATGGTGGTGCCAGGAGTGCTCGGAATAAATCTTAACCACTGGCAATCATTCAGATAGCATTCAACCATCGTTTATTTGAACATCCTTCCACCTCAGATCAGACCATTTCGTGAGTTTGATGCAGCGCCCTAAGTGACAAAGGTATTGCCCAGACTTGGGTTTCATGCTCACTATACTACTGGATCCAAGCTATACCTGACTGATGAGCCCCAACCAGGATGAAATTGGTCTTGAGTTGCTTGTGTTCTGGTTCAGGTATGACCTGGCATGGCAGTTCAGGCTGGAGGTGTTTACTATTGGAGCAGGGTCAAGACTGATTAACATATGGTGGGTTAACAACTGAAATGGCATTGTAGGTGAAAGAACAATGAGTGGGAATACTACCCCAAGCGTCTGCTAATGGTTAGAATTATTGCATGCGTGCCTCCCATCACTTTTTGTGTGTTTGGGTGAAGACCCAGTAGGTGAGATGGGATAAGGTAGGTGTCCAGGAATGTTTGTTTTTTTAACCTTCACAGCTCACGAGAACACAGACTCAGTAGCTTTCTTTTTTGCACAATTGAATTCAAGCCAAGTATTGTTTATCCACTGGGCATATATATCGCAAGCATTCCTTCAAAATGTGTACCAGCAAGTTAGCAAGGGCTGGAACTGTAGGCCTCTAGAGCATATCACTTTCAGACTTTGTTCTTCCAGTGTGAAAGTAGCAGGTCCAGTGCAGAGTGGGTCCTTGTATTGCCATCTCGTGTAGGTGTCTCGATGAAGATGAGGTAGGATACTGTGTTGAATGTCTCATAGAGGTCCAGTAGGACGAGAGCAGCCTTGTCATCACTGTCTAAGGTCCAAAGGATGTTGTCAGTAACAGCGATGAGGGCTGTTTCTGTGCTGTGGTTGGGTCTGAAGCCGAATTGTGTGGTGTCAAGGAGTTGGTGGTTGTTGAGAAGGTTGGTGAGGCATTTGTTAAGTTTCTCCAGGACTTTGACTGGGTACGGTAGCAGGGAAATGGGCCTGTAATTGGAGACCATTTCTGGGTGCACAAAGGGCTCAAGGAGTATTGTGGCGTGTTTCCAGATGTCCATGAAGGTGACTGATTATGTGGCTGCATTCAAGATCGAGGTGATTGCTACTCTGATGGGTTGTAGTCCTTTTTTGTAACGTGGTGGAGCAGAGGTCTGGTAGGGCTCTGGAGTGCATAGTGCCTACGGCATGGGTTTCCAGTTCCAGCAAAGTCAGACCCTGCTGCTAGTGCAACAGGTCTCCCAGCTCTTTTGTGGCCAGGACTTGCAAAGACAACACCCAGGCCATCAGGGACCAAGACTGCTTGCTCATTCCCCTGCCTCTTCCCCAAAGCTGCTGGAGCTACAAATCCTCTTTAGTGTGTCTTTCATGGCACACAGAAACCCTGTTGGGCAGAATCCAGCATTTCCCCCACTGGTGGCAAGCAGTTACGTCAAACAAGTCGGACCTCCAAATTTTTGATCGGTACTGTGCCCTTATGTTTCTTTCTACCCCACTGCATATTCCACCGCCATCAGGAAGGCTGATGGGGTATCACATCTGATTAGCAGCAGGAAGTGTTGGATCCTGTCTGAAACGGACTGATGCCTTAGTCCTATTTTCGATCTTCAACCTCTCAATGCTTTCCTGCTGAAGGAGAAATTCAAGTTGCTCACACTAGTCTAAGTCATGTTTTTCCCTAGACAGAGATTGGATGGTGGCATTGGACTTGTAGGATGCTTATTTCCATGTCGCCATCCTGCAGACCCAAAAGTATAGCGTAGGTTCACAGTGGACGTAAGAGCATTTTCAATTCACAGTACTCCCTTTTGGCCTCACTACTGCCACTCGGTTGCTCACAAAAGAGATGGCGTTAGTTGCGACACACCTTCAGAGGTCGGGTTAATAATCTTACACTAAATCGACTACAGTCTGTTGAAAGTGAGCTCGCCCCAGGCAGTTGTCAATCACCTCCAGACGGCGAACGTTCTAACATTATTGAGGATCACTACAAATGTGCCAAAATCGCACGATTGTTGGAGCTATTTTGGATAAAGTATAGTTTTGTGCCCCCCCCCAAAGGAGTGGAGAAACCAGGATTCTCAGGTTATGATCCCGATGTTTTAGCCTCTGCCATGGATCTCACTAAGGATGGCGTTGAGTCTGCTGAGACTGTTGGTCTGCATCCTGCTAGTCAACCATTCAGATGGCACCTGTGGGCTCTGCAGTGGGACCTGAAGTCCCAGTGGGGACTGTGCCAGGAGGACCTATCATATTCCCTCTTGGGAAGGATGTTGCAAAAGATTTGCAGTGATGGCTATTGGACCGCGATTTTCTCAGCAGTAGACTTCTCTCCTTATCCCACCCAGGGCTGACGATAATGTATTCATCTTTACTGGACTGGAGAAGCCAACTGGGCGTGATAGATATGGTCTTTGACATAAACCCGCCTCCACCTCAGGTTTGATGGAGTTGCAGTCAATCCGCTTTGAAGTTATATTGTCTGAAAGGACTGATGAATAGCTTTGTTGCAAAGCCATTACCTAACTTTACATTGGATCTTAACTTGGCTACAAGTGATTCCATTCTGTACACTCTGTGTCTTCTGAGTTTCATTTATCTGAACACCCGTCTGATTGTATTTTTCATTCTATTCCTTCATTTCTCTTTGGTTGATGAGAAGTTTCACCTGCTGGATCCCAAGAGAGTCCTTTTCTCTTGTTTTCATGGATACAAGAGTTACAAGTGCATGTTTATCTGTGTGTGGGATTTGTTTGGGTCCATGAAGAGATTGGATGTCTCATAACAGTTCATGATTTCACAGACTGTCGTACGATTCCAAACATGTCTTACACTGGCTGAAAAAGAAGATATTGGGCGTGATCAAAGCTTGTTGAGCAAGGGATTATTAGGCCACATAGGCGCTGCAAGTAGGTGTTCCATTACTAAACTTAAAGTACTGCTGTCTGAACTTGGTGGCAAGAGAGAAATATGAAGCAAAAGGATAGTTAGGGAAAGCCACAGCTGCACTACCCTCCTATACACACAGTGTCACTAATTTGAAAAGTTCAGGTTGCCCACCTCAAAGGTCCACTATCCAAAGACCATATACGTTTCACCACAGAAAAATCATTTGACAGAGAGGCAACACTTCAAAAAATAACAATTGTACATAACATTTTAAAATACAAATATACAGATAGGGAAAATAGGTTCTTTAATTGTTGCAGGTTGAACAGGCAGCAGAGAAACAGCCAACGCGTTTCACCCAACAGCGGGCTTCCTCAGGGCTGTAAAGAACAACATACATATATCAAAGAATAATCTTTCTAAAATTCCATTTAATACATAAAAAACCAAAGTTGAAAATGACCCCATTGCGGAGATACAATTCGTCATTTGTGATTAATAGGTAATCAATGTCATCTTCTACTATGAGTGGTAGCAGAAAGTAAAATAAAGGTGAGTGAAGAAAGTATATATGAATAAAACAAGAATGAAAAGGAAAAAATTGAGATAAAATGAAAAGGAAAGAGGAGAAAAAACACAAAAGAAAGAAAAGACAATACACCATCAGGATTAATAAAAGAAATCCATATATCCAATTAGATCGTTAGAAGGACATCTAAGACACCAAAAGCAAGAGCTCAAAGATAAAAAGTGAGATAAGAAGGACACATACCACAGACCAAAACAACAAATCAAAGTGCTATACCACTAAAGGAGTACAACAAGTATGGTCTAAGAGTTTTCATAAGACTCACCACACCTATGTGTAGAATACCGTGAATAATTTAGCAAAAATACCGTGACGTGTATTAGTATATCTGAAAAGGACAAATAACCACATATAAGTCTCACCAAAAATCAGAGCGTGGTACAATCCAGTCCAGAACCTAACGATTGTCGCAATATCGACTTTGGATCACTATGTAAAAACATAAACATGATAATATATGTATCACGACACTGGATTGGGCTCATTATTTAAGGCCAAAATCGCATACTTATTGTATTAAAGGTAACTCAAATATACCTCTGCTTTTCAGCGACAGGTCTCCTCAAGTGTCCAAATTAGTGAGAATAAATGTATCAAGGAATTCATCAATAAGTCACCACAGAAAAAAAGGAAAGTTTTCTCCAAAAGTTGGGTGTAGTCACAGAAATTCACTTCGATTGGTGAAATTATTTTCTAAGCACTAAAACGAAAAAAAGAAAAAAGTATGAGGACAATATTCAATTCCTCATTCGAGTCCTAACTAAAATATTCTGGCTTGTTCCAAAATTAATAGAACGGCCAGAGCTGCAAGAAAGGTATCCTAAATTCATGCTATACTCAATAAGAACAATAATAATATAGTTTCAATTGACTCACATACTCTAAAACCAGCAACACGAAAAAACAGGAACTAAAAGAAATAAAAATAGGACCCGAGTGTTTAAAGGGCTAGACACTCGGCGATGATAAGTAGCAATGACTTACAAAAAGGATATTATCTTAAAGATATCACGGAATATCCTGTATCATTGAGAATTCACTCAGCACAGAAAAGAACGAGGAAAAAGACAAGCCTTAAAAATATCCGTTTGTGTCCGTAATATACTTCGGTCCATAAGCATTCTGCGAACCTGAACACCACTCTAATTTAGCGCATTTACAAGAGCGCTGATATACAAAATTGGAATCATGGAAACTTAATATTAGGTTTGAAATGTAGTCACATATACACTACACTCAAAACAGCGTATTGATTACCAGTGTCAAATTTGTTAACCAACATTCAGAGGCAAATAAACAAACAAGGATTCATGGATTGCCAAGCAATACTGGCAAGAGAAACGCTTACTCAGTAATTCTTAGATAAACGATGCCATGAAACTCCGAGTTCTTAGATCACGGACCCGCCGATACTCTTCAAGTGTAGACCGGAAACACGTCCGTTACCATGTGTCCTTATACGGTCTACCTAATTGGTTAAACATACTCACTTCCTGAATCCGAAGTGAAGTTTTTTTTCTTTTAGCCTCAAAAACAACTAGTGCGTGTCTAGATCACAATGCGCGGTATTTCCTCATTCAATTCAAAAGAGATTTTTTTGTTTGTTTAAAAAGGAAGAATAACTTTAATGCCTCATAGTATGAGCCGGAGGTGCAACCTTTACCCCATGACCTAATACGAGTCGGCCTATTGAAACGATCGAGCTTGCTGCCCTGAACTCTGATGTTGTTTTATATTGAAAAACAACTAGTGCGTATATGTAAATAGTTCAGCAATATGAGTTCATGCAGCATCAACAAAACTTTATCAAGTCAAAAAAACTTAGTACCGGGCAAAAGCTCAAATACATATACACGCGACGGGCCAACCTAAAAAGGTTTATTGTTTTCGTTTTTCCTAGCAATTATTACGTAAATACGCATAAGGGTAAGAATACTTCAGAGATCATAAATAGTGTAACAATGACCATGTTATACAATAAGCTGCCTCCACCAAAATATTTATCGGAAAAATAGATATAGAATTTTAGATCATTTCTAACAACTGAGTTATTGGGACCAATATCTTAATATGAACCAAATCGCACCCAAAAACTATGATGAAGACATTCAAGACTATATAAACATTATTCATTCAATATAAGAACAAGAATTCACAGTAAGGGAAGATATGCAAAGAAAACAATAAGAGAAAGGACGTACACAAAAACAAACAAGAGAATACATACACAAAAATCATTTACACTGAAATTCAGTGTTCCCATTAGTTTTCAATCCTATAAAACATAAGGTCAGAAAAATATCCTGACCATATATTTGAACATATATTCATACTCATCATGAATGTTTAAACATAAGTGCAAACACGAATGTATCATTACCACTTAAACAAACAACTGCGATATAAGACAAATAATAATGTTACATCCAAATGTCGCAATGAGATGAACTCAATATACAGATAATAATATATATCGAGAAAAATGTATCAGTAATGGTACTAAATAACCACATTTGATGTACTGCTCTGAACGAAATATTAGGGTAAAGTCAGAAGTACCAATTACAACAAGTAATGTATCTCATTATCTGTATTTAACCCTAATGTGACCGATCTCAATTTACAAATCCACAACGCCTCAAGTTGTCTGAGACGCAGCTCCCTACTTCCCCCTCGTCTATCAGGAAGAACTTGGTCAATTGCATGGAATTTGAATTTAGATTTGGGTAAATCGGACGTACAATCATGGACACCCAAAACACTGGAACCATCATTGTTGGAACATGCTCGCCTATGTTCTTGAATTCGTACACGCAATTGTCAAACTGTGTGTTAGAAACGGTAGACGGACCGGGAGGGTCGGCCGGGGTCAGGAGGAGAGGTCTCCGGGGAGAACCGTCTCCAGCGATCGTACAGACCAGTAACTTGCCCCCCACAGACAGATACCACACACGGATAAGGTTCAGTGTTCTTTATAAGCACTTCTTAAGGTACGGTTGAATGGTACAAGGAGGTCTGGACTCAGGGGTCCCCTCGATTCGAGTCTCGCAAGGTAGGAAAGGGGGTAGCGGGACAGTCTGTTTACCAGTCAGGTAGTTCGGATGAGATGATGAGCTCACAATCCTCGAGCTTGGTGGTTAGGTGGTACGGGTCGCGGCAGCGCCAGCAGGTCCCGGTGATGATGGTCGTTACAACGGGCCGCGGCAGCGCCAGCAGGTCCCAGGAAGACGGTCGATGTACGGTCCGCGGCAGCGCCAGCAGGTCCCGGTGAAGATGGTTGTTACAACGGGCCGCGGCAGCGCCAGCAGGTTCCAGGAAGATGGTCGATGTACGGTCCGCTACGGTACGGTGAGGATGGAGATTGCAGAAGGCCGCGGCAGCGCCAGCAGGCAGAACGATGGGTCACAAGAGCGGGCTACGGCAGCGCCAGTAGACCGTCAAGGCTGAGTTCACTCGGTGTCTCTCGACTCCAGGATACAACTGCCTTCCTGCTCCGGAGCTGCCCCAGTTATAGGGCTGGTGCCCTTTGATGTCCGGACCCTCGCACTTGGAGGTCGGAGGGTCCGGGATGAAGGTGTCCAGACACCCAGCAGGGGGTGGAGCCAGTGCCTGGGGGAGCTGGGGGCGATCGGCACCTGGCGGGGGAGAGCCTTTGACACCTCGTTCTCTCATTGACCTGCCAAGTGGTCCGCTCACCTCCTGGGCGGACGGTGGTGCCGGGATGTCGGGGCCGGCCAGGCCCGGGGTTGGGGTCGGGGTGAGGCCACGCGGCCGCGTGGTGCAGGGCCCAAGATGGAGGCTTGACCCGGCCGGGGAAGCCGGTGGGGCTGGACCCCGTGATGAGTAGTGGTCCGAGGGCAGAAGATCCGTCGGGAGACGGGGTACAGGTGCTTGTCGCGGGGGTATGCCTGGTGGGCCGGAGCTCGGGCCCTGTCGTGCGGGGAGGGAGCAAGCCCTCTGTATGGCCTGTCCAACATGCGTCCCCCCCAGCTGAAGGCGGGGAGAGTCACCCATCTCCTTGGGGACTCTCTTCGTCGAGGCGGAAAAAGCGGGACAGGCCATCCGCGTTGGCGTGGTCTTGGCCTGGTCGGTGCTCCACGGTGAAGTCCATTCCCTGCAGGGAAATGGACCAGCGCAAGAGTTTTGGGTTCTCCCCCCGCATCTGCATCAGCCATTGCAGGGGTCGATGGTCGGTTTGTACCCGGAAGTGGGTACCGAAGAGATAGGGTCGGAGCTTTTTGAGGGCCCACACTACTGCAAATGCCTCCCTCTCGATGGTGCTCCACCGCTGTTCTCGGGCCAGGAGACGTCGACTGATGAAGGCCACCGGCTGGTCATGACCTTCGGGGTTCAACTGAGAGAGGACGGCCCCGATGCCGTGGTCGGAGGCGTCGGTCTGCACCACAAATTCCCGACTGTAATCGGGGGCCTGGAGCACAGGGGCGGTGCACAGGGCGGCCTTCAGCTTCTCGAAGGCCGCTTGACAATCAGGAGTCCAGTTAATCCGCTTCGGTTGGTTCTTGGACGTGAGACCCGTGAGGGGCCCCACGATGCTGCCGTAGTCCTTCACGAACCGCCGGTAGTATCCGGTGAGCCCCAAGAAGGCTCGGGCCTCGGTCTGGGTGACGGGGGGCTGCCAGGACTGGATGGCCGCAATCTTAAGTTGTAGGGGGGCCACCAGCCCGCTCCCCACTTGGTGCCCAAGGTAGGTCACAGACCCTTGGCCAATTTGGCACTTGCCGGCCTTAATGGTGAGGCCGGCCCGCTGGAGGGCTTGTAGGACCTCTTGGAGGTGACGGAGGTGGTCGGACCAGTGGCGGCTGTATACAGCGATATCGTCCAGGTAGGCAGCGCTGAACTCCTCGAGCCCCGCCAAGACCTGGTTCACAAGGCGTTGAAATGTGGCGGGGGCATTCTTCATGCCAAAGGGCATGACCTTGAATTGATAGTGGCCATCGGGGGTAGAGAAGGCTGACCGTTCCTGAGCCCTGGGTGTGAGGCCGATCTGCCAGTAGCCCGCTGTTAGGTCGAAGATACTAAGGTAGCGGGCGGCCCCCAGCCGGTCGATCAGCTCGTCTGCTCGGGGAATCGGATGAGCGTCTGTCCGGGTGACAGCGTTCAAGCCCCGGTAGTCGACGCAGAATCTCAGTTCAGGTGCGGTGCCGGGGGCAGCGGCTTTGGGAACCAATACAACCGGACTGGCCCAGGGACTGTCCGAGGGCTCGATGACCCCGATCGTGAGCATCTTGGCCACTTCCTCTTGTATGCAGGCCCGTACCCGATCTGGTACGCGGTAGGCCCGGTGTCGGACAGGGGGACTGTCCCCGGTGTCCACGTCGTGCAAACACCAAGGGGTGACCCCGGGGGTGAGGGAGAACAGGGCAGCGAACTGCAGCAGGAGGTTCCGGCAGTCCTGGCGTTGCTCCGAAGTGAGGGCGTCAGAGAGCCGGAGCCCGTCCACGGAGCCGTCCTTCTCCTGAGTCTTCAGAAGATCCGGGAGGGGTTCGGAGTCTTCCTCTGCCCCACTGTCCGTAGCCATCAGGAGGCTGAGTTCTGAGCGCACAAAGTGTGGTTTGAGTCGGTTGGTGTGGAGGACCCGAAGGGGGTTCCGGGAGGTCCCCATGTCGATGAGGTAAGTGACGGGGCTTTTGCGCTCGACCACTTTGAAGGGCCCCGTCCACTTATCTTGCAAGGCACATGGTTCGGTGGGGGACATCACCCATACCGGCTGACCAGGCTCGAATTCAACGGAGGAGGCATTGTGATCATACCACCTCTTCATGTCCTCCTGGCTGGCCTCGAGGCTCGCCTTGGCCATCTCCCTGAAGCGCCGGGTCTGGTTTCGTAGGGCCAGGATGTATTTGAAGACGTCTGGAGGGGTTGTTAGGGGGGCCATCTCCCAACCTTCCTTGACTAGGCTGAGGGGCCCTCGCACAGGGTGCCCGTACAGGAGTTCGAAAGGGCTAAAACCGAGGGACTTCTGGGGAACTTCCCGGTAGGCGAAGAGGAGGCACGGGAGTAGTACATCCCACTGGCGACGGAGGGGCTCTTCCAATCCCCCAATCATCCCCTTGAGAGTGCGGTTAAAACGCTCCACTAGTCCGTTCCCTTGGGGGTGATAGGGGGTCGTGAATCTGTAGGTGACCCCGCATTGTTGCCAGAGGGACTTCATGTATTTGGATATGAAATTTGTGCCTCGGTCGCTGACGACTTCTCGGGGGAAGCCTACCCGGGAGAAGATCCCCATTAGAGCCCGGCCAACCACCGGAGCTGTCACGGTCCGTAGGGGCACCGCCTCGGGGTAGCGGGTGGCATGGTCCACTAGCACTAAGATGAACCTGTGTCCTTGTGCCGTGCGGGGGTCCAGAGGCCCCACAATGTCTATCCCCACCCTCTCGAACGGGGTGGTGACCACAGGGAAGGGTTGCAGAGGGGCTTTCAGCTTCCGACCACTCTTCCCGCTGGCTTGGCATGTGGGGCAAGATCGGCAGTGGTTCAGGACGTCATTCCTCATTTTTGGCCAGAAAAAGTGGGTCACTAGGCGACTGTACGTTTTGTCCTGGCCCAGGTGTCCAGCCAGGGGGACATCGTGGGCTAAGTTGAGCAGAAAGTCTCTGAAGCGGAGAGGTACCACCAGAACTCGACCGGCCCCCAGCTCGGCGATTCTTTGCTCGCTGTAGAGCAGGTCGTTATCCCAGTAGACCCAGTGAGTTCCGGTGGCGTCCCCTGTGTTTTGGGCGCTGGCTTGTTGGCGGAGTCCCTCGAGGGAGGGACAGGTCTTTTGTTCCTGGCGGAACTGTTCTTGGGTGGGCCCCCCTTCTTGACGCCACTGAGCCAGATCCGGAAGGTCCTGGTGTTGCGCGTCCTCTTCGGTAGTCGGGTCCGGGAGGCCGGCCTCGCCGTTGCCCTCTTCTGGGGCGACCGGGGGCGGAGGTGCTGGCCATTCGGGTTCTTCTGATCGGGGGGCGGCACGGGCGGCCATGGACCGGGTGGTTATGCAGGCCCAGTCCGGGAGGCCCAGCATCCCCAGGTGCTCTCTTCTCTCGACGGTGGCCCACGGGGAACTCTCGAGATCATTCCCCAGGAGGCAGTCCACGGGGGCATCGTCCCGGACCGTCACTTTCAGCAGGCCGGAGACCCCTCCCCATTCGAATGGGACGCAGGCCATTTTACACATACTCTCAGAGTTATCTGCCGAGCGGACGGGGCAGAGAATGTTCGGCAGGATCTGTTCGGGCTTCACCAGGTGACAGCGGACGGCCGTCACACTGGCGCCGGTATCACGCAGGGCCTCGGCCCTCTGTCCATTAATGGTCACCCACTGACCGTATTTCCTGGTGTTGGCGGGTAGGGGAGCCCGCGGGACCATGTCTCTTCCCCCTAAGCACGCCAGGACCATGGCGGCCGGTTCCCACCCTTGCTGGGCCGGCTCATACTCTTCGGGTTCCTCCGATAATCGCTCTTCCCCCAGGGCGGCGGCCGCTACCTGGCGGGGCTTGGGTGTTTGGTTTAGCGGGCAGCTCGGGTCATTGGCGTAGTGGCCTAGTCGCTGGCACCGGTGGCACGTGACGTTGGCTCGGAACCCGGGCCGCAACGGGGGGTTGCCCCGGCCGGCCGGAGGCGGGGTGCTGGCCACGGGTGTTGCTGGCAAGGCATCTCTCCCTCGACCCTGGCCCCCTCCTCCTCCCCGAGGACGGTGCTGGCCTTGGCTGCTTCTGTTCTGGTCGTGTGGCCCTTTCCGGCCCACTCGGGTGCTTTCCCATCGGTCAGCTTCGGCGGCGAGCTGCCGGGGGTCAGTCAGCTTACTGTCGAGGAGGTGCTGCCTGAGCTCGACGAAACAGTTGTTTGACAGGTGCTCCCATACCATAAGGTTGAAGAGTTGTTCGTAGGTGGTGACCTGACTCCCCTTGATCCAACCCTCGAAGGCACGGCTGAAATAGTTCACGTATTCTACCCAAGTTGTACCTGGGATCCGGGTGCAATCTCTGAACCTCTGGCGGTACATCTCGGGTGTGAGGCCGTAGCGGGTGAGGAGGGCAGCCTTCATGTGGTCGTAGGACGACATTTGGTGATCTGGGAGCTGCAGTAGGGCATCGCGACCCTCGTTGATAAACCTCCCCCAAAGTCCGGCTCCCCAATCACTCCGGTCGATCCGGTGGGAGGTCATGGCGATCTCATAGGCTTTAAACCATTGCTGTATGTCGTCTTCTCGGACATACTCGCGGACAACATCCTTGGGGATATGGACTTTTTTCTCAATTGGCCCCGGGGTGTGTGGTCGCTCAGGCACCCCCAGTTCCTTATTCTGTTTTCGCAGTTCTATCTCCGCTAGTCGGCGCTCGTGCTCGAGCGTTATTTTTTTCTCCTCCAGCTCTCTCTGTCTCTGCTTCTCTTCTCGTTCATCTCGGAGCCGCATGTGCTCGAGGTTGAGTTTCTGTTCAGCTAACTTGAGTTCCCCATCCATCTTGAGTCGTGCCATCTCCAACTCGTGTAATCTGATTCTGTCTCTTTCTCGGATCTCCTCCTGTGAGAGGCCCGTTCCCCGCTCCTCGGGAGCCGTGGCGTTCCCCTCTGGTGTGATGCTGTTTTGGTCTGGTGTGACGCTGCTTTGGTCGGAGGGTCCTGCGACCCCAGTTTCTGTCCATGACTCAAGGGCGCGCTTTAGATCATCCTTGGTACTTAGGCCGGTGGTAGCAATGCCAAGTTCTATGCAAAATTGTCTCAGTTCGCGGTGGTTGTATTCTTCTAATTTCTCCATTTGGAATTTCTCGGTGGGGCTGCTATCTTTGGTCGACATCGTGTTTTTGTCGTGGGGTGAGCTACTCTCTGTACGATTACGCGTTGATTCGGATCGCGCCGCTGGCCACCAATGTTAGAAACGGTAGACGGACCGGGAGGGTCGGCCGGGGTCAGGAGGAGAGGTCTCCGGGGAGAACCGTCTCCAGCGATCGTACAGACAAGTAACTTCCCCCCCACAGACAGATACCACACACGGATAAGGTTCAGTGTTCTTTATAAGCACTTCTTAAGGTACGGTTGAATGGTACAAGGAGGTCTGGACTCAGGGGTCCCCTCGATTCGAGTCTCGCAAGGTAGGAAAGGGGGTAGCGGGACAGTCTGTTTACCAGTCAGGTAGTTCGGATGAGATGATGAGCTCACAATCCTCGAGCTTGGTGGTTAGGTGGTACGGGTCGCGGCAGCGCCAGCAGGTCCCGGTGATGATGGTCGTTACAACGGGCCGCGGCAGCGCCAGCAGGTCCCAGGAAGACGGTCGATGTACGGTCCGCGGCTGCGCCAGCAGGTCCCGGTGAAGATGGTTGTTACAACGGGCCGCGGCAGCGCCAGCAGGTCCCAGGAAGATGGTCGATGTACGGTCCGCGGCAGCGCCAGCAGGTCCTGGTGAGGATGGAGATTGCAGAAGGCCGCGGCAGCGCCAGCAGGCAGAACGATGGGTCACAAGAGCGGGCTACGGCAGCGCCAGTAGACCGTCAAGGCTGAGTTCACTCGGTGTCTCTCGACTCCAGGATACAACTGCCTTCCTGCTCCGGAGCTGCCCCAGTTATAGGGTTGGTGCCCTTTGATGTCCGGACCCTCGCACTTGGAGGTCGGAGGGTCCGGGATGAAGGTGTCCAGACACCCAGCAGGGGGTGGAGCCAGTGCCTGGGGGAGCTGGGGGCGATCGGCACCTGGCAGGGGAGAGCCTTTGACACCTCGTTCTCTCATTGACCTGCCAAGTGGTCCGCTCACCTCCTGGGCGGACGGTGGTGCCGGGATGTCGGGGCCGGCCAGGCCCGGGGTTGGGGTCGGGGTGAGGCCACGCGGCCGCGTGGTGCAGGGCCCAAGATGGAGGCTTGACCCGGCCGGGGAAGCCGGTGGGGCTGGACCCCGTGATGAGTAGTGGTCCGAGGGCAGAAGATCCGTCGGGAGACGGGGTACAGGTGCTTGTCGCGGGGGTATGCCTGGTGGGCCGGAGCTCGGGCCCTGTCGTGCGGGGAGGGAGCAAGCCCTCTGTATGGCCTGTCCAACACTGTGCTACCTATATATATTTTGGAACAGTTACAAACAATTACATAGATTACATATGTCGACTGACAATTCAAGAAATGATTAATCTCATACTTGCGTTGATTATTGTACGAAAACCATGTAGTCTTATTCATGCCCAACTGGCAAGAGAGAAGGCCTGCTTAGGTCAAAAGGGCTGAAGTAGTTCATAGTAAAGGTTATCGTACTAAATCGGTGTTCTTGTTTCTTCATGCATACCACCAGGGCACTTCTCGTGGAGTCTTTTAAAGTAATAGGGATTTGCAAGAGAAGGTTGTCAATCTAAAAAGAGTACATGTCTTACTTTTTTAATCGGTCTCGCTGATAGATACATTGTTTTGTGTTCCAGAACCACTGTCAGTCTTCCACCACCTCTCTGGTTATAAGCTGTTTGCTTATAGAATTGTATTCTGAGTTTTGGCAAGTATGCAATTCTCTTGTCTCGGTAGTGCGGTTGAATTGTATAACAAATAAAGGAAAGGAGCATGGTCAGCCATCACCTCACTGTACAAGGCTCTTGCCATGTGAACATAACTATACTTTTGAGCATGCGTTTGGGAGAAAAAAGCCATGGGCAAACAACAGTGAATGGGTGTTGTATCTGCTTCTTATGGTTACCCTCACTTTTTGCTGATGTCACACTGTTTTTGGAAAAGTCTGACTGGGATCCTGCTATTCAGGACCCCAGTCTATCTGATTTCTCCCTTAAATTGCTAAGTATGTACTTTAGGTACACTCCAGATTCAATTCCGAGGTACCCTTATCAGTCCCTAGTATACGGTGCACCATGTACCCAGGGCATAGGTACCCCAGAGGCCTCCCATGGGCTGAAGCATGTATTATGCCACCCCTTAGAGGCTATTCAAATTGACACGACAAGCCTGCTACAGCAGACTGTGTAAGCTGGTGCTTGCACCACTTACTTAAGATATAGGTTCACTCTATCTAGCTAAATCACTACACTTAAAAACTTATCAGTCACCCCTATGGCAGGCCTTATGAATCCTGAAGGCTGGGTGCTGGGTTTTACGTGAGAGGGTGCCCCTGCATGAGCAGAGCCCCTCTGCAGCCTTCGGAGACCATTCTCCGGGTTTGTCTGTGATGCAACCAGACATGTATGTTTAAGTGCTTTATAACCTCGCGGTAAATGCTAACTTTAAAAGGGCTGTTTAGAAACATATCGTGTTTGGTGTCAAACACCTTGGAATCATACCTCCACACCAGTAACTGGTGTGGGAGGCATGATTACACCCTTCCAAAGGGACATATGTGGGTCACTGGTCTACCCGGTACCAGCTTTCTCGACCTGGGCAGCACAAAATGGACGCTGCCAGCCACAGACACTGCTCTCCTGCTGCTGAGCCAAGCTCGAGCAGAGGAAGGCATAACAATAGGCATCCTGTCTTAGGGAGGTGTGACCACCTCCCAGACAGGGTTTAGTGTATTGGGGCTGGGTGGGTGCACTCTGAGTGCCAGAAAGTCTGCACTGGGGGCACATTTGGTGTCCCTGTGCATACTCTAGCTCCAACCAGTTCTGGGAGCCATTGGCTCCTTCTCTGGTGCAAAACTGGACAAAGGACATGCGTGTAGCCATCCATCTGTCCTGCCCCTCCCCTAGGAGGGTCCACAGAATCTTTCCACCTCTTCCCATGGGTATAAAGTCGGTTACCTGACTACAGGACTTCGGATTTTACGTGGACAAGATTCTGCTAAGAAGAAACCAAGTACTTCGACTGCCTGCACGTCGCTGGATGACTGAAGAATCTCCCTTGCAGTAAAGGAGTTACTCCCCTGCAAAAGCCGACACCTAAACGCAACTGGCCGGTTTGCTTCTCCCGAGCTCCTGAGGACTCCGAAGATTTCAGCAACACAGGAGGTGTGTTCCTGAAGGTCCCTGAGGTAGATCAGCCCTCTCAGAGATTCTGAGACCAGTATCCCTCTTGGGGACCGTGCAACCCGAACCCCTGTGCACCACGTACATTTGCAGTTGCATATGCTTGTCGACGATTCCCGAGCTTGTGCATTGGACTCCGTGTAGTCCTGATTCCGAGCAGTATTTGCACCGAAGATTTCCGGCCTCCACTCACCGAGTGTCCTGTGGGCTGGTACATTGCAAACTTACTTGAGATCTCCTCGTGAGCCCTGGTCCGTGGGCCTGTGGGTCCTGGCGAGGGTCACCTTGTTTGTTCTTGGGCTTACCTGGTTGCTCCAGACGTGCCCTTACTCTCCATTGCTTGGAGAGTCCATTGGACCTTGCTGGTCCACACCGTAAGCTGTTTCCTCTGACCGCGTGGGTTGCATTTGCCAAGGCTTGTTGGTGCTCCAGCCGGACATCGACCCCTCAGCTCTCAACATCCTTCGTGGGCAGCTCACCTCCGGATCCTGATCATCCTCAACGTCTCCTGGTCCCCGTGGCTGCATAGTCAAGCAACCCTTCTTCACTCCTGAAGCACTCGACATCGGTAGGCGTTCGACTGCTGAGCCCCTGGTCACCTGAAGTGACCCGGCCTCTGTCCCCTCTGCTTTTAGGTTCTTCTCACCTCGAATCCAGGCATGGATTCCACCGGACACTCTTCGCTCTCCTGGCAGCAGTACTTCTTTGCAACTCTCCATTGAAAACAACGAAGGTTTCCGACACCACTTGACCCCTATGCACCCGGCTCCTCTGGGATAGGTAACGCGGGTAGTTGGGTACTCACTGGTGGGTTGGCCTTAGAACCTCCTATGTTCCAAAGAGTTTGCTCGAAGTCCTCTTAGAAATGTCCTGAACTTGTAACTTTACAACCGCGACTTTCCCATAGAGTTGTACGGAGCACACGTTCTTGTTTCCTTACTGCACACGTCCTCCGTGGGCTCCCTGTGTCACTCCTCTGGGTGGTTCCTTGGGGTCCCAGCGATTCTACGTGCTCTAGGCACTGTGTCTAGTTAAGTCATTGTTGTTACAACATTTTTTAGTATATGGTTCGGTCTCCCCCGGAGCCCGCTGTGTAATTTGCTGTGCTACTTACGAATGTTCTATTGATTCAGTATTGTGGTCTTTGTGCTCTAGTCTCGTATAGAGACTAGTAGAGAGTGTTATATTATGAAATACATATTTTTATACAACACTGTGTGGTTCTCCTTTCATTTAGTCATTTCGAAGGTGATATTCTGGTAAAACAAGCTGCTTTACATGCCTTCAAGATTACGCCTGAAGGCTGCTCTCCACAGCTACCACTAGGATAGCTTTCTAAAGGTTATCTCTGACCTCATACATCATAAGGGTCGTGTGGACTGGTACAGGGTGCCCACTTTAATTAGTGGACAGCATATACCAGGCCACCTTCGCACAAGGGGCACAAAAATCCTTTTCTTAAGGTAATATAGTTAATTAGTACAGTTGTCATTAACAGCACAAGTGCAATCGCCAGGCATGCTATTAACCTGCATTGACTGTGCCTCCATACAGTGCCATAAATTGAAATTGGATGATATATTCACCTTTTTAGGTCGAGCATTCGAAACCTCTTGTATATACTTTAGTATATACTTATATATTTACTTATATGTGGGCTTACAGCCAGCCCACTGCTTTCATTTGTCTGTTTCAGTGTCCTTTATAAATAGTTGCTTGCTAGTGGTCAATTATTCCTCTTGTCCCTCCTTTCTTATTTTGTTTTCTCCCACAGCAGCAGGGATAAACTACTGTATAGTTACGCTCATTTGGGGGACTATTTTATTTCTGTTTCCTGCTCTCCTGTCCCCCATCCCTCCCACCTATTCTCCCCCTCCTTCCATGTGCTGAATGCCTGCCCTCACCCACTCCTCCTTTGCTATTTGTTTAGTCCATACAATTCATATTTATCTCGCTGTTCTTCTCGTCTTCCCGGGCTCCTCCTCTTTTCACCAGAACCAAATACTGTTCCACTTAATTGAGGGAATTGTAGTACTTCTTGGCTTAAATATGCTGTCCAGGGAAGACATGGCTTGGCAGTTCGGGCTGGACTGTTCCCATGAGGCACAGGGTCAAGACTGATTTGCATATGGCCATGCCTGAACTGGGGTGGCGTAGTGGGCAAAAGAACGATGGATTTAACCCAGATCTCTTGACTGGGGAGAATGTCTGCATTGTCAGCATTCCGTCCATCAATTGTTTGTTGTAACGCTTTTCGCCCTAAGTGGGATGGGTATTCCCAGACGTGGGACCCTTGCTCAACTACGCCACTGGAGTCAAGCTATCCTGGCTGATGACGGCTGATAGCCAGAAACCGGTCCTAGGATGCTTGATTCCGGTCCAGGGAAGACATGGCTTGGCAGTTCGGGCTGGACTGTTCCCATGAGGAACAGGGTCAAGACTGATTTGCATATGGCCATGTCTGAACTGGGGTGGCGTAGTGGGCAAAAGAACGATGGATTTAACCCAGATCTCTTGACTGGGGAGAATGTCTGCATTGTCAGCATTCCGTCCATCAATTGTTTATTGTAACGGTAAGCGCAGCAATAGCACAAGTTGGAGGGACTGTATCTCCCTTCATGCCAAGCGCTTTCTCACCACATTGATGTCATCACCATGGAAGGAGGATCACAGAGGAGGCGGCTGGGGCCCCGGAGCAGCAGCAGCGTGAAACCGGCTCGGCTGACCCTCGCTTCAGGAGTCCCTTCCACCTCCTGCGGCTGCCTTAATGAGAATAAATGAGACTGACATCGAATTAGAATAATGTGGCGGCAATAAACAGTTGGAACGAGAGGCATGGAGATGAGAAGCTATTTTACAAGTGAATTAGCTATGATAAAGGATCAAATAAAATGCTGGCGGCATATACTGAGACCGACGGTTACATTCATATGTTTAAATCTTTTGCTAATGGAGCACCTTGCCTCGCCGTGCAGTCTTTTGTTCGGTGAAGAATACATAGTCATAACCTCATTTATGTCCAAGATCAGTCGTCTCCCTTGCATAAACTTTTCTCCCTATCTCTTTCTGATGCATGCACTAAATACATAGTTTTCAAGTAACGTCTTGGCATGTACAATGTGTGTACATTCTCGCGCTAGTGGAATGGGAGAAAAGAGCTATATGTTAGTCATGAAGACTGAGCGGCTTTAAACACCTAGGCCCTATGATGAATGGAGCCCAGCGCTTATAACTAGAAAGGGCATGCTGAGCGCACTATCAGACCTGTGGCCCCCTTAACATTAATTTGGATCGCAGCAAAAAAATCCGCAAACGGGGGCATGTTTTTAAGTAACAAAAGAAAAATCAATGGCTCCAGTGCACAAGGATTTTTGAACAGCACTGAAACAATTGATAACTTTCTTTGCCATGTTCTCCGCGCCTTCCCTATCACACATGGGCAGGGAAAATCTGCGTGAGGTATCCTACCCCAAATATTTTAACATTCCAAGAACACCGGCGTGTGGTTTCTTAGAATTATAGATTAATAATACACTAAACGAAAGGAAAGGTAATGAGCATTGACATAACTAGTTCCATTGCAGGCGAGGGCAAGTTTCCTGGTTATGGCAAATGTTTGTGGGATTAGATTTCAATTTGAAGTAAATACTCAACATGCACAGGAAATGCAAACGTATAAACACTTTGTGGTCACAATTAGAGTGCTTTGGTAACAGCAACATTTATAGTAGTTGAATTTCCACGTATTTATTCTCTTGCCACCTATTGCAAGTGACGTGCAAATTATGAACGTTTGAGGTAAAGGTGACCAAGTGAATTTGTTTGCACTGTCTGAGGGTCGTGGCCATTTGCAGGAAAGGTTGAGGGCCTGGGATCCAACTTAAAACCGACCTAGCCAAGTTGCGTCAAAAAGGGCAGTTGAGGAACATTTGACATGAATCTTTTGTCATTTATTCAAAAAGGTGTAGCTCACACAGACAAACATTTACCTGTGTGGTGGGGATAAATATACATATCTGATTCTATGTAAGATAGCGCACACCAAATTTCGAAAAACTGTAGTCTATGTGGTTGAGTCTCAGTAAATGAAGCGTGCAACTCAGACACGAGGTAGCCCTCCTCGTAACTCAATAGGAAACTGCTGATGTGTATACACCAGTGTACTGGGTGCACTGCTGGATAAATGTACTACACAGTTACGACATATTAGCTACTGTAAAGACAAAACTTAACCAAAGCAATAAACGGTCTGAATAATGTGACAATTTGACAGTCCGTTGAATCACGGTGATTTATAATAAAGCTGTATTTATCATTCAATCACATAAGTGACATAGAAATATACAAGACAATGATTGAAAAGTAGCTCAAAAAGAAATCCACATGAATGAAATCAGAATATCTGCACTAAGGCAGAGAACTTAGTCGTCCGTTCGCAAGAAAACCCAATGCATTTCGGGATGTTGTACATCCCTTCTTCAGGGGCAGCTGTTGAAAAAATACAAGAATACATTTAAAAACCTTGGAATTCAAAACGTGACTAGTTGTAACATGAATGAATAACGATACAATACAGGGTGCAGCAGGCTATGGCCCAAGCGGAAACATTACTGGTCTGTTTCAAACTGGAGCAATATGAGAAATAAACCCAGTGTCATGGAAGTTGTGCTTATAAAAAAACTACCAAAGAAGTGAGAAGAAACTCAAATGGAACAGAAGTGGTTCAGATAGTCAAACAACTAATCACCAGAGTCAACCACCAAGTGCATGAGTAGAAAGGAAACGATGTGACGAGATAAATGATAGCGAAAATAAGCTGATGAAAACCTGGAAGGTTCTGGCCAAATGAATTGAACGACTGTATCAAAATCGGAATGCACAGGATAGGATGAGAGAACTGAACTGGGGCTGTATGCCTGAAACGGGAAAGCACAGGGAAACTATAAATCGGAACAATTAAAAATGAAGCTCAAATTGAAAACAAGTGTAACGGTAAAAAAGGAAGCTTACTGAAAATAGTTGCAGTAAGAACCAGCCGCTGGGCTGGATGTATACTGTGGCCCGAATGTTCAGGGAGATGGGGAAGGGTTCAGTGGCTTGCAAAGAAAGCCATCGTGTAACGTAAAGCTGCGCGAACTCTACAATCAAAATGAGGAGAACCATTGTAGAAACAAATGAAAAATGGTTTAAAAACTGCGTGCAGGGAACTGTGTAGGCTGCTTACCCCGTATACTGAACACGCGAAGAAAACGGCAAACGGTCGTAGCTCCTGTGTACATCCGGAAAGGTGTGTATCCGAGGCGCGTTCTACTCGGAAGTTGAATACGCGCCCGTGGTCACGTGATAGATGAGAATGGTGCTCATAGAAATAGGACTGCTAGAGCTTATGAAAATGAATACACAAAGTGGTGCTGCAGGGTCACACAGGGCGCAAGCTGGAGTAATGTGGACCAATGGAAATGGATAAAAAATTCACAGTGTGAAACGGAAAAATGTAAAAGTAATTGTCTGGAGAATGTGACGGGAATGGGGAACCGGTGAAATAAAAAAACGAACAGGTGGAGTTGGACCAATGGTATGCATGAAAGAAATGAATCAGATGTTCAGAATCTGAGGAGTAATGAATCACTGTTCACTAGAAGCAGCTAAAATGTGCTTGTAAAATAGAGGAAAAAAACTGTGAAAAAACAAATAAATAATTAGAATGAATGAAATAAAATAAAGGATCTCAAACTATAGGGAAATAATTTTGCTCAAATTGAAGAGACCGTACAATCTTAACGGAAGAAAGCAAGTAGCTGGAGGGAAAAAAGTCTGTGAAATCATGAACACAATGAGAGACAAATGGGCATTGGCAGGTACAGACAGACAATCTAGAAGTCAGATTGCAATTTCCGACATATTATTATAAAAAACACTGCATTTCAATTTTGTCATTAAGCCCAAATGGTAACAGGGTGTGCAAAAACTTGGTCCACCAGACTTCTCTTTGTGATAAAAGCCTGTCTGTATTCAACTGTGTGTTTCGGGGCATCATCTCAAGTATAGTGAATCTAAGTTGTGCGATAGTGTGGCGGTGTTCTAACCAGTGTGATGTGAGAGGAGATTTAAGACTTCTGGTTCGAATGGAACTTTTGTGTTCTGAAATTCTCACTTTCACTTTTCGAGAGGTTTTCCCCACATACATGAGTCCGCAGGGACATTTGATGGTATAGATAACATTGGTGGTGTCACATGTACCAGTGTATCTAAGTTGAATGGTTTTGCCTGTCTGTGGGTGGTTAATGACATTGCCAGTGATGACATTGTGGCAATTAACGCAGTTCTGACATTTTTGCATGCCTTTGTGCTCAGCAACTTCTGTCGTGGGTATTGCTGATAGTAAATCTTTGATATTTTTGCTCCGAGTGTATGCGAAGATGGGATCAGAGGAAAATAATCCATTAAAGTCTGGTTCATGTTTGAGAATGTCCCATCTGTTTTTGATAATCTGTCTGATACGTCGTGAGCTAGTAGAGAATGTGGATACAAAGACATGTTTGTTTGAAGGGTTTTTGACTTGTGGAATCAGGAGTTCAGTGCGTGACTTCGTGTGAGTTCTGGACATGGCGGACTCAAGAACTGATTCAGGATATCCACGGTCCCTGAATTTGGTGACTTGGTTTTGGAGCAATGGTTCAAGATGTTGACTTTCGGAAACAATTCTCTTTGTTTGTAAATGGATGTGATTAATGTATTCGATTTTTTTGTGATCAGTACATCCAGGAAAGATAATTGTACATTGCTGATGGTATGCGTAAACTGAAGGCGTGGAAGCTTGTGAATGGGCACTTCTCCAGTTACCAGAAACCACAATAAACAAAGTTTTCATCTTGGAGATTCTTACTTTTTGTCTCCAACACAGTTATCTACAATGGAAGAATGATTTTTTCTTACAGATAAGCGGCACGTCCATGGGGTTTTCCGGTGCTCCTGCATACGCGAATACATTCATGGCTAAGTTTGAATACGACCATATCTTCACAAATAACACCTGGAATGACAATCTTGCATTTTATGCAAGATTCATTGACGACATTTTTCTAATTTGGAAAAATTCTGAAGCATCTTTGGTTCAACACATTGGTGAACTCAACAAAAAGAATCGTCGCATTCAGTTTACGCATACCATCAGCAATGTACAATTATCTTTCCTGGATGTACTGATCACAAAAAAAATCGAATACATTAATCACATCCATTTACTCTAAACCCACCGACAGAAATAATCTTCTTCAGTATTCCAGTTTTCATCCCCCGTCACTCATCCGCAATCTACCTTACTCTCAATTAATCTGAACAAAGAGAATTGTTTCCGAAAGTCAACATCTTGAACCATTGCTCCAAAACCAAGTCACCAAATTCAGGGACCGTGGATATCCTGAATCAGTTCTTGAGTCCGCCATGTCCAGAACTCACACGAAGTCACGCACTGAACTCCTGATTCCACAAGTCAAAAACCCTTCAAACAAACATGTCTTTGTATCCACATTCTCTACTAGCTCACGACGTATCAGACAGATTATCAAAAACAGATGGGACATTCTCAAACATGAACCAGACTTTAATGGATTATTTTCCTCTGATCCCATCTTCGCATACACTCGGAGCAAAAATATCAAAGATTTACTATCAGCAATACCCACGACAGAAGTTGCTGAGCACAAAGGCATGCAAAAATGTCAGAACTGCGTTAATTGCCACAATGTCATCACTGGCAATGTCATTAACCACCCACGGACAGGCAAAACCATTCAACTTAGATACACTGGTACATGTGACACCACCAATGTTATCTATACCATCAAATGTGCCTGCGGACTCATGTATGTGGGGAAAACCTCTCAAAGTGAAAGTGAGAATTTCAGAACACAAAAGTTCCATTCGAACCAGAAGTCTTAAATCTCCTCTCACATCACACTGGTTAGAACACCGCCACACTATCGCACAACTTAGATTCACTATACTTGAGATGATGCCCCGAAACACACAGTTGAATACAGACAGGCTTTTATCACAAAGAGAAGTCTGGTGGACCAAGTTTTTGCACACCCTGTTACCATTTGGGCTTAATGACAAAATTGAAATGCAGTGTTTTTTATAATAATATGTTGGAAATTGCA
Source organism: Triturus cristatus (assembly GCF_964204655.1). Lineage (NCBI taxonomy): Eukaryota > Metazoa > Chordata > Amphibia > Caudata > Salamandridae > Triturus > Triturus cristatus. Next base: position 207,879,509 of record NC_140595.1, on the reverse strand, counting down.
ATCTGACTTCTAGATTGTCTGTCTGTACCTGCCAATGCCCATTTGTCTCTCATTGTGTTCATGATTTCACAGACTTTTTTCCCTCCAGCTACTTGCTTTCTTCCGTTAAGATTGTACGGTCTCTTCAATTTGAGCCAAATTATTTCCCTATAGTTTAGGATCCTTTATTTTATTTCATTCATTCTAATTATTTATTTGTTTTTTCACAGTTTTTTTCCTCTATTTTACAAGCACACTTTAGCTGCTTCTAGTGAACAGTGATTCATTACTCCTCAGATTCTGAACATCTGATTCATTTCTTTCATGCATACCATTGGTCCAACTCCACCTGTTTGTTTTTTTATTTCACCGGTTCCCCATTCCCGTCACATTCTCCAGACAATTACTTTTACATTTTTCTGTTTCACACTGTGAATTTTTTATCCATTTCCATTGGTCCACATTACTCCAGCTTGCGCCCTGTGTGACCCTGCAGCACCACTTTGTGTATTCATTTTCATAAGCTCTAGCAGTCCTATTTCTATGAGCACCATTCTCATCTATCACGTGACCACGGGCGCGTATTCAACTTCCGAGTAGAACGCGCCTCGGATACACACCTTTCCGGATGTACACAGGAGCTACGACCGTTTGCCGTTTTCTTCGCGTGCTCAGTATACGGGGTAAGCAGCCTACACAGTTCCCTGCACGCAGTTTTTAAACCATTTTTCATTTGTTTCTACAATGGTTCTCCTTATTTTGATTGTAGAGTTCGCGCAGCTTTCCGTTACACGATGGCTTTCTTTGCAAGCCACTGAACCCTTCCCCATCTCCCTGAACATTCGGGCCACAGTATACATCCAGCCCAGCGGCTGGTTCTTACTGCAACTATTTTCAGTAAGCTTCCTTTTTTACCGTTACACTTGTTTTCAATTTGAGCTTCATTTTTAATTGTTCCGATTTATAGTTTCCCTGTGCTTTCCCGTTTCAGGCATACAGCCCCAGTTCAGTTCTCTCATCCTATCCTGTGCATTCCGATTTTGATACAGTCGTTCAATTCATTTGGCCAGAACGTTCCAGGTTTTCATCAGCTTATTTTCGCTATCATTTATCTCGTCACATCGTTTCCTTTCTACTCATGCACTTGGTGGTTGACTCTGGTGATTAGTTGTTTGACTATCTGAACCACTTCTGTTCCATTTGAGTTTCTTCTCACTTCTTTGGTAGTTTTTTTATAAGCACAACTTCCATGACACTGGGTTTATTTCTCATATTGCTCCAGTTTGAAACAGACCAGTAATGTTTCCGCTTGGGCCATAGCCTGCTGCACCCTGTATTGTATCGTTATTCATTCATGTTACAACTAGTCACGTTTTGAATTCCAAGGTTTTTAAATGTATTCTTGTATTTTTTCAACAGCTGCCCCTGAAGAAGGGATGTACAACATCCCGAAATGCATTGGGTTTTCTTGCGAACTGACGACTAAGTTCTCTGCCTTAGTGCAGATATTCTGATTTCATTCATGTGGATTTCTTTTTGAGCTACTTTTCAATCATTGTCTTGTATATTTCTATGTCACTTATGTGATTGAATGATAAATACAGCTTTATTATAAATCACCGTGATTCAACGGACTGTCAAATTGTCACATTATTCAGACCGTTTATTGCTTTGGTTAAGTTTTGTCTTTACAGTAGCTAATATGTCGTAACTGTGTAGTACATTTATCCAGCAGTGCACCCAGTACACTGGTGTATACACATCAGCAGTTTCCGATAAATATACATATCCATTTTGATATCGCACTGTCTCGTGGAACCCCCCAGTTAGGCATCTAAACAGGAATGTATCAGAACTCTGTAAATTTAATTATCTTGTGCAAAGAAGTTGTTCACAAAATATTACCTAGTACACAGAACTTCAGTCGAGTCATAAAGGCGAAAGTAACTGTACTCTACAAAGTAGATATACTAGGAGAAAAAGAAAGTCATTGGGTTGTTTCCCTTCGTTTATAGCTGTCTGGGAAGCTGTCCATATTGAAGATTCAAGCTGTTTTTCCAACATATAGCCCTTATTAGAATACATCTCTGATTGACAAGTGTAGTGCTGTGAAACCCTTCCACTAGGGTGGGAGCAGTGACCTTTGTGGTTCTCATTAGGCCTTGTCTGGACTATGTTTAAACAACGAAGAGTTTCTACAGCAGGTTGCATATGAGCATATCTAGTCTATGTGTGCTGATGGAAATCTGTAAAGAAGTTGTTTCAGAGGACACCTTTAGACTACACCAGGCATTCATTTGCGGTGTTTAGTAAATTACAGGCTTGTTAGCCAGAAAATATTGCCCTTTTGTGTTGCAGTCTTGTTTCATTGTAAAACATTGTCATATTCTCCCATCATTATGTTTTTATCAGGAATCTTAAAACTGTATATAGGTATAGGCATAAAATATGCTTTCTTACAGGAGAGATGTGATAATTGTTCATACATGCCCTATTCAAGAGGAGCAAACCCAAACTGTCCACTAGAGTCCAAGGAAATTGACAGCTTCCTCAAAAGGTGTAACTCAGGTGCAGGAAAGAGTCCAGTTCACAAGCAGTTCCATGCTCAAGCATACAGCTTTCAAAGCATTCAATAAAAGAATAATGTCCTGCAGCCAAGCATACTGTTCCAACTTGTAACGCTGAATCTTTGATAGAAGAAAGGCAAAGAGGGAGCACTTGGCGTTCTCACTGACTATTTGTAGCATTTCTTTTTACCTTTGTGTAGCAAGCCAGCTCTTTATATGGTATGCCAAAAAGAGGAATACCATGCAAAGAGTCCAGGTATTTCCTTACTAGTAATCAGGGACTTGCTCTAGCAATCCCAAGATGCTCTTCTAGTGGGTAATGTGGTCGAGCAGCCTTAAGCCTATCAGAGAGAAGTGTTAGACATCTGCACATAAACAAATAGGAGCTCACTTGTATCGAATGCAGCAAATTCATAATTATGAGGAAAACACTGCAGCTACAGAATCACATAATTCAGTTAAAGTAAATGTTGTGATAACCTTTCTTTTGCACCTTTGTAATTACTAATATCTTTTGAATAGCCAAAACACTCCTCCACACTCCTCACCGATAACATTTTCAAGTTGAACTCCACACCATGCCACATAATTCCCATAAGCATAATTTCACTCAATGCCACATACTTCCACACCACACAATTCAACTGTACACATTTCCATTTCCACACCACATAATTTGACAACACACCACATACATCCAATCCACACCACAGAAATCCACATCCTGCCACAAAATTCAACAAAACAACCACATAATTAAACTCCTCTAACTACCACTATACAGCACAAAATACCATTCCACATAATTACACTCCATGACACACAACCCCACTCAACTTAATTCCAGTACACTCAATGCCACATAATTACTATCCACATAATTCCACTGCACACCATGCTACATAAGTCCACTCTACACCACACAAATCCACCACACACAATTCCACAACTAACAATTTCAATCCAACCCACATAATTCCTCTCCACACCAAATACATACATTCCACTCCATACCAAAACACATGGGTAAAAGACATTGCAATTTACAATGCCAAATGCTATAACTCTTACAAATGTGAGACCTATTGCATTGCAAATGCTTGTTTATTTTATGGTCATATACATATGTCATTGTTGAACAAATAAAAGAAAAGGAAAAAACTGCATTTGAAGTCCCGATGAATGTATTTGAACAGAAACTAAAACATGTCGACACGTACCAATAATGAGGGTTAGTAATTCACACCCCCATTGTTGTTCTTAACCTTATGGTAGAAGAGTTCCAAACATTATATTTACCCAGTCAAATACAATGTTAGATTTGGAGAGTATAAATTGGGTACTGCTAGATGATGTAGATTACACATTCTTAGCGATGTTTGCGCAGAGGGTGGAGAAGCAAGGAATTCTGGATGAAAGATTGCCTGTTACTTCTGACAATCTCTGACAATACCTGCACATGCCCTGCATCCCATCTCATCTTAAGTAGATTATTACTCCATAGCAAACCTTGTTGTGAATCATGTCACTGGCTATTGGGTGAGGGTTCAACATCCTTTTAACAGTATTCTACTCTTCTGATAGCAAATCCGTTACTGCACATAGAGAGAGATATTTGCCTGGGGCCTTATCTTACGTGTAAATTAGAGGCAATAGAATTAAATGGATGTTTGTTGATGATCCACTACCAAGACTTATTTTTTGTATGGTTGTAATTGAAATTAATAAAAAAAAGTAATACAGACCACACGTTCCTCCTAGGTTAAAGTGCAGTTCAGGTAGTATACGGTGCAGGTAAGTGAAATAAAGTGTGTGCTAAGGGAGAGTTTTTAACTGAACCCTCCGTCTTGGTTGGTTATGTGGGCAGTTGGATAATTGAGGAGTGGTTCATCCATTTGACAGTGGCCACCTCCTCTCCTGGATGATGCTGCTTTTGCCCAATAGGACCATAAAGGAAATGCGTGGCCGCAATGCATCTCTGTGCCTGAAATCGGCTCTGAAGAGTGTAAGGTCAGGAACAGATCTTAAATTGACACATTTCTTCTCTTCTTTCCTCTCTCAGACAAGGCCTGGTGACGGACGAGATGCCTATGACTGTCCTTATTGAGCGCTATCTGCCACTGGAATACAGAAGGCTGCTGATTCCCGTGGCTACAAGTGGCAACAAAGTGGTCCTGCAGTAGATGTGGTCCTAGCTTTGAGCCAGCTCAAACTCTACATGCACTTTTTTGTAAACTGTCTCCTTTCAGCTCGGTGCTGTACTCTAGGGCCATCCCTTAGTCAGTGATTGTCACTGCGAAATACAGCAGAGTAGCAGTAGGTGTGATGTGCGTATTTCTGTCCTCTACTGTCTGTGGAGACCAGCCAGCCCAGGCTGTGAAGCTTCCATCTCGTGCTTTGAGGTATATCCATGATGCCAGCTTTTCTCGACCATGTGAGCTTTGAGCATTTGTATACCTGAGTTCTTATTGTGGACTTCTCTTGGCACAGCCCTATAGTAGGAAAGAGGAGAAGTGCACAATTATTAGCAGGACTCAGTAAATGTGCACAATGGACCCCTGTGCTTGACTTTTGCTTAGGGTGAAAATACCATATGAAGTGTTCTTGCAGCTAATAATGTCGCCAGGTGCATATGTCTGTTCTGTACTAGCTAGCGCAGTGCCACCAGATCCAACATTCAGCCTGCTTTTGGTTGTGTTCTGACCTTCATTCAGGTCATGGTCCGATTTGCTGATGACCATCTTAAAGTATTTAAAGAAGTTCCCCATATTTATACACTATTTAACAGAAATCTAACAAGGCGCCAGACAACTATATTTTGGAACGGAAAATATAACGTTTTGTCTGAAAGCTCTGGACTGAAAGAACCAGGCACACTGGAAATTTTAGAGTTCTATTAACATAAAATAATTCAATTTCAGTCAAATGACAAATAATTAAAATTGAGAGGTGAAGTTTCAAAACTCCAGCAAAAAGTAAAGAGTTTTGGATGTTAAGGCCTACCTCATCCCAGGTGAGGTGAAGAGAATAGATATGGTTCTGGTTTTTAATAAGTGAGGTTAATCAGAGAAGCTGACTTCAGTGGTTAGATTGGTTAGGTTAAGGCTGTTTTACCCCTCGATCTCTGGTCTCCCATGTGCTGTGTTCAGTGAAACCTTCAGGCTTATTTTCTGTTCAGAAAATCATTAGAAATCTCGTTTTGCCACTTCTGGACTTAAATCGTGATGTACGACTGGCCCATATTTTGCCCCAGGGCATACCCCAGGCTTCTCCCCCAGATGCTGAACATTGTGTTTGTGAGTTTTCGTTTTATGTCCGAAAACGTATTTAACGAAAAGTTGGTACAGGGCGTGGTGCATCAAGCACAGTCCTGTAACTATTGGTTTTACAGATAAATGTTAACATTGGTTTGTATTTATAATTCAAATGTTTATTAATAAAAATAACTGTAAAAATGTTTTCGGAGTACTTTATACTAAGCAATTAAAGCCTCACATATCTTTTTAATAAAATCAAATATTTCAAACTGCAGAAATTCAAATGTTTTTATTCGCTTATTGATTTAAAAACATATAAGAAAAAAGGAGAAAACAAGAGAACAGCTTTTTGACTGATAACAGATAAAAGCCCTGGCTAGGGTACAAACAATATTAGGTTTTACAGTTAATTCAGATGATAAACATTGTTTAAAACATTGGCATTATTGTGCAAGTAAATACATGGTCGTTTGTTGTCCAAGTTTGATGCTAATGTCAGTAGGTTGGTTTTTCATCCCAACAATCCCACTACACACCCCAGTTTATACTTTAGGCATCGCCTTGCCATCTCCTCCGCTTCAGCCCAAAGCCATAGATCACGGCATTGTTTGATAATATGGGGGCAGGTATGAGCCACAACATACTCTTGCCGTTAAGAATAGATCAATCGTGTCACTCAGTAGGCGCACATTCTAAACATGAAATGGCAGCTGGACATTATTAGTCAAATGAGCTGTGGGTAATTTTGTACACGGAAATGAAAGGGGGAGATATGGGCTATACGTTTGGTTACATATGTTGTACATCCCTTTTCTTTCTTTCCCCCTCCCTGTTATATGCACAGTTCTTAGTTTCTACTATCTAATTATGAATCTATTTCTGGCACCCAATTGCTAATGAATGCCAGCATTCCTGCGAGAGCTGTGGGACGATACACGCAGATGCGTGCGGCAATAGATGTTCGCCAATACTCATGCTTCAGAGGACTCTCAATGTGCAGGCCGCAGATGTGTTCACTGTATGTACTTGCCTACTTGCATTATCCATCTTTTCTTCATGCACCTGGCTGTTATTGTAATGCCGCAAGAATACCTGTAAACTTTACCCTTGATAACTTCGCACACTGCCCGGGACATGAACTGTAAATCTACTATATGTAAGCACGGTATCATATATGCTGGCTATACTACCCAACGGTGATCGATGTTGTATGCATAACGCTGTACTAAAAAAATACTAGCCAATGGTGATCGATGTTGTATGCATAACGCTGTACTAAAAAAAATCAATAAAATAGATTAACCAAAAAAAAATGGGAGCAGGGGTAAGGACTGGATTTCCACTAGGTTTCGAGAGTTATTCTAGATATTGCTAATACAAATTGAAGAATTGGCAGGTATCCCTTTCTGTCTTAGGTCTAGGCTTTGGACAAAGTAGGCATGTTCTTTGGGTGTGTGTGGAGTCTGCCTTCCTGTGGAGGTGGAGATGAGGGGACTCTGGTCTCCGGCAGAAGCTGGGCTCCGCATCAATTTGTTGGAGCTTCGTGCGATCCGATGAGCACTGAAAGCCTTCTTACCATCTCTCAAGGAGAGGCTAGTTCAAGTGTTCACAGACAACACTACCGCCATGTGGTATTGCAACAAACAAGGCGGGTGGAGTTGTGGACCTTCTTTAAAGAGCCCTGCATCTCTGGACTTGGCTGGAACAACAGGGAATTTACTTGGTGATTCAACACCTGGATGGTTCTCTGAATGAAAGAGCGGACAAACTCAGCTCCAAGTGCCTTGTGGATCATGAGTGGCGTCTCCATCCGGAGGCGGTGCAAGGTCTCCTTCAACAGTGGGTAGATCCTCGGTTAGATCCATTTGCCTCAGAAGAGAACGCATAATGTCAGCAGTATTGCGCATTGAGGTTTCCCAGGCGGCTCTCGCTCAGTGACGCTTTTTGTCGCGAGTGGATGACAAGTTTCCTGCAGGCCTATCCACCCATACCACTTCTCACCAGAGTGCTCAAGAAGATCAGAAGCGACTGGGTGCCAAGTCATCCTTGTGGCTCCGGACTGGGCACAGAGAGTTTGGTATCCCGAGCTTCTGCAAATGAGCATCAATCCTCCGGTCAGGGTGTTTCTTCGGGAGGATCTTCTGTCGCAGCAGTAGGGGAGGGTGCTCCACCGAACCTGTCCACTATTTGCCTCCTTGTGTGGAGATTGAGCGGCGACAGTTGACAGCTGTCATACCTTCCTGCTGAAGTCTGTGAGGTTATTCTGGCAGCCAGGCATCCCTCCACCAAGTTGGTATACGCCTGCCGATGGCAAACATTTTGTAAATATTTTACAGAACGATCTGTTGATTCTTTGTCTGCCTCTCTATCAGAAGTTCTTTATATTTTCCCCTTGGCCCAGCAGGGCTCTGCTTTGGGCAATCCAAAGGGCTACCTTTCAGCCCGGTCTGCTTTTCTTAGGCTACCAAATTAGCCATCACTTTTTAAATCTGCTGTGGCGCAGATATTTTTGAAGGGGCTTACCCATCTGTTCCCCCTTCTCCTTTTATTGTGCCACAATGGGATCTGAATTTGCTCTTTACCGATTTTGATGTGTGCACCTTTTGAAACTGTGCACAATTGCCCCCTTTGGCTGCTCACTATCAAAATAGCCTTTTTAAGTGGCAATAACTTCTGCGAGACGGGTGAGCGAATTGCAGGCATTGTCATCATAGCCTCCTTACCGGACTGTCTTTCGGACAAAATAGGGCTCCGCACAAAGGTATCTTTTCTGCCTAAGTTGGTAACACCTTCCCATCTGGCTCAATCTCTTACTCTGCCTACCTTGTACTCACATCTGCACCCTTCCAAGGAAGACGTCTTCTTAGTGTACCCTGGAGCAAAGAAGGGGCGAGCAGTTTAGAAGAGGACTATTTCTTGCTGGGTCATACTCTGCATTAAAATATATTACGCATTGGTGAAGAAACCGCCTCCTGAAGGCCTTGGGGCCCATTCGACCAGGGCGAAGGCAGCCACGACGGCTCTTAAGCATGGTGATCCAGTTACTGACATCTGCCAAGCGGTCACGTGGGCATCTCTGCACATGTTCGCCAGACACTATTGCCTGTATTCTCAGATCAGCAGAGAGAGACCTTCCCTGCTGACCTGATAATCCAGGCAATAGTGTCTGGCGAACGTGTGCAGAGATGCCCACGTGACCGCTTGGCAGATGTCCGTAACTGGAACACCACGCATGATTTCTTGGTCTAAAACCTTTCCGTAGTCCCTCCTCCATGGATGGCATTGCTTGGGTATCTGTTCAAAAGTAAGGAATCTGCGACTAGATGTCTCTATCAAATGGACAAGTTACTTACCTTCGGTAACGCCTTTTCTGGTAGAGACATGATCTAGCCGCAGATTCCTTACCAACCCACCCAACCTTCCCGCACTGCGGATTGGTTTAATGCCAGGGCTATTTCTTCTTAAGAGCCCTAGTTATTTTTTGACAAACCACGGTCAGTTACTTCATGGCTCCACCCTTCTGGCGTGGACAGTTCTTAAAAGTACTGACGTCAGCATTCCGGGTTGGCACCTATATAGATGGCGCGGCCATCACAATAACTATGAACCCGATGCCTACGACGTCACGTGGAGTCAGCAAACACCACCTGTCGGCGCATGGTGTCAGGAAAACGATTGCCTGCATCTCTAAAAGTCTACCTGAGCTGAGAAGACGCAGAAATTCTAGGTATCCCCAATCGTTGCGGCGACGCCCCATCGCTGGCTGTTGTTACAGAGTCTTTCTTGCAATCGCTCTTATTGGGCAAAAGGCAATCCAAGATGGCAGCCGCCATAGTACCCAACATCAGCGCTCTAGTCTTTTGACTTTGTCCTCGAACAGCAGTGTTCCTCTGGCGTGCTTGCTCTGTGAGCTGCGCACTTCAACTGTAGTCTGAAGAGGAGGAGCAGTGTTTCATTATTGCGCTCGCCCAACAAGTGTTTGCCTTGCTGAAAATTCATGATTTTTGATCTCCGCCTTTGCGTAGCGGTGTGCACACCTGGGGTATTCCCAATTTTTTTAAAGAGATTAGTGTCTCGAAACTTCTGAGGAGAAAGACCTTCCGTGAAGAATAGAAACCCTGAAGAAGCATTCGGTAACGCTGAGAGAACTTATTAAGGACAGTAAGATTAGAGCTTACATAGAGTACTCTGGATATTTATAGACTTACTCTTTAGAAATTCGCTACTGTTATTTAAAACCTTGCAGTGAAACTTTATATCCATCGAGAGAACAGGTCTAATCCTGATAGTGGTGACTTAATTTGGCTTCTACTAGCACGAATGAAAATAGGTCAGCGCAAGTTCAAGAATTCATATACAGCATCGTTCATAGAGAGAAGCAAGCCTACGATTCAGGTAGATGAAAGGTTGAGTGGAATGAGTCGGAACAAGTGTGAATAGAGTAGGGTAGTAAAAGTTCTTTGTCTACCATTCCCTCTACAGGATTCACCATCACCTCTTCCAGCATAGAACACATATGCATCTACTTACACTGAAGAACTGAAATGAAGTGGGAGGTTGGCAGATTCCTGATTTCATAGGCAGGCTCTCTTTTTCTATTCCTATTCCCCTTACCCCCCTGTGGGTGTGATTGCAGACTAGTTGTTCCCACTGGCAGCTGCGGTAGGGACTGGGGAGTTAGTCGGCTAATCCTGTGGATTCTGGCATGCAGGTAAGATTCCTGACACATGGGGGTACTGCCATCAAAATCTTCCGGATCCAGCCTGACGCCTGGAAGTTCAAAGTTAAGAAATCTGCGGCTAGATCATTTCTCTACCAGAAAAGGCATTACCCAGGGTAAATAACTTGTCTGTTGTAGGGTTCTGCTTTTCTACCCAATCCCAAGCTGCTTCGGGTTATCTAAAGAACAGGGACTTCTGGCCATGGATGATCTTGAGTTTAGCTGGAAAAGGAAGTGCATATTTCAGTCCAATTTCTCCACCTTCTCTTGACACCTGTGAACGAGGCTCTTCTACTTTGAACTGCATTAGTGTAAACACAAAAGTTGAAGACCTTGTTTTCTATCATGAAGTGTCCTGCTTCCCTTGCTGTCTGTAGTTAGGATTTGATTTCCGTCGCATAAGTGCAGCAGCTTAGCCACAATAGGTCTTAAGGCAAACGCCTTGCCAAGACCTTCCCGGTTCGCTCCAGCAAAAGAAAGTGGGTATATGTTGAGGGGCTACGTGATAAGACAGCCAGTTTGCTATGAAAGACAATATGTCCTTCCCCTCTGCTCCTTCCAGTAGGCCTACCACTCTGATGTTGCTCCTTCTGGCCCTGTCCTTCTGCATCTTTTGCCTGGTCTTCCAGGAACCTCACGTTTTTAGTGAGGACTTCTTGTGTCTGCAACATGTTGTGGTCTGTGGATTTAGCGTCAGGAGCCTATTTTCAGTACAAGCTACTCTTTACACAAGTTTGAGTTGGTAATCTCTCAAAACTCCCAGGTCCTCTGCCATAACATTGATCTTGGATTCGAGGCAGTCTCTGGTTGCCGTTATTTCGCTTAAAATGTCGTCCAACTATTCTGTTGTCTCTGCCTGGTCTACCAAAACTGGGCTCCTGTTTGTCTCTGCTAGTTGTTTTTTTTTTTAATGATGTCCTGCATTGGATCTGGCTAGAGATGGTAACTAGGCCCTAATCTGCATTCCTCTAACCTCTGTTCAAGGTGTGGTGTGTATCAAAGGCTGTTCGCCTCCCACAACTCTGTGGCATAACTTTGTTGTGTTGGGACCCTCATAGGACTCCCTACTCCTCAAAAAAAGGGATAGAACGACGATGGCACAAGCAGCCAGCACTTGTCCTATCAGCAGCCTCACAAGCCACCTGCCATAGGGATACCCTTCAGGCTGAGCGTGCAGTATCAATATGCTAAGTGGGCGCTGGAGTACAGTACGTCAGTAGAAATAATGCTCCATCGGACAGTAAGAAAGAATTCAAGCAAACCTTTCTGAGATGAGGGGATAAAAGGAGTTTTTGTTGTTGTATTTTAATGTTTGTCTCTTACTGATTTTTTTGGGAGCATCCATTGCACAGTGTAACACCATGTGAGCATAAAGAGTGTTAATGCTTCCAGTCCACAGAGGTCTGTCCCAACTGCTGAGGCCTCTGCTGCTACTAGCATCTCCCTCATTCAGGCACAGTTTATGCTACCGTCTGGTCCCGAACGAGTCCGATCCCTACATTTGCACAGGCCCACTGACTGTACATCAGTAGAAGGGCAGTAGGGTGGCACCTGCTGGCATAGAAATGTTTGTGATACTAGAGGGAAAGCACATGGACCTAGTAAAGCCATGAAAGGTCATTCTGCCAGATCACCTACGTGTTTACAGGATGCTTAATTGTATGGCCCATGCTGCCCCACTGATACTGAAGGCGGCTTGCTCTCCATTGCCGAACTGACCTGAGCTATCATAGGGTCTGCTGCAGCCGCCAGGTCTACTGTCATGGTGGGCCTCACTGCCCACATGTTATGCAGAGTCTCCAGATCCTCGTGCCAGCTGTTTGCCGGATAGACTGATCCAGATTTTGGTCACAGCAGAGGGCACAAGGAGCTCCTCTAAGCACACCACCCTTCTCGTCCAGGATACAAATGGAGCCTGCCTTCATTGGATGATGACAGGTTTGGGGTCCTTGAGGCAGGAGTCGCATTAAAGTGAGGCCACCATCTTCACTGTCTAAGCCACCCCCCTGCAAATATGGTTTTAAGTAGCAAGAGTATATGTGAACTCCAACATCTAGTGTTTGAATTAATTCCAGACAAGCACTTTTTAAAAGACTCATGATTGTAAAGACCTCATGCATGGTCGGAAACGCCTGGGTGAGCAGCATGCTACTGCATATGGGGCACAGCAGGTGTCTGCACCTCTGAGAACTTTAGTATTACAGAAGATGCCACAGATGCTTGTGCTGCCCTTAAATAATACAGATAGTGCCAGCACACATACAGCGTTGGCACTATCTTGAGGGGAGATCCCTCATTTGCATGAGAATGTGGCCATATGCAAAAGAGGGAAACCCTACCCATCTGCCTCCGCACCATCACATGGATGCCTTCTGTAGGCACCTTGACAATGTGTCACAAAGAGGTGGCACACTGTTAGTATTCCTCCCAAGGACAGCCCTCTGCAGATGGATGCAGGTTTAGTCACACGCTGTAACCACCTGTGAATGCATCCCATGCCCCCTCCTCAAAACGCTGCTTGTCTTTCAACACTGGAAGACAAACTGTGGTTTCAGACTGCTAGTTTATCTTGCAGTGATGTGTCCGCTCCAGCACAGTTGTAAGTTAGGGATGACAACTAAGAGCACCCTATCAACTACAGCATTGCCAGCTACACAGCTGTTGATGGTGGCACCAGTGACCACCGCACCATGGATGTTTATCATCCCACTGTGGAGGACAGACCCTCCTTCACTGAGACTCCCAATACCATCAACCAACTCCTCAACATAGATCACCACCTTGTCAATCATCCAGACAACAACTGACATTTCCACTGACTTTCTCAGTTGAAAGTGACTGCTCAACTGCCTAATCAGATTTTAGAAATTGAAGCGCATATCCACAGCCAGGCGAACGCCGCAGATATAGAGTATAGTTCTGTGCAACTGGCTGAACACTCTCCCTGAATTTGAGGAGGAGGCTTATGAGAAGGAAGAATACCAGAAATATGGAAAAAACGTCAGCACTTTAGGTGTTCTGATTAAACCCCACCCTGTCTGAGGAACCATCTTAATCTGAATTCCATCATTGTGGCAGTAGCACAAAGGCAATCCTAAAACCCTGTCACGTTAGCTTAAAGCACCAGCTGACAGACTGCTGAAAATTCAATAACTTGGGCAGAGTGCTAACAAAATGGGGGTGTTAATTCACACAGGAGTGACGGCGCCTGCCAAATAACGTAATGTAGCTAAACACATGTGATTATTGTGGTGCAACAAGTGAGGGAAAAACGCCTAAAACCCTCCAAGGTGAGACGCAAGAGTCCGAAGTAAGTAATGTCAATTCCTGTGCACACGCTTTGGTGTAGAGTGAAAGTTCATCAATTGTAGGTAAGTAAGCAAGTAATGTCTCTTGACGTATTTTCTTAATCTTTATTCAAGAGAACAACACAAAGTCCAGCCAACATGTGTTTCATCATTAGGGTATTAACCCTCGACTTCTTCAGGGCTGTATCATTTCGGAGAAGGAATTCAATGCCCAATCACCAGTTGTAATTCCGACCCTGCTGGTCATTCAATATTCCAATGTCACAAATTCAATTTATTCTGTTCCGTATAACTTCAAAATTATAGTTTCCAAATTTGGATCTTTTATTATTCAATTTTGTGCCGATGTGTGTGAGGAAAAGATATTAGCAAGAAGGCCGATGTGAGCCACGAGAGATCTGTAGCGAGTACCCTGTCCTCTCCAACACTGCCGGAAACGCGTTCTGAACCGGAGGCCAAGGTGGGCAGGGTGTTAGTTCAATGGCAGCAACTTCTCTCAAAGCTGCAACTGTTTGAGCCATCTATTGGTGTTACAACCAACAGATGTGGCACGACATTTCACCATTAAAACTTAATCCCATAAGAAAAGAAGCCAAGGCTATAGTAAAGGGGGGGGGGTGTGACCCATCCGTGCCCTCATAGATTTGGCAGTAGACATGTCTAACGCAGGATTTAGCCAGCTGGCGGGGGCTTTGGGCCTAGGAAAATAATTGTTGCTTTTCACAGCCTCCTGGCGGATAGTACAATCTCAGATCTTGGACATTCCTCTTTGGCAAACAAGTGCTGTCGAGAAAACACATGGATGATGGCCTTTAAAATAGAAAAATTACTCTGCTTGGTCCCATGGAGCTTTGCAGTTAAAGGCTCCCTAGTCGTCAGCTTTTTGTGGCTCCAGGTGATCACATGCATTCAGAGGAGGCCTCGTCCAGGATAGTGGTCAAGAATGATTGATTACCCCTCCAAACTAGGTGCATTTGACTAGGCTAAGGTACCACCAGAGTCCAAAGAAAAGGCTATGGCAGAACCCCTGGAAGGAAGAAGGGTGCTTACCAACAATGTACCCAACATAACAGGACATTACTCTGCTGAGTTGCACCAATCCCCGTCCAAAACGGATCTAGCTGGGGAGGGGAATTCGCTCCACGGCCCTGCGTGTGATTCCATAGTGTCTATTGGACCGTGCAGAGGGCTGCCCTCAAGCGGCACACTAACAATGTGTAACCTTTTTTGTGGAGCACTATCAGTGTGCCTCGTAATGGTCTGTTTTACTTTATGCCCTCGTCCATAATAAGTTCAGAGGCAGTTATTCTAACATTTGTGTCTGTAATAGGCTGCAGAGCTTAAGTTATTCTATCATTTACACTGGCTGTGCCCCAATGCAAATAAAACCATTCCCTCTCAAGATAGCTCCAGCACTACGTGTGCACCAGCATTATAAGTATGACTGAAGGGGCTGCACAAGCACATGCTCCCTCTATGAATGAACTGTTTGCCTCTGCGCTTGTGTCCTTAATAGAGCGCACTTGCAGAGGCAAAGTTATTCCCTCATTTGCATAGGGCCATGACCCCATGCAAATGAGGACATACCCTTTCAAGATTTCAGTATTACAGAAAGGGCCCCACTTGTGCCTGCGACCCCCTTGTTTAATACCATAGTCCCTGGGGCACCGCCAGGGTACTGTACATACCACAGCCTCAGGTTGTTTTTGATAAAGTCAACACAAGAATGGAGACCAATTCTGGATTTCAGAGTCAATCTATTCCCTGAAAAAAAACAGTATTTTCAGATAGTGACCCTCTAGAAAGTCATCCTGGGGTCTTCAATATGAATATGTCCACTTCCCCATTAATAAAAACCAAGAGATGTATCTCAGATTTTCACTAAAGGTGCAGGACTGCCAATTCAGGGCCCTCCTCTTTGCAACTCAAATTTGCAGCCTGGATTTTCACAAAGTAGCTGGTGCTGATTGCTCCCTTCGTGCAACAACAGAATCCCCAGGTATTGCTGTTCTTGAACAATTGATTCTTCAAAGAGGCAAACACATCTACAACAACCTACATCAGCCTGTTTTTACAAATTAGGTCTGACACTAAACAGCAATAAATCTTCATCGACCCAGTGACAAGGTTCCAAATCTTAGGACCGGTCCTAAATACACAATTTGGGAACTTTGTCCTGTCACCAGAAGTATGGTGAAACCCCTAGAAATGGCAACAAATTTTTCTCTAGGCAAGTTCGTTTAACCATATGTTATAAATCACTCCTGGGCCTGATGTCATTTTGCATAGGGCTTTTACCATTTTTCAGACTCAGGATGAGACTTATTTAACAGGAAATTGACCATCAGTAAATATATCTTGAAACAAAACAGTCCCTGCGACAAGAAGGCTCAGACACACACTGCTGTGGCATGGATTTCCAGCCAACCTCAGTGCAAGCCTTCCATTCTAACCTGTGACAAACACAAAAGTAGTGACAAATGGTGCATCTATAGAGGGCAGGAGCCCACATACAAGAACTGACAACCAAAGGGCTCTGGTCAGACTGAGAAGATGCTCTATTTCAACATCCTAAAGGCTGGGCTTGCAGTGGTTCTTCCCATGGTTAGCTGGACGAGTTGTGCTGATCAAAACAGACAACACAACCTAAAATATTACATCGCAAAACAAAAAGAGGCCCCCATACTTTTTCGGAAGAGGCATAGCTGTTTTGGAACGGAGCTGTAGTAGAGATACAGCGCAAATCTTTGGACTGTTGTTTCCGGCAAAATAATTCCTGGATCACTTTTGAAAACATAGAAGCTATTCAAGAGGGCAGGCATGTAGACAAAGACATCTTCCGCAACTATTAATGCAGTGTGCAACCCAGTCCTTTCAGGGTCACAGATATGGAAGCGACAGACAATATTTGGACCAGCAGGGGCACCATTCTTCCAACTCCTCTTCCCTTGCTACAGCAGACAACAAACCACATTAGTTCACTCTCAGTGGCTCATGCCCACCCAGTTGGAGGCAGGTTCAGACATTTCCTCCCGGGTTCGCCATCACTCACTGAGTCTTACAAATTATTCATAGGTACTATCCTCTACCTTTTTCTTTCCTCCCCGCTCAATCGCCCTTCCACACCAGAATGGATTTCAGAGGAATGTCCATTCTCTTAATAGCAGGTGCATCCGTTGCTCCCTGAAAATGTACTATATAGATGTTTCCTGATTCGGAAAAGGGCAGTGGCCTCAGGCCTGTTTTGACCTTCAGCTTCTCAATGCCTTCCTATGGAAGGACAGATTTAAGATGCTCATGTTGAGCCATATACTATGTGCTTTAGACCTGAGTGACTGGATGGTCTCCTTGGACTTGAAGTACATGTATTTTTATATCCTGTCCTGCAGGCCTACAGGTGTTACCTGCAGTTCAGGGTGGGCCAGGAGCATTTTCAGTTTATCATTCTCCCCTTCGGTCTCACCAGCCCTTTATGGATGTTCACGAAAGTGATGGCGGAGGTCACTGTCGTCTTTGGAGGTCAGGTATTGGCATGTTCCCATAACTTGATGACTGACTGCTGAAGGTGGACTCTCCTCAGTCAATCGTGGACCACCTCTAGACGACAGCAGAACTGATGACTTTGTTGGGGTTCAGCCTAATTGAGCCAGTCTCTCGCCTGATTCCCATTTGGAGACTTCCACTCATTGGGGAAATCCTGGATACTGGGGAGATACGAGCTTTCCCCTTACAGCCAAGAATCCAGAACACTGGCTATGATCCCAATGTTTGAGGCTCGCTCCTAGATCCAGGTGAGGTTGGTTCTTAGGCTTCTTAGCCTCTGCCTTGTGCATTATCCTTGTTAACCATACCAGGTGGCATATGTAAGCCCTACAGTGGTAATTGAAAACCCAAAGGGCTTATCACCATGACCACCTGTCCTACATCATCCAGATCTAAGAGAAAGCAGCTCAGGATCTACAGTGGTGGTTGACCGACCACAGTTTGTCCTGTGGCCAATCTCCCTTCCCCACCCAAAGTGGACAGTGGTGATAATTGCATCACTGCTGAGTTTGGGGGTAACCCGGGGAGGTGAAAACCAAAGGACTGGCCTCCAGTAGAGGCTCCACATCAATCTTGTGAAGCCTCCGGCCAAACGTCTGGCTCTAAAGGTCATTCTGCCGTCTATAAAGTGGAGTCTGGTGCAGGTTCTCACAGACAACACCACTGCCATGTGGTACTGCAACAAGAAGAATAGGGTGGAGTTCTGGGTTCTGTGCCACAAAGCTTTGCACCTCAGATATATTTGGAGCGCCAGGGCATCTTCCTGGTCTCCAATCACCTGGCTGGGTCCCTCGATGCCAGAGTGGATGAACTAAGCAGATGTTGTTTGTCATATCATGAGTGACATCTGCATCCCAAGGTGGAGCAGGGCATTCCCACCAGTGGGAGGGGACCCTGGCTAGATCTTTTCACTACTATGGGTATAGCGCAATATCAACTTCCCCAAGAACACTCCTTAGGAGACACAGCCCTGCTCAAATGGGATTCGAATACGCCTTCCTGCCACTTCTCCTACCCCAGTGCTGACGATGATCAGGAATACTGGGCTTAAGTAATGTTGGTGGCCATAAATTGGGCTAGCAATGTGGTGTCTGGAACTCCTGAGCATGAGCATCTGCCCTCCTATCAGGCTGGCACTTAGGGAGGGCCTCCCGCCCCAGCAAATGGGTAGGGTCATTCAATCGAATCTGCACCTCTACATGTGTGGATATTTAGCAGTGGTAATTGACTGCTTGGGATTTCCTCCCTACAGTGGGTGGTGAATGTCCTACTTCCCACCAGAGGCCCTCCCATAAAATCTATTTGTCATTCACTCGGACATATTTGTGACCTGGTGCACTGTCTCAAATACAGACCCCCTGAGGGTGAAGTTGTCACATATTTTTGTATTTTTTTTTATTTTATCCCATGAAGGCCTTGCAATATAAAAGGTTACTTGTGGGCCCTTCTGGCTTTTCTACGTTTGCAAGAGAAACCATCCCTGTTCTAATCAACTGTTGCAATGAGGTTCATTAAAAGTTTGACATATATGCTTACTGCAATGCCATTTGTAGTGCGACACTGGGACCTTAATTGTATTTGTATGCCATTCGAACCAATGCATAGGTGCTTGCTAATTCTCCTGACCTTGAAACTGTCTACCTCATTGCAATTACGTCTGCTTGTCACGTGTGAACTACAAGCTCCTTCAGTGCAATAGCCGTTCACTGCGTTTTTCCCAGGTAAACTGCTGCGGAGTACTCAGACTGCCTTCTTACCTGAAGTTGTGACTCTGTGCCAAGTTGGGCAATCCATCACTTTGCAATTGTTCTCTGCTTCTCTTCATCCTTCGAAAGAGGAGGAAATGCTCCACTGGTTGGAATCCAAAATGGTTCCAGGATTTTACATCGAGTGGATGGTTAGCTTCTTGTGGATCTCTGTAGCAAAGAAAGGTAAGGTGGTGCAGGAGAAGACTTGGTCAAAGTGGATAGTCCTCTGCATTAAAATCTGCTACACAGTGGTCAAGAAGGAGCCCCCTGAAACTTCTGGTAACCCTTACAACCAGAGCTAAGGCTGTTCCCTGTTCTTGATATCTGCTAGTCTGCAAAATGGGCATGGGTGCATAAGTTCACAAAGTACTACTGCCGTTGTAGCCAGATCAGACGGGAAGGACTGCAAGAGTTTTTGGTCTGCATCCCTTCCACAGACCCTCCGTCTTACGGAGGTACTGCTTTAGTATTTACACCAAGGTGAGGAATCTACAGTTAGAAATATCCATCAGAAAAGAAGTTACTTACCTTCTGTAACTCTCTTCCTGGTAGATCTCTTACTAACCACAGACTCCTCACCACTCTTCCACATCAACATTCTGTGGAATGGCTTCTATTTAATATCTTAATAGGTCCCAAGTTAATATTTAGCACACATTAACCAATACTTATTCCCGTTCAGTTTCTCATGGCATAAAAAAGGAAAGAAATAGCATACAGGGATGGCTTACATGTGCACCACTTCTCCATTTCTTCCAGGGCAGGGTGGAGTTAACATGGAGCCACACAGTGCCACCTAAAGGCAAGGGGAGCATTGCTATGGAAAATCTCCGGGTCCAGTCTGAAATCTGGGGAAATATTCTAAGGGTCGAATCTATGGTTAAATCGAGTATCCTCCAGAATAAACTTGTTCTTCAAGGCTTTCCAACCTGTGAAACATCACGGAGTCCAAAGGAAACTGAACACAGTACTTCACCAACTCATGCTGCTTCCCTCTGAACCAATCCATAGGGCGCAGCTGAAATTTATTTTGTGGAAAACATTGCTGTTACTTGCCCTCATATCAGCAAGGAGAATAGGAGAGTTGCAGGCATTTACCATAAAAATATGCCTTATCTTTGATATTCCAAAGTCCGTCATCCTGCGAACCAATGTGAAGTTTATACCTACAGACTTTAATTTGAATAATCCTGTTATCCTTTGCTGCTTTTCCCCTAATCCAAATGTCAGCAGAGAATTCGTTGAACTTGCTGGATGCCCACAGGTGCCTTAGATTTTACATGAACAAGCAAACTATTTTCGTACATCAGACTATCTGTGCTGCCCACTGACCTAACATGGCATAGCATGTTGGTGCCAGCCTGTTTCACACTCTGTGCATTCTTGCTTTGAGTGAGTGCGCATTCTACTAGAAGCATGGTGACTACTGCTGAACTTTATGCCAAAGTGCCTCTACAAGACATTCGCCGAGCAGCAACAAGGAAGAATAGGCACAGATTTAAAAAGCTTTACTGCTTGGATGTGAAAGCGGGTTGGGGTCGCAGTCTTGGTCAGAGTTTCTTTGGGAGGAGTTAGACGGATTAAAGTTGATGGAAATGGGAGATGGGTCCTAGCCGAGTTGGAAAAGGGCTTTACAATATGTGTAGTCTATGGATCTAATAACGATGACCCCGAGATATATGATTTCTTGGAAATAGAGTTAGCTACTTGGCTAACCCCCATAATTTTCTGTGGGGACCTTAATATTTCAGCAGACTGGGGTCCGAATGCAGCTTATTCAGGGCGAAAGCCCAGAGTCTTTAGGGCAGTCTCATCTCTCATTAGGTCACACGGGCTACTAGACGTATGGGGGACAAAGGAGCCTAAAGATCCGGGATACACATATTTTTCAAATCCCTATCAGAGATATATTAAGTTGGATTATTTTTTAGTATCAGATTCAGAAATAAGTAGGGTAGCAATATCCAAACTCCCTAAGACATTATCGGATCACAATCCTTTGGTTTTAACTTATAAATTGGACGGAATCGAAAGGGCACGAACTAGATGGACATTGGAAAGGAGATTACTCCTAGATAAAAGATTTGTAGAACATATCAGGAATTGGGTTGGGGAATTCTTTTCTGCCAACAGATATAGCGCCTCACGAAATTGTGTATGGGAGGCGTTTAAGGCTGCCTTAAGAGGCGAACTAATAAGCTGTGCGGCAAGATTGAGAAGGGAAGACAGGTGCGAGATAGAGAGATTAATGAGGGAACTTTCAATGGCTGAGGTACAACATACTACTGATATAGTACAAGGCAGAGACAGCATGGAGAGTCAAAGGAAATTAGTAGCAGCCAAAGCTGATATACAGAAGGTCGTCACACTTAAGGCAACAAACGAATTCCAAACTACAAGGGTCCAACGTTATGAAACTGGCGAGCAAGCTGGTAGGATACTGGCTTTACAAATCAAGCAGGAAAGAGTTAAAAATAATATTATCAAGATAGAAGATAGGGGGAAAGAGTATACGAAGGCTAAAGACATCCTCCAGGTATTTAAGAATTTTTATCAAGGCCTTTATACGGAGGAAAATCTAAGAGGCCGACGAGGCCTTGAGTATACAGATAACGGCCCTAGACTTGATAATATAGTCAGGGAGGAATTGGAGGTTGACATCAGCGAGAGCGAGATAGCAATAGCCTTTCAGGAGCTACCCACGGGCAAGGCGGCGGGCCCTGATGGGATCCCGCTGGAGGTTTATAAATGCTTTGCGTCAGCGATTACTCCGCTTCTGATGGACCTATTCAATGGTATAGTCTATACAGGGTTGGTCCCAGATTCATGGAGAGAAACTAGCATAGTGGTGTTTCATAAGAAAGGGAAACCCAAGGAAAAACCGGGATCCTACCGCCCCATCTCGCTAATTAATGCAGACACCAAACTTTACTCTAAAATTTTGGCCAAAAGGTTGGGCAGGGTCATTGGCGGCCTAGTCTCCCCGTGGCAACATGGGTTTGTACCTGGACGGGACACCACGGATCACATCAGGAGGGCCATAACATTGTTTGACGTCCAGTCCACGGTGGGAGACGGGATGGCCATGATCCTGCTCGACGCAGAGAAGGCCTTCGACAGAGTGGTCTGGGACTTTCTTTGGGGGATTTTAGCAGGAAGGGGATTCGGAGAGAAATTTATAAGAGCACTAAGGGCAATGTATATCAACCCAGTCGCCCGAGTGGTGGTCATGGGCGAGAGATCCGATATGATAACAATAAATCGCGGTACGCGTAAAGGCTGTCCTTGTTCACCAATCCTCTTCGCGCTATATATTGACCCGTTTATTCAAAAGATCCTAGGCTGTCCAGGAATTAGCCTAGTGATATGCGAGGGACACGAAACTAAAGTTCTGGCATATGCGGATGACCTGGCTGTGATCACAATGGATCCGCACCAGGCATTTCCTGAGCTGGTACAAATGGCAAAGGATTTTGGTGAATATTCAGGATATTTATTAAATGAATCCAAAACACAAATAATCTGTACTGAAAACATCATTAAAACAGATGAAAGATTTGTTGACTCAGCGATATACCTGGGGGTCAGAATTAATGCTGCAACAGCGAAAACTGTTGTTGAGAATTTTGGTCCATTGAGCAAATCCATAGAAAAAGATCTAAAAAGAATCGATGTTTTACACCTTTCATTGATAGGAAGGGTCAATGTATTAAAAATGACCATGTTCCCCAAAGTTCTTTATTTATTTCGAGCTATACCCCTCTTAATAGAAGAAACAGTAATTAAAAGCTTGGAATCCATCTTTATAAAATTTGTTTGCCAATATGGGCGAATTAGGCGCTCTACTAATCTACTGTCTCTC
Organism: Triturus cristatus; assembly: GCF_964204655.1. NCBI lineage: Eukaryota > Metazoa > Chordata > Amphibia > Caudata > Salamandridae > Triturus > Triturus cristatus. Next base: position 207,856,525 of record NC_140595.1, on the reverse strand, counting down.
TCCAAGGATAGGGGCGGTCTGGCATTACCGAATCTGAGGCTATATCATTGGTCATGTCTCCTGCTACACATGTCAATTCTCTTTCGGTTAGAGGCTAAACCTACCCAGGGGAATTTTGTTACCCAGACGCCTCCCTCAATCTTTGAGTTACTAGTTGGGAGAAAAGCAGTAGGTTTACTTATGCGGGAAGTAGATCGTAGATATTATAGAAAGGCCCGCTTTAAGGTATTGGAAGGGGCATGGGGGGTTTGGAGGGCTGTCTCAAAGTTTTGTGGAATTCCTAAGGTAAATCGATATCTCCATCTCCGCAATTCTAGGATATTTCCTCAGATGGAAGTAGATAGAAATTTGCAGGAATGGGAAAATCTAGGAATCAGGACGATTGGCGATTTAATGAGTGGAGAGAAGATCCTGGGTTTTGAGGCACTACAGTACAGCGTTGGCATTTCACGAAAACACTGGCTATTGTATATAAAATTGACAAGCTGGCTGAAGGCTGTAAGACCTAGGACGTTATTGGCAGAAGAATTCCCCATTATGTACCAGCTGGTTAAGGGGAGCGAGAAGATCAAGGCTTTCTATACCCTATTTAGTGGTGTAATACAAGATGATTTGGAAAAAACAGAATCCTTTCTGGCCACAATATTGGGAAATCCTGATGTAGATCTAGATCATGCCCTTTTATTACAAAAGAAAATATTTCGCTCCTCTAACCTGAAGACGCAGCATTACAAAACTTTGTTTAATTTATACCATACGCCTGCAAAACTCTTTGTCTGGGGGATAAGGGAAGATGATAGATGTCCCAGATGCAGGGCAGGCCAGGCAGATCTGCTTCATATGTTTTATGACTGTAAGTCCTTGCTGGGAACACAGAGGGAAATAGAAAAATTCTGGGAGGGGCTGTTAGGTCAAAAAATCTTATTTTCACCCACCCTTACGATATTAGGCACTGATAATAGGCTAAAATTGGGGAAAACAGAGGAGGCTCTGGTGTTTATTTCTGTTGCAGTACTTCAGATATTAATTTCAGCAGGATGTAAAGACACCGTAGCTCCTACCTTTCAAATGTGGCTCACCAGATTACTTGGCCTACATAATATAGAGATCTTGTTGTATGCTCAGAAAGGGAAAAAAGTAGGGGATTTCGGGGAAAGTATCTGGGCTCCCATTACAAATTGGAGGAAGGCCAGAATAAGAGAATAAGAGAGGAGGAGAGGAGGTAGAAGCGAATGGAAAGAAGGAACTGAACTACTTGTTGGTCCTGAGGGGGCAAAGGATTTATGATGTCTATGTTGCTACTTGAAGTTCGAATTCTTGTGCTGATTTATGATTTAATATGATGTTATTATGTACTTACTGCAAATAAAAAAAAAAAAAAAAGATGTGAATGCGGCAGCCGATTCAGCAGTGAGATGGGTAGTTCTATACAAACTAGTTCAGTAAAAGTGATTGTTTCCCACTTTATCTAAATGTTATGCACTGTTTGCCATTCTGATTCAAGCATTTGAATATATGAAAGATCGAATGGTGGAGAAGTAATTTCTTACCTGTAACTCCAGTTCTCCAGCATTGGTACCTTTCATATATTCACGTGACCCTCCTTCCTTCCTGGTCAGAGGCTCACTTTTATCTTATGTGCTGCTGACACTAGTGCAATGAAATTTCAGCTATGGAGGCCTCTTGCGGAGTACAGTGCTGAGCATTTCTACCTCATTGGCTGAAGTTTGGGTTGTTGTGTTTTATTGCCATTTGAACATGGTTTACTACTATTTAAAGTTACCAGGGATTCCCAGACTGTTGATGGGGAAGGATTCAAGCAAGTTAATGTAATTGGTGTATCTGATAGAGACATATAACCGCAGATTCCTTAACTTTTGCCTTCTCCCCTGGCACCAGACTGGATCCGGAAATGTTTCAGCAGTACCTCTGGGGGACGGTGTCGTACGGCTCAGTGATGACTCCAGTCATGACTTCAGTTAAGTCATACAAGTCCCCTCTGGCCTGCGGACACAAGTTTCTTCTTTTCCGCGCTGCAACGCTGATCCGGAGAAGCGGTTCCTCTGGCCATTTGTATTTTTGGCCTACTTCGGTGCCTTTTTGCGTCTGGGAACAATATGCCTATGGGTTTTAAGTTGTTCGAGACCTGTGCTCTACTAATGTTGGTTACGGATCCCCATCCCATCTGCATGTGGTTCCAATGAGTGCAACGTCTGTGAAAGGCTGAAGCCGAAGGCCATGCGAGAAAGGCGGATGAAGCTGTTGATGGTGCGGCTCTCACGGTCGGAGTCCAGGCAACGTCGGTCTCCTTCCCGTTCTGAGGTTCCTGCCCGGGGCCGTTCAAGGAGTCGTTCCCGTGAGTGGCGCTCACCTAAGTCTCAAAAATCCCATCGTAAGGTGTGATTCACGGTGTCGAATGCGGCTGACAAATCGAGGAGAACGAGAATTGCCCTGCCCCCGCCATCCACCACTCTCCGGATCCCCCTCAGAGACCACAGTAAAGGTGGACTCAGTGGAGTGTCTTGGCCGAAAACCATGTTGAGTCAGATTCAATAGCCTGTTGCTCTCTAAGTATTCTGTCAGTGACTTATTGACAGATTTTTCGAGGACTTTAGCTACAAATGGTAGACCCGAGATCGGACGGTAGTTATTAGGTTCAGTAGGCTCTAATGTGATCTTCTTCAAAATTGGCCTAATGCATGTGGTCTTCCGGGCCGTGGGGAAGATCCCTGATGCCAGGACTTGGTTAATCAAAGGGGTGAGGATCTCACTGATCCTCTCGGCGGACAGATGCATAATAGCAGGAGGGCAGGGGTCGTTCGGAGATCCAGATTTGATCGATTTTTAGAAGGTTCGTAACATCCTCCACAAGAAGGGGTCTAAAACAGGTTAGCTTAGACTGCGCTATCTTTACCGTGGAGGAGGATTGGTAGTTGGCTGCCTGAACGTTCAAAGAGTTAGCAGGGCTGTCATATCACTTGCACCTTGTTCTGAAAGAAGGCAGCCAGTTGGCTGCAGAAAGCCTGATCGGGTTTAAACAAATTGGTCTGCTGCGGTTTAGCTAAAAAGTTCACAGACTTAGAGTTCTTTGGCTGAATTTCCTGCCTCTTGAATCTTAGCTGTAAAGTATATTCGTTTAGCTTCCAGAATAGCCTCCTTGTAGTGTTTGAGAGCCTCATTGTAAGCATCTTTGCTCGGTCTACTATAGTCTACTCTCCAGAGACTTTCAAACCTCCTGCATTCCACCTTTAGCCCTTTAAGTTCAGGGCCATACTAAGGTGTCAACGCCGGACGCCTCTTAGCTGTTCGGGTATGTTCAGGGGCAACGCATTCAGCCGCATTCAGGATCCACTCATTGAACTGGGAGGACGCAACCTCATTGTCGCCGTCTAATATCGGGGAGGAAATATTAAGAGCATCCTGTAGGTCCCTACTTTTTACCTTGTTCCAACGTCGGAACGTCACCCTGGTTGTTTTAGGGCGAGGGCAGTTCTTTAGGGCCCTAGCCTCAAAAAAGACTGCCTTATGGTCTGTCCAAGGAAGTGGCTCCACTCTTACAAATATAATGTCGGGGTTGTTAGTGAAAAGCCCGTCCAAAAAATGCCCCCCTTGATGTGCAGGCACGGACACTAACTGGCACAAGCCATACGCCTCCAGATGGTCTAGGAGTCTAGCAGTCTCAGAGTTTGTACCCAGTTCGAGATGATAATTGAAGTCTCCAAGTATTGTGGAGAATTCAAAATCTGTGCAAGTTTCCATATAGATCAAGAGAGCCTGCGAAAAAGCAGCTCTAGGGCCCGGCGGTCGATAGACCAATAGTCCCTGAAACTTAAAGGAGTCTTTGAGCCTGACGCAGAAATACATAGCTTCTGCCGGGAGGCCCCCCACTGCCTCCACTTGCACCTTCAGGAAATCCTTGTAAATAATAGCTATGACACCCCCTCTGTTCCCTTGTCTGTCTTGATTACATAGTGCATAGCCAGATGGCAAGGCAGCATTCCAATCCGGGACAGAGGTGTCATCTGTCCAAGTCTCTGTAAGAAAGACTATAATATCGGGGTTATGTGCATTCAATAGGATTTTTAGTTCGTGTATATGCTTAACAACCGAACGTGTGTAGAGGAGTATAGCCAGACTCAAAAAAAGCTTGAGCAATCGGCAAAGAAAGTTTTTTCGTCAGCCAGTATGGCATTGAAATCCACCAATGCAACCTGTCTATTAGGTAGATATATTCACGCCCTTATGGACTCTGCCAAGCAGATTCTCCCTAAGCTATCGGAAGAGGATCGGAGCAATTTAAGTGAGGTCTTGACGGACTCTCAGGCGGCTGCTTGTCAAGTAATCCAGTCGGGTCTGGACACTGCAGATTCGGTGGCAAGGGTGATGGGTTCGTCTGTTGCTACTAGGAGGCATGCATGGTTAAGATCTTCAGGATTTTCACCTGATGTGCAAGCTGCTCTTATGGATCTTCCCTTTGACGGTTCTAAGCTCTTCGGGGAAAAAGCTGACTTGGCGTTGCAGAGATTTAAGGACAGTAAAGCCACAGCAAAATCTCTGGGTTTACAGTCTCAATCAAGAGGGTATGGTTACAGAAGATAACGTGGTTTTGGGTAATCTTCCTTTCGTTCCCGTCAGCCTCAGCAACAACAACAACAACAACAGCAGCAGTAGCAAAACCCTCTGTATAAATCCTACAGAGGTAAAGGCAGAGGTTGCCTTCGTGGAGCTGGACGACCTCCCTCTTCCTCCTCCTCCTCTACCTCGACTCCCCAACCCACCCCACCTCCTCCCCTCCCCTCCCCACCTCCCTTCCCCTCCCCACCTCCCCACCTCCCCTCCCCCTCCCGGTAATACAGGAAAGCAGCCCTAGATCCGCCATCCTGGATCATGTGGGTCCTGTGGGAAGCCGGCTTACCCATTTTCTACAAGACTGGAAATTAATAACTTCGGACCTTTGGATTCTACATCTTGTGGAAAATGGGTACGCCCTTCCCTTCAGGGAATTCCCTCCTCCTTACCCTCGTTGTCAAGGGTTTTGCACGGAGGATCATTTGCGTCTCCTTCAGAAGGAGGTTCTTACCCTGTTACAAAAAGGTGCGATAGAGGTGGTTCTGGAGCAGGAAAGGGGTCAGGGATGCTACTCCCGGTATTTCCTGATTCCCAAGAAGGATGGCAGGCTTCGTCCTATCCTGGACCTCAGAATCTTGAATCTATTTCTCAGGCAGGAGAGGTTCAAGATGCTCACTCTAGCGCAGGTTCTTCAGGCGCTGCAACAAGAGGACTGGATAGTGTTCATCGACTTGCAGGATGCGTATTTCCACATCCCAATCCTGAAGTCGCACAGGAAGTATCTCTGTTTCATGGTTGGGTCGCAACATTACCAGTTTGCGGTCCTTCCGTTTGGTTTTACTACTGCACCTCGAGTCTTCACCAAGGTGATGGCAGTGGTGGCAGCCCATCTCAGAAGGTTGGGGATTCCGGTTTTCCTATACCTGGACGACTGGCTTCTGAAGGCAGATTCTCCAGAGATCGTGTGTCGTCATCTGCAGGTAACAACCCAGCTGTTGTACAAATTGAGTTTTTCAGTAAATGTACCCAAGCCTCACCTGGTGCCCTCACAGCGCAACCTGTTCATAGGGGCAGTACTGGATACCACTGTGTGTCGAGCATTCCCTCCACCTCAAAGGATTCTCAACATACAGGAAATGAGTCCCTTGTTTTACAATGGAGCTGTTGTTCCAGTTCTGAAGGTCCTTCGCCTGCTCGTCTGTTAGCTTCCTGCATCCTGCTGGTCAACCATGCACGCTGGCACATAAGGGCGCTCCAGTGGTGTCTCCGCAGGCAGTGGTATCAGCACAACGGAGATCTCAGGGAGTCTGTGAGGATCTCCAGAGAAGCTGCAGCGGATCTGTCTTGGTTGAGCGTGGAGGGCAATCTGTCTCAAGGAAAGCCTTTCCATCTTCCTCCATCGGTGGACACAGTGATAACAGATGCCTCTACCCTAGGGTGGGGAGCACATCTGGGGGATCTGGAGATCAAAGGTCTTTGGTCTCCAGAAGAAAGGTTGTTTCACATCAACCTTTTGGAATTGCGGGCGATACGTTTGGCGCTCAAGGCCTTTCACCCTTCCCTTCACGGTCAGTCGGTTCAAGTCCTGACGGACAACACTGCTGCGATGTGGTATGTCAACAAGCAGGGAGGAGTAGGGTCGTACCGTCTCTGCAGAGAAGCGTTGCGACTCTGGTCCTGGGCTCAGGACCATCAGATTTGCTTGATGGCAAATCATCTGGCCGGGGTGCTGAACGTGTGTGCGGACAGTCTCAGTCAACAGTTCTCCGCTGACCACAAGTGGAGGCTTCATCCAGAGGTAGTTCGACACGTCTTCCAGATGTGGGGGACTCCACTGGTGGACCTGTTTGCCACTCTAGAGAACGCGCACTGCCTGTCATTCTGCAGTCTCCAGTTTCCGAGGCAGGGAGCGTTGGGGGTACGCGTTTCCGTTGAGTTGGAGCTCACAACTCCTTTACGCGTTTCCTCCCATAAACTTGATTCCTTGGGTTTTGAGGAAGATTCGCCAAGACCGGGCCCAAGTTATATTGATCGCCCCGGATTGGCCAAGAAGGGTGTGATACACGGACCTTCTTCACCTCTCGTCACACCCTCCGCTCTGTCTCCCTCTCGCTCTCAGGGCAGACCTACTCTCTCAGATGGAGGGGCAAGTTCTACACCCCCACCTCCAGAGCCTGCACCTTCATGCCTGGAGATTGAACGGGGCAACTTGAATTCCTTTTCTCTCCTGCCTGAGGTGGTGGACGTTATATTATCGGCCAGGTGACACTCCACCAAGTCTGTCTATTCATACAAGTGGTCTAAATTTGTTAAGTGCTGTGGAGAGAAATCTATTGATCCCTTAAAAGCTCATCTATCTGATGTTCTTTGTTTCTCTCTTCATTTGGCCCAGCAGGGTTTTGCTGTGGCCACTGTAAAAGGGTATTTGTCGGCATTTTTGTGTTTACCTGATCAGCATTCTTTATTTAAGTGTCCTATAGTCTTAAGATTTATTAAGGGGCTGACAAACATGTTTCCTCCCACTCCTTTTATTATGCCCCAGTGGGACTTGAATTTGGTGTTATCAGTGATGTCACTGGCCATGTCATGAATGATGTAATATGTGACATCATCAGCAGTGGATTGCGGGCGCGCGAGTTATAGTTAGCAGAACTGACTATAAAGGAAGAATTTCAGTGGTTTTGTACGAGTGAAAAGTCCAGCTAACTATAACGCCCCTGAAACCTATGGTTTTTTCAGTGAATTTCGAAGGTTTTTTAAATGATAATTTTTAAATGTAATAATAGTTATATGTATTTTTTTTATACTGATTTTCTACAGTTTTTTAACTGTTTATTTTTACATATTTTACTTTTTAAATTACATTATATATTTTTAATATAAATAGAAATACAAATGTTTTTAAAATATTGAAACTGAAATATTGGTTTTTTTTGTTGAATGTATAAGTGCAGAACTATAAGTGTGTTGGTTAGTTAGGGGACTGCATGCATAGTGTATAGGCGTTTGAAGCAGTCCATGTGCTAAGGCCTGGCTCAGTGCATGAGAACTTTGGTACTGACTGAATGATTAGAGTACTGCAAGGAGAGTGCCTGGGTGAATTTATATGTGTTTGGGTTTTGGCGCAGTGAATGGATTAGTACATGTTGCTGAATAGGTCACTAGAGGAGTGCAAGGGGAGTGACAGGGTGTTTGCTGGAAGTGTATGAATACTGACTGGGGAATTGAAGGTGTGAAAGACAGGTGTGTAGGTGGTTAACTGTTTGGGTTTTGGTGCAGTTTTTACAATTTTTTCTGATGGGTACTGGTGGTAACTGACTGACTAACCAGTCCTAGAGCCAGTGCTATGCTAAAAGACACTTAAAATACAGTTAAAACACCTACATACACTAGGGAACACTATGCGTTGGGGTACCCCAGTGATTAGAATGACCTCCTCTGTAAGCCCCTAGTACATAATAGGGCAGGGGGATTAAAACTACCTCTTAAAACGCGCCACAGGGCGCGTTTGCACACTGGTGAAGAGGGGGGCTGAGCTGACGGGTGCAAACACGCCCTGTGGCTGTTTTAATTTGAGGGATAAAGTCCCCTTGAATCCTGAGTGTCCCTTGAGTCCAACTTGCTCACCAGGTATCTCCAGTTAGCGCCACAGAGCTGCGTTGCAGAGAGGTGTAAAAAGTGGCCCGGCCTGGACCACCTCTCTGTAACGCAGCGCAGTGGCACTTACTGGAAGCACCTGGTGGACTAGTTGGACCCCCTCCCGGGCCACTTCTGGCCCCGGGGACCCCATCCCCCGGGCCTGGCCACCTCGTTGGGGACCGTGGGGGGGTCCCCAATCCCCCCACGGTCCCAGCCGGCTCCCCGCCTCCTGCGGGACCCAGTATTGCTTTTCCACATGGGGAGCAGCTAACATGCTGCTCCCCATGTGGAAAAGCAATCTGCTTTGCTTCATTGAAGCGAGAGCAGGTTTCCCTGCTCTCGCTTCAATGAAGCGAAGCAAAGCAGTTTGCAATGACAGGGTGAGAGCCGCTAGGCTCCCGCCCCTTCATTGCAAACTACAGTGTCCCGGGGGGTGAGCACCCCGGGACACTGCAGGAGCCGGCCCTGGGGGGTGGCGGTCCCCAGGGCCATCATTGGCTCCGGGGCGGGGGGGGGGGGCCGCGCGGCCCCCCTCCCACTTAATTTAAAGCCCCGGGGGGTGGTGGTCCCCGGGGCTTGGGGGTCCGTAACAGACCCCCTATGTTAAATATATGGTACAAATATTGCTGCTGAATTTTATTGTTTGTGCAAAAATCTAATGAACTTTATAGTGTGCTTTTTGGTTTCCATTATACACTTCAGGTGATAGCACTTTAGCCCACTTGGGCACATTTAAATGAAGCCTGAAGTCTTTAGCACTTTACATTATATCAAGATAAGACATATTTTTTTATAAACCCCTCAAGCTGTGAAGGAGCAAACCTCAGATATAAGGTAAATTAAGGATAGAAAAAGAGATTGTTATGAGAATTACATCTATAGTTATATGGTTATTCATTAAAATTTGTTTAAAAAGATTGTTGAAATGAATTCATTATAATTTTGCTTTGTAAAAAAAGATCATCTTTTTAATGGGGAAAAAACTTTGTGAATTTTCAGATGAATTTTCTCAATATTTCCAGTACAATCAATTTATATAACTATAATTTGATAGATGTTTAATAACAGCAGTCCCTTTATGAATTTACTCATGTATTTATTCTATTTAAACAATCCTTTTTGCAAACTTCCTTGATCACAATGTAAAAAGTCGACAGCTTGCCATTGTATATATTTTCTATGTTGAAGAGTGACATCACCACATTGCACTTATTAATGTTTGGCCATAAAGTTTTATGAGTCAGTTTGAAAAAGGCTGGGAAGCCAGCTAAAATGCGTTATGTGCGGTAACACAAAAAATAAATGAATTATTGAGCAATTAATCACCCTGTGGAGTGTCGGAGTTTGTCCGGGGAGTATTGGGACAGATCTGCGTCATATATGTAGCGCTCCCGGTTTTATGGTATTTATATTTTTGACATTCCCGTCTGTATTTATCCATATTTATTATGGGTTTTGTGAAAAAAATTGTTGAAACTGGTATATATCCACATTTACTTAACCAATAAATATGCAGTCATGCTTGAATGCCTGCCAGGTTTCAATGATATGAACACCCGCAGAAGACAAATAAATACACTTATATGGAAATATGCACATTTCAGCATCAGCCTTGTGCATATCTACTGCTGTGTAAGCCTCTTTACTAAAATTATTTTCTTTTTAACCTCCTTACCTATCAAGCCACACAATTATTGGCCTGTCAGTCATTGCAAAGTGTATTTAGAATCACTCAAAAAGCACCCAATTTCCGTATTTATCCACATTTAAAAACAAGCATTTACAATGCAATGGTCTCGGCATTGTTAAAGCTATTAGCATTGCTCATGACATTATTTTTGTTTCTGTTTTTGTTTTTAAAACATTTAAAGAAACGGCATTGTTATTTACAATGTCAATAGCTTAATCACTCTCAAATGCGAGACCTATTGCATTTGCACCCACACACAGAGCCACACACCCAAAGCCACCCACACACACAGAGCCACTCACATAGAGCAACCCATAGAGCCACCCACAGAGCCACCTACACACACACAGTTACTAACACACACAGACAGACCCACCATGCATAGAGCCACCTACAAAAAAGCCACCCACACACACAGAGCCACCCACACACACACACCCTCCCCCCCCACACACACAGAGCCACGCCCACACACACACAGAGCCACCCCCACACACACACACAGAGCCACCCCCACACACACACACACAGAGCCACCCCCACACACACAGAGCCACCCCCACACACACACAGAGCCACACAGTAACCTCAAAATTTGACACATATTTACTTTTTGCAGGATCAACTGGCAAACCCCTCAACAGGCTCTATCAAGATTAAGAGAAACCTTCCCCCATCAAGGAGAACTGGGTTTGAGTCTCAGTAATCTCACTGAACAGCGTTCTGATACCTGATTGGATTTGGGTCAAGTTCGCGTTATATAAAATAAAACTCTGCAATATAGGTAATCCAGACAATACTTTTGAAATCTATACATGCATCTTGCTTTTCTTAGGGTGATAGTTTTATCAGACATAATGTTTATTTTTTTTATGGTAACGCTCTAGTACCGTGCAGCTCGTTAAACTATTACAAAATAAGTCAAAAATGCCCAATCTAATAAATGGATTTCTATGGATTATTCGATGAATAAACTGAGTATAACCTCGGCTAACTGAAAGAGAAAATCAAATTACTTCCAAGTCTATAAAACCGAGTTCCCAGTTATAGCTCACATTTCCGCTGTATTTGCTGAGCCATATATAAACGTATGCAACATCACTCCAAAATATGCTAATTCAGTATGACAATACCTTACTCCTACAGGCTCGGTCTTTATGTTGTGTCCTGCAGCCTCGAAAAACAGAGCAGTTCGCTGTGATCTCGCAAGTGAAAGCAGCTCCTGGCGTTGAATACAGACCTTAAGAAACCTAGAAATTCCTGTTATGCACATTTCTTATGAGCTGGGAACATAGCTACACCTTATATTTACGAAGCTAAAAAAAGCTTACATGTAGCAGAAATTACTGGAAAAATATACTATTGTTTGTAAATAAAGTGCACATAACCCAGCCGCAAAGTATGATCTTGGCATACTCATTTTAAGCTCAGCCGTGGTTCTATAACGTTATCTGCGTAATCAAACCAAGAAGATACAGGGTGGTTAAAGCAGGAGGCGAAAGAGAAGGCGAGAAAGGAGGAACGAAAACGGATGAAATGAGATGAAAACATTTATTTCCTGTAGTTGTGCATTGCAATGCTTTTTAAAAAGTACCTGTTATTTACTTTGAAGAGAACCGGTTCAAAATATTTGAGAAATGTAGAAGGGAGGAAACCGGGTGTTGAACTCAAATTATAAATGCACAAACAGGCACCACAGCCTCTGCACTTCCTGCTTCTGGAGAGCTTCTGCTTTTTTCAAGTAAAGTTGCAAAGCTCCACCAGGCTAGGCATTGTGACCCGACAGCCCTCTCTGGACACTTACCCCAGACAATCACTTTCCTTCCCTGGCTGTCCATGCTTTGCCTGCCCCTTGATCACCGCTGGCGCCTCTTCTATGCTGGATGCCTAGCCCTGGTCCTGGCAGAGCTGCTTCCTCCCTGCCACAGGAGGAAATGAGGAGGGCGGGGCCGAGTCAGGCAGCTCGAGACCGAGGCTGGACGTAACATCCTGGGCTAGGCTCAAATGGTAGGGAGCAGGAAACAGAGCTAAAAAACGCGCTGCGCGCGGAGCAGCAACCAGAGACCAGAGCAGCAGCCGAACACGGGAGCCGACAGCAGGGGAGAGGGTGCCATTAACACCACTGCCTTTCTCAAGCAGGTCAAGCAGAAATGCCTCGGAGAAACGCAGCGGCGTTTTCGGATCCGAATCCGAAAAAGACGGGGCTTGTTTGGAGAGACAATGCTCTTCTCCAATGGCGGACCAGTATTTCGGAGGCCAGCCAATGGAGAAGAGGTAAAAAAAAGGGGCGGGCTAAAGCCCCACTCCTAACATTAAATCTCGGAGCGAGACTGCGCAAGCGCAGCCTTCGAGCCAAGACCTAATAAATACAGACAAGAAAATAAATGGTTTTCTGTCTGTATTTATCTGTAAAAAAACAGTAAAAACGGAATACAGGGAGCCTTAATAATATGTATGTAGGAGAGTAGGGTCTGCTTCCTATGGTCACCCCCACTTTTTGCTTTTGCTTCACTGGTTTTCGACTTAGATGTGGCTGTGGGCCTGCTAATCAGACCCACAGCCCAGCTGTTCTCTCTCTAAATTCATACTATGTACTTTAGGTACATAACCCAATTGGTAAGGATCACCCTATAGGGCCCTGTACAGTGTACCTTAGGTACCCAGGGCATGGGTGTACCCTAGGCCTACCAGGGGCTGCAGCATGTATTATGCCACCCCTGACTGGCCTCCCATCATGACACAACTGGCTGATCACTCAGCTGTGGCAAGGTCGTGTAATCACCCCTTGCTTAGGTATAGTATTACTATACCTACCTTATATATAGACACATGGGTAACCTTTCAGTCACTCCTATGGCAGGCCTTAACAATTCTGAAGGCAGAGTGCTTGGTAACATGTGCGATGGTGCTCTAGCATGAGCTGAGCCTGTCTGCAGTTTCGGAACCATGTCCTTATAGCTGTTCTATGATATCGACTACCATATACTCTTAAAGTGCCTTATAATCCTCGCGGTTATGGTAACTATGGTTTGGCTTTATCAAAACATGTCGTGTAAGGTGTCTAACACTTTGAAATACTACCCCCATACCATTTCTGGCGATGAGGATAGTATTCCCCCCTTCTAGAGGGAGAAGACATGTTGAAGACCCACTACCCGGTTAAAGTTAACCAGAGCCCCAGCATCACAAAATAGATGCTGCTGCCACAGACACAAGTCTGACCTCCTGCTGCTGGGAGTCCTTCCAGCGAGGGAGGCTTGGACAATAGGTTTCCTGCCTTGGGAGGTGCTAGCACCACCCTAGACAGGGCTTAGTGTATTGGGGCAGGGAGGGATGAAAGAAACGAGACACTGCCTGGGGCACACAAGGTGTCCCATGCATAGTCCGGTTCAAACCGGTGCCCCAGTCCTGGCACGAAACTGGACAAAGGGAAGGGGATGTAACCACCCCCCTCCCTGGTCCCACCCATAGGAGGGACCTAGCAGGTAACCCAGCCCCCCAGATTAGTATAAGAGTGGGAGCTGAGTCCCTAGGACTTTGGATTATCCTGAACTGAAACTAGACACGAGACTCTGGACCTTCGACATTCGACGACAAGAAGACTGAAGAATCTCCCTTGTGGCCAAGGAGTGGCCACCCTGTGCAAACAGGCACCAACAAGCGACCTGCCGTTTGCTTTGCCCAAGTTCTACGAGGAACCGACTGCAGAGCCCGACCAGCGCCTTGACCTCCAGACTTCTCTGACCCTGATCCACATCCACAGCCAAGCTGAGATCCGTGGAGGCGACGAGAGACGTGGGACCGGCTACCTGGGAAAATTGGCGAGTAGCTTCCAGCGCAGCTTCTGAGGCATCCTCGAAGTTGTGCTCTGGGGATTGAGAAGCCCCAACCCCGAGCACCATCTACACCGAAGATCAGCCCTCCACACTCCACGAGTTCTGCGTGGGACCCTTCTGCATTTTCCTGTTCGACGCGTCTGTCCGGTTGCTTGCCCGTTGGCTAGTAGCCTCAGTGACGACGAACCCTTAACTTTTCACCGCTGGTTTGGCTCCTCCCGACTGGCCCTTGCTTCCCTGTGAAAGAGAAGCACCTCAGACCTTCCTGGTCTGCACCTGAAGCGAATTTCCATTTCCGCGTGGGTTGCCTTTGCCAAGGCTTGTTGACTCCAATCGGGACGTCGACTCCGCCAGCAGCAAGATCCTTCGTGGGACAGCTCGTACCCTGGTTCTGGTTGTCCTCGACACCTCCTGGTCCACGCAGCTGCAGAGACAAGCTTCAAGACATCACCTGTGTTCTGGGCGACATCGCCTGGTTCCTTCCTGGTTCCACACGGTCACTGGCTAGTGACCCAGACTTTGTCCCCTCTGCTTGCAGGTGTTCTTCCTTCAAGATGAACCCTTGGATCCACCGGACATCTTCCTCCTGGCCGCCTGCCAGCATCTGTTCTTCAGGCATCCATACGATCCAGCGACGACACCCGACACATCTTTACACCTATGCACCCGTCTCCTGTGGGTGAGGTAACGCGAGTACTCCGGTGCTCCAGTGGATATTGACTATCCAAGTGTCTAAGTCTTTAGTTGCTTCCTCCTAGTCACTTCGGAAGTGTCCTTATTCTTCCTATTTCTAATTGCTACATTCCCATTGACTTTATTGTAACCCGCGTGTGTGTTTCCACACTGCACACGCTTCCCGTGGACCTCCCACTTCCTAACTATTGGTAGGGTAGTGTAGCCCCAGCGATGCCCTAGGCCTACTCCCTGTTCGTGACGTGGTACTTATACCACTTTCTTAGTATATGGTTTGCGTGGCCCCTGGGCCTAACTGTATTTTTCCTGTGTAACTTAACGTATGCTATTTAAGAAATTGTTGTGCTTAGACCTCTGAACTCATAAAGAGTGCTGAGGGTATATGTTAGAATATATACATTATAATTTTATATATATCTGGTGTGGTGTCCTTTCATTTGGTATTCAAGGGATTATAATGGTATAACAGCTGGCTTCACATGCCATACAGAGTTTAGCCTAAGACTGCTCTTGTCCATGCTACCACTAGGATAGCTGGTATATAAGGTTGACTTTACAACCAATCACCATAAGGGTTGTTTGGACGGATACAAGGTGTACACTAGAACTAGTGACATCATATATCAGGCCAACTTCTCACAATGTAGTTATAGTTAGGAACTCGTTTCTATTCAAAAAGTGTTTGTTCTTTTGCCAATATCTTTGGCGCCATTTGACGAATCTTCGTGAAATGTTCAAAATTAATGGTTGCTCAGGTCAGCTCCTGTCTTGAAAGTTTCGTGGTGATTCGTCAAGTGGCGGCCGAGAAAAAAGAGGGGTCCCAAAACGCGTTTTCTCCATGTTAATTTCCATAGGAAACTCTAGACAAAGCTACAGCCCGAACTGCTGAACTGAATTAAACCAAATTTGGTAAAAAGGTAGGTCTTGGTTCGGAAAGCGTTCTTTTTTTAAAATGGTGTAAATCTGTTCAGTAGTTTCTGAGAAATTCAAAAATAAAAAAAATATCTATTTGTTGACCACGGTGGATTTGCGAACCCTCCCGATCACAAGCTTCATTTGGATTGGCTGTCAACACTCCAAACCAAGAAGTGTTGGCAGCTATCTTGTGACTCAGTAAAACCGAGTCAGAAAAGAAGAAGGTAATAAAATGATTAAAAATAAGAAAAGGGGGCAGGGTATTAACACCCTGACCCCCTAGGCCTGGTCAGGGGGTCCCACAGAGACCCCAGGGCCTCAAAAATAATTTTTTTTAAATGGCAGGATTCGCGTTGGGTGCACGAATCCTGACGAGAAAAAAAAAAAAAACAGCCACCGGGTGGGCCAGGTCCCGCGGGCAATGAATAAAATATATGCAGGGGCCCCCGCAGCCCCAGGGAACCGACACCTCCCCGGGGCATGATTAATATGCGGGGGGCATACCCACCCAGCAGCCTGAGAACTGCCACCTCCCCGGGGCTTTTATAATTTATGCGTGGGGGGCTCCTACACCCACACTGCCCTAGGGACCACCACCTCCCCGGGGCATTGACTGAATTAAACATAGCGGGCCCCGGGGACCACCACCTCTCCGGGGCTTTAAGTCTGTTGGAGTGGGGCCGCGCGGCCCCCCTCGTGGAGCCCTCAATGGCCCTGGGGACCGCCAACCCCCGGGGCCAGCTCCAGCATTGTCCTGGGGTGCCAACCCCCAGGACGTTTCAGTTTGCAATGGCAGGGCGGGAGCACTGCTCCCGCCCTGTCATTGCAAACTTCTGCTTTGCTTCATGGAAAGCAAAGCAGAATTGCTCTTGGGCAAAGAGAGCTGCATGTCAGCAGCTCCCTTTGACCAACAGCAATGCTGGCTCCCGCAGGAGGCAGGGAGCTGTCAGGGACCGCAGGGGTATTGGCGCCCCCCCGCGGTCCCCAACGTGAGGGGCGGGCCAAGGGGATGAGCTCCTCAGGGCCAAAAGTGGCCCATGGAAGGGGGGGCCATGTGGCCCACCTCCTGAATATTTAAATAGCATTATTTTATTTTTTTAAACGAGGCTATGCCCTGGGGGATGGGGTCCCCGGAGCCGATAAAGGCCTCAGGAGGGGGGCCACGCGGCCCCCCTCTTTTAAAAATATTTTTAAAAATAAAAATGTGGCCATGCCCTGGTGCCGTAATCTGCCTTGGGAGGGGGCCCCCTTCCCGTTTAAAAAACAAAAAACTTTCTCAGGCACTAGGGGATGGGCTCCCCAGGGCCCCCCCAAAAAAGCCGACATCCTGCCGGAAGCCACATCCCCTCCCTGCACCACTTTGGAAACCCGCCTCCTGTGCGCATTCTGGGTGGGGGATTGAGTCCCCTAGAGTCTTAAGGGTCCTTAGGGGCCAACTAGCCCACCAGGTACCTCCAGTAAACCCCACACAGTGGGATTGCTGAGGGGTGGTCCGAGGCCACCACTCTGCAAACATGCCTCTTGGTGTACTGCTGGCGGGGCGATGAGGTCCACATGTATCCTGAGGACCTCAGGACTAAAGTGGACTTCATCCCCCGAACAGCAGTGCGCCAGGAGGCACATTTGCAGAGTGGTGTCAAAAGGGGGCGTTGCCTCGGACCACTCTCAGCAATCCAGCTGTGTGGGGCTTACTAGAGATAACAGGCGGACTAGTTGGGCCCCAGGGACCCTCAGGAGGCAAGAGGACTTCATCCCCCAAACAAGAGCGCGCCAGGAGGCGCGTTTGCAGAGTGGTGGAGAAAGGCGCCGTGGCCTGTGTTCATGTCTCAGCAATCCCAATTCGGCCGTTCTAGTTAGTTGAGCAAACTGTAACTCCCATCCCCGCAATGCACTGCTGATGACGTCATATATTACATCACTCATGACATATCAAATGACATCACTCATGACATCATCCAGTTAATATCTGATGCACCTCCTCACACCCTAATATAACCTTTCATACGCCCTCTCTAAAATGCAGACTACCATTCTCGAAACCATAGACACACCAATACCAGTTAGTACATACCCACTCACTGATTCATAGGTCTACACACATCCACTTACTCACCGATACAGACACTCACATACTGTCACTCACCCATAGTTACTCACACACCTAGTCAGTCACCCAAAGAATCAATAACACTGCCTTTTACTCATCTATACAGTTATACACACACACCACCTCACCTATTCATACAGATACTAACACATACTTACTCTCTTCTACAATCACTGACACAAGCACACTCATGCATACACAATCACTCACTCTCACTTATAGTTAGTTATATACTCCAACACTCACATATACTGCCGTTCACATATGTAGTTACTCACACATATACCACTGAGACATCCATTCACGGACCGGCACAGCCATACACACACTCACTCACCCATAATGCCCCTCGCAGACGCACTCATGAACCCATACACCCACTAAATAACCCACTCACACATCCATGCAGGAGTTACACCCCCACACCCACCCACACAGACACTCAGGCACCCATACAGGTACTCAGTGTCAGAACCCCGCTCGTCTTACCAAAGTCTTGCGGGGCGATCTCGCAGAGATGACATGAGCATCCACCACCATCTCCACCTTACCCTAGTAGAAGCTGAGACTAACAAGGATGTAGATGGGACCGGGGGAAGATGCCAGGAAAACAAGGATGGGTTGTGGAATGAACGGGATGGTGACCCCTTGTTCCTTATGACCCCTTGAGAAACGCCACCTGGAATGGGAGAGCAGGGTAGGACTATTACCAATGAAACATGCACACCCCCACTCTCTTCCTGAACACAACCTTACAGATACATCAGCATATTCACCTTGTGGAAGGCACCAGGGAAAATCATTAGCAAGGTCAGCAGGTCATCAATGAAGACTGCAAAGCAAACTAGCGCTCCTGCGCGGAGACAACCAGAAAACAAGCAAGCGCTCCTGCACGTAGAAAACCCCAAAAGTAACTTAGCGCTCCTGCGCATAGAAGACCTGGAAACCCAGCTAGCGCTCTTGTGCATAGAATACCTTGAAAGTAAGTAGCGCTCCTGCGCATAGAAAACCGGGAAACCCAGCAAACGCTCATGCGCATAGAACACCCCTGCACCCAGGTAAGCGCTCCTGAGCACGAACACCCAGAAAACAACAAGCACTCCTGTGTATAGAAAACCCTAACACCCAGCAAGCGCTCCAGTGCGTGGGAAGCCAGAAAACAAACAAGTGCTCCTGCGCTGTGCTCTAAGGTCATTGGTTCCAACCACAGCGTGTAGAGAGATGTGGCAAGTAACAGATGCGTACCTTAGTCATTAGAGACGCGCCGAGCGATTCTCTCTGCCTGTGCAAAAGTCACGGAAGCGGAGATTCAAGGACGTCTTGTCTGGGCGAAGGCGTTAATCCAAAGCACGGACGCGACGGGAACCGTGCTGGTTATGCGGATTCCCCCGGATGCGCCGTGATCAGAGTGACATCAGCTTCCGGTCTCTGGAAGCTAGACCACTGACCTTGCTCCGTACACAAATGGCAGATTCATCCTTCTGCATTCGTTCGGGGAGCCGGAATCGTGACACTCAGACAACCAATTATTAATCCATATAGACACTCATGTAGCTACTCACCACCCCATGCATCCACTTACACACCAACTGACAGACTGATAGACATTCACACAGATTATTCATTCGCCCATGCATTCACTAAGACACATTTAATAACTCACTTACTCAGACAGTCACGCACCCACTAAATCATCCATTCAGACACTGATACACCCACTCATTCTTCAATACACCTTGGTGTGTGTTTGTGTGTGTGTGTGTGTGTATGTATGTATATATATATATATATATATAGCCCCAAACAACACTTCCCCGTAGGGGATCCTTCTCGCACGCACAGATTCCAAAATGATTTGGTCCACTCAATTGTGCTTTTTCATGGGGTGTTTATTTACAGCATGCCAGCAACCTATACGTGTTTCGGTCTCAGCCGAGACCTTGCTCACAGGGACCAAACAACACGATGTGGTGGCATTTTTCGATCTTATTTAAACAGGCTGACATCATATCCTGTATTCTGTCGCTTTGCATTGTGGTATTTGCAGTGCTTTCTAAATACGTTTCGTTTGCTGTCATCATTAACCCAATTTTAAATGCTTAAAAATACTTTGTACTAACAATTTCATCTAGTCAATCCATATTTTTATACACATTTGTGTCACCCTATTAACATCTTGAAATCGGATATTCAATTTTACATTTGATGGTCTTATATGCGATGCTACTACAATTAGTACAGTTTTAATATGGTGATTTATCTATCCATACGCCCCCCAGTGGGTCCATTTAACAAGGACTTTTCTGCTTACTGTCTGTTTAAGCTTGCCCTCCAGTGGGCTTTAATAACATTTGGGATGTCTCTGATCGAATTAACAGAGACTAGTGTGCTTACTGTCTCTGTGAGCCTGCCCTCCAATGGGCAGTCCTGCCTCATTATGGTTTCCAATGACCAATCAGATAAATCTCATCAATTTAATTTTACTAGTTCTCATTCAACTAGTTGGGAGGATACTTCGCATCACCATCCATAGTTATATTTGTATAACTAATGTTCCACAATTTCAAGACAACTCACAAATGTTTTCTTTCATTAACCTATGATTAATTAGGGAAAGATTGGGAGAAAAAAAGATGGGAAAATAAAGGAAAGACGGGAAAAGGAGAGAAGCAAAGAAAGTGAAAGAATTTTTTTATATATGTTCGTTACATTGAGTTCCAATTATTTTAAGATAAGGTTCAGCATCATTAGAAGTCTCGAACAACAGGTCATTACAGATGTGAATGTAATTCCTCGTCTTGGTCCAATTCCTTGGGGGTCAGTGTACGGAAATTTAAAATATGTCGGGATTCCTTTTGTCTTAGAATCTTCTCTCTGTCACCACCCCTTGCATTAAGTTCCACTGCGTATAATTTGAGCTCTTTCCAGTTGCTGCCATGTTCTTTTTCCATATGCTTAGCAACGGCGTTGCTTCTATCAGTGTTGATCGATGCCCTTACATGTTCAAGGATCCACTTTTTTAATTCACATATAGTGCTACCCATGTATTTTAATATACATGGGCATTCAACTATGTAAATCACGATTTGACTCCTACATGTGATCAGTTGGTTTATTTTCCACATTCTTTCATTAGCCATTTGGATTTCTTTGAAGTTTTTGGCAATAGTGCAAACTTTGCAGTTCATACATTTAAAAAATCCAGTAGTTTTGTTTTTCTGTTTTGTGTTTTCAAAATGGCTATGAACTAATTGATCCTTTAAATTATTTGCTCTTCGATATGTCAGGCTTGGGGAGTCGCCTACTATCCTTGCAACTGTAGGGTCTAACTGCAGTATGTTCCAATTCTTACACAGTATTTTTCTGATTTGTTTGTTTTCTGTAGAGGATGTTGTTATTAGGCAAATTTCTTGATTATTCTCCTCTTGTTCAGAGAGTTTATCAGTGAGACAGATTCCAAAAGTCCTAAAATTGAAGAAGAAATTACCTTGGTGGGTATAGAGGAACAAATAAACAAGCTAATTACAAGCCAGCATGATGGACAAAAGAGAAGCAAAGAGAACTGAAATATTGAGCACATTGTTTGAACAAGAAAGCTTAACTGGTACAAGCAGTGAAAGCAAAAATCAAAGAAGTCCGGACATTAAAAACAAACTAAGAACTTGGGAAAAACTATCAAAAAAAGAAATAAACTAATGGTGGGAAATTACATTGCTTAAAATATACCTGGAGGATAAACGCGTACCACGCGGTTTACGTATAAATATTATGCCCAACCACCAAGAGATAAGCAACGATCTGCTCCATGAATGGGGAGAATATAAATTTAAATAATCATTCGGATTGATGGAAATCCTGATCAAACATATAGAAATAGCACTGGTAAAAATTACGACACAATTGAAAGACATGGAAAAGGAACTAGCTGCAATCCAACTAACCCCGGAACAAACAAAATTTAAAGAATAGCTGGAAGGCTATATAGACAGACATGAGGAAACAGTCTGGACAAGAAAGCAAACCAAATTCCAGCATGATAGGGAAGATTACATGGAAGGGCGCATCTTTACAAATGCCAGAAAATATAACAGATTGAAACAACAGGAGAAATTGGATAGGGCCTCAAATATGGCGGACAGCTTGTTATCTCTAACATCCACGGATGCAAGTGAAGGAGAAGTAGAAAACAATGAAAGACGCCCCAGGTGCAATTTTTTTTTAGAGGAAATGAGACTGGCGCTGCAACAAAAGAACTGGGAGAAAAACATAGGGGCACAATCAGCAGGAAATCGTGGAAGAGGCAGGGGACGCGGACGCGCCCAAATAAACCAACAAGAAGAGGTCAAACGGCTCAAGCGACAGAGTCGGAAAAAGAACAGGAGCATGAAAAGAAATGGAATTAAACTCCTCTACAGAATCACTCTCACAAGACCTGGAGGTAGTCAATCTCCCCCAAAAAATACTCTCAGAGATAGCGATTAATCTATTAAAATGAGGTTTAAATTTCTGTCCAACGAACAACATGGATATGGCCAAAGTCAGAGTTGACTTATACAATTATATCCGTAATATCAAATTGGCAAAGATTTTTGCAGAAAATCCCAAAATGGCAAATTATAGGAAAAAGATCACCCTACCCAACATGGAACTATCAGCCAAAGATTCGGAAGGTTTTGTAGTACTAATGGAATTGGACCATGACCCTGATTCACAAAATACAGAATCTGAAAGAGACACGTTCAAGATAGATTCCTTACCTTAGAATATCCCCAGGCGTCAGACTGGATCCGGAAAGTTTTCGTCAGCAGTACCCCTGCACGTCGGTAGGCGGCGTCGTACGGCTACGCGTACGTCGCTGGCGTCGTAGCCGCCGAGATGACGTCACGTGCGCTGTCGTCGGTTATTTATTTTTCCGCGCCGGCAGCGCAGATCCGAGAGAGAGCGGTCCCCCTAGTTAAAAGTTTTAACTTGGTTTCTGAGAACTTCTTTCTCTTGTTTTGTCGAGTACTCGACTCCTGGTGCAGTAGGAATGCCCAGGTTTAAGTCCTGTAGGGCCTGCCTTTGCAACATGTCGGTAGCGGACCCGCACGACGTGTGTCTCTCCTGCATGGGACACGCCCATGACCCAGAGGCGTGCCCAGATTGTCGGGCCATGGCACCGAAAGCTTTGCGGGAGCGTTCCCGAAAGTTGTTGGAGGTCCGGCAATCGGTTCCGCGCCGATCAAGGTCCTGCTCCAGTGGGAGGTCAAGGGACCGGTCGCGGAGCCAACACTATCGCTCGTCGGAATCTGGGACATGTAAGGCACGGCACCATAAAAAGTCGAAGAAGCGACGTCGCTCTTCGTCTATCCCTCACCGGTTGCGGGACGCGGTGGAGGGGAGGGCGGTCCCTCCCCCGCGGCTCCAATGAAGCCTCCGTTGTTGCCTGCGGCCTACCCACCCTTTTCAGGCTTGGACGAGGTACAGGCCTTTCTGTCGGCCATGAGCCGTTTGTTAGGCCCATCGGGTCCCTCCGGAGCGCCTTTGGGCCCCACAGACCCATTGGGTGGGTCTGCCCCCGTCCCGCCGCCTTTGGCTTCGGCTACGCCGGCACCATACCCAGCGGCTGCCAGGATTGGTCTCTTCCCCCAATTCCATTTCTTGGTGGGGAGTTTGAACCATTTCCACCGGCACCTCATCCTTACCGGCCTCTTCAACAACCGGTGGATGAAGGGGAGTACTGGGAGGGGTCTGAAGACCCTCTTGCAGCTCAATGCGAGGAGGAGCCTGAATGGGAAGGTGACATGGAGGGTCCAGTGGATCTGGATTTCTATCCACACCCTGGTACGCTGTCCATCTTGTCCGTAGCTATGGAGGAGGTTGGAACTTTTTCTGTGGTATTGCGTAGTGCGGCTCAGGCTCTTAACATCGAGCTCCCTTCTGTGCCTATCAAAACCAATCTCCTGACTGAGGTACTGCAACCAGCGTCCTCCATCGCGGAGCCGCTACTGCCTTTCAATGACGCACCTACTGACGTACTGTTGAGCACCTGGAACAAACCCAACACAGGGGCGCCTGTGGATAAGTGTGTGGCGCGCCACCATCGCCCGGCGACCTCAGCTTTCTCACGCAACACCCGATGCCTCAGAGTCTGGTTGACCAGGCTTCTCCCTCGCCGAGCGCATTCCCTTCTGCCCCTCCGGACAAGGAATCTAAGAAACTGGAGCAGTTTGTAAAAAAGATTTTATCTTCTGCGAGCTCTGGGTTGCGGGCGGTGAACACTGTGTGCCTGTTGGGCTGCTATTCACATTCTGTTTGGGACACGGTGGCACAGGTGTTGCCTCAGTGCCCTGTGGAAGCTCGGGCGGTGTTCTCCCAGGCCATTACTGAGGGGAGAGATGCTGCTAAATTCACTATCCGTTGTGGACTTGACGCAGCCGATTCACTCAGCAGGGGACTTTCCTCAACGGTGGCGCTCCGTCGTTACGATTGGCTCAGAACAACTGGCTTCTCCGGGGATATCCAGAACACTTTGTTGGACATGCCCTTTGATGGCACATGGCTTTTTGGTGACCAGGCGGATAGCACCCTGGAACGCTTTAAGGACTCTCGGACTACAGCCCAGTCCGTGGGTCTTGCCACCAAGCGTACTCCCTCGGGGTCCGCTTTTTGCTCCTTTCAAGGTCAGGGTCGAGGCACCCAAGCAAGTTCCTTTCACACTCGCTGGCCTGCACAGCCGCAGTCTCAGCGCAGCCGTGGACGTGGGACCTGCCGCGGTGGGTCCCAAGGGCAGCGGGCGGGTCAATCCACCACAGCCCCTGCCGCCACCACCTCAAAACCTTCCTAGTCCGGTGTTTCAGGCCCACCAGACGCCAGTGAGTGGCAGGATTCGCCACCACCTTCCCCACTGGCGCACCATCACCTCGGACAGGTGGGTTCTACAAATAGTCCGAAGGGGCTACTCCCTTCCCTTCGACTCTACCCCTCCAGCCATGCCACCCCAGTACCACCGCATGTCAGGGGATCATTTGGCACTTCTCCAGCAGGAAGTTGCAGCCCGATTGGCCAAGGGGGCCATCGAGCGCGTTCCGACGCCAGAAGTAAGTCATGGTTATTATTCCCACTACTTCTTAGTTCCAAACAAGGACAAAGGTCTGCGTCCTATCTTAGACCTTCGAACGTCAATCGCTTCCTCCGGAAGGAAAAGTTCAAGATGCTCATGCTTGCTCAGGTCTTGTCTGCCCTAGACCCGCAAGACTGGCTGGTAGCGTTGGACTTGCAGGATGTTAATTTTCATATCCCCATCCTGCCAGCCCACCGGCGTTACCTACGGTTCACGGTGGGCCTCGAGCACTTTCAGTTCACCGTGCTCCTTTTCGGCCTTACCAGCTCCCCTCGGGTGTTCACAAAAGTGATGGCGGTGGTTGCAGCTCATCTGCGCAAATCAGGGGTCTCAGTCTTCCCCTATCTCGACGACTGGCTGTTGAAGGCGGGCTCGCCCCAGGCAGTCGTCTCCCACCTCCAGACTACGGCCGACCTCCTGCATCTGCTGGGGTTTTCCATCAGCGTGCCAAAGTCGCACCTGATTCCCTCTCAGAAGCTCCTCTTAATCGGAGCGGTTCTGGATACGGCGCAATTTTGGATTTATCCTCCCGAACAACGAGTCCGGGACATTCGAGCTATGATTCCAATATTTCGGTCCAGGTCCTGGGTTTCGGTCAGGAAGACCCTGAAGCTGCTGTGCTTCATGGCCTCCTGCATCCTGCTGATCTATCATGCCAGATGGCATATGCGGGCTCTGCAGTGGGACCTGAAGTTCCAGTGGCCGCAGCATCAGGGAAACCTGTCCGACTACATCCAGATCTCAGAGGGCACTGCACAGGATTTGCAGTGGTGGCTCACGGACCAGTATTGGGTCAGCAGCAGATCCCTCTCCCTTCCCCAACCGGAGCGCACAGTAGTGACGGACGCGTCCCTCCTGGGATGGGGCGGCCACATGGGAGAGGCGGAGTTCAGAGGCCTCTGGTCTCCGTCGGAGTCCAAGCTCCATATCAACCTTTTGGAACTCAGGGCGATCCTACTTGCACTGAAAGCATTCCTTCCCTCTGTCAAATGGAGAGTAGTGCAGGTGTTCACAGGCAACACCACCGCCATGTGGTGCTGCAACAAGCAGGGCGGGGTGGGGTCGTGGACCCTATGTCAGGAGGCTCTACGTCTCTGGACGTGGCTGGAACGTCAGGGCATTTCTTTGGTGGTTCAACACCTGGAAGGTACACTGAACGCCATGGTGGACGAACTCAGCCGCAGGTGCATGTTGGATCACGAATGGCGTCTTCACTCAGAGGTGGCACAAGGTCTCTTTCAGCAGTGGGGAGAACCATGGTTAGATCTATTCGCCACCAAAGAGAAAGCACAATGTTAGCAGTTCTGCACGTTGGAGTTTCCAAGGCGGCAATCACTTTTCGTCGCGAGTGGAGTTGCAGTCTATTGTACGCCTTTCCAACTATACCACTTCTGCCCAGAGTGCTGAAGAAGATCAGACGCGACCGGGCCCAAGTCATTCTTGTGGCACAGGACTGGGCTCGAAGAGTTTGGTATCCCGAGCTACTCAGTATGAACGTGGATCACCCGATCCGACTGCCTCTTCGGGGGGATCTCCTGTCGCAGCAACAGGGGACGGTCCTCCACCTGAACCTGCCCAGCCTCCACCTCCTTGCGTGGAGATTGAGCGGCGACAGCTGATTCCATTTGACTTGACTCCTGAAGTCTGTAATGTGATTCAGGCAGCCAGGCGTCCCTCCGCTAAAACAGTATACGCCTGCCAGTGGAAAAAAAGTTGTGGTATGGTGCACAGCGAAGCGGTAGATCCTCTTTCTGCCCCTCTTTCTGAGGTCCTATTGTTCCTTCTCTCTTTGGCCCAGCAGGGCTCTGCTCTGGGCACTATCAAGGACTACCTTTCTGCTCTTTCAGCCTTTCGTAGGCTGCCTGATCAGCCC
This sequence comes from Triturus cristatus, assembly GCF_964204655.1. Taxonomy (NCBI): domain Eukaryota; kingdom Metazoa; phylum Chordata; class Amphibia; order Caudata; family Salamandridae; genus Triturus; species Triturus cristatus. The sequence goes on along the minus strand of NC_140595.1, from coordinate 207,830,101 downwards.
TCTCTTTTCAAGTCCCCAGTTGTCAATAGATTTCTCAAAGGCATTACTCACTTTTTCCCTACTATTCCGTTTGTCATGCCTCAGTGGGACTTGAACCTGGTTCTACCATACTTGATGTGCGCTCCCTTTGAGCCTCTTCATAACTGTCCTTTGCGGTTATTAACTTTGAAAACTGTCTTCTTGGTGGCCATCACCTCCGCTCGGCGGGTGAGTGAGCTCCAGGCTCTTTCCTGTAAACCTTCTTTCCTGGCCATTCATCTGGACAAGGTTGTGCTTCGACTGTGTCCCTCCTTTCTAACCAAAGTAGTCTCTGCCTTTCATCTCGGGGAAACTGTCACTCTGCCCACTTTCTTTCCGCCTCCTTCAAGAGAAGACGAGAGGCTCCACCATCTGGACCCAAAATGTGCGCTTTCGTTCTATCTTAACCGCACACAACAGTTCCGGGTGGAAGACCAGCTCTTTGTTGGCTACGTGGGTGCAAGAAAGGCCGGACTGTGCACAAGCTAACTCTCTCCCGATGAGTTGTCTTGTGCATTAAAGCCTGTTACTCTCTGGCTAAAAAGAAACCTCTGGTTGGGCTGCGAGCCCATTCGACCAGGGCAACTGCAGCCACTACTGCCTTGGGACGCGGCGTCCCCTTGCAGGACATTTGTCAGGCAGCTACGTGGGCCTTGCTGCACATGTTTACCAAGCATTACTGCCTTGACAGTCAAGTCCGGAGAAACTGCTTCTTTGGCCGTTCTGTTCTCCGTGACTTTCTGGTGTAATCTTTTCGCAGACCCACCACCGGAGTTGGTATTGCTGGGGTATCTATTCTAAGGTAAGGAATCTATCACGAACGTGCCTCTTTCAGATGCACAAGTTACTACTTGTGTAAAGATATATCTGTAAGAGACATTAGTTAGTGTTGATTCCTTACCGCCCCACCCATCCTCCCCATTCTGCGAACTGATTTCTAGGGTTAAGGTCATCTCTTTCAGCGCCCTACTTTCTTGGCACCAGTGGTCAGTTTCTTGCATGGCTGTGCGTTCCTGGCGCAGAAAGTTGTGTACAGAACTGATGTCAGCGTGCATGGGTGGTGCCTAAGAAGTCTCCGTGACGTCATCTCGGCGCATACGACGCCAGCGACGGACGAGAAGCCGCACGACGCCACCTACTGACGCGCAGTGGTACTGCTAACGAAAAAACTTTCCGGATCCAGTCTGACGCCTGGGGATATTCTAAGGTAAGGAATCTATCACTAACTAATGTCACTTACAGATATATCGTTACACAAGTAAGTAACTTGTGCCTTAGAAGTATACTGCACGCAGTTTGGAGCAGGAACCAGTGGTTAAAAGGCAAAATCAAAATTCTATCCCCAATTGCCGCATGGAAATAAAATGAACCTCTTTCATGAGGCTGTAATCAAAGAACTATACCAAATGAACTATACAAAATATACAGTTAACTTGTCTAAATGGGAGCGAATGGCACTACAGGATCTAAAAAAAATGACAGTATTGAGATTGAAAAGGCAGGCAAGGGAGGGCAATATCATTGTCATGGATAAGGAACAATATTTACAAGAGGCACATTCTCAATTGAGAAACAGAGAATTTTATGAGACACTCAAGGAAAATACGACAAAGAAACTCAAATCTGATTTGGATCAAAAAATAACTACGTGGAAAAACAATAATCTCTTAGATGAGGATGAGGCGAAATATTTGACAACAGAGCATTCTAAAACCGCTACCATATACTTCCAAAGATTCATAAACACCCCACTAGACCGCTAGGGAAACCGATCATCTCAACAAAGGGAGCTCTATTGGAACCCATAGCCAATTATTTGGATATCTATTTGCCACCCTATGTAAAAAAAGTTAACATCATACTTACAAGATACTGGGGACCTGTTACTACATACACAGGAAATTTCATGGGCAACCACATACAAACTAGTATCAATGGATGTAATATCACTTTACACAAATATAAACAATGAGATTTGGTCTAAATGCCTGTGAATTGTTCTTGCAAAAACGTAATATCCAATTTACCAATCATAATAAAATGCTGATGGAGATGATCCGGATTTGCCTTACAGAAAACATATCCATGTTTGGAGATGAAATCTATCGGCAGATAAACGGTACCACGATGGGCTTCTCATTCAGTCCCAGTTATGCATGCCTTACGATGGGATGGTGGGAGTGTAATCTGGCATGGAATTCAAACAATGATTATTATGTCAACAAAATCGTCATGTGGCTGCGCTACATTGACGACTTGTTCATCATATGGGATGGAAGTAAAGAAGAGTTTGCTGAGTAGTTTGAGAACCTAAACAACACAGAGACCAAATTGAAATTCACCTAAGATATAAGTGAGGAAAGAGTCATTTTCTTAGACACCAAAATCTATATCCATGAAAATCAAGTCCATACCACACTAAACCGTAAAAGTACGGCAACAAATGCCATTTTACATGCAGAAAGTTTTCATCAACCGAGCACAATTAACAGCATTCCATTCGGAGAATTCTTAAGGATACGGAGAATATGCTCCCAAGATGAAGAATGGCAAAAAAATAGCCTGTCAACTACTGCAAGATTCAAGAAGCGAAAATATAATCCGAAAGTGGTACGTGCTTGCCGACAGAAAACAGAAAGGTTAGCAAGATCAGAACTAATTAAAGTAAAAAATCAACCTACAGGAACAAGAGGAGAATAATCAAGAAATTTGCCTAATTAACGACATTCTCTACAGAAAACAAACAAATCTGAAGAAAACTGCGCAAAAAATGGAACATACTGCAGTTAGACCCTACAGTTGCTAGGATAGTAGGCGACTCGCCAAGCCTGACATATCGAAGAGCAAATAATTTAAAGGATCAATTAGTTCATAGCCATTTTGAAAACTCAAAACAGAAAAATTGGCTCAAAACTACTAGATTTTTTAAATGTATGAACTGCACAGTTTGCAGTATTGCCAAAAACATCAAAGAAAACGAAATGGCTAATAAAAGAATGTGGAAAATAAACCAACTGATCACATGTAGGAGTCAATTTGTGATTTACATCGTTGAATGCCCATGTACATTAAAATACGTGGGTAGCACTATATGTGAATTAAAAAGGCGGATTCTTGAACATGTAAGGGCAACGATCAACACTGATAGAAGCAACGCTGTTGCTAAGCATATGGAAAAAGAACATGGCAGCAACTGGAAAGAGCTCAAATTCTACTCAGTGGAACAAGTGGAACTTAATGCACAGGGTGGTGACAGAGAGAAGATTCTAAGACAAAAGGAAACCCGACATATTTTAAATTTCTGTACACTGACCCCCAAGGGATTGAACCAAGACGAGGAATTACATTCACATTTGTAATGACTTGTTGTTCAAGACTTCTAATGATGCTGAACCTTATCTTAAAATAATTGGAACTCAATGTAACGAACATATATAAAAAATTACTTCACTTTCTTTGTTTCTCTCCTTTTTTCCGTCGTTCCTTTATTTTTTGTCATCTTTTTTTCTCAATCTTTCCCTAATTAATCATAGGTTAATGAAAGAAAACATTTGTGAGTTGTCTTGAAATTGTGAAACATTAGTTAGTCAAATATAACTATCGATGGTGATGCGAAGTATCCTCTCAACTAAACATTAGTTATTCAAATATAACTATCGATGGTGATGCGAAGTATCCTCTGAACTAGTTGAATGAGAACTAGTAAAATTAAATTGATGAGATTTATCCCATTGGTCATTGGAAACCATAATGAGGCAGGACTGCCCATTGGAGGGCAGGCTCACTGAGACAGTAAGCACACAAATCTTTGTTAATTCGATCAGGACATACCAAATGTTATTAAAGCCCACTGGAGGGCAAGCTTAAACAGACAGTAAGTAGAAAAGTCCTTGTTAAATGGGCCCACTAGGGGGCGTATGGATAGATGAATCACCATATTAAAACTGTACTAATTGTAGTAGCATCGCTTATAAGACCATCAAATGGAAAATTGAATATCTGATTTCAAGATGTAAATAGGGTGACACAAATGTGTATAAAATATGGATTGACTAGATGAAATTGTTGGTAGAAATTATTTTTAAGCATTTCAAATAGGGTTAATGATGACAGCAAATGAAATGTATTTAGAAAACAATGCAAATACCACAATGCAAAGCGGTAGAATACAGGATATGATGTCAGCCTGTTTAAATAAGATCGAAAAATGCCTCCACTTTGTGTTGTTTTGTCCCCGTGAGCAAGGTCTCGGCTGAGACCGAAATGCGTATGGGTTGCTGGCATGCTGTAAATAAACACCCCATGAAAAAGCACAATTGAGTGGACCAAATCATTACGGAATCTGTGAGTGCGAGAAGGATCCCCTACAGGCAAGTGTTGTTTGGAATTGTAACGGCGAGGCTCTGCCGTACTTAACAGCACCGCCGGAGAGCGCCCGAAGGTCGGGGAAAGCGGGCCATACTTTGAAGGAAAATATATATATAACATTTAAACTTTTCAGAAACACACAGTCACTGGATGATGTCACCAGTGATGTCATTTGAGATGTCATCAGTGATGTCACTGACCATGTCATGAGTGATGTAATATGTGACGTCATCAGCAGTGCATTGTGGGGGTGTCAGGGCTCACGGGAAGTTTCCTCCTTCTAACCTAACTCTAGCTACTATTTTCCCCCTACAAACCCACCAAAAGGCAGTTGGTCCCTTAAGTTGGAGCGCTAGTTGGCACCGCAGGAATTCCAACATGGCTGCCAACATTCTGACACTGCAACAGTCTTCTTGGGCAATGACAGCCTGGTGAAGCACGCTCCAACATTCCTCTGCGCACTTCACCGAAGAATTTTATGGAAGGGCACCTGTTCTCAAAGCGTCATGGAAGTCAGTCAGGGTAGTTGCGGGAAATAACGCGGTTAGTTTCGACGGAACGCTTATTTCCCCACAGAATCAAGGTTAGGGTTCAAAACATAGCGCATGCCAATTAATATACTGAGAGTTAAACTCATTTGCGCATTCCTGTAAACTTGAACGCGTCTCTGAATGCCCGAAGACAATAAACACAAGAGAACGTAGGCGCCATGGTTAAGATTGTATTACATCATAATGGGGTAACCCAATGATCGTCACCAGACCTGGATACAATACGGGAATGAAAAATTGGTCCGTGACATTTATTTAGAGGAGAGATGAATCACAATTTGTCTGAGATGTGTTGAAAAAGTAAAACAACACTGATTATCAATATCGTGACGAAAGAATTTTTTTTTTGAAACATACAATAAATGTAAGGAACACTCTATTTAGAAAGACCACAGCGTCTGCTTTATATTGAATTCAAAAAAACATTTATTTTGTCATAGGATATTGATAATCAGTGTTGTTTTACTTTTTCAACACATCTCAGACAAATTGTGATTCATCTCTCCTCTAAATAAATGTCACGGACCAAGGTTAAGATTGTAGTCAGCTGACTAAATATTCCCTTTGCACCGTATTTGACCTCGGAGATCGTTCAAAGAATTTCCGTTCAGCTGTTTTCAGTCAGCTGCTTCCGAACTTGACTAGCGCTGGCGCAACCTTTCAACACGCCGCGTTGGCCCTGTATTCATTCTAGGAATCCCATAAAGTGAGCTCAATTTGTAGTGACAGGCTTACTAACGCAGGCGTGATCCTTCAATACGCCGCGTATCATAGCATAATAACCTAATAATTGGTGATAGGGTAAAAGCGAATTCACTTCAATTGTCAGCTCGTTCCTGTAGACCCTTATGTCATCATATAATTCTAGTTAAAAGGAAGGAAGGCTTGACACTTCTTGTTCCAGAACCCCCTCAGAAAAAATCGCTACAGTTCAATCACAGTGAGCACAGTTTTAGGAGATAGGGAATCGGACAATACACAAATAAAGCGAATAAAAGCATATACTTACCTCTACCTTTCTTGCACCATAGCGGAACCAGGATCAGATGTAGGTCGTCCCTGTAAGTGAAAAGAAAGAGAACTGAGTGACGTCTTCTCATAGCAACACCACAGACACTTACATGAGAAGTAAGAAGAGAAGTAGGCTCTTCTGGTAAGATAAATTATCTAATGTAAAAATAAGAAGTACGTTTAAGGTTATCCTAAAATATTAGTTGACCTATGTGAATGTTTACAGTCCTGTAAGAAGAAGAAGACGAAGCAGAACAGGCAGAGTATTTGGAGCTGTCTCTTCTCTGTCCCTAATCCCTTTTCCCCCCCTTAGAACTTACCTGCGATGGAATACTAAAGGCCTGGCAGGGAGGTTCTGAGAAGGTCATTGGAACTTAGCGTCGTGCTGCTCCTGTGAGGTTCAGATTTTAAAAAGCACTAGTCCTGACAGGGGGAGCGAGTTATAGTTAGCTCAACTAACTATAACGGACGAATCTCTCTGGTTTTGTACGAGTGAAATGTCCAACTAACTATAACGCCCTGAAACTTATGTTTTTTACAGTAAATATATATGTATTTTTTTTTCCATATATACATCTTTGTGGCAAAATGATATACAACTGGCATAATTAATGTATGTCTATACAAGATACAGATCTATTTGGTGTCATTTTAGCTTCTAGTGCATTATATAATCTTAGAGTGGTCATTTTGTTCTAACAAAATTCTTCATTTTGTACAGATGTATAGTGTACAGATTAGGTTTCCAGTTTTTGTGTTGATGTTCATTAATCTTGGTATAATGGGAGTGAGTTCTGAGAGTCCTTTTTGGATTTTATGAGGACAATTATTTCTATAATATTTCTTTATTGTTGCGACACATGCGGATTACATTGCTTTTGCCTTGCACTTGGCCCTTTTGGTCAACAAGTTCTCTTTCCCCTTGAGGGATAGAGGATAATGTCTAATAACTGTCAGATAGTTGTTTGTGTTTACCCCCTTTTTCCTCAAAGATATTCTTTCGGGCCTGTAGGGTTGTTTATTATTTAAATGTTCTGTTACAGTGATCGTGGTTTCTTTCAAAAACCAAGTTCTTGTTCTGCTATTACTATGTACATTTTCTCGGTTGTTCGTCATGGCTGGCTGGTTCTCTTTGAGAACTTTTGTAGGGTTAGTTCGCAGACCCTCCTCTAGGAGGGTATAGCCATGGTATTTAATGCAAAAGTTAAGGAAAATTGCAGCTAGATGTCTCTATGAGATGTACAGGTTACTTACCTTTGGCAACGTAATATCTGGTAGAGACACAGTTGAGCCGCAGATTCTTGAACGCCCTGCCCATCCTCCTCACTCTGCGAATAACCTATGAGGAAAGGGTTATACCCTTTTTCAATACTGGTTTTATATACCAGTGATTACTATCTCAACTAATGTTGGGACTCAACAGACCACTTGGTCTTGCCACATAGGTTTTGTTTGGATGTTGCCATAATATCCATTTCCAATAGTGAGTGAGTGGTAGTGTGGGGGTTGTTTTCTCTTTCACACTGGATTAAACACCAGTGAGCAGTATTGATTCATTTGATTCTTTCTTTGAAAGTCTTTGTCTAGTATCATTATACCTTGTATTGGCACTGTCACTTTGTCGGGAAACATCCTTTCGGACGAAGCCATAATCGTGCTGTGCCAACACAGCGGCGGCAATAGAAGGAACGCTGCATTAGAACGCATCACTAAAGTCATAACAATGACTTGCTTTTCGTGTGGCACATTGGTGGAATGGTGTTAGATTTAAAGTCCAACCTCTTCCCTACTGATGCACAGACCGGAGTTGGATTAGTAAATTAAACTATTCCAACATCCACACCCCCTTAAAGCAAGTCGTTAAAAAGACTTGCATGCTGAACAAATGCGTCCTAAAGACGCGTTTGTACTAAAGATGGCGTTCTGAATGCATGCGTCCTGAAGGTATGCAAAATACCGTCATACGTTCCACTATGTCACGTAATGGTGTGATTCAACAAACAGCTTGGTGTTGTTTTTATAGGTTCTGTTTTACTATTACTATGCCATTCATTACCATTGAGGAATGGTCTGTAGAGTGTCAAGTTTTTTCCCTTGCATGCTGGTTATTTACCAGGGTGCAGGGTATCACATAGCCCTGTGCTTCGTTGATTCCTTTGGGGTTTCTTTAAAATCCATGTCTGGTATTAACATACCATTTAATGTTCCTTCTTTATTAATGTTTCTAAGATTTTTAAACTTTTTGGCCACAACCATTTTCTATAGTGGTTCCGCATTCTGCCGCTGAAGGTTTTACAGAAAAAACAAACGTACACGCACCACAGGGGACTTGTATCGCTCCACTAACGTAATGACTGTAGTCGATGTCATCACAGAGCCATACGAAGCTGTCCCCTGGCGTGCAAAGGTGCTTCAAAAAACTGTCTGGATCCAGTCTGGCACCTAAGGAGAATTCAACAGTTGAGGAAACTGCAGCTAGACTGTGTCTCTACCAGATATTACGTTACCGAAGGTAAGTAACTTGTACAGTAGGTAAGTAGTTTCATGCTAGCACAATGATAGCACCCAGTTTTAAAGAGCATTAAAGCCAGTTGAACTTTTTGATATGTTCATGTGTTGATTGCAAGTATGGCTTCTCATTTCCTTTTTAGTGATATATTCATTAGCTCCGATTCTGATGCAATGCACTTGCCAACGAGTGTGCCTCACACAGAAATCGAGGATGTCTCAGAAGGCAGCTTTCTTCCTCCATACTACAGAGTTGATGGCCTCTTCACGGATTGAATGCTAACTTTTTTACCTAGATTTTACAACCTTCCTTTACTTTCTCGTTTCCTCTTCTGCTTCTTAATAAGACCTTTTTGGATACAGCATTAGCAGCTTGGAACAAACCCTTTTCTGTGCCAGCAGTGATTGACCAGGTGGCTAGGTGCCGAGGGCCACCACAGGAGACCCAAAGTTCCTTTCTGCCCGCCCCACACCTGAAGTTCAGTGGTACAGGCTTCATCGTCCAAGCAAATTCTAGAGCATTCCCTTCTGCTCCTGAAGAATAGGAATTCAAGCACATTGATGCCATTGAGAAGAAGGCTTTCTCCTCTGGGAGTCTGTTCCTGCACTCCTTTAGCGCCATATGCTTGCTGGCATTTTTTTTATTTTATTTTTTTCATATAGCGCGAACTCGACCCGAAGGTATTGGAGCGCTTTACATGAGCACCGGTTACGTTACACAAGGACACATTCATTTTTTTGGTAAGCACGGGGAGATAAAGTGATTTGCCCAGAATCACAGGATGTGGACGCGACCCCGAGGCTCGAACCCTGGTTTCCCAGCTCCAAAGTCGGCAGTCTAGCCGTCAGACCACATCCTCTCCCCAATTATTACATATATTACTCCCACAGTATGGTAATGGACCAGTTGGCAATGGATAATCTACCAGATCACATGCAGGGCCCTTGAGCACAATTTATCAAATATGGCAGGATGGAGAATTTTGTTTTGATTCCTACACAGCCAACTCTTTGGCCAAGTATATGGAAATGTCTGTTCTCAGAACCTGAATAAATTTATTAGGGTGCAGAAGCAACCATAAAAGTACATAGTCCAAAAACTAAAAGCATGAGGTATATAAATATTCATTTGAGTACAATTTAAAACAGCATAGCACAAGATCTCATAGTAACAAATACAGTGATACGGACATATCGAGAAGTCATTGTGCTTCGTGACCGCACAGCGGCTCTCAAAATAAGCATTTACAATGCAATGGTCTCGGCAATATTATAGGTAGAGCTATTGGTATTGCTCATTATTTTTTATTATTTTTGTATCCCTAAATAAATGGCATTGTCATTTCTATTGGCATTAGCTTTTTTTTTGCATATGTGATACCTATTGCATTAGCAGAGAGAGAGTGAGGTAGTGAGATAGAGAGAGAGAGTGAGGTATTGAAATAGAGAGTGAGGTAGTGAGAGAGAGTGAGGTAGTGAGATAGAGAGAGTGAGGTAGTGAAAGAGTGAGGTAGTGAGGGAGAGGGATGTTGTGAGGTAGTGATATATAAGCATAGAGTGATGTTGTGATGTAGTGAGATAGAGAGAGGTAGTGAAAGAGAGTGAAAGTGAGTTAGTGAGATAGAAAGAGTGAGGTAGTGAGATAGAGAGTGATTGAGGTAATGAGTGAGAGAGAGTGAAGTTGTGAGGTTGTGAGCTAGAGAGTGAGGTAGTGATGTTTTGAGAGAGAGAAGTTGTGAGATAGTGAGGTAGTGAGATAGAGTGGAGTAGTGAGGTAGAGAGAGTTATGTAGTGAGAAAGAGTGAGGTAGTGAAATAGTGATGTAGTGAGGGAGAGGGATGTTGTGAGGTAGAGTGGCTATCTACGTTGCTGCTTAGAAAAGTCTGCCGTAGTGAGGGAGTGGTGGATCACACCCTAGCTTCAAACATCCACGCAGGACAGTCTCCTACGAATGCGTGTTTGTAAAAAGGACACACACACAAAGGGAATGTGGAGATCGGGAAGGAGGGTGGTCGCATTGTGAACACGGATAGCGGGTGGGGGGAGGGAGTAAAGCAACAGAAATGTTAACAAGCGTGGCACACGAAAGAGAAAGGGACCGCGTTTGGTGCAAAAATACACACACTTCAATAAAATATGTATTGCTATCCGTAAAAGGCTGGTAGGTCTGGGTACACTCCATTACATGTTACGTTCCTGCTTATAAAAGTCTGCCTTAGTGGGGGACTGGTGGATTACACCCCACCTTCAAAAATCCACGCATGCAAGTCTCCTACGAATGCGTGTTTGTAAAAAAGGAGACACACAGAAAGGGGTGAAAGGCTGGTAGGGCTGGGCACAGTTGGTTACACGCTACGTTGTTGCTTATAAAAGTCAGCCTTAGTGAGAGACTGGTGGATCACACCCCAGCTTCAAACATCCACGTAGGACAGTCTCCTACAAATGCGTGTTTGTAAAAAGGAGACACACACAAAGCGGTGAAAGGCTAGTTAATGGTTTGTTGTGACGTCAGCACGGCTTCAACTCACATTTTGGAATGAACAACAAGAAGGTAAAGCTTGTATCCCATGTCTGGGATGCCTATAACCTTGAAGGGGGCCTTCATATGTTTCCAGAGACAAATCTGGGTTTAAGAGGCGGATTAAAGAGGCCCCGGTGCAAACAAATGATGGAGAAAATGTGAAATGCGATTACCACAAAAAAAAAAACTTACGCTTTCAGCGGGAAATCTGCCCTGAGTTGCCCTTTCTTTCCCTTCAGTTTCTTCAAGTTACTTACACCCTGCGTTTCCAAGACCTGGGGCCTGGGCGATGGTCCCCTGGGGGCCAACGGTGTGGAGTCTGCAGCTCAGCCCTTATTAATGTAACATCTCCCCCTAAAATAGGAAACGGGCGTTTTGACCGACGTCAAGGTTGTAGGAGTTTTATATGCGCCCCTGCGGTGTCTGCTTCTGCACCGCTCTGCGCACATGTTTGCAATGTATAGAGGCAGTCTGTGTGGGTGGGGGTGGAGGCCCCGAGAAGTCACCGGGTGTGTGAGCGAAGGTGTCCCACGCCAGGACTCTTGAAAACAAGTCAAAAGGCTCATTGTGTTTGTCAAATGATGACGCCTCCATTTGGCACACTTCTTGTAATTGTGTTAGTCAAAGAGACAGTGTCGTAAATCCTTACTCAGGTGCATCAGTTATTTAACAATTGGATTTAAAAATAATAAAGGTTCGAGCAGGTGCGCGTCTCCGAACACCTACATTCCTGTGCTCTTCTCGGCCGAGAATGCACAACAAACTGCACGCACTGGGTACTCCCCAGCCCCTCACTGCACACACTGGGTACTCCCCAGCCCCTCACTGCACGCACTGGGTACTCCCCAGACCGTTACTGCACGCACTGGGTACTCCCCAGCCCCTCACCGCACGCACTGGGTACTCCCCAGCCCCTCACTGCACGCACTGGGTACTCCCCAGCCCCTCACTGCACGCACTGGGTACTCCCCAGCCCCTCACTGCACACACACTGGCTACTCCCAAGCGTCTCACTGCACACACTGGTTATTTCCGAGCCCCTCACTGCAGCACGGTTTACTCCTGAGCCTCCCACTGCACACACGGTTTACTCCTGAGCCTCCCACTGCACACACTGGCTACTCCTGAGCGTCTCACTGTACACACGGTTAACTCACAAGGGCCTCACTGCACACGGTTTACTCCTGAGCCCCTCACTGCAACCAGTGGCTACTCCTGAGCCCCTCACTGCAACCAGTGGTTACTTGTGAGCCCCTCACTGCAACCAATTTCTACTCCTGAGCCCCTCACTGCAACCAGTGGCTACTCCCGAGCCCCTCACTGCACACACTAACTGCCCCTGGGCCCCTCACTGCACACTAGGTACTCATGGGTCCCTCACTGCACACACAATGTACTCCGGAGGCCCCTCACTGCACACATGATTTACGCAGGAGCCCCTCACTGCACACACGATCTACACAGGAGCCCCTCACTGCACACACGATCTACGCAGGAGCCCATCGATCTACTCAGGAGCCCATCACTGCACACATGATCTACTCCAGAATCAGAGCCCTCCCTGTGCTATAACGCACTCTCACTGCACGCACTGGCTACTCCTGAACTTCTACCTGCGCACTGCCTACTTCTCAGCCGCACACGGTTTACTCCTGCGGCTCTCACAGCATACATCGTTTAATCGAGAACCTCCCTGCACACACAGTCTACGGCTGATCCTCTCACTGGGCACACTGGCTACTCTGGAGCCTCACGCAGGACACGTCATCTACCCCAGCGCCTCGCGGCGGGCACACTGGCTGATCTGAAGCCTTTCACTGCACTGCAAATATGTGTGGGGAGATTAGGGGTGGTAGATTTAGGGGGCGGGTGAGAAAAAGCGCTCGAGGGAGGCGGGGAAGGGCAGACAGGTATGGTGAGAGGATGAGGGGGAGGGGGGCGTAAAAAGGAGACGGGAAGATTTTACCAGGAAACGTTAAAAAAAAAAAAAAAGAGAAAGGCAGGGGCGGTTGAGGCGCGGGGGGGCGAAAGATATGAGACTACAGGAGAGAGGGAAAAGGAAGCGGAGACGGGTGGGCGAGGTAAGGTGGAAGAAAGGATGGTGTGAAAGAGGGCGCGAGGAGGTGGAGAGCAGAGAGGGGGAAGGGGAAAGGACGTTAGAGAGATACATGGTGGGGGGGACAGTAGAGAGCAGTCACCAGGAAGAGGCGTGAGGGGGGCCGAGGGGTGCATGGAGTGGAGAGGGTGAAAATACTGGGCAAGCATGAGGGCGAGGTGCGAGAGAGCGAGAGAGGAATGTGCCTGGCTAGAGAAGGGGGTGGAAGAGGAAGAGCACGGGTCAACGGAGAGGAGTAGAAGAGGGAGTCGGCTTGATAGAGAGAGATGAGTGGGGGGAAGAGGGCAGGACAGAGTAGAGTCAGACATAAACAAGCACACCACCGCCTTTCTCCGAGGCGAAGCAGAAATGCCTCGGAGAAAGGCAGCGGCGATTTCGGATTCGGGGGCGTGTTTTCCTCTTGCCATTGGCTGGAGGAGATAATTAGATTTGTTGAAAAAAACACGCCCCCGAATCCGAAAAGGACGGGGCCTGATCGGAGTGACGGACCTCTTCTCCAATGGCTGGCCAGCATTCAAGAGGCCAGCCAATGGAGAACAGGGGAGAAGAGGGGCGGGTTCAAGCCCCTCTTCTACAAGTCATTAAATCTCGGATCGAGACTGCGCAAGCGCAGACTTCGAGCCGAGACCTAAAAAGAGCCGACATAAAAACAAGACTCGTCAGTCAATTGTTGCAAGAAATAAAAAGCTGGGCTGTTCTGCCTAAAATTCAGAGACTTCATTAAAGGGTTTAAAAATTGTTTGGTATACATTTTATAAAATTCACAGAAAAAGGTAAAGTGCAATATTGTTCCCTCAGATCTACCATCCCAGGGGCATCGGCTGAAGTAGAGATCTTTCTGATGGCCCAGCGGGAAATAAAGTAAATACTTCGTTGTGTCTGCCCTAAAACAGAATAATAAACACCATTCTCAGCATCCACATGCACTAAACAAATAATTGGTCAATGGTCTATAAAGGGACAGGCGCAAATAAGCAGTGGGTTTAGCATTTTCATATTGAATGTATGGTATCGGGCTTGATTAGATAATAACATTAGCACATGCTTCTTGTTTATACTACCACTAGAACCAGGCTCAGAAACGTGAGCCAACCCCATCTTATGATAGATTTTCTTCACATATGCTATCCATGGAATAGTAAGGCCATTGTCACATGCAAGACATTCATTAATTATGTCCCTAGTAAGAGACGCCTCCTCAGTTCAACAGATAGATAACTACGGGAGAGGGGGGGGGGGGAGGGCGAGGTCTAATGTGATCGCCTGTAAAAGTCAAACCCAGCTCTTCATGACAAATGAGGGAGGAGGATGAAAGGGGCAGAAAGGGTTTTCTGCAAAAGCGATTTTCTTCCACCTGGATTGCTTCACAATTTGCACTGCCCCATATCTCAGCCCCATATGTTGCAAAGGGGACACATGAAATTGCGTAAATCTGTATTAAGGGAGAAACAGCTTCCTTTATATCCCGAAGAAGTGGCTTTACATTGGCCCAGTGGTCATAATGAAGGTGATGTTAGTGGTTGCTGCTCACTTGCGTGGGTCTGGGATACATGCACTCCTGTACCTTGATGACTGGCTGTTAAAACCTGTCTTGCCACAGCTGTTGTAGAATTACTCCAGAGCATCTTTGCTCATCAACTTTGGTTTTCAATCAGTTAGCCCAAGTCCCACCTCCAGAGCCCTCAGTGTGTACTATTTATTGGGGATAGTTTAGGTAATGATTACAATGAAAGCAAACCTGCCATTCAGGTTACGATTCTTATGTTTCAGAGGAGCGTTCACCCTTCTGCTCTGACACTTCTGCGACTTCTGGGAGCCCTGCTCTCCTGCATTCTGCCTATCCTGCACATGAGGTGGCACATACAATTGATTGAGTGAAGCCTCCATTTTCAGTGGGCTCAGCACTGGTAATTCACAAAAAAATATATACTGATCTTTTCCAAAACTGTTACTCATGGTGACTGGTGCAGGAACATCTCATGTTCAGGAAACCCTTCTGTCCTCTGCTGGCGGTTGCCGCAGTAGCTTCTTCTCTCAGTTACAGTGGTCATATGGCCGATAAGGATACTTGGTGAACCCAGTCTCCTCTGGAGAAGAGCTATCGCATCAACTTACTCAAGTTGTAGATGAATCATTGGGCTCTCATTGTAGTCCTGATTTAGGTTTGTGACCTACTGATTCAGTTCTTTGTCAACAATACGACCTCCTTGTGTTGTGCCAACAAACATCACAGTGTGGGCTTTTGTCCTCTGTGGCTGGAGGCGCTGTGGAGGTGCTTGTGACAGTGAGCCATTTGTCTCAGTGCCTCACTGTCTTCGAGTCCTGTGGCAGGTGCCCTCTAAGTGAGGAAAACAAGCAAAACAGGTGTTATCTTGTGGATCTGAAAGAAACATGTTAGTCATAGATTCCTTACCTTAGAATTACCCCAGGCTTCAGACTGGATCGAGAAAGATTTTTCGTCAGCAGTACCTCTGCGCATCTGAAGGTGGCGTCGGTCGGCTTCACGTTCGGCGTCGTGGTCACCGGGATGATGTCGCGGCAGCTACTTAGACGCCGCCCTCGCGCGCTGACGTCACTTCTTTCTTTTTCCGCGCCAGCCAGCGCCGATCGGGAAGAGCGGTACCTCAGTCATTTTTTTACTACCTTTTTCTCGACTTTTGTCGACGTCTTTTTGAGTCTTCGACTCCGTAAGGTACACGAGGGGTGCCCGGTTTTAAGGCCTGCGGATCCTGCCATCGCATGATGTTGGTGACGGATCCGCACCGCATGTGTCTTTTCTGCCTGGAGCGCGATCATGACCCCAAGTCATGCTCCGACTGCCAGTTGTTGACGCCGAAGGCTTTGCGGGAGCGGTCCCGAAAGCTGCTTGAATACCTGCAGTCGGCTCCGCGGCAATCGAGGTCCCGGTCCAGAGGGAGGTCGAGGGAGTGGTCGCGGAGCTACATGGCACGAAGTCCTCCAAGTCTACGCACTTGGGGTCAGGTAAGTCGAAGTATAAGAAGAAGTCGAAGAAGCATTGTCGCTCTTCGACTTCTCGTCGATCGGCTGATCCAACAAGACGCATGGGTGGTGCCACAACTGCGGCTCTGCGCGTGGATCCTGTAGGGTCGGCTCTGAGCTTCCCTCCCTTTCCGGGACCCGGAGCGGCCCCCGCCCAGCTTCGTATGTTCTACAAGGCAATGCACGCCATCTTTGGGTGGACCTACCCCGGCGGCGCGCCTTCTGGCCCGACGGACTCAGTTGGGGGGCCTAGGTCTTCGCTGCCGTCGGCTCCGACCCTGGCGCCGCAGGTCCCGCTTGGATCCAGGCCGCTTCAAAAGGCACCACTACCGTGCCCGATGCCGGTCTGCCCCCGGCCGGCATTGACCCAGCCTCCTTCCCGACGTGGACACAGAGATGGATCCGGCGCCGGGTGGGGTTTTCATGCCCCTGTTCACTTCTGGGGCCCCTTTCCAACCACAGTGGCACACAGAAGAAGATGAGGAGGACTTGGAGGGGTCAGGTGACCCTTTAACTGACCAGCTTGGTTCTGAACAGGACTGGAGAGAGGAACTGGGGAATGCCAGTTGTCTTGACACTTCACCCGACCTTGGCATGTTGTCTCCTACCGTGGCTACGGAGGAGGGAGCGTCATACGCTGTGGTAGGGCAGCCAAGGCTATCAACCTCGATCTTCCTACAGTGGCTGTCAGGACTAACCTCCTGACTGAGGTGCTTCAACCAGCGGTGAGCTCATCGGAGACCCTGCTTCCTTTCAATGTGACCCTCACTGACATCCTTTTGGGCACGTGGTCCAGGCCAAACACGGGGGCTCCCATGGACAGGATGATCGCCCGACAACACTGCCTGGCTCAGGGTGACCCCACCTTCCTCTCCCAACACCCCACCCCGGAGATCTTGGTGGTCCAAGCCTCAAACTCCAAAAGCGCCTTCCCTACCGCTCCACCGGAAAGGGAATCCAAGAAGTTGGACCATCTTGGCAAGAAAATGTTTTCTTCCGCCAGCTTAGGACTGTGGTCCGTAAACACCACATGTCTCTTGGGCCATTATTCGCACTGTGTGTGGGATACGGTGGCGCAAGTGCTGCCTCAGTGTCCGGAGGAGGCCCGAGCAGTGCTCTCTCAGGCTGTCGCAGCAGGGAGAGACGCAGCTAAGTTTACAATCAGTTGTGGACTGGACAGCGCCGATTCTCTGGGCAGGACCATTTCAACATCGGTAGCACTCAGACGCTATGCCTGGGTGAGGTCCACTGGCTTTTCAGGGGATGTCCAGAACACCTTGATGGACATGCCCTGTGATGGCCGTCGCCTTTTTGGCGACAAAGCAGACAACGCCCTAGAGCGCTTCAAGGACTCATGGGCTACGGCCAAGTTCTTGGGCCTCTCCTCTCATCCGACGCAGTCTGCTTTTTGCCCCTTTTGTGGCCACGGAAGGGGTGCCCCACTACGTCCCACCCAGGGCCACAGCCAGAAGCAAGGTACCCAACCTTCGCGCTGCCTGGGACGTGGGAACCAGCGTCGTGGTTCAGGGGGCCAGCGGGCAGCCAGTCCACCAACCCCTCCTCTGCAGCAGCCTCCAAACCCTAGTCCGTCCTTTCAGGCCCATCAAATGCAAGTGGGCGACAGGATTCGCCATCACCTCCTCCACTGGCGCACTATCACTTCGGACAGGTGGGTTTTGCAGATAGTCCGAAGGGGCTACTCCCGCCCCTTCAAGACTACCCCTCCAGCCATGCCAACGAGATATCACCACATGTTGGAGGATCATCTGGCACTTCTCCTGCAGGAAGTTGCATCTCTCTTGGCCAAGGGAGCCATCAAGCACATTCCTGTCCCAGAAGTAGGTCATGGTTGCTACTCCACTACTTTCTGGTTCCCAAGAAGGACAAGGGCCTGCGTCCTATCTTGGACCTCATGGACGTCAATCGCTTCCTCCGAAAGGAGAAGTTAAAAATGTTGATGCTTGCTCAGGTCTTGTCTGCCCTCGACCCTCAAGACTGGATGGTTGCATTGGACTTGCAGGACGCTTATTTCCACATCCCCGTCCTGCCGGCCCACCAGCGTTACCTGCAGTTCACGGTAGGCCATGAGCATTTCCAGTTTACCGTATTCCCCTTTGGCCTTACCAGCGCCCCTCGGGTGTTCATGAAGGTGATAGCGGTGGTCGCAGCTCATCTGCGCAGATCAGGGGTCTCAGTCTTCCCCTATCTCGACGACTGATTGTTGAAGGCGGGATCACCCCAGGCAGTCGTCTCCCACCTCCAGACTATGGCCGACCTCCTGCATTTGCTGGGGTTCTCCGTCAGTGTGCCGAAGTCGCACCCGATTCCCTCTCAGAAGCTACTCTTCATCGGAGCGGTTCTGGACACGGCTCAGTTTCGGGTCTATCCTCCCGAACAGCGAGTCCAGGACATTGAGGCTATGATTCCGATCTTTCAGCCCTTGTCCCGGGTTTCGGTCAGAATGACCCTGAGGCTGCTGGGCCTCATGGCCTCCTGCATCCTGCTGATCAATCATGCCAAGTGGCATATGCGGGCTCTGCAGTGGGACCTGAAGTTCCAGTGGGCGGAGCATCAGGGGAATCTGTCTGATTACATCCAGATCTAGGAGGGCACTGCACAAAAACTGCAGTGGTGGCTCACGAACCAGGGTTGGGTCAGTGGCAGATATCTCTCCCTTCCCCAACCGGAATTCACGGTGGTGACGGATGCCTCCCTTCTGGGATGGGGTGGCCACATGGGAGAGGCGGAGATCAGAGGTCTCTGGTCTCCAGCGGAGTCCGGGCTTCACGTCAACCTTCTGGAGCTCTGGGCGATTCATCTTGCACTGAAGGCATTCCTTCCCTCTGTCCGGGAAAGAGTAGTGCAGGTGTTCATGGACAACACCACCGCCATGTGGTATTGCAACAAACAGGGCAGGGTGGGGTCGTGGACCCTATGTCAGGAGGGCCTTCGCCTCTGGACATGGCTGGAACATCAAGGCATTTCGTTGGTGGTTCAACACCTGGCAGGTTCTCTGAACACCAGGGCGGACAAACTCAGCCGCAGGTGTATGAAGGATCACGAATGGCGTCTTCACTCGGAGGTGGTGCAAGGTCTCTTTCAACTGTGGGGAGAGCCTTGGTTAGATCTATTCACCACCGAAGAGAACACGCAATGTCAGCAATTCTGCGTGTTGGAATTTCGTCGCGAGTGGAGTTGCGGTCTGTTGTACGCCTTTCCGCCTACACCACTTCTGCCCAGAGTGCTGAAGAAGATCAGGCTTGACCAGGCCCAAGTCATTCTTGTGGCTCCGGATTGGGCACGAAGAGTCTGGTATCCCGAGCTGCTCAACATGGCCATCGATCCTCTGATCAGACTGCCTCTTCAGGAGGATCTTCTGTCGCAGCAGCAGGGGACGGCCCTCCACCCGAACCTGTCCAGTCTTCACCTCCTTGCGCAGAGATTGAGCGGTGGCAGTTGACGTCTTTCGACCTGCCTCCTGAAGTTTGTGATGTAATCTTGGCTGCCAAGCGTCCCTCCACAAAGACTGTATATGCCTGCTGGTGGAACAAATTTGTGGCATGGTGCACAGCAATGGCTGTGGATCCCCTTTCTGCCCCTCTCTCTGAAGTACTCTTGTTTCTTCTCTCTTTAGTCCAGCAGGGCTCTGCTCTGGGCACTATCAAAGACTACCTTTCTGCCATCTCTGCTTTCCTTCGTCTGCGAGATCAGCCTTCTTTTTTCAAGTCACCGGTAGTTAACCGTTTCTTCAAAGGCTTAACGCATCTTTTCCCTCCAATTCACTCCTTTCTTCCTAAGGTGGTCACTGCCTTCCACATCGGGCAGACCATTACTTTGCCCACCTTCTTTCCGCCTCCGCATGCTTCAAAGGAAGAAGAGAGGCTCCACCGTCTGGACCCAAACATGCGCTCTCCTTCTATCTGGATCACCCAAAACAGTTCCGGGTGGATGATCAACTGTTTGTTGGCTACGTGGGTGCAAAGGAGGGACAGGCCGTACACAAATGCACCATTTATTGGTTGGTCGTGTTGTGTATTAAGGCTTGTTACTCTCTAGCTAAAAAGGAGCCACCAGTGGGGCTGCGCGCTCACTCCACCAGGGCGACGGCAGCCACTACTGCCTTGGGAAGAGGAGTGCCTCTAAATGACATCTGTCAGGCGGCCACGTGGGCATCACTGCAAACGTTCACCAAACACTACTGCCTTGACAGTCAAATCCGGAGAGACGGCTTCTTTGGTGGTTTTGTTCTCTAGGACTTTCTGGTGTGATCTTGGTTCGTAGACCCACCTCCGGGGTTGGTATTGCTGGGGTATCTATTCTAAGTTAAGGAATCTATAACTAACATGTTCCTTTCAGATGAACAAGTTACTTACCTTCGGTAATGATATATCTGTAAGAAACATAGGTTAGTTATAGATTCCTTACCGTCCCACCCATCCTCCCCATTCTGCAAACTGGTTTCTAGGGTTAAGGATATCCTTTCAGGGCCCTAGTTTTGTGCACCAGTGGTCAGTGTCTTGCGTGGCTCCGCGTTTCTGGAGCTGAAAGTTGTGTACAGAACTGACGTCAGCACGTGAGGGCGGCGTCTAAGTAGCTGCCGCGATGTCATCTCAGCGACCACGACGCCAGCGACGGATACGGAGCTGACCGAAGCCACCTTCCGCCGCACAGTGGTACTGCTGGCGAAAAAACTTTCCAGATCCAGTCTAATGGCTGGGGGTAATTCTAAGGTAAGGAATTTATAACTAACCAATGTTTCTTACAAATATATCATAACCGAAGGTAAGTAACTTGTTCTTCACACCATCTCTCGGCAACATTTATTTATTCTGGGTTCTGCTCATGCTTTGTGATGTGCTAATGGGAAAGGTGATTCACATAAGCCTGGCCTCTTGGATCTTTTAAATAGCTCCCCTTTCTTTAGCCCATCAAGACCCACAAAAAGGTACCATGTCTGTCTTAGCAGCTTTTCTTTGTTTACCAGATCAGTCTTAGCTGTCCAAGTCACCTGTTGTGATGAGGTTTTTGAAGTGACTGGCCCATTTATTTATTTCTTCTCCATTCTTCTTGCTCCAATGTGTCAGAATTTGGCTCTCATTTTTTTTAAATCAGGAGTCATTTTAGCCCATTCAAATCTGCTCTTTGCAGCCTTGTACGTTGAAGGTTGTCTTTCTTTTTGCTATCACTTCAGGTAAGCGACCTGCAGGCCCCTTTGTTTTATCTTCGGTTCACCGCGTTCTTCCCGGAAGAACAAGTTGCTTTGGATGCAGGTATCTTTCCTTTGTCTAGAGTAGGTTCCCTGTTTCATGACTAATATTCCATTATCCTGCCAACATTCTGTCCTCCGCCGCATTCTACCAAGGAAGATAAGAGGCTGCATCACACATCCCTATAATGTACTGCAAATTTTTAAATGGATGTAGCATTTCTTTGATGATCAATTGCTCCTTGGCTTTGTAGGACACAAAAAAGATAAAGCAGTCCAAAACAGAACGAGTTGCAACTGGATTGCTCTCTGCAATACGTTTTACAATGTCCTAATCATGAAGTATCCACCTGAGGGTATGAAAGTGCATTACACCAAGGCAAAGGCAACTTTTTCAGCTACTTCATCTGGATCGTTCCAATTCTTGACATCTGCTGAGCTGTGAAATGGCCTTTGGTCTACACTTTCATTACAAAGTTGCTCTCCTTCAAACAAAATGTTATATATATGGTTCTGGGCTACTAAGGTTTGGAACTTTAGAAAATACATTTATGTTGTTAAATCCTGAAGTGTCAAGGGAGTATATAAATGTAAAAAAGAAAGAAAAGGAGTAGGGCGCAAACTGAAGGGGAGGTGAGGGATCCTGCCAAGGCTTAGCCCCCTGATTTTGTTTCAACTTGTAGGAATGTGTGTGCCTGTTTGAAACCATGGCCCACATAATGTTGGAATGAGGTGAATCTGGAACATAATGGTTTTATAGATTTAGGCCTCCCGGAACTCTACTTTCATCCAGAGACTGT
Organism: Triturus cristatus; assembly: GCF_964204655.1. Taxonomy (NCBI): domain Eukaryota; kingdom Metazoa; phylum Chordata; class Amphibia; order Caudata; family Salamandridae; genus Triturus; species Triturus cristatus. Next base: position 207,808,002 of record NC_140595.1, on the reverse strand, counting down.
AGAGGCAAGAAGGAGGTCACAGGTGAAAGAGGTGTTTATGGAAAGACAAGGAAATCTCCATCAGGCGGACTTTGATAAATTATCTGATGGAGACATCGAGCCGCAGATTTCTTAACTTAGAACTTCCAGGTATCAGGCTGGATCCGTAAGATTTTTTTTATGGGTACTCCTGCGTGCCGATAGGTGGCCTCGGTTAACTCTGCGGGACGTCGTATCCATCGAGCTTGTCACCGTGACGTCTGCATCGTCTATATAGGCGCCATGTGCCCTATAGTTGGCTGGCCTGATCCAGCTGGCTTGCCCTCGGCGCCCACAGGCTCCGTGAAAGGAGCTCCTCTGGGTTCCGCACCATTGGCTTCGGCGCCCAGGGATTCAGAACCGGACCAGTACCGGTCATACACAAAGACCCTCGCCAGCGCCACTCCCATCCTAATTTCGGATGACACAGAGCCGGCCGGGCATCCACTGGCGCCAAGGCAGGTGCCGACAGAGCCCTTGAACTTCATGTCGTATCCTCAGCCTTATTCAGAGGGGCTAGGATTGGATGAGGATTGGGAGGGGCAGCAGGACCCTTTAAAAGTCTCACTTTATACAGAGGAAATAGACTGATACGAGGAAATAGGTGATGCCAATGGCTTGGATACATCTCCAGAGCCTGGCATGCTCTCTCGTCCTAACCTGGCTACGGATTAGGGGGGTTCCTTAGCTATGGAGGTGTGTAGGGCTGCAGAGGTCTTGGACCTGCGGCTTCCTACTGTGGTGGTCAAGACCAATGTCTTGACAGAATTCCTGCAACCTGGTGTCTCCACTACGGAACCCTTGTTGCCATTTAATCAGGCCTTAACAAACGTTCTACTGTGAACCTAATTCAAGCCCAGCACAGGGACTTCTGTGAATAGAACCATCGCCCGCCACCTCCATGCTTCAAGCGACCCGGCTTTCCTCTCCTCTCATCCCACCCCAAGAGCTTTGTGGTCCAAGCCTTTCTTCACGTGGCGCGTTCTCCTCTGCACCCCCAGATAGGGAATCCAAAACGGTGTATAGCTTTGGCAAGAAAATCTTCTCTTGAACCAGCCAAGCATTACGGTTGGTAAACACAGCATGCCTTTTGGGCATTTACTCTCCTTCACGTGTGAGACGGTTGCGCAAGTGCTGCCACAGTCCCAGAGGAGGCCCGGGCTGTCCTCTCCCAAGCTGTTGTAGATGGGAGGGATGCAGTAATGTTTGCCAAACGCTGTGGCCTTGACACAACTGATTTGCTGGGCAGAGCAATTTCCTCAACGGTGGCCGTAAGGCGCCACACCTGGCTGAGACGTCTGGCTTCTTTGGGGATGTCCAAGCTAACCTTATGGACAAGCCCTTTGATGGTTCTCGTCTCTTCAGGGATAGTGCGGACGCGGCGCTAGACAGCTTCAAGGAGTTGCAGGCTATGGGCAAGTCCTTGGGCCTCTCAGTATCATCCTGTCCCACGTCCGCCTTTCGCTCCTTTCATAGCTACGGAAGGAGTTTCCAGCTGCGCCAGCCCTACCCTAGCCAGAGGACCGCACAAGTTTCACAACCTCTGCGCGGCTGTGGGTCGTGCAGCTAGAAGTTAGTTTAAGCCACAAACCCACCTCCCTCCTCTGCCGCCAAACCTTCCTCCAGATTCTCCAAGATCATGGGCATCCAGTTGGTGGCAGGATACGCCATCACCTCCACCACTGGTGGGATATCATCTCGGACAGGTCGGTTTTGTAGATAGTAAGGAGGGGCTACTATCTCTCTTTCGAGACTACCCCTCCTTCCATGCCTCCAACATACGATCGGCTGATGGAGGATCACCTGCGTTTGCTTCGAGAGGAAGTCAAGACTCTCTTGGCCAAGGGAGCTATAGAGAGGGTTCCTGGGTCAGAAATTCGCTGTGAATGCTATTCCCGCTATTTTCTGGTCTCTAAAAAAGACAGAGTCCTTCGTTCTATCCTTGACCTCAGAGACCTCAACTACTTCCTCAGAAAAGAGAAGTTCAAGATGCTCACTCTTGCTCAGGTTGTGTCTGCCCTTGACCTGGGAGACTGTATGGTGGCATTGGACTTGCAGGATGCCTATTTCCATATCCCTGTTCTGCCTGCCTGTCGCCGCAACGTGCGGTTTACAGTGGGCCACAAGCATTTTCTGTTTACTATGCTCCCCTTCGGCCTCACCAGTGACCCTCGGGTGTTCACCAACGAGATGGCAGTGGTCGCAGCTCATCTGCGGAGATCAGGGGTGTCAGTCTTCCCCTATCTCGACAACTGGCTGTTAAAGGCGAGCTCACCCCAGGCAGTCACCTCCCACCTCCAGTCTATGGCGAACCTCCTGCATTCACTGGGGTTCACTATCAACATGCCAAAGTCACACCTCAGACGCTCCTTTTTATAGGTGCTGTTTTGCACACAGTGCAGTCTCCTGCCTATCCTTCCCAGCGGCAAATCCAGGATGTTCAGGCTATGATGCCGATGTTTCAGCCAATGTGTCCTGGATTTTGGTGAGACTGACTCTGAGGCTGCTGGGCCTCATGGCCTCCTGCATCCTACTGGTGAATCATGCCACATGGCACATGCGGGCTCTGCATTAGGACCTGAAGTTCTAATGGGTGCAGAGAAACCTCACCGACCTGATGCAGATCTCAGAGGGACTGCGAAAGAACTGCAGTGGTAGTTGACAACAGCGATTGGGTTAGAGGCAGATCTCTCTCCCTTCCCCAACCAGATTTCACAAAAGCAACAGATACGTCACTTCTGGGATTGGGTGGCCATATGGGAGAGGTGGGAATCAGGGGGCTCTGGTCTCTGGTGAAAGCCAGGCTCCACATCAACTTGTTGGAGCTTTGTGCGATTTGATTAGCACTGAAAGCCTTCTTACCATTTCTCAAGGGGAGGCTAGTTTAAGTGTCCACAGACAACACTACCGCCATGTGGTACTGCAACAAACAAGGTGGGTGGGGTTGTGGACCCTTTGTAAGGAGGCCATGTGTCTCTGGACTTGGCTGGAACAACAGGGCATGTCTCTGGTAGTTCAACACCTGGCCGGTGCCCTAAACACCAGTGCGGACGAACTCAGCTGTCTGTGCCTAGCGGATCAGAAAAGTCTACATCCAGAGGTGGCACAAGGAAGGTCTCTTTCAACAGTGGGGAGAGCCTTGGTTAGATCTGTTCGCCTCCGAAGAGAACGCACAATGTCAGCAGTTTTGCTCGTTGGAGTTTCCAAGGCAACTCTCGCTCAGTGGCGCTTTTTGTCTGACGTGAAGCTCAGGACTCCTGTACGCCTTTCCGCCCATACCACTCCTATCCAGAGTGCTCAAGAAGATCAGGAGCGACCAGGTACAAGTCATTCTGGTGGCTCCGGACTGGGCAAAGAGAGTTTGGTATCCCAAGATACTGCAGATGAGGATCGATCCTCCGATCAGGCTGCCCCTTCTGGAGGATCTTCTGTCGTGCAGCAGGGGAGGGTCTGCCACCCAAATCTGTCCAGCCTCTGCCTCCTTGTGTTTGGGATTGAGCTGCAACAGTTAAAAGCTTTTAACCATCCTCCTGAAGTATGTGAAGTTATTCTGGGAGCCAGGCGTCCCTCCACTAAGTCTGCTTACGCCTCCCAATGGCAAAACTATTGTAAATATTGTACAGAACATTCTGTTGATCCCCTGTCTGCCTCCCTCTCTGACATTGCTCTGGGCACCCTGAAAGGTTACCTTTTGGCATTTCTGCTTTTCTACAGTTGCAAGATCAACCGTCACTATTCAAGTCCCCTATTGTACATAGATTCCTGAAGGGGCTTACACATTTGTTTTCCCCTCACCTTTCATCATGCCCCAGTGGTACCTTAACTTGGTTCTTATGTATCATATGTGTGCACCATTTGAGCCACTGCACATTTGCCCCCTCCGGCTGCTTTCTATCAAAACAGCATTTTTAGTGACAATAACTTCTGCCAGGAGAGTGAGCGAATTGCAGGCTCCTTCTTCTCCGCTTCCTTACCTTTTGAGACAAGGTAGTACTCCGTACTAGAGCTTCTTTTTGGTCGAGCATTCGAGACCTCTTGTATATACTTTAGTATTTACTTATATATGTATGTACTTTGTGGGCTCTGGAGATCAGCCCTAGGACTTGTCTGCTTCCGCTTAGGGACTTTTTCTTCTGTTCAACTGCCTCTATTTAACTGTCTTGATAGAAAACAACCAGTAGAAGTTAGTAAAATACCAGAATTGCTTTCTGCTGAGGTATTTTATCTTGTTATTTTTATGGCAACTGCCTCTATTTAACTTTCTTGATAGAAAACGACCAGCAGAGGTCAGTAAAATGCAAAAAAACGACCAGCAGAGGTCAGTAAAATAGCAGAATCACTTTAGCATTCTCTAGATTCCAGTCCACAGAAATCCAGTCCATAGAAATTGTCTTCCATTAGCACCCATAGACAATAATATTTTTTTCAAATCTTGTATTTTCAGAAGGCCCTGATTTAATATTAAAAAGAGAGCTTTGGACTATACCATTTCCTGCTGAAAGGCAATATTTCTCCCAATGTGCTCCCATACCTGGCGTTTCACGCAGTTTGGTTCTTATTTTCCCTCCACGTTAAAGAACAGTAAATGTTTCAGCACCCAGGCTAATGTGCTGCATAGCTAAATACATATAAGATCCCAAAGGCGAGACCGATTGCATTGCAAATGCTTGTTTGCCTAAAGTGATAACACTTTTCAAGCTACGGCAGTCTGTCACCTTGCCCACCTTCTGTGCTCCTCCGCATCCTTCTAAGGAAGAACGTCTCCACCGTCGGGATCCAAAAAGAGCGTTATCGTTCTACCTTAATTGCACTAAAGAGTTCTGGGTGGACGACCAACTCTTTGTGTGGTATGTTGGAGAAAAGAAGGAACGTGCTGTGCAGAAGAAGACCATTACAATCTGTTACGCTCTAGCAAAGAAACAGGCTCAAGAAAACCTCAGAGATCATTCAATCAGAGCTAAGGCAGCCACTACGGCTCTCCAGTGTGGTGTCCCGCTCCTTGACATTGGGTATCCCTGCACACGTTTGCCAAGTATTATTTTCTGGATAATCAAGTCCATAGAGAAGGCCTCTTTGGCTGTTAGGTTCTTCGGGACTTCCTGGTCTAAACTTTTCCGTTGTCCCTCCTCCGGGGATGGTATTGGTTGGGTATCTGTTCTAAGCTAAGAAATCTGCAGCTAGATGTCTCTATCAGATGGACAAGTTACTTACCTTCGGTCATGCCTTATCTGGTAGAGACATGATCTGGCTGCAGATTCCTTACCGATCCACCCATCCTCCCCGCATTGCGGATAAGTTCTCCATATCAGGGCTGATCCCTTCCAGGGGCCTAGTTGTCTTTTAACACACCATTGTCATTTAACTTCATTGTTCCGTGCTTCTGGCATGGAAAGTTGTGACAAGTACTGGTGTCACTGTGCCGTGTGGCACCTATGCAGTCTGTTTCTGGGATTTGAGTTTTTTCTGACATTGGTTTGTAATGTAAATCTTAGATTTTATCTTACAAGATCACATTTTAATATGTTACATTTCTTAGTGTCATTTTCCAAGAAGGCTAATTGGAGCCCAGTATTGCCAAAGTGCCCATGTGATAATGTTTCCTCTCAAAGCTATGTGAATCCAAAAGATTAAACGTGTGCTGTGTTTTCACTTCAACTTTTCACTACATTCTAAACCCAGAATTTTTAATTTAGCCTCTTTATTTGAAAATAGGTCATGTGAGATGGTGAGTGGCCATGAAGCAGCAGAGAGAAAATGGCAGTACAATCCAAGCTTCTGTGGTCAGCTGCTTGCAAATAAATCAGGCTCCAAAGGTTCTCTAAATACTTAACTGTTTATATTTGGCATATATTTTTATAAAGGCATCTTATATAGGGTCTACCTAATATTTAGAAGTAGTGGAATGCCTTACAGAGCACATCGAGGGCCAGGTGTAGTTGTATTTATATAGTGTTAACAAGCTCTGACGAGGCGTTTAAGTGCTTTTCAGTGAGTAGCATGCTAATCTGGAGCCCACAAAGAATTACTGATGGATTAGTATAGGGAAATAAGTTGAGACTGCTAGTTTGAATGAATAGGATAATGGAGGGCTAGAGAAGGGAAGACTATAAAGTGTCATTTCGTAGATAGTAGTAAGTTGAGGTTTGAGATGAGTCAAATGAGGGATAGAGGAGGGAAAAGTTTAGAAAGGGTTAGTTGGAAGCTCATAGTTGTATAGAATGAAGTTTGGGATGAGTCATTGAGTGGAGGTAGAGGATATTTTGAGAGAGGTATAGGATGAGACATAGAGTAGTGCATTGGAGAGAGTCAAAGTTTTTTTTCCCTACAGTTGAGTAAAGTAATAAACCTATAGATAAATACCTACATAGAAGGGGTATAGTGGTATAAGGGAGATAATATATCAAGATATAAAGTTGTATTGTATAAAGTCCCGTATATGCATATGTGGATAGGTAGTTAGAAACTCCAAGTGTTTCTGTATGTGAAGCAAACTTTTGTGTATATAAATATGTGTGTGTTTATTTTTCTCAAACTTTCAACAGTGAAGCACTTGTAGATACAATAGTTATGATCATATTTACATATTGTGATAGATAAATTAAAACTGAGACACATAAGCATCTAATCAAATAACCTATGACATCTATGCAGTGACCTATTTACATGTTAAAAATCAAATTATATATATATATATATATATTTTTTTTCAAACACACAGTTGCCCAAGGCGAGGCGCACTCCCTGTCGGCGAAGTATTAGGAACAGGAAAAGGGTGTCAGGCACATCGGCGTCTGCAGCTACCTGACGCGTTTCGGGCTTGCGCCCTTCTTCATAGGAATACGCTGCTACCACACATTGCCACCATTTTGGGCTCCCAGTGTTCACCCTTTTATTTAAAAACATCAATCAGCAAATGACACTCAGGTGAGTCACAGTACTGCATTCTGGGACTGGAAGTCCATTCAAATAAATCCCAAATAGGGCTGCTGGCAAGTTGCGGTAATTTACCAAATATAATGTCCTCGTTGAGCCCCCAGCACCTTTTCAAAGACTGACTCACACACACGCATGCATGCACGCACGCACACTCGCACGCACACTCTCTCACACACACACACACACACACACACACACACACAAACACACACACTCTCACTCTCACTCTCTCACTCTCACTCACTCACACTCTCTCACACTCTCTCACACTCACTCACACACTCCATACTGGCGACCACCAGTAGGTAATATATATATTTATTTTAACCATAAGTAATATATACATTTGTTAAGCAGACCTAAAGAATATCTAATACATTGTTATACTATAGATAGTGTGTGTATATAGTTGCACATATCTAAATACATATAACTAAATTATAAATGTTTACATACACAGGTAAATGCTGTACCTTTATGTTTGAGTATGGTGGCTATGTAGGAATGAGCCAACTCTTCAGTAGCCTTCTGAAGATAAGAAAAACTGTGGATCTTATGTTTAGGGGTAATGAATTAAATAGGTTGGCTGCTTGAACAGAGAGAAATTTGCCACCCTTTTTTTTTTGTATGCTGGGGTTTTGTGGCGAGGAACCAATCTGGAGTGGAGGTTCCTTTGTTTTATGTATTTGGTGATTTCATTTCTGATGAAAAGTGGTCCTGTTCCATGTATTGCTTTGTAGGTGTTACAAAGCAGCTTATCTATCGATCTTCAGGCAACCTCTAACCAATGTAGAGCCCTCAAGACAGAGGAGATTCGGGCTTGTGGCTTTGCATGTAGTAGTAGTCTGGCAGCAGAGTTCTGAATTTGTTGTAGTCTTTTCATTGTTGATAAAGATGATCCTTGGTAGAGGCCATTGACATAATCAAGTTTAGACCGTACAAGAGAGATAGTATCCTGGATCTTGTGTGGAAATCATAGGTAGGGTGCGTCGCAAATGTTTCATTGTAATGGGCGTATATATGCCTTTTTAAGTCTTCTTGAAAGATTCCTATAGTTGAAGTAATATTGATGATTTTTCTTACTGGTTTGGCAACAGAGGTAGTTAAAAGAATGTTCTTGAAGATTTGTGGTGGGCAAGGGTCAGGAGGGCAGACGGTTGGCCTACTTGCTTTGACAAGATCCATAAATTCAGTTTCTGATATTTGTTGGAAGGAATGCAGACATTGAGTTAGCCTACTCTTGAAGGGGATTGTTGGAAATGGGTTGGCGCTGGTGGGTTTCCTTTGTTTTAAATGGTAGTTCAACATGTCTGCTTTGGTTGTGTAATGAGTTGCCTATTTATCGATAAATTCTAGAGTAACGGGATGAGTTCCTTCCTAGCGTTTAGATTTACAAAATGTTATTAAACTCTTAAAGTCCCGAACGATGTGACTCATACAGACGGCTATCACTTTTTACAAAATGAATCCTTTTTCTATTGAAACTTTGCGATAGTACAGAAAACAGCTGTGAGGCCACATAGTTTACAACATTCTTTACAAGGGGAGTATCGACAATATGGTGTGCAAGCTTCGACGTTACATGTCACTCGGGTAGGGAGAGGTCAATGTCCAAATTTGTCCGGTGTAATTCAACAGTCGGAGACACACACAAATCACCACGTGAGACATTCCATTTAGCCCATTTATGTTCCCATTTTTTAGGGCAGCCTAGATCCCTGGTCCTCCACATTTGAGCGATATTCCTTTTGGCGAGAGCTAACCCCAATGATACACATGTGCGCTCCGTGTGAGTCAAATCAGTGGCTTCCCACACATTCAGCAAATACAGTCTCGGGGAGTGGGTGATGTTTTTCTCGCTTACCCTTGCAAGTGTGGTGACGACCCGCACCCAGTATGGCTGAAGGGCTGAACACTCCATCACTTTTAAATATAGATTCCAAAATACTAGCTAAATTCGTAGCCACCAAACTGGGTAAAATCAACCATATTCCCCCTGATGCCAAGCACTGTGCCTTACCTCTTGAATGGAGTGTGGAACTGGTCAAGTATTTGGGGGTGTGGATCCATAGAGATCCCGAGACTATTCTTAGGGAAAATTATGGCCAGGCAATCTCCATACTAGAGAAACAGGTGGCACGGTGGATAAGACTGATCCTGTCACTAGCTGACAAGAGTGGCGATTAGGAAAATTATCGTACTACCTCGCTTCCTATATTTGTTTGTCAATGTACCCATCATCCTAACCAAAGCCTTCTTTAATACTTTACGTTCCCACCTGGCCATGCTTGATTGGACGGGCAAACATCCTAGAAGCACAGGGAGGATTTGGTGCCCCAGACATGTACCTATACTACTTATGTGCGTAGGTACACTTTGCTCACTACCGGTATTTCCCCACTCTCTATTTAGCGATTGAAGCAGATGATGCAGATCCCACACCACTTGCGGCAATTTTGCCACATACATGGTCGGAGATTACTAGGTTGGAAATTAATACAATCAATAGTACTATAAAAGCCTGGTAACAACTGGGTTATTATAGCGGAGGGTACCACTGTATGCCCCAGACATGCCACTGTTGCACCACCCAGCCATTTCCGTCACACAGGAACCTAGAGCGCTAGATATTCTAGCAGAGGTTGGATTGGTAAAGATGGGGGATGCTTACCCGTAGGGTAAATTCATATCCCTGGAAACTATTTTACTAAACCACCATAGTTCCCCCCTTCTAGTATTCACTTATCACCGGCTCCGCAAGGCACTGAAAGCAGTATACCCATCGTATCCAGAGGCACGGTCTACGTTAGGACCGCTACAGGCCATGCTTAGCAGCGGTTCATGCAAAAGATTGATAACTAGATTGTACAACACAGTGCAGAAAGAGACTCCTCCCACCCAGATCAGACCTATAAAGCAATGGAATAAAGTATTGGACCCTTCGCTCTCCATGAAAGATTGGGAATTTTGTTGCACACTCATTGGTCGATTAGTGGCTTATTGCAATCTACGAATGATATATTTCAAATATTTACAGCAAATATACTATACCCCACTCCATCTATAGTGGTAAATGCTGCGGACGTCTGCTTGCTGTGTGCTCTGGGCATGCCTAATGCTGATTTTATGCATCTGGCCTGGAGATGTGAGAAGGTGCAACGTTTTTGGGCACAAGTCACCCAGGTACTATCCGAACATGGTAATGGAACCAGTGGACTGCACCCCACACATTTGTATTTTAGATCTCATCACAGATCTACAACCCTTGAGCCGTAAATTAATGGCGATCACTCTGTTACCAGCAAAGCGGAAAGTAGCTCAAAATTTTGGAGGGACACTGGCACCATAATTCGAGCAATGGCTAGCAGATGTGGCGTACTGCAAAGACCAGTTAGACAAATATGGAGGAAATTTACCAGTAGCTTCGAGGCCTAAGAATATATGGGCCTCGTTCACGACCTACTTAACAGCTCATTTGCCAGGGGACCCACCGGAATGCTGGACCCGCCCTGAAATATAACCACAACATATATACAAAGCAGACGCTGTTGGTAATATAGTGCTATGACAAATTTCTTGGAAATGTAATGTATAAGATGTGATGATATTGTGGTTGTACCGCTGTACATTTTATACTGAAAATATGAATAAACAAATAAAAAAACACATTTACTAATTTCTGTAAGAATTTAAAAAAATTCTTTATTTGCACATTTAGCATTTTTAATTCTTTCTGAATAGTAATTTTTTTTAGCTTTTTTTGATTGTTGACTCTTCCATTCTGTTAAGTTTGTGTAGGTGAAGTTTGTCTTGATTGCTATGTGTTTTGAGACAGGTGCATTGCAGTCTTGCAATTTGTTGTACAAAACCATTATGACAATGCGTAGTAAATGAGCACTATGATCCAAATACCAAACTCAGCCTTAAAGAACTATCACAGCCCTAGAAGACAGAAGCAGGCCAGGGAAAGTTACAAATCTGCAGTTTAAGGAATAAGGTGAGAACCCCAGCTATTAAGAGAGGGAAATGAAACAACTACCAATGTTGAGAAGATACTGGGTTTGAACCATGACATGTATTATCTATTGTTCCAACATTAAAAAAAATCTTATTCGCCGCTAGAAACCTTCTTCCCTTCTCTGCAAATGTTTAGCATAATCTTTCTTGCCAGCCAATGTGAATCTGGCAACCAACATCGCCTAACAGAGATTACGTTTTGAATATATTCCACCAAATGGCTCTTCTTTCTGCCCACGCAGCTTCCTAATAAGTCAACCTAGAACCCTAATGAAAATGTGTCCATTTCCACTTCTACCCCTGATAGTATACAACCCAATTCATCGCTGTCTGTCTAGCCTAACCACGCGCTATTACGCTGCATGACTCGTTCATTTAGGATTAAATTGACTCTCGCGCTGTTAAAAGTCTCCATTAATGTTCCTCTATTGCTTGAACCTCCATTTCCAACTAAGATGGCCTTGATCCATCCGGCTGAGGAAATGTTGATCAGATTACTGCAGAAGCAACTGGTTGTAGCGGATCATTCATTACTTTAATTACTATCTTACATGCAGTAATCAAACTTGACCTGAAAGTCCCCCACACCTGCTACTTCTAGTAATTCCAATATAATTTCCATCCATCATGCTCTCTGTTAACTGCACCCCTCAGTAAGGATGAACTGATCTGTCATGAGCGATGGAACCCACATTATAAATTCTTCTTGTATCAAATGTTAGTAAAAATACGGATTGTGTAATAATCCATTAAAAGCTCCATACCATGTACCAATGTCATCGCTGAAGTGAAAGATGGCTCTTACAGTCTAAGGATAAAGATTTGTAAAGTATTCCCACCTACCCCAACTTTTAGAAATGCTGTGCTAAAGAAACTGTGGAAAAAGCCTACAAAAAGGTCAAGGACAGGCATAGTAAATAAAAAATGTAACATCCAAGGCCAGTGAGATTTGAGCATGACTTATTCTTTAGCTACAAGGAGTTTTCCAGGGAAGTAAACATCCATGTCCAAGGCTTTGAAGAATGTCTCCATTTGGCCAGAGCTTACGCAGCAAAGAACTGCTTGCTTGATGTCAGGATGATAAAGCCATAAGTGTGAAAACAGATAAAACTGAAAAAGTAGACATTACTTTAGATCCGACCACACAGCTTTTTTTCTATAAAATCTATGAATCCTAAAGTCATTCAGTCCTTTCGTTAGTGAAACACTAGCACAAGGCCTAAGACCCTAAGGTCCCTTTCATGCCAAACAACACAATCTGAAGACCATAAGCTGTCTACACAAGAGAGCCAGAACAAAGGGTAGGTTGAGGAGGCCTGTAACTGAGCACACATTAGATCTAAGCTTTGATCTGCAGCAGAGCGACCAGTTTCCCAATGTGCAGTCCTATCTGCTAATGAACCAACTGCGGTATCTCAATATAATTCATACAGCATACATCAAGAGGCGTCGGATTGGTCAACTTTATCAGGGAGCCTGGTGGGTCCTTAGATGATACAAATGCAGTTTGTTTCATTTCATTCACATCATATTTCAAAGTTAATTCGTTAACACATCGACAAATTCAGGATTCACGGTATGGACACCCTGGTAAAAAACAAATCAAAGCAGCCCCAAGCCTCCTGCTTTTGTTTCTAAGGAAAACAACCAAAACAACCATTGATATGATGGCAACATATCTTGAACAAGCTGTGACTGATTCCCACGTAACCAGGGATTGACCCTAGATCCCTCCAAAAAATAAAAATATTTCTTCTTGTTACGCCTCCCCTGGGGAGGTGTAGGATTTTGGCGCATTCCCAGGGAATGCATCAAAAACCATGGGAGTAGCATGGGAACACCCACCAGAACGACACCTTTGCGTAGAGTAAGGCAACGCAGTGATTTGTACTGCGTTGCCTTACTCCAGATTTAGGAAGCCATTCAAAGCTACGCAATGTGGCTTTGAGTGGCTTCATAAATCTGACTTAGAGGCTTGCGTCGTGCATGAACTACTTTGCATGGTGCAACGTGACACAAGCCTCTCATAAATATGCCCTTTAGTCAATAGGATAAATGTACTCCCTATTAAAACAGAAACCCAGTTCCGCTGCACAGCCAGAGAAAGTTTGATTGATATATATTAGTAAGCTTGGAACATTGGTCAGTGCTAAACGACTGTGAGATGGTATTTCGGGTCGAAAGTGACGATGATCCATTGCTTGTCTGGTTAAATCTACCTAAACCAGTGTCAGTCTAGTGAGCTGGAAGCTGTGAACATAGGCACAGACTTTATACCTAACTTGAAAACAATTAAATGACAGCTCAGTGATTCAAAAACCATGATTTCTAATGTCCTTTCATAATGTTATACAGAAAAAAGATGGTCCAGGTCTTTGGAGACTTTTGGGTTCCAGGGTTTGAGAAGTGGCTTGGTTGCTAAACCTAAAGGCACCGACTACTGGTCAAATGTTCCTAATGTTGAAGCCCTTGGTGAGTAGGCTTATTCAGCTACTCAGAGGTCGATAGAGTATTAGCCTCTTCGAAGCAGGGAAAAATGCCAAGTTTGGACAAAGTGTTGGGGATCTTTGCCAGTATGACCCTGTCCAGGGAAATGACTCTTCTGTGTCACTTTTAAAGAGCCTCAGGATAATGTGAGGGAGACTGGTCCTCCAGAGGCTCCAGGAAGGAGCGGACTACCAAGGATTCAGACTACCGCTCAGACTGGGTTTTGCAAGGGTGTGATGACAACAGACCAAGCATTCTACCTTCAGTCCCTTATTATGCAATATGCCTAGCTTAAAAGGGACCATTTGCCAGGTATTTCTCGATTTGAAAAGTGCTCTTGATGTTGTAGACCGACCCGTGTAATTGAAACTATGAAAAGCATGGGGTTTGATCTGGGCCAAGTCGAATTTATCAGATTATTACATTTAATTAGCATGTTTGCGCCTTCGCAAGTGGCGATGCAACCAAGATATTTGGGGCTCAATTATGATGTCAGGCGGACTTGAGTCCGCCCGACACTGTCATGGTCTCGGGTCCGACCGAATTTCGGTCGGCAGTTCCGACACTGCTATTATGATACGACCGCACATGGTGCAGTAGCATACTCCCATTTCTCTATGGGAACTTGTGCTACGGCTGTAAACTGGCTGTAACACATGCTCCCATAGAGAAATTGGAGATTGTGTTAATCCCTGCACCCTGTGGCAGGCACCTCAAGGTGCCTGTCACAAGGTGCAGGGATCAAAAAGGGTGCAACATAGGTGCCCCCTCGGCCCCCAACCAGAGGCCGCAAACAGAAGGTACTGCTAGGGGCTCCCAAACACACTTTCCTACAGGCTTTCCATGTCAGAAAGCTGGCATGGAAAGCCTGTCGGAAACCGTGCATCATAATCCGAATGGCGTAAAACACCTTCCCTATGGATTGTGGCTGGCTCCCTACTGGCCGACAGGCTCCTTGAGCTTGTCGGAATCCAGCCGGATTGACGGGGCAGTTTCAATTTCGACCCACTGTATTGTAATCAGCCGGTCAGAATTGACACAGACAATCTCGGTCAGAAACCTTCCGACCGAGATTGTAATAGGCCCCTAGGTATCTTTAAAGGTGTTTGACAAGGCTATACTCTAACACCCGTTCTTTACAAAAGGTCTTCATGATGTTTTTATTGTTTACGTCTATTTTTAGGAAATAAGAAGAGGTAGGGGTTACAATAGTCAAAGTAAAGAATGGCTAATGCTGTCATCTCACAGTTGTACGATCGCCACATTACTTGTCTTTCTGTGTAGGCAATGGGAAAACAAAAGAGAAAGGAAGCCTAACACTTGGTGTTTTTAAAAGGATCAAGTGTGATGCACCTTCATCAAGTCTCGGGGATCAGATCGAGTCCCCCTTTTTAGTATGCCGATGATGCTGCCTTAGGTGCTTGTAAAGAAAACTGATTGGAGTGAAATCAAATATATCTTTATGAGGCCAATTCCGGCCATAAAAGAGAGCAGATAATATATTACAAAAATAAAATACAAATATTAAACTTACATAAATTACATTTAAAAACATTCTTCATGTCTCCTAGTGAGAGCCTAACTATAATGCATAGTCAGTCAATACTACAATTTATAGTTTATTTAAACATTTATAAAATACAGTAATCACAGGCATCAACAATTATTCCTTTTGAGACGCAGAGTATTTAATTAAAAATATTTCTTTATCAGGCATATATAAATCTAGGAGACAGGAAAAAATACAGTGTGCTTTGGCCATGACAAAATCTAAAACGCATTTCTTACACACTTTGTGACATGGAACACTAAAATATTAATTTGTCGGGATAGCCATTGAAAATACACCCATTAAAGGTACATTATAACAACAGAATTAGCTTAAAACGTACTTATTACAGTTCAAATAATCAAAGCAATCTACAAGTTATGACACAGGCAGATCTTTTCCGGATCTTTATAGCAACTTTAATAAATGACACAATTAATGCTGCAATAAATGATGATGGAAGTGCCTGTAAAAGGATCAGGGCCTTGTGGCATTGTCTCAAGTTGGCCGCCCGGAAAATTGCTAACAAGTATCTCTTCCTCGGACCTATATCAAATTTACAGAGTAACATAAAGGCCAGTGTGTTCTGAGACATAATTTTATCACAGCAACATGGAATACATCATTTTGTACACGTGACCATCTGACTGGTCCATTACTAGGTGGTAAACTAGAATAACCCTTAAATGAGTCAAGTAAAACATTGCTGGGGTACTCATCATGTGCGTAAGGTGAGGTTCAATGACACAAGAGGTGGAGATATTGGCAAGTGTCTACTTACTAGACTCTGACACACAACGGACCCTCTCCATATTATCCTCATGTATGTTGATTCAATACATCTCTAGATGATTGATTTTGATTGCGTGAGACACAATAAATTGTGGAGCATATTAAAGGAAATGGGTGTGGAACCACCGCTTATATCTTTTATGAGGCAGTTATATAAAGATGCTGGTGCAAGAGTTCGTTTTGGTAGGCAGGGCGAATGCACAGCCAAATTTCCCATCAGTAAAGGTGTAAGGCAGGAGTGTGTGCTCGCCCCCTTACTTTTTAGCTTGTACATTAATGACTTACGACAATTTTTAGCTGAAAGATGTCAGGATATCCCTATCATTAATAAACAACCTGTGCGTGCATTGCTGTACGCGGATGACGCGGTTTTAATGGCGCGTACTCAATTAGACCTGCAGAGAGTTTTATATTATTTATGGGTGCAAGGGGTCTGAAAGTAAATACTTCAAAAACATATATTATGAAATGTGGTAAAAATAACGCAAGGTGCCGTGATATTTTTATTGATAATACAAAAGTAGATTGTATTAATAGTTTCCCATACCTTGGAATTCAATTTGATTACCTAGGGACCTGGGGACTTGCTGTGCAGGTAAGAAAATTGATGTTGGTTAGGACGATTGGTGCGCTGACCAATTTTGCTAGAAGGCTAGGTAGAAGACCAGTCCCAGAATTAATATTGATATACAAAGCAAAGTGCCTATCCACAGCTATATATTGAGCAGGCATCTGGGGCTACACGGATGTGAACCTCATCCAACTAATAGAAAACGCATTTACAAAGTACCTACTGGCCGTCCCCTCCAGCACGGCGAACTTTGTTTGTCACTCTGAACTTTGGTTGACTCATATAGCAGATTTGGCCATAATCGAACCAAATTTATTGTGGCACAAGGTCTGGACTACCGAGGAGACCAACTTTAACCGTGAGGTGATTAGGGATTGCTTGGGTATGGAGATGGTGTCCTCTATCCCGTGGTTAAATTACATCAAAAAGTTCACGTGTGATATTGGCCACCCAGAATATTTTGAAAATCCAGATAGTATCATCAAATTGACGAGAAAGTCCTTAAAAACATTTTGCTTAGCGCATTTTCACAAATGAATAGACTCACCACGGAGATTGTTAAACAATCAGTCATGGAGAACCAAATAATGCTATCATGTTCTGCTATCCAGCCATACCTAGTCTGTGTTCCTGGGCCTTATGAGAGGATGCTTTTAACACTATTTCGCTTGGGGATCTTACATAGATTGGTGAGTTCCCCATTACTAATGATTGGTCAAAAACAGGTGCCTGCCCATGTGACGCTATATCACAACAATCCACATTACATGTTACCCTATTTTGTCATTTTTATTTGTACCCAAGAAAAAGATTTTTAAAACCAGTTTTAAAAAAGATGGGGCTGAGACAATGTCGTACAGCGTTTTTAGCGATGCAAATTTTAGATGATGAACTGACTTATTTAGCCGTTGTCTCTTTCTTGAAAAATGTTATGAACTATAGAACATTTTTATGAAAATAGCTGATGTATGATTATTTTTAATTATTATGAAATTATTTCCTTGTAAAAATGTGGTTTTAGAATGAACGTTTAGCTTAGTGCTTTTATGATTTAGAAACTAAATCGAATAAAGCTATTTTTGATTTGATTGATTTAATAGTTCTAGATTAGTAAAAAACAAATCTCCCACCGCCAAATTATTAAAAGAACTCTAAGTAATGTGGTCACAAGATTGCAAAATTTGAAAAAGAACAAAATGGGGAGTAGAGAGGCACCACTCAAAATGAGTAGTGGAGGTGGATACATCCTCCCAGGCTTAAATCAATAAACATAGTGATCCACCCACAAGTAAGTGTGTATGTCTGAATCTCCCAGAAAAAAGTATACCAGCTCAACGGTATATTAAAATTTTCTAGACCAACGAGCCAGGTATTTTTTATCTCACTTTTCCATTCACTCCAGACCCTTCCTCTCACACCCCTACACAACACATAGTTGTCTCATAACAACAGTGCTCCCACGCAAACGCAGGTCGTAGCACGCCCCGTCCCGTAGAGGGGCGGGAAGACCCCTATGATGAAGCATGACACCAAGGGCCCTTTTGGTGTGTGAGGGGTATTTTAACAACTAGTGTATATTCTCCACCATTGTGGGATATATACTTTTTTCTGGGAGATTCACACAAGATTGCAAAGCCTTTGTCTAATGACAGCAAGTACTTCATTATTGTTAAACTCACTCCTGGCTTGTCCCATACTGCCAACCAAAGAAGCAAAGGTTTAAGCTTTAAAACATCCTCTACGTATGGTACCCCCAGTACCTTGTGAAATATAAAAACAGAGCATGACTTTGAGGTGGCCAGTAACCTCTTAAAAAATTGATGTTTGGTCTTCTGAATTTTGCAGGAGATGGTTACCTCATATCCTGCCCTACAAGCCTCCACTGAGATACATTTAGATTTATTGATTGAATAAAGAATATTGAATATTGATTGACATTTAGATTTACACAACTTCAACACCTGGGGAAGAGATTTTTGGCCCAATTTAGCAACAAATCTAAAAAAAATGTAATTGTTCTGTTGAATTGCTGGTTTCCGGCATTAATTGCATTGCCCCATGCTAAAATGATAATTTAAAAAGGTAAGAGTGTTCAATCTAGAGCCACTAATATCGTATGTCCTTGGTTTAGACATTTTTGTGCCACATCTCATCACGTAAAATTTGGACAGGTTTGTTGACAGCCCTAGATTACCCATCAACAAATTAAAAGAATCAAATCATTTTTGCAGCCCTTTTGGGATTCTGGTCAGTAGCACCACGTCATGTGCATGAAGCAGTACAGTCATAGATCTTATATCAATCTGGGGGAAGTCTCCGCCTTGCTGCAGAAGAAAGTTCTCTAAGTGATTTATATAAAGAGAGAACAAAAATGGGGCCAATAATGACCCTTGGTGGGAAAAAAAATCAAATTTATGTACAATGATTCAGTTAATTCCCCATTTTGGCCATAATAGATCCTAGCTGAGACTTCCATGAGCATCTACCCCAATAAGTGAACAAATGGACCCTCAATCCTCATCTCTAACATTATCCCCATAGTTTTGATCTATCAGCGTTGTCAATTGCTGAAATGAGGTCCATCAAAGCCAGGTACACAGGGGACTTCTTCGTATATACATATGTACTAGCTAACAGGTAGAGGGTCAGAGATTGCTTTACTGTTCCAACCTGTGTTTAAACCTGTACTGAATATCTCAAAATATTCAATTTTCCTCCGTGCCAAGTCTCTAATTTAATCAGCAGTGCTCTCCCCAAGTTCTTTACAGAAGAGTCTAGGAGAGAGATGGAATGGTCACATTTCTTATCGCTCCTGGCTCCCTTCTTGAAGAGCTGGATTATTATGCCTTTGACTAGGAACTGGGCAAACCATGTGTGATAGCTGCCCTAAACATGTTTGTTAGTAAAGGAGCCCAAAGTTGGACAGTCCCCTTAAAAATATCCACCAGGACCTCATCAGGACCCAGTGCCTTATTACTGAGACTAATTTTATTGCCTGTTCCACCTAGGAGATCTGGATAGGATTATTTTTTGCTTCTTCCTAGCCCCCGTAAAAGAGCTGCTTGTTTCCCTCAACACATTTGATGAATATACAGCTTTAAAATGGTAAACCCACATTTTGGGTAAAATTGAGTTATCCTTTTTGTATGGATAATCATCTGAAAAATAGATAGCATTTATCATCTTTCAGAAACTCTGCTGATATTTGACCTCACTCGCTAGCAGCAAGGCCTCCCATGCTTCTTCGCCAATCACCTGCTTTTTTACGGCAAATATATATTTATATGCTTTGTACATGCCTTTACCTCTAACAGTGGGGGTGGTCCTCTTCTTAAAGCATCGCAAAGTGTAAAATGGGCTTGTGTAAATATATAAACACTGATAAGCACCTGCCCAACTACAAACTAAAACATCATTCAAAAAAAGGCAAATGAGAGAGAATGAGGTAATTGTATTTCTTCCTGAAGGGGCCAACACAATGTAATTTTGTTATACAAGGTAGCAGCAAGAAAAGTTGGTCTAAGATTATTCTGCTTGATTTTTGTTGTTTGGGTATGTCACTAAAATATTGTTGTTTCTTATGTTTCCTCCAGTTTTGTGTGCCTGTATTAAAAGTATACGATTTAGAAACATGGTTAGGGTCTCATCTAATTAGTTTATACAATCTAGAGAATCTGAGAATATTAAAATCACATTTGTTGATTTTGTAGTGTTTAATTATTTCACTGATTTGGGAAATGGCTGCCTCATAAGAATCATGGCCAATATGTACTATCACATTTACCCACAGGATGGTTAAAATCCTTTGATACATCAGTTCCTTTTATAACAAGTTTCTATTGATCGGAGGTCAACTGCCAAACATCCCAGGATTTAAAAATTCAGTGCAAGGTATAGTGACCTGTGAAACAAGTGCTGTCATCGTGCACATAGGATAATGGTGAAAACGACATAAGACTTTCCACGTACCAACAAAATTAATAGTTGCAAGAAGTCTCATTGCTTTGTGAGACACCTTTAGCTAATCTTGGCTTTTTACCCCACTGCACTTTACTGCTGGGGTTTTTGAGCCTATAGTTATAATGTTAACAGTTATATTTCAAGTGCCAGAATACAATCTGATGTCAGTTAAAATGTCAGGACTGACTTAAATTGAGACATTTGCCATGGGAACACTTGGCAGTTATGCATGTCCACACAGTAAGGAAAAAGTCTAGTGGATTCCAGCCCATTTTAGATCATTATGATCTAAACGCGTTGCACGCTCTACACAAACACAAGATGTGACTTTGGCTAACATGCTGGCAGCTCTTCAGAATGATGAATGACTGTGGTTAGGTGGATCTGCGGGTCACTTCTATGTTCCTCACACAGTTTATTGGAAATTTCTGAATTTTTATATTTGCATTTGTGGACCGTGTAAAGTGTCAACTTAGTATATGGATACTGTGTATCTGAAATAAACAATTTTGACACTCTGTAGGAACAGAGAAATGGCTCAATTTTATGGTGCGAAATCAACACTACCAGTACAGAATACTGCCATTCTGTCATTTACACCTCCAGTGTCTTTATTAAGATACTAGCATGAATGCTTGTTTTCTGCTGCAGTAGAAAGCACACTACTACCCCTACTTGGCCAACTGTCAATTAGAAAGCTTCAAGAGGAAGGCAGTTTCTCGTCTATACCTAATCCTCAGGAGACTTTGTAATTGAGTGTCCTCTGTAAACTATCCTAAATTTACATTGGTGTCCACCAAAAGGAATTGGGGCTTAAGGGCGATTCTGGAATCTAGCCTAGTTAAGCCTTCCCTCTTCAAGAGGGGAGGAAGGGAGTAGAGCAGTCCATTTAATGAGTGACAAGACTGAGACAGCTATACTAGGTTAAAGAGGCTTCTGGCACTGCATACCTCTTGCAGGTGTGGAGCCACATGCCAACTTCACATGGATTTCCTGCAACTCCATCAAGAAAAAAAGTGTGTGACAATCGGCCTCTGTATGTACACTGTTCATCAAATGTTTAGGGGTCATATTTATGACCCGATTTGTGTCACTCTTCCACCAAGCAACATGGTGTAAGAGCGACACATACCTTAAGTCATATTTATAAAGCCACGCAAAGCCACTTTGAGTGGCTCTAAAAATATTGAGTAACGCAACGCAGCACAAATCGCTGCGTTGGATGACTCTGCCCTGTGTAGGTGTTACGTGGGTGTTCCCATGCAACTCCCATGGTTTTTGACCCATTCCAAGACCTTTATAAACCTGGGAATGTGCCAGAAAGATACGTCTCCCCAGGAGATGCGAAACGAGGAGGAATATATCTTTATTTCTCCTTGTTTTTAGGTCAAGTCAAGGCAGTGCGCATGCGCTGTCTCTCAACATGCTGTATCTACTTCTGTGGGTTTTAACCACGCCCATCACTTTTACTCATTCCTTGGCCTGCCTTTCAAAATTCCTTAAATGCTTTCCTGCTGTTTAGCTGTTTTGTTCCCGCCCTGGAGACTGACCCTGTTACGTGGATCAGTTCACTTCTCGCCATTTAGTTTGTTTCGGTGCACTACTTTTTCTTTTGACTCGGCTCGCGGTGCCGTCTCCCAACCGCTGCATTTCCTGTTTGTGGCTGAACAACCCCACCACGCCTCCGAGGTCGCTGCTTGCCCGTCCCAACTCCCCTCGCGTCTCATCCTTGCATGAATGCGTGTGTAAACAAACTTTAAATTGATTTTTTTGTAGCCAACACAGCTGTTGTTGGATCAGCACACTACTACTACTACTACTTCTGCTACTTTTTGAGCAGCAGAACGGCTCCTGGAGATGGAATTTATCCTTTTGTTCCTTGAGCATGATTTTATTAAATATTCAGAGCAACGTCTTGCACGTCAAAGCGCTGCTCAAAGCCCCTGCTCATTCCGCTGGACAACGTGTTGCTTGTTTTGTTTATGAGGCAGGACCAGGTTGGGTTCTGCCGATGTCAGTGTGCTCTTCGGCAAGAGACAGGACACTCCTTTCTGGGCCTCTGCCTTGTGTATGCATTTCATCCCTCCCTTACCAACGAGTCAACTCAGTGCAAACACAACAGGGAGGGGAGCGGTGCACACACTGAGCAGGAAATAAACTGATGTAACCCCAAGCGGTTGTCAAAAGGAAGCGGGGAAAAAGGGATCATACCAGGAGATTTTACGGCAAAAAGGAAACCACAAAATAAAGCAAGTGGAGTAGACATTGGAACAGCAGTGTCGTATCTGACTCAGAGCAAGAGGCCAGCCCTAAGGCATCAGTCAGCCCTACCTGTATCTGCAGCTTGAGGATATGCCAGCCTACAGAGAGAGATAAAGAATCTGTGGATCAGTCTAAAACATCAGCAATTATACAGATTATTTTTTATTAATAGGTAAACACGACAGGACTTCACAACCAATTGTGAACGACAAACCCTGACCGGAGAAGGTGACGGACTGCACTAGCCCGGAGCAGGCAAGTTATTTCTGTACCCCTCCATTTCCCAATCCATTGACTTCACAAAAAGCACAATCACATAGCTGGTCATTTGGTCGTGGCCCCAACTAAGTGGAGTCAGTTGGCATGGCAACAGTAGGCTCTGAGGGAGGGGTGCAGGAAGGAGTGCTTAATTTCTACTCATTCCCTGAATTAAAGCGAAATAACGATGAGTGCCCCACACTGCTAAATTCACAGGAGGGGGCCAACAAGGACATCCAGGGAGCTACTGTAGACGCAGAGTTAACACTGAGAGTGCAGATGGATGAATTTGGTGACAACTCCTTCAACTTGTGGTCTGCCATACTAAACTCAATGCAGGCAACTGTTTTGGTCCTAACTCAGCATTCTAAAAAAATGACCATTCAGGTGGACCTACTTAACACCATGGCAATCTTTGGGTCGTGAATTGATGAGAAACTTTAAAAGCTACATGCATTTGTTTTTACAATTTGTTCTTGCAAAGAGGTAGTAGATAAGCTAGCGCAACTGCTGGCAATCATGGAAGGAATCCTGGGAAAAATAGCCTCAGTCCCGAGACCCGGCCCAGGACATGCTCTGCAATAACATCAAAAGTGGAAACAATAATGTTTTTAGATGGCAACCCTTGTGGGTCATGCAAATCTTAATACAGGGCTGGTTGAACAAAAATGTGTGCCAATAGAGGAGCAAAACTCAGAAACCTAACTGAGGTCTCAACATGAGTCTTCTGATGGTGGAAGCTTGAAGGATAAATCCCTTGTGTTATTTTGACAAACTAAAAGGGAAAAGAAACGAGCAAGAAAAGGAAGGAACAAAATCTACCCTAGTCATATAGTGAACACTCACCCCTCATCAATAGTTAATCAGGAAGATCCAGATCGTCCTGGAAAAAGCTCTGCGGACTTGAATGCATCTAGTACTGACTCAACATCTGCTTGTGATAATGCATGCAACAAATCAGTGTCTCCTGTAAAATTAAGGGCAACTCTTACTTCATGTAGCGCGCCCCCTGGGACAGATAGTTCGCTGATCAGGGGAATATCTTGTGCACAAGAAATTACTCTACCGGTACGCACATTGTGGCCTTAGAAATCACAAGCCAAAGAGCTTAAAGAGGAAGAAACTCAAACCCAGCCTATAGGGGAGCAAGGCCTCCCGTAACCACAAGTGCTGCGGGTAAATGGAGCTTTCAGCTCCCATCAAGAGATCATTTTGGCGCTGGTGTTCAACCCGGTGGTTCGATCAATACTGGGCATAATCTACTATGGATCCCAGAATTTAAATTAAGAGGCGCCCATGATGTTTTAAACTGTTCAAGTATCCTAAAGCTGATTAAAGCCTTACCGGGCATAGAGCATGTTAAGTCTGAAGACATTTCATCAATCAAGTCCCTGCTGGCAAAAGCGTAACAGCATATGGGCCCTACCCTGGTTGCTTTCTCATCTCCAGTGCTTCCGGATCAGATCTTGGAGAAGAGAAAGCATCTAAAAGCCTGGGGTATAGAAGTCATTGCCCACCAGGGAGATAGATTCCCCCTTGTGTTCCTAGTAGGGCCACCATTAGACGATCAAGTGGTGTCCAACTTGTCAGTACTAAGAGGAGCAAGTGGTGGGTTCTCCCTCAGGGCTAAGCACAAAAAACAACCCAGATCTTACAAAAGTGATAGTTAAAGTAACCAAAGAAGCAGGTTCAGGCCATCAGCAAAGATTTATAACAGACAATGAGCACCAAAACACCTGGGGTTGGCAACCAATAGCCCTGTCTCGAGCTGGGAGGAATCAGGATTGAGAGGAGGGGCGGCCACCAATAATTGTTCAGGGTGGCCTGTCATTTTGTTCCTGGAACATCAGCAGTCACTAAATCCATGGGTCCAGTGTTCACAAGATATCTGGGATCATTTGATATTCTAATGTTTCAGGAAACCTGGGCGCAAGATAACATTCCCTTCATTGGCTATAAAGAATACTTTAAACCAGCTGTAAGAAAAAGCTCCTTTTTAAAGGGCAAAAGGCGGCCTGGCAATTTACATCAATACTAACCTAGTAAATAAAACCGCAGACGTGTATGTGGATGACCCAAATATGTTGGTGTTGAAAATGGAAGGTTGGGCTAATAATTCTGAAGAATCAATCTTGCTTATATATCTATACATCAACCCAAAGAAAATAGTGGTATCTTCTAGAAGAATTGAAACCCAACTATTCCAATTAAAAATAGTTATTACAAGTCATACTGGCTAGTCACAGGAGACTTTAACCTCAACTTAATCCACCAGCCAACGGAAGACCACACGGATGCAGTTGGCCCCCTCCCTGAGCAAGTAATGACATCGAAAATTCTGAGGGATAAACATGGAGAAGAATTTTAAAAAGGCCAGCGAGCTAATAGGCCTATTGGCTCTGAATGGTCGGAAGCCAGGTGATACTCCATCTGCCTGGACAAGAGTCTGGTGCAATGCAGGCTCATTTTTTTTTTTTAGATTATACACTTGTTTCAATGTCCCTATACAATCAGGTTTGAGATTATGGCATAGTCCACCGTGTAGAGAGTGACCATAACCCTCAGGTAATTATGGTGAACGCACTCACGTGCAAACACAAGGCAGTTCGTACATTGCAGGGAGAAACCTTCACAGAAAATCTGACACGTTTGAAGTGGACCCCATGCACTGTCAACAGCATTGCAGAGGAGGCAGTCGGAAGCTTGCAGGGCCTAGCTCCAACTGGTCCTAATCCTATAGCGGCATGGGAAACACTTGCCGACAACATTACTAAAAACCATAAAGAGAATACCATAATAAGTGATTTCGCCTTGTTTATTGTAACTCGGTAACTATGCGCCTCCACATTCGAGAAGGAATAAAGAAAACAGGCAAACCTTTCAACAATTACCTAAAAACCCAGGAGACCCAGAAATATTACAACAATTTTGCAGTGAGAGACATCGCTTAAAAAAAAGAGATTTGGGCGTATAAACAAGCTAAACAAGAAACATTATGGGCCCAGCAGCTACATGCCTCTAAAACAAATGATTCAAAAAGATTCTTGCAGATAATGAATAGGAGCAAGAAATGGGCCCGTGGCGGCAAACAATGCTAACATTGGTGAGATGGAGTGGGTTCAATACCTGAAGCTACATTTTAAGGGAAGTCTGATGGATATAAATAGCCCTCACTGTCCCAATAAAGACAATTTTCCACCACGGATAATTACATCAGCGGAGGTAGAGAAAGCCATTAAAAAGTTGCAGGCAGATTGTGCCCCCCGGCCTAAATGGGCTACCCCAAGCACTATTTAAGCACTTTACATCTTATTGGACAGGCGTTTTGGCGTCAATGGAAATTGATGTAATCCCTGATAGCTGGAGTGGCTCAATACTTCCCCCCATTTTTAAGAAGGGCTTGGCATGTTCACCTTCTAGCTACCGGCTAATTGCGCTCATGGATGTAGAGCTCAAATACTTTTCCACATTGTTATTACATGATCTGGAAACTTGGTTGCACAAAAATGGAAGACTCCCTTTAAATCAAACCGGTATCCTAAGGGGTCAAGGCATGTTAACCAATCTTATGACCTGAGCATAATTACAAATAGAGCAAAGGCAACTGGAACATCCCTCTATATGTGCTTTGTTGACTTCAAGGTGGCCTTTGACTGCGTGCCACGAAATAAGCGGTGGGCTAAGCTCCAGCGATGGAGCATTCCACCCAATATCATATGAGCAATTAGGCTGGTATATTCGGACACATGGTTCAAGATAAAAATTGGAGATGGTATACATATATCACAGAAAGTGCAAACAACAACTGGCCTAAAATAGGGCTGTGTGCTAGCCCCCATCTTTTTAATTTGTATTTGGTGGATCTCTCAACAGAGCTATATTGGCAGATAGCTCACGCGCCGTGTGTGGGAGGACAACAGATGTGTCACGTTTTATATGCTGATGATTTACTGTTGTTTATTAACACTCGAATAGGGCTCTAAAGACTGCTTAATACCCTTGGTATTTATACAGCAAACAACGGCCTTCAAGTAAATGACATTAAAAAAAATGTGATGGCTTGTAGTCGGGCCCCATCAAAAATCGAAAAGGCTTCTCAATGGAAACAAAATTGACGAGGTAACTACCTACTTATATCTAGGGGTCAAAATAGACACAAATGCTCTTTCGCATCTCAGAAGAAGGCAGTTAAGGGGAAAGCATAGGCTATTAATGATGTATTTTCATCACTGGCTAGATCCATTTGTGGTCATAATCTGAAATCTATGGGAGCAGTTATGAAAGCCAAACTGATGACAACCCTAACATATGGATCAGATATGCTAGGTGACAAGGCTCCTCTGCTTGACAAATTATTGATAAAAGCCTATAAACAAACCTTCAAGCTAGCCAGGTCGGCCTTGCCTGCACAACTGCGGCTAGAATTTTTACTTCCAAAACAGTCACTCCGAAGGCCTGCGGCATTTGCAAAGCTTTTTCATAAACTGTGTTCAGCTGCCAATAACGAAAGTCAAAGAAACAATTCCCCTTTTGGAACAACAGAGTTCATCAACACATTCACAGCTTTGTACAATCGATCACCAGGACAAGGCACCAAAAATCATCCCCAAAACAAGCTAAATGTAAGAAATTCTATGTATTTTTATTGTTAAAAATGATTAGTGATATGGGATCACACAAAAAATCATAATGAGCACAATAAAAACTGTTAATTTTTTTTTAAAACAATACACAAAATGATAACTGTACATAAACAACAATACACATACATTAGTGCAAAACACAGGGAGACTCGGTAAGAAACACTTCTTGTTCTCTTATCAACGGAGCTTGTGGGACCCGGAGAAAATTTTATGACGCGTACGCGCTTATTTAAGGCCATAGGATTTTATCCATCTTGTTTTAATCTGTGAGGGAAGAATAGAATCTCCCATACATTTCGTCTTAACTCAAATTATCAAGAGGTTTTCGATTCATCAAATCCTCAAAGACTAATTATCTATCAAACGCCTATACTTGCATCTAAAGAATACTATCACTAAAGACGATATCAGACTATTGGGCCTACTGATCGGTATTCGACCCCATTGAGTAATCTGGATGAGGCACGAGGAGGAGGTTAGGATCCCTTCAAAAGCCTTCGTTCGAACATCTCGTGTCTATAAGAATGTTTTCGAAACGACATGGGAGAATACTATTACTTGTCCTGAAGAAGGTGGTCGTTTATCTTCAGATTTCCACCGAAACGCGTCGACGCAATCGTAGGAGGGAGAGTATAGATTGTTGTGACTCCTAGTTTCCGAATTACTTGAATGTTGACACAATCAACTAGGAAAATAGTAGATCATGATCATATGTCTCCTTACTCCTGTTGATAAGAGAACAAAAAGTGTTTCTTACCGAGTCTCCCTGTGTTTTGCACTAATGTATGTGTATTGTTGTTTATGTACAGTTATTATTTTGTGTATTGTTTTAAAAAAAAAAATTAACTGTTTTTATTGTGCTCATTATGAATTTTTGTGTGATCCCATATCACTAATCATTTTTAACAATAAAAATACATTGAATTTCTTACATTTAGCTTGTTTTGGGGATGATTTTTGGTGCCTTGTCCTGGTGATCGATTGTACAAAGCTGTGAATGTGTTGATGAACTCTGTTGTTCCAAAAGGGGAATTGTTTCTTTGACTTTCGTCTGCTGGTGCTCCACCCCTTTTGTGGTACGGGGCCCCTCTCTTTGGTTTGTTATACAGCTTCCAATAACACCTTGGCCAATCTAGTCTGGTCCGAGATCAATCTACAACGGGGAAATGGCGCCCATAAGAAACATCTTGAGAATAGTATCCGGACGCTAGAACTGGGCGATTAATGGAACTCCAATGTCACTGGGCAAACCTTTAAGAAACTGGTAAACAAGTCAACCAGACTGCAAAACTGGATTGCAGACAAGGAAAGATTGTCTAAACGTTGTCATGGGTGGCTGGTGCTGAATATTTAACCCCTGGAGAATCACTCCTGCTTGCAGCACCCTATCATCGGATGGTTAAACACTCATTTTTGGCCCTCAGACTTAGTGAGATACCCACATTAGTTCTCATTCCAAAATGGAGGATGGGCAGTCTAAGTGATGACTGGAATAGTCGATTATGCTAGCAGGGGATCGAGACTCTGCTCCACATTATATGTATCTGACCAGTGCTGATTGACCAACTAAGAAGTCTATTAAGATGTTAGTTTCCCGACCTGGGAATCAGGTCTTGTAGGATAGCACTGGTGGAGTCAATGGACCCAAGTAACACAATATTGAACATTAAACTAGTCCAGTTTCTGGCCATTTTAAAAAAACTGATTAGCACATGGTTCGAGTGTTGAGTGAACCTGGGGGTGGTCTTGAGGAGTTGGATAGGTCCCGAATAGGCCACAGGATGCGTTGGCATGGTGAGCAAGTTGACCTTGTATAAGGCTGTGCCAACACTGTAATTTTTAGGTAAATGCACATGGGTAGGTAAACTGGATCTGCAAGGACAGGCTGCTAGGGATAACGATAGTAGCTGTTTCCTATCCTGTCATGTTAAGGCAAAATTTGCTTAATTCAGCTTTTTTTGTCATGCATATCAGAACTTTAATAATACATAGTTTGTATTCTGGAACTTTATCGGTTGAAATACCATTGTTCATTTAGTAAAGCATATAGATATGTTCTCTGGGCGTGCACACCAGCACTTTAATTACTTGTATTGGTTTATACTGGAATAATTACAACTGGCTGCATTGTCACACTTTAAGAAATTATGGAGAAGGTCGGTGCTTGATCAGTCATCTCAAGTTACTTACCATCTGTATTTGGCATGTTTATCCACATAATTAGGAAGTGAAGTAAAAAAATGTGAAGGTCCATTAATAAGATGTGCATTGGCTGAGGTAGATGTATGATAACCTTCTAGATTGTTTTGTAATTGTTCTGTACTGTATGATTGAGTCATGTTTATGGTTTTAATTGACTAATGGGGAGAAGGTGTAGCCTGACGGATACAGCGGTGGACCTCGAAGTCGGGGAACCGGGTTCGAGTCTCGGCAACAATGCTCAACATGCTGTAATTCTGAGCAAATCACTTAATCTCCCCGTGCCAAATGAATGTGTCCTTGTGTAACTTAACTGGTGATATGTAAAGTGCTCTGATATTTGATATCTTCGGGTCTGGTTTGCGCTATGTAAAACTCTTTAAAAATATATATATATATATATTAATTATTATCAGTCTCGTTAGACTTAGTTTGAACTATCTCCAGTACGGAGAGGAGTCTCCAGATCAGAGGACAGTTTGGCACTAAGGTGCCAATATGAGTATTTGTGTGTCTTCATTCTTATGCCTCACATTCTCTTGCAACATTCTAGACTAATGCATATGCCGCTTGAGGCATTGGTCTCATGTAATCAGAGGCTGCATTCATCAAAGACTTTTGTGGCCATAACATTGGCCAAGCATGTAAGTGAAGTCGTGGGATTAAACACAATAGCTAATTTAGCCATGTTAAAGCAAAAGTTATTTAATTCTTCTTGTTGTGAAACAAAAATAAGGGGAAACTAATAAAGCCTTAGTTCCCAGAGAATTATGTACATGCGTCTCTCAAGTAGTCCCATCTTTACTTTTCCTTAGCAATGGGTGTCATCTCTGTATGTGGATCTCCTCCCACGAATGACAACCCTCAGAAGAAAGGACCAGGTAAGTTTTAGGTACCAAATATATTCTATTGCTTATTTCTAATCCTATTCCTTTTGACTGGGTAGTCTTTTCTTTCTTTACCCTGTAAGTTTCCTTATTTTTGGGTATGCTTAGATCCTAGTATCACGTCTGTTGTGGTATTTAGGGGCAAGTGTAGGTTTTTTTGTTTTCCTGCAGTTATCAATTTTCTATTTGGAGCAATGCATCACTTGCGTTAAGGCACCCACCTGGGCTAACCATAGTCCTCCTGGACTGTGGCGGGTTAGCAGGCTTAGGTAGGGGGCTCCATCAGACTTCCATCCAGGTCTCTTCCTCTCCACTGGAACCCTCTTTCTCTACAAACAGTTGTTCCGGATTCTCAAGTCTTCTGTGGTTTGTCATTCTCTGGATCCCTGGTAACTAAGCTGGTTTCAGCAGTATTGCAGTCCTACGTGGTTGCGTGCTCCCTCTGGGTGCTGGAGCCCTCAAAGGTTTTGTTGCTTTCATTTGCATTGTCATCCTGCAGTGCACTTGTTATGGGTCCTCCCTGCCAAATATTTTTTCCTTCGTTTCTTTTTATCTCCCTTTCATCTGCCTTTTTTTACCTGCTAATCTTCCTTCTCTCTCTCCATCCCTCTGTAGTCTAGCCTATATTCTACTTCTAGCTCATGTCATTTACCTGTTTTTTCCTCCAAACCATTTCAGAGTCCGGGCACATGTAGATGAACCACACTATGATCTGGGAACTGGCAAGTTAGCACCGCCACAGTAAGTGACCCTCAAACCATATAAATTGCAGAACCTCTCAGGGTGTTCCATAGAGTAGGTCTGTGGATTCCTCTCAGCTTTGCGTACACTCGAGTAATGAATGAAAAGATTGTCTTCTGAAATGTGTTTCCTTGTCGCTGTACATTCTTAGCTGAGGACAAATGACACAATCTGTACATCAGGCTTGCTTTGCACTTTTATCTGGAGAGAATCGAGGATTAGCGTTCTACTGACCATGTGCTTGTAACTTTGGATACCGCAAAGAAGCTGCTAAGACCGCCCTTTCTAGACAGTTACCATCAAGTATCATTTATTGCTACACTTCATGGTGTCCACAAACTGATCTTGGGTAAGATCCTATATATTAGGAGCAACAGTTACCATAAAGGTAACTTGATCCTTCTCTAGTCATAGGACCCCACTAGAGGACCTGTCAGAACTGCTCACTCTCCTCCTTTCCGTTAGGCTTGTCTCTCCAAAACTTGAGTCTCTGCCAACATCTGCAGAACCCCAAGTGCCATTTCAATTGGATCCAATCAGATATACCTACCTAGAGGGTGATTATGGGAGGTTGGGAAGATAGCTCATTGAGGCGGTGACTCATGGGTTCGGTTCACACCAGCTTAACTCCATGTTTCAGTCTTAGGAGGTTGATCCAAGGATTGCAAATCTTGATTGTCTATATGTATGTGTAGTATAGGGATTCCGATAGGGCCCTAAACATCACTACAAATCATTGGAGACTTGTACGGGGAGCGGGCGAGATTAGGAACATTGTAGGAGAGAGAATTTAAAGATGGGTCGGTAGATGGACAGACAATGGCAGACGGCGACCTCCACAGAAGCAGTCGGGGAGTGTTACACAAGGATGTATGTTGTTACAACGCACACTTTTACAACGCATGCACTTACAACGCATTTTTTACAACGCATAATCCATTACAACGCATGACATTACAACGCATGACACTACAACGCATTTTTAAAAACTACCTTTACAACGCATTTCCATTACAACGCATACTACCTTTACAACGCATACCATTACAACGCATAATATTAAATTGCATTTAAGGTAAGTATTAGATAGTATAGGGGTAAAAGTTACTTTTCTAACTCCAGGGGGTGCAACAGTAGGGTAAGTGTTGGATAGTATAGGGATAAAAATTACTATTCTAACTCCAGGGGGTGCAACAGTAGGGTAAGTGTTGGATAGTATAGGGGTAAAAATTACTATTCTAACTCCAGGGGGTGCAACAGTAGGGTAAGTGTTGGATAGTATAGGGGTTAAAATTACTATTCTAACTCCAGGGGGTGCAATAGTAGGGTAAGTGTTGGATAGTATAGGGGTAAAAATTACTATTCTAACTCCAGGGGGTACAACAGTAGGGTAAGTGTTGGATAGTATAGGGGTAAAAATTACTATTCTAACTCCAGGGGGTGCAACAGTAGGGTAAGTGTTGGATAGTATAGGGGTAAAAATTACTATTCTAACTCCAGGGGGTGCAACAGTAGGGTAAGTGTTGGATAGTATAGGGGTAAAAATTACTATTCTAACTCCAGGGGGTGCAACAGTAGGGTAAGTGTTGGATAGTATAGGGGTAAAAATTACTATTCTAACTCCAGGGGGTGCAACAGTAGGGTAAGTGTTGGATAGTATAGGTGTAAAAATTACTATTCTAACTCCAGGGGGTGCAACAGTAGGGTAAGTGTTGGATAGTGTAGTGTAATATTATGCGTTGTAATGGTATGCGTTGTAATGGTAGTATGCGTTGTAATGGAATGCGTTGTAAAGGTAGTTTTTAAAAATGCGTTGTAGTGTCATGCGTTGTAATGTCATGCGTTGTAATGGATTATGCATTGTAAAAAATGCGTTGTAAAGGTAGTGCGTTGTAAAAGTTGCGTTGTAAAGGTTGTTCCCCGTTACACAAGGATGCCGGGGTTGCGTAAAGAGATGAGTTTTCGGACCCTTCTTGGAGTGGAGAAGCATGGCTGCTTGTCGGTGTGGGAGGGAATGGAGTTCCAGATCATTAGTGATCATCAGGGGAAAGCCTAAAATGGCCTTTCAGAATGTTTATTGCAGAAGTACGCACTCAGACGCTGCAGGTGTTGCATTGCTTATTACAGACCGTTTTTTATGATTTGGCTTTGGTGACGTATACATTCCACACAGGTACAGATTATTCTCATTATCCATATAATTTATATAACATGCACGCCATAAGAATCTGAAATGTATTATCTGAATGAATCATTGGAAAGAATTATGTTATATTTGTATCTGCCTATTAACAATGAAATATACACCATTGTACATAATATCCCAACAGATTGGATATTCCTTGTAAACTGGAATAAGGATTATCTGAGTGATATGACATAGATTGCTTGAATGTAAATAATGTGTTAAACCAGGATCACT
Organism: Triturus cristatus; assembly: GCF_964204655.1. NCBI lineage: Eukaryota > Metazoa > Chordata > Amphibia > Caudata > Salamandridae > Triturus > Triturus cristatus. The sequence goes on along the minus strand of NC_140595.1, from coordinate 207,774,260 downwards.
TCTTGCACCTGTGCACTTCAAGCATTCATACGTGATGTTACGTGAATAGTGAGGAAAAACCATAAAATGTTGATGGGAGGAACGCTTGCATATAGTCTAATTCACTGGGACTCGCCCTGGGTAGCCTTCCAACCCATCATTTCTCGTCCACTGTGGTACTCTAGGCAGAGGCCCGCTTCACTCAGTTCAGTACTGCCCATGCTCCTCATGGGAACAGTCCATTTCATACTGCCCGGCCACACACCTCCCAGATGTAAACACAAGCAACCCCAGACCAGTTTTAACCATATTAGGCCTCATCAGGTGTAGCTTGGATCCTGTGGCACAGCGAGCAAAAGCCACTTGGTCTGAGGTTGCTCGTATTCCCATCTTGTGCTCTCAAGCATCCATTGGCAATATAATATGACCAGTGAGGTGCCACACGGATCAGTCCTCACTCCTGTGCTCTTCAAGCATCCATTGGTGATATTATATGACTAGTGAGGTGCCCCAAGGATCACAAGCCACTCCTGCGCTTGTCAAGCATTCATAGGTGATACTAAGTGAATAATGAGATACCACGAGGTCACTCCTTGGGCCTGTGCTCTTCAAGCATTCATATGTGATACCACCTGAATAATGAGGTACCATGAGGTTCATGCATCTCCTGTGCTCTTCGAACATTCATAGATACTACTTGAATGAGCTAGCACAAGGTTCTCTTCTCGCTCATGTGCTCTTCAACCATTCATGTGTGATACTACCTGACTAATGAGGTACCACGAGGATTACTTCTCACTGCTGGGCTCTTAAAGCATTCATAGGTGATACTACCTGAATAATGAAGTACCATGAGGTTCATGCCTCTCTCCTGTTCTCTTCGAACATTCATAGATCCTACCTGAATGAGATAGCATGAGGTTCTCTTCTTGCTCATGTGCTTTTCAAGCATTCTTAGCTGATAATACATAAATAATGAGCTACCACGAGGTTTACGCCTGGCTCTTGTGCTCTTCAAGCATTCATAGGTGATACTACCTGAACAATGAACCACAAGGTTCACACCTCGCTCCTGTGCTCTTTAAGCATTCATGGATAATATTGCATGAATGACGAGATATCACGAGGATCAGTCCTCACTCCTGTGGTCTTCTAGAATTCATAGGTGATACTACCTGAATAATGAGTCACCACGAGGATCAGTCCTTGTTCCTGTACTCTTCAAGCATTCATAAGTGATACTACGTGAATAATGAGATACCATGAGGATCAAGTCTGGCTCCTGGGCTCTTCAAACATTATTAGGTGATACTATGTGAATAATGAGATACCACGAGGTTCACGCCTCGCCCCTGTGTACTTCAAGCATTCATAGGTGATACTACGTGAATAGTGAGATACTACGAGGTTCATGCCTCGCTCATGTGCTTTTCAAGCATTCTTAGCTGATACGTGAATAATGAGATACCACGAGGTTCACGCCTGGCTCTTGTGCTCTTCAAGCATTCATAGGTGATACTAACTGAATAATGAGGTACCACGAGATCTGATAGAGACTACTAGTCGCAGATTCCTTAACGTAGAATAATCCCCAGGCGTGAGACTGGATCTGGAATTTTTTTGCCACAGCATCTCTGTACGCCGGGGGCGGTACCAAGCGACCCCGCCCTGACATCGTCCGCGGACCTGACGTCAGCGAGGTCACATAAGTCCCACCCTGGCACGCTGACGTCAGTTTCCTTCTTTTCCGCGTGCGACGCGGATCCAAAGTGTGCTCCTTGGCCTGTTTTCAGGCCTCTTTAGCGACCTTGAGTTGGGAACAGTGTGCAGTGCCTTCGGGCTTCAAGACGTGTGCTTCTTGTGCACGTCAGATGTCGGTGACAGACCCTCACACTATTTGTATGTGGTGTTTGGGTGAGCACCATGACTCTACGGACTGCAAGGCTTGTCAGCACCTCAAGCCGAAGTCCCGGCGAGAGCACCGGATGAAATTGCTGTCAGCCCGCTTGTCCAGGTCGGACTCGTCGCAGCGTCCGTCTCCTTCCCCAGACGTGTCCAGGGGCCGCCGTTTCGGGCTGCGGCATCGCCCTTTGCCGAGGCCCCATGGACATCGTTCACCCACCGGTAAGTCTTACAGCTTGCCGCCGAGGCCTTGTCCTCCTTCGGCAGAGGGCGCCGGTTCCTCCCGGGAGGTCCATCCTCCCCGTCACCACCCTATCCGCCGTTTCCCGGCGTAGGGGCGAGGAGGCCCCAGATGGCAGCCTACGCTATGGCTCTGCAGGCTTCCTTGGGCCCTATTCCTCCTCTTCCTTTTCCTGCGACGTCCACGGATCCCTCGCCGTGCGCGGGGCCTTCGGCGGACTCGCCAGCGGCTTTGTCCCCGGCGCCGACGAGCTCGGCTTCAGGTTTTGGAGGTGTGGTGCTGTTGATGTGTGGCCTTAAGAGGTTCCCCTCTTCGGCCCATGGCGTGTCTGCCTCGCCGCAAAGCCCCGCAGGGTTCCCTGCGGTGTCGCAGGAGGTCGCCGGGACATGCGGCTCGTCCCCAAGTCCCCCTCGATCCTCTGGGCAGGCGGCTGTCTTCCCGGAAGTCAAGCCGCCGCCTCTCCGGCGTCAGCGGCTCTCCTCCCCGGCACTTGCGGCGCCTCGGGTGGACGCCAGGACCAGGGGCGCTTCCCTGGGCCCCTCTCGGTCCTCGGCGCTGGCGGCTACCTCGTCGGGGTCGAGCCGGTGCCTTTTCGGCGCCGTTCATTGGCTGTTTTGGCTCTGACCCCGCCCCCCACTTCTGTGCGGCACGTGGTGGTGGAGGTCGACTCGACGCCCCTGGTGGACACTTCGGCGCTGGTCGAGGACTCACCGGTGCCTGTGGTGGACTCTCTGGCGCCATCCCGACATCGGATAGTCTACTCTTCTCCGGAGGGCTGTCGTCTCCTGTTCACCAGAGACTGGGTGCAGCATCGTGGCCTTTTTTCCGGCAGACTCCAGGGTGGGCTCTATGCCGTCTCCACGTCCACAACCCCCAGAACCGCTCTTTCGCTCCCTGCAGTTGTCTGCCTTGCAGGCTTCTCTGCCCTCTCCAGAGGCCCCTGAGGTCCCCCTCTCGTCCGTGGGTCTGCCATCCTACAGGGGGTGGTCTTTTCTCCCTCCAGCGGGACACGGGGACGGACGCCTTAGCTTGTAGCCCTTGCCCATGGAAGAGTTGCTTTCTCCCCCACGACGCCCTACGAAGGCGAGTGTGGCCTTTGTCTGGGCCATTTTCACGGCCACTGGCATTTTGCAGATGGGCAATCCGGTCGCTCCACTTCCTACGGACCACTTATTGGAGGTTCTCCACCAGGGCTCTGGTGGAGGGAAGCCGCTTCTCCCATTTGAAGCGTCGCTCCACAACTCTCTTCTGGGGGCCTGGTGGCACCCTGCCACAGGGGATCCGGTGCCTCACCCGCTCCTTCACCGTCACCGTCTTGCTCCGCAAGATCCAGTCTGCCCTTTTTCCCACCCGTCTGCCGAGGGCCCTGTCCTGCGGGCTGCTTTTCCTTCCTTGCCTTCAGTGCTGCTCCCACTGTCGCGGGAGGTCCGGTGGCTGGACTCCTGGGGGTGTAACATTTTCAACTCCACTAGCGCTGCTCTGCGCGCACTCAACACGCTTTGTGTGTTGGCCAGGGCTACTTCCGACTTGTCCCTTCTGTCTCGCGCCCCCCCCAAAGGATGCCCGCGCAGACCTGCGGCACCATGTGCGGGATGGGCATGAGTTAGCTACATTCATTCTCCGTTCGGCCTTGGATGTCTCTGATTCCCTCGGCCGCGCTATGGCGAGTTCGGTGGCCCTCCATGCTTGGTTGCGGGATGGTGGCTTTCCGGAGAATGTTCGGGAGCGTCTTGTGGATTTACCTTTTGATGGGACTTTGTTGTTTCACACCAACGCGGACTCCGCTATTCAGAGACTCCTTGCTGGGCTCCGCCCCCCTCCCTCTCTGTAAGCTTCGGTTGGGCGTTCCTTCGGCGTCTTATGGGGCGCGGTTATCCCACCTTTCTCTTTGGGGCCTTATGTTTTGGTTGGCCCGTTGTGTGCTGTGTGCTGCTTGGGGTGCCTTCAGGGCCCTTCAGTTGGCCCCTCTATTCTTTTGGCTGCTGGTTCAGCCCCTCAGTTTGTGGTGAATGTTTTTGCTGTTAAGTGCAGATGTATAGGTCCTCAGGTTGGACCCTTTATGTCTTTTTGGGCTGATTGATAAGCCATCTGTGGTGTTTTCCACAGGTCTTTTCGGTTCTTGTTTTCTGCTGCGGGTTTCCCTAAAAGGTGTTTGGCTGCTTGGTCAGCCGTCTGTGGTGCTTCCCACAGGTCCTTTCTGTTTTTTCTTTTTTTTTTTTTTTTTTTTTTAAAACCTTTATTACAATTTCAGAGAAATACAAGTATGGGCCTACAACCAACAGGCCGGCCGCTAAAATGCAGTATAACCCAAGGCGCAGCTGAACATTCACATCGATGAAGCAACAAAAAAGGGGTCACTGGAGGGTTAATCATCGCAGTCGGTCGCAGCCGCAGTCCATAAACAAACAAGAAAGGTTTCATATTTTAAGGAAACGAAAAACAACAAATACACAAGGCAGAGGAAATTAATAGCAGTAGCATGTGCCCCTCGTATCGAGGGAATAATCCAACCCGGGTAGACAGAGGGGGGGGGGGCAAGGCCGAAGAAACCAAATTCGCATGTCGCAGGAGCATATAGGAATGCGCGGGCTAGGGAGATAGAACGGCATCTATCTCACGCATCTGAGGCGGGGCGCATATACCTCCACGATAGGAGTTCCAGGGACCCCACACCTTAATCCACTTCCCAGGCTTGCCTCTCGCCACATACACCGTTTTCTCTCTGAACATGCACCAGTCCATGTGTTCTTTCCACTCGGAGACCGTGGGTGGCCTCTGGGAGCCCCACAATCGTGCAATGTCACGCTTCGCTACCATATAGCCCAGAGTCACCCATTGCGTCTGCGTCACATTGTAATCAGTCGGCTCCCAGACATTCAGCAAACATCTTCGTGCCTCCGGCAACAAGGCAACATGCGTGACTTCTTCTAACACCGCATGCACTCTGCACCAAAACCGAGTCACCTCCGGACACTCCCACAGGATATGGAGGAGGTCCTTTCTGTTTTTGACCTCTGCTGCGGGTTTCCCTAAGAGGTGTTTCCCTGTTTTTTTTGTTCAGGGATGATTCATACCTGAAACCTTAAGCTAGGCGGCCGTGGATACCTTCTCAGGTTCCCTGCGTTTTCCTGGCTTCCAGTATACCACTTGGTGCGGTCTCTCTCTCTCTCTCTCTCTCTCTCTCTCTCTCTCTCTCTCTCTCTCTCTCTCTCTCTCTCCCGCCCTTTTTTCTTTAGGGTGCCTTCCCTCTTTGCCTCTCGATCGCCGGACCGACCTTTGTCATGCTAATTACAGTGTTGTTTCTTGGTGTTTCCACCTAGTTCTCCGCCGTTTCGGCCGGGGCCTGTCTGCAGTGTGCTCTGAGGGGACTGGTTCTCCTGGTGCTCTCCTGTGTTCTGGTTGCCGGCTTTCGGTCGGTGCTGCCTTTCTCTCTTTCTCTTGGGCCGGCCCGCTTCTATTCGGGCGTCGATGGTGCTCCTCGTCTGGTGCTCGGCTTGTTCTGAGCTGCTGCTCATAGTGTTTGTCGGCTGTCAGCTGCGCGCGCCTGGTAGTTTTGGTTCCCCTCCGTGGGCCTCGCAATGTCAGCGTGTGCTCCTGTCCCTTGCTTGTTAGAGCTTTGTGCGTCTGTGTCTTCTTTCTCACGTCTGCGCTTCTCGACTGTGGAACCGTTCAGGCCTTGTTCCCGGCTTCAGGATAGACACCCATTCAGCTGTCCCCTTCGCTGTGTGTGTGTTCTTCTAGGGTGGGCTCTGCCTCCGTTCCTCCTCTTTTCTTTGGCTTTGAGGGTTCTTTCTTCCTCTTACTCGCGGGGTACCTTCTGCCCCTCCGGGGTTTCTGGCGATCACCCTTTGCTTCTCGGGTACGCTTGTGGTTCCTGGCCTTCCCTTCTCCTTGCTCATGCTTACTTCTGCTTGGTGGGGGCTGAGCCGTCTTTCCTGCCCCCATGACACATCCCCTGTTGGGGCACTGTGTTCTTCCAAGCTGGTGGAGTTCTTTCGCAGACCATCCTCCCCTCTGGGTATGGCTAGGGTATCTATTCTACGTTAAGGAATCTGCGGCTAGTAGTCTCTATCCGATGTACAAGTTACTTACCTTCGGTAACGATGTATCTGTTAGAGGCGATTCTAGCCGCAGATTCCTTCATGTCCCGCCCTTCCTCCCCATTCTGCGAGGACCCTTCAGCTTGGTCTTCTGCACTCGCCTCCCTCTGGGTGGCTTTGTCTTCTGTGGGTGCTCTCTTTCTCTTCCTCCCTGGCGGGATGCTTTGTTCTCTTTATTTGTTCCACTCCTTCCTTTCTGGTACTTGGTCGGTAGGTTCATATGTACTGTTGCATCCCTGCACCCTGGTTCTTCCAGTGTGGGGCCTACTCATAATCTTCTCCCTTTCTTTTTTCATTGCTTGGGGTTTCTGACTCCTCTGCAATCCTCTGGGTTGGGGTCTCTTGGCTGTGCCCCAGCCCTTCGCTTTTTACAGGGGTTACAACACTCCTTGCTGGTGTTGTCTTGGGATAATTTGTCGTTCCTCATATGTTCTGGACTTGTTGCCCTTCACTGTTATAGGTTGTGGTTGCTGTCGTCTGCCCTGACATTTTTCACATGTTTTCCTGTCTCCAGGGGGGATATCGCCTGCGGGGTTGATTCTCAGAGCGGTGCTCTGCTCCTTACTTTCCATGGCTTTCAGTAATGCAGTGCTTGGCACTGTCCATAATGGTGCTGTTCCTCACCATTTGCTTCTTCCCTTTTTGTTTCACTGATTTTTTTCGCACACTGTTCCCATACTTTCAAAGTTTTGTTGGTGATGGCTCCGCGTTGTGGCGTGGAAAAGTTCTCCGAAGCAAACTGACGTCACCGCGCCGGGGTGGGACTTATGTGACCTCGCTGACGTCACGTCCGCGGACGACGTCAGGTCGGGGTCGAGTGGTACAGAGATGCTGTGGCAAAAAAAATGTGGATCCAGTCTCAACCCTGGGGGTAATTCTACGTTAAGGAATCTGCAGCTAGAATAGTCTCTACCAGATGCATCGTTACTGAAGGTAAGTAACTTGTACTTTCATGCCTTACTCCTAATGCTCTCCAAGCATTCATAGTTGATAGTACGTGAATGAGATACCACGAGGGTCACTCCTCACTCCTATGCTCTTCCTCTTTGGCAGTGCAAGTTTCCCTGTCCTGTACAGCCAATCTACCTCAACCATATCTTGAAGAAGAAGTAAGGGTCCATTATCGTTAGATCACTGGCGTCCCTACAAGGGCATTTTCTAAGGGCGCCAGTGATTGCTTTCAGGAACATCCACTCAATTTACACACCACAAAAGAAGGAATTAGATGGCAAAGGTGAACTGCCCATATCTACTAGGTTGTGCAGGCCTAGACTATGAACAAAGACTTGCCAATCTCATCCTAAACCTGAGAGTCATCAAGGCCACTGGTACGTGTGTACATAATTGAAACTGGCTACGCGTTGGAGAAGAGCATCTGTTTTAAATCCTAGGATTGATGAATGCTTGTAGAAGAACAACTCTGACGGCTCATATTTATAGTTCCTGCTGCTGTAACCAAAGGTCTGAAACAGAAATTAGTTGACCATCATTGCAGCTAAAATTCAAATAGAGTGAAACCGTTTCAAGTGAGAGAAATATTTGTTTCATCGAAATTGACGGCCACAAACAGCCCAAATTAATGTTTTTTATATATGCACTGTCAGCTGCTACAAGACTTCGTGTAAGGCATAAACGGGGTCTAATAAATGGATTCTTTGGATTCGGACATGTGCGCTCTGGGTGGCTCTGCCCTCCTGATGTCTTCTGCCTCCAGGTGTTGCATGATCTTCTCAAGTGGCAAAGGATAAGCCACATCCAATTCTTCCTCCGGCACTTTGAAGGCTTTGGCAATGTAGGTCTCCATGAGTGGAAAGTCTATATAGTGATCCACAGCCGTGATGGCAGTCCTGAGATCATCCACTTGCACCTCTCTGTAAAACAGAATTGCGAAATATGATTAAACAGAATTCAGTGGTGCGGACCACTCTTTATACTGCAGCGTCCATCTTGGATGAGGGGCACAGCTACCAGTGATGCAGAGGCACCACTTCAAGTCGTCTGCTCTGCATACTGTAAACACAGCCAGCATGGGCCCTAGCATGGTTTACTCTTGGGGTAGGGGTGTGCAAGATGGAGTTACTACTAAGGACGGAAAAGAGAAATGAGAGAAGAGAGAGGAAAATAATTAACTAACTGGAAAGAAGGAAAAGAGAGGAAAAAGTGAAAGAAAGGGAGGAGATAAAGACGAGCAAATAGAATAGGAAAGAAGAGGAAGGGACAAAAAATGGATGTTGTAGGAAGAGGAAGGAGATGGAAGATACAGAAGTCAAACCAAGATACAGACGTAAGAGAAAGGGTGGTGTGGAAAGAGAGAATAGGAAGAATAAGAGGAGGTTAGGGAGACAAGGGTAAGATATAGATACATGAGAAAGGATGTGAGGCAACTGAGGGAGAGAGGAAAAGACAAAGGAAAGGGAAAAATTACGAAAGAAAAAATGAGAAAAGAGAGGAGGCGAATGCGTGAATGGGGAAAAGATACAAGGAAGCAATAGGGAGCTGAAGGGACAGATGAGGGGGAATGGAGAGAACGAGGATACAGAGACAGATAGGTGGAACGAAGAGCTCTGTAGTTATCATTACTGCAGCCAGGTCAGTAACACCTTGGTCCAACGGTGTGAGGGTAACACTGCACCCCAGTTATGGCTATCTTTTACCAAAGAACCAGATAGAGCGAGTGGCAGTTTCCTTTCTTGCATTAGGGCCATGACACCCCTGCTTTGCCACTGTCTTGGGTATCAGCCTATTGTGCCAACACTCCCAAAGTAGCATAACATTCTGTGTAAAATAACAACACAAACTTGAACAAACACTGTACTATTCATGCTCCAGGCCCTCTATAGCATTGCATTGCAGTGCGCGATCTTCGACAAATCATCTACTGGTTAGCGGCCAATATTGTAGATGTATTTAAACACACTTAGATCTGGTTAGAAGAACAGATCAAATTAAAAGTGTATAGGAGTGGGGTATTAAGGGAAGTCCTTATAATATCTACTAGAAAACATGAATGATCACTGAATGATTTTTAGGTCTCGCCTGAGCCAGCGCTTTAGCGCTGCTCTCGCGAGAGCTTTTGTAAAAGGGGGATTTGGAAGTGCAAACCAGTGCTTTCAGGCCGCCAACTACAGTGCATGTGCGCCGGGCGCGCGCACCATTTGGCAGCCTGCGTGATCATTTCGGGGCCGCTTTGATGTTCTCAGTGAGCCGCGCAGCCACTGAGAACATCAAAGCGGCCGCGAAAGTGCACACCATATGCTCTGCTCGCATCTCCCTCCTCCCTTTTCGTCACTACTCATGAGAATAAACAAAGAAAATTCACACCATTTGTGCAGCTCACTTTGAAGCTCCAGCCCGCTTAGAGGTGCCTCATGGCCAACGAACTATTAGTTGTTTTTGCTTTGAATGCTTGTACTTATGGTTCTGACATTCTAATAGTCTACACACGACTACATGTCCCAGAAAGCAAAGCAAAAACATTGGTTAGATGAGTAACATACACAGCGTCTTTTTGTCCATCCTAAACTCTCCCCTCCTCACATTCCTAGTTCTCCCTCACTCAATGCCCGTCCATTTTAATGACGTGTCAATTCACCTGAGCCTTTCCTTGTCTCGACCCTCTTCTCTCCCAGCCCTCGCCACTCCCTTAGTGATACGGACGTACATGGGGAGGACTGCACTTGCGTGTGGACACAGCGCAGTCTCAATAAGCAGATTACAAAACCTCCACTGGCGAAGCGCAGCTCTAAATCCCGGTGATCTGATTGTTTTTGTAGTCTGAAAGCGCCGCCTGCAAGGGCAGTGCAGGCCCGACTCGCCCAAACGTGGGGATGACGCACGGCGAGAGACCCCGACCTGGCTGCTGACATCACACCAGAGCCGCGCCCCTCTTGGGAAAGACTGGTCACTGAGAAAGAGGTTGTGTCCGATCCCTGACAATAACAACACATACATCCAAAGAACCCCCTAGCATTACAAGGATCTGCTGTTGGTTATGTACAGGTTTTCAGGATAGGATAGCGTTTGGAAGCTCGTTGGGGTATCAGTGCACTTTACAAAAGACATGAGCATTAGTTGGGAATTATCATTTAAGCCATAATCAGTATGCAGTATTTTTTAAAGCAGTACCGAGGTAAATTCAGTAAGAGATAGGCCCTTTATTACGCAAAATCAATTTATTTTTGTTTTATCTGTTTATATTTTATGTTGCTTGCACAGTTAGGCGGTAGTTCATTTATTAGTCATGTTCAGCACTCCAGATATTTCCTGTAAAAAGCCGATGCCTATAATAGGTAAAGTTAAACTACATGTACCAGCATTCATAGTGAACTGATTGGAAAAACAGTCTAGTGGCATTATAATAGCTGTCCAGTGGCTACATCCAGACCTGGCATGTTAGACACAGAGCTCGACATGGACGGGATTGTTGCCTCGTACTTAGAGTGGTAAACGTCAAAATCCACACTGCAAAGGATCCAATGTTGTCATATTTGACATTGGCTTTCAGTGGAACTACTTTTATCTTCCCTGACAAATCGACCTTCGATTTGCATATAAAAAGACCACTGCAGGTTGATTGTTAAATCTGAATGTGCCCTTTGCTTATTTTTCTCTTCTTTTCCTTATTATTGTATTTAGTGGTGTGCTTTGCTGTTTCTTTTAGTTTTTGTTTTTAAACGTGTATTCTGCCGCCCTTCACCCAAAGACACATTGACCTTGTGTCTTCTCTCCGTGGCAGTATGTCCGGTCATTCAGGACTGCACACTCTGTTCCCTGTCTAACTGGGTGTAGAATCTGTAGACAACACCAATAAGCCAGAAATACACGAACACACCCTGTAACACAAGCATTGGCATAACCAATAGGTCTTCCTGTTAATATGAACCAGAAAACATGCACTATCACAGAATTAATGTTATGTTTCCTCATACCATCAACCGAAAACATACATGATCACAAAATGAATGTTATGCTTCCTGTTACCATCAACCAGAAAACATGCATGATCACAAAATGAATGTTATGCTTCCTGTTACCATCAACCAGAAAACATGCATGATCACAAAATAAATGTTATGTTTCTTGTTACTATCAACAGAAAACATACATGGTAACAGAATGAATGTTATGTTTCTTGTTACTATCAACAGAAAACATGCATGGTCACAAAATAAATGTTATGTTTCTTGTTACTATCAACAGAAAACATGCATGGTAACAGAATGAATGTTATGCTTCCTGTTACCATCAACCAGAAAACATGCATGATCACAGAATTAATGTTATGCTTCCTCTTACCATCAACAGAAAACTATGTATGATCACAGAATGAACGTTATGCTTCATGTTACCATCAACAGAAAACATGCACGAACACGGAATTAATATTAAGCTTCCTGTTACTATTAACCAGAAAATATGCACGATCACAGAATAAATATTAAGCTTCCTGTTACCATCAACATTAAACATGCACAATCAGAGTGAATGTTATGCTTCCTGTTACCATCAACAGAAAACTTGCGATCACAGAATGAATGTTATGCTTCCTGTTACTATCAACCAGAAACTATCTATGATCACAGAATGAATGTTATGTTCCTGTTACTATCAACCAGAAACTATGTATGATCACAGAATGAATGTTATGTTCCTGTTACTATTAACCAGAAACTATGTATGATACACAGAATGAATGTTATGTTCCTGTTACTATTAACCAGAAACTATGTATGATCACAGAATGAATGTTATGTTCCTGTTACTATCAACCAGAAACTATGTATGATACACAGAATGAATGTTATGTTCCTGTTACTATCAACCAGAAACTATGTATGATACACAGAATGAATGTTATGTTCCTGTTACTATCAACCAGAAACTATGTATGATACACAGAATGAATGTTATGTTCCTGTTACTATTAACCAGAAACTATGTATGATCACAGAATGAATGTTATGTTCCTGTTACTATCAACCAGAAACTATGTATGATACACAGAATGAATGTTATGTTCCTGTTACTATTAACCAGAAACTATGTATGATCACAGAATGAATGTTATGTTCCTGTTACTATCAACCAGAAACTATGTATGATACACAGAATGAATGTTATGTTCCTGTTACTATTAACCAGAAACTATGTATGATCACAGAATAAATGTTATGTTCCTGTTACTGTCAACCAGAAACTATGTATGATCACAGAATTAATGTCATGCTTCCTGTTACTGTCGACCAGAAACTGTGTGGGATCACACATTAAATGTTATGCTTCTTGTTGCTATCAACAGAAAACATGCATGATCTTAGAATGAATGATACGCTTCCTGTTTTCGAATGTGTTTTTAATGGAAGATAAGGAGGCATGCATTTCCAAGTGACACATGAAGAGTATGAGGAATTCATTGACAAGCTGTTAGAATTTGTCATGTTATACACAGTTTTATATATAGTACAAATGCAGATGCGAGGAGCGTAATATACTTTGTGTGAAGTGTGGAGCGGGCCATCACACTTAAAAATCTGTTTGTGAGTGGAGTTTTAAATGCGTGCAATACTTGTAATTCTGCAACTGAGTGACCATTCATGGAGTTTACCCAAAAGGGTTAGTGTAATCTCTATGCAAGGAAAATGTTTACTTAAAACAGACTCTGGATAGGTTTGGGCACCTTCTTTCATTTGTAGTATAATGATCTGAGAGAGACTATTAGTTATAGACAGCTTACCTTAGAATTACCCCCAGGCGTCTGGATCCCGAGAATTTTTCTCTTAGCAGTACCCCTGCGTGTCGGTTGGTGGCGTCGTCGACTCTGCGTCAGTCATCAGCGTGGTCGACGAGATGATGTTGCGGTGCCTACTTAGAAGCCGCCCCGCTCGCTGACGTCAGTTCTTTCTTTTCCGCACCAGCCTAGCGCAGATCCGGAGAGAGCTTGCCCCTTTGTCAATTTTTGACTAAACTTTTTCGACTTTTGTCGACGTCTATTTTTTCGAGTCTTCGACTCCTGGTGCGCAAGAGTTGTCCCATCGTCAGACTGGCAACATGCCTTGTGACTCCTGTCACAAGCTGATGTCCGAGACGGACGCGCACCTCGTGTGCCTCTGGTGCCTGGAGCGCGACCATGACCCGAAGTCATGCTCCGACTGTTGGGCCATTAATCCAAAGTCTTTGCGGGAGCGGTCCTGAAAGCTTTTGCAGGCCCGGCAGTTAGCTCTGTGTCGTTCCCGGTCTTGCTCGAGGGGAAGGTCTCGCGACCGGTCGCGAAGCCATCAAGCCTCGTCCAAGTCTTCGTACTCTTCGGGTAAGTCGAAGCACAAGAAGAAGGCGAAGAAGCACCGTCGCTCTTCGCCTTCCCCCGTCGGAAGTCTGACGTGACGCGGTACCCGGAGCGTCGTCACTGTAAGGCTCCAGTGCCTGACTTAGGTACAACTCTGAGCTTCCCTCCCTTTCTGGGAACCGAGGCATCCCCTGTCCAGCTTCGTACGTTCTACGAAGCCCTCCACCGTGTGTTTGGTCCGCCCGACTCCACCGGAGCACCTTCGGACCCCGCGGAGCCAGTTGGGGGCCCTGGGCCTTCGATGCCGGCGGCTTCGGCCCTGAGAGCCCCCGTGGATCCAGGTATGGATCCGAATCGACGCTGGTCGACCTTACTCAACCTTCCCTGAGTTGGACCCAGAGTCGGCCGACGCCAGAGCTTACTTTTGTTCCCTTGTTCATCCCAGGTGTTCCCTATAGCCCTGAGGGTGGTGATAAGGACTGGGAGGGGTCCCTGGACCCTTTGACAGACCAGATAGAAGAACCGAACTGGAGAGAGGAATTGGGTGACACCAGTGGTCTGGATACCTCACTATACCTTGGCATGCTTTCTTCCCCTACCGTGGCTACGGAGGAGGGAGCGTCCTATGCAGTGGTGGTGCATAGGGCAGCTGAGGCCTTGGGCCTGGAGCGCCCTACAGTGGCAGTCAGGACTAACTTCCTGACAGAGCTGCTTCAACCGGAGGCAACTTCCTCTGAACCCCTCTTGCCCTTCAATGAAGCCCTCACAGATGTCTTTCTGGGCACTTGGTCCAAGCCCAGCACAGGGTCTCCTGTGGAACGGACGACTGCCTGCTGCCGCCCTGCTCCGGGCAATCCCATTTTCCTCACCCAACACCTGTCCCCAAGAGCTTTGTGGTCCAAGCTTCTTCTTCCAAGGGCGCATTCCCTTCCGCACCTCCTGACAGGGAATCCAAGAAGCTGGATCATCTTGTAAAGCCCACGTTATCTACTTCCAGCTTAGCACTGTGGTCCATGAATACCGCGTGCCTCTTGGGCCGATACTCCCATACCATCTGGTGCCGCCTCAGTGCCCGGAGGAGGCCCGGGCGGTTCTCTCCCAAGCCATGGCAGACTGGAGTGACGCAGCAAAATGCACAATCCGATGTGGACTGGTCATCACTGACTCACTGGGCAGACCGTTTGCCACGCGGGTAGCCCTTCAGTGCTACGTCTGGTTGAGGACGTTTGGGCCTTCGGAGGATGTTCAGTTAATTCTGCTGAATATGACCTTTGAAGGCCGCCGCCTTATTGGTGACAAGGCAGACTCTGTGCTGGAGTGCTTTAAGGATTCTCGAGCTACGGCCAGATCCTTGGGCCTCGCTGCGTCCTCCCATCCACCACAGTCTGCCTTTCACCCCTTTCGTGGCTACAGAAGGGCCACCCCACCACTTCTGGCCTAGTCCAGCCACTAGGCCACGCAAGCTGCCCAGCCTCTGAGTGGACGCAGACTTGGGACCCAGTGACGTGGGTCTGGGAACCATCGGGCGGGCCTGTCAACCCGTCCCCCCCCCCCCCCTTGCAGCAGCCTCCAAACCTAGTCTGACATTTCAGGCCCATCAGTGGCCAGTGGATGGCAGGATTTGCCATCACCTCCCCCACTGGCAATACATCACGTCAGATAAGTGGGTTTTGCAGATAGTCCGAAGGGGCTACTCCCTACCCCTCGAGAATACCCCTTCCTCAATGCCACAGTCCTCGGATCGCATTTTGGAGGATCATTTGGCACTGCTCTGCCAGAAAGTCTTAGCTCTCTTGGCCAAGGGAGCTATCGAGAGGGTTCCTGCACCAGAAGTAGGTTGTGGTTGCTATTACCGTTACTTTCTGGTGCCCAAGATGGACAAAGGCCTGCGTCCTATCCTAGACCTCTGGGCCCTCAACCGCTTCCTCCAGAAAAAGAAGTTCAAAATGCTAACCTTGGCTCAGGTACTATCTGCCCTTGACCCTGGAGACTGGATGGTGACTTTGGGCTTGTAGGACGCTTATTTCCACATCCCCGTTCAGCCAGCCCACAGACGTTACCTACGGTCAACGGTAGGCTACAAGCATTTTCAGTTCACCGTGTTCCTCTTCGGCCTTACCAGTGCCCCTCGGGTGTTCCCGAAAGTGATGGCAGTGATCCGAGCTCATCTGCGCATATCAGGGGTCCAAGTCTTCCCCTAACTCGACAACTGGCTGTTGAAGGCGGACTCGCCCCAGGCTGTCGTCTCCCACCTCCAGACTACGACGGACCTCCTGCATTCGCTGGTGTTCACTATTGACGTGCTGAAGTCACATCTGACTCCCTCTCAGTGGTTCCCTTTCATTGGAAACTGTTCTGGACACAGTCCAGTTTCTGGCCTATCCTCCCAAACAGGGAGTCCAGGATTTTTTTTAGATAGAATACGATGTTTCAGCCTATATCACGGATTTTGGCGAGAATTACTCTGAGGCTGCTGGGCCTCATAGCCTCCTGCATCCTGCTGATGGATCATGCCAGATGGCATATGTGGGCTGTGCTGTGGGACCTGAAGTTCCAATGGGTGCAGCATCAGGGAAATCTTTCGACCACGTCCAGATCTCAGAGGGAACTGCATAACAACTGAAGTGGTGGTTAACGAACCAGGATCGGGTCAGAGACAGATCCCTCTCCCTTCCCCAACCAGAACTCATGGTGGTGACCGATGCATCACTCCTGGGATGAGGCGGCTATTCGGGAGAGGCGGAGATCAGAGGAGTCTGGTCTCCGGCAGAGTCTGGGCTCCATATCAACCTGCTGGAGCTCCGGGCGATTTGCTTGGCACTAAAGACATTCCTTCCCTCCCTCAAGGGGAAGGCAGTGCAGGTGTTCACAGACAACACCACGGCCATGTGGTACTGCAACAAACGGGGCAGGCAGGGTCGTGGACCCTTTGTCAGGAGGCTCTTCACCTTTGGACATTTCTGGAACATCCGATCATGACCCTGGTGGTTCTACACCTGGCAGGTTCTCTGAACACCAGGGCGGACAAACTCAGCCGTCGATGCCTGGTGGATCACGAATGGCGTCTTCACTCAGAGGTGGTGCAATGTCTCCTTCAGCAGACAGGAGAGTCTTGGTTAGATCTGTTGGTCACCGAAGAGAAGGCGAAATTTCAGCTGTTTGTGCATTGGAGTTTCCAAGGTGGCACTCGCTCAGCGTCACTTTTCATCGCGAGTGGAGTTGCGGCATCCTGTACGCCTTTCCGCCTGTACCACTTCTGCCCCGAGTGCTGAAGAAGATCAAGCGCCACCAGGCCCAAGTAATTCTTGCGGCACTGGACTGGGCATGAAGAGTCAGGTACCCCGAGCTCCTGCGCATGGCTATAGATCCTCCGATCAGACTGCCCCTCCGGGAGGCTCTTCTGTAGCAGCAGCAGGAGACAGTCCTCCTCTCTAACCTGTCCAGCCTCCACCTCCTTGCGTGGAGATTGAGCGGCAACAGTTGACAGCTTTTGACCTTCCTCTCGAAGTCTGTAATGTCATCATAGGCAGCCAGACTTCCCAACAATAAGACGGTACACACCTGTCAATAAAACAAGTTTGTGGCATGGTACACAGCAAAGGTTGTGGATCCCCTTTCTGAGGTTCTTTTGTTACTTCTCTCTTTGGCCCAGCAGGGCTCTGCCCGTGGCACTCTTAAGGGCTACCTGGCAGCCATTTCTGCTTTTCTTTGGCTCCCAGATCAGCTCTCTTTGTTCAAGTCCCCTATTGTAAGTAGGTCCTTTAAAGACATTATTCATCTTTGCGCTTCTTCACAACTGTCCTCTTAGGCTTCTCAGCCTGAAGACTACACTTTCTTGTCGCCATCATCTCTGCTCGCAGAGCGAGAGACCTTCAGGCTCTTTCTTTTAAGCCCCCTTTCTTCTCGGTCCATTCGGACAAAGTGGTGCTTTGAACGAGGCCCTTGTTCCTACCTAAAGTTGTCACTCCTTTTCACATCGGACTGACTATTACTCTGCGCACATTTTTCCTGCCTCCACACCCTTCCAAGGAGGGAGGAGAGACTTCACCGTCTGGACCCGAAACGTGCGCTGTCTTTTTACCTTGATTGGACGAAGGATTTCCGTGTGGACGATCAACTTTTCGTTGGCTATGTGGGTGCCAAGTATGGTCAAGCTGTGTAAAAGCGTACCATCTCTTGGTGGGTTGGGTCGTCCTTTGTATCAAGATTTGTTATGCTTTAACTAAAAAGGAACCTCCTGTGGGGCTGCGATCTCGTTCCACTAGAGCTATGGCAGCAACCACTGTTTTGTCTTATGGAGTCTCAAACATTGACATCTGCCAGGAGATCACGTTGGCTTTTATGCACACATTCACCAGACACTTCTGCCTGGATAGTCAAGTCCGGAGAGATGGCTGCTTTGCCTGTTCTGTCCTCCCAAACTTTCTGGTTTGAACTTGGTTTGCAGTCCCTCCTCAGGGGATGGTATTGCTGGGGTATCTATTGTAAGGTAAGGAATGTATAACTAATAGTCTCTTTCAGATGAGCAAGTTATTTACCTTCGGTAACAATTAATCTGTATTTATATATTAGTTATAGATTCCTTACCGCCCCACCCATCCTCCCCGCTCTGTGAACTGACTTCTAGAGATAGGGACTCCCTTGCAGGGCCCTAGTGTGGCGCACCAGTGGTCAGTGTCTTACATGGCTCTGCGCTTCTGGCATGAAAAGTTGTCAGAACTGATGTCAGTGCGCAGGGGCGGTGTCTAAGTAGGCACCGCAACATCATCCCTGCGACCACGATGCCAACGACGGACACGTAGTCGACCAACGCCACCTACCAACGTGAAGGGGTACTGCTAAGAGAAAAGTTCTCTGGATCCAGTCTGACTCCTGGGGGTAATTCTAAGATAAGGAATCTATAACTAAAATATGTCTCTTATAGATACATTGTTACCGAAGGAAAGTAACTTGTTCTTCTATCAAGTTTAGATCAATCCTATGAGACAGCTTCAGCTGCCTCACCAGACTATTGTTTTCCTCAAAGAAATTCACACAAAATATACATACCTTGAGGGGCTTTGGTCAGCGGGCTTTATCCTTCGGTCTGTTAAACTGGCATCCACGTTTTGCTTCGGCCACCACACTTACAACATGGGACATTAGACCAGCCCACTGTCTTCCGTCACTTTGAGCGACTGCACAAGTCCTGTACACATTGTTCAACTGTGTCTCAAAATCATTCCTTTCTCTACAGTGACAAAGCAGATCTTAGCTGTGCTTTTTGGTGTTTTTATTTTTTATATTAACTTTGAAACCAGCTATTTGTTTTGCCTACACTTCGTGTACCCAGTTAGATTGTTATTTTTTTTCCAATTTCATTTACTCTTATAAAGTCTTTAAAGGACATTGTACCATTGTAGCTGTCTACAATTTGGTGGCTCGGTCAAGTGGCTACTTATTTTAGTCTCCTGCTTAAATAATATGAATTATAATAAAATACACAGCACGTGCAAAAGTCTTGTTATAACATCACCAGTAAAATGGCTACATCACTGAATGTTTATAAATTCAAAATTGTTATTTTTTTTCTTTTCTTTTTTCTTTTGTGAGTCCTCATATCACCATGGCGTCTGCAAATCTTGGACCATTTTGGCACCCTCTATCTGTCTCGTGGTCCATTGCATTCCCTCCCCCAAGCCTCCAACGCTCAGGTTGCATCGAGGGGGGACCACCCCCAATTACCATGACCTGGTGTAATCTGAGGACTTTGGAAAGATTTTTCTTGTTCCGCCACAGCCCTGCATAGTCCCATGGTGGCTATCTGGCCGACCTAATAAAGTCTTCCCATACCTCCACCGACCTTCGTGGGTTACATTCGACATCCAAATAGCTTGTCCACTTGGCCACTTTTAGCCACACTGTAGGATGTGGGGGAACAGGGTCAGACCAGTGTTTACAGATCTCCTGCCTGACTAAAAGCAATAGGTAGAATACCAGGCCCCTTTGCTTGCTGTTCAGGGTTTTAAAAGTAGTGTTGTCGACCCCTAGGAGTACTAAACATCTGTCAAGACTAAAGGTTCCCCAAGGATACCCCTTATAGTGGTTTCTACAATCTTCCAGTATTCTTTTATCCCTGGACATGTAAAAAAGATGTGTACATTATTGGCTTTTGGAAAGTTGCATCTTTTGCATCTGGGAACAGGCTGCAATACAAACGTAGCCACTCTTTGGGGGGTTCAATACAGCCTATTGATGACAAAGAAATGATGGTTTTTTAAAGTTTGCAGGCGTGACTATCCAATATAACAACTTTAGTGAGTCTGTCCAAAGAGATTGTATATTCTCTTCCTGTGGTCTCCAGATGCCGCGGACAAGGCCTAGATATCCTGGTGATTAATGTGTATGGTCCTAATTATGACAACCCTGAGTTTTATACGATGTTACATAACAGGGTTGCCAGCTGTGGCATGGAGCAACCACTCTGGGGTGGTGACTTTAACCTGGTGTTAGACCCTTCCCGTGACCGCTCGGAGGGACTGAAAAGATGACTTGCTGCCTCAGCTAGAACAATTATAGACATTATGACGCAAGAGGGCTTACACGACGTTTGGAGGCAAAGATTTCCTGGCAAAGGAGGGTTTACGCACTACTCCGCATTCCACGACTTGCATACCCGCATAGACTACTGGTTAGTCTCTGGCCAATTGTACTGTCACACGCGGGCGTGTGAGGTTCTTCCCCGTACACTTTCTGACCACTCCCCAGTCTTGTTGTCCTTAGATACCCCTCCAAAACTTATTCCTCCATTTACTTGGCTGTTCCCTCCATACTCACTGCTAGACCCACTTTTCAAGGAAGAGCTAGCTGAGGCTATCGAGTTATATTTTGATAAAAATGTTGGCTCGGTGGAGAGTTTTCAGGTTGTATAGTAAGCTTTCAAGGTCTATATACGGGGTGTTGCTATGACTAAGCATTCTGAAGTCCTTAAAGCATTGCGTAGAAAGCTTACCGATTTGAAAAAACTCTGGCTGGTTTAGAGGAGCGCTTATTAGCGGGACATGACGAAGGGTTGCTGCAGGAATTCAAGTCCCAGCTAGAGGAATACCAGGATGCTGCGGACACTGAGATCAAACACCTTGGTAAATATGCAATTGTTCGCTCCTACGGGGAGGGTGAGTACTAGCTCGCCTGCTAAAAAAGCAGCGGGACTACACCGCTGTATCAGAAATCAAATCCGCAGAGGAGGTGTTACTCACTGATAGCGCAGACATAACTGATTTAGGCAGTTCTACTCGCACCTATATTCCTCTCAGAGTTCAGGTATGGAGGAAGACACATTAGATTATCTGTCTTATATCAAACTACCCTGGCTCACTAACACACACCGTGAGTTCTTGATGCGGCCCATAGAGAAAGAAGAATTCACCTTAGCGATAGCAAGTATGAAACCAGGCAGTGCACCGGGGGCTGATGGCCTGACTGTTGCCTTCTACAAGGCTTACCTAGATTTGCTCCTGCTGCACTTGATCACTCTCTTTGAAGACATGTGCATCTCGGGTACGATGCCTCCCTCCATGAGAGAAGCTATTATCGTAGCCATATTGAAACCGAACAAGCCTCAGGAGGAGTGCTTGTCGTACCGCCCTCTCTCTCTGCTTAATGTAGATATTAAAATATACGTGAAGATATTGGCGAATAGACTTCTTCCCTTAGTTCCGATGCTAATTGCCCCGGAACAAGCAGGGTTTGTCCCAGGCTGCAACCTCACATATAATATACGTACGGTGTTCGGAACGCTCCAGTACACTAAACCTGATGTTCCGGCAGTCGCTGTCTTCCTGGATATGGAAAAGGCCTTCGACTCTGTCGAATGGCCCTTCATGAGGCAGGTTTTGACGAGAATGGGGCTGGGCGAGGTTTACTTACCGCTGCTGGGTACTTTGTACTATAAACCCACAGCCAGAATAAAACTTGGTGATCTGGTGTCTGACCCGATATACATTACTAGAGGCACGAGACAAGGCTGTCCGCTTTCCCCGATTCTCTGCCCCTTGGTTGCAGAGCCCTTAGCCTGTGCACTTCGCGAATACCACAGGTACAAAAGCATTCGCATCCCGGGCTATGAAATTATAGTCTCGACATACGCAGATGATCCCTTCTTATATGTCCGCGACCCTGAGCGCCACCTCTCTTCGGTACTGCGCGAGGTTGTGCGCTTTGGGGGTTTATCCGGGCTGCGTGTCAATTGGCCAAAATCGATTCTTTTTCCCATTACTCCTGCCACGACCCAGTTCTCCCCCGACTACCCGCTACTGTGGACAACGGACTCAGTGAGATATTTAGGTATCCAAATTCATTCCGACGCAGATGTTATCTTAAAAGAAAATTACGGAGTTCTGATCAGTAAACTGGAAGATGAAGTAGAGAGCTGGATTAGACTCCCGTTGTCCCTCCTAGGTAGGATTTCCATAATGAAAATGGTTGTTCTGCCTCGCTTCCTGTTCCTATTTACCAACATTCCGATGGTTCTTCCGGGCATGTTTTTCAAGACACTCACCTCCCTTATGGTCAAGCTGGCCTGGGCGGGTAAACAACCCAGGGTTAAATGGCAAGTCCTCACATTGCCTTACCATATGGGTGGACTGGGCGCTCCTGACTTTGATATGTACTACAGGACGGCAGAATGCGAACACGCTTATCACTGGATACATAGTCCACCTGACACTCCCCATTTGCGCATCGAGAGAGCGGTGACCACCCCTCGTCTTCTGCCCATGATGATTTTCTCTCCACCAGACCTGTATATTGGACTTGGTCAATGCGACAACCCATGCACGGCACCACCTCCTTAAGCTTCAATACGGAGCACTTATGTATTCTCCCCTAGCCCCACTGGAGCGGTGCCAATGGCTATCTCCGTGCAGAGAAATGGGAGTGGTGCAAGCACTCCGCTCAATGGGGGTTGGAACTATAGGTGACCTCTTTGTTGACGGCAAGGCGAGGAGTTGGGACAGTCTAGATTTAGAGGAAACCAGGCCCACTCTCCTCACCAGATTCCAGTTCCACAGGACCAGACCTGCGCTGGGTCAACTTCTGGGGAGTGACCTGGCGGAGTCGCCGGAGCTAGATGCCCTTATGCTAATCATAAAAGCTAAAGAACCAACGAGATTGGTATCTAGAATTTACAACCTGAAGCTGTCCTATAGAGAGAACTTTTTTACTAAAGCCCGCCTGGCATGGCAGAGAGACCTAAACAGAGACATCGACGACGAGACGTGGATGTACTGCTGCTCTAGCACAAAGCTTGTCTCCCTTAATGGGCGACACCGGTTGACCCACTTTAAATACCTAAATAGGGTTTATTATACCCCGGAAAGACTCCACCGCTATGGCCTTAGAGACGACCCCAAATGTGAGTGCTGCACCAAAAGCATTAGCAGACTTTATGCACTTGGCGTGGCGTTGCCCTGGCATCGCAAGGTTCTGGGAAAATGTCTTCTTGGATATGTCAGCAATAACTGGACAGGAACTAGAGCCGGAACCGGCCCTGGCTCTGCTAGGCTATTCAAAATTATTACAAAAGGGGTTCCGTAGATTGGTTAACATGGGCTTGCTACTGGACAAATGCAGAGTTGCGATCTCCTGGATGAGAGGCCCGCTCCCCACGTTCAATCAATCAATCAATCAGTGAATTTGTATAGCGCGCTTCTCACCCGCAAGGATCTCAAGGCGCTGGGGTGGGGGGGGGGGGGTCGCTACTGCTCGAACAGCCAGGTCTTGAGTTGTTTCCTGAAGAAGAGATGGTTCTGGGTCAGCCGTAGGTGGGTTGGGAGGGAGTTCCACGTTTTGGCCGCCAGGTAGGAGAAGGACCTTCCCCCGGCGGTGGTCTTGCGAATGCGTGGAACGGAGGCGAGGGCGAGGCTGGCGGAGCGGAGCTGGCGGGTGGGTGTGTGGAACGTGAGGCGGCTGTTGAGGTACTTCGGGCCCATGTCGTGGAGGGCCTTGTGTGCGTGGGTGAGGAGTCTGAACGTGATCCTCTTGTTGACGGGGAGCCAGTGCAGGTCTCTCAGATGGGCTGAGATGTGGCTGTGGCGGGGGACGTCCAGGATGAGACGTGCTGACGCGTTCTGTATGCGTTGGAGTCTTTTCTGAAGTTTGGCAGTGGTTCCGGCATAGAGGGTGTTCCCGTAGTCCAGGCGGCTGGTGACGAGGGCCTGGGTGACTGTCTTCCTGGTTTCGGTGGGGATCCATCGGAAGATCTTACGGAGCATGTGCAGGGTGTTGAAGCAAGTTGGTGAGACGGCGTTGACTTGCTTGGTCATCGTGAGGGAGGAGTCCAGGATGACGCCCAGGTTGCGTGCGTGGTCCGTAGGCTTGGGTGCGGTGCCCAGTGCCGGGGGCCACCAGGAGTCGTCCCAGGCGGAGGGGGATGGTCCCAGGATGAGGACTTCCGTCTTGTCTGAGTTCAGTTTCAGACGGCTGAGCTTCATCCATTCCGCGACGTCTTTCATGCCCTCCTGGAGGCTGGATCTGGCGGAGGCGGCGTCGTTGGTGAGGGAGAGGATCAGCTGGGTGTCGTCGGCGTAGGAGATGATGTTGAGGTTGTGTTGACGTGCGATGGCTGCGAGAGGGCTCATGTAGATGTTGAAGAGGGTGGGCTGAGTGAGGATCCTTGTGGGACGCCGCAGATGACTTCGGTGGCCTCGGAACGGAACGGTGGGAGGCGGACTCTCTGGGTTCTTCTGGTGAGGAACGAGATGATCCACTCTAGGGCCGCTCCTTGGATGCCGGAGTTGCTGAGTCGCTGTATCAGTGTGCGGTGGGATACCGTGTCGAAGGCTGCCGAGAGGTCCAGGAGGAGGAGGGCCGCTGTTTCCCCGTTGTCGAGCATGGACCTGATGTCGTCGGTGGCAGCGATGAGGGCGGACTCGGTGCTGTGGTTTACTCGGAAGCCGGACTGTGAGGGGTTGAGGTAGCTGTTCGTCTCGAGGAAGGCGGAGAGTTGTTTGTTGACGGTGTTCTCGTTGTATTGCTGCACTCAAACGGAGCACTATAGCGAATGCCTCGCCCCCCCAAACTGCCCTAAGAACTTCTGGGCCCTGTACAGTACTTATAGAAACACAGGAGGAGGGGGGAGGGGTCTATTACTATGGAGTGCCGTACTGTGCATGATGATAATCCTATCTGATTGTGAACCTGGGGCTTGTACTGGGGAGCTCTGGAATGACGTAATGCTCCACTTGTATAAACTCGGTCAGATGTATACAGACAATCTCTGGGAAACTCTGGGTTAGAATGTGCGCTGTATTCCCTTAACCTGTGCTGTGGGAGGGTTTGGCGGGCTGCCTAAACGCAATATGATACTGCTCGTTTACTGTGTAATTTTTGCTTCGTAATGGTAACTTGCAAAACATGAATCTAACTGTGCTGATGCATGGCTAAGTTGGTGTCCTACAATGTATATTCCACACTATGTCATGTCTTTGAAATGCAAATAAAAAAATATTTTAAAAAACTTTACGGCTGTTAATTTGTATAATTCAATGGGGATTCAGTTGGGGCCTAGCGCTTTACCTGAGTTCAGGTCTCAAATTGCCCGCACTATCACTTCAGCAGTGAGCTCCTCCTCCAGGAGGCCCCTATCTGCTTCTGATAAGCTTGGGAGTTGTATATCTTTTAACACTTTGTGAGAGTCTTCTGCTGTGGCGGTATTGGTCGGGAGTACAAGTGGGCATAATATTCAGAGAAAGCGTTTGCTATCTCCTGTTTTACCCACACCCCTTTGTCAGTCTCTATTTCTAGGACCCAGCAACTTGCTCTCTGTCGCCTATCAAGCCACGCCAGTAGTTTCCTCGCCCTATCCCCAACCTCATAAAGACGAGTTTGGGTTGCACAATGACTATTCCTGGCAGTATCAGATGTCATGTCTCTGTATTCCCTTTGCTTCAGGTGTAGTGCATTCTGAATGTCTTGTTGGATTTGGGTAACAAGTTTAGCCTCTAGCCCCGTAATTTCACGCTAGTGGCTCCAGGCATGCCTTCTTATCCTTTTTGTGTCCTGTGATGAGCTAGAAACACTGTGCCTTTATCACTTTCTCATATGCTTTCCAGAGGGTTCACACAGAGTCCACTGAGTTATCATTTTTGCCGAAATAACGCTCTGTGACCTCCTGAAGCCTCTCATGTATGTGCGGTATCTTGAAATACCAGAGATTGAGTGTTGTTGTGGGGCTCGTTTGTCAGTTAGGGAGGCCATATAGTGCCCATATCGGTGAATGGTCAGTGATGCCCCTGGCTACATGTCGGTTGTCATGAAAGTAGGGGGTATATTGTGCCAGGGTGAAGATGTAGTCAATGGGGGATAGGCTACCGTGTAACCCTGAATGAAACGTGTATTGTTGTGCTGTCGGGTTATGAAAGCGCCATTTGTCCATGAGGCTCAGTGGCTCCAAAAAGTCCATCAATGGGCGACAGGAGGCAATCATCAATCTAGGGGGGAGGTGATCGATGCCATCATCAAGGGCAATATTAAAGTTGCCCCCCCCCCATTAACAATATACCTTCTGAAAGGTGGAGCAACAATGTGACACTGTATAGACATGGGAGAACATACACTGAAATTATGCTAATTGGTTTATCCTGGGTTGCTCACACAGGATATAGGGAGGGTAGAAAGTGCAACAAAAAAGAAGGCTATGACAGGAGAGGGGCACAGAGTGTTATGTTATGTTATCTGGAATTTGTAGAGCGTGCGGCTACTCCGAAGAGTGTCCCGTCACTGTGTTTTGGACGGAAACCCTCAGTCACCCGAGGGTGACATGATTCATCATTGGGTTCCTCCAACACACTGGGAACGCAAGGGGGCAGAGTGCAACAAAGATGATGTGTTTTAAAACTATCTCCGTAAGGACAACAACTTTATTTTTACGTCCTACAGGATAGGGGCTAAAAGCAGGGTGAACCAGGGTTATAGATGTATACCCTGTAATGTGGTCAACATGTTCTGCCTTCGGTCCTCTGCCCTCGTTGTCAAGCGGGGGATGCAGCTTTTTCCCACATGTTCTGGACCTGCCCGGGCATTCAGGACTATTGGTCATCTATCCACTCGACGCTCAGAGATCTTACCGGGCTGACCCACCTGACTACCTGGGAGGGTTGCGCGCTCGGCATACTTGGACGGAGGAAACGACACAAAATACCAATGCGCTTTGTTTTCCTATCTCACTTACTGGCCAAACGCTGTATAGCCATGCACTGGCGAGCCCCATCAGGTCCTCCGATCGCGGCATGGGCAGGAGCGGTTCTTAAATGCGCGGCGGCCGAGGAAGACGCAATCCGGAAGGAAGAAGCCAAAGGTATCCGTAAGGTCCCAATCTCCCTAGAATGGGCGCTCCTGTTGCACCAATTCAGACAATCCCATACCCCGGAGATTCCGGTCACCGACTCACATACCCCCGACACCACACAGCCTCACACTGTACAAGCGCCCAGGGTAGGAGATTCCCCTCCACAACTTTCCGCGCTACCTCTAGACCCGTCGGGTCCATCCTCGCCCGACAGGAACACTCAACGGCCCTCCACATCAGCCCGCACACCCACACCCTCCTAGGCGAATAGTAGCTGCACGATAGAGTAGGCAATAACGGACCCACAGTATACGCCTGACCCAAACACAAAGAACCCCATGGCACATCCCAGTTCAGTTCTCCCCCCAGTTTTTCTTTTTAACCGGCAAAGACCTGCTACAACACAGACCGCATCCACTCTAGCCAAGCTGTAAACGTACTCTCTATATCAACGATGGTCTACGTTGCTCCTTATATATTACAGTCATTTATGCGAAACATGATGAATGTACGTTTATATTATCAAATGCCAATAAAAAGAATTTTCAAAAAACATGTTCTGCCTTCGGTGACAAATCTGTTCGAGGCATTCTTCAGGACCAAGATCTTATGTCACTCTGTTGAAAAGCCATGCAAAAATTATAAGAATAATACTGAAAAGATACTCAGGCCTTAGTTCTTGACCGACGATCAGTTGTAGTAACAATCAATACGATGGGTCAGAGGGCCTTAAAATCAACACTCAGAGTCCACAACAGAGCACCACCATAGGTGTAAGAGGAATCTACGTGGTGAGAGACTCTGTAGATGGTAGAGTCTGACTTTACACGTTGATTTTAGGGCCCTCTTTGTTGCACTCTGCCCTCCATTGTCACCCTTGAGGTATGAAACTACACATGCTTCAGATAAAACACTCCCGCTCTTTCCCTTCGGGGTAAGTTGTAGCCCACACTGGGTACCTTGTGGTCCCAGTGTGTTGGAGGAACCCAATGATGAAGCATGTCACTCTCGGGTGAGCGAGGGTTTCCGTCCACAACACACTCTGTGCCCCTCTCCTGTCATAGCCTTCTATTTTGTTGCACTTTGCTACCCTATATCCTGTGTGAGCAACTCATTCATGGAAGTAGTATAGGATAGATTGTAGCATATTCTTCCGCTAGGCCCTCCTGTGTGAGAATTGAATTGGTTTATCCACACACATACCAGAAATACCCATATATCGGCCTTGGGTATCAGGTCACGTGTGTTAAACATTTTGTGGTAATGTTTTCTGTACTAGTATGCCCATTCCTCTAGAGTTAGTCGTAATTACCGCGTGCGCTACCGTTTTATAACCCCATCGGTCTAAAGCATGATATGTGTTTCCCTTGAGGTGTGTCTCTTGTAGGAGGACTATTTCCGAGCATGTCTCTTAATATACTCTAAGACAACCCCATGCTTTTTTTTTTTAAGTTTTACTATACATATAACAAGATCTGCAATTACATTTCTTATGAAGGAGATAATACTTTGACAATGTCTCACCACTCATTATCATACACAGTGATACACAAGTTCCCACAGTTTCGATTGTTATACTTCAACATCCGAGTCTTGATCTACAGCAGGTGGGGTACATATATGGCCTCTATAGGCATTCCATTTGCCCCATACTTTCCTCCATTTCTTTGGGCAACCTCTGTGAATATATGTAGCCTTCTCATCCACCATGATCATGTCCATATCCCTGCACCACTCTGTCAGGGTTGGGGCGTGCGCCGCCCCCCATTTCTTAGCTATATTCCACTTAGCTATCATCATTCTCGGTGTTGCCCAATTTCGATCAGTGTGGTTGAGGTCCGTTTGATAGTATCCTTCACTGCCGTCCAGTATAGTGTAATCAGCAGACATTCCCACAGAGTGTGATAAAATGTGCCTAATTCATCACATTGGCGCATACAGCGCGGGTCGGTGGCTCTACCTGTCTTATGCATTGTCACTCTTATGTAGTAGGTCCTATGCAGTATTTTTAGCTGTTTCAGACGCAGCCTAGAGGAGACCGCTACCTCTCTAGGCAATGTAATCGCGTCCTGCCAGTCAGTCTCATCTAAGTCCCCAACCTCTGCCCGCCCGACTGCCCGGAGTCGTACCAGGGGGTCCGTTTGATTATTAACAATTTTTCCATAAGTAAGAGAAATTGCTTTCTTGTCTAAGTTGTCTTTCAACAGCTGGTCCTCTAAGGGGGACGATTCAGGGAGTACCTCCGCTGCTGGAATAGCTGCTTCCAGTGAATGTTTAACCTGCATATATCGAAACCTTTCACCAGGAGCCATTTCGTAGTGTTCCTGCAGGTAGGCAAAGGTGACGACCTTTCCCTCTTTCCAGAGATCCCCCAGCTGGGAGATCCCTGTCAAGTCCCACTTTTAAAACCCCTTGCTCTTTCCCAGGGTACCCAGCATGCCGGTGTCCCATATTAGGGTGTATTGTGTAAGTTTGTCAGCCCATCCTAGGTGCCGTGTCACTGTGTGCCAAACATGAACTGTGTGCACTGTTGGTCTCAGTAGGAGTAATGTTTTCTGTTTGTTGTAGAGTACCCTATTGACTCCCCCCGTTCCCAGAGCTACTCTGTCTAAGTGGTATGCAGGGTCAGTGTCAGGTGCATGAATCCACCATATCGGAGTGAAACTCGTGTCAGCAGCAGTGAACAAGAAAAACAATAGCAAAATGCAATCATAAAAACACTATTTAAAAAACCTCAATTTGAACCCTCCTCCCTGCATGGCGAACCTAAAACTGACTCAACCCCAACTCCGCAGAGCGCCTGTCTCCCCATAACACTGTATTAAAAGAGTATCTATTCTTGATTTTCTGCTCTTTTAAATCAAACCAGCCACCTTCCAAAATAATATTCATTGGACTTGGTTGATCCATTCAGGGGATTCAGGGGATGCAAGCAACTTCTAGTTTATAATTACCTTGTTGCCCAATGGCTCGGAAGGGGATGAGCTTCTGTAAAGCTAATTATTAGTGTCATGGAAAGACAGAAGTTCAGAGAGAGATTGGAAGGTTGAAGTCTCATGATCGTTTGTTCAGATTGCCTGATTGGGAAATTGGGTGTTGTTTTACTACCCCTACGCACATCACAGCCTCTAGCTGACTGAGAAGATTTTACCATCTCGTTATCTGCACTTGGGTTTGTCCACATTACTCTGCCATGATTTGGCCTTTCATGCTAGCTGCAGTCATTTTTCCAGTGTTGTTTATAAAAGAAGTCCAATGGGAAAAACCTTTGCACAAGTTGTGGGTTTTCCAATTACACAAAGTCGTACATCATGTCCTGCGGATTAGGGAAAATAAGGCTGAAAAAAATCAAGCTTAATGGGCAAGACCTAATGGCCGTGGACAACTTCTGCTACCTAGGCTTAACTTTTAGTGTATCAGTGTCTTGGAACCCCCGCCTGGCAGAGGCCAGCCTAAAGCTTTGCAGACCTGCATGGGCTGTTTGCAATCTCTCATGAGCAGAGTCTAGAGGGACTGTTCTTCCTCCACTGAAAGCATATAATTCTCAGTGCATTAGTGCAGCCACCTATGACTCGGGTGTCTGGGGCTCTAACAAATGCGCTGGCCTTCAATCCAAGCAAAACCGCACTCTTTGGCGGTTGCTGAATTTCCCACCTACTACTTCCAGCTTAACTATACACTCGGAATTAAATCAGGCCCATATATTAGACAACGTATGCGTGGCGCCACTCCTACTGTGGGACAGCGTCTGGACGAACCCAGAGGCAAAACTATGTAGGGACGTTATACTCGATTGCCCTTCGCACTAAAAGGTCCTGTCTATCCTTGGCTAGGTTACATTCGGAACACTTTAGGAACCCTGGGCTTATCTGTCTAGTTCTCTGAACCTAACAGTATTCCTAAAGCTGCAAAGGCAGAGGTGAAAGCAGCATACATGGAGCATAGTGAAGATCTAAGAACGAAAACTGAGTTGGTAAAATCTTAAATCTTTACTTATTACAGAACCTTATTACCAGGCTTATTTCCCATGTATCTGTCCTTAGACCTCACAAGATGGGAGGGATCTCTTGTTTTCCGTCTCAGGGCAGGATCCATTTATTGGTTACTGTTTTTCAAAAATCCCCCTGATTACGCTGATAACACAGATTTGATCTGCCCTGTGATAATTAATCTGCACAATCACTTTTGCACTTTATGTTCTTTTTCAAATCGTACAGTTTAGCACGCAAGCACTATATCCAGCCTTTGCTAGGCAAACTAGGTTTTCAAAAGTGTAGAATAGCCCTGTTCCTCTTGCAGTTTTTAAGCTCATATGAAATTTCTTTTTCAGTGTGTGCTTTTCTGAAAGCAGCCATTCGGGCCAGTAAAACTATGGAAGGCTAACTTGCTTGCACTGAATCCCCCTTCCGTTAGATGGTATTAGATCGAGGTGTTTCTCTTCTATCCTTTTAGCATTAGCTAGGAGCACATGTCGGACTCTATTTTAGGTTTTTGTCCTCCTATGTTGCTTAATAAATGCATATTTGTGTCTGTGCTTGCATTTTTTAACTTGGTTATACGATGAACTCGGAGACCTAAAATGCACTGACGTAATCACACTTTTAAATGTTTTTAAATTAATGTAAACTTGGATTCTTAGTACTGTCACACTGTGGATTTGTATTTTGATATCATGTGCTTTTATGGTCTATTTTATTCGGCCGAATAAAGAATTTTGAATTGAATTGAGGAGAACTATAATCACCTAATCAATAATTTTTAAACTGTCATGCATTGTTTTGTATTTTCCCTGCAAGCCATCTTCACCCCCTTCAGCTTTTGATTAACTGCTATGACCTATTGATTGTAAAGCCTTTTTCATACTAACTGATAAAAGTAAAGGGTGTGGTTGTGTGCTGGTCTTCTACCATCTAAACTGTGTTTCTGTATAAAAAATACCACAAATATATTTGCTAAAAAAGAAAGGCAGAAGGTGGCATTATAAGGATTGTGATTTTGTAGAAGCCATGGCCACACACTAAGGTTACTATTTTAGGATCGAATTTGACTTCCTTTATTAGATCAAATCCGTCTGCTTTATCAAACATATTTATAGTAAATTAAGAGTAAATAATCTTCTGTTCCTTATTGTCACTTAAAACAAAAAGTACATTAAAAATATATTCTCCTTAGTGTTACCAAGATCATTATTTAGTATTTAGGCTGCTGAGAGTGTGTTAGCAGATCATATTTGTATAAATCTCACATCTAACCTCTCTGCAGGAATATCCTAAATCATTTCCTAGAAACATCCTTTTTAGGTCTCGCTGAGACAGCGAAAGCTGTCTCTTTGAGACATTTTGTAAGTGGATTTTTGAAAGTGCTTCCCCTGGCATAGAGCTACAGTGCACGAGGCGTGCACGCGCGCAAAGCAGCCATATGGCTTCACATCGCTCTCCCTCGTAGCCCCTGTCCGCCCCCTTCCCTGCTGCTATTTCACACCAGTTTGCTTTCACTTTCACGGCTGCACGGCCGCTTGTGCTCTCTTGCTCTCTGGGGGTCGTCTGAAAGCACTGGCACGAAAAGCAAAGCTTCACTCTGAGGCCAAGAAAGAAAATCTTGTGTTACAAGAAACGGGACCTTTTTAAACGCAACTGCTCGCTGAACCCTGGTCTCTGTTAATTAGAGCACAACGTCTTGGTTGTTAGAGGTATGTCTTCTTAAATCTGTAAGCATATCTTTTCTTTATTGAGTTTCTCTCATTGCAGGCAATAAATACATGGGCACCGGCTTTCATTAACAACACGGGCGCCCAGTTTTACTTTAACACGGGCACCCAGCCTTAATCAATCACCCACCCCATCACTGCTTAACCTAGCTCGGTCGCGCTCGTGTCTGCCCCCCACCCCTACCTTGTTTGTTTTATCTTGTATAAAGCAGATGGTGCTGGTTACACAAGAAAGAACAGCTTTTAGCGGCATCGCTGAAAGAAGAAACCGTGAAGTCGCAGAGGAGACCACCCCCTGCCCATCAGGACACACTCGATTCCTTAGCAATGCACAGGACGTGATGCTGTGCTCTCGCACAACGGTAGGCATTTCAGGAAACAACAACTGAAGAACTGCAGGGGTTTACAGCCTAATCATCACTCACTGTTAATACAAGCGATGAACAAACATAAAATGTACCGTCAGCACTCAGCTGTTAATTAAGCATTAATGGCTGATAGGAGGAGAGTCCTTTCCGTTAAACTCTTGGGCAGTAACCCAGTTTATTATTATTGCACGGTTATTATTAATCTTCGATGCCGCTGCTGCTGCTTAACACAATACTGGGAATATTTCAGTTTTGTATGACGCCTTCAAATTTTAGTTGCCACTTAAGCCATTTTCACGCAACCACTTTGTCACAGTTGAAGGGCAATTTTGCAATCAATCAAAAAGGCAGCGGTTCCCAGATGAATACGGAACGGAATCTGGCTGTTTAAATGCATTAACTAATACTTGTTCACTTTTGTTCTCATCTGGTTGTTGTTGACACAGTGCGCTTCATCTTTTAACATGGCGGGCGCCAATTCTTTTCAATTCACCCCCTCACAGCGCTCCGGGACAAAGAACCAGAGAAAGTTCTGTGTGTTACAGCAATCAGACACACGCCCACAAAAAAAGTATTACAGCTAGCACATGGACTGTTTTAACTTACAGATGTTAGTTTGTTGTGTTTGGCAGTCCGTAGTTTGCACTGGGCTGGCAAGTTGAGTTGGCGTCAAACCCTCATAATGCGTGCGAGGCACCCTAGATGTACGAGCTGTTTGCGACGATCGAGGCTGTGCAGAGAAGTATACCCCTTCTTTACTCTAGTCTTTTAAATGTGTGTGATACTGTTAGGCGCATGCACAAATGTGTGCTCTTTGCTTTAAATCCTATAACCACAAAACAAGCCAACACACTTTTTTTATTTAAAAGCATATGCGCACTTGGGGGTGAAATAACTTTGCACATTGTGTATGTCTGTCTGCATGCACAGATTTCCTGCATAGGCTGGTTCCGGTTTGGTGAGTGCATGACGTTTTTGACAGCCCTTTCACCTAGTCATGTCTAGCATCTCCAGAGCTCTTTCGTCCTGAAGAGCTTCGGTCGCTCTCGTTCTCTCAACGCCTCGTTCCCACCTCAAGCACCTTGGGGGAATGCTGGGCCTCTGTCAGTGGCCCTCAAAGTGACTGTCCTTTCTGCAGCATATACTCTTTGTGATTTCCATTTCTGTGTAAGCCATATGCTGTCTTCTACCGCTTTCCCACTCCGTAACAAATGCTTGCTTTTACTATGAACCCTCTCCTTTTAATTTTAAAGGAGAGACGTGTACCCCTGCACCAGATCTAACCCCGACCTAGTGTCTTTTTAGACTGCCAGCCACTCTGATTTGCTTAACAAGCATTTGCAATGCAATAGGTCTCGCAGTTGTTAGAGTTTGATCTATTGGCATTGTAAATGGCAATGCCGTTTATTTATGTGTAGGTTTTTAAAACATAAATAAAAGGTATTGTCATTTACAATGCCAATAGGTTAAACTCTTGCAAATGCGAGACCTATTGCATTGCAAATGCTTGTTTCTGTTACTACCAATCAGCCAATAAGATCAGTTTTCAGTGCGATTCTTTAAAAAGGCCGGGGCAGTGATGTTTACCATCTATCTATAATTTTCCTTAATTTTTCGTATATTTTCACTTTAATCTCCAGAATTTTTCAGCTTAGAGGTGCAGTTCTGTCCTCTGGTATATATAATCTTTGATAGCAAAGTTACATGTCTCTTGTGAAGCCACTCTTTATAATCCAGAGCTTTTCCAACTTCCAGAACTTGGTAATCAGCGATCTTACTACCAAATATCCCATGAATATCAGATAAGAATATTGAATAATTACATCCAACTGTTTACTTGTTGTACTCAAAAGTGTCATTATAGTTTCAAAGACTCCCATGGCCACATAAAGATTAAAAAAAGATGCTTGTTCACTGATTAAGTTTTAAGCATTCAAAAAAGACATGCTCCTGTGTTCTATCTGTGTTTGTCAAGTAAACACAGTGATTTGTAGTGTTTGGTAAATCAAGATATATTTACCATGGCATTACCGAAAGGCCACAGTAAATATTCCTAGCACATCCAGGGTATGATTCTGATGTTTCAGGTTCAGTCCTGGATCTTGGGGAAGATGGCTGTGAGGCTTTTTGGACTCTTGCCGGTGTGCATCCTGCTCGTCTGTAATGCCAGGTAGCACAAGCAAGCCCTGCAAGAGAACCTCAAAACCCAGTAGGCTTAGCATTGGGGCCTCCTCTCCAACTCCATTCAAGTCTTGAGGGAGATGGCTCATGATTTGCAGTGGTGGCTGTAAGGTGCCAATCGGACCTGCATCAGGCTGCTCTCCCTTCCCCACACAGAGCTTACAGTTGTGACAGAGACATCCTGCAGCGTTGGGGGTTTACCTAGGGCATGTTAAGAGGAGACATCTCTGATCACTGCCAACGAGCCTGCTCCACATCACCCTGCTAGAGGTTCAAGCCCTCCGTTTGGCCATCAAAGCCTTCCAGCCATCCATCAAAGAGAAGCTAGTGCAGGTTCTCTCAGACAACACAATCACCATATGGTACTGCAACAAGAAGGGTGTAGTGGGGTCTTGGGTCCTGTGTCAGGAGGATATATACTTCTGGAGGTGGCTGAAACAACAGAATATCTTTCTGGTTGACAATCACCCGGCGGCATCTCTGAATGTCAGAGCAGACAAACTTAGCAGGTGTAACCTGGCAGATGATGAGTGGTGTCTCCATTCTCAGGTGGTGTAGGGTGTATATGAAAACAGAGGACAGAACACTGACTCAATTTATTCAGTAACATCGACAATGTGCAGTGTCAGCACTCTTGAGTGCTAGCGTTCCCTCCAAAGCATTAGCAATCCAACAGGAGTAGAAAAAGACACCCCTGAACTCCTTCCCACCGATTCCTCTCCTGCATCGCAGTCTGAAGAAGATCAGGAAAGACCACACATTACTCATCTTAATTGCCCTGGACTTGGCCAGGGGAGCATGGTACCCAAAGCATCTAAGCCAAACCAATTGGCCTTCAATCAGGAGTCCACTTTGGCTGGGCCTCCTGTGTAAGCCGCGAGGCAGAGTGCTGTGTTCCAATCTCCACAGCATATACCTCCATGCCTGCAGATTGACCTGAGGCAGTCAAATGCGTTTTATTTGCAGATGAAGATGGTGGAAGTTATCCCTGCTGCTAGAGACCCTTCTATGAAATCCATCTACACTGGACGCTGTGATAAATTTGTGGCATAGTGTTGTTCCCGAGGTACTGACTTTTTACGAGCCAAACTTTCCAATGTTTTTTGTTTGACACTCACTGCACCCACCTACAAGGGAATCCCCCACCCCTCTTGAAAGTGCAGGCGGGTTGCTGCCTGTGCTGTAAAACATGGAGCGGCTTTGGAGCAGCCGCTCCATATTTCAATTCAATGTGCTTCCACCAGGTCAGCCCATGTTAGAGGATGCCCGAGGAAAGCACATTCACCATAACAGGGCGCACTTTCCCTGTTTGTGCCCAGCGCACCTGTTTTAAGGTGCACCATTGCGCAAACAGGGAAAGAGCGTATTATATCCCTGGTCTCCCCTTGGGCATGCAGCTTTTGCCATCTGTTTCCTTTGATGGTTTCTCGTTGTCTACTATATTCAGGATGAAAAATGCTTCTTCTAATGATTTACTAACATGTTTTAATCCTCTCCATCTTAAAAGTATTTTGAACTGGAGGCCGCACCCATAGAGTACAGCATCTTTCCTGCGAAATCTCCCACTGCTTTCAACACCTTGGATTTAATGGTCAGTGCTTTAGAACATACTGAACACTAAATTCATTTCAATTTAACTGTTTCTCCCTTCATTTACTTTGAAAATTCTTTGTTTTTTTTGCCCCGCATGTTGCTAACCATATGGGAGTATGCCCTCTAATGTTGTTATATACCACACCATTGGATATCTTAATGGGAATGCAAAATCTCCTCTCTGCACCATAATATGTTCTTTTAACACTAAGGTCCTGATTATGATTATAGGTGGTATTTAATGCACATGATAAATAACAATACTATGTGGTACGTTATTTATCGAGTGCAACAAAAAACAAATATTACGAGCTTTTGGGGAATAAAATGTGGAATTTGGTGTTTAACGTACCAAAATCTGCATGACACGGTAAA
The DNA here is from genome assembly GCF_964204655.1 of Triturus cristatus. NCBI lineage: Eukaryota > Metazoa > Chordata > Amphibia > Caudata > Salamandridae > Triturus > Triturus cristatus. The sequence goes on along the minus strand of NC_140595.1, from coordinate 207,737,205 downwards.
TCCGTACACATTTCCCTGTGAAATTTCGGCAGCTTTCCCCTGCCGTACTTTAATGAAGCTGTAGGTATTTAATGCATCCAATAATTATCAAATGTGTTAAATATGTTTTAACTCGTCATTCTGACCCGTGCGTAAACAGGGGTTAATGCACGGGTCAGAAAATAACAACGAGCAACTCATGATCAGGACCTACTCGTTTTACTTCCTGTCCTCCTCCTTTCATTATGGCTTTTAGGTTGATTGATGAATTAGTCAAAATGACCAATTTTCTTTCAAATATTTTTTCTTTGTTTTTAATTGATATGTTATTTCTTATGCATTTATTTAATATTTAAACTGGACGTTCTTTGTGATAAGATTAAGAGATATTATTAACTTAGATGACAAGACATTTGGGGCCACATGCATCAAAGAAAGAAATTGCGAATCCTAAATTGAGATTTTTAAGGAATCGCAATTTAGGAATCGCAATTGCCTATGCATGTAGGTTTCGTTAAAATATTTGCAATTCCTACATATTCCTTAATTGCGAATCTCAATTTGCGATTCGCAATTAAGGAATATGAATAAAAGGGATTGCATGCGTAGTTTGTGAGTACCAAATAGGTACTCACAAATTGCGCATGCAATTTGAAGGGGGCCAAGAGACCACCCTGATGCACCCCCTGAAAAAAGGTAAGTATGCATGCGTGTGCACCACAATGCACTTTGAAAAATGCATTTATTTGCATTTTTCAAAGGAATTGCAAATTACCATCAACTTGAAGTTGGAATTACATAATGCATCACGTTTAGGGGATTGCAATTTGCGATTCCCTAACTTACTTCGTAATTAAAGAAATCGCAAAAAAATGTGATTTCCTTAATTGCAAATTGCAAAAAAGGTACATGCATCTCAAAAGGCAATCGCAAACGGCCGAATTATGCGATTCGCACTATTTGCAATCGCATAATAGTTTGATGCATGTGCCCCATAATGTATACTTGACACACGTGAATATGGAATGTTGATCACTTTAGTGTTTTGAATTAACCAGTGCAAATGCCTTTGAATAAAAAGAAAAGAATGACCTAATAAATATATCCATATTAAAAAGGAATGACTTATGGCTAAAATAGCTTGATGCATTTTCATTTAGATACTGGAATGCTGACACTGTTTTAAAACAAAATTTAAATAAAAAAGATATTTGTATACATGTTCTAAGCACACTTGTGTGCTAGGAAGCATCTATACACTTCTATTTAAATTATATGCAATGATAATTTTCTTTTTATTTCAATTTTTTATTGCAACCATAAGGCTTCCACATTTAGGTGGCAGCGTGCTTTATTCTTAGTTTAATATTTGTGGCATATATTCCAAAACAAAAATAAATTAAACATTGCATCAGCTTGTAATGGCCTGGTCTATGGTCTTTACCAATGTGAATTATCTTTGTGCTTTACGGTGCATGTAGTAATAGATTGCAGGCCATGGACGCTGAATATGTAACTTTGAACTATCCCATTTTGCTGGAGCCATGTCACAAAGACCTCAGGGCGGTGAAAGGTTGGCTTAGTGGTGGGTTACGTTGGCGCTGCTGTAATGTAGCGACGTTTGCAAGGCCGGTGATAGTAACATAAGATGGTGGGAAATAGAAGGTGTGCTAAAGGATTGGGTCCCTAGCCTCTGAAAGCCACCTATGTCCCTTTTTAATTTCTGGAGGCCAAAACCTAGCGGGCATTAATCTGGATGAAGAACGCAATATGGCTGATTAAGGAAAGTAAAAAGTGCAGAAAGAATAAGAGTGTTAGCTCAGGATGATTCGACCAATTCACAAAAAGATACACATGCCCTTGTGGGGAGTGGATGGTCAAGCAACAGGGAGATATTTGAGGAATTAGGTAAATAAAGTGTGACCAATGTTTTACGGATTGAATACTCGTCTCAAAGTTTGCACTTTTCCAGTTTCTACCACCTGGGTGGTGGAAATCAGACCTAAAAAACAGAGACTTACTTCAGGTTCCACAGTTCATTCCTCAACTCCTTCAGATATTGCTTCTTCTCCGCTAAGTGCTGACTCCGAAGGATCCCCATGAAAAGTCCACTCTTCCACTCTTCGTCCTGCAAGAAAAAGCAAGAGATCAGATGATGCGGAAGATTTCTGGGTAGGTTGGGCTGGGGCGAGAGGAGGGTCCTACAGTCAGTGTGATCCCACTGGAGTTTCATATATACGAGATATCAGTAAAGAGAAAACCGAACACTCGTATACCTCTCCTGACTGCTTTATCATTGAAGACCCTAACACTGTTATCCATCTATATGATCCCACTATGGGCAGGTCACAAGGTTTAGAGGGATAGGCATAATGCAGCCTTTGAATGGCAAACATTTGAAGTCAGTTGGTACCCTGTGCAGATTCAAAGTCTTAGGAATATTCCAGCTGAGCTGCCAAAATGTTTTAGATGCTGTTGCACAGCTGCATATGTCCTAGGAAGTCACACATCTGAAGAGGCCAACAATTAAACACCATGGTATATTAAAAGCACCGCCTCACCCAGCGACTTCAGGGTGCATAAGAAAATCCAAGTAGGGAGAGGGGGAAATAGCAGGCAAAAAAAGAGGGGGGTAATTCAACAGACTACCACAAGGGAAAATAAAATAAATAAATAATTGTGCTTAGTCTGCAAACCCCCTCCCCCTGCTCTTACCTGCACGGGCTGCGGCAGCCAAAATTATACTCAACCACAGATTTTACCACTAGAAAGCCTTGAATCTGGCATTTGAGTGCAGGCAGCAAAGTTCTAAAATATGTAAAGTGAAAACCAAGCAGCCACCGTGCGCACTTCCTGCAATGGTATACCATTCAAGAATGCAGTGGTGATCGCTCGGCCCATGATAGCGTGTCCAATTACCCAATCAGCTGGAGTCCTTTCGGCTGCCTCTTATAACTCCCTAATGCATGACACCATACATGATGTATGTGCTTCAATACGCCTGCATCAAATGGAAACACATCAGTTTACTACATAAAGTTGTTTTTCCATCTGATGTTAATCAGATTTGGAAACAAAGAAACCCAGAGCCTACTCTGACCCAATCTGTGCAGTTTTTCCTCTAACTTCATTGGATGCAGAAGTAAAGCAGGTAATGGAATCTTATAGAGGTAGGTACAATTTGAGTTAAAAAGCAGCAGGAAGCTCTTGTGTGTCTTCCAACAGGGACGAGTTTATGACTTTGTGAGTTTGGGAGAAGTTAACAGTATTTTGACAGCGCCTTAGAGGGGCTGAAATTGCAGGTAGACCCTCATTACCGAGCTGTCGACACAGAATGTCTCACCAGCTCCAGGGACTGAGACATTGCAGGTAGACCCTCATTACTGAGCTGTCGACACAGAATCTCTCACCACCTCCAGGGGCTGAGACATTGCAGGTAGACCCTCATTACCGAGCTGTCGACACAGAATCTCTCACCACCTCCGGGGGTGAGACATTGCAGGTAGATCCTCATTACCGAGCTGTCGACACAGAATCTCTCACCACTTCCGGGGGCTGAGACATTGCAGGTAGACCCTCATTACCGAGCTGTCGACACAGAATGTCTCACCAGCTCCGGGGACTGAGACATTGCAGGTAGACCCTCATTACAGAGCTGTCGACACAGAATGTCTCACCACCTCCGGGGGCTGAGACATTGCAGGTAGACCCTCATTACCGAGCTGTCGACACAGAATGTCTCACCAACTCCGGGGGCTGAGACATTGCAGGTAGACCCTCATTATTTTTATTTATTTACTCATTTATATTGCGAAGGCGAATCATCCCCAGGGGGATCTCTCGGCGCATGGGAGAGGGGCACTCGATATTGAAAAGACGGACAGTTTAGAATAGCCAAGTTTTGAGAAGCTTCTTAAAGCCACAGTGAATCATACAAGCACGAAGCTCATCTGGCAGGGAGTTCCAGTGGGTGGGAGCAAGATAGGAAAAAGCTCTCCCTCCCATCCTAACCTTTCTAACTCTCGAGACACAAAGCAGATTTTTGTTGCTTGATCTCAGCAATCGAGTAGGATGGTACCACTTGAGCTTCCTGGCCAAGTAGGAGGGACCCAGCCCATGGAGAGACCTATGGACCAGGCATAGTAATTTGAAAATGGATCTCTTTTTCATAGAAAGCCAGTGGAGTTGGTGCAGAAGGGGTGATGACGGGGTCCGAGCCGGTTTATTGAGGATGAGGCGAGCCGCCGTGTTCTGGACCACATGTAATTTGGTGGCCAGATCCTCCCTCTGCCCGACCAGCAATGAGTTCCCATAGTCTAGTCGACTAATCAAAAGTGACTGGACAAGGGTCCGTCTGGCCGTGAGCGGTATCCAGGGGAAAATCTTACTAAGCATTCGCATGGTTCCAAAGCAGGCCCCAGCCACAGATTTTACCTGCTCGTCCATGGCAAGATTATTATCTATTTTTATGCCCAAATTCTTCGCCCATGCTGTGGGGGAAGGGGCATCACCCAGTTCGGATGGCCACCAATCCGGGGTCCATAACTCCTTTGCCTTCCCATATAGAATAATCTCAGTCTTTGAGGAATTAAGTTGAAGAAAATTTTTCCTCATCCATTCTGCTATGGTGATCATGCATTTACGAAATTTGGACCTGGTTACTGCAGGGCTTTCTTCGATGGGGACTATTATCTGGGTATCATCTGCATATGATATGCATTCGAACCCGGACTCGCGTATGATGGTGGCCGAAGGGGGGCCACGTATAGATTAAACAAGGTAGGGCTCAAGACTGAGCCCTGCGGAACCCCCTTGTCAATAGTAGTGGTCTGGGAGCTAAAAGGGCCAAGCTGGACACATTGAGATCTTTCCACCAGGAAGTTCAGGAGCCATTTAAAGGCCCTACCTCCGACACCAATCTCTCGCAACCGAGCTAAAAGTATTTGGTGGGAGATGGTGTCGAAGGCGGCAGACAAATCCAATAAGACCAGTATCACCGGGACGTCCCTGTCCAGGGACATCCGTATGGTGTCTGTTACCTCCAACAATGCAGCCTCAGTGCTGTGCGAGACACGAAAACCTGACTGGGAAGCATCCAGTATATTATTCTGCTCTAGATATTGGTAGAGGTGCCGGTCCAAGATTTTCGCACAGCAAGGCTGGAGAGAGATGGGTCGAAAATTCTGAAGGTTACTAGGGTCGGCCAGCGCCTTCTTCAAAAGGGGTTTTATACGTGACTCCTTCCACTTGCGCGGAACAGTAGAGGATCTTAGCGAGATATTACAAACAGATGTAAGAGACTCGGCAAGAGCTGAGGGCAATACAGACATAACGGCGGGAGGCATTCGGTCTGATGGTGACCCGGATTTAACTCTGGCTATTAGAGAGCACACTTCTTCACTTGTTATATTGGGGATTAGTTCTAATCCCCAATATTGCTTGCTCGGGAACTCTAAAAACGAAGATTTGTCATATGAACCCTCTTCGGGGTCAAAAGAACTATAGATCTTGTCAATTTTATTTATAAAGTGACTGCCTAAATCTTCACAGAGTTCCTGGGTGGGCGGGGGGAGAGGGTTATTAGCTCTAGGATTTGTAAACTCCTTTACTATAGTAAAGAGCTCCTGAGATGAATTTTTTGCATTGATAATGCGAGCACCCAGATGCATTCTCCTGGCGGAGTTACAGCTGTTCAAATAAGCCCTATGAGCGCCTCGATAGAGCAATTCATCCTGTTTCAGCCTGGATCGTCTCCATCTTCTCTCCTTAGCCCTACAAATAGCTTTCTCCTTTCTGAGGTCGTCTGAGTACCAGGGAGCAGGAGCAGCTCTGGTCTGGATGTTTACCCTCTTAGGAGGGGCTATGAAATCTAAGGTTTTGGTTATAGCAGCTTCAAAGCGATCCAAAGCCGTGTCGCCATCATCCGCATCATTAAAAATAGGAGGGATAAAAACCTTACTAAAGGAGTCCGATGTTACCTTTTTCCAAGATCTGCGGAACTCCCGATGCGGGCGAGGGGGGCTAGGGAATTTTGTGGGGGCCCAAGAGAAGGTAAGAGCAGAATGGTCAGTCCAGCCTATGCTCCGCGGAGGTTCTACCACCACCTCCTGAATGTTGGTAAAGATGGTGTCTAGCGTATGACCCGCCACATGAGTGGCCCCCATGATTCTAGGAAAATGATCCAGAGTTTCCTTTGCCGCTATCAGGCATGCAGAGTCAGTGCTGACTGGTGCCTCCAGGTGGTGATTAAAATCCCCCACAATCAGAAACCCAGCAGCCTGAAATGTGTGAGGGGCAAGCCGTTCCAATAAAACGGAACAGAATTCTTTTTTATTGCTTTCAGGGGGGTGATACACTAATGCCCCTGTCCATTCAGTGGCCTGGGCCCGGATAACCTTAAATATCAACAACTCCAAGTATGGGGAGGAGAAGGTGTCCAGGGTCTTAACATGGAATGGGGGGTGCGATGCAATGGCCAGCCCTCCACCCCGTTTGCCCTGTCTGTCCAACCGGACCACAGTGTAGTCTGATGGGAATGCTATAGCCAGTGCGGGGGTGGCATCATGGTTAAGCCACGTCTCAGTAAAGAGGGCGATGTCAGGTCTAACTTCATCCAATAGATCCCATATTTCAGCCTCATGTTTGGAGATGGATCTAACGTTTAGGTAAAGCCCCCTTCTTCTGAGCCTCTAATGACCCCCCTTGTGGGGTTAATCCATAAGGTCTTAGGAATCTTAAAGGGGGTATGAGAGGGAATGTCCAGGAGAGTATGTAAGTTGTCGTTATAAGTCCAGCCACACCCTTTACACCTCCTCGTCAGCACGGCAGTCCGTAGTGGACATGTGATTAGGCCGCCAACACACGGGCCCAAATGCCTAAGTTCCACTAACCTGTCGGCTGAATAAATCAGCCTAGGCCTGGGAAGAATCTGCAGAATCTGCTGAAGAATGGGCGGCATTTCCTGGCAGCCGGCAGCGTCCGGTCGCGCACGGCCTCGGTGCGCCCGCGGCGCGCCCGCGGCGCGCGTCTGCTGCGCGGCCGAGAATGAGTGACTTTTGTACCCGGCTGTGTTGATTCACTAGAGAGCTAACCGCTCCTCTACCCATCTGCGTAGTGGACGAGCTAGAAGACGGACTCTCTCCACATCAATCAATCGAGGAACCGATTGCGGTGGAACGGAGAGCCGTCGATACAAAGGAGCCTTCTAACCCAAGTCAGGTAAGAAAGAGAATAAAATAAAGACCAGGCAGGATTTAAAACTTTTGATACCCCTCCACAATAGTGCAATTCAATTTTAAAAGAACAGTTCCCCTCCACAATAGTGCAATTCAATTTTAAAAACAGTTCCTAATTCTGTCACAAGTACTAATAGTTTTCTACAATTATCAAAGATTCCCTTCAGCAGCGTCTTAATAAAGAGTGGTGCCTACTCCGACACAAAATCTCTCACCACCTCCAGAAGTAGTAAGAGGTCATGCAGCACATCAGCGACACGTCGGCATGCGGAGGAAGCTCAGTGTCTTGCCAACAGACAGACTGGCCTGAGGACTATGGGTTTCCAAACTTTATAATAGGACTACAAGGTAATAAACAAATATCAGCCATTTGAACAAAGCCAATACCCTTCCAGGTTCAATCTCTTGCACTAACGAAGGTTCCTGGGTCGCCGGGTCGCCTTTCCATGGAAAAAATGGTGAAAGACACCAAAAAGACTAGTTGTCCTTAACAAAGGCGGAGATTGATGTAGGGGACATGAAACCAGAAAATAAGCAAGGGGCGGAGGAGGCCATCAGTCTCTAAGGGAGAAAATAATCTCCTTTAAGTGCACCAAGACACCGACTGTATCCTATTCATGTAAACATCTGCGAAATGCCACAGATATCCATAATGAAATGTGTTGAGAACTGAGGCCTATCGTGTCTAAGGACAATCCGTAGGGTATGTTGCTTACCACATATATTAATACTCAATAGTCAGTCTTAATGAATGGACATTGATGGACGCAAGGACTTTTTTCTACTGTTTGAAACACTTGGAAATGGTCATATTAAGGTCACTGTGGCTGCTTGGTCGCAGACTCCTTATGCGCTATGGAGATGGATGCTTAACACAGGCTCAAATGGATGAGCCGTTTCGGCTGATATCCCACCGAGCTGTCGCATGTGGCACTTAAGGAAACCAACACTTCCAGGAACTAAAATAACACAGGAATATAAAAAAGACTGCTCAAGCTTTCAGATACGAATGGAAAACAGAGCCAATACCCTTTTTACAACTGAAACTTTCAATCCCTCCTGGGAAAGGTACGAAAGAAAAGTCGAGTCCCACGAAGTGCGAGGCCTGCAGTGAGCACACCACTGGCAGAACCACAGCCATCGGTTGGCATGCACCATCTCCTTCCCTTTTCTCTTGCTGCACTCACCTTAACATCCTCATCATCTTCCTCAGAGCCAACAAACCTCACCTGGTCAGGAACAACACTTGCAAAGTCGACTGCTGAGGTTTGATTGCAACAGACTGCGACCACCCCCCAACACTGACTGATCTTCGAAGGAAAGGGCATCAAAAGAGGCCTGAGGCCTGTGGGAAGCATCTGCATGAGCCTTGCTTTCTCCTGCCAAATAAGTAGCGTGACTTTTGATGTCCCTTAAAATCATCCAGTGCTAGAGAATAATTGCTCCCCTCAAACACCAAACTCAGAATGCTTGGTACCCAAGATTAAGAATCGACTGCCCAAATGTAAGCGCCCTCAGCTCTAATAAAAGGAAATGGGTCATTGCTCATTGTCTGAGCAGAAGTCACTCATGTTTTGTTCCTCCAAATGCGCTCCCCAACCTTTTATGTTATGTTATAAAGATGTATACAGTGCACAGCTACTCCCAGGTATGCGTGTGTCACCAAGAAGCCCTGACCGAGTGAAACTGTGCCCGCTGAACAGTGTCCGGGGAGGCAAACATTCTGCCCCATTGTCAAATCTATCCACTGCCCCTGAATCTGTTCTGACTGGGTTCTTAAAGGTCAAGGAAGTGATGTAATCTGCAGTTTTGTGTGAGGTAGTTTTGTGTGAGGTACTAGCAGAATGAAGGGCCCCCGAAGACTTCTGAGCATTTGCAACTGTATTGATTATATTATCTTGTCCAGCACACACTTTCTGCGTCCCTATCATTTATTTTGGAGTGGAGTAGACTTTGATTTTGGATATGGCTGGCAAAATGTCCATGTTGTACATCTAACCCATTGATTGTTGAAGCAGAAGCGATACAAACTCCTTGGAGATAACTTTTAAGGGCGGCCGTCCAGGAGAAAACAGCCTGCACTTCATGCATATTCAGTGGTGCAAAACCATTGCCAGCCTCTTAGTGAAAATCTAAGAAAGTATTGAGAACCAACAATGCCTTAGACCCACTTAGGAATTTATTTCTGAAGGATTCCCAAGATCCAACAGGACTTTCTGAGTACTCAAAGATCTAGAGTAAGAAAATGTGTCTTGCTCCTTCAGGGAAACCAATCAGTGTCCCTGTTGCAGTGCTGCTACAATCTGTGTCAGATACACAATCTAAATGTTCCCTGTTCATATATCTTTACATGCTCTGAGATGTATGTTGTCTCGTAACTTGCCCATTCCTGAGGAATGAAAAAGAATCTAAATTAAAATCCTACCTTCTTTTCTCTGTCATACCTCTTCAACTGCCCTTATTTGAAGCATCCGCAAAACCTTCTACGTAAGTTTTTATCACTGTCCTTCTACACCTCGGCTTTTCGGAGTAGGATTTGCTGTTTCAAAGTTTCTCATCCCTCTTTTCCCACTGACCTCCTTCACTTTGGGTTACTGCACAGCCACATCACTGAATGTTTTTTTAATTTATTTATATTGTTGCAAGCACGTGGCAGTCATGTTTAGATGGTGGGATATTTTCTTTTTTCATTTTTAGGAATAGTATAGTTTAAAAAAATTAATCGCCCCTACCAAGGTCAGACTTTAAAATATTGCAAACTAATTCAAGCCCCATAACTGTTGGAGACTACTTCCAGAAAATTGTCGCTCCATGTTGCCTGGAAGCAAAAAAAGGTAATGAAGCGTTTGTGATAGGTGGCACCATTAATGTACTAGTACACGGACATGCTCATTTCATGTTCTGTAGCAATAGTGAGTCTCCTTGAGACATAAGTGGCTCCATCTGGCCCTATAATTATTTGCATAAGTTTTTCTGAGACCCACCTGTGGGTAGGATTTTCTAAAAATAAACAATCTACAGAGGGAAACAGACCTGATAGCAAATAGCTAAAGCACTAGAATTGCGGCTAGTAGTATTGTTTTAGTATGGAAACGGAGAGCGAAAAGGATGTGATTATACTAACTGAAATGAACCTTACACTCTTTAAGGGAAGATGAAGATCAGAGGCGGAGGATTGCTTCCGCCTGAAACTAGAAATGTATTTTCCATTAAAGACTAAGGTCTTATGTACAAAAGCATTTTTGCGGTCTGTTGGCTGTTTCCGGACACAAAAACAATGTTACATATGTACAGAGCACAAATTGCGATTTGGTAACATGCTACCAATTTGTGTTTAGCGATTCAGTATTTGGAAGGGGCGTGTTTAGGACGTCCCTTCCTAATACCGAATTGCAGTGGTATGTATGAATGTTTTGCAACCAAATTACAGTTGCAGAACATTACATTTTTAACAACCCCTCAAGGGTGGTGGAACCATTTGCACATGGGAAGGGGTCCTAACGGGACCCGGGACCCCTTCCCGTTTGTTGAATGTTGAACCAAATATTTTTTAAGCGCAGGCAGTGCGCCAGAGGAACCGCTGCCTACTCCTAAATGAAACTTAAAAGTTTCATTTTTTCTTCTTAAACGTATTCCGTTTTCATTTATGGAAACTTGGCTGCATTAAAAAAAAAACCAGTCTGCTCTAATAAAAATCAATCACAGAAATAATGGTCTGCTGAGCCCAGCAGGCCACCATCCCTGAGATGGCCACGGTTCGTAATGGGTCGCAAATCGCAACCTATCTTATTTTTATTCATGACGTAGGTCCACTGTGGCCCAATTAGGAATCACTAAATGAAACTCAATGGATTTTATACATTAGGAATTGGGATTTCCTAATTGTGATTCGCAAAGAAACGCAATTAGGAAATCACAGTCTCTAAAATTTGTACATGTGGCCATATATTTTCCCTTGTTCCACAAAAGGGAGGTAGGCATTCACCTCTTTTAGCACTGATCCTGAGCTTTTCTCTGCATACTGTTTGTTCGAACATTTAGGGATGTGTTTACGATTCACCTAAACTACCAGGGTGAGAGCGAAGATCATAGGCCAGAATAAGCAATCAACATTAGAGCTTGGGAGAGTGTGACAATTAAGTATTTACCAAGAGGGACACTCACCTCAGGGATGAGGGCTTGATAGGCGATACTGTCTTCAGTTGTCTTTAGCTGGACCTCTGCTGTGTCAATCAGTTCTTGTATCTGTTCTTTTGTTTTTAAGGGGAAAGCGTCCTTTAACGCATCGCTGCAGGAGAAAAGAATTGTTAGAAGTTTTCTGCCTTCGAATGGGCGGTGTCTTTCTGAGCTCCCACCTTTTTCGCTTTTATATTCGTGATTGTTCTCTATTTCAAAATAGTACTTACTGAAAGGCAGTGCTTAATTTGTAAAGAACAAATCAAAACACAAGTCATGGTGTCGAAAATTCTTAGGACCCCCACCACTGCACTTCCGAATGGGTTGTCAAATCCTATGCTCCCTTCTTTGGATGCCACGTCAACAGTAGTGGTTGCTACCGGACCTGGGTGGTGGGCCGGTGGGTTCTGGGGACTTACCTTTAACAGCTGGCCGGCCGCCACCTCTCCTTCTTCCTCGTCATCTCTCTTCATCCTGCAGTCCCGGCCGGCAGCAGGAAGCACCCGGGCTCCCAATGTCCCCTAAGGCAATCACAATGCTGCAATGCAGCGTTGTGATTGGTCTGAGCTGTGTGGTTCGGCGCTCAGACAAGGACTGTGAGGCTTTGCATGTTCATGACCAGGCTGTGTAAAGCAAGCCTAGTGGGGACGATGCAAAGTGTGCAGGACTGTTTGGCCGGCCAGAGGGGCCTGGCAAGCAGTCATGCGCACTTAAGGAGTGCAAACCACTACTCTCCCTGCTCTGGCCATCCCCACCCGAGAGCCACTGACTGCAATTGGAAAACTAAAATGATAATAAGAATAGGTTATTATCATTTTATTCTTCCTTTTGTTCAATGGGGCAACGCATCTTCACCTTAGCGGAGGAGCCGCCACTGCACCTCAACCCTCTTTCTTCCACCACCTTACTCTTCCTGTCTTTTTATCTTACTCTTGCAGGTTTTTTCTTCCCTACTTTCTCTCTTTGCCACTGTTTTCCCATCTTTGTCTTCCTCCTTCTTTCTCCCATTTTCCCCCTTTCTCTCTCTTGCTGTAGATGAAATCTGATGATGAAGACAACGTCTTGGTCGCTACAAATTATTAGCAGTATCTACCACCAGCAATGACCTGCACAAATTAAACATTAGGCACCTATAGATATTACAGATTTGTTCTGTTGTTCCTTGTCTTAATACAAAAGTAAGAGTATTCAAAGAAATAACAATACCACAACTGAGAGCTGTGTCCAAGCTGCAGAAAAACAGACGAATCATAGCACTTTCTAAAATGACATCAGTGTTGGGATGAGCGGATTGTTAGACCTGGATGCAAATGTTGTTGGGTTAACGGCATCAATGCTGACAAAGAGCGAGAATTGACAAGATTCCGGTTCTGCTGTCAGTCTCTGTTCGACCCAAATGGTTCGTCCAAACTGTCCCAGACCAAAGCATGTGGATTAGGGACTTAATATTAAGTGTGGAGCAGCTGGTTCACAGGGCTTGATTTTTTAAACTTGATATAATGGTGATCATTTGTGAACACACAAAGCATACTGAAGTTTTTGTGGTACCTGTTGGCAGATGTTAGGTAGGTGATGCTAGGTACCCAGCAAGAATGATTTTGTCAGACTTTGAAAGGTCCGGAATTAGGGTGAAGTTTGCAAGAGTTCAAACGTGTGCCTTGAAGGCGGTATGCCGCTGTCTGCATGGCTCAAAAGCAGGGGACTGATCCATTGATTAATCGTGCATGAAATACAGATCTAAGATTGCATTCAATCCTATGAAGCAGCCGCGGTGATCCTCTGAAATATTTTATGATGGTTTATGTAGGAAAGTGCCCCTTTTTGCATGTTTCCTCCTAACTTTTTGCCTTAAACTGATGCCAACCTGACTGAAGTGTGTTCTGGGATCCTGCTAACCAGGCCCCAGCACTTGTGCTCTTTCCAAAAAATGTACCTTTGCATTGCCAATAGGCACAACCTCTGGCCCACCTGTAAGTCCCTTGTAAACGGTACCACTGGTACCAAAGGGCATTGTGACCGGAGAGAGCCTCTGAGGGCTGACGCATGTATTATGCCACCCCCAGGGACTACTCACCTGACCCATACACCCTGCCGCTGCAGCCTCTGTGTCAGAGTGGGACCCCAAACCCTAAAAGTCGACATGGCACCTGTCCCTGGGTGCTATGCCTAACAAACACTGCCTGTGACACAGACAAGTCACCCCTCTAACAGGGTGCACTATACCACCGTTGAGGGCACAGTGGCACAAGCACTGTGCCCGTACAGTGCCTGTGCCATTCCCAGACATTGTAAGTGCGGTGAAGCCATTTCACGTACATGGGCTAGGAGTTTGTCATCACAAACTCCCCAGCACCATGATGGCTTTACTGAAGACTGAGAAGTTTGGTATCAAACTTTTCAGTACTTTAAACCCACACTGATGTCAGTGTCGGATTTAATGTAAAATGCACTCAGAGGGCATCTTAGAGATGTTTCCTGAAACACAATCAGCCCTGGTGTGGTTCCTGACTTACTACCAGCCATCTGCCACCACCAGACATGTTTCTGGACCCCTGGGTAAAGAGCCCTCCACTCTGAGTCTGGAAACAAAGCACATCCTGGGCATGGTCATGCCTCCTCCCCCAGGATGGACAGGTTCCTTGAAGAGAGAGAGCTTCAAAGGCCTGCTGCCTTTGTTAGCTACCCCCAACCTTTTACTGCTATTAGCAACTGGCTCCCACCAGTTCTGACCCCCATTTAGGTGCGAGAACCAGTGGGAAAACCTAGCCAGGAAGAGAGGTAAGGCCACCTTTGGGAACCCCACCACTCCGTTAGGGGAGGCGCGGTAAAGCACACATCTCAGTCCCCTCCATCTTGATGATGAGGGGACTCGGCCAATTAGGAGGAGGATTATGCCCCCCTCCCACTGGAGGATGGCATAAAAGGGGGTGTAGACACCCCAATAAAGGGACCCATTGCTCCTGACCTGCACACCCCTGTAAAGCCCCTAAATCTAGTATTTAAGGGCACCCCTGAACCTTCCCTCGTCAGGATCGACAAACCTATGAAGAAGACGGACCAGGACCGTTGCGGGACCAGGAACTCAACCACGGCAGACTAAACTTGGCAAGAACCCCATCACCTGCATCTGGCTTGATTACTGGACCTGCTGTTCTTCCAGAAACCCTGCCTGACCTCCAGGAAACCCCAGAGGCCCTGCAACCTTCACCAAATGCACCAAGAATCTCCCTCCAGGCTACAGGCTCTAGTCCCCGGCGTCCACTGGTACCAGAACAACCACAGTGAGGATCGACACTGGTGTAGACGTGACTCACTGCTACAAAAGAACGCCCTGATTGCTGTGGTAGAGGACCGACACTTGTGTCGATGTGACTCTGCCCTGACAAAAAAAGCACCCCAGCCAGACAGCCTCCACGACCTCAAGGTATCGTCTCAGCCCCACAACCCCAGCTGTTGCCCTGTCGGCCTACTGCCTTACAGCGACCTACCCACAGTGGTCCGACGGTGGAGGTATTCCTCCAACCGAACTACAGCAGCCAGCGACCAACGACCAAGCTAACCGTGTTAGCGGACTGTTGAAAACCAACCTACTACATTACTCTCCGTGGACCACGAGGGTAAATCTCATTGCTGGCATCGACCGCCACAGCTTAGATACTAAAACCCGCACCTCTGGGTGCCCCAGTTCCCCATGACTGACATTTCCCACAATGTTGGCCCGAGACCATCTGAAGACTGGAACTATAACCCGAGTACTTATTTGTAAGTCTATCAACTGTCTTTTTCCCCACAGTATTGCATCGCGTTCTCTCTGTATCGCACTCACTGTATATTCTGAATATCAAGTAACTTCTTTCCGACTAAAATGTATTGCATGAAACTCTACAAACCATTCTACCTGAAAAGATTTGATAGTATTACAACTTGCCTGCATTAAGTAGCCTTTGCTCTTAAATAAAATACAAAGTATAATTTTGTTTTATACTTACCAATTGGTCTGGATTCAGTCTTTGCGTGTGTGATAACATTTCTTGCCTGAGTGTGTACAATAAATGCTTAACACCGCCCTCTGATAAGCCTATCTTCTCGACCACACTACTACGATTAGAGCTGTTGCTATTATCTACTTTAGCCTCTACTATACCTCTGTGGATCCACTGGACTCTAAGCATACTATACCTCGCTTTGGTATAGTATATACAGAGCCAGCTTCCTACAGTTCAGACCAATAATGAGGGATTGTGCACAGACCTCTGTAGCTAACTTATTGGCCTCCAGATGTATCTTGCAATATCGTGCCCTAAGACCTGCTGGATGCATATAGATCTCAGCATCAGGTGCCTTACCCCCTAGGCTATTCTGGAGTGCTGTCTGATTCTAGACAATTCAGTGAGCCGAAGCAGATAAGCTGACGGATTTTCCTTTTTTGCTTGTTTCTTCCAGTTAATGCTCTCCCAAAGTGAATTCTTTAATTTCCACAATTTCCAACAGGTTCTAGATATGGAAGTATTAGTACTAGCCTGTATACCAACATTGAAGTTCAGATAAGATTTTCATTGTAAAACTTTCGATCTCAAAACTTGATTCACTGCTTATCCAATTCTCAAACCCCCCATACACATACATTTCAATACACAACATCTGACACTATCACACAGTAAGAGCACATCCGTACACACACACACACACTCTCCATAAAATACTCATAGGCATTGTCTCAAGCTCGCTCGCCTGCATAAGCAGTGCCCATTCTCTGTGGCTTGTTTGATGCAACACAACCATCGATGCACAGGTTTTCAATAGCAGGGTGTAATTTACTTTCATTTGGAAGTGCGACCCATAGGCTTTTCCAATGCTTGTTATTCTACGACTTGTTACAAGAGATCGTCCCACAGTCTCAGAGATCACTTTCTGTACCCATCATCAATTAAAAAAAATATAAATTCTAAAAGGGTATATATTTGGGAAGTACTATGGGATTGACTGCGGCTCGTCCAAACAAGCTAATGGCTGAAGAAAGCTGACCCAAAGCTAGTTGCTGTATACCATATGATCTGTGTTTTCTTGATGCAGGTCTTCCCACAAAGATGTCTGTGGCCAGACCTCAAACAAACTTACTTGGTGACCGATAATAATCTAAATAATGTTGCTTATAGACAATTGTCCTTCAATTTCACATTATTAAAGTACTATTTCGCTTTTAAATTTGGAAAAAAAGTTGAAAAACAGAAAAAGAAATAGGAGTTCTTGGCTTTTACCTTAATTGCTGTCTGGTCACTGTCCCTAGCTGTTCAGGGTCGGCTTCTGTCAACAACTGCAGAAGCAATGCAGGGATCGAGACTAGTCCATGGTACACATCTTCATCCACCTATGAGACAAACGTTAATATTGTCTTAAAGTACACAAG
This sequence comes from Triturus cristatus, assembly GCF_964204655.1. NCBI lineage: Eukaryota > Metazoa > Chordata > Amphibia > Caudata > Salamandridae > Triturus > Triturus cristatus. The sequence continues at coordinate 207,720,408 of NC_140595.1, read as the reverse complement.
GTACTCACCACAATGAGGGTACTAAAAACACAACAGGTGAGTTAAGTTAACAAGGCCAAATCAGGTATCCACTAGAAATCTCTGCAATTATGTATCTGAGAATAAGCAAGCCAATTTACACATCGAGCTGTCAGGATGGTGATGGTGCAGGTCCAAGCATCCAGCATACAACATACAGCATATTTTTGCAGCGACATCCCATTAATGACTATGGATACAGGTCGCCTTGTAGCAACTATATGAGCCCTTAGGCCTGCTGGTGCCAGGGGATTTTAGTGTCTGAGTAGTCTGTTATGTGGAGAGCACAAAACCCCAAGGAAAGGCCCATCTTCAGAATTTCATAAGGAGAGAGGATGGTTATTTTACCCTTGTGAGAAAATCCACACTTATTTGCATAGTTCCTCTCAGCTTTTGAGGCTAGAATATTGTTAGTGTTCTGATGAACTGGGTTCTCGTTACAGGTGTTTTCCTTAGAACGTGAAAAGCGATGAAAAGACTTATCATAGGATAGGACTAGGAGTACTTGTATGTAAATGCATTTTATTAAGTTTCTCAGTTGCGCAAGCTCCCTCATTTTTAGGTCTCGCCTAGCGTTGCAGCGCAAATGCGCTGCCATCGCTTTGCGAGGCATGCAGTATATACTGTAGTGTGGAAGCTTCGTGGAAGCTCCTCCCATTCTGCCCATTGGCTTTTGTCTTAAAAGCTGCCTTCCGATTGGTTTGAGGCTTGTTAGTCCCTCCTCACTCATCATTTGTATCCTTCCACGGCTATTGGCCCCATTTACTCCTGACACTATTATCTTTTAGGTCTCGCCTAGCGTTGCAGCGTGAATGTGCTGCCATCACTTTGCGAGACATGCTGTTTATTCTGTAGTGTGGAAGCTCCGCCCACTCTCTGCCCATTGGCTTTTGTCTTAAATGCTGCCTTCCGATTGGTTTGAGGCTTGTTAGTCCCTCCTCATTCATCATTTGTATCCTTCTACGGCTATTGGCCCCTTTACTCCTAACACTATTTTCTTCCCTGTTTCCCCACCCCACCGCCCACTTCCTCAGACTGTAACTTCTCACCCTCCCCCATCCCCCCTCTCCCGTTCGTGTATTCTTGCCTGCCGGAACTTCCGTTTTCATCTTTATTATTGCCACCTTGAAATATGCGAGTTCAAGATGTGTGCTGTACAAAAACGTCTTGTGTTTAATGAACTAGATTTTAATGTTACTCTAAATATAATAAGACTCTAGGCAACATTCGGGGTATGCATGGCAACTGACGCCTCTTAGTTCTCAAATGGCATTGTTGTCAGGCGGGAGGAGCGGCATTGTTTTAACTCATGCTTAAAACGAGCACTTTTAATAACTTCCTCTCAATTCAGTGCTATAATCTTGTGTACTTGGGTGACGCGCTAAAGAAATGCACTTTTTTGAATTCTGAAGAGACATTATTGCACATTTACATCATGTTTACTGTTTGATTAACATTTTCCCGGCTCGCCCACTGGCTTGTATACGCTTGGTTTGTCTCCAGCTGGCTCTACCTGTTATTTAATATATTGGCTCACGCACCTCTAACAAAGAGAGATGAATGGATACACGACAGTGAGCCCGGTAGATGGTAGAGAAATAGACTGGTGCAGACAAACAGACAAAATCAGTCTCCATTGCCTCACTTCAGAATCATCACTTTCAGTAACCTGGAAATCTGCCGGCAACTCCCGCATGCCCCAACATCATCCCCCTCACCTATTCTTAGCAGAAGCAGCAGATTCTCAGCTGTGCCCTGCTGGTGCATAGGAGCACGGCAGAGTCTGTAGAAGCGCTGGGATCTCTAGCCTCTCCGGGCGGCCACCTAGGCCTTCCGGGTGCCTTCACACTCAGGATAAATGAATACATTTTGTTCTGTGCTTTAGTCGCCTCTCTTAGATGAAGCTCTGTGTTAATAAAGACATTCGGAGAGGTGGTTGTGTACAAACAAACAACAACCACAATGCCGTACTTTTTGAACGTGTAGTTAAATACCTGCTCATCGAGTACCACATTGGCTGATCATTCCATGGCACTACCAAAACTACATTTGGACACATTTGCTCAACTGTAAAAGACTCCCTTCTATGGGTCATTTAACAACTCAGGGCTTTGGGGTTAGGTAGCCTACTTTGGATGCTGTGTAAAAGAGTAAATACAAAAATAATGCAGTGAAACTAAGCAACCCGTACTGTCTAAAACACTGTGAAAACTGACACGCATTCTGGCATTTTGTTTAGTTAATGTTGATTTTCTCATAAATGTGAGTAAAGCACTCTTAATATCTTAATGAAATCTGCACACTTCTAACTATTAGCATCGGGATCCTTTGACAACTAGGCAATGAATACATTTTCACGTACCCCCGAAGCCCCCCTGCACCCGCCCCCTTGGCAAACTAAATTGCCTCCCAGTGTTTGGGGGATAGTGAAGACGCAGGAGAGTGAGTCAAATAGTCTAGAAAATGAAAGAGAAGCCGGGATTCGGATTCACATGCACTCCCGATCACGTTGGTTATTCTGTAAGCACCTCTTTTATTAATGAGTTTCGCATTAGTAAAGCACCACGGTGTGCATGTGTGGCGACACTTCACCCATGAGGTACATGCCAAGCAATTGTTGACACAATCCACACTTTGCGTCTTTTTCAATATATTTATTACGAAGTGCAGGACCTTTCCAAGGGATTTTGCACACTACATACATTCACCCATGGCGACAGTTTGGGTTCTGTTAGAGAGAAAGGATTCCAGCAGTTTCCAGGCGGTACCCTGAACTCCAAACTCCTTCATACGGTCCATCAATAGTGAGTGATGGACCGTATCGAAGGCCGCTGAGAGATCCAGCATGATCATCACTGCTTTGCCTCCTTGATAGATTATGGTTCTGATCTCCTTTGTTGATTTAATGAGGGCTGATTCGGTGCTGTGACCAGCTCTGAAATCATGTTGCGATGGATCGAGTACCTGTGAATCATGCAGGAACGGGCTCAATTGTATGTTCCTGATTTTTTCAGCTACTTTCGCTGGAAGAGGAAGCCTTGATATGGGTCTAAAGTTGTTTGGGTCTTTGGGATCCAGCGAGGGTTTCTTAAGTAGGGGCAGTATAGAAGCGCTTTTCCAATTTATGGGAAAATATCCCTGAGAGAACATAGAGTTAATGAGAAAAGTCAGAGCCGCGGCTACTGGTTCAGGGGCTAATTTCAACAGAGAGATGGGGCAGGGGTCATTAGGTAAACCAGACTTTGTTGTCATGCTAAGGTTTAAGATTTCTGAAGTTGTAACTTGGGAGAAGTTGTCAAAAGATTCCCTGTTGTTTGTTTCCAGTTGTTTGTTGTCAATCTGGATGGAGATAGAATTGTCTGTGGTCTTGGCGAAGGTGGAGAAGATAGACTCTAATTTGCCCAGGAAAAATTGTGCAATGTTATCGCATAGTTCCTGACTGGCGGAAATAGTAGGGGTGGTAGGAAGTGCTAGCGATGTGACTGTTTGGAATAATTCTTTGGGCACATTTTTTGCAAGATTTATTCGTTTGGAAAAGAACTCTTGTTTTGTTGTGAATAGTAACTGTTTATACTGAGTTATACTAAGTTTTTAGTTCTTTCTATCATTCTCATTGTAGTTCTTCCTCCAGATTCTTTCAAGGTGTTTGCAACTCAGTTTAAGGTCTCTGAGCTCTTGGGAGTACCATGAGGAAGATGGTCTTGCCCTTTTGGTGTAGAGGATTTTTTTTGGGGCAAGCTTGTCTCCAGCAACTTCTAGCCATTTAGTATAAACTAGTGTCGCCTCATCCAGGTTTGTAGGGAGGGAGGGGACAGTTGCAAAAAGTGTCTCTTGCAGTTCCTCCGCATTAATTTTATTCCATGCTCTACTGACCAGGGCTTCTTCCCAGGTTTCCATGAGTGACGACTGGGCGATACGATTTCAAAAAGTACTGCCATATGGTCTGACCAGATGACTGGAATTGTGCTGGTAAAACTAAGATATGTTTCGTTAGAGAAAATGCCGTCTAGTGTGTGTCCGGCTTTGTGTGTGGGTCCGGTCACCACCTGTTTTAGACCAGCATTATTCATCATATCTAGTAGATTTGAAGAGTCAGGATCAGATAGTGATTCTAAGTGGAAATTGACATCTCCGAGTATAGTGTAAGTATTAGCACTTAACATAGTTTCAATTATGCTATCCGCTTGCCTGAGAAATTGGTTTCTAGGTCCAGGTGCTCTGTATAATAGAGTGCCTCTGAAGGTAAAGTGGTGCGAAAGATAAAAACAAAATTGAGCGCTTCAAATCCGGGATTAATCAGAGAGTTAAAAGATGCCCTGATGGATTTGTGGTAGATAACCACAAGGCCTCCTCCTTTCCTATTGGGTCTATTTAGTGCAAAACAGATAGTCAGCTTTCACCAGATCAGGGCCAGAGGCCTCGCCCGTCCAAGCTTCGGTTATGAACGCAATACTTATTCCCTCATCCAGAATTAAAGCTTCGCATTCGAGGCTGTGTTTTACCGATGAGCGAGAGTTGATAATTACACATTTCCAATCTTGGATAGGCAACATATTTTTATCGTGGCTGCTCAGACTGGGTTTGGATTTAATGAGTTCAAATACTACGTCCGGTAGCTTGATTCCGCACCCCTGGCAAAGCAACTGAGACCATGGAATACAGGTCCCGGGCTGCAAACCTATGCAACCGGAGTGTTTTTTGGGATTCCAATTGAGATTGTGTAGTGTCCCACTAGAATAGGTTGTAATATTTGTTTTACCTGAACGCAAATGAGCAGGGGGACTGGCGCTGAGCGCGGGCCGAGCGCGGATGGGCGCAGACGGGCTTGCCTTAGGCACGCCCGCTGCGCGCGTCCGCTGCACGCTCGCGTCAGCCTCATAATTTGTACAGTCAGTGGGCAGAACCACTAGCTCGCTGACCTGAACTACTCTCAAGATGGCGTCTCCGCGTGTCAGCAGCGGGGCCCGGGAGAGAAAGGTAACAATCCTATGTGGTATTTAGCAGTTGGTGGGTAAAAATCTCACAGAATCGCCGTTTTACAGCTAGTTAAAAGTTTCCACAAAGGTATAAAAACAATTAAAAAACAGAGGCAATCGCATTCGTACCTTCACCACTCGTGTCTACTCCTGGCTCACGCCTCAGGAGGACTCTGTGCTAGCGCGCCAGCCACAATATTTGTACAGTCAGTGGGCAGAACCACTAGCCCGCTGACCTGAACTACTCTCAAGATGGCGCCTCCGCGTTTCAGCAGTGGGGCCCGAGAGAGAAAGGTAACAATCCTATGTGGTATTTAGCAGTTGGTGGGTGAAAATGTCACAGAATCGCCGTTTTACAGTTAGTTAAAAGTTTCCACAAAGGTATAAAAACAGAGGCAATCGCATTCGTACCTTCACCACTCGTGTCTACACCCGGCTCACGCCTCAGAAGGACTCTGTGCTAGCGGACTCACGTCAGCCACAATATTTGTACAGTCAGTGAGCAGAACCACTAGCCCGCTGACCTGAACTACTCTCAAGATGGCGCCTCCGTGTTCCAGCAGCGGGGCCCGGGAGGGAAAGGTAACAATCCTATGTGGTATTTAGCAGTTGGTGGGTAAAAACGTCACAGAATCGCCGTTTTACAGTTAGTTAAAAGTTTCCACAAAGGTATTAAAACAATTAAAAACAGAGGCAATCGCATTCGTACCTTCACCACTCGTGTCTACTCCCGGCTCACGCTTCAGGAGGACTCTGTGCGTATTTCTAAAAGAGGATCAGAGTGAGCTGGTCTTCTGGTAGCTCTCAGGAACACAAAAGGACATCTCTGAGGAATCATCTTGCGAAGTGGACCAGTTGTCCTTGGTTTGGCACAAGTCTGTGTGAAGATTCTTTGGCAGAACTTGGAAGTGCGTGAAAAAGCCAACTTTTATCACTGTCTGCTGGTATCCCTAAGACCTCCCCAGTAGAAGGCGAGGATGCTGGTGCCAACATCTAAGACTGAACTTACCGTTTGGAAGGTGAGGGCTTTGTCTATTGGCTTAGGCAGACTTGGGATGATAACTCTGCCTCTCTTGAGAAAACGCAAACCAGAGAAAGCACTGAAAGTTGGAATATGTGAACTGTATCTGCATGCACAAGGTGGATGACTCTCATCCAACCCCTCCAGTGTGACTGAAGACAGGAGGCAGCCTGGAGCTTTGGGCCATGCTGTCTTCCTGGACTGGCGGGACTAGTTTCTGATTAGATTTACCACCAATCATGAGTGACCAGATTTAGGGAATAGGAAGTAACAAGGATAGGTTTAGGATTGATTGCCTTGTGACTTAATTTGGCAAGGCCCTTGTTCAAGGAGCACACACCACTATCGCATGATGTGTTTAATCTGCATCTGATGGCTAATTCTGAGTCTTTCTCAATGATGATGGAAAACCCGTCAAAGCAAAATGCAGGATACATGATTATACCATTCAGAGTTCTTGACTTCTCTGATCCAAGAGAGAGTAGCTTGATGACAACTCAGAAGGTCTCAGTGTCAACCAAGTCCTGAAGAATATAGCCTCCAACACCAAGTGCCTCTAAGTTAGAGAACTCCCTAATGTTTTTTTTTTTTTTTTTTTTTTTTTTTTTTTAATAAAACCTTTATTTTGGTAAATGCACAATACACAGCGTCTGCCTACAACCCCTCGGGGCCGGCCGCTATGACATATCAGAAAAGGATAAAAGAAAAATAAAAAAAAATAAAAAACCAATTGGGCAGAGCGCCGTTAAAGCAATCTCTGAGTGAAAAGTACCGTGTAGAACATAGAACAATAATGTCAGGATAAGAAAAGGTTTAATTTTATGATTTTGTCGAGTACAATGTAGTGAACTACGAAAAGAGTCGAAGCTGATCCCTGACCAGGAGAGACATCACCGTTCACGGAGCGCCCAGAAGGAAGCGTTATATAGGAAGGCATTTGTAAGGAAACAGGTGGCCACCATCCAGGAACTAAGAGCAAACGCTATACCACAGAATGATAGAGCACAATAAACTCCCTACTAACACTGAACCCCGACCCCGAAGAAACAAAAAAACATAAAAGAGAAAGAAACCGAAGAAGAAGAGAGAAAGAATGAGAAAGAGGGCCATAGAGACAAAGAAAAGACATAGAACACATCCCATCCCCCCACCCTGCATACCAGCGGAAGGCCACGGCCCACCCCCCCCCAATAGGCATGCCTGTCGCCCCAAAAGAACCCCAAGTGGGAAAGAGAGCCCGGAGAGTGGGAAAGAACATCCCAGTCTCCGACTCCCAGAGAAGACAGGAGGAGGAAATTTTACATACTCCCGGTCACCACCAGCCCCATAAGCATCCCCCACCCTGAATATATCAGCACAACTGAAGTAGCAAGCAAAGCAGCAGGTGGGGAGACTCCATTCCAAATGTGCGAATAAATCAGATAATTAGCAGTCCCATCCTAGTCCCCGCCCGCCAATACGTACAGCAAACTAAAGGAAATCGCCCAGCCCCGGCCCGATCCTAAGCGGCCCCACAGATCCACCCCCGCAATCAACGATAGCAAATTACACGCATGCGGCACATCAGATACATAGACAAATATTCTAGTCCGGGTCATGCCAGGCGGTCAGGCAGGATCATCAAGGGAGGCAACATCAGCCCTGGCCAGAACGCTGAAACCCCACCAAGCATGGCCACCGCTGGGAGTGTACCTCAGGCAGAACAAAGGAGCAAGATGGCCGCTCCCGGCACAGAAGACGCAGAGGAAGAGGAAGCGAGAGTTCCCAATCATAGACCATCACCACATCGATAGTGACCAACACAGTTTTCCCCACAGAGCGGCACACACTCCGGCGATGTTGAGGAAGCCGTGGCAACACTTGCAGAGGCAGAGTCTCAGCTTGTAAAGTGGAAGGGAGCTTTGTATCTGCAACTTTGTCATTAAAAGAACACTCGACACTGTAGCCAGGGAGAGGACGTTCCACAGTATCCCCCTGTCGCCACATTGTATCCGCCTCGAAGGGAATGAGAGGCATTGGGGGGTAAGACAACCGCAGTAGTTCCCTGGATGGCATAGCGACATCGATCTTCCGCTCCAGTTCTCGAGTGTTTTCCCACAGTGTCGCCCTCAAGTCTTCCAGGGCTAGAAGGATATCACCATAGGTCAGGTCTGCTCCCCGCTTCAGCATGTCGGCAGTATGCAAAGGCGCCGCCGGGACACCCTCCAGCTCGACAGTAGGCAGGGCAGCCTGCGTCAGGGATATGGAGGCTTCCGTCTTTCCGGCGAGGTAGACCGGCACCGCCGCCATTTTTGCAGTCAGCCCACATCGGAGAGGTGAGGGTGACTCCATTGGACGGAGGAATAGCCTTTAGGGCAAGAAGAGATACTGCTCGCTATACGGGGCTCACACGATGTGAGAGCCCTCGGCTGTATAACAATGCGGGTGGTGGGCGCTCTAAAACGGGTACCGCTCTGACCGCTGGTAGCATGACAAAGGAAGGTTCGCCAGCCCGGACCCAATCATACAGGAATTCTCTCCGTCGCGAAGAAGGCTCCGCCAAGCCGCCCACTCCACAGCCGGTCACATTTCCCCAGGCGCCGGTCCGGCCCCAGGTCGTCTCACCGTACGTGATAAGCGGTGTCCGGTGGCGGTGGTCGGGCCAGAGTGCGTGGGCAAAGTCCAAAGTCGGCAAACTCTATGAATCCTCGACCAAAAAAGCCGGCGGGGACATCGGAGGAATGCGGAAAGTGTCCGCGCATTCGTGGTTACATTTGCTCGCGCTGTAGGCAGGATTAAAGATCAGGATGTCATGTAAACAGCAGACGGGCTGCGGAGCCGGGAGCTCAGACGTCCTGTCCGTCCGCCATCTTGGCTCCTCCCCCCTAATGTTGACTATGAATACAGATAGGCCCCTTTGATATGGGGACATGGGTCTGCAGCCGAAGGCCCCACAATTACATTCTGATTCCGCATATGTATTGTTTTTGCTTTTCCCTCCCAATTCCATTTTTCTTTCTAGTCCCCGACAGTTTCCTCACACCACCAGCCATATGATACCTTTCCTGGGAGTGATTTGTGTCCAGGTCAGGAAAGGAAAAGAGCCTCATTGGACCACTGGTGTCACAAGGCGGTTGAAGCTGAAAGGTCCACACACACATGAAACTGGACTGCATCCTTTATCTGCCCATGGTCCACGGTGCTAAAAACTGGCACCCATCTCATCGCTCGATCCTACATCCTCCTTGGGCTTGGCAAAGCAACCCACTTCTCTGGAAGTTCCTCTGGTTTCCTGAGATAACGGCATCTTCAGGAATAACGGTCAAAAGGAAAGAAGCCAGTGCAGGGTGGGCGACCAGCCCAGAGACTACTATAGAACTACAGACTTGTCATAGAGTGTTTGAGAAATGTACAACAAATGTGGCTAATGAGAAAAGCCAATATGTTATAAAAAAACACAAAGGCTTACAAAAGAAATTGGGAATAACTGCCCTAAAAGGATGTTAAATAACTCAAAATACCACAAACTGTCCCACAGGCATTGAGTAAAATCTAAATTATTTGGCAAACGTATGAGTGGAGTCATGAAGAACTGACAATTAAAAGACCAAAACAAGAGTGCAGGTTTGTGATGTACACACAAAAATATACCTCCGTCAGGTTTATTTTATATACATTTCGTAAAAATGAAAATAAATTGAGGAAAATAATAAAATACCGGTAGGATTACAAGTAAGATAAATTACAATGAAATAGCAAGTAGAATTTAAAATAGAATGTCAATGTTGCCGTCATCATGACTGATAGGAACTTACACTAAACCTTTTTAGGAACCCTAAAAAACGACTGTACTTTAGAATAAAATTTCTATTTTCTGCACTCTTGTCAAAGACGTTTTCTCTGCTGGTCGACGTTTTCTTTGAGTTGGATGTTGGCTTGACTCAACATTGTGTCAAGTTTATTATGCACTGGCCTATGTGTAGTTAGAATGCTTATTTTTTCTCTTCTCAGCTGAACAATGGCACTTGCTAGACTATGTTTTGCAGCTTTTTATTCTTACTACTAAGCTTTACATTTACTTCTGCACACCATTCCATCTCTTTTGCACTATAAAAATATTGAAAGATAAATACTATGTTTGTCTGTAGCATTGTCCAGCTCACCTCTCCCATCAGGATGCTGTAGAAAAGGTATAGGTATTCGTCGGTTCTGTGCATGCGGCAGGTCTCGTGCACGGAGTAAGACCACTCCATGGCAGTGGTGGCATCATCAAACTTCTTCTGCAGGTAACTAAGGAAGAACTCAGACAGGCTGGATCTGAGCTCAGTCTAAAAAACAAATAGAAAAGACAGAGGTAAGTGGGTGTGCCAGGCAGACATCAGGGTATATAGGGACCTCAGACAGCCTGCAGGGAAGGCAGACATGTCAACTCAAAGTTAACAGTGGTAGAACAAAAGCTATTTTTCATAGAAACCATGAATTATTTTCTCTATTTTGCGGAAATGACACCAATTCACAGCCTCCCCAGAACGTCACCATTGCCATTTGTGTAATTAATAACCTCTTCATGAAAGCTAAAGCAAATATTTAAATTACAATCTCGCCCATTATTACATGAATGTTGTAGGACAAACTTTGAACATCTCTGAGCTTGGCCATTGCTCATTGTTAAATTAGCATTTTGTTTGTAGAAGCTTCTGAGAACCTGGAAATGCTAAATGCAGTCGGGGTCCATTGGTTGCTAAACGCTGCAGGAAGAGCTTAAAAAACTCTGACCATAACTACTGTGAACAGCTTACTCATGGAAGAGGAGCATTCTAATTGAAACCAGAGATCACTGTTAACTCTGCCTTGTTGGTAGGAGCTTCAATAATCTCATATTTCTATAGCCAGGGTGCATTTTGCTAAGCACATTTTATTGATTGTGGTATATTTGTCATGATAACAATGATACATGAGAGAAACACCTATTACTTAAACCTTCAGTGCTTTCTGTAATAGCCAACGTTGATCCATATACATTTTGTCCAATGATTTATATCATACATCAGTGCAGAAACCACAATGGACGCCCCATTACTTAAGGTCGGCACTGCACAGTTTAGTCATCTCCCTAATACACTAGACCTCAATATTCTTGCCATGGACCCCAGATTTTTCAAACTTGTTAGGATATCATTGTGTTTATAAACCCATCTTTTGGTGCTTATGCACCAATCTAAGGGGCATATTTACTAGGAAACTGTTGGAGCGTGGCGTTAAACCAAGAAGGCCAACGCCACACTACGACAGTTTCCAAACGCAGGGTTGCGCTGTATTCACGAGAATACGGTGCACCCCTGCCTTTCCCTTAGCGTTGGCACTAAATTCAGTTGCCTATCCCCAACACAGGCACTCTTGCACCATTGGGCAAGGGTGCCTGCGTTGCAGGGAAAGATGGTTTATGTGTAGGAAGGCGTCCCTTCCTGCACATAAACAATCAGTGAAAGAGATTTGTAAAATCTATGCGTGCTGCAGAATGCAGCACACATAGTAGTTGCAACTCGTCATTTCTTTAATGACTGTTTATGTGCAGGAAGGAACACCTTCCTTTCCACAGGCAGCCATCGAATCTGAGACTCTCAGTATTCCAGCCTGGAACGCGTTTTGTCTCCAGGCAACCACGGCGAGCGGAAGCCATAGACGTGCCCCGCCGCTACTGTCAGAAGAAGCCGCGTCAGAGCCTCCCAGCATCCGCAATAAAAGCAACGCTCCTCCCCGCAAGAGCGCGACCGGCACCCGGCTCGCAAATCCATTGGGACGGGCCAGCGAGGATCAACACAGAGAACACAGGCACAGTCTCACCCCCAGCGCATGGTCCGGTCTACCGTATGGAGAGATTCCAGCAGGAGAGAGAGGAGAGAGGTCAGTGGTGGCCTCACTCAGACGATCTTGCCGGGGCAGCGGCATAATCAGTGGGTGTTGCTGTGGGACGCCCACCGCAACACCCATTGCTCACCCTTTTCGCGCTAAGTGTATTGTGAAAGGGGGCCATATTCACAAGTGGCTTCATGCTGTCATGTAAATAAGGCAAAGCCCATATCGCCACAGGAATGTCAGAAAAAGTGACATCCATGTGGCGATAGGGACTTGTAAATATGTCCCTAAGTTTGTTGTCCATTAGTCTGTGGTGGGTGCAATGTTTCCGGCACACTCTTGCCATATCCATCCTTGCTAACATCACTGCCAAATCATAGGACGTGTGGGGGGATCTGGAAACGGATACCCCTCATCAAATCCCCAACATTGCCATCCCCACTGACATGTCAAAAGAAAGTTCAGTTGTGCGGTGAATCTGGTTTTTGACTCCTTCCCAAAAGGCGGTCTTCACCAGTTAAAGTCCTTCCTTCCGACACCCATGTAGAAAATCACTGTCCGCGAGTATTCCAAACTTCTTCATTTGTACCCTGGTGCAATATGCCAGGGGAATATTTTGAGCTGTGCCAATCTCAACCCTGTTAAAACAACTACAATTCACAGATACTGCTGCGCTTCATTCCATTCCTCCTCATTTAGCGTCCCTATATCCTTGGTCCACACCCTTCTGAATTTAGTGACTGGTTCTTGCACGTTGTTCACCAGGATTTTGTATACTAAGGATATCTCTTGTTTGTGCAATTGGGCTGAAAGATCCCTATACTTTTAACAGAGATTCTTTTGTGATGTCCTGCAGGTGGAGGGAGTGTTTGCATAGTGCATGAGTCATCTGAGCAAATTTATAGTGTTGTGAGTCAGACAGTTCATATTCTTCTTGTGGGTTGTTGAACGTTTAAGGCCCTCATCACCCCAAACCTCTCCCAGCTTGGAGACCACTCTCACTTCTTGAATCCCTCTAGTAGTCTAATGGAATCTCACAAAGGGGTTTCAAGGATGACTACTCCTTTCCATCCCAATTAGTGATTCACCAGGTGCCACATTTTAAGCACCTTGGCTATATGGTATGGCCATTTGTGGGGTATCCTAACACCAAAAACCACCCAAAGTGGCCCCTCTGGTCCATTGTTCTCCTATCCACCATAATTAATAATACCTGTGTGTCTTGTATACCCAGTCATTGATAATCACTAAATGTGAGGCCCAGTAATACTTCTGGAGATCTGGTGCTATTCCTCCTCATACCTGCCCCTGCATAACACCGCCCTGGCTATTTTGAAGGAACTGTATCTCGGAGCAGGACTTGCAAGGCCCCACCCACTCTCTGGAACCACTCACCAGGGAGCATATACAGAGTGTTCTGGAGTATGTATAGTTGTTGTGGCAGCGATCTCATTTTGAAAAAGGCGTCTCCTGGCATCATTGAGAGTGGGAGGGAGCTTCCTCGATGGGGCAGCATCGTAAATGAGACAATCTAAGAACGGTCCTAGGTTTTCATCTACAAAACTATCTTTATATCTAGGTACATTTGATCACTAAATACCAGATTCCCTCCCTGTGCAACAGACAAACCATGCCCTCCTGTGGAGACAATTCAATCAATGGGTATATAATTGATTTCCACAAACTGACAACAGAGGCCTGAGTAATTACCAAATGTGCTAATCATTTGGAGGATTCTCGACACCAAATAGGCAGGGTCCACCAGGTACAAGAGCAGATCATTTCCATATAACAATATGGCATCTTCCCACACAGTATCACACCTCAAACCTCTAAGCTGAGTGTTCCTCCGTAACCAGGAAGCCGAAGGTGCATCAACCAGCGCAATCAAGAGAGGGGACAATGATCAGCCCTGCCTTGCGCCCCGTCCCGGCAAAAATGTTTCAGAAATTTCACCATTTACTTGCACCCTGGCCACTGGATGGGTATACAGCAGTTTAATCCACTGTATATATTCTAGGATGAAACCCATTTTCCTAAGCATCAGCCTTAAGTAGGGACATTTGACAGAGTGAAACAGCTTCTCAGCATCCGATGACATAATCACTGCCCTGAACTGGCACCCATATAGTTGACGTAAATAGTGCCTATGTAAGGCATAATCCCTTAATGAGTGGGGTGAATTAGTTTATCGAGGACGATATACATACGTTTGGCAAAGACCATGGCCAGTATCTTTGTTTTCATGTTTAGGAGGGAGATGCATGTGCCTGTAAGAGAGACATTCCTAAGGGTTACTTGCACTGTTTTGAATTAGAATTTTTGTAGCTAGTCTAGCGTTAAGTCCAGTAACAGAATGCCCTTTGCTGTAGCTTCTTTGTACATGTTTTGGATGTGTTCTGTTCTCTTACTGGAACAACATTTGAACATCTCTTCAGGGCCACTGCATCCACCTGCCACTGTCATCTCGAGAAAAGTCAAGAAAGAGCTGTTTGGCCCACTACATAGATCAGGTGAGAGGGGAAGGCTGTGTGTGTCTGAGGAGAAGCACAGAGGTTTCTGTTTAGGTAGGATAAGCTTGCTAAGAATAGCAGTGTTGGCCAACTGAGCAGCTCTCATAGTATCATTTAAGGCTAGCTCCTCTGGAAGTGTGCAACCTAATCAGAGAATGACTACATTCGCAGCATATATTGCAGCAAGATTTATTGCAGCATGATGTCCAGCTCAAATGCACATTTCCAAGAGACAGCTGAAGCCAACTGCAACACCAAGCACTCAGAGACATCTCCGCAAAGTTTGTGTCCACTTCCAGCGCTTGTGCAACTTTCAAGACCGGGAATGCCACCACTGTGACCGCTGCAGCCATGATGGCGCCATTCTAGCCCTGGCTGATGATCATCTGCGGGGCAATTACAGTTGGCTTGGGGGCAAAGCCTGTGCAATCTCTATCAGTCTTTTGTCTCAAAATCCTGCTGCAGAGCAAATGCAAGTGCTTCCCTCTCATTCTCAGACAGGATGTCAACACATGTCATGACATACATAAGTGTTTTTTTTTTAAAAATGGAAACCGAAAGGCACTGATGAGTCAAGTTGAAAAAGATTGCTCCCAGAGGACTCGGACTCAACTGTCAGTACTGCAATAGGGGAGAAAGGGAGAAAGAAATCCGCTGTGTAGTACACTTTTTCCTTTTCCACTAGCTCCCAGATGTCTGCCAGGTCTAGGTGTTTTTCCCTGCTGTAGCAGTTAGCTGCAAGCCATGGTAGCCACAAGTGACCTTTTCTGGGAACAATGATAGCCAAGAGATCATTTAACCACAGCAATGCAGGTAAATCAGTTCCCTGTTGACAGGTCACTGTCTTCATAACAGTGCATATCCATATGGGTGTCTTCTGCTTTCTTCAGAATCTTCTGAAATTATTTGTATCTGTGCAACCCAAGAGGGTAGAGACTCAGTGCCACACCAAGGATGTAGATGCTGTGCTAGAAACGCAATCTTGTCAAGTGCGTACGTGCGGGCTATGTAATCATCATAGGGTATTAAGATATATGGGTGGCTGCTAACGGGGCTTATAGGTTGATGAGGCTAAGAGTGACCTAGGAATGCTTGTTAGGAGGGACACCATATCGTCCACAAATATCTAGTTGTAAATTGCTTTTTTTATGCACATTGTACGACACTTAGATCCGGCTTTGGTATAGGATCCATGAGGTGTGCCCAGTCTATTCACAAACAGTGGCCATATAATCAAATCTGGTTTTGCCCAAGACAAATGCAGTGATTTAATCAGACATGCCACACAACAAAGACAGGCATCCCACCATGTGACACTCTTCTAGAAGATTCCACAGCAATCCCACATCTGCAGGCTGTGCTACTATCATAGGGGGTTAAGATACTGGGTGGCCTCTTTTAGGACCTATAGATTCATGATGCTAAAGCTAGCTTGGGAATGCCTGGTAGCTAGAGTACTGTATCTTCCAAGAATGTCCACAAAGTTCTAATCTGCTTAAGGAGAAATAGGACCCTAGACTTAGATGGCCCCGGAAAATTCACCATTTAAATAAGACATTAGAGCGATGAGTGTTTTTGTGCTCCTATAACAGATTTGGCCTCGGTTAGATACGTAAAGGAAAACGTGGACACCCACAAAATCACAGTACAATTGTTAAAATTAATATGGAAAAGTTTTTATTCTAGAATGTAATATGGTGATGCTCTACAGGAAACCAAGAACTGCCAACTCAACCCTGAAAGCCAACAGTTGTCAGAAATCCCTCATTAGAAATATTCCTAACTTAAAACTACTAAGAACAAAGTGAGACAGCATTATGGAAGAAGGGTCGGATGTACAAAGATTTGCAAATTGGAAACTGGCTTTCGGCTGCAACTCCGCTTTTCCCTATGTATTGAAGGCCATATGGTAAAATACCATTGCAAGCCATACCAAAAAGCCATTATTTTAGAGATTGCGAAATGAGATTCTTCACTAGGATTACTAAATAACGAACCTCTATTGTGATGTACCAGAGAATTGCAAAGTGAGAATTGTTACAAAATAGGCATATGGAAAGTGCAATTTACCACCAAATGGAAGCAGGTGGCAATCAGGGCTATAGGGTCCCAGAATGCAGCAGCGCCTTCCACAAAGGTTACTCTTTGGGCAGTAGCGAGGATGCAGATACTGAGCAAAATACATCAGAGGAGGAGAAGGAAACAGGATTTTCAGGCTCAGGAATACACAGGTTGAACAGACATAGGAGGATATCTAAGACAAACACAGGCTTAGTAGTAAGATGATATTGGAACTTATTGATGAGTTGGACCCAGATCTAGGTTGATGTACACTTAAAAACCAGGCCATACCAACACATGTTCAGATACTATGTTCACTGTACCTCCGTGCCCCCGTAGCTACCAGGATAGCATAGCTGCACCTGGTGCCGTTTAGCAAAGTGAGTGTCTTAGAAAGTGTTTTTTCTCTCAAAATTTCTAAGATGCCATGATGTCTAGAATTAACAACAATGTGACCTTTCCAAACATCCTTCGGACATACAGAGCACAAAAATGCAATTCTGTAGAATTGCTCATTTTACCCAAGTGTGAGGGTGAATTAATCCAACAAATGTAGGGATATGTTCACCATATGCAAATTAATATCTATGCTGTAACTGAAAGAATCAACACTACCCCAATATACAGATGGTGTGTGATACAGAATGTCTGATCACAGACATTGCTCTATATTTCCCTGGCAGTACCCATGGCTCGTAAATGTTCAGGCATAGTGGGATCTACAACTATCTAGCAAGAGGAGACTTTGAAGATGTGTTAGAAATGGGATTTCTGGTTGGTTGGGGCTTGCGCCAAAGCCAGGCAGAAACCACCACTCTAGTCAGGGCTGGGAGTTACACGCCAAAGATAACCCCTGCTCACCCCCTTGGTAGCTTGGCACGAGCAGTCAGGCTTATCCTGGAGGCAATGTGTAAAGCGTTTGCGCGCGAACCCAGCAACAACACCCAAGGCCCACCACAAAAGAAACTCCACACAAGGTTATATATAAAAAATAGCCTTTGTATTATAATAAACACATTAGATGATAATCACATCATTTACACTGTGCCAACTGGCACTGGGCAGAATTTTACAAGGGACTATTTACACAAGACAGGGCCACATGGACCACTGTCAGAATTAGCACAAATCACCAATTGTAAATGTAGAACATATACCAACTGTAACACAAATTATCACTGTAGAGCATAACCAGTAACTACTGGCGCAATAATGACCTCAGCGTCATCACACTAGAATCAGGTATAAAACCTATCCTGCATCCAACACAGGGGCATAAACACATTATGCAATTTCTCATTAGTCTAACGCATTAGACCTAACCACCTAAGTATAACTACACTAGGGGCGTATCTCGCACAGGGAAGTATTATCTCCCTAACATCAACCTAAACAGGTAAAACAACCTCCCAGGCAGAAATCCTATCTAGAGGTATAAAACACAGGGTGCGCAAAACATGCTATACACAGTACATTTCCTAACACCCAATCATATTAGCACATAAATCACATTGGGGCCTGGCGCACTATAAATCTAACCATGCCCCTGGCCAACTGGCCATCTCAGAAGGTGGGCTCAAATGCCCTGTGTCCCCCAAAGTCAAGGCGCGCTGCAAAGGCAGCGAAAGTCAAGGGTCCGCCATCTGCGCAGTCCTAAACGTTGCAGCTGCCCACTACTTGCTGGGCAACTGAAAACAACAGTCTGGGGGCCTAAACGGTGCAGCTGCCCACTACTTGCTGGGCAGCTGTAAATACTCAAATGCGGCATGGGCTTGTAGTCGCCCTTAAAACAAGAGGGGCCAACCGTTGGAGCCATCTGGGGCTCTAGAATAATAATGTCCCCTGGAACGCACGGGCTCCTGAAACACCTATGCGCCATTAAAGAAGGACTGGCCCTGAGCACTGGGGCACGCACTGGCGTTTTGAATGAATGAACTACGCAATTGTGGGAGCCACGGAGGCTCTAAAAATACACATGTCCCCCTGGAGCACACTGGCTCCTGAAATCATCATGCCCAAGCGTTGGAGCCAAACAGGGCTCGGAAAATAATGAATGCCCCCATATCGTGGCAGCGGCCCGCAACTGCGGCGCCGCTGGGAGAACCAACACCATGCTGAGGCACGGAAAATGCTCACGGGCCCCTCCGGCCCTCTAAACAACAATGTTCCACGCATTAAAGCCTCACGGGGCTCTGTAAACAACTATGCCCCCTTTGGAGCGGCCTGCTATCAGACGGGGCCGCCCCAGAACTCTACACTCAGTGCCTTCACCGGCACTTTAGAACGGTTATCGGCTCTCTCCTCGGCGGGAGCGAAATGCGGCCCGGACCCCCTTAGAGCCCTCACTCACCGGCGCTGGGGGGTGAAGGGTCCTCTTCACGCGGTCCCTCTTTGCATGCGGTGGGGGCAGGCACCGGCAATGTGCCTCGAGCCCCCCTCCGCCCTCCACCTACACTCGTCGGCGCCTGCGGGGCTCTCCCTCGGCCATGGGAGCCCCGCACAGGCAGGCGCCATCTTCCTCCCTCCGGGGCGACTTCTCTCCACCAGCGGCGTGTGCGGGACTTTCCTCGATAAACCGGACGTCCCGCCCGCCGTCAGGCACCATGTTGCCTGACTTCTTCCGTGGGCGATCAGGGCCGCGGCGGTGATTTCTTTTCAGTAACGCGGGGTGGGCACCCGCAAAGCTCCTCAGAGAAGGCGGGGTGGGCACCCGTCTTCTAAATAAAGAAACAAGCGGGGTGGGCACCCCCAGGTAAAACAACAGCACCAACATGCGGGGTGGGCACCCGTCTTTCAAAATACAGAAAGACTCGGCAGAAACGCGGGGTGGGCACCCGCAAAGCATCAGAAGGAGGAGGGGGAATCCCTAGGCTGGGGGATCCCCTCTCTGCAGCGGCACGCAGTCCAGCACTGCAGGGAGAATGCAAAGCACTCCCTAGAGAGTAGAATCAAGCGCTCACCAGGCGCTAGAGCGAAGCTCCTTGGGGAAAAAGAAATGGATCACCAAGCTCCCAGCAAAGACGTCCTCCGGGCAAAAGGGGCAGGCAGGGCCCAGGGAGGCCAGCCCTCCCCTGGGCCCCCAGCAGCACGCCCTGCAGGATCAGCACCTAAGTACAGAACATTTTCATGGGGTCACAGCCCCTCTTTTATACACCAAATCCTTTGTCTCCAAAGGTGCAGGGAAGGGGCGAACCAGATGCAACTGGTTCCTGAGCACTTTGTTTTGCTCAGCCCCTCTCCCTATTCACAGGACAGGACAGGCGAGGGACATTAGACGCACCACAGGGGGTGGAGCCAGCATTGTGTGGGGAAAGCCCAGCCCTATTCAGGTCCCAGGTGTGCTCCTCCCAACCATCTGGCTGCTGACCTCCCCATTCACCACTGGGTGACTCATCCTGACTCTGGGGATTCCCTAGCCCATCAAATGCCCTCAGCCAGCCAATCGCCAGACAAGGCACTCATCTCATACTGCACACAGAAATGCCAACTTCTAGAAGTGGCACTTCCACACTAGGTACATTGATGCCGCACACATCATCGCGCAGCATTTCATCACACGAGTCCGCACATACCAAACTCGCACCTGCACTCCCCACGCATCAGGAACTACCAGGGACACATACATTCCCCCATGCATTCCTATGGGAGGGCAGGCCAACCTCACTACACGCACACACTTTACCCTGGGACACAGTGGTAAAGTGCGCAGAAGCCAAAAATCACTAACATCAGGTCACAATAAAAAAGCAAAAAGTTCAGGGGTGAACCTGCCAGAAGGGCCGAGTCCAACAAGATGTGTTTATATTTTGTCTAGAAACAAGGTTTGCTAAAGACCATTGTGGACCATATGAAAAACTTAGTGGGTGTAGAGCCAGCCCACTGCTTACCATTGGATGACCTTCTCATTTGCTTGCTTCTTAAGTAATGGCTTTCCTTCTTCTTGTTTTTGTTTCTCCTCTGGAGCATAGCTTTTTAATCATCTTTTTGATTTGATGTTTGATCCTTCCACTGCCCATATTCAAGGAAGTACTGTTTTTCTTTTTCTTTAAGAAGTTCATGAAATTGCACATGTTTTCTAGCTCTGCCCCTGCAATGCTGCTCCCCCAAACACCTGCCCCATGTGTGCACAGTTTTGCTACCTCACCCACCACAAACCCCTCCATTGTCTTCCCCCTCTCTCCCTGGCTTATTTTTCAATTTGTTTTAACCTCCTGGCCCAGGCTCATGTGCCTTTGTTGCTCTCTTTCCCACTCCCCAACCCGCTTTGACATTGCTTTCCCACACCTCACAGTCCATTGAATGAAATGTTTTCGTTTTAATTAATTTAAATGTATTCATTTTAATTCTAAGTTGGTCTTCACACAGAAAGTTGGACAGGAACTGTATGCCTCCAGTACAAATCCTATGCTATACAGTGCACCCTCACCTCTGCACCCTTGACTGAGCAGCAGCCTGCAGGATGGCACCAGCAGCAGGTAGGTGTACTGTCTTTTCTCCCTTGCAGAAGACTGCACAGCAAATATGAATGTTGCGTTGCGTGACAAATTTGTAAATCTGGGTATCAGACTTCATGCCAGCTTGCCTGTGCAGGGGGTGTCCTGAGTATGCTCCAGAATTCTTCTCATTGTCCATGTCATTTTTTAAAATTGAATTGAACTGAAATTTAACTTGCTTATGTAGGGGAAACAGTTGACTTCTCTGTCAGTCTACTTCATTCATGATAAGTAACTGCTCGTGAAACCCAGTGTTTCTTTATTCATTTTAAATTTGGCAAGTTATATACGGGGAGGGTGAGAGGAACATGGCCAACATTTGCATTTGGTCTGTTTCTGCCGTAAAACCAGGGCCGTCTTAACAGCATTATAGGCCCCGCGGGCAAAGCAGTGCACTGGGCCCTGTATACACAACCACTCACAGGAATAAAAATGTTTAACAGAAAATTTGTGTTAAATTCTGGTCTGCGTGGGGCCCTTGGGCAACTGCCCAGTATGCCCATGCGTTAAGACCGCACTGCGTAAAACAAGACTGACCACCAAAAAATGGCGCAAAGTTATATCAAATCATTATACGCTGTTTAGTAGCACCTTGGTGCAAATGAACACGCGTGGTACTGGATGCTTCTCCAGAGGTGTAGAGACATTGTGAGGTGGGGATGGTAAGCCAAGTGGTTATAATGGGAGAGACTTGAATTATCGGATTCTGCAGCCTCAGTTTCTTTTGCACCCTTGCACATTACCAATCATCGGCTGCGTAATTTATAGAATTGAGCAAAAGATTGTGTGTTTTAAGCTGAAATAGATGGATTATAAGTGCATACATTTCTCACGGAGAGCAACGCATGCGCAGTATCCAGTCAGGTTTTTAAAGGTTAGATGGCCTCCTTAATAATGTTAATTCCTGTATGGCCATACTCCGATTTATTGATCATGTGACAGGCAGCACCCAGGAGGCATAGCACACAGATCATATACAGTTGTTTATATTTATTTAATAGCTCAGAAATAGGTGTGCACAATCTACTCTACATTTTTGTCAATTCCTGTATTCATCCATTAAAGAGGTTATTATACATGGGAGTTCCATGACCTTATAGAGGAACTCGGCTTCTATGGAACTGTTGGTGACTTGCAATATCCGTATAGTGTATGGCAGAGGGTACTTTATCCAAAATAATGCAACATGTTAATTTTTTTGCACTTTACAGATCATTACAAGGAAAATAGACTCTTTGTGTATGTTTCTACACAGTCTGAGCTACAGATATATTTTTGAATCCTGAGTTACATTAAACAGATTCTGCGCTTGCGCTGTGCAGCCTCAAGTGCGGCAGTACAGGGAGAGAGCTGAAGAGCGTCATATCTTAGTGACTTGCCTTGCTGCACCGAGTAGCATGAATTCTAAGTATATCTGCCCCAAATGGTTTCCATCTCTGACTGCTTGATTCAAGTGCTTTCTAGCCAGAAGCATGCTTAATAAATATACACTGTACAGTGCTTTTCCGTATGGGTTGTCATAGAAACAGGTGATGAAAGAGGCCATATATTTTGCGCATCGTGCAAATCCGAAACAGAAAGCAAGTTTTAGAATTTCATTGGGATGTGGCAAATAAAACAATTGCACCTTTTATCACAAGAACTGTGCACGAGTGGGGTTAACAACTTCTGAGCCGAACACCACATATGCCTTACACAAACTATTTTATTCTGCTAGGTAGAACGAATGTGTTAATAAAATGGGGTTCCTGTAATTCCATGCAAGATAAAATCATTAAATGTTGGTGAATAACAATTTAAGTTGGATTTTCCTTCTTGTATCAATGTGTGTAAAATGTCAAAATAATTAGCAAATCATGCCCTAAAATGTGCCTTTGTATTGTTCTTTGATCACAGTACAGCCCACATTATTTGCCTTGCTTTTGCCACATAAGTTTGTCAATCCTGTGGCATTATTTGATCCATACCTGCCACACAACTTCAGTGCTCATGGCTACATGTGACATGGCAACCTGCCTAACAATGGATGCTTAATATTCTCTATTGCATTACACTACCTCCTGATCGGCCATGTTTTTCTCCCTCCAGACTTCCTTCAGTAGGTTCATCACATCTTTGTGAGTTAACATCAGGTTTTTGACAGGACCCTCCTGTCGTAGATGGACAGGGACACCCTGGCCTTTTCCCTGTTAAAAAGAAAAAAGAAATACGCACAGGAGGTTGGGTTAGGGAATCCGAAGCTAGGTGCAAGTGGAAAAGGCAAAAGGAATTGTGAAACACAGAAGGAAAGCAAAATGAAACGAACAGAGAAAGGGCAGGAAATCAGATTGGAAAAGAGAAATGGAGAGAGGCAAAGATGAATATAAAAGGATAAATGACATGAGAGGTAAGAAGTAAGGAGTGCACATTTTCAGAATTGGAGTCAACCATTTATAAAACATTAGATTTAAGCACAAGGAATGTTGAAACTGTACCATTTACAACCAACATCCCTTTTTAGGTCTCGCCTACACAGCGCACATGCGCTGCATAGGAAAAATAACTTTTGGAATCAACTCGCTTTTCGCCCTAAAAACGTGCATGCGTTGCATTGCTTTCAATGGCAACACGTGCTCGTTTGGCGATTGCCTTGCGGGAGTGAGCTTGACACCATATGTTTGTAATTAACTTGCAAACATAAGGTGCCCCTGCTCGCTCCCGCAAGGGAAACGCTCTGCGATTCTTTTTTTAAAACTTTTTTTTGTAACTTTTAAACTGAGCGCAGCGCCCACTTCAAGGACACCGCGCTCAGTGTTATATAAATATATATATATATAAAGAAACCGAGCGCGGTGTCCATGAAGCGGCGCTGTGCTCGGTTTATTGATATATTCTTTAACTTTAGCACTGAGCGCAGCGCCTACTTCAAGGACACCGCGCTCAGTGTTATATAAATAGTATAAAGAAACCGAGCGTGGTGTCCGTGAAGCGGCGCCGTGCTCATTTTTAAACTTAAGCATTTGCAATGCAATCGGACCGATTACATTGCAAATGCTTGTTTTTATTTTGCTTTTTCAAAAGACGAATATTGAATTGGATGATTTGCTTCTATGCCCCTTGAGTGCAGGGCACGTTAAAGTGGCAGTAGTATCTGTGCTCTGCTTATTTCCGGTCGTAATGTCCATCATTTTGCTGTGAATATTCAATAAAAGCAATGCAACCTAAAAAAAAAAAAACTCTCTTCGCTGAACATCCCGCTAGAGGGTTGCACTCTGCAACTTAGCTAGTATCGAAATGTTCCCAAGTTACTCTGGGTTACGCCCTGCCATGGTGGCGGGGTCCAGCATGTGTGCACGAGCGTGTTCACACTTGCAGGCACCAACAGACATGCAGGCATTCATTCCCAACAAAGAGAAGCGATACACACACGCCAATGGATGCTAAAGACAGGAGGCTGAGGCAGAAGGTAAAAATCTAAAGCAATTGGCGAGACACTGAGGCAGAAAGGCTAGAGACGAGGCAGATTCTGGCTACAGATGGTGACGGTGGGGAGCAGAAGTGAGGTGGCAGTTTTGCTGAACTCATTATTCACACATAGAGAGTGAGAGAATAAACAAACTAGTTGCGTTCTCCCGGATAAACTTTTTTTCACAATCAGCAACTACTGTTAGACTGGTAGAACAACCCGCTCTAAGGATGTATTAGGATATTATTCAGCTACCTACTTATCAGGTGGAATATCAAAGATATTGAAGTAAAAGCCTCATTCACATAATAGTGACATGCTTCATCATAGGCAGATACTCCACACCCAGAGAAGATGGTACTCTCTGGGCGGACTCAACCAAAGATGTTATGGGAGTGCTTAGATAAATGAATGACTGGTTAAGCAGGGAACCAGATTAAGTTAAAAATACCTATGAGTATACCCCTCCTGAATCCTTTATTCTAGGGTACTCATGGTAGCAATAAAAACTTTATTTTGGGGTTGTTTTGAACTTAATTATGTTCAAATGTACCCTCAATTGATTGCCAACATGTTTCGGCCCATATAGGTAGCCCGATCGGGTCTGTGGGCCTTCGTCAGGGCGTTATGTTTCTGTGCCTTATTCTTAAGGTCCCTGCCGTGTAACAGTGCATGTACTACATGCAACCCAAACCGTGAGGCCTAATGCACTCACCTGTCCGTATTTTTGCTCCAACTTCAGTAGATTTTCTAATGGGAAAGGGGAAAGACAATTTAATATATTTCCTATATGTACAATAATGATACTGTCTGTGGCCCATCTCGTACTCATATTCGCTGAACTACGGTTGGAGTGTTGGTGCACCACCTGACTATGTGCTCACTAATTAGGGCTTAGTGGACTGCACTAATCAATCCATCTTTAAAAAAATTCCATTACACTGCAAAAAAGTCACCACATGACGTGATCACACTCAAAGAGACGTTGTCTGTAAGTGAAAAGGCCGTGCCTATATATTTGTGTAAGCCACCCATCATAGCAGTCTATATTATCCAAGGCCATTTCCTTAGCGTGTTATTTTTTGTTGTGGGAAAGGTTTTTTTTGGTGTGGGAAGGGTTTTTTTAATTAATCCAAAGAAATCCTACAGAAGCTCACCTACTGATTGATGCCTACTAGCATCATGCAGCTCTCATGTGTTAG
Source organism: Triturus cristatus (assembly GCF_964204655.1). Classification (NCBI taxonomy): domain Eukaryota; kingdom Metazoa; phylum Chordata; class Amphibia; order Caudata; family Salamandridae; genus Triturus; species Triturus cristatus. The sequence continues at coordinate 207,694,844 of NC_140595.1, read as the reverse complement.
GGTGCTGTCCTGTAGTCAAACACTAAAGATAAAAATGTAGTGTTCGTTCAGCACCAACAACTGTATCAGGGAACTCTTTCTGCCGTAATTTATATGCGTGTAGCACCTTCTATTCAAACATACATGGTGATACTTGATTTGTGCTCTGTCTATATCCCATAGCACTTAGCCCATGACATATGCTTCACACTCTTAACCCTGTATGTTAGTCTGCTGTATTTCACGAATAACGGTTAGTACTATCTCTTAATACTCCGAATCAAGTCCCTCCTGGGTGCGTTATTTACTGCAGAAACCACTGCCTCAAAGTCGCAGTTATACAGCGGAAACCCTTGTGTGTTCGAGTACTCCTCAAGCTTGTTACTCTACTGTGGGTAAAACAGAAAGCAAAAGAAACGCATTGTGTGATCTATCGCAATCAGGGCATTCGTCTATGTCTACGCTGCATGCAGAGTGTCTAATCTCGTTCTCTCTCATCCTGCGTGGTGAGCGAAGCCCTCATTCAACTTACTTCATCAAGGATACCGCACCGCCGTTACACCTCATCGAACACATCGTCTGCCGTCGGAGATGTTTGTGGAATTGCCGTCTCTCTTAAGTAGGGCATTTCCTTCTCGTTAATGGGTTGTTCTATCCCATTACGTGTGTTCTCTATGATTAGAGAAAGGGATGCTGGGTAATTTAATGACGTGTGTGAGGTTGAGGCATAGGATTTCTGGGTAGTGTAGTTCAGTTCAATACTGTTATGGGTGTTCTTGTCCCCTCGTGTTCGTTTACTTTTTTATTTAATTTTTCACTTGCGCCAGAATTTGTCAATCTTATACCCTAATACTCGTGCAGGTTAAGCCAGTGACTAGTAGTATCCCAATGTGAAATATGGGCGGTTGGTTCGCTTTTTTTTGCGATCTATTCATCTGTACTAGAGAGTCGTATACACGGAGTCCTGTTTGCACGACCAGAGTATACAAAAAAACAATTTTACTTCAATCTCTCCTGACTGTGCATATTTTAAACGACTCTCAATACTAGTCATCTGTTGGCTACCATCTGAAACCATTAAGTCTGTTGTCAGAGCTACTGTATATAAGAACCCATACTCGTGAACTGTATGCGTTCTGTTATTAGTAGCGGGTGCGTTCGTACACAACTCATAGTTTTTCAGCATCCTAATTTGGTCAGCCTGTTATCGTCTACCACACTTTCCATTCCTTTAGTTGTGAGAGACTGGTATTCAGATGGCATTTTAGAGTTGGCTTGAGCTCAATGTTAGTGTATATTTGATAAACTCCGTGTTTTCAGGATTTTATATTTGCACTGGCTCGAGTATGGGGGTAAATCTTGTTGTATTCAGGTTAGGTCATGGAATACCACGGGATTTCTTCGTTGAGACCTAACGTGGTACTTGACAGCCGATAAATCCATCTCTGCTCTAGATTTAATAGTTGTCTTTCATTACAACTATCCGGTAGTTTTTCAATCACCCTCCAAGTGAAGTCGTTCTCATTGTGTTTCTGCGTTTGAAAGTGCCGCATCATTTTGGTAATTGTTTTTCCACACCTAAATGTGCTACGATGTTCATTGATTCTAGTCTTCACTTTTCGTGTGGTCATGCCAATGTATATCTTCTTGCAGATACATGTTATTAGATAGACTACATTGTGGCTATTGCAGTTGCTAAAGGATAGTTTTGCTGAACTGCCAGGGCCACTCAACGCACTGCATTCCTCCCAGTGAGTTGGATGAGGCCTGCTGAGGCTCTGAGCACTGCCAGCTTCTCCCTCTACTCGTTTTTCTCTTCCTCGCTTCCCCAAGGTTTTGGGTGCATGGCCGCCTCCGTTCCAGGAACGAGGCCTCTTTTGGAGAGAGACATGTGGGGCCGTCACCTCCTGTATACAGATATAGCCCGCGTGATCTCTCCTGCCCCCCACCCTTCAAGCTCCACCGGCCAGCCCATATCCATCTCTCTTACTCTCCAGCACCACCCCCCCCCCCCCCCCCAAGAACTCCAGTTTTCCTGGCACTCGCCCTCCCTACCTTGGCATCAACATCGCCACCTGCGCATCCTCGTCCAGGAGCCAAAACGGGTGTTTACATCGGAGACGAGAGCTGGAGGGTGGGCAGGGGAAGAAAGTGGGGGAGAAGGGTGGGAGAGATGGGCTCTCGGGGGCTGAGAGCGGACCCTCTGGGGTCAGTATGAGAGAGTGAGTCCTTTGTAGCGGGAGCCACAGTGTGCGAGGGAGTCTCCAAGCCCAAGAGCCTGGGGAAAACATTTCACACTTTGAGGTGAACCGCTCAGTCCAACAATACAAGGGATCCTCGTGAGAAGTGCGGGGGGTATGCAAACCCGTAGCCATGCCACCTTGGCGCCACAGTGAGGGTTCTGTTGATGAGAGAATCAATAGCTGTTTATTTTTGTCTTGTTTTATGACACACCTTTTGTTTGGCTAAACTGGAAAAAATCAGTCTGAAAAGGTTAATTGAAGGTAGTGACTCCATTACAGTGTGGTGCTGTTTGGTTATCTGTCATCGGTACTAAAACCAAGCACAGTGTGCATCGATGCTGGCCAGAAGACGTCTTTCTGTTTGTCTTAAAACATATTCTATCTGTAGAAGTTAATGTTTTTCTCACGTGAATGTTTTGGGGTTCTTTCCAATTTTTAGGGTGAATGCCGAGGGTATTGTTAACGTTGGACAGGGTGTTTCAGTTATTTAAAAACATTGTCATAGGCAGGGACTAACTGGTGAGGAGTAATCATCCTGAATAACACACATTTCCTAGGCTTTTCATCATTTTAGATCCATCATTTATGAGAATTATGTCATTCCCATTATGGAAAATTATGATGGGTATGCTATCATTGCTGAGAATTATGAGTTCTGGAAATATTGTGTTTTGTGTTAACAATGGGACCATATTTTAACACATTATATGTAGGTCTCTAATATATCAGCACATCCTTTTCTAGCAAGCAATCGCAGTTTATCAATAACCATGACGAACCTTGTTATTGCACACATTCAGATCCCATACCTGCAGGAGCCTAGAGTATAGCTGTTAGATGTATGGAGTGGTGCCATAGGTAGGTGTAAGTGCAAATCCAAGCCTCAATATATGCACGCTTTGGGACCGGGGGCTTTCTATTGGTGGGACTCCGATAGTAGGCATGTTTCTTGCTCTAGAAATTGGACTAAAGACAGCAAAATACCGTGCTTATGGCAGCTAAGAATCGCCCTGGGTTAAACGAACTGCTGTGCCACCAGTCCATACGACACTAACTGATATACTACAGCTTGTCAAAGTAATTTCTGCCTAGACCTGCTATACCTTTATGTTTTCGTGATGTTTGAGGTTCAATATGCCTAATGGCAAAATGGAAATATAGTTTGGTTGTAAAGAGGAAACATTGGGATATGCAACCTCGTATTGACGTGCCTTGTTACTAGCTTCATAGCACACCGCGAGGAATTGCATGTACACAATTAGCGGAACGTAAATGCATGTTGTAATGTACAATGGACTGAGTCGCCTCTGCTCAAGCTGTAATACAATGCTATGGTAATCCCGCAATAAACATAAATTTTTAAAAAAAGAATCGCCCTAGGTTAAATCACCCCTTAGGAAAGTGTCCAATCCCGTAGAATCCTTTGAAGGAAACACGCCTGGTGTGAGGGGTTGCTCCCCTGTATTCACTCCTTGTACTGTTCTTTCCTACAGTCCCAATTAGCATATTCCTGGTTTTCTCTGAAGAAGTCCCCTCAGCGGAGCTGGGTGTCTTCCACCTAGCCCTTTTTGAAAGCTGGAGACCTAGAAGGACATTATCGCCATCATCCATGTAGCACCTTGCTGCTGCCTGTAGTGTTGCCTCAAAGCGCTGTTATTTCGCCTTCGGAAGGCCTATGTAGTTAGCAAACGTGTTGGTTGGGGTGGCCTATATATCGAGGGACGGGTGTTCTTTAAGTGACTGCGAGAGAAGTGCTCCAGTTATGTCACAGTGTGCTTTGACACGTGTGTCACAGATGGAGATCGTGAAGGAGGTAGCGTTGAGAAGGCGCGAAGGGAGAATTTGGGGCAGAGGCTTGGAGAGTGGCGCAGTCTGGTTGCTCAGTGGTGCTAGTGTTTGAAGGTAGAGTTATATGAATGTGCAGGTGCTGTGCAAAAAGGCTAGAGGTATGTGTCCCGGGCCTTCTGCGATGGGAACAGCCAAGAATAGAATGAAAAACAGCTCTTTTCTTAGCAGGTGGGAGTGGTACATGTGCTGTTTTGCCTATTGTATTGAAAGGCCTTGGGCAGTGCTGGCCTGGTGCCAGGGCTGGATGCAACCGACAGCTGTTGCCTCCAGAGGTTTGCGCATTACATTCATGTTATTGAATTAATAGGATTATCCAATTTTGAGAGCTTTGGGGAAAGTCTCTTTATCATGCGTATTTCTAAAGTGGACTAGAAGGGAATTTCCAAAGCTTTGCTATTTGTACAAAGATCAAACCTTCGTGGCGGGTTCTGTGGAAGTTGGTCATTTCGTAGATGGACCTTTGAGTGACAGTGACGGGTTGGTCATGCGACCTGTAGTTTCCTTTTGGTGAGGGTGGGGGTGGCAGGGGGGGTAGTCCAGTTCCCCATGTAGTTGATGATGGGCAGTTTAGGAAGTCTTGAAGGAAATTCTTCGTCTACAGAAGCAGGTGAAAGCACGCAGAGGGCTTCTCTTCCATAACGTGCTACCCATTCAGATTTTGCCCTGTCTGTTTAGAGTGGCATCGAGGCAGACAGCTGGTAGCCGCTGGGAAGAGGAGTGGCTGTCTGGGGGGTACTTGTTTCTCTCTCTCTAACGTCACCTGTGAGAAGGGCCTGAGACCCTCTTCTGGTACCGGTCTTATCTCTTCCCAACCGCAGCAGGACCACTCCCAGAATTTGTTGAGCTCTTTGTTGTAATGCAAGATGCTTTGGGGTGATGGACAGACACACAGATTTATCAGGGGAAGGTTTATTCCAAGTACATGGGTACACGAATGACCCCATGAGGAGCAGGCGTAATTTCTGCTCAACCCTGATGACACCGGCCAACTCGAAGCCAAGGAGCCCCCACCCATCCCTGCCGTTCTGTGACATTATTAGCGCCCTGACGAGCAGCACAGCACGCACCTCCTTCCTGACGAGCAGCACAGCACGCACCACCTTCCTGACCAGCAGCACAGCACGCACCTCCTTCCTTACCAGCAGCACAGCACGCACCTCCTTCCTAACGAGCAGCACAGCACGCACCTCCTTCCTGACCAGCAGCACAGCACGCACCTCCTTCCTGACGAGCAGCACAGCACGCACCTCCTTCCTGACCAGCAGCACAGCACGCACCTCCTTCCTGACGAGCAGCACAGCACGCACCTCCTTCCTGACCAGCAGCACAGCACGCACCTCCTTCCTGACCAGCAGCACAGCACGCACCTCCTTCCTGACCAGCAGCACAGCACGCACCTCCTTCCTGACGAGCAGCACAGCACGCACCTCCTTCCTGACAAGCAGCACAGCACGCACCTCCTTCCTGACGAGCAGCACAGCACGCACCTCCTTCCTGACAAGCAGCACAGCACGCACCTCCTTCCTGACGAGCAGCACAGCACGCACCTCCTTCCTGACGAGCAGCACTGCATGCACCTTCTTCCTGACGAGCAGCACAGCACGCACCTCCTTCCTGACGAGCAGCACAGCACGCACCTCCTTGCTGACGAGCAGCACAGCACGCACCTCCTTTCTGACCAGCAGCACAGCACGCGCCTCCTTCCTGACAAGCAGCACAGCACGCACCTCCTTCCTGACGAGCAGCACAGTACGCACCTTCTTCCTGATGAGCAGCACAGCACGCACCTCCTTCCTGACGAGCAGCACAGCACGCACCTCCTTCCTGACGAGCAGCACAGCACGCACCTCCTTCCTGACGAGCAGCACAGCACGTTTCTGGGTCGTGGGTGTATGCGTGCGGGATAGTAGTGGTTACAAATTATACAGCTCAATGGTAGACGGCGCTATAACGCGCTGTTGCAGACACCTGTGTTTTATATGCGGAAGTGCAGGTTAAAATTCTAGATCACTCCGCTCTTCAACCTCCTAGCGTCGGACTCGGTACAAGCGAGATATATTGAACATTGACAGAAATTCTGTGTAATTTCCTATTTGCTTTTTTAATACACTGATTTCGCGACCAGTGCATCTGCATATAAAATATGCTAATAATAAACTGGCCTGGCGCCTTGCAACCTCGTGCTAACCGCTGGGCTGATTTAAATTAGGGTATCAGTGGAAATAAGAACTACCACACCGTTTAAAATTCAGGTAGCGCATCGAGCACGTAAGCATTCTTTACTTCGACAGTCACCTGTGAAATCATATATTTTAGGCACTCTGTGCCGACATTTCAAGCAATACCTCGGAATTCTGTGCAGCCACAAACATTCTTTCAGCAGAGTGACACAAGTTCAGTCTGATGATCATGGGCGTTGGCCATATGATGCATATTTGATGGACAGTGTGCAAAATAAAATAATTATTTTGTCCAGAAATATGGGAAATGTATGAAGTATTATAAATCATGTTAAGTTAGTAATGCTCTTAGCCTAGATAGTTCACAGAATTATATAATTTTTTGCCTATTTATTTTTTTCGGGAGTTTCATAAGGTGCCGCCTTCAGTGTACTTTAGAGCGCTGCACGTGAGTCAAGCCCGGATATTGATTTGAAGCAGGTAGTGAAAGACCAATTTGTCGGGGGCGTGGGGGACACAGAGCTTTAAGGACAGATTTCATTGGCACAGCCAGATACCACGGCCATGACTGTGAGGTGTAACTCTGGACAAAGGTAACAAAAATGCTTCTGACACTTTATTACAACTTCTCAGCATGCTGCACAGCAGTCACACTTCTCTCAGCACAGCTTAAAGACATTGGCAAAGTCAATGTATCTAGCTAAACACTTGTAAGGTCCCAAAGGCGAGACCAATTGGCTATGCCAATGCTTGTTCATACTGTGTTTATATTCGAAGCTACAGAGAGATGAGAGCCTTTGGTCCAAGCACTTTAAGTCCATTGTTGTGGCCCATGGATAAAAAGACCAGGAGTTGCAATATCTTTCAAAACATTAGAGATTGTGTTCGTTTTCAAGCTTATCGAAGGGGAACTTTCAATAAAATAAACTTCATCCCCAAACGTTTCAACCAGCCTGAGATTCGGGGAAAGCGACAAAATGTAAGCGCTAGCTTACATCATCTCACTCATCCTGAGAGGGGGGAAAGTAGCTGCTGACGTGTGTATACATAATGCTGAAGGACAATTAGTGTATGGCTAGGTGCAAGAAACCAGTGTTACCTGGTTCCAGCGTCACGTGGTTTGATAGACCTGTCTAAACCACATGTTTGAATTAAGAGTTGATTAAGATCTTAGCAGTCCCCTTTTCCCGTGAAATATTTGACATTGCAAAGCTTTAAGTTTCACAATAAAAATACCAACAAAGAGAGAGTTGGAGAAGTGTCCCTTTTTATATGTATGTGAAATGAGGAACAGGGAGATGAAGTAATTGACTTAGTATCACAGAGTCTTACAAAAAGATGGAGGTGGGATCAGACCTAAAATGTCCTCAATCCAGAATCGACAATGTATCTAAAAGAATGCTCCCCCTCCAGCATGGCTCATTACTATTGCACTCATCCATTTGTGTATACCTTGGAAAGCTAACATTTTGATTTAGGATTTTGACAACTCTAAATAGAGGTCACTAATATCATCAAGGCATGATGATACCTATGTGTTTTTGAATAAAACTGGTTCTTCCTTAGATAACCAAGTCATACATTTCCCTGATACAACTAATCCTCTACTGGCTAAGTTCATCAAACAGCTGAGCCCCTCCATACTCCCTCTCTGGATGCGGATTGTCTCTCTCTCTCTCAGGGACTTTTTCCTGACTGCTTAAAGATAGGACAGGTCACCCATTTTCCCAAAAATACAAATTCAGACCTGTCTAACCTTAAAAACGACCACCCAATCACCAACATCCTGACACCAGCAAAGCCACTAGAGAAATACATACACCTACACCTCTGCAATCACATTGAGCAATTTCACCTAATTGATCATCACCAAACTGGATTCAGAACCGGTCATAGCACTGAAACGGCTCTAACACACATTGCAGATGACGAACTGAGAATGTTATTCAAGAACGAACCCTGTCTACTTACACTACTTGATCTCTCCTCTGGATACGGTCAAACATGATAATATGATTGATCTTCTTGCGAAGAGGATGGTACTATCTGGTCCCATTTTAAACTGGTTTGTCTACTTCCTTCATAATAGAGCACAAAGAATCAAAGTCAATCACACCTTATTCAACACCACACCAGTCACGATTGGAGTTCTTCAAGGATCCACACTCTCACCCACCTCTCATTCAACTTGCTTATGGAACCTCTTACCGAACTTCTCAAGCTCTTACACATTCACTACCATATGTACGCCAATGATAAACAATTGTATCTGAAAATGTCCTCACCTGAAGACATCAAACTGCTCAACTGCACCCTACTGAAAACACAACAATGGTTACCCGCAATCACCTCATGCTTAAAACTGAATTCCTACTGATCACCCTTCACAATCACTTTGCCCCCATAGAAGAATGGCTCAAAGAAATCACTGCTCTTAACTGCATCCCACATGTGATCGATTCCACTAGATCTTTAGGTTTAAGACTGGACAAATAACTACATATGCAAGATCATATCAGTGCCACCACCAGGGGAGCCAATTACCAACTAAATACACTGAGGAAAATCAAACCTTTTTTACCACCTGCTGACTTTCAGCTAGCTGTTCAATCCCTGGTCATCTCCTGTTTAGAATACGGAAGCGCTACTCTGGTAGGCCTACCTAAAGTAAGGCTGGCCCCACTACAAGACACATTGAATTCAGCTCCTAGGCTCATCACAGGACTCAAGAGATTTGACCACATTACCCCTGACCTCAACCACCTAATATGGCTCCCGTTTGAAGCTTGAATCCAGTTGAAGATAGCTTGCATGATTCATGAGGCCATCCACCATAACACACCTGTCTAACTGGCTAAAAAACGTGAACTATTGGGTGGTAGTCGACCCTCAAGAGACTGTACTCTCCTGCTGCTGAAGCCACAGAAGTTCAACAAAAAGAAGACTTAAAACTGCTCCTTCTCTGGTCTAGCCCCAAGAATATGGAACGCACTGCCCCCATAAATCCGGACAAACCCCTCCTCTCCGTTGTTCAAAAAAGAGGTAAGACCGCTTCTACTGAATGGATTCTTCCACTAGCTATCTTTTTTTAGTTTTTTAGTTCTGTTTATTGAACGCATCTGTGGATACAGACAGGATGTGATGACAGAGCATATGCACTTTTGTGTTTCCTTTTTTTAAACATCAAAAGGGAGCGAAGCTCTATATAACCTGTACATCTCGGTTACTAAAGCAGGAGCCCAACATTGTCCCAATGAACATTTGTGTACAGAAATCCAGGATGCTCCACAGAAAACTACAAATAAAATAGAAGGGAATGCAGGTGGGTAAGGGAAAAGAGAGGTGTGGGGCAGCCTACTCATGTTTTACCTAATGAACGTGACCACACTCACTAGCGTCAGTCTGATCTGTTTTTCCAGTACTATGCAGCATCTCCATGGGCTAGGGAATAAGAACGGTCCTCGTCTCCCGCCCGCAGCCGCACATTAAGCTTGTAGGGGCTCCCAAATGTCTCAGGACGGGCTTGGATAGGCATGAGGTCCCAGTAGGCTGACAACTGCCCATGGCAGAATGCTGCATCTTTAAGCCAATCCTCCCTGTGGGGACCCTGGCGACGGCCCAAGCACATCGCTATGCGTTGTTTGGCAAGCAGCAGAAGCATGGCTGTTAGTTTCCTGATACCTGCCGGCACATTCTTCACATACTCCAGCAGCGCAGTCATAGGAGAGCGTTCTATACTCAATTCTAACATCTCATCTAAGATGATTCCCCAGCATTGATTAATGCCCGGGTATTCCCAGGACAGGTGTAAGAAGGTTGTGCCAGGGGCCCGGCATCCCAAACATCGTGCATCATCTATCAGGCCTATTCTGTATAACCAGTCGGGGGACCTCTACAATCTGTGTAAGAATTTAAAATGAATAAGATGTAGCCAGTAGTTAGGGGACAGTTCCTTTGCCTGCGCACAGCAATAAGTCCACTATTCTTGCGAGATTGATGTGCCAAGCAGAACTTCCCATTCCTGCCGCGCCTTGGGGACACATGTTGGGTCTCTGCGCTGCATATCAGTGTATAGCTGCATGATCAACTTGTGGGGGGAGGGTTCTTCAGAAAGCACTCTAGTACCTGGAACCTGGACGGCGCGGCTGGGAAGTACACGCGTAGTGCGGCCCGAAGCTGATAGGTCATTCTGTCTAGTACATTCAACTTCACCCCCTCCAGCACCTGATGAATTTCTATGAAGGTCCCCTCTGGGAACGCATCTCCCATTATGTTCAGCTGGAGTCTCTTCAGTCCTAGTGCAGGGCCTCACCTCCACCAAGAATAGGAAGGCGGGATGTCCAAGTAGTGGTATAGAGGGGGGCGTACAGCGCTTCCAGTGGGCTCTACAGCGCAGCCCAAACAGTGCAACCAACCGTGTCCACCTAGGAACATGGTCGAGCCTGCAGTCTGTAAAGAGGATGCAACGCCACTTGATCATGTTCAGGCAATGTGTGTGCCATGAATTGTGTTGGGAATACCCAGTGAAATCCAAACTGTGCCTGAGCACAACTATAATAGAGATCTAGGTCCGGTGCTCCCAGTCCACCCTGCTCAAAGGGTAATGTTAGGATTCCCCAAGAGACCCTGCGTTGTTTCCCAGCCCATGCCAGAGAGATCATGTTCGACCGCAGTTACCGCCTAAAGCTATTGTTGAGTGGAAGGAGGAGATTAATAAATAGAGGAATTTGGGCAAAATGACCATTTTTGCTATAGCCAGCCGACCTGTCAGTGAAAAAGACGATCCTGTCCAGTTCTTCAGGTGTTTTTCCAGCCAATCCATCAGTCGGCCATAATTGGAGCACCATAGTTCCTCAACGTTACGGCTTAGCCAGATTCCCGGATATTTCACTGGGCCCTCCGCCCAACAGAGCGGGAACTCCGATTGGAATTGCTCTGTAACCTCCGCTAGCGGGAAAATTCCCAACTTTTCCCAGTTGATAAGTACTCCAGATAACCCCCGAACCTAAGCAACTCTCTGATCAGGGGATCTAGATTTTCAGTTGGGCGTTTAACATATAATTTGACATCGTCCGCGAATAGGGAGATGAGTATCACCCTAGGAAAAAGCGGCAAGCCTCGGTGTGCATGGTGCTGCCATAGGCGGTCCGCAAGGGGTTCCATGGCTATAGCAAAAAGCAAGGGAGAAAGTGGGCACCCCTGCCATATTCCTTGGGAGACTGAGAATGGAGAGGATATCACTCCATTTACCCTGATCCTCGCAGTTGGGCTGGAGTATAGGAGGGCGATCAGTTTAATGAATTGGTACTCCGACCTATACAGGTGGAGGCACGATGAGGTATGGCCATTCGAGAGAATCGAACGCTTTGGTGGCTTCTAATACAATTGCAGCCAGCTGCAGCGACTGGTCCACTTCTAGCATTATGGTGAAGAGTGTACGCAGGTTATGTGCCTTGGCTCTGCCGGGTACAAAGCAGCACTGATCCGGTCACATCATAAGAGGCAACAGGGGGAGAAGCCTCTGTTTTGAGCTTTGAAAGGATTTTGTTGTCCATATTAATGAAGGACAGCAGCCTGTAAGTGTCACACCTCTGTGGATCTTTATTTGCTTTCAGGATCGTAATTATGAGCGCTTCTCGAAGTGATGGAGGAAGCTTCCCTCGGTCCAGTGATTCCTCGTACATATTTATGAGGTGCGAGGCTAACATTGACGCATATTCTTTGTAAAATTCTGCCGATAAGCCGTCTAGGCCCGGAGTCTTATCTCCCGTCAGGGCACGAATGATCCTGGTCACCTTCTCTTCCATAAATGGCTCGTCTAGGTGATATCGGTGCCCGTTTTCATGCCACAGCAGCTGTATGGAGTCAAAGAATTCCTCGAAGTCAGGGGGAGACACCTCCTGGTCGCTATATATAATAAGGAGTAAAAGGATACCATTTCTGACTGGACGGCCACCTGACCCATCTTCGGAAGTGCATAGTTCTGAGATATAATCACTTGCCCCAGGCTTCCTGAGGAGGCCTGCCAGTGTCTTAATCGCACGGTCTCCCTCTCCATATCTCCCAACACTAGTCTCCCTGCCTAGGTAGTGAGTTTCACGTAGTGTGGTAAATATTTCATTACCGGTACTATTTTTTATGCGGTAAAGTCTAGTAAGAATAACTCAGTAAATATAAGAGGCAGAATCCGTGGTATTAGAGGTTCTAAAAGACTTTATTCCTCTACAAAGGAATTACAGTTCGAACTGTAGGCTTCAAATTCCATCACCACGAAGGTTCAGGAAGGGAAGGCAATACATTATTGACAAGTAATGATATTTATATGAAAAGTATTACATTAAGACAGATGCAAGAGGCGTAACAACTGATAGTACAGATAATGATACACATACGTAATGAAAAAAGGCGTAAACATAGGCGTAACTAAATACGTCATTAAACATGATGTCACAAGTGGGTGGATCCATAAGAGAATCCTGCAATGTCAGCAGAAATACTTGGCAGAGATGCGCGCGCAGCCGCATGACGTGTGATTGACGTGCAACTAGAGGGTGAAGGAGACTTGACATTTAGCTCTACATGTGGAGACAAAAGTCTGAGGGGTCATGTCAACCTAATCCCAAATCATATCTAATATCTTATGTTTAAAGAACTGTATTATCCAAAAGGAAAGGTCTCTCGGACGGAATCTATTCTATACTGACTGTTAGTGCGTGTACGAGCGTCTAAGTGTCTACATGAGATGCGAGGGGGCAGGAATCTTCCATGGTAACAGAGGCTATGAATTACTTGCATGAGGACAGTGAGGCCTGGCCCTTTGCACGGTAGCTGGAAGAATGTTTACCTAAACTACTAGACAGGAATGCATCGGATGAGGAGCGGAGCAGATAATCTTGAAGGTGAAATACAGTTTTTGGCAGGCAACAGGCTGGATCAGGCACCGTTAGCCGCGCAGGGAGTAGGACAAAGTTCATGGATACAGATGCAGGTTCGGACTGGAGCTTTCAGAGGCAGAAGGCAGGAAAAGGCTTGATGGCAGAATTCAGGGCCTACTCACCTGAATCTGTAAAATGTGGAAAGTGAACCACATAAAGTCGGTGGCCTTTCATACTTAGGAATGGAATATCTGACTCATTCATGGCGGATCTGAAAGAGGACATGTTGACGGTGGACGCACATGTATTTGCGTCTTCATAACTGGAACTGGAGGGAACATACATGTACTTGTAGCATGCACATGGAGCCGTTGGGGTCTACGATAGGGGACATAACTGATCACAAAATTCATATTTCCTCATTCCCTCCTTGTCCCCTACGGACCCTCAGGAGATATCGATCTTCATCAATCCATCGATCTGTTCATATAGCATCATTTGTTCTTCTTTCTTCTTCCGGGATCTTGAACGAAAACTTGGATGCGGGATACACGATGTGGCACACAGACCACAAATCGCTGGCCCACATTGTAGACATAAGCAGCAACTGAATAGTATGAGAAAGCCAATACCTAGGAAGGATAGGATCCTCCATCCCCAGGCTGACAACACGCTCCAGAACCAACCGGACCAAGTCCAGGTGCCTGGACTCTGGTGTATCTGGCTTATAATCTTATGAAGGCGAGTTATGGCTTTATATACTGACGGCGAGTTTTCTGGTATGAAAACACAGCAACTTGATCCGATGACCCTACAAGCTCCGCCCCTATCGGCCAGGATGACGTCAAGGACAAGACGATTTTGAAGCACAACAATCCGCATCGCAGACTGCTCTTCTGTTAAATTGCCTAAGGCGGAAGTAGTCTCGTTCACTACTGCTTCAAGGGTTCTAGTTAATCTACGTATCAGCTTACTATTAGTGACTGTACCTATATAGGGAAAGAAACCTTTATTGAAATCTGTGTATTGTTCCCATGCCGTTTCAGTGTAATCGACAATCGGGAGATCTCTCTGCTGTCTATTGTGTACTAAATGGGTATTTCTGTGATAATCAGGAGGGGCTAGGAAAACAGGTGGCAGAAGGAATGCTATGTAACAGGTACCATCCCAATCTAGAGGTAGACGTATATATGCGGTCTGGCCACATATGAAATAGGAATGACGGGAAGCTCTAAATGTAGACTTGCCTTGATCACTGAATTTTATTACAGTGGTGCATTTACTATGGCCCATGTGTATGGAACCATTCTTTCTTACACATAATTCCCCTTTAACTGGGAATACTGACATAACGGATAAGATTGGCGTAGCTTCGGATTCAACATTCAGAATCAGGAGGTTAAGTGTAAAATTACCTAATCCATATACTTCATTTTCTAGATCAGTTCCTGTTCTTTTGGGAAGTCCCTCCTTGTTAGGGTAGCAGACTTTAAGCAAAACTAGATTCAGGTTTCCCCATACCCAGTTGTCTTGATAAACTACTGAATTTGAATCTAGGGAATTAATCAAACTAAACCATGCTCCACAGGAGCCATTGTGTGTGAACGGATACGGAAAGAGGGGCAAAACTCCCTTATAGTTCTGATAGGGAGGGAGTCGGCCACATATCCAACAATTTGTAGCATTGCTGGTCTGATGGGAATGATGTAACATACTAATGAAAGTGTTGTTGCGCAGCGCAAATCTATAAGACAACTCATGCGGAGGTAATTCGCTAAAAGAATGTTCTGCGGTAACATTGTAAGCATGCTTAGAAATAGGGTAATACATATGTAACAATACACTAGAAATGATGATCAAAAGACTTAGAAAAAAAAAATTTAATAATGTAACTGTGCAGTGACTACGAAGCGATTTACAGTACGCATGTTTTTTAAGCTTTATCTGTCTATTTCTCTCTCTATTTCGGTCTAGAGGATACATGTCAGAGACAAATTCAACCGATTCACCTTGGAGAGGACTTAAACAATCAAATTGTCTGACTTGCTAGACCTTAGTTTCAGTTTATAGAGTTCATTTTTTGTCTGTTCAACCAAGGGGAGCTTTGAGTCTGTCTGTGAGGGAATGCAGGGCTGAGTGTTCACATCGGACGGTAGTCCATAAAATTTCTTGATATGACTCGAGTGTAACCACCCTTTACGTCCCTCAACCTTCACGGCTGTCCTTGTTGTCAGCAAGACGAGTTTGGGCGATTTCCACCTGGGCTCCAACTGGGTCTTCCGGTCGAAGTTCCTCACAAGAACCAGATCACCTGGAACCACGTCATGGGGCTTCACCTCAGTGTTATCGGGAAAAGCTGCAGCTACCTGTGAACGACAAGATTGTAGTGCAGACATCAAGGAAGCCAGGTAATCTGTCAGCATATTACAGTCAACATCAGTGATTTTGCGAGGTATAGGCGTCCCCCACATATTTGGTGGTCTACCGAAGATCACCTCGTACGGGGATAGCCCTGTTCGAGAATGTGCTACCATTCTCATATAAAAGAGCGCAACTGGTAAGGCTACTATCCAATCGACACCTTTTTCTCTACATATTTTGGACAATCTAATTTTCAGAGTTTGATTATGACGTTCCACAAGACCTGCTGCCTCGGGATGTCGAACACAGTGGAATTTCCATTGGTAACCTAACAGAAGTGAAACGTGTTTCATTAGTTCAGATGAGAATGGCTGGCCGTTATCTGAGTACACGACACGTGGTAAACCGAATCGTGGGAAGAATTCTCGAACTAGCTGTTTGGCAGTAGTCGGGGCAGTGTAATCTGAAACCGGGTAGGCTTCTGTCCAACGGGAAAGAGCACAGACAACTACGAGAACATATTTGAATCCTCGACATCGTTCCATCTGGATATAATCCATCTGGAGGACTTCAAAAGCATGATCGGGAGGTTGAAATCCACCCTGCTCTACGGGGATGCTTTTACCTGGATTAAACTGACAACATATCATACAGGTACGTACTTTCTGTTTGGCTGCTGCTCGCAAGTGTTTGTTGAACCAAATGTGTTGAATACTGTCTAGCATAGCTTTTTCTCCTAGGTGCGCTGGACTATGTATTGTGTTAATGATGACTTGAACCATGGAGTCGGGAAGAAACCATATAGATTTTTCCTTCGTCATCCATCCTTGATCCGTTTGGATCCCTCCTAATTCAGTCCATTTCTTTATTTCTTCTGGTGTAGCATGTGTCTGTATGTCAATTACATCAAGGGCGGGATCCTTAACTGTCATGCAATGTGTTGGTGTCGGAACTATTGTCTTTGTCGTGTCAGTTGTATGGGTCTGATTCTGAGCAGTCCGTTTAGCTGTTCTGTCAGCTAGGTCATTACCCTGAGAAATGATATCGGTAACTTTTGTATGGGCTTTGCATTTCATAATCGATATTGCAATAGGTAGATGAATCGCGTCTAATAGGGCTTGAATGAGGGGTCCGTGTTGGATGTGGGCACCGTGAGAAGTTAAATAACCTCTCTCTCGCCACAGTACGCCGAAGTCATGGACGACTCCGAATGCATAACGTGAATCTGTGTATATGTTGACTTTCTTATTTTTGGCTTGAATACAGGCTTGTGTCAGAGCGATGAGCTCTGCTGCTTGAGCTGACAAAGTGTTAATACAATTTGTTTCAATGACTTCAGTGTCTGTTGTGACTGCGTAAGCAGCCACTAACTCTCCTGTACTTGTTCTCATACATGAACCATCTACATACAATGTCAGGTCTGGATCTGATAAAGGGATGTCTGTCAAGTCTTGTCTGGGTTTCGTCGTGATAGTAATGACTTCAATACAATCATGTGCTAATGGATCTGTTCCATTTACGGGCAAAAGTGTGGCAGGATTTAACGTATTACAACGTCTGATTTCTATATGTGGCTGAAACAATGTTAATTCATAACCGGTGAGTCTTGCTATAGTCAAGTGTTGTGTTTGTGTGCGGTTCAAGAGAACCTCTACTGCGTGTGGTACTTGTACTGTCAATTGATGTCCTAACACTATGGCATCGCTTTGTCTGATTGCTAAAGCTGTTGCTGCCACTGATTTCAGGCACGCAGGAAGAGCCTGAGCTACTGGATCTAATGTACTAGAGAAATAAGCACATGGTTTGTGTGATCCTGCTTGTTCCTGAGTGAGTACTGACAAGGCAGTACCTTCGCGTTCTGTAACAAAGAGTGTAAAAGGCTTACTGTAACATGGTGTTGCTAAAACAGGTGCTTGGCATAAAGCTTTCTTTAAGCTTTCAAAGGCATGTGTATGTTCTTGAGTCCAAGGGAGGACAGTCGATGTGGCTGCCTCCTGTGTTGTCAACTGGATGAGTGGTTTTGCTAGAAATGCATATTGAGGGATCCACTGCCTACAGTATGAAGTGAGACCTATAAAAGCCTGCACCTCCTTTTGCGTCTTGGGTGGTGACATGTTAGCAATTAACTGGATGCGGTCGGGTGTAAGCTGTCTTCCCTCCTTGGACAGCGAGTGCCCAAGGTAAACAACTTGCTGGACACAGAATTGCAGCTTAGAAGGGGACACCTTGTGCCCCTTGTCGGCCAGAAATCTTAAAACCGTCAGTGACGCTTTTTCACATTCAGGTTCGCTTCGGGCGGTGATCAGCAGATCATCGACATATTGAAGCAAGGCAGTGTTAACTGGCATGTGGATACTGTCAAGTTCTCGTTTCAGTGCTTGGCTATAGATGCTGGGGCTTTCTGTAAATCCTTGAGGTGCGCGTGTGAATTTAAAACTTCGTCCATTCAAACTGAATCCGAACAAATATTGACTTTCCGGATCTATTGGGACGCTAAAGAAGGCATTCTTGAGATCAATTACAGTGAAGAACGTTGCTTCTGAGTCAATAGCTGTTAGTAATGAAGAGATATCTGGGACCACAGGGTATTGTGGTACAATACATTTATTTAATTCGCGCAGATCAATAACTAATCGATATACTGGTGATGCTTTTGGATCCGTTCTTTTAAGAATCGGAATTATCGGGGAATTACATACATTGGAGTCGGTTTCTACAACCACTCCTTGTGCAATGAGCTCGTCAATGATTTGCAGCAAAGCCACAACAGCATCTGGTGGTAACTTGTATTGTCGCATTCGTGGTAGTACTACTCCTGTTTTTAGTGTGACTCGATATGGTGTAATGTTCATGCAACCAACATCAGTTGGGCCTTGTGCCCATAGATGTGTAGGTAAATTCTGCAGCCGGTGATCCATGTCTCTGGACACGTAGTGACCTTTGAAATCACGTAAAAATAATCGTACTCCTTCCGGAGAACAACATATTATGGCTCCTAGAGCTTTCAATGTTTTTATACCTAACAGGTTTTCTGGACATGATTTAGTAAGCAATAAATCTGTGGTTCGTGTCAATGGACCAACCGTAAGTGGAAGGGGTTGCGTTACTTCATTAATGATAGGCTTTCCTGAGAATCCAAGGGAAATATTCTGTGAGCCTGAGAGGGGTGCCCCTGGAACTTCACTGCGTCGTATAGTTGTTCTGCTTGCCCCTGTATCAAGTAAAAACTTTCTGTCTTCCCCTAATAGTTCACTATGTACATAAGGTCCCTCTTGATCTACAGGAACCTCGATAAGGGGTAAGCCAACTTCCCTCTCTAGGCTATTTCATGTGTATCGCTGATAATCGGGATAGTCATTTTGTGCATACTGGTACATCTGTTGCGTTGTTGCTTGTGTGGCAGCAATAGGCTGCGCTTGTGGTGGTGCTACGGTCTGTTGTGGAGCTGCCTGTTGCAGAGCTAGTTGTTGCGGAGCTGACCTAGGTTGTGCATGCTGAGGGATTTGTTGTTGATTCTGATCCTGTCTAGGTGGACGTGGTCTTTCCTGGGTTCTACCCGTGGCGATATTATGTTTCAGAACTGGACAATCGTGTATATAATGACCTTGTTACTTACAATAGTTGCATGTCCCTTTCGTCGGACCTGCGGAATCACCTTTTTTATGACCATCAGCTGGAACTGACTGGGCAACAAGCATTTTCATTTTCGTATCTTTCATACGTCTTTGTTCATGTTCTTGTTCTTCTCTAATTCTATTGTGGTGATATTGTAACATCTGTAACATCTGTGACGGGGTGTTACCTTGCCAGGTACTCTCAAATTTCAATACTCTATTCTTAACTTGCGGCAGGGAATTTTCAACTAATTTTGTCACAAACAGATGTGGATATGACTCGCTACTTGCTTTTATGCCACTATTGATACCAAAACATTTTTCAAATCGGGAATAGAAATCACTAGTGTCTTCATCTTGCTTTTGTTTACAGGCTGAGATTGCACCCCAGTCCTCCTTTTTCGTAGTTAACAAACGTGGCAGTACCTGTACTAGTAATCCTGGTAGTGCTGTAGTCTTTTCCCCAAGCCCTGATCCTGCAGCTCGGGCCTTTTCTTCGTTTTCTAATGCTGTCCAATCTATCTTTTGGTCTCCCACCTCCCATTCCTTTTCTTTGAGTTTCTCGTAAACACCGGCAGGCATTAACACTTTTAATATTTTCATAATGTCGGGGTAGGTATACTCTCCCATGAGTAACATGTCTTTTATCTCACGGTGGAAACCTGCTGGATCCTTGTCATGGCTGGGTACTACTTTCTTCATTTCTAATAATTCAATTTTAGTTATAGGCGTGTACACAAACACGCGTGTAAAGTTATTATCTTCACCCCTGATTGGGTGTACTTCGCGTAACGGATTCTGTCTATCTATGTGATACATTTTTCTTCCCATAGTGGGATTTGGAACGTGTTCTGGGTATGCGGAAACTATATACTGGTTTCGAAATTCTAGAATTTCTTTAATCAAATCAGTACCTGACCCTCTCCATTTATTCGTGAGTAGTTCTGTCAATATGTCAGGTAAGGGTCCAGGATCGGAGTGTTGGCTTTTATATAATATAAGGAGGTGTTGAATCATGTATATACTAGCTAAACGCTGTTCGTCTGGGGCAAGATTCAGAAACGTGTGTGCTAGTGCATCATCACTGTATTTTCTGGGACTGTCAGCCCATTGTACTGCTGACCTGGCTAATTCTTGTTCATCCATGGAATCGAGCATATGGTACCCCCTTCGATCTCGGAGTAATTTATCAGCGGCTTGGAATAGGTGTTCAGGGGACCTTGTATTTGGCATAGGGGCTTGAAAATGTCTGTTACATTCTGGACGTATCGGACGTATCGGATCATTAAAGCATCTAGTATTATTATGGGGTCTTCCTCTACCTACGTAAGCTATCGTATCTAATTGTTCTGATTCTTGCTCCTCCTCTCCCTCTGATTCAATTCTGTCTGCTTCTCGTCTTTCTTTATGTATTCGTTCTACTTCCTTGCGGATCTTTCGATACATGGCGATTATACACGCCTGTCTATCATGTTTCTCGTCTGATATGTTCTGACCCCATTTGGCAAGTTTTTGCATGGTATCATGATCTGCCTCAGGCCTGTCTTGGTTCCTGATCACGCAGTTTATGAAAAAACGTAGTAGTTGTCTTTGTACATCCACTTTCTGGTATTCCATAGCTTCGTTAATACTTTCTGGTCCTCGCCCTGTTTGGACAAAGTGATATATATTGTCTAGGTGTTCAACCATTCCTGGTATCGTCATTAAATACAATGTAGCTCGTCGTATACGTAGTGATGATAGTAGCAATCTGTCCTGTTTACCTGGCACTGGATCGTATCTACAATCCACAAGGTGTTCTTTAAACATGTCGGATGTCGCTAGTTGGGGTGTACGTTGGAGTGCTAAATCTCTAAGGGTCTGTTTATTTCGCGGCGGGGTGGCAAACATGTCTGTCGTACCTCCTGTAGCACCATCTGAGGTGCTAGGCAAGAAAGGATTTGTTGGATGTAAGATAGAAATTGTAGATGCGGGAAAAACGGTAGAAACAGACGGACCTGTGGGAATGGGCGTAGGAGTTTGTTGTTGCGGGGATACAGACGGATGATCTTGGCGTTGAGCACCATCGGTGGGCGGTGCGTGTGGCGGAGCATTAGCATATTCAGGAGCTACATCATCTAAATAGGAAGAAAGGAAAATATCTTTTGCTGTTTTGGGATGTGCTTTTATCTGGAGCAATGGGGGTGTCAAGTTTTTCGGTATTTCCGGGGTGGCCTGAGGTAACCCTTCGGCCAAAAGAGGATACATACCATTCATAAGAGTGTTTCGTTGTCTGTCTACTTGTTCTGCTTTTACTCGGGTACCTTCCTCAATTAATAAATTTTCTCGGGTTTTATTCGAATTCTCCCCACCTTTCTCTTCTTGTCTGAGCGCTTTTTCTGTACGTCTATATGATTCTTTACGCCATAATTCAATGGCATCTTTCTGTGACTGTCTGGCTTTCTTTTTCCATAATTCTTCTTCTACTCTCATGATGCAATCTGCATCCCAGGTCCCCGCTGCGGGCCACCTCTGACTTTCTGGCAACTCTTTGGTGTAGTCCACCCATAAATCAAGAAATAACACGGCATCTAGGCCATGCTTATGATACATAAAGTATCCTGGAGTGTCCCTAGGTGGAATGGGAACAGCTTCTTCGAGTACCCCTTTTCTGGTTTTGATCTGTCTTAGTTTTGAAAAGAGCGGCATTTTTAGACCTTATTATTTGAACACACTTAATACAATAAATACAATAATGAACAATCATTCACACCACAATATGTAGAACGTATTAAAACATTTAACATTTAATGAACGATGATAATTAATAGAAAACTAGTTACTGACATAATACTGACACTAAATAATACTGAATTATACGCAAGACATACTAGATATACTGCTAAACAGTACAGATACACTGCTGAAACAGTGCAGACCGGATTTGTGTACCCAAACCCGTCTTGACCGGCACAACCTATGTGCACGTTTAAATGCCTCCCCGGCAATGGTACTCACCGGGTAGCGCGGAAAGGAAGGCCTCGGAACTGAACTGGACCGGACTCGACTGGACTCGACTGGACTCGGAACTTCGGAACCTGGTGGGCCTCTGTATACCTCGGATCTTGCTCTCTCAGCTAGGCTCTGGTCGGGATACTTCGCACTTCTCACCGCCTCGTCTGGGTGTTGATCGCAGCCTCAGTCGCCCCCGCTTGGCCGGAGGGAGATACAGGAAATCCTGCGGGTACGCGTTTTTGTCCGTTCAGCTGTGGCAGGAGACCGGGCCTGCAACGCACCTCCGGCGCGTGAGATGAGAAAGTGTCCCTATTCGGGCGCCAATTTATGTGGTAAATATTTCATTACCGGTACTATTTTTTATGCGGTAAAGTCTAGTAAGAATAACTCAGTAAATATAAGAGGCAGAATCCGTGGTATTAGAGGTTCTAAAAGGCTTTATTCCTCTACAAAGGAATTACAGTTCGAACTGTAGGCTTCAAATTCCATCACCACGAAGGTTCAGGAAGGGAAGGCAATACATTATTGACAAGTAATGATATTTATATGAAAAGTATTACATTAAGACAGATGCAAGAGGCGTAACAACTGATAGTACAGATAATGATACACATACGTAATGAAAAAAGGCGTAAACATAGGCGTAACTAAATACGTCATTAAACATGATGTCACAAGTGGGTGGATCCATAAGAGAATCCTGCAATGTCAGCAGAAATACTTGGCAGAGATGCGCGCGCAGCCGCATGACGTGTGATTGACGTGCAACTAGAGGGTGAAGGAGACTTGACATTTAGCTCTACATGTGGAGACAAAAGTCTGAGGGGTCATGTCAACCTAATCCCAAATCATATCTAATATCTTATGTTTAAAGAACTGTATTATCCAAAAGGAAAGGTCTCTCGGACGGAATCTATTCTATACTGACTGTTAGTGCGTGTACGAGCGTCTAAGTGTCTACATGAGATGCGAGGGGGCAGGAATCTTCCATGGTAACAGAGGCTATGAATTACTTGCATGAGGACAGTGAGGCCTGGCCCTTTGCACGGTAGCTGGAAGAATGTTTACCTAAACTACTAGACAGGAATGCATCGGATGAGGAGCGGAGCAGATAATCTTGAAGGTGAAATACAGTTTTTGGCAGGCAACAGGCTGGATCAGGCACCGTTAGCCGCGCAGGGAGTAGGACAAAGTTCATGGATACAGATGCAGGTTCGGACTGGAGCTTTCAGAGGCAGAAGGCAGGAAAAGGCTTGATGGCAGAATTCAGGGCCTACTCACCTGAATCTGTAAAATGTGGAAAGTGAACCACATAAAGTCGGTGGCCTTTCATACTTAGGAATGGAATATCTGACTCATTCATGGCGGATCTGAAAGAGGACATGTTGACGGTGGACGCACATGTATTTGCGTCTTCATAACTGGAACTGGAGGGAACATACATGTACTTGTAGCATGCACATGGAGCCGTTGGGGTCTACGATAGGGGACATAACTGATCACAAAATTCATATTTCCTCAGTAGGTCTGCCTCCCCAAAGACATCAATTTTATCTGATACAGCTCAGTATCTACTCATTTTTAGTGGTAAATAAGTCCTATTCTAATGCTTGCGTCACCTCTTCGATTCGCTTGAGATCTCCTCACAGGTGTGCAGAACCCCAGCCTGCTTAGTGATGCATTCCCCACGTATAACGGTCTTGAACGCTTCCCTTAAAGTCGAAGGGGATTCAACCGTACCCTCATTGAGTGCAAAATATTCTATAATTGCAGCTCTAATGGTTTCACCTGGTCTCGCAAAGCTCTGGGCAGGAGCCACCAGCTGAACGCCCTGCTCAGGTACCCTGGCATGTTTAGTTCGACAAGCACCGGAGAGTGATCAGAGAGGGTCCTGGGCAAGTGTGCCGCAGCGGTGCCCAAGTCATCGCTTCGCGGGAGGTCAGCCAATAGTCCATGCTCGACCAGGACGGCTCAGCCAGGGACACACAAGTGCCCTCCTCTCTGTTAGCATTTCAACTCTGCCAGAAGTCAACTAAATCCTGTCTTTATGAGGATCTAGCACCACATTGTAGTCCCCCCTCCTCACTCCCCCTCACTTCCCCCCCCAACCTCCGGATCGCGCCTGGTCCAAAAGTGTCAACAAGCTTCCAGATCTCTGCAAAGAAATCTGTGTTGGTTGCCTTAGGGCAATATATTGATATCAACCTGATTAGGTGTGTCCCCCAGCCCCACAGCGTGCCCACCAGCATCACGTACCTCCCCTATGTGTCACATAGAGCAATGCACACGCGCCAAGGTAGTGCCTTTCTAAATAGTATGGCCCCTGTGCATAATTCGAGTAGCCTGTCACATACTTTTTACAGATCCACCCCATGCGCAAGCGTGCATAAGTGTGTCCTGTTAATTGCAGTTCCTGTAGAAAGCAAATGTCTGTCCCATGGCGAGCCAGGTGTGCAGCAACCAATCTCACTTTGCACCTATCATTTAGTCCCCTGACATTCCATGTGATGAAATGTAGTCGGGTCATCTCATTTCTTCACGCATCCATTCACTCAGCATCAGACACTTCTCCGTACTCGAGTGCTCCCCCTGAGGGGCACCAAATGGAGAGGAGGCCAGCAGGATAAGGGAGGACAGAAGAGAAGAAGGGAAATCAAAAGCATAATGTAACATCCAAAACACCCCATATAAGGCCCACCCCACACCCACTACAGTCCTTCGAATAGGCTGAATAATAGCCCCCTGTAGGAAGGTACGATCTGCTTTCATGGTCACCTCCACTTTTTGCAGGTGTCATTCTGTTGTTCTGACTAGTCTGACTGAGATCCTGCTAATCAGGACCCCAGTCACTGTGCTCTCTCCCTAAATTGGAATATGGTAAGTACTTATGTACCTTCATAATTGGCAACTGGTGGACCCTTCTAAGTCCCTAGTCTATGGTATTAAGGTACCCAGGGCATAGGTGCACCAGGGGTTTCCCATGGGCTGCAGCGTATATTATGCCACCCATAAGAGACCACTCAAACTGTGACTACAGGCCTGCAATTGCAGCCTGTGTGAGATGGTCCTAGCACCACACACAACAGGTATAGGTTTCCTTATATCTGAGGTCACTGCACTTAAAACCTATAAGTCACCCCTCAATTAGGTCTTTGAATCTTGAAGGAAGTGGTTGGTTATAAGTGTGTGTGTGCCCTGCATGAGCGGGACACCACTTACAAACCTAGGATTAGATTCTCCTGGCTTTGTAAGTGAAGTCATACATTTTATATATATAGTGGAAATCAAGTCAATTACGAGATGTCTAACTATATTGGCTGCACCCAAACCGGTCATGTTTGGTATCAAACATGTTGAAATCCTACTCCAACACTGATTCCAATGTTGGATATAGGATTCCATGTACTGAGGGGCTCCCCTAGGGTGGCCCCCCTGTATTCCTGGTACCAGACTCAGGGTCTAACAGCAAGCTAGTGCTGCTGCCAACCACAGGCACGATTCTGCCTTCCTGCTGCTGAGCCAGGCTCAAGCAGGGGAAGGTAGAACAATAGGTTTCCTGTCACAGGGAGGTGTAACCACCTCCCAGACAGGACTTGGTGTATTAGGCTGGAGTGGAGGCGCTTGCCAGCACCACCAGACTGCTTTGAAAGGCACATTTGGTGCCCTCCTGTCATACTCCAGTTGGAACCAGTTCAGGGAGCAGTTGGCTTCTGCTCTGGCACAAAACTGGACAAAGAAAATGGGGGTATCCTCCCCTCTGTCCAGCCCCTCCTCTGTAAGGGACCCATGAATCGTCCCAACCCTTTTCCTAGGGTACTAAAGGGCTTACCTGTGGGTGGCTCATCAGATTCACCGTGGGACAAGATTCAGATCCAAAACCACTTCATCTTCAACCGTCTGGGCACTTTGGACTTCGCTTTGGGAACCGAGACTGCATCTGGAAGACTTCTGCTAATCCTGGTCTCGTTGTCCTCCCAGTCCTCTGCATCATCTGTGCTTGTACTCCATACAGGTTCTTCTTCAGGCCTGTGGGCATCCAAGACACCCAAAGGAATCTCCCATGGAGTGAAGGAGTCACTCTCTTGCATCTGCAAGCACCGCAACTAAGCTGACCGGTCTGCTGCTCCTTATGTCCCACGGACTCCGAGAGGCCCAACAACACAGATGGTGGTTCTGCAACTACCTCGAGGCCTGCACTGTCTTCTCAACGAGTTTGAGGCCAGTATTCCTTGCCTGAACTGCTGTAACAGCACCCCTGTGTATTGTGTCAACTTGCCGTTGCCAAGGCTTGTTGACTCTCTTCTCCAGAGATCTTCAGGCTCCGAGAAACTCCAGGGTCCAGCATCTGCTGCAACCAAGATCTTCATCCTCACTGCATCCTCTGCACTAGGGGCTTGCGTTATTTGTGAGCTGCTCGAGGTCCTCTGATGACCTCTGTGCCTTCTGCCTGTGGGTCCTTTTGAGGGTCTTCTTTGGTTCCAGTGTGTACCCCTTCTTGCTCAGGGCCTGCTCTGACTCTCCTGTGTTTGTTGAGTCCCTTGGACCTTGCTGGTTGTGACACTGCACCTTTTTCACTTTCCTCATCTGTTGCTGCTGCCCAGGCTTGTTGGTGCTCTGGCCAGACACCAACACCCTGGCTCTTGACTTCCGACGTGGGACAGCTCATGAACGGCTCCTGGTCTTCCACAACATCGCCTGATCGTCAAGAGCTGCAGCGACAAGGTCACTGTCAACTCTCCTGCATCTTTGTTCATTGGTGGTCATTGGTCTTCCTTGCCTCCAGTTCACTCCAGAGTGGCATAGATTCTGTCCCCTCTGCTTGCAGGTACTCCTCTTTAAGAATCCACCCTTGGATTCCACTGGACTCTTTCACCTTCTTCGTCACCTTCTTCGCCAGCTGCATCTCCACTGAAGTCCTCCATTGCGGTCCACGGCGGTTTCCGACGTCACTTAGCACCTATGGACCAGCCTTCCCTGGTGTAGGTATCCCGGTTGAATTGCCAACCTTCCATCTTCCACGGGGTTTCATCAGGGTCCTCTGGGAAGGGTCCTTCTTCTTGAAAACAGTAACACGGCTTCCCTATTGACTTGTATTGAGCACGCAGTCATGTTTCCACTCTGCATACAGCCTCCGTGGGGTACTAGGGACTTACCTTATGTAGTTCCTTGGGTCCCCAGCTCTTCTAAGTCTTCTGGGTCCAGTCCCGACTTCGGTCGTGGTTCGCATTCCATTTTCTTAGTTTATAGTTTGGTTTCCCTATGGAGACCACTGTGTATTTGTGCTACTTACCTGTTCTACACAATTGAAGTATTGTGTATATTGTGATTATATCACCGGCTAGGAGACATTGCAATGTGTTAGTGAGTGTTTATAATAAATACTTATTTTTATAACTACACTGTATGGTTCTTTACTGAAATAAGTGTGCACCATATACTAAGCCAGACTCCTATACCACCCGTCCCCAACATCGCCGTCAATGGCATTTAACCAAATAGAAAGTAGGAATCATCCCTAAGAGGGAGCCACCAGGTACCTAGCTTGTCCCAGCTGGAGGTAGCTGGGTGGCTGGACAATATGTACACAGCTGACCAGATACACCCTACTGCAAATACATCAACACATAATTAAATAACAGAAACATTAAAACAGAGGGTATTTACGTGCCTGTGGGTTGGCAATTGCCGCCATGTGGAGGCTAGCCCAAACTGCCATCTATTAAGCCACAGACACACAATTGATGGAATGCAGAACAAATCAAAACATTCACCCCCAGTCAAGAGATCTGGGTTAAATCCATCATTCTTTTGCTCACCATGCCACCCCACTTTAGACCTGGCCATATGCAAATCAGTCTTGACCCTGTGCCTCATGGGAACAGTCCAGCCCGAACTGCCAAGCCAGGTACTCCCTGGACCGGAAACAAGCATTCTAGGACCGGTTTCGGGGTTTCACCCCTCTTCAGCCAGGATAGCTTGATTCCAGTGGCACAGTGAGCCCAGGACCCACGTCTGGGCATACCTGGCACACTTAGGGAGAGAAAGCAAAAGACACACAATTGATGGACGGAATGCAGAACAAATCAAAACATTCACCCCCAGTCAAGAGATCTGGGTTAAATCCATCATTCTTTTGCTCACTATGCCACCCCAGTTTAGACCTGGCCATATGCAAATCAGTCTTGACCCTGTGCCTCATGGGAACAGTCCAGCCCGAACTGCCTAGTCAGGTCCTCCCTGGACCGGAAACAAGCATTCTAGGACAGGTTTTGGAGTTTCACCCCTCTTCAGCCAGGATAGCTTGATTCCAGTGGCACAGTGAGCCCAGGACCCATGTCTGGGCATACCTGGCACACTTAGGGCGAGAAAGCAAAAGACACACAATTGATGGACGGAATGCAGAACAAATCAAAACATTCACCCCCAGTCAAAAGATCTGGGTTAAATCCATCATTCTTTTGCTCACCATGCCACCCCAGTTTAGACCTGGCCATTTGCAAATCAGTCTTGACCCTGTGCCTCATTGGAACAGTCCAGCCCGAACTGCCAAGCCAGGTCCTCCCTGGACCGGAAACAAGCATTCTAGGACCGGTTTCGGGGTTTCACCCCTCTTCAGCCAGGATAGCTTGATTCCAGTGGCACAGTGAGCCCAAGACACACGTCTGGGCATACCTGGCGCACTTAGGGCGAGAAAGCAAAAGACACACAATTGATGGATGGAATGCAGAACAAATCAAAACATTCACAGCTGACCAGATACGCCCTACTGCAAATAGAGCAAACATCAACACATAATTAAATAACAGAAACATTAAAAAAGAGGGTATTTACGTGCCTGTGGGTTGGCAATTTCCGCCATGTGGAGGCCGGCCCAAACTGCCATCTATTAAGCCACATCACATATCTTGTTCAGTCATTGTAACTGATACGGCCACTCTCCTCTGAATTCATTTAAAATTGCGGTGTCTGCTTAGCTGGGCGGAGGTCATGTATGAATCTAGCTGTGACCGTGAAGTGAAGCTTTGAAGGGTAGAGAAGGGAGTATTTGGCATCCAGTTTTTGTAGTGAGCGTTTGACCGACATTAATTCTCTACTAGCTGCATGTACTGTCAAGGTAAAGTTGTGGTAAAAGGACACATTGTTTTCTTGGTAAACTACTGTTTGCTGATCTCTCGCCAACCTTAGCACAGTGTCTCTGCCCCTATAATTTAAGAGGCGGGCAATTATTGATCTGGCAGGCGTCCCCTGTAGAAGTCTCGGTCCCTGCGACCTGTGCGCTCTCTCCACAATACACACGGGAGATAGTGAGTCCCCAAATAGAGCCCTCAGTATTTCTTCCACACAGTCTTTGACTCGGGCCATTGCGGTGGATTACGGAACCCCCACTATCCTCAGGTTGTTGCGCCAGGACCTGGCCTCCAAATCCTCATTCTTGTTTCGAATCACCTCCAGGACCTTTTTCCTGCTAAGGAGTTTCTCTTGTGTCGCATAACTTTCGTCTTCCACCGTGGAGGTGCGTTGTTCGATCGGTCGAATGAGCATGTCGTGGTTGGTCACTTTCTTCTTTAAACCGTTGAATCTATCTGTTAGAGAGACAATTTTATTATCAATGCCGTGAGGGATTGCTTGAGATCCCTGAACATCTCACCAATGTCTGGTTCAGAGGAGGATGTGTGTCGAGCTATTGGGTGGCCTTCGCTGTTCAAAAACTAGCTGGGACTGCCGAGTGTCCGACTACCCCATTGGAACGGCGTCCTCCTGTCCCCTGTGGGGCCACACTCCCCGTGCCCCAGAAGCACCAGATCCCGGGGCTCATGCCTAATTGTAAGCCCTAGTTCTAAGCGCAGGAAACATGCGGCAGCCCCAAAACAGGGATGCAATTCAGATAACGTGGGTGTGTAGACAGAGCCAATGTTATGTTCGTATCACCTACCGGACCATCTATCTGATGCTCACTTGCGCGAGTTTAATGCTGTCTTAAAAGCAAAAATTGATCCATTCATGTCAAGGCTAGCATTGATCGAAGCCAGATTATCGCAGATCTTGGACCATATGAAAAACCTTGCAGATCCGTTGCTGGGACTGAGTACTTCATCTTCCGGTGTGACTAGTATGATCAGTGCAGCCCAGCCACATAGACAATTAGAGCCCTTTAGTAAGCCAGTTTCCTCTTCACAAGCTCCTCAGCCGGTTAGGGTGTCATCTGGTGTCTTTTCTGCCTCTTTAGGCCTCCCAGCTCCCATCGCAGGGTCTTGATTTTCGTTAGTGGCTAACCCTCCATCCCCTAAGACATGGGCAGTGATTACGCAACCCCGTACGTAGTAGTCTTATGGAATTCTCCCCCTCTGACCAGGCCTACGCCTGACTCCTATGAGGAGCTGAAAAATAAAATGTTTCACTGGTTTAACTTGCATTCTAACTTGGGCATGGAGATTGATTGTTCCATCAACATTTGCGAAGAGTAAACGAGTTGGGCCCTGATGTTAAGAAGTGGATGGGGGACTGTGTTGTGGTAAACTTTAATAAAGCTAAAGCTACCACTGCTGCACGTGTTTTGTCCACCCGAGGCACACTCAGATCATCTAGACCTTCCAACATCCAAGCCCTTAACCTTGTTTTTTTCTATAATCAGAATTAATCTGTCTCTCTGGGTAGAGCTATACCTGCCACCTTGGAGTCCCCTGCTTTGTGTATAACAGATTTGCTCACCTGGGTATTCTGATATTTGTGATTGACTTACACCCGCCTCGCCCCCCGATTTATCCCTCACGGCCACCTAATGTACAACTTACCATTTGGATATTCCCATGACTTGATGCTGCTATCTTAAAACATTGTGGGTTTGTCCACTAAGTTTAATGATTGTAATTGGGTGCAGTTTGTCAGGACATATCAGGTTATTTGTCTACAAGTAACTTGGGAAGAGAAAAACCTCTTTTTTTCTAGAGGGATATAAAACCTACTTTTGCTGCCTGGTGACTTCAGCGGCAGGCACGGCCAAATAGTGATTGATCATTTTTGTCTCAGTGGAATTATGCAGGAATTTCAAGGATTTTGCAGGGGACCCATATTTGTTGCAAGTTCTGAAGTTATATTTCCCTGGCTCCACATCTCTGGCATTAATTAATAATTATAATGCAAACACTTGGGGCGAGGAGGCACCTAACCTCTGCAATTTAAGATCGGCCATTGAAATTCTGGAGGGATAAAAAAGTGGATGATTTTAACTGCCATTTGTTTGATTTTCCCTTAGATGTAACTAATAGCAAGCCCAAATGTATGCTGGTAGAAGGGCTTCACATGGCTCACACGAGGGAGGGCTCAGTATTAAATGCAATTTTAAGTACACATAACCTTGTTTTTGCTATGGAAAATCTAGTAAAGTCTGCCAATCCATGTATTTTGTCAACATTTAGAGGGAGATGCTGTGCTTCTATAAAAGATTTTATTTTTGTGTCAGCTCCTTTGTTTTTCCTTATTTCTAATTTTAGAAATTCACAGCTCTTTTGATGATCACAACCCCCTTTCCTCAGCCATTGCTAGGTTAAATGGTGTGTTAGTACTTTGACAGACGTGTAAGATAAAACAAGGGACACCCTACTCACATGGAACCAGGGTACTTTACAGTTTTACAGACAACAACGGTTCCTGTGGACAATCAACAAATGATACTTAGTATATAATAGCACAATCACCATAATCGAAGGAAAAGAGATGTCTGAAAGAGAAAAGGTATATAACACGGATTTTGTATGAAAATACGTTGTTTTATATGATGTAATCACATTATTTTAAATCCAGTGCATGGTGTCCCAAGTGATTGTGAAAACTATATTTCAAGGTTGGGACTTTTTGTGACATAAAAACAAGGTCTCATCAAAGATGTACAAGAGCTCTTGTACTGGATTTAAAATAATGTGCTTACATTATATAAAACAACGTATTTTCATACAAAATTTGTGTTATATGCCTCTTTTCTTTCAGACATCTCTTTTCCTTCGAATATTGTGATTGTGCTATTATATACTATGTATCATTTGTTGATTGTCCACAGTAGTTTGGCAGAGGCACAAGGCGTGCTCTCTCTCTCACTAACCAAGGTAGGAGGCTTAGATGGTCTCAGGTGGACCCTACGCAGTTTAAAGCATCTCTTTTTTCAGGGTGCTGGTAAGAGAATGCCACATATCCGGATTTATTCCCCACAAGTGAGGCTATTTTGTCAGCAGTTGCTGGTGTAGCACAGAAGGTGTCAGCACTACTAAAGGCTCCTGTGACAAATACTAGGTCACAGGAACCAAAAGGGTTTGACCGTAATTGCTCTAAGGCCCTCCTCTAATTGAAGGCTGCTTTATAGCAGGCACCTAGAGATAGGGATTATGTTGCCTCCAGTCAGAGGGCATCCAAGAAGTCACTTGCAAATTGTAAACTTATCTTATGCAAGAGTGCCTGGAATGAATGAGCACACGCCTGTAAAACCAAAGATAGCTCTATTTTTTGCCGGGTGATAAACAAGCCTTGCTCTGCCAATGTAACTGACCCGGCCATATACCATCACATCTCTGAGGAACAGTGAAGGGAGCATTTTGAAGGGGTATATGATTTTGTGCTTAGTGAAGGTGAGGAGGATTGGGGTGAGCTAGAGGGGGCAAATGTGATTTTCACGGTTGATGAAATAACCCAGGGTATTTCAGGCGCTATCTCGTAATAAGGCCCCAGGACCTGATGGGATACCACCTGATTTGTTTTTGGACTACATTGAAATCTGGGGTCGAGCCTCATACTGCTGTGAGAGAGGGTGCACTGCCCTTCTGGTCCACCGCTGTAATCATCACAGTTTTCAAGAGGGGGACAAGGACAATCCCCAATGCTATTAGCCGATATCACTGATTGATGCAGCGGTGAAGGTCCTGGGGAGGGTACTTTTAAATCGGTTGATGTTGTGGGAAGATGAGTCGGAAATATTTTCTGAGGGTCAATATGGCTTTAGGCCGAGCAGGTCAACAACGGATTAATTCCTGAACCTATATTTAATCATAAATAAGTATACTGTTGCCCGACCTAAACACCTTCATCCAGCATTTATGGATCTCACGTCCACTTTTGACAGGTTCAATCTCAGGAAGCTGTAGAGCCTACGTCTTGCTATGGGGGTGGATCTGGATATTGTGCTCCTCTTATCAGATTTGCATGCTCACACTTTGGCCTCAGTGTGGTTCTCTAAGGGTGTTGACTATACTCAGACCTTCAGAACTAGTAGGTGAGTTTCCCAGAGATGTATTCTCGCCCCTTCTTTGTTTACCCTTTGGAACAAGGCCTTCTCTCAGTGAAGGCAGATTGTCCAAGGGTGGGTATGAGATTGCTTCTGGTTTTATTGTATGCCGATGGCGTGGTTCTCATTTCCGTGACCACCGTGGGACTGCAGTCATTACAGGATACGTTTGTTGCCTTCATGGCTAGTTTGGACCTTGCAGTAAATTTCACAAAATCATACAACACGGTCGTTGGCCCGTGGTCCACCAGTTCAAAAACGTTTGAGGTGGGAAAACATATCCTGGGTAAAGTCCCGGTTTTCTCCTACTTTGGGGTGCTGTTCGATACGAACACCAATGGGAAGCCCTTGACTGAGGGGAGGAAAAGTGAGCTTGTTAAGGCCACAGGTGCTGTGGCTAGTTTTGCCCAGAGTTTGGGCTCTAGACCCCCCTGTACTTTAGTGAAGATTTGTCAGGCTAAATGTGTCTCGAAGTCTCTATAAGGCAGTGAGGTATGGGGATACACGAAAGTCAACAATATTCAGAATGCTGAAAATATGTTTCTAAGACATATGTTGCAGGTCCCTAAAAGTACCCCGGCTTTCTCTGTCCATGATGAGATAGCAATTAAATAAATAGGAGACATAATTGCTATTAGACCCCTGTTATGTTAGGGAGCTCAGTTGAATAGGCAGATTCTTTCAGATTGCTTGTCCCTTGATCATGTGCAAACATTCCTTGGATTGCTTATGTTCAGGGTGCTTTTATCAGCCTTGGGCAGGAAGGATATTTTTACAACCCCCAATCCCTGTGCCCTTTTGAGCTGAAACGGGTGAGGGTTCTGTTTTTGGAATGCAAATCCTTACAAAGAGAACAGACAGAGCTGATCAAACCCTTGGTGCGGGGCATATGCTCTTAAAAAAAAGCACAGGCTATGAAGCCATATTTATCCATCGTAACTAATGAGAGGGATAGATTTCTTTCGACCAGATTCAGATTTAATCTGTTGAACCATCTTCTGAAATCTCCAAGTGGATGGGGCACGCCTAGCACTTTGGGGCCCTGCAGCTGCGACAACATGTCTCCACAGGACACCCTACATTTTTTATGTTTTTTAAATATTTTAGGGTGCCCAGAAGACTGTTTAGTATTCCACTGCTGAAATCCTTGAATTTCACTCAAGTTCAGCTAGCTCTGATGTTCCTTCAGGTCCTATGCAATGTATATGTCTAAAAGCTGCGTTGACATCCAAGCACTTCAGACCTGTTAAATTTTGCTGCTGATATTGAGAGATTTTAAAATAAGTAATATTAGGACTATTTTTCTTAAGGGGTCTTTTACTTACTGTTTTTATCATTTTTTATGATTCTTATTTATATTGTGTGTATGCTCTTTTATTCTCCTGATATGTATATACCATGTTATTATGCTCTTTTTATGGTTATAATCATAACTGAATACGATTTATGAAGATGATGATCTCAGAACGCCAATCAAGCTATTTTCCACCCGCAGGTCTCTCCTTCTTGAGTTATGACCTGAAAAGGTGTTTTCCAGCATTTAAAGCCTCACCTGGGGGAGACACAGACACACATTCACTCACGCACCCTCTACCCCCCACCCGACATTAAAGATTTGATCCCATTATCAGGGTGGATATGAAACTCTCTAATATCAAGTAGATGGATGTAGTGTTTGCCTTAACATGTTGTCCACTGTTGTGGAGGTGGACAGTTTCTCATATCTCCTTATTTATTTTCTCAGACCTTTCAATACCTGTGGTATTGTACTGATTGGTAATTTCAATGGGACGGGGAGAGAATGTTACTAAAAGAAATGGGGGAAAGAATAGCTGACCCGACCAATGTTGCAGACTCCCTCATTTGCTAGTGGAAGAGCTACAGAATTTATGATCTAGGCTTGGAGTGCTGAAATAACTGATGAATACAAAAAAGAATAATCAGCAAAAGGTAAAAGCCAGGATGAGATGATAACCAATAGACTGAGAGCAAGAATAGCAGGTTTCAGTTTACATTGATTGATGGGGAAAACACACACACTGACTTGGAAAGGCAGATTCAGTGGAAGCTGCAGACTGTTTCAGTGAAAGGGAGATCAGACGTATAGAAAGGAGGTAAGTGGATATTCAGAGCAAAACAACGTAGGCAGATATATGAAGAAATAGATAGAATGTCGGAGAATAAAACAATATAAGAGATCATGGATCCAGAGAAGGTGAGGAGAAACAACTCAGACAGTTAAAGGTGGAAGAAATGTAGAGGGCTAAAGGAGTGGACAGATGCAGGGGTTTAGAGAAAGTTGGACAATGATTTGGTTCAGGGGATGAGAAGTAGATGCTCAAAAAGTGGAAGGTTCATTTATAACAAACACAACAAGATGATTGACAGAGTGCTGAAACTTTCCAACCACTCAACCCCAGTCAAGAGATCTGGGTTCAATCCATCGATCTTTTGATCACTATGCCACCCCAGTTTGGACCTAGCCATATGCAAATCAGTCCTCATGGGAACAGTTCAGCCCGAACTACTAAGCCAGGTCCTCCCTGGACCAGAAACAAGCACCCTGGGACCGGTTTCTGGGTTTCACCCTTCATAAGCTTGGCTAGCTTGATTCCAGTGACGCAAAGAGCAAGGGACTCATGTCTGGGCATACCCTTGGCCACTTAGGGCGAACATAGCAAACACAAGATGATGGACGGAGTGCTGAATCTTTGCAACCACTCACCACCCCAGTCAAGAGATTTGGGTTTAATCCATCTTTCTTTTGCTCACTATGCAATTCAGGCTGGACTGTTCCCATGGGAAGCAGGGTCAAGGCTGATTTGCATATGGCTTGGCCCAAACTGGGGTGACATGGAGGGCAAAATAACAATGGATAACACCCAGATCTGTGACGGGGTTGAGTGTTTGAAAAGTTTCAACACTCCGTACATAATTTTATTTTGTGATGTTGCTAGGTTCATTTATAAAACATGAAATAGAAACAAGGGGTCAGAGGGTAGGGAAGAGATAACTGATCAGAAAAGAAGAGCATAAAGTCATGAATGGGTAAGAAGTGTGAGACTAGAGAAGGAAAGGATATGGAGGGGTGCTGAGGAACTGAGAACTGCAGACAAAGAGACATCTGCTGCCATAGCACATGATAGCGGCGCTTACCATCCCATCAAAGAAGTCCTTTTCTTTCAGAATCCTCCAGCCTAACTCTGAGAGGAGCACATCCACCAGCTCATCACTGTTCCTCCCCTCAGACACAGTGATCCAATTGTCATATCCTCCAGGAAGCACCTCTGTAGAACCAAAATACACTCAGCGTTAATATGAAATGGGGGGGCCTCCTTTCAAAATCAAGTTTATTCTTCATAGCACAAGTTTTTTCAACTTTTGAAGTATGCACTATACACCGAAATAACATTAATGTTAACTTGAACTCTGGGTCCAATCAAAAAATAGCGTTTTAAAAGGTGAAAATCTACTTCTGAGTAAATTTCCGGATTTTAAGAGATTCACGAGAATCCATGAAAGCATAAATGCCATTTAGAATCGCATATTTCCATGAAAATTCCTATTGCCTTATGCTTACTCTTGCAGATTGGCCGTATAGCATATAGTCTGCAGGGATATTAGTACTAAAAATGTCTGTTAACACAATACACTTCATTGTTTTATTCTTCACTAGAATCATGTTTATTTTGGAATATGTTCTCTTATACTCCATGAAAAATTGGCCTGGTATGGTATTTCTCCACTTAATTTACACACACATCACAACTTTTTTGTGGGTTGATGTTTGTGCACAAAATTATTGGGAAAGAATGCAACTATCTACAACATTATGCCATGGTTTTCTAATTGCATACTTTTTATTAATTTTCAAACAATGAGTGACCTCACAGTCTCTCATTGCTACGTTTGTCTAAGTAACATATTTTCTTCCCTGTCCACTCTACTTCCCACCTTCCCTCTCTTCTCCTTCCTTTGAACTTGAACTGCTATGATCCCAGTGTTTGTGTTGAACACTCTCCAAAAGATATTGCCTAGTGGTCTTCGCATGTTTCTCAGCTGTGCCGTTTTCTTAGAGGGCTTGTGCTCAACTATGTATAATAGGCAGACCGGTTAGGGACTTACAGTCTGGGGGTAGGGGCAGGCACTTCTTGTGATACTGCTCGATAAGTAGTTTCCATATTACCCCAAATGCTTTAATTCCAACATTTAACTCCCCTATGAATCTTTCTATTGCTGTTATGTGCCAAAAACTCAGGTGACAATAGGTAAGGAGTGGAGTACCCTTCTTTCTCCAATAGGAAGTGAATGTTGTCCTTGCCACCTTCAAGCATTCGACATTTTTAAACGATCTTCTACCAATTAAATATTTTCTTATAGCGTGCCTCTCTGCCTATTATTATTTAAAAATGTCCTACCAGATGAAACTCCACTGAATATCTTCTATATCTTGTTCAACAACCCCCCTACCAATGAGATTTTAAGCTAATTTTGAGGATAGCATGTACAGACTATGTATGAAACTGGAAACTCAGCTCAAGTAACATCTGAGATGAGTGAACTACAACCTAATCATCCCAGGGGTCAGCGAAAGTTGGTGGACAGGATTCGGCATAATGAAAACCACCACAGGAGAGAAGGTACTGTATTCGGGAAGGGACAATGACCAACATCACAGAATATTAGCCATCATCCTGAGCAAGGGGACAGAGAAACACCTAATTGGGTGGAAGTCAGTCACCAGCCGACTCATGATAGCCAGGTTACAAGGCAGACACATTCAATTTCACACATACCCAGTGCTAAGCTCCAACAAATGATGCAGAGGAAACAGTCAAGGACATACTCTGCCAACAGATGCAAGCTGACCTTGAGGCTGTGCTGAACCACGACCTGAAGACTGTGATGGAAGACTTGACTGCTTGAATCATAAACGGCAACACAACCCATGACAGAGACATTGGAAAGGAAGGTTGTGAAACAATGGAGAATGACTGTTGGACTTTTGCGCCACAAATGATCTGGTCATAGTAGGGACTCTCTTATCGCACTGTGATATTCATAAACTATATTGGTGCACACCCAAGGGAAGAGACAAACAACAGATTGATCTCCTGAGAAGGTAAGAGGGACCTGGAGACTTTCACTGCAAGATGTCAGAGTGAGGACGGGAGAGGACGTTTGCGGTGATCACCATCTAGTGTCTGCCCTTGTGAAACTGAAGCTAAGAAAAACAGAACAGAAAATATCAGGATGACAGCTCTTCGATGTGGCAAAATTACAGGACCCCAAGATCATGGCTTACAAAGCTAGTCAGAGGTTACTCTTGTGCAACATACAGCATCCCTATCATGGACAATCAAGGCAGACTGACAACAGAGAAAGAGCAGGAAGCACGCTGGTCCAAGCACTTTAAAGAAATCTTGAAAAGACCAGTACCAACAAGTGAAGCTGACATCCAAGAAGCAGAGACAGACTTGGATGTCAACAACGCCCCACCATTACTGCCATCCGATCTCTCAAGAATGGGAAAGGTCCTGGCCAAGATAATCTAAATGCAGTAATGTTCATGGTAGACCCTGTAACATCAGTCAAGGTCCTCCAACCACTGCTTACATCGATTTGGGAGAGAAAGAAAGTAGCAGATGACTAGAACCAAGGCATTAGTGCTAGGATTCCAAAGAATGGAGCATTAACTAACTGTAACAACTGGAGTGCAATCACCCTTCTGTCAATCCCAAGTATAATCCTGAGGCCGTAGACAAATTATAGAAAGAGCAGGCTGGGTTCTGCAAGGCCAGAGGGCCTTTGTTGATGAGATGCTCACTCTACCCAACATCATAAAGCAGTGCACGGGTGTCAGAGACAACTATACATCAACGTCATACATCATTGATTCTGAGAAAGCCTTTGACAGTATCCATCGTGACAGCCTCTAGTGAATACTGAGAGCATATGGCATACTACAGCATATAGTTTTCCTCATTAAGAGATTTTATGATAATTTTATCTGGAAGGTAGTGAGTATAGTTTTGTATTCAAGACAGGTGTGAGACAGGGATGCTCTTCAACCTATTAATCGACTGGAGGATGGGACGCACAACTGAAGTCCAAGCCAGAGGCATCTGATTAACCTTATTTTCTACACTGGAGGACCTTGACTTTGCGATGCCCTAACCTTGCTCTTTCACACACACCAGCATATACAGGAAAAGATGTCTTGCCTCAACATCCATGCACAGAAATTGGGTCTGAAGATCAACACAAAGAAATCTAGAGTTATGACACTCGACATCCCAAACCCGTCACCAACAAAAGTGGATGGAGAGGACTTAGCCATGACTGAAGATTTCACCAACCTAGACAGTACTATTAGACATGATGGAGGGGCAGACAGCAACATGAAGAGCAGACTGAACAAGACCAGGTATGCCTTCAGGATGTTGAACAATATGTTAAGGTCATCTCATGACAACACCAACACCAAGCTGAGGCTTTACCAGGGCTGTGTTTTGTCCACAATCTTGTATAGATCAGAATGCCGGCGGATGGCGATATCACCAAACCGTGAAACCTTCCCCACCAGAAACCTGAGAAGAATCTTGCACATTTTTAAGCGGCAAACAATCTCCAACCAGGAACTGCTCACCAGATGCAAGCAAGAGGGCATGGACAGGTTCATTATATGAAAAAGATGGAGATGGATAGGACACACCATCAGAAGAGAACAAGACTCCATCACAAGAACAGCTAACCACTGAAACTCACAGGGCACACAGAAGGGAAGCAGACCAAAGAACACCTGGAGGTGAACTGTGGAGACAGAATTGAAGACCATGAACCACACCTGGGGCACCATACAGAAAGTTGCCTAAGACATACAGAAGTGGCAATCCCTCGTTGCTGCCCTGCATGTCAGTCGGAAGAAGACCGGAATTAGGATGC
This sequence comes from Triturus cristatus, assembly GCF_964204655.1. Classification (NCBI taxonomy): domain Eukaryota; kingdom Metazoa; phylum Chordata; class Amphibia; order Caudata; family Salamandridae; genus Triturus; species Triturus cristatus. Next base: position 207,654,536 of record NC_140595.1, on the reverse strand, counting down.
TATTGGGCTGATGTCACTCTCTCTATCCATTTCACTAATTTAATGAACTTCTCCATATTGATCTGCTCCCAGGTAGCATATTTTTTTATTTCTCAGTTCATCACTATGTGCCCAACTTGGCTATAGAGGACTCTTTCTGTTTATTATAATTGGAGGTTCGCTTGCATTATTCAAACAACCTGATTATGCCCTTGTTCAACATGTTAGCAATGGTCAAGCATTCCCAGGATATGATTTTAAAGGTGTTCACTAACTATCCATTGGTTACCCCTCTCACTGCAACAGCCATGTTACAAATTAGCATCCTAAAATCACTACTGTGTAAATGCAACCATGTTGGCACATTTTCCATTACTGTCAAGTTCGACCTGTTGGCATAAATGTTCCCCGACCCTGATGCTAGGAAGCCGGATGTGCCATTTGCTACTGCTGAATGCGTTTAGCTAAAAGTTAAGCTAAACTTAGGTCCACAATAAATGTTGTGATTATGACCTTACATTTTCTCTGCTCAAAGTGTTATCCATGGGGGAGGTTTCAGAAACACAGATTGGTTTTGATTGTAGAAGATTAATGACAACGAAATGTGCTACACTGTAAACATAGAACACTGATCTAAAAAGATATCTGTCGGGAGACACCCTTTAATTCTCTAACCATTCTTAGTACACAGAAAAGAGCAGAACAACTTAAGTCAAATGGACAGGACATAGCTCTAAGTCAGCTGCAGAGACCTCTTCGCCCTTCAAATGTATTGTACCTTATGGCCTTATTTAGAGTTTGGCAGATGGAATACTCTTTCACAAATGAATGAATGAATCCCCCGCCCTCTGCATTACAAGGGCATACAGCCTATGGCACTTTTTAATTTTTTAAATTTTTTTATTGTTATTGTGCAAGGCATTAGGCACATAAAATACATAATCTACTTAAGATCATTAAAAAAACATTTTTGTGAAACAGATACGGTAACTTCTAATTTCATCATAGAATTTTAGAGCAAATGAAGCTGTAGCAGCAAGTAGCAGAATCATCAAAAATTAGCAATGTGCAAACTATGTAGGCTAAGGTGCAGCAACCAACATGGTTGCAGGTGCTTCTAAAGTGCAATATCAATTAAAGTGCAAGTGCATTTTTATCACAAATAGCAGCGGTGCGTTCCAACATCAAGATCAATTTTTAAAAACAATATGGCTGAAACAGCTGTTACCCTCATTAATCAATATTAACCATAAACCGATCATGTAGTAAAGTGCAACGGTGAAAAAAGTGCAAAAGCTTCTAAAATACAATGCCAAACAGCTACAGCATCCAAATATAAAACAAGTGTTAAAGTCCCTCTTTTAACTTTTCTAAATCCATAAAAAACTTCCAATTTTTTTCAAATTTTCTAGTGGCCCCGACCCGTCTAGCATAAGCTTCTTCAAATTTTCGAGACCTCTTCATTTTGTTGAACCATTTCAAATGAGAGGGGGCTTCACTAGAGTTCCAATTCTGAAGAATTAAAGAACGGGCTACCGTACAAGAAATGAATAAAAAAACTTTCTCGGCCCCTGTTAACATCATTCTGTCCCCGCAAAGTCCAAATAAAGCTGCCTCGGCCTCCAACAAAACAGTCTTCCCGATTGTTAGCTTAATATCTGCAAAAATTGCCTCCCAAAAGGGCCTCAACCGTGGACATGCAAAAAAGATATGGTGCCATCCGCCTTCCCCATCAGCCTGGCAACGGAAGCACTTATTCTCAACTCCTGGAAATCTTTTTTTTTTAGAGCAGCCGGAGTTAAGTAGGAAAGCCACCGTGATAGGAAGGACATCCTTTTAAAATTTGCAGCACGCAACGATTTACTTCCTAGATTACATAGAGCCTCCCAGTCATTCCATGAAAGAGTACATCCTGTCTCACGATCTATTTTAACCAAGTGTCTCTCTAGCACAGAGGTTTGACCCTGTTTATATAGCAACCGGTGCCTATGGCACTTGTAATACTGCAGATGGGATATCCGTCACGATTTGCCGTAGTATCCCATCTGTCAAACTCTAAATAAGACCATTAACATAGAGAGGTCTTCAGAACATTTATTGTAAATGTGATACAAATTTAGAAAGAGGATTTGTTCAGCAACCCACAACGCAACAAGTCCATCTGCACTAAAGCCAAAAACCTCGAAAGGAAACCTTGGTGAACGTTGTCCTTGATTAAGACCTAAGGACCGTGGAGGTACGTGTGCCAAGCTGTATACCAGTTGCTGTAACCTCTTAATGAACAGTCTACAAGTAGCGGTTTCAATATTAGGAATGTAGATAATGCTTTTTTTTTCAACAGTTTTATTTTGAATTTTCAGAAAAGGGAACAAGACACATTCAAATTGTATTTGTCTACAGTTATACAAATACCCTAATAATTAATGAGAACTGGCTAAAACGAGATAGATTATTGTACCTCAAATCAAGCAGTAGAGAACATTTAAAGACTGTGCACAAATTAGGGGTTTGGAGGAGACAAGTCTAATGTTGTTGGGACTTGCGACTAATGGAAGAAGAAGGTTCCTTTTTTTTTGCCGATTTTATATATAGCGCGAACTCGACCCAAAGGTATTAGAGCGCTTTGCATGAGCACCAGTTACGTTACACATTCAGGCACGGGGAGTTTAAGGGGCATATGTATCAAAATCCGTTATTGCGATTCTCAAATAGCGATTTTTTGAGAATCGCTATTTGAGAATCGCAAAACGGGATGCATTTAAAAATTCGCCAATATTTTGCGATTTCTTGTTATTCCTTAATTGCGATTAGCAAATTTCGTAATCGCAATTAAGGAATACCTTCCCATTCATTCCTATGGGCCAGGAGGCCCATAGGAATGAATGGGAAGTAATTCTCAATTTGCGATTTGCAATTAGAGAATCGCAAATTAAGAATAATTTCAAGGGTGCAAGGGTGTCATAAGGACACCCTGATGCACCCCTGAAATGAGCATGTGTGCGCATATGGCGCACATACATGCCCTAAGGGCATGTATGTGCGCCACATGGCACTTTGAAAAATGCCAAAAAGTGAATTTTTCAAAGAAATCACAAATTACCACCAACTTGAAGTTGGTGTTAATTTGCGATTTCTTAAGGAGAAATCGCACAACTTGGGTGCTTGTTACATAGCATTTAAGGAATCGCAAAATTAGCGATTCCTTAATGATGCGATGCGAAAATGACTCCTACATCGCGTTTTGGTATTCGCAAACGCTGTATTTTTGCGAATTGCAGCGTTTGCGAATACAAAATCGTTTGATACATATGCCGCCAACAAGTGATTTGGCCAGAATCACAGTATGTGGACGCGACCCCGACGCTCGAACCTTGGTTTCCAGCACCAAAGTCGGCAGTCTAGCCGAAGGACACATCCTCTCCCCATCCGTTCCTTATCAATGCAGATGAGGTTATGTTTGAAGAACAGAGCTTTTAAATGTATCTGATAGCTTATTTACTTTTAGTTTGTTTGAAAGGAAAATGATGCGTTTCGATCTCTTTTCACTACAGCAAAAGTCAGGAGTCTAAACGCCTGCGTTTCATAAACCAGGGAAGAATGATGCTCTTTTTTGGGGGTCTAAAGCTAATAAGACTGCTTTAGAAAATGGCCCTAGCTTTGAGGATAAACTCCTTGTCTTTCTGTCACAGTGAGTGAGTGTTGGTACTGCGATATGTGAGACTCGGGCAAACTCCACTTTCCTGATTCTGCATCCCTTACTTCGTCCAGGAAGCAGATTTGTGAGGAATTTAGTTTAGGATGGCCAACAGCCTACCTCAGATCTTGTTGACAGAGCGTTTATTGTTTATATTCAAACTAGAGTGGGTTACTATAGTTGATTAAATCACCACACACAACATCCACAAGACAAAATACACACTACAAAGTTAGTGGTGATGAGCTGCCTTCTGGAGCAGTTGTCAGACAAGGAAATTCCAAAGACTTGGCCCCTGCTGAAGAGTAGGAAATGCGGTTCTTGCGGAACACTTCAAAAGTACCTGAAAAGAGGGTGCAAACGTGAACATTTTATGCATTGGTAATCCATCTGAATCTACACGGGCAGGGGCTGGGGGCTCACTTGACTACTGCAGATATCTGTGTTTGACCATATGGTCGTAGGTTGCAACCCCAGCAGGTTAGGGTGACCAGATTTTGAGGACCAAAATCCAGAACAGGCTAGAAATAAAAGTAGGACTAAAAGCCTTTAGTCTTACTTCTATATCTGGCCTGTCCCGGTTTTTGCGTAACATTGTAAATATGTGCCTATATGCAGTATTACAGTAAACTTGTAAATGTGTGTGTGTGTGTATATGTATATATACACACACACACACACAGGCATGCGCACACACATTTAATGCTCGCTTCGTTTAAATGGCATAGCAGGGTCACACTGGTGGCTAGCCTTTGTAGAAAGAGAAGGGAAATCCAGAGAGAAAATGTGTCTCTTTAATGGGATTTCCCTTCGCGCTACATTTATCCTTCTTCAACAATGGTATGCTCAGTCCAGGCACAAAACAAGAATTGGCATAAGTGTTTAGCCTTTTGAAAAAAGAGACAAAGAAAGAAATAATGTGTGTTTATTGTTGATAATTTAAGAGAGCTTGATTGTTATTTTCTTTAAAGGTCAAATCAATATTATCTTGATCCGTTGTCGCGGGGCCCCTAAAAACAGTGGGGCCCATAGGATGGTGCCTACTTTGCCTGTTTGGTAAACCGGAACTGTCTGCACTTCAGTGATTGCTAGAGCGATGGATTACACACAGTGCGCAATGCCTAAATGGGACGTGTTGAGGTGGTTTGAACTGAACATTCTTGATCCCTTGACTAACCAGTACCATTTATTGTGATCTCTCTCCCTCACCCTGAAGTTCAGACCACCTAGGTGGTAATGCCCCATCATGGTGGGTCGTAATAGCCAATGATGATGCATGCCACATTAGCTGCATCACCATGAATATGTCACAAACACAGGTCAGGCTTTTGTGATATAAAACTACATTTACTAGTGGCAGCGAAGGGCCCATAAAGGAGCGCGGCTTGGCGCCCGAGAGAGCCTGCCCCTCCCAACACCCCACCCAACACGTAACAATCCTACCTGAACGTTGGGTTAACGTGCAATGGTTCACTCATGAAATGAAAAGCTTGCGGCTCAAAACCCTCTCCGGACTGGTGAATGAACACTTAGGATAGATCCCCCCGTTTGTACCCCGGGCCCCGCTCACAGACAGATGTTCTGCATTTCCTGTGAGAACCAGCTCGACATGCCAACACCGCCTAGCAGCCATGTCTGCGGGCCAATTTAAAGCAGTTGCCTTTCAAAGATGCAAGGTGCATTAGCCCCCGTGCCCCTAGTCTCACCCTCCTCCCTGCGCGCAAGCACCTCAATTGGCACGCGCAAGGCAAGGAGCTTGACCAGAATAAACCAATTGTTCACGTCCCTCTGGAGACAGTGCCCGCGGTCTGAGGTGGGGTAGGTAGGTCTGTAGATGTGCTCGCTTCAGCCCAGGCTATGACTGGGTTGTGAATATACAGAGGGAAACAACTGACGGATAAATGAAGCTTGCGGAGCAAAGCAATTTATCTCTGTTCTCCCAAAGCAGACTGAGAGAAGATGGTTTTGACCTTCCCACCCCTGGAACCTTTGATTGATGGCTGGTGTGAGGCTCGGAGTGCAGGTCCTCGGGCGCCATCTTAGGAACAGCTGATGCTATGGACAGAATGGCACAATGCTCTATAAACACGTGCGGCCGCGAAAGTTAAAGTGACGTCGCTAATTAGGTAAGGAATGCAGCTGGCATCCGGCCGCGCTGCTGCTCGCTCCCGAGCTCCCTAGGCCAGGAGAGTTAACGTTTAGGGAGAAGGCGGGACATGCGCCCGCCTTTGGCCAATTGCAGGCTTTCAGTTTTTGAAAGCCACATGCAATGGCCAATCACTTCAGCTTTTCAACAAACTTGTGCATGTGGCTTTTTTTAGCCACACGCACGAGTTTGCAGAAAAGCTGAAGTGATAACAAGAAGTCATTTTCTAGAGCAGCACATGCCCGCTGCGCTAGGCTCGACCTAAAAACTGGGACATTTTTCCGCTACACCCAGGCACTACACAAAAACCGGGACATTTTCTTAATTTGGGGGATAGTGTCGGGACACCTCTCCAAAAACCATGACTGTTAGGGGAAATCCGGGACGTCTGGTCACTCTACAGTAGGTCCACTCGGGCTTTCATGATTCTGAGGTCAATATAATGACTATTGTTAAATAAAAAATAAACCTCAGTTATCTGTCTAAAGTGTCAAAAGACTCCTCGGTGATAAACACTCTGTGCACTGTCCAAATATGCCTATTATATATTGATTTCAAAATAAGGGGTACTTTACTTGTCTAGAATGTGCCAACTCTAACCAAGAAGACAGGATCTTCTTGAAGGCAGCTCTTCTTCGAACAAATACTTGCTTTTGCTTGGGTAGTTTCAACTTAGGCATTAAGAAAACCTTTTGCAAGGGAGGTGTTGTGTTCTATTATGATCTCCAGTGTTGTGTGTAGAACAGTAGGGATGTAATACAGAATGGGGAAGGAAAGAGTGGAAGTTCCAGGAACGCCAGTTGCTGCTGGACTAGAGAGCTGGAGAACGTACATAGCTTCTTGAGCAATAAAGTACCCTTTTACTCATATGACAAGGATTCCTGGATTTAATAGTGGCGACGAGTTGGTCCTCCAGCATCCTGTCATTCTTGGTTGTGTGGCTGAGGAGTTTCTGGCATGCCTGACTGATGTAACGTGCTGCGTTACATCAGTCAGGCTGCGTTTAAAACCCTGGAAGTAAAATCTACAACCTTGCAAGATGAGTTAAAGGTTCCCGGGAGGCAGGACCTTAAAGAAGATGACAAGTAGATGCTATTGTTGTGGTAGTGAGAAATGTTGCATCGTCTGCAAATTATCCAGCTACTACTGTTAGGTGTTACAAATGTAGACAGGTGATTTTGCTTGTGTGTGTAAGGGACGAGAGTGGAAGAGTAGGGTGAATGCTGTGTGTGAGAAAGAACAATTGGGTAGTGAAGATGATGAAGTGGTGGTGGTGGATGAGGTGGAAGTGGATACGGTATTGGAGTCTTACCATCCACCTGAGTGCAAAGTGGGTATTCAAGAAACATCGTTGAAGTATGGGTGGATTTGTATTCCCTGTAAACAATACTTGATGAATTTAAATTTAAAAATATAGGTAGTGTAGAGTTGAGAGCAGCCAAAATTAATCCAGTGGTATACTGTGGAGAAAAGTTACCAATGTTGGATGTTTCACTGCGGATTTTGTCTTCAAGGGACAGTGTATACAAACCAAAGTGTATGGCCTAAGTGTGGGAAAGAATCTGTTGGGTTGGTCAGATCAAAAGTCATTAGGCGTCATTTTGGATCCAAATCACTCGGAGCACGTTTTGTTTATGGATTCTGTGATCAATGGGAATGGTAAAGGGAAAGATGGAAATTGTAAATGGAAGGAGGTGTTTCTAGAGTTTTTTCCCCCCCAAATTGGGTTTTTAGGGAGGATGCTGGACCTATTATACATAAAGTTAGGGGAGTACCCATAACTAAGAGAGATGCTTTGTAAGAATAATTGTGTCATTTTGAACAAGAGCGTGCCATTCAGCAGGTGGAATCGACTGATTGGGTGAGCCCCATTGATTCATGTGTGCTTATGTTCACGATCTTAAATAAGTAATATGGGTGGATCAGTATCCACTCCCCAACATTAATGAAATGTTGGCAACTATTGGCAAAGCAAACGTGTTTTCAACCTTAGATTTGTCACAGGCTTATCACCAGATTAAATTACATCAGTCTTCAAAGCATCTACCATCATTCATCACTCCCAAAGGATTGTATAGATTTGTGTGAATGCCATTTGGATTAGCTTCCGCTTCTGCGGTATTTCAAAGAGTCATACAAAAATTGTTTGAGGGTGAGTCCAGTGTGAAATTGTTCCAAGATTACATTTTGATATGGGGAAGGGATAGAATGGAGCATGATCAGGTTCTGGAGCAAGTGATATGGAAATTAAGTGAAGCTGCATTGACTGAGTCTGAATAAGTGTAAATTAGCTGTAAATCAAGTAAAGTATCTTGGGCATAGCATTCCTGAGAATGGCATAAGTCCCAAGTTAAAACTGGTGGTGGCAATATAAAAGGCTCTGTCACCCATGAATAAAGACCAATTTAGATCCTTCTTGGGAATGTCTGAATATTATGCTAAGTTCATTGAGCATTTTCCAGGCATTGCTAAAGAATTAAGGGATTTACTGAAGAAAAAATACTAAATTTGTGTGGACACAAGACTGTGAAGATCATGTAAGAAGATTAAAAATTGCATAAATAATGCTGATAATTTGAAACCATTTGATGTAAGTGATCAATCTATTTTAGTAACTGATGCCAGTCTTTATGGGTGGGGTGCAGTTTTAATGCAGAGGGTCGTTGCTTACGCTTCTCGTACCTTGAGGGGAGCTCAAGAGACATACAGTGTTATTGAAAAGGAGGCTTTGCATGCTAATTGGCTATAAAACATTTCAGAAACAATATATGGGGAAGTATTTTTTTTAATTGAGAACTGACTACAAGCTGTTAGTGGAGTTGTTCTTTACCAAGGATGCCGGTAAAGACACACCAAGATTAGCTAAATGGTTATATTATTTACAGGAGTTTCCTTTTGTCATAAAGTATGTTCCTGGACATATTAATATTAATGCAGACTGTTTGTCACGATTACCAGTGAAAATAGACGATCAAGAAATTCAACATGCAGTGGCAGATGAAAACGATGTTTTGGTAGCTTTGTTATCTGAATGCAGTAAAGGGGCTGTTTCTGAAAGTGAATGGGTGTCGAAGATTGCAGCTGATGAGGCAATGAAAGAAACTAAGTAATGATTATTGGAAGGTTGGCCTTACGAAAAATCACAATATTTATTTTTGGATGTGTATAAGGGTGTATGGAATGTGTTAACATGGATTGGAGACAAATTGTACAGAGGTAATACATTGGTTGCTCCTGAGGAGTTGAGAACATGATTAGTTGATTAGCTGCATGATGGTCACGTGGTATGTAAGGAATGAAAAGGAAGGCAAGAGAAAACTTTGGTGGCCAGGCATAGACCGTATGATTAAGAGACATGTAAGAGATTGTTTACCATGCTCAAGGAGTGAAAAGTCTCACAAATCTCAAGAAACACCAATTACACCAACGATGTTTCCTAAAGAACCATGGCAAAAAGTATGTTTGGATATCTGTGGACTGTTTTCGGTAAAGGGTTGTTTTGGAAAATATGCTGTGGTATTAATGGATAGTTTCTCCAAAGAGGCCTGAGGTTAAGTTTGTGAATTGTGTCAATACTGAGGCTGTGATAGACCTTTGGGTGAGGTGTTTAAGCGAGAAGAATGGCCAAGGGAGATAGTTAGGGATAATGATCCACAATTTGTATCAGGTCCGATGGAGAAATTCTTAAGGTCAAATGGAGTTATGCATCATCGCACAGCGCTATATCATCACAGGGAAAATGGTTTGATTGAAAGGTTTAATCACATGTTAGTGGAAAGTATACAATTGATAGTGTGTAATGATTTAGGTTGGAAGAAGGAAATCCAAAAGATGATGGGAAATTATAGAATCACCCCCTATTCGGCAAAGGGTGTGACACCATTTTATTTATTGAATAGTAGAAATCCTCATTCCCAGGTGTACTCTGGGTGGATGTGTGAAAATGGGAAGTCTGTTGAAGACATGAGTAGAACAAAAGATAATGTTAAAAAAAAATTGATGAAATATCAACAAGGTTATCAACTGAGACGAAAGGATATCAAAGTGCAAAGCATGCTCGGTAAGGGAGGGTGTTTGGGTTCGGTATAGGAAGGGAAGGTTAGGATAAAAAGGTGAAACAGTGAGGTCAGTTCCATGCAGAGTATTCAAAGTCAGTGGAAATACTGTGTTGTTGGAGGGTGGAGCTGTATGGAATGCCAGGAAATTAACGTAGTGTCAATCTTCTGAAATAAAGGAGGGTGTTAGAACCTAAAGATAAGAAATGCATATGAATTTTTATATGTCATGCAAATGTATATGTATTATAATTTTACCATGTTGTGTTTGGTCTGAGTCATAAGGTATTCTGTTTTTCATGATACCAAATTAATTATTTTGGTTATGATGGCTGTTTTAGAGTTAGTATGTATTATTTTGTTTACTTGTTTCATTTTACTTTTATCAAAGAGGGGAAATATGTTGTATTATGGTCTCCAGTGTTGTGTGTAGAAGAGTAGGGATGTAATATAGAATGGGAAATTAAAGTGTGGAAATTCTAGGACTAGTGAGCAGGAGGATGTACATAGCTTTTGAGCAATGAAGTACCCTTTTACCCACATTACAAGGAGTCTTGGATTTAATATGTCGTCTGGTGATCTTTAAGTTGGCTATGCAACAAGAGACATACTGGTCTGTCTTATCTTGCCCAGTAAATATTCTACAAAATCTAAATGGGACCTTGAAGAGTAGTTTTTAGGAGGCAAATGCATACCATGAAGCTGGGTGGTGGACGGGGTGAGGTTTGAATGTAGAGCCACCCTTACCCCCTGCCCCCCCCCCCGCAGGCTGCAAAGAGTACAGGGGACACTGCGGACGAGCCACTAGGGCAAGCTGCTACAGCTTTTTGTGAAGGCCTGCAAGACCCTGGGGGAAGTGGAGAGGTCCCTGGAAGGCTAGACTGGAGACATGGAGCTGTGTCGCAGGAAGGGGTGCAGGGACCTCCTCGACATGGGAGATGTCTCTGCTGCACCCTGCACAACAGCCCTGACTTCACCAGTGTACTCACTCCCCAGGCTATGGGACATCACCTGTGAATTGGGTAGCAATAAGCCCCAAAAACATAAGTATGAATGAGGAGTAAGGTCTGGTGCATAGGTGCTGAGAAGTCTTTGTATGAGGACTGCCAATAAAAAAGCTTGCACTGTGTGGAAGGGTGGCTAAATGTGCCATGGATGAAATGAGCGGGTGGGTGTTGCACATCAAGAATTCTGAGGATGTTTATTATCTACTGGCGGTCGCCAGTAGATAGTTATAGTTAGGACCGTGTTTCCATAGGAAATCTGAAAATTCTATTTTGAATAACTTTGGCACCGGTTGACGAATCCTCGCGAAATTTTCAAAACTAATGGGGCGCTACGCTCCGCTCCTACCCTGAAAGTCTCGGGGTGATTCGTCAAGCGGGGGCTGAGAAAAAAGGGGGGTCCCAAAACGCGTTTTCCCCATGCATTTTTCCATAGGACCTTTAGACACAGCTACAGCCCGAACGGCTGAACAGAATTACTTGTAATTTGGCAGAGAGGTAGCCATAAGGTCAAGGAAGTGCCTTTTGTAGGTCTGGTGTAAATCTGTTCAGTAGTTCCTGAGAAAATAGCATTTAAATCAATATATATATCTGTAAGCGCGCTCCGTGCGCTTACCGTAAGCTTACCGTACGCGTACGGTGCCGTGCGCGAGCTCAATTCTGATTGGTGGTTACATGACTGTAAACATTCGAATCGGTCGAAATCAGGAAGTGTCGGCCGCCATTTTCTGTCTCTCGCACTGAGAAACAAAGGTAGGGAACGTGAAACGGGGGCAACGAAGAGAGTTGCAGACCCCCTAGTGTTTGTCAGGGGGTCCAAGAAGGACCCAAAAGTACGAAAAATAAATTAAAAAATTTTTTAAAAAAATCGCGGGGTACGCGTACGGTAAAAAAAAAAAAAAAAAAAGAAGTAACAATCACATTCATTAAATAAATTTAAGGACCCACAAGGGAGAAAAAAAAAATGTTGCTGCGTAAAAAAAGGCGAGGCGCGCACGGCATGCACCGTGCGCGCAGGGTGTGCGCATAGTGAAAAACCAGAAAAAAAAAAAAATACATAACTTAGCATTTAAAAAACCGTACAAATTCACTGGAAAAAACATAGGTTTCACACACGTTATAGTTAGGAATTATCATTTACAAAACCTTGCAAATTCACTTAAAAAACCATAGGTTTCACACATGTTCTAGTTAGCTGTACATTTCACTCGTAAAAAACCAATGAAATTCCACGTTATAGTTAGATCAGGTAACTATAACTTGCGCGACCGCAATCCACAATGTGTAATTTCAGATGTCATCATTGATGTCATGAGTGATGTCACTGACCATGTCATGAGTGATGTACTATGTGACGTCATCAGCAGTTTATTGTGGGCGCGCAAGTTATAGTTACCTGATCTAACTATAACGTGGAATTTCATTGGTTTTTTACGAGTGAAATGTACAGCTAACTATAACATGTGTGAAACCTATGGTTTTTTAAGTGAATATATATATCTATAGAAACTGTGTGTTTTGGTCTGTCCTTCTCTTGTGGTGAGTACTGTCAGGCAGGTGCGGCTTATGACGATTGTTGGACTCCTATTGTTACTCCTCATGTCTCATTGAATGTTATCAACAACAGTGTTGATTACTGCCCAATGCAATGTTTTGATTGTATACTTGTTTGTATGAAACAGAAACATTAAACACATTATTATGCAATTTCAAAAACAAAGGATAACAGTTTTTTCCCTCCATCACACGGTGGCTCATCTGTTTTTGAGTACATGCGTCTACTATTATATCACATACATAACCTCGCTCTGTCATTCCCCACCTCCCAGGTACCTGCACATTTCACCCAGCGGGGCCGTGGTGTGGAGCTGCGCTCCAGCTGTGCAAGGTTGGTGCAGAATTCGTCTCGTTGCTGGAGAAGCTGCTTGTTGAGTTCCAGCAGCACTTCATGCTCCTGCTTCAGGGTGTCAAAATCGCTCTGCAGCACCCCAGCCTACAATATCACACCAGAACAGAGAAGCAGCAGTGAGACTGGGTGTAACCATGTACAGTGCAAAACAACTGATGAGTTACTAGTGAGGATATTTACTGGCCTACTGTAAAGTGTGGTTGAACAGGACAACTGTTGTGGATCAGCAGATGTCTATGTACCAAACTCGTCCCCACCTCATGTAGAGTCTAGGGAACCATTGACAGATGGCAGGGCCTAAGATCTCTGGAAACCACTGGCAGATGGCAGGGCCTCAGATCTCTGGGAACCACTGGCAGCTTGGCAGAGCCGCAGATCTCTGCTAATCACTAGTAGATGACAGAGCCTCAGACCTCTGCGAACCACTGGTAGATGACAGAGCCTCAGCTCTCTTGGAACCACTGGCAGATGGCAGGGCCTCAGATATCTGGGAACCACTGGTAGATGGCAGAGCCTCAGATCTCTGGGAGGGAACCGCTGGCAGATGGCAGGGCCTCAGATCTCTGGGAACCACTGCCAGATGGCAGGGCCTCAGATCTCTGGGAACCACTGGCAGCTTGGCAGAGCCGCAGATCTCTGCGAATCACTAGTAGATGACAGAGCCGCAGATCTCTGTGAATCACTAGTAGATGACAGAGCCTCAGACCTCTGCGAACCACTGGTAGAAGGCAGAGCCTCAGCTCTCTTGGAACCACTGGCAGATGGCAGGGCCTCAGATCTCTGGGAACCACTGGTAGATGGCAGAGCCTCAGATCTCTGGGAGGGAACTGCTGGCAGATGGCAGGGCCTCAGATCTCTGGGAACCACTGGCAGATTGGAAGAGTCGCAGATCTCTGCGAACCACTAGTAGATGGCAGAGCCTCAGATCTCTTCGAACCACTAGTAGATGGCAGAGCCTCAGATCTCTTGGAACCACTGGTAGATGGCAATGGCCTCCGATATCTGGGAGGGAACCACTGACAGATGGCAGGGCCTCAGATCTCTGGGAACCACTGGAAGTTGGCGGAGCCTCAGATCTCTGATAACCACTGGCAGATGACAGAGCCTCAGATCTCTTGGAACCACTGGCAGATTGGCAGAGCCGCAGATCTCTGCGAACCACTAGTAGATGGCAGAGCCTCAGACCTCTGTGAACCACTGGTAAATGGCAGGGCCTCAGATGTCTGCAAACCACTCGTAGATGGCAGAGCCTCAGATCTCTTGGAACCACTGGCAGATGGCAGGGCCTCAGATCTCTGGGAACCACTGGCAGTTGGCAGGGCCTCAGATCTTTGGAAACCACTGGCAGATGGCAGGGCCTCAGATCTCTGGGAACCACTGGCAGATGGCAGAGCCTCAGATCTCTGCGAACCACTAGTAGATGGCAGAGCCTCAGACCTCTTGGAACCACTGGCAGATGGCAGAGCCTCAGATCTCCGATAACCACTGGCAGATGGCAGGGCCTCAGATCTCTGGGAACCACTGGCAGATTGGCAAAGCCGCAGATCTCTGCGAACCACTAGTAGATGGCAGAGCCTAAGATCTCTGTGAACCATGGTAGATGGCAGAGCCTCAGAACTCTGCGAACCACTGGTAGATGGCAGAGCCTCAGATCACTTGGAACCACTGGCAGATGACAGGCCCTCACATCTCTGGGAACCACTGATAGATGGCAGAGCCTCAGATCTCAGGTAGGGAATCCCTGGCAAATGGCAGAGCCCAGATCTCTGGGAACCACTGGCAGGTGGGAGAGTCTCAGATGTCCGGGAACCATTGTGTTTGCGATGGCAGAACCTCAGGTGACTGAGTTGCTGGAAAGCTTTGGTTGGAACCCATCTGCCACAGCGCAGCTAACAAATGAAGCCTCAGATGCTCTGTTTACATGGCGGTCGCAAACAGAAAAACAACAATGTTCCGAATAGCTGGTAAAAATTCCATTCCATCAGGTATAATGCCTTTTGTTTGCTTTGCAGAAAGAAACAGTGGAGCAGGCAGCAACGACAAGGCAGCCTGCATGGCATTACAAGCCCCAGGGGCTCAAATGAGCCTAAGGGTCCTGGTGTGAGATGAGAGTTTGTGTAGAAATCTTGAACACACTTGGGTGCAACTTCTCCAAATGAAATAGAGAGTTACTGGTGAGAAGCAAGAACAGAGGAAAAGGAAGTGCATTTGTGTGGGGGTGTGCTGGTCTAGTTCCCTTAAATACATGTGTAAGATGTTAACAAGAGCAAATTATACAAAACATGATTTCTCTGTCCTCTTTAAATTCTTTATGATTCAGGCATAATGATGAAAATAAAAATAACAAACATGGCAGATTGTGCTTCAGGAAGCAGTCTGCCAAATTGGTGCTGATTGTGAAATAAAATGTAAAACTTTAGTGAAATGGATAGGGCGGCTCCGACTATTGCAGCAACCTACTATCCACTTCTAAAACCTTGTTTCTATCAAATATGAAGAATATTTAAGTCTGTTTTCACTACAGCATATTTGGTCAAGCAAATGAGGTGTTTTGTGACACTCCTTAATATATTGACTTTACATTGTAAGCACAGTCCCCTGAAATAAAAAAGAAATGCCGGCATTAATGTGGTCTTCTATCTCTCCATTTGTGGTGGTGACATAAGTGCCTAGCTTGTCCTGGGCCGTGCCTGAGTCTTGATTCTAGGACTGGAGGCTATTGGACCGGCAACTGCCTATCAGCCAGTGAGTAACTAACTTGGCGGCTTGCTTTGAGGAGAGCAATCGTGCAATTGGCTGAGGTATAAGCATGTAAGTGTCATGTATTCACAAACAGACAGTGCAGGGTATTATAAAGAACAGGAAGGTCACTCCAGGAAAAGTGTTAGTATGAGAGAAGCGACGGCTAGTATCACACCAGTGATCCCAGTTTATCGAAGAAGTCCCATTCCGATGGTAGTTGGCTCTACGAGTGACAGTGGATCACCTCGTGAGGTGGGCTTCCTTCTAAACCACGCATGCCCTGCATTTCTGGGCGGTGAACAGAAGGAGAGGGAGGAGACATGTGGAAAAGAGCATTGAAGCATCTAGCCATAAAATAGATATGTTAGCAAACGTTTACTAGCAGCTAGACATCACATTACAGAAAGTTCCTAGCCCCAATGAAAATCAATATGAAATCATTGGTCTACATGTAGAGTCAATCTAAAAAAGACTACTTCTGCTTAAGTGAAGGGAATATGTTTTATAATGGGCACAAACACCTGTTTTTGGTATTTGTTTGAAAGTAGGGCTAACTTTATGTGAAGAGACTGCATTATATGCAACAGTATGACCCTCTCCTTCTTGCCCTTCAGCAGAGTATCCATCCCTCTGCGTTACACGATTAGCTGGTGTGAAGATCAACTTGCTTGCCCAGAGACTGTCAGCAAGAATCCTGATGGCATGCTATAGTTGGGAAACTTGTTAATGAGAATTGGACCAGCTGGAACACATAAACAGGTTAGGTTGTGGCCGGATGTGTCTGAGAAGGGTGTCGTCAAGGTGATCTCCTTTCCACAATTAATTTGAACACTAGTATATCTAATAATAGCCGCCAAAAAGGGCTGCACATTTATCCTGAAGCTGAGGACTGGGCTGATCCGGTGCTGAATTCAGGAAAGATAGGTGAGGAAGCATTTTCATCAGTATAATTTATTAAATAGATTTAACCATAAAGTTACCTATGGTGAAACTACAGTGTTAGGGAGTGAGATATACGGTTGTACATCTATTTTAGTCATGGTATAATATATCATTAAGTTACATTATAAGTGTTTAACCTTTTCCCCAAAAGTCATTCCCTGTGTTTTTCAGCCCCTCCAAAGTCTTGGTTGGTGATATCGTAAGTACTGAAGACCATGTGCCATCGCTTCCTGGGATATCATTGGGATGAAAAGTGTGTGATAAGATTTCCTGGGAACCTCTTAATTACGGTACCTAAGCTGATCCAGCTAATGTTAGGAGTTTGATAAAATGTGGAAAAATCCAACTTTTAGCCTCAGGATATTTGCTAACAATGGACTTAAAAGTGGGTTTTAGTGCCTCACCTTTTACTCATTGGCTTTCATTAACCAGTTTCTTTCAGTCACTGTCTTGATACTTTGTTAATAAAATCTTGTCTCAGCCCAGTGTCGTATTCATCTCTCACCTAACAATATTGGCTATTTGATTGTATCCTTCCGCCTCCACACAAGCGCTTGCATGGAACTGGATGAGGGACTAATTCACAATTACTCCATTCTCTATCTTCTCCAGCTAGCTCCATCTCTTGTGTCATGCTCTAATGTGCTAACGATGCACGTGCTAGCACATTAAACCTAGGACTATTGGCTTGTCAATCCTTGTTATATTAAAGTGCTCATCACTTACCTTAGAGGTCCACACCAATTATCTTGCTAAGCCCTAATTAGCCATAGGCTGATGGAGGTTGCCCAAAGAATTTTATTCTTAATGAACTCCATTTCAAGCAAAGATATTTTTGTGGAACAGCAATTGGGACTTTAATAGCTCCTGCGATAAAATCTAATTTCAAACTTAGTTAACAGCACAACAAGCCTCTGTCACACGCGGGGCTCCCAAGCATTTGCTCTGACACAAGTGTATGAGTCCAAGAGCAGCTACTGATATCACTTCTTTCTTGGTAAGGGACGCTAATTTGTTATACTTCATTTTTTACAATAAATCTGGATTGAGTATTAACCCAATTGCGATACAGGGCTTCAACATTAGTAGTTCGGGGCACCCCAAAAGCTTTCATGATTAATTTAGTCTCCCATCGCTTAAAGTATGGTAAGCCTTTTAGCACAAGCCATGGAATGGTGATGGAGATGCTTGGAAAAATGTATAGACACAAGCTCTTCGCATTGGAGTTCGAAGATCCTCCCACATAAACTATTAAAATGACAAACCATTAAAGGCCAGGGGCGCCTTATTAAACCCCATTTTCTCATGCTCCTTAAATGATCGATTTATGATAAATTACACCAGCATTCATAAGCTGATCTCTGTAACTTCTTCCCTTTTGAATATCAAACAAAATGGCAGTTCTTCTGCCCAACATACACAGCCCAGTTTGGCTGATTTTAATAATCAACTTGTTAAGAGTTGCAAAACTGTTTGTTTGTCTAGCTGTCTTTGCAAACCTATTGGTGCCCAATCAAGCGGCTATAAGTCATCATCTTTGGAGGATTCTCTTTCGCCTCTCGAAATACCCAGTATTGCTTAGCAATAGTGAAATAAGGTGGGAGGCAAGCACACAGCTTGTTTGTTATCTGTTTTGCCGCAATTTATTGATATTTACTGTTCTAATCCTTAATAGGCTTCTTTATTGTTTAGCTATCCACCATTTTTCCATTGAATTCTAGGTAAGCAATTAAGTGTCCATATCGCCCTACACAACTAGCGTGCAAAAAGAAATAGTTTTTAGTTGCTGTCAGTGTTACTAGTATTTCCTGACCACTGTGTTTCAGTCAACGCGTTGTCCGAAGTCCTATAAGTAGCCCGGAGAAACACTTGCACCTTGAGTTTGTAGCTGATGGGCCCATGGATCTAGAGTGTTTCAGTAGTCGGAAACTGAAACTATCCATTATTGCATCTCTTACCTCTAACGGAGAAACAAAAAAAATAGAATAAATGTTCAATTTATTCCACATTCTGCCCCAGTAACAGAGAATATCCATGATAAAGCTCACGTGGTGCGAAACATGTTGGCCAAAGGATTGCCGAGGGAGTACTATAGTACAAGGGAAAAAAACTAAACAGTGCACAAGTTCATAATGGTGTCTTGAACTTGAGGACTGAAAATGCCAGATCAGGTTAATCGAATATCAATCAACTGGAACAAAATACAGTACACAAGAAAGGGTCGTGGACTTCATTGGAACAATGGTTCATTAACTAAACACCAAACCGTTAGCAGTGTTGGCAATAAGTGAAGGATTCTTTTAATCTCTGTACGCGATCCCTACATTCCAGTTTCATAAACGGCTTTGAAGATTATCAAAAGGTGATCTGTAGCTTTTATGGCTTGACATAAAACCATGGTTTCATCTTTAAATATTTTAAATGTCATTGCTGGTGTCACTAAATTTTTCTAAGCAGATTTGCCTAATAAGGACTCTTATTTGGTTATTCAGTGTGATAAGGCGCTCTGTCATCCCAGGACGGTCTTCATTTATTGATTAAACTCTGAGTTCCATCTTAATTCAAGATATCACCTTATCCGGGTATCAAGACATAAGCCTGAAGAAGAAGCTCTACTCTGGTGTTATCCCTAAAATTCGAACATTCTCTGTTGCTAACGAGGAGTGCCCAACATATGTTCTGAAGCGCCGATGGATCCCATTAAGATCCGCTCCGTCTTACACAGATATCTCAATAATCTGCCCCTTATGAGTACAAAACCTCCTTCGGGTACTTATCTGAATGTTGATGCTTTATCAGTGAGTAGAATCCAGGGGGCTCCATGTAGAGGTTTGAGATGACAGGAGACAAGATGGAACCTTTGAAGGAAGTTGCCAGTGGATCCCATTTGTGAAGATAAAGGACGTCTTTCCAGATACTCAAGCTCACTGTACGATCATAGTTCCGAGGAGTGCTCTTCCTATTCCAGGTGCTAACATTTGAATTCAGAAATGTTATTTTTATCTATTAAGATTGGAAACCAATGAAAAATGGGAGTGGTGAGAATATCCTGTGGTCCCATCACCTTGGACTACTTCATACTTACTCTCTTACAAGGAGAGTAAAAGAGCCTTTTCAAGAAACATTTGTAGCTTATGCTGGCAAGATTTGCTTGCCCTAATTTACACTGCTGAAACGGCGGCAAGCATCAAGTTGTAAAACAAGATCCAAATGGGACTGGCTTCGTAAAGAAAAGTGTAGCGAGGGTGACTCCAGTGTTGTCAGTTTCTTGAATTGTAATTTCCTCAGCCTACTGTGAAATATTTAGGAAAAATTAATCTCTAGTTAAAAGGTGTGCATGTAATTTAAGAATGTTATACAATCTTTGTTCATGATTTGATGACTAACTGCCGTTTGTGAATGAAATGACCTTAAATAGTGAAAAGAATAAAGAGGAACAACAAAAAATGGCAGGTGCAATATTTACTAGCCCAGCAAGGAACCAGATCCCACAGCATGTGCTAAGAAGGGAGGGGGAGACGGAAGGAAATGGTCTTGCCTTACTGGAGATCTCAGAATAATTTTTCTCGCTTGCTTCGTAGTCTCTCCTGGGCACCACATCCCCATAGTTGGCTTTTATTGTGTCAAGTTCCACCTGGGTCTTTGTAAGATCAATTCGTGCCATCTTCAGTGCCAGTGCCAACACTGCAGAATCTTCAGTGGCCACCTCTGGGAAAACAAGATATTATTATTGCCCTACTCTTACATCTGTTGAGCTATATCTTACAGACTGTGTCAAATTTTTATTTGTAGAGTGTTCTTTTACCTCTGGGTTGGTAGTGCTATATAAAACGAATATAATGGTTAATAAAATGTTTGTAGAATCAACTTCAACTGCCCCTGACTACCAGAGAATGGCAATTTTCAGAGTCATGCGATATTTAGTTTAATATGTTAAAACTGCAATATATGTCATATTTATTGCACATTTTTATAAAGCGACACTCAGCCAGGATAGTATCTGCGCACTGTATAATATCATAACACGAATCCAAAAATGCAACTCCTTCTATGGAACTCGTAATGAAATAATTGTAATCACAGGCAAATGCACACACATACAGAAAGAGTTCTGAACAATTTCTGCAGACATCAAGGCAGGCTAGAGTTCCTGGAATAGTATGCCATGAGACGCATACTAGGTACATAAGAGAGCAAGCAAAGAAACAAGCAAAAGTGTTGCAAAAGGGAAAGAGAGAACAATTGCACTATTGAGGCTTCCAAGAAAGAGCCTTCGGGAAATAGAGAAGAATAATAGAGTTTAGACTTCAATGAAAGAGAAAGCGGACACGTTATGTACCAAGCTTGCTGGAGTGTGAAAGAAAGGGTAAAGGAGGAATGTGAGAAACAGTAAACAACCAGGAAAAAGAAAGAGAAAAGGGGGAAACATACCAAGTGTGAGAGAAAGAGGAAATGAGGGAACTTGAAAAGGAGATGGGAGAGAAGAGGGGAGCTGAATTTAAAATAGGGAGAGTAGGTGGACTTGGATAGAATTTAACGTTTAAGTAGGGAAAGAGAAGCTGTTTTAAGAGTAGGAAGAGTAGTGCGGAGATTGAGTAAAAAGGTTTTCTAAACACTAGTCAAGTTCAGTCATGTCACCAGGTTTACCTGGACCGACCTAGCTATTGTCAACTTCACCATCTCAGGACCCCCCGGTACAACCACCAAGCTGTCCAGTGCCTCACACCGTAGCTGAAGTAAAGTGTCAGAGAGCCAATGGACGAAAGCCCTCAACACCTAAATGTAAAGCGCTCCAATACCTTCGGGTCGAGTTCGCGCTATACAAGTATGCAAGAAAAAAAAAAAAAAACTCCCACCCTGACATCGCAACTAACCTAGAACAGGTGGTCAAGAACTTCTCCACCTGGATTACCAACTGCTCCGTCAGATTTGCACCGGTCAAGCCATCTAATCCTAAGAGACCCACCACTGTAGCAAGCTGGTACACCATGGAACTGAAAAGCTCAAAGCACAATTGCAAGAGACAAGAAAGGAAATGGCACACCAGTAAGTACAAAGAACTTGAGGTTTGGAATGATCCAAAACTGCGTGATGCACAGCTCTGGACCTTAAGGTTTCAAAAGGTATTAACACTTTTTTTTTTCCCAATGCATGGACTCTTTTGAATTGGAGTTTATGTTGTAAAATTGGATTTATATCCTCCCATATCATTCAATTCATGTACTTCGTATGACATTATACTGTCAACCCATGAGGATGGAATGATGTTCAAATATTATCATTTGCATTTTTGTCAAATATAAGTCTTATTATTTCAATTGCAACAATATGGTGGTTTACTTTGTTTGTATACACTGCTGTATTATAGTCAATTGTGTTAATACCTTTTGAGACCTTAAGGTCCAGAGCTGTGCATCACGCAGGTTTGGATCATTCCAAACCTCAAGTTCTTTGTATGATTGCACCGGGGTTTGGGCCAATACCCCATCACGTGATAGCACGCTTCACAATGGATACATGATTCATTTACATAGCACTCACAATTAGTATAAAAAAACTTTTAGAAGAGGTGTGCAGGCCCATCCATTCTTTGATCATTTAACACCAGCAAGTACCTCACAGACCAAGCCACCTTCAAGACCAGCCCTCAACCTCTAACTCCATCTATTGAAAGACACAAAAAAGAGCATCCTAGCCAACTGCATCAAGGCCAGCACCAATCGCAGCAAGGAGCTCTTCAACATTGTAAGAGAATTCTGCAACTCCTATGCCACCCAAAACACCGTCAATCCTCTTCCCAGGAACTCTGAGACACCCTAGCTGACTTCTTCCATGAAACAAATCTCCCCCATCTACAAGAACTTCGAACCCAAGCCTACCAACATGCACACCCACCATGCCCCGACAGACATGAACCCTGATCACCTTCGGGGACCAGTTCACCACAGCCATCATTAACTTCATCCACTTGGGATCACCCATGGACCCCTGTCCCCACCATATCTTCAACCTCGGAAGCAAGACGATCCGCTGTAAGCTCACTTCCATTTTCAATGCATCCATCACCATAGCCACCTTCCTCAAAGAATGGAAGCACGCAGAGGTTAACCCCCTTCTCAAGAAACCGTCCACCGTCCCCAACGAGCTGAAGAACTACCGCTCCATCTTCCTGCTCCCTTTTCCTGCCAAAGTCCTTGAAAAGGCCATCAACCTGGTACACTACAGCCTGCTTTACACCTTGCATCTGGATTCCCCGCAAACCACAGCACTGAAACAGCTCTGATCGCTGCCACTAATGACATCAGAACTCTCCTCGACTGAGGAGAATCGGCAGCCCGGATCCACCCCAATCTCTTCGCAGCTTTCAACACCATATTCCACCTCATCCTCATCATAAGGCTCCATCACATCAGAATCCAAGGGGACGCCCTCAAATTTATCACCTCCTTCCTCACTGGAAGAACCCAGAGTATCGGCCTTCCTCCTTTTTCCCTGGAACCCAAAAACATCATCTGTGGCATCCCTCAAGTTTCATCCCTCAGCCCCACATTCTTCACCACCTACATGACCACCCTGGCCAACATCGTCAGAACCAATGGACTGAACATCATATCCTATGCAGATGACACCCAGCTCATCCTCTCGGTACATGAAGACCCATCCACCACCAAAGCCAGGTTCCACAGATGCATGAAAAGTGCGCCAACTGGATGAGAGACAACTGCCTGAAACTTCACACTGACAAGACTGAGGTACTGATCTTCGAGAACACCACCACCCCATGGAACGACTGCTGGTGGCCCCCGGAAATAGGCCCTTCACCCAATCCTACTGACCGTCTCCGCAACCTTGGCACCATCCTTGACCGTAAACTCACCATGAACAGCCAGATCTCAGTAGTCTCGTCTGCCTGATTCCTCACCCTTCGCATGCTTTGGAAAATCTTCAAATGGCTCCCTGTCAACACCAGACGAGCAGGCGCCCAATCCCTTATCAGAGACTGGCTGGACTACGGCAACGCAGTCTACGTCAGAATCCTTAATCACATCTTGAAGAGACTGCAGACTATTGAGAATGCAGAAACCAGACTTATTATCGACCTCCCCAAACGGACCCTCATCACTCTCCACCTCAAGAAGCTTCACTGGCTCCCCATCCAGAAGAGATGCCAATTCAAGATACTGATCCACGTCTACAAGACCCTCAACCATCAAGGACCAGCTTACATGAACCGACGATTGAACTTCCACCTACTCGCTAGACACTTGTGCTCCATCTCCCTCTTCCTCGCTCACACCCCCGGCATTTGCTGAAGCAACAGTTGAGGACGCTTCACCTTCGGACCTCCCCCTCTGTCCGGTGTCAGGAAGGGACTCAAGACCTGGCTGTTTAACATATCCACCCACAGCAGCAGACCTCAGCGCCTGGATACCCTCACAGATGATTAGCCGTGCTTTACAAATCCTGTTTGAGTGATTGATTGACTAGTAAAGATAGAGTTAAATTGATGAAGTGGGATAATTCAGTTGTCCCTATCGCGAGTAGGGGAAGAAATGAGAGCTACATTTTCATTGCTCCATTGGTCGTAGAGGTTGCAAGCTATTTTATC
Organism: Triturus cristatus; assembly: GCF_964204655.1. Lineage (NCBI taxonomy): Eukaryota > Metazoa > Chordata > Amphibia > Caudata > Salamandridae > Triturus > Triturus cristatus. The sequence goes on along the minus strand of NC_140595.1, from coordinate 207,630,456 downwards.
AGCTCAGAAGTCATAGGAAAAATTATTTTCATAGTATTTGAAGGGTCACGAGCACATTTGAATGACAATTCAGTCTCTAAGGCCAATTACTGGTAAAAGGGCATTCAACCTAAATATGTAATAACAATATTCAAAGCTAGTGCTGAGTGCTATGCAACTGTCACCCTGAATAAGTAATAATTCTCTATTGATATGTGCCCGTACTGACCCTACTGAAAGGGCATGGAAAAATACTACACTTGAAACCCTTGGTGCCATTACTATATGAACTTGACATCAATGATGTCCCCTATTTGGCAGCCTGGAGACAACTGCTCTGGTGCGTATTTGGGCCACTAATGATCTGCAGGACTATAGAGCGGGACTTACTGATATCATCAAACTTCAAACTTCCAATAAGATTAAGTGGCTGAATTATATTTAAAAACACATAGATGGGGTTGGGTCTAGCTACTTTTTCAGAAGACCCTTCGTATATCCCAGCCAATGCGTCCCAAATGATCAAATTAAGACATTGGGAGATGAATGCTGCCCAAAATAGGCATTCCAGCTATAGGGAGAAACTTACTAGGTGTTTTTTAATGCAGAAACATGTGCCCAAGGCAGAGGAATTCCTCGATTACATTTGTCCATTGTATGCATGCATGCTGTTCCAGCAGTTTAGTTATGGGACTTTACCAATGGCTGGTCATACTGCACTATGGTATTCCTCCAAGTCTGGGCAGCCGTATTGTAGCTTTTGCACTTCTTTTGAGGAAACAGCGGTATATCTGGGGCTGTATTAAATAAAGTGCAACGGGGGCGCAACAGACTTTTAGGCCCGCTTTGCGCACCCCCGAGGCATTTTGGTATTACAGAAGGGCCTGCCTCCAGCGCTATCTTCAAGGGGACGGTCCCTCATTTGCATGGGGGCATGCACCATGCAAATGAGGGAATCCCTTTGCCTCTGCACCCACGCCGTATTACCGACATGGGCGCAGAGGCAAAGAAGCCCTCAGGAGGCGCACTGACTGCCCCACCTAAAAGGGGGCGCACTAATATGATCTTTCACTTCCGGCCTCCCTCATTCTCTTCCCTCTCCTCAAAGGGGTTCCTTCTCTATAGAGTGATATTTTGCTCCCCCACTTCTTCTTTTTTTTCTTTTATTATCTTTAGTATCGAACAGCCTACTTGCATTGTTCAAATCTTCAGATCACATATGGTGTTCTCTCATCTCTTAATGGTGTGGCATGTGATATTGTAAAGTAGTTCAGTCTTAGCGGAAATGTGACTCTTGGACTTCAATGCTGTTATCTCTGGGCTGTCGATTTGCATTTGTTTTCACTTCCTTTTTTTTTCTTCTTTTTTTCTCCTTTATGTTTATTGTTATTACTGTTTATATACTTGTGATTTAAATAAAATAGATTTGAAAGAAAAAAAGTGCAGGTGGGTTGCCGCCTCCACTGTGAAAACACAGAGTGAATGTAAAGCAGCCGCACCGTTTTTCACTTGAATGTGCTGCCCTGGGGGCAGCACGAGTTCGCGCCTGCCCTGGGGGCAGCGCATTGACCGCAATAGGGCGTATTTTCATTGTTCAAGCCGGGTGGACCTTTCAGGTCTCGCCTGACCCAGCGCATGCGCTGGTCTGGCGAGACTTATTGAGAGGGCTCCAAAAAGTGCTACCAGGCCAGCCTAGAGCTACAGTGCATGTGCGCGGGCGCGCGCGCCGCACTTTACCGCAATTACTTTCACTATCGCGGCCGCAGGGCCGCTTTGCACAGCCAATAGGTCTCGCTTTTGGGACCTTATAAGTATTTAGTTATGCAACTGTTGCATGGCTAAACACTTATAAGGTCCCAAATGCGAGACCTATTGGCTATGCCAATTCTTGTTTAAAGGTGCTCCCGGCCCAAACAATGAAAATGCACTTTATGTATAATGTGGCCCCTGATGTTTGTTGTCCTAAATATTCGAACCCCAGGTGTAGGTGGATTGTTCCCCCTTGCAGGCACCTATGCTTGACAAATCGCATTAATGCCTTGAGAATCTGCAAGAGTGATTGTGGTGACAGTTTCTAAATATCTCTCTGCGGCATGGTCTGTGGCGAAGAAATTACCAGCAAAATTGTAGCGAACTGATGAGTGTGGGGAACACCTGTTTTTGTATCTAACACTTTCACCTTGTACCTGTGCATGTATTGGTTTTCAGATCTTCTTTTAATTTTAATTAATTAATGACTGTTTTACCCATGTATTTATGGTTGCTGTTTTGGACATTTTTGATGAAGAAATTGTATTTTCGATCAATCTATAAACAAACAATTGAAACCAAAAGAGAAACATGAACGAATGTAGTGAAAGTTATACAGACGACTATCAACAGAATGGAAAATGTTCTGTATGTGTGGTAGTTGGATTTCAGCAAGAAAGCAATTTGAAACCCTGATGAACTCCTTGAGAAGGCACATGTTCTCATGACTAGATGTGGGAGTATTGGTTAAAAGAATTTGGCAAAAGATTCAAAACTTATAGGGAGATAGAAGTTATTCAGTAGGCTGACTCGGCTTCCTAGTACCAGCCAACAATAACTACAGAGATGGCTGCCCACTTTATTACTATTGTAATCCCGGTACCATTTCAGGAATGATTCCAGATCTTATTTAAAGACACTCTTCCAAAGCTGTTCAGAGGCATGCTTCATCACTGAGTCCTGGTCCAGAACGTAGATTCATCTGGGCGGAATCTATCTCACTCATGGAGAGAGCACTTCATATTATATACTTGTGGGATCTATAAATCTGGATTAAACTTGCCTGATTGAAGAACCCTTTTAGTTCTATATTATTCAAAGGATCCTTTGGCAAATCTAAATGTAGTGTCAGATGTTATTGGATTCTTAGTACTCCAACATACTGGGGGCGTATTACAATAAGTGCCCCGGGGATGCAACAGGTTTTGCATGCTCCGGGGGCACTCTGGTATTACAGAAGGGGGAAAAGACGCTTGTGCATCCCCTTCAGTAATACTGATAGCACTGGCGCACTTAAAACGCCACCGCTACCTTCAAGGGGTGTTCCCTCATTTGCATAGCGGGTGTCCTATGAAAATGAGGAAATTCCTTTGCCTCATCACCCGTGCCATATTACAGATGTGGGCGCAGAGGCAAAGAAGCTCTCAGGGGGCACACTCACAGGGAGTGTTCCCCCTTAAAGCAGTCCTCTGGGGGGGGAGAAAGGGGGTCCTGTGGACCCCCCAGACATCCACTTACAGGCGGGTGCAGTCACTGACTGCAGCTTAAGTCCAAAGGTGGAAGGTGCACTCATTAAATTTGAACACATTAAATCAAATAGTCCAAATAATGTAATATTTCTTTCTTTTTATTCTTGTTATTCTTTTTATTCTTTTTGTTCTGATGATTTTAACACGAAAAATGCACAGCCAACGCGTTTCGTTCCGTACAGGAACTTCGTCAGGGCTCTTTGAGGGGAAAGGATAATACTCCAAAATCGGTATATGTAATCCTTTAAGACTCGTTATGTCTCTAATAAAATGAGGGGACCATAGGAAAGATATTGCATTCCTTGCGTGTTATAATTCACATATAGATGTATACACAAAATGGACCCTCATATAGTCCTAATGGTGATATGTATTAAAGTTGGCGATATTTATAAAGGATATTCGGTATAATCCTTCATAGATGGCGTCCAGTATGAGCATGGTAGCTGTAAAGTATCAACCGTCCAAAGCCAACAGGTTTCCATTTAAAGTCTTACTCGGACATCCCGCGTTCCGACGTTGAAATCTGACTGCAGCTGCCTGCAAGGGGATTTCTAATCCCCTTCAAAAGTGCAGGCGGGTGCTGCAGCCACTCTGTGTTTTCACATGAGTTCGCGGCTGCCCGGGGGGTAGCACATGCATTGTAATAGGGTGCATTGTCATTGTTTACGCCGTGCAATATTAACTAATAGAGCAAATATCGCTTAACCAATGTTAACTTCAGCTGTTAACCAATTACATCTTCTATTTGTAAAACATTGATTAAAATTGTCCAAATAATTATTCCCCATGAAACAATTAAATAAATTCAATTGGGAAAATGTCTATAAAAATTACCACTATAAAGTGTTAGAGTGCATGCATTAATAATAACATTATTGTAGTATATATCAATTATTTCGTGACAGACTGCCTCAGTGCCTTCATGGTAAACACCTAAGCTTGCCAGATATACAAAGCGACTGCTAAATATATTTGTGGTTCATCCGTTCTATAAAAGAGTGCCAATCTATCAGAGGTGTTTTGGATCCCATAATATCGGAACATCCCCCCACCAGGTGCCCTCTCCCCAAAAGCTGAGCAATATTTTAAGAAATATTAAAGTTCTGAACATTATTTCCACACTACAGTCTAGGAGAAAACTCTTAATACCCTCATCCATGATATGTCTCTAAATCCCTGCTATATCCCTGCTAATAACCAGGAAACGTTTAATTGAACTGATTGATTAAGTCATGCTTTTGAACGCAAGATTTCATCAAATCAAAACCATCTAATTACTAAAGGATTCACATCGTCAATTTCAGGTACAACTTTTCCCATTTTTGATAGAACTTCTCATCACCACCAATGTATTCAAGACACCAGGCCTTTCTATTTAACTTCCTGGTAGGGGAAACAAGAAAACTGTTAGGTTATGTGGCGAGTTGGAAAGCCACTTTGTTTTCTAAAAATCTGTTTACTCATATTCCTTACCGTGGTGAGAATGTGATGGTTTCACATCATCGCGTTGTAATTTCAGCTCATTGATATCCGAGATCAGCAGTCTACGCGCATCCAACTCATTGCGAAAGTGGTGATACTGCTTTGCCACTTCTTTCTGCAGTTTTGCCACCTGTCAAGGGAAATGACAGTGTTAGAAGACCTCTGCTGTCCAATAAGAACCACAAGTTTGGGTCAGTGCACACCTGCCTTACAGCTGGAACAAATTTACGCATTTCCTACCCTCAAAACGTAGATTATGCGGTGTGAGGTTGCAAAAAATACCTCACCTTTCTTGATAGTTGATGTGAAAAAATGAGACAATGTTTGCGTTGATTAAAAAACATTTGCTTGGCACAACCCCATTAACACCGATGGAGAAGAGCTCAAGTGAATGATGTAACTGAACACAAATGCAGGGGTGTTGCTTGCTAGAGGTGCTCACTTGAGGTCATGTTGAATTTTGCAGGAAAGTTCTCCACCTACCTCCTTTTGACAGCGGGACTTGATATTTGGGTATGTGCTCAAACATGCGGGCACAGTAGTAACAGAACAACCGGGAGTGACACGACTTCATATTTTGAAGGAGAAGGTAAATTTGCTAGCACATGTGTGCAATCTGATTACTTTTCTTTTCGCAAATGACATCTCTGCAAACATATCAGTCTCTGGCAGTTGACTGTCAGCCAACTGCTTCTTGGTGATTGGACAGAGGTCTTGGAATAAAGCAGTGGTGGTCATAAGTTAACTCAATGATCCGCTTGCTCTGCGTCTGGTCTCAGGTCTACATTGCAAGCATGCAATATAGTGTATGTTTTTCGATGTGACAAAGCACTGACATCATTAAAATACTTACACCAAGGACTAGCTTGACGGCTTTATCTCGGACAGTTACACATAATATTATCAAGAGACTCCAGATTGTATCTATGTTGAGAGAGTGCAATTCCTTGGAACTCACATCAAAATAATTCAAATTGGAGTACAGTTACACGAGATTTCCTGAAATGTGTATAAAGGATTCACCAAGGCACTCCCTTACTGATAACAAATGTACTTTCCATAACTGTTGCTTACAGTAAAGATTTTCTATTGTAGTATTTGTGTTTTAAAATGAGTCTTTATTCAAACACTGGAAATTTGTGTTCTAGGCTCTATCCACTTGGAAATACACATACATCGGGAAACATACACTCTGTATAGCATACTTTCAATTCCAGAAAGGAGTTGTAGGTCCTACTCTCACTAGAGTACAGAGATTTCCCACGGTTGATTTAACAACAACAAACTAAGGGGATTAATGAGTAGGCTTGGAGTATGTCAGGCCTGGTAAAGGATTTGCACTGGGTTGCAAGCAGTCATTGCATGCTTTGACCCAAGACTTTTACATCTGAATGGACTGTTGGTAAAATTCCTGAAACTAGTCAAGTATAAACAATCCAAAACAGATGACGGTGCTCAGAGAAATAAGAAATCATGAATATCTTTTAAACTTTTATTCTATAACTATTTCTTCTTTTAAAGATTGTTCTTAAATTCAGAAATTGATGAAATGTGTACTTACTATGAACTTTTGTAATGGTTTTAATTAATCAGAAACAATTTTAAAAAATTACTTTACTTTTTTTACTTACTCACTGGGTTGCAAGCAGACTGGAAATGTGGGAAAAGCGATCACACAACCCTAGGAAGGCTTTGTTGTTTGAGGGTACAGTAAACTTCACTGAGTGATAGAAACACAGAGTAACCCACAAGGCAGCGAGCTGGAAACTGGACTACATGACCCCACCATGCATAAAACAATAAGAGGCATCCACAACCCTGAGTTTTGATATCAATAAGATCACGGATGTCGAACTTTTTTTGCGTGGAGGGCCAGGCCATACTGATTTGCTAGTCAATGGGCCCTGCAAGCATGTGAAGTATGCAAGCCCTTTCTAAAGCCGGGTTCAAGTGAGTAGAGGGAGGATTACACTAGAATATTCAAATAAATGGACCAAATTCTGCATTTTAATAATAGGCAATGTTGTATGGGTGCTTTGTGAAAGCTGCAGTGGGCCACTACTGGATAACAGTGCAAAATAGAAATCAGGCCAGAGGTGAACTGTAATTGTTACTTACCCAGCCAAGATGTATAGATATTATGCAATGGCACTGCACTAGTTACCACAAGAGAACAAGCGTTACTCTGAGGGGTGTAGTTACACCCACAAGAGTGCCTTGAGTCCAGGCAGAAGGAAACAGAAAAAAGTCCACATCAGGTCAACTGACTTGTTGGCATACAGTTAGCCACTGCCAGCCACATACACGTTAGAAGCCTCATACCTTATTAACAATGCCATTGTCTGTTCAATACAGAGACCAGGGTGACCAATGATTGCGCCCATGTCTGGAAGTGCACACTGCAAAACTGATACCACAACCTTAGTGGTGGGGGAAAAGGCTTTTACATTAAAATCTTCCTCGAAAGTCACTAAAGTCTCTCAGACTCAATCCTCAGACAAGGGTGGCTTTTTTCACATTCAATGTATTTTTCAGCAAATCCAATGATGTGGAATGTGATAGTCTATCGTTCTCCAGGCCCAGTCAAACCACCTTCTTAAACCTTTCATAAATATTATTTATAAATATATTTCCTGGTGGCGCATGCCCAATTTGCACACCACTGGTTCCACCCGGACGGCCGGATACCTTATACCAAAACGGACAAGGAACTGGCTGCTTGACTCCTCTTGCGTCGCTGCTCCCAAGGGGAATCCCCCTTGATTCGCCAGACATCCAGCCGTTGGCTACTATGTGCTGGGTTTGGCGTAAACTAATTATTATTACTAACGGCTATTCGGATCTGGCCTTCTTTACTCGCCTGCCCTCCCACTTGCTCAAAATCCGTTTCTACCTCTCACCACTGACAGGGGGGTTCTGGCCACTCTCTCCAAGTTGGGGTTGGATACCTTTGTGTCCTTTTTCCCAGATGGCCGGGCAAGTAAATCATCTGACATGACGCAGCTTCCTGGGCTAACCGGCGTGGACTCCCTTAACATGGCCCAGCTTCAGGGGACACTTCGAGCCACTTTCTCTGCCTTTCCCGCCCTGTATGAGGACTTTCCTCTGCTTACCCTACTTATCGCAGACGACACCGGGTCGCACCTGGTCACAAAACTGTATAGGGCATGTTTGGCGCTCCGAGTGGGACGGGACAGTGGGACTCGCAAAAGATGGGAGGACGATCTTGGGCACCCATTGACCGACAAAGAGTGGGCCTTCTGCCTCGAACAAATCCACAGGGTATCTCCCAACCACAGACACAAATTGCTAAATTTCAAATTCATCCATAGAATTTACGTAACCCCCAGCCAGCTGGCTAAGTTTGACCCTTCTAAAACCACAAATTGCCCCAAGTGTAATGCATTGGATGCTGATTTCATTACAAGACCGGAGGCTACCATTATGCATATTACTTTTAATGCGTCACCAAGCAGCCGCATACATCATAAAGAAGAAAGGTTCCAGAATAGAACAACAAGAAAACATAGGTCATGAGGACATAACAATCAGCCTCTTTTAAATGCGGCTCCAAGCAGATAAGTCAACCTTTACTACGTCTCCTGTCTTTGTTGTTATTTAATTGCCATTTCATTGACTTTTATCTTGTATTTATATTCGTGTTTGTATTGTTCATTGCTTATTTGAATCCCTCTAAAACACGATCTTTATACCCCAATGGGCTAATTTTACTTTCTTTGGGATCCCTCCCTCCCCTCCCCCCCCCCTCCTGCCGGACTACCAAGTTCCTATTGTGGTCCTTGGTCCTTCCCTACCCTCCTACCCTTATCGACGCTGTATGCCGGTCTTTTCTACGCTCTGAAAGCAACCACTCTCTCTTCGCCGGTTTTTTGTGATATTACCGGACCTCCCCTCGCAGCGCACTCCTCCTCCTCGTTAAACATCCATTCGAGAGGAGGAGAGCTGCTTTCTCGATCGTTTGCCGGATCTCGCCCGCATATTTTGCTTCGCCCTGAGCCCGGCTCCCATAACGGAAGCATGCTGAGGAAAGTACCCTGGCAACACGCGCGCAACGTTTGCGCGTTGCCAAGGCACTTTCCTCTAAATAATAGGATGCATAGCAACCATCCTACGCTCGAGCTCAATTTGTATTGCTCGTTTATTTCCAGCGTTAATCCAACCGGCTGAACACTCCTGATTCCTTCAAACACCTCAATTTACCTCCATTAACCCCCCTTTTACCAACCAGTTAATAATAATAATTATACCAGAATAATCTTTTAGAGAAAGGCAGATCCTATATATATTTTCCTCACATAATTAAAAAAAAAAAAAAAAGAGGAAGTTTATATTAATTTAAACTTAAAAATAAAAAAATATATATATTTATTAAAAAATTATTTATTGAAAAAAAAAATATATATATATATTATTATTCATCTTGAATACAGGGGATCAGATATTTATTATTATTGTTATTATTCTCTCCCCTAATCAATATGTCTGATTTAGACTCGGATGAGGCTAGCGCTCCCATCCCTAATATGGAAGATGAGGCAATCAAAAACATGATTCATGACGAAATGAGATCCTGTATGTTGTCAACTTTATCTAAAGTTATTACTTCCAAAAGATCACTCCCAACTGAGGAGAATGAAATTCAACATACTTTTGCGGATGACGATCTCATTGAAATACGGGGAAAAAGATCTAAAAAAATTAAAAATATTGATTCTATTCCCAGGAGCACTATGGGAGGTCCCAGCACCTCAAAGTTGACGGGAGGTCTTCGCACCTCAAATACTTCAGGTGTCCGTAGCGGCACAACTTTTAAAGGTGTCCCTTGCGGCACAAAATATATGGGTGTCCCTAGCGGCACAAACTATCGAAGTGCTCACATAATTGATACACATCTTGATCAAGATGATGACGATGACTTTAATGATGATGATGCCTCTGAATTTCCTGACGAATATATCCTCGATCTAGATGAGGACGATCAGGATTTTAATTCTCTACCCTTAGATGATGATCTGCCTTCCTCTTCAAAGGACACCATCCTAGACCCCTTAGGCGGAGAGATGTTTTCTCCCCTTAATATTAGGCACCCAAGAAGCAATGAGTGGGTTCCACAAGAACATGTTAGCAAATTCATCACTAAATGGTTAAGAAACCCTCTGGAAAGAGACACACGAAATCTGTTAAGATCCGAATGCTCCAGACCCTTTATCGAGGATAAGGTCTGCCAAACCCCAAATCTCAACCCAGAACTAATCAAATACCTTTTTAAACTTGGGCGAGATCCAAGGAAAGGCATGGAAATCTATATGCAGATTGGAACTCAAGGTTCCTCCTAGATCACAGCGACTGGAAGCTCAACACCTCTGTTTTCAATTCTCTCAACAACTTCTGGGGTCCTTTCCAAATAGATCTCTTTGCGAGCAGACTATCTTTCCAACTAATGAATTATTACAGCTGGATGCCCGACCCGGGTGCTCTAGCAGTGAACGCACTTCTCCAATGCTGGAAAGGGATCAACGCCTATGCCTTTCCCCCTTTCGCAATGATACAGAGAGTCCTCCAGAAAGTCAGACTTCAACAAGCTTCAATCGTCCTAGTGACTCCCTTCTGGCCATCCCAAGCATGGTTTCCCACTACTCTGGAACTTTCTTACGACCTTCCCTTCCTAATTCCCCCCCTCGCAGATCTCCTCTCAGACGTGGACGGTCACATTCACCCTCTAGTCCTATCAGGGAATTTGAACCTTCTTGCCTGGAGAGTGTCAGGAGATCCAACCATTTCACAGGACTTTCATCAACAGCTTCAACTCTCCTCAGCGAGTCTTGGGCCCCCGGTACACACTACCGGTATAACAACATCTGGAAGGTTTGGTTACGTTGGTGCTTGGAAAGGAACCTGGATCCCGTGGAGGCTCCTATCGTTCACATAGTTAATTTCCTTGTCATTCAATTCAAAAGAGGTCTTAGTTATAGATCGATTAATTGCTATAGATCAGCAATCTCCGCAGGCCATGCTCTCATTAATGGTAAAACAATAGGCAAAAACAACATTATTTGTCGAGTCCTCAAAAGTATCAGACTTAGAAGACCTCCTAAACCTAGATACCAATCCCTTTGGGATGTCAATACTATTCTTGACCTCTTCTGTAGTTGGCCCGACAATAACCTTTTGAATAGAAAGAATCTCTCAATCAAATTAGCCACTCTACTTTGCTTAGTTTCTTGCCGTAGAGTTTCTGATGTTAAGGCTCTTGATATTTCATATAGATCCTATAACATGTTTGGAGTCAATTTCGATTCGTACAAAAGAACAAAAACTATGTCTGACTCTATCTTTTACCCCAAATTTGACCTTTGTCCAAAACTTTGTGTTGTTAACAGTATGAAAGAATATGACAATAGAATGAGTTCTCTCCGTCCTTCTGGTGTGAATCAATTACTCATCTCCTTCGTTAAACCTCACCTAGGTATTAGCTCTGCTTCTATCACTAGATGCGTTAAAATCGTTATGAAACTAGCAGGTATTGATCTAAATATATTTAAACCTCACTCTATCAGAGGCGCTATGGCCAGTAAATCCTTCTACTCAGGTGGTCTAATTCTACTACCTTTGCTAAGCATTACTGTAAACCAATCTCTCATATGTCTGATGTTGTACTACATAGCTACCAACATGCATAATGGTAGCCTCCGGTCTTGTAATGAAATTGCGATTCTCCTATTACCATGACTAGAGAATCTAGATTTCATTAAAGACACGGAGGCTAACATTATCCCTCCCACCCTTCCCTGGGTGGTTGATTTAGAACTGAAATTATATTGTTATTTCATTGTATCACATTTATATTGGTATTGCTCAATGTCTAATTGCATAAATTATTTCTGATGTTCACTATAAGTGCTCACTTGTTTTCTCTTTCGAAGATTTATACCATTCTTTTCTTCTTATAATTTTCATTTTCTTGCAGATAATCCATCATAAACTTCACGATCTTCATTTTTGGAGGAGTTCTTTCTTCGTTTCTGTTATATCTTCTTGACAACCTAAAGAATCTACCTGGTCTCTTAAGTTTTTGGGACTTATCCTTCTATATACCACATTTTAAAAGAGGCTGATTGTTATGTCCTCATGACCTATGTTTTCTTGTTGTTCTATTCTGGAACCTTTCTTCTTTATGATGTATGCGGCTGCTTGGTGACGCATTAAAAGTAATATGCATAATGTTAGCCTCCGTGTCTTTAATGAAATCTAGATTCTCTAGTCATGGTAATAGGAGAATCGCAATTTCATACATATGTCTTGGGCCTGTCCTCCTATTTGGGCTTGTTGGCAGGAAGTTTTTGCAATACTGGCGCAAATCATAGATACTCCCCTGGCACCCTCTCCACAACTAGGTCTGTTGGGGCTGGTTAATCACATTAAACTCTGTTACAGGCGCTTTACAGCGCTAGCATTACTCTTGGACAAACGTGAGATTGCTGTCTTGTGGGGGTCACGGGCTCGTCCACCCAAGGCTGCCTGGCTTCGGAGCCTGGCATACTGTAGCATGCAATTTGAAATATATACCACACTTCAGCCCCCAACCTCCAGGCCGCGGGACATCTGGTGCGTTTACCACACACATCTGCAGCAAACACTCCTCCAGGCTAATTCTACTCCGACAGCCTCCCCAATTGTAGGGTGAGCGATGGACTAGTCGTCACCTCTATTAGTCAGGTCCTGTTCTCCCACTTCTCATTCCTCCATGCGCAAGAATGATACAACACAGCCATCCCATATATCATATTTTGTCACAGCTTGTCATGGCTCACAATCCAAGTATTGGAACTGAACTCACTTATTGTCCTTTTTTCGTTTCTATATTTTTGTGGTAATGATTTTATGTGATTTATGGTCTTTGTAAAGTGATGGTGTGCCTCTTTTATTCTATTATAATTTGTTGGATATTTGTATTGATTTATGCTGTTTTTTGGACAATATGTAATTTTTGTTTCGTATTATTATGATTTTGGTGTTCATGGTGTTTTTTTACTCTGTTTATCTTTTCAATAAAATTAATTAAAAAATATATATATATATATTGTGACTTCTTGAGCCGTATCCATCTTAATGATGAGTTTAATGTCTCACTCCCCCCAACACACAAGATGGAGCACTGTGTTGATATAATTAATCTTAGGAATATGAGCCTACTGTTAGATCAGTCCTCCCTAGTCCCTTGGGTTAGTCCCTAAGACATTTAAATCCAAGCTACACCATACCAAAGGTATTTTATGTATGCAAAAAAGGTCCTTGCACAACAAGGCAATTAATCAACCACAAACATTATTTTGGATTATACAAAGAGTTTTAATGCACCCAGCACATCAGAGGACCCTCACATGTGTAAGTCTTCTGTTATTTTTTATGTAAACAAATATTGCCTTCCAAAATACCAGCTTCTAAGGGTAGGAACTGCACAGGGCCTCCTCACATATGTTGCCCCTTGAATGGCTGTGCTCTTGATTGTGACTTACACTCATCTTCCACTGAACGGGACAAGCTCTTGATGGATGGCCTTAAAGCCACACATTCCATGAAAGACCACCACCAGCATTGGTGACCACAGAACACTCTCCAGAAGTACCAAAGTTGTTTAATCTCTGTTAGACCTGTCAGCCCTTTGGGTGGTCCCTCCTCATCATTATTTATTTTGTCCCACTTTTGCCTCAAACCCCTGTTTGAATTTTTCCTTTTTGGGAACCACCAGACTTTTTAGTGTTGCTGCAGATTCAGGGAGCCATTTTAGCTACCCCTGAAACTTCTGTCTGAGGGCCTGGAGCACAAAATGGTGGCCACCTGTGACATCACCAGCATCCACTGGAACCTACCAGCACCTTCCAGAACATTCCAGGAGATTCCAGAACTCTGTGACAGTTGGAGACCGTTTAGAATGTTGGGAGGATAAGAGAGGCAGTTGGCAGTTGGAGCTGGCAGTTGGCACCTGACTGGTGAAGAGAGAGGAGCACAACAGTGAAGGAGGAAGGAGTGAAGCAGCAGGGGTGGAAACTTGTGCCTGGAGTGGGGTCCATAAACCCACCCTTGATACTTGTCCCTACTGATGGATCCCAGCCTATAGCCCTGTGTGGGAAGAAGACAGAAGAAACTTATCCTAAGGACCTGGACAGCAGGAACAGGCCTTAGAACCAAGAAAACAGCAAGATTCTGACCTGAGAACTGGTTTCCCTGGAGTCCGGCGTCGAGTAGCCTGAAGACCTGGAGCCCGAGGTGGAGAAGCGGCGCTGACTGAAGTAGCAGACGTCGTACCCGGAGCCGCCTGAGGTCGTAAGAGGGCGCCGACGGAGGTCGTGAGGAATACCAGAGGTCGAGGAGGAAGTGAACCGAGGTCGAGCGAGCGGCGTCATCGGAGGAGTGAAGTCCGCCCTCCGGAGTCGTCGGAGACCGAGGTAGAGGAGCACCGGAGGTCGGGAGTGAGGATCGCACTCCGGAGTCGCCCGGAGCCTGTGAGGAGGAGCACCGGAGGTCGGGGGTGAGGATCGCACCCCGGAGTCGCCGGAAGTCGACATCGAGGCCAGGCCGGCTGACGTCATCGGAGCCGAGAGCGCCATCGGACCGGAGCCGCCCGAAGTCGACATCGTGAGGAGACTGCCCGACGCCGTCGAATCGGAGGTCGAGATCAAACCGAGGCCACCGACATCGGACCGGAACCGCCTACCGGCGTCGGCAAAGAACTGACATTGTGCCGAGGCCGCCGAGACCGAACCGGAACCGCCTCACGGCGTCGACACGACTCCAGCGGCGTCGGAACATCAGAAAAAGGGCAGTAAGTGGAGTAGAGGGCGCCTAAGGCCCTGTGGAGACCTGAGAGACTGCTCTAAGGGGCTAGGGAGGTGCTGAAACCAACCTGACTGTGCAAGGGGTGAACTGGGACTAACCTAGAGAGGTTGTGTGGAGAGAGAAAGCCAGGGCACTGGTATTCCCCCCTTTGATCTACCTCAGCTTAGGCCTCAGCCTTGTCCCAGCCAGGGAGTAGCCCCCCACAAGCCTTCCACAACCCTACAAGCTGTGCCTGGGCCAAATCAGCCCTTAAGAATTGAAGTGTCATCTGATTACATGAGTGTTGCTGTATACTTTTAATTATTTATTGGGGGTACTGTATTTATTGAATTTTTACCTATTTATTGCTGCACTATATTTATAGGTCCACAGGACTTGATGGTGTACAATATTTATTGGTACAGTATTTATTGCCTCAAAGTATTTAATTGTCTGTATATATTGCACTTGTATTTATGCCCTGTTATTTATGATCACCCCTATTTATTTCATCAAACAGCCAATATTTATTTGACCTGCACTAATTGAAACTTGTATATTGTGATTGACCTATTTATTTTTCCAAACAGCAACTAAGAGAAAAAGATAAAGAAAGAATATTTTCATAATTTTTACGGTGTAGAGTCGTTTTTGGAACGGATGCACGCATGGTTATTGTATGGGTATATTGTATGCTTAGCACGGCGCCTGTTTCCTGACCACTCGAGCCAAGCTACCACAGTGTGTCCGGAAGACCACCACCACCTTTTCTAGTGTGGGAGTGGTTTTCCAACATAAATTGGTGTTCAGCGGTGGGATAGAGCTGTGCCTACATATACTCAACAATAACTGTGGGTAGTCCATAGGCCTACACCGGGAGTTTTCTCAAGAGCGGCCTTCCTAATTGTGGGTTTTTGTTTTTTCCAAATTTACTCTGGTGGTGGGAGGAGGTATTACTAAAGGTACCACCCTACATTGTTACTGCACAAAACCTGTCCTCTAACCTGAGTGGGCAAGATGGAGTTTGTACTGGAAGATTTAGAAACGTACACTGTGGCCCAACTCAGGGAGTTTTGCCAGCGGGAGGGGGTGTACTGTCCCCCAGGAGCAAAGAAGGGTGCACTCCAAACCAGCTTAAGGGCTTGGGGGGAGGCACGCCGAGAAAGCAAGGCTGAGGAGGAAGACAGGGATGGAGAGCCTGACCCCGAGGGGGCTGAGATGTACCAACCTGAGGTGGGGAACCTGTCAGCAGGGCCCAGGACACTTTCTAGGAAGGGCAGCACTGTCTCTAGCGGGGGCTTATCCAGCGTGGAGTTAGCAGATCGGAGAGAGAAAAGACAGCTCACATGGGATTTAGCAAAGCTGGAGAAGGAGAAGGAGGAACAGAGGTTGGCTCATGAGACGGAGAAAGAGAGGATGGCTCATGAGATAAGACTGAAAGAGATAGAGCTTCAGATCCTAAGAATTGGGGCACCAACTGTTCCTAATGGTGGCAGCCAAATCCAAGAGTCCACCAGGGAACCCAAACCTTACCTGCCAAAGGACATAGTAGCTAGCTATGGGGTGGGTGATGACATCGCCAAGTGGCTAGCAGCCTATGAGGTCTCGTTGAGGGCCCATGGGGTTCCAGTGAAGTACTGGGGAGGGGGATTGTATAAGTACATGCCTCCAGCTGGTAGGGATGCTTTATTGGCCCTCGAAGAGGATG
The DNA here is from genome assembly GCF_964204655.1 of Triturus cristatus. NCBI lineage: Eukaryota > Metazoa > Chordata > Amphibia > Caudata > Salamandridae > Triturus > Triturus cristatus. The sequence continues at coordinate 207,614,169 of NC_140595.1, read as the reverse complement.
AGCAGACCCACTACCCCGCCATGAAACTGGCGCTCCTCAGAAAGTTTGGACTAACACCTGAAAAGTACAGACAGAAGTTCAGGGGTAGTCACAAACTGGGCACACAGAATTGGGTGGACTTCCTGGACTATGCAAAGAAGGCACTGGAAGGTTGGATTCAGGGCAGTGAAGTAAGGAACTACGAGGAGCTGTTTGACCTAGTACTGAAGGAACACCTACTCGAGAAATGTTTCCCTGAACTGCGGCAACACCTGGTGGATAGCAAGCTGACCAGCCCCCGGAAGCTTGCTGAGGAGGCGGACATCTGGGCTAGTACCCGGGTGTCCACAAGGGGGACTGGAGGGGATACTCAAAAGGCCGGACAGGGCGCCCCCCAGAAGAAAGAAGGAGGGGAAAAGAAAAAGGAGTTCTCCAAAGGCCCCCAAAATAACTTCCAAGGGAAGGGAACAGGATTCACCTCTAAGGCTAACCCACCCAGAAACCCTAATCCTGGCCAGAGTCAGCAGCCAAGGGTTGTCCATTGCTATGAGTGCGGTGGCGTTGGACACTATAAAGGAGATCCGAAGTGTCAGAAACGATCACCCCCTCCCACTGGAGGAAAGCCCCCCGGAGTAGCTAGTGTAGTGCTCGGGGAGGAGATGCCCTTAACTAAGGGAAGGGAGTGGGCGGGTGTCACTCTAGTGTCCCTGGGAGAACGGGAGATGGTTCCTAAGATCCAGGTGCCCGCAAATACCGCAAAGTATGGGCAGTGGATCACCATCAACGGCCAAAGAGGGAGGCTCTGAGAGACACAGGAGCCAGTATGACTATGGTGCGTAGCCAGCTGGTGTCTCCAGAGCAGGTAATTCCCAATGTACTCCACCCAGCCGCGATGGCTGACGGCAGAACAGGTCACTATCCAGTGGCCGAGGTTCCCTTTGAATGGGGGGGGGTTGCAGGTTCCCTTCGAGTTGCCATAAGCCCTGCCGTGCCAGTCGATTGTCTGCTGGGCAATGACATGGAGCACAACGCTTGGAAGGAGGTGGAATACCGGACTCACACCGAGATGCTGGGTACACCTGACTGGGCCTGTGTTAGCACAAGGTCCGAGACTACCCGAAGAGGGAGTTCATTCCGGCTGGAGCCTGGAACAAAGGCCCAGCCAGCTGCCAGTCAAGGGAAGAACCGAGGACAGGAGGAGCCTGCCTCGGCGTCTCCACCCCGTAGGACGGATAGGCCACCGGAGGTGGTGGACCAGGAGTCTGCGGAGGGGGGCGTTACCAACCTGGAGGACCTACCCATCCCGGCCGAGTGGCACGTGGAGGGAGGCCCGTCCAGGGAGGAGTTCTGCCAGGGCCAGAGGGAGTGCCCTACCCATGAGGGGCTGAGGCGACAGGCCGAAGCCCAGGCAGCAGGGAACGTTGAAGGGAACTACAGTGTTTACTGGGAGGATGGCCTCCTCTACAGTGAACCCAAGGCACCCCTACATGGATCGTCACGAGCCTTGGTAGTTCCTCAACATTATCGAGCCTTCCTTTTGGAGTTGGCTCACGAGATACCATTGGCAGGACACCTGGGGCAAGACAAGACCTTCGCCCGTCTTGTCCCACACTTTTATTGGCCTCAGATGAAAGTGTCGTCCGATACCTACTGCCGGACATGTGTGTCTTGCCAAGCCAGTGGGAAAACAGGGGTGAAGCTGAAAGCTCCCCTGGAACCACTTCCTGTCGTTAGCACCCCCTTTGAAAGGGTGGGCATCGACATTGTGGGTCCATTAGATCCACCAACTACAGCTGGTCACAGGTTTATCCTGGTTCTGGTGGATCATGCCACACGGTACCCAGAGGCAATACCTCTGAGGACCATAACAGCACCTGTTGTGGCTAGGGCCCTGATGGGAATCTTTACCCGAGTGGGTTTTCCCAAGGAAGTTGTGTCCGACAGGGGGACCAACTTCATGTCAGCATATATGCGGGCAATGTGGAAGGAGTGTGGAGTGACCTACCGGTTCACAACTCCTTACCACCCCCAGACCAATGGTCTGGTGGAGAGGTTTAATAAAACCTTGAAAGGCATGATCAGAAGTCTGCCTGAAAGCCTGCGGAGGAAATGGGACGTCCTCCTACCCTGTTTACTTTTTTCATACAGGGAAGTGCCACAGAAGGGAGTGGGCTTCAGCCCCTTCGAGCTTCTGTATGGGCACCCTGTACGTGGACCTCTTAACCTGGTGAGAGACGGATGGGAAAGAACTCCCAGAAAGCTCCCCCAGGATGTGGTGAGCTACATGCTGGCCTTCCGGAGCCAAATGGCTAAGTTGTGGAAGCAAGCTTCTGACAACTTGGAAGCCAGCCAAGCAGTGATGAAGGCGTGGTATGACCACAACGCTCACCCGGTGGAGTTGGAGCCTGGCCAGAAGGTGTGGGTGATCGAACCAGGAGAGCTTAGTGCCCTTCAGGATCGCTGGTCAGGACCATTTGAGGTGTTGGAGAAGAAGGGTAAGGCTACCTACTTGGTGGACCTGAAGACCCCTCGTCAGCCCCTGCGGGTGCTGCATGCCAACCGCCTCAAACCCCACCACGAGAGGCCCGAAGTCATCTTGATGATGGTGACTGACGGAGGAGAGGACGTGGAAAGCGAGCCTCTCCCTGATCTGTTTGCGTCTCAAGAAAAGGATGGGTCGGTGGAGGGAGTGATACTCTCCCCATCTCTAACTCCTGAACAGCAGGAGGACTGTCGCCAGGTCCTGGGGCAGTACTCTTCGTTGTTCTCCCTTGTCCCGGGTAGGACTCACCTGTGCGTCCATGACGTGGACACAGGAGACAGCCCACCTGTGAAGTCCAAGATCTACCGGATGTCAGACAAGGTGAAGGCCAGCATTCATAGTGAGGTCACTAAGATGCTGGAGCTAGGAGTGATTGAACCTTCTAGCAGCCCCTGGTCCAGTCCGGTGGTGTTAGTACCAAAAGCTGCACCACCGGGTGCCCAACCAGAACTGAGGTTCTGTGTGGACTACCGGGGACTGAATTCAGTGACAAAGACTGATGCACATCCGATCCCTAGGGCGGATGAATTAATTGACCGGCTGGGAGCTGCCCAATATCTAAGTACCTTTGACCTTACCTCTGGGTACTGGCAGATCTCTTTGACTGATGGAGCAAGGGAAAGGTCAGCCTTCTCCACGCCCAATGGCCACTACCAGTTCTGTGTGATGCCCTTTGGGCTCAAGAACGCACCTGCCACGTTTCAGCGCCTGGTAAACCAGATCCTCACCGGAATGGAGAGTTTCTCTGCTGCTTATCTGGATGACATAGCCGTCTTCAGTAGCAGCTGGGAGGATCACTTGCGTCACCTGCAAGCTGTTCTCCAGGCCCTGAGACAAGCTGGATTGACGATCAAGGCCAGCAAGTGCCAGATCGGGCAGGGGTCGGTAGTGTACCTTGGACACTTGGTGGGTAGGGGAACGGTGCAACCCCTCCAGGCGAAGATCGAGGCCATCATGGCCTGGGAACCCCCCAAGACACAGACTGAGGTCCGAGCATTTTTGGGCCTCACGGGATACTATCGCCGCTTCGTGAAGGGGTACGGTACCATCGTAGCCCCTCTCACGGAGCTCACGTCCAAGAAACAACCTCGACGGGTAGTCTGGACGGAGGCTTGTCAGCAAGCCTTTGAGAAATTGAAGAAAGCCATGTGCGAGGCCCCGGTCTTAAGGGCCCCAGACTTTTCCAAGAAGTTCATTGTCCAGACAGATGCATCAGAACATGGCATTGGGGCAGTGTTATCGCAACTCAACGAAGAGGGTCTGGATCAACCCGTGGTCTTCCTATCCCGGAGACTACTTCCCAGGGAACAGAAGTGGAGTGCAATAGAGCGTGAAGCCTTTGCAGTGGTATGGGCTCTGAAGAAGTTGCGGCCATACCTGTTTGGCTCGCACTTCCTAGTTCAGACCGACCACAGACCCCTTCGTTGGCTGATGCAAATGAAGGGGGAGAATCCCAAGTTGTTGAGGTGGTCTATTTCCCTACAGGGGATGGACTTTCAGGTGGAACATCGGCCTGGAGTGGACCACGCCAATGCAGACGGTCTCTCAAGGTATTTCCGCCTTAGTGATGAGAACTCCCAAGGGGTTGGGTAGCTCTCCCCACTTTCAGCTGGGGGGGACGCGTGTTAGACCTGTCAGCCCTTTGGGTGGTCCCTCCTCATCATTATTTATTTTGTCCCACTTTTGCCTCAAACCCCTGTTTGAATTTTTCCTTTTTGGGAACCACCAGACTTTTTAGTGTTGCTGCAGATTCAGGGAGCCATTTTAGCTACCCCTGAAACTTCTGTCTGAGGGCCTGGAGCACAAAATGGTGGCCACCTGCGACATCACCAGCATCCACTGGAACCTACCAGCACCTTCCAGAACATTCCAGGAGATTCCAGAACTCTGTGACAGTTGGAGACCGTTTAGAATGTTGGGAGGATAAGAGAGGCAGTTGGCAGTTGGAGCTGGCAGTTGGCACCTGACTGGTGAAGAGAGAGGAGCACAACAGTGAAGGAGGAAGGAGTGAAGCAGCAGGGGTGGAAACTTGTGCCTGGAGTGGGGTCCATAAACCCACCCTTGATACTTGTCCCTACTGATGGATCCCAGCCTATAGCCCTGTGTGGGAAGAAGACAGAAGAAACTTATCCTAAGGACCTGGACAGCAGGAACAGGCCTTAGAACCAAGAAAACAGCAAGATTCTGACCTGAGAACTGGTTTCCCTGGAGTCCGGCGTCGAGTAGCCTGAAGACCTGGAGCCCGAGGTGGAGAAGCGGCGCTGACTGAAGTAGCAGACGTCGTACCCGGAGCCGCCTGAGGTCGTAAGAGGGCGCCGACGGAGGTCGTGAGGAATACCAGAGGTCGAGGAGGAAGTGAACCGAGGTCGAGCGAGCGGCGTCATCGGAGGAGTGAAGTCCGCCCTCCGGAGTCGTCGGAGACCGAGGTAGAGGAGCACCGGAGGTCGGGAGTGAGGATCGCACTCCGGAGTCGCCCGGAGCCTGTGAGGAGGAGCACCGGAGGTCGGGGGTGAGGATCGCACCCCGGAGTCGCCGGAAGTCGACATCGAGGCCAGGCCGGCTGACGTCATCGGAGCCGAGAGCGCCATCGGACCGGAGCCGCCCGAAGTCGACATCGTGAGGAGACTGCCCGACGGCGTCGAATCGGAGGTCGAGATCGAACCGAGGCCACCGACATCGGACCGGAACCGCCTACCGGCGTCGTCAAAGAACTGACATTGTGCCGAGGCCGCCGAGACCGAACCGGAACCGCCTCACGGCGTCGACACGACTCCAGCGGCGTCGGAACATCAGAAAAAGGGCAGTAAGTGGAGTAGAGGGCGCCTAAGGCCCTGTGGAGACCTGAGAGACTGCTCTAAGGGGCTAGGGAGGTGCTGAAACCAACCTGACTGTGCAAGGGGTGAACTGGGACTAACCTAGAGAGGTTGTGTGGAGAGAGAAAGCCAGGGCACTGGTATTCCCCCCTTTGATCTACCTCAGCTTAGGCCTCAGCCTTGTCCCAGCCAGGGAGTAGCCCCCCACAAGCCTTCCACAACCCTACAAGCTGTGCCTGGGCCAAATCAGCCCTTAAGAATTGAAGTGTCATCTGATTACATGAGTGTTGCTGTATACTTTTAATTATTTATTGGGGGTACTGTATTTATTGAATTTTTACCTATTTATTGCTGCACTATATTTATAGGTCCACAGGACTTGATGGTGTACAATATTTATTGGTACAGTATTTATTGCCTCAAAGTATTTAATTGTCTGTATATATTGCACTTGTATTTATGCCCTGTTATTTATGATCACCCCTATTTATTTCATCAAACAGCCAATATTTATTTGACCTGCACTAATTGAAACTTGTATATTGTGATTGACCTATGTATTTTTCCAAACAGCAACTAAGAGAAAAAGATAAAGAAAGAATATTTTCATAATTTTTACGGTGTAGAGTCGTTTTTGGAACGGATGCACGCATGGTTATTGTATGGGTATATTGTATGCTTAGCACGGCGCCTGTTTCCTGACCACTCGAGCCAAGCTACCACAGTGTGTCCGGAAGACCACCACCACCTTTTCTAGTGTGGGAGTGGTTTTCCAACAATCTCTCTATAAGATCTGGAGTTCTACTACCTAAATTAAAAAGTGCTGCAATGGTCCAATTGCATCTGTTTGAAAGAAGTCCACCTCTCTCAATAACCTTTGATCCCACCTGCTGGTCCTACCTGACCCTCTTTAACATCATGTATTAGTGGCCTAAGTCTTTGAGGCAACCCTCAGGTGGATCTCACCATTATCTGGATGATAGGGTATATCAGGTAAGACTGGTGCCTTCTACCTTCCTAACACTAATCCAGGACACCCATTGCTGCTTTTGGGTGGTTCTGGCGCATGGACGCTCTTTCCAATCTCAGATTATGAGTATGACTAGTTGCTAACAACAACCAGGTTCCTGAAATCTGACACTGTAATTGTGTGCTGATTACTGGGTATCAGTTATCGCCTGGTACCAAGTATCACAATGAACAAGGACTGTATGATTAGGAGTCCTCCACCTAATAACTTGAAGACTATTCGCTATTAGCAACAATGGTGTTTGGAGCCCGAGTATACCAGACACCACTGGATTAAAGACTTTAAACAGTTTCCCTTAGCCCCCAGAAGCACACCCGTATTAATGGCTTGACATTCACCTCACCTTTGAATGGCGCAATAGTTAGTTGTTGGCAGGGCATCTACACAGCTGGTTTAGACCCACAGAGGAACAAATATTGATTTGACCGCTTCAGGGAAAGGTAGGACAAAGAGAACATATATCCTAGCAGTTTAAATACATTCTTGCCATACAGTGACTGAGTTGATAAAAATGTCCGATAGTAGATCCCAGAGGATAAAGAACAAAAGTTCTAAAACTCACACATCACAATTTGCGTGCAAAGTGATTCCACTTTTGCTATTAAGGCTAGCTATCACGGTTGAACCTTTTAAGTGCTGGAAAAATATTTGCTGTTGAATTCTGGACCCAGCCCAAAAGGAGTAAGATGACAACAATCAATATAAAACTTTTGGAAATTAAATTTGATTTATATACTGCCAAAGAATAAAAGGAATATAATCTGATATATAGTCAATAGATTAAGCAACTCTAAAGAAAATGTATTTTATTGCAGATATATTCAAGGTACTTAAATAAAAAAAGGTCAACAGTCATTTGGAAATCTCTAAAAACAGGATGATTTCAGAAAAAAATGAAAGATGGTTGGCAAGAGTCATCAATAATCAGTAGTGAGGTGAGGATGATTCAAATTGATTCAAGATGAATTCTTCTCTCCAAGCTTGAGGAAAGAAACATGGAGCACTCTCTGGTTTCACCTCTCACAAAATACTAGGAGACTGAAACCAGGTAATATTGTATTGGGTAGGAAAATAACATATACCTAAATAAAGGGTCGTTCTAGAGGCAATCATCCTTGGGAATTACAAAGAGATGGTAGAAGACGTCCCCTTCCTGGCACGCATTGTGATCCTAAAGACAGCGGTCAAAAGTGAGGAAGAGGCCTGCAAGGGCCCAGTTCAGACAAGCAGAAAAAGAATCATGGAAGGGTGGTAGAAAGTGAAATACTGCAGATTCTGGAGCACTGATGTAAGCAAAAGTGAAAAGGAAACTGATGAATGAGATATCCAAATGGTGGCCGAAGCATCAATTTTTAGCAAAACAAAACCAGACAGTCAACATATATATTACGCATAAAAAATAAATAAAAAGGTGAATCATAAAATAATCAACAGTGAAAATAGTCAAAACGCATAAGAAACCACTGTTTTAATGAATGGTGATAGCACGTACAGTATCATAGTTGTTCATCAGAAGCCTCAATTTTAAATACAGTGCTATCAAAATACAGATGACAAAATAGCATAAGATAATGTTGTATAGGGAAGTACTGATTTACTATTTTTAACTCCACATCTACCTACCTTAAATATATATATTTATATACATTCAATGAAAAAAACAAAGGTGAAAGGGACATTATATTCAGGCAAAAATGTAAGTTAAAATATAACGTTTTAAATTAACAAAACCACTAAACTTCACCAGTTATACTTATCTCAAGTAACGATAACTCATACCCTAAAGTAACTATAACTTGCATCCTTGCAATGCAAGTTTTCAAGTCAATTATGGCATTTCAGATGTTGCAGTGATGTCATCAATGTTGTAATAGAACACGTCATGAATTATGTATTATGTGGGGTAATTAGCAGAGCATGGTGTGCGTGCAAATTATAGTTACTTTAGGGCATGAGTTACAGTTACTTGAGATAACTATAGCTGGTAAATTTCAGTGTTTTTAAATTTAAAACATTAAATTTTAACTAACATTTTCAACCAACTAGAACACCTGTTATACCTGGATTTTTCAGTGTATTTCTGAGGTTTTCCTTTAAAGCAAAGTAAGATATTATTACCATACCTACCTATAATATCACTGTAACCGTTGTTTTTTTCAGTCAATTGCTAGGATTTTTTTAACGTAAAGTAATATTGTATTACCATTTATAATGCTAACCTTATGCCTGTGGCCAGGCCCTGCGTCCAACCTCTTGCCAGCAGCCAACCCTACGATACGCACAGCGTTGCACACCGGGGTGGTTGGTCGCAGAACCTGGCCTAGCCAGTGGCCAAGCCCGGCATCCAACGCCTTGCGGGCAGCCAACTCCCACAGCCAAGTGCAGTGTGGGGTTGGCCAGGGGCCAGGCAATGCACCCTACTACGATGATCTCCAACCCACCCCGCTGTGCACAAGCAATGCACAATGTAAGGTTGAATGCAGGGCCTGGCACCCAAACCCCCGCAGGCTAGGATAACTGATTATAAGGGGTGTCGTTTTAAGTAAAGCAGGGCTGTTGACTTTGTCGAAGGGTCAGAACACCAAAATATAAAAAATGGGCTTACTGGCTTAATGAAAGGGTCAGAATATCAACATATATAAAGCATATGTATTGTTTTTGTCAATTATTATAATGAAATGTATATTTCATTAATTCATCCAGTCTAATGTTTAATAAAAGTGATTGTTACTAAAAAATGTTAAAATAAACCATCAATAAGTCTTTGAGACTTTAACATTTGTTCACGCTACAAAGTGCAGCATTAGAACTAACCACAGGGAGCCCTGCTGAAGAACACAGAGTTCCTGCTTGAGCTGCTTTAAAAATATGGTATGCTCTCCTGGGTTCATTGATTTACTGACTGCTGCTTTTTAATTGTCTCTGGGGAGCTGCTGCACTTCCTGCAGCCCCCTCAACATTAAAATAAATGCTTGTTGGTGCCCCTGTCCCTTCTAGGGACATTACCAGGCTCAAAAAAATATGTTTTAAAAGCCCTAGCTGGGCATTATAGGTCACTACTGTGAATAATAAAATGAATTCAATCAAAATACACCAAAGCACACCAAGTGATTGTAACTGTCATCCAAATTTCCACCACGTGTGGTTCAACCCGTCATCAATAAATGTCCTTTCAGTAGATGTCCCCATTGCCTTTAACTTTTAATTGGCCCTGGGGGATGCGATCCCTAAGGTCTCAAAGAGGCTTGGGGAAGGGGCCATGCCCTCTGTCCTCTATTAAAGTGTTTATGCCGCCACCCTGGACCCTCGCCCACGCTGGGGGTGTGTGTTTATTTATTTGAGGCGTGGGATCCATCACTTTTTAAAACAATTATTTTTACTGCGGATTCGTGGCTCCACTAAAAATTTGCGGTCAAAATGTTTTTGGCCCCAGGAGGTTCCCTATTGGACCCTCCACCCCACCAGGCCAAGGGAGGTACGGTATAACCACCCTGCCCCTTTACATTTTTTTTTTTTAATTACAGGACAAGGTATGAGTTTTGAGTCCTAAGATGGCTGTCACCATATCATTCTTCAAGATCTGTCAGCTCAAGGTCTAGCTTTCTGACAGATTTAGTGTAAATCAGCCATTTGGACAGCAGCTATGTCTAAAATTCCTATGGAAAATATTAATGGAGAAAACGCGTTTTGGGACCCCGCTTTTCTTGATCCCAGCTTAATTGATTACCTCGAAACTTTCCAGGAAAGAGCTGAGGTGGAGGAGTCTTTTTTTTGGAAAGTTTTGAGAAGATTCGTCAAACGGCAACAAAGTTATAAGCTAACCAAAAGATGATTTTCCTGTGGAAACTTCCTAACAATAACTACCCAGTGGCACCCGTAGCCAAAAACTTTCAGGACAGCAGCTGAGTTGAGCTGCAAACTAGTTTTGAAAATTTTGCAACGATTCAGTAAACAATGCCAAAGTTATTGGGAACTGAACGCTCCTCCTATGGAAATTACATCCTAACTTTAACTACCTACTGGTGAATGGTGGTCCCTGGGGCAATATTAAGCACCAGTGGGGGGGGGACGACATGCACCCCCCTGCCTTATTACAGAAACACCCCCGGGACCTGGCCTACCTGGAGCCTATAAATAACGAAGTGCAGGAGGTCGCTCTTCGTTTTTAAAAAACAATTTGACGGGATCGCCGAAAATTAAGAAAATAAAAAATGCTTTTCTGGCCCTGCGGGGTCCCTGTGAGACCCTCCACAAGAAGCCTAGAGGGTCAGGGTATTACTACACTGCCCCCTTTTATTTTTTTTTAATGGTTTTTCTGGGACTTGGCTCAAGCCGAGTCCCAAGATAGCCTTCCAACACTTTCTGGTTTGAAGTGTTGGCAGCCAATCAGATTTCAACATGAGATCGGAAGGGGTTGCAGATCATCTGGGTCCCTATATATGCAATTAGAAATGTCTTTAAATTACTCTGCAACGACTTAACAGATTTACACCACTTTGCATAAAGGCACTTCCCTGGTCCAACATCTACCTTCTTGCCAAATTTGGTGTAATTCTGTTCAACAGTTTGGGCTGTAGCGTGTCTGAAGTTCCTATGAAAATTAACATGGGAAAAACTTGTTTTGGGACCCCACCCATTTTCTTGCCCCCCTGCTTGATGGATCACCCAAAAACTTTCAAGGCAGCATCTGAATTTGGCTTCAAACTAGTTTTGAAAATTTCAAGAGGATTCATCAAACAACGCCAAAGTTATTGGGAAATGAAAAAACGCTCTTCCTATGGAAACTACATCCTAACTATAACTACCTATTGGTGACAGTAGGTTATATATATATATATATACACACACACACACACTTATATATGCACAGACTTAAATATGCACAGCCTTATATGCACCTACTAAAGTGACTATGTGCTCTATGATCTATTTGTGGAGACTGATTTGTAAGAGTTGGTTGTCCCTACTGCAATAGATGGTTAGATTCACTGTGCGCAATCATTGCTTATATCCTGCATTCAGCCTATATGGGTCCTTAATTCTTCATCGCTATTGAGGCCAAAAGGCACTCGTGTTCTCATCTCAATGATATGTTTAGATCCCAGCTTTCTAGGGGCTCTCACTCTCCTTTCTCCTCTCTCTGTCTCAGCGGCAGCTCGTTCACAATGGCGGAGGAGCGTTGCCCCACTTCCTGGCTCAGAGCCAGCAAATAAAAATAAAATTATGTCATTGTTTTATTTTTTGTTTGCCGGCTCTAAGCGGGGTGGGGCATGGGGAGGAGTAATGCTAGGTGCACTCCCTCCCAAAATGCGCATGCATATGTGTTTGGCCGGCCGTCACAGACTCCCTGGTCTGAGCGGAGCATCTTTCCAGCCCATTCAGACCAATCCCCCACATCGTGACGCGGCCCTAGTGCTTGATGGGACCAGGAAGGACGAGGCAGAGCGCGGCACGGGAGGCGCATGACAGCTCCAGGTAAGTGTTTCTCTTTCTATTATTAACCACCCCACCCGCACGCTCCCCCTCCCGTACTCCCCTGCACCCCCTCCACCCACCCCACAACCTCTTTATTGTGACAGCCGCCACTGCTTGGTCTATACAGAAGAAACGCAGAATGCTGGTGTCACTTTGGTGCCTATAGGCAAAATGCTGTGCTACTGGATAAGTTTAATTTCTACTGGTTAGGGCTCATGTGTGCTCTAGGACCCTCTTTTTTGCCTGGTGTACTGTGCTTCCCACGTATAGTAAATCACATGGGCATACTAGTCAGTAGACCACAAAAGTTATTGAGCAATTTAGTAGCTTGGTAATCTGTTTTGTGGCTTTACTACCAGGGACAGGGTACTCTCTTACTTTTGTACTTTTTCTAGACGCCTTGCATCTTGTGCAAGGAAAGAAACCAGTCACCTTTGGTTTTACTGATATTTTTCTGTATAATGGCTGTGAAGCAAAATATCTATTTAAGAGGCACTTTTTTGGGAAGTAACACTTGGTATTGGAGGTAGAGTTAGGGCCTATTATGGAATCTGACTGTAAAATACCCCAATGGTTTTGTAAAATTTTACTAATTTCTTGTAAGTCAGCTGAAAAAGCTGAAGATTAATCTAGTTATTGACCCAGCTCTCTGATCTATAGGCTTTTGTATTAATAGATCCTGTCTTTCATATGTCTGGACTTTCTATGAAGCTTCTCTCACAATCTTTTGGAGTACCCTCTCCTCTCGAATATCTGTGTTGCTTCTGTTCTTGCTTGTTCATAACTCGGAGATGTAGTGCAATTGCGATTTAAACGCAACAGGTCTCTTTAAGGGATGCTATTCACTAGATGGCGTGGGTGTTGGCTGGTTGCATGTAATATCAAGCAGTGGGTTTACTTTATAGTCTCGTCATCAGTTGGTTATTCTCGATATACACTAGAAGATCTAAAAATGCTACCTCTGTGCTACTTATGCAGCCTGTAAATCTCAAATTTAGATTATCATTTAGCACTAATATATATTCTTCAGCTTCTTTCAGTGAAAATGGGAATAGATCTTTGAGTATTATATATCAGAATGGAGAGGCGATAGCTCCAAGCACTTTCTATAACATCTGCATAATATTTTTAATATAGGGGAAATTAGAGGACATAGTCACTTTATATAAGTTTTCTACCACTGTCACTTTCAAGAAACTCTGACCAGATGTGTGGTGTAATATGTACTGGAGCTGAAACTCATCATTATGAAACAGTAGCATAATAACAGTCTGGATCAGCGCTATGTAACTTTATTAAAATCCCATTCAGGGCATTATATAGGTGCAATATGTAGATAGAGTAAAGCAATCAACTCTACATTTGTTTAATATGTTTTAACATATTTCTTCGACTCACTGTTCCACACGTTTTACAAGGGACTCTAAGAGGAAAAGGTTTGATAGCCTGGAGATTTAATATTTACAAGATGGAACATTTTATTAATGACTCAATTTTGAGGAGGAATCCATACATTCCCATACAGGACAAAATGAACAATATCATGAATGTATTAATATATATTTTTTAATGAATATATTTTTATTACAATGTAGGATTTCAGTATAATGAATTGTATCATTGTGAAGTAAATATTGCTCTATGATTATATAATACCAACCAATAGGAATCTGAAATATCTAAAACCTGTTAATTGTAAGACGAGAAAGGTATCTGGTAAGGCAAGAAAAACAGTGTTTTTAAATGGTCATGCCAGTTGCACACATAGGAATAACAACAGAGTCCTTTGTTTGTGGCTATCACATTTATGCCGTTGATTTTGATTGGTTTGAATAAAAACATGCACAACAGAAAAGATGCTGACATTGAAAAAGGCTTGTGAGGCCGAAACGCGTCTGTCAGTTTGCTGGTGTTTTTTTTAATAAATAGTCTTGAAATAAGGCTCCCAAGTGTGCGACGATTCCTTTGCGAGGTTGTACAGAAAAAGAAATTATATGTAAACATATATACACTGCAAAAGAACAGCGTTCTCTTGATAGAGGAAAGTAAAACCATCAGAGAGCCAGCGGGTGATATAAAAACGTGCCATGCAGCTGAGTTCCAAAAGTGTCAGGAATACCTACTTATGCTGGATTGTGCAAAATGATTTAGTCACGGACATTGATTTTTAACATTAAGATGGCCGCTAACTGGCAGGGAAAAGTAAATGGAGACAGGACAACGCGTCTCCATGGTAACTAATATGTGATCCAATGAGAACAAAGGCAAGTGTATTTAAAAGTGATAAGAAATACAGAAAATAGTAACATTTTCAGATGCAAGAGGACTTTAAAAGATCAAACACCAGTCCCTATCATTTGGACACCGAGCTGTTTCCCAAACTAAGATCTGGACCTCGGCCCCAAGCTACATCGCTGGATCCTTCTCACAGTATTGTCAAATAAATGTTTGAATTGCAGTTGATGTGACTTTTATGGCATAGCTGCAGCAGGACAATGGCTGTCAATGACAGTTCAGTGATATTGGCACTAACCTCAACTCATCTGACAATGAAAGGTAGTGCTCAGCGGAAGACGGTAGACATCTGAATATGTGGTGGAGAACACCGCCATCTCAGTGCTAGGGTTACGGCACTGGTCTACTTGATCAGCCACCCAAACAGTTTTCTCTTCTCTAGAATCCTGACACACATTCTGTATGTAATTGAAGGATAGCTCATTGCAGCAAGCCTTAGTTAACAAAGTCCTGTCAGTCTTACAAAGGATAAATGAGAACATGAGGATGATGCTGGCAAGACCTACCTGTGTCTTTAAGAAGCTCAAGTTTGTCTTTAACTTGTCAATTTGTTTAAGTAAAGTCAGTTTCTCCTTCCTCAGGGTCTTTACTTCGAGCCTCTCCTCCTCCCGCATCTCTTGGATCTTCTGGTCGCACCGCTCAGACACCGTGACGAGCATGGACTTTAGGGGCTCCAGGGAACGGATCTGTTCTCGCTGGTGAGCTAAACAAAAATGATTTTTAAAGTTCATACCATTTGCTGAAATATTTTAGATACTCAAAGATTAGGGTAACGGGAGCCCTACAATCAAATTAAAAAAAAACTTCAAGTCCCAATATCAACGAATCATTCCTAATTCTTATTTTGGAGGTCCATGTGAGACTAGATTTAAGAATTCAATAATTGTTTATTGGGATAAAAATTAATCTGTCAAATAATGTATTCAATACAAAATGCATATGTATATATTTAAATATATTATTAAAAATATAAAAACAATGGGAGTAAAAATCAGGTGTTTGTCAATTCATTAATATGACCAATAGATATAATACAAAGCAGGTGGACACTGTGGAACTGATCATAATGTTAACACATCTTTTGACTTCTCTTATGCTGATCATCAACGTTCTTAAGTAGAAGGTGATCAAATTCTTAAGGATAGTTTTAAATAAACTTTGCAGCGGAGCATTTTGTGGCCTACTTTTCTGTCTGTTTTTGTATTGTTATTCCTAAATAAAGTGAGCAGTCATCTGCTCCTGGCCTGTTTATACCTAGAGCTGAACATCAGAAAATGGTCTATCCTTTTTCAACAATCTTTGGAGAAAATCCAAAAACTCAAAGACACATGGATCCCCTTCCACTTCAAAGCATCTTTGCTAAAGGGAGGGCATACAATCTCTAAAAAATATCCAGACCCGGGGAGCAGGAAAAAGGCGGGTGATGCCGCGGAAAACTAGAACAACTAGGAACTTTCGAGGCCGGTGACTAGAGAACAGATTAACTGAGAGAAGAATAACAGGACTAACAGTTGAGCACTTTACCGGCAGCAGTTGGGCCGGGACCACATTGCCCAGCAGTCTTCGTGCCTGGAGGCGCCAGAGCATCACTCCTAAGCGGCCGTGGGCTCCCACAGCGCGGGATGCGCGTGGACGGGCCCGAATGCGCCCTCCGCGACTGCACGAGGCTGGGCTGGGCCAGGGCTCTTGGTTGTACATTAGCGTGGAGGAGCATCCGTGTATTACCCTGACACAGCCAGCTGCTGAGAGACCTCTTAACTAGAAGGTAAGGAGATGGGGAAACGCAAAACAGTTATGTCCTCTGCGAAGGAGCGCCCGCTAACCTCGTCAATTACTAACTTTTTAACAACAGAAATGGGGGCAATAACAAGTGAAATTGAGTCGGTGGAGGAGAGATTGGAGGTAACCCAAAGGGCCTAACAAAATGGCTCCGCAACGGAGATAGTCCATCAGCATGACAAATCAATCGAACTGCTTGCATCCATCAGTTCGGACAGAAGTGGAAATGAAGCCACCAATAGCACCACTCAACAGGAGGGGCTTTGTGATACTCTTTGCCCTCCCCCATCAAAAAAATCCAAGTACTGTGGGAAAGCTAAGAAAGATGCAATACCCATGGTAACACGCAAGAAAACCGTGGTCCCCTTTTCCAAATCAGCAACAAAGACTCGAGTTTTGGATACTGTTACAGACCCTAAAAATGTTGAATCTATGGGGGACATTGCGTCATTTTCGCATCTCACCAGTTCATTAGAGGCCATTATCAAGTCAACCCTTGATCCCCTTGTAGGGGTGTTAAACAATATCGATGTGTTCCTAAAGATATTAATTGGTTCCAGCATTTCAAAGATGACCTCTGGCCCAGAAGTTGTGACTAATCCTATCCGCAATGCCAACCCGGACACATGTGGCACCCCCCCTCCTGCTACCACCACCAGTGGATTGCAGTATCAACTATACTCAGACTGCAATGCACTCAGCAAAAAAGACAGAGATTGGGCGGTCGGGTTCAACATGCGTGAGAGAGGGAAATAGTGGGCCCAATTCTATCGACAGTCGCCATAACAAACATCCAGTTTGCACTCGGAAAAATAAACAGAGAACACTTCTCCTTCCTCCAGAGGCCACCCCTTAAGTTATTGTTCTAACAAATGTCCCCCCCTTGCCAATTAATCAGGAAGAAGACTGGAAGCAGCTTAAAAATAAAACTGTACATTGGCTGGCAAAAGCTATGGATTGGTCGAAAAGTGATGACTTGTATCATAACATAAATAATGTTGAACGCGTTGCATGGGTGGACCCACAGGCTAAATCTGAGCCAGGTGACTGCATTGTTGTAAATTTTAAGGACAGGTCCTTAGTACATTGGCTTATGGATAGGCTTCCCTGGAGCAACAAAGCGGGGGGCCCTATTGAAGTTGTACAATTAGGCTACTTTTACAAGCTGTTGTCACATAAAGGGCCAGGATTTGTCTCGGCACATACTAAAATGCCGCCCCCGTTCACCATTCCAACTTTTAATCATTTTTCCCCTTTAGACCATGTGGACTGACTGAATTATCAGTCTTCGTGTGCTTTTGGTGATGAAAATCTAACCCCACCATACACACTCCCTGAGTCAGATAGTACCATTTGTTAGGATTAGGCTTTCCTGTTTTCAGTTTCTATTTTTAGTAAATTCTGGTGGGGGGTTTTCAGAGATTTCAATACCTTTAAAAAACAGTGGTTATCAGTGGTTACACATTTTCACACCATTAAAAACAACAGAAACAGTGTTTTCCCAGTGTTTATGAAATGTTTTGCTTTTATTTTTGCTTGCTTTATGCAATGATAGCGCATGGTATATAGACAGTGTACGTATAGTGTATATGAGGTCCAAATACACTTTTGGAAATGTAACCTATTGTAGTACAAAGCAAAAACAAAGGAAATGATGGACGGAGTGTTGAACATTGCAAGCACTCACCCCCAGTCAACTGATCTGGGTTTAATCCACCAACCTTCTTTATCCCACTCTGCCACCCCAGTTCAGACATGGCCATATGCAAATCAGTCTGACCCTGTGCCTCATGGGAACAGTCCAGCCCGAACTGCCAAGCCATATTTTCCCTGGACCGGAAACACGCTTCCTAGGACTGGTTTCTGGCATTTCAGCCGTCTTCAGCCAGGCTTGCTTGAATCCAGTGGCAAAGTGAGCAAGGGACTCACGTCTGAGCATACCCTGCCAACTTATGGCGAACAAAGCAAAACCAAAGGAAATGATGGACGGAGTGTTGAAAATTGCAAGCACTCACCCCCAGTCAACTGATCTGGGTTTAATCCACCACCGTTCTTTAGCCCACTCTGCCACCCCAGTTCAGACATGGCCATATGCAAATCAGTCTGACCCTGTGCCTCATGCTCACTTTGCCACTGGATTCAAGCAAGCCTGGCTGAAGACAGCTGAAATGCCAGAAACCGGTCCTAGGAAGCTTGTTTCCGGTCCAGGGAAGACATGGCTTGGCAGTTCGGGCTGGACTGTTCCCATGAGGCACAGGGTCAGACTGATTTGCATATGGCCATGTCTGAACTGGGGTGGCAGAGTGGGCTAAAGAACGGTGATGGATTAAACCCAGATCAGTTGACTGGGGGTGAGTGCTTACAATGTTCAACACTCCGTCCATCATTTCCTTTGGTTTTGCTTTGTTCGCCATAAGTTGGCAGGGTATGCTCAGACATGAGTCCCTTGCTCACTTTGCCACTGGATTCAAGCAAGCCTGGCTGAAGACGGCTGAAATGCCAGAAACCGGTCCTAGGAAGCTTGTTTCCGGTCCAGGGAAGACATGGCTTGGCAGTTCGGGCTGGACTGTTCCCATGAGGCACAGGGTCAGACTGATTTGCATATGGCCATGTCTGAACTGGGGTGGCAGAGTGGGCTAAGGAACGGTGATGGATTAAACCCAAATCAGTTGACTGGGGGTGAGTGCTTGCAATGTTCAACACTCCGTCCATCATTTCCTTTGGTTTCACCTATTGTAGTACACCATACAATATTTCTTCAGTGAGTCTTTGGTCATGTGTGCTCACTCTTTCCTTCCCATGTAAACTTTTTTCCTGTGAAAAGGCCCTCTCAACATTGCCACTTGAGACGGGCAATGCCAAAACAGCCAGTACACAATTTGTTAACTCTGGCCATTGACATACCTTTCCATGCCAATACTGGTGCACTTGAAGATTACGATTCTCAGGGCAGGTTCTGCAACATTTGCATTGTACTGGGACCTTATGCCCTCAGAGTTATTGAAGTGGTAAAAAATGAAGCAGCACTTTTGAAACTACGGAGAAAATTCCCCTTTACGGAAAGGATCTGGAACTTGTACCACAGTGAGGTTTCGTTGACTTCAAATGCCATGGTTGGTGAAGGGACATTTCTATGCATCATTGCAAGCCATTTCTCATACATTGTAAAATAAAAGTTCCTGAATTGCTCTACAACATTGCTTTGCTTACCAAGTGGCAGGCACTCTAACATGTTGCTGTGCCAGAGTCACTAAAGGTGTTGCCCAGCCTACTCTGAAGGAGATGTTTCACATCTACACCAATTATGCTGATGACTTGGCAGACAAGGGTGTTTTCAGACTCTAGTTTTTTTATTATGTCCACTACAGCAGTTATGTTTTCCTGTAAAAATCTAAGAATGCAGTAGAGTGTACTTTTTTTCACATCACTATCAATATGCGTCCAAAGATCCTCACATCTCTTGCCTTTGCCATCATCACTCAGCAAAAATTCTGTAAACGTTCGCCACATAGATAATATAGCATTCATCGCCCCTTGGACTGAGAACCATCATCTAAGTGACACAGTTTGAATGGCTCTTTCTTTGATGCCACACAAAGCACGGAATGAGAAATATTTGCATTTTAGTTCCCGATATCAAAACAGTGCGCCAGAATGGACTAAAAAGTCAATAGCATTCTTCATTAACTCTGAAGATTGTAAAGATACTTGCAGCATACGATCTAACAAGTGACAAGGATCTCTTACAGGGAAGAGTTTCAGCTCAGGTATCGATTTTGACGGTCATCACACAACATTTTCATATACATAGCTGAATCACTGCAAATACAAACAATATCACTCCAATCTTTGTTGAACTTGGAAAGAACCTTTTTGTAGAGCATTCCAAGTGACACTGCGTTCCATGTTTTCTAAAAGTCTGGTGTTATGTTTTCACCACTATTCCAGGTGCTTTGTGATAGCACTCTTTTCACATATATTTGTCACTATACCTTGCATTGAATGTTTAAAGCTTGAGGTGTTGGCAATTTACCTACTATCAATACTGACTCACTAGAAACTGGGGGCTGATGTATCAAGAGTTTTTACCCATCCTCTGTGGGTAAATGTGATGACATGTATTGGGAAAGATTCCCAGACATTTTACCTATCAGTGAAAGGATCAAACAAAGCCAAAACATCAAATATGATTTTGATATTTCCTGATTCTCTACAGTTTATAAAATAATTAAACAAGACCTAAACCATGCTTCTAAACCCTGTAGCTTTAGACCAAAGACCACAAAACTGAAAAAAGCTAAAGGAAGAAACAATATTTTAGTGGCATCTCTAAACAACAAAACTCAAGCAGAATAATGTAAGCCCAGTCTTTCTTGCTGCTAGCTTGTATAACAAAGTTACATTGTTTTGGCCCCTTCAGGAAGAAAAAATTGATTGTTTCACTATCCTTTTTCTTTCTTTGAATGGCATTTAGTTTGTGATTGTGCAGGTGTTTTTTCAGTGTTTATATGTTTTAACTGGTGAGGGCTATTTCTCTTTCAGTAGTGTTTTATCAGTTATTATAGGTTTAAACCTAAAACCGAACAGCCTAATTATGATCAAATAGCGATCCCTTCATTAACTTTTAATATTAAATCCCCAGGAGTACTTTCTCCAGTTGACTTGGGAGGTTCACTAAATCTAACTCACCCTAAAACGTCTGAGATAATCAGTCCCATTTCCTCTGCCACATCAGAGTTCCCCTCAGTACTGCCTGTTGTACTACTTTCTGGTGAGTCGGATTCCCAGGTACAAATTGAAAAGGTGATAGAAGAGGGTTGTGCTTCAGCCACTTGCTCAGAGAGCGAGCACACTAGTCAGACTGAAGCAAGCACACATGGCTATCTCTTATGGAATATTGCATGTCTGCATAACAAATTAGAAATTAAAGAATTGGCAGCTTTTGTTGGGAAATATAGCATAGTATGTTATATTTCCCAACAAGAAACGTGGATGTAAGATATAGTTTATATAAATTGTTTCATTCTATTCATACACCAGCTCGAGCCTTACTAGGTGGTCATGATAAAGGAGGATTACTAACTCTGGTTTCAACAACATTAAATGGTAGAGTGGGGAAGATGCAGCTGGAATCTCCACACTTCCAGATTATTAATATAGTATTTAGGAAAAGTTTGATTTTGGTGGTTGTTAACTTTTATCATAACAATTTTAATAACACAAATATCACCATTGCCCAAGAACTGGAAACTGCATTAATGAAACACATAGAGCAGATAAAAACAGACTTTGTAGTGCTTTGGGGAGGGGATTTTAACTGCAAATTGTGTCCCCCCTCCAGACACTCCGTATGCCATCGGTTAGCGGGGGATATTGAGGGAGGTTGCCATTTTGATCATAATCCTTGTGGGAACATTTTTTATTCTTTTTTATTGAAATTCTCTCTGGATTTTATGGAAATGTCAAGTTCTGACCTAGTAACATATGTTGGGAGAGGCCAAGGCACTTTGATCGATTTTATCACCCTATCTGATTATTTTAATTCATACTATATGATTTTTAAGATACTTAAAATTCATTTTAGTGATCATTACCCTTTGTCTTTAGAATTGGTGGTCCCTTCTGATGATACCACCATGTCTGCCAGAATATCCCCCTTGACTTACTTATGCTAAAAACAAGGGGTTATTACGCAAGTGGTATACTCTATCCTGGAGCAGATTATAAAAAACTATTTAAGGCAAGTTCTGGATTGCTTGGAAGATAATATAAATCCACAAGTTATGATTAAATCTTTCATGGCGATAACCGAGACAACTAAGGTGCTTTTAACCAAGAACCACAATGATAGACCACGGAGTAACAAAATGTGGTTTAATAGAGAATGTTCACAGCTCCACAACAAATTAATTAAGACCTTAAAATCTAAACCACGTAATATAATGGAGGTGAGACAGACACGTCTGGATTATAAGCACGACCAGGAGAAACATAAGTTGGAAATCAGGCAAGAAGCTTGGGGTCAATTCCATGTAGCATTCTTGAGTAAAGACTCTAGACTCTTCTGGCAAACTGTAAATCAAGAGTACTTTAGTGGCACTAAAAATGGTAACATTGACGTGTCAATCATGCCAGAGACTTGGGTAGATCACTTCACTGGCCTTTATAGAGTTGGTGATGATCCCCACTCCTGTACCAACTATCAATATGGGGCACATACTTTGGAACCCCCGTCCTTAGATGAGGTGAATAGGGCATTATCCCAGACCATGAAGAACAAGGCCTCTAGGCCAGATGGTATGCCCGCGGATTTGTTTTTAGCTAATCTCCCCTTGTGGCTCCCGCTGCTAACTAACATTTTGAGGTGTTACGCGGCCCAGGGTCCTCCGGATTCCTGGAGATCGGTCATAATAGTTCCCATATATAAAAAAGGAAACAGGTCAGATCCTAAATGTTACCGACCAATATCTCTAATTGTTTGCTCCTGTAAGATCATGGGTCTAGTAATACTAGAGAGGCTGGAGACCTGGATAACAGAAAATGGGAAATTTTCCGATGTTCAATTCGGCTTCAGGAAAGGCCTGGGCACGGTAGATCAGTACCTTAACCTGCACCTGATCAATGGCAAATACACTTCGGCCAAGTCCGGATCTTTATATCTTGGGTTCATGGATCTGACCTCCGCCTTTGACTGGGTGCAGAGGGGGAGGCTTTGGGAGATAATGCTGTCCATGGGCATTGATCCACCTATTGTTCATTTTCTAGCAGCAATGCACCAGGGAGTAACTGGGAGAGTGTGATATGGAGTAGGCGGTAAACTCACCTCTCCGATAAAGGTGGATCGCGGGGTCCGCCAGGAATGCGTTCTTGCTCCTTTTTAATTTTGTTTATATATAAAAGACTTAGAAAGTCACATAAGAATTGGAATGTAGACGCACCCCTGATAGGCTGGAGGTCCCTACCAGCGTTACTATACGCAGATGATTGTGTTCTAATGTCCAGAACCGGGGTGGGGCTGCAAAGGCTTTTAACTAGTTTTAACAATTTTATGAGTGATCTTGGACTAAAAACAAATGTTTCAAAATTGCATGTTATGGTGGTGGGCAAATCTTCCCCGAAAATACAATCATTCCACATAAATAATGAAAAATTGCTTCATGTGCCAAATTTTTCTTATTTAGGCATACTTTTTAATCAGAAAAACTCCTGGTCGAATTTAGTTGATACAAGGATTGGAGGTTTTAATCAAAATGTTGAGGCCATTTTTAGATTCACCAAAACATTAGGTTCTCGGCCCATAAAAGCTATTATAGATATCTATAAAGCACGTACATGCGCTGTTACTTTGTATGGTGGTGGAGTTTGGGGTTGTTCAAATACCTGGGGCCTACAGAGGGCTGAGAACATGTTTTTGAAACGAGTGCTGACAGACCCTAAAAGCACCGCTGCTACTATTTGTCATAATGAATTGGGTGTAACCCCATTGTTCTTTCGCATAAAATTAGCACCCTTGATGCTATGGTACAATATTTGGGTAAAAGAGGTAACAGTTCTCAACCGCGCTACAATCTCGGATTGTCTGAAGTTGGACTGTGTGAGAAAAATCCCTTGGATTACCCATATACAAGATCAATTGGGGAAGTTGGGACTGGTTGACTGTTTTGATACACCTGGAAACATAGCCAACATCCCGAGAGCCAAGTTGAAAACAGACTTTCTCTCCCATTTGTACCAAGTTAGAGATAGTCAAGAGCTGGTAAAAAAAAGGGTTGTCGAGCACTCGATTCTAGTCCTTGTGACGAGTAGGAATTTTGTTTTTCCATAGGTTGTATACGTACAATGGGAAACTGACAGCCATGGGAGCTTCTCACACAGCAAGTGTGAGTCTACATCTTGGTGAGGCGAAACTGAAAGTCTGCTACTCCCACTTTCATTTTGATCTTTAAATTAGCTCCATTTTACTCTAACCTCTCATTTTTCTCAAATGTGATAAGTGTGGGTGAATCCAACACTGAACAAAAGGATGACATTACGATATGGTGTATATCTGTAAGCATGATACATATGAATCAAGCTGATCACTTCTTATTTGACTTAATGCTCTCAGATTATGGAATCAAACTCCTTCTGAAATTCACAAATTGGAAAAACCTCTTGCTATGATCAACTGGCTTGTTCTCAGTTCCCTTCTCAATCTAGATTTGAAAAGAGCTTTGGTCTCCTTTTGATTTAGAACACTGTAGCTATAATCACCTGCATGTTCGGAATTCCCTTCACAGTCTAGAAAAGAAAAGGACTTTGGATCGCTTTTTAAGTCCATGCGCTCTAGCTGTAATCACCTGGTGTCTCTAAATTCCCTTCACAATCCATATTTTGAAAGAGCTTCGGTACCCTTTTGGGCGCTAGTACTGTATAAATGGGAAATGCCACCGTATGAGTTGTGACTTAGCATGAAAAGTCCATGCCTGGGTCTCCATTTATTTCCCCTTTCTAGTCTTCATATTGACAAGAACCATGACAAATTAACTCACATTTATATTGATATGCTGAACTTGATGAGTGACTAGCATGGATGGGTGAAATTACGTAAGTGGTAATTGCAGTCTGACAGAAGCAGTAGATCGTTATGATCAACTTCACAGAACTTGATGGGATCCAGTGTGCAAGAATGTGCACACATAGTTGTTGGGGTGGCGAGGGAAACTCCTTCAATATTGCCACATGCTACGTGTTGTCTAACATACACTAAAACTATGTGAGAGCTTTCAGCCAATCAGTTAAATTAGGTGTTTCCTCCTCTTAAGTCTTTCAAAGGATCAAATTGTGAGGTGTTGGCTACTCGTTTGAAAGCAGTAGTAAAAGGGACCTCAAAAGTACTAGTACTGGTTGGACAAGGTCAACGGAAGGCCCAAAAGTTTTGTTAGCTGAAGGATGGAGCTGGTCCAGACTTGTCAGTTTCATCTTACCAGATACAGTGCACTCACACATCAGATTTAGTGGTCAGGAATACTTCTGGGCGCAACGCCACACCACTGAAAATGTGACACTACTTCTCTGAGAGGGTTGCACAGAGAAAGCAAGCGGCTCAGCTTTAACAAGAGTTCTACAAATGAGGGAATGTGGATAAGTGATCAAGCGAATGAATAAAGCACAATAAGGTTGGCGAAGGCTAAAAAAAAAAAGATGCAACCTTTAGGTAGGATTTAAAAGTGGCCAGCATGCCGACTAGGAAAAAAGGGCCACAAACTTTAAAGCAACATGTTCAGCTCAGCTGCAGAGCACAGACACTCGAGCCAATACATGCTGCCAAACTATGTCCAATGGGTAATTTTGGAAGAATACCAAATAACATTCCATGTTGGCTGTCGGTTGCTATTGGCTTTCCCAGTATTTGTAGAATTGTGCTGCAAGCATTGGCAAAGCCAACCGCAGCAGGTAACACCTTGGAATGTTATTTTGTATACTTCCAAGATGGCAGGTTCGCTGCAGTGAGATACAACAGAGTGAAAAAGAGCGAGTAGGTATCCGTGAGAGTGAAATACTAAGCATAACTGGGGATGCGGGAGAGGAGAGCGAGAGCAAGAGAGACTGTAAGGAGGAGGGCATGAACTTTCATGCATGTCAAAGCTCAAGTAACAGAAATGATATAGAAATATGTAAAATGAAAAATAGTTGCCAGATTTCATCAATGGATATCGGGGAACTATTCAACCAATCAAAAATCAGTGAAAACTAAATTCTCTAGGTGTGGACAACATCAGAGAGGGAAGCCGTCAAATCCAAATCAGGAGCAGAGATTTGAAATAGACAAGAAATCCATCCAGTCATGAGTTAGGGGCTGTGCAAATGCCCACTTTAAGTACATGATAAATTGCTGGTCAGAAAGCTGTCTGTAGCAAGACCATAAAAATGTCAGACACGTTAGAGTCAGGATGATCACCTGTTGACATGTTTCCAATTGGAATTGACAGCAATGTTCTTCACAAGGCATATGTATGTTCATAAACAGTCCTTCTTCACAGGTAGATCCCTGTACTTAAACAGGGAGAGTGGGTCTGATGGAGGGAACGTCATTAAACAGAGTCTGTACGACTGATCTCTGTTAATGGAATCAATCAAAATACATACAACATTACTTACTAAAACTATGTAGCGAAGACCTGGTTACATCTTGAAGTCTTATGCCACAGCAAAGATTTAATTTATCATTCGATTTCCCATTAGCCCTTGAACCAGAGTTTATGAGTGGGCTGTTCGGATAATGACAGTGAATGGGAAAAAAAAAATCCTTATCTCTTACAAATAGTTCCCTCTAGGATTGTCCAGGTTCTCTTATAAAACAATCTTTGTCTTCTTAAGGAAGAAATCTAGATGCTAATACGTTTGGAGACCTGGTTCTCCAGATTTCATGAAAAGGGTATTTACAAAATAAGTAGACCAGTAAATGTAAAAGGAGGACCCCTCCTGAACCAACATGTTGGGATTACTGTCAATTTCCTCAGATAAAGTGATTTTTGTCAACGATCAATAACAAATTTGAAAGATTTGTATTAAAAGGATGCATGCCGTTCCGATCCTGGTATGTCAACTCTATATGTCACACAGCTTAAAACCGACAATAATATATAAAGTCATTCAGTGCAAAAGTCTTCATACTACATAGCACCACTTAGCATGTGCCCAACTAACACAAAATAAATCTTGGCCAATGACTGATGTAATGTGTTGTAAATTCTTAATTCCTTTTCTGCTTCTTTCAGCACTTTCAATTTATCGTGCATTAATGCTTCCCCAATATTTGACTGTTTTTGTCCCAGGAATTCAATATGAGATGTCGCGGAGAAGTGTCCCAAAAATCAAAGGCCCATAGCCACCGATCAGCACTTGCAAGGTGGAAAAATACGTGCTTCTAATCAATCATTATCATGCAACCCCCCCACAATTCAGCATAAAGTCTGCATACCTTCTCTGGCACACTCTGATGAAGACTGGTAATTTAGGGTATACAGAATTCCACTGTTAGGTAAGCAAACCTGGCATGGCTCGGAAAGGTGAGAAGTCAAGAATACTGTGAAGGAGTCACATTTTCAGTTAATCGTTCCAGAGTGAATTGTGTTGAAAATCCCTCTCTTCTAACTATGCAGCTGATAAACAAACAAGACTAGAAGAGTAAAGAATGGTAAGAAATACAGGAACATAAATTCTTACCTAATGTCAACTCGTACTCATTCTTTATGGCTGACAGAAGAGGTTTGTAGGTCTTGAAGTCCTCGATGAAATACTCAAATACCTCTCTGTAGGGCTAAATCGAAAAAAAAAGTTATCAGGGGCATCCTTCATGTTTTTGCAGAGGATGACAACATGTATTCAGTTTGCTGGGGCGAATTTACACATGGTTAAAGTTGTGACCCGAGCACGTAAAGCCTGGTCTTCTGCTAACCAGGTCCTGCATTATATATGCACCGTGCAAATTAACTCTCATTTGCCTTTTATTCCCAGTGCAAACACAACACATCATGTATGCAGTCAACTTATCACATAAGGCCTGCATGCAAATGGTGACAAGTCTTTTTCTTAAACTGTCCCAAAATAACTTTTAATAAATAATGAACCTACATTTCAAAAGAACTATACTAACTATTCGAAACCTAATGAGATGGGGTAGATTGGGTATGCCCTTGGTAGATCCATGAGCCATGCAGAGATGTAGAGTCCCTCAAAATCTGAATGGAAAAACACATCTATAGGCTGAAACATGTATTTTCAGTCCGAATGAACATAGTTACATATGGTACAACAAACTATTACTGACAGTGCAGAGAATGATATATCCATTTGTAGGCCCATTTACATTACCCTGCAGGAAACATGGGGGTGGAGGTTTGCATGCAAGGACCACCCATCACTTAATGCAGGAGTGGAGTAATGCCGCAGTGCACCATATGACAAAAGGCACTGGTGAGTGGCCTAGTAAGTATCATGTCTATGTCTCACAAGTGGTGCAGTCCAGTGCTCTTGACTCAGTCACTTAAAGAGAATTGACTGGGATGCATGATGCTATGAAACAGCGGCAGCAGCCTTGACTCTCACCAGGTAGCAACCTGCAGCTGTTGTGCACCACAGGATAGAAACATCCCTCAGATGGTGATGGACTTGCACCCCTGCCTTGAGTGCCCAGCTGCAATGGTATCTGGATCCCTGGTGCTGGTTTTTGTTGTCACAGGCAAACACGGATCATGCGTGGGTGCACTGATACAGGCCTGCTTTACGGATTGCGGTCTTGTTGGACCGGGACCCTCATAATGGTGAAAGGCTACTGCCTTTGCCAGGAATTAAGTAGCAGAAGGGCAGTAGTGGCAGCATACCATGTGCAGGCATTTTTATCTGTGTCACTGGAGTGAGGCCTACGGGTTGACTCACGTAAAGTTCTGCTGTTGTGTGCTTAGCTTAACTCACCCTTTGCCTACATTAAGTTAGTATGCAGTGCTGTGCAGCACACATGTGGTTGCACTTGAGTATTGAGTGTTTGTGTGCTTGTGAATGATCCAATACATAGTAGGCTCTGGGTTCCAGTTTGGGAGACCAAGCACTGACTGAAGAACCATGTGAAGGTAGAGGAATCCCCACAGACAGATTTGTGGATTGCTGCACTCCTGAGAGCTGGGTGGGACTCACTGGGGGAAGGAGAGCCAGGTTTTTCATTGCACTTCAAGGGTGCGCTTTCATTCAGTAAGAGGTCCCTGGAATGGGGCCTGGGCACATCTTAGGAAGGATATGGGTCTGATAAGAGATTCTTTAAGAATAGGGCTGGGGCACTGTGGAACCTTTTGATGCACTTATCACTGTGGCTGACATCCAGGTGTGAACATTTATCACTCCCATGGCCCGTGTTGTGGCTCCATCAGATATGAAGTCGCTCCTGTGTGACAGAGTGCTTTCTGGGGGAAGGGCAGGGCAGAGGAGTGGGCACTTCAAAAGGAAGCAGACCCCATCACAAACTTTAAAGACTCAGACACTAAATTGCATTTTGGTCTGGAAGTGGACTATAAGAAGGGAAGCCCAAAGCCCCCAAAATTGTCAACTGTCAAGGAGCCAGTCAGGCTGTGTGTTGAGAAGTAGTACTAGTTCTGGAAAACCTGTGCCTGTGACCAGGACTGGGGGCTACGTTCTGCCAGTCTCCCTGCTGGGTGAGGGACCACCACCCACCGAAAACCAAGACCACCTGTCCCTGGAGAACCAGGGTCTGCCTACTTTCCAAAACTATCTGCCTTGTGAGGAAGAGGAGAGCGCTTGGAGGGAGAGAGGTACAGTGGAGGGAACCAGGGCCTGCCTGCTTTCCATAACTATCTGCCTTGTGACGAAGAGGAGAGCGCTTGGAGGGAGAGAGGTACAGTGGATGGATCCTAGCAAGTGGATCCCCGTAGCGAGGTGTGAGGAGACAGCGGCTGCACCCATCGGGTTGTTACACATGTGCAGATTTCAGTCAGAGACCCCATATACCAGAGCAGGGCCCCATGAAAAACAAGGAATGTTGCCTGGTTCCGCTGCTATCAAGCGTAGTGGATGCCATGATGACCTGTGCTTGCCTGAGCCCCAACTGAGGATCGGAACCCGAGCGAGCATCTCCCACCACCTATGGGAAAGGTCAGAGGAACTTTTGTGTCACCAGAAGAAGCGTCAAGAATGCCCAGCCCCTACCCCTGAAGAGCGATGGTTCTACTCACCATCCCGTCACTGCAGCCCTCCGCGACGTCTGAGAGTGAAACGCTTCTAGAGACCCCAGTAGCCCAAATCCTGCAGGAGCAGGTCGGATTGACCATAGGGCTGGAAGTACTCAGGGGAACTTGTTCTGCCACATAGCTCTTTGGGCGCTATAATACATTTTGACTTTAGGAAGAGTCTGAGCGGGATTCCTGAGACTCGGCTATTAGTAAGGCTTAACATGGATGTTGCCTAAAGTGAAGGGGTAATAACCACTACTGCTATCTAGAGGGTAGTGGGACTGAGGCACCTGCCTAGAGAACACTAGAACCCTGACCACAGGGGGGGCTCTGTTTATTGTTTGTGTATGCTGTATTTCACTTTGTGTTCCTATACACCTTTGTTCATAAAAGTAAGTTTTTTTGGCTGAACAATCAATTGTTGCTGCTACTGAATGTACTTTGTGTTGCGAGCCTGTGTTTACAATCCTGCATTTACCAACCATCCCTCTGCTACAGGAATCAGTGGTTGAGGGGTGTGAGTGGAGAGAGGCGGCAAGCAGGCTGAGGATGGAGAAGCTGGGCCCTGAAGTTACCAGCGATCTGACGCAGAGAGTGGAGGTGGGCGATAATATGGTGGTTCCTCCCTTCGAGTGAGGCACTGATGCTCCAGAGAGAGCAGAGTGGTGACCTTGTTGCCTAGGGTCCTGCTCTATGGTTAGAGAGAAGGAAGGAGTCGCCCTGACAAAGGCAGCAATGCCCTCCGGTGCCCACAACTCCCAGGAGAAGATGCCGGTAAGGGGGAACCCAAAGCTGGGACTGACGATGACCCACCCTGCCCTACTTTGTTCTATTTAGCTACTATGGGCAGTTCTCCATTGAGCAGACTGTGCCACTCTGACACAGTGCCCTTTTATAGAGACACATATCCTGGTTTGGCATGAAGTTCTATAATGCGATGCCTCGTGCGAACTACACATGCTAGAAGAACGCCTTTGCATGTAAGGGAATGATCTCACAGCCGTTTTTTGAGATCTATGCCACTGGATACCCCTCCTCAAAACTTTCATATGCCAATGATCTGCAAGGTCTCTCGGGAGCCAGGAGTGGGAGGCTTGGTTTTGCTGACCACAAGTGTGGAAGCATCACCTGCCATGTGGCTGTGTTCCTTAGCACATGTTGCCTAAAAAGCACCTTCAGAAGAAGGTGTCTAGTTTTATCCAGAGAGCATCTATGGCTAACCCGCCAACGATGTCCAAGTTATCATCGAGCTCTGAGACCTGGTGGCATCCCTTCAGGCTTTCAAAGGCTGAATGTTGAGGACTTGAAGGCTGATCTTGCACGCAAGATGGCAGCCCTTAAGCAAGATTTGGATTCTACTGGCACCAGAGTGCTGAATCCGAAAGTAAAAGGAGAGGCCCTGCAGGAAGAAGATGAAGCATTCCAAGAAAAAATGTTTCCTATTAAACTACAACTGGAACAAGCTGAACTGCGAAGACTTGGAAAATAGATCATAGTGTGAGAATCTGAGGGTCCGAGGCCAGGTTTAGAAATTACAGACTTACATGAATTCCACATGGGCCTCTTCCAGCAGACACTTGCTGACCTGAATCAAGAGATCTCCATTGAACTCGCTCACTAAAAGAGGCACCCTCGCCTAGGGGAATGTTTTCTACCACGAGATGTCTTGGTCAAACTGAGTAGCTTTTAATTAAAAAAGTTAATCCTTATAGCCTCTAAAATGCTGGAGACCATTTATTATAAGGAGAACTCCTGCTCGCTGGACCAAGATATTGTCACCTCCATGCCGGCACAACAGCAACTTTTCAGACCCATCATAAATCAACTCTGAAAGAGAACATTAAGTATTGATGGACTTATCTCTTCGAACTGGCCTTCACACACAAGAGAACAATTATCACTTCATGGATACACAACAGGCCGCAGGCCAACTTGACATACAGAGGAAGGAGCCTGGAGACTCCATGCTGCAACCCCCCCTCCAAGAAGGAGAGGGGAAGAGGTGCCCAACAAAATCCACGAAAACCCTAGATAAAGACAAGAATGGAGGGACGACGAGAGGAGCGATTATTCGAGTGTTACTTGGCGTCTAAGTCTTTCAATAGATTTTCATTGTCAGACTACCTAATAGACCTGCTACTTCCTGTGATTGAACTCTCACTCGTGGCCTGACTGAAAATAGGGTGCTCTCTCACTCGCTGGTGAAAGTGCCTTTGCCCCTGCACTCACCTCTTTATTTATAGCAGTCTTATGGTGAACCCTCATCACTGGCATGCTCAGGCTGTGCCTGACTCTTTGGGATGGAGGAGCTGCATGCTGCTCACTTTTCTTCCTCCTAGCCACCACTGCTTAGGAATTGTGGACTCTCAGATGTGGAGGAAAGCCATCTAGAAGTGGCCAAATTTATGGTGTATAGGTATATGATTCCATACGTCCTGACATACAAGCCATTTAATTTGAGCACCTGCGAGGGCCGGCCTTGTGGTGGGGGAACAGGAGCTTACTCCCTGAGTGTGGCTTAATGGGTCATTTCAGGATGATCCATGACAGAGGGTGCCTCTAATGGGGCCCTCCTGCCTAAAGCACTTTCAGATTTTGGAATTATTTATTAGGCTTTCTATTTGTTTAAAGTTGTATTGATCTATAATACACACACTCGTGTGCATATTGAATCGAAACTCAGGCCACACTTTAATTGTTTCAATACTACGGGGCTGGAAACAGGAGGACACATATTATCTCATTCCCCTGATGCTGGGTCCAATGCAACTTCAGGTCCCACTGCAGAGCCCGCATATGCCAGTGGCCATATGTCACAAGCAGGATGCAAGAGGCCAAGAGGTCCATCATCCTCAGAGTCAGTCTCACCGAAACCCAGGATACTGGCTGAAACATCGGTACCAAAGCCATGAATATTGTGTACTTGCCATTCGGAAGGATATGCCCCAAACTGCACTGTCCCCAAAACAGTAGTAGTAAATAGCTTTATTGTTTAGGTAATTAAAACTGTAACAATGTTACATTTAAAGATTCATGAAATACGTTATTTGAGTTGTAGCTACTCATGACGTAAGCGAAATCAATCAGTCTCTATATAAAAAATCGCGTAGTACCCTCGTAAGTTTTAACAGATAAAATTCTTTCATTTATAATAAAAATCCTCGTTCTTGCTGGACTGTGATTTTAAGAGCCTGTTCATGAAACTTGAGGTATTTTAGCAGTTTCTAGTTCAATTGAGGGTCTGACGGGTCAAGACCTTGTGTAATAGCTGCTCTGCATGTCTTGATTCCTCTGGTTATAAATCTTTTTTAATAAAGTGAAGTGTGCTGTGTGTAAAAAGGGGCATATACAAATTAGGTGAATAAAATTCTCTTTTTTTACTGCCACAGAGTCTGCATACAGTGGATTCATTTTGCTTCCGGCTGGGTGGGTACGCTGTTGATGGTAGTTGGCCAAAAATGTGCCATTAAATGTTTCTTTAGGTATGCTGGGAATGTAAGACTTGGTTTGGTACCAGTTTTAAGTTCTTGTAATTTTTCATCACCATCCAGGCGTGTGATCTGTAGCCAAAAGTGTTTTTATCTAACAACAGGGATTGAAATTTTGCGGCTTTATTTAGAATGGGTTTAAAAGTTGTAAAAGATAAGTTGTTATTCCACAGCTCGACTGTGCTAGTGGATACTAAAGCCTTAGAGAGTTATTGATTATGTGTAGATTTTTTGTCATTTACAAATTCTGACCACAGAGATTTGTTAAGTGGGGAATATTCAGAATTGTGTTTTATATTGTACCAACATTTTATTTATTGTGGTGTAAATTTTTCCTACTGTTTCATTTATTAGCCCAAATTCGAAGCGCCCCAGCGCTAGTGACACGTTCTACGACAGTCGAAAAACAAGCTTATATATTGTGGCCTGTAGCTTTTTCAGAAGTGCAGAGTCTTTTCCGTGAAGGACGGTGGTAGTGTAGGCTATCGTTGGAAGCGTTTTTGCAGCTATTACAGATAACAGATGGACCCTCCAATTTTTTGCTCAATCTGCTGAAAGCGAATGCTAGTGCATTGGCTCTTTTTGACATGTAGTTCTTCTGTTTATTTATTTATGCAATTTATAAAGCGCACAAATACCCATGGGTGTCTCGGCGCTGTTAGTAATGATTGAGTCTGCTGTCAATGTAAGCTCCCAAATACTTGTAGCTAGTTACTTCTTCAAGAAGCTTTTCGTCTAACCAGATTTTCTGGAGAGGGCTTGGGCGGTTGCTGATAAGCATGGTTTTTGTTTTTGATATGTTATTTTTGAATAGTGGTGACATCCTCATGCATTTCAGCTTTTGACCTCCGGAGGCCAACTTGGGTTAGACTCATTAGTACCACGTTGTCTTCATATGAAAGCTGGGATAAGGTTAGCTTACCCAAGCGTGGTGGGTGGGAGTTGGTCTGATCAAGCCATGATGTCAGATCAAACATGAACATGTTGAAGAGGTGTGGGGCCAGCACACACCTCTGCTTCTGCCCAATGTTGCTCCTGAACATTTGAGTTCATTACATTCACTGACCTGTTCAAGCAGTTTAGTTTTTCCTAGAAGGTAATTGAGTTGGTTTGCTTTGCACTGGACTGTAGTTTTGTACAGAATATCTCGATCCCGTTTCTTTTTTCTTCCCATAACTTTTTTTTGTATTCCATCCTCAGGCAAAGTACATTTTCCCATCTGATGTGATCAGTGTTGGTTGAGCTTAGTTTCCTGAATGCTTTTATTAATTTTCTTTTCAGTCCTTGTGTTTTATGTGATGTTATGTTACGGACTTACTTGACACATGCCAATGGTCGCCTGGCATTAGTGATGTTAGATTTATTGGGAATTCTGTCCAGTTGTCAATTAAGTTGGTTCTCTCATTCCATCTGGCCATTGCTAGTCCCTTTACTATGCTGGGCAGATCCTAAAGTGTATCATTTGTCCACTTCAATCTCTTTAAATTGATCAAATTTACGCTCCCAACCATTGGGGCGATTCTGTGCTTTGGAGGGCTTAAACTAAAATGTATATGTTGATGGGAGTGATCGCTCAGGGTGGTAAATTCAATTGAGAAACTGTGATAAGAATGGCAATAATGATAGTGAGACAACTGTGAAGTCTAATAAGAATTGAACATTAGCTCCATGATGGGTGAACTTTGGGGAAGTGTCTTCATTCGTTTATCACTCTCATTCCCAGATACTCTAGGGCTGTTACCACCGACTGGCCAGTGTGGTCTGGGCGGGTTGATAATAGTTGGTACTGCAGTTGCACATTCCGGTGTATGTTGTCTGTTGATAGTTTTTTGTACTCCTCTGGTGTGTAGATTAAGTTAGAGTTAAACTCTCCTGTCAGAATTACATTCCAGGATGGGTACGTGGGTCTTATGTCTGGAAATTGTTGTGATAATTTAGGAGCTGAGTTCCTTTTTAGGTCTCGCCTGACCCAGCGCATGCGCTGGTCTGGCGAGACTTATTGAGAGGGCTCCAAAAAGTGCTACCAGGCCAGCCTAGAGTTACAGTGCATGTGCGCGGGCGCGCGCCGCGCTTTACCGCGATTACTTTCACTTTCGCTTTGATGTTTGATCGCGATCACTTTCACGGCCGCATGGCTGCTTGGCATAGCCAATAGGTCTCGCTTTTGGGACCTTATAAGTATTTAGTTATGCAACTGTTGCATGGCTAAACGCATAAGGTCCCAAAGGCGAGACCTATTGGCTATGCCAATGCTTGTTTTTCCTGACTTTTGGGTGAACGTATGCATTAATCATCAGAAATGGGTTTGATTCGTAGGTACTCCGGTGAGTGAATTAGTTGCAGTCCAGGGTCAGGGCTTTTAACCTGTTTTGATTTGATTCAAAGCCGTGAACACATAAACTGATAATCCCGCTTTAGGATGGTCTTATCACTTGTTTCTTTCTGCACCGATACTGTAATGGATGAAGCCACCGAGAGGGTAAGTGGTCCAGTGCCCATGTCTATTGAAGGACTATTATGTCATACTTATCCCAGTTCAGGGGTGGCATGCCATCTTCTAGTAATTGTTTTGCTCCTGCTATATTCCATGAGAGCAGATGTAAATTGTGATGTAAATTGTGTCTATCAGACTTACTTGCTGAGTGCCCCCCTGGTCAAACTCTCTTGTGCGCATTTAGGGTAACTGGAAGCCAACTCCATTGCCTTTAGCAAATGTCTGTATTCCAATTCTGGTTGTTGCTCCTTATTGATGTATTTAATCTTCTTGCTTAGGCATGTTGCAGCACCAAATACACCGCAGTATTTTCTGAAGTTTGTTTTGACAACCGCTTTGGATTATGAAGAGGTTTTGAAATCAAGGATCAGGGGTAACATGATGTAGTATGTTTAGGTAGTTTTATACCCCATGCTTCAAATTGTTGTGTAAAGTTCAAGATGTGGAGTGCTGTTTCTTCCATTTGCCATGTAGTGAAGGTTTGTTCCATTCATTTTGGGTCTCCTGCTGGAATGAACTTTACTGAAAGACTGTTAGACCTGTCAGCCCTTTGGGTGATCCCTCCTCATCATTATTTATTTTGTCCCACTTTTGCCTCAAACTTTGTTTGAATTTTTCCTTTTTGGGAACCACCAGACTTTTTCGTGTTGCTACAGATTCAGGGAGCCATTTTAGCTACCCCTGAAACTTCTGTCTGAGGGCCTGAAGCACAAAATGGTGGCCACCTGTGACATCACCAGCATCCACTGGAACCTACCAGCACCTTCCAGAACATTCCAGAACTCTGTGACAGTTGGAGGCGGTTTAGAATGTTGGGAGGTTAAGACAGAGTGTTGGCAGTTGGAGCTGGCAGTTGGCACCTGACTGGTGAAGAGAGAGGAGCACAACAGTGAAGGAGGAAGGAGTGAAGCAGCAGGGGTGGAAACTTGTGCCTGGAGTGGGGTCCATAAACCCACCCTTGATACTTGTCCCTACTGATGGATCCCAGCCTGTAGCCCTGTGTGGGAAGAAGCCAGAAAAACTCATCCTAAGGACCTGGACAGCAGGAACAGGCCTTAAAAACAGAAAGCAGCAAGATCCTGACCTGAAAACTGGTTTCCCTGGAGCCCGGCGTCGAGTAGCCTGAGACCTGGAGCCCGAGGTGGAGAAGCGGCGCTGACTGAGGTAGCAGACGTCGTACGCCTGAGGTCGTGAGAGGGCGCCGACGGAGGTCGTGAGGAATACCAGAGGTCGAGGAGGAAGTGAACCGAGGTCGAGCGAGCGGCGTCATCGGAGGAGTGAAGTCCGCCCTCCGGAGTCGTCGGAGACCGAGGTAGAGGAGCACCGGAGGTCGGGAGTGAGGATCGCACTCCGGAGTCGCCCGGAACCTGAGAGGAGGAGCACCGGAGGTCGGGGGTGAGGATCGCACCCCGGAGTCGCCGGAAGTTGACATCGAGGCCAGGCCGGCCGACGTCATCGGAGCCGAGAGCGCCATCGGACCGGAGCCGCCCGAAGTCGACATCGAGTAAGAGACTGCCGACGCCGTCGAATCGGAGGTCGAGATCGAACCGAGGCCACCGACATCGGACCGGAACCGCCTACCGGCGTCGTCAAAGAACTGACATTGTGCCGAGGCCGCCGAGACCGAACCGGAACCGCCTCACGGCGTCGACACGACTCCAGCGGCGTCGGAACATCAGAAAAAGGGCAGTAAGTGGAGTAGAGGGCGCCTAAGGCCCTGTGGAGACCTGAGAGACTGCTCTAAGGGGCTAGGGAGGTGCTGAAACCAACCTGACTGTGCCAGGGGTGAACTGGGACTAACCTAGAGAGGTTGTGTGGAGAGAGAAAGCCAGGGCACTGGTATTCCCCCCTTGATCTACCTCAGTTTAGGCCTCAGCCTTGTCCCAGCCAGGGAGTAGCCCCCCTCAAGCCTTCCACAACCCTACAAGCTGTGCCTGGGCCAAATCAGCACTTAGAAATTGAAGTCATCTGATTACATGAGTGTTGCTGTATACTTTTAATAATTTATTGGGGGGCACTGTATTTATTGAGTTTTTACCTATTTATTGCTTCACTATATTTATAGGTCCACAGGACTTGATGGTGTACAATATTTATTGGTCCAGTATTTATTGCCTCAAAATATTTAATTGCCTGTATTACCTGCACTGATATTTATGTCCCTTGTATTTATGATCATCCCTATTTATTGAATTTTCAGATAATATTTATTTGACCTGCTCTATTTAAAATGTGTATATTGTGATTGACCTATTTATTTTCCCAATCAGCAACTAAGAGAAAAAGATAAAGAAACATATTTTCATAATTTTTACGGTGTAGAGTCGTTTTTGGAACGGATGCACGCATGGTTATTGTATGGGTATATTGTACGCTTAGCACGGTGCCTGATTCCTGACCACTCGAGCCAAGCTACCACAGTGTGTTCGGGGAGTCCACCACCACCCTGCGGAGTGGGAGTGGGCTGTTTCCAACATAAATTGGTGTTCAGCGGTGGGATCGAGCTGTGCCTACATATACTCAACAATAACTGTGGGTAGTCCATAGGCCTACACCGGGAGTTTTCTCAAAGCGGCCTTCCTAATTGTGGGATTTTGTTTTTTCCAAATTTACTCTGGTGGTGGGAGGAGGTATTATTAAAGGTACCCCCCTGCATTGTTACTGCACAAAACCTGTCCTCTAACCTGAGTGGGCAAGATGGAGTTTGTACTGGAAGACTTAGAAACGTACACTGTGGCCCAACTCAGGGAGTTTTGCCAGCGGGAGGGGGTGTACTGCCCCCCAGGAGCAAAGAAGGGTGCACTCCAAACCAGCTTAAGGGCTTGGGGGGAGGCACGCCGAGAAAGCAAGGCTGAGGAGGAAGACAGGGATGGAGAGCCTGACCCCGAGGGGGCTGAGATGTACCAACCTGAGGTGGGGAACCTGTCAGCAGGGCCCAGGACACTTTCTAGGAAGGGCAGCACTGTCTCTAGTGGGGGCTTATCCGAAGTGGAGTTAGCAGATCGGAGGGAGAAAAGACAGCTCACATGGGACTTAGCAAAGCTGGAGAAGGAGAAGGAGGAACAGAGGATGGCTCATGAGACGGAGAAACAGAAGATGGCTCATGAGATAAGACTGAAAGAGATAGAGCTTCAGATCCTAAGAATTGGGGCACCAACTGTTCCTAATGGTGGCAGCAAAGACCAAGAAATCACCAGGGAATCCAAACCTTACCTGCCAAAGGACATAGTAGCTAGCTATGGGGCGGGTGACGACATCGCCAAGTGGCTAGCAGCCTATGAGGTCTCGTTGAGGGCCCATGGGGTTCCAGTGAAGTATTGGGGAGGAGGATTGTATAAGTACATGCCTCCCGCTGGTAGGGATGCTTTATTGGCCCTCGAAGAGGATGAGCAGACCCACTACCCCACCATGAAACTGGCGCTCATCAGAAAGTTTGGACTAACACCTGAAAAGTACAGACAGAAGTTCAGGGGTAGTCACAAACTGGGCACACAGAATTGGGTGGACTTCCTGGACTATGCAAAGAAGGCAATGGAAGGTTGGATTCAGGGCAGTGAAGTGAGGAACTACGAGGGGTTGTTTGACCTAGTACTGAAGGAACACCTGCTCGAGAAATGTTTCCCTGAACTGCGGCAACACCTGGTGGATAGCAAGCTGACCAGTCCCCGGAAGCTTGCTGAGGAGGCGGACATTTGGGCTAGTACCCGGGTGTCCACAAGGGGGACTGGAGGGGATACTCAAAAGGCCGGACAGGGCGCCCCCCAGAAGAAAGAGGGAGGGGAAAAGAAAAAGGAGTTCTCCAAAGGCCCCCAAAATAACTTCCAAGGGAAGGGAACAGGATTCACCTCTAAGGCTAACCCACCCAGAAACCCTAATCCTGGCCAGAGTCAGCAGCCAAGGGTTGTCCATTGCTACGAGTGCGGTGGCGTTGGACACTATAAAGGAGACCCGAAGTGTCAGAAACGATCACCCCCTCCCACGGGAGGAAAGACCCCCGGAGTAGCTAGTGTAGTGCTCGGGGAGGAGATGCCCTTAACTAAGGGAAGGGAGTGGGCGGGTGTCACTTTAGTGTCCCTGGGAGAACGGGAGATGGTTCCCAAGATCCAGGTGCCCGCAAATACCGCAAAGTATGGGCAGTGGATCACCATCAACGGCCAAAGAGGGGAGGCTCTGAGAGACACAGGAGCCAGTATGACTATGGTGCGTAGCCAGCTGGTGTCTCCAGAGCAGGTAATTCCCGATGTACTCCACCCAGCCGCGATGGCTGACGGCAGAACAGGCCACTATCCCGTGGCCGAGGTTCCCTTTGAATGGGGGGGGGTTGCAGGTTCACTTCGAGTTGCCGTAAGCCCTGCCGTGCCAGTCGATTGTCTGCTGGGAAATGACATGGAGCACAACGCTTGGAAGGAGGTGGAATACCGGACTCACACCGAGATGCTGGGTACACCTGACTGGGCCTGTGTTAGCACAAGGTCCGCGACTACCCGAAGAGGGAGTTCATTCCGGCTGGAGCCTGGAACAAAGGCCCAGCCAGCTGCCAGTCAAGGGAAGAACCGAGGACAGGAGGAGCCTGCCTCGGCGTCTCCACCCCGTAGGACGGATAGGCCACCGGAGGTGGTGGACCAGGAGTCTGCGGAGGGGGACGTTACCAACCTGGAGGACCTACCCATCCCGGCCGAGTGGCACGTGGAGGGAGGCCCGTCCAGGGAGGAATTCTGCCAGGGGCAGAGGGAATGCCCTACCCTTGAGGGGCTGAGGCGACAGGCCGAAGCCCAGGCAGCAGGGAACGTTGAAGGGAACTACAGTGTTTACTGGGAGGATGGCCTCCTCTACAGTGAACCCAAGGCACCCCTACATGGATCGTCACGAGCCTTGGTAGTCCCTCAACGTTATCGAGCCTTCCTTCTGGAGTTGGCTCACGAGATACCATTGGCAGGACACCTGGGGCAAGACAAGACCTTCGCCCGTCTTGTCCCACACTTTTATTGGCCTCAGATGAAAGTGTCGTCCGATACCTACTGCCGGACATGTGTGTCTTGCCAAGCCAGTGGGAAAACAGGGGTGAAGCTGAAAGCTCCCCTGGAACCACTTCCTGTCGTTAGCACCCCCTTTGAAAGGGTGGGCATCGACATTGTGGGTCCATTAGATCCACCAACTACAGCTGGTCACAGGTTTATCCTGGTTCTGGTGGATCATGCCACACGGTACCCAGAGGCAATACCTCTGAGGACCATAACAGCACCTGTTGTGGCTAGGGCCCTGATGGGAATCTTTACCCGAGTGGGTTTTCCCAAGGAAGTTGTGTCCGACAGGGGGACCAACTTCATGTCAGCATATATGCGGGCAATGTGGAAGGAGTGTGGAGTGACCTACCGGTTCACAACTCCTTACCACCCCCAGACCAATGGTCTGGTGGAAAGGTTTAACAAAACCTTAAAAGGCATGATCAGAAGTCTGCCTGAAAGCCTGCGGAGGAAATGGGACGTCCTCCTACCCTGTTTACTCTTTTCATACAGGGAAGTGCCACAGAAGGGAGTGGGCTTCAGCCCCTTCGAGCTTCTGTATGGGCACCCTGTACGTGGACCTCTTAACCTGGTGAGAGACGGATGGGAAAGAACTCCCAGAAAGCTCCCCCAGGATGTGGTGAGCTACATGCTGGCCTTCCGGAGCCAAATGGCTAAGTTGTGGAAGCAAGCTTCTGACAACTTGGAAGCCAGCCAAGCAGTGATGAAGGCGTGGTATGACCACAATGCTCACCCGGTGGAGTTGGAGCCTGGCCAGAAGGTGTGGGTGATCGAACCCGGAGAGCTTAGCGCCCTCCAGGATCGCTGGTCAGGACCCTTTGAGGTGTTGGAGAAGAAGGGTAAGGCTACCTACTTGGTGGACCTGAAGACCCCTCGTCAGCCCCTGCGGGTGCTGCATGCCAACCGCCTCAAACCCCACCACGAGAGGCCCGAAGTCATCTTGATGATGGTGACTGACGGAGGAGAGGACGTGGAAAGCGAGCCTCTCCCTGATCTGTTTGCGTCTCAAGAAAAGGATGGGTCGGTGGAGGGAGTGATTCTCTCCCCATCTCTAACTCCTGAACAGCAGGAGGACTGTCGCCAGGTCCTGGGGCAGTACTCTTCGTTGTTCTCCCTTGTCCCGGGTAGGACTCACCTGTGCGTCCATGACGTGGACACAGGAGACAGCCCACCTGTGAAGTCCAAGATCTACCGGATGTCAGACAAGGTGAAGGCCAGCATTCATAGTGAGGTCACTAAGATGCTGGAGCTAGGAGTGATTGAACCTTCTAGCAGCCCCTGGTCCAGTCCGGTGGTGTTAGTACCAAAAGCTGCACCACCGGGTGCCCAACCAGAACTGAGGTTCTGTGTGGACTACCGGGGACTGAATTCAGTGACAAAAACTGATGCTCATCCGATCCCTAGGGCGGATGAATTAATTGACCGGCTGGGAGCTGCCCAATATCTAAGTACCTTTGACCTTACTTCGGGGTACTGGCAGATCTCTTTGACTGATGGAGCAAGGGAAAGGTCAGCCTTCTCCACGCCCAATGGCCACTACCAGTTCTGTGTGATGCCCTTTGGGCTCAAGAACGCACCTGCCACGTTTCAGCGCCTGGTAAACCAGATCCTCACCGGGATGGAGAGTTTCTCTGCTGCTTATCTGGATGACATAGCCGTCTTCAGTAACAGCTGGGAGGATCACTTGCGTCACCTGCAAGCTGTTCTCCAGGCCCTGAGACAAGCTGGATTGACGATCAAGGCCAGCAAGTGCCAGATCGGGCAGGGGTCGGTAGTGTACCTTGGACACTTGGTGGGTAGGGGAACGGTGCAACCCCTCCAGGCGAAGATCGAGGCCATCATGGCCTGGGAACCCCCCAAGACACAGACTGAGGTCCGAGCATTTTTGGGCCTCACGGGATATTACCGCCGCTTCGTGAAGGGGTACGGTACCATCGTAGCCCCCCTCACGGAGCTCACGTCCAAGAAACAACCTCGACGGGTAGTCTGGACGGAGGCTTGTCAGCAAGCCTTTGAGAAATTGAAGAAAGCCATGTGCGAGGCCCCGGTCTTAAGGGCCCCAGACTTTTCCAAGAAGTTCATTGTCCAGACAGATGCATCAGAACATGGCATTGGGGCAGTGTTATCGCAACTCAACGAAGAGGGTCTGGATCAACCCGTGGTCTTCCTATCCCGGAGACTACTTCCCAGGGAACAGAAGTGGAGTGCAATAGAGTGTGAAGCCTTTGCAGTGGTATGGGCTCTGAAGAAGTTGCGGCCATACCTGTTTGGCTCGCACTTCCTGGTTCAGACCGACCACAGACCCCTTCGTTGGCTGATGCAAATGAAGGGGGAGAATCCCAAGTTGTTGAGGTGGTCTATTTCCCTACAGGGAATGGACTTTCAGGTGGAACATCGGCCTGGAGTGGACCACGCCAATGCAGACGGTCTCTCAAGGTATTTCCGCCTTAGTGATGAGAACTCCCAAGGGGTTGGGTAGCTCTCCCCACTTTCAGCTGGGGGGGACGCGTGTTAGACCTGTCAGCCCTTTGGGTGATCCCTCCTCATCATTATTTATTTTGTCCCACTTTTGCCTCAAACCCTGTTTGAATTTTTCCTTTTTGGGAACCACCAGACTTTTTCGTGTTGCTACAGATTCAGGGAGCCATTTTAGCTACCCCTGAAACTTCTGTCTGAGGGCCTGAAGCACAAAATGGTGGCCACCTGTGACATCACCAGCATCCACTGGAACCTACCAGCACCTTCCAGAACATTCCAGAACTC
Source organism: Triturus cristatus (assembly GCF_964204655.1). Taxonomy (NCBI): domain Eukaryota; kingdom Metazoa; phylum Chordata; class Amphibia; order Caudata; family Salamandridae; genus Triturus; species Triturus cristatus. The sequence goes on along the minus strand of NC_140595.1, from coordinate 207,570,766 downwards.
TGTGACAGTTGGAGGCGGTTTAGAATGTTGGGAGGTTAAGACAGAGTGTTGGCAGTTGGAGCTGGCAGTTGGCACCTGACTGGTGAAGAGAGAGGAGCACAACAGTGAAGGAGGAAGGAGTGAAGCAGCAGGGGTGGAAACTTGTGCCTGGAGTGGGGTCCATAAACCCACCCTTGATACTTGTCCCTACTGATGGATCCCAGCCTGTAGCCCTGTGTGGGAAGAAGCCAGAAAAACTCATCCTAAGGACCTGGACAGCAGGAACAGGCCTTAGAAACAGAAAGCAGCAAGATCCTGACCTGAAAACTGGTTTCCCTGGAGCCCGGCGTCGAGTAGCCTGAGACCTGGAGCCCGAGGTGGAGAAGCGGCGCTGACTGAGGTAGCAGACGTCGTACCCGGAGCCGCCTGAGGTCGTGAGAGGGCGCCGACGGAGGTCGTGAGGAATACCAGAGGTCGAGGAGGAAGTGAACCGAGGTCGAGCGAGCGGCGTCATCGGAGGAGTGAAGTCCGCCCTCCGGAGTCGTCGGAGACCGAGGTAGAGGAGCACCGGAGGTCGGGAGTGAGGATCGCACTCCGGAGTCGCCCGGAACCTGAGAGGAGGAGCACCGGAGGTCGGGGGTGAGGATCGCACCCCGGAGTCGCCGGAAGTTGACATCGAGGCCAGGCCGGCCGACGTCATCGGAGCCGAGAGCGCCATCGGACCGGAGCCGCCCGAAGTCGACATCGAGTAAGAGACTGCCGACGCCGTCGAATCGGAGGTCGAGATCGAACCGAGGCCACCGACATCGGACCGGAACCGCCTACCGGCGTCGTCAAAGAACTGACATTGTGCCGAGGCCGCCGAGACCGAACCGGAACCGCCTCACGGCGTCGACACGACTCCAGCGGCGTCGGAACATCAGAAAAAGGGCAGTAAGTGGAGTAGAGGGCGCCTAAGGCCCTGTGGAGACCTGAGAGACTGCTCTAAGGGGCTAGGGAGGTGCTGAAACCAACCTGACTGTGCCAGGGGTGAACTGGGACTAACCTAGAGAGGTTGTGTGGAGAGAGAAAGCCAGGGCACTGGTATTCCCCCCTTGATCTACCTCAGTTTAGGCCTCAGCCTTGTCCCAGCCAGGGAGTAGCCCCCCTCAAGCCTTCCACAACCCTACAAGCTGTGCCTGGGCCAAATCAGCCCTTAGAAATTGAAGTCATCTGATTACATGAGTGTTGCTGTATACTTTTAATAATTTATTGGGGGGCACTGAATTTATTGAGTTTTTACCTATTTATTGCTTCACTATATTTATAGGTCCACAGGACTTGATGGTGTACAATATTTATTGGTCCAGTATTTATTGCCTCAAAATATTTAATTGCCTGTATTACCTGCACTGATATTTATGTCCCTTGTATTTATGATCATCCCTATTTATTGAATTTTCAGATAATATTTATTTGACCTGCTCTATTTAAAATTTGTATATTGTGATTGACCTATTTATTTTCCCAATCAGCAACTAAGAGAAAAAGATAAAGAAACATATTTTCATAATTTTTACGGTGTAGAGTCGTTTTTGGAACGGATGCACGCATGGTTATTGTATGGGTATATTGTACGCTTAGCACGGTGCCTGATTCCTGACCACTCGAGCCAAGCTACCACAGTGTGTTCGGGGAGTCCACCACCACCCTGCGGAGTGGGAGTGGGCTGTTTCCAACAAAGACTATCCGAGGTTTCTAGATGTTTTAGCCCTGGGATTTCTGCTGTCAGTTTTAAAATGTTCCCCCTATTAAGGATGTCATGCCGACCCTGCAAATTGTATTCTGGTGTTAGAATTATTTGTTGCGTTGCATTTGTAAATGGAGGAGAATTTATCCAGTTCAAGTGTGATTGTTTAGTGCGTTCCAACAGGTTTAGCTTCTTGTGGGTTTCATCAATAACCTGTGTTTTAATTGAGGGGTTGTACTGTCCATTATAATGTTGACTGATAGCCTACCATCTTGTGGGTAGGTGGAGGGCTAGTCCGCCTGTGAATTCTCTGTCTGGTCGCATATTACTTTCCCTTCTAGTCTTTGAAACTCAGTCTTCTGGGCACTGTGTTTTGGGGCTTTTGTTGGTAGAGCTTGTTGGCTGTGTCCGACTTCCGATGTGTCGTTTATTCTGTTCAAAGTAGTGTCCCACTTGTTGCTTATTACTTTTTCTTCCATAATGCTAGTCCTGTTCCCTGGTTAATAGGCATTGTTATCCCTAATTGGTGGGCTTTGCTGTATAGCTCTCGTCACTTTTGCGTTTTTTTTCCCCATTTGTGTTGGGTTGTTGATGTTAACAGTGTTCCATTGGAGGTTTCCTCTCCGGCTAATGTTTTTCTTGTGTCTTTCACAACCATTTGGGTGGCTTCTTCAACTATGTCAAATTTTGTTAAGCTAACCGAGATATCTATGGACAGGGATTGTAGTCCAGAACCTTTATTGGAGCTTGACTCTTCCAGTATGTCGACCTCCTCCCTTGCTCTGGATGCTGAATTGGTACTTGTGAGATTCTTAGATAAGCCTTATTCACCCTTGCTATCTTGTGTTGTTCCAAATATAGGGTATACTCTGGCTGGTTTTGTTTCTTGCTTTTCTTTCATGTTTTTTTTTGTCTTCTCATTTGGCTACCCATTTTGGGCTCATCCGTACTTGCTCTTTCTGTTGGAGGCTGCTGGACCTTTTCCGAATTTGCCCTTATTGTTTCCTGCTTATTTGAGGCTCACTCACTTCCCCAATGGGCTGGCACAGGTCAACAGATTTCTCTTCTTGCTTTGTGTTATATTTGATATTTTCTTACGGTCAACAGCCAGTGGAAGAGTTATTAGCCAGTTTGACTTTTCTGATGGTTATTATCTTCTCAAATATTGTTGGTAAGGCGCTTAATTTGTCAATTATTGGGCTACATGCACAGGACGCTTGCAGTGGTGAGTGGATCGATTGGGCTCTTATTATTAGATCTGTTAGTCTTTCCAGCTTGGTGTTAAAGCCTGAAGTATAGGTAGCTATTATATTCATTAGATCTATTTGGATATCCAGTTGGTCGGATTGCATTGTAAGTGCCTCTGTTGAGGATTGTAAGGTATGTAGTAATGAGATGTAGAGCAAAGACTGGCAGGCCCAGTTCATCACTCGGATGCCCTTGTGCCATTTTCAGACCAGTACTTATTTGACCGCTTTGGTCGATGTTTTGCAGAGTATTTGAGTACGGTTGAGTGAAGTAAAAAGAGGTATCAAAAGAAATTCGGGCGAGCTTATCGTTGTTTCAGGGACGTTTATCAAGTATCGCCATATTGTTTTCTGTTGTCATGTTGAGATCTTTTTTTCTTTAACCCTTTAGCTTCCCTCGCCTGATTAACAGTTTTTACTTCATTGGCCTATAAGAGATCCTCTTTGGTTGAGAGGGTAATTGTTCTCAACCTGGAACTTTCAGGTCGTCCTGAAGTGCCTGTGCAGCAGCTTTTATTCCTTGGGTTCTTTCCTGTTTTGTGGTGACTCTAGGTGTGGAGTGTGAAAGCTTTACCTCACCCATGTGTGTGTTCATTTTTGGAAGGTTTGTGTTTGTTTTATTATCTCTATTGCTTAGGTTGTTTCCATGTAGTCTATGTTGGGGTGAGATGCCTGTCTCACTCCTCTTGCTCATCTCAGTGTTACCTCTGTTGCTTACTGTGGAGGCAGGATTTGTAAGTTCTATGGCATGGATCTGGGTCTTTTTAGTTATGGTTTTTGAGTTTGGATTGTGTCTACTTTGTTAGACCCTTCCTTAGTGGGTAGGACATCTGATAAGTCTGAGTCTTGATCACGGTCATACACAAGGTCGTATAATGCTTCTATTTGTTTCTCTTGTTGAGTTAGACTCTGTGTTATTTTCTGAGGGGTCTGTGGTGTCAAAAGGCCCGTTACGCCTCAGGGCATTGAGTAGATTGCGGCTTCTGGGTCTTTGAAAAAGGTATATATATTTTTTTTAACAAACTTTATTAAGCTTTTCCATGGGAAGGTACATCGTTTTACCAATTGCAGTGATTACATTAGTTATCTATAAGGCATAGGATACCATATAGGCATTTTGTGCAATCTGGAACATAGGTTACGATACATTCCGATAATGTCTCCAGACAGCTAGGAAGGTCACCAGTCCAGTACATCGTTGTGTACTACATTCCCAGCCGTCAAGATATTGTATTCGAGGGGAGCGGTGTCCGCTCAACTGTCCCGCTTGAAAAAGGTATATTTGGAGCTTTTATTCGCTTTAATTTCTTGAGTCCACTTTACCAAACAGGGTTAGAATCAGCGATTTCAGGGTGTTCCTTTGGGTATCTTCGCGATTCACTTATTTTAGTTATCTTGCTCATATTTGATTTTTCTGATGCCCGCTTCTAGTAAGGATTCTTCTGCCTCAGTAACTGCCTGATTTTTCCTGATCTAATTTCTTTTTTTGGCACCTCTTGAAGTGGACCCAACATATTTTGCAGTTTGTCATTTCTAGCGTCTTCTAATGTTTCAGCTTGCACTTGTTGTTCGTGTGTTCCTTGTTGAAGCTTTGCTAGTCGCTGAGGCTCGAGGTGGAACAGGGGTGGTGGATTAGAGAGGGGATTACCGGGTGCGCCCAAAAACTGCACACGGAACTAGCTGGGCCGCTTCCATGGGCTACCCGAGGCACACACTCTGCTGCAGCTGAGTGCAGCCGCTTCATTCTCTCCTTGGATTGTCTACCCCAATGGCCCCTTCTACTGCCACACCGCCAACATGCCCAGTCTTTCCTTGGGGGGGGTTGATTGGTCCTGGATTCCCGGCTCTCTGGGCTTCGACCTAACAGGCCTCCCGGGCTCCTACAGCCCAACCGGCCTAGCGAAGGCATGGGGGGGGGGGGGGTGGAGGGCACAGCACCCAGCACCTCTGCTGCACACGGGCGAAAAACACCCGATCAGGACACTTGCCCCTGCACCGCCCTCTGCACTCCTATGCTCTTGGGCTGCTGAACCGGGACCAGGCAAAGGGTGAGAGCGCAGGAGGGAACCTAGCCAGCCTGGGCTTTTGGGCAGGGGCTGCTGAAGTCAGTGAGGAAGTCAGCCAGTTGGGGGGGGCGGAACAAGGCTAGCTCTGGTCTGGGGACCTTCTCTGGATCCCAAACCTGAGCATTGACCAGAGCACAGAGCCTGGAGAAACACCTCCTCTGACAGGCTCAAGTGATCCTCCACTGCTCGAGCACTGTGTCACGACATCACTTCCACCAAAGCGCATGTCTAGAACAGCCCAGATGAAAGGAAGCATTTGAGAAGGGGCAAGGTGTGACTTCAGCACATTGATAGTGAACCCCAGCGAATGCAGGAGGTCCCCCGTAGAATGGAGGTGGGAACGACTATCAGGGGCAGGCCGACTTCAACAGCCCATCGTCTAGATAGGGGAAGACTGGCACTCCTGATCCCTGCAGATGAGCTGCAAGAACTGCCATCCCTTTAGTGAACAGCCGAGGGGTGCTGAAAAGGCCAAAGCGGAGCGCGTGAATGAAAGTGCACGTAACCTACCGTGAACCACAGGTAATATCTGTTGGCAGGCAGGACGAGTATGTGGAAGTATGTGTTCTGCAAGTCCAGTGCTACCATCCAGTCTCATGGGTCCAGGGCAGACAAAACTTGTGCGAGCATGAACATTCTGAATTTCTCCTTTTTCATGAAGAAATTGAGAGGGGGCAGGTCTATGATAGGACCAAAGCCCCTGTCCTTCTGGGATACCAGAAAGTAGAGGGAACAACAACCACGATCTACTTCTAAAGCTCTCTTGGCCAAGAAAGCGCCACTTCCTGCTGAAATAAGGAGAGATCGTCCTCCGTCAGCCTGTGGGTTCAAAAACTACGAGGTGATGGATGGAATGCTTGAATAATTCTCAGCCACAGGCAATGCTCAGGCCAAATCCCAATCCATTGTTATTTCTTTTGCCCACCTGCAACCCCACTTTGGACCCAGACATATGCAAATCAGTCTTTACCCTGCTTCCCATGGAACAGTCAAGCCTGATCTGCCTGGATATATCCTCCCTGGACCGGAAACAAGCATCCTGGGACCGGTTCTGGGGCATCACCCCATCATCAGCCAGTATAGCTTGAATCCAGGGGCACAGTGAGACTGGGACCCATGTCTGGGAATACCATTGGCCACTTAGGGTGACAAAAGCAAAAAGGACAAGGTGATGGATGGAATGCTTGAATTAATCTCAGCCACTGGCAATCGCCTGAGCTGCATCCCAATCCATCGATTTTTTTGCCCATCATGCCACCCCAGTTTGGACCCAGCCATATGCAAATCACTCTGCCCATGTGGACTACTGGCTATAGATTAGTTGATGATCCACACTTCTTAAGAGTTTCTTATTCACTATATTTATCCATACACAATGTCTAGAGGTACACGACCCCAATATAAACAAAGATCTGCTAAAAAGAAGCACATGTTTGTGAGCTCTTGCCTTTCACCTTTGTATAACTATATCCAGCTAGTTACCTCTGCCATTAAAGAGCTGCTGTAATGCTTCTCTTTAAGAGGTGACACTTGTAGTGATTTTACCCATGCTGAGAAATTACCTGAAAGGGAAGGTTAGGCAGTGAAGGAAAATAGTCTGAAGGAGGTTACAGGGCAGAGATCTAAGTGAGAGACAGAGGTTTAAAGAAAAGGCAGGAGAGTCAGACATGCACAGAGGGCACTTGGAGATGGAGAACAAGCATAGAGGGGAGAGAGAAGTATAGGAAGGACATGTCATGAGAGGCACATGCGGAAGAGCGATGCTTGTACACAAAGGACATAGCAAACGTTGGGTACATTCAAAGGATGTTCCAGTGGACAGCAACAAGCTAAACAGAGGGTGTGCTCACAAGCATAGGGAATAAATACCCCATTGATGAAGGTTGAAAGTAGAGTAGGTTAAGTATTAAAAAGATGAAAAAGCAATACAAATGGGCTGAGATACTGCATGACAGGGTAAGTAGAAAGACAAAGGTTAGGGAAAACAATATGTTTGGAGAAGAGAGTGAATGTAGATCATATTAGTGCAACACAGTTGCTGGCAAAGCATAGTGACGGATGTCTGGCAAAGAGAGAAGTCAAGCACAGATAAAGGTTGTGCTTATAATCAGACTGGGCTTAGACGCCAATGAAGTATATAGAGGGGCCGGGCTTAGGGAGCTAGGGTGAGCACTTTAACAGGTCTAGGAGAGTGTGGGAGCTCAGAGAAGTTGAGCATAAAGAAAAGCAGAGCATAGGGAGAGGCCAAGGTAGTGTAAAAAGGTCAAGTGAGGTTCAGTAAAAAGAGAGGTTGTCATGTTCAGTAAAACCCAATTTGTGGCATGATTATTTGTCTTTTCTTGAGGAAATATGCCTTAGAGTAACATGATCAGCCTTCAGACCTGCAGCTTAGTCTCCTGCACATTCTCTCCCGTCAGGTCCAGGCACTGTAGCTCTCTCCTCAAGTAGTTTTCCAATTGCTCCAAGAAGCGTGGCTTTGATATACTGGTGGCAGGCCGATAATTACTAAAGCAAAAAAAAGAGGAACATACACAAGTGATCATGTACTAAAAATAAGGTAAAATTACACTAGTATCTTAGTGAATTATGTCTATTTTGTATATTCTGTGTATGAGTGTGTGTGTGTGTGTGTGTGTGTGTGTGTGTATATATATCTCTCACTGAAAAAAAACAAAGGTTATAGGGCCGTTATAGTTAGGCTTACATGTCACTCGTACAAAACCAGTGAAATTCAGCAGTTATAGTTACTTGAGCCAACTATAACTTACGCCCACGCAATGCACTGCTCATCGCCTCACATACTACATCACTCATGACATGCTCAGTGATATCACTGATGGCATCATCCACAGAACCACTCACACCCCTATACACAACCCCCCCCCCCCCCCACACATATATATATATATATATATATATATATATATATATATATATATATATATTACCTACTGGCGGTCGCCAGTAGGTAGTTATAGTTAGGACCACGTTTCCATAGGAAATCCGCAACATTCTATTTTGAATAACTTTGGCGCCGGTCGACGAATCCTCGCGAATTTTTCAAAATAGGTGGGGCGCTACGCTCCGCTCCTACCCTGAAAATCTCGGGGGGATTCGTCAAGCGGGGGCTGAGATAAAAGGGGGGTCCCAAAACGCGTTTTTCCCATGCATTTTTCCATAGGACCTTTAGACAGGGCTACAGCCCGAACGGCTGAACAGAATTTAATGAAATTTGGCAGAGAGGTAGTCCCCAGGTCAAGGAAGTGCCTTTTGTAGGTTTGGTGTAAATCTGTTCAGTAGATTCTGAGAAAATAGCCTTTAAATCAATATATATATCTGTGGCAGCTTACGGTGCGCTTACCGTGCGCTTACCGTAAGCTTACCGTACGCGTACGGTGGCGTGCGCGAGCGCGATTCTGATTGGCTCTTAGATCTTAGTAAACATTCGAGTCGGTCGAAACCAGGAAGCGGCGGCCGCCATTTTCTCTCTCGCTTCCTGAGTTGGGCAGCAAAAACGTACCCCAAATATATGTAAAGAGGCAGTTTCATGAGATCCTAACCACCCAGCATTGATACAGGGGTCCCCAAACCACCCCCAAGCCCAAAAAAAAAAAAATTTTTTTTTTCGGAAAATCGCCGAGTACGCTTACCGTACGCGCACGGTAAAAAATTATAAAAAAAAAAAAAACTATCGACATTCTCCCCACCCCGTGTGCAAATGGTGCCCGAAGAATACATTTCACAAAGATGCGCAAAATATGTCCCCCATGTGCGCACGGTGCGCGAAGCGCATCGTGCGTACATGGCCCATCCCGCTTAACGTGGGCACACGGTGCGCGCAGCGCACCGCGTGACCACTGTGCGTGCACGGCACTAACTGCGTAAAGTGGGCGCGCGGTGCGCGAAGTGCACCGTGCGCTCACTGTGCGCGCACGGTGCGCTTCGCGCACCGTGCGCGCACGGAACGAACTGCGTTAACTGGGCGCGCACGCCACGAATGGTGTAAAGTAACTTAGCATTTAAAAAACCTTGCAAATTCACTGAAAAAACCATAGGTTTCACACATGTTATAGTTAGCTGGACATTTTACTGATAAAAAACCAATGAAATTCCCCCGTTATAGTTACTGCAGGCAACTATAACTCACGCGACCGCAATCTTCTGCTGATGACATATGTGTCTTTATGAAAAAAAAATATTTGTAATATATGTAAAGCTAAAATTTAATGGAAGAAGACATGGGCAAATAAGTGTCTAAATACAGTATTAGCATCAGCAGAGGATTGCGGTCGCGTGAGTTATAGTTGCCTGCAGTAACTATAACGGGGGAATTTCATTGGTTTTTTTATCAGTAAAATGTCCAGCTAACTATAACATGTGTGAAACCTATGGTTTTTTCAGTGAATATATATATATGTATGTATGTATGTATGTATGTTTGCATGTTACCAGCGGTGGTCGCCACTGGGTATTTATAGTTAAGTTTGTGTTTCCATAGAAAAAGCATTTTTTGGTTTGCTTGTAGGTTTGGCACCTTTTGAAGAATTTTTGGGGAATCTTTCACAAAAAACTCTTATCCACCTAAGCTCTTTCCTTGAAAGTTTTGAGGTGATCTATCATGTGGGGACTGAGAAAAAGGAGGGGGGTCCTAAATCGCATTTTCCCCATTTGTTTTTCTATAGAAAAAATAAACCGCGATAATGCAGAATCTGTTGAACTGAATTACACTAAATTTGGCAGAAAGTTAAATCTTGGTCCAGAAAATGTGATTTTTGGTGTGATTTCATTCAGTAGTTTTTGACACATTAAGATTCCAAAACGTTGTATATTTCATGTTGTGGAGGATCCGCGAGCTCAACCACACGTTGGGATTGGCTGTCCACAAGACGCAAGAAAGAATTGAGGCCACTAACTTAGGACTCAGGGCCTCGGTTCCAGAGTTCTAAAAAAATATAACCAAATAAGATACTAAAGGGCCAGAATATAGCCACCCAGACCCCCTGGGCCTTGTGATGCTCAACATGACCCCTCTGGGGATTCGCTCTGGATCCCCAGCATCGGGATGGATCAAACTGAACCCAAATATTTTTTTTTTTCTTTTCTAAAAGGGATTGTGTGCCTTTGGGAGGCTGATCGTCTGCAGGCCAGTACCTGTGCCCAAACACACGTCATGCACAGCTGTGCACAGCGGGGGTTTGGTGTCCAACTGCACACACCGCGCACAGTGATAAACATCTTACTTTACGCTAAAAACATCACAGACATTCACTGAAAAATATCACAGGTTAGAGTGATGTTATATTTAGGAATTGTAATAATTACTTTATGATACATTTTTTTTTTTAATTAACTGAAAAACAAAGGTTAAAGGAATGTTATAGTTAGGTGAAAATGTATGTTAAAACATACTGTTTTAAATTAACAAAACCACAGAAATTTACCAGTTATAGTTATCTCAAGTAATTATAACTAGTGCCCTAAAGTAACTATAATTAGCACCTTCGCCATGCACTGCTAGTTACCTCACAAATTACGTCACTGTACATGGGGGGGCGCGAGTTTTAGTTACTTTAGGGCACGGAGTTACCACAATATCATCACCTACAGGATCCACACACCTATCAATAACAACACTTTGGAAACAACAAAAATCAACAACAACAAACAGTCATACAGACAATGGAAAAGACTAGACATTCAACAGCTCCACACCTACCTTGAAAAAACTACAACTACAACTGGATCGCCACTGCACTGGACATATAGAAACACAAAATCCACATCCAAGGTTAACCACAAAAAGTCTACATAAGAGCAAGGCTGTCTGTTTGTGGACAGCTCGGATTTTTTAATACCGGATTGCGGAGTTGTTGTATATTCACCTGCACACCTTGATCTGGACATGGGTCGAATGGCACAATGGTATTTGCGAGTGTAGGAAGCTGACTCTGTATATGGGACACCACTAGGTGCTTATACCATGCACAGAGTTCAGAGATTTCCCCAGAAGTATACAGGGCTCAAAACAAACTCAAAGTGCTCTACTTGGGGTAGAGTGGGTGAGCAGCCTTAGGCCTAACACAGAGAAGTGTAAGACATGTGTTGTATATACAATGGCCAATAAAAGGCACACTACTCAAAAAAGAGATCCACACCAATTTAATAAAAATAAGCTTTGCTCAAGATTTATTTTAAGACCAAGATCTTTGCTAAAAAGGTAAGTAAATTTCTAAATAGGAATTATTTTCAAGTTCAAAAGTGCAATTTTGAGTCTTTGCAATGTTAACCTATGGAGGAAAACAATAATGTGGTTTTGAAGGTAAGTCTACCACTTACAGTTCCAGTCTTCATGTTGCAGAGTCAGCAGAGGGCAAGGCTCAGGTAAGCACGAACATTGCACCACCAGTGGCACAGGAGTGGCCAGGTGCAGAGGTCACATTTGAAGATCGGGCACAATGTTACCCAATGTAGAATGGGAGTGCTTGAAGAAATGCTGCTTGCAGTGGCATAACACAGGCCCCCGCAGCCCCCGTGGTGCCCCGAGCTGCAGGGGGGCAGCCAGGGGGCTCCCTCAGCACAGTACTCTCCTCCAAAAGCTCCTGATAAAATCCGGAGCGGGGGCCCCTCCCTGTATCTTGCAGGTGGGGGGGCTCCTCAAATTTTGTTACGCCTCTGGCTGCTTGCAAGTAGGTAAAGAGGTTGCAGGGCTCAAGCTTTGGGGGTTTATACAAGCACAGGGGGGCAAAAGGCAGCACCAAACCTACACCACCAGCGGCACAGGGGCAGCCGGAGCAGGGTGCAAACATAGAGTCGGGAGCCCAATGCAAATCAATGGAGGAACTTGGATTTCAAAAAAGAGGCTGCAGGCGATGAACTGGAAGCTACACGAAGGAAACCAGAAGCAGCAGAGGTAAGTTGGGGTGCTGTAGGTCATAGGGACACCATCGGTCGAGCTCCTCAAGGCCCAGGGGCTTTGAGTGCAGGGGTGTCCTTTGACATCGGCTTTTTCTTACCAGAGCCGGTCGTGGTCGGGGTAGCCTTTGGATTCACACTGCAGGCATCGTTGTGGAGTCTAGGAGGGGTCAGCCAACGCTGGACTTGGACTCAGGATCACTGGGGAACCTTTTCTGGATCAGTGGGCCACCTGGACACATATTGGAGACGTTGGGTGCAGCGTGGTCAAGGATCACTGATTTATGTTGCTTTCTTGGTGACAGAGCCGCTGTCCTCGGGAGTTATGGTCTTCTTAAAAGGAAGGCAGTCCTCCCAGGGGTAGTGGACATCGCTGGTTGCAAGACAGGTGCCATTGTTTTCGCAGGTTATTTGAATCTGCAGAAATGCTGGTAGGGCTGGGCCCAAGTCAGTGGGCGGCAACAGTCTTCTCTGTACAGCGTCTTTTTTGTCATTCTTCTAAGTCAGCAGGAACTAGTTTCAAGGTCTCGGTGAGCCACCTAATACTAGATTCAGGGGTGTTTTAAAGGAGTAACAGGCAGGGCCAATGGGCACCTTACCTGAGGTGTCTACACACTCAATTATGCCACCCTCCTGTGCGAGGGGGCATAGTCTTAGCGCTGATTGACGACTTCAAGATGGCGGGGACTGAAAGGTGTACTTCACCTCGCCTCCTTCACCTTAGGGGTGCAATTGGCAGAGGTGGACACACCTACTATTCTTCCTAGTTGTTCCTGCCAGTTTTCCCAGCCAACGTGGGGGTGTAAACCAGAGGCTGCTATCTGCTGCTAGCAGTAGAGGCTGGGGGTCGCATTACAAAAATGCGACTGGCCTTTGAAGATTTCCTCTTGAGCACTGTGCCATCCTGGGGGATGAAGTGTGACACCTCCACCCGGGATGTGCTTTGTTTCTGGTCAAAGAGAGTGGGGGCTCTCGACCCAGGGCTCCAGAAACATGTCTGAAGGAGGCAGGCTGCCCAAAGCTAGTCTGTAACCACATCAAGGTTGGTAGGTTTTCAGGGGGCCCTTCTGAGTACATGTTTCAATAAATCCCTCACTGACACCAGTGTGGGTTTATTGAGAGGAGTAGTTTGGTACCAAACACTCCTGAATTCAGAGAATCCATCATGGGGCTGGGGAACTCGAGTTGTTGAGTTTCCAGCCCATATACTCTCTATGGCTTCCCTGGCACTTACAATATCTAAGAATAGACTTAAGTATTGTAGGGGCATATCTGCTCATGCAGATATGCCAACACCTGTGATATAGTGCACCCTGCCTTAGGGCTGTAAGGCCTGCTAGAGGGGTGACTTACCTATACCTTAGGCAGTGCTAGTTGTCATGGCACACAGGCAGTGTGCCCTGTCGACTTTGTCTGCACCCGGCCATGCATGTTGCAGTGGCACTCTGCCTGGCCTAGGTGAGGGGACCCTCTTCAGTCTCAATGATGTAGGTACCCAATTACCATTTACTATGGACTTACAGGGAGCCTGGAGGGCCAATTGTGGAACAGTTTTAGGGAAGAAGCACTGGCACAGGGGACCTGGTTGGCAGGGTCCCTGTGCACTACAGTTGAAACCACATCAAATACCAGGCAAAAAAGTGGGAGCTAACCATGTCAAAAGAGGCACTTTCTCACAGTGAGCCTTAGCCTACAGGTGTCCTCCTGAAAAAAGACCTTCAAATCTCACTCAAAGCTATATGTCAATGAGAATGACGACACACTCTCTTCCGTGCATACTCTTTGTAAAGCGATAAAGACATTTGGAGGAAATGTCTAATAAGAGACCTTGTCATAGGCAAAGAGCAGTCCAAGGCTTCTCAGCACATTTGGCTCCTGTGATGTTATTAGGAACGTCACATTGACCATTGACTGCATCATGTGTAACTGGTTCAATTTTCTGTGTTCTCACGCAGTTGCAGGGTGGGAGGGGATGTTTTCACTCTTCACTTGTTTTTGCTTTTCACTATGCAGAGTACGCTGGACCATGATGTGTGGGATGTGTGCTTGGTAACTTTCACAAGGCAGAGATGGTTGTTGCCAGAGAAATGTGTGGCATGTACAACTCTGTCTCAGAGTCAAAATACAGGGGCCTGGCCAGCTTCTGTCCTGACCCTGACCAGTGCGGTTAGCTTGGTTTTCGTAACAGAAGAAAGGGGGTGAGGTTTCTAGAAAATTCCTCCTTAGGTTGAGTAAAAGGTATTAAAGGCACAACATCTTGGCGCTGAATCAGAAGCTCGCCCATTGGAGTGGACGCACTGGCACAGGGAATACTTCGGTAGTTCCCGTTGAGACTTTTGGCTGGCCATCATGGGCTTCTCGGAAGAACTTCAAAGTAGCATTCCCCCAAGGGGAATGTCCCCCTAGACACCAAGTAGATCCTCACTTGACAAGAATGATGAGTGAATCTTTCTCGGGAGGTGTTCTCTTTATCCACTTTATGTACATTTTCCTGAGATTCTTTGCTCCAAGTACATATTTTATATGTTTTTTTTGTTTTGTGTATATGTTATATGCATTTGACTCATTTTGATTGATATTTGGGAATCTGCATTAATCAATATATTTTGCCTTCCTCTTAAAAGTGTTGAATTAATAAATGCACGTGTTTTATTTTAAATGCACCTGAATCTGTTTCCTTACCTCATTTTGAGAGTCCAGAGTTCCTTTTGTACGTGTGTTATTTAAAGGTGTGGCAGTACATTTGCCTAATCTTGTGAGTGCTGAGTTTAATAGTGTCCTATTGTTTCAAATCAGAAGCAATACAGCTCCTTACTGAACACTGTCATCAAGGAGGTGGAGACACGGATTGCTGGGTCCGATATCCAACTGAGCTACTACTGCCCTTATCCCTAAGGAGGGAAATACTCTTTGGATTGCTCTAGCTATTGACCCATCTCCTTGATCAACACTGTTAAGATTCAAGTGAAGACATTGGTGAATAGAGTGCTCGAGTTATACCATTTTTATCTGGAAAGTTGTCCAGGAACTATCTTAGGATACTTGCTCAACTTTTCTGGATAACAAGAGATGATTTAACAGGGGTCCTGGCTATCTAGTTTGATGCTGAGAAAGACTTAAACAGAATTGAATGAGACTACCACTTCTGGACACACGAAACAGCCGGACTTGGACATGATTTTATTGCAAAGGTCCAATAGCTGTACAACTCTCCTACAGCTATAGTGAGCTGTGGAGGCTTTTTGCCTGGGCCACAGATTATAAACAGTGGAACACTACTGTGCTGCACTTAGTCATCCCTACAGTTTTTACTGACACTAAAGCATTTATCAGCTCCAATCATTAATCAAACGAAGTACACAGAATTAATTTTGCTGGCTGTGGGAGGGATGGGCGAAAATTTAATTTAGGAGGCTTGATGAGTTTCTCAATCTTGGCTGTTTATTAAACAAAAGATTAGAGAGTCCTGTGAGGGTAACAGGTTGAAGGAGTGTTCAGCTCTTCATTCTTCACGCCGGCCTCTCTCCTTTCTTTTTCTCTTTAGGTTCGTCTCTCTTCTGTGGTGTCCCAGGATCTCGGAGAAGAAGATACGAACATGGCGGTAAGTAATACTATAGGAGGTGCTTGGGTGTAGGATAGGAACCAATACCACAACGGGCAGTGTTAGTTAGGAGGGTATCTCAAAGATGATTAGGTGCTCTATTTTCCCTCTCTTTTGCTTATGGTGGTCCTCTGTGGGAGATTAGAAAGGAGGGGAAATGTGTACAGAAAAGAAAACAAGTGTGGTTTGTCATAGACTATATCTCTCTCTGCTTTACTTAGTAGCCCACAGGTTATAGTCCTTCTATATGCTCCTGTCACTGATGCAGTCTATTGCAGTACAGACTAGTCGAGAACAAATATAAAATAGTTCAAACCAAAACGATCAAAAGGAAACAAAGGTAAACAAACGTAATGTTATTAGGTTGCCTTCCCCTCCATCCCTTTTCTACCCAGTTAGACTCTATCCCGCAGAATCCCTATGGTCCTTTGCTCACCCCCACCCCGGTCCACGTACCGCGTAAGACGCAACTCTCCTGAGTTGCGGCAGCGTCTTCACTCCTCCAGGGTTAACCACCACGCTTCACTCCAGACCTCTGGAGCTTTGTCCTCCATCCTGACCTTAGATGAAGGCATCTCCTCCTCGGCACACCTTTCCCCACTCCCGCTGGGCTCTGTGTCCATTACTGTGAAAGGGGCTTCTTCTCTTTGGCGTTCTCCCGTTGTCCCTCTGTGTTACTCTGCCTCTTCCAGGTTTTCCTGCTGGGTCCCGCCCTCAGATCCTGTGATGTTCTTCTTGTTCCCCCCTGTCACCTGGTTGGCCTGAAGGTACTGTTCAGTCGGCCCCCTCCTGATGACGTCGGAATCAGGGCTGCCGAATTAATGCTTTCTTCCAGGGTATAGGCTGCCGGAGTTGGTTGTCACAGTCGTGCTGGTGTAAAAGAAGTAAGTGAAGAGAGGTTACGGGTATTGGGTCACAGCCCTTATAAGGGGCGGGGTCCTCTCTATACTGGTCTTTCCAAACCTGACAGCTTGATCCGTACCATAATGTCCTTAATTTGCTCCCTTTTCTAGTGTTCTGGGTACAAGATCAACTGGAGTACATGTGAAGTCCCGCCCATGTCCCACAGTTCAGCATGTGCAGCTTTGTTATCAACCATATCTGTAGGAAACTCAAGTACCTTGACGTCTATGTTAACAAAAGACTGAACAAATTGGTAAAGTACATCTTGATCCCACTGTGGACCAAAACCAGGTATGACTTTGTGAAACAGGCCAGCCTGAATCTGTCATTATGGGGGAGGGTGCTGATGATCAAGATGGCGGCAGGATCTAGAATCAATTACATTTTGGCATGTTGCCGATATGGATCAATAGGAAATGGCTGACCCAGCTAGACTCTCACATCAGGTCGTATATGTCGAATCAGAGGAAACGTAGCTTAAATGTACCAGGCTGTGAGTGCATATCACTTTCGAGGGGCTCCGATTGCCCTACATGGAATCCTATTATTTGATATATCACCTATTGCCGTAGTCTTACTTCTTGCCAGCAGCAGCGGGAGGTTCTGATATGGGTGACTATAGACCAGATCCTGCATAGAAGCAGGATACAAATGCTCCTTGTATACATCCACAAAGCTATTCCACCATCTTTGAACAACAGGGTAGTCACGTGAAGGAAGCTGGCTCTGTATATACTATACCAAAGTGAGGCATACTGTGCAAAGACTACAGTGTATTCCCAGAGGCTTACAGAGGCTTAAGTAGATAATACTAAAAGCTCTATTTGTGATAGTGTGGTCAATCAGTTAGGCTTATAAGAGGGCTGTGTTAAGCATTTGTTGTACACACTCAGGCAAGAAATAATTACTCACACTCAGACTTAATCCAAGACCAATTGTTTTGTATACAAAAGTTATTACTTTGTTATTTTATTTTAGAAACAAGATGTTATGTTATGTTATTGGGTTTTTATAACGCACGCAGCTACTCCTAGGAGTGTCCCGGCGCGAGCCTGCGAGGTGCCGAATAAGAGAAGAATTAGAACAGAAAGGTTTTAAGCTGTTTCTTGAATTGCCCCAGCTCTTGGATGCCGAGCAAAGAGAAAGGCAAAGAATTCCAAGCCGTGGCTGCCCTAACGGCCAGAGATCTGCCCCCCATTCTTTGGAGGCGCACACGAGGAATTTGCACAAGCAGCTGAGATGACGATCTCAGGTGCCTAGCAGGCAAGTAGAAAGCAAAACGCTTTCTAAGATACAGAGGTCCTCCATCCTGCAAAGCGCGATGCGCTATGACCAAGGCCTTAAACTCCACACGTTTCCTAACCGGGAGCCAATGCAGCATGCGCAGATGATGCTTGATACTCTTCCTAATAGGAATGTTGAGCACCAGCCGGGCCCGAGATGAACTCAGTAGCAGTTAAGTAACACTTTCAAGAGTAGTAATACTTTTCGCAATGCAGTAGGAATTGTTTTGCAAGGCAGTAGAAATGCTTTACAGTCAGCAACAGTAGAACTTAGCAGTTGTAAGAGATGGACGGTTAAATGCAATGCAGTTCTATGGAAGGAAAACAGTTACATGCATTAACAGGTAAGTACACGACTTACATCTCCAGTCTTCGGGGGTTTAGACCAACACAAGGTTCACTTTAAGGTAGGTACTGCACCACCAGCGGCACGGGGTGGCCGGGTGCAGAGGTCACTGGGCCCAATGTTAGTCAATGGCGACTGGGGGCACCGAACAAGGCGCAGATTGCAGGTAGGTACCCACCGTTTCAGTGCACAGGCACCAGGGGTTAGGGAGAGCATGGGGGGGGGGGGGCGCACAAGGCAGCACCAAAGCTACACCACCAGGGGCACAGACGCGTCCGGGTGCAGGGTTCAATTCAGCATCGGTAGCCCAATCCTCTTCAATGGGCATTCTCAATTGCACAAAGAGGCTACAGGTTCGGACCAGGAGGCTGGATGAAGGTGACCACTGGCTGGCCAGGTAATTTTGGATGCAGGGTAAGGTCTGGGCACTGTCAGTTGGGCTCCCCAAGGCTGAGGGGCTGAGGATGTAGGGGTACTTTTTGATGTCGGGTTTTCTTTGTCGGAGCCGGATGCAGTCAGGAGGACCCTTTGTGTAGAGGCTGCAGACGACTTAATGGGGTCCGGTAGAGGTCAGCCACTGGTGGAGTTGAGGTCTGGATTGCTGGGGAGCTGTCACTAGACAGGTAAGCCACTCAGACTCAGGCCGTGGGTGTCGGGTGCAGAGTGGACAGGGGTCGCAGACCTGCCTAGATCCGGAGTCCTTGGTGTTGGAGTTTTCTGTATATGGCCACTGTCTTGTGGAGATCTGGTCTTTGTTTAAGAGTGGCAGTCTTCCTGGGGTTCTTGGAAGTCGCTGGCTACAGGACAGGGGTCGTCTTCTTCACAGGCTCTTCAAGCTGGAGACAGGCTGGTAGGGCTGGGGCCAAGTCAGTTGTCGTCTTCAAGCTTTGCTGCACAGCGTCGTCTTCGTAGGTTGCAGGAATCTGAGGAGCAAGGTTCAGGGGTGCCCCTAAATACTGAATTTAGGAGTGTTACAGGTACTGGCAGCTAGTAGCCTATGGGCTACTTGCCTTTTAGGGAGACTACACCCTTTGTATGTCCCCTCCCTTTGTGGAGGATCATCCCCTAACCTGATTAGATAGAATCCTTCCATTCAAGATGGAAGATTTCCTAAGGATGGGGGGTCACCACAGTCAAGAGCACCTTAGGGGGGGTCCAGGCAGAGGGGGGACACATCTCTCCTGACTACTAACTTTCCAGCCGACCATGCCGTCAAAAGTGGGGCTTCGTAGCATCTCCGCTACCTGGAAAGTCCCTGGCTAGCATATCAAAGGGCAGGCAGCCATTGAGGCTCACCGCCTTGAATGTTGTTCCTGCTTGGGGGTAGGTGTGAGGCACCTCCACCCAAGCATCCTTTGTTCATGACCCACAAGAGCACAAGGGCTCCCACCTCAGGGGATCCGAAACATGTCAGTGTGTGGCAGGCTGGCGCAGACCAGTCAGCTGGACATGAGGGAGTTGGTTGTTTTTCAGGGGGCATCTCTAAGATGCCCTCTGAGTGCATTTTCCAATAAATCTAACACTGGCAGCAGTGAGGGTTTATTGTGCTGAGAGGTATGATGCCAAACTTCACTGTATTCAGTAAAGCCATCATGGAGCTGTGGAGGTTGTAATGACAAACTCCCAGCCCATGTAGTTAATGTGGCTTCACAGCACTTACAATGTCTAAGAATGGACTGAGACACTGTAGGGGCATATTGCTCATGCAGCTATGCCCTCACTTGTGGTATAGTGACCCTGCCTTAGGGCTGTGAGGCCTGCTAGAGGGGTGACCTACCCATGCCACAGGCAGTGCTTGTGAGCATGGCAACCAGGGATGTGTGCCATGTCGTCTCTTAGGTTTTGTCAGCACCAAGACACACAGTCTGCAATGGCAGTGTGTATGTGTTTGGTAAGGGGTCTCTGCGGGTGGCATAAGATATGCTGCAGCCTTTCCACATTCTTGCCATAGTGTATTGTATGGCTCCACCCATGCTTACTAAGACTCCCCTGTGCCAGCTACACAAATTCCCTTGACGATAAACGCCTTTACACCGTACACTCCACGTTACCTTATTAGAAAGTAAATAAACATTAAAAAAAAGGGCCAAATCCTCAGTCTTTTAAATTGTATCTCACCTCTGGATCCTTGGGTCTGGGACGGTGCAGGGTTTTCGCTTCTCCAAAATGGTCTGCTCAGAGCCATATGCTGGCCAGGTCGACAAGTGTCCATTAAAATATTCTCTAAGAGGCTGAAAGAAGAGAACATAAAGAGATGAAGCAAGGTGGGGTGTTACCCCAACACAGCTGCTGATTGGCCAGTGAGAAAAGATCTCAGTACAACTGGTGACCCTGTGACATTACCACAATAGCACAGTTTACTGGATAATAACTAACACGTATTGGTTCAGGCTTTAGCAACTCGTCATTAGTTTGTTACAGCTGCTCACTGATCAAAGAGAAGCAAATCTGGATCTTGGACACATAACAAAACTGTAACAAAGGCATTATCTGACCAGTGGGAAATAAGATAACAAAAGAAAGAAAAAGGCTGAATATTAATGACTGTGGATTTAATTCCATCGTTTTTAGTTTGTCGTGCCAATACTAAAGGGAAACAACAATAGACAAATAAGGCCTGATCCTCACTTGACTGAATTTCATTATGACTTATTAGCCCTGAAGAAGTCGTGGAAATTATCCACAAGGCGAAATACGTGTTGGCTGCATTCTTTTCAGACTGGCTGTGATATTACCTATTTGGATTTCTGGTGTTTGGAATAAAACAAAGAAATTACCATAAATACGGACTGCTGGATTTTGTTTGTATGATTACAAGGCTACTCCAGGAGCTCCTACCGGTCCCGTTGGTGCTGGGGGTAGACAGGAATGGGGTGGTGGATGATCGCCTTTGCGGGTCACAGGGTGGGGGAACCACCCGTTAACTGCTGCAGCCCTTTCGATCCGTGTTAGGCCTTGTTGACCCCTGCTCACTGCTTCACCCGGGGATACAGGGGTACACATATCATTCTGGGGCACATAACATCTCCTCCTATATGGAATATTTCTTTGTCCCTAAGACAGTTGCTCATGATGTCAGATGCACAGCTCCTTCCTAGGTGCCTCTCTGATCACTCACTGATATCACTCACATTGCGATCTGGTCGACGCATGGCCGCCTTGCAGTGTCGGCGTGGTCTCTTTGGGATGCTGAGGACTCCTTGGGATGTTATCTTGAGGCAAACAGAGACCTACTTGCTACCTAATGTGCTGCAATAAGACATGCTTGAATAGATGAATGTCAAGTTACGGGGGACTGTTGGTTGTATTTGACAATTGGTCATTGCCACACACTTTTAGGGAACACAGTGTTCGCATATTGCCTTAGCTCACGTCTATAACATATGCATAAACAAGAATGGCATGTAGGAAGTGAATAATACTATATATGATTCTGCATAACATGATTGAGGCAATGTAAATAATTCTAAATGCTATGTCTTTTAAAACCCAATAAAATTTGTGATGAAAAAAAACATTCTTGAGAAGAACAAAGGAACTGTGTCGCTGATGACCCTTCGGAGTGAGATCACTAGTTATTTGACGGCCAAGAAAAGCAGGAAGTTTCAAAAAGTCCAGGAGCTTGAGGCGCAGTTCCTTCAGCTAGAGGGGCAGCAGGCAGACAGCCCTCGTTGTGTCGGGCGGGGATACACAGACCTGGTGCAGGAGCGATTGCATGGTATCCTGCTGAACGATGCCAAGTTGTTGTGGCTTGAGGCGCAGTTACGCCTTTACCAATGGGGAGACACAGCTAGCAAACTCTTGCACTATCTCTGTTCAACTGTCACATAGCATGGCCCAGTCTCATATATCTGTGAAGGGCTCGGGAATAAAATCGTCAGGGAGGCGGCAAATGTGCAGAAGGTCACGCAGCACGATGCAGCGCTCTAGGAGTGCAGTGATACAATGCCAAGGCTACTGATTTATCAGTTTGTTGCTGAACTGCCCCTTTGTGCTCTCGCAGAGGTTGAGAGGCAATCACTGTAGAGAGAGCTCACAGGTGTAAAGCTCACAATGGCCCTGACTCCTCTCCAATCCGGTAAAACGCAGGGTGCCACAGGCTTCCCAAGTGAGTTATATAAATCCTTCATACACAAGCTGACCAAGGACTTCAAGGAGATGATTAAGGAAACAGTTGACTGTGGCAGGCTACCTCCTGCTTTTCTGCCGGGCCGAAATAGTAGTGATTCCAAAAGCCGGAAACCCCGGATCAGTGCGCCACTTACATGCCCGTTTTCCTGCCTAATGTGGAGGCGAAGGCTCTGGTGGATCAACTTGATCAGGGTCATTCTTTCCTTGGTACACGCTAATCAAGCAGGGTTCATTCCAGGACGTGCCACATGATATTTGCAGGGTTCACAACGCTATAGCTGTGGTGGCCCAACTCAACTGCCCTGCGGCCATACTTTTGGCAGACATCAAAATGGCGTTTGATTCTGTTAGCTGGACTATCTGTTTGCTCTCCTGCGACAGATAAACTTTGGTCCCAGGTTCATAGCCTATGTCCGTCTTCTCTACACCAACTTGACGGAACATGTCTGGGTGGGCACCATGGTGTCCGACCCATTCCCTATTGGGTAGAGTACATGGCAGGGTTGCCCTCTAGCGGCTGCGCATTGATACGCAGGTAAGATTGGCAGCTAGAAAAGTGACCAAACTACAATATGCCGATAATTTAATCCTGATGAACCTAACCAGGATTGGACTCCAAAGGTTACTTAACCATCTTAATCTCTACCGCACCTAAAATGAAATGACTATTAACCTTACAAAAATTCAGGTAGTGATTTTTGGCAAAAAAATAAACAAGAAGGAGAGTTGGTGGTTGGATGGGAAGTAAGTCAATTTTTCGAGGTTCGTCATATAAATATCTTGGCATCTGGCAAAAAGATCTTCTAATGCATCAACTCCATCAGAGTTCACTGAAACCAAGAATTGCTTCCCTGATCTCAGCCTTTCAGCGAATACATCGAAAATTACAAAGCCCAACCTTTCAGCGATTATTTACAGCAATGAAAAGCAAATTTATTCCATCGCTTTGCTTTGATACAGTCGGCTTCCCAGGAAAGTTTGGGACTTTTTTCAACTTGCACTAAATAAGGTTTTCCGGTTTCGGTTCAATCTTCCTCCGAACGCATCACCTTCTCAGATCTGGCTTGATTGACCAAAAACTAATACATAAAGGCTCTCAAACTCATGTCATTACTAAGGTCCTCTGGATAAGCCACACTACGTGCCCTGCTGTGAAAAGAAATCCAAATTGAATCATAATCAAATTTAAATAATTGGGCAAGGGCTTTCGACGCAGCATTAAAAGACCTGAAAGCAAAAGAGTTATGGGGTCTGGCACTACTCACAACTCCTTTAAGAACGTAATTAATAAACATATAAGAAGGTTGTCATGGCATAAAGACGAAGAGGAGTTCAGTAAAAGAAGTCGCGCCTGGACAATTATTGATTCTTACAAGCAACCTCGTCCAAGGACATATTTAACAATATACTTACATCTTTTTACAAAAATAAGTTACTTCAACTGCGATTTGGCTTATGTCAAACATTGGAATACATCCCTTAGTGCCAACCGAAACCACAGGATACTAAGTGCAGATCATGCCATGTACATGAAGAAAGCCTGGCACACATTTTATCAATCGGTCCCATTTTATTAACTGAATGCAAGACATTACGGAAAATAATCTTTAATTTGTATAACATTAGAACATGTCGGCATGCCTTACTTATTTGTATGAAAGGGGAGACCCCTCAAATAATAGAAGCCATTATAAAAACTCTTCCTCATAGTGGATCAGTTATTGTCAGCAAAGGGTCTGATGGTCACCATGTAGTTTATCAACCATTTAACTTGACGTCTGCATCTTTAGAAGTGTCTTGGTAATTGAATAGTATAAATATATATTTAAGAATATTGTTTACAACAGGCGGCGGGCAAAGGTAACCTTTGGCGAGTTTTGCACAAGCATTATTGCACTTTAACCAGACGAATCTTAATTTATAAAAACCTTATGCATATTAGGAGACCCTGCATGAACATGAATGTACAAAAGAATTGGGGAAAGGAGGGGTATTGCGTCACTTTAATAAATTGATAACTTTACTGACTCTAGGCAACTTTGCATGAACATGCCCCCACTTTATCCAGGATAAAGACAGGAAAATGACATTATTTTAAACAAACAGACAATGCCACTAACTGGAGATGATTGTAATGAACTCCCCAACATGCTAGTATCAACATTTTAATATAGTTTTTTGCCTCTGCATTTTAAATAGACATTTGTTTAAAACAATATTTTTAATGCTAGACAGAAGCTCTTGTTTGAATTTAATGGATTTGTAATCTGTATTGTTCACTTTCTGTAAAACATTATGGTTTTTATTAACTGAAATACATATACTTTGAGGCTTTGAGGCCAGTTATCGGGGTTCGAATGGAGCCCGACATCGGACGGCATCGCCCGTTCCATGGACGATGCTGCAATCTTTTTCAAACACCCTGAGACTTCAGGCCCATGAATCCTGCAAACACTGTGGATATTTGGGAGACATCAAGCCTTGTACTCAACTCATCCAAGTCTACCATGTTTCTGGTCCATACCCCATCACCAGGCTGGGCAGCTGATATACCAGTGGCTGCCCGCGGATTTAAATGCTTAGGGATGTTCGCCACACCTGATGCCGCGTGGGCCTAGGCGATGACTATCCAGCCTCTGTTGGATAGACTGCAGGCTGAAGTTAAGACTTGGGCTGCCCTCCCGCTGTTCCTTCTGGGACAGTCTGCTATCTTCAAGATGGTGCCTCCCCTACTTCTTATATCAATTACAGAATTACCCTTATGCCCTACCCAAACGTCTTTTTCCCGCCTTCATCCCCTACTCAGTGGCTTCCTGTGGAATTACAGGACTCCCCGTATAGCACTTACAAATACTTTAAGACCAGATGTGAATGTGGCATTGCTGCTGCAGATATGGAAAGTTACTGTAGGGCCTCCCACTTGGTAATCATCAACGAATGGTGGTTGGACCTTCAGGGAGATCCAGCTTACGCTACAGAGAAGTGGGCTTAAGAAGACGCATCCATTCTACACCTCTTGTATGGTGGGGCACTCCTGAAGGCTCCCCCCCCCAGCCCCCCAGCGGCGAGGGTGGTGATCTTGATGTGGTGGCTGTCCTTAAAAACTTGGGCTCGAGACAAGAAATTGACGGGCCAGGCACACCTGTGGGAGGGCGCCATTCTTCCACAGGTGGCACAAATGTCAGGCTTTCGCTGCTGGGATTCCATTGACCAACTGACCACTTTCATCGAAGATAACTGCATCCTGGACCCCTCCTAATCCGGTTTCCGCAGCAACCACAGCACCGCACCGAGACAGCCCTGCTCGCCGCCACCGACGACATCCGCATGCTGCTGGACCAGGGCCACACTGCAGCCCTCATCCTCCTGGACCTCTCCGCAGCCTTCGACACCGTCTCACACCGCACACTAACCATCAGGCTCCACAAAGCGGGAATTTAGGGGGACTCCCTCAACTGGATCCGATCCTTCCTCTCCGGCAGAACACAGAGGGTCATGCTCCCCCCTTTCCTCTCCGAGCCCACCGACATCAGCGGAGTTCCCCAAGGATCTTCTCTGAGCCCGACTCTATTCAACATCTACATGGCCCCCATCGCTGCCATCGTCAGGCAGCACGGGCTCAGCATCATATCCTACGCCAACGACACCCAGCTCATCCTCTCCCTCACCAAGAACCCAGAAGACACTAGACTCAGCTTCCAGGAAGGAATGAGAAACGTGGCCACCTGGATGAAGGACAGCTGCCTCAAACTCAACTCCGAAAAGACCGAGGTTCTCATCTTCGGACCCTGCCCCTGCAACTTCTGGTGGCCTCCCGCCCCCGGGGCCCCACCCACCCCGACAGACCACGCTCGGAACCTCGGCATAATCCTCGACTCCTCCCTCTCCATGAACCGCCAAATTAACGCCATCTCCTCCGCCAGTTTCAACTGCCTCCGGATCCTACAAAAAACTTTCAAGTGGATCCCCCCAGACTGCAGAAGGACTGTCACCCACGCACTCATCACCAGCAGGCTCAACTACGGCAACGCCCTCTACGCCGGAATCATCAAATCCCTACTACGCAAGCTCCAAACTATTCGAAACGCGGCCGCCAGGCTCAACCTAGGGATACCGCGCCACGAACATATGACTCCACACCTGCGAGAACTCCACTGGCTCCCCGTCAATAAGAGGGTCACCTACAAACTACTCACACACGCCTACAAATCCCTCAACAACATCGGACCCAAATACCTGAACAACCAAATTAGTTTCCACGCACCCAAGAGGAACCTCCGCTCAGCCGACCTCGCCCTGGCAGAGGTCCCCCGCATCCACAGAAGCAGAGCTGGAGGGACAGCTTTCTCCTACACTGCAGCCACAGCATGGAACACTCTCCCAGTAGAACTGAGACGCTCTCCAACCCTGAACACCTTTAGACGGGCTCTCAAGACCTGGCTTTTCGAATGACCGGAGCAAGCTCGCTTTTCCTCCCCCAGCGCCTTGAGACCCTCACGGGTGAGTAGCACGCTTTACCAACCCCTGATTGATTAATATGCCCTCCGTTGTAGCCAGTTTTTCAGTTACTTGCAGCTGTGACATGCCCTCCTGCCCTATTTTAGTCATTTGATCGAACTCCCGACTTTCATCCACTGGGGCCAAACGTTTGCAGGGTGAACTTGGTGACCACAAGGTCTCACAGGTCTATCGTTCCTTGATACAGAACATGCAAGATACATTCGGGGAGCTGCAGTCCACCTGGGTGTGGGATATGGGAGCCCTATCTGAGGACAACTGCATGGAGGACTGTGTCTCCCTGAGGAGAGCGGTGATTTCAGTGTGACTGTGTCTTACTGTGTCTTACTCAGCTGAACTATTTACTCACATGCCATAAGCTCTGTTGCATGGGGGTGATCACCTCATCCCTGTGCCTGGGGTGTCACAGTCAAATGGGAGATTTTATACACACTACATGGGGCTGCCCCTGTCTCCGCCCATTCTGGGAGGGTGTCTTGAAGTGTATGGGGCAAGTCTAGGCTCAGCAATTACTGAGAGGCCCGAAGCTTGTCTTCTTGCACATCACTGAAGACTTGGAGCTAACTTGATATGGTATGACACTCCTTTGGATGGGTCTCACTCTGGCTAAGAGAGATGTGGTGCACCTCTGGAAGGCGGAATCTCCACCATCGTGGCTGTATGGAAGAGGGAGTTAGACCAGGTACTGGTGGTCAGAAAGCAGTCGATGTATGTGGCTAGGGAGTGCCCTCAGAAACACGGCAGGGTCTGGGTGAGCGGGCGTAGTATAGAGGCATATTGCTTGAAGGTGGATACTCCATTGTTGCAGACACTGAGGGAAAGATCAAAGGGTTTAAATCCTTCCACACCGTACAGGTCTTCAATCCTTTTACAGCCTGTCCTCTGTTCATTGAGGCACGGTGTGAAGTCCGGGTTGCTAACTATAGAAGTTATGGGGGAAGGGATGGTTACCAGGCCTTGTTTGATTATAGCCTTGGTCCAAGCTAGCATGGTCACCCAGGGAAGACTCCAAACCCCATGATCTGTGTTTTATGACTAGCCAAGAGGCCTTCCATGTGTGTATACCAGCTATGGACTGGTCCATGAAGAAGCAGTGTTTCCACTTTCTCCTTTGTGCCACTCCGCAATGTATCAGAGCTGTCCAGCATAGTAATAAGAGGTGATGCACGGAACACCATGTCCCCCTTCCTCAGTAGGTCAAAACATTCGTTTAGCCACAATTCTGGGAAGCTTCCCGGCCCAAATGAAGTTATTAAATAGCTGCTATATGAGGCGCAGTGTGCCTCTAGAAGCAAGAAATGGCCAGGAAAAGGAATCTCTGTAAAGCAGTCATCTTGGCTGCTGCGATTCGCCTCAGCCAAGAAAGACCGGCATTGCACCATGACTGAAAATCTAATTTCAGCTGGCAGACCAGGCTGTCATAATTTATTTTAGCCATTTTGGCAGCCATTGGTGTTATGTGCAGCCCCAGGTAGGTTCCGCCTTTTGCCCACCGAAGAGAGAGCTGGGACTATACAGTCACGTTATCTCAAAAGGTAAAGCGAGGCTCAGAAGCTAGGATTTACGATTGTTGATTTTGAACCCAGAGGCCAAAGCGCTGACACTCAGAGCCACTATGAGGGATGTCTCCGGGTTAGCTAATGACAATAAAACATCATCAGTATAAACACACAGTTTGTGTTTTGTTTGGCCAAGCATATCCCCACTAATCCAATTATGATTTCTAATAGCTATGGATACCATATAAAGTGTAAAAAGGAGTGGGGACAGGAAGCAGTTCTAACTTTTCTCTTTCCTTATATGAATCTCGGGCACCAGCGTGCTATTCACCCTGATCTTAGCATGAGGTCTTGGTAACCACTGAAGACCCACAAGCAGTGGCGGACGCAACTTAACGTGGGTGGAGGGGCAGGCAGGGGTGGGGGTAAAGAAAAAAAACCACTTACATACACGCAGGCTGCTGCCTCTCGGTCCTCTTTGCCCGCTTCCAGGGGCAGGAACCAGGAAGCACCCAGACTGCCAGATTCCCGTAGCAGGGGCAGGAACCAGAAACAGGAAGCACCTACACCGCCAGATTCGCGTAGCAGGGGCAGGAACCAGGAACAGGAAGCACCCAGACTGCCAGATTCCCGTAGCTAAACACAACGCTGCTAAGCAGCATATTTGATTGGTCTGAGCACCGTGGTTCGGCGCTCAGAGAGGGACTGGGGGCCTGGGCATGTTCCTCACCCAGGCTGTAGTACAGCCTGGACGAAGAACATGCAAAGTGCGCAGGACTGTTTTGGTCGGCCCGGGAGGGCAGGCCAAACTGCCCTGCGCACTTAGTGAGTGCCTACCACTCCTCCCCTGTATCTGTTAGAGCCCGCCCTAACCGAACGAGCCACAGAAAAATAAAATGATAATAACATTTGTTATTATCTTTTTTATTTTTCCTTTTTTAACTGCTCACATAGCAGTGAGGCGATGATCCTCCGCATTAGCGGAGGAGCCGCCCCTGCCCACAAGACAAATTTAGGGCTTGCTTCCATTAGGCCCAGCACTGCTCTGAAAAATAGCTAGTGAGCTTGTTTAAACGCCTTCTCAAGTCAAGTCCATCTTTATTCGAGTAAAAAACATCCATAAAAGCATATAAAACGTCAAAGCAGCATTATACAGTACTTACCCAATAGTAAAAAATTATCTGACATAATCTATTAAAATACACAAATGATGGCAAAACGTAAAAAGACCATTTATATTGGGTTTCTGTACTTATGTGCAAAGTCTAATCCACTATAGGTGGCACTCTAATAACAGGCGTGCCTGGCTCTAGTTTGTAAAGTGCCGCTGTACTAGAGTTAAAACGGGTAAAAAATATGGCTATCAAATGATTATGTTACACAATCCTAGGTTCCGCCAGGTATTAATTTTGATAATTCTAAAACAATTAAGCATTTAATACTATAGAATTTAGCCCAATCATGATATTAAAACCATAGTCTTTCTAGTATTAAAAGCCGACCATAAAAATTAACCCAGTCTGCAACTTATTTCTAAAGTAGGTAGTGTTTGCAAGTAAACGTAAGCCGGGCGACATTGGGTAAAGCGGTACTGTTTTAGTATTGGTAAAATGTATCTTTTCCGTAAACGAGTATAAAACTTGCAAAAGAAGGCCACATGTATTATATCCTGGGGCACCAGGTTGTCGCAGGGACAGTAAATCAGATTTTGTACCTGTTAGACCTGGCACCTTGGCGTGGGTCTCCCTTCCATTTTTTCGCTGTTGCCTCATGTGTTTTTGCTGGTGTTAGATGCTTTGGGCACTGTGCCACTGCTGTCCAGTGCCACAGTGCAAGTGCTCCCTATTGTAAATTGATGTATGAATTAGTGATTCCATGATTGGTTGGTTTGGTTTACCTGTCAGACCCTAGTACAGTGCGCCAGGAGTGCCCAAGGCTTGTAAATCCAAACACTGCTGGTGGGCTTGCAGCACTGGTTGTGCCACCCACAGAAGCAGCCTGTAAAAGTGTGTCGAAGGTCTGCCATTGCAGAGCCTGCGTGCAGTCTGGTACTGTCACGCTGACTGGGCAAGTGCAACCACTTGCCAGTCCCTAAACCTTCCCTTTTCTTCATATCAGACACCCCTATGGCAGGCCCAAGGGCAGGGTGCATTGTAAGTATACGGTAGGACATGCCCTGGTGTGTGTGGTATGTTCTAATAGTGAATTACAGCCATTTTCGTGTTTCAATATTGCAAGGCTACCTGTTCTCCATAGGCCAGAATGGGCGGTTTGATTATTACCTTCTATAATCCTAACTGACTCAGGGAACATGGTAGAAGTTCGAATTTAGTATGCCTGAACTCAAAATGATAAAATACATCTTTTAGTGAAGTTGGTTTTAACATTCTGTGTTTGAAAATACCACTTTTAGAAAGTAGGTATTTTCTTGTCTAACTATTCGAACCTGCCTCTGCTAGGCTGTGTATTCCTTGTCTGGAGTTTGAGTGACAGGGCTGGGGAATTCCAGGAGACAGGGTGAGGTATCCCAGTGGTGAATAGAGAGATCTGCATCTAGATGAGAGGGAGGAGTTGCACCTGGGACCTGAATAGGGTTGTGCCTTCCCTCCACAATGCTGGCTCCACCTCCTGTGGTTTGTCTGATGTCTCTGCCCAGCACTCTGAAAGGAAAGAAGGAGTCATGTAAACAAAGTGCTCCAGGACTGACCAGAACTGGTTTGGACTAGACAAAGGCCTCTCTGCCTTCAGAGAACAAAGGAAAACTTATAAAATTGGGACCCCAACCCAAGAACTTCAGATCACTTTGGGAAACAAGAAGAAATCTTTGCTGAGGAGTGCAACCAGAAGAAACTTAGGAGAGACGATCCCTAAGCTGAAGTGCTGCTTGGGGGATTGGCCTGCAGTGGTTGCCTGACTGCCAAAGGAAGGAGAAAGGAACTTTGCGTGTACGTTTGATCAACTTGTGAAGGATCTCCAAGGGCTTGGAAAAGAGCTGGCCTCCTGCTGAAGTCTCAGTGACAACAGACTTCAACCCCCTGCTCCTCACAGTTCTTTGGAAGTGCCTGCTGCTGTTTTGGGCCTTCAGAGGGTCTGCGTGTCGCAAGGAGCTGGAAGCGCGACTCACGGAGAAGAAGCGTGTAACTGTCGCAGCCACTGCCGTCGCATCTCTGAACAAGGGTGTCGCCGCTGTAGCTGTCGCATTGCACCGCATCACGAGAAGCGTCCCGCAACACCGAAGAAGCGTGTCGCCGTTGCTGCCGTCGCATCTCTGAACAAGGGTGTCGCCGCTGGAACTGTAGCATTGCACCGTATCAAGAAAAGCGCTTCGCATCCACGGAGAAGCGTGCTGCTGTCGGAGCTGCTGCCGTCGCACTTCTGAACAAGGGTGTCGCCGCTGTAACTGTTGCATTGAGCGGAAGCGTCTCGCATCGCTGGAGAAGAGTGTCGCCACCAAAGCCGCTGTCGTCGCACCGCTGGACAAGGGTGTCGTCACAGCAGCTGATGCATCGAGACGAGATCTCTCACAACCTCGGAAAAGCGGACCGCATTAGGAAGATCTTCACGTCTTTATTTCTTTGCACCAAACTTTCATCACATCACCATCATTGCAACACTTTTGTTGCCCTGCGTGTCGCATCTAAAGTTACATTGAACTAAAAGTGTTGCATTTAAGAACTAAAGAGAACTAAGCTAAAACTACCATTTTTAAGTAACAGTATTGTGGATTTTTGTCATTTATGGTCTTGTGTTAAATCTATATAAAGAATACTTATTTTTGATATAAAACTTGTGTGGTGTCCATCTGTAGTGTTGTCACTTGATTACTGTATATGTTCACAAATGCTTTACACACTGCCTCTGATATAAGCCGGTCTGCTTGTGCCAAGCTACCAAGGGGGTGAACAGGGGTTATTTTAGGAGTGTACCCCCTTACCCTGACTAGAGGCAAGGGTCCCTATTTGTCACACATGCATGCCTGTGCCAACTAGAGACCCCCAAATCTAACAGTACCCAATCATTTATTTTTGTAAAACTGACAAGTCGGTGGAAAATGTCAAGTCTTAAATGGGTTAAAACAAATCTGTGTCTACCATGCAAAACTGATTTGAGGTAAGGTTGCATATTAAAAGTAGTTAAAATTATTTGGTTCTTTAATACACGTGGTTTAGGGGCTTCAAGTGTCCATCTAAGATTCTCTAAGTGCAACAAGCCTTTCTCTTTCAGGGTTTTTTTGCTAATAGAGCAAAGGGTTTCTGGCCTTTCAAAATACTCGGAACAGCCCATATTGTGGAAATAGCATTGCACATATGTTAACCATAATATTCTTGTGCGCAAACTACGTTTTAGACAGTCCCCAATAATTACTTGATTCAGTACTGTATATTCCGAGGTCCAAATTTTGTGCCAAAGAAGTATTGGTTGCAGCTTTATTGAGTCTGAAACATATTGTGCCCCTAGTTCCGTGTGGGTAACATAGGCTGATGTGCTTTTAAGTCATTTTCCACCATTTGCAAGTCAGTGCAATTTCTATACCCCCACAATCCTGCCCCATATGTAGCTATGCTTAGACACTTGGCTTTATAAATTTTCATCACTACCTCTTGTGGATTTGTGCCCAAGTGTTTTGCAAAACACTGGAGGGCCATACAAGATTTACTAAATAGTAACTTCCTATTTTCAAAGGCTTTATTCCACAAACAATCTCTATCAAATAGTACTCCCAGATAGGAAAATGTATTGGTAAAGGCAATGGGGGTATTGTCAATTATTATGTCTCTACATTTTTTGCTCGTCCTGCCGCATTTTCTGATAAATGCTTTCCCAATATTGATCATGAGACCAAGATCTTTCATGTATTGTGAAAAGTTAGACAGCAGGGACTGCAGAGCTAAAGGGTGTACGAGCCATGAGGGATGGCATCATCAGCGTTGAGGAGGGTCAGGACAGGGTGCGCTCCTATTTGAGGTAAATCTTTAGATGATGTTGCAAGTACCTCCCCTACACTGTTGTTGCATAATGAAAACAGGAAGGGGGCTTGAACACATCCCTGTCTCACCCCTCTCTCTACACTGAATGCTTCGGTGCATTCTCCCCTACTGCCATATCTAACCCTGGTTTTACAGCCTGAATACAGGTCCCTCAATAAACTTATGATTGGTGCCTCCACTCCCACATCCATCAGTTTTTGCCAGAGCTTGGAGTGTATGACTCAGTCAAACGCAGAGGATAATTCGACAAAGGCTAGATATAAGTTCCCTTTCTTGACGTGGACATACTTTCCGATTAACAAGTTTAAATTAAGGCTCTGCTCGATCGTACCGATTCCCGGGCGAAAACCATATTGTAAGTCTGACAGGGAATTGTCTGATTCCGCCCACTCCTAAAGCCTTTTTAAAATTACATGCCCTACTATCTTAACAAGAGAATCGAGGAGTGAAATGGGTCTGTAGCAAGCGGGATTGAGACTATCTCCTTTTTTTAAAATTGGGACGGTGATTGACTCTCTCCATGTGAGCAACTTCCCTTTTAGGGAGCAAGCCATTAATACCAAGGTTAACACAGGCCCCCAGAGGTCAATATTGGCCTTGTATAAATTCTTCTCAACATCAACCGCCAAGAAGATTGCTACTTTGCCCGCCTGCTCCACCTTGTCTATGAGATGCAAGATCCATTTGGTATTATGTGAGCATTTGCGTCCAGGGATGAAGTCTGCCTGATATGGCCCCACTAGAGAGTGCATAGAGCTACCCAAGCATTGGACTAGCAAGCCCATCAGTAATTTATTATCTACATTGAGCAAGGAAATTGGGTGATATGAGGAGAAGAGCTGTAGATCCCTGGTAGGCTTATGTATGATTGAGATAGCTGCTTCTTGCATTGTTTATGTCGCTACTCCTGTCTCACGTACTGCAGTGTATAGCTGTGTAAGGGTGGGTGTGCTCTCGCTGCAGAACATCTTATAGAACTAGGTTTTGTACCCCTCAAGGCCAGGGGACTTCTGTAACTTAAATTGCGAGATGCCCAAGATTACCTCCTGAACCAGTTTTGGCTCTCCCATGGTGGTAGACAAGGAATCTGGCAATTTCTGGAGTGTTAACCCCTCCAGTAGTGATTCTATCTCCTGGATCTCTTATGTGGCATATGACTTGGAGTAGAAGTTATGAAATGCCTAAACGATCTCCATGTCTGATTTATGCAGAAAGCCGGTCTCAGAGTTTATGGTGTGTGTGAGATTTCTGGTTTGCTTGAGCATGCAACTTGCAGGCTAAAATCCTTTCAGCTCTATTGTACCCTTGTAGTACTTCTGATTTATCCTGAGAAGCACATACTTGTCTTGGCCAGTGTCTAAAACCTTTAATTAGGTGCATGCTGCCTGTAGCGTATGCAATGTCTTAGATGCCCCTGTACGCTGGTATTCTCATTCTAGTGTTCTAACCAGATCTTCCAGTTGTCTACACTTATCAGCTTTTTCTTTGTTAGTGGCCACTGGAAGTGAGCTAAGTTTGTCCCTTATAGTAATATTAAGTTATTCCCCAGAGTGTGGGAGCTCACCCCTCTGTGTTGTTGTGTTTGAGAAATAGCGAGATAGTGCTCCTCTCAGAGTCCTGGTTATGTGCATTTTAGAGTAGGCAGTCCCGCAGCCGCCAAGAGTTGTGCTGTGTAGGCACCTGTGAGGTTCTCAGGGAAACCCAGATTGGTGCATTTGGTCAAGAATCGCTGAGGACCCCAGGAAGTGGTCCAGTCGTGCATAGGTTTTAGGGGTGGCTGAGTAAAAGGTGTAGTCTCAATCTATGAGGTGTAAAAAATGTCAGATATCATGCAGCGCCACTTCTCGTAGGGTCCCTCATCTCTAGAGAAATCGCTCCCAGTTCACCCAATCTATGGACTGATTTGTTCTTCTTGTTATTCATAACAAGATTAAATTTTTTACCTATTATCACATCTTTTTCAGGTGATTCTGAGTTGTGTGTGATCGCTGTTCCAAGGAGTTGCTACTGACCTATGCCGCATACATTTGAGAATATGTTTTAGTGTATGTTTAAAAGGACCCTTTTTTTTTTTTTACTTCTGTTTATTATTTTTCAAACAAATCATACATGTGTGTCATTTACGCTTATAATAATTGGCACATTATCGGTATATCTATTTCATAGCGCCTAAGAGCAGTGAAGTACACACTGTTGTTCAGAAAAGTACAATGAAGTATTTACATAAACATCGAGGATTATCTTACAGTTGATCAAAGCATCACACATACCCACAGTCGGGTAAGTGTTACCATGTACCCGCAACATTTTCCTTCAATGATGAGCCGCCATTTTGTTGCCCCCAATAGTGTCCAATCCCGGGCACACCCGGACAGTCCAAACCTGCCAATATGCAATTCAATCAGCACAGATCAATAGCACCACCACCCTCAAGGAAAACCAAACCCACTAATGTTGTGTGTGTCCAGAACCTCCCAAGATGCAGGCACCTCTTACTCTGTTGCGGGGTCCGCCCGCGGGTGCGCTAACCGATAGCACGTTAGGGGGCCCCAAATGTCCTTGGGCCTGGAAGTACTCGGTAACAATTCCGCATATGTAGTGAGCTGTTCCTGACAATACACCAAGTCGTCAATCCAGACTTTGAAGTTGGGCGCCGCCCCCTTCCCCAGCGGCACGCCACTCGCCTTTTTGCCATAAGTAACGCAAGGGCTACATATTTGCGATGCGCCGCCTTCAGCGGTTTAACATATCCTAGCAGGGCCAGTAGTGGTGTGGGCTCAATATAAGTATCTACCATTAAGTCCAGGGCTTCAAAAACATGTCTCCAATAATCATGTACTCCCGGGCATTCCCAGGCTAGATGCAAAAAATCTGCACCCGGGGCTCGACACCTGTCGCAACTATCTGTATCCCTCAGATTATACCTATGCATCCGGGCCGGGGGTGTAATGCAATCTATGTAGGAATTTGTAGTGTATTATACGTAGCCTACTGCTAGCCGATACCTGCGCTGTCTGCGATGAGCAGTATTCCCATTGTTCATATGTCAGTTCAAAGCCCAATTCCACGTCCCAGCACGTTCTAGCTAGTGCAGGCGGTTCCTTTCTTTGTGTGTGCACTGTGCGGTATATCAGTGAGACTAGTTGTTTGGCTGCCGCGCTTTTAAGCGTCAGTTGTAGCGGAGCAAGTACTGGGGGCTCAGCCGGAAAGTCCAGAGTAAGGGAACGGATGCCCTGTCTGAGACGTATATATAAAAAAATATCAAGCGGGGTCTGCTGCAATCCTTGAAAGACATGTTCAGCCTTCATGATACAAGTCCCCCCAAGCTTTAATGTGCGTGCGCTCTGCAAACTTATGAAATACTGTTTCTTGAAGAAGGGGCATGTTGGGATGAAATGTGAGAGGCAGTAGCGGAGAATAGAGCAGGGGGGTGTCCAACATATGACCTATACTTTGCCACGCTGCAACGGTGCAGGTAACAGTAGTCGGTGTCTTTTCCCTGACAGTAGATGCGTCATACAGCGCACCTTCAATCGGGACGGGATGTGCGAGCCAGTGCTCTGCCGCCACTTGTGGCATATATCTTGGTTGGTGCACCCAGAAGTACGCATAGTGGGCCTGCGCGCTGAAATAATACAATTCAAAATTGGGCACGCCAAATCCTCCTTGCGAGTGGGGTCTAATGAGAACATTTCACTGCAGTCTTGGGTGTTTGCCCACCCATACCAAGCGTATTAGTTCAGACTTGAGTGTTTTAAAGAAGTAGCTCCCCGGATGAAACGGTATATTTAAAAAGAGATCAAGCAATTGGGGCAGTATCACCATTTTAATTAGAGACGCTCGCCCCGCCATAGAAAGAGGGAGTGTGATCCAGCGGGAGACGTAATCCGTTATGCGCGTCCGAGCCGTATCATAATTAAGGCGCATCAGTTCGTCCCTATCCCTCGTAACATGAACGCCCAAATACCGCAATTCTTCCTCACACCACTCCAAGGGTTAATCCAACGGGAAGCAAACCGCTGCAGCAGTCAGGGGAAAAATACAGGACTTACCCCAATTGATTTGAATCCCGGAGAGTTTCCCGAAAAAAAATGAACTCCCTGAGGATTGGATTTAAATTGTGCTGCGGATCGCGAATATATAGAGTGATATAATCCGCATATTAATATCTGCCTCATATTGCATCGCAGTGCTTTATCTTTATGACGCTGCTGCAGTTTTGCCGCTAATGGTTCAACCGCAAGCGCAAAAAGTAAGGGGGATAGGGGGCATCCCTGCCAGGTGCCCCTTGTGACCAGGAACGCCTGGGATATGCGACCCTTTATGAGCACCTTGGCGACTGGCGAACAGTACAGTAGTTGGATCCAGGAGAGAAAGAGGGGAGGAAAGCCCATTCGCAACATCACCCCAAAGATATAGTCCCACTCAATTGAATCAAAAGCATTTGTGGCATCTACGAATACAGCCGCCAAAGGCAATTCAGAAGAGACATTATTTAACACAGTGAAGAGGGTTCTTAAATTATGGGAAGTAGCTCTCCCGGGCACAAAGACAGACTGATCAGGAAGGATCAGGCTTTCCATCAGTAAGCTGAGTCGGTTGGCTATGAGTTTGGCCAGTATTTTAACATCATAATTAAGGAGGGACAATGGTCTGTAAGAGTTGCACTGATGGGGTGCTTTCCCTGGTTTCAAAAGCGAAATGATTAGGGTCTCTCTCATGAAGGGAGGAAGGCGTCCGGTGTCTAAAGCATCTTCATAGACTTCGCGCAGTATGGGGGCCATCTGGTCTATATATGTTTTGTAAAATTCTATGCTATGGGAATGCCATCTGTGCCAGTAGCCTTCCCCGACTGCAGGTGCATGATTGCGTCCCTTACCTCATTAAGTTCAAACGGAGCACAGAAAAACTCTCGCTGCCTATCGCTCAGCCATCCCAATGTCACATCCTCCAAATAACTTTCCAGATTTAACTCATCTACCTTATGTGTTTTGTACAATTGGGCATAGTGCATGGTAAAGGCATTGAGTAGATTTGCAGTGTCTCTATATACCACCTCCGCCGGACCTTAAAGTTCCAACTCATAGTTGGAATAACGTGGTTTTCTAATCGTGTCTGTCAGCGCCTTGCCTGGCCTTTCCCCCTCCCCATAACGTTGGGCCACCCAATATCTACCCCTGAAGCACGACTCTCTCCGTGCTGAGTCCATATACTCTGAGTGTCTCTCTAAATTTAAGTTGGGTGGGACTATCCGGGTGTGAAGCCAATTTCGTCTCTAGTGCTTTGAGTTCTGTATCCAGCTTGCGCAGTGTGTTCATGATGTCCTTGAGTACTCCTGACCCCTTAGATATGCAATAACCCCTAGGTGTAACTTTGAATGCCTCCCAAATGGTCTCAACACTCTCTACTGAATCTTTATTACGCACCTCTTCCCTCAGCTCCTCCTGAAAAACCGAGTCTAGTAGAATAGGAGCATGCAGTCTCCAACTATTGAGTGGGGGGCCATAATCTGCCGAGGACAGAGTAAGTTTGACAGGGGCGTGATCTGAGTAAGTACGGGCCAGGTGCTTCGCTTGAGATATGGCTGGGCCCAGCCCGCGGGACAGAAACAAATAATCCAGTCGCGCCCACGACGCTGCTTGCGCAGTGTAGTGTGTTCCCTCTAGTTTGTGGGGGTGAGTATGTCTCCAGGCATCAATTAGTTGGTAAGTAGTTAGCGTACTTTGCAGGACAGCGCGTGCTTTAGTATAATTATGGGGGGCAGGGTGAGACCTATCAACTTCTGGGTTGCATGCAACATTAAAGTCTCCTCCCCAGATTATATGGTTGGAGCCTATATCAAAGATCGTAGTCCATAATGCGGTATAAAAGTCTGGGGCGTCCACATTCGGCCCGTAGCAGCAGGCCAGAGTGACTGAGTCAGAACCCAGTCTACCCCAAGCCAGGCAATACCTCCCCTGCGTGTCCCAGTTAGCCCCAGCCAGCTGAAAAGGTGTGCGCTTCTTTATGAGTATGGCCATTCCCTTCACATAAGAAGAATAAGAGGAAAAGATTCTGTGTTCTGCCCACTTACTTGCAAAAGTGTTGACACTCTGGGGATTAAAATGTGTCTCTTGCAGCATGGCTATGTGCACCTGATGCCTGCCTAAATAGGCTAGTATGTGTCGCTTTTTACGTGGATCTCCCAACCCTCTGATGTTCCATGTAACAATATTCAGTTTCTCGGGACCAGTGTTAGCCATAGGCTTGTATGCTCGTCAATGAAGAAGCCCATACCCAAAGGGCGTAGCCCCACTCATGGGTGTGTATATACTGCATTGCTATACCTTGTGCCAAAAGCTCGACAATTAAATCGCATGCCATCCTTGTTAAGCCATGAACAAAAACATCCTGTTTTAGGAAGAACATGTGTAAAGTAAAACATTCCCCCCATGAGTCCCCCTCCCACTGAAGCAGCCCCAACTTGCCAGAAGTAATCACCCACCCCCCTTCCCCTTCTCCCTTTGAAAACAAAAGAAAAAAAGAAGAAACCAAACAGACACTGCACAAGCCATGCAGTGAACAACAGTGGGGGAATGCCCATGGGGGGTATCCTTATGTGACAGCACAGGTGCACCCCGCTCGGAGAGTCCACCATAGATGATGGGGCTGGACTCTGGGGAGCTGAGGGTGCCCAGCGTGTACAGGAAAGAACTCAGAGTTACCAGACAGCTGAACAATGTACGTGATGATCACCAGAATTCCAGCTGTCCAGCAATCGTAACCTTCTCATTTCGCCTTTCACAAAAAAAACAATGTTAAGCAGTACAATAGTTACTGTGAGTCATCGTCTGCTCCCATTGCTGAGGGCTGTTGCGATGACGCCGAGGCT
Organism: Triturus cristatus; assembly: GCF_964204655.1. Lineage (NCBI taxonomy): Eukaryota > Metazoa > Chordata > Amphibia > Caudata > Salamandridae > Triturus > Triturus cristatus. The sequence continues at coordinate 207,530,693 of NC_140595.1, read as the reverse complement.
CCATTAATGCGACTCACTTATTTCAAATGTTTAAGGAATTCTTTTACTTGTTGTGGTTTAGTGAAAAACCGCTGTTTACCCTGATGCGTAACCCTGAGGCGCGTGGGGTACAACAGCGCATAATCAATTTTGGCTAGCCGTATTTTATTATTAACGTCCGTGAACTTGCGTCTCTCCTCTTGGACAGTAGGGGTAAAGTCTGGGTAAATAGAGAATGTATTGCCATCATAGGTCAACTGTTGTTTATTTCTCGCAACACGGAGTGCAACGTTCCGGTCCCTATAGTTTAGAAGTCTCGCTATGATGGGACGCGGTGTGCCTCCAGGGGTTGGGCGCGGCCCCAGTGTGAGATGTGCATGTTCTATTATGAACTGGTTGGTTAAAGCTTCCGCTCCGACTGAGGACAACAACAACTTTTCCACGTACTCCTCCATTTTCCCTGTGTTGGTTGACTCTGGAATTCCTAGGATGCGAATATTATTGCACCGACTTCGCGCTTCTAAGTCTTCATTTTTTGCGGCGACGATTTTCAATAATTTATCCATGTAGGTGACCTGTGCGGTGACCCGAGTTGTAGCATCCTCAGTATCCGAAATGCGCCTCTCTGTCTCTTTTATGCGATCCTCGTGCCCCTCCAGTTTATGCGCAATAGCGTCTATACGTGATGACATTCTGTCGACCTTATCCACGATGGTAGCGAACCCCTGTCGGACCTCCTGAAGAATACTCTGCACATCAGTAGCCGGCATGGCCGCACCACCCTGGGCCTCATCTCTATTGTCCAGGTCCTGGTTCTCCTGCAGGCCCCGAGCATTCCGCTTCGTCGCCTCAAAGTTCAGTTTGGGTTCACGGGTATCTGGTTTGCCCATGGTGCCCTGAATGCATAGCACACCCGTTTATCCTCTATGCCGCTACCTGTGTCTCATGAGGGAAGGGGGCGATGCACGCAGCAACTAGTAGGGGCCAGCCAGAGGCGGAGCAGTAATGCAGATGGTGTATTAAAGCTCCTACCATCAGCGCGCCTTGCCCGCCAGGCGATCGCAATTCCCCCAGCACACCAGCAGTGAGCAATGCAGATCAAGTAGGCCGTGGGTTATAGTACACCAAGATCTCGGGGCCTCAGCTCGCCAAGACGTCAGGACAGTCACTTAGGGCGGTTTCCACACAGATGGCTAGCAACTTGGGGAGAAGATCCAAAGCGTCACCTACGCTGTTGCTACTGTCACCTCTGCCACCCTCACGAACAGCACCACCGCATCACCAGCCATACAGCACACAGAAAGGATAAAGCTGTGCGCCCCGACTCAGTTTGGTGCCAGTCCAGGGCGTGTCCTGTATCCCCAAATCGTCAAGGGAGGGGGCTTGGGCGCAGTCACTGCCCCACTCTCCGCACTCCCAACAACTGCAATATGTGTCCCACCTTGAGACACAGAGGGAGATCCCCGGGCCGCTCCGCTACCAGGTTGATCTTAAGTCACCCCACCGCTGCAGTGACGAGGGAGGCCAGGTCCAGGCCGGGCGCGCAATGACTTAGAGCAGCAGGACCAGCGCAGTCACCACAGAAGGCCCCGGTCGTCCAAATACACACCGGGGTGAGAGAGGCAAAACCGTGCACTGTCCAGCGCTCAGTCACAAGGCAGGTAAGGCAGCGCAACTGCTCCGGGAATTCTCCGAGCGCTGCCACCATAGACAGGAAAATTATGGAGGCAAGCGTCCACCCGCCAAAGTGCTCAGGGCGCCCACGGTACACGGCAGGCAGCGCTGCTCACCTCCCCTCTCCAGCGACATCGCGGCAGCCACAGCACCTCACAGGTAACAAGTAGGCAGGACCCTCCTCATTTACGCCGCAATCATCGTTCGTGAGGATAGGCGCATCAGCTCCGGCTCCACCGCCAAGTCCGCGTCGCAAGGCCTCGGCGCCTCGTGTACAGCAGCGGACTCGCGTAGCTCTGAAGGCCGAGCCAGGGCACCATGCCGCTCCGTCCCCCAATCCGGCCGGATCTTCACGGCGTTACAGCAGGAGCAGAAATGGCTCAAATCAGCTGATCTTTTCAGCGAGTCCCCAACAAGTCTATTGCTTCACTAGGCCACAGTTTAAAAAAGCCATCAGGTCCTCTGAGCAGGATAAATGAAGGATATGCACGAAGGGCTGCAGGAGCCTCACAACAGTGCGGCCATTTTGCGTGTGTGCCACCTAGCGCCCCCCCCCCCCCGTTTAAAAGGACCCTTTTATATGTTTTTTGTCATGTAATTATTTACAATATTGGCAGGTTGTACTGTACTGCTCCTAGATGATATTGTACATTTAAGTAACATGAACAGGCTGTATATCACTATCAAGAGTGCGTGCCGCATAATTTGCCCCAACCACAAGTACTAATCCTCCACATGTCAGTAGTACATACACACAGACAAAGACACAAAATGAACTGTTTAAAATCTTTTTTGTTAAATTTACATTTAATAATGAAACGTATGGTTGAGCGACTTGGATGTCTGTGGTCACACTGTTCAGTCGTACAGAGTAACCTAACAGTTTAAAACATTTACATTTTCCCAGGTCACTGTCCACTTTGTCTTGTTGTGTTGTCAGCTCCTAAAGGGAGGGGTTGACCTGTCACATTTCAAGGTACCAGTCGATGGGCGCCAAGCGTCATCATTCTCAGACTCCGCCACCGTGTGCCTCTTGGATTCAGGTAGGACTGCTTCATATGTCTTCTTGGACCAGGGGCATTGTCTTGCTTTTGTACCTGATTTGTTGATGTGATGAACCAGTGTGCATGAGGGACGGTCAGTGCTTGTAGTCTGTCTGGCGTATTGCAGGGGGTCCATTCCGCTCATTTGTTGGATACCATTGAGTGAACAGGAGTCGAGGGTCATCTTCCCAGGTTAGTGCGATTAAAAAGTCACCCCCAGATTGTTGTGTTCTGGTTTCCCATTGTATTTTGCTGCTGACAGGTAGGTGTGTTGTCCACCTCGAACCATTTTAGCTGCTCTCTCACTCATGTTCGACAGGGTTGGAGTGGATGAGATCTAGGACTTTGGAGTTTGCATTTTCACAAGCATCAGCACCAGGTCAGCAAATCTTTTCTCGAACTTCGCTTTTTTCACTCTTGTCATCAGTCTTAGTTGGCAAATTTCAGGGCTACTTTGGTTGAGTTTAACTGTAAGTTCAGGTCTACGATTGCCTTCCAAAATCTGGATCCAGAACATGTGCACGATGGCTGTGTTCACTTCTTTGTATGGTAGACAGATATTAGATATGTTATTGTTTACTCTCTGCTGCCTCTGTGGTGTCAAATATGCCTTGTGTAGTATGGTAAAGTGAATCTTTTTCAGTATTTCATCTGTGATATCTCCATGGGGATGGTGTCACTAAAGTCCATACTGAGTCTGTCAACTGTCTGCCCTGGTCGGCATTCTGCAAGTCCCTAAGGGTATCTAGGACAGTTTTTGGCAATGTCAAGCTAGAACACTATAACCCAGTATTGCCTTATGGGCAGCTCCATGAGCGAGGAGTGTGTGCAGTGTAGTGCGGGTCAGGGATCTAACGACCACACATCCCCATATATGCCTAGTCAGTTGGGTGAGTGTATAGTGAATCAGAAATTGTCCCACCAGCATAGCATGGGTCTGTCATACATTGTCCAATGTGTGCAGGGTGCCATGTGCAAAGAGGTCACATATTTAATATGTTGGCTAGCCACCATTCCACAGCACTGACAGTCGTCAATATTTGTTTAAACATGGGGCGAAGCCATAGCAGTAACTCTGGCAAGTAAGCCTTATTGGTAATGGCACACACAAGACATCAAGCATATCAGTATCTCGCTATGTCAATAATCTCATGCATAGTCTAGGCTTGCGACATGGGTCGAATGCCATGTCATTCAATGATAGACTATGAAGGGGACCCTCAATGTACTTAGGTTTTTCGGGATTAGGATTTCGAATCTAGGTATCCACAGTTGGGACAGTAAAAAGTGCATTTTATAATCTGCGGTTCCCAATCTTCCTTCTGAGATTGCCAGTTATACCTTCGTACTGCTATCCTAGTTCTGCCAGGACCCCTTATCAGGTCACCCAATAGCCAGTTTAGCAATTTAAATATTTTTTCTGGGGACTTTTATCAGCATATTTGCAAAAAAACGCATAGGAGGCATTGTACTACAATATTTTTACAAGCGTGCTCATCACTTATGGAAGTTTTTTCCAGAATTGGAAGGGTGCTTTGGTGGTTGCCATGGCAGTGAGATGCTCCCTTCTAAGGCTGCTACATTCTCATAGTCTATCTAGGCACCCAGTTATCTGAAGGTTTTAAATTCCCATTTTGGGGGATAACGTGGTTAGGACTTGTTCGTCTTGGGGGACCCGTGAAGGCAGGCAGAACAAATATGACTTGTTTCTAGTCACCTTCAGACCTGGAATTTGGCTGTAATGTTTAAGCTTTGAAATCAGGGGTGCAAGATCCACATTTATATTTCAAAGATATAGTGACATATCTTCCATATTTAGAGATATTTTGTGCAAGTGACTATTCAGTATAGTTCCCTTCACTCTCATCCCTTCCTGATTATTTCAGCCATCGGCTCCATGACCAGGGTAAACAGGAGTGGTTATCCCTGTCTTGTACCTCTTTGTACCCCCCCACCCCCTAAGACTGAGAGATGAACCAGACACTTCCCACTCAGGCCTTTTTATTTAAGAGTACGGCAGTTGTATCCATTTCTTGAGTATGTTCCCGATTCTCATCTCATCCAAGACCATAAACAGATATTCCCAATCAAACATATCAAGGGCTTTCTCCATGTCGATGGCAGCCACTGCGGACATTTTGGCTGTCATGAGGGGATTATTAAGGACATGGAACAGATGTATTTCCGCCTGGTAGCAACTTAGTGGGTTGTACCATTAAGGCACAGTTGGTACCTGGACTATCCTACTGGATAGTACTTTCTTAAGATTTTGCATTCAAGTTTGCATAGGTAGTGGGTGGTAAGAAGCCATATTGTTTGCGTCTTTGTATGGTTTTGGGAGCTCCACCACTGTTGCTTCCCTGGTGGGAGGGGGCAGTAGTCCTACTTCCTTTCTCATCAGATGCATTTCAAACAGATGTGGAGCAAATACATCTTGTTAGCTTGAGTAAACTTCAGATGGGAGTCCATCTCTGGCTGTGGTTACACTGTTTGCCTAGTTTGTACCTGCAGTCTTAATATTGTCAGCAGTCAAGTTGTGTTACTTGTTTGGGTGTCAGTTCTTTCAACCATGCTTCCTGGACATATGTACCAGACATGTAGAGAGCACTGTGGAAATTTGACCATGTGTCTGTTGGTACGAAAAAGTCCCTGCATGGTGACAGAGGAGCACCCCTTTCCTGAGTGCCTTAGCTGCATAGATATCTGGACCCTTGGTACAAATTTTTGTTATAAGTGAACACGTCATGTATGTGCGCCATGACCTAGGTCTGGCTCATATTAATGTGGTCCTGGCAGAATGAGGGAGGAGCTACCCTCATATTGGTAGAGGGCAACTGACCTTGCCAAGAGTTACGAGACCTGAGGACAGCGGTGGCAGCATACCAGTTTTGTGTTTCATGGTAATCGGTAGTTTGACAGACCTTTTACCTGTATCACTAGAGTGGCACCTACCATCCCACTCATGTAGTGTTCCTCTGCTGTGTAGTTAACTTACCCCTACCCTACCTAATGGATGTATGAAGTGCCAGGAAGTGTGTGATGCTTGTGTGTGTATGCTTGGTTGTATGTGTGCCTGGTACATAACATGGAATCCTGTGGGTTCCATTTTGGATAGTCCAGTGACTCAAAAGGCCAGCTGGTGGTGTGGACTGCAACCCAAGAAAGAAGATGTGGATTGATGACATTCCTCTGGAATGAGCTGGGAACACCCACACTGGAGAAAGAGGAGCAGAGCCTCCTCTGTGCACATCGAAGGTTTCTTTCATTCAAGGAAGAGGTACTGGTCAGTGGGGCCTGGGCTCATTGTCAGTCGAAATGATGGGTCTGATAAGGTTGGCACTGTAGAACCAGGTAATCATAATACAGTGTAAAGCTTACGCCTTTGGACCTTTAACCTTTGAGAGGAATATTTTAGCAGAGGCTGACAGCTAGGTGTGATCTCAGGTTACTCTCCCTTGCCTGTGTTGTAGGTCTATCAAAATTGCATAAGGTCCAGCTGTGGCATGCTGTGCTTTTGAAGTTCTCTCCCTCATGTTCTGTCCTATGTCAAAGGAGTCGACACCCACAATATGAATTTAAGTGCACCAGACACTAAATCACATCTGTGTTTAGATACGGAGTATAAAAGTGTATGGATGAGTCCTACAAGCTGTTCATTAGTATGGCTAGAAGATCGCCAAGACTCTGAGCTGCTTCAACCAGGACTGGAGGCCAAGGTCTGCTAGTTTCCCTGATGGATGAGGGGAAGGAAGTCAAGGCCACTTGCACTGAGCCTGGAGCACCAGAATTCTGCCTGCCTGTCAAGACCAGCATAACCTGTGAAGAGGAGGAGAGTGCCTAGAGGGAGGGAAGCTCAGCGTGGATCCTGTTGAGTAGATCCCTGTGAGCGAAGTATTAGACTTCCAGTCTGGTCAGGACTGTTGCAAGAGTGGGTGCCGTCTGCCATTCTCATAGAAAGTCTGCAACCTGTGTATGCCAGGTGAGGGCCGCCATAAAGTTTAGAGTGGTCACCCTTTACTGTTGAAAGTCAACAACTCCTCCATCCCAGGTGGGGTCACTGTGAAGATTAATCTCATTGCCCTTGTGGTGGAGTATGTCAGCGACGCCACGTATGCCAGTTGGGGGCCGCCATAAAGAATAGAGCCATTGCCCTCGATCATCGTACCAAGGGGATCTCTGCCGAAAGATCAACTAAGGGAGACCTGCTCTAGAGAATACTATTTGTGGTAATACGCAACGAAGACCAAGAAAGTTGCATCATGAGGACGGAATCCCAGAAGATGTCTACTGGTCCTCCCGGAACTCACCGGCTGCCCCAGGTAGGAAAAAACCTCTAGGCTGTTAGGCCTCCTTGGGACTCGAACAAACTCTGTGCGTAGTGCTACTCAAATTGAGTCTTAAAGCCAAAACAAGACTTTGTCACTTGGTGACTAGTATGGACCACATCTGAAAGTTGCCTCCATTATCGAATGGGGAATATCCCGACTATTGGAAGGGAAGGGAGGACACTGACAAGGATAACATTGGAGCGCTGATCTTAAGAGACATTGACTATTATTTAGTGTGCTGATTATATACTTTGTGCTTTTATATCAAATACTACTTTTATCACAAAAGTGAGAGTTTGGACAATCACTTTATTGGGATTACTATTCACACTTTGAGTCTCTTCCCCCCATTCCTTTCCGTTTAGCTTTGGATTGTTCGACTTGTGCTACCACTGGGATTTATATGCTAAAGAGGCAGTACTTGGCCCAGCTGCTATGGACCCATAGTGGGTTGGGCCCTGAGTCACAGAGATTAAGAGACCACAACTCCAACGGCTTGGCCCAGTAAATCCCTGTCTGACCAATGGCCCACTGAAAGGGGTTCTGACAGCATCATTAATGTCTGTTTGTATGCACGTGCTAGTGGGTCATCTGGATTTTGTCATGCCACTTTGGGCAATCCTGTCTATTCAGCATTAACCAGCCACTCAAGGAGGCGACTGGCTTTGTTGCCCTCCCTGTGCTGCTTGGCTACAAATTCCCCGTAGATGAACAGTTTAACTTTAACCTAACTTTCAGTGTATTCTGATATTTTCCATGTTCGCTGTCCCCTTGCGTTGGGGTCTGTTACACCTGACCTCTACAAGTCTTTCATGTGTCCTCCAAGTTAGTGGATTGTCTCTCGAGCACCACTTCAACCCCATGAGTCTTGCCTCTATCAGGTTCCTCTAGTACAGACTTTAAACGCCTCCCACTCAAACAGCACCATGCTTTTGAATGCTGCGTTGATAGAAGACTATTGTTTTAATTAATTTTTCAAGATTTCCGATTTCCCTAAACGTGGTATCTTGGAGGGTCCCTGTTTGCATTTGTCAGAAATGTATTATTTTGGGTGTCTGCCCCATAGTAGCATCATTGTAAATTCGATAATGTTTTAACTCCAATGTTATATGGGCACTCTTTGACACCATATATATACGTTGTGTAGGGATATGTAAAATTTGGTGTTCAACTCTTTTGGAGATGTGCATTCTGCCAAGACTAACAGTCCTAAGTGTTGCCACTTTTCAAGTTGTGTTGATGTGGAACTGGTTGCTGTCCCCGGTAATGGTGGATGTGACCTGGGCACATTTGCAGTCCTCTCCCTCTATCATGGGAATCTGATGCGAGTGTGACGTCAGTCCTGCTTTCTGTCTTAAAAATCGGTTTTGGGAATATTTGTTTGTGAATCTTATTGGTTCCAAATCCAGTCCACCTTCTACTATGGTGTATCTGCAGCTATACCAGTCACAAATTTGCCATTATAAAAAGTATGGGTCAGATGTACGACCCTTTTAGCGGTCGCAAACGTGAAATTGCCACGTTTACGACCGCTAAAAATGTGTGTGGTATGTACAAACCCTATTTTGCGAAAATAGGGTTTGCGAGCCGCTATTAGGAAGGGGCGTGCCAAGGGCGTCCCATTCCTAATAACTAGTCGCACTGCTATGTATGATTGTTTTGCGACCACAAATGCGGTCGCAAAACAATTGCATGGTAAGTCAGTCGCAAATGGTAAGGGGTGTTGTGTTGGGCAGTGAAAATATTTTTAAGAGCAAATCCGAATCTTAAAAAATGAAACCCGAAACGTTGTATTTTTTAAATGCAGCCCGTTTTCCTTTAAGGCAGCATTTTTAAAAAAAATGCTTTATTTAAAACGTCACAGACATGGTGGTCTGATGACTCCAGCAGGCCACCATCCTGGTGAGTGCCGGCCATTCTTAATGGGTCACAAAATTTGATGTGGCAGGTCATTTGCAGCCCCATTCAGAATTGCAAAACAGTGTCTCAGACACTGTTGTACATTTCATTTTGCAAATCACAAATTGCAAGTCGCAAACGTCGCAATTTGCGACTCGCAAAATGGAATGGTTGTACATCTTGCACTATGTTCAGACCAACCCACAATTGTGTGACGTGTAGTAGAAGTGGTCCTCAAGCATCTCCATAGTTTCTCCCTTTCTCCCTTCATCAGGTGTGTCTCCTGAAGAAATGAGAAGAGTACTTTGTGTAGTATAACTTTTGCAAATATTCTGTGACATTTAAAGGGTTTCCCGTCCCTCTCATATTCCACGTCATCATGTTGTATATTGTAGCTCATTAGATCAACACGAGTTTGTCACTACTCGCATATTTCTTTATATTAGAGATCCGATTATTCCTGTGCTGCTGCTCCTTAGACCAAATGTCACTGTGTTGACCTGAGCTCGTGTATAACTATATGCATGCAATCGTTTGCACTTTGGAGTTAATAAGTGTAGTCATGACTATTACCTTGCAATAATTCTTTGTCTAAAGGAGCGATTATGTCTCATGTATGTTACGATGATTCAAAAACATAATAAAATTATGTTTAAAAAAAAAAATCATGTTGTATTTTGTTTGTCTCTTTATGTGCATGGGGCAGGGAAGTGTGAGGGTATTCCTAGCAATCATGGCAGGCAGGTATTGTCATTGGACCTATCGTCTGTTCCGGATTCCCTGTGTCCAGCCACAAGGCACATAGTTCAAGTTTGCATCATGTTCGTGTGTATTGGAAGGTGACCTGAACATCACTACTCATGGTTAACACACACCCTGGCTAAGGGGTGCATCTGCCTGTGCCCAGTGCCCAATTTAAACATTAAATACTGGAACGAGGACGTCATTCCATGTTGTGGGTAAAAGAGTTCTGTGGGGGGTATTGTTGACCATTCATTTGCTGCCCTACTGAAAAAGTGTGGCATCTTTCCTCCCCGTAGAGGGTTGGGTCAACAGAGGGGGTGCTATCAAGTGTCACCAAAAAGAGCACATATAACACAGAAGCATTGTTATATATTTTAACTTCTTCTGCTGGAGCGACTCGATTGTCTGGGCCCTTACTTGGCCTTGGAGGATATTGGATAAGAAGTTTTGTCATCCTGTTATTTCATGGCTGTCACTGGCAGGGCCTTTGGCATTTTGTGGCAACTTTCTCAAGAGTAATCTTGTTCCCGTTCCATTCCAGTAGCAGAGATACCATTGTCTCATCTTTTGCAGTGCATATCCATTTTCCTAAGCAATGATAGCCGCAATTGCAGCTTCTTAGTCATGAGAGATTTTGGTACTAGCATGTTTGATTGCACCCTTGTGTCTTGTTCCATCTGTCCGTCTATTTGGAGGTTTGGGGTCAGTGTTTACTGCATGAACCCTTGCCCACCTTTCTGCTTAGTGCCACGCCGCTTTGGGGTTGGTGAAGAAATGTGTCTGTTTTCTGTCTATATATATTTAGGTCTCACCTGAGCCAGCGCTTATAGCGCTGCTCTGGCGAGAGTTATAGTAAGCGGGTTTTGGAAGTGCTAACCTAGTGGCTTTTTTCAGGCCTCCAACTTGCGTTCGCGATATCGTGCACGCGCACAGCTGTTGTCCTGGTTTCTAGCATTCCTTTCCTCGCATGGCTGGCTTTCCTTCCCCTCTCTCACCCGCTCCTCCCCCTCCCTTACTGCACCGAAGAGTTTGTCGGTGTCTTGTTTCACTTAGATCCTCAATATGCAATGCAGCAGTTATCTGGGGGAAATGGATTTTCCTAATGAATCTGCTACAATCATCTTTGAATTAATTTTCTTGTGCTTTAAGAAAATGCATTCTAAGGTGGCGTTGCCATTTTTTAAAACTTTATTATTCGTTTACCATTCTGAGATGACAAACACCCGTCGGAGGGGCCAGGGAGTCAGGGCTGATGCCCTCAGGATAATAATGGCAGCCGTCATCCGTGGAAATAAGGCATCACTTGAGAGGCTTGGCGCCCTCTGTGACCCGCGAGATGCAGCTGCTAGAAGTGCCTGCAGGATCACACCAATTTCACCACTACCCAATCCCCATACACACTCCCTTCTCTCCTCTGCCCCCGTCCTCTTAACTCATTTTCTGACCCTCTCTCCCCACTTACTCTCTCCTCGGCCTTCTCTTCCCCTCCCCCATTCTCCCCCTCCTCCGTACCAATACATTTCCCTTCCTCTCTCCCCCATCTTCCCCAGCTCCTTCCCCTGCCCTCCCCCTCGCACCCCCACCACCCCTTCTTGTTCCCCACACCACTCTCCTGCCTGCTCACGCCTAGTTTTTAAAGGAGCTGCATTGACTTAAAGCCCTTCTATTTTGGCGCCAGGATAAAACCGAACAAAGGTATGGCTGGGAGGCAACACCAGTGGAACCACAAACCCATCCTTTTCCGGTTTTGAATTCCTTTCTCTTCTCCTTTTACAATGAACGCTCCTTGGTTCAGCCTGACAAAGTGCGCATGTGCAGTTTAAGTTCGCACAGTATGAACACCGCGCTGTGACCTGCTTCGACGGCGTCTCAAATTGGTCAAAACAATTCCAAGCGTCTATTTGCATGAATGGGCTGCAGCAGATCGTGATCTCTTGGAGGACGAAGGTGGTGGCGGCGGTTTCAACATTGCCTTGCTTTATGTGCACGCTCTAGTCTTTTATGCATTTTTTACGGCTCTAGGATACAAAGGGTGTTCCTGTTCATTTTAGTGTGGCACCGCCTTTCCATATGGCAAAACAATGAAACAGTTCTAAACAAGCATTGGCATTGCCGATAGGTCTCGCTTTTGGGACCTTATAAGTATTTAGTTTGCAGCACAATATCCTTGGTGCAACAACATCAACTGTTGCATGGCTAAACACTTATAAGGTACAAGGTTTAGCCATGCAACAGCTGATGTTGTTGCACCAAGGATATTGTGCTGTAAAACTAAATACTTATAAGGTCCGAAAGGCGAGACCTATTGGCTATGCCAATGCTTGTTTATTTTCTGGGATCATTAGTATGAGGTTGACGCCCAGTTGCCCGAATTTTGTTTCACGTCTTCTATAGTGTACTGCTGCAGAGTAATCTGCAAACAGGGAGACTTTGTTGTTGTCTACCAGCTGTAATCACTTGTTCCTATTTTCTTAAAGGGGGGGTCACAGGCACTGTAGTTTAATAGTCGGGCCATTAGTGAGGCTAATTTTGGTGGTGTGTCCGGCACCCTGGGGGTTCTCTCGGTTTTCCAGGAGCAACTCCAAGTTCAGTCCGGCTGAGCTCCCAGAGAGTTCAAAGATCCTGTGCTATCCTGGACAGTCTCTCAGTCTTCCTCCTTGTTTTCAGGGAAGCGGACATGTTCTTGTAATTCTAGAACCTTTTCATGGCGGTCTCAAACCGCAGGGCTAAGTTCAGCAAGCGTGTATTCAATGCAGGTGTGTCTCAGCTATTTTGATGCTCGGCCTGCACTAGACTGAAGTCAATGGCAACTTGTCTTGTTCTTCAGTACTTCTCAGGTGTTGCGTGTGGGAATAAGTTTGCTGTTGAGTTTATCCTTTATGTTTTTGTTCTCTACTTGGGACATTTGGAGAGGGTTCTCTTTTGGTGAACTTTCACCTGCTTGTGTCGCCTTAGTTCATCCCATTTTACTGGTGATGATCGTGTGACCGTGGGGAGGCGGCTGCTGTGCGGGTTGGGCTGAGGGGGGACGGGCGACAGGGAGGTGGGGGGAACGGGCAACAACGGAACATGTGAAAAGAAAAATAGGTAAAAAGAACTGACCTGCTGCCCGCCTCTCTTCTCCATGTAGTTGCTGAAGCACAGCCTCCCATGCGGCCTATCCAGACGCTGCTCTCATGTTTGAAAGCCGTGTCAGCATTGGCCTGAGCGCCCTCGATTTGACCTCCCAGGGAGACTGGGACCCTGTGCTTTGCTGTCTCCAACCCAGCAACGCAGATGGGTTGGAGACAGTTCAGTGCTCATGTTGGTTTGGCTGGCATTGGACAGCTGGCCAAACCGACATGTGCACTGATCACAGTGCAACCACTCCCTCTGTCACTGGCCCCGCGATGGCCCTGCCCCCAAGACTCGCCCCGCCCCGCCCCTCAGAACGTGAACAATTAAACGAAAATAAACCTGTTTTATTTTTCACATTTTGAGGCTACCAAGGGGGGGGGGGCGAGAGTAGGACCCACCACTGATTTGGGGTATGCCTTCTTGCAGGTGTGTGGCCTGCATCTTGACGTTGTTGTGTTCTTCCAGCAGGGAAGGTGCTATGGGATCGGGATCAGGATCAGTCCATTTCAAGTTGAGAACAAGGGGCATATTTACAATGAAATGGCGCGACGCTGTAAGCAATGTTGCTGCGTCAAGCTGCGTCATTTAAAAAAACGCTGGGATGCACCGTATTTACAAGAATGCAGTGCACCCCTGTGCTCTCCCCTGCGCCGGTGCTGAAACAGCAGCCGTGCGCCAATGCAGGTACCCTTGCACCATGGTATAAAGGTGCCTGCGTTGCAGGGATGATCGTGGTTGTGCAGAAAAGGACACCTTCCTGCACAACAATCATTAATGGGGTTTCGCTCTTTCTATGTGTGCTGCAGAATACGGCACATGTAGAAAGAGCAAAAAATGAGGAGAAATAAAAGTATTTCGCAACGTTACGCCACTTTACTGCCTCCCCTGGAAAGCTGTTTGTTTTTAGCGCCGCCTCAGATTTACGAATCCTTGTAAATCTGGAGCAATGTCAAAAAGCCATGGGTGTTGCGTGGGAATGCCCACAGCAGCACCCATGACGCGCCTCTTGAACGTAGAGTACTGTGTGAAGGAGGGCCATATTTATAAGGCCATGTTAAGCCATGCAAAGTGATTTTTGGGGAGCCCTGAGCTATGGCCTTGATCTCCAAGAAGGCTCTAAACAACTATTGCTAACAGTTCAATGTAGAAAGAAAAGATCAGAGAAAGGGGGCACCCTCGCCTGGTACCCATTGATATTTTAATTTTTTCCATATGTCTACAATTAGGGCCAGATGTACGACGCGCAAAATAGCACCTGGCAAATTGCGAGTTTTTTACGACTCACAATTTGCAAGGCACTATATTGCATATACAACAGTGTGTTTAACAATTTGCGATTCCCAATGGGGTCGCAAATTGCAAGACTCATGAATATTAATGAGCCTCTCGCAATTTGCGAGCCCATTGGGAATGGCAGGCCCTCCCAGGTATGGTGGTAAGGTAAGGTAAAATCTTTATTGCATGATTAATTAAAATCTTTGCAAAATAGTACATTTAAATTAGGTCACATATACCAATACATTTGTTAAAAGAACTTCAATATACATTACAGTAAGAACAGTTAGTTATAAATCACAAGTTTTATCGAACAATTGGCTGGGGTAAAAGCAGATAAAAAAACTCCTGATTTAACTATTATAATTATTGTCTATATCCGTAGTGCAGTGTCCTGCATTGTGCTCCGTTGGTATCTGATTATGATTTCCAGTTAGAGCCGCAGTTTGAGAATTGCAACTACTGCCTTTTAAAACCAGATCTCTGTGCTTGATCTGTTATATTACAGTTAAATTTGACATAGCTTTTGCAATATTAACAAATTTCACCAATCTACATGCTAATTGGATGTCTCTTCCATCAAAGCAGGCTTTTAAAGCTTGCCTGCGGGTTCGGATCCCTCTCACGTTCCAGGCTGGTTTTAGTAGCAGTTTGCGCTCTTTGTCTAAGCCTCTGCACCTGCACAACAAATGGAGGATATCTTTTTTGGATTCGCCACAGATTTTACAGTTTGTGGTTGTGTCTGACCTTTGCCAAGGGGGAAGGTGCTGGTTGACCGGTAAAACACCCACCCTCAGTTTCATATATGATTCCTTCGCAATCTTTGAGAATCCTGTTCCCAAGTAAGTTTGCGGCGCGGCCCTTGTAAAACTCTGAATGACAAACCACCCGTGTGCTCTTTTGGATAGGGTAGATCTGTCTTCTTCCAAAGACAATAACTTTACTGTTTTCTTTACTAATTGTTTAAAGGCTTTCTGTGGGCCATTGATCTCCCAGAGCTCTTGTAGGGCTAGATAGTTCATTGCCGATTGTAGATAGACCGCAGCTGGATTGTCTTTGTTTTTGTTCATCTCTTTCCATAGGTATGAGTTCATAGAACCGTTCTCTGCTCCCTTTATTTTGAACCAGCACTTTGCGTAAGCCCTCTTCCATGCTACTTGCTGTTTTTGGAGGCCAAATTCTAGTCTTAACTGGGCTGGAGAAATGTATTGAGGGAGGTTAAAAATTAATCGAATTGATTTCGACACTGCTTTATCCAGAACTGTTTAGTCTCTTCCTCTCATGCATTCACTTCCGTAGGTGATGGTAGGAAGCAATTTTGCTCGAAAGACTTCTTGAAGAGGTGATAGATCAGGGCCTGTTATTTTCTGCCTAATTCTTTTTAGTGCTACTGCCACTGCAGTTCCTCTTGTTCTAATAGTTGCCTTGTGTTGTCTAAAGGAACCCTTTCTGTCAAAAGTGATACCCAGATATTTGTACTCATCGACCACCTCCAACAATTTGCCCTGAAGTTCCCAGCGAGGATGCCCTAGTTTCCTTCAATTTATGATCATCACTTTTGACTTCTCTAAGTTTATCGTTAGCCTGTTTCTGTCTGAAAAGTTGCTTGTAGTATTTATGAGGTGCTGAAGGCCAACTGGAGTTAGACTAATCGGTATTAAATCGTCTGCATACAACAAGTTTGATATTGTTTGGCCTCCTAAATTTGGAGCATGGTGGATGCAGCTGTCGAGCTCTGGGCTCAGCAGACCACCATGTCTGGGACTGCTTTTAAATAAAGCAGTTTTATTTTTTTAATGCATCCCGTTTTACGGAAAACGGATGCATTTAAAAAAAAATGAAACTTTTTTGTTTCATTTTTTGAGGGCAGGTAGTGGTCCCCTTGGGTCCCCTTCCCTTTTGCGAGTGCATTACCACCCTCTTGAAGAGGGTTGTAATTTGCGAGTGTTTTGCGACCGCAATTGCAGTTGAAAAACATTCATATATGGGCTTGCGTCGCTATTAGGAAGGGAACGCCCCTTCCTAATAGCGAGTCGCAAAACCTGTTAGTGAAATAGGCTTTGTACATGGCCCACAGTGATTTTGCATGCGCAAACGGGTCGCAAACCCGTTTGAGCAAGTAAAATCACGTCGTACATCTGGCCCATAATTATAATCAAGGCATTTTCTCCAATATAAAGTTTAATTAGTGTCCTAACCAATTGACCCACACGCTCGACTTTTTCTAGCACCAAAAACAAACAGTTCCAGCACACCAAATCAAATGTTCTGAGTCTATAAAAAACATAAAGGGTGCTGGAACCTTATTTGCAGAAACAACAATAGCCTGTACCAGAAAAAAGGTTAATGACATAAATCCGTTTTGATGTTTGTGTACTATTTTGGGTATTACAGCTGCCAACCTTATTGCAATTATTTTTGCAAAGATTTATAATCTATATTAAGTAAGGTTATTTTTCAAAATGTTATTAGATTGGCTGGATCCTGCCCTTTTAAAAAAAAAACACACAAAAAAAAAAAAAAGATTACATTCCCTCTCAAGAATGCTGGAGGGATTTACCCCCAGATACGATATAGTTGAATAATTGCATCATGGTGGCCTTTAACTCTACTATAAAGCTTTGATACCATTCTGAAGCAAAGCCATTTTCAGATTCGGAAATTAAAAAACTGGAAGCATGTAGGAAGAGCCTGTAATATGTCTTTTTTACTCAGCACATTAGATATATCAGGTTAAGATACTATCAATAAATGTTAACGGGATAAAAGAAAACATACGTAAGAAAAGGGCAATATTGCAGCAAACACATAAAAAAGTTCTGGGATTAGCATTAAGCAATCCTGAACTCCTTTTAAAATGATAGCTCTTTCATTGGCCCCAACTGCTCATGAGGGGTGGGGAGGTGGCAGTTTTAGCCTCAAACAAGGTCCAAGGATCCACTGGAAAAATGGTGCAGGAATAAACTGAAAGATGGGGGGTGGATACACTGAAAATTAACCAACAAGATGTGACAACTGTTCTAATTATGGCCCAATAGAAGGTGACCTGAAATCTCTTTACAAATTAAGGCTGGCATTAGTAGATTTCCCTAAACCCAAATATTATTGCTGAGAATTTCTGCATTCAGTTATACTGGTCTCCTCCAAGCAAGATGTGCTGCAGAGGAAGCCTACTATTGCACACGCTTTACAGATCCTTAAACATAAGGCAGAACTAATTGACCCGTGTAGGACCGTGATCCCCACAATACATTAATTAAGCTTTTTCTTCAAAAGGTTTCAATCAGCCTCACAAATTGATTACTCCTTAATGTCAAGAAATGGGATCAATGGGTCCTGTAAATTTGTGCCAAATTGCTTTTTGGATTATAGAGCAGCTATTCTGGACGTAACCTTACAGCCCCTTAGGAATGATATCCCTGTGTGAATGCCAGATCAATTTCTTCTGTTGGATAAAAAAATGTGTAAAAGCATCAAAACTAGGATAAAAGTTGTTATTAACTAAATATTGGATTTGCACCTTTAGAAACTGTTTAGGAAGCTTATAAACCATCTTATGGGAGGAAGTGATATTTCTTATAAGCCCTAAGAAACCAAAATCGAAATTTTGAGTTACTAATTTAACAGGATATTCTTAAACAAGCAGGATTAACACAGCATAAACAGACTAAACAGACTAATCAAACAAATATTGCTAATGAGAAAAAAACTGAAAAAAACTAAATCTTTCAGTATTAGAAAATGAACTGGTTGAATTACAATCAGTCGGACAGCAGGTTTAGGAGGAGGGTAAGGTTAGGAGTAGATACTCAAAGGCAGAACAGAGATGTCACTTGGGACCACACTGTCCTCGGTGCCCTTTTGCCTTTGTACAAGCCCTTTATTTTCCATTGTACTCACCAGACTTCGCTTTAAATTGCAAGTGGGTTTCAAGTCCTCATCCGGGGCATGGAAGTTGCATGGCACAGAGAAATGAGTCGGTCTGTGGGGATAAAGGTTAAAATATTTGTTACATATTATCCTTTTTACCCCACTCTTGGAAAAACGAAAGTATGATAGAAGAAGGTTCTTGATGACGGGCCTCAGACTTTGAAATGCCCTTCACCGCCACCCACTCAGTTTAGCCTTCAGAAAAATCATAAATATCCAAATTTTTCATCAGATCTTCCCTGTTTGCACTTCTTTAATTACATTTTAGGATCAACAAATGCTTTAGAGCAGCTTTGTGCTACATGCTAGGATACACAAGCAATTGAAAGATTATAAGGGACTCCCTCGCATTAAAACCCCTGGACTAGACGGGTTGCCTGTAGAATTTTATGACACTTACACGGACTCCCTCCTGCCCCACCTAGAAATTTTATACAACAAGGCGTTGGAGAAGGGTACACTGCTACTCACCACGGCACAAGCATTGGTGGTCACACTCCCGAAGCCGGGAAGGGACCCCACTGACATGGCGAGCTACCGTCCACTATCACTATTGGCAACGGAATATAAAATTCTTAGCAAGATCCTAGCAAGCAGGCTCCTGCCCCTCCTGAAAAAACTGATACACATAGACCAAATGGGTTTTCTGCCAGCCCGGAGCACGTCTTTGAATACCAGGAGCATTACCTCATGTCGGCCGCCCCACCACTCACGCTGGCTGCATATCGTTAGACCTCCGCCAAGCGTCTGATATGCTAAATTGGGAATACATGTTCAAGGCACTGACAATATTCGGGTTGCCGGAGGATTATGTTAAATGGCTTCGCCTGTTATATCATGCCCCCACTGCTCATGTCCGTACTGGGGGCCATATTTCTGCTGAGTATCCGATGTTTCGAGGGATGAGGCAGGGATGCTCACACTCACCACTCCTGTTTATAATGGCGTTGGAACCCCTGGCTCTCAAGCTGCGAGTAGACATGCAGGAGATGGGAATTCCGATCGGGCCCACCACACACCTCTTCTCGGCATACGCGGATGATATCATCCTTTACGTTAGAGACCTTAGGTCGGATCTGGCACCTCTGGCTAAGATATTTACCGTATTCGAAAGTATATTGGGCCTGGCCATCAACCCAACGAAATCACATGCCTTTTTCTTTTGAGAGCAGGCGTTATCCGCGAATATATCATTCGGGACCACGGTGCTACAAGTTGCCCCACATACATTAAAATATCTGGGCATACATGTTTACCAGACTCCCACCGATCTGTTAGACGGCATCTTACATAGAGCAATTAGGGCCCTACGCTCCAGCATTGCCTTCTGGATCACGCTGCCGCTGTCGGTTATGGGAAGAGTAGCCATAACAAAAATGGTTGTCCTCCCGCGTCTGATTTACTATTTTACGAATCTACCGGTGTTGCTCCCGCAGCGTACTTTTACACTCTTAAATACCATGCTTGTTGACCTCATCTGGGGGCATGGCAGACGACGGATAAGTCTCAAAAAGCTCCAACTTGGTACGGACAAAGGGGGCCTCGGAGTTCCAGACCTTAGGGCATACTACTATGCCTTCCAATTGCAATGGCTATCCTTTTGGACGGCCGGACGCAACCTGCAAGAAATGGGGTACACAGAGCGGGATACTGCAGGCAGAGCCTTGCATACACTGTTACTGCCACGAAGCAAACTTCCGCAACAGCTTCCTACCCTGTTAAGTACAGCGCTGCACTGTTGGAAAGCAGCACTTCACTACACGTGCACACATCCGGCCTATGTGGGCATCATCCCCCTGGTGGGCATACCACTAACGGCTGGACGTATAACACAGCGTGCCATTGCTCCCTGGACCGAAGCAGGAGTCAGCACAGTGTTGGACGTATTCCATGAGGGGCAGTTACTAGGCTATGGTAATTTTGTTAGGGAGACGGGAGCGCCCAACCACTTGTACATCTTGCATGCAGCTCTAACACAATACCTTAAAACACATTGGGCCCCACATCGACAGAAACCAGCAGCACAAGAACTGGTTAAGATGCTATATTACATGGGAAGGGGTAGGCACTTAGTGAAATGGTTATATGTCGTGATCCGTGCACATGCGGGAATAGCCCTCACCCAGCTACGACATGCATGGTCCGAAGAAATAGGGCGGGTCATAGAAGATGAAGAATGGGAGAAAATTTTAGAACACCCTAGAAAACTTACAAGAAACGCAACATTTAAATTTATCCAATCCATGATACTTCACAGGGCCTACCTTACCCCTCGTAGGTTGGACAAAATGTTTCCGCAAACGCAGCACCATTGTCCTAGATGCCACAAAATGGGTGCCGATTTAGATCAGATGGTGTGGTCCTGTCCGCATCTAGGGGGATTTTGGGACTCAGTCAGAAGGCATGTATCTGCAGCCACACTATGGAGGAATGCATCCTAGGCCTTCATAAGTCCTCCTCGAAACATAAAATACAATTTAGGTTTGTGAACTTGTCGTTAAGCCTAGCAATACGGGCCATCACCATGCGGTGGAAATTCAAGAAACCACCCCCGCACACATGTAGCATAGCGAAATGATTAGGTGGGGTTGTGCAGAAAGTGCGGCCCTGAGACGGGAAGAGGCCAAGAGATTACGTAAAATCCCGATAGCACTGGAGTGGGATGTAATGTTAGAAACACAGGAAGTGGATGTTGTGGAATCCCATAGTGGTTCACAGTAACGAGTGTGGCTACCAAAACCCGTCCCGAACATGTTACTCGTGCTAGCAAGACTATACCTCATCGGTAAGTGATAGTTAACGCTATACTTCGCACTAGAATTGCTGTTGGTTTACTGGTGATGATGCCTGCCAGGCCCTGAGCATCCAGGCGCCCTAAGATGCTGCTTCATGGAAATAAAGGACTGGAGGGAGGGGGAGGGGAATCTAGTTGGGGAAGTTATGTTTATTATAGCAGACAATTACATGTTGGGATAAGAGACACATATCCGACTGGGAAGTCTTGAATAACTGGGTACTGTTACGGGCACATTTGTCAATTGCATGTGCAAATTATATGCGAGATGAGCAGAACATATGTAACAACAACACTAGCATTCTAATATGTTGCATGACAGACTTATTATGAACATTATAAATAATATGGCAATGATGCAGACGGTACCATCACAATTGTCTGAGATATTGTGTTAGTCGTATTGTGTAAAGTAGAAAAATTGCTAATAAAACTTTGTTTAAAAAAAAAATTGAAAGATTATCAGTTTGTATATAACTCCTTAATAACACCTCAGCTCACCGCTCCTTACTTCCAGTAGTGAGCCTATTTTTAATGTTTGGATGGCACTTCGCCTTCATAACTTCTTTCCCACAAAAGGTATCCAGAACAAATGTGTGTCCTTTTTTCACCACATTTTGGGGATTCTAAACGTACCAGGGTTTGTGGACTTACCTAGATGGAATCAATAAGATAGGAATAGATGGGGGATTTTTGGAAAAATGGGATAAGATGCTGAGCAAGATCGCGTATTTTTGTCTGAAAATGGCATCAACAAAAAATTTGTTGTGCTAAGATCGCCATCTTCACAGCTTTCAAGGACATGCAAAGTTGTAAAAAAATAATAATACTTTAAATATATATAGAAGCAGATAACTCCGGGTATTCCCAAGTTTAGGTCGAAAACAGCTCCTGCTATATAGTGCACCCTACAACACCAGCGACACTCTGAAATTGCTCAACTCAAATGTCTGCTTTTCTAGCAAAGTTTTTAAGCATAGGATTAGCACACTGCCATCCACGCCGAGATAGAAGGGGACAAAGTCTCTTGCCATTTCTAGAGCACAGTCTTTAAGCATATGATTTTTTTGCATAATTTATGCAGTATTCTATGCCTGAAAGGGTACTGTTTTGACTTATACTGTGCGCTATCTTGTGTCTGGACAAAGCTGAACCTCTCTGAAGAGCTATAATGATAGTGAAGCACAAGTCAGGGGTTGCTTTTATTAATTCCAGGTTGGTTTGGGTAGTATTTTACCAATCCAAATTTGTAATCCATTGCCTGGGGTGGGAAAAGGCTTTTGTCATTTCACAGCTCGGCGTGGATGGCACTGTGCTAAGAGTGCATGGGCATAGAGTGGAGTAGAGTTTCATAGGATGGCATAGACTGTAGTACAGTGGTGTAGAGTGGAGCTGCATACAGTGGAGTAGAGTGTCGGACAGTAGGGCAGCGCAGAGCAAGATATAATACAGTGGCGTAAAGTGGAATAAATTGTAGTAGCGTGGAGTTTAGAGGAGTGGAGTACACTGAAGTGGGGTAGTGTAGAGTGGAGTAAATTGTCAGAGTGGAGGGGCATGTCGTAGACTATAGTAGCGCTGAGTCCAGTAGATCGGAGTGGCACATTATACAGTCGAGTAAAATGTCATAAATTGGAGTACCGTGTTGTAGAGTAGTGTGAAGTGGAGTGCTGTACAGTATAGGAAAGTGATGTAGACTACAGTAGACTAGAGTGGCATACAGTCTACTTGATTTTTGTAGAGTGGTGGATGTACAGTACAGTGTTGTAGAGTGTGGTACAGTGGATTGGCTTATAGTGTTATAGAATACAATGGCATTGAGTGGAATAGAGTAGCGGAGTAGAGTGGAGTAAAGTGCAGTGGCATACAAAGAGGTGCGTACTGTGTCGAATAATGGACTAGAGTATCATGGAGTATAGCGGAGTAGAGTATTGTACAGTGGCATACAGTATAGTACAGTTTTGCACAGTGGAGTGAAGGGGTAGAGACAGGAGTAAAGTGTCTGAGTGCGCCATAAAGTGTTGTAGGATGGAGATGGATAGAGTATAGTTTGTGAAACAGTGGAGCTGCATAGAGTGGATTGTTGTATAGTAGCGTAGAGTGAAATAAAGTCTTGTACAGTGGAGAAGAGTGGAGTGGTGTAACGTAGTGTGGAGTAAAGTACAATAGAGTATATTGGTGTATCGTAGTGTGGTGTGTACTGGCATAGTGTAGGAAGTAAACTTATAAATTGGAGTGGGGTCTCGTACAGCAGAGTGGAGTGCTGTGTCATATAGAAAAGTGCTGTATAGAGGCATAGTGTGTTGTACATTAAAGTGTATAGGCATAGTGTGGAGTATAGAGTTGGACAGTGGAGTGTACAGGGATAGAGAGGAGTAGAATGTCATAGAGGGTCATTGAGTGGAGTAGACTTATATAGAGTGGAGTTATATATTGTGGAGGAGAGTGTCATACAAAGGAGCGGCATAGAGTGGCGTGGCGTACACGGTAGTGGCATAGAGTGTATTATTGTAAAGTGGAGTAGCATACAGTGGAATACTAGAAGAGCTGAGTGGCAAAGAGTGGAATAGCGTAGAGTGGAGTGGTATACATTGGAGTGGTGCAGACTGGGGTACAGTATAGTGGTTTAGCATAGAGTGGGGGGCATACATTTAAGTAGAGTAGCATAGAGTTGAGGAAATTGTTATAAACTGGAGTGGCATCTCATATAGTAGAGTGGAGTGCTGTGTTGTACAGTGATGGAGACTGCTGTAGAGTGGACTATAGCGTTGTACAATAGAGTGTACAGGCATAGAGTTGAGTGCAAATTAGGACAGTGGATTGCTCGGGCTAGAGTGGAGTGGAGTAGAGTCTAGTAGAGTGGTATACAGTATAGCAGTGTTTTGTAGAGTGTAGTAATATAGACTGGAGGAGAGTACACTGCAGTAGAGTGGAGTAGCGTACAGTGGAGTGGAATAAAGTGGAATAGTGTAGAGTGGAGTAACATAGATTGGAGTGGCATACAGTTGAGTGCAAAGAGTGTAATAGTGTAGTAGCGTACAGTGGAGTGGAGTACAGTGAAGTGGCTTAGACTGGAGAGGTGTACTCTGGGTGAGGTAGAGTGTAATAGCATAGAGTGGAGTGGCATTAAGTGGAGTGGGGTAGATCGGAATACCATACAATAGAGGGGCAAAGATTGAAGTTCTGTACAGTGTATTAGTATAGAATGGAGTGGCGTACAGTTGAATAGCATAGAGTGAAGGAGCGTAGAGAAGAATAGTGTAGAGTGGAGTGGTGTACACTGGAGTAGTTGGGTAGAGTAAAACTGCATATAGTGAAGTGGCATACATTGGAGTGGGGTCCAATTGAATAGCGTGGAATGAAGTGGCGTAGAATGGAGTGGTGTACACTGCAGTGGAGCAGCATATAGCGGAGTGGCATACAGTGGAACAGCATAGAGTGGAGTGGTGTACAGTGGAGTGGCGTACAGTGGAATAGCATTTAGTGGAGTATCGTACAGTGCAGTGTTGTACAGTGAAGTGACGTACACTGGAATGGGTTAGAGAGTAATAGCATACAGTGGTGTGGCGCACAGTGGAGTGGTGTCCAATGGAATACCATGGAATGGAGTAGCATACATTGGATTGTCATACACTGGAATAGCGTAGAGTCGAATAGCATATACTGGAGTAGCCTATAGCAGCGTGGAATACAGTGGAGTGGCGTACACTGAAGAGTCTTGGAATGGAGTTGCATACAGTGTAATAGCACAGAGTGGAGTGGAGTTGTGCACAGTGTGATAGCGTAGAATGGAGTGGCATAGAGTGGAGTGCTGTACAGTGGAATGGCGTAGATAGTGTATAGTGGAGTAATGTACAGTGGAGTGGCTATAATGGAGTGGTGTAGACTGTAGTGGCATACAGTGGTGTGGGGTAGAGTGTAATAGCATACAGTAGAGTGGCGTACATTAGAGGGGGGTCCAATCGTATAGCATAGAATTAAGTGGTGTGGAGTGCCAAAGACTGGAGTGGCGTAGAGTAGAGTGGAGTAGCATATAGTGGAATAGCATAGAGTTGAGTGGCATACAGTGGTGGAGTAGCATATACTGAAGTAGCGTATATTGGAGTGGCATACAGTAGAGTGGAGTACACTTAAGAGGCGTAGAGTGGAGTTGCATATAATGCAATAGCATAGAGCGGAGTTTTGTACAGTGGAGTGGCCTAGATAGTGTATAGTGGAGTAGCGTACAGTGAAATGGCGTATAATGGAATGGGGTAGATTGGAGGGGTGTACAGTGGCGTGGGGTAGAGTGTAATAGCATACAGTAGAGTGGCGCACCTCTGGAGTGGGGTCCAATTGCATTGTGTAGAATGAAGTGGTGTACAGTGGAGTGCCAAAGACTGCAGTGGCGTAGAGTGGAGTGGCATACATAGGAATAGCACAGAGTGGACTGGCGTAGAGTAGAGTTGTATACAGTGTAATAGCGCAGAGTGGAGTGGCATAGAGAGGAGTGTCGTATAGTGGAGTGGCATAGAGTGTAATAGTGTTTAGTAGAATAGCGTACAGTGAAGTGGCGTATAATGGAGTGGTGTAGACTGGAGTGGCGTACACTGCTGTGGGGTAGAGTGTATTAGCATACAGTGGAGTTGCGTACATTGGAAAGGGGTCCAATTGAGTTGCGCAGAATGAAGTGGCGTAGAATGGAGCAGTGTACACTGGAGTGGAGTGCCATACACTGGAATAGCGTAGTATAGAGTAGCTTAAAATGGAGTGGCATACAGTGGAATAGAAAACAGTGGAGTGTTGTAGAGTGGAGTGGCATACAGTGGATCGAGTAGAATGGAGTGGTGTACAGTGGAATGGTGTAGAGAGGAATAGCGTATAGTGAAGTAGCCTCCAGTGGAGTGATGAAGACTGGAGTGGCGTTGCGTAGTCTGATAGCATAGAGTGGAATGGCGTAAAGTGGTGTCTCAGAGAGTGGAAAGGCATAGATTAGAGTGGCGTAGAGTGGAATAGCATATAGTGGAATGGCTACAGTGGTGTGGCATATGGAAGTATGTGAAATTTAGCAGCAGTATGGATTATGGTGTGCAAACTAACACAAACAGCGGATTGCGCTGCCTTGCGTTTCTCCAGATTTACCAATCAATGCACGGTCACATATGGTGGCCTTGTGCTCCTTTAAAAATCTGACTTAAGTACTGCATTGCCCATGCGACCCCATGTGTGATGCAAGGGTACCAAAATCCAATAATACAGTTAGGCCTTAGATATATTTGGGGCCATGGTATACCATGATAACTTTGCAGTATACCATGGTACATGGCGATGACAAACCAGCATATAATTGGGTAATGGCTGTTATCAGAGAATTAAAAGGCTGCCATTTTGTTTCTACTACCATTTGGCTGTGTTCAGTGTTAGGGCCCTAGATATAGGTAGGTAGTAGGTTCTTACCTATTACCACTTTAGTAAAGTTTTAATAGGTAGGGAAATGTATTTATATCTTTTTTTATATATTTCTAATAAGTTAACAGCCATGTAGTGCGGTAGTTGCACAAAATTGTGCGAAATTCTGTGAAAGTACTGAGGTATAGATGTCACTAAGTTTAAATACCTTATAACTTTGAAATTACTTACCCGGCTTAACCGCAGTACCCAAAAAGCATAAACTCTGCACCATAATGTATAATCCTGACAAATTTCATGTAAATTTGGTCTCCAGGCCCTATGGGGCGGTAACGTGACACGAGCGGTCGGGCCACCAAAGGTCTGTGTGTAAAGCAACCATACAACACGCACCTCACATGTGACGGGGAACACACACAATAAGTGACGCCACACTGTAGGAGTTATGTAAATACTCAAGTTTATCCAAGTAGATCACGTTAGATGCAGTTCATGAGGTAGCAGTACATTTCCTATGCTGATAATACAATAGCTAGCGATGTACATATCAGTCAGGAGCTATAAAGGCTGTTCATACCATATATGCAATTCATGAGATAACAGTACTGCATGGGGCACAACTACCAAGCACGTAGCTGTACACGTGCTCTTCACCTTCCTGTCGCGTTGTGCGCGCTAACCGGTGACGACCTCAGAACGGGGCATCTAGCATGGAGAGCTACTCGCCCTTAAGAACATTTAGCACTTCAAGGTAGAACAGGAGCAGCAGAGCGCTACTCGTAATCAATAGCGCCTAGCACTGCAGCAGGAAACATGAATAACGGAGCGCTACTCGTAATCAATAGCGCGTAACATTTCAGTAGGGCATATGAATAATAGGGCGCTACTCGTACTCAATAGCACCAAACACTTCAATATGACATATATAAATAACAGAGCGCTACTCGGAATCAATAGCACGTAACACTTCAATATGGCATATAAATTACAGGGCGCTACTCGTGCTCGGGTGCAGTCAGTGTCTAACACGGGGCTGTCCGCAGAGAACGCACGGGACTTGCGGAGCGAGTCTCTTGCTCCGGTGCAGTTCGTAGGCACCGCGCTTCAGGGCAGACACGGGGGGTACCAGGAAGGGATCCCTCGGCGGGGTCTCTCCGTCGCGATGACAGGGGGAACTCCCACGGAGAGGGAACCCGGGCCCAGGGTGCGGTGTGGCTCCCAACCAGCAGGGGGCGCACCGGGGGCGATCCCAGCCTTCGGGCTTACCTCGATCTCCGCACTGGAAGGCGTCCGTTCCCGCGATGATGGGGGCCCTCGTTCTCGGCCTCGCGCACTTCTCACAGCTGCGACGGCAGCGACGGGGCCCTGGGCTTCTCCACGGGCCTCACGACACGGCATGGTACTTCTTCCGGCCTCAGGGTCGCGGCGGTGAGTGCGCTGGCTTGCACCTTACGGGGGGTGCTAAAGTTAAGGATGGGGGTTCTGTGTTCAGCGGAGCCCACTGCCGGGGGTCCCAGACCAGGGCAGGGAGCGCACGGGTCACAGCGCTAACCTGGTCGATCCCCGGTGGTTCTCCAATCCGCTTCACATCAGAGTTCAGGGGTCAGTCTGGACACGCAGTCTCAGTGCTTTGGCTTGTAAGTTTAAAGTTCAGTCTGGACACGCAGTCTCAGTGCTTTGGCTTGTAAGTTTAAAGTTCAGTCTGGACACGCAGTCTCAGTGCTTGGCTTGTAAGTTTCTGTTCTTAGATGTCAGATAAGGTCTTGTTGGCGCAGATGTATCTGGCGCCCTTAAGGGGTTCTGTTGCAGGGGGGTAGGGATGGAGAAGGCGACTAGGTCCTTCCTAGTCAGGCTGGGCAGAGGTTCTCTGGGTCCTCCTACTGCTGGGCAAGATCAGTGGGTTTCACAGGGTCCCTCACTCACTTAAGAGGCAGCACCTAGATCCTGTCACTCTCAGAGGCATGAGTCCCTGGCTAGGCCCTACCGCCTACACTCCTGGTGGATTCTTCCAGCTCTGCTTCACCCCAATGGCCAACTCACCACAAAAAGTTCCCTCCCTCACTTAAGTAGCCCTAGGTCAGGTGACCTCTAGCCAAGGCGGCAAAAGAAAAACCACACCTCCCTTCTAGAAGGTTCCAGCACATTCCAGGAGCTTCCCCACTCTACCTATGGGACAAAAAAGGCGGGCTGGAGTCGCAACATTGTTGTGGGGTTCCAGCCAGCTCCTGGCAGCTAGGGTGCTACTATGAAAGACCACTCTGCAGTAGCAGGGGCCTGTGGCAGCCATCTTGGGAGAAGGGAGCACCTGCACCTTAACACTGATTGGCAATGAAAAGGCGCCCGGAGACCTAGTCCAACATAAAAATGAGGGTGGAAAAAATGAGGCACGATACAAAAATAAAAGGGGAGACCACCCTAGGGCTGACAGGTCCAACAACGTCAAGTACAATAGTCTATGGAAAATGCACTGGTAGAAAAATTAGTTTTGGAACCTCCTTTTATTTTTGCACCACCTTAATGATTCACCACTAAAATTTACATAATCTCTAAATGTAGAAAATGATATAGGTCTGCAAAGTTTTGTGGTGATTCGTCAAACGGGTGGAAAGTTATTAGGGAGCTACTATCCAAGGAATTCCTATCTTTGAGAATACTACATATGACTACAGAGTGGCAATCGAATTTATTGTGATTTCTTTCTTTTCCTCTATTGTATTTGTTATGTATTTGTTTATTGGTTTACATAATCAGGTGACCATTAATGGGCATTTTAGTTGTTCATGTAGTAATTCTGAAACTTTACATATGCAGTCTAGTTTATTTTTTGGGCTTCCTTGCTACTTTTAGTAGGATTAGCTACATGTGAAGCCCAAAGTGAATGAAAGCCTATTGTTGTTATAATAATTAAGCTGTCTTGATAGTTTCAGGGTGATCCGTGAAGTGCGGGCCCAATAAAAGGGGGGGGGGTCTCAAAATATGTTTTTCCTATGTTAATTTCCATAGGAACTTTAGACATAGTGAATGGTTGTGTGGGAGTGGGTGTATGAAAGGTTCTATGGGGGTGTTAGTGGGTGCATCAGTGATTCTGTGGATGATGTCACCAGTGATGTCATTTGAGATGGCATGAGGGATGTCACTGACCATGTCATGAGTGATGTAAAATGTGAGGTCATAAGCAGTGCAATGCGAGGATGTGAGTTATATGTAGCTCAGCTAACTACAACTGCTGAATTTCACTGGTTTGTACGAGTGAAACCTGAGCCAAACTATACCGTCCCTGTAATGTTTGTTTTTTCAGTGAATTTCTAGGATTTTATATTCCATTCCCTAACTATAATGTCCCAATAACCTTTGTTTTTTTCATATATATATTTTTTTTTTGAGGGTGGGAGGGGTCTAAAGGTGGAAGCTGGTGAGAAACCCTTGACTGAACCAGAAAACTAGACCAAATTCATCAAGGGGTCATTCATTTAGATCGCTCATGGTTTTACCAAAAAAATGAATAGTTGAAATAAAAATAAGCTGGAAAAAACAGCAATGGATGACAAAGTTTTCATCAATAATTGTTTTGCCCGTTCGGCAATTTACAAGAGTAAGACACTGTCGGATTGTCATACAGTGAAATAGCATAGAGTGGAGTGGCATACACTGGAATAGCGTAGAGTGGAATAGCATATACTGGAGTAGCGTATAGCAGAGTGGCATACAGTGGAGTGGCGTACACTGAAGAGTCTTGGAATGGAGTTGCATACAGTGTAATAGCACAGAGTGGAGTTGTGCACAGTGTGATAGCATAGAATGGAGTACCATAGAGTGGACTGTTGTACAGTGGAGTGGTAATTGTTTTGCCCAATCGGCAATTTACAAGAGTAAGACACTGTTACATTCATTAGACCTTTCTGGTCAAACGGCTATCTAGTGTTTGTTGTCCATGAACATGCAATACCTAGAGCCAGCAACTGAGCTGCCACTAATAATATTTCATTGTGTTAGGCTAGGGGTGTGTGGCCAGAAATCAGGATGGGTCGGTCTCCAAAAAGAAAAAATATATATTTAAATGTATATTAATAAACTACAGAGTGGTAGAGTAGTGGTAGCTACTCTGTAGGTTATAGTTAGGATTCCCAGAGATAAGAATTCCTCAAATTTTATTTGGTAATAACTATGTCACGTTTAATGAAACTCCACCAAGCTTTGCACATCTATCCTTTTTGCTACATTGGCTGATGATGCAAATTTTTATGGTAATTAGTTAAGGGAATGCAAAGAAAAAAGTGGATGCCAAAAACAAGTTCTTCCACCAATGCATTTTCCATAGGCTTTTTAGAGCGACATAGCAGCTGCACGGATTTACATGATGTGGAAAGGGTCATTTTTGTGGTTTAATCCGAATTTGTTCAGTGTCTTTTAAGTAATAAGGGACAAAAATGTAGTGGTGTATTGGGTTGCAATCTACTGCGTTACCTTCACAACATACCGCATTGTAGGGTGATGTCAAAACACAATATTTTTGGTTAATCAAAGCCCTTGGAAAATGGAAAAGCAGCCATATTAATTGGATACCACTTTGTCTTTGTTTTTACATGAAATATATCTTACTACTGTTTCTGAAATGCATAGAGAGGAATGATGCAGTTAACCTAAGTTTGTAGAGGTAGGGGAAAGATTTTTTTTTAATTGATTTATCTATTTAAAAATAAGTTTATGACGTACCACGGTACTTCCTTGAACTTAACTAGAAAGTACCACAGCACCTATAGAAATTAATATATATATATATATATATATATGTATATATATATATATATGACAAAACAAAATTTTACATAATATAGGATGGCTCTTGTAGTGTCCTACTGGACACATTAAGATACAGACCCTCCTCTGAAGCTGCACTAACACCTACCCACACCATCTATCACAGGCGTCACAAGACAGGTGACTCTGCGGATAAAGGAGGACGGACGCAAGTGCCCTGGACCAGTTCTCTAACTATATGACTAGAGTCTGTGTCATTCATTAATCAAAATGTGAGCCAGCATGCAGGAGGTCTCCTCTGACAGTGAGAGGCGTAGACGAAACACCAGTCCTGCACCGAGAGAAGATATAGCCCCCCCCACCCAGCATTGCATCCCTACTGTTGAAGGGGGCTGCATGGGAATTGCTCAAGACACCTGTGACCCCCCCTTCCCCACACAGGAGGACAGCGCCACAAGCAACTGCAGCCCTGATGGTGAGGTGGCGCCGTGGGCGGTAGCCGCCACAACGGCCGAGGAACCTGTAGCAGGTTAGCAGTCCTGCTATCGGGAATCATCCGGATATGCATGCACCACATCCTTTGGCCAGGCATGGGCAGAGCCTTTAAATAAAGGGGAGTGGGCCGCTCGGGGTCTCACTCTGATATGTATTATTCCACGAGTGCCGGAGTAATCGGTCTAGTGAGGTGGGAGCGGGGCCTACCAGACCGAGGACCCCAAAGCAGTGTAGCCCCATACGCACAAAGGGCCGGCGCTAAGCATGGGCAGCATCCCAGAGCCCCACGCCTGCTCGCAGCCATGGGGTCTCACACCAATAAAGACTCCAGAGTAGTGAGGCCCTGGGGACCCCTAAGAGTTTAAAGGTTTTTTTGCTGTTTTTTTTTAATAAATATGTTTATTTTGTTTCGAAAACAAAACGTCAAACAAAGCATGAATACACAATACCCAATGAATGTCAGTCCACAACATTTTTGTAGGGCAATTATAAGAGGGATATGTATTTTGCTGGGGAGTCCGTAAATTAGCTCAAAAGACCTGGGCGCACAAGGCTAAAGGGTCACATTTACATTGTTTGTGGTTACCAACAGTAGGGTTAAATACTACATCTTTCAAGGCTCCCCGCCCGATCTTTCTGGCAGCACTCCCCTTCCCTCCCCCCCCCACATCTCCAGACCATAGTGTTTTATACATGGTGCCCATATCTTCCGAAATTTCGGAGGGCAACCCCTAGCCTTGTATGTCACTTTTTCCGCAACCATATACAGATCAAGACTTGCCCTCCATTCATTGAGTGTAGGTAGATGCGGGGCCCCCCCAATATTTGGCTATATCCTGTTTGGCTACCACCAACCCCAAGTTGGCTAATACGAGTTTGCATCGGGGGATGTCCACGTCTGTAGGGATTCCCAGGAGGAGAAACTTTAGTTCCAACTCCAATTGGACTTACAATATATTATTGAGCTCTCCCACAATCTTTCCCCAGTAGGTCTGGATCCCGTTGCATTCCCAAAGGGTGTGTATGAATGTTCCGCATTCCATGCAGCATCTGAGACACTCCGGGCTCGCAGCTCTCTCTATTCTATGCAGTCTTACTCTATCAAAATAAGTTTGATGTAAAATTTTGTATTGAATGAGAAAGATTTTCTTTTTTTGATCAATCTCCCTTGCAGGCCTCTCTCTGTGGGCCTAATGGCTGCATCTGCATGTTGATGACAGCAATTAGGCAGTTAATTACAGTGCCCTTGCGTGTGATGGGTGCCCAGCCCGTTTATCAATAAAAAGCAGAATGTACTGCAGGGCGCACAGCAGTGCATCACAATGGAAACTGCTCACCTAGGACAAGTGAAAAGGGAGCAAAGAGGCGCATAAAATGGGCAAGAAAAACTAAATAAAGTGGGGGGGGAGCAGATAGGCAGTGAAACACTAGGTGCACGCAGAGGTGCAGAATCAGCATGTAAAAGTGGATGGAGAAGGGCTTAAAGTCTGCTGGATCACTCCAGTCTTAGACCCGTTAGTAAATTAAAATGGACATTGAAAGGGTCCTCTATTCTGAAAAGCAGGTGATGAGACGGGCTCGTTCTCCATTTTTGCCCACACCCTCAGAGAGAAAAAACAAATCTTACTCTGCAGCAGTGCCACCCTTCGCTACCTTAAATGCAACTTCAACGAGACTCGTTATAGTTCTTTCACAGTCTCATCATGTCAGAACTGAAGCATTTTCAATATTATATACAAGGAAGCCGTAGATGTTTCTTATTCATGTTATGCAACTAATAACCACTGACAAAGCCAATAGTATTGGCTTGCTGCAGGTGTAATTTTAGTTGTAATATTTATCTGGAGGGAATGACAGAAGCAGCAAAATACCAGTTGGGCGGCATGCTAAGCTATGCACAGATTTATATAGCCTACATGTTTTTAAGCGATGCCCTTAATTACATCAGCCATGCCCCTTTGAAAGACCCCCCAGGTTTTTTCATCCCACTTAAAGCCCTGCTGTCAGGTCAGTATGTAGGCCGTTTTTTGGGCTAGTTGTTGACCTGCTTTATGGCCAAGTGAGCCGGTTCTTACTGTTGATTTTTAGGATATTAAAGCAAACATTGCCTGCAGCAAACTCAAATCAGTGCAGTCCTTCCATAACTTACAAAAAACGTATACAGCACATGTTTACAAGTTGAAAACTGCGCTAGTTTGCAAACTTGGGACACTTTTCTAGCTAACTAACTCCCTAATGGGGGCCCCTTCTATTTTGTTACAGGGGCTTATTTTCTGTCCCAGTCTGATGCTGCATGTTAGGCAGGGCCACTGGAATTATGAGAGTGTGCGGTGGCGGCGATTTCTGCATAATTATGCATTGGACGCATTTGCCACATAATCCATCAGCTGCTGCATAATCAACAGATTTTAACAACAAAATTGCTTTCTATCTCAAACGGTTCAAAAGTTACTAAAAATGCAGCGACACATCTTGCTGCATGTGGAAAGACCCTTTGAAAAGCTGGAATAGTCAACTTTCTGTTTCCCACTGCTAAATGTGGGTGCTAAATTGGTATGGAGTGCAACCAGTGCCCAAACAGTGTTACCAAGTTTAAAAATGGCAAAAATGAAGTAATATTATTTCAAAATGTGCCGGATTATGCCGCATAATTTGCCTTTTCTTGCCACATAATTTACTCACTTTGCCACATAATTTAGCCCTTCCCTGCTGCATTATTCCAGTGGTCCTGATGTTAGGGTAATCAATGGCAGTGATTTTGTTCCTGTTTATATTCCCTTTCCTTTTCTTTACTTAATCTTGCATTCCCCAAGAGTGGTATTTCCAGCATGTGTGTTTCTGTATTTCATTTCACAGCATATTACTCTTGGATGATGCACCCTTTGTACTGAGTCGCCTCCAGGTGTTTATAACATGCTACAGTTGAGCACTTTGGAGCTGAGGATGCAGGCAGTACAACTGTCACACTGTGCCTGTCTGTGGGTCAAAAAGGTGTTCAGATCACATGATCATTCAAAATATGGCCTCTCTGCAGAGCACAAAGAGCAATGGTACTGCATTCCAGTTGTGATTCCATGCAAATGTGTGTGAAGGAGCTACTTATTGGTCAAAACAACAGGATGAAAGTAAAATAATGTATTGTTGTTACTCATTTAGCTTAAACAGCCATTGACAAAACCCAGTCATCGTGGGCATGACTCGGTCGCGGCTACGTTTTGTCAATGGTTGTTAGCTGTGGGGGCGGGAGTAACTTTATATTTTAAAAAACATAATACCTTTCCTTAGCCAGCCCGATCCGATCCCGCGTCGTATCTGCTTAGGGCCCCACATGTTCCTATTCTGCCCGGGGCCTCACATGTCCTAGGACCGGCCCTGTTCCCACATCATAAGAGAACCCACCTGGTAGGTGTGGGAGCTGGCGGAGATAATGCAGTCTGAGACAAAGTAGAAGGTTTGGAGCCTGTGAAGCGCGTCCGCAGGTGAAGCCAGTATAATGTGGCTGAGGAAATCAGCCGCACTCTGCGAACAATCTCTAATCCCACCACACACTCGGGAACAGTGACACATCAGAAAACGGCATGGCGTCCACAGCTGGCCACTAGAGGGCTCCCTCACCTCATATACAAAACTTAGAAAAGAATAGCTAAGCAATGGACAAACCTGTGGAAGCTGCTTGAGAAGAACGTGCTGCGTGCCAGGCCCCCAATATCATTCAAAGTTGCTGGTGTAGAATAAGAGGTAGAATACAGAACCGCGCTTTTCCCACTAAACTTGACCCAAATACCTGCAACGGCGGGAGCAGCCAGCCCTCCCACTGCCTCCGTCATTTTAGCAGGGGCTGAAGCAGGCGCGCAATACCCATTGGACTCAAAGGGCTTCAGCCCCCCCGTCGTGTGTGGCAGCCCGGGATGAGACAGCTTCCTGGGCACCCACAGCCGCACCCGAGCACTTCACAGGTCTTTAAAAGACCATTTGCATGTTAATGAGGCCTCGCTGGTGTTTCACCCCTTCTAAGAGGCCCTGCAGTTCCAATTTGCCTATGGCTTAAAAGATTCAGCCCCTCCCCCCGAAATTTATTTCATACCCCCCCCCGACCCCCACCCGAAATTTGGCTCTAGTTGCGCCTCTGGGCTGAAGCATCCAGGCATTGCGGCCCTGCATTATTGCTGAAAGCACCGTGCGCCCCCTGGTGGCCTCCTGCAATTACTGCAGGGAGCAGAAAACCGACTGGCTCCCGCGCCATCCCTTCAGCACCTGCCTTTGTCCCCACCAAGACAGAGGAGGAAGCACGCAAAGAGCGCAACACTTCAGGCACAGTACAGCAGTTAGAGTGACCCTAGGCTCCATTGCCACAGGTCGAGAGAGTCTGCAGCCAGACACATGACCACACACGACAAGGCGGGAGGTGAGCCCAGCGAGTGTGGAATTCAAAAGATGGAATGTGTGCAGAAGGCAATGCACGCCCCCTAGTGGCCGACCACCACCTCTGTGCAGGGAGCAGAGGAGACCCTTCTGCTTCCCGCAGCAATCCTGCAGCTTCAGTAGTACCCCCTGCAAGAGAGGGATCAACGTGATCAAAGATATCTAAAATCTACGAGAACTTTTCTTCGATAGTCCCCCTTTCTTTCGAACCTCTTTCTAAATTTGTAGAATTAGGAAAGACAGTAACCAGCACCTTTGATAGTTTTGAACTGACCTCAATTGTGGAGGTTTCCAAAGCCCTTGCGACTGCCAAATCCGTGTCGCCGTCAGATCCCTGCCCGCCAAAAACTATGGTGCTTATTGCCACGAGCTGTGCCCCTGCAATTCGAGACATCTTTAATCATTCTATACAAACTGGCACCATCCCTAGCATATGGAAGGATGCGTTTGTCCGCCCAATACTAAAGAAACCAACAGCTGACCCTTCAATCCGTAGTAATTATCGCCCCATCTCTTTAGTACGCTTTTGGGTAAACAGCTGGAAGGCACTATCAACAGACAACTAAGCTCTTATCTGGAATTAAATCAAATCCTTGATCCTTTGCAGTCGGGTTTCCGGCCAGGTTTCAGTACAGAAACCGCCATTCTGGCAGTGACGGACTCCCTCAGGCAGACAATAGTTGTAGGGGGCTCAGTGATACTGATTCTCCTAGATCTCTCCGCAGCTTTTGATACCATCTCGCATTCAAAGCTCGTGGAGAGACTATTTTCCTGTGGTATCCAAGCGACAGCCCTGATGTGGCTCCAACATTTCTTGTCTGAGAGAACTCAAACCGTCATGTTGGGACCCTACACTTCAGCGAAAATGCATCTTGATAAGGGTGTCCCGCAGGGCTCCTGCTTG
The DNA here is from genome assembly GCF_964204655.1 of Triturus cristatus. NCBI lineage: Eukaryota > Metazoa > Chordata > Amphibia > Caudata > Salamandridae > Triturus > Triturus cristatus. The sequence goes on along the minus strand of NC_140595.1, from coordinate 207,493,946 downwards.
AGCCCGACTCTTTTTAATATTTATATGGCCCCCCTGGCAAGGATAGTCGAGCGGATGGGTTTTGAAATCATCTCTTATGCTGATGATACGCAGCTTATGTTCACCATTGGTCCAAACCCAGAGACAGATAAACTCAGTTTTGCCATTGGCATGCTAGCCATCTCCAATTGGATGACAGAAAACTGTCACCAACTAAACCCAGAAATAAACTGAGGTCATGTTAATGGGTAAAGCCTCGGACATCTGGTCGGACGACTGGTGGCCCCCTCAATTGGGTACTGCTCCTACTCCCAAACAATCCGTAAAAAATCTAGGTTTGAAGTTGGACCAGGCTCTGACCATGAAGGACCACATAGCGGCTACCACCAGTTCATGCTAATATAGTCTCCGACTGCTTCGAAAAATCCTTCCCTATATGCCTACCTTCCATCGCAGGACCCTAGTTCAGGTGATGGTAATTAGTCGCCTGGACTATGGCAATGCTTTGATGGCGGAAGTGGGAGAGACATTACTGGCTAAACTACAAGTAGTACAGAACACCGCAGCCAGAATGATCCTTAATTGTCCTGCAGGTTCCCCCACGACCCCGCTGCTTAGGGAATTGCACTGGCTATCAATAAAAAAAGATCCTTCTTTAAAATCCGTTGTCTCACATACAATGCTTTCAATAATAGAGGTCCTCTCTACTTGCAAAATAAACTGCTAAAATACTCCCCCTGCAGGAATCTCAGATCCAGCACATTGGTTTCCTTCAGGTCCCCCGAATTCGCTTGACCCGCACAGGGGGTAGAGCCTTTTCATATCTTGCTCCAAGATATTGGAATGAGCGTAAAATCTCTAGCTACAGTATTTTTAGGAAACAGTTGAAAGCCTTTTTATTTTAATGGGCTTCCATATTTCATTCTGGTTTCTTGAATCCTCAGACTACTATTTTCTAGGCAGCGCCGAGATGCCCCAGGGTGAGTTGAGCGCTTTAGAAAACAATTAACATAACATAACATAACATAACAAAGAGCAAAGGAGCACCCAAAGAGCAAGGAGCGCCGCCCCAGGAGGAACTGCACCACAGGTGAAGCAAAGACCCAATGGCTCGGCAGAGATCCATTTGCTGCCTGCGAAGCCTCACTACCTTTCAGAGTCCACAAGGGAAGGAAAACACAGAGCTGCACTTCGCCCACCTCCAACTCCCAGGTAATTGCAGCAACCGGAGGTGCCCCATGCCTCCTTCGCCTGGACTGAGGCTACTGATTTGATTGAGATGGAGAAGCCATGATGGGTGCGTAGAGCTCCCATGTGCCCCATGGTGACAGCATACAGTGATCGCAGGCAGGTAAGGCGCTGTACCAGGCCTGCTACACGCCTCTGGTGGCCGCCTGCCGCACCTCAGGGAGATGAAAAGAGTCCTTGCCTATCGCTGCAACAGCCTTCAGTTACTGACGACCGGGGGGAAGAGCGGAGCGAGGACCTGGCGACAGAATAACTAATTCAGCGCTATGCGGAGGCTGGGACCGGCAGAACACAGTGAGAGTGCCTGACCCTGCTTGTGAAATGCGGGCTTTTGCAAGCGCCGGGGACCGAGTAATTGCCCCCAGGGGACCGCGCTGTTGAAGGGAAGCGCAGAGGCCGGCATGAATATTAGACCGTTGGGCTGCCGGTTTGCCTGACTTTAAAATGGCGCCCGTAGCTCCATTACCCCACATAGGCCTGCAAATGGTTTTCTGATGGCCCAGGTGCATTGCGGAGGCTCACGACAGATTGACTTCGATAGTATAAAGGGGTGCGCGCGACGAACAGAAGAGAGAGCCCACCAACCAGAACCCACCGCTTAACGGATGCCGGAAGTCACCTGGCTGTAGCAGTGACTCCATCATGGCGCCCATGCTGATGCAGCTACAGGAGGGACAGTGATGGCCCACTCCAACTGATGATCTACTTCCTTCACCACCAGGGAAGCTCATGATTGCTCATAAACCCAATCCTGGGAACTGGCTTATCTCTAACAACAATATGCCGGCAGGCATCAAAATGCAGATTGGTGCTCTCGCCCGAGTGCCACACCACGCACGCTGGGCTGCTCTCAAAAATTCTATCTGGACGTATGTTCAATTTGAAATAGTGTCTCATGTAAATCCTCCCTATGCTCGACCTGACTTTAAAATGGCAGCCGTGCTTGAGACACAGGATAATGTTGCCCTAGCCTGAACATGAACTCGGTTCATAAAACTACTTTTTCCCATCATTATTTCTGATTTAAACTGATCCCCAATTAACACCCTCATTATTCAGGATACGTGTCGACACTTAGTGAAAACATGAACCTTTTCCACTAGGTGCCTGCGCAAATGTCCAAACACTCACTATTGTTTTCACATTCACTGAGGGCAAGCTGGAGGACGAGGCGACCAACGCTGCTTCGATAGAATTATTTCGTTGCCCCCTGGGCGGAATCCAGAATTGTTCGGACTTTTCGCGGAGCTAGAGTAACATTTGCTTGATGCCCGGTGGAGCTATCCCATGTAGCTATAGAGGAGCTTGACGCTGGGTCACCCCCCTTGGTTGGCACCTACCCTGCTGGATATCAAACATTGTTTTCTTCCTCATCTACCCGTTATGTTCCTTTTCCTCCCCCCATCGATCTTGTTTTTCTATGTTTACTGAATGCTCTAGCAACAAATTTAACTGTAATGTAACTGTAACTGATGTAACGCTGTAACTCGTCTTAATCCTCATGTAAAGCGCTCTGATACCTCTGGGCCCAGCCTGGACTTTCTCGTCACCTCGTCATGTCTCCTACCCCCTCCCCCACCTCTTCCCTACGTCATTCTTTGCTTGCCTCCCCTATTCCTTTCCTCTTTTCCCTGAATCTCTTCCCCCCCTCCATGCTTTGTTTATCCTGTGCCTATGCTCCGCTCAATCTCCCTCCCTGTCACCCTTTTTTAAATTATCCCCTTACCCTCTAAATGCCATGAACTAACGGATGCAACCCGTAATTAAAGCACCTCTGTAACAATGGGTAACTTGTAACCTATGTAACCCTACCAGCCTGACTCCCTAAAACTGCCCCCTTAAGTATGCCCTTGTCCAAAGCACTCCTACTCCCCTTGTTGGGGATGGATCCAGCATTTTTGCCCTGGAGTCTCAGAGACCCTTCTGAGAGAGTCCACAGTGACAAGGGAGTCTCACATAGTAGAGGAATGGGATTGATCCCCTTAACTCTGGGAACTATCTCCTACCTGCCGGAAGTCGGACACTGTGTTCACGCTGGGTTTTCTACCCCCTCCTTTTCCCTCCTTCATTCTTCTAAGTGTGCCCGTGACCAAAGCACTCCTCTTCCCTTGTTGGTGAAGGATCCAGCATTTATGCCCTGGAGTCTCAGCAACCCCGCTGAGAGAGTCCACCGTGACAAGGGATTCACACAAAATGGAAGTCTGGGAATGACCCCTTTACCGCAGGGAGCCGTCTCCCACCCAGTCGGATATCGGACACAGTTACCTCCTCGTCTCCTCGCCATGCCTCCTACCCCCTCCCCCACCTCTTCCCTCCTTTCATTCTTGGCTTGCCTCCCCTTTCCTTTTCCTCTCTACCCTGAATCTCTCTCCCCCTGCCTGCTTTGTTTTTCCTTGTGCCTATTCTCCGCTTAATCTCCCTCCCCGTCGCCCTTTGACATTACCCCCCTACCCTTCTACATGCCATGAACCAACGGATGTAACCTGTAATTGATGTACCTTTCAGATGTAACTTGTAATTGATGTACCTTCTGTAACAATGTGTAATGTGGAACCTATGTAACTCTCCTCATGTAAAGCGCTCCGATACCTCCGGGTCTAGCCAGCGCTATATAAAACTTATGAAAAGAAAAAAAAATGGCATGCAAGGGGAGGCAGAGCACCACACGCAAGGAGAGGCGCAATGTCAGCACGGCCCAACAAGAGAAGTGACTCACAAAAAGAAGGACAGAGTATGAGGTTGGCCCAGCTACCAGTCCGGGAGCTCCCCCAGGGAGCCAACCAGCCCTCACATCCTAAGAGATACTATATCAGCGTCTACTCGCTTGTCAAAGAAACACAAAAAAGGATGGGTAAAGCATAGCACAGAGCAAATGAGAGACATTACCAAGGGAGGACAGTAACAGGCCAGTGACCATAAGCTGAGGCACCCAGGTGAATCAGAGTGACAAAGCCTGCAATGCCACCCATCCAAGAACATACTGCTGTCCCGGCCACAGAACGGCCCTTTAGTCCAGTGTACTGTGAGATGAAAAGATGATCAGAGGAGCCAAGCAGTTTGTGCGAGAAGAGTACAGACTACACGCGACGGAGACATGGAAGCCTCGCATGAAGTCATCCGGATTATGAGGTGCAATTCACGGAGTGCCACCCACAAAAGTGACTGAGAACCCCAGAGATTTCACACTGGTTTTCCAAGCCTGCAAGATGGACACAGTCCAAGGCAGGAGAAGGTCCAAGGAAAGCAAGGCTGGACTAGAAGGTGAACAGAAGCACAGAACGCATCAACTGTGGTCCAGAATATAGGATCCCTTTATTCCGCACCCTCAAAGCACATCGTGTCACACCCAACCAACCATGCATGGTGGCAAGGACGATAGGTTGTTGAACGGTTTATCCATAAACTGGTTTTGGCAGTGCCCTTGGTCACACTATTTTGTCCTTAAAGAGTCATGTACATTGTCACGTTTTTGTCTATTGTGTCTATTTTTCATACATTTATATTTATGTCTTTTATATTGTTACTTTCAGCCCGATGAAGTCCAATTCTCATTGAACGAAACGCGTTGGCTGAAGACGGTTTTGTGATTATATTTGAAAAAAATTATTTATCACAAAGGAACTGCTGTCCATTTACATAATTTGGAATAAGCTCACACAGTGGTGCACCTCTCCATAATCATTCATCTTGTGATCAGCCTTGCAGCTTGCACCCAACAATGGCAGGTTCAGGAGTTGTGTGTGGTCTATCTTCTTGCCTATGTTACTTGTGAAATGAAATGAAATGAGTTCTTATAGAGCGCATGGCTACCCGGAGGCATCCCAGCGCTGTAGCAGTAACCAGGGAGGGAATCCGCCTCTACGGGAAGAGCCAGATCTTTAAGTGTTTACGGAACATGAGGTGGTTGGGTTCTTTGCGGAGGGACAAGGGGAGGGCATTCCAGAGTTTGGCGGTGTTGTAGGAAAAAAGCCATCCTCCGCTTCTGGCTTTCTTAATCTTGGGTGTTACTGCTAAGTGAAGCTCATCTGATCGTAGTCTTCTGTTGGCTCTGTAGGGGCGGATCAGATTTTTGATAATAGGTGGTCCGGTTCCTCTCCTTTCCTGCACCGGGAGCCAATGGAGAGCACGCAAAGAAGGTCTTGCTGAGCAGCGACTGGGGGTCCCCGTGAGCAGCCTTGCGGCAGAGTTCTGCACGATCTGTAGTTTCATGACTGCTGAGCTAGGGGAGCCCAATTAGTCTATTCGGGACAAAATTAGGGCCTGAACCAGCAGTTTTTTGGATTGGCTGGGTAAAAGGGGGAGCACCTTGCGAAGCATTTTTAACAGCCCAAAGCACGATGCTGCGGTCTTCCTAGCTTGGGTTTTAAATGAAAGTTCTTGGTCTAACCAGAAGCCTAAACTTTTGATCTCTGTTTTAGGTAATGGAGCTGGGCCCATACAGGATGGCCACATGCTGTTTGATTTAAAATTTAAATGGTTGCCTAATAGCAACAGTTCAGTTTTCCCGCCGTTGAGCTTTAGATGAGAAAGGCTCATCCATTTTGCGACTTCTTTGAGGCAGGAACAGAGGTCGGTAGGCGTTTTGTCGCCCTGGTTGAGGGAGACGACAAGCTGAGTGTCGTCCGCGTATGTCACTGTGTGCATCCCAAAGGGGGAGGTGATATCTGCCAGTCGGGACATATAAATATTAAAAAGGGTTGGGCTCAAGGAGGAGCCCTGAGGGACGCCACACGGGAGGGGGGTGGGTTCGGAGTAGATGTCGCCTTCGAAGATCTGGAAAAGTCTGTCTTCTAGAAAGGACTGGAGCCACAGTAAGGCGTTTCCGAAGACACCAATGCTCCTGAGACGGTGCATCAAAATTTGATGGTTCACCATGTCAAAGGCTGCGCTCAGGTGGAGAAGAATTATGGCATCGGAGCCTCCTGTATCCAGGATCTTCCTTGATTCCTCTACAACCGTCAGAAGGGCCGCCTCTGTACCCTGGCGGGGGCGAAAGCCCGTTTGTGAGGGGTGGAGAAGGTTGTAGGACTCAATGAATGTGGAGAGTAGATGATTGACGTGTTTCTCCGCAATTTTACTGATACCTGGAAGCAAAGAAATGGGGCGGTAGTTGCCCAAGTCCGCCGGGTCCAGGTGGGTTTTTTTTTTAACAGACCCTTTATCATTGCCTTTTTCCACTCCATAGTGACTTTTCCTGACGCAAGGGAGGCATTAATCAGACCCGTGAAAGTGGGGGGCAATTGTGTGCAACACCAGTTTTAATATATTGGGTGGCGCGGGGTCAAGTGGTGATCCAGATTTTACTGTGGAGAGAATAGCTGAAAGGACTCATTGGTCAGTGGAGTATAGGATTCCAGAAGATGTTCATTTTGGCGGTGGCTAAGGTCTACGGGGGATGTTGTTTTATCACTGTGTGTTTGTGGGAGTTGTTTAAGGATTTTCTGTACTTTAGTAGAGAAGTATTCCACAAGCTTATTGCAGCGATTTCCCGAGAGATCGGGTGCTGTCGGGGGATTAGGGACTTTAAGTAGCTTTTTGGCTATGAGGAAAGTTTCTCGAGCGGAATTCCCCGCAGAGATAATCTTTTCCTCGTAGTAGGCAGCCTGAGCTTTCTTTATTTCTGACTTGTACAAGCAAATGGCTGTCCTATAGTCTTGTTTTTTGCTGGGTGAGAAATCTTTTCTCCAGATCCTTTCAAGCTTTTTACTTTGTTGTTTTTGGCTATGTAATGTGGGGGAGAACCAAGTGGCCTTATTAGGTCCCAAATTCTTGCGGATAATTTTCTTAGGGAGTAAGGAATTCAGGGATCCCTCAATCCAGTCAGCAACACTTTTGTCACTGGATTGGGATCAAGGTGGGGTTTGGTCATTTCAAGCTCCTGAGTCCACCGCTCCAGGGGGAGTTGTGGCCAAGGATGAATGAGCCTACTTGTCAAGTGGGTAGGTGATACTGTAGGAGGAGGGTGCCAGGTAAAAGGGATAAGGAAGTGGTCTGACCAGGGTATAGGAAGGGGAGCGTTCCCTTTGAGTGAGTACAGGTTTGAGAAGATAGGGTCCAGGAGATGCCCTTTGATGTGGGTGGGTTCAGACACTTTATGAAACAGTTGGCCGACCCTGAGATCGAGACTTAGCTCAGGCGCCGCTACTTCTAAGGGATCATCAAAGTGCATGTTAAGATCTCCAAGAAGAATAAAAATAGCTGAAGTGCTGGCAAGATTTAAGGCTGTTTCCAGCAAGAAGTTGCAAAAGAGTCCCAACGTCCCTGGGGGATGATAGATCAGAATGCCGGCAAGTGACAAAGAGGGGGTCAGTTCAATTGAGAAATGAATATTCTCACAATCTAATATGGGACTGCCTAGTATACGACAGGTCATGTAATCTCTGTAAATAATGGCAATTCCACCCCCAAGCCCAGTGGATCTGTCTTTCCTCTGGATAAGGTACCCAGGCGGAAGGGATTGTATGATATCTGGCTCAGAGTTAGTCATGAGCCAGGTTTCTGTCAGAAACAGAGCTTCTGGATCTGTGTCTTCTAGCAACGTTAGGATCTCAGTCTTATGTTTGGGTAGGGACCGACAGTTTAGTAGTAAAAATGTATGGGGTTTCTTGTCAGGGGCAAGGGGGGGGATATGTTGAGGGCGGAAATTAAAAGAGCAGTGTAGGCAGCTTACCTGGTTCTGCTCAGGGTGGATGGTACTGGTACATTTTGACCCTACTAGTCTGTTTAGTTGTTTGAGCTGCAGACTAGAATAGTGGTGTCGATCTGGAAAAGAGGGGGCAGGGGTCCTGGGCCCGGTCGGGCGCAGACGGGCTTGCCTTAGGCGTGCCCGCTGCAAAAACAACAATTGATGGACAGAATGCAGAACAATGTCATACATTCACCCCAGTACAGAGATCTGGGCCTAAATCCATCGTTTTTTTGCTCACCATGCCATTCCAGTTTGAACCCAGCCATATGCAAATCAGTCTTGACCCTGTGCCCCATGGGAACAGTCCAGCCCGAACTGCCAAGCCAGGTCCTCCCTGGACTGGAAACAAGCATCCTAGGACCGGTTTCGGGCTTTCAGCCCTCATCAGCCAGGATAGCTTGATTCCAGTGGCATGGAGAGCAAGGGACTCACGTCTGAGCATACCCTTCCCACTCGGGGTGACAAATGCAAAAACAACAATTGATGGACAGAATGCAGAACAATGTCATACATTCACCCCAGTACAGAGATCTGGGCCTAAATCCATCGTTTTTTTGCTCACCATGCCATTCCAGTTTGAACCCAGCCATATGCAAATCAGTCTTGACCCTGTGCCCCATGGGAACAGTCCAGCCCGAACTGCCAAGCCAGGTCCTCCCTGGACTGGAAACAAGCATCCTAGGACCGGTTTCGGGCTTTCAGCCCTCATCAGCCAGGATAGCTTGATTCCAGTGGCATGGAGAGCAAGGGACTCACGTCTGAGCATACCCTTCCCACTCGGGGTGACAAATGCAAAAACAACAATTGATGGACAGAATGCAGAACAATGTCATACATTCACCCCAGTACAGAGATCTGGGCCTAAATCCATCGTTTTTTTGCTCACCATGCCATTCCAGTTTGAACCCAGCCATATGCAAATCAGTCTTGACCCTGTGCCCCATGGGAACAGTCCAGCCCGAACTGCCAAGCCAGGTCCTCCCTGGACTGGAAACAAGCATCCTAGGACAGGTTTCGGGCTTTCAGCCCTCATCAGCCAGGATAGCTTGATTCCAGTGGCATGGAGAGCAAGGGACTCACGTCTGAGCATACCCTTCCCACTCGGGGTGACAAATGCAAAAACAACAATTGATGGACAGAATGCAGAACAATGTCATACATTCACCCCAGTACAGAGATCTGGGCCTAAATCCATCGTTTTTTTGCTCACCATGCCATTCCAGTTTGAACCCAGCCATATGCAAATCAGTCTTGACCCTGTGCCCCATGGGAACAGTCCAGCCCGAACTGCCAAGCCAGGTCCTCCCTGGACTGGAAACAAGCATCCTAGGACCGGTTTCGGGCTTTCAGCCCTCATCAGCCAGGATAGCTTGATTCCAGTGGCATGGAGAGCAAGGGACTCACGTCTGAGCATACCCTTCCCACTCGGGGTGACAAATGCAAAAACAACAATTGATGGACAGAATGCAGAACAATGTCATACATTCACCCCAGTACAGAGATCTGGGCCTAAATCCATCGTTTTTTTGCTCACCATGCCATTCCAGTTTGAACCCAGCCATATGCAAATCAGTCTTGACCCTGTGCCCCATGGGAACAGTCCAGCCCGAACTGCCAAGCCAGGTCCTCCCTGGACTGGAAACAAGCATCCTAGGACCGGTTTCGGGCTTTCAGCCCTCATCAGCCAGGATAGCTTGATTCCAGTGGCATGGAGAGCAAGGGACTCACGTCTGAGCATACCCTTCCCACTCGGGGTGACAAATGCAAAAACAACAATTGATGGACAGAATGCAGAACAATGTCATACATTCACCCCAGTACAGAGATCTGGGCCTAAATCCATCGTTTTTTTGCTCACCATGCCATTCCAGTCTGAACCCAGCCATATGCAAATCAGTCTTGACCCTGTGCCACATGGGAACAGTCCAGCCCGAACTGCCAAGCCAGGTCCTCCCTGGACTGGAAACAAGCATCCTAGGACCGGTTTCGGGCTTTCAGCCCTCATCAGCCAGGATAGCTTGATTCCAGTGGCATGGAGAGCAAGGGACTCACGTCTGAGCATACCCTTCCCACTCGGGGTGACAAATGCAAAAACAACAATTGATGGACAGAATGCAGAACAATGTCATACATTCACCCCAGTACAGAGATCTGGGCCTAAATCCACCGTTTTTTTGCTCACCATGCCATTCCAGTTTGAACCCAGCCATATGCAAATCAGTCTTGACCCTGTGCCCCATGGGAACAGTCCAGCCCGAACTGCCAAGCCAGGTCCTCCCTGGACTGGAAACAAGCATCCTAGGACCGGTTTCGGGCTTTCAGCCCTCATCAGCCAGGATAGCTTGATTCCAGTGGCATGGAGAGCAAGGGACTCACGTCTGAGCATACCCTTCCCACTCGGGGTGACAAATGCAAAAACAACAATTGATGGACAGAATGCAGAACAATGTCATACATTCACCCCAGTACAGAGATCTGGGCCTAAATCCATCGTTTTTTTGCTCACCATGCCATTCCAGTTTGAACCCAGCCATATGCAAATCAGTCTTGACCCTGTGCCCCATGGGAACAGTCCAGCCCGAACTGCCAAGCCAGGTCCTCCCTGGACTGGAAACAAGCATCCTAGGACCGGTTTCGGGCTTTCAGCCCTCATCAGCCAGGATAGCTTGATTCCAGTGGCATGGAGAGCAAGGGACTCACGTCTGAGCATACCCTTCCCACTCGGGGTGACAAATGCAAAAACAACAATTGATGGACAGAATGCAGAACAATGTCATACATTCACCCCAGTACAGAGATCTGGGCCTAAATCCATCGTTTTTTTGCTCACCATGCCATTCCAGTTTGAACCCAGCCATATGCAAATCAGTCTTGACCCTGTGCCCCATGGGAACAGTCCAGCCCGAACTGCCAAGCCAGGTCCTCCCTGGACTGGAAACAAGCATCCTAGGACCGGTTTCGGGCTTTCAGCCCTCATCAGCCAGGATAGCTTGATTCCAGTGGCATGGAGAGCAAGGGACTCACGTCTGAGCATACCCTTCCCACTCGGGGTGACAAATGCAAAAACAACAATTGATGGACAGAATGCAGAACAATGTCATACATTCACCCCAGTACAGAGATCTGGGCCTAAATCCATCGTTTTTTTGCTCACCATGCCATTCCAGTTTGAACCCAGCCATATGCAAATCAGTCTTGACCCTGTGCCCCATGGGAACAGTCCAGCCCGAACTGCCAAGCCAGGTCCTCCCTGGACTGGAAACAAGCATCCTAGGACCGGTTTCGGGCTTTCAGCCCTCATCAGCCAGGATAGCTTGATTCCAGTGGCATGGAGAGCAAGGGACTCACGTCTGAGCATACCCTTCCCACTCGGGGTGACAAATGCAAAAACAACAATTGATGGACAGAATGCAGAACAATGTCATACATTCACCCCAGTACAGAGATCTGGGCCTAAATCCATTGTTTTAACCCAGATCTCTTGACTGGGGGAGAATGTCTGCATTGTCAGCATTCCGTCCATCATTTGTTTGTTGAAACGCTTTTCGCCCTAAGTGGGATGGGTATTCCCAGACGTGGGACCCGTGCTCACTACGCCACTGGAGTCAAGCTATCCTGGCTGATGACGGCTGATAGCCAGAAACCGGTCCTAGGATGCTTTATTCCGGTCCAGGGAAGACATGGCTTGGCAGTTCAGGCTGGACTGTTCCCATGAGGCACAGGGTCAAGACTGATTTGCATATGGCCATGTCTGAACTGGGGTGGCGTAGTGGGCAAAAGAACGATGGATTTAACCCAGATCTCTTGACTGGGGGAGAATGTCTGCATTGTCAGCATTCCGTCCATCATTTGTTTGTTGAAACGCTTTTCGCCCTAAGTGGGATGGGTATTCCCAGACGTGGGACCCGTGCTCACTACGCCACTGGAGTCAAGCTATCCTGGCTGATGACGGCTGATAGCCAGAAACCGGTCCTAGGATGCTTTATTCCGGTCCAGGGAAGACATGGCTTGGCAGTTCGGGCTGGACTGTTCCCATGAGGCACAGGGTCAAGACTGATTTGCATATGGCCATGTCTGAACTGGGGTGGCGTAGTGGGCAAAAGAACGATGGATTTAACCCAGATCTCTTGACTGGGGGAGAATGTCTGCATTGTCAGCATTCCGTCCATCATTTGTTTGTTGAAACGCTTTTCGCCCTAAGTGGGATGGGTATTCCCAGACGTGGGACCCGTGCTCACTACGCCACTGGAGTCAAGCTATCCTGGCTGATGACGGCTGATAGCCAGAAACCGGTCCTAGGATGCTTTATTCCGGTCCAGGGAAGACATGGCTTGGCAGTTCGGGCTGGACTGTTCCCATGAGGCACAGGGTCAAGACTGATTTGCATATGGCCATGTCTGAACTGGGGTGGCGTAGTGGGCAAAAGAACGATGGATTTAACCCAGATCTTTTGACTGGGGGAGAATGTCTGCATTGTCAGCATTCCGTCCATCATTTGTTTGTTGAAACGCTTTTCGCCCTAAGTGGGATGGGTATTCCCAGACGTGGGACCCGTGCTCACTACGCCACTGGAGTCAAGCTATCCTGGCTGATGACGGCTGATAGCCAGAAACCGGTCCTAGGATGCTTGATTCCGGTCCAGGGAAGACATGGCTTGGCAGTTCGGGCTGGACTGTTCCCATGAGGCACAGGGTCAAGACTGATTTGCATATGGCCATGTCTGAACTGGGGTGGCGTAGTGGGCAAAAGAACGATGGATTTAACCCAGATCTCTTGACTGGGGGAGAATGTCTGCATTGTCAGCATTCCGTCCATCATTTGTTTGTTGAAACGCTTTTCGCCCTAAGTGGGATGGGTATTCCCAGACGTGGGACCCGTGCTCACTACGCCACTGGAGTCAAGCTATCCTGGCTGATGACGGCTGATAGCCAGAAACCGGTCCTAGGATGCTTTATTCCGGTCCAGGGAAGACATGGCTTGGCAGTTCGGGCTGGACTGTTCCCATGAGGCACAGGGTCAAGACTGATTTGCATATGGCCATGTCTGAACTGGGGTGGCGTAGTGGGCAAAAGAACGATGGATTTAACCCAGATCTCTTGACTGGGGGAGAATGTCTGCATTGTCAGCATTCCGTCCATCATTTGTTTGTTGAAACGCTTTTCGCCCTAAGTGGGATGGGTATTCCCAGACGTGGGACCCGTGCTCACTACGCCACTGGAGTCAAGCTATCCTGGCTGATGACGGCTGATAGCCAGAAACCGGTCCTAGGATGCTTTATTCCGGTCCAGGGAAGACATGGCTTGGCAGTTCGGGCTGGACTGTTCCCATGAGGCACAGGGTCAAGACTGATTTGCATATGGCCATGTCTGAACTGGGGTGGCGTAGTGGGCAAAAGAACGATGGATTTAACCCAGATCTCTTGACTGGGGGAGAATGTCTGCATTGTCAGCATTCCGTCCATCATTTGTTTGTTGAAACGCTTTAGGCGTGCCCGCGGCACGCGTCCGCTGCGCGGTCACGTCATGCGGCACTTTTGAGGTCGTCAGTGGAGCGTCGGGTCGAGCAGCTAGAACGCTGACCCGGCGCGTGTTTCTGCGTGAGCCTCTTCCTGTACTGACCAGTTCCCCGTCTACCCTCCACCCGAGCTAAACAAGCTCCCCCGAATACACAATTAAAAAGAATAGCAACAGCGGCGAATTTAAAAGGTCTCACACAATTCTGGAAGATAGCAGCAATATTATTTTTTTAACATTTGTTAGCAGCAATTAAGAACAGTAATCGCTCCCGTGTCCTAGCAGCAATGGTAGTATTAAGAGTAGCAACACAGTTTTAAGGAAGCAGCAATATTGATTTTTAAAAAAGGAATTAATAACGATTTAAGTATAGTGATCGCTCCCGCGGCAAACAACTCTCCGATTACCGCTGCGCGGTCGCGTCATGCGGCGCTTTTGTGGTCGTCAGTGGAGCGTCGGGTCAAGCAGCTAGAACGCTGACCCGGCGCCTGTTTCTGCGTGAGCCTCTTCCTGTACTGACCAGTTCCCCGTCTACCCTCTATCCGAGATAAACAAAGTCCCCCGAATACACAATTAAAAAGAATAGCAACAGTGGCGAATTTAAAAGGTCTCACACAATTCTGGAAGATAGCAGCAATATTATTTTTCATTTTTATTTTTTAGCAGCAATTAAGAACAGTAATCGCTCCCGTGTCCTAGCAGCAACGGTGGTATTAAGAGTAGCAACACAGTTTTAAGGAAGCAGCAATATTGATTTTTAAAAAAGGAATTAACAACGACTTAAGTATAGTGATCGCTCCCGCGGCAAAGAACTCTCTGATTACCGCTGCGCGGTCACGTCATGCGGCGCTTCTGAGGTCATCAGTGGAGCGTCGGGTCGAGCAGCTAGAACGCGGACACGGCGCCTGTTTCTGCGTGAGCCTCTTCCTGTACTGAACAGTTCCCCGTCTACCCTCCACCCGAGCTAAACAAGCTCCCCCGAATACACAATTGTGTCCACCTTAACTTCAAGCAGACCTTAATTATTATATATTTTCTACCTTTTAGGCATCCCGATAACTAAAAGTTAACGAAACAGAAATAAGCGGACCTCCAGAGACTAGGAGCATACATCAGATAAGTTCAAAGAAACCTTTCCAGGAAGTAAATTATACTGGGTAAAAAAGGGCAATGCAAAATAATAGAATACCATTTGGGCCTGTAATCAACATATATCCCCCTTCCAACCCCAATCACAGATGAAGTTGCACTGTGCATCGAACTGATGAATAATCATTGAAACGTGTATTGCCATTTAATTTTGGGGCAGGCCCACTATAGTAGGGTTATTGGCCGTATCAAGAATCATAGCCAGATCCCTCGCATATCAGTGGTTTTGAATTGCTCGCTTGTAAATACTCTTGATGACTTTCACCTTTCCTTTTCTTCTCACATGAGCACCAACTTTCACTTCCTTCTCCTTCCTTGGAAGTAACCCTTTGTACACTACAATTTGTTTGTACATTACAGGTTGGACACCATGCCCCTTTGTTTATATATGTTTTTCATTTAATGAATATGATTAAAACCATTGTTGAATGACTAAGTTGTATTTTGGGTGCCTTCCCAAAAAAGAATTAACATTGTACAATGTGGGGGGAGGAGCCTAGCGCGCAACCAAGATGGCCGCGTAGGTGCGAGGCTCCTGAGGACCTCCGCGACCTCCTGCATAAATCCTGACCATATCCTGTCCTAGACGAGGGGACTGTGTTTGTGAGACCGAGCTGAGGTGCCACCCGTTTTCCGTTTCCAAATCGGACCTCGGACACCGGCGGGAGCCCTGATTGAGGTTTGCGGCCTTCTCCACGCCGGCCCCCCGGATTGGAGTTGTGGGGCGATCCGGAGACAAAGTGAACAACAGCGGCGGGCAAGGCTGGGCGACTCGCGTACCCCGCACTTTCACTTTCGCTTTCGCGCCCTCCTTGCTGCCAAGCGAGGTAGGGTCGCGGGGCGGCGTGCGGTGGTGTGGCCTCGTCGGGGTGCCCTGCCGGCCCGCCAGCTGTGATCCGCCCTTCGGAGCTGTGGTCGCCCCCCCCCGGAGCCCGTGAACTGGTTTGTCAGCCCCTTTCAAGGAGATTGGCACGATTGGGGGACTGGAGCCATGTCCACGAAGCAAGATGGCGACCGGGCAAAGGTGAAATCGACCCGCCGTGGCGCAGCCCATCAATCCAACAGCATGGACCGCTACACCCTCCAGAAGGGATCTCCAGAGGCGCCGCGTAGGTCCCCTGTGGGCCCGACTGATGCTCCTGCTCTGCCCGCGGATCTGACCCTCCGAGACGTCATGGGCGCCATCGCCGAGATGAAGGCCTCGGTGGACCAGCGCTTTGACACTCTGGCGCAGAAGATTGACTCGGTCCTCGTGGATGTGGGCCTGGTGAGGGCCGATCTGTCCAAGACGAATGACCGGGTCGACTCTTTGGCCCACACTACCTCGGGCCTCACAACGGACGTGGCGGCCCTCCAAAAGGAGGTGCGCCGACTTGGCCAGGCGAGCGCCCTGATGGATCGTCGACTGGAGGATTCCGAGGGTCGAGCCCGGAGGAACAATGTCCGCATTGTCGGGGTGCCGGAGGGACGTGAGGAGGAGGCGGCGGATCTGTTTGTGGAGGACCTGATCCTCACCCATCTCCAGCCCCGGGGGCTGAGTAAACTCTTTGCGGTGGAACGTGCCCACAGGGTCCCCGGAGGAAGACCTAAGGCCGGAGCCCCTCCGAGGCCTCTCATTGCCCGGATTTTCAACTTTCGGGACAGAGACACTATCCTGCAGACTTCTAGGCTACAAGGACCGGTCAGACTCGACAATATGGACGTAAATTTCTATCCTGATTTTACTCCGGCGGTCCAGAAGCAGAGACTGAGTTTTCTCGGAGTCAAACGTCGCCTACGGGACCTGAACCTCAAGTATGCGATGCTTTTTCCAGCGAAGTTGAGGGTAGAGGTGGATGGCCGCACGCACTTTTTTGATCGTCCCGAGGCGGCCGGGGACTGGTTGGACACTTTGCCCGGGGATCGGGGCCGGGGGGGTGGGGGGGGCGCGGTTGGCGGGGAGGGCTCGCCGGATCAGGACTGAGGGACTAATAGTAGGCCTTGCTCTGGACAACATTATTGTCATCATTGACTGATTGTGTAAGTTCCCCTCCCGTGGAGGTCGTACGGGGTCTCTTGGGGGCTTTCCCTCCTCCTCTGGGGGACTAGTTAGTTTTCTCATCTATGGGGCGACAGGCACACTGCACTTTGGGGGGGCTGTTTGGGCTCATGCAGGGGTGCAGGGAGGGGGGAGTTCTGTTGGGACGGGTGGGTTGGGGTGGGGTGTTGTTCGTTTTTACCGCAAGGCAAACCCTTTACTGTATTGGTGTTGTTGAGGTGCTCTCGGGGGGACAAATGATGGCTTCTGTAGGTGATGGGGGGTAGGGACTTGACTTTGTTGTCGTGGAACGTTAATGGACTGGGGGATAGGATTAAGCGAGGTGTGGTCCTGCAGTATCTGAAACGAATTTCGCCAGATGTGGTCTTTCTGCAGGAGACACACCTTATTGGCAATTCCTTTTGTGCCATGAATCGGCGTGGCTATCGTTTGGTGGCCCACTCGGGCTTCACGTCTGGCTCGCGGGGGGTGGGCATCATGGTTAAGAACTCGCTCCCGCTGGAAATAGACGAGGTGCGCCATGATGAGAGGGGACGCTACACTGCCTTGGTGGGGAGAATGGAGGGCAAAGTGGTTGTCTTTGTTTCAGTGTACGTCCCACCGGGGTTACAGTCTACCACTTTTGCGGACCTGGGGCGCCTCCTCCTTGACCTTCCGGGGGGGCTTCTGGTGGTTGGGGGGGATTTCAATGCGGTGGTTTCTGGGACTATGGATCGTCACCCCCCTAGGGACCTCCCCCGGGCGCAGGCGTGGCTGTCCGGCCTCTTAGATACATTGGGATTGGTGGACTGCTGGCGCTTAAAACATCCCACGCAGCTGCAATACACCTTCCATTCGGGTGCTCATGGTAGCCTCTCGCGGCTTGATCATATCCTTGTCCCTGCGGCCTATGCTGGGAGAGTGGGAGAGGTGCGCCATCTGGCGCGGGGTATTTCAGATCACTCCCCGCTCCTGTTGCACTTTGATGTCCTCCCGAGGGGGGAGGGCAGGGTAGCTCCAATCAATGCCTGGTACCTGCGCGACCCCACCATTCGTGCTGACTTGATTAAGTCCTTGCAGCGGTATTTTGAGGAGAATGTGGGGTCTGTCCCCTCGGCTATCTCCCTGTGGGAGGCCTTCAAGACAGTTCTTAGGGGGGAGGCCCTCTCCTTCATATCCCATGCCCGGAGGCGCGAGCAGGAGGAGGTGACCCGGGTGGAGGCCGAAATTACTGAATTAGAGGGTGATCTGGGGAGTGGGGTGACGGATGCTGCACTACATGTTCTACACCTTAAGCAAGCGGCCTATAGGGCCCTCGTCACGGAGGCAGCCAGGGGCCTCAGTAGAGAGCAACAGGGGCGACTGTATGATGTGGGTGATATGGCTGGTAAATTGATTGCGTGGTTGGATAAAAAGGAGAGAGCGAGTCGTGTGGTCCCGCTGATTGAGAGGATGGATGGTGTACGTGTCACCGAGCCAGAAGACATTGTCTCTTGCTTCGCGGATTATTTCCGCGAGGTGTATTCCCCGGTCTCTCCCTGCTCGGAGGCGGATTCCCATGCCCTGCTTCGAGATATCGCGCTGCCCTCCCTTTCGGTGGAGGACAGGGAGTCGTTGGATGCTGCCCCTACCTCGGACGAAATTGCCCTCGCCATACGCTCGGTCGCATCTGGCAAGGCCATGGGCCCGAATGGCATCCCTATCGAGTTGTATAAGCTGCGACCGGATGTACTGGCACCCCACCTCCGCGCGATGTTCCTGGCGGCCCACTCGCGGGGCTCCCTCCCGCCGGACCAACGTCTGGCTACAATCGTGGTGATCCACAAGGAGGGGAGACCCCGAGACCGGGTTACCTCCTATCGGCCTATCTCGCTCTTGAATGCGGAGCCCAAAATCCTTGCCAAGGTGCTCGCCAACCGGCTGGTCGGCGTGGTGGGCGATTTGGTCCACCAAGACCAGTCCGGCTTTATTCCCCATCGCAACACGGCCCTCAATCTGCGGCGCTTGCACGGGGTGCTCGCGCGTGTTCCGTTTGTGCGGGAGCCGGCCATCTTGGCGTCCTTGGACGCCACCATGGCGTTTGACACGCTCGAATGGCCATACATTTGGGCGATGCTGGCGAAATTTGGATTTGGACCGGGATTCATCAGTTGGGTCAAATTGTTGTACTCGGGCCCATTAGCGCAGGTGGTAGTGAATGGACGAGTCTCGGCCCCATTCACGCTGGGACGGGGCACGCGACAGGGTTGCCCCTTGTCGCCGCTCCTGTTTGCACTGGCCTTGGAACCCCTGGCGGAGTGGCTGCGGTGGCACCCTTCCATCCGTGGTCTCCGTTGGACCCCCGAGTATGAGGACCGCGTGTCCCTCTACGCTGACGATATCCTTTTGTACCTAGCCTCCCCGCGCAAATCACTGATTGTCCTGGTTGATGTCCTGCGCTCCTTTGGCCGTAACTCAGGCCTCGTCATCAACTGGGCTAAATCATGTGTCTATGTGCTTTCCGGGGAGGCTCCCGTCCTCCCGCGGGGCTGTCCGATCCAGATTGCCTCGCAGGGGTTTCGGTACCTGGGTGTCTATATCACGCTGGACCCGGAGGCCCGCTACGAGCGGAATTTGCTTCCCCCCCTCCAGCGCTTGAAGGAGGACGTTGCGCGCTGGCGGCGCCTGCCGCTTTCGCCGCTCGGCCGGGCGGCATTGTTTAAGATGATGTCGTTGCCGCGCTTCCTGTACGCTCTCCAGAACACTATGGACTTAGTCCCGGCGCGCTACTTCCGTGAGGTGGAGAGTCTACAGCGCCGCCTGTTCTGGGACGGGAGGCCGCGTATAGCCCTGGCGAAGTTGACGCTCCCGTGGTACGACAGGGGGATCGCCCTCCCGGACATTAAGCGGTATTACTGGGCCTCCCAGCTAGCTGCAATTAATCACGGTCTCTATGGGCCCGCCTTGAACCCGGCATTTGAAATGGACAAGATGCTCTTGCCCGGTGGCGACTACAATCGAGCGCTCTACTCTGGCGCGCCCGATCCCCGCTTGACGGGGCCCACGCGTGTCATGGTGCGGGTGTGGCACGCGGCTAATGCAGCTATGGGGTGGAAGGACCGTTTGACCCGGGCGTCGCCATTGTATGCGCCTCAGCGGTTGGGCTCCCTGTGGACCTCGAAGGGCTTCGAGAAGTGGGACACGATCGGCATCAGTAAAGTGGGGGACCTCTGGACGAGAGGGGGATTTAAAACATTCGAGACGCTGCAGACGGAGTTTCAGCTGCAGGGCAGTGAATACTTTCGGTACTTGCAGGTCCGTCACGCGCTGGGCTCCGTCTTCCCAGACGTCGCCTCCATCCCGGAGTCTTCCCCCCTGGAGGATAGAGTGCTGGATGGCCACGTTCCGGACAGCACGATCTCCCTCATTTACAAAAAATTGATTAATGACCGCTCGGGCCTGCTGACCGGCCTCCGTGAGGCTTGGGTTGCCGACGGGCTGGAGTTGGACGACGAAGACTGGATTTCCGCGGTGGCCTCTCCGAAGGAGGTGGCCATACCGGCTCGCCTTCGCTTCGTCCAGCTTAAGATACTCCACCGGGTCTACATGACGGGGCCAAGGCTTCTGCGTATGGGCTATGCTGAGGATGGGTTGTGTAAGCGTGGGTGTGGTGCTTTGGCGACTTTTTTGCATATTTTGTGGGAATGCCCGAAGGTGGAGCGATTCTGGCGTGGTGTGCATGAGGTCCTGCGACTGGTTACGCATGTCGCGCTGTTGCCTGAAGCGAGGAGATGCTTGCTGAATGTGTGGGAACCAACTGATTATTCGGTTCCGCAGACGCGATGGGTGACTCTGGGATATATGATAGCTAAGCGTGACATCGCTCAACTGTGGGGATCCCAGCGGCCCCCGGCGGTGTCGGCCTGGAAAGAACACATGGATTGGTGCATGTTCCGAGAAAAGGTGGTGTATGTGGCGAGGGGTAAGCCTGGGGCGTGGGTGAAAGTATGGGGCCCCTGGAACGCCTACCGCGGGGGTATCTGCGAGCCACCACTGCTGCCTGCTGCCTCACCGGCTCCGTCCCCCTAGTTGACCCCCTCCCCCAGCCCCGGGCACAGAGTTCCCCCAGTCCTGGATTTGTTTCCCTTCCCCCTCTTTAGATTCCGGTGGACGGTCGGGGTCCCTCATTAGAGGAGCACGTGCGGTTACTTTCGATTGTGGGTTGCCTTGCGGGTGTGGTTTTTCTGTGTTGTTGTGTTTGTATAAAATGAAACCGTATTGTGGGCTCAGAGTCATGTGGCCCACGTCGTTGATACCTCCTGATTTACTTCTCTGCAACGCCAAGTGCCTTTTTGTACGTTTGTCAGATGCTCCTGTCACTCTAGCGGCCGGCCGGAAGGTTGTAGGCCCATACTTGTATATACTTGAGATTGCAATAAACGGTTTCAAAAAAAAAAAAAACATTGTACAATGTGCTTGTGTCATACATATGCTTCCAATTTGATGATCTAATCACTGTCCACAGCTGTGCGGATTTGTCGCATTGATTGCAAGCAAAATAGTTTTCTGTCGAGGACCAATTGTTTTCTTTACCAATCTCTACCGAGGTCCTTTGACTTCATACTTGGTCACCCCACTTGTTATAATGGCGTTCTGATAAAGGTCCCAGACGTTGAAGAGCTTCGACGCCCACGCGAACACAAAAGACTCCAGCGACGAGATCCCGAACGTTGAGGAGCTACAACGCACACCTGAACACACAGAAGGTTCAAGTGATGATTCCCTGGAGAACCGGTAAGGATGAATCAGAAATGGCACACTACGTCTCGAAGCAGGAACACATTTCTGCTCAGGACCATCGTGCCTTTGATCTCTCCGGCCGACTCCCGTGCATGTCCAATTGCGGGAGTCGGACATTTTTGTAGTTAGCCGGTCGCACGTGACCGGCAACTATGAAACTGCCATAGTGCTCTATCATTTCTGTATTACACTTCAACAAATGTATTGGCATCACTGTACTGGAGCAGGTGATGATGGAGGGACAGATGCACCAGTGGTGGACGTCCTAATGGGTCAGAAGAATTAGATGGTGCTACTGGAGGGACTGATGCAACGGTGGTGGTGCTGAGGATGCAGAATTTGAAGGCGTTGCAGTAGCCGAAGAAGTAGCTGCTGACGATCTTCCTTCTTCATCTTCTCCTATCTCCTTTTGATGCCTTCTTTCCAAGTGCACCAACCTGGTGGAATCAATTGTCTGCAGCTGTTTTCTCATTCCTGTGGAACCGAATGAGTACTGTTTCACCTTCCCACAGGAAATAATGTTGTTGCATAGGCTGCAGGTTACCTTTTTAGAGTTCACCTTACTCCCTCTAGGTGTTAATAAGAAAATAAAACACATAATGTAATCCTTCAGTTTCTTTCTCCGCTCCACCTCTTGTTCCACCTGTGCCAGCAGAACAGGATCTTCCTCTTGATCCATTGCACTTCTCCAAAAACTCCAAGGTGGCTTTTGAGCAGAACATGTTACCTCTTGCAAAGATAACAACCTTCACCTTGGAAGATATCAAGTGGAATGGGGATCAGGGGTATACACTTCCTATAATTAACAGAGGTCTAAGCCAATGAAATGATATACAAAAGCAACATTACCGCAATAGTATCTCAATACTATTGTGGTACCCATATGGTTCATAAACAGAACCAACAGTTACAACAGTAACACATACGATTAAAAAACCATAACAAGCCATGAAACCCATAATCCATATTTTAAATTAAAATAGTAATTTGGTGTAAACATAATAATGAATGGAGCTACAGTGGTACTTTAGAAGAAACACAAGTCAATGGTGTAATACCAGAAGGGAGTGGACACAGCAGTAATGCCTGTACCTTATAGTTCCCCGCATAGCGTAAGACTTCAGAATATACAGCGGTTCAGCAGTTGAGGTCCTGGCCATGGGGGCCTTCAGTGTGGAAGGGACTTAAGAGATGTACCCATTGCTGCAGTGAATTGTACACTGTAGGAGAGTGGAATCTGACTAATGGTTGCCCCCAACTTTTTGCCTGGTATTTAAGTGGTTTTTGACTAGTCTGGCTGGGATCCTGCTATCCAGGACCCCAGCCTATCTGCTTTCTCCCTAAAACTGTTGTGAGTACACTAGGTACAAACATAATTGGATGCTGGGCATGCCCTTCCAGTCCCTTGTAGATGGTACCCTAGGTACCCAGGGCATGGGTCCCCCAGTAGGCCTACCAGGGCTGCAGCACTTATTGTGCCACCCTGGGACAGCCACCCAAACTGACACCACCAGGCCACTACTGTAGCCTGGGTAAGGTGGTGCTAGCACCCCTTACAGGGATGTAGGTACCCTATGTCCCATACAATTACAACACATATACTCTCATAGGTCACCCCTATGGCAGGCCCTGGTAATCCTACAGGGCTGGGTGCTGAGGTATGTGTGAGGGGGGACCCCTACATGAGTAGGACCTCCCTGCAACCTTCGTAAAACCGTTACTGGGTTGTTTGTAGTGTAGCCATACCATATACTCTTACCGCATTATAAGTTATTGCGTCATCGCTGTAACTCGGGACTGGCTACACAGAACCATATCGTGTTTGGTGTCAAACATGAAGGAATCATACCCCCAGTCCAGCCATGGGCATGGGGGCACGAGTCCCCCTTGCTATGAGGGTGATATGGGAAAAGCAGTAGATTTTAGACACCAATTTAAAAGTGCACATGTACCACAAAATGGCTACTGTCCGCCACCTACACGACTCTGGCTGGCTGTTGCTGGGGAAAATCCCAGCCTCGCCAGCTGGACAATAGGGCTCCTGTGGCAGGGAGGTGCCAGCACCTCCCCAGACAGGATATGTGGATTGGAACAGGGTGGGTGCACCAAATGTCCATTCAGAGTTGCACGTAGGCAGCTGCAGAGCCCCAACTCTGCATACACCGCCTGGAACCGGTTCAGGGGCATCCTGCCCCTCGCCCAGGCGGGAAACACACAAAGGGGAGTGGGTGTAGCCACCCTTTCCCGCCTCTACTCTGATTGGTAGGCTCGCTTTGGGACCATCCCCTAATCTTGGGGATATATGGGAATAACTTTGCCCTAGAGCCTCAGATTCGTCCAGAACTTTACAGAACTGACCTTCAACGAGCTGCTGCCCAGCTGACCGAAGAAATCTCCCTTGGGATAAAGGAGTTATCCCCCTGCTTGGCAGGCACCTAAAAGACTACAAGATACCCGGTTGGAACTTCGTGGCTCTCCCGACCTTCGACGCCTTCCAGCAACCTCGAGGTGGGTCTCCAGTGCATCCCAGCGTCCTGTGAGTGTGCCCAGCAAGTCTGAGTACCCTGGACCACGTGGGTGCCGAGATCCCCGCATACCCCGAGACACCGGCCACTTCTTGTCCAGCACACGACCCCGACCAGTGGGGAAGTTGTGCTTTGGCCCATTTCTGAGCCAACCATCCAGCAGCATTTGTGCCGACCCTCAGCTCCCTGGCCCGCTCCGGTGGCCCGTGGGAGCCCTTTTACGCACTCCATTTTGCTGCCTTCCGCGGTCCCTTGTCCCTCGACTTGTGGGCCCTGACGGAGAACAATCTTTGCTTCTAAGAGTTCCCCTGGTTGCTCCAGGCCTGCTCTACGCTCCCTGCAAAGGAGAGCACCCTCAGACCTCGTGGGTCTGCACCAGCAGCTGCTTTGTCCATCTTGCGTGGGTTGCGGTTGCCAATGCTTAGTGGATCCAATCGGGACACTAACACCGCAGCGACCCTCAGCCGACGTGGGACAGTCGCCCTCCAGAAGCTGGCCTTCCTTGAAGCCTCCCGGAGCCCGTGACTGCAGAGCCCAGCTGTACCTCCTACACCTGAAGCACCCGACTTCCACGAGCTCCTTGCTGTGAGCTCCCTGGTCACTTGCTGTGGCCCAGACTCTGTCCCCTCTGCTTTCAGGTTCATCTTTATCTTCTCTTCAACTTCAGTCTTCACGACTTCCACGACACTCGCAGCTAGCAGCAGTTTGGACTACTTTTCCATAGGAAATCAGCCCGCGACCCGACACCAGAATCGACCTATGCACCCGGCTTCCCTGGGGCAGGTAACAGTGGTACTACGGTACTCCCGTGGTGGTGGGCTCCCCAAAGCCTTAAGTCTCAAGCCTTAACTTTGTACTGTTGCTAGAAGTGTCCTTTAACTTTAAATATTCAACCGCGACATTCTCCATAGGCTATCATTGCGATCCCGATAGCAGCTCTTTGCACTGCACGCGACTCCCGTGGGTCCCCTTCCTCTTAACTGTGGGTGGATTCTGAAGGGGCAAGCGATCATGAATGCCCTAGGCATTGCCTGTAGAATTGTCGTGGTTCTTATACCACTATTTTAGTATATGGTTTGGTCCCCCCCTGGGGCCCATTGATTTCTGTGCTATTTATTGTATTTAGAAATGCTTGTTTGAATTGTAACTTTGCCACTAGCCACATAAAGTGACTGTGGGATTCTGTCTAGAATAAATACATATATTTTATATATATACCTGCGTGGGCTACTCTTTCATTTGGTTATTCAAGAGGTTATTATGGTAAAACAATAAGCTTAACACTCCTTCAAGACTTAGCCTGAAGGCTGCTCTCCACAGCTACCACTAGGATAGCTTTCTTTAAAGGTTGTCTTAAACCTATCATCAATAAGAGTCGAATTGGACTGGTGCAAGGTGTCCCTATAACTAGGAACAGCATATGCCAGGCCAACTTCTCACATACACGGATATGAATGTTTCACTAAACGTTATCTATAGCTGTATGTTATTCTGCTCCATGATGTGCTGTATACCATCTAAAACTCAATAAACAGATTTCTAAGTAAATAAAAAAATGAAACACAAGTCAAAGTAAAATGATCACGCAGTCAACGCTGACATTCATAATGAACTTTGGCCTATCACAAAAGTACCGTGGTACCAAAAAAAATTAATACCACAATAAAGAACATTATATGGTTAAAAACAACTTTTTTTTTAAACCAATAAAAGACAATCAATAAAAAAACAATGGTTTAAGATTTGTTATAATTAAACTTAATGTATTATTTCTATAGAAAAACAAGTTTAACCTTACAAACCATAGAAATGAAAAATGTATAGTTATAACTTTATAGTTACAACGGAAAGTTATCATTTGTGTCCTGAACTGGAAAAAAACCTGATATAAGGCTGCAGAGTAGGGATACACCGGCTCCTTAGGCCCGGTCCCTCTGGTCTCCACCCCTGCAGCCAAAATTGAATAAAATTCTGCAAATGTTACAGGTCACGCAGGACTCTCGTGGGATCGCAGCAAAAACAAACCAACATAAATGGCAGCCCAGAGCTGCATTGTTTAATTAAGGGGAGGGGGGCGCATGACCCCCTTCCCAGAGCCACTTTCAGCCCCGGGTATCCCATCCCCTCTGGCCCAATTTAGGTTTTTAAGGAAGGGGGGTGCGCTGCCCCATCCCCTGGTGCCCAAAGTATTTTTTAAGGTGAGGGGGGTGGGGGGGGGGGGGGCACGCAGCACCCTCCCCAAGCCAAAAATGGGTGCTGGGAACCCTATCCATCAGGGCCATGACTATAAAAACAAGCATTGGTAAATGTATCAGGTTTTGCCTATGTGGTTAATAATAAGCTATTTTTTGTTGTAAGTCGTAGCTTGCTGAGTAGTTGTACAATATAAGTTACAGAAAGTCTGTTAAAGCATTATGTCTTGTTTATGTACAAAAAGGCAATACATTTTGCTGTTACTAGTGATATAGTGTGGGTAAGTAATAGCAACATTTAGAAAAATGAAATGAAAGAGGGAAATAATAGAATTAATTGATGTAATAGCTATATTATGTGTTTAGAGGAGTCCTGACAACTTTTTGGCCCGGTGCCACTGCACCTGCAGCACCAGTCAAATTATGCCCATAGTGCCTACAAGATAACTGCATTTGTGACTGCCTGTTTAGTAGTAAAATATGGCAATATTTGGTGTTTAGAGGAGTTATGACAACATTTGGCCCAGGTGCCACTGTACCTGCTGCACCTTTCAAATCATGACCCTATTTATTGCCTGTAATGTAACTGCATTTGCTACTGCCTGTTAAATAGTAAATATATTGCAATATTTGGTGTTTAGAGGGGTTCCTAGAGCTTTGGGTCCCGGTGTCACTACACCTGCTGCACCATTGAAATCATGACCCTAGTGCCTACAAGGTAACTGCACTTGTGACTTCTTATTTAGTCATTAAATATAGCAATATTTGGTGTTTGGAGGAGTTCTGACAACTTTTGGCCCTGCTACCATTGTACCTGCTGCATCATTGAAATCACGACTTTGTTATCTGCAAGGTACCTGCACTTGTAACTGCTTGTTTAGTTTTAAATTTAAGCAATATTCTGGGTTTAGTGGGGTCCCTAGAGCTTTTGGCCCCGGTGCCACTGCACCCGCTGCACCATTAAAATCAAGTCCCTTGTAACTGCAAGGTAACTGCAATTGTGACTGCGTGTTTAGTAGTCAAATATAGCAATCTTATGTGGTTGGAGGACTTCTGACAACTTTTGGGCCCGGTGCTACTGCACCTGCTGCACCATTAAAATCATGACCCTCTTGTCTGCAACGCAACTGCACTTGTGGCTGTCTGTTTAGTAGTAAACTATAGCATAGCTCTTGTATATTAACTTTATTTGTAACATGCAATGTTTATTGCAACATTTAGAATTTGATCATAATGACCAAATAGATTACACTGAAAAAAATAAATCCGATAATGCCTATAAAGTGCAGAGAAAGGTACTGAGGCATGGATAGGAAATGCCACACATGTTCTAAGGCTAAAGCATCTGCTTTACAAAGCTAATTAATAAAAAGCAATCATTCCAGTATACTGTTAGAAGTTTTCTGCCTCCTCTGTGGGAAGAGATCTTATCTTGAGTGAATGGGTCTTACAAATATGTACAGCTTTAGTAGAAGTATTGATAAGAGCCCCTTTTAGGATATATTAAATACAAGAGATTTCACAAGTGCAGTGCAGGCGAAACCTAAAAAGAGAGGGGCCATGTGCCCCCCCCCCCCCTCCTGAGCCTTTAATGGCCCGAGGACCTGATATCTAGCGACCGGCTCCCTTGCTGTTTCTCGGAGAGCCCTTCTCCTGGGGACACAGTGGTTTTCCTGAACGCACTGCGCAGGTAAGGATACATGTGTTTGCTCCTATCTGGGAGGAGCATTTTCAAATCTCTCGCCAAATGGAAACAAACACAAAGTCTGCAACCAGCGGGCAGAAGCTTTAAAAATGCTCCCGTCAGCTGGGAGCAAACTTGTATTCTGTTTCCAAGATATTGCTCCCGCCCAGAGGGAGCAGCAAAAATAGCTGCTCCCTCTGGGCGGGAGCAATGCCGGCTCACGCACCATATAGGGTGCCGGCTGGGGCTGCGGGGCCTTGGGGCTCCCCCTGTTGCCCCCCAAAGTGTTTATGGTGAGTACTCTGGGTCAGCACTGGGGCATCCACCTATAATAAAGCCAGTTCCCAGGGGGAGGCTTCCTCTCCTTTAAAAAAAAACAGCCCAAGGTATGGGGTCCCCAGGCGTGGCCCCGAGGGGGAGAGGAGTTGGCCTAACGGCTAGGGCGCTCAACCTCGGACCTGGGGAACTGGGTTCGAGTCTCGGTAATGATGCTGAACATCCTGTGATTCTGGGCAAATCACTTAATCTCCCCGTGCCTAACAAAAAATGAATGTGTGTCCTCATGTAACGTAACTGGTGCTATGTGAAGCGCTCTGATACCCGATTGGATTCGGGTCAAGTTCGCGCAATATAAAACTGCCAAAAAAAATAAAAAACCTGGCCCAGGGGATAGGTTCCTCGGGACTTCAAAAGGCTTAGGGAGGGAAGCAGCATGGTCCCCCTCCCCTTTTGTATTATGGAGAAGGGGAATGGGTGCACATTGCCTTAAATCACAGAATTGTACTGCATTTACCCACATGCTAAGAGGCAAACTGTGCTGTGATGTGAGGCAGTGTGCCCCCATTCCACCTCTGTTTAAAAAGGCTACCTTGAGCTAGCGAGCTGATGAGCTTTTAGAGATGCAACTGTGTGCCAGTGAGAGTTACTGAGACCTGCATTCTCAGCAACCCTTGATGTAGTTCGTTTTTTTGATCTCTATTAATGAAGGATAGAATCCAGAGACACGTGTCTAAAGATGAACAGCCCTATCTGCACCAACTCTGGTGAAAAACTACACCTAATATTCAAGTAAGCACACACATTGTACTGCATTGACCATAATGCTAAGGGGCGACCTGTGCTGTGATGTTAGGCAGTGTGCCCCCATCCCTCTTCCCTTTTTTTATTATGTTCTGCCCTGGGGAATGGGGTCCATTAGGACTAATAGGACTCGAGGAGGCAGGCCACGTGCTCCCCTCCCCTTTAATATAAGGCACGGACCCGGGGATGGGGTCCACGGGGTCTACCAAGGCTCGGAAAGGGGGGCTACACAGCCCCCCTCCCCTTTTATTTATATTTTGTCCACTGGGATGGGGTCCCAGGAGCCTTATTAGGCTCTGGGACGGGGGCACATGCCTTCCTCCCCTGTTTATTTGTATTAGGCACTGGGGTATGGGGTCCCTGGGGACAATTATGGGTCGGCGAGGCACTTGCAACCCCCCTCACCTTAATGTATATGTTTTGGGGGCCAAAGCCAAGATGGCAGCAGAGTAGAAGTGATTCTTCTGAGCTCTGCTTTCCGTAATACACCTTTTATGCCCCTTCCGCCGCCTTACCTATGGTCCTAACACGCATCGGGGTCTGCGGGCACCCTCTGGCGGTTCTGGAGCCACACCCGGCAGCGACATCGATGGGAACTGATTGGTGGGGATACAGTGGAGCCTCTGAGTGGGCTCAAGTGACGTCAGCGTGGTATCACGTCCTCGCCCGTCCCTGGCCCTCATGCCACACAGAGTGCGGTTCTCTGGGTCCGCCTGCTAAGACCCAGGGAGAACCAGGAATGACCCCTGGCCCCGGCCTGAGCACCAGCCAGAGCGAGGAAACAAAACTGAGTCTTCCCTACTTAGAGCATGATCTGGCTGTAGTCGGAGGCCCACAGTGGGACAGCTGCGGAGTGCTTTCCCTCAACTTGGGATGGCCTAACTGGCCTCCAGGGCATCAAGGATCGTGAAGCAGAAAGGCATGGCCACGTGGTGCTGCGGACGAATGTGTGCAAAAGAAGCTTGGACAATGTCATGAGTGATGTCATAAATGATGTCATAGAAAAAATCAGGAGTGATGTAAACTGTGAGGTCATAAACAGTGCATGGCGCGGCGCAAGTTATAGTAGGCTCTGCTAAATATAACTGGTGAATTTCTGTGGCTTTTTGAGTCCAAAATCTTAATGTTGTCACTGACATATTCACCTAACTAAAGGTTGTTTTTTTCAGTATAGATATATATATATATATATATATATATATATTCACTGAAAAAACCATAGGTTTCAGACATGTTATAGTTAGCGGAAATTTTACTGATAAAAAACCAATGAAATTCCCCCGTTATAGTTAGTGCAGGCAACTATAACTCACGCGACCGCAATCTTCTGCTGATGCTAATACTGTATTTAGACACTTATTTGCCCATGTCTTCTTCCATAAATTTTTAGCTATACATATATTAGAAATATTTTTTTTTCATAAAGACACATATGTCATCAGCAGAAGATTGCGGTCGCGTGAGTTATAGTTGCCTGCACTAACTATAACGGGGGAATTTCATTGGTTTTTTATCAGTAAAATTTCCGCTAACTATAACATGTCTGAAACCTATGGTTTTTTCAGTGAATTTGCAAGGTTTTTTAAATGCTAATTCCTAACTATAACGTGTGTGAAACCTATGTTTTTTTCAGTGAATTTGTACGGTTTTTTAAATGCTAAGTTACTTTACGCCATTCGTGGCGTGCACGCCCACTTAACGCAGTTCGTTCCGTGCGCGCACACGCAAGGTGGGCACGCAGTGCGCTACGCGCACCGCGTGCCCACGTTACGCACCGTGCGCACATGGAGGACATATTATGCGCTTCCTTGTGATAGGTAATCTGTTAAATTTAATTTGTAAGTGATGACAATAATATGCCATGCACAGAGAGTGTTTTTTTTTTTTTTATTAAAATTTTTAGCGTAAGCGCACCGTACGCGTACGGTAAGCGTAATCGGCGAAATTTTCAAAAAATAAAAATTTACCGTTTTTGGCCTTTGAGGACTCAACTAACATGGCTATGTGCATGGGCGCTGTCTAAACAGCCCCTTTATATGTTTTTTGCCTTTGTTTACAGCCCCCCCCTCAGAGTGCGAGAGAGAAAATGGCGGCCGCCGCTTCCTGGTTTCGACCGATTCGAATGTTTACTTAGATGTAACAGCCAATCAGAATCGCGCTCGCGCACGCCACCGTACGCGTACGGTAAGCGTACCGTAAGCTGGCTCAGATATATATATTGATTTAAAGGCTATTTTCTCAGAATCTACTGAACAGATTTACACCAAACCTACAAAAGGCACTTCCTTGACCTGAGGACTACCTCTCTGCCAAATTTCTAGTAATTCTGTTCAGCCGTTCGGGCTGTAGCCCTGTCTAAAGGTCCTATGGAAAAATGCATGGGAAAAACGCGTTTTGGGACCCCCCTTTTATCTCAGCCCCCGCTTGACGAATCCCCCCGAGACTTTCAGGGTAGGAGCGGAGCGTAGCGCCCCACCTATTTTGAGAAATTCGCGAGGATTCGTCGACCGGCGCCAAAGTTATTCAAAATAGAATGTTGCGGATTTCCTATGGTCCTAACTATAACTACCTACTGGCGACCGCCAGTAGGTAATATACTGCAAAAAATTGTTATGGTTATGCTTATAACAGCACAAGTTATAGTTTCTTTACATAAGTGTATCTATAAGTATGACTATAACTGCCCAACTTCTATGGTTTTGTGTGGGTAAAATGTGAACCTAACTATAACGTCCCTGTAACCTTATTTGTTTCAGTGACTTTGTTTTTTTTTTTAATGTAAATGAATATATAATTATCATATGTCAATACAACCACTGCCGCACATGGCCTTTGGCCGTGCGCGGCAGGGGTTGGCGCAGCCAATATATATCCACCTGGGATCCAGTGGGCTTTAGGGGTGGGGATATAGCCTGATGCGGACCAGCCCCTTCTGCATTCTATGTTTTGAAAAAAAATTATTGAGTGCAGTGGGCTTTTGACTGTTGGGGTTTTATGGGTGGGGGTTAGGCCCGGAGCCTGGGAAGGCTGCCCCCAATCTGCCCTTAAGAGGGGAACAAAGACTGCTGAGGTAGTTTGGGAGAGGGGCACGGCTTGAAGCCAGTGTTGGCCACCCTAAGCACTTCCTTTTTTGTTACTTTTCCTAGTTTCTGGTGGGAATTTTACCTCCTGGTCGGCAGATTGGTGGAAATGCCCAAAATATGCCCCCTGTGAGCAGAAAGACTGGTTTGAGCCACCACCTTTTAAAAAAAAAAAAATATATATATATATATATATATATATATATCTCTTGTGGTCTAGTGGGCTTTCTGAATCCTCCCAGCCCCACCCCCACTGGACAGGACAGATTGGGTGGGGTAAACCCTTCAAATCCTCCCCCTTCCAGAGGGATAGAAAGTCTCTTGTGTCCCTTTTGGGGCGGTGGCATGGCCCGATCTCTGGGTGAGTACCCCCCTGCCTTTTCGAAAAGGTATGGTAGTGTGCTTTTTGCCGCCCTGGGGCACATTTGGGATGAACTTCCTATTGCTCTGTCAGGGGCGCAGAAACAGACTTGTGCCCATTTTGCGGTGGGAGCATAGCTCAATATCATTTTTAATTTAAATATTCCTGATGTCGCAGTGGGCTTTCTTCCCCTGGTGTGGGGAAGATCATGGGTAAACCCCCAATGGGCCTCAGCAGAGGGGAAAGACTTATGTTTTTTGATGGGGAACATTTGCCCTTGCCTAAACCGTCAAATTCTTTTTTTTAATTCCCAGTTGTCTACTCGTGGATCCTTTCTTGGGGATTGCAGTACTTAGGTGATCTCCAAGCAGGTATCCACTTGAGAAAGGTACTGCTTGAAAAGGAACACTGTCCCAATTCCAGCACTACCTCTCCCGCACTGATCAGAGCAGAGCGTGCGCGAGAAGCTCTTTTCCATATTTTAACTTGACTCTGTTTTTAATTGTACAAATGTGCTCATTCTTACTCTGATACTGTAGAATGATGTACGGTTGGTTGGGGCGCCGAAAAAATTATATTTTGTGTGGTGCTTTGATGCCCATTGTTCTTGAAATTCTTTTTGCACTGTGCACTTTCATGGCGGCTGTATAGTTCCCCACAACTCCATTGCCTCCCTGTTTTAGTGTTTGGGAGTAGACGGGCAGCTTTCTCTTTACAACTCCCGAGACTACTTATTATGCTCAAAGTGTGGACGCTCAGCAGATGCGGGAGCACCGCTGGCTCACTGAAGGCACTCCAAAGGCAAGCCTGTCTGCGTCCGTCTGTGCCCAAACCGCGCCAGGCGCCAGAGATGCTGCCAGCTCTGGGCTTGAAAAAAGGTCCTAATTCAAGTCTCCATACTCCCGAGCTCAGCTAATTGAACTACGCCCCAAAGATATATCTGAAGGCTGCACCATGATTTCTCCAAGTTATGTGACTTAATTTACTTGCCATAACTGCACCATGTTTAACCAGATGGTTAGCCCTTGTGAATCTGCTGCCCTGGGGCTAGGAGCATCAAGGTCCAGAACAAAGCAACCTGTGAAGCAAATGACCATTGCTGGCGCTCCAATTGATGCCAGCATGATGATTATGCAAGCACGAGCATGAAATCATGGATTTAATCCAATCAATGTCCTTAGGCTGTCTTTTCATAATGGAAAAACACACAAGATGATGGGCGGAATGTTGCACATTGGCATTCATAATGGAATCCTGGGCGAAAGAAGATTCAGATTTTGCAGAAGTGGTCCCTATATGGAACGCTATCTCAAGACTGGATTGCCCTGGCCTAACAGGTGGCAGCCTTGCCATAATACGCAAGGAATCTTTGAACTGCACGTTCGAACAAGGGACTGCCCTTCCACATGAGATTTGTGAGGTAGCGTATTTCAGAATAAAACCTCCTGCTAAGGCCACCTTTTCTGGCCTATTGATTTACTGACTGCCGGGCTCGCGAAAAAACTTTCTTGCGTTCTTGGTTAGTTCATTTGGCCACCCACAGTGCTGGGCACACTCTGGATGGTATTTTTACCAACTCCACAGATACCTATGTTTAGGATATACTTCCACTTAGTTGGTCAGATCATCAGGTGGAGTTCTTTATGACTTCCTTGTCCAACCTGACAATCAGTATGGAACACAATGTAGGCCTCAAGCCTTCAGATATTGGAACAAGATTGTTCCAGAGGAATTACAGCAAGCACTTATCATCACTTCTTTAGATAAGGAACCCTCTTTTAACCATCCAGCAGAAGTTTTTACTGGCTGGCTTTAGGCTACCTTAGACAATGTAGCCCTTATGAAGGTTAAATGCCCCACATGGAGTAAAATATCGACTGCCTGGAACTCTGAAAAACGTAAGAGTTCGGAGGCAGTAATGTCGAAGACCATAGCAAAAGTCACGTGCTAATTTAGATCGGAATGAGAAAGTAAAGCACAAAGCTTTATTAGCCACATATAAGCAAGTGATTTTTTGAGGGAAATCCAACTACCACACTATGAAACAAACTTTCTGTGATGATCTAGCTTCATTTTCCAGGGACAAAATCTTAAATATATTTTCGGAGTTTGACTTCTCGAATATTTGTGAGGAGCCAAACAAAGTCCAACTTCCGATTTCCGCAGCCCCCTTGCTACTCGCCTTTCCATCTATCACAGCACATCAAGTTGAAGAGCTTCTGATGGGCATTAAATCAGGCTCCCCAACTGACCCATGTCCTCCTAAAATCCCATGGCTGGCCCCTGACACAGTGGCAGACTTTTGGGAGAAAATGTTCAATCATGTCGTGATATCTGAAATATTCCCTAGTCCTTCGGAAGAAGCTATGATCATTCCTCTTCCTAAAAAGCCTAATGCAAAACTTGAGGATCTGAAGAACGTTTGCCGATCTCTTTGCTACCCACCCTGCGAAAATGCTTGAGAAATACATGAATCAAGAACTAGTTACATTTATCACTGAGCATGACGTACTAGACATCCCTCAGAATGGCTTCAGGAGTGGCCACAGTACAGAATCAGCGCTCGCTGTTGCAGCTTATTCTATTAGAATGCAGGTCGACCAGGGTAGGATTCCTTTCTTACTCTTGCTAGACTTGTTGGCGGCTTTCGACACAGTCTCGTCCACACGATTGGTCAAACGACTAAAGCAGGTGGGGGTGGATGCCATAGCGTAAGAACTGTTATATTCCTTTCTCGAAGAGAGGCTCCAAATCGTTACCTGTGGCCAGATTTGGGCAAAGGCTCTCAACTTACAATATGGGGTGCCACAGGACTCCTCACTCAGCGCCACAACGTTTAACTTGTATGTTTCCCCGTTGGAAGCCTTAGTGCAATCTTTCGGTTTCCAGGTATTATCTTATGCTGATGATAGACACATCATTGCGTCTTGTAGAGACAACTTACCACTGATGGCTGACAAATTCAAAGAATGCTTGGCTGGTGTTAGCAGCTCGATGAACGATCATTTCCTGAACCTAAACGTGGAGAAGGCAGAAGTCATGGTCTTAGTAGCCCAGCATTCCATTTAGCCAGAGCTGTGGTGGCCTGAATCTTGGGGCACCCTTCCCTTTCCTGTGGGGTGATTCAAGAACCTAGGGGCTCTGTTTGACAACTCCCTTAATTTCAACTTGCAGGTAAATCATGTCACTAGCACTAGCGTCCTTACTGTCAGAACCTTAAGTAAAAATGTTCCTTTTATTCCTGCAGAACTCTGCAAATCGGAGTCTATAGCAGAAATTAACTCACGGCTAGACTAATACAATGCCCTGTACCTTATCATTAACAACTCCTTTCTGAATAAACTTCAGATGGTACAAAATGCGACAGCACTTCTCATATTGAACATCCCAAAATATCTTTCGATCAGAGAGGGCATTCAAAACCTATACTGGCTACCAGGTAGGAAACGGGTGATCCTTAAAGCACTTAGCACAGTATATCTAGCCCTACACTATAAGGGCTCACTAGCCATTAGGTCTTCTTTTCAGTGGTACACGCTGCGCAGGCACCTGAAATCTGCATCTAGCAAAAAGTTATTGTTGCTAAGTTTCGAAAGGCTAGTTCGGGTGTTCACTCCTTTTCCGTCACTGCTGCTAAGGTATGGAACACTCTTCCTATTCATGTTAGAAATATTAAGCCTGTTTCATCCTTTAGAGAACATTTAAAAACCTTGCTGTACTCCTCTTTGTTTAGACAATCTAGTACTTTTTCTGCTAGCAGATGCTCAGTTCTTTCTTCTTTTCACACTTACCTTCTTTTGATTTACTTAGGTGTTTCAGGTCCTCCTCTTTTGGTTTTAGAATTGCTCTCTGCCTCTGCGCCTTGATACCGTCAGGATTAGCGCGCTTTATATATTATAGCCTTATAGATACCGGCATAGGCATCCGCAGAAATTTTTCCAGGGGGGGGGGCAAAATGTTAACGTCATCACTATCCTCCGACATGATGTGTGCCAGGTGGGGCACAAGAAACACTGGGGCGCAGAAGGAGCCATGGGGGACAGGAAGCAGGCTGCATATG
Source organism: Triturus cristatus (assembly GCF_964204655.1). NCBI lineage: Eukaryota > Metazoa > Chordata > Amphibia > Caudata > Salamandridae > Triturus > Triturus cristatus. The sequence continues at coordinate 207,457,591 of NC_140595.1, read as the reverse complement.
ATCTCATACATCATAGGGTTGTTGTGCCACAGCCATCTCTTTCTTTTGTGGACTTTGGAAGATATCATTCACATCTTCTAGCAGTTGGCAAAGAAAAAAGCATAGCTCAGCTGCCGACAGGAGCGGCTCTTGGCCAAAAGTGAAAAAGCACAGGTATGCAAAGGATTTAGAAACCTGATGCAAAATATTAATGGAAGGGTCAAGCTGCTATTGTCTGATTAGCAATTTCTAATCTGTTTTTATGTCACCGCTATTGAATATATCACATTATTCATACACACATGATCAAGGCAGCGAAGGCACTATAACTGCATTATAAAAAAAACATGAAAAGTCAGTCTGCATTTGGTGTTAATATTAACAAACAAATGAGAATTAAAATATGTGACAAGTGTATTTATTGTGAAAATGTATTAACTTAAATATATTAAAATACATAAAATCAAATTTATTACCATAAATAACAGCTGTTCTCTTCCAAATTGGAAAATAAAACATATAAACTTAACCTGGATAACTGTTGCAGGAACTGCAAACCTGTAGAGTCTTGCTGAAATGTAACAGTCACATTCTTCAATGAGTAGTAGTTTTATACAGTTTTTGTTCACTGGTTAGTGTACTGATCTCGAAAAAGGAACTGTAAACGTCTGTAGTCTTGTGCAAATTTATCAATTACTTTATCAATCAGCTGTTGTTTGTTTCCATCAATTTTTGCTCGATGTATGCTCATCATGCACAAACCCGATAAGCGATCATCTGCCATTGTTGACCTCAACCAGGTTTTCACCCTTCTCATTGTGCTGAAAGACTTTTCCACTGTGCAAGTGGTCACTGGTAATGTGAGAGCAATGAGAATTGCTTGCTGGACTGATGGAAATAAATCTGTGTGGTTTAGCAAATCCAGAAATCCATTGTCTAACTGCTCATCCTTCGTTGACCAGATCTGAAACCATGTGACTGCTTCGGCTTCCAGGTTATCAATGTCGTAAATTTCTCTGATGTTTGCAATATGACATTTGAATTGCTCAAGTGTCATTTGTGCCATATGTTTTGGGTAAAGTGAGAATAAACTCAGTTTTCTTGTTTTCATTGCCAAACCGGCTTTCTAATGATGCGATGATAGAGTCCATGTATGGAACATAGATAGACTGCGATAGTATTCTTCCACAGAAGAGGAACCAAAATTAGAATGAAATACTTGCCGGCCACACAGTCTGGGAAGACAAAGTTCGATGTTCAGTTTTTCTGCCAGAGTTTGAACGTTTGTAAAAATGTCCTTAAATTGCTCTTCTGCTTTTTGTCTGTGATCACGGAACACAGTCAGAAGGTCTTGCACATGATTACACACCTTGAGGATATCAAGCTGAACAGCTTGGAGAGCCTGGCTTACAGATTCCAATCTTGATGCGTAATCTGAAATTATGGACAAGCAAAAGAGAAAGCTCACTGTGCTGGAGGAACATTGCAATTGATATGCATCCTGACGTGTTTTCCCTGATGCTGTTGTGACCAGTATGCATAATTGCTCAAAAATATCTTCAAAGTGTGAGCTAAAAATTCGAATGCTCTTGTATTTTGCTGTCCATCGTGTTTCACTCAGCAATGGCAGATTAGGAATAAGAGATCTTCTTTTTGGACTCTCACGGGAAAAACTTGATGATGGCATTCACTGTGCCAGTAGAATTCCGTATATCAGGAACCGCATTCAGGTCATTAACAACCAAATTAAGTTTATGTGCAGCACAGTGAGCAAAAGCAGCTTAAGGATATTTTCTCTTTATTATGGCTTGAACGCCACCTTCCTTTCCTGCCATTGTAGAGCATCCATCATATCCTTGGCCATGGAGTTTTTCTAAGTTTAATCCAAATTTAGAACATGTATCCATAATCATATTTGCAATTGAGATAGCATCCATTTCTTTTAAGGTTGCAAATCCAAGGAATTCTTTTCTGATGACAGCTACGGTACTACTTGTCGTGTCTACAAAACGTACTCCAAGTGAGATCTGTTCTTTTCCAGATATGTCAGCACTTTCATCAGCAATGATTGAAAATCCATTTGACCTATTGACTAAGGATACTAGATCGTCTCTTAATGTTTCTTCACATAATGTAATCAATTCATGTTCAACTCGAACAGATGTATAACGTGCATTAACTGGTGCATTTTCCAGATGGTTCTTTAGGGTGACATCTCCTGCTTCAATGCGAAATTGGTACAGACTTTGCACATTTCCGGATGTACTTTTTTTCCCACGTAATGCAATGTCATGTGTGCCACAAAATAAGATAGATGACAAAATTGGAAATAACTTTTTCCGATTTTCTTCAACATGCCTTTTCACAGCATTGTCTATTTGGCAAACAATACTTGTTTCCGGTTGCTTTCTGATCGCCAAAAAGTGAGTTGCATCCACTTGTGCGTTTTTATGCCAAGACGATAAAACATGCTTGCGTGCACTTTCATGGAAGTCTTTATATTTAGTGAAAGGCCTAGTTATGAATGCTCCTTGTATCCCACGAAGAACTGGCTGTGGAAAAACTGTGCACAACTTGCAAATTGCACCTTTCAGTTGTGGAGAGTAGCTAAGCCATGGTGAATATTGATTAATCCACACATGCCGGAAACAGCATGTTCCACCTGAATCTTTCTTGAAGTCATACGTTTCTGGTGGAGTATACGTATTTGTTAGAAGATTGCATTTGACATCGTCTGTTAGTTTTTTTGCTAAATTAAAATACAATCCAATATCATTTACAGAAGCATCAACATCATGGCTAGATTCCGTTGGAGGTGAAAGTGGACCTGCAGAACTGCTTGTGCTTAGTTCTTCTGCCTCCTCCTGTTCACCATGTCTAGATTTCTTTCTTGCTTCCGTAATATCAGATTCTACATCATCCAATTTTCGTTTTGAAAAAAAGTTTCGGATGTCCATTCCTAAAAAGAAATAGGGATCATTAAATACTCTGCTCATCACCAGGCTGGCTGTATTGAATAAAGTGAGTTGTAGATGGCCCCTGGCCCCTTAAAACTCATACATTCCCTAAACCCTAAAATTACCCCCTGGCACCCCAAAACTCATTACCACCATGAACCCTAAAATTACCCCCTGGCACCCCAAAACTCATTACCACCCTGAACCCTAAAATTACTCCTGGCACACCAAAACTCATCACCACGCTGAAACCTAAAATTACCCCTGGCACCCCAAAACCCATATCCGCCCTGAACCCTAAAATTACCCCTGGCACCCCAAAACCCATTCCCACCCTGAACCCTAAAATTACCCCTGGCAACCAAAACTCATTACCACGCTGAACCCTAAAATTACCCCACTGGCACCCCAAAAACTGAACACTACGGGGCAGATTTACAAGCCCCTTGCGCCACTTTTGCGTCACTTTTAACATGGGAAAAGTGACGCAAACGTGGCCCAAGGGGCTTGTAAATCTGCCCCAACAAGTTTACACAACATGTGCATATTTGGAGGGGACTGTCCTCCTTGACATTTCCATGCATGTAAGTCTAGAACATCGATCACTTAGAGTAACCTAGATATGCAGCCAGTAGGTGATGCTGGTGATGCTGTAGAATGCATTAAAGTTACTGGAACTTACTTCAAAACTGCTGCCTGCTCGTCTGATACTATTCGTGGAGTTGGGCTGATCAGCAGCACTGTCGTCCTGGCATCCAGCCCCTCCTGAAGGTCTCACTGTGTAGATAGATGTGGGTCAAATGTCTCCTGGTTTCTCCTTGCCTGGGCCTCCTCTGCTTCCTCTTCGGTGCCCTTGGATGCAAAATGAGACAGATCCTTGGCCCTGTTCACCATTTATCTGGTGAGCACCGCCGTGGATGTGTATTCCATACAAGTGCACAGACAGCAGGGGGAAAGGGATGGCAGTGCAGGTGACGCTTTTCCTTTGTAAAGTAAATCCTGCTGGCGTCATAGCCCAGGGTTTGCTGTCTGTGCACTTGTATGGAATACACATCTATACAAGTGCACAGACAGCAAACTCTGGGCTATGACGCCAGCAGAAATTCCTATGCAAAAGAAAAGCGTCACCTGCACTGGCCATCCCTTTACCCCTGCTGTGCACATCTTCCCACTCCCACCCCATGACGAGGCAGCTAGAAGTGGTATTTGTCATTCTGAGGGGTGTGAATGTTATAAGAATGTGTGTGCCCGGCTGGCTGAGACATCTTCCCGGGGATACACACAGATGCACCTGAGTACTTCACACAGGTCTTTCAAAGACCATTTACTTGGTAATGAGGCGTTGTTGTGTTTTCACCCCTACTTAGAGCCAATGTTTCTCCACACTGCATATGGCTTTGGCTGGATGAATTAGCCCACCCCCCCCCCCCCCCCCCCCACCCGAATTTATTTTCAGCCCCCTGGGAGTCTGCCAAAGTAGATTTTTGGGGGGGGAGAGGGGGGGGTGATACAGCTCTCCCAACTCCTGACTAGGGAACGAGTGTGGCAGGGGTCAGTGGGAATGCTGACAAGGTTCAGGTGCTAGGAACGCATGAGGCGAAGGAAAGGTAGCAGAAAGGGACACAAGTGTGGGCCAAGTGCGACCCTGACTGGGTGGTGTAGTGAGATGGCAGGCAGCAAGTGGCGGGTGCCGAAGAGTACACACAAGCACCTTGGTGGCAGGATGGCACACGAACAAGGGTGCAGATGAGAGGGAACAGGGCACCATCAAACTCCATCCGCATCTTCAGTGTGCAGGTGTCTGGGTGTGATGAAAGGGATACTGACAGCATCATTTCTAACAGAGCAAGACGTTTGTTTACAGTGTCTACGGCTACAAGATGGTGAAGCGATTATTTGTGTAATGCTGATCAGTGCGCACAGCAGCATATAGCACTAATTCGGAAGATAAGCATATCTGACCAATTTTTTATAAGAAATGTATGTTCAGCCTGCCATTACTTCCTGCTGAGCAGTCAGGTTCTGGGTAGATGCACTCCAACAGCTGCCTGGGGGTGCTAAAACGTTCTAAAAGTGCTGTTTGCGGAATTCTGATTATGTTTGCCAAAAGTAAAACACCTGACAATGACTAGAAAGCGCTCACTATGGAGGCATACACTTTCAAACAAGAGAGAGCTGGTATGTTATGTGCTGATTTTTTTTTTCTTTATTTCATAAGTATTGTTTAAGATGTATTCGCTTTGGAAAATATAAAAACTTGTAAATTATACCTCTCGTTGCGCACTTACAGTGAGGTCTATTGATTGACGGCTTCTTTGTCAACCCAAAGCCATCACAATGGAGTCCTCTGAAATGTTACATAAGCCAAAAGACTAAAAGTGTAGGAGTCACATGTCATCCATACTGGTAGGCAGTATAGTTTAAGAGTGCTTGGTGTGGAGAAGCCCAAACTCAGAGTCGAAAAAGAAACTGCATAGGTGGGAGTTCTCTTTAATAATCAGAATCGATTTCTAGCCAAATTAATCCTTTTTGCAACATTAATCAATTTTCTAATAATGTATTATTTGCAATGTGTATGCAGTTCTGGGAGGAAAGTTAATAGCTCACTATTCTATATTAGGACTTTAAGTTATAAATTGCAAGTAACAAAAGGAGGTTTCTTTTGAAAGCAGTAACCTGCTGATCTGTACATACGCAAACGCGCTCTGTAATCACTTGGTACACGTTCTTTGCAGAAGGCATATTAACCCTCTGCACTAACTTCACATAAGTCAAAACCTCAACTATGCAAAATGCTGATCTCAAATATGCAAAATGCTGATCTCTCTTGGACGATAATTAATCACAGGAGTTATTGTGACATTTATGTGAGCCTGGTAATTGCCGGGGGAAAGAAACGCTGCAGCAGGTGCTTCAAAAGCGTAATAAACGTTCAAGCACGGCGCCCCCAGGAAGGTGGCACCGGTCGCACCGCCCTAAAGCCGGCCCTGGCGCTCCATGCTTCTAACAGGTAAGTAAAACACGTGCATTTGCGTTTTAAATGTCCGATCCTGCAGCAACACACTTCCAAGGCCCATACATGACAGTAACCCGATTCAAGGCCCCATTCTCCACAGAATCTCCCACTTTGCTCTCCTGAAATGGTGGCATGTATGGGTAAGTACACCGTGACCCGGCCTCAATAAACACGGCGTCCGAATTCCCCTGGCCTTGCCCTTGCCCACTAGCTGTAAATTTAATTAAAAAATAAACACCCACGTGCTCCGACCTCAAGTGGTCCGAGATGCCGGAATGCTAGTGTTCTTAGCCGAAAGCGGAGACAGGGCGTTGGGTGGCAAAATGCTCCTGGGCTGGCCGCAAACGCGAGGGAAGACGCTCTGCCGTGCGAACGTGCGCGAGCGTGCGCGCCTATAAAATAATAAGCCAATCACCCTTCAGCTTCCACCCCAAAGCTGAAATAGTGATTGGCCCGATTTCTTTTGGTCCTGCCGCCCTGGCCTGCGCTGTCATTCAGTGCTTGTAGCCGTAGTAGCACATGGGCGCTTCAATATAATACGATCCAGTTCGCGGACCCCCTGGGAAGGTGTTACGGACCCCTGGGGTCCGCGGCCCACAGGGCCCAAAGAGGGGCGCTCTAGGGGGGCAAGGGGCGCTCTAGGGGGGGCAAGTGCCCCTCCTTGCCCCCCCACCCCTCCACCCCCGCGGACGCCCATGGATACCGGCTATTAAAGGCCCGCTGCATCGTTAAAGGCCCGAGCCGAAGGCGAGGGACTCAAAGCAGAGGGACTTTAAAAGCCGGTATAGCCCTGCTACGAAGGGCTATAAGGCTATTAGAACATTCTGCCACTAGAGGGCAGAATGTTCTAACAAATAAAACGAAGCCTTCAGGGAGCGCGAGGGGATTCAAATCCCCTCAGCTCCCTGAAGCCTTTGTTCACAGCCAGAGCTGTGAACAAAGAAACATTGGAATGTTGGAGCTCTGGGCTTATACCAGTCATTATAAGCCCGGAGCCCTCCATTGTTTTCAATGGAGCTTCCAACATTCCAATGTGCTAATTAATTTTATTTCATCTAATTTCAGTTAGTTCCCCGAACACCAATCAAACTGCAAGCAGTCAGTGTCTAACGGCTGTTATACACACATTTACATATCCATCTACTGGTCAAAAAGCTTGCTTCTGACCAAGAAAATGATGGCACAAACCTTGGCTCACCTAATTTACACCCAAAACATTTCATGACAATTCATTCTTTTCTTGACATGTTTACCAAAGAGAGGAGCAAGCCTAATCTTCGCCGGCTCCTACAAACAAGACATTCAGCAAGTCTGGATGGCTTCACACAAATGGTCTCCAATTTCTAGCTGATTATCTATCAGTAAACCTTATTAAGTATGGAATCAAATCTTTTAAGTTACCTGTTCTTTAAGAAAACCCTTGGGAAACAAATTGCACCAAATTAGAACTGAGCAAATGCCAACTACCTATCATCTCTATAACCACAGGACCATGATGATTCAAGGTTTTGACCCAAGCCGTCTTATTTTTGGTAATATGTTGCACAAGATCAAAAACCTTTTATACAGTGCGACAATGATGCATCCACAACACGTCCTAAAATAGTAAACCTAGAAGTAAATTCCCCACCTTAGACTGGTTTTGTTGCGAGCTTATTGTCTTTGATATTGTTCCTACTGGCCTGGTTATCCTTCACAGGAATACTGAATGTAATGTGGACTTCATGTTGTTCTACGTTGGGAAAAACTAATAAAAATTGTTTAAAAAAAAAAAAAAAAAAAATAGAAGTAAATTCCCCACCAATTCTACATCAAGTCCTCAAAAAATGGATAACAATGTCAAACTTAACCTCACTAATACTGTAAATGAAGTTATGCTAGAATACACAGGAGGTGCATACAGTGTTACACAAGACCTCTCAGAGATACAAATGATGTTTTTCTAGACCTCAGAGGATGCAATAGAAGCTACCCTACAACACATATGTGTTCTAAATTATGCTACTACAGACTACACAAGACCCTTAAATATAACTAAAGACCTCACAAGAAATGTTAACTTTACTCTACATTGCGCAGATAAAGTAAATGGTGCCTTTTTTAACTGCACTGTGGACGTAAGCAGTCTAACCCTAGTACACACAGGCGATTTAAATGGTTTAACTCTGTACCACACAGGAACTATAAGTTATGCTATTTTAGTACCAACAGGTAAGATTGAGGGAGTTGTCGTTGGACACTCAAGTGTTGTAAATTATATTACTCAAGAGCACACAGCAGGCATATTTGAAGTTACACTAAACTATAAAGGTATTGTAAAGGATGATACTCTACTTCATTTAAGGTGCTGTTACCATTGACAACACAGTAGGTATAACTGACTTTAATTAAGACCACCTAAGAGATGTACAACAATCCACAGTGCTAACAGATGTATCGGTAGTTAATATTACCAACGGATGCAATTCTAAATTCTCACACTAGGACCTAAACTCCCAGACGAAACCGACCCCAAGGTAAGCAGACCTAAAAACTATTTGTTGTCCATTATATATTCAATATTAAATATAAAAAAGTATAAAAATAATTACGTTAAAAATCTCCTCACATCATACCCATTAAAGCTAGGTGGGTCGTGAAAGTTTGTTGTTCTAAATATTGGGTCATGGATCTAGAACATCTGGGAAGCACTGCTCTCAGGAAGATTTCTTTTTATAAGGAGTGCCTCCTGACATAAAGTGACATACTGCTGTTGTTGTTGTTATTTATTTTATCGAACATATTTATTAAGGTCCCTCAGACTTTTATTGTCGCTGTAGATAGAGAAATCAGACAATTTCTACGGCAGAAGGAAAAAGTCCAGATTGAAAATATAAGCTCTACAGTTAGATTTGGAGAAAGTTCCTAGCTTGGCCTAATATAAACATGTACTATCAGACGTGTTAATTGATTGGCTCTCAAAATCCTCCTTAGCAAGTTCACAGGAAGCCAATTTTTATTTACAATACACAGTGAATGAGTCCGAAATTGAGATAGTCCCCTTTTTAAAGGTCCCCAAACTGCCCCAAAAAATCTAGGTATAGGACTCCCATATTATTTCAGATTGTTTCCATAAATTATGGGAAGAGTATACAATTCCCTGGCTTCATTCCCAATTAAAATTGGTGGAACGTATCCCTTTAGGGCTACGTATATCCGCGGATACATTCTCCCGAAGTTCACCTCTGGGATTGACTAGACGGGCAGATTTTTTTCCTCAACAGAGATTTTGTGCAATGGCAGACATTGGTAGATTCAAAAGCCAACCCTGACGATTCTCTTTTTTTTAGCTTTGTTCAGCTTAAAAATTTCTGTTCAGGGTATGGTGTTGATAAAGATCCATTGGTGGGTGGGTTGGGAAATGCTTATTTTATTGCAAAGGTAGATGGGTTGGAAAATTGGTACAGATTGCTACACCCTAAAAATAGCAAGCCCCTTGTTACAGATCTCTTAAGATCAATAGAAACTTCTACAGGATGTTTTCTGGAGCCTGCTAAGTGGGGATTTTTTAATCAAGTGTGCCACAAAACAGTCACAGCAGCAAATTTGAGAAGGATGGCATTCTTTAGTAAACGGATGTTGTACTACACTCCAGCAAAGCTTCATAAAAATGTTTCCTGGGGTAGAAGACAGGTGTTTTCGATGTAAACAAGATAATGGGGACTGGCTCCATGTTTCATTTACATGTCTTCTGTTGTTTAATTTTTGAAAATAGTTTTTTTTAGCAAATAAGCCAGAAGCTGCAGCGTAATTGTTACCCCTATCTAGAGGCGTAGCTAGAGCTTGTGGCGCCCGGGGCTATCCCTCAGATTGCCGCCCCTGAGGGGGGGGTTGCTGGGGAAAAAGGACGGCAAGCACTTGAAAGAGGAAAGGGAGACACGTAGTATCGCCGCTAATAGTTACCTCAATCATGCAAGTTACATGCACATACATGACACGGTCCAAGGCTACACAGTTGAATACACCGGTGACTGGCACAAAAGAGAATACACAGACTGCATGATCTATCTGGGGACTCATAAAAAACGCATGTGACATCCATCAGAGAGCTGCGGGAACAATTACCTGGTAATCCCCTCAGCACAATGCAAACATGCACATACATGACACTGTTCAGGGATCCATCATCTACAGCTGACATTAAATGACCATTCATCATGGTCCCCCCCCATTAAAGCAGTGCACTTTGTGATCTGCATGGTACATGTTCTTTGCAGCAGGCATATTAACCCTTTGTGCTACCTTTCCAGGAGTCAACCCTTCCACTAGACAAAACTCGGATCTCTCTCTAGGAAGAACATTAATCACCAAAGTTATCATGACATTTTTTTTGTTTCTGAAAATTGCAGGAGGCCAGGAAGGTGGCAGCAAGTTTTTTTTAAACGATAATATACTTGCAAACACTACGCACCCACCCGAAATAGGTACCCAGTGCGGTCACACCGTTTGCACCGCCCTAACCTGCTCAAGGTTCATGTGACCTCAGTGACAGAGTCACAGTGACTGTATCACTGTTGCTCTAGGTTGTGCTGCTTCGTAGGCCTGGCCGTTAGAGTGGAGATGAACTTCAGTATGGATTGTGGTGGACAGGCCTTCAAGGTTAACTCACAATTGACACCACTAGGGTACACCTGCTTGTGCTAAGACATCAAGCCTTCTAAGGTCTAGTGGGGCCTTGTAAGGTCTAGCATGGGAATGTGCTCCCTCAGTAGAGTGGTCTGGTGGACTGGTCATGAAGGCTGAACGCAGTTCCCCAGTTTCAAATTCGACAGCTCTGGCCATAGTGCCACATCCTCCCCCCCACTGAACACCATACTGCCCCACTGAGAGAAACTCGCACTGCCTTCAGCTACAACCTAATTGTGCCCGCTATAAACACTTGCATGTGGCTCAATTCAAATTATGCACTTGATAAGAGTAATATGCTCCCTAAAAAAAAAAGTAAAAGCAAACACTCATAGGGAATGCAAGATTAAGTAAAGCATGTGAAATGTAAGCAGAAACAACATGGTTACCTTAAAGATCTCTCACTCACTATTCAGAAATCTGCGAGTGGTTTTACTTGAAAAGTTAAGGACATGACTACAGGGCCCTGAAGGGAACCGTTTCAATGTCCATCGCTTATATCCTTACAAAACGTAAGCAGTATGGTTTAAAGACCACATCCATAAACACAGAGCCATGGTACACATTTTGTTTTCCAATCCATCCATCAACCAGGTATTGCAGTACCTCCAGGAATGGTGCACTTCCCCACCTGGGGACAACAATGCTGTTCAAAGAAAGACGAGAAAACAAAAGTAGCGCTTCACTGCAAAGTCTGTAAAGTGATGCTGATGTGTTTGGATGTAAATAAAACCAATCTGGCCACTTTGCAACCACTCTGTCTTGCTTTATTTAGTTATGTATTTATTTTTCATATTTAAAACCTTCTATTTCTCTCCATCCCGCTGCACTTTGGAATAGAAAAAAGTCAGAAAAAGGGCATTTCCCGCAAGAGTGTGTTTCTTTTTTGGATCCATTTCACAGGGAAGCAACTAAATGAAAAAAGGAAAGAGGTTGTGAACCGTTTCTTCAAGTCACGGTTTTCAGTAAGTGAGAAGCAAAACAGAAAGAGAGGGAATAATAGGAAGAGAGGTGGGGACAGCTGCCAGCACAAAAAAGAAGAGGACGTTGCCTGAGTCCTATTCCTTCTCTGCCCGTCCCCGAACGTCCACGAAAGCAAGCCGAGCCTTTTCTGAATGCCTTTGTCCGCCCCCAAAATAGTGCCGCCTGGGGCGGACCGCCCCCACCGCTCCGCCCTAGCTACGCCACTGGAACTCAGCTAGTGTAAATGACAGAAAAAACAATAAGTGACCTGTACTCAGAGGTCTACATGTTGATACTTCAGGACTTTTCGCATGAGAACTGTACAAACTAAAAGATGACATATTCGATTCCCTGAGAACCAAAGGAACCTGGGAACAACGTCCACTATTTCAAATTTTAGGAGTCCAGCCAATCCGAATGCTTCGATTTTAGAAAATGTTGCCGATTATTTTAGAATTTACTATAAAAGGGGAACCTTAGAAGAGGGTAGTGTAGTGTGCGTTCCAGAAGTGCGTCCCGAATTTGCGTTGGTGGCTGTTGATCAATTTGCGTACACGATTGCCTGGTCCTTTTGATATCTTTGGGACTGTGTCGTGCCGAGCTTAAATAACTTTTCCCGGACTTATTTGGGTATTAGCCTGCATTCGATTGGACGATTTTACCCGAAAGGATTTGATTTATGCAGGGCTAAGAAATGGTCATCGATATCAAGATTTAGGTAAATATAATTGTCATGCTAATTTGTGCCAAATAATCAATTTGAAAACTCTGTGTTGATTAAAATGCCGATTATGCAAATGAAAGCGAATTAATTAGATAAACTAAACATTGATTAAAAGAAAATGAGTTTGTGATTCTTTAATAAGGTACTGATTGAAGGTTCCGAAGCTTTAAATGTGTTTTAGCGGGTTCTAAATCACCATCAACCAGTCCAACTAATTGGTCCGTCGACCAAGTGGTGGCGTGCCTTGATGTTAAAGTTAGGATTCTATAGGTACTGATGTATATAATAATGTAAAGACTTTTCCTCCTATAGGTACCCCCACATGTCCAGCGCTTCTTTCCTCCTGTGTGCAGATTCGGAGTGGGACATATGAGTGTTGGTGTTATGGACCCCACCAATGAATGCGTGTATGAATGAGTTAGTGCGATGACGGGTCTGTGATGCAGGGAGGATATGTAAATTTGCCCTTTCCACTGGAACAGTTATCTGGTAGCAGAGTTATGTTTTATTGTATTGGTGTGGTGATTATTGATTATTGACGATTGATTTATGTACCATTCTATGTTGAGTCGCGTCGCGTTTTATGTTGTTTTGAAGACTTCCGGGATGTAGGAAGTTGGATGCCCTGTAGGTACACGGAGAGAAACGTGTGGCAAGTGAAGTTGCGCGGTGTATTGTCTTGTTGCCCTGTAGGTACACGGGGAAAACGTGTGGCGATTGGAGTCACACGACGCATTGTCTGGGTTCGAATTGGTAACATCGTTGTGTGTTATCGTTAGGGACATTTCTGTGTGAAAGTGCGTGAGTGCAATAGCAACAGGTTCTCTCGTGAAACTCTGGCCTTAATTCTCAAGAGCAGTGTAGTCTCCACATGTGTTTTATCCTCAGAGAAACGGTTAGCCTTTTTGCTTGTTAGAAGGGTAAGGTAGAGGGAAGTGCTACTTTATTGGCGAAACTGGATAATTCTGTGGTAAGGTAGAGGTAAGCGCTGCCTTCGAGAAATACAGAATTCTTGTGTAATTGAATAAAACTATCTCTTTGGTTTAGCGAAACAGGCAATGGTGGTGTTTTTATGTCGTTATTAACAGATTTTGATTAAAGAAAAAGTTAGCCGATAAATTTTGTAAAGGAGGGGTCAGCAGGAGTAGCGAGACCAGCTGACGTTAGTGTGAGTCGCGCTGGAATTGGACAGTAAACAGAATAGTCGTAGAGAAGCGATTCTAGAAATCTAGCGATTTGGGACTAAAGAAGAAGAGAAAATTATGTATTACGAGCCACCAGAGAAGGAGAAAAGGTCATGGTTTGGGAAGATTAAAAGCCTATTTAAAAAGGATAAGCCAATTGTGACTAGGGAAGGACAGCTGCTTCCTCCACCGAAATCGCCCGCATCCTTTATGATAGCAAAATATGGATATCATACATGTATTTGGTTAGTTAATTGGGCAAAGTATACAAAAGAAGATGGAGTTTTAGCATTTCCAGAAAGTGGTTCGTTCAGTTTAGCTGTATTACGAAACCTAAGAGAAAGGATGATGAGGTTAGAACCGAGACCTAGACCTACTCAATTTGAAGCCTTAACAGAATGGGAAGAAGAGATGTATGAAAGAGAACGGCAGCGTAGTGGCGGAAGGTACAATTACATGTTTGGTAGACCGTGTGGACGGAAAAGTCATGATGACAGAATGAGGAGATGGAGCGCAAACATGACTGATGGGATGTTTCCATTGAGAAATGCGGAAGAGACGAGTGGTTAAAAATGTACAGAGAAGAGAAACAATACAGGGGTAGAAGGTTACAAGTATGGTGTGAATGAGTTGGAGGATGATGTGCTAGAAGACATGTTTTATAAAAATCCTCCCCCGTATCAACCAAATTCAACGGTGCTGACGCCGAGTGCGCCAGTAAAAGACACACCGAGAAATAAAACTTTTGAGCAAACGTCACCTGATTTAGGGAAAAATAATCCATTTAGAGATTCTGAAACAGCACAACCTGTCAGGATGGTAAATGAAAATTTCTCTGATCTGGCTAGAACTACCCTGGAATTAACTGAGATAATTAGGAAATTAACCAAAAACATGGAAGCCGTAACTGTGCCTGTAACTATAGGGCCAGTGATGCCTGTCTTTGATAAACAGAAAGATAGTGAGCATTGTTTAACAGTTTCTTAAAATAGTCATAAGCAAATGGAGACGGAAAAAAGATTCAGGAGAAAATCTATGGGGAAAATTGGTAGGAACATCAGGATTAAGTACTCCAAAAAATCTGACAATTAATCGAAGTCCAGCAAGTAAGACGCTGATGACAACAGAATCAGCATCAGAGTCTCCAGAAAGAAGCATAGAACAAATGCAGAATTAAACAATTCCTGTAGGTCCCACTTCTGATGAATTAAGCTATTGGTTAAGGAGTTTACAGCGAAAAGATACAGAACCTCAACCTTTAGATGTGGCAAAACTAAAAATAACGTTGGAGGAATTAATAGTAGGGACTATTCCAACTGAAAACTTAAAAGCATATCAGGATGAAGAGCTAATGTTTATTTGTAAAAGTATAACTTGGAGAGCGAGGAGTTTGCATGAGAAACTGGAAGAAGTGGCGAGTGAAATGGGCATTGATTTTGAGAAGATAAGGTCATTACAGAGGCCATATAGAGTAGATTTCTCTGAGAAGGATATCGGAAATCTGAATACTGCAGGAAGATTAACTCAAATTAAAGAACTGATGGCTTTGCTAAGAAAATGTGGTGATGTAGATAGATGGAAAAGCAGGTGGTTTTGGAAAAGAGATGATGCAACAGATAAGACCTTTTCAGCGTTCCCGGTAAGAGAAAAGGAGACGGTGGTAACAGAATGCAATATGAGGGAGATTGCAGGACGGGGTTATGTGCATGTTCCCTGGACTAGACAGGATATTTTGTCATTTACAAACGACTTCCCCAGGCTCTGGGAGAAGCCTGTGGAGTGGTGCCAACAGGTGGAAAGGTTTGTTAAATTATCAAAGGTATTGTGGATAGATTTGAATGGCCTGCTCGATATAATTGTACCGGCAGATTTGTGGGAAGAATGTAAAATTACGGTAGGTTGGTCCACTCAAGAGTATCCTAGGGATCCTAAAACAGGTTCCCCTGATCCAGAAGTAATGAGAAAGTATGAGCAGGTAATTACCTTTTTGAAAAATAATGTGCCTCCAAAAGAAACTGATTGGGTGAAAATTGATAGAACTCACCAGGAAGTTAAAGAATCTGTCCATGCCTATTTTGAAAGATTGTTGTTAGCTTTTAAACAATACAGTGGTGATGAGAAATTAAGTGAGAAGGATTTAAGTCATTTTGTATATCGATTTGTATATGGGTTAAGTCCTGAAATAAGCGAAATGATTAAACAGCATACAGTAGATTGGCAAAATAAAAAGATAGATGAAGTATTGAGACATGCGAAATATTTTAGCGACGAAATTGAAGCAAAACAGCACAAACTGAAAGAAAAAGCCATGTGGGCTCAGGTTAAGTTACGGGAAAGGCAAGAAGCCCAATTGATCGAACAAGCAAATGGCATGGGCCATGTGAGACCAAAACCTAATATTGGAAAAGGAAAGGGACAAATTAGTTTAGACGAAGCGAAAAGGAAGTGGCCATGTCATAATTGGAGAAAATGAGGGCATTGGAAATCCGAGTGTAAATTGCCCCCGAGTGCTAATGGCGATAATGCATCATTGAATCCACAGGTGCAGAATGAGGTGAGTTGTCAACCGCAGCGACAGCAGCAGGTTGTTGCCCAACAGTGTCAGGTGCCAAAGCCACCTTTTACACAGAGCGTAAATCCTGAGAGATACAGTAATGAGACCGGATTCTACACCAAGGAACAGGTAACAAAGCTACCGCGCGCTAGTGACGTTTCGCAGTATTGGCTGCAGCACGATGAGAGTGAGTCAGAAGAAAGTTATTGACGGTGCCGAGGAGAGGAAGAGGAGTGCGTACTTGACGCAACTCTAGAGGTAGACCAGACAGGCCCTTTTGTGGATGGAAAGGTAAATGATGAAAATATTACTTTCCTAGTAGATACAGGTGCTACTCGTTCAACTGTTAGATCAGCTGACGTCAAAACTCTTCCTCTCTCGGATGACACGATCCAAGTAGTTGGAGTTTCAAATAGACAGATAAAAACGTTTCTCACTGAACCTGTTAAAATTAAAATAGGGAAATTTACTGACATGCACCGATTTGTTGTGTGCGATACCAGCCCTGTAAATTTGTTAGGGAGAGATTTGTTGTGTAAATTGAACTGCACAATTTTCTGTACTCCGGATGGCATAGCTTTTGAAACTCCTGATGAGGATGTACTGTATAAAATGACCATGGCCAATATGGAACCCGAAGTTACTGAAGCATTTGTTGTATTTGACCCAGAGGAATTGCCTCAAGAATTTAAGAAAACAGTGAAAACCAAGGTATGGGATTTCACGGGCGAAGGTATGGGATTGATGAAAAGGGTAGACCCTGTGAAGATAACTGTAAAGGAAGGAATGAGTTACCCGAATATTCCCCAATATAAATTGACACCAGAAATAATTGCAGGAGTGACTCCCATAATAGACAAAATGATTGAACAGGGAATTTTGAGAGAGATAATGAGTAGTCCATGTAATTCACCAATTATGGGTTTGAAGAAGCCTAACGGGACTTTCAGGATAGTGCAAGACCTGAGAAAAGTGAAAAAAATAGTTGTAGCTTGTTGTCCCATTGTACCAAATCCTTCAGTGATTCTATATCAGATTCCCCATGATGCAGAATGGTACACTGTCATTGACCTGTGTCACGCTTTCTTTTCAATCCTATTGCACCCTGACAGCCAACAGATTTTTTCGTTCCGGTTCGGCGAACGTACCTTGGCATGGTGCCGAATCCCACAGGGGTATACAGAAAGTCCATCAATATTTAATCAGATCCTAAAGAAATCCCTGGAAGACTTAAAAATGCCCGAAAGCTCAGTACTAGTGCAATACATCGATGACCTACTGGTGGCATCGAAAACCAGAGAAGCTTGTGTGGTGGATACAGTTGCATTACTGAATCATTTGGCGGATGGAGGACTTAAAGTATCCCCATCGAAATTACAATTTTGCAAAAAGGAAGTACAATATTTAGGCCATAAAATTGAAAAAGGTCTGAGAAAGGTGACTGCAGACAGGATCAGAATAATAAAGGGAATGAGAGCACCAATGACTCAAAGAGAGGTGAGAATGTTTCTTGGAATGGTTGGATACTGTCGTCAGTGGATCACCAACTTTTCACTGATTGCAAAACCTCTGGTACGTTTGACAAAGAGCGATGTGAAAGATCCCCTTGAACTGAACAAAGAGGATATGAAGGCTTTTAAACAATTGGGAGACAGCTTGTGTGAAGCACCGGCTCTTGGAATGCCTGACTACGAGAAAGAATTTGAGCTCTATTGCAGCGGGAGAGATGGGTGTGCACTTTCTGTGTTGGTACAGAAGCATGGAAAATTAAGACGACCAATTGCATATTTTTCAGCTGTATTAGATCCCTTAGCTGTAGCATTGCCTGGTTGTCTGAAAGCAGTGGCTGCTACCTGTAAGAGTTTGGAACAGAGTGAAGGAATTGTGATGGGATACCCTGTGAGAGTGTTTGTACCACATGATGTTGCGATCCTTTTAACAAGGAGCCGCACTCAATTCATGATGCATAGTCTAACTAAATATGAGAAAGTCATTTTGGGTGCTACGAATGTGAGTATTGTGAGGTGTCTCAGTGTGAACCCCTCAACACTGCTGCCTGATGCTGTAAATGTGGAAGTGAAGGATGATGTGGATCATGATTGTTTGGAAGTGCTTGACTTTTGCACCAAACCGCGTCCAGACATAAAAGATGTGCCATTGAAAGAAAGTGATTATGTGATGTTTGTGGATGGGTCATGTCTGAGAACTGAAGAAGGGATTTTGAGTGCAGCGTACGCAGTATGTACTGTAGCGGCTGTATTGGAAGCGTCATGTTCGAAAGGAGTAAGATCAGCTCAGGTTGTTGAACTGTTTGCATTGATGAGAGCATGCAAGTTGGGAGAGAATCTGCAAATAACTGTGATTACTGATAGTCAGTATGGAGTTGGAGTTGTGCATGATTTTGGGCAGATTTGGTCCCAAAGAGGGTTCTTGACATCGAGTGGAACTCCCATAAGGAATGCGGAAGTGGTTGGCAAGTTGCTTGAGGCGATACAGCTGCCCAAGCAAGCGGCGGTAGTAAAATGCGCAGCCCATTCGAAGGGTTCTGACTACGTGTCGGCTGGAAATGAATTCACAAATGACATAGCGCAATATTGTGCGTGCAACCAGAATTCAGTTAATCGGAACAGGGAAAAGGAAATGAACTCATGTCCCTTACTTTTTACTAACACTGTGAGTACTTGGGAGGAGGTGAGGCAGTTACAGGAAGAGGCAGGAGCAGGCCCGGTTCTATCGGGTGGGCCGGGTGGGCCAGGCCCACCCAAACATGAGCCTGGCCCACCCAAACAGGAGCCTTGGCCCTTGCAGTGAGGGCTTGAAGGCAGGCGCGCAAAGCACACGTTGTGTGTGTCAGCCCGGGCCGAGACAGCTTCCCGGGCGAGCACACACACAGACAGTTTTAGAGATTATCGCAGCCACACCCGAGTACTTCACAGGTCTTTAAAAGACCATTTACATGTTAACGAGGCTTTGTTTATTTTTTCACCCCTTCATCTCCACCTGGCAAAGGCCACAATGTCCTGCTGCGTGGATATTTCTTTTATTATGCAGCACAGGAGAAAAGAAGTTTGTTTATTCCTATCACCTTTCCTGACCCCTGCAGCTGCTTATCACATCAGGCTGTGACACAAAGTTTGACTAATGGAGTAGGTAAGAGAATGTGTTCCTATTTGGTTTTCTTTTTAAAATCTGCACAGGCCCAGCAGGACACACACTTTGTGTGTGCTTCATTGAAACAGTTCTTATCATCATGGCCGATGCAGGACAACAATAAGACAATTAAAAAAAGCCCAGATAACGCTGGTGGATAAATGATCCTGCTGGAGAGCAATCGTTTGTCTGTTAGTAGTTTTTAACATGCAGATGAACTGTATTTTATGTGGATAGCTCAGTGGGTTACTGCCTTGGTCACAGAAATCCTTGTGCTACTTGCAGTTCAAAAGTTACAATCCTAACATAGGACAGTGACCAATGAACTGTCATCAAAGAGCTGCATACAAGCATGAACGCTATAGTTAGAACTTCGCTTTCTTTTTTTGTGATATAGTTAGAACTTCCCCAATCTTTCATTATTCTAATGTTGCTAAAATGAGTATGTTTGGGCAGATATACATTTTTATCAGTAAAGCTGACCCCCACGAATACTCTTTAAATCCTAAGGTTGTGTTTCCCCAGACCAAACCCTCTTAAAATATACTGCCCACCAGTATGGATGACATGTGATTCCTACACCTTGTAATCCTCATTGGTTTATGTGACATTCCCTGTAGACTGATATACATACTTGTATGATTCATTGCCTCTGTATCATGTGTGCTGGTGTAAGTACTGACACACACTACACTGATATGAGTAGCGCTGTACAACAAATGAAATGCATATGAGAGAGGGGCTACATAAAGATGAGGGGTACTGTTGGAGGGTGGCAGTGAGGGAATTCGAGGAGGAGGTCAATAGGGGGAGGGGCTATGGAGCGATGAGGGGCACTGTTGGAGGGTGGCAGTGAGGGAATCCAAGGAAGTGGTCATGGGGTGGAGGGGGGAGCTAGGGAGAGATGAGGGGCACTGCTGGAGGGTGGCAGTGGGGGAGTCTGAGGAGGAGGCCATGAGGGGGATGGGTTACAGAGAGATGAGGGGCACTAGTGGAGGGTGGCAGTGAGGGAATCCGAGGATGAGGTCAATAGGGGGGGCCATGGAGGGATGAGGGGCACTGTTGGAAGGTGGTGGTAAAGGTTATTGGTGTGGCGCCAAAAAAGACTTTTGCATCAGCGCTGAAGCCGGCCCTGTCATGGCCTTTCTGTTTTTCTTTATTTAATTAACATTCGGGTCATAAGGGCTACTGTGGAACATACTTTAAAGTGCGTGCTAATTATATTTACCGCTATATTCAATGTTTTAAGTTTGAAGGTGAATTTACTAATGTTTTTACCGGGAAAAATGAAAGTGGAGCCCGATGGTGCCTGATATGGGGCTGGGGCCCAAGGTCAGCTGTGAGATAAGGTGCACTGGAGAGGAGTAGTGGATAATCAAGCCTGTAAGGGAGTGCGTTGCAGAGTCCGGGGTCAGGTGGAGGTAGTAATGAAGAGGGATTCTCCCTGAAGACTTGCACAGAGGGAGCCTGGGTAGTGTCACTTGCCTGATACTCCCACCTCAGAAACCTCCTCTTCCCATCAAAGGAACATTACATGGAAAAACACTTTTTGAGAGTGATAATATTTAGAAAGAGATTTGGAATAGAGTGCGTTTTACTGGACCTTGTAAGACTAAGAAGAGATAAAGGAGGGCCCTGAAGCAGGACTGCCTAGACATATATGTGACAAATCGAGCCCGCAGTGGCCCACCCAAATGCATCCTTGGCCCACCCAAATAAAAATTCCTGGAGTCGGGCCTGGGCAGGAGAAGAAGAAAAGAAACAGTGGGTAAAATCAGAATGTGCACCACGAGAGGCAGACAGAGTTTGGGTTTATCGGGATGGAACACCAGTAATGCCTGATAGCATGATCTCTACCATGGCACGGATGTACCATGGACAGGCACATTTGGGCAGAGACGCTATGATCAGACTTTTAAAACAGACCTGGTATAATGCAAAATTCCGGCTTGTAGCTGAGAGCCTTTGTCAGAGATGCCTAATATGTCAGCAATACAATCCAGGAAGAAAAACAGTGGTGAGCTTGGGAACAATAGGACGAGAGGGAGGTCCTTTCACGAAAATGCAGACTGATTTCATTGAAATGCCCCCATGTAATCGGCTCATGTATGTTCTAG
Source organism: Triturus cristatus (assembly GCF_964204655.1). Lineage (NCBI taxonomy): Eukaryota > Metazoa > Chordata > Amphibia > Caudata > Salamandridae > Triturus > Triturus cristatus. The sequence continues at coordinate 207,436,282 of NC_140595.1, read as the reverse complement.
TAGTTGTTTGCCTGTTTTCACGCTGGGTGGAAGCGAATTCAACCAGAAGGAGTGATGAGGTTACAGTAGCGAAACTCCTATTGAGAGAGTTCATTCCTAGATTTGGGTTCCCAGTTACGATTGAGTCAGACAGAGGAAAGCATTTTGAGAATGAAATCATAAAATTGATTTGTGAAGCATTGAATGTAAAACAAAAACTGCATTGTGCCTACCGTCCAGAGGCTTCTGGAGTCGTGGAACAGATGAATGGCACCATTAAAAACAGATTGGGAAAAATGTGTTTGGCCACAGGTTTAAAATGGCCTGATGTCTTGCCTCTAGTGCTCACGACTTTTAGATCGATTCCGGATAGGAATATTGGACTGAGACCCCATGAGATTGTTATGGGTAGAGCGATGAGACATGTTTTCATTCCTGTCAACAAACTACTGCCTATATCTGATGACTTTGTGTTGGATTATTGCAAGGGATTAGCTGATTCCGTTCATTCTGTGTTTCATCAGGTTGGAGCGGATGCCACCACCCTCGAAAAGAAGCCAGCTCATGATTTAAGTCCAGGAGACTGGTTAAGGATCAAAGTGCATAGAAGGAGAAATTGTGTGGTCCCACGTTGCGGAAAACCACGTCAAGTGATTTTGACCACGACGACGGCTGTGAAATGTGCCAGAGTAAGGAATTGGATTCATGCGAGTCATACTCTCCGAATCCATAGTCCTGAAAATAGACCGGAAGAAGAATATCTGGGAGAGTCTGATACCAGTTCTGAGTCAGAATCAGAAGAAACCAGAACAAGACAAGCTCCGAGAAGGGGAGAGTCGGAACCAAATCAAGTTCCAGAACAAGAGAATTTGCCCTTATGAAGACGACTGGAATTTTCGGATACTAGTTCCGAATCAGATACTGAACAAGTGAGAGTACAGGAAAAAGTAAAGGAGAATATTGAGGAAACAGACAAGGAAATCCTTGATAAAGAAGCCCCACATACAAGTACGAGAGAAATACCACCTGAGGTCGTAGAATTAGAAGGCGAGGAATTAGATACAGAGAGTGAGGGTAAGATTGTTGCGGAAGACCCCCGAGGCGGTGTAGGGAAACCACACATCCAGGTAGAAGAAGGGACAGTAAGTCAGCAGGAAGATTGCGTGGAAGAAACACGAGGAGGGACAATTGTAGATAGGGAACAGGAGGTCGTGAAAGAAAAATCCAAAGAAGGTAAAGGTCAAATCGAGACCGAATCTGAAGAAAGTGAAGGAGAAGCACAAGAAGGACGAGTCTTGAGGAAGAGAGCTTGGAAAACCGAGCGAGGTGAAAAGGGAACTAGGTTGAAAAGGCCAGCAAAAGAGGAAATTTGGCCAAACAGAATAAAAAGACTGAGATATCGATTGACAAGAGTGAAATCATCTAAAGCAGAACAAGTGAATGAAGTGTCCAGTCAAGGGAGATCAGAAAACACTGATCAGGCACACTTGAAGAAGGAAAAGCGAATTAAGAAACCCAACCAGAAGTATAAATCACCGGAATGGACGTATGTGGCACTTCCTGAAGTACAAGAGGAAGCAGATAGCCAAGAGAGTCTAGGTGTGACTGTACCAGAAGTGGTTGAAGAGGAAGAAGAATCGGAAATCCTGAGAGTTATCTTGTCTGATATCGGAGAAGAAACGGATGTTCAGAAAATTCTGAATCAAGATTGTGAAAACAAGGTAAAAGACGATCAAATGCCAGACTGAAGTGTCAGAAGAAGATGGAGAGGGATTGAATTACCGGATAAGACATACAACCGAACGGGAACCAAGTAGGCGCTTCGAGCCTTGGGTTTAGACAAAAGTTAGTTGTGAATAAAGGAGGCTAAGTCAAAAGACACTGATCATTTCCGAAATGGCAAACACTGAAGGTAGAAAACCTACATGTGTGTTCCTTCGAAGATGGTGCAGTGTGTTGTTGTACAGGATTACTAATGCTTCTAAGGAGTATATTAGCTATAATAATTTCGTTTAAAGTAACAGTTGAGAAACTAGAGAATAGCACTGTAAACAAGACTAATATAGAAAAAGGCTATGATACTCATGCAACTAGAATAATAGATAGAACCGACTACCATAAGGATAGGTCCATAACTGATTAATAACGTTTTTTCAAAGTTATTGTATGAATATGTGAAAACTACGGATGTTAGAGATTGCTATGTTTGTATGCAGTTACCTGCATCAGTATCAGAGGGTGTTACTTACCATCACCTTCCTGTGACATATGGGATTACATGTAGTGTATTAGCAAGTTTGTTTTATAAAACAGGGAAATTAGCGTACCATTATTCTGATGTAGATAATATTTTCTCACAAGTACCTGTAGTTCCTAAACTAAATAAGATAAAACCTGGTAAAGTTTTAGGTGAATATTTCTTAGAAACTAGAGAATTAACTTTAGAAGAAGTGTTTAAGAATAATCTTACTTGTAGTCTGAGGAAGGAAGAAAACACCTTCTTGGACATGGTAGAAGAGAGGAGAATTAAGATGCAAAGAAAGGTACCGGAGGAAAAGAGAGAAACGACAGTTTGGGATGTTGAAAAGGAAAAATATTTGAAGGGAGAAACCAGTCCGGCTCTGGCTTTAGATTGGCCTCAGAGAGGGAAATTGTGTATCAGAAGAAATGAAACTGTTTATGATAATTATTTTATGGGTGCGAGTGAATGTCATGATACATATACAATCATGGGAGGATGGGGATTTAAAGGAAGAAACGATACGGTATTCCCTGGATTATATTTAATCTGCGGGAACAAAGCTTATTATCGGTTGCCGGACCATTGGTATGGCACATGTTACCTAGGCCTGGTCTTCCCAAAAATATTTCATGTGGGAAGGGGAAAAGATGGTGTGCACGAGATAGGTAGGCAACTAACACGTAGAAGGAGGGAACGTTGGTCAGAAATTGTGGGGGATATTTTTGGAGCACTGATACCAGCCATTGGAATATCTCTGAATGCACATAAAATTAGAAAATTGTCTACAGTAGTGGATCGCTTATCAACAAGCACTGTTGGAGGGATCTTACTAGTAAATACCGAAATGGTTGCCATGAGAGCCACGGTTATGCAAAATCGACTTGCCCTTGATATCATTTTGGCAAAAGAGGGAGGAGTCTGCGGAATGCTGAAGATGCAACATTGTTGTACTTATATTCCTGACGAGAGTCAAAATTTAAAGAATCATATTAAGAACATAACATATTTGCATGAGGAAATTGTTCCATTGGAGGTTGAAAGTGTTTGATTAAAGATTGGTAAAGGATTTTCTGCTATAAAAGGATTCTTAATCAAAATAGGTAGCTCATTTGTAGGTAAGATTCTAATACCAGTAACTTGTGTGGTAATATTAATATTAATTTTGAGATTAGGATGTGTATGTATAAAAGAAGAAAGTTGAAAAATAATATAAAAAGAGAAGTTGTAAAGAAAAGAGAGAAGGAAACGAGGGAAAGAGAAATGGGAGATATAGAATTGGAAGAGTGGAAAGAAAATATGTATAAGAAAAAAAGAGGATGAGATAGGGGAAACTATGATGTGACGTAACCAAAAGTAAAGAGAACTGAGAAATCATTTCCATAAAACAAAAATTTATGAAATTTAGTGGTATTTGTGGTGATATACAAAAATCACCAAAGGGGGGATTGGTGGAGCAGGTAAAGCAAAATGTGTATGCCTTCTCTATTTGCATGATAAAATACTAATTACGTAACTATTCTAAATAGTAACTGTATTAACTGTTTGGAGTGTTAATACTGACCAACCTTTACACCTTAATAAACACAAGATACACACGGGACTAAAATGCAAATTGCATGGCTAATTATTCTAATGATTAACTGTGGTATGCATATTAACTGTAGGACGTGTTTTATAGATATTGCATGATTTATGTTGCTTTTGTAATGGTTTGCGTTCCTGGTATGGCGGAATGGTGAGTATTATTGCTTTAAATGTTGCTATACGCTAGGAAACTACTAATATATATTGGGATTAGAGTGGGTTTAAACATTGGAATCTTCATTTCCATATATTAATGATGTTTTATGTTTGTTTTGCTTAAGCTGGCATTCGGGCCTACTAGGCCGCGATATTCAAAATGGAGTTCGGAAATGGCCACCGTCGTCTGAGCGCAGACTCGGATGGCTCTGAAGATCTCCAGGCGACCTCCGAAGTGGGCACTGTGTTCCTTGTCAATGATAGGAACGAGGAAGATTGCCAGAACTCAGCTAGTTTGAATGACAGAAAAAACAATAAGTGACCTGTACTCAGAGGTCTACATGTTGATACTTCAGGACTTTTCGTATGAGAACTGTACAAACTAAAAGATGACATATTCGATTCCCTGAGAACCAAAGGAACCTGGGAACAACATCCAATATTTCAAATTTTAGGAGTTCAGCCAATCAGAATGCTTTGATTTTAGAAAATGTTGCCGATTATTTTAGAATTTACTATAAAAGGGGAACCTTAGAAGAGGGTAGTGTAGTGGGCGTTCCAGAAGTGCGTCCCGCATTTGCGCTGGTGGCTGTTGATCGATTTGCGTGCACGATTGCCTGGTCCTTTTGATATCTTTGGGACTGTGTCGTGCCGAGCGAAAATAACTTTTCCCGGACTTATTTGGGTATTAGCCTGCATTCGATTGGACGATTTTACCCGAAAGAATTTGATTTATGCAGGGCTAACAGGGTTTGGGAAATGGTCATCGATATCAAGATTTAGGTAAATATAAATGTCATGCTAATTTGTGCCAAATAATCAATTTGAAAACTCTGTGTTGATTAAAATGCCGATTATGCAAATGAAAGCGAATTAATTAGATAAACTAAACATTGATTAAAAGAAAATGAGTTTGTGATTCTTTAATAAGGTACTGATTGGGGGGAGGAGCCTAGCGCTTGACCAAGATGGCCGCGTGAGCTTAGAGCTCCCGAGACCCTCGCGCCCTCCGTCGACTATCCTGACTCTAATCCTGATGGTATGCATGGCACCGTGTTGCTGAGTTGTCAGGGAGGCGATTGATGCTACCCGCGGTCGGATCGCCCATCGGGAACCGGACTTATGACTGGCGAAAGATTGCGGCCTAACTCCCGGAGATGCCAGGGGCTAGAGTTGGCAGGATGCCCGACTCCTAGTTGATCAACAACGGCCTGGTGAGGTGTGAACTGCCGGTCGGAGGCCCTCGCTCTTTCACTTTCGGTTTCGTTCCCTTTGTCTGCCCGGACACTGTAGTGCTCTGGGTGGCTCTATAACCCCGGGGACGCTCGGTGGGCTACTTTGGCAGAACAAGGCGGACCTGCTCACTCTTTATACCTCTCTCTGAGAGGGGACGGTCCTCACTGCATTGGACTGCCTGGAGTCCATTATGTCGGGCAAGGCAGAAGGAGATCGGCTGAAGACTAAGTCCACCAGGCGGGGAACATATTCCCAAGTCAACAGTATGGACCGCTACGCCCTCCTGAAGACATCGCCGAGTGGATCGAGCCAGGCGCCGGATGCCCAGAAGGAGGACTCGCCTGGGACCCCGGAGCTCTCCCTGCAGGATGTCATGGGCGCGCTTGATGGGATGCAGACCTCGATGGGGAGGCAATTCGAGGCCCTGGCGCATAAGGTGGACGCCATCCTGGTGGATGTCAACTTGATCCGCTCGGACCTGGGCAAGACTAACGAGCGCGTTAAGGACCTGGACCACAAGACCACGGGCCTCACTGATGAGGTTGCGGACCTGCAGAACGAGGTCCGGAAGCTGAGGGCCGAGAGTGACCTCGCCGCCCGCCGGCTGGAGGACTTCGAGAGCCGGTCCAGGCGCAACAACGTGCGCGTAATCGGGGTCCCGGAGTCCTCGGATGAGGCTTCGGCGGACCTGCTTGTGGAAGATTTGGTCCTCAATCATCTGAAGCCTAAGGGCCTTGGAAAGTTTTTTGCGGTGGAAAGGGCCCATAGGGTGCCGGGCGGACGGCCCAAGGCGGGTGCCCCGCCGCGGCCGATTGTCGCCCGGCTCTTTCATTTTCGAGATCGGGACGCTATCCTGCAAGCTTCGAGGGTGACGGGCCCAGTCCCCTTCCAGAATGCGTCGGTGAATTTTTACCCGGACTTTACCCAGCAGGTGCAGAGACAGCGACAGAGCTTCCTGGGGGTGAAGCGAAGGCTTCGGGAGTGGGACCTAAAGTATGCCATGCTTTTCCCCGCCAGACTACGGGTGGTGCATGAAGATCGGACATTCTTTTTTGACTCTCCTGTTATGGCCGACGAATGGCTGGACGCTTTGCCCCGGCGACAGACCGGGGACGACATAGCTGAGCATGGAGACAGTGGCCGGGATGGACAGGGCTGATAACTCAAAGCCGGCCTGACTTGATTTGACCATATTTGAAGATTTGAACAGAGTGCAGTAACTGTGGAGGGTTGCGGGAGGACGAGGGGTGCTCTTTTCCTCCCTTAGGGTACTTTTTGTAGATTTTTGTTTTTGTAGGGCGACAGGCACACTGCAAGTTGGGGGGGCTTTTTAAGCTGCAGCAGGGGTGCAGGGTGGGGGGAGTTATGGGGAGTTCGAGTTTGTTGTTGGGGGGTTTATTTCTGCAAGGCATGATGATTATCCTCAGGGCTGTTCCATGGTGGCGCCTCGGGTGTGGGGTGGGCCTCTTTCCGTTTGAGGATGGGGGGTAGAGGCCTCAGTGTTATAAGCTGGAATGTTAATGGTTTGGGGGATCGCATTAAGAGGGGGATTGTTTTGCAATTTCTGAAACGCTCAATGCCAGACGTTGTGCTGCTGCAGGAGACGCACCTCATAGGCAATACGTGCTATGCCCTGAATAGGAAGGGGTATAAATTCATTGCACACTCGGGATTCTCTTCTGGGTCCAGGGGTGTGGGCATCCTCGTTAGAGCATCGCTGCCTTTTGAGGTGGACTCCACCATTGTTGACGATAGGGGGAGGTTTGTGGCGGTGGCGGGGCGGTGGGAAGGAAGGACTTTGGTTTTGGTTTCGGTTTATGTCCCGCCGGCCCTGCAGGCCGCCACATTTGCTGAATTGGGCAGGGCTTTGCTGACTCTCCCGGGGGGCATGCTGGTAGTGGGAGGGGATTTCAACGCTGTGGGTTCCGGACTGCTGGATAGATACCCGCCCAGGGACACAGGGGGGGCTCAGAAATGGCTTCCAGACCTCCTAGACACGTTTGGCCTGATAGACTGCTGGAGGCTCCGGCACCCCACACAGAGTCAATATACGTTTCACTCCGGGGCGCATGGTAGCCTCTCCAGGATTGACTACCTGCTCACTCTGGCCGCACATGCCTCGTTGATATCCGAGGCGAGGCACATGGCACGTGGTATCTCTGATCACTCGCCAGTGTGGATCCGGCTGGATCTCGGTCGGGAGGGAGGAGGGAGGGTGGCCCCCATTAACCCTTGGTATTTCCGAGACCCCAAGATGCGCAGCGCCCTGGTAAAGAAGGTAGATAATTACTTTAAGGACAATCTGGGATCCGTGGACTCGGCGATCTCGCTGTGGGAAGCTTTTAAGACCGTGCTTCGGGGGGAGGCCCTCTCCCTGGTGGTGATTGCCAAGAATCGGAGGGATTGCGAAGTGCGGCAAGTGGAGGAGGAGATTGCGGCCCTTGAAAGGGATATGGAGGAGGAGGTCACAGAGTCCTCATTGCATGAGCTTTGCTTGAAGCAGGCGGAGTATAGGGACCTGGTGACGGACGCCGCCAAGACCCTCAGCAAGGAACAACAGGGCCGTCTGTATGATGTTGGAGATAAGGCAGGGAAACTCCTGGCGTGGCTGGACAGGAAGGAACGGGTCAATAGAGTGGTGCCAGAGTTGATTGGAGAGGGGGGAGAGGCGATTGTGGAACCTGAAGGGATTGTGGAGTGTTTCGCGGAGTATTTTCATAGGGTTTATTCCTCTGTGTCGGACAGGCCGCCCGAAGACTCGTCTGATCTCCTCCGTGATATCGAGTTGCCCTGCCTCTCTGACATAGATAGGGACGATTTGGATGGCGATATCACGGTTGACGAGGTGGCGGGGGCGATTCGCGCGTTGAATTCGGGTAAGGCCTCTGGACCGAACGGACTGCCGATCGATCTGTACAAACTGTTCCCGGATAGGGTCGCCCCTCACCTGCGCGCCATGTTTTTGGAGGCGCGGGGAGATGGGATCCTTCCGTTGGATCAGCGGCTGGCGTCGATCGTGGTCATACACAAAGAGGGTAAACCCCGAGATAGATGCGCATCCTATCGGCCCATTTCACTCCTCAACGCTGAGCCGAAAATTCTGGCCAAGCTCCTGGCTACCCGTCTGATTAGGGTACTTGGGGACCTGGTCCACCCTGATCAGTCTGGCTTTATCCCGCACCGAAACACAGCATTGAACCTTAGGCGTCTTCATGGCGTCATCGCCAGGGCGGGCACGCTGCGTGAACCGGCTGTTGTGGCATCTCTCGATGCCACGATGGCCTTTGACACGGTGGAGTGGGCATATTTATGGGCCGTGCTGGCCAAGTTTGGTTTCGGTCGCGGGTTTGTGAGTTGGGTCCGGTTGCTGTACGAGGGGCCACTAGCGAATGTTGTGGTGAATGGTCGGGCATCTGCTCCGTTTCAGCTTGGAAGGGGTACTCGGCAGGGCTGCCCCCTGTCGCCTCTGTTGTTCGCCCTCGCCCTTGAACCGTTGGCTGCGTGGATACGTTGGCACCCGGATATACGGGGCCTTCGGTGGTCGCCTGATCACGAGGACCGTATTTCGCTTTATGCCGACGATATCCTGCTGTATCTTGCCTCACCAAAGAAGTCACTTATAGTGGTCTGTGACGTACTCGCATCGTTCGGTAGGAACTCGGGGCTTGTGATTAATTGGGGCAAATCGTACTTGTACGTTCTTAGTGGCGAGGTCCCACCGATCCCTAGAACATGTTCGATACAGGTTGCTCAGCAAGGTTTTGTGTATTTGGGGATTTTTATATCCATGGATCCTGTTGTGCGCTATGAGAGGAACCTCTTCCCCCCCTTGGCACGCTTGAGGCGAGATGTTGAAGGTTGGCGGAGGCTGCCGCTCTCCCTTGTTGGGCGTGCGGCCCTGTTCAAAATGATGTCTCTTCCCCGCTTCCTCTACGCCCTCCAGAACACCTTGGACTGGGTACCGGCTAAATACTTTCGGGAGGTCGAAGGCCTCCAAAGGACGTTGCTGTGGGATGGGCGGCCGCGAATAGCTATTTCAAAGTTGACGCTCCCATGGTACGATGGGGGCATTGCGCTCCCAGACATCCGACGGTACTACTGGGCCACGCAGTTGAGCGCGATCAACCATGGGTTTTACGGCCCTGCCCTCAGCCCTGGGTATGCCATGGATAGGTGGCTGCTGCGCGGCGGCAACTACTACAGGGCGTTGTATTCGCGGTCCCTAGACTCGTCCCTCACGGGGCCCACAGGTGTGGCGGTGCGCGTATGGAAGATGGCGACCGACTCGCTGGGCTGGAAGGACAGGCTAACCCTCGTTACCCCATTGTTTGAATCGGAAAGGTTGGGAAGACTCTGGCATACGAAGGGCTTTGATAAGTGGGATCTGATAGGTATATCCAGGGTGGGGGATGTGCTGCATAAGGGGAGGGTGAAGTCTTTCGAGGAGTTGCAGACTGAGTTTGAGCTAGGGCCTTCAGAGTATTTTAGGTATATCCAGCTGCGTCACGCCCTCCGATCAGTCCTAGTGGAGGGTGAGAAGGTGCCGGAGTCCTCTCCCCTTGAGGACCGTGTCCTTGATGGTCATATGCCCGAGAGCACGATTTCGCTCATATATAAGAAGTTGATAAACGTCCGGGCAGACTTGCTATTGGGGCTGAGAGAACAGTGGACCAGGGATGGCCTCGAGTTGGATAATGAGGACTGGCAGTCAGCGGTTTCTTCGCCTAAGGAGGTTGCGATCCCGTCGCGTCTGAGGCTGGTGCAGCTTAAAATACTGCACCGGGTGTATGTTACGGGGCCAAGGCTGGTCCACATGGGATTCTCGGAGGATGGCCTGTGCAGAAGGGGATGTGGTATGGTGGGTACTTTTCTGCACATCATTTGGGAATGTGGTGTCATTGTGGAGTTCTGGAGGAGAGTCCATGCAGTTATGGGGGAGGTGACGGGCATTGTGCTACAGCCGGAGGCGCGGTGTTGCCTCCTGAACGTTTGGGGGCCCACTGATCTCGACGAGGCACAGACCCAATGGGTGACTCTGGGTAACATGGTAGCTAAAAGGGATATCGCGCGATTGTGGGGCTCCTCGGGTCCCCCTACACTGACCGCGTGGAAGGAGAACATGGATTGGAGCATGTTTAGGGAGAAGACGGTCTACTGCTCTAGAGGTCGCCCCCGGAAGTGGCATGCCATCTGGGGGCGGTGGAACCAATACAGGGGGGGAATATGTCTTGCCCCGGATCCGGAACCTCCCGAGGAACAGCTTTCCCCCTGACCTACCTTCCAGCACAGTTTGGTTTTGGTACCCGTTCTGGGCCTCTGCTGTTCCCCTTCTTCCTCCGCACACAGTCTTATACTTAGTAGATGAGTGGGGTCCTGCCTCCCCTGGGGGCTTTCGCCATGGGATTTCAATGTTCTGCCTTGCTGGGGTTTGTTGTGTGTTTTTTCTGTGTTTATTTAAAATTGGACCTTTGCATTACTCCTCGTACTGTATCCGGGACGCATTACTGTATCTAACTTGCAATGCTGCCGAACCTTCGGGCTGTCGGCTGAATAGCTGTGTCCTGAATTTCGAAATAAAGGTTTTCAAAAACAAAAAAAACAAAAAAAAAATAAGGTACTGATTGAAGGTTCCGAAGCTTTAAATGTGTTTTAGCGGGTTCTAAATCACCATCAACCAGTCCAACTAATTGGTCCGTCGACCAAGTGGTGGAGTGCCTTGATGTTAAAGTTAGGATTTTATAGGTACTGATATATATAATAATGTAAATACTTTTCCTCCTATAGGTAATAAGGTATCCCCACATGTACAGCGCTTCTTTCCTCCTGTGTGCAGATTCGGAGTGAGACGTATGAGTGTTGGTGTTATGGGCCCCACCAATGAATGCGTGTATGAATGAGTTAGTGTGATGACGGGTCTGTGACGCAGGGAGGATATGTAAATTTGCCCTTTCCGCTGGAACGCCAGCTACTTAAGTGAATCGTTACACCATTCTAACGGGTAGTCAGGCATGATGAGTTTCACATTAGCAGTAAGGGGGGAATATCCGCGACTTCTAGTTGATAGTCACACCAGACAATGCTCAGAATGAGGTGTATTTCCTCATTACAGGGTTTGATCTGACACTTGGATTTCTAAGCATATCATCCGCATATAACGATATTAGGATATAACGGCCGGTGGACTGAAGGGCGTGCTCAGTGTATTGTTGTCTAGTCTTGGCTGCAAGTGGTTCTAGGGCAAAAGCAAATAGGATGGGTGACAGTGGGCATCCCTGACAGGTTCCCAGAGAGATGAGTATAGGTTGTGTGGAAGTGTTATTAACACAAAGACGGGCCAAGGGAGCAGTCTATAGTAATTTGACAACTGAGGTACTAGGATGTCAATATTGTTTATAAAACTCAGTTGGGAAGGCATCTGGCCCCAGGGCCTTGCCCGTCGGGAGCCCCATTATCTATTCCTTTATTTTGTCAAGCTCCAAAGCTTGTATTAGAAACGTTCTGTGCATCTCTCCTAGTCATGCGATTGCAGTGACAACTAGAAATGTGTACTTGTGCCAGGGGAGCAGTTGAATTTGTTGGATTTCATGGTGTAGAGGTCAGTAAAATAGTAAAGGCTCCCATTCTTTGATCAATGTCCTGAAGGCTGTTAGCTATTGTGTCTACAGTTTCAAGAATGCCATTGACCGCCCACGGATGCTTGATCAACACAGCTAGAGACTTTCTGGGCTACTCCTTCTCCTGTAAATGCAGGTCGTAGCCTATTTGCCATGGTATTTCTGCTCTCTGTCAACCAGTCGTCAGTGATTTTGCTTCTTATTTGCTGAAGTATAGGTCCACCCTCATCTTCTCCAATCTCCTCTCCAACTGTTTAATGCAATTCTCTAGCCTGATCTAGTGTTTGTGGAGGGACTTGAGAACACCAAAATGCTTGGAGATGTAGGTTACCCTTGCTGTTGCCTTAAAGGCCTCGTATACAGAACTCAGATGGACCACTTTGCTCAGGTTGGACTTTAAAAACCCTTCAATCGCCTCACGTAGTTCATGACTAAATAGATTGTCTGTTAGGAGTTCAGGGTTAAACTGCCACAGTCACCCAAATGGTAATGAATCTGGCCAACGCAACTGAAGTAATACCGGTGAGTGGTCCGACACTGCGGGCAAGATGTTGCACATCAACTATCCATGTTCCCCCGTCTGGTGTGACCAGTTAGAAGTCAAACGTGGACCACATGTTGTGGACAATGGAGTAGGACATGACCTCTGTTCCTTGTGGATTTTTATGTCTCTAAGCAGCTTGTAGTTTATTTTCAGTCATTATCATGTGTACTTTTTTGGCTGCTACTGACCTGTATTTTAGTGCAGCCAGCGACCTGTCCATGTGCCTCTGCAGTGCGCAGTTAAAGTCTCCACCCCAGATCAGTGATTGAGGGCTGGTAGATTCAATCACCCCACATAAGCTGGTATAGAAAGTGGAGTCCTCTATGTTTGGGTAATTACAGTTCACTATAGCCCCCAGCCAACCCCAAAGGAGTGTGTATATGCATTGCCCGTCCACCAGCAAACCTTGTACGTGAAACCCAGTGCCATTTATCATCAGTATGATAGCCCCCTTGGGCATAAGCAGAGTAAGAGGAGGCTACGTGGTGCACAGCCTCTTCCATCTGCCAGCAAACTGGGCATGAACTGAGGAATCAAATGGGTCTACTGCAGGACAGCAATATTAATGTGATGTCTGTTAAGGAATGCCAATACCTGGTGGGCTTTACTGGGGTTATTAAGATCCCTAATGTTCCAGGTCAGACAGTTTAGGGTTTCTACCTTCTGGTTTTCTGGCATGTAGACGTGTGTAATACATGTTTGGATGAATTATGATCAAATATGTTGGAAAGGAGGTTGTGAACCACCTGGAAGTAGTGGTCTGTGTCCGCAGTTGAGAGTTATGCAGTGCAGTGAACCTTATGACAGGTAACCAATATCGACCCCCTCTCACACTGATGCCCTAGCTGCACCACCACATACCCTTTCCCCATCAACATTAAACACAACAATCAGAACCGAGGGTGTGGTCAACCGCCAAACAAGATGGGCACTTCCTAGAGCAGCTCTGCCTACAGTCAGCCTAATCTCCCAAAAATCCGATCAAATATCCGTCCCTAACAGTAATTGGTTGGCTACTTGCTGATCACTGGGAATGACAATGCGCCCTTAATTTCCATAAGGCATCACCTGCGGCAGGAAATAGTCACTGGGGCCTGTGTGATGCAGCAGAGTCTCAACCTTGTGTGCAGAGGCTGCCACGCAGCGTAAAGTTGAAGGCTCTGGAATGAGCACAGCGATGTGGAGATTGCCCTGGTGGCCTGGCGACTTTGGCCCCACCGGAGACTAGAGCCACTATTGGCGAGAGGAGCAAAGATCCAGTGAATTCCAGATCTGCCTAGGACCGTTGCAGGGCTGCAGACAAGTGCCTGAGAGCCCACCGGGCTAATTTCTGCCTTGACGCCAGAGTGCTGCAATCTGGCTGGCGCGAGGACTGACAGTGCGGTGAGTGCCCGTGATAAATCATCAAGACATTCTGCAGCAGCTTCACTTAATGGGCACAAGCAATGTAACAGCCTGCACTGGGACCGAAATAGGCTTAGAGGGGGCAGTTAGATCGTGGCCCTTAAAGACCCAAGCGGGGAGAGCAGTAAGGCCACCAGAAGGCCTTAATTGGGAGGGTGGGGTTATTCTCCCACGCAACCATGGTGCCCGGCGCACCCTAGGGGTGAGCCACCCAAAGGAGTTACAATGGGGCTGGCAGGGCCCGGCCGCCTGAGTAAACATTGTGAGGGGAGGCAAATGCACCAGTCGACTCAGAGCTCCCTTTTTTAACTGACTCTGTCTAGACGCCTCAAGACAAACTCAGACTAGTAGCCAAGTGATTTCCAGAGGTAGTGCTGTACTAGGCCCTTAAGGAGGTTAAGGTTAGTGAGGACCTGCTCCCTAGCCCCTTGCTCCCTATCCTCTTTGCTGGACAGCTACAGGAGCGGGATCACCAGGTGGGGCTCCCGGTGGACACCAAGGACCTTCTGGATCTGGGGGGTTGAGGACCTGCCGGTGCAGGAAGCACATGGCACGAAACCAGACAGGCCGTGTGCAGTGCTTTCATAAGCCCACAGGCAAGCAGGCAGTGAGTACTCCCAGGGCCCACTACTCTCCTCTCTCCCATTCTCTATGGTGCTGGGGCACTCGGCAAAGGAACACATCAGCCTTGACAGGCGGCAGAGGCAAAAGTAGCACGCATCAGACTAAGCGTGGCAAGTACACTCTCCCCAAAGAGGAGACAACTCTGGTGGGAGCCCTAAACCAGCAATCTCCCCCTGTTCAATTGTCTCCTGAGGGGGTTCCACTGACACTCATCGACATCATGGCCACAATCCAAGACGTGCGCACGTCCCTGGAAGCTAGAATTGATTCAGTCACGTTGGACATCTCGCTGGCGAGAGCGGACCTCCGCAACATGGGCACAAGAGTGAAGGAGGTGGAGAACTCTGCGGCAGCCCTTAAGGAAGACACAGCAACATTAAAGGCTCAGGTCAGTGAACTAAGTGCTACTACCAAAACTTTGGAAGCTCATTTGGAGGATTACGAAGGCCGCTCGCAGCATAACAATGTTCGCATCATTGGAGTCCCAGAGCGTGCAGAGGGACCTGCAGTGGACCTGTTCGTGGAAGAACCCATCCGTAAAAAACTGCAACCTCAGGGCCTTTCCAAATACTTTTCGGTGGAGAGGGCCCACCGGTTCCTGGGTGCACGACTTAGACCGGGGGCCCCATCTCATCCCATAATAGCCCGTCTTTTCAACTATCGCGACCGAGACGTTCAGGCGGCCCGCAGTGCTCCTCTGCTGACCTACGAGAATGGCAATATAACCTATTTTTCCAGACTTTACTATTAAGATCCAAAAGCAACGTCGTAGTTTTATGGAGGTCAAGAGGGTCATGAGAGGCAGAGATAAAATACTCAACGCTCTTTCCAGCTAAACTGAGGGTGGAGGCAGGAGGAAAGACTTGGTACTTCACATCGCCCGAAGAAGCCTGGGAATGGCTTGATGGATGGAGAACAGTGAGCGGCTCGGGCATGGATTGGGCCTGAGAGGGTGGAAGTGGTGGCCTAATCCAGCAAATAGGCAAGAGGCAGCAGAAGGCAGTCAGGAATGGGATGACTCCCCACAGAGCCAGTCGTCTTGATAACCTGCACTTTACATCTGGTAGTCCCAAAGGTACCTGAGTTACTGGGGAGGGCCCTCAATGACAGCACTTGAGTGAACGGTTCGTCCCCTGGGACGGGTCCGCTAAGCTTGGAAGCTGGGTCGACACAGGGAAATGCTGCCAGGACAAGGAACTTGTCTTTGCAGGGTAACCCAGGGACACTGTATGAACTACCACATCATTGGTAACATTCAATCCTTTCTTTGTGAGAGGGTGGGTGGTTGGGGCTTAGAGAAAGCCGCAGCTACCTTTTAGTTGAACATGTTGGGTTGAGGCAACAGATGCTCTGAAAAGTTGGGGGGCAGGCAGTTTTTGGTTCGCGATGCAGGGAGACGGGGAGAATGGATTCATTATTTATAGTTTCACAGCTGTTACTTGCGGCCCGGGAGGGAAGTGGCAGGTAGGGTGAGCTGATATGTTCAAGAACTATGCTTGTGTTGTTTTGTTGCTTGTTATACAGCAGGTATTCTACGCCCTAACACCACCAACATTGTTACACTGCACGCACAACTCATTCCTTGACCTTCTGATGGACCATACCGATGAGGGGGGAGGGAAGAATTACACCAATCACCACTTTCCACAGTAGCGACAGCACTAGGTGCCTACACATTTGGTACCTGTCTTGGAATGTCAACGGCTTAGGAGACAAAATCAAATGGGGAGTAGTGATGCAATATACAAAATGACACGCTCCAGATGTGATCCTCCTACACGCACCTCATGGGCATTCCCTGCAAAGTGCTAGATAAATGGGGGTATAAAATGGTAGCTCGTGCTGTGTACATCTCTGGGTCCAAAGGGACAGGGATACTCCTGAGGAAGCAATTGCCGCTAATTATTTACCATACCTGGTCTGCCACACATAGCAGGTATTTGGCCCTCTCCGGCACATGGGAGGGAGCTACGGTTAACATATGGTCAGCTTATGTTCCACCCAATTTGCACATCATCATGCTCCCTGATCTCAGTGCTCCTCTTCTAAGTCTACCTGATGGGGAACTTCTAATGGGAGGCGACCTTAATCTGGCACATTGCAATTCCAAAGACTGCTTGCTCCAAGACAAAAGACATCCTCTAGCCACATGCTGGCAGATGTCCTTGCTTCTGTGACCCTAACTGAAGTATGGCGAACCCTCAATCTCTTGCCACAATATTTTGCGTTCCACTCAGGTGCCCATTGCAGTCTTTCATGTATAGATTACATCCTCGCCTTAGCCGATTCCCTTTCCAATTTTCGAGATGTCCAACATCTGGCTACGGGAATCTCTGACCATTCCCCGCTTTGGGCAACCTACAGACTGGGCGTGTGGCGGGACCATCACGCTCAGTCCGTGGTATTTCAAAATTCCTAGCATTAGAAAGGGCCTTGTGGATGCAAGGAATGATATTCAACAGAAAATGAATCCTCGGTAACCTCACCTAGACCTTGCGCGAGGCATTCAAAGACTTCGTCATGGGGCAGACGCTCTCCCTGATAGTGTAGGGCACAAAATAAATAAAAAAGCTGGAATAGAGCCACTAGAGCATGAGATACTTGACCTCGAGGCTAACCTCACTCATAAAGATGACAAAAAGATAAAACACACCTTGAGTCTCAAGCAAAAAGAATATAGGGATACTGTAACAGAGGTGGCTAAAGTCCAGCACCGGACAACGAGGAATCACCTCTATGAGGTAGGCGATATTCAGCTTCCAGTTCTCTCTCTGGAAGATTCCATGCTTATGGAAAGCGATCAGACTGAAGATAAGGTTGCCCGACCAATACGGGACTTGAGTGCACGTATGGCAATGGACCCCAACGGACTCCCAATAAAATTCTACATATTCACAACCACCACCATAACGCCACATCTACTATGGATGTACAAAGAGTGTCAGGACTGGGGTGCTCTCACCCCTGACCAACGATTGACTTCAATAGTATTTAACCACAAAGAAGGAAAACCATTGGCTATTCGTGCCTCATATAGAACTATTTTGCTTCTTAATGCGGAAGTGAAAATACTGGCTAAGCTCTTCGCATCCTGACATATCCAAATCTTCTCTAAGTTAGTACGCTCTGATCAGTCTGTCTATATGCCAGGGCGCAGTATGGCACTCAATTTGCGACGTCTCATTGGGGTGCTGGGATGGGATGATGGAATTCATGAGGATGCTCTTGCCCTTTCACTGGCTGCTCGTATGGCCTTTGATACAGTCAAATGGCAGTACCTTTTCAAAGTATTGGCTTGCATTGGCCCCAAATGTTTGTCCTTGCTGAGACTTCTTTACACCGAGCCTCTAGCCCAAGTCATGGTGAATGGAAGAGCGCCTCGAGTCTTCCGTCTCCAGCGTGGAACTAGACAAGGCTGTCTGCTCCTCTTTGCCCTTATACTGGACCCTCTGGCAGCTTGGATCCAAATGGATCCACTGATTCGATGGCTGCACTGGACTGAGCAATTGGAGGACAGAATATCTCTTTACACAGATAACGTTCTGCTCTACATCGCTGACCCACCTTTCTGCCTCCACAGGATTATGAACATATTCACCCTCATGGCCGATAATCGGGGTACACGAGTAACTAGTCCAAATCTATTATTTTCATTTTGCATGGCCAGGCACCGGACCTGCCCAGGGAATGTGAGGCACGGTTGGAGGTGGATGGGTTCCGCTATCTAGGGATTTATCTTGCCACGAGCCTAATCCTGTTCTACGCCCATAATTTGCAGGCACCGCTGGTGCGCCTCCAGAGCGATGTCCAACACTGGCCTAGCAGTCAATACCATTATCACTACTGGGTTGGGCAGCACTGTTCAAAATGATGGCCTTACCACGCTTCCTTTATATTATACAGAATACGCCCTTCCAAGTTCCTGCAGAATACTTCAAGGCCATAGATTGAGAAATCAGGACTTTGCTGTGGGATGGGGGTCAGTGTGTATCACCCTTACCAAATTGACAACAGATTGGTATGATGGGGGAATAGCCTTGTAAAATGTCCGAAAATAATATCGGGCAGCACAACTGGTGGTTGTTAACCAATGGGTTCACCATCTGACAATGAACCGCCATATCATATGGACGGCAGGTTCTACGTCCAGGGAGATAGCTGGCAGTGCTCTATACCAACCCGTGCCGCATGCCTCTTCAGGGACCCATGGCTATCACAGTCCGAGTCTGGCATGCCACACTTAAATCAGTGGGCTGGGGGGGACAAGATAACTCAAGTCACACCACTGTTGGAGTCCGAGAAATTGGGCACGCTGGGGAGGCAAACTGGTTTTGACAAGTGGGATCTTATAGGCCTCTCCAAGGTTGGAGACCTATGGGCCTGGTGCGATGTTGTCCCATTGTCTGACTTATAACCGGAATACGAGCTGGCGCTATCTGAGACCTTTCTATACCTACAGATAAGACACGCACTCCAGGCGGCCATACCCCGGAGAATGGAACTCCCGGAGTCGTCACCCCTAGAGGATCGGCTGCTCGATGATCACATGTATCATAAGGCAATCTCCCTCACATACAGTTAGTTGATCAACAACACACCAGACACACTCCTACATTTGCAAGGAAAGTGGGATCAAGCATTGGGAGGGTTGGAGGAGGATGAATGGATGGGCACTTTGGCTTCCCCTAGAGAGGTGGCCATGAAGGTTGGTTTTCAGCTGGTCTAGCTCAAAATACAACACAGGTCTTATCTGGCATGCACAAAAGTGGCCAAGATGGGTAGGGCAGCAGATGAGGGTTGTCATTGACAGTCTGGCCAGATGGGAACTTTCTTTCATCTCATTGGGACTGCACAATAGTACAAACATTATGGGATCAGTGGTGGAGTGCTTGAATGCAGTGTGTGGTATTGGAAGGCCGATTTCCGCCATGTGGTGTCTTCTAAATGTGTGGGAGGAAACAGACCTGAATCTTGCGGAACTGACATGGATGACTGAGCCTGGTGATAACCAAACGTAACATCGCACATCTATGGGGGCCGTCACTAGCTCCCCTCCAGGGACATTGAAAATGGGACATGGACTGGTGCATGGTGGCAGAGAAAGTGGTCTGCGAAAGTCGGGCTGCCCCTAAAAAGTAGGAGAAAATCTGGGGCAACTGGAATGCCTATAGAGGACGAGCCTGCAACTCCCTCAACCCAACAGTCATCATGGACATTGACCCTCAGAACTGCACCCATGACATGGTATTGTTGGTCAGTACACACTGAAATGCAATAAATACGTCAACCATGTATGTGTATCATTTATTATGGTATTTGTACTGCCTTTTTACTTGCTGTGAATTTAATAAAAAGATCTTTTTTTAAAAAACAATCTGAACCAAAACCCATGCCAGGTAATGGTTGATAGTAACAAAGTGGGGTGCAACCCGTGGGAGTGGACCCGAGAACCAGCTTTAACCGCACTCGATAGGGTTGAGAGTATTCTGGAGGTCGAGTAGTAAATGCTTAGTTTCAGGGTAAAAAGCTGTAGTAACATGCCATAGTAAAATAGGAGCACAATAGTAAATCTGTGTTTCATATAGAGAGGCTAGTCATTTCTCTCAGGTACAAGGGTCTGAGAAGGCGAGCATGTAAATTCTTATAGTGAAGTATTTGTAAGTCATTGACCCCAGATCTTTACCAGACTTAGCCATGCATGAAATGTTCCACCATTGACCATTAACGATACGTACAGCATTCCCCCACACTCATACAATCTGCAGGCTCTCTGAATTCTTGCACCCATTTTTTTCAAGACTAAAGGATGTTTTATGTAGATCCAATCACCCATTACAAACCTTGTGACAGGTTTCTTTCTCAGTGAACAAACACAATCGTACAGAGCTTCATTTGTAGCATCACTGACTGAGTTTTGCATTGTTGCAGGCCATCTTAATGGTAGCGGGTTCAGGCACTCCTTTTACCTCTACCCAATGAAACATATGGTCAATCAGCACAATAAAGTATCTCAATTGATTAAGTAAAACATGAAATGGACTCAGAAAATCAATCTCTACTTTCAGACAAACATTTTCAGGAGACGTAAAAAGTATTTATAACTGCAACAGCACTTTACAGAACTAGGAACCAAGTCTTCAACATCACATATATGCTGGGCCACCAAAAAAGTATCCTGTACCCTTTGTTTGGTTGCACTCATGCCCAAATAGCCAGCATATGCAGTTTCTAAATTCTGCTGTCTGAAACAATTGGGAGGGATAAGCTTGTCGCCCCTCACTATAAGACCACTTTCTACAGACAACTCTACAAAAAGGCTGAAAATTGGCCTTTTCTCTCTGGGCCATCCATTTATCACAAAATCAGTGACTTCTTTTAACTCATCATACTTCTGTAGCTCAATGTGCCATTCATTCATGTTAGCAAACGCTACATGATCCATCACTTTAGCTATAATTCACTCTTCAATCTCCACATTGTCTTGTTGGTCATCAATTGATTACCTAGATAGAAAGTCAGCTCTTAAATTCATACCATCAGCAAAGTGCACAATCTCAAATTTGAATTCCAGGAACATTGTTGACAGCCTAGCTAACAGGGCCACAGATTTCTTAATTTTTCTTCCAGATAAAATATCAACCAAAGGGAGATGAGCTGTTGTTAAGTAAAATGATCTCCCCCTCAAGTAGGGTTTAAACGTTTTTAACCCCCTCCCCCTAAGTGCAGGCAAGCATTTCTTTTTCTATGACAGAATACCATGATTCCACACCTTTCAACCATCTAGAAACAAATCCTACTGTGAAGTAGAGGGAGTGTCTGCATCAGAGCCTAACAGAACTGAGCAGCAAGACGCAAGAGGCGGAGAAGGGAGGAAGAAAGCCACGGATCGGCGTTGAACTACCAGACCTTCCCAAGACAACGCTTCCCCCCTCCCCCGTGCTCCCCACACTAAACTTCGAGCACCCGGGCTCAGGCCCACTCAGATCCTAGCTCAGCCCACCCGGACCTATAATCCGATAGCCTTGAATGCCGGCCACAGCTGCAATGAGCCGCCAGGAGCAGGATCTCCAGCAACATGAACTCACGAACCCGACTGACTAATCTGCTCCAGCCCTGGTCTCACTGTCTGGACCAGTGATACTTACGAGACCTGGGACAACGGAGCAAGTGGCAGGCGTGCAGGAGAGGAACGCCGTGAGTGCAGCACAGGATAGCACATAGCAGCTGGACGGGCTGGAAAGGCTAGGTCCTTGAGAGTGAGGGCAGGGCTGAATTGCGAATGGAAGAGGTCAGCTCTAGGTTGATGCGGCTTGTTCAGCAGGCAGCTCCCCCCCTTCCACTCTTGCTAGCCCGCCATAAGCCCATCTGCACTCCCATGAGGAAACTCCTTCACCATCAAGTTAAAAGCTGATCAGCGTGACTGAGCTGAGCAAAGAGGTGGTCGCACAATGGATTCATAGAGGCAACCTTCAAGGCCCCAACTCGCGCAACAGACTGGGGGGGTGCAGGGGGTTACACCCAGGGACTCTCCACCAGTGCCCCTACTAGTGCAACGGCCTGCCCCCCTAGGCAGGCACACGGTTCAACAGTAAGCAGCTATGCCCAGTCAAATGCTAGAATTACAGAGTACCAGAGTTACCAGCCTGAGTTCCATCACCGCCTGTCCGGCCTGCCGCAAGGCCATAAACTTCAACCTCGCCAACCCGCAGATGAGGTCAGGGAGAACCAGGGTGGCCATTACCCCTAGGCCAGGAGGGAAAAAGAGAAGAGACGAAAAACGCGCCCCACCATCCAACACAGCGCCCATTCTTCTTCATTAACTGCAACAGAGTCTGAAAGAAAGGATATGGTGCCACCAAGTGGCCCAAGCCATCAAACTCTTTCAACCCACACCACTTAACCAAAAATATATACAAAAGTCAGCATCCTAAAGATGCAGGCTCTGCTGTCTACTCAAGTAGCGCCACTCTGAAAGGTCTGCAGGCTCCTCTGTTACCCCTACCTTTACCTCTCCAACTGCAGCCGCTATTACCTTCCACAAGGCCGCAAGAAGAGGCTTGCCCACATGTGGAAAACCAGGCTTGCCTACCTACACATAGCTTTTTATCTGTAAACTCTTCTGCCTTAACACAGCGCTCAACGGCACATGCCATACGCTAATCTCCCTCCCTTTAGCAACTCTGGGATCATATGTGATGCCCAGCACAACAATACAAAATCTGCCCCCAACTAGGCAGTCTGGGCAACCAGAAACGCCAATGCCATCTGAACTACCAGCAGCACCACAACTAGAACAGACCGAGCCTCAAGACCAAAATGAGCTTCAAGCCTCATCACACCTAGCATCTGAACTGATATTGCAATACACCATGGAGGGGGGACCTGCAGTCTGTACATTCCGTACCTATCACAAAAACAGCTGTTCCAATGAGGGCGTACGCAAGAGGAAGCTGGTTATAACCAAATCTCCACACGAACTGAGAGGAGTATACAGAACCTTCAGTCAGAGCTGGGACTAGAAGCCAGCCCCGTCCTGTCACAAAACAATAGCAATCTTACAGGACTCATAGGTCCCGAGAAGAGCACACAGGACCACCAGCCAGATTTTGGCCTAGAAGCGAGGCCCTCCCTATCATTAGGTAACGCTAACATCACTCCGGTAGAGATGCGGCGGCCTTCGGGAACAATTGTATCAACGCCAGCAACAGCCTGACTGCCTTCCGGCCCAGGCAGTTTTCCCGTCAGGATGGGAGGGACTGTCGATCTAAATCACCAGGAAAAGGGAAGGGCAATCCTCTCCTACCTGAATATGCAAGAATGGGAGGATATCCTAGCTGCCTACTTGCATGATCATCAACACAGGGATCTGTAGCCTAAGGCGCCCCAACTGAAATCATACAGCCTCGGTTAATCTCTTAAGGAGTAGTCTAAGGAGGAATCTAAAAGTGATGCAAACTCCAAAGATCAAGCTGGCAGCGCTTGGGTCTCCCTCCTGAACACCATGCAACTGGCCGTAGAGGCACTTCAATATCAGTCTGACAAGATAGACATTTAGCTTTCTTTATTAAACGCCTTGGCACTGTTCACCGTGGACATTGACGAGAAGCTGGGAGACCTTACCTGCCTAATAAAGAGTGCTCAATCCAAGGTCCAAATCAAATGCGGGTGCAGACTCATATTAGATAAATTATCTACTCTTCATCAATGCTAAATAGTATGGTGAAAGACATAAGATGTGCAACAACAGCGTCTACAAGCACGCCATTGCCAGACAGCAAATCGGCTTCTGAGGCAGCGCAAGGGCAGCAAGCCAATTTGAACAACTTGGAGCTTTGCCAACCATGTCATCAGGTGGGCACAGATACCCGAAAAACCACTGGGATGACAGGAATACCTAAATAACCATCTATGGACCCTTAAGCAGGAGTTCACGCTGTAAAGCCCAATTCCAAGTAACGCCGTCAGCAGAAAAGGAAAGGCCGAAACCAGAAAAACGCATCGAACCCAACACCTTTTTTCTCTGGACAACATACAAAATCAGATACCAAGTCGGGTGCGCTTGGCACACAAAATAAGGTCTTATTAATACCTGACAACCAACTGGATCAAGGAGGCACCCCCCCTTGCAAAATATCAGTAGGCCGTCTACAAAAAATTAAAATATAAATAACGCCACTATATTGTGCATGACGCCCCTCAAAGAAGCAGCCAACAGTTGCCTCAAGGCTCAGAGTCCACCTTAGGGCCTTTCAATACTTCCATTTCCCCAGCGCAGCTTTGGCCACTTGCACCAATGGAGGAGCACGCTTTAGCATCAGTGCTGGCAGCTGCAAAGGTCAAAGAGCTAAACAAGGCCAGAAGTAATGGGCCTGGACAAGAACAGCAAATAACAAAACTGGGCCGAACAACGAAACGATGCAAAACACTGGATATTTGGCCCTACCAGCTGTCGAGTGCCTCAGCCGGCAGTATGTAGTCCAGGAAGAACTGAACACCTTGCACTCATCCAAGCAGCCAGACTCCGGGGCGCTCATAAGCCAGACAATGGCCGGGAACGCTACATTTAGACCATCAAGAAAGGGGGAGGAAACCGAATTGAAGGATGCAACTGATCCCAACTGTCAACACGGAAAAGGGGGGTTCGCTAGTGAGCCTCCTCAGGCATTACAAGCAATGAGCATTTCACAACTGCAAACAAACTCAATGCTCTTCAAGCCTGAGTACATTTCAAAAGGGCATCAGGACACTCTGAACAGAGGGAACATTCTGAGGCTGTTACAGGCAATCCCAAATCTTGCTGATTTGAACTCAACAGATTTACTCTCAATACAATTTATCCGCCCGAAAACTCTTTGATGCGGGAGGCAACCAAGGCCACGTGGATAACAACAACAGTTGCCCAGAAAGTACTAGCAGAACATTGCATCTTTAAAACCTGGGGAATTAACATCGCCCCTCACCAAAATCCAGGATACCCATCACCCTTACTCGCTCCCAACCCAAGGACCAGATCAACTAACTTGCACGGGGCACAGGGTCAGTGCTCAGAGGGGCCTTAGGACAATCACCACAATGGAGGGCTAGTTTGATGGCGGACATACGGGACAGATCTTGGGCAGTATCTGTGCCTCGCAGCAGACCTTCAGGCCTTCGATCACTCACTAGAACCATAACCACCCTCTCTGAAACACAATGACAGCTCACACAGAAGGAAGGTGGCATAAGGTCCGAAGAAACCACACTTCGCCTATGCTCATGGAACATCAACGGCCTTCCCCAAAATAAATTGGATCTGGATTTTCTGCAGTACCTCAACTCATTTGATATTATTATGCAGCAAGAAACATGGCTTGCAGCCCCACACCAGCTACAAGGCTTCATATGTTTTGCCACTCTGGCCGTAAAAGGTGGTAAATTTGGCCACTCCTCAGGAGGGTTGGCAACCTATGTATCCACGACTAGCATAGAATTGGCAGTGTCAGTTGCCTCGTCCTAAGCGGTCACCAAAGCAGTAAAGATCACCATTTCTCTCTTAGGAAGACAGGCTGAAGTGGTGCTAGTCAACACATATATCCATCCAAAACACAAACCCAAAGACTCGGAAAAGTTAATGGGTCAACTAACAAGTTACCTTACTGAGATGATGAAAACCCTGCATTTCATCCTCTCTGGGGACCTAAATCAATATCTCTTTGGGTCAGCAGGGGGCAATGAAGCGTGTATCCAAACCACATTCTGTAACATCTCGACTCATTGCGCACCCTCGCATAGAAGCAAAAGTCGTAAGACCAGCCGCCTCCTAGAAGATCTAGAATATCTTCAGCTCAGGGCCTTAATAGAAGATTCCATGGGGACTCCCCCTTCCCCTTCACATTACTCCTCCTCAACAAGCTCCATGCTAGACTGTATCCTTGGGTTCCCGAAAGGGGGACAGAGACCATCGACCACAAAAAATCCTGCTATCATCAACTGTACCTCTTTGCATCCACCCTGAAGCAATCTTGGGATCCATTTACACTTCAAACCTTAGGAGAATCAAATGTGCAGCGGCAAACGCTGAGTCACTGTCAACAACAGCAATTGAGCTTTTCCAATCACAAGTATTGTACACAAAGGGCTACATAACCAACTGGGAATGCTTCACTGATACACTATTAAATCTATATGCCTCGTCTCCTAAAAGAAATCTCGGCCAGAATAATTGGATTCCAAAAGCACAAGAGGACCACTCTAAGATTTCTGAGACGCCACCCAGGAGACCAAGGCCGCCGTGCTCCCCTACCACAACACAGAAACTTGCTTAAAAAACTGAAATTGAGAATTAACAAAGACCATGAAGAGGCAACGTGGGCAAAGCTCCTCTATGACATAAAAGCTTAATGACAGCGCTTGCTTATGGAAAACGGTGAATACCATAATCCACCCTCAGCATGAGGGCATCTACTCACACATCTCAGAAGAAACCTGGACAAAATTCTTAAAGGAACATTTCAATCACCATACTGGGGGCAGCCGTATAACCAATGCAAACAGGAGGACACCTAAGGAATGCTTAAGAGCTGCCCTGAAAGAGGCACCCTCACCATTCTTGCCTGTCACAGATTACACACTAGAGCACGAGGCTAGCGCCTCAATGACATTTTTAATAAAGAAACAGATTGCAAAAGTGAGAAGAGAAGGGGCTCCGGGCCCGAATGGAATACCTTCGGCAGAGTTTAAACAGAGGGCAGTCGACTGGGCAAGTGCCTAGCAACCTCTTTTTTCGGACGTTGGATCATTAAGTAGAATACCAGAATCATGGAAGGGCTCTACGATTGTGCCAATCTATAGGAGTGGGGAGAAGGCCTTGCCGGGCAACTATCGTCTGGTGGCACTGATTGCCAACGAGGCAAAATACTTTGCAGGCACCGTGCTAGAAGAACTTACTGCCTGGGCAGATACTAACAAGATAATACTGCTAAATCAGACAGGCTTCTAGAAAACGTCAGGCACAAAAACAAATATCCTGGCATTTTCTCTACTCATCGACGCAGCCAAGATCACTAATCTTCCATTAAACCTATGCTTCATCGATTTTAGTGCTGCCTTTGATAACGTCAAGAGGGGAAGATTGTGGGGGAAGCTGTCGCGATGGGGAATCCCACAATCTGTCCTAAACATCCTGTCACTGCTTCACACAGACACTTGGGTCCAGGTGAAATTGGGAAGGGGGTCTCACCTCTCCAGAAAAGTGCCCACAAAAGCCTGAAGTAGGGTTGCGTGCTTGCACCCACCCTGTTTAATCTTTTTATGACAGATCTCCCGCAAGAACATAACAAATGTAATTCCCACGTGCCCAGGCTAGGAGGCAAAATATTGACCAATCTCATGTATGCCGATGATGTCGTTCTGCTTAGCCACACTCAGGTTTGCTTTCAGCATCTTCTTAATGAAATGCAGAATTACGCTACAGAGAATAACCTAAAAATCAATCTTAGGAAAACAAGAACAATGATCATTAACAACAAGAGGAAACTGCAAAGGAGTTGGTATCTGGGCGGCACACAAATAGAATCAGCAAGTGATTACAGATATCTTGGCGTCGTTATCAATCAAGAAGGGTTCTTCGTCCGCCAGAAGGAAGAAATCCAAAGCAAAGGGATGGCTATAGCAATTACAATAAAAAAGCTTGCATCAAAACTTATGGAGCCCCTATTAAGCCCTCTCCTGGAGGTAGTACAGGCCAAACTTCTCCCTAAAATTATTTACGGCAGCGAAGCTATGTGGGGCAGAGATACCAAACTACTGGACAGCACTTTAGTCAAACTGTACAGAATAATGTTCAGTCTCCCAAGTTACACGTCGCTTGCTTCAAATAACTTTGGAGTTTGGCTTAATAAAACAATTCCTGTCCAGGTACGGCGCTTATATTAGCTACTAGAATAAGATCAGATCCTCCACCTCAAATCCTTTACACCACCTTTTATGGCAGGAACTCCAGCAGAAGGACACTTCCCCCACGAAAAATTACCTACAGGAATCTTTGGAAACTTCTCGGCTCTCTGATCTCTGGAAGACACAGCTCCATCACGCAACCTTCAAGAATCTGGTTTCTCAGGTACCATCGAGGTTTTCTTCCATGTGCCCAGAACCTCCCTCCATGGCTGAGGGCGCCGACCCAAATTTCTTGTTGTCTTTGAGACATGGGAACAGGAGATATTTTGCACTTGATCTGCACCTGCAAAGAGTTATTGCAGGAAAGGGAAAAACTGCTAAAGGCCCTCTTCAAACAGTGGGGAATTTGCACTAGGAGGCAAGCAGTGCTGGCATGCTTCGATCCAGGGGCTTCACAACTGAACTGCAGACTGGTAAAATTCCTGATGTCAGCAGAGCAAAAGATGCCACAAGACTCGAATTGCAGAACTAGCCAGGCTACCAGCTGAAGATACGCAAGGAACTCACTGCGCAGTAGGTACAGGCAAAGATGTGAGCGTCAGACTATCATGCAAAGAACCTGAGTTTTAAATGTCAATGCTACGCCTGTAATTTTACCAAAGGAAAGAACTTGACTCCAGGAGACTTTTTAACAAAAAGTTTCATGTTCTTCTGATATCATCTAAGTGACACTATAAATGATTTTAAATTTGTTAAGTGGATCCATTTTAATACAAGTGCGCTTCTCTGCCTCGCAACACAATCAATAGGCGACTTATGATGTGACATACTCCTGCCTGCCCGCGCCCGCAAACGGTTCGTTTTAGACAGGTCTGCGCCGTAATATTAGACATCTATGCACTGCACTTTATGGTATGTACTAATGGTTTTATTGCTGTGTATTAATGGGTTTATTGTCTGTCCTACTTATAGCAATGGTTTTTAGTAACTATGCAAAACAAAAATAAACTTCAACTACTGTGAACTCCTTAATTCCATCCCATTGAGACAACAAAGTGCCCATGCCAAACACACTTGTATCTATCATTACTTTAACGGCAATCTGAAAGAGGTTGTAAAGCAGGGGCAGATATTATGTTTTGCTTGATGAGTTCCAAATTATTGTGACATAGTGGAGACTGCTCAAAATCAGTGTCAAGTTTCAATGGGGAGAGGAGTTGGCCTAACGGCTAGGGCGGTCGACCTCGAACTTGGGGAACTGGGTTCGAGTTTCAACAATGACGCTGAACATCCTGTGATTCTGGGCAAATCACTTAATCTCCCCGTGCCTAACAAAAAATGAATGTGTCCTCATGTAATGCAACTGGTGCTATGTAAAGTGCTCTGATACCCGGTTCGGGTCAAGTTCGCGCTATATAAAACTATGTTAAAAAAAATATATATATATGTTTCTGTAACGTTCCATAATGCTTGTGCAATTTTTCACAAATTTTGAATAATGTTTGCACTACCCTAAAAATGAACAGAGTTGTTCTTTGTCACATAGGTGTGGAGCTTTCAGTATACAATCCACTCACCCATGTTTGGGTTTAATCCCATCTGCCGACTACACATGTTCCAAATACGTCACCTCATTCGCCCTAAATATGCATTTGTCTTTCCTTAGAGTGACACCGTTTTCCAATAAAACACCAAGGGGCATATTTACAACGGGGCGATAAAAAATTATCGCCGCTTTAGCGGCCGTTTTCGGCCGAAAAGCGGCGATAATTTTATCGCTATATTAGCAAGGTCACGCTAGCGCGTGAAACCTTGCTTTAGCGTGGGGATTTCTAACGCCCAGCTTTGCATCTCTAATGAGATGCAAAGTGGGCGTTCCTGACCTGACATGATAGGAGAAATGTCGCTAAGCGACATTTCTCCTATCATCAAGCCCCACGCTATGAAGCATAGCGTCAGGAAAAGTAGCGATAACACCTGTTATCGCTACTTTCCTAACACCTGCTTCAGGACTGACTTAGCCATGATATCCTATGGAAGGAGGATATCATGGCTAAGTTTGTGAGTCCCTATCAACAAGCTAACGTGAGATTATCGCTGGGTTTCCAGCGATAATCTCACATTAGCCAGTTAGCGCTAGGATTTTTATCGCTGATGAGATAAGCGTTGCTAATAGCACGCTATCTCAGCGATAAAATTTGGCGCTAGCCGGCGATAATTATCCGAGCGCTAAGTGCACTCAGCGATAATTATCACCGGTTGTTGTTGATATGCCCCCAAGTACTTGACTTTATGAAGGATATCTAGTGTTCCAGCAAATATTACTATATCAACCTGAAACATGACAATATTACAAATTCCTTGCAACATGTTGATCATTACCTTCTGGGATGTAGAAACATCCGAAACCAGTCCAAATGACATGTTGCAATTGAAATGTACCATTGGGTGTAACAAATGCAGTAAAATGACGTGAGGTTTTTTCCCAGGTAGAGAGAGAGGTTGTGGGACAGCTACAAACTCAAGCAAGAGTCAAACCTGTTGTGAAGTGAAAACTCAAGCGCAAGAGAGCCCGAGTGCATGCTGCCACAGGAGAAGACAGACCAGCATGGGTTCAAGCGCGGGAAAGCACGTCCCAACAGACATTCCCAGAGAAACCGGGGCACACAAAATCTTTGCAAACAAAGAAAAGTGCCAAAGGTCCTAGAACACCTCCTGGGCCTTGTAGTACAGAGAACTGAGAGACACAGGGAACAAAAATCCCCCAAACAGGACCTCAATACAATGGCGTGTAGCTCCCGAGACCTTGACTCGTCGCCAAAAATAAAGTGACGTTCTCCGCGCCATGGAATTGTACACCAAAGGTAAGTTTAATAATAAACAGGTAAGTAGATTGCGCTGCGACAACCGACCAGCATTTCAAAGGTAAATACAGAACATTACACCCTAGAACAAAATGTCAGTGGCTAATGAGCTGGCACCTAAAAATTACATAAAAGCATTCTACAGCATAAGAGTAGAAAATACCTCATCATAATGTTGAGTGAATGAAAACCGAGCTATGGCCATCTCTTAGAAATATGTTCATGATGCTTATTTTCGGTTTTAGAGTTGCAAAATAGATAAGGGAACGGCTGTATGGGGAGAACGTGATCTGCACCAGATCTAACAGTTTAGTAAAGTACAAAAACTGAGACCACAGTCCGGACTACTTGCTCCGAGGCCCATCCTTTTCTGAGTATAGCCCATTTTATGCAGGTACGGTGTGAGCTAGGGGATTTACAAATTGTGATGGGTTCTGTGGAGTTTTCTTATCACCTATTTACCAGCAGCTTTGAGCCTTGATCCAGGTACTCACAGTCCTTCCAAAAAAGGGGACCACAGGAATGCATTCAAGAGCACACAAGATGGTCACACGGGAGGGTCGAACTGAAAACTATGCCCAATGGTTTTACATTTTCAAGCTTGCTCACTAGACCACGAAAGGGGTACGAGCGGTTCTGATACCAAGGTCTAGGGGGCTACTTCTAAATTGTTATCTCTTAATCAGTTAAGCTTCCACGTTTAAATCCTCCACCTCAAACGGATGTGGCAGTGTCCTCGACTTTAAATCGAACTGAAAACTATGCCCTCTGGTTCTACATTTTCAAGCTTGCTCGCTAGACCACGAAAGGGGTAGGAGCGGTTCCGATACCAAGGTCTAGGGGTCTACTTCTAAATTGTTATCTCTTCATCGATTAAGCTTCCACGTTTAAATCCTCCACCTCAAACGGATGTGGCAGTGTCCTCGACTTTAAAGTATGAATTACTATCAACGCCTGTCTTGATGTATCTGAGAAGCTGGAACCGAGCCATAGTTCAACATGTTTTAATTGGTTTATTTAAGAGGCCAACATCTTCAAGCCAACGAAAAACCTCCTGATGGGAGTAAAATTACAATATGTAAATCCCATTCTATAAAACTGTATTACGAAGTGTCAACCTGTATCGAGTTTTTTTTCTGACAAGATACCGTGTGGAACAACAGACTGCGCCCTCTCCTCACCTGGGTTGGCTTAGTGGTGGAAGTGCCATGGTAGAGAATGTTGTGTTCTTGTTTCCGGGTATATTTGTGTACACTGGTTACTATGGCAACTAAGGTCCCATGGAAGATGATCCATGCTTACATGGCGCCTTAGTTGCTGCCTGCGTGGATCTCAACATTCACAACTCTAGCTGGCAAAAATAAAGGCTAATGAGGATCAGCCTTGTTCAGGGATGATTCTCGTACACTAGCGGCACTTGCCAGCTTCTTTGAGGGCACAGGAGAGTACGTCAGTCCTGGTCACTTCACAGTGCAGCCTCCAGTCTGCGTTTATTATGACGGTCAGCAATGCGCGTTGCATTTCTCTCCTTTGTAGTCCTTACAGCCTCTCGCTGCTTAGTCTCACGTTGAACTGAACAGACTTCAGTTAACTACATCTCCCGGCATGACTTGCACATGGCAGCTTGCGAATACTCTGTGAACGCCATCCCTTCTGGGAGTTGTGGTTTGTTTGTGCCCAGTTTTTGCTGCATTTTGCGGAGGTTCGACTCCTTCGTACTCACTGTCCCGACGGCCTCGGCGGCGGCCCCTCCGGCCGGTGTTGGATATGGCAGACTGCCTGCGCTCGGTGACACAATAGCAAATCCAAGATGGCGGAGCCGCAGGTCGTAAGCAACGGGACTGGGGGTGAAGTGGGAGACCGACTCCAGCGTCTGTATCCAGCTGTCAATCAGCAGGAGAATCCTCTTCCCCGGGCCTGGAGTCCCAAGGACAAATACAGCTACATAGGGCTGTCACAGGGCAACTTACGAGTACACTACAAAGGTAATGGGCTGTGGGAGAAAAGGGAGGAGGTAGTGGAGAAGGAGGGGGAGAAGGGAAAGGGGCAATTAGGAGGGCCAAAGGGGAAGATAGGGTTGGTAGTAGAAATAAGCACAGATCAGATTGGGTACTCCTTGAAGAACCTTGGTGCTACCACAAAAGACAGGGAGAGTTTATTTACCCTCTTGTACCCTCCCTCCCTCTCTGACTCAGTCTTCAGCTGTGGGGAAGGCAACCAAATGCATTTTGAGGTACAGCATGAATTGGTTGCCCGCAAACCCTTAAGGACACGGCAGAGTCCTATTGCGCACATATTTTAAATTCTGTCCATTTGGAAACAAACACACTACATATTAATAATAGAATATATTACCTCACAGGTGTTAATTAACAATGTCGGTGGAGGAGGTGATTGTTGGTCAGTGGAATAATGCAATTATAGCATGTATCATACAATTTACTCTAAATATATTCTACACATGTATTCCATACAATTCCATTCCATGCACTGGTATTTGGTATGATTTGCCCACAACCAAATAGTGTTTGGTGAAGTATCAAAGTCAGAATATGCACCAGGTATGCCAGGTTTCATGTTCTGCAATGTAGCCACTACACTGCATTTCCTACCTTTGCCCCAGTATATTTTGAACAGCTGATCTTAAAAGCCACCCTTTGACCCCGAACCTTCCTGCCAATATTTTGAAAAAATGTGTTATCTCCCAGCTCTACCTGGAAGCGACTGCACTACTTGATCCATTCCAATTGGGGTTTCGCCCGCTATGTAGCACCTACACTGTCCCTATGGCTTAATTTGTCTATGTAAGGGCTGCAACCCGATCTGTAGGCGGCATTCAATACTGTCTCCCACTCCATACTTCTCAAACACATGTTGGACCTTGGCATCTGCCAGTCAGCCCCTAGAAGGTTCACATTTTTTATGTGTGTATAAGATGCTAGTCTTTCTCACCCTTTTTTGCTCTGAACCAGTTTCTCTACCACAAGGTGTTCGACAGGGCTAATCACTCTTTACTATACATATTTCTCCATGTGACTGATCTTATTCATCCTTAAGGCCTGGAAATCTTTTCATGTACAGACAATGTTCAGCTTATTGTATCATTCTTCAATAATGATTCTAACATGCAGATTATTTTCTTTGAATATATGAAAGTTATTGCATCTTGAATGTTCAATAACTGCCCCAAACTGAACAGAGGGAAAAAAACATAATTTCTCCTTTTAGGTCACCCAGCCGGTGGCCAGATGATCCTGGGCAGATCCTTGAACCCTCATGTTCTGATAAGAACATGCATAAGAAATGATCTATTACCTTGGAGGAGAGGCAGCAAGGGGGCCAATGATAAAAACATGTCCGTAGCACTAAGGAATCCCCCAGGGTGAATCCACTGTACAAATACACCTGTTATTTGTTTACTTAATCATCAAAATGTGATGCAGCTGTGCTGGGCTGTAATCTTTCAGATATATGAGGGTGCAACAAGTGCAACTGACTGTTCCCCAACTCTGATGTTCTTTCCAGTGCAGGACTGATATATTACTGATTGGCCATGTGTCTAGCCAGTGTCCGAGCTAATCGTGAATGCGATGTTGCCAAGTTGCCTCATGTCCTGTGTGAAAGCTTCTGCCATTTTATGCTTCTAAGCCATCAGTACACTTCTTGGTGATACTTGTAGGTTCGCCTTTTTAGGTCTAGTTTGTTAGCCAGTATCTTTTGAATTTAGAAACATTTGATATAGTACATATATTCATATAGCGGCCTGCAGCCAGCCCTCTTCATCCATTGGTCTGTTGTTGGCTCATTCACATTTGTAATTCTCCCACCACAGCATGGGGCAGTGGATCTGCTTACTCCAGTCATTGGTTAACTTCACTATGAGTGAATGATTCTTTCCTTTCACAAGGGGAGCATCTGCACACCAAGTAGTTCCCTTCAGTTTCAGGGGGACTACTTGGGCAATATGTGCTTTTTGAGACCTAAATGAATTTATGTAATTTTTGAACTTTGTTTTCTTTATATTTGTTAGGGCCTCACAGCTCCCACAACATTATCTTATTAAAACCATGGCAAACAAAATAAGCATTAACAAAACCAAAAGGCAGGCAATTGATGTTAGACCGTGTGGCTTTTGCCAGTGCTTGTTTGCATATGTCTGGGGTTTTACTTCATTGCATGTTAAGTTATGTTTGCTAATAAGGCCAAACTGCCTGCTCAACCCTTGACATGGGGACACCCAGACGATACATGACTAACTGCTCCCTGACGCTACCACCATTACTGCCTAAGTGCAGGCACGGTTTACTAAAATTATACACAAATACCACGTTTGAGAATTGCATTTCCTTGATTACATGCATAATGTGATTTGATTCATTTTCATTACATCAAAAACAAATGCACACTGCAGATGTCAGAATCCAGCCACTGACCATACACTCTCAAAGGTTCCCCGCCAGAATAATTACTACATATTGAGACTTCGCCAATTATTTTGATTACTGGTTGGTTCAAGTAAAGAGCTCAAAATGTCCACATCTTATATCCTTTCCCTGATTCGGAGAGAGAGCATGGACATATTTTTAAGGGCTGCAGCCTTTGCGTGGACTAAAGCACTATTAAAAAAACGTACTATAGAGCAGGGAGAGGGAGGAAATGAAAGGGGTAGCGGAAGAATGGGTGAAACGTGACAAAAAAGAGGAGTGGAGGTAGCCCTTGGGACGTAGAGTAGTCTGCATTTAGAAAAGGTACATCCAGACAGTTGAGAGTGAGCTAGGGGGAATCAAAGGTAAAGAGAGGTGGGAAGTAGTTAAAAAAGGGCCTACGTGGAAATGGTGACAAACAGATGAAGGAAGTAATGAGAGAGTGGCTTAGAAGAGGTTTATGGCTGCCTGCGATGTACAGGTACGTCATTAATTGAACTATGAATGTGGGCATTGGTTGAAAGCACAGCTGAAGCAGGGTGTACACCAGGGTATCATGCTTAAGCACTACTGCGTTACCAAGAGAATAGTGAGTGAGGTGTAAAGGTGCGAGAAAGAGGGGTCACAGGGAGAGCTAGGGATTAGGACTGCAGTCATGATTTGTTTATGGTTAAAGACTACTTTGTACAAAAACTTTAATTATGTAAACCTTAGGATTTTAAATGAGTTGAGGGAAATTTTGAGACAAGGAATGGAGCAGGGTTTATTAAAAAAAACATGAAGACAGACGAAGTATTGGCTTACCTTACTGTGTTTAAGTGGGCCACTGACTCCTTTTTCCACCTTTGGAAGGGTGAGCCAGCGACCCAATCAAATCTGTTGACTAGGGAACAAGCCTCTGGTTCTTCTTCCCATCTCTTGACTTTTTCAGTGGCTCCCGTTTCTTGTCTCGACTGGGTTACTGGCTCCCCTTTTTAGGTCTTGCCAAGGCAGCGCTTGCGCTGTCTCTTCGAGACATGCTGTATTCAGGATATGGGCATAAACCTCCGCCCATCTTTTCAATTGGCTCCTGTCCCTGTCTTTTGTAAATGGTGGCTTTTCATTGTTCAATAAGCTTAGTAGTCCCTCCTTTGTACCACCTTATCTCTTCTTGTAACCTTCCATGAGAACACCCCCTGATACATGTGTTGTTACACCCTAGGTTTTAATTACAGCCTCTGAGCACTAGTTTCTTAAAGAGCTTCAGGCAGGACACACACCTGGTCCTAAGCAAGGCTGGCAGTGGTACTTTACTTTCTAGTACATCTCACATTTATATGAGACCTTCTATAACTGTCACTTCATTAGCTCCACACAGAGTACAACCTAATCCGTAATTAATATCATTATTTTGTCACATTTCAAAGCTACTAATTGTATATATGGACATAGCTATTTGAATGCACTTGTGGTACTGTCTTGCATGCAATGCATTATGGGTAGGGTCCTCTTTTGGCCACATATGGTACTGCACCCTGCAACATGGATAGGAAAACAAAATTGGCATTTATAATGCCAATAACACCAACTCCAACAAATGCACGACCGATTGCATTTCCAATGCAATAGGTCTCGCATTTGTTCAAGTAGAAGCTGTTGGCTTTGAAAATTACAGTTTTTACTTTTGCTTTTTTATTCCAGTGGCAATAGTGTTCTGCAAATATAACTGCACTGCAAATAAAACAAGCATTTACAATGCAATAGGTGTCGCGAGAGCAAGATTTTGAGCTATTGGCATTGTAAATGGCAATGCCTTTTATAATCTTAAAAGGCATTGTCATTTACAACACCAATAGGTCAAACTTATTCAAAAGCAAGACCTATTGTATTGCGGTGCGCGGTGTCACTGAAACAGGCGCCATGCACAACAGTAAAGAAAAAAAATAATTTAACAGTGCGGTGTCCCTGAAGCAGGCGCCGCACTCACCAGTAAAGTTAAAAAAAAAAATGAAAATGAGCGCAGGGTCCCTAAAGCCGGCACTGCGCTCAGCATGCGAAGTGAAGGGAACGCCGTGTTCTTAATAAAAGTGATTTAAAGAAACAAAAAGTGTCGCCATTTTACTGTGGAATTAGGGGGAAGCCACTTTTAAAGTTAGTGTAGTCGTGCTGCAAATACAACAAAAAGCAGCCGCCATTATTCCTATTAGTTAGAAATAAACTAAATAGTGCTCACCTACTTATAACGCACACCGTGTAACAAGCCAAGTTAAAGTGCCAGTCGCCATGGGAGGTTTCAAATGAAGACAAGGCGGTACTAAAGAGGGTCTAACAAGCCTATTTACTAATCAGAAGCCAGCATTTACGAAGGACAATGACACAAACCAATAACAAATATGGGTGGAGAGTGGGCAGGGCTTCTATTCCATACTCCAATACAGCAAGTCTCTCTAGGTTCAGCCTAAAAACAAAAGTAAAACACATTATTTTCAATGCCAACAGCTCTAACTTTTGCGAGACCTATAGCATTGCAAATGCTTGTTTCTTTTGTTGCCTGGATCAAAGGCTTCTTTTTCGCGTCTTTTACCTGGTTCACTGCCTCTCCTTTATAGTCGTCTGGGTAGTTGCCTTCTCTGTTATGTAGGCATTCTCCTCCTTTCCCTGCTTTCTGGATATTTGCCACATTCATAAGGTTTTTTTTTTTAGGTGATGGGCCTCCAGGCCTAAGGCTGCTGTCTGTGCTTAAGCGGCCATGGTCGCTCTCTGCTGCCACTGCGCCATGTGTATTGGCTTAAACTTCGGACTATGGTGCGACTTCCTGACCCTATCTACTGCTGTGGATGGGGAGTATTGCCCCACCCAGCCTGCTGTCAGTAGTCCATCGGTAGTGTCACCTAGTTGCCTGTGGTTTTGATTTTTGGCTGACATTTTTTCTGCCTGTGTTTGGTGTTTCTTTCCGTAATAGCACATAAACACCTCTTTGTGGTGTGGATGTGGAAAATGGTTGTACCCATTGCCTTTCTTTGTGGTGTGCGGAAGGGTTCACCTACCTCTTTTAGTGATGTGTTTAATGATTTCACCTCAAACACAACGTTGTTGATGTGAGGAATGGTCCACATATTCCCTCTTGGTGTGGAACTGAACCATCCCCTTTCTTGTGATGTGTACAGAACTCACCCTGCTTTTTTAAGGTCTTTTGTATGAAATATTTTTTAAATCTAGGTGTGCCAAATCCCAATCCCCCTTCCTGTGGGACAAAGCAAATGGGCTGTCTCTTGGTGATAGGGTTGCCCCATCTTTCTTGGTGGGGTGTAGATGAGTCTCTTTTACACATTAATCTTTGTTTTATACTGTATTGCATATATATTAATCAAGAATGAAACTTGCCTACTGGTCTCTTGCCTGAGACGTTCTCATGGTAGTAGTAGATGTACATGACTAGAAGAGGTGCAAAAGGATCAAAACAAGATAAAACCCCAAGAAGGTTTCAAATTCTTTGTCATAGTTGTGATCACATGCTTTAAATGCATCATGTAGGACTGTGGCGTAGGAAGGGGGGTGCGATAGGTGTGCGCCGCCCCGGGTGTCATCACTGAGGGGGGTGACAAAATGGCAAAAATGTATTTTTAAACACATATTTTTGCCAAGCCAGGGGTGACAAGAAATTTTTCGCACCGGGTACCACCTGACCTTGCTACGCCACTGCTGTAGGACTAAAGTACGTAGTGTGGTTGTTTAAATTATGTGATTAGAACCAACACATTACGTGGAATCATCTGTGCCATTATTATATGGCCATGATGGAATTTTGGAATACATAGTTCCTGATAAACATTTATGTAAATGATTTTGAAAATGTAGCATTTCCTTCTGAAAGAAAACTGTATATGTGCAGCAGATGCTATTGAAAGTGTTTCCAATTGATTGTTCGTGCATAGAAGCATTAGAACACCATTTTATCAGTACCTTTCTATTTATGTCAATAAGTAGAATGGTTTGTGTAAAACATGTTCAATATTTAACTCTCCAGAACACAAGCCTACATCTACACAGTTCTTGAAATATGTGTGCTTTTAAAGTCTGTTCGTGTTATATATTTTTCAGTAACTGTCTCTTGGTCCTCAGTGTTGGTTTTTCTTTTCACGTTAGGACACTTCTTAACGAATCACCTATTTCTGCCAGGAAACTCCGATGTCAGTCGGGTATCTCATTCCTAGCCAATTGGCTTCCGGTCCAGCATATATGCACTGTTACGGATCTCTGTTTGGCTTGCAGAGCTAGTCAAAATGAAGGCCCTGTTTACCTCAGAAAGAAGGTTTGTTTGTACAAACCTGAATGTGCCCTGCGCTCTTCTTGCGATAGATTCTTGTAGGTCCCTACGGTCCGAAATGGCTGTATACTGGTGGGCAGTTCTTTTCTTATGTTATTGCAAATATGTTGAATTTACACTCGTTGTTTTTTAGTCGTAATTCTGCATACCTGTATTTCAGGAAAACCCCGAAAACCTGGCTATTTAAACATAATTAATTCATTCCTTGCTCACTATTTTCTTTCAGCACCAGAATGCCCTTTGTTGGGGTAGTAGTTTGAGCTCAGATTTTTTTTTAAAATATATTTTTATTTCGTTTATGAGAATGACATATCGCCGTGCCATACAGGATATCAAAAGATCAATTAAAACAAGACCAACAATCTGAAACATGAAACCTCCCCTCCACTCCCTAACCCCCCCCCCCACCCCCCCACCCCCCCCCCCGACGCTCGGTGGCCCATACATTCTCATTTTCAAAAGTAGGCTGAAGATCGTTCCCAGCATAGTAACATTTACTGTACAACTCATATGCTTATTAAAACAATCCCAGGTTTTATCCCCCATTTTCCTCCAGCGCGTCCGAAGAGTAGTTTTGCAACCGTTTGCTCCATACTTTTCAAAACTTTCGTGGGCATCCCCTGCCAATAGAGGTGTTTTTTTCCGGCCACCAAATACATATCCATGCCCCATTTCCACTCCAGCATAGTTGGGCAATCTTGTGCTACCCAATGTTTAGCAACGTCCCTTTTGGCCACTACGAGGCCAAGGCTGCAGAAAAAGGGCTGGGTCGCTGTAAGTCAGTGTCATTGGGAATCCCCAAAAGGATGAATTTAGGATCAAGCGGAATCGGTATTGAAAGTATCGCTTTGAGCTCTTCAGCTATTTCCATCCAATAGCCCTGTCTCATGGGGCAATCCCAGAGTGTATGATCGAAGGACCCACCAACCTTATGATATTTCGAACAATTTGTAGCTTGTGCTCTTCCCATGGTATGTAACCTTTTCCTGTTGAATACACTCTGTGGAGTATTTTGAATTGTACTAAGCGGAGTCTTGCCTTGATTGCCACCTCCCGCAGGTGCATCAAAGCTGCTTCCCAGTCTATGTCCTCCATATCTCCTACATCTTCACACCATTTCCCCTGATGTTTGAACGGAGTGTGCGGCATACTGTTATTGATAGTTTCCCCATTAAATTCTGGGAGGTTGTCACCAGGGAGTCGCTCCGCTCTCCATGCATGTTTCACTTGTGCATATTTTAGAGATTGGTTAGTATTCAGCCTGTAGTTGCGTTGGAGCGAGGAGAACGGCATAATGTCACCCCCTTCCATTAGGTCTCCCACTTTAGATATCCCAGGTCTCAAATCCCTTCAACTTCTGCATTTCTGGGAGCTACTACCCTTCTCACAGGGGGTTTCCTGTGTGGGCCTGCGGTGCCGATCTATGGTTGTCATGGCCTTAATCCAAGCAGCAGGCGCAACATGGGTGGCTGGGAGAAGTTTGTGACCCTACACCTCCAATGTAAACAATAACATGATCCCCCCCCTTTGCGCCCGCTCAAGTTGAAAGATGGCCTGGTCCCCTGGCGAGAAGGTCCAGTCATTGACATTAATAAGTTGAGCTGCCCAATAGTATGCCTCCAGGTCAGGCAGAGCAAGGCCACCGTTGTATTGTTTGCGTTGCAGGGTTTTTAGGGCTATCCTAGGGTGTTGTCCATCCCATTGCAGGAACCTTATCTCTCCTTCGATTCTAGCAAGTATTCCTGGGGGGATCCGGTAGTATGTGTTCTGCAATCCATATAGTCATTTTGGTAGGGAAATCATTTTAAACATAGCTTCCCTCCCCATTATCGTGAGGAGCAGTTTACACCCCCATCTCCATTTCCTCAAAGCCAGACCCAATCACCCACCCAAGGTTTCAGTCAAAACAGAGCAACCTGCCTATTGCCATAAATATACCGAAGTATTTGAATATGACCCTTGTTGACTAGTGTCAGGCGACAGGGGAGGGAAGACACCTCCACCCCCTCCCGAGCTAGGTAAAATACTGATTTGTCCCAGTTGATACGGTAACCAGAGTGATTTTAATTTTTCTCAAACAGGAAGGTCACGGGTAGGGTCAAGGATGGCTCCGTGATGGGGGGCGCAAGCAAGCCCGAAGCAAGATGGACGCACTGTAGTGAGGCTCTGCCGGCTGGGCTAACAATCCTTTAATAATCTGCGGACCCGTCGTCCATCGGACCCTAACAACAACCGCATTCAGTAGTGGAACTGAAAAGGAATCATCCAGTGTGCGGTAGTGCCGTGCTGTGACTTTGCTGTGCCAGAGTCGTGGCTTTGAAGTTTTATTTGTAACCTCGCCGACGCACAAGATGGCGCGGCCGAGCTGAACTACAACTCTGCGAGGAGTGGGACGGACCGCGCTGGACCGCCCCGGAGACGCTACCACAGTAACGGACCTTCAGAGCTGACAGGCAAGTGAGCAATCGATTGCTAAACATAATTGTACAGCGATGGTGCAGAGAAGCGCCGCTGCCGAAGATAACGTGGGGTGCAGCCGCAGAGGGTTGTGGTGGCGTACCAGAATCAGCCTACGCCTGGGAGCCTCATCAACATGTTCCAACTGCAAGCGCCACTGCTTTGAGGCTGCTCATGCCCTGAAACCGCGCATAGGGAGGTGAAGTGCCTGGACAGCACGTACTCACTAGGGGTGGAGTGACGAGTGCGGGTGCCTCTGTCCTCCGTTTAATGCAGGTAACGCGGTGCCTCTAGCGTGGTGAGTTACACAGCCGCGAGAGTGCAAGCCGCATGTTGCTGGCAGTGTTGGTGTCACCTGAATCGGGCGCACTTGCAAAGTGGTGGTTGGCTGCATTTTAGTGCCTGCTGGGTGCCTGGAAGGTGAGCCACGTGCGCAGCTGATCTGGACGCTTGCGGTGCTAGACTATCGGCAGTAGGTGCACTTGTCAATGCTGAAACTATTGTTGATTGGAGGGCGTTCTGGCACGTTTTCCCTCTTTAGCTCCTTTTGTGAATGAGTAGCTCCTCTGGTGGTGCGCACGTGAGGTACTCTCTCTCTCTCTACATATTTTTTCACCTCGTCATTATTGAGGGTCTTTGTAGAGTGTATTTGTTTGTGGACTGACTGCACATTCTCCTTTTCTCCCTTTTCTCACTTTTCTATCTATTTTAATTGTTAAACTTGTAGCATTCTGGATGGGCTGTCTCCAGACATTATAAATGAGTATTGGAGGTCTGTGATAACGTACACTTCCTCCTACCCAGTCCAGAGTAACAAGGAAGTTTTTTGCTACAGTGTGCCAGTACTTTTTTGTTGAAGCACTTGTCAATGCGCCTGTTAAACAACATTGGAGCTATTCCAGATTCAGGTGTTTTGTTCGTCTTGTGGCACCCAAAAGTGGAACTGGCGTGAGCCAAAAGAAACGCAGACTGTGACCCATATCAAAGATGTGGCAGGGCGAAAAATAGCACCAGTTTGTGAGGCGGATCAGGAGCTGAGCCCTCCTAGCAGGGAGAATAAATGTGGAACATTGCATTACGAGCGCAAAAAAAAGCTGCTGCGCACAGAACTTGTTACAGAAAACAATGGGTCCTAGACTATGTTATTACATTTTTTAAACAATTTTGATACATTTTTCCTTCAATAAATGTTTGAATCATACAATTAAGAAAAGAGAGAAGAGAACATATCCAAAATACATTCCATATTGATGAAACAGTACCAATGTTGCCATTATGCCAAACAATGCATTGATTTATTAGTAGTCAATCATCGGTAATTCAATTAGAAATGTACAAATCTTCAAAAAGGAGGGGGCGGGGGTTACTACCAAGGGGTGAAGCAGAAAATGAAAAGATTGATGCTCATGTCAGGGAAGAGAATCAAGAAGAACTGAAAAGATATTTAAACAAGGTATAGGATCATATCCTTATGTTCAACAGGCTTGCCCCTATTATCATTAAAGTCTTAATAGTATTTTTTTCAGAATCCGAACACAGCGAAACTTCATCTGTGACTGGGGTGGAGGAAGGAGGTACAAAGAGTACAGGCCCAATGGGGGGTGTTGTCGACGTTTCGACCTAGGCGCTCAAGGGTAGATAGTCTCCTCAGCTAAGTGTCTTCCTCAGGGCAGGGATAAGGGGACCTAAGTCCAAAAGCAGAACCCCCAGCAGATAGGTGGGCAATCGGTGTACCACCACAGGTGATCCGTCAGTGTTGTGCCGTGATCATAAATGTCTATGTACAATTTGAAAACTGGCCGTAATTGAATCGTTCCAGTGAGGGAATGAATCCCTTAGTGCCGCTGTGATAAAGCGGCGAGCGACTTTCTTAGTGAGGTTAGGTTGAGCAGCC
The DNA here is from genome assembly GCF_964204655.1 of Triturus cristatus. NCBI lineage: Eukaryota > Metazoa > Chordata > Amphibia > Caudata > Salamandridae > Triturus > Triturus cristatus. Next base: position 207,392,580 of record NC_140595.1, on the reverse strand, counting down.
TCTTGTTTAGAGCGGAGCTCATCCGCATCAATCAATGTCACTCAATGTCTGTCTGTAAAGAGCTGACAGACATTGAGTGACATGTATCCGACGGTGCTATCGGATCGCACATGCTAGGGACTCTACAGTGAGGGCAAACAGGAGAGGCGACAATGGGCACCCTTGACGAGTACCTTTACCGATCGTGAACTCTAATGATGTCACTCCATTCACCCGTACCACCGCTACTGGGGCCTGGTATAACAGCTAAACCCATTTCCTAAACTGGGGGCCAAATCCAAACCTCACCAGAGTGTTCTCAGGAAAGGCCAGTCAAAATCTTTTTCCGCGTCAAGTGCAAGAAAGACTTGTGGATCTGGGCTGTCTTTAATTTCATTTAGCCAATTGTGTGTGCGTCTAAGATTGTATTGTGTTGACCTGCCAGGCATGAAGTCTGATTGATCTCTGTGTATCAGGGCGTGATGACTTTGAGGAGCCTAGTCACTAGTATAGAATCTTAACCTCTGTGTTAAGGAGCGATATCGGACAATAAGAAGCACAGTTCTCCTGCGGCCTACCCTCTTTATGGATGACTACTATAACTGCCCTCCTGAGGTCCGGCGGAGGAAGCCCTGTTGGACAGCCTCTACGAAGCCCTGTTGAATAGCCTTTATGGAGCCCTGTCGGACAGCCTGTACGAGAGCTCTATAATTGTTATTTATTCATGTAAAAATTCATTGTATATTAAATAATCATTCTCACTCACTGAAAGACACTTTCTGATTAAATGCGTCAGACCTTAATAGAGATTCAGAATGATTGGAACTCTTATAAATTTCGAATTTCCCCCTTGTAACTACTGCTCCATCGAGAACTATGATGGAAAAATGATTTATTGTTATTGGTGAAACAAACCGTTTTCATGTTGAAGAAATGAATCCCGGTTTTTACTCCTTTTAAAAATATGGGCAAAATCCTCTAATCTTTAGTGTACGAGTACTGCATTCAACAGGTGAAAGGAGACCAGTTTTCTTTCGCCAAGTATCAGGAAGTATATTAAATTGCATAGAAGAGCCTTTAGTCAAGATAGATTTTTTCAACTAGAAATCTGCAGGTGATAAAGAAGATGGCAGTTTCTATTGAAATGTCTAAATCTACAATTAAGCAGAAAACGGCCTCTAATGAATCATTTCATGTCTACTTCAAGTTGTTTTTCCAGTGACTCGCCATAGATCTCTTATCTTGACGGAGATTTGTATTTTTTATTTTTATTTATAAATCTTTATATTTTGGAAAAATTACATTGACATTATCCGGACTGTACAATTTTATTTGCACCGTTTCAAGCAGACAGAGTAAGACATTACAGTTTTCGAGTAGGGATAACTCTCAATAGGAAATTACAACAGTTCATTTCCAATCTGTATTTGGTATTAATGACCCCTGATACCAAGCATACATTCATTACCCTACATTTTATACATCCCTGTTTCTATACTCTATCTCCTCAGGGACTTCAGCCTCCACCATCACCAGATCTGATGAATCCTTACGGTATATATGCACTCCTATGTGTCATCTGCCCGATTTATTGCCTGCTGCGTATGAGAAGCATGAATCGTTACTCTATATCCGACCTCTCATCAATATATTCCAGTTAGATGTAGTCTCAAGGGCTTCCATACAACCCTAGGACGTGAAGTGGGTGGCCTGAGTGATGTACATGTGTCTAGTGTGTCATTGCATTAAGCCACGTCTGACAGCCATTGTTTCATCCTCCATTTAGGACCTTTGCCCAGTGCCACCCTCCTTTTTTATTTTTTCCAGCAAAAGAGCTAGTGCTGTTAAGAAAAAAGTGAACCTAGCCAAGAAGTGTCATCCGGAGAGAAGAGATCATCTGTTCTTCTATCATCTTGAATAGGATCTCAAATACACCCCACCAATATACAAACATATCTGGACAGGCCCCAGCCAAATGCAAAAAGTCAGCAATCAAATGACTTAATTGCCTTCAGCGTATGTTATTAACCTGCCCATATCTATGGAGAAGTGTCGAAGTTTAATATACCTGGTTGAGGAATTTAAAATGTAACAACTGATGGCGACTGTTCAAGGATACCTTTCCTATTTGGGGCACAGCAAAATCATTTCTTATCTATAAACAAAATAGTGTGATCCTTCCCTAGGTGGTACGGGCAGCAGTAGCCACTAACTTCTGGACAGGCCCCAGCCAAAAGCAAAAAGTCAGCAATCAAATAACTTAATTGCCTTCAGCTTATGTTATTAACCTGCCCATATCTATGGAGAAGTGTCGAAGTTTAATATACCTGGTTGAGGAATTTAAAATGTAACAACTGATGGCGACTGTTCAAGGATACCTTTCCTATTTGGGGCACAGCAAAATTTAGATTTTTCACAGCCTGATGGGCAGAAAATCTGGATTTTATTAAAGACACGGAGGCTAATATTATGCAAATTCTCCTTTATTGCCACAGCTCAGCAGTAACAATGAAGAGAACATAGAACTTGTGAACATTCTGCAAAGAGCATATAGACCGTGAGCACACAGCCATCATCCTTCTTTGTTCGAAGCTGCGAATCCAGGAATAAGAACAGTGAATTCCAATCTTCTAAATATCGATGAAGGAGTCATTGCAATAATCCAAAAACGAAAGGATTCTATTCTGAAAGAGAGAGGTGAATAGATTAAAGTAACATAAGTCTCCATAGGGAGGGTAGACATAGCGGAGGGATAATATTAGCCTCCCTGTCTTTAATAAAATCCAGATTTTCTGCCCATCAGGCTGTGAAAAATCTAAATTTTATGGCATGACACGGAGGCCAACATTATGCAAGTTCAAAGTGAATTGAGCACATTGTCAATCACATTATTGATAGGTCTAAAATAGCATTTTTTAAACATATTTTCATTCGACCAGTCAGCGGCTCTAAGGATATCTTGTAAACCACCACCAAGCATAAAGGCCTTGGAAGCAGAGGCCCCCCTAAGGGAATGTGCGCCAAATATAGAAGTATCAACACCACACTCACGCATCACCTCTTTCACCCATCTTGCGAGGGTAGGAGATGAAACTGGTTTATGAGGAAGTCTATAGGAGATCAGAAGTTGTGTGTCAGTACCTCTTATACCAAAAGTTCTTTTTTCATATTCTTTAAGACATTTAACAACACATAGACAATCATTCTCAGGAAAGAAAGGATAGAAAATGGACGAAGACATAGTTTTGGTCCTCTTTTTAAGATAGAAGCAAACTCCCTCGGGTTGATAAGATCTGCAGGAGATGTCTAATGCTTTAACATCGGATGTTCTTCTAAAAGAGACCAAACAAAGTAGGACAGTAAGTTTGTAGGAAATAAGTTTGAGAGAAAGCGAGGAGTTACTCCCCCCAAGAGGAAATAAGCTGTAAAATAATCCTCACGTCCCATAGTGCTGTGTATTTTGGAGTTGGGGGATTGAGAACCCGCATACTTCTCATAATCTTCTTAGTCAAAAGAGATTGTCCGACAGAAACACCATCAACTAGAGAGTGGCCAGCCGCAATGGCTGACCTATAAACATTTACGGTTCTATAACTAAGACCGGAGGCAAATCTTTCCGAAAGGAAATTAAGAACGTGAACTAGATCAGCTGAAACGGGATCGAAATGTCGTTGAAGACACCAGCGAACCCATTTGTTCCATGCCAATCGATATGCTTTCCTTGTTCCAGGTGCCCAGGATTCAGATATGAGTCTAAAAGCATTGAGCGAAAGGCCAGGGATTTCCCATTGTCGCCTGAAATCTTCCATGCCGTCAGGACTAGGATTCCTTGTTCTAGGAGAGGATGAAGCTCGCCCTGTGGGCCTAGGAGGAGATGATTGTAAGACGGAATCAGGATTGGGAAGTCTATGGCCATCTCCAGGATGACCGGGAACCATGCTTGCGACCTCCAAAGGGGAGTTATTACTACCATGCTCTGAAGATATCTGCGAGCATGTGAGAGAAGGCGTGGGAGCATTGCAAAGGGCGGGAAGGCATATGGTTTTAAGCCCTGCCAGTTCTGGAGGAAGGCATCCACTCCCGATGCTAGAGGGTCCGGCTTCTAGCTGAAAAACTTCGTCATCTGAGTATTCAGTCTGTCTGCGAAGAGGTCCACTTGGAAGGGGCCCCATTGCTGTTGGATGGTAAGGAAAATCCTTCTGTCCAACTTCCAATTGCTCGGATCCCTGAAATTTCTCGAGAACCAGTCTGCTACATGGTTGTTCAAGCCTGGGATGTGTTCTGCCATAACCGACAGACCTTTTTCCAGACAATAGTCCCAGAAAACCTTCGCTATTTCGCTCAGACCTTTCGAACGAGGTCCCCCCATCTTGTTGACATATCTTACCGCAGAGACATTGTCCATGCGGAGCATTATGGAACACTTTACTGAATTTTTTGACAAACTCTAAACCGCAAAGGAACTGGCTAGAAGTTCCAGGCAGTTGATATGAAGTTTCTTTTCCTCTAGAGTCCAGCGTCCCCCTGTGGAAAGGTTGTCGCAAGTTGCACCCCAGCCCTCTAAACTCGCATCCGACTCTATAATCAGGTCTGGTATGTCCCCGAAAATGGGTTTGCCATTCCACGCTTCTGCATTCCTCAACCACCAAATAAGCTCTTTCCTTGATTCTTCGTCTAAGTAAGTGATCTGAGAGTAGGAAAGACTCGACTTCAAGGCTTTCGCCTTCAGTCTCTGTAGGGCTCTGTAATGGAGAGGACCCGGAAATATAGCCTGAATGGTCGAGGAGAGGAGACCCAGAATTCTCGCTAGAAGTCTCAAAGGGAAGAGTTCCAGGGCAAGGATCGATCTGAGTTCCTTTTTGAGTTTTTTTAATTTTTCCCTTGGTAACTTTAATTCCCCCGAGATTGTGTTTACCATGAATCCCAAAAATTGGGTTTCTTGTAGGGGAGTAGTACATGATTTTTTGGTGTTTATAATGAAGCCTAGATGTTCAATAAGGGGAATGGTAAGGTTTGTATGTTGATGGATTTGAGCCTTGGACTGGGCCATAATAAGAATGTCGTCCAAGTAGATCATCAGTCTTACTCCCCTTTCCCTTAGCCAGGCTACAACCGGACGTAAGACCTTGGTGAAGCACCAAGGGGCTGATGACAGGCCGAAAGGAAGACTTGAGAATTCCCATAGCTTTTTCTCCCAGGTGAACTGGAGAAATTTCATGTGAGGTGGCCAAATCGGAATTGTGAGGTAGGCGTCTTTTAAATCTAGACGTGTTAGTCAATCCCCTTTTCTCAAAACATCTCTGAGAAGATGGATTCCCTCCATCTTGAAATGGTGATAGGTAACCCAACTGTTTAAATTTTTTTAATTTATCACGGTCTCTGGGTTTTGTCTTTCTTTTCGACCAGAAAGATATTGCTGATGAAACCTATTTCTGAACTCTCTCTTATAGCCCCTTTGTTTAGAAGATCCTTGACTTCTTGGGACACTAGTTTTTTCTGGTCCTCCGAGAGGGTTATTTCGTGAGGAATTTTCGTTTGGAAGGGGAAGTCTGTAAAGTCTATTTTGTAGCCCTGAACTGTTTGTAGGACCCAGGGGTCTTGTGTTATTAGTGTCCAGTTGCCAGAGAAAAGGGCTAGTCTCCCTCCCACTTTTACAGGGGTATCTGAAGGGTCTATCGATAGACCTACCTGTTGAGAAGGCTCTGCTCCTCCTCTCACCACGAAAGGGTCTTGTTCTGAAGCGTTGTCTTTGAGGATAGAAGGAGTGACCTCCGTAGAAATGTGATTGCTGGAACCTGTTTCCTCGTCCCTGAAAGGGTCTTGAGATGGATTGTCCACGGCCGGGGAATAGACCCCGCATTCTCCCGGCCCGGCCCAAAATTTTATCCTGGAAAACTTTTTTAATTTCTCGTTGGGATTTTTGGATTGAGCTAAAAGCTCCCACGTACTTGGCCATATCACGAATAAAGTCCTCTCCAAAGAGGAGGCCTTGGAAGCTTGGTCCTGCCTCTTGGTTGGCCAGCTCAATGAGTTTCGGGTCAATTTTAAGAAGTATACCCTTTCTTCTTTCTATAGAAATGGCGGTGTTTGCATTGCCTAGAAGGCAGATGCATCTTTGAACCCATTCGCGAAGTTCCTTCGCGTCAACAGGGATGCCGCCAACATATGCGTTTTCCGCTATGTCGAAGATCTTGGTTAGGGGACCAACTAGGTCCAGAAGGCGGTCTTGGCATGATCTAAGGCTTTTATCTATGCCTTTTCTTGGGTCTTTTGCGCTCTTAGCAATGAATGCGACGACTTTAGGATCGAGTTCAGGTGTGAATGCGATTTTTTTTTTTCTGGGAGAGATGGTCGAGGACATTCCGATCTTAATCTTGACCTCACTTCCTTCGGGATTTCTCTTCTTAACCAGAAGCTAATATAGTCCGCCATGTGCTGTGAGGGTAACCATTCGGGAGATAGGGGATGTTTAATTAGTAAAGGGTCGAACATGAATTCTCCAAAGGGGTCAGTAATACCCATTTTTGAGCCTGAGGCCTTGTTTGCCTCTTCTGTGTTGACCTTAGAACTCTTTTCTTGGACCTCGATGTCCGAATCGAAGGAAGAGGAGCATGAGAGGTCTATTTCCGCCTCGTATTGATCGTCGCTGTCAACATCGATAGGGGTTTGTAGGCCTGTTTTTTGCCCTTCTGGGATGCCCTGGGCATCGTTCTGGTCTCCGCCTTGTAAGCGAGATCGATCCGTATTTAATGAGACCTTTATTCTTTTTGATTTTGGGTCTAATTGTTGTATTCCGGATCTTTTCTTTGGGACCTTCTCTGTCCCGTCTTTGGGGTTTAGGATATGTGCCCCGCTAGTGGAGGGCCACCCTTGGGTAAGAATATCAAATTTTTTATTAATTGTCTCGTTAAATTTTTTATTTATTCTTTCGCTGAATGAGTCCATGGCCCTATCCATGGCCTTAGAAACCATTAGGTCAAGTTTTGTTTCCAGCGATGCGTCAGAGGAAGACATTGTAGTAGAAAGGGCTTGAAGAATGTTAAATAAGAGTTCCTACCGTAGTTCTCCTCTTTCCCCCCTTTTTTTTTTTTTTTTTTTTTTTTTTTAATCTGTCAGAGTAAGACACGTGTAAAAAGGTATAAGGATCCATCTTTAGAATTCTTGTTTAAAAGATAGACGATCTAAGGATATGTAAAAAGGCGTCTTGGCAGTTGCACTCTATCGATGAGATGCGAGGGAGCAACTGACTAATGTTGGTAAGGTAACCGTGACAACCACGCGTGTTTTTTTAAGTGCGTGGTTGTTCCAAAGGTCCATTCCTCTAAACTAATTGTGCACGCGTTGCCTTCGGCGAGGCAGAGAGGAGTGCGCTAATGGCGAATTAAAACGAGATGGGAAGGCAATACAAGAGCCGGAGTGGGAAGGGAAGACCGAGCGGTCTTCGTGTGACATGGCAGGGATCGCGCTATGAGGTAGGGAATACGCGGGGGGAAAGCTCCGGTCAAGGCGTTGCTAGGGAGCGGGTCGCGCTCCGGTCAAGGCGTTGCTAGGCAGCGGGTCGCGCTCGGGTTGTCGTTTGAAACTTGCAAGGGGAAGCGAGAGAAAGCGTTAAAAGATAAAACATGGGAAAAGGGTAAAATACCATACAATCGTTGTTAAAATGATAACAATTACACCACAGCAGTATTAAAACAGCGATATTGACAAAGGTAGAAAGATCGAGAAAAAAGGTCCATAATGGAGGTTCAGAGGAATAAAAAGAAAGGCATGATAGGGTCAATAGGACCCAGTCATGTACAAAGAATGTCACAAACAAATAAACATAGCGCTAATAGTAAATAAATACTTATGGAAGTAAGAGCGAATAAAATGAGATACTTATCTCTGTGAGCAGCAGCAACAAAGAAGGATGATGGCTGTGTGCTCACGGTCTATATGCTCTTTGCAGAATGTTCACAAGTTCTATGTTCTCTTCATTGTTACTGCTGAGCTGTGGCAATAAAGGAGAATTTGCATAATGTTGGCCTCCGTGTCATGCCATAAAATCATTTCTTCTCATCTATAAACAAAATAGTGTGATCCTTCCCTAGGTGGTACGGGCAGCAGTAGCCACTAACTTCCCTGTTGTAGGTAACTAAATATATAGAATATATAGCTCATCTTGGGTTCTACAGGATAGTTGGTTGGGGCAGAGACACCATAGAGCATGGGTCTTCAAACTGGGGGGCTGGGCCCCCTAGGGGGGGCATTAGTAATCCCAGGGAAGCGCCAGGCTCTGCCCAAAAGCAGCATTATGCTGACAATAGTGCTTTGTTTTCAGTGAAAAAAAAAATGGGCAGCAGTAAGTCGCTCTGTAATGGGCCATCACTAACATCGTTTGTCATTTATATCCAGGCTGGGTGAAAGGTGTCAAAAGGGAAGGGACTCCAAATATTCTTCAAATCACCACCCCCATTTCTAATAATTGCACTATGGGAACTTTTACACGTTAGTAGAGCCTGCCTGACAAGAATAGTATGTTTGGCTCTCATTTATTTGATTGCAATTTTAAATTGCTAACAGAACTAAACTGCACTGTTTAAATAAGCTTAGGGATGTTTAAACATTAGCAGTTTAATAAGATAATTATGAAATGTTTTGAGGGGAGGCCCAATTTATTTATTTATTTTTCACGGGTTGGGGGTGTGTGGCATTGAAGAATTTTAGAAGACCACGCCGTAGAGGATGCGGACTCTGGTGACCATCATAACAAGACTCCAGCATATGTTCCAGTCTAAAATATAAGAAGACATCCAGGTTGGTCATCTCTTCCAACTCTCTATATTCAGCCAGTGTCAGGAAAGACCTGTTAGTATACCCTAATGAACATCCCCGTCCTACCAAAGCTTGGAAAGTCCCAGGTTTGCAAACTAGCACTGACTGGAACCCATGTAATGGGTTAATCCTTTGGTTATTGGGAGTAGTCTTGTGCTCTCAGGAGAACAATTCCACAAATGTACTTAATTTTTACCAAACCTATACATGCTTTATTTCGACAACTCGTGTCATAAAAGCAAATAAACAAAACAGACATATAATATAGTTAGAAAACATAAACAGTTCATACGATACATGCCATGAAACCATAAGTTCATCCTTCTGCAGGGACAAGGCTTGACAGCGTGCAGACAATTGAGTGGTTCTCAAAGCACAGTCCATCATCCTGTTTCCACACGAGATAGTCTATGCCAGTTTTAAAACCAACTAGAGCTTAGAATTTAGTCCGACATGCATGCTGTAAAAGTATCCACCAATCCTAATGGGAGTAAAAACACTTAATCTTGGAAGTGCATTTGTACAATAAACGGTAAACGATTGGGGTATTACAGGAGTTAAGATGCCTTACAAGTACATAATTTGTGTGAGCAAAAAAAATAAAAAATATCCAGAGATTACATTACAGGATATTTATACAATGGGACCTCTGAATTTATAACCAGTGTGTTAGGTCAGCTTGTCTACTATGTGCAATAAAGTGCAACGCCTCTACTGGTAATCATGTTTTCATGGGCAAAAGTGCTTAGTGCCCAGGGCCAATTAGGTGCAAGAAGCCGACCAACTAAGTTCTATACCTCTTTCTCAAGTGCCTTTCTCCTGGTGCCCCACATGTGGCCAAGGAACTTGACAACCACACAAACAAAAAAATGTCTAGTATTAGATTTAGGGATACTGATCCTGGTAGTTCCGTCTGCCCATTTGCTGGCAGATGGGTTTTATCCATTTTGATCTTGGGCGCGCATAATCTGGACATGCGAACCGCACGTGGGCTACAGACTCCACAGGTGCCTTGCATCCTGGGCAGTTACTTAGGCTAGGGTCATTGGTGTGCCACTTGGCAGATACCTTATTCACAGGGAGAGTGCCAAACCTGAAGGAAGAGTTTCCTGTCCTGCGGTACCTGGATTAGGTCAAGGTAAGGTCCCAGGGATCTGACCTGTTTGTGCAGTAGGAATTCTGTGGTAAGTTTCGCCTGGTCAGGCGCCTTACTGTGTTTTTTTGCAGCAGGGGTGAATCAGATTTTTCCCAAGCTTCCCGAAACCTTAATCGGACACAATCTTTCTTATGTTTTTTTTATCCACCCCACGTTATTGCAGGTATCCAAACAGATAACCTCTGTCAGGGCTTTAGCATAGGGCAGTAGCTCCAGGGTCCTCCGAATTCTGGCCCAGAACAAAGAGCGGAGCTTAACAATGTCGCTAATAGGGTGTCGTCCCATATCTAACATTAGAGGGCAAAGTGGGATACTTTGAGGCAGCATCTCTAGATTCCTTGGAATTTTTTGCTCTGATCTAGATGTCTCGGTTGTATTGTCAAAGCCTCACAGCTCTGTCCCATACAAGGCAGAGCTAACAGCTTTTAGGTCATACACCTGCAGAGCGGCAGCAACATTTCTACTGTGAGAGGAACGAAGTTCTTTCCCTAGTGCCCCTGTGACACGTTTGTGGCTCAATACCATCTTTGTTAAGTTGTGTTTTCAGGTCACTTTCTCTGCCAGTCTGACTCCTAAGTAATCAAAAGTGCTAACTCTTTCCAGGGAAGTCCCTCCTAAGGTTGGTTTGCCTTTGTATGACTTATGAGGATTAAAGGCCATACATTTGGTTTTTTGGTGTTTATTACCAGGCCCCGAGTATCTCAGAAGAGTTTAAATCTATTTAGTAGTGACTGTAACCCCGCAGGTTTTTTTTCACACCAACAAGGTGTCACCTGCAAATAGGAGGGTTGCTACCCTTACCCCACCTAGAGATGGAGCATCAGTGGGCTCTTGTGATAAGAAACTTAACACTCCATTCTTATACAGGTAAAAGCGTCGGGCGCCAAGACACAGCCTTGGCGATCTCCCCTGCGTACCAGGATGCGTTCTGTGAGTTGCCCCTGCGTACCCCATCTTATCAGAGCAAAATTGTCTTTGTGCAGTCGGGCAACCAGGTTAAGAATTGGTGGCGGAATTCCCATGTCTTTAAGCACATCCCATAGCTTCTGCCTGGGAACTATGTCGAAGGCAGTCTTTAAATCAATAAAAGCTACATATAGACTGCCCTGGCCAATCACTAGGACCTTCAAGTAAAGAAGCAGGAGTCGGAATACCTGGTCGACGGTCCCTGTCTTTTCCCTGAAACCTGCTTAATATTGCGATAGAATGGCGTTTTCGTCCACCCATGTCTGGATCTTTGATAGAAGAGATCTTCAAAAAAATGTTATGAAACACATCAGTCAGGCTAATAGACCTGTAGTTGCAGGTATGTCCTCTATCTTCTTTTTTATATATAGGGACCCCCCCCCCCCCCGCCTTCCATGTCCCTGGGACTGGAGCACCATGGCTATGGAATTTAAAAGAAGTAAAATGTAGCCAGCCCAGTTAGAGGTATCTGATAAATAGAGATCCCCGGGAATGCCATCTGGCCCTGGAGCTCTGGACTGTACTATTTGTCCAATAGAACCCTCAATCTCATTCGGGGAGAAAAAAGTGTCACACAGGGACTGGACAGGGTTAATGACATCCTCCATGGGGGGCAGGTCAACAGCGTCTGAGTAGAGCTTTTTAAAGAGACCGTGCCAAGCTTGAGCTGTGATATGATTGGGGGCAGGTATTGGGCCCCGGTTTCGTCACCTCAGATAAATAAAGACCGGAATGTTTTAAAATCTTTATCAGCACAGGTTACCTTAAGTTGCTGCCAATGAGATTCATCCCACACCTTAATTGCATGGTGCCAGGCTATCTTATAACTCCTTCTGGAGGCTCTAATGAAGCTGCTATCTTTGGATTTAATGGCCGAGGCTAAATGAATGCGCTTGGTTCTAAAATCCTTTGTGTACCAAGAAGCTGAGCCCCCTTTTGGATTCCTGGCCCTTGGTTTGCTCCCGGGTACAATGAAGTTGGAGCTTATTCAAAGAGGAGAGAGTGGATAATATCTACTTCGGCCATTCCTCCTAGGCTATTGACCAAGGACCGTAGCTCTAGTGTACCTGTTGCCAAATCTTACTGCATGCCCTTAAGCTTGTCTTCGTACAAGATTACCTTCTGCCATTTCAATCTATGGCTATTGTTAGATGGGAAAATTTCCTTAGAAGTACTCCAGGGTGAAGGTTTGTTGACATGAAAACCCCACATTGGCTTCATGCTTAAACAGAGTGGGTTGTGAGTGCTATCAGTTGTGTCGCCCACAATCATGAACGATTACACTTCTCCAGAGCCTCAGGTCTAGTAAAATGTAGTTGATACAAGATAGGCTATTTGACCTGTTCAAAGTGCTTGCACCAAGACTGTCTGATTTTGTTCTCCCGTTCGCGGCCCTTAGCCCATGCTCTAGACTTGGGGCATTTACTTGGAGCACCACTTGCGGCCATTTCTTAACTGGGGGAGATCTAAGGGAGGAACAGCCCACTTCAGATCTTCTTCGCTTGTCTCCGCTATATCTGCTTTGTCTAAAGGTTCAAATGTGGTGTTGAAATCGCCTGCTATTATTAATCTTGATTGTGTAGGGCTTATGTCCAGTAGCTCCTCCGGTTGCGGTAATGTGGTGGAAGGTCTGCCCCCTCACCCCTGGTTCCTTTCACATATATATATTGTATAGCTCAGTAGGATTATCCAAGGAGCCCTAAATGCTTATCCCCAGGATATCTAGGCTGCCGTAAAAAGGGGGTGATTTGAAAGCCCAGAGCAATCTTGATCCATATTATCAGTCCCCCGGCCGCTTGTCCTATCCCCTTGGTGGTTGCTGGGGAACAGTATAAAGGAGCCAAGCTCGAAGTCTCCTAAAGAATGCATATATCAAAATCTTCCATGAAATTGTTACAGTGAGGAATAGACCTTTTGCTACTTGCTACTTAGCCCTGCCATATTCCAGGATACTATATTAAACTGACAATTAGGTTCTAGACTGGGACGCAGTGCAAAGCTCAGACTATCAAGGCAGCTGTAGGTAAGAGCCTGGGACATTATTTTGAAACCCGGGTTCTTGCGAAAGCTTGCCCCCCCTGTTTTTATTCACTATTCCACACCCTCCGATTACTTGGTCCCTACATTCCTTCCTTTTATGGTTTGGAAAACTGTGTACCATCTAGGCTGGAGCTAGGAGAATGTTTTGTGGAGTTGGGCGGGGAGTGATGCCTGTCCCGCAGATGGTACTTCCCCTGGAGTCAATCGATGGCCCTCAGGGTTGAACTGCAACTTGCCCCGTCAATGATTGGGGTGGGGGGGGGGATTTGTTTTTAGGTGAGCTGTGGGGATGTGACGTTTGAATTGAATGTGGGAGGAATCGGGGACGGCAGCTTCCTGATTCTAGGGCTAGTAGGTTTTCGACTAACTCATCCCCTTTTAAGGTTAATTCTATGCAGTCAGTAGGCTGGTCAGGGACTGTGCAACTTCTTGTACTTACAACATCATCGCTAATCATAGAGCGGCATCCTCCAATATGGTGGATCCAGGGGACCGCTTTGTCAGTGAGTCTTCCCCCTCAAACCTGTTCGTTACTCCAAGTTTGGGGACATTTACCATATCAATTTTCCGGTCAGGCAACAGTTAGGGAGGAACAGGTGGTGGTAACTGCATCCATCCTTGTCGGTGCTGCCCCCCAATATGTGGTATTACTAGTTAGGCCAAGGTGAGTACGGTGGCCACTCCCTGCTATTGTGTTTTGGGGGAGGGGATCGACTTTGGGGACATTTGTTTTGGGTGCCCCACAGGTACAAAAGTTGGCAGTGAGCTGGGAATGGGAGTGCCTATGTGGGTGGGCGGGCCCTTCTTTACATACAGGAAGGGGCTGGGATAGGAGAGACAAGGGTGGGTTGGTTGGTTGCTCTCAAAACAGACTTGATGGAGGAAAGAGGTTGTGGGCTGCTCACCAGTAGCTGCGTCAGTAGCCCTGTGAGTCCCTCTACCATGGATCTCATTGCCCCCACTTCTGCCTTAGGTTCGCTAATAATCTGATAGGTGTTATGGGCACAACAGTGGAAATTTGATGCTGATTTGTGCATCGCCTCTAGCGACAGTTGGATGTTGCCATCCTTCGGGTCTTCTGTTAAGTCTAAAAGAGGAGTAAATCTATTTCTAAACTGGATCGGGCAGACTCAAGGAGTGAATGTCAGTAGGAGGTGGATGGACTCTTGCGGTGTGTGTTGCAACTCCCTGTTCACTAAGGGTATAGTTCTTACTATTCGTTCTTCTAAACATGTCTGGGATAACCGGCATGCTGTTAGAACAATATTACTAGGGGGAGTCTGGCTGGCCAAAATGCTTGGGGAGATCGTTGGTTGGGTGTCTAAAATGCCTTCACTTTCTCCTAACAGGCAATCAATCCGATCTAGGACACAGTTTCTACCTGCAGGTTTAGCCAATTTCTTGGCTTTTTTTCCCCTTCCCTGCTGTCCTCCTCCCATGCCCTCCACCGCTTTGTTTTCTCCATCGTTTAAATGACTCAGTCCAGGGGGGAGCGAGGTTTTTGGGGGCGTGCTACTGGTCTCCGATATTGGTCTCCGCTACAAGGCTGCCCCACAACTCTCATCTCGTTGGAGGGCCATGTCCCACCCCAACAAGGCAACGTTTGAGTGCACCAGGGTTGTAAGACCTCCAATGATCACGAGTAATGAGTGGGCACAGGAGATGATCCGCTTTGGGCTGAATAACTTCTAGTGCTTGTGGGTAGAAAAGTATTAGAAGCAATAAGCCCAAACCAGCAGTGATATGCTTGCCAGCCCTCATGTTGCAAAATTTAGCAAGTCGCTTAAAGCCAATTTGAGGTGTAGCTTTGGTGTGGCAAATCGGAGGGTTTATAGACACCCCATTCTCCCGAGCACCAGCAAAGCAAATATGAGATCACAGTACCTTGCGAGACGGCAACTGGACCCCGGGGCTGCTGGAAAATAAGACATTGTCATTTACAATAGGTCAAACTTAGTCAAAAGCGAGACCTATTGTATTGCATAGCGTGGTGTCTGTTAAGCGGCCACCACGCTCACCATTAAACTTAAAAAACCAAAAAAATTTGGATGAGTTTGACAAACCTTCCATGCTATATCTATTATATTATAGTAACAGAAAAGAAGCACATGTTTCTTGAAAACAGACATAGCCTTTGATTGCTGATCCCTATCTTATCAGGGCTGTCTCCGTCCTGGAGCACCCATAAAAAAGCTTACCAGTAGCGTCAACACTTAGCAATAAACTCTACTTCAGAGTAACAAAAGACTGGCTTTCACAGAGCAGTGACATTTGCATTTTCTAAAGCATTGTGTTCTAGCAACTGAAATGTGTGCTAAAGAAAAACACTTACGTTGGATTAAAGCCAGAAAACTGCATTAAATGACAGCAAATGAAATATGCAAGGAGCTGTTACTGCACATATAATCAGCATAACAATATTATTAATAAAGTGCCCTCCCTCCTCCTGTGTCTGCAGAGACAGCGCATTTTGGACACAATGTGTCTTTAATGCATTGCTAAACTGTCTCTGCGGACATAGGAGTGTGGGCACGTCATAAATAAGCTTACTACTAACAGGAAAGATTATACTGGTTTACTTTAAGAAAAAATGAAAAAGCTTTGTAAAAATGCATTTCATGTCGGTACATGGAATATATTTTTAAAAAAGCTTTTTCATTTGTACTTAAAAAGCAAAACGGCAATCCTTCCTGTTAGTTTGTTTAGAAAAGAAATCCTGTGAGGTGAACATGTTAAGAAAGCACACTGAATGTTGCTTTAACAAGATTACTAATAAAGTGCCCACCCTCCTATTTCCGCAGAGAGAGCACGTTTTGGACACAATGTGTCTTTAATACATTGCTAAACTGCCTCTGCCACACTGCACTTTTGTGGAAGTTGTTTTTGACTTCTGAATGGCTGCAAAACTCTGGTTTTGAGAAAGAAAAGGGGACTGTGGGGAAAACTACATTTTATGTGTGTTTGCCAAAAAAGTGTTTTTTCCTACTTTCATCTTTATCTGCCCTCATGCATTACTAAACCCTCCGTTTTCAACTTGCATTTCTGCAGGGCAATTTAAACAAGCAACAGGAGGGAGGGATGTTGGTGTTAATTAATGCTGGGTGGGGGTGTAAATGTAAAACTAGTTGGAGACGGAATCGATTAAAGAGGCATGGGGGAGGAGGAGTGAGCCGAGGAGAGGTAGCTTTTGTCAGTAGTAAATTGTAAACAAGCAGTTGCAGATTGCAGGAAAACATGTCGTGTATGCGATAGGAGAAAGCAGTTTAAGAAAATAGTGCCAACAGACTTTAAATATAACATACTGCGTAACACTACAGTAAGAGGGCCAGTCCTCAAGGAGGTTACAGAAAGAGACCAAGAGGTACTAACAAGGAACTACTAAGTCTTTTGACACATCAAATGCCAATGTTTACAAAGAACATGGTGAGAAGCCAATTGTAAAGATGGGCGGAACATGGGCTGAGCTTAATGCACATATACTGAAAACTGCATGTCTCGAAGAGACGGCGCAAGCGCTGCTCTAAGCGAGACGTAAAAATTAGCAGCAATAATGGACATTTTCTGCCTGGTGCTCCTAGCCACATAACAAAGTATTGAAAGTGCACCCATTCACTTACTGGTGCTCCGCTGATTACCATACTGCAGATTAGTCCACCCTACAAAATCCTTTCCCAGGCATCTTAGCATTGTAGTTAATATGTGGTTCTTTTGTAGCGATTCAAATGCTTTTTCGGCATTATAAAAACCTCAGCCACAGAAAGCTCAGTATCAGTCTGGTGGCGTAGTCCAAAAATTGCAGGTTGTGTCCCGTTTATCAACTTGAAATGATCCTGGCCATGTGGCCACACCAGTATCCTCTATCAACCCACACTCTGCAGCCCTTCTATTGGTCCCTGACATCCACACCACCAGGAGCAAACAGTCCACAGGTCTGTCAGTGTACATGGAAATGCTAAGTCTCGGGTTTAGGATGGATTTGACATAAACAGTTCAGCACAGTAAGGAGTGCCCCTTCTAGGCGGACATCTTGTGCAGCATCTAGCTATACCCCTCAGGCAGAGCTTCTTTTAGTTGCATTTCGTCTTTCACCAATTAGCTCTGACACTCTCCTACATTTCCAGATTCTTGTGGATGTTATTGAAATTTGAGGTTTGTTTTATATACAAGGTCAATTGTAACAGCCTTTAAACCAATAGTCTTCAAACTTTTTAATCCCGCGCCCCCACCCCAGTGGAAAAAGAAAACTAAAGGGCCCCCTCTCAAAATCTTTCACTATTGTTCCTTTAGACTGGAAATGTTTAAATATGTATATGCAGATTTAAACATTGCAGTTTTGTTATTGTTTTAAAAATACAATCAAATACATGATTGTCACACATAGTATTCTGGTCAGGCAGGCCTTACTAACGTGCAAAATATCCATAATGTGATTATTAGAACTGGGGCTGGACACCTTCTCCCAGCCCAGTTCTAAATGACACCAGATGTTTGTAATGGCCCATTACAGAGCGGGTGACTGCCGCTCGCTCATTTTTTCCAGCTTAAAGTAAAGCACTGTTATAAGCATAATGCTTCTTTTGGCCAGAGCATGAGGAACCCCCCCCCGGGATCACTTGAGGCCCGCCCAGTTTGAAGACCTCTGCTTTAAACTGATCATTCTCATATAACCGCTCTCTGCCGAATTTAGTAACAACCATGGTTAACTGATTACTTTACAGTCCTCCTCTAGTCCCTTTGTTGTTAGCTACTAGATCTTACCGATCATTTAAACAACATATTTCCAAAATATGTTAGTCAAACAGTTTGGTGCTTCTTTGTTTTCCCCCAGTTAAACACCAAATCTTCCCAAGTGTCTGATGTGGAGCAAGTGACTAGGCAACTTAACTTGATTTCCCGCAACTTCTTTTATCGTTTCTTAAATTGACTTAAGTGAGCAAATCCAGTATCGCGCTACTTGTTGGTAGATTCTCAAACCCACATAGCTCAGTAATGAAGGTATGGAAGGCTTCTTTTCTAAATGTCATCTGAACTGTTAACTGACTTTCTGGGTGACTAATATTGCTTTATTTTTGATTTGCCCTCACTGTTTTACCAGCAAAGCCATTGCATGTTTGTATGCCTCTTTCCTGACCATACGAAATCATCAGAAGCTTTAGTTTACATGATTTTCCAGACCCCCTTCTCTTTGCATGTATCCCCCAACTTTGGGATAAGCCTGATAAGTAGGGTGTCTGATTGCTGCTTGATTAATGATAGGGGGTGCCACCCAGTGTTGTGCGTGGCAGTTTCGAAATCTCTCCTCTTCTGGCAACTCAGCCTATTTTTTTGCTCTTTTAAAAATATTTGATACCCTCCCAATCATCCAGATCCCTGAACCTCATGTCGTTTTCACTAGAAGTTGTTTGTCTGAAAATAAGGTAACTAGTAGGAACTTTTTAGGTCTCGCCTAGGCAGCGCGCATGCGCTGCTCTAGGAGGGCCTTTAGCCATCGGTCTTAACTTTCCAAGCACTGCACTCGTGCTTGAGGCGGCATCCACCTTGCGGGAGCGAGTAGTGGCGTGCCACAAGCATGAGTGCAGTGCTTGAAAAGTGAAGACTGCTCTCCTAAGCGTGTACACGCCTCTCTCCTCGCCCACACGTCCCGGCCACTCATTCGCTCCGCCCTCTCAGTCTCCTTTTTTTGCTTGCGCTTCTTGCTAAAATCAGTCTTTGCTATCCATCTGGTGTGCACCAAATCTGCCTGCTCCCTTGGGCTCAGTGCTGCCTCGGCGGTGTTTCGTGCCGCCCAGATACAGTTACAGTGTCACTGTACCCTGCACTGGCACCCCAGTCAGCGTTTTCAAACCAAGTTGGAGAGTTTCCCAGACTTGTCTCGCCTCGGTGCGCAGCAAGCTTTGCTAACAATACGTGGTAAGCAGCAGCCAGTCAGATGCAGCCTTGGGAATAAATGCACTCTTGTCCCGCCCTCCTTGAATGAAGATTGGCAAAGATTCAAAATGGATCTCTTGAATTTCCTATGGAACTTTGCCAAGATTTTGCTCACATTTTAGCAGTTTCATTAATGTTAAGGTTGACAAATCATGAGTTGTATTGAATTACACCGTTTAGCGAATGCGTAAATCACACCGGTGCAGCCCCTGGCTCTTTGTGCGGCACCTGCCTGGTTTGTTGCAACCATGTCTTACAAGGCTGAGTAGGAGAGCTATTTATAGTGTGACCTGCGAGGCTGAAAAATCCTTTTGGCCCAGTCATTTCCTCCACTTACTACCAAGGAACATCAGCTCCAGTTTCTTCTTTCCCATCCCCTACACCGCTTTGGGTACTTAAAGCACAAAACTTAGGGTATTTCTACAAGAGAAGTACCCAAGTTCTTAGTTGCACCTTTTAGGGGTTCTTGCTCCCACTGGACAGATGTCGGTTGTTTCTCAGGAAAACAAGTTTTTGAAAGATGTGTGTAGCATTTGCAAAACCTAGAAGTCTGGTGTTTTTATGAGAATGTCTGATTGCAACAGCTCCTGTCTTCTGGTAGAGAACAGGGACAACTCCCCTTATTCTTTGCTTTAGAAATGTGAGTACCTTGAAACTCAAATGCACAGTATCGGCTGCAATGCCCTTAAATGCTTGCATTATTTCCATTGGCCCTGTTGTGCACTTGGGAGAAGGACTTGCTAGGATGCAAAATTCAGCAGCGGTCATCTAAATGTAACTGCTTATTGATGAGTAGAACAACATATGATCTCCATTGCATGAATCCGAGTGATTCCCTGGAATTCACTTAATGGGGATACCAAGAATTTGACACTCCATTAAATGTTTATTTATAGCCTTTCCACTTAATCTTTTAAACAAAGTATTAAAAGATGCACTAATCTGAAAGAAACATGCGTGTTGCTAGGTAAAGAAACTCTGTTTACATACTGCATGTATTTGACCTGAAGGTGATATGGAGAAGCAAAAGCGTGGGGGAAACAGTGCTAATGCTCTTCTCTTTGCAGTATGCTGGAAAAAAGACCTATTTTATGACATGTTGAAATTCCTAATAGATATGATGTGCATATTGCTAACTGCCATGCCTGTGAGGAAATGCACCAACACTAAAATGTGTGACATGGTTCCCTACACTGTATACATTGCTTAATTTGGAAAAGAATAAGTGCTGGGGCTCATATTTAGGTCGAGCCTTGGCCGCGCATATGCTGTTCTGCGGGGTTGTATTCAGGTATGGCCTTGATGCTCCGCCCACTCTCTGCCCATATGTTTCATTGGCTTTTGTCATTGTCCTTTGTTAACTGTGGCTTTTCATTGGTCAATAGACTTAATAGTCCCTTCTTAGTACCGTCTTGTCTCATTTTGCAACCTCCCATGAGGACCCCCCCCTGTTACATGTGTTGTTTGTCAGTAGCCTGTAATTACAGCCTCTGAGCACTATTTGTTAAATGGCTTTGACCTGCCTGCTGTTGCAGGCGAGTATGTCTTGCTTGCAAACCTTTTTTGTTTCTTAGCACGGCACGCCACGCTGTTAGTGACAGCTGTGCCTTTGGTTTATTTGCGGCACTGAACGTGGCCGCATGTTTATTTTTTCTATTTCTATACATTTTTTTTTACAAGCTCCCCATGCCGCGCTTTCACGTTAATGGCGGCCACGTACCTTTTAGACGGGCCACGTCTGAAGAAAGGTGTGCGGGCGCAATTAAAGTGAAACCGCGGTATGGGGCGCTTTGACAAAAAAAAAAATTTGTTTGCCAACTTGACAAACAGATGCTTTTTTTTCTGTAAAAGCGCCCCATACCGCGCTTTCACTTTAATGGCAGCCACGCCCCCTTTCTTTAGACGAGCCACGTCTATAGAAATGAGTGCAGCCACCATTAAAGTAAAAGCGCGGCATGGGGCGCTTTTAAAAAACAAAAAAAGCATTTGCAATGCAATAGGTCTCCACTTCGAGAGATTAAGCTACTGGCATTGTAAATGACAATGCCTTTAATTTATCTGTTCTAAAAACAACACATAAGAAAAAGGCATTGTCATTTACAATGCCAATAGCTCAAACTCTCGTAAATGCGAGACCTATTGCATTGCAAATGCTTGTCAACTTTGGACTTGAATATCTAAAATGATATCTATCACTTACGGCTCATGAATCTAGCTAAAAAATTGTATATTGCGTACCCCCTGGATTCAAAGTTCTCCAGCATCAACCAGCTAAAGACGAGTCATTAAACCCTTAACTTCTGTCTTTCTGTCTATCCAAAGTTAATGGCTTCTTCACAGTTTGAAAGATCCCCTTTAGTGAAGTTTGGAGGGTAAAATTGGAGTAACAGACCCAGCTAGAAATTAAAATCGAAGGGTGTTTCCTAGCAGCTTAAAGGGAAATGCGAGGAGGATATCGCAGTAAGCAATTTAAAGAAAAATAAGATGGACAAATCTCTTATAAAGATTCAAAATGTGATTTGAAGAAGAAAAAAACATGGTCTGTTTTCGCCTCCATTTTCAGAGAGGTTGGATGGAGTTGCTCGTCTGGTTACAAATGCATCCTGCTTTGATCTGGGAAAGAGCAGTTCATTCATGATTGCTAGATAACAGCAGGCATTTTCAATAGTACAATTAACCATACATCATTTGAATCAATTTGTTGCAGAAATGGATATGATCCTTCAGTTTATGGGAGTGTTTTCCAAATATATTGCATACCTCTAATTCCTTATTATGGGAGGGGAATTTCAGTTAAACATTTTCACCATGATTTGACCGAACGTTGTTATGCTTGCTTTTCTAATTTTAAAGAAGCCTTTCTGTGCACCTTCCCTCAATCCGCTCTCATCTTGGATAGAGGATCTCACTCCTGTTGTAGCATGTATCCTATCCAAGACTAGATCCAAAGAAATTTGAAAAAAGTATCCCGGCTCTTTACAGGTCTCGCCTAGGCAACGCATGTGCGATCTCTTTGAGACATGCTGTTCCTAGAATATGGGCTTTAAGCACCGCCTATCTTTTCAATTGGTTCTTTTTACTGTCGTTTTGTAAATGCCGGCTTTTGATTGGTGAATAGTCTTAGTAGTTTTCCTTTTGGACGTTTGTATCCTCCCATGAGGACTGCCCCTGTTACATGTGCTGTTACTCTTCAAGTAATTTAGGAAACTTGGAAAGCACTGTTTTTTTTGTTGTTTTTTTTTTGTTGGCCTGCATTTTTTGTTGACCTGCCTCTGCTCTAGTTGAGTTCTGTTTACTAAGTACACGCGCAGGGGTGTGGAATTTAATAAAATATCTACTTGTCCATGGGGCAGGTTACTTCATCAATCTACTTGTCCTGTAACAAAATCCACTTGTCCCTTTTGTGCCATGTAATGCAGTGACAAATTATGGCAGCAATACCCTTATATAAGAGCTTTGAAATAGCCTCTCTGAATATGCCAGGGCTGCTTGCATAGCAGGGTATGAATACTAGCAAATCCCTTATGTTGCCACGTTTCCGCAGATCTACCTGCTGGCGCTGAAGTTAAGCAACAGTTTCAGGGCTGGAATGCCCTTTTGAGTCTGTGCAAACCTACTAACTTGCATGTTTTAAGGGTTTTCGCCAACTCTTCTCTAATCTTTTCCCATACTGAGAGAGGTTGGATATTTGACAATGGCAGACATAAAACTTCTTCCTGGTGTGGGAGAAAAGTGGTTGGAGGGGAAATAAACTTGCAAACGCTCGGATTTTCGCATGAGCAAATCTACACATGCATACTTGCTCATGCTAAAATGCAGTTACCAAATATTTTCTAGGAGTACTATTTCTTGGCCTACTTCTGTAAAGTCTTGTGAATTCGGGAAAGTCGCATATCTGCACTTAATGCAAGGACATAAGTGCACTTTTGAGACAAAATACACTTGGAAACTTGTTGCCCTTGACCCCAAACAGTATGTCCCGGGCGTTGGGCTATGGGAATTCCACATCCCAGACACGCGTCCTGAAACACCCGCAGCTGCTGCTTCATTTGCTGTGATGTTTGCCCGTCTTTGTTTTTTTTTTTTTAAAGTTTCGCCATCGCTTGATCTCCCGGTGCTGACCCTCCTCACATCACACTGCTTTTTTTTTTTTTTTTTTTTTGCACCAGTCCTATGTGTTTCAGCGTTGCCGCTACTTAGTCTTCCTGTGCCGTCCCCCCTCACCTCTCCTCACCCTTTCCACAACACTGCCTTTAAATTTTTTTTAAACATTTTTTTTGCAATGTTATATAGCACGCACTTGACCCAAAGGTATCAGAGTGCTTTACATGGCCACTAGTTACATTAAAGGCAAACACATCAATTTTTTAGGCAGGGCTGACGCCGAGACACGAACCTGGTTTCCCAGCTTCAAGGTTGTACGCTCTGGCTGTTAGGCCACATCCGACTGCTGCTCCTGGCTCTCCTGTTCCTCACTTTCCTCCTCCTCACATGGTCTTTCCCCCTGTCTGACCACATTTCATTTACACCGTCCATCATTTACTGCACATGGGGAAGGGTGAGGCAACGGGTGACAGCGGCAGCGTGGTTTGTTTGCTCTCTAGGGCAGCTCAACCCTTATTTATAGAAACAGCATAGAGTTGCAAGTGAGTCACAAGCGCAGGCTAGAGAGGACGCTCAAGACTCTGGGAACATACACAACAATAACAGACTAGAGTTGTGGCCATTTTCGAACGGGGGATCTAGTTAATTACAAGACGAGCATCAGTTCCGCAGTAACTTTGCAATAGGATGCGTCAAATCCAGTGCACTTTCCAATATTACCATATTCAGGATACCCACCAGCACACAAATTGCTCAAGAATCTGGCACAGTTTATCTTTTCATACAGTATCATGCCTGACGTGGAACAGCTTTTATTTTTATTAGGAGGCAGCTGATTAATGATGGTCTTGGTTTTTCTGAATCACAATGCATGCCTTGTGAATTAAAACGCAAGCGAGGTTTTCAATATACCATGTTTGAGAAGTTGTATCCTAAGTTCTTGTTAAAAAAAAAAAATAATAATTTCTTAATTAAAACCTAGAGTATAGTTCATTACAACACTCCTGCGGTTTTGGGTACTTCTCAAACTTTAATGACACAGTCCCATACCATGAATCATGTACCCATAAATTCAGAGCTTTCAGCTGATGTATAAATGCTGACTACTCCCAAACAACTCTTCACTCTCTCCTCTCCCTCTATGCACCAACTCCCTCTCATTCATCCATTCTGCTCTAGTGTCTTCCCCACAAACTCCCAACCGCCGTCTGTTTCTCACTTCCTCTCCTATTCCTTTTCCCTTACCCCATTCTTCTCTAACCATCCATTTCTCCCTGTCTCTCACGCACACTTTTCTCTAAACCCTCTTTCGATTTCCCTCTCACACACATATCCTGCTCTGGTACCACGCTCTCTCCTGGCATGCTATATCCTTAACCCTTTACAGCAACTCATTCCCTATTTTTTTTATTCCTTTTGCCACTTCTATCATTTATTTTTCACCTCCCCTCTCTTGGAACCTATTTCCCGATTTCAGGTTCTCGAGTGCTTCAAGGTGCAAACCTGCACTGGTTAATTTGCCTGCGTTTATAGTTTGACTGCCAGATTAGGAGCTTTTTCTGTGAAAAAAAAAATATTTTCTCACCAAATTCAGTGGTCTGGTTAGCAGATATTGTATGTAAAAGGTTAGTCCTCGTTTCCTTAATAAGTCCAGAGTTTGACTAATTCTCTATTGCCTTTCCCTGCATGTGTCAGATCCGGTTTATTCGTTATGTAATACATCAGTTGTAAAGGTCTTGCTTGTTTTATGTATTGTTTCACGTCCATAAAATTCTCTTTGCTTACAGGGACAGCACTTTAAATAAATATCTTATTGGCAGATAGTCTCCAGTTCTAAAAAGAAAATAATGGAAAACAAAGTGTGTAGGTATATATACCCATTCACACTGCGAAGGGTCTGACACCTTCGTAGTTTGAATGGGGTATTGGACTTTATATTTGACCAGTTTGCAGGCACTGGTACCGGCACGCCCGCCTGCCCGCAACTGTGTAAATGATATATATACATACACACACTACCCAAAAGACCATCCATAACCTACAGCAGAAGTCGTTCCATGAGGGATGACTTGGTCAAAACTAGTCCTGAAGTCATTGAGACAACTAATTGGCTACAAACCCATACTGTTTTTTTCAAATGCGAAACATGTAAGGCATGCCAACAGGAAGAAAACAGAACAACTTACACTACTCCCTTCAGTGAGAGAAAACATAAAATCACAAAACTACTTAACATGCAAGACAGAATTTGCAGTATGTCTTATCATTCCCGTGCAACCTACTTTATGTAAGAAGCACTAAGCTTCAAGTTTATAAAAGGATATTACAGCACTTGTGGGCAATTAACATCCAAGATAACACATGCCCGGTGGCTCGCCACTTTAAAACCAAAAGCAAAGACCTCAGGTATTTTGTTATAGATTCAGTTCCAGCAAGTAGGAGGGGTGGCAACAGAGAACATAGGCTACGTCAGTTGGAGACCAGATACATTTTGGAACTTAATACAAAACATCCATCAGGTTTAAATATAATGGAGGATCTTTTTACATGTCTTTAGATATTTAACCATGTCGACATATTTATACTGTGATTTTTAGAAACAACTATGGAAAATATTTATTAGTGTAATAATGATTGTGGATTTTACATGTGTATTTATTGGCTATTTATTGACGTTTTAGTGTTTTCTTTATATATATTTATTGCATATATTAATATTTAAGCAGATTTTATCTATTTTGGATTGCATTACTTTGCTTATATGATATTTATTACATGTGTATTTATTTATTTTTATATATGTTGACTAGAGAATGTCGGTAGGACCAATGTTGACACTTCATTTTTTTCATTTTCCACATATTAATCATATCCAGAAATATTATACTGATCCACAATGTTTAACATCAGAGGATGCAACATGGTATTTCAACCGAAATGTTTGAGTAACCACTTGGTTACAACTATTAACATATAACAGGTACACAGTGGTGACCACCATTAT
This sequence comes from Triturus cristatus, assembly GCF_964204655.1. NCBI lineage: Eukaryota > Metazoa > Chordata > Amphibia > Caudata > Salamandridae > Triturus > Triturus cristatus. The sequence continues at coordinate 207,366,589 of NC_140595.1, read as the reverse complement.
CTCATTGCTCAGAGCAGGTTAACTGGGGCTCCAGTACCTTATTTATATATAACCACTATGTACCAGTGGCATTATCTATGTGTGTTTACACAATAATTTCGGCAAATTAACATGTTACTGGCTATTTTTGGTCCAGTGGTTTATTTTATTTTACTCACAGCACTTTAGCACATTTTGCACAAACACAATATTTGCACAAAAAATCTTTTTAGCGTAACTGTACCTATAATAACATGAATTTGACCTTTTTTAACCCGTTTATTGTTATGGCAACATGTTTCTTCAAAATCGGTTTTAATTGTTTCATGGTTTTGCGATCAATATTGTCATTGTTAAATAAGAGAGACTCGTGGTGATTCATTATATAGTCTTTCTTCAATGCTGATCATGTTCAAGTACTATAGGCCAATCGTTACGCTTGCACTTTTCACTTTAAAAACCCAATGGAAAAGGCCTGACTGTCTCATGTGATCAAGGCCCGTGAAGGGGCTGAAACGCGTCATGGTAACATTTTGCATCTACAGTAAATAAATTTGCACTAATCCTGTGGTCCGTATCCATTTTGGCGTGAAGACAAGGCAAATAAATGGAGTTTTCTGGATATATATAGATATATTTATTTTTATTTATTTATTAGAGAACAGGCATCTCTGTTAATAAAATATAGAGATGTCTGTTTGTCTATATAACTGCACAATTAAATGTCATCATTTTATTTCCTTTCAGGACATACACTAAAAAAATACTGGTGTCAATTGTAGCCCGCTGTGTAATTTATTTATTCTTGTAATTAATTTTGATAGAGGCCTCATTCACAAGTATTTTGTCTATTTCCATTAATGTGCATTGTTTATGTCGCTGACGGTCCACGAGTCACTTGAACTCAACAAAGGCTACAGAGGTAGCTGAAACATGTTGTTCTTGTTAGCAATAAAGAACTGGTTTGCTTGGACAATGATTTGCCGCAACTTTCTAAGATTTTGCTGGAAGTTTTGTATGTGATATTGGATGGAGAAGCAGTCAATCGCTGGCACCCACATAGCTAGGCGGGAAGCAGGCTGCTTGCTACCACTCGCTGTTGATATAGATATATAAATGTCTGCAATCTCACTACGGACTACTTTTTCTTTCCTACTTTGTGCCACTTTGTAATTTCCAGTTGAATGGCGGTGTTGCTTTTAACTATCCTGTGCTTATGATTTGTTGCTTCTTTGTTGCTACTGTTTGTCCCTCCCCAGAAGCAGTTCTCGTTCACCATGCTTGTTATTGGTTGCCACGTTGTCGCCTTCCACTATTGATGTAATGGAAAAACTTTACTATTATTATTCTTTTTTTTATCATCTCTCCATTGGAGCAGTTGTATTTGTTTTTGGTATACTTTTTCAGAGCATGTTTTCACTGTACACTCTAATCTCCCCATCTCCCCTCCAACCTCAGCCCTTCCCTCCTGCCTTCATTGTATCCCTCTATGGCGAACCAGGTGGTTCCTCCCACACTCTGATGCACCGCAACTGCAAGCAGCATTGATAAAAGCTTAGAAAGCAACAAAAATATTGATTTCTATACTTTCTAGATGTCTGCAATATTGTGTAATGCTACGAACATTGCTTCATCATGCTGTGGCAATGTATATTAGATCACATAGTGCGGCGGCCATCTTTAATGTGTAGAAACATCTTTTCATTACTTTTAAGCTTTTAACATAACTGCTCAGGCACTGAAAAAAATCCATTGCGTCGCTCGCTTACTATTGGTACGTCAGACCAACTGGTATTGCTAATGCTTGTTCTAAGAATGGTGTCAACAAATGTTTGTTCTGCTAAGATCACACTCTTCCCAACTTTAGAAACCGTTGCAAAAAAGTTTTTTTTGTTTTGCCACAGTGTTTGCAGTTTTCTAAGAGATATTGATATATATGTTCTACTTTTGTGGTTTTTTATTTCCTTGGACTTTGTAGTGGACACAGGTGTGAAACCCACGAGTGAACCCAGAAAAATACACACTTCTGAAACGTAGACACAAACCTAAATTTAGCAAGGGGTCATTTGTGTACAGTGCTTCTGGTTTTCTAAAAAAGAAAGTGATTGTTGAAATCAAAAGCTAATGGAAAGTAGGTGACAGTGTTTTAATCTGTATTTTTTTCCCTGATGGGCAATCTACAAAAGTAATATCTGTTATGCACGTAAGACTCTTCTGGTTGCTGGAATAACTTGGGGTTTGTAGGTTGTCCATAACCATGCAGTACTAAGATCCATCAACTGTGCTGCAACTTAGTGATTTTTCATTTTATACCGTCCATGCAGCAATTCCTATTGTGAAATCTAATAATTGAACAATGGATATGAAGAAAATCTTTCCATCTTTGAAATGTGCCCATGATAATGAGTTTGCTTTTAACTCGAAGGGCATTTTGCTATATATGTTCTTGTTTACCACAGAGGCTTACGTTTGGAAGCCAAAAATTGAGAGAAATTGAGTTGATAATAACAAAGGTATAATAACTATTCTGAGTTGGCGAACTTCTCCCGATACCAGTGATACTCCAGTTGTCAGCATGGGCCTATCACCTGCGCCAGTAAAGGCCCCAATTTCAACAAGGTAATATCAAGGTTTTTCTTTCAAATTCAATTGTTTTGGCGATGTGGGTACCTGTGAAATTTGGGCCTGGGCTGAGCTGTGACCCAGGAAAATCTAGCGGCCCTAGACACTTAGGGCATTCCAGGGTGGTGTGGGATGTGTGGATCAGACTACGTTTTCTTACCCAGAATTTCTTGCAAGTATCAAGCTTTGGCTACAATAACAGATTTTCCTTGACATTTGTGTGAGATAAGGTTCTGGAACACAATTCCTTTCATCCAGTGTTCCCATACTTCTCTCGATAAATAGTACCGCACTTGTGTGTCAGGGCCTATCACCTGCTACAGGAACAGGGCCGAACTGGGAACAAAATCCGTCGGTGGCAAAGGCTTGGCTGGCCCAGTCCCCCCGGGGGGTTGGGGGTGCCGCAGAGCTGTTTGTCAGGGCCGATTTTGTTACAGGGGCTGATATTGCAGCCATGCTGCAAAAACGTTCCTGTAACAAAAAAGGCCCCCGGGGGACCAAAACCAGCCCCCACCCTGGTGTCCCACCAGGGAAAATGCCCGGTGCCCCCTATGGCCAGTCTAGCCCTGTATAGGAATGGGTGAAAACTGTGGCCACATGCATTCGGTGTACTATCAGTTGTGTCTTTGCATGGTCACTGGTTTATTCCATTCTTTTCTCAGGTAATCTGGGCATCCCCACAAGTGAGGTACAGTTTTCATTGGTAGAAGAATGGAAATGCAGGTTGGTAAGACTTTTTCCTCTCCATGTATGTTTGAGTTATTCTTTTGCATAAATGTAGGGGATTTTAATTTTTACACCCATGCTTTGACATTTGAAGTGAAACCTTGGTAAGAAAGCATGCATGGATTTATGGAGGGCACCCCAATCCAGACTCTCCTGTGTGTTTGCTTTTTAGAAATGTCTGGAATTTGGTAGGTTTTTCTGGGTGCTAGCTTATTTCGGTCATACCTTATGTGAAGCCACAAATGACTTTTTTGAATAGGTGTCAAACATTTCATCTCTCATAAAGAAAGTACACATACTTTAGATGACAATTGTAGCTGTGTGAAGGATGAATGGTAGAACATTCCTCATTGACAGGTGATATGAGACTTGTGTCGCAAACACAAAATTCCTCCAGTGATGTACTTATGACATTTCCCCCACTTCATAATCTTGTTTTAATCTCTTAACTATGGGACAAACAATGTGTACGAAGAAACTCTACCCACTAAATTCTGGCAGATTTTATCATCCCACCTAGTTCTACAAAATGTCCTTTTTTGTAGTGTCTACCATTTGTATAGTGCACAAATGCCATGAGCTTGGAAAGTGTACTGCTAGACCTCTGTACATGGTTGGAGAGATGCATGTTTATAAGAATGTGTGTTTGTGAGAAGTGGTGACTAGCATTGTGCGGGTGGCTAGATGAACGTTTACTAACTTTCCCTTGGCAGCCTCCTCTGGCTCAGGAGGACTTGACTTTTTCACACATTTAGGGAATTCACTGGTAGAGCCTCTACAGTTGGAGATTGACTCCAGATCAGCAATGTGACTACCAAAAATGAAATTGAGTTCTGCAAAGTCCAACACCTTCCATTGCATGGTAATAACTTGAGGGGGTGGTCCGAGGATATCCTGTTGTCCCTCCGACAGGGTGAGCATATCCTCATTTAAAAAACAGTGGTAAAAATCCTGGGGCAGATTCTCCTAAGTTCCCGAAAAAGCATTTCCCGAAAAAGTTGGCTGATGGAGTACTCCATCAAAATGTCGAGGATATTCCATTAGCCGGTCTGTGCCATGCCATTAAATGAAACGCACTTGTAATACTTGGATGAAATGACTGCTTTTTAATGGGGGATGAGAGTAGAAGGCAAGGACACAAATATGACCATAGTGCGCCTCTTTACCAGATCCGTGAAGAAACAGTGCCTCATATCTAATTTAGGAAGAAAACAGTATATGGATTGTGCTTATTCATCTGGAGAGAACTATTGGAAAGATTTTTCAAATAAGATGGAACAATTTAAAAGGTTGCATAGTCAAGTTAAGTAATGTACCATGAAAGGTATTTATCCATGCACGGCCATTTATGGTCACACACTAACAATTAAAACGGACTGCTTCAGTCAGTTTCCCAGAATTTCACTTTTGTGTGGTATGAAGTTACACAAGTTGGAATGCACAGGCCTGCCTTTGATGGGCACTGTGGATACAAGTCACAATTCTCCTGTCTCTTTCCTTGCCAAGTGCGAACTGCATTTGCGATATGTTTTACTCGTCTTCTCTGTTGCAGGAGTGTCTGCAGTTTTGATCCTGCAGCCTTGCAACATTCTCCTCAACAATGAAGTTGAGGATAGTTTATACAGTAGTGAGACTAATGATAACAGGGAACTCAATGTCCATGAAGGGCATCATTCTTTCCGTGGTACCCTGTGAATAGACAACATAGTTTAGTACATTGCCTGTTGGATCAGGTAGATAGCCGACTTCTTACAACATGTGAGTTTTACGAGTGGTGTCATGTGGGTAAAGTAGCTGATCACTCCACCCATGTTGTTGTCCCATGTTGTTGTTATAATCAAGTATACAATTGGGCTTGTGCATTTCTGTCAACTGACCCCAAACTGTGACTGCATACGTGTTCTCATCATGCATTTTAGTGAGCGTAAGTACTGCTGATTACCTTATGATCGTAGATCAGGTTGAAACATCAACACCAGAGCAAACCGACTGAGTGAGACTCCATTACATTAAATGAAATGTGTATTGGAGACCGATTAAAATGATGCCGATCACTAAAACATTGTGTTCTTTTTTTATGTATATACAATTTGTTAATCATTTTTATTAAGTAGCTTATGTGAGCAAGGGGAACACCAAGCGCCTGTCTCCTATATTATATGTACGATATAAAGATTTAATGAAACTGTTGAGACTTAGAAAAAAAAACTACTGATGATTGAGGAGGTAGCACCTTCCTGTATGGCCTTGGATATGCGTTGTTTTGTGTAATATGCGATGCATTGATAATAGTAATATTCTTTGAAATAAGTCCCTAGCGAACCATTGTTCTTCTAAAATGTTATATCCCCTGGTACTGTTGGGTAGCTCTTCTGTTATTCATGCCGTATTCAGGCACATTGCAGTCCCTATAACACACATACAATAACCATATTTAAGGCAGCATCAAAGCAGTCATTCGAGATGACTATGATTTAGAAAAGTAAAAACAATTATGGCTCAAACTCCCATGTACTTTCAAAATAGGATTACAATATATAGGCATAATTAATCGGACAGAGGAGCTGGTGCTCATTATATAGTCACCTTGGGGTGGTGCGTAAAGTGCAAAGAAGCTAAATCAAAGATTGGCACCACTATTTTCCCTTCCCTAGGGGCCTAATCACGCACACCTAGGGAAGGGAAAATGGCCATAATTAAGTTGCCCCTCAGTGGGTGGGCTCCTTTGTCAAGCCGGGCCAACCCCTGCACCGCACCCCCACTCCCCTCTTGCGGTCGTGTAATATTGCACTCCTGCTTGTAGATCATGGCCTGAGTAGTGATCTTAAAAGGCACGATTGGAAAGGAGAAAGACTCCCCTCTCCGGTGGTTTCCCTCTTTACTGGAGCTGACCTGAAAAGGGTGGCGGAGTGGGGGCAGTGCACGGCCTTTGGATGCAGAGTACTAAAATACAATATAGTGGCTGCCATTTTCCCTTCCCTGGGAATGGCTGAGGTCTGATCATCCTCCTAGAAAAGGGAAAATGTTGATAAATGATTCCCCCAAATGGGGATGGGAGTGGACCCCTATGCTGGAAGGGAGCGAAACCCTACTCCAAGAAAGTTATTTGTTCTGTGTTCGTGGTCCTGCCGCTATCCCAGAGCAGAAATCCTTCCTAGAGGCGCACCATTTGAAACGAGAGACTGCTCCTTTACAGTTGTTGCGTTCATGTAATTTAATACTCTAGAGGAATGGTATAAAGTACAAGTTGATGGACCCCATCTTGGTCAAATGGAGTAAACCAGCTTCTGCTACGGCAGTGAAACGCCTAGTCACCTACCACATTGCGATCACCTGAGGACCATGGAGAACCTTGTTGTTTAGGCCTCTTCTTTCTCCACTCGGAACACCTAACTCCAACTCTCTACTCTTCCAGATAGTAAGTCATTGAGGATTAAAGCAGTGGGGAAGGTCTTCTTCTCTAAATGGACATTGATCTTTTGCTCCAAAAATTCAACTTGCCTTCTGGCCTGTTATTCGCAAGACTTGTGAGATATGGGGCAGATAGTCATTCTGAACATTCCAGAACATTGTTGTTACCATTGTGCAGAAGTTTTGCGTGATGGCAGGACGTGGTGGAACAAACTTCCTGGTCTGGCATGGACACTGCAGATTCAGAGACGTGCTCCATGGACTCCTTGATTGCCATCCGCTGCCCCACATGGATGCATGCTGTTGGTTTTTTGGACGATATACAGGCTATTCTGATGTACATGCCCGTTGATGGAGCATACCTGGTAGGCAAGGAGGTCAACTCTGTCCTGACTTTTTTGAAGCAGGGATGGACTGTGGCCAGATCCTTGGGAATGGCTTTTCTATCAGTGGCACTGCCGATTCAGAGGCTATTCCAAAGGACTGCCTGTTTGGTACTGCCAAAACCAACGAAACATATTGTCCATACTGAGAATTATTAGATACAATTCCTTTTTATAACTCCTATCATGAAAAGTAAAACGTGAAAGGAGGGCTTTAAGAATTGCCTTTTACTCAGAAAAACATTTATTATTTATTTATCATTTTTCTCATTTGTGCGCTCAACAATTATTCATTGCGTATTTACATTTTACAGAATACATAAAAATAAATACAAATACACTAAACAGAACAAAACAATTGTATTGATCCCCTATATAGAGGTTTTAAACTACATTCATTCATCAAACATTCTTGGCCTATCCATCCATACAAACAATCGACATACACTAGACAAAGCGGTCCTAATGACACCTCTCCTTTTGAAATGAATTATTTTCCAAACTCTATATATGTTCTGACATTTTCTCTTTTTTCTAAATACAATGAAAGAACAAAAAGAACATTTTGAACAGAGCCTTTCAAATGGATGTAAAAAGGACCGAACTGGTCGACGCGTTTCGAACCTCTATCTTTGAGGTTCTCTTCAGGACCAACCAATTTCTGTAACAAAAAACAACACCCTCTTTAGATAGTTGGAACAGCTTAGGAACTCTAGCAAGCCACCGCCAGCGGCTGAGTAAACCCACCTTAGAAAAGTATGTCAATGTGGAACCTTAACCTTCCATAACCTTCAATAACTCAAACAGCTTGCACTGGGGCTGCAAAAAACAAACAAATAATTCCCACTCATATCATCCTTCTTTCTGTCAGACATTTAAAATGACAAACCTAGAAACAACTTAGATGTCCATTTTGCTCACCCTTCGACGTGAATCTGTTGTCTTAATGGGACAGCCGAGTCCTATAAAAAGTTATAGAATTGCATCAGCCGAAATATACATGGATCCCTACAGACTAACTCTTTTAAATGCATCCAATATTGGCTTACCCAATTAGGAGACAGCTGTCTCCTTAGCCGGCTCCCTCGGTGAACAAACCTCTTTTCTTCCTAAGGATGAAAGGGAACACTTTTTGATATCCTCTTAAAGTCTGATCATGCCGCGGGTAAATGAAGCCGTTGCATCCCGGACGCGGTCGCTTACCTATGTAAGTTAACTGGGTGCGTAGTCGTGTCTCGTTGGAGTCCCGTGCCGGCAACTGAAACCAAAGGCGTAAAATATAGCCATTAGTTATATTCGGCTTGTGAAATCCATGAAGTTTGCGGAGATGTCAAAAAGAAATCTTTGCCCGCTTACTGAGATTTCTCCACTGAAAAAGCGCTCCGCGGTTCCGTCAGTCTGTAAGTGATGCTTCAACAATGAACTGGATGGTGTAACGGTTGGTTACTCCCGGGTCATAAAAACCCCATTGACTCATGGGAATTGTAGTTTAATATGCCGAAGGTTCAAAGCGAGACGGGAGATGTGGTTTCTTGCTGAAAGGCTGATTGCCTGGCTTTCTTTGTCAGAATCTCTATAGTCGGTCACCATCATTGGTTCATCAAAGAGTACACATGGTGGAGAAGAGCCTGTTATGCTTCTATGGTCTATTCACACAAATGTACGCACTGTATATAAGGACGACCGCTACTAAGGGCCTCATCATGTTATGATTGGTCTAAAGATCTCTGCTATCTCTAAGTCCATTGGTTGTCGTGTTAAATTTCATAATGAGAAATGCTTCACGTTGACTCAAGAGCCCCTCCAAATCACCCCCACGGGGGTCTCTCTCAATTTTGGACAGCACTGTCCATTTGAAGTCTTCCTCACTGTGTGTTTTTGTGACCCAGTGGCTAACTAGCGGAGCATTTTCCACTCGTCGTCGAATCCTCTACTTGTGCTGAGTGATGCGCTGCCGAACCTCTTGAGTGGTCTTTCCGATATAAAGTTTTGGACATGGGCAGGTTACTGCATAAACAACATTCCTAGTTCTGCAGTTTGTAAACATATTATGCTTCCAATGGATGTTGTTAAACCTAAAAACATCTCCTTCAATGGTTTGCTCACAGCAAATACAAGTCCCACATTTGTGGTGCCCTACAATTGGTGGTAGGGCTAACATACTTCTCAGAGTCGGGGTCTGCTGTTTCGGTAAAGCTGCTCTAACGATATAGTTGGCTATGCTTTTTTCTTTTTTGTACACAAAAAGGGGTGGAGTAGAAAATTCCTCATGGAGATCCTTGATCAAGTGCCAGTTGGTGAGAATCAGTTTTCGAAGTTGGTGCGTGTTAGGGCAAAACGTGGTAACGCAAACTGGCCTATTAGTCATTTTCTTTGTTTTTTGCTCCAGAATTGTTTCCCTTGGTGTCCACCATGCTCTCTTGAGGGAGTGTTTGAGTAACTTTTTCGGATACCCCCTTTCCATTAAGCGATCTTTTAGTTTATTCGCATGAGCAAAGTATTCCTCTTTTTTTGAACAATTCCTGCGGATCCACAGGAACTGGCCGTACGGCAGATTCTGTCTCAGACTTCGAGGATGGTTGCTGGTATAATGGAGCGCCTTGTTCCTGTCGGTTGATTTCCTAAAAAGTGTGGTCTCTAGCTGCCCATCCGATGCCTCCACTTTTACATCCAAAAATGTGATTGATTTGATGCCGAACAACTGAACTTAATATCTTTAGACCGTTCATTAAGCCATCCTACAAACTCATCTAGTAGTTGTTGTGTGCCAGACCAAATTAGAAAGATGTCATCAATGTATCGCATATAGCTGGAAATGTTTGCCGAATACGGGTTGTTGTTATATATGAAATTATTTTCATATAGGCCCATGAATAACACCGCTAATTCTGGGGCGAAAGGACACCCCATCGCCACGCCTCTTGTTTGGAAGAAGAACTGTGAATCGAATGTAAAATAGTTTTTAGACAATGAAAATTTGGCAAGTGCCAGGATGAATTCCATGGGTACTTGAACCGGCTGTTCTCTTTTGCCTAAGAACCATGTTACTGTCTCCAATGCTTGATCCTGGGGTATTTGGGTATAAAGCGATACCACGTCCAGTGTGACCATCAGTTGCCTTGTGTTGTCAAACCGGACGGGTGCTATTCTGTTTAGAAAGGCCGTGGTATCTTTCAGGTGGGCCGGAATTTCACTGATGAAAGGTTTCAGGAAGAAGTCAATATATTGAGCAACTGGCTCAATAAGTGATTCACACCCCGACACTATTGGTCGGCCAGGGGGGTCAAGTTCACTTTTATGTAATTTGGGCAGAACATAAAAAAACGGTATTCTAGGGTTCAGACAACCGTGCCTGCATCTTGTAGAAGGAGATTTTTCGCTCTACTGAACAAAGGGGCCATTCAATTGGTTCCAGAATCCCCCCCCCCCCAAAAAAAAAACCAATGGCCCCTGTTCCATTCTGGATCTTCATTTTTCGAACACCTACCTCCATGAGGAGATGTTCAAGATACTGCCCTTTGTACAAGTTGTATTCGCTCTGAAGCTGGAAGACTTGCGGGAGGCATATTTTCATAAACCGTTTTTTGCAGTCACATTGTTTTTTTTTTTTCTTAACATTTTGGAAATGCAGCCAACATTTCAACATACAAAGAACAAGTAGGTCATGATACAGTAGCATCCATTCTCCAGGTCTACAACATCACCTGGTAGCCATTGATGCAATAAAAGTAAGCAGCCTTACCACACAGATGTAACAGTACACAATCACTCAATCGGATAAAGTCGTAGGTAGTCAATTAGGTACACCCAATAGTCTCTAGGCCTCGACCCTCCAGGAAGCTCCTCCTCATACGTTTTGAGAGTGTCTTTGCAAAATGTTAAGTCCTTAATCCATTGCTTAATCGTAGGGGCTAGTTTACTATTCCAACAGAGCGATATTCGCCTTTTGGCCAACAGTAGTGCTATCACAGCAAAATTACGTTTTATAGATCGCAGTTCAGGCAGAATCGCCAGCAAACATGTCCTTTCTGAACATTCCAGCTCCAACCCCACCATTTTGCCCACCATCTTCACCACCTTTACCCAGTATTCCACCACTGCCGCACATCTCCAAGCCAAGTGACTAAAATCTGCCCCCTCCGCCCCACATCGGCAGCAGCGCGAGTCTTCCCTTAATCCGTCATTGCAAAGTCTAGCCGGTGTATAATAGGTCTGGTGCAGATATTTGTAGTGCAGCATTCTAAGATTACCATTTGGTGTTAGCCCGTTCATTGACTGAATTGCTATCTCCCATTCTTCCAGCGTCAGCGGGTCAGCTAATACACGCAGTCACATTGTTAGAATCTGCATTTTGTGGTGTCGCCACCTACTATCCGTTTCTGCCGTTTGGGTTGACATTGGTCACTGCAGGGTTCAGCAAGGTGTTGGTGTTTGTGGCATATCTTTGGAGGTTGGGCATCTCTGTTCCTCAGCAGCTATCTGCTGAAGACACAGCTAGTGTCAGACCATTTGTGGGCCATGATCTCCCTACTTTTGGACCTGGGGTTTTCGGTCAACCTCCTCAAGTCCCACTTCATGCTTTCTCAGTGTCTCCTTCATCCGATTGGAGCTGGATGTACTGTCACTCAAGGTCTCAGAGTTCAGGATATTCGAGCTATGTTCCCTGTGCTTTGAAAGAGAACTCTCTTCTGACAGCCCTCCGTCTTTTCAGCCCGCTGGCCTTCTGCATTCTACTGGTGCCCAGTGTTCATTGGACATGCGTGCAGTCCAATGATGCCTTTGTTTTTCGTGGACCAGACACTGGCGACTTCTCACTGATTTCCCTGGAGACTGCCGGAGACTTATGGTTATTGATAGCTTCATGTGTGGGACTCCCTTCTATCCTTCTCTGACAGCCACGGATGGTGACTAAAACCTCCTCCCTTGGTTGGGATAGTCATCTTGATGAGTTGGGGACCACAGGCCTCTGGTCTCCGTTGGAGCAGAAGTATATTCCTATCAAGCTCCTTGAGCTTAGGGCCAGTCACCTAGCCCTCAAAGCATTTCTTCTCTCCTTTTGCAGTCAGTTACTGCAGGTCTTGAGGGACCACATGATCTCTGTTGAGAGACCAAGAGACTGTGGTTTTGGGCTCAAGCTCATGATGTATTGCTAGTCGTGAACCGTCTAGTGAGTTCACTGAAAGTGAATGTCAACTATCCCAGTTGTCACCATCTTACTGAACGTGAGTGGCATTCACACCCAGGCCTAGTTCAATCCATTTTTACCCTCTGCTGTACCTCTCCAATGGAACCTTTTGCCACTCATGCCGTCCTATTTGCTGCGTAGTCTGCTGGAAGTATCCCTAGTAGATTTATTTTGTCTGAGCTGGAGACTTCTATCTCTAGTATGAATATCTTCCCATCCCTATGGTTGCTTGGGTTCTAAGGAAGCTACTTCAGGAGCCTGCACTGACTGGCCAAGGAGAATGTGCTACTCAGATCTGCTCTGCCCGTCCCTGTGCTCTCCTCTTCCATTTCCACTCAGGGTTGGACTCTTCCCACATTGAAATAGACAAGTTCTGATACTGAACCTCTGGAACCTTTACTTTCATGGCTGAAGATTGAGCTGGGCAATCTGAGATCTTTTTAAGTTTTCTTTTAATGTATTTTCAGTCTGTAATGGTAATTCATAGTATTAAAACATGCCATTCTCCAGGTAGCGTACATATTAGTACATTTATATGGAGACAGTATAAGTACATATACCAGAACCCCACCAGGCACTGCATTAGTCCATTTTGTGGCCAGTCATTTGGGGGACCGGGCCAGGACCCAAACCATGGGTGGCACACTGTCTGCCCTGTTCCCATAATATTTATGTGGGTGTGGCGCTCTGTGCTAGAGATGTGGGGGTCCTCACGAAGTGTCCCTAAATTCCTCCAATGGGCCCCATATTTTGAAATACATTTAGGGGCAGCACCGTGCCCGGTAGATTCTCTTCAGCATGCATGCACCAGTACATGTTGGGTGCCCAGCCGGTCACCCCCGGAAGCACACCGCTGCTCCACAGCTGAACAATATGTTATTTTTTTGCCACTTATTAGTCCAAGACTGAAGAACATTGAGGCATGTTTGGAAGGGTTTGATCGTTTCATATCCCTAAGGTAATCAATTGTGGAGTGAGCTTTAGTGACTTTCCCTAGGGTTCTGGCTATCTTATGTTGAATTAACCCCTACATATTCGGGCATTCCCAGAGATTGTGGATCAGGAAAACTAGCATATGACAGCTCTGTAAACCAGTATCAGTGGCTATTTTCTGCAGTTTATATAGACTTGTTCTAGTGAAGTAGGCACTATGGAGTATTTTTAGTTGTATAAGTCAGAAGCCCACTCTAATCTCATTCTCCCCAGGGTATTGACAGGCTTCCCCCTTGTCCCCATTCTCTAGGACTCAGAGGTCAGCTTTCTACTTGTATTAGAGTTTCGCCAAGGAGTCATGGTTATTAGTGAGGAGCGTCTTGCATATTTGGGATGCAGCATGTTTATGTAGTGGTGCTATTAATAGTCTGCCCTCCAAAAGAGATTCGTATTTTACTGCATCTGGGAGGGACTTACACTTAGTCAGAGCTTGTTTAAGATGTAGATATCCGAACCGCTAGGTTTCAATCAACTCATATTGTCGTTTGATTTCATCAAATGGGAGCAGCCCTTCAGAACTCCATGTATTCCCAAGTTTCGGTATTACCAGGAGGTCCCATTTCAGAAAACATCATTGTCAGTTTTGCCAGCAGATTCTAATCCCACAGTGGGGTTTCTAATGCAAGCTTTTCCCCCCATCCTAGTACCTTAGTCACCTCCTTCCATATTTTGATAACTGTGTCAGTTGGCGTCGGTGTCTGGCTAAGGTTTGTCTCACCTTAAAGATTCCTAGGAAACCCCATGGGTGGCATTGTTCCCCTGTCTGCTCACACTGAGGGTTCCTGCTGGTCTGTGAATGCCCAATCATTAACGATCAGGAGGTGAGAGGCTCAGTAGTAATGTCGTAGGTTCATTACAGCTATGCCTCTTCTTATGGGGATCTGGTCAGTGTATGTAGTGCTATTCTAGGAGTGCCTCGTCCGAAACAGAGATCTTATGATGCTAACAACCCATTGAAAGAAGGAGCTCAGCATCTTGTAGTCTGCAATATATAGACGAACCTGGGCGGGGAGATCATTTTAAACAGGACCGCTCTACCGTGTAAAGGAAGTAAGTGTTCTATGTCTGACTTGTAGTCCTCCAGTATCCTACCCAGGTTCCTACATGTAAAGACTGACTGGTCTTGAGTAATGTATGCCCCCAGGTATGTGAACTCCTCTGTCGTCCATTGTAGATTATTCCCCTATACCACCGATGTGTGGCAGGGCATGAGCAGATATGCCACTGATTCTTGCCAATTAGTTCTGACCCCATCGTACTCCTGGAATCTGCGAAGTATCTCTAGCAACCTGAGTATAGTGTCACAGGTCCATCACATAGAGGAGCATGTCATCTGCATATAGGAAAACCAGTAGTGTAACAAAACTCGAGGGGGCCCCCTGTGAGCTCTCAGACCAGCATACTGTGCTGAGGGGGCCACCTGGAACTCTCCCCCCTGCTCTGCAGAGAAAGCGGGGGTCTTTGTTATGCCACTGAGGAAAACGATATGTTCCCAGTCTCTAACCCGTCCAAGACCTCTCAACTGAGCATTGCATCGAATCCAGTTGGCCAGGGGTTCCACCGCAAGGGCATAGAACGGGGGTAGGGGGGAGACATCTCACCTGGTCGCCCATCGCAGACTGAATTCTCATTGGACCACCCCATTCACCCTCACCCGTGCCATGGGGTCTCAATACTTTGACCCATTTCAGGAATCCCGCACCCAACCCTTATTGTGTGTGGGACGGCCTTAAGTTAAGACTATGGCCAGCACCACTGCTGGTTGCCGAATGTCTTTTGCCCTTGCCAAGACCCCACAGAGGTGCCTGAGATTGTGTCTTGTCGCTTTATTGGGCATGATCCCGGACTGGTATGCATGAATAAGCTATCTATTTCTTGATAGAGGTGATTGGCTAGCACCTTCTCCATAATTTTGGTCTCCGTGTTCAGTAAGGAGATTGGTATGAGTAACAATCCCCCCTAGAGGACTACCCTGTTCATAATTGAGGGTGACTGTGGCCATTCTGTGGTCTTGTGGCAGGGAGCCCACCTCCCTAACCTCAAGCAACATCGACAGGAGCGGTTCACCTAGTAGGCTCTCAATGCATTTGAAAACTTCCATGAGGCATCCATTAGAACTCGCCAATTTTTGTCTAGCTGGGCAGCATCCTCTGGGGAGAGGGCCCAAGTTGGAAGGTCTCTCACAAACGTATCCGTCTCCCATAGGGTGCAGTACACCTTTGATCAATATAGAGACTCGAGATGGAAGGCAAAGGCCTCTGCTATATCAGGCCCTGATTTGAGGACACTGCCTTTAGTCATATGTAGATTTCAGACCCATTGTTGCCCCTCCTTCCTCTGTGCAACCAGGCCTACAATTTGCCCATCTTCTTGGCCACATCATAGAGATTATGCTGCTTACAGAAGTGCTTACGCTTTGTCCTCAACCACTTGCCGGTACATCTCTCACAGGAGTTCATCAGGGTGCAAATGTTCTTCTTGAGGGGCTTGGATGTATTTGACTACTTCTGCCCCTAGATGTTGTTCTTGGTCCCTTAACTACCCCTCTTTGTCCCGATGCTTGCCTGTGCAGATGGCGATAAGGTGTCCCTGTGCTGCCATTTTATTCCCCTCCCACAAGATCACTCAAGATTCCACTGTCTCCATGTTCTAGTTCAGGTAGTTATCAGTGGTTTGTCTTGTGTGTCCTAACATTCCAGTACAGCAGGAGCAAATGGACTAGCCTTCATTCTGATCTATACCTGGGGGCTCCCCATTTGTTGCGTGGTCAAGAGTGGGAAGTGATCTGTTAAGCCTCTGGATAAAAAATGTGTTCACAAATCTAACACCATGTATGATTGGGGTAAAGAGATAGTCGAGTCTAGAAAGGGAGCATCTGTTGGTCGCATCCGATTACTCCCTTACATTAGGATGGGGGTCTTAACACCGATCCAGATTGGGCGCAATTCTGCAGACGGCTCCTGTCTCATACCATGACCTTGTGGTTTTCATGTTGCAGGGGTGCATTGAGGTGTGCCACCCTAAGGATGGCATCCTGATCGCTATACTTGAGGATCGAGGTGCTAAGCGGTCTGATACTGGATTTAGGCTTAAGTGGGACCCCAGGTAGGTACCCTGTGTACTTTTTCAATCATGACATGTCCAGATAGGTCGACAGTACAGATTACCTTTCGGACAAAGTCCTCTATGAAGCGGTTGGGGTCTTTACCTTCTCAGTGCTCCAGGAGGCCCACCACTCGGCTGTTATTGCATCGAGCCCTCCCTTCCGCGTCCTCTGCTCTAGCATGTAGTCTGTGTGGTCTCCCGCAGTTGCCGGACCTGCTGCTGCAATTCGTGATAGTCCGAGTGTTCTGTGACCACTTGTTACTGTGTTGACCCTAGTCAACAGTTTATTATAATTGGACCTCATAAGGGTGCTTTCAATTGCTACTCTTTCTATTTTGCGTTCTAGTGTGGTTTTAGTGTTTTTAATGGCTTGAAGCAGTGAGTGTCCCGGACCTTCTCGCACCTTGTTGGCTTGTGCCGGTTTGTGGCCCTTCTCTCGCCTCTCGGGTGAGCAGCCAACTAAGGCGCCATCTTGCTTTGACACCAAGCCAATCTGAACTCTTTTGACCTGGTGACAGATGAAGTGAACATCATATTATCAGCTTTTTAATGTCTGCCAATTCAGTTTATTCTGTATGATGGTCCCTTATTTTGTGCCTTGGTGTACTGAGGCGGAAGATAATCCCCCCCCCCCCCCCCCCCCCCCCCTCCAGGTGTGTCTGCCAGATTGTTGCATTTTACTCTATTTCTTGCAAAGTCAAGGCTTTGCTGTGGGCACTTTCTTAAATGATTATGGGCTCTTTTGGCCTTGATTTTCTTGGCATGTCAGCTGTTGGTGTTCCAATGTCCTTTAGTTATGCACTTTTTGAAGGGATTCACTCATTTGTTCCACACCCCACCCCCCCCCCCCCTCGGTTTCATATGTCGCGGTGAGACTTTAGTGCTCGCTTTCCTTATGCGCTCAATCATGCAGCCCATGCATAGTTGCCTGTTAAGGTTACTCTGAAGATGGTTCCTGATTGTTATCACAATGGCTTGGTGTGTCAGTGAGCTACAAGCACCGGCTTTCCACCCCATTTTTACTTCACTCATTTCCTGTCGCTTAGCCAATCACCTTGCTGACATTCTACTCACCTTACTAAGAAGGATAAAAGGCTAAATTTTATGTACCCCTCAGAAAGTTTGTCAGTGTTTACATTGATGAGAGTCACACATTTTTGGCCCATGACCAACTTTTCCTGTAGCTACATTGGCTCCAAAAAGGGAAATGTGATTCAAATGTAGTTTCTGACTATCTTGTCCTGTGCATCCAGATTAGCTATGCCCTCACCAAAACAAATCTTCTTAAGGGCATCCGTGCCCAATCCAACAGATCTACAGCCAACCCTTCTGTGCTGTCTCAGGACTTTCCTATGTTGGACATTAGCAAAGCCACAAAGTGATCTTCAATCCATTATTTCACCAGGCATTACTGTTTTGACTCCCAAATCAGCAGGGATGACTATTTTGCTGTATCAGTATTTTCTGACTTATTCATTTGACTGTCTCCTCAAACAACCACCTGGAAATGCACCGGTTGAGTATTAATTGAAGAGGTGTGGAATGTAAAGGTAAAATATATCCACCAGAAGAACAAGTTGCAAACCATCAGCAGTAGTCTTTATGGTGGATACTCTGCTTGCAGATTACTCACTGATCCCACCCACCTCCCTGTTCTGAGGAGTGGCCACGCAGCTGTTAATACGGTGCTGGATTACATTTATTGCACCATGTTGCCTGTGAATCTCGTCAGCATTTTCTCTGCCTCGGAAGGTATGGCAAGAACGATGGAGACAGTACTAAAGGCCATCTGTAGTACTAACTCCTAGACTCCGGTCTTCTTTGGGGATTCAGGGTTATCCCCCTACCTGTAGCACCGTGCAGATTTTAATTGCTATATACGTACGTACACACGAGGAGGCGCCATCGCATACCGCATCACTTTTAACCCCCTGCTATTTTTGTCTTAAGAACGATGGAGAGTTGACATCACTGCACCTGGGCAATGTGTTATACTGCTCCATGATTTCATGTCTGGGGTTGAGCTTGGAGCTGAGTTGGACCCAAGGTACACCTACTGACATAGGAGACCTATTTCAACTTTCTGGATCCAATCTGGCACTTGAAGGAGATTTGAGGTGAGGAATCTTCAGGTAGATGGATTGTTTACCAGAAAGATTGCTGCTGAAGGCTGTGTGTTTCCTGCATGGCCCTTTGTAGTTTTCCCTGTGTTAGCCTAACTGTGCACGTTGTAGGCCTCATTTTCCTTTGCGCACGTTACTATATAAACATGTTTGCTTTTGTGCCACATTGTACTTTCACATGGAATCTGCATATCTTTTTGCGGTCTGCTTTTTTCCTGGGATTTAGTCTGAACATCATAGACAAGGTCAAACAACAATGTTCCTTGTTATTTGTTCTGGCCAGGCACTAGCACCTAGATATAACACAGAAATGCAGCTGTTGTTTATGTGCACACGTCCTATCATATAGGTGAGCCCATGAGCAACAAACAAACACATGGAATAAGAATTCTGCGACAAAAACAATGTGTCTGCTGAGTTGTAGAGCATCCCTCTGTGTATGCTGTAGTACGGGGTTTGCCAGTAATCCCAGAGATCTTTGATAAATAATCATTTAGCTTCATTAGCAAGTGAGGGGAGTTTAGGTTAGTCTGTCCTATAAAATGACAGGACTTTTGATGATAGATTGATTATTAACCATGCTACCAGTATTTTTAGTATGCATTTGTTTTCTCATTTTGGCACCTGTACTGCATTTCAGAGCACGATAGTTTGAATAAATGTTCTAAACTGCCTTCGTAGCTCCTGGATATCTTATTGTGGATGAGTACGAGTGAGAGAGCGAAAGGGTACTTCCTGTTACTGTGATCCCTGTTTTGGGGTGCCAATTCACTTGTTTCTCTGGTAAGGTT
Organism: Triturus cristatus; assembly: GCF_964204655.1. Lineage (NCBI taxonomy): Eukaryota > Metazoa > Chordata > Amphibia > Caudata > Salamandridae > Triturus > Triturus cristatus. The sequence goes on along the minus strand of NC_140595.1, from coordinate 207,347,271 downwards.
AGGAGGGCAAGTGAGGCACTATAGCTAGTCGAACCTGGACCCATAAGTACGGCGGTGGTATGGTGACTCAGTCTGTATATACTGATGTCTTATTGTTCTAAGCATAGTTCTGTTCTAACAGCAGAATCTCTGCATCAAAGGTGAGTAACTTGTTCATCAGTTGTAGTGTGCAATTTCCTCCTGCCTCTAAATAGCATAGTATTACTGATGTTATTCAGTGATCTTCAGTGACCAATAATCCTCCTTCAGATATTTGTTAAAGGAATCTGTATAGCTGGGCGGACAGTGGGATTTATTGGGAGTACTGTGGGATTTATTGGGAGTTCAGTAAGAGAAAGCAGCCTTATGCTAAATATGCAGTTCTTAGTTGTGCCTCTTATGTTTCCTACAGTTCTCCTCCATCTTGTACTGTATGTTGAGATTTCAGCAAATCAGTGCCACTCTTCTGAAGTTTCCTATATCAAATGTGCCCTTCAGGGCCTTTCAATACATGTGCTCATGTAATGTTTGATGTTTAGCTGTACAAAGCACTGATACTTGCTTAGTTTTCTTCAATAAACCTAGTTTTGAAACTTTACAAAAATACATGTGTTCATGTTCAAAATGCCTTTTCAATAGTCTTCTCTCACACACTCTCAGCCAGTATCTCTCTGTCCTTCATACACTACTGTATCATTGCTCTTGGGGGCCAAGAGAAGCATCTGGGACGAGGAAGCTGAATCCTCACAAGTGTGAGGAAAACTGTTGTTTCACCCAATCTGATTTGACCCTCTAGTAATCCCAGTCATTGCCTCTGATTTGTTTTCAGGTCCCTTGTTCCGTTGTCTACTTTATTTATAATATTGATATTTCATCCTCCGCAGTAAAGGATAGAAGTAACTAATAAAATCAGAACCTGCTAATCTCCTTAGTGCTTTTGTTTTAAATTTGCAGGTCTCCATCAGAAACTCCTCGAGACCAGTGGTTGTTAACATTTTGACTTCTGTGGACCCCCACTTAATTTTACTGGAACCCAGGGACCTCCACCCAATCATTATTGGAATCCGGGAACCCCTGCTGAGTCTTTAATGGAAGCCAGGGACCTGAGTTAAGCACTTTCAATTGTTTGAACAGCAGACCAATATACAAAAAATGCAGAGGCAAGCATTCATCAAATACACAAATAATTAAATATGTTATTTAATTCACAAACACATTTTTAAAAATCAACATTTTAATTCTACTTGGGAGGGTGGAGCTTTTATAAATTTAGTTGAGGCCATTCATCGTCACTACTAAATTCTGTTGGATGTGCTTGCTCTGCTCCCATAAACCAATCTGAGACTACTTACTCAACTTTTACCCTTCAATTTCAAATTACTTTACATTTACAGAACGTCTGATTCTCAATGTTCCATTTTGCTTCATTATTTATATACCATCTATTAATCTGTTTATATTATTACATTTTCCTAGCATTTGCGGCCCCTTGACTAAGCTTCGAAGGGTACCCAGATCCCACTGGGTAAAAACCACTGTTAAAGACTGTAAAGTATTGAAGGTTTAACCCAACTATCCAGCAGTGTTCAGTTGTCTAATTTTGATCTTGATCATTACTTGAAATCTGAGGTTGATTTCAAGTATGTAAAAGATCGCTTACTGGCCATTTTACTGCAAAATGTCAGCTTAAAGTGTTGGTCTACATTGAAAGGTGCCTGTGTTTGTTTAGGTAAATAATCACACCACCAGTAATGCCCCGGAGCAGCCAGGTTCAAACCCTTAAAACTGCATTTGTGTTAAATTACTTCCCTTCTTGGCAACTGGCTCTCAGATTACGGTGAGCATCTCTTGATATGCTCCTTAGATTTTAGAATTAGGCTTTAGTCTCCACATCCCGCATCTGTCCCGAGGGCCCTCTCCTATCCAAGCCTCACTGAGCAAAGGTTGCATCAGGGCCATAGATGAGGAGTTCTGAACCTCAACCCAAGACCATATATAAGCAAGGGTCAGATTGGGACCGAAAATAGGCCCTGGCACCAAATAAGTGTCCCCATTCGCTAAACCAGTTGCTAACATTTGATAAGACCGGGCAGTTTTGAACTTGTAAAGAAGAGCTATGTAGGTGTTTTGCAAGGTATGGGAGACTGGTTGCATTTGTGCTTGATACAGCAAGGATTGCGGTAATATCAGAGAAATCAACAGTAAAAATTGACCTATTGGATCATTAAACAGGCCCACCAACAGCCAAGTACAGACATTCACTGACCCGGCAGACAAGCCCTTCCAGCACTGCCAGATTGCCTAATAGGCCAGTCCGACCTTGACTCTAGCCGAGGTGGCTTGAGAAAACAGGAGTACACTCCTTGTACCTTAACCATTATTGGATCTGGTACATTGCAGGAAGGGACCTGCAGAGGTCTGAAATAATCCTCCGTGGAGTGGAACAATAGGGCTAAAATGGGGGGTGGGGGGTGCTGGGGGGGCTGAATGGTTCGAAAATGGAGAATGCGGGATGGAACTTAAAATGAGCCCACTCTTCACAGAGCCATGTGACCATGGTTTGCACAGCCGCCATCTTTTTCTAGCCCTTCTTCCTATCAGTCTTATTTGACCCATCTATTTTCTATGCCAAATCAAACATCATTATATGCATGCTTGTTTGTCAAAATCTTCTTAATGAATAGTGATGCATCATTCACATTTTATAACTCAATTGATCTTGATTTAGCAACAAAAACTTCTTCTCTGGATAATTGATCTTTAACTACTACATGCCTTCTCCTATTTCTAGATCATAATTTTGTCAGAGACCACTTAAAAGCCCCACCTTCTTGCGGAAGAACTGTATATTGGAAGTAACCATGTGTTGCCCTGAAACATGGCCCGGTTTATTAAACCTCCTACAGAAATCTTTATAACTGTGGATCACAATCCAAACTGGGCCAACATAGCCTACGAAGGTTGCCAAATTCTGTAAATTGGCAGATAGTGATAGCTGATGGAAGAAGCACCTATTCACGTTTCCGGATTACCGATTGTTTGAGAATAAAAAGCCACTGGATGTGAGGCATTTGTCTATGGATCTCTTTGAAATAGAACGCTCCAATGGGGGTACCAGAAGCATCCGTTTGACCAATAACAAGCAAATACACATCTGGATGATGTAGGACCGGAGCTCAGTGAATATGTGTATATATATATATATATATATGTATATATATATATATATATCAATCAAAGTACATCATTTCAGCAAAACCAGCTCTCACCTTCGTGAAATCCAGCGCCTCATTGCTCAAAGGGGCCCCCAGTGCCTGATCTTTAGCCCTGGTGGGGCTCGAGTCCCAGGGCATGACGTGGTCATCCTTCCTACCGGCACCATCAGCAAAGGGGACTGCAAGTCCCAGAGGCCAGTGCGAAGCCCGCAGCTGCTGCCAGTGAGGGGGAGTCATTGCCATCGCGCTTAAAGCGCTGCCTCTCCCCCCCCGCGGTGCGGGATGCGCACGGGCGAAGCCCGGGCCAAGGCCAGGCCCGTCCTAGCCCGTCATCACCAGGAAGAGGCCGGGCAGGGCTAGAGCCCTTTCATCTCTCTTCTTGGAACACCTCTGCCACAAAAAACTCCAGAAGCTATTTTAAGGTACTGTGTTGACTGTAGCCTGTGCAACCCATTCATAATTGTTTATTTTCCTCTCTTGGGGTGTCCCTAAATTGACTATGTTCTAAACCCCCTGCAAATTTTTGATCTCCAGAAGCTAGTTCAAACGCGCTTGTTGATACAACCATTCCACCTGTGACTTTTGTTGGCGATTTAGGCAGCTGACTATCAGGTTGGGAATGGGTACAAGGAAAACTATAGAGAGTACAGGGGGAGCTATGTGCCCCGTTAGCGGGGTGGGCAAGGGGAAAAAGGCAAGGAAAGCAGCAAAGAGTGCAGCTGCCACCAATAACTGTGTAATGAACAGAATTGATAATCTGATCACGGAATGCGAAGGGCTTTTAGGTGTTGAGTTGCCTTCTGATTTTGCCAACAAGGATTCCATTCCCCTGCGCCCAACCACTGTCCCCCAGATGTTCCAAAAATCCTTAAAAAAAGGAGTAGGGATCGGCCACGAGTCCACAACATCGGGTCTTGAGCAAGACTCGCTGTCTGACACCCCCCCTCCATTGCCCCCATCTCCCACTCATGATGTTGTCGGCTACCTTGAGCCCTCTATTATCTGTACGAATCGTTTTGATGTTCTGGCTGGGGAGCCCGATACTTGGGGGGGGGGGGGGGGGGGAAGCGTATACACCACAACCTATCCCCTCTAGTAACAAGAGCTCAATTGAGGTAGTCTCCACTTGTCCTATTCCAACACAGACCCTTATTCAGATGGTCACTTCATTAAAGGAGGAGGTTGGGTCACTGAAAGGGATGATTGAGGAACTTATGGGTACCGTTAGAATGTTAGTTCATAATAGTACACTACATAAGCCAGCCGGTTCTCGATTTTGTAATCCAAAAGAATCATCCAAAGCAGGTGATCCCATAATTTGCGGCCAACAACACGCTCCTACAATTCCATCTAGACTAGCCACTAAGGCTTCAACCCCCATCCAGAAAGTCCCCCTTGAAGCTCACCCCCGCAACACTCCGCAAAAGCAACTTTATTCTCAAGTTGCCAGAAAACATGATAGACTTACAAATGCTGCAATAGATCCACTAATGGGTATCAATGTCCCAGCCCAACAGAACAAACAACCCACTCGCCCCCCTATTCAGGCACAGACGGTTTTTCTGGTTAACGTCCCCAAGACTGCTCTTAGTAGCAGCTTTGAGAACACTGAATCTTTGAAAAACAAATCTATTCATTGGTTACGGCATGTCAGGGGTTGCCGCTCATTGATCAGGGAAGATATTATCAGGGCACGGAGATGCATGTCCAATAATAATTCTAGGGACTGCATCGAACTAACCCTGATCAACTTTGATCTTTCGGAAAATCTTTTGGCATTAGAGTATAGGTCCTGCCCCCCGGACTCTTTATCTATCCAGATCAGGCGTTTCCAAACAATTACTGCAGCAAGGGCCTATGACAACATGTTATCATTACCTACATCTAGAGAGTCCTCACTCGAGGCGGTTGATTGACTATGTCAAGACTCACATCCACGTCAGGAACTAGAATTTACTCCAATCCTTAACATCTTAAACCCTCCTATTACTATTCAATCATGTTCTGTCTTTGAACAACCTCAAATTAGGGCAACAGCCAATAGAAACAGTAGCCACTCTGTTTGTAGTGTGAAGGATCATGGGGTGGCAGTAACTTGTAATACTTCTGTTCCAACTTCTACTCTACCCCTGCTGGTTCAACCAATCCCTCCGGGAAATGGATTTTCAACTTCCCAGCTTAAGATCCTTTCCTGGAATGTGGCGGGGCTCCAAAATAAAATGTCTTTACCTGATTGGAATAATTTGATTGAGGAACATCACATCTGTATATTCCAAGAAACATGGAGCCTAGTACCACTATATGTCTGGCTACATCTGCTTCTTTACATCTGCTGTACACACGGGCAGGGGGCGGCCTTCTGGAGGTCTTATTGTTTGGGCCAAGATTGACATGAACTGTGAAATAAAGGAACATCAATGAGCGAGCTCGGATATTATCTGGGTTTCGATCAAGGGTACTAGTGATGGTGAAGCCCTTGAGTTGTTTAATGTCTATATAAGGGGGACCCCAGGGGGCAGAGTATCAGATATTATGTCGTTGGAACAGGAGTTATCCAGCTGCCCATCAGACTTGTATGTCATGATTGGTGGGGATTTTAATTGCACCTTCGAGCCTTTAAGCTCTGAAGATTTGCTGGGTGTAGATGAAGACGACGCCAAGTGGGGTATCCCATTGCTAAATATACCTCCTATCAAGAAATTGTCCCAGGTAGTAATACAGATCAGTGCTCTTACCTTAGAAGCTGGATTAAGGGCTGCGTTCGGTAGAACTCCCTCTGACGTCGCAGGGGCTAACACATATAAGAGTGTCTTGCCCCTCACAAATTGAATACATATTCATTGACATTAGATTTTGGAGATCCATAATAGATATGGAAGTGGTTCCTTCTACTGATAGAGACCATAATACACTAAGCCTGATTATGGAATCGCCCTGGGCTCTTTCTATTCCCACAATCCAGGGCACAGGACCCCTCATGAGGACAAAAGATTTGGTCCCTTCAAACTGCAGTAGGTACCTTAAATGGCCAAGAGTGGTGGCTCAAGAATCTCAAATGGTTGAGATTAAGCGCATACTTAACGAAAGCACATTTAAATTGTGAGAGGCCCAGAGTGAAAAGGACGGTCTGTCTAGGGTCCCAGAGCTATATGGAAGTATGATGACTCAGTTGGGGTCTCTATTTATTATAAAGAATCATGCTGGCAAACGAGTCATATGCCGTAAAAACCGCCGGACGTGGTTCAATGCGGATTGCAAAACCAAAGGAAATGATGGACGGAGTGTTGAACATTGCAAACACTCACCCCCAGTCAACTGATCTGGGTTTAATCCACCACCGTTCTTTAGCCCACTCTGCCACCCCAGTTCAGACATGGCCATGTGCAAATCAGTCTGACCCTGTGCCTCATGGGAACAGTCCAGCCCGAACTGCCAAGCCATGTCTTCCCCGGACCGGAAACAAGCTTCCTAGGACCGGTTTCTGGCATTTCAGCCATCTTCAGCCAGGCTTGCTTGAATCCAGTGGCAAAGTGAGCAAGGGACTCACGTCTGAGCATACCCTGCCAACTTATGGCGAACAAAGCAAAACCAAAGGAAATGATGGACGGAGTGTTGAACATTGCAAGCACTCACCCCCAGTCAACTGATCTGGGTTTAATCCACCACCGTTCTTTAGCCCACTCTGCCACCCCAGTTCAGACATGGCCATGTGCAAATCAGTCTGACCTCAATGCGGATTGCAGACAGAAGAAAAAGGCTTTGATCTTAGGGATATAAAACAGACACTGCCCCCTAGTTAGGGAAACCAGAAAGGACTATAAAACTGCTGTTATCCAAACAAAGCGCGAGTGGGATGAGACACACTGGCAGAACTTAAAGGATGCAAGTGTAGCCAGGGATTCCAATCTTTTTTGGGATATGGTTAGGCGGTCCAGTAATAAAGATCCTGATTTAATCCCTAACCATATCACAAATCAGGACTGGTTTAACCACTTTGGGAAACTTTATTCGGGGTCCAGTTTAATCCCCCAAGTTGGGTCAGATGGTCATTTAAGCATCCACCTCACCCAGGATGTCATTGATCCATTTAATACAAAAGAAATAGAGGCAGCCATTAAGAAAATAGTCCCAGCAAAAGCCTCAGGCCCGGATGGTCTTCCGGGTGATCTTCTTCTTGCAGACCCCCCCAATTGGGCAAACTATATTATGCTTTTAATCAACTTGATCACTAAGGGTAGCGCAGTACCTGACTCATGGAAAGGTGCAGAGGTGGTACCTATTTTTTTTTTTAAAAGCGCTAGGGATGACCCTGCCAACTACCGCCCAATCAGTTTGATCGATGCCATGCAGAAAGTAGTTGGCAGGGTGTTGCTTCAGAGAATTCACCACTGGGTGGATGATAAGAATGTTCTTTCCCAGTATCAAGCGGGTTTCAGGGCGTGTACAGGGACAGTGGACCAAGCATTTAGATTGCTTTTAATTTATTGGAAAGTTGTACTAATTGGCAAGGGCAGTCTTTATTTGGCCTTTATTGACCTGAAGACTGCCTTTGACCTAGTACCCCGTGACCGGTGGTGGCAGCTATTAGGTGAAATGGGGATCGACCCGATGATCCTGAATCTGCTAATTCGCCTTCACGAGGGCAATTATGCCCAAGTGAGGTGGGGATCTCAGGACCAGAAGATAGACAGGATCCCTGTAAACAGAGCAGTCCACCAGGGTTGTGTATTGGCGCCCACCCTATTTTCTCTATTCATTAATGGGGTGGTTAGTTTTTTACAAGAACTTCCATCGGATGCCCCTTCCCTGGCAGGCGACAGGGTTCCTACCCTGCTCTTCGCGGATGACACTCTCCTCTTGTCTTAAACTCAGGCTGGGCTCCAGAAGCTCTTAGATAGATTTCATCTCTTCTGTGAGTCCAGGGGGCTGGTTGTTAACACCTCCAAAACTAAGCTCATGATGTTTAATCCCTACAGGCCATATAAAGTTTTTTTTACATTAGATGGAACACGCTTAGAGCGAGTCTCAACGTTCGACTATCTAGGTATTCGGCTTGCTGAGAAAATGCATTGGCGGCATCATATCAATAAAATGCTTTTGAGCCATAAACGTGTGGTAGGAGCATTACTCCGAGAACATCTTAGAGCCGACCTGTGGCTCCTGCTCTCACGATTTATGCAGCCAAAGCAGTCAGCTCAGCCCTTGATGGTGCCGAATTATGGGGCTTCAAAAATGTCGATGGAATTAGTAGATCTGAACACAAATTATTTAGAGATCTAGTGATGCTTCCCAGCAAGGTACCATTAAAACCTTCGATGAGCGACATGGGCAGGTGCTCTTTTAAAGATATAGCTAGGCTACGGCCCCTGTTATTCTGGGTCCGTCTGCGTCGGACCCCTAAGCTTGGTAGCTATGCCTCCGCGCTTTCTGAAATGGTGGCTATGGATGGCAACCAAAAGATCAGTTGGCTCCTTAATCTAAAAAAGTTAGTTTTTGCGCTCGGCTTGAAGGATTGTAATCCAAGATTAGGAAGGCTCACAGAAGAATTTTACTTACATAAGCAGCGCATATTTTTAGAACCTTACTTAGATTTTATTCAGACGCCACGAGACGGGGTGCTTCATATTCAGTTCAGGGTAGGCACACTCCCGATATGAGAATTAACTGCAAAGTGGAGTGTCCCGCATTAGTCAGCAGCGGACTGCCCCTGCTGTAAGGCTCCAACTGAAAGCGTGGCTCATTTTATGTTTGCCGGCCCTGCTTACAAGAAGGCAAGAACAAGATGGCTAAAACCTATCTGTAGCCTATTGGGAACTTATGAACATAGTGTTGCTTTGCGCATTCTGAAAACGGACGCACAGACCCTCCTGGCCTGTGGCATGGCCAAGTACCTCGGCCGTGCCTGGATAGTAAGGTTTAAAACACTACGTGTTACACTCTAAATTAACTATTTCTTTTTTTATATTACCAATTGCCCTGCGCATTTTTATTGCACTGTCATTTTATACTCTTTTATAAAAAGAAAACAAGCTGAAATTGAATTAATTTATGGCCACACAAAGTTTTCACCTGAAATAGTCTGCCGTTATTTTCCTATGGAAATTTGAATTTACTGTTTTTATGGATTGTATATTTTTAGACTATGGTTCATTTGATAACTCGTATTTTTATGATGATTGTATATATGTTATTGCTTTTAAGTTACTTGTTATCGAATAAAGCTACTTTTGACTTTTTTGATAGCTGTTAATTACAGAGGTAGGAAAAGATAAGTGTGCTCGTGTTTATAAAAACAAATTATCTTAAGGTGCTACTCTTTAGTTGTGTTTAGGACTCGCCTGCAGCACGTATGGGCTGTCACCTAAAGCTGTTACAAATTATTTTTAGAAAACTAGCTTAGAGCATGCCTTTTACTTACGGATGCTTACCATTGGTTGGTTCCCCCTTCAGTCTTGGTTCCTTACTTCTTACTGGGTAGGCATCCTGCTTTCTGTCTGCTGCTCATTTTCTGCCGCAGTCTTCTTTGGGATTTTGTCCATGCTGTGGAGTATGGACCCAGCAGAGCCTCCAGTTTGCGTCCACTGTTCTTCCACTGGCCAGGCTCTCCTGAAAGATATATATATATATATATATATATATATATATATATCCAAGCCCTCTATAAGAGTACATGGCATTGTTTGGTCTCTCCTTGTCCTTTTTCACCCTGCCGTCCATTCCCCCCCCCCCCCACCCCGCTGCCCTCTTCCCACTCATAATTGTTCTGTCAATCATACCTTCCTCTTCTCAGTCACTGTTATTTTTCCACCCACACCTGCCTTTCTCCCGCTAGCTGGTGTTAGTCATTCGCCCCACCCTCCCGGTTGCCTTTCTCATCCCCATGCCCGCAGTTTTCAACCTGCCAATCTCCCCCGCCCTGTTTGCCATTGTCTCGATCACTCACTAGCCCCCACCCTCTTCCCCCAATTTATATAGTGCGAACTTGCTAAAGTGGCATTAAGGCACATGTTGAGTTTCCCCCCCCCCCCTATTTTTTTGATCACCCTTACTCTCCTCTCCTACTATTCCCCCCACCTATTTATATAGCGCAAACTTGGCAAAGTGGCAACACCGTCAAGCTTTTTTGGTTTTCTTTTTTACTTTATACCGTGTTGCATAGCAGCTCGCACTCCGGTGTAACATGTAAAAAAAAAAAAGCATTTCTAAGACAATAGATTTTGCATAGGCAAAACCTATTGCCTTTGTCAATTCTGTTGTTTGTAACCTTTGATTTTCAATAATTTTATATCCAATGTAAACCTGATCAGCTAAGAAAGGCTTTTCCCTATTTTCTGTTGATTTGTTTCTTGTGTAGATCATCGAATGTAGAGCGGTGTTCAAGGAGAGCCCCAGTTTTGCTCCTTTGAGAACCATTTGCGTTGTCAAAAATCTGCTTTCTGTTTAGGAACGATGCTGCAAAATGTGCAGAGCCCGTTGCTGATATCAGTCTATAACTGTTTGGGGTTTTATTAATTAATTTATTCAGAGTTTTATATAGCGTGAACTTGACCCAAAGGTATCAGAGCTATGGGGTATGGGGATTGCAGTCCCCCCAGCAGGGCACTTGCGGTTTCATGGACTCCACAAACAGGACTTGAATTAAGGGGGTCAGGCGGCCGGGAAGGCAAGTACTCCTCTCCTGACAGCAGCAATTTACCCCACAGGTTCGGCGTCAAAGTTTTAAATGTGGTTCATCAAGAAGGGCTCGTAAAGACGGACCAGAGCGTTGGTGTGAGGAAGCGTTGCCCCATGGGCCTGGGTCAGTGGGTGCTGGGAATTACCTGTTGTGGGCTCAAGGGGGTACGGAGGAACAGCAGGAGATACTGCAGCAACATGTAGCACAATGATTCGCAGTTGGCAAGTGAAGGGTTGCAGAGCAACAGCCAATGCCTTATTCACAAACTGTTTGACTGAAGAGTCCAGGGCTTCGGCCAACTCCTCTCTCACTCTGAACTCCTCTTCCGTATAAGTTTCACTGGGGTACTGATCACCTGAAGTAGCCAGTTTATCATCTGAAGTTGCAAGCGGAAAGGCCTTAGACTTCTCGGCAGCCCTTAGTAATGCACGCTCACTCTCTAAAACATGCAGCCCATATCTTTGAGTTGTTATGTGAGGAGACCCTTGTCGCTATATTTGTAACAGAAACGTGGTTAACAGACTTATCTCGCCCTGATATCTGTTCTGCAATCCCGACTGGCTATAACATTTGCCGAGAGGCTCATGGGATTGGCAGAGGAGGGAGGGTGGTCACGATCTACCGAGAAAATGTTACTCATACCTCCATACCCATAGTAGGCTTGGAAGGAGCGGAGGTTATGGGTTTTTGCCTTGCCCTTGTCCCCCAATCAATCAGTAGCGGGAGCTCTAATCTATTGACCCCCAGGTCCAGTGGGATCCTTCCTTTCCTCCCTGTGCAATGCTTTATCGCCCTTAGCCCTCAGATACTCCCACTTCATCCTTCTAGGGGATTTTAATCTTCATATGGAGTTGGGTGAGGGAAAAAAAGAAATATTAACACTGCATGAGAGTATATCTGCTATGGCTATGATGGTATTCATGCCCACACATCAAGCAAATTAGATCCATCTTTGTATACCACCTGTACATGTCATGTATATAGTTCACTGTTGACTTCACCTTGTCACTTTTGTGCATCTATTTCCATGAGTCACTATTTTATTTTGCTAATATGAAAATGTGCTTGTGACAGCCATATATATATATATATACAAGATAAAGAGTAAACTTAGTTTTGCAGTATTTATTCCTTGGTGTGTTCATACTGTACAAGTGTTCCTTTAAAAAATTCATTTGATTAGATGCTTCCTGAATGTATTTGTTGCTTCGTATTAACGACTTGGAACACAGCAATTCCATTACCCAACATACCCAACTGTCTACTATAGTACCAATACCCAGGTTCTGAAGAACACAGGGTTACCCCATTATCTTTAATGGCACACATCAAGCTGGTCATGCTCTCAATCAGATCTTTTCTAACCTACCCCTTCCTATCCCTCTAGTCTGGTCATACCACTACATGAATAGATTTAGGTGGACCAGGGTAGAGAGATCTGCAACTCAAATAGGCTCCAGATTTAGAGCATTTAGAGCCTTCCACAAAATCCAACCTGAAGCCTTTTGCAGAGCCTTGAAAGAGAAAAAGCACTCTCTCACAAATAATGTGGACCTGGATGCTAACCTTCTAGATATGAATTGAAGCCACTACTTGCACTGTAGCCCAAACCGGATACGCAGTCACGTTGAACTAAACCTTCCAATCCATGGTAGGCTAACTCTCTTAGAGAGGCCAGATTAGCTTGTAAGCACTTACAGAGACAATGGAGGGAGTCATACTGTAATATTGCTATAACTAGGTATATTGCAGCCTAAAAAAGTATCAGGAAGAAATAAAAAAAATAAAAAAGCTATTCTTTGAGGCCTGAATTCTAAAGGCTGGTAATAAATCTAGAAACGGTTTTCAAATAGTGAAGTCTTTTTTTTCCCCCCCCCAGTAGCTTGTATAGGTCAGCAGATGCCTTCCATGGAATGCTGCAAACAACTGGCTGATCACTTCCAGGATAAAATCTCCAATATCCAAGCCGGTCTCACCCCCCTTCCCCCTGATCTCCCTGGAAGACTCGTATTTTGCTATCGTGAGTCTCAAATCAGGCTCTCCCTCTGACCCATGTCCCACAAATCTTTTGGCTTGGGAACAGAAGCCATCAATACTCTTGCTAACCATCTTCTGAATACCCTCTTCGGCTATCGACCACAAGGCAAGGAAGCAGTCTAAAATTGTTCCTCTGCTAAAAGAAACCTCAGGCAATGGTTACAGACCCGTCTAACTATAGGCCCATTTCACTACTCCCTGCCCTTTCAAAAGTGCTGGAAAAACATGTTAATCAGTTATCCCAGTACCTGGTAAGCAATGACTTGCTGCATCCTAGTTGTATCCGGGTGTCGCCCTAGTTGTCGCCCTAGTTGTAGTACAGAAAAAGCAGTGGTGGAGGTGGTCTATTTCATCAGGTGTATTTTGGATGCTGGTGGCAGATCTGTGCTGATTATGCTGTATTTCCCAGCAGTATTCGATACTATCCCCCACTTCACTCTTCTGATCCGTCTCCACTTTGTCGGGATTGGAGGACAAGCGTGGAAATGGCTGGCCGCCTTCCTTGAAGATGGGGGTCAAGATGTGTAGTGTCCTCCATTCTCTGCTTGTCCATGGACCCTTAAGGTTGGAGTGCCTCGGGGCACGGCCCAGAGCCCTACACTATTTAACATATATGTTGCCCCTCTGGTACTCTTGGCAGAGACCTTGGGTGCTAAAGTAGTCACTTATGCTGACAACCAGCTGTTATTCTCATGGGGCAGGGACTAAGCATTTCCCAGTGAAAAAATCTGAAATAGTGTGACCAAAGTTTTCCAATGGCTATCTTTGTATCAACTGAAATGTAATGTGAAAGAGACTGAATTTCTCTTTTTTTGGTTTAAGATTGGAAGTGCCCTGGCAGACCTTTTGGCCTAAGGATGCTTCTCCTCTTAACCATACAAATTCTATTCAAAACCTAGGCATTAAGTTTGATGGGGAACTTTCCCTTCTATCACAAGTCAATGCAGTAGTGGGAACCTGCTTTGGCATGTGACGTATGCTGAGGAAGTTCCTGCACTTTGTCTTTGCCGGCTAGATAATTGGTGGTCCAGGCTCTGATTACATCTAGACTGGACTATGGTAATGCACTATATCAGTCTGGATATTTGATTAGTAGGTTGCAGGTAGTCAGAATGGGGCGGCTCACACAATACTCAGCATACCTCTGAGAACCTGTGTCCTCGTCCTTCAGACAACTGCACCGGCTTCCCATAAGGAAGAGTATTACTTTTAAGATCTTATTATTAATCCACAGAGCACTGCACGGCACAGGTCCAGGATACCTGAAAGCTAGAATTTGTTTCTACATCCCTCCCAGAAGTATGTGGTCCGCAACTTTTGGCCAAAATTCCTCGGATCCGTAAATCCAGAACGGGGGGCACGTCCTTTTCTTTTCTGGGACCGTCTTTATGGAATAATCTCCCACTGGAATTGAGACCGCTTACATCCACCCCTCTGTTCCGGAAGAAGCTAAAAACATGGGTTTTCGCTAACAGTTAATTCTGTTCCTTTCGCCTCCCGGTTTCTCCCCTCTCTGTGCAGAGTGCCAGGACACTCTTCAGAGTAACAGTTGCACTATAGCAATTCCCTTTACATTACATAACAGAATACAATGTGCCCCCCCCAAAAAATATGGGGAAGAATAAGGCAGGGGTGTACACAGTACAATCCGGGGGGAACCAAGGTTTCAATATTGTGGATTGTCCAGAGGTCAGCACCTCTTCACACCAACTGATCTCCCAAAAATTAGGACAGTGCCCTCAATTTAATATCTGGTCAGGAAGGACTAAAAAGCATAGGGAACAACCGCACCCAACTGTCTGGAGGAGGAAAGTAAAGGAAGTATTACGGGAAAGTGGTCCTGTCCCAGAAATATCATCAGGCTCACAGAGCCAAGCCAAGCGTGCACACTACTACCAGTCAGCTGCTTTGGGCTTATAATATAAAAAGAAGCGTCTGACAGCTAGCAGACAGGCAAAATGTTCTCTTATCTCTTCATGCGAGCCCCCGATAGTCCACACAGCGGGTGCACTGCACACGTTGATCGGAAGCTCCGATTGGCCTCTCGATGAGAGATGGGACAAAGTGTTATAGCTGCACATGCCGCAGTTGTGTAGACACCGCATGCGGCAGGCAAAAGTACGACAAAAAGTCACCAATAAATAAAACTATGTTTGATAATAAAGGAAATAACAGAGAAATAAAATAAACTTGACTCTTGGCTGCAGCAGCTAAGAAAGAGGGGGAGTTATCATGGGTTGGCCATAATATAGGGGCTGTCTGGGTTTGGTTGACTGAGGGGAAATGTCGTTTTTGTGTTTACTGTGTTTTGATTGGCTGCTGAAATTGTGCAGTAAGTAATCTGAGCCTCCGGACATGATGAAATGAAATATGTAGGAGGCGGGGGAGAGGAGGTGGGCAATGACAGATCTTCTGGTACTGCAGCATTAGTGAAAGCATGAGAGAGCCTGAGGCAGAAGGTTGTGGAAATACATAGGCACATGATTGCCCCATTATTCACACCAACACACAAACCCATAACACAACACATTAAAAAGACCCATAAACTAAGAACTGCCCAAATATTGCTTGGAATCAATGACCTTTGAATGTATGTGATCCCATTGCTTTTTGCACAAATTACCTTATTTCTCACCCTATATCTCTATCAATAAATCCTCTACATCTACTATCTCATTTATCCCAAACCCCATACCACTACTATGATCTCCAAAATAACCCTTTCTAGACTCTCCCCTACTCTACCCCTCCTTGCATCATCTGACACCTTTTACTATACTGATCCCCTAAACAAGCCTTTCTAAACTCTTCCCTCTGACTCTTCCCCTCCACATCCCTTTTTACTCATCCCAAGCCTCCTCCTACTGCTATGACCTCCAAAACAAACTAAAAAAGTGTAATTCCTTCAATCTTTTATCCCTCTACTATCATTTTCAATCAAAATAACAGACTAACATGTCCACTTCTCAAATTTCATATTTCACTATACTAATTCACCACTAATCATTTATGGGTTCCAGAATAGCGTGCTACTCACCAAAAAAACGCTTCAACACCTCATCAGAGGTAGCAAGCACTATATAAATGCAAAGCTTTTTCCCTCTTCTATCCCTCCACCCTTCTCAGTCCAAATAACTGACTAATATCCACCACTCAAATTACTTTCATATTTCACTATACTAATTCACCACTAATTCTTTATGGGTTTCAGGAGTAGCGTGCCACTCACCAAAGAAGCACTTCAAGCGCTATATAAATACAAACCTTTTTGTCCCTCTTCTATCCTTCTGAATCCAAATAACTGACTAACCTACCCACCCCTCATATTTCACTATACTAATTCATCACTAATCCTAAAGTGGTTCGACGCCTCGTTGGGGGTAGAAAGCACTATATAAATGCAATTACAATACAATACGAAGTTGCCATACTTCCACCTAGCTCACCATCTGCTTCACAATAAGCAGATCTTATCCACAAAATGTTTCTAGCCAATTCAATACAATATGAAGTTGCCACACTCCCCTCCTAGCCCACCATCTGCTTCACAGTAAGCAGATCTTATCCACAAAATGGATCAAAAGCTGTTAAAATTTCAAAAACCAAATATATTGCTACTTTGCAGAAACATACTGTATTCTGCACTTTATCCTCCTCGATTTCTTTGGGGCTGCTTTGGGGACATTTTTAAACGTTTATTTTGTAGTCGTTTGGGGACAATTTTAAAGCGTGTTAGAACATTTTTTATGACTGGGACAGTTTAATTCTTTTTACAGTGGTGTCATTAGGCTGACTAGTGGTGTGTTAAACCACATGGGACTTTTTTTTCCTACTGCTACCGTAGTGGGTCTGACACCTGAAATCTTGGTGGTGGGAAAGAGGTCAGCGGTCTAGTTCATAGACCGGCAGCATGTATTTAAACATGGCCAAAGGCAAGCCCACCTGCAAAAGATCATTGCCAGGACCCCTGCCCATTTTAATTCAGGTGAGCAGTCTAGGCTCATATATTCATGCGAGGCTTTACTAGCGCTACACCATAATAAATTGAGTAAGGACAAGTGTGTTCGAAGGCCATCCGGGAGCATAGCTGGACCTTTCTGCTGTACCAATTGTAAACTGGTGCGCTGGCTGGCCGAGGAGCTTTGTGAACTATTGCAGACCCTCCAAGAAAACAGGGATGCTTAACAAGCGGAAATGCACATCCACCATTGGAATTTCAAGCTTGACACCAACACTATCTATGACGTTTCGAGTTTTAAGTGTCTCTTTTAATGCTAGAGCCCTCCCCAGGCACTGCATGGAAATATGATACACAATCAATAGCGCCAAGCCAGACTTAGTTTTATCACTGAAACTTGGATTAGCAGTTAAGTGCTACGCTTTGCCAGCCGCATTTAGGATTTTAAAATGTGACCGAAAAGGCAGACGGGGGAATTGCAATTATTTTTAAGGACTCCCACCTTTGCACTGTAGATCGAGTGTAGAACCCCGATGGGGGTTGTGGGATCTTAGCTTTCATGAAACTCTTCAGTGTTACTTGGTGGTGCTATCCTTTATAGGCCGCCTGGTTATAATTTTCAGCTGGCAACGAAGTTATTTGCCTGGCTGTCCCCTTTGGTTTTAAAACATGATTAAAACATTTTTAATCTGTGATTTTAACCTTCAATTTGCAGATGCATAGGACTCTATGCAGAATGTTGGAGAATGTGAAGTAGATTCTTCAATTAAAGCAATTAATAAAAGGCCCGGCTCATACTGCAAGGCATACCCTAGATCTGTTATTCTCCAATATTGATAAAATTTGGATTTATGACATTGACCCGATACATTGGTCGGATTATTTCCAAATTAATTTTTTCTTCATGTTGCCAGAAGGCAGGCCAACAACACCTGGCCCCACCCCAGCCCTGAAGAGAGCCTGGAAGAAAGTTAATCCTGAGTCCTTTATAATTCATTTCTGCCCCCCCAGAGTTGGGAAATGGCACGCCTCTTGACACCTATCTAGAGGATTTTAACTTGGCTATGATTAGAGCATTCGAAGGATGTGCTTCTTGGAAGTTAGGCAACTCATCCAGACCATCCACATCGGAGAATTGGTATTCTAATAAACTTGGGCTTGAAGAGAGGACATGCAAAGCACTAGAGCTCATATGGCGTTATTCGAAGTGTGTTGAAGATCGTTTGGTTTACAGATCCGTGCTAAAAGCTTATCATAAATTTCTCAGGAAAGCAAAAAAATGATTACTGTGTAAAAGATAGGAGGAAAACACCTGTTTAAAATTGTAATAGAATTAGCCCACCCTGTAAGTCTAAATCAGACCGTCAACGCTTCGTCTGAGCGATGTGAAGAGATGGCTATGTTTTATTTTTATTTTACAGATTTCATTGGGTTTTCATCATACCAGAGGGGCAAAGCCCAGAAAACAAAGCACAAATGAAATGCATAAGAGAATGTCTCTGGGTACTGTATAACCCCCTCCCCTATAGTCTGCAGAAGATCAGACCAGGAAAAACACCCAACCCCCCCTCCCCCCTAATGCGCACCAGGCATGCTGCAAGAACATTGCATGTAAAAGCCAATGGAATTCCCAGCCACATATTTTGAACATTGGTACGTTAAACGGGTAAATCATTCACCACCAGTCGTTCGATGGGGTCACGGGTGGCGGTCTGTGACATTAAACGCCGATCTATGCCCCTGTACTTAGCCCACCAAGACCAAATCTTCCCATGCTTCTGTGGGCACTCCCTCGCCTAGAACACTACAATCTCCACTGACATGCACCTGTCCCGGGCCTTTTTCCAGGTGGTTATACAGGGCGGTGACGTGTTCTGACAGTGCTGGGCTGTGTCCTGCTTAGCCAAGGTGAGACCCAGAAACAGAAGGTATCTTTTATACCTGTTGCCCCCGATGTCTTCTGTGCTATGTAAGAGCACCAATCTAGGGTCCGACAGGATATCCCACACCGGGACACTTCCCAAGCAAGACAACATGCCTTACCAGAAGGGCTGCAGTGCCCCGCAACTCCACACCGTATGCAGGAACGACCCCTTGTCTGCATCACAGCAGAAACAGACAGGGGACTGGATTGCCCCCATCTTCCAGAGACGGAGTCATGTGTAGTATAACCTATGGAGGTACTTAAATTGACTCCCCCTATATCTGGTGGAGACGGCGGAGTACCGAGGGCTGGCCAGCGCCTCAGCCCAGTCGTCGTCCGTAAGGGTGGGCAGGTCTGCCTTCCAAGCCTCCCGGGTCCTGTGGATAGTGGTCTTGGAATGTGTAGTAAGTGTTTGGTAGATTTGCCGAATTTTGTGAGCCCCCAGATCCCCCATCAGTAGGCGACCCTCCAGCGGGTGGAACTCCGGTAGAGACTCTAGCTGCTGAATCCTGGGGTCAACGCGTGACAGAGTTGCAAATAACGATGGAACTGCGATTTATGAAGGTCAAAATCGGCCTGTAGCCTTTGGAAGGATTCAAGAGTGGTCCCCTGCATAATATCTCAGAGCGTGGATATGCTGATATCATCCCATCTACGAAACCCCACAAGTCACGCTGACTATACATTCCCCGCCAGAGGGGAGTGGCACCGGTCAACTTACCCCACCAACCCATGGACCTGACCACCCTCCTCCATGTCAAAATGACCATCCGGCAAGCCGGGGGAGGCGCCGCCAGGGAAGAGCTTCTGTATAGAAGATGGAGCAGCGGGGCACCTGCCATGGCTAACCGCTCCACAGCGTAGGCCGGGTGCGTCTGCGAACCATACCACCACACATTGATCACCAAGAGGTGCGAGGCCCGGTAGTACGCATGGATGTCTGCCACCGCGATACCACCACAATACGTGGACTGTATACATGTTGCAAGCGCCACACGGATCGCGCGCCCCTGCCAGAGGAGCCTATTCAGGAGTGCATTAAGTTGAATAAACCATGACGGGGGGGATAGGGTATTGGTAGGTCTGGAGCCTGTTGTGTAAGCGTGGTCGAGACACCATTTTGAAATTTGCGGACCTGCCATACAACCCTGGTAGTTGGGACCAGATCGTAGTTTCATCCTGGACGACGGGGAGCAGCGGGGCAATGTTGTGCGTCCAAGTGTCGCTGGGACACCGCGCTATAAAGACCCCCTAGATAGTTAATGCCCGTGTCTGCGATGACCAGCTGTGAAGCCTAGGCTTGACTCCTCTGCTTGCCGTGAATAGGAAACAATATAGATTTGGACAGGTTAGCACAAAGTCCAGAGGTCCCCACCAAAGATTCTGAGAATTTGGGAGACCTGAGGTCCAAGGATCGGACATGAAGAACAGGGTATCATCAGCGTAAAGCGTGATTCTATGGCTGTTTTTTAATGATAAAATTGAAAAGATCTACTCGAATTTTGAGGCCCAACCTCTTTTAAATGTCTTTCGAGCATGTTGGCCCTCATGAAAGAGCTGTGGCCTATTTCGACAATTATGTGACTTTTAATTCAGAACAGGACATGTTAGAGGTGAAATCTTGAGTTTCGTTATATCCTTGTCAGCTTTTCACAACTGGTCTCTGTTAAGGGCCTGTTTGCGATCTTGGCGGATAGGGTACTCCGTCACAAATGTGACGATTATCTCACCTGCCGTATTACAATTCAGTTATATCAAATGGACCTTGTATTATGGCGGAAAGGATATCAGTCACGTTTGTGATGGAGTACCTTGTCCCCCAAGATTGTGATCATGCCCAAATTCCTTTCCTGACCCAGATCTTTGGTTTGTTCCTGATGAGTGCTGAATATCCTGCTAGTTGGAAGTAAGCCCTGATTCTAGCTTTGGCGAAGAAAGCAGGAATTAATGTTTGCATTCTGTCTACCTATTGCTCAATTTCTTTATTACCATACATGTCGAAGGTGTTTGAAAGGCTAGTTAATTCCCAGCTACCACATTTTTGGGGGAGTAATAACCTACTTGATTTGAATCAAACAGGCTTTAGAGCCAGAAATAGTACGGAGTCAACTTTGTTGGACACGGTCTCGCATAGCCTGTTAATAAAGAGATTACATGAGACTGGTGTGCATTCAAAAGCTCAGCAGTGGCTGGGATATTTTTTGAAAAAAAGATCTGTCTGTTCAGATGGCTACTTTTAGGTCTAACCTCCATATATCCAATTGTGGGGTCCCTCAGGGTTCCTCTCTCAGCCCTGTATCATTTCATTTCAATGTCTCCTCCTTGGCTGGAATTGTCAGAGCTTGGGGAGTTTAGATCTGCTCCTGTACTGACGATACTCGGCATATTATTTCTATAGAGGAGAGACATAGGGATACCCGGGGTAATCATACTGGATGCCTATTGGAAGAAGCGACCTGGATGCAATCGCATTGTTTGAAACTCACTGTGGAGAAGACAGTGATTTTACTCATGACATTTGAGACGATTTGTGGTGGCTGACATCCCTAGGTACTACACTAGAACTAAGGAGATTAGCTAAGAACCTTGGATTCCTAAAAGACGACTTGTCTGCATGCAGGATCAGGTAAATGCCACTTGTGGCAAAAGCTTTTGTCTGCTCAGTTTATTGCCTTAGCTCTTCCATTGGATTCCAGTGGAATGGTGAAGAACAGCTGTCTAGGCACTGATTATGAGCAGGCTGGATTACGGCAGTGCTCTTTACCTGGAAATGGCTGATTTTTGTTTGCTCATTTACAGTCCATTCAAAATGCAGCAGACAGACTCATTTGTAATAGTGCCTAAAACAGTTCAACCACCCTTTGTTTAAATTCACTTCACTGGTTACCTGCACACCAGAGAGCAAAATGTAAGCTGCTGTGCTGTGTTCATAAAGCACTATATGATGGTTCTTCCTTGGGTTCTGTGGACCTTAAGGGGAAATATATCTCTAAGGATATGTTGTTGGACATTCTTTCCCATGTGAGTGACAACATGGGTTTCCCTGATGAGGAGGTCGCCAGCACATCCAGGGACGTGGTTCTGCCCCAGTTTCGGAAGAAGTCTACTAAGGCCTTGCCCATTCAGCCTTTCGTGATGGACGTTCTTTTGAAGGAGTGAAAAGGACCCCGAACGAATAATGATGCCCCGCTTCATGTCTAAGCTGTACCCCTTGAGAGACACCGAGGATACTATTCCTTGTTCGATTCATGTTGACTTTATTGTAGCCAGTGTCGTGGGGCATCCGTCCATGACAGACGATAATGTCCTGAAGGAAGGTGCAGATAAAAATATCTACTCATCTTTGAAGAAGTCTTATGCGTGGTCCCATCTCGCCATCTGTTCTGGGGTGTATGCTGCACATGTGGCTCAATCGTCGTTGTCCGACTTCAAATCTTTGTTCTCTACTATGCAGGACAGTGGGCATTGTCCTGAGTTGCTGGAGTCCATGGAACGTCGGGCTGAGTTCCTCTCTGACATTACGTTTGACTCTGTTCATGCGTCTGATCTAACCTGTGGTGCTTCCATTGCTGCCAGGTGTAATTTGCTGCTGAAAGGTTGGAACATGGATGCTGCTCAATGGTCCCTGGCTTTGAGATTACTGTGTACTGGTCCTCGTCTGTTTGGAAAAGACCTTGAGAAAAAGTTGCACAGAGTGTTTAAGGAACGGAAGCAATCCTTTTCTTTTGAACGTCCGCGGCAAAGGAGGCTCTTTTTTCCTCAGCTAAGTCCTTTCAACAGCCTTCTTGTCAGCAGCGGAATTCCTTCAGGAACCAGAAGGGTCCAGGTAAAGGTTTCCGGGGGAGGTTTCAGAGGAAGCCTCTTACCGATGAGGGACCTGTGAATCAGCTTTTCTGACTATGCCGCCTTCCAGGGAGGTCCTGCTGGAGTTCTGCCAAAGGTTGGTGGGATGCTTCACCATTTCTTGGCGACATGGAGTCTCCAGACGACGGACCAGTGGGTACTAAATGTCCTGGACCATGGTTACCAGATCGAGTTCTTGACCCCTCCCCTTGCGTCTGGCAGGATGTGGACTCCGATTCCGAAGGAGGTGGGCCCTGTTGTAATGGGTTCAGTTGTTTTGGAAAAAGGCGATTTTCCCTGTTCCTCGTTCAGAGGGGATCAGGGCAATTATTAGCTCATCTTTCTGGTGCCAAAGGTCACGGGAGGCTTCCGGATTGTGATCAACCTCTGGCCCCTGAACAGGCTTGCCTGTGAGATACCCTTCAAGATGGAGAACCTGCAGTGTGTGATCCTGTTGATTCAGGCTGGATGGGGGCTGTCTACCTTGGATCTTTTGGATGCGTATCTGCATGTGCTTGCGGCTTTAGGGTTCCAGAGGTTTCTGATGTTTTACCTGAAGGGTCGTCATTAACAGTTTTGTGTCCTCCCTTTCAGCCTGCGTTCCTCACCCAGGGTCTTTACCTAGGTGGTGGCTCCCCTTGAGGCTCATCTTCACATCCTGATGGTGTCTGTGTTTCCCTACCTGGAAGACTGGCTTCTGCAGTCCCCCTCTGCCCTGGTGATGTCTCAACATTTGGATTTGACAGTTCATACACTAGAGAGCCACGGCTTTCGCCTGAATTTTCCAAAATGCCATCTTCATCCTGCCACAAGGCGGTCCTTTATAGGGGCGGACTTCGTTTCTGTTCTGGGCAAGGTGTTCCTGCCTCCCTTCAGAATCCTACGTCTGCAGTCATTATTGGGGGCTCGGTTGTCTTGGACTTAGACTTCCCTGCTTCATTGGATGGAGGTGCAGGTTCACATGGTGGCCTGGGCTAGGTTGCCTCTTCGCCCCTTGCTCTGGCATGTTCAGGATTTGTCCTTGCTAGTTCCTGTGTTTCTGGATGTGGTGAGCAGCCTGCAGTGGTGGATGGACTCTTCCAATCTCTCCCACGGCATGTGGTTGCATCCTGCGCCGCCAGTGGTTCTGACGACAGATGCCAGCACGTTGGGTTGGGGTGCGACTCTGGGTTAGTGGACAGTGCAGTCTCATTGGCTGGGATCGGAGTTCCACCGGTCTTCCAACTGGAAGGATTTGTCAGCTGGGGAACGGGCCTATCGGTACTTCCAGGGTCCTCTGTTGGGTTGCAATGTTCTGGTGAGGTCTGACAACACAGTGACTGCGGCTTATGTGAATCAGGGCAGTACTCTGTCGGTCGTTGAATCTTGTGGCCTGTGCCATTGCGGGTTGGGCGGAGATCATCTTCAGGCCATTTTGGCTCCGCACATCCAGGGCTCAGACAACGTGGTGGCAGATGCCCTGAGTTGCCCATTTCCTTCCTTTCTGACGTTGTCTGTCTCCCAGGGTGTTCTACTTGATTTGACAGAGGTTTGGGACTCCCAAGATGGACTTGTTAGCTTGCACGATCGAATCTCTTCTGCCCATCTTTTGTTCCCGGCTTCCAGAGCGGGGGCATAAGGTGTGGAAGCCTTGTCCCTCACTTGGCCTCCTTGGTTGCTGTATGCTTTTCCTCTCTTTCCCCTCATCCCTGCATTCCTGTTGAAAGTCCAGAGGGTGGAAGATCAGGTGGTGGCTGTGTTGCCTCACTGGCCCCAGAGGTTTTGGTTTCCATTGTTGTTGAGACTGGCGGTGTGCCCTCCTTGGATCTTGCAGTGCTGTCCGTCTCCTCTGAGGTCTTCCACTCCTCACCTGCTGATCCTCTCACCCAAGCGGTCTGGAGCTTGAACGGCAGTCACTAGGTGGGCGGGGTTTGCTTGAACACATTATTTCTGTGATGCAGGGCTCTCGTAGGAAGTCCACTTTGTCTTACTTTCTAAGCATAGGTCTTCTTTCGCCTCCTGGTGTTCTGTTGGTGGTCTGGCCTCTACTTCTTGTTCTGTTTCTGAGATTCTGCAGTTCTTTTTGTACGGGTTCCATAAGGGTTTTGCTCTGTCTACCCTGAAGGGCTCGTGGGCGGCTATCTGGGCTTTCCGGGATCCGGCTTCTTTTTCCTCTTCGGATGGGTTGTTCCTGAGCTTTTCTCTATCCTCCGATGTTGTCTGTTCTTCCGTGCCTGCCTGGGATCTTTCTCTGGTCCTACATGCTCTTCAGTCTCTCTTTTTGAGCCTTTGTTGACTGCTGATGTCAAGTACTTGTATTTTAAAGTGTCTTTCCTCGTGGCCATCACTTCTGCTCGAAGGTTGGGAGAACTTTCGGCTTTGCGTTGTCCTCCTTTTTTGAGGTTTGTGGAGGATGCTGTTATTTTGCATTTGGATCATAGTTTTCTTCCAAAAGTTTGTTCTGCATTTCATACATCTCATTAGTTGGTGTTGCCTTCTTTCTACCCTTTCCGTTCTTGTCCTGAGGATCTGTTGTTGCACACTGTTAATGTGAAGCGTGCTTTGTGTATGTGGACAGGTCTGCTGCTTTTTGCTCATCTGACAGTCTGTTTGTGACTTTTGGGCTGGCTGGGTTTGGGAAGGCTGCCTCTCGGCTGACCCTGAGTCGCTGGATCAAGTCCATGATTTCCTTGCCTTATCAGGGCTCTGGTTTGCCTTCTCCTTTGGGTGTGCAGGCACGGTCCTCGAGGGGGGGTCTCTGCTTCCTGGGCTTCCTTTCATGGGGTATCTTTTGATTCAATCTGTCGTGCAGGGACTTGGGCTTCTGAGTCCACCTTTATTAAGCATTACAGGTTGAATTGCTCTTTGAGTGACCGTTTGAATTTTGGGGGGGTGTTTTACGTGCTGTGGAGCCTGACGATCCTCGTTGATTCTTCATGCCAATAATAAATTCACTGTGGCGTGCTTCTCCCCTGAGTGCTGTCTGGTTTGTTTCTGCCGGTGTTCCAAAGGTCTTGGATTGTGGGGGTTGCTTTGGTATGCGTTGTGTAATGACTGGGACGAGGGACGTAGAGGTAATGTCCAGATTACTTGCAGGTAATCCCCATTACTCTTATTCGTACTCGCCCTAGTCATGTTTCCCACCCTCACTTCCTATGCTTTGTGCTGATTATTGTGTTATAGCCCCTTGCAGGAAGGTGGGTGGAGATAAAAAGGGCTTTCTGTTTTGTTAGCCGTCCGGGAATATACCTCATGTGTAATGACTGGGTCGAGGACGAGTGGGACTAAGAGTAATGAGGATTATCGGTAGGTAATCTGGACATTCTTTATCATAAACATATATTGTTAAGTTTTCATTCAAACATGTTTACACCACAGACACTGTTCTTAAACGAGCAGTTATTTCAAGAGGACACCTTGATTTTTAGAAAGATTCCAGTCAAGTTTCATTGTTTAAGGCTTGAGCTCTTGAATCCTTATTTGATTCCTAGAGAGAAAGATGTACATAAACATGAAATATACTTTACTCTGCTCCAGGATAGGTTCTTATAGGAAAGAATTGTGCTTTCAAAGGCCATGTAATGTGTCCGTAAAGATGGCCCAAAACTGCAGGGCATGTAATTAGAGTGTAACCTGGATGAGCGTGTATAACTGAGCCGGACTTTTTTTTTTTATTACAAACGTGTGGGAATGTAGGCTTGTTTCTCACTGCATGATAAGCAGGGTGTAGACTGCAGTTTCCCCTACATAGAGCTGTTGGGTGAGGTGTGATTTGTGTGTAAACGTGTCAAAATAACTGATAATGCCAGAATATATCCTGCATAACCTGTATTTATTTGCATATTGTGGCGCATGACTATCACTGTGCTAACAGCATTTACCACAATAGATACACACCACACACGGACATCCTGCAGAACACATTGGACGATATCTTAATATGCATCCAACATGCCCCAGTTATGCCATAAATCTGATGTCACAGTAAAAAACAGACTTCCCACCAGAAAGCCAGATAAGCAGACACACATTTATGCAGCCACCAGGTATGTCTGCCATCATAGAAGATGCAGAATCCTTAAATACAAAATCATTCAGTCACAGCTTAATGAATAAGGTAACGCTACCTGAGAATAGGATCTGGACAGAATGCCTATGAAATGTGACTAAAAGCTGAATCACACTTGGGCCTGCCGGGCTAACCCTGGAACCATGTAGCATGTCACAGGACCGCCAGGCACTCTACTTGGCCATACTACAGGCAAAAACTTTAACATTATATATGTTCATCTGTAAGTTCCTATGCTAACAGTAAATGCAGTCCTCTATAAGAAGCAATTTGCATGAAGCTGCACGCGCCCTCTAACCACCACAGTGTCACTAATTTGCCTAGATTCTTTCATGGCATCCACTTGTGGCATTCCCTACTTCTTTTAGCGCCTAGACTGAATTGCCGAGAGAGAAATGGAAGAGTGGTGTGAAGTGGACAGTGATACAGCGGTGGTGGGTGCTGCGAATGATGTGAAGTGGCGTCTCCGTTTTGTGGTGTTTCTTGGCGGTTTACAGGTATGACTACGGTAAACAAGGGGTTTTCACACAAAAAAAAAGCACTTTGTGCTATAACGTTGCCAAAATCACGGGGGTTCTGGCATTTAGATACTTAACCGGAACAGCCTTGACATTTCAGGGGCTCCTGCACAAAATACATTGTGCAAATATATATACTCATTGTTCGGCCACCACCCAAGGTTCGCATGTCAAAGAAATTGAATACATTAACCAAGTGGCGCCTCTGTATTCTTTGTGCAAGCTGTAGATTCTGTTTTTAACTGTTCTCCCCGTCTCCATTATGTTTGCATATTTCTCCTCCTGTAGTCCTTGTTTTTCTCCGAATTCTCTTTCTAATGCCGAGTGCTGTTGATGAGACGGATTTCACATGTTGCCTGGCTGACCTTGGATTGCAGCATCGTCTGCCCAAGGAGCACAGTATCCGTTTCCCCCACGTTGGATTTCATGGAGGATCACTTGTTTACAGTGTGTGACCATGTTGTTCGTTTAGTGGCAACTAAGGCACGCCATCTATTCAAAACTATTTTTTGTGCAAAAGCGCTACTTGACTGATCATGGTATGTTTGAACACTGGAGTCTGTTTCCAGAGTATGCGAAAAGCTTCTGATTATTATCAGGCCTTTTAAAAGCAGTATGATAACAGTTGGATTCCCGTATATTTTGTACTTCGTGACTAATTTGCGTAACAGGTATGCTGATTGTGTAATGCCTTGCCCTTGGGCCTTATTCCATTTCGTATACACCGGATCGGCCATTTGTGTCCGAGATCTTCACCTCCCCTCCCAGACAGAATCACGGGGGCATATTTGAACGACCCCCAGTGCTATTAATTCCCAGAACACACGATGCCTTCTGTCAGGACTTGGGTTCCTCTGGGGATGTGATACCGACACTGTGCCCGACTGCATGCTTAACGGGCACGAGATGAGAACCGCGCGCCTTCCAGTGTATGACTAACCCCTTTCCTCATTCACTTCCAGGTCATGGAAAAAATCACAAAGACGCCGCCTCTGTCAGGGCAACGCATCCGATCCCAGCAGCGTGTGGTGTCTACTATTTTGAGGTGAAGATCGTGAGCAAAGGAAGAGATGGGTGAGTTTCGTTTTAGTATTGAACCTGAACTTGTCACGGATGAATACATGCGCGCAGCACCACGCAGCCCGTTGAGCTCCGCTGCCTTTTTGTGTAGCTAGGGTCAGAGGTCGGAGAGCTGGCGCGCGAGCCCGGATGAGCTGGAGGCTATATCGGTGTTGTGTTGTTAACAGGTGGCAGCCGGCTCCTGACTTCTGGAATGGTGCGGCAGCTTGTCCCCGCCGTGCCAGGAGCACGAGCTTGGCAGCGCTACCCCCTCTTCCATAATCTGGCTCTCGGCGTCTCTTTGTTTCCAAGAAACATTGTGTAATCGCTAATCCTTTGCATCTAAACAAGAGTCGCCTCACTCCATCTTCCAGTGCTAACGCTGTGTCTGGCCACATTCGGCCTTCTAACCTGGCCCATTTTCTATCTGATGTCTGGGGTATAGCTCTGAGGTGAAGCAGGTGCACTGGTGCCGGGGCAGAGGTCTATATCCCATGTTTGCTCTAGAGCCCACGGCATCACTGATACGCCACAGTTTGATTTTCCCATTTTTGGTATTTGACTGCAGAGCTCTCAAGTTGCCTATGTCCACTATGCGTTTTTTCTTTACTTTGATGCATTCTGGGACTTTTCCTGATTTTATATGATCAATAAAAGTAAAAATCCCATTCTAGAAAAGTACCTGGAGTGGATGGCATACTCCCGCATTAACCTGAGAGCTCAGTGACTGCTATGATTTCAGTGACCGAGGCATGTCATCGACGTTTCTCGTACAGACACTGCGGATGCCAGTCGGATGACTGAAAGTTACAGCTTGTACTTTATGCTTTACAGTCGTTAGCTGAATCTAAACTGTTTCCTTAGATAGTATTATCTCAAGATGATGATGACGACAATGAAGGTTGTGTTTATGCCAATTAGCCTACTTTTACGTGACCTAGATTGCATGGATACCTT
This sequence comes from Triturus cristatus, assembly GCF_964204655.1. NCBI lineage: Eukaryota > Metazoa > Chordata > Amphibia > Caudata > Salamandridae > Triturus > Triturus cristatus. The sequence continues at coordinate 207,318,058 of NC_140595.1, read as the reverse complement.
TTAATTACGAACTATGTGATGAGTAATGAAGTTGGCATGTAACTGGTCCCATTTACTGTTGACTCTTTCTGATGAGTAATAAGGTTTGAATTTGACATTTTCATTCGTGAAGACTTTGTGACGAGAGAAGCAACCATGCAACCTTTCCTGTTTGGGGATATTTATTACAGCAGTAACCAGAAAAGACTAAACCTTCCTGGTTTTACAGTGTCACCTGCATTTATTTTTTGTTTTTTTGTATGAGTTGTGTGGAAGGGAGATGTATTTTTCAGCCAACCTCTCCTTTTTAATTTTTTTTATGAAACATATGTGCCGAGGAGGAAAGCCTAAGAACCTCCATGATACTAGCTATCTTTGCAATATCTGAAGAGGATGACCCGATACTAAAATGACACGGGTGTAAGAAAACTTTTATTGCTGAAGTTGCATCTCTTCACATTGTTTTCACGCACACAAAGTGTCTGTTTATGACGAAGTTGTAAGAAGGTTGACAAATCTTCATTTGAGGTTTCATTTCTTGAACCTGAGGGTAGACAATGTCTTGACAATAAATGGCACCTGGAAGAAATCAAGAGAACTTTGTTTAATCATAGCCAGTGTCTTGGTAGAAGCAAAGGTTTAGAGGGAGTAGTGGGCTTGCTTTAAATATTGTTTATCGAAGTGCATGTATAAATAAGCCACTATCTTGGTTTGTTGAGGCTGGCTACTCCATTTGCAGCCCATGTATTCTGGTTTAAATTTGTCTTCTCTAGCATCCATAATGATGTGCTTGTTTACATACATTTAGGGTTTGGATACCGATACGTCTGCCAACCTAGCTCTTAATGTTGATCAACTACTAGATGGCAAGCAGTGTGCTTATTTTTTTCTTTGCTTTATAAGGTGTTGTGCCTCACCTTGCTGTTACATATGAGCCCTTACTGGTTTAGATGGGTTTGGGTCCTTAGAGCTTTTGTCCTTTGATTCAAAGAGGTTAAAATTGCTTAAAAGTCCAGTGACTGCTTGAAAGTTTTTCTCATACTGTTGTGGCAGTTTTTGCTTCTACAGAGCATCTTTGCTCAGGTAGGCTTTCCGTAAAGTGTACAGAACTTGTTTCTCGGCAAAAAGTGAAGCGCTTTAAGGCTTGCATTGGGTGGTTGCATTTTCTGATGTCCAGCTACAGTTTACCTGCCTAGTTCTAAAATTTTTACATTCTGTTGATTCATTGTTAGTCAGCGTTAATGTTAATTTAGAAGAGCCGTCACAAGAGCTCTTGTTAATTCCACACAATACACAAGGGTCTTCTGAAAAAAGGGCAGTTGCTAGTTGATGCCATCATGCACAACATCAGCCTTGCGTTTGAATCATTGTTGACTGTGTACCCAGGTTAGGCAAGTAGTTAAAGTAATGTTTTTGTGATCTTAAATCTTACAGCAGGAGTATCTCACTCTTCGTTCTATTAAACTTCAGGAAGCTTTCATGCATCCATTGAATACTTGGGACTATACACTTGGAGTTCTTTGTCCAGTCTTCCAGGCTCTTTAGTACTTGGTAGTGGATTAGGATATTATCAGCATATACTTGACAGTGCACCCCATGCTGTTATAGGATTTAGGGAAGAGAGTCTATAAAGATATTCAACATTAGAGGCGATAAGGCATATCCTTGTGTCAATCCTCACTCAACTTGTACGTATGTTACTGTTGACCTATTGCACACTTGTTGGATTTAGTTGCTAAGGAAAAAAGAACGATTTCACTGAATTGCCAGATATCCCTCCCTACTTTTAGAATATCCTAAAGAGTTTGACGTGATCCACCAGGGCCGGCTTTAGCGCTGGTGGCGCCCTGTGTGACAATGTTTGTTGGCGCCCCTCACAAACTCCCTCACTACCACCCTTTAACAGTGCCCCCTCAAGTCTCCATAACCACTCTTTCAGGTGTATTTAGTTATATAGCGCCTCCTATACTAGTGTAGGGTGTCAGAGAACTTTACATCACACACGCATTACATAGAGACAATCAATCATATGTGTGTAAATCAGTGTATAGGAAATGTTACATAAGTCAGAACACTAAACGGTGCGTCACACGTAATCCGTACTGGTAGACCGTATAGTTTAAGAGTGCCTGGTCTGGAGAAGCACAGACTTAGAATTTAAAATATAACCCCATGGTTGGGGGGTTACATTTAATCATAAGGATTTTTTTACTGAAATAAATCCTTTTTGAAATGTTAGTATAATGAAAGACTGAGGAAAAAAATCATAGCGCTCTAATCTATACCTTGCAGTTTGCATGCAGCTCTTTGATGACAGTTATTAGCTCACTGTTCCATGTTAGGATTTTAACACCTACCCAGCTAGTAAAAAAAAGGATCTCTCTGACAAAAGCACTGACCTCTTCAAACTATAAGCACTTTCTGATCTGCATGGTACACATTCTTTGCAGCAGGCATATTAACACTCTGTGCTACCATAAAATGAGTTAAAACTTCCACTAGACAAAACTCCTTTCCTCTCCAGGAAGAACATTAATAACCAGAATTATCTGTATGAAAATTGCTGGAGGCCAGCAATGAAGCAGCATGTGCTTTTAAAACCATAAACAGCGCCCCCTCGAAGAGTCAGCACTCGGTGCGGTGGCACCGGTCGCACCGCCCTAGAGCCGGCTCTGTGATCCACCATATGTTAGGCTTCTGATAGATCAAAGAGTAGCCGGTAGTCTTCATCCTGTTTGGGGATCATGCAGCCGCTTGTTAAACTCCACGTATCCTTGTTTGGGTTATCTCACCGTTTGGTTAAACTCCAAGTATCCTTGTTTGGGTTAAACTCCAAGTATCCTTGTTTGGGTCATCTCACCGTTTGTACATTTAATTAGAATAGAGGAGGTTAGTTATTGGACGTTAATTAACCAATTCTTTTAAATTGAATGACTGTTTCTTCAGTAGTGGTGCAATGATGCATGTTTTAGAAGACCAGTTACAAATACCTCATGAAGGGACGTTTTTTATGGCAACAGGCCGGATTAGTAGTTTGGAGGCTTTTAAAGTAGTAATCTAGTTCCTTGTTGTAATCCAATATCATTGCGACAACCTGGGCCTACCCCTGGTATCTGTGACACAAAACATCCGACTTTTTTGTCAGACAAATGCCATGTAAGTATTTCAGCAGCATCAAAACCACATTAAAGTCAAGAAGTATCTTGGTAAAATTCCCAAACTAGTTGTTTGGAAAAAGAGGATAATAATTGGTCACGGATTTGGTAAGTGAATCTGGAAATAGTTTTTTTTTAATAGAAATGTCAAAAACACCCCATATAACAATGGTGTTGTAAACGTCAGTGTTTGGGTATATGCATTAATAAAAGTGGCCACTAAAGGCTACTCTTAAATCCGAAATGAAAAACCGTTTCCAGCAAATTTTGCTGCCTCATAAACGCTGGGAGGCTGTTACAGAGGCATGGTCAGTTATTTTCCAGTGTAATACACTCCCAAACATCTCCACTTGCTGTATATTATATAATTGTCATGGTCACAGTATTAGGTCCCCCAACTGAACATACAGTTTTCTAGATATCTGGGTGTAGGAGAGTGGAATCTGACTAATGGTTGCCCCCAACTTTTTGCCTGGTATTTGAGTGGTTTTTGACTAGTCTGGCTGGGATCCTGCTATCCAGGACCCCAGCCTATCTGCTTTCTCCCTAAAACTGATGTGAGTACTCTAGGTACAAACCTAATTGGATGCTGGGCATGCCCTACCAGTCCCTTGTAGATGGTACCCAGGGCATGGGTCCCTCAGTAGGCCTACCAGGGCTGCAGCACGTATTGTGCCACCCTGGGACAGCCATACAAACTGGCACCACCAGACCACTACTGTAGTCTGGGTAAGGTGGTGCTAGCACCCCTTACAGGGATGTAGGTACCCTATATCCCACACCATTACAACACATATACTCTCATAGGTCACCCCTATGGCAGGCCCTGGTAATCCTACAGGGCTGGGTGTACTACGTCGCACCTCCCTGAGGGGTATTCATTTGGGACTCATTTACAAGGGTAGGAGTCTGCGGCAATATGTATCCATCAGAAGAAATTATTTTCCTTCAGAATTCTTCTGGTGGCTATATAATCTTACTGCAGATCTTCACTGCCCACCCCATTTCCCCATAGGAGTTAGAGCCATGACTAATCGAATTCCAAGGTATGGAAAGATGTATTGTGCTATTGTGCAACTGTTCTTCTCTGTGTGCTTTGATGGGGCATGGAAAAAGTCTAGGCACTGATTCCAGTATTCTGGCTGGCATATATTATATTCCTGTCACATATGGAGGTGGAGTCACTGCTGGAGCTACATGTTATTACCTGGTGGCACTGGAGAGCCATTGCTGTGCAGATGTTTTCTGGCCAAGTCTGAAGCCTGACGGGAGAACTCACAGCTAGATCTATTTGCTTTGCCAACGTTTGCTAATATTTTCAAAGTCAAAAAAGAAAAATGGAAGTTGCATTGTATATTAGGTTGCATTACACATTAGTCCTCCTTTTTCCATCCAAAAGAAAAGTCATCTATAGTATTTCTAGGCAATATCACCCACGGTCCGACTTAAGTAACTGTCCTTTGCTACTGGAGACAGTCTGGTGCGAACCATACTTTTTAACTCCTTTCTTTCCCGGCCTTTAAAGCCCACTTTTTAGGAAATAAGAAACACGCTGAAGCCTTTACTTTTCAGACAAATGTTTACACCACAAACTACCTTTACCTCTGCTTGTTTGTTTAAAAGGCTACTGTACTTCTTTACCTCTGTTAGAGCACTTAGGATCAATATTGGGGTAGTGTGAGCGCTGTACAAAACAATATAATGTATCAAAATCCCTTGGGGAGGTCATGCTACATCAATACATGCCAATAAAATACACACTCTCCTGCTACATGTTATTTGAGATGAAGAGAGACCAACTGCACAGATCCCCACAGAGAGTGGCCTTAAAAATCAAATATTGCAACACATGGACGTGGTCAGGTAAAATGTGTGCCGCATATATACTGTGAAAATCTATGTGGTCCGCACAGAACCCAAACAAGGGATGGTGTAAGCCAAGAAACTATAGACATTTTCATAACGATTTCCGTACTGGCGACTTTGACACTTAAACAGCAATGTCTCCTTGAAAACTAGCCTTAGTACATGCAAACACTGAAAAATTATTTAACCCTGTCATCACGAACATACAACTGGAAGGCAGTTAGGGCCTGTAATCCTGTCATGCCCATATTCAAGTGATGAAAAGTGATACAAACAAAACAAAGAGCCAAAAAGCATCAAACCGATGAATCTGTATAGTGGTTATCCAGAAATTCTGGGATGAATCTGACCATCTGGGACCTATGATGGCACAAATCATCCTTTTAGAGGGAAAACAACAGGGAACTTTAAACAGCTACGGGCCAAGTGCTTGGAATGTATGCTTATAATGTTGTTTTTGGAGTGTATTCACAAGAAACGTTTGCTACCCATGTACCTTACATAGAAGGCACATTTAAACACAAGCATTGGCTTAGCCAATAGGTCTCGCCTTTTGGACCTTAAGTGTGTAGCCATGCATCACATTATCTAGTGTGTGTGTGTCAGGGTGCGCTATTCCAGTGTGTGTGGACTATGCCTGGCCGCACTAGGCCCAGATTCTCAAACAAATCGCGGACCGCAGCGCAGCAGCCAGGAAGGGAGCAAGAGAGTGCCACATCCACAGAGATATGGCTCTCTCCTCCCCTCTGCCTAGCGCCGGTGCAGCTTTTAGCTGCTGTACGCCAGGCACACACCTTAGCGCCATAGTGCTAGGATGAGTGCCCGAGTCTACCATAGGCTTTGTACAGGAAAAGGCACCCTCGCTGTACAAAATACTATGGCTAGAGAAGTTTAAAACCTTTTTGTACTTTGCATGTGTGATGTACAGTGCGGCATACATGCAAAGTCGGAAAAGCAAGGCGAAATGAAAACTAATCTAGTTTAATCATGTTTTAACTTTAATTGTAATTCTGATGTAAATTATTATTGCGTCTTAATGTTTTTCTATGTTGTGGTGTAATGCTTTTATGATACTAGTGATCGAATAAAGCACTATTTGATATGATTAGAAAACATTTCTCCTTTTATCGCCTGCTTTTCAGCTGTTAATTTTTGGTGCTAAACCCGGTCTGATGTAGTAGGTAGGATTTTTAGCATCAAAAAGCATGGGTGGTTGCATGGGAATGCCCAAGTACCACCCATGTAACGCCCCCTTGACGCAAAGTAATGCAAAGCAGCGTTTCGCGCTACTTTGCTATACTTTACCATACAAACCAACGCAAATATCAATTTGCGTTGGTTTATTATTGCCAAAAAGATTTTGCGTCGGTTTAGCGTTAAAAATAGTCAAGCTAACTCAACTCTAAACCTTTGTGAATTTTGGCCCAAGAGCACACTATAAATAATGCATTGTTCACAGTCTGTCTGGCTGCACTGAACATAATCATGTATAAAAATAAGGATAACGAAAAGGCGAGTACTGCTACAGTTCTTCAAATTTGTGGCAGCTTTATTCCAACTAATGACACTACATTAACGTCCCTCTTACAAGATACTTTTTTTGTAAAGTGTAACTCAACGGAGGAACTTGTTCTGATCCTCTCTCTGCCCAAACAAGTTCCCAATTACAACTTCATGTCGTAGGGAGGTTAGGAGTTTAGTTGATGGCAGAAAAGACTGACACACTTTAACTGCAGCGAGTTAAGGACATGGCTCAGCAAAAATCTCTAAGAGCTTGGATAACACCAGCAGAACCAGCCTACTGGATGAAAAGAGGTACACTCGCATTTGGGGAAAGTAAGACGCCACTATAGGTAGAAGAACTTGTGGTGACAAAAAAGCACCAATGAGCTTGGGGAAACAAAATAATTAGAACACTAGTGAAAACTGAATGTAAGAGCACCTCACAGAAATAAAGAACACACACAATAAACTATAGAGCATGGTGAATAAACGCTGGCAGGAGAAAGGGCACCAAAAAAGGGAAAAAAGATACAACACCATTAGAAATTAACCAGACAGCCGAGAGAAAACTGATCAGAGAATAGAAAAACTAAACAAAGCATTACAAAGAAAGAAGGGTTAGAAAAAATAGCAAGGGAATGAAACAATCTATTAAAGAAATTACTGGCGTAACAATTAAAAATGCCAACACAAACCATAAAGTAATAGTTTATGTATTTATACGGTTCTCTTTATAGGGAGTTTAAAACAGTAAGTCTCATATAAATGAAAAGAGTGTTAGTGGTGGTCTTGTTAACTTACAGAAATGATCATTTAATGGAAAAAGTAGCATGAGTGTGCCATTAGCTAGTGTCCTTGAAAATAGTAAATCTAGGAGTGAGAGAGTAGAGGAATTGACAAGGAGATAATTGGGATGTTGCATGTAGTTTGTGTGTCCAGGGCCCAGATTTCCGAATAACTGTGTGAAAATCAGCGAGCAGCACTGTGTTTACAATTTTGCTACAAAAAATGTGCAGCACTAGATTTACCAAGACTTGTTCACTGAGAGTGTCAGTCACCTGCTGTGCTCGCACTATAAAAGGCATTTTACCCAACTCTATGCATTACCTTATGGTTCAAAGGTGACTCGGCGGTGCTTTGCATGAAATAAGTTCTCTAGGTAAATCCTCCAGTACGAATTAAAACGTGAGCAATTACACACCTTATGCATAGGAATATGACACACTATTGTACTTGCCCATTGCTTGCACCCAGTTTCCTTGTATGTAGAGATTTCACACAAAGCCAGGGCAGATGTCATTGGTAGATATGGCTTTGTGTGACAGGCTGTGCGTGTTTGCACTGTTTCCCATTATGTTCCTCGTACATTAATTGGTATTGTCATTTGTGCCATCAAGAGTCGTTATTCTTTGCCTCATATCCAGTGAAAACACGTAGTAAATCTGGGCCTCATCATTGGTGTAGTAACAAAACAAGGGGCAAACTGATATTCGTGGGCCCCTGGGTAATGAACAATGCTTCCCTTTTATTTAAATTAAGAAAGCCACTATAATCGATAGCGACCATAGGGTGGAATATTTTTCCCATTATACTCCAGGGTACATATTTATTATTATCCTGTACAATAAAGTAGCGTGTTTTATTTTCTTCAAATATACAATGCAAGAAAATTCAGGTGATCCGTGTGGCGGTGCAGTGCTGTGGTGCCTTGTGACATAAGCAGATTAGCATGATAACCGGAGACCGTTGGTTAAAAATGCAGTTCAAAATCCTGTATAGTACATGAAATATCCCATTAACTTTTTCATAAGTACGTCGACATTTCAACCCTATTTAGTTAAAAGCAAGGTCTTCATCAGGACAGGCAAAATGGTAGCATCCTCATCGAAGGTAATTGACGTCCAAGAGAGTGTTGAGTACATATCCATACATCTAAAATGCAGCAGCGCTGATTCTAATATCTGGTTGGTTTGCATTGTACCACAGGCAGGATTTGGAGGGGAAGGAAGCAGATGAGATTAAACGCTTAAAAGGACGATTTACAGGGTGTAACACTGTTGGCCCCAGTACACTTTGGAACAGTAGTTTCAGAAGACTACCATTTAAAAACCTGGTGTTCATCTTTTTGCTTTATATGGAAGATGCTGTTTTGTTATTTTCTTGTACTAACATTCAAAGAGCAAAATACTCTGTAAACACAAAGTGTAGCAAGTTAAATCGTAGGAAAATATGCTGCAAATCATGCCGCTTCTTATCAAAATGTGTTGCTTTTAAGCAATGCTCCATGCCCCACTCACAGGCAAGTTAGAGACAACATATGGGAATGTGAAATGCTGGTCTTGGTTTGATCATCTTATGTAAATGATAGCCTTTATCCTAGATTGCCTGTGGTTTTACACCAGCCCTCTTCCAGTTAATAAATGCATGTATAAAATGGGAAAAATCCTGTAAAAAAACTTAGAAAGCAGTGAATCTCAAAAACGGCTTCCCCACTTACAAAACTGGTCAGTTAGCTTTAGCAACAGCTTTGCTCCCCGGAGCATCCCTTATAAGACTCACCCCATATTGGTACTGACAAAACATACTCCTTCTGGGATCTTGAATATAGCTTTTCTCCTTTGGCGGTCTGCAACAGTACACTCGAAAGTTCAAGACTGAAACAGCAGCAGGCTATGGATTAATATAACTTCTTAGGACAAACCAGCACATTCTTCCTGATGAACCATGCCCGCTATCAAACATATCTTTTTTCTGCACATGTTTAAAACATGAAACACTGCCAGCTGCACAATGCTACAGAGAGCACATGGAGCATGCGCATAGGTCAGAGTTAAAGTCGCCAGAAAGGGCGACCTAGCATTCTACACAACTCTAAATAGATTATTAGGTCGTCTGATACAGAAAAGCTATTGTCTTGCACCGTGCATGCTTTACAAAGCAATTGGTTGCCTATAAAGATGTCACGGGCGATATGGGGTGCTAGGCGTGTTTGCCATCTATTTGGCTTTGCTTTTCTATTGAGCTATTGGCACCAGAGAGTCATGCACACTTGATTTCACTAACCACAACACGACAAACTGCAGATTAGTTTTTTCCACGAGCGTGGCATACAATATGCTTCCTTTGAGCATGTGCTGATTAGTAGTGTCTCAAGTTGAAAGCATGCTTATATAAAATTTGCTAATTTACAGCTTTGGATGGATGCCAATCGTGTTGTTCTTCTCCGTAATGCACGTTTGATAAAATAGCACTACGGCAATCCCCAAAATGCAATTTTTTTTATTGGTCTGCGACGGTCAAAAGGGAAAGCAACCAGGACCAAGCTACATCAGGAGGAGGGTGATTGGAGTACAAGAGAAGAACCAAGATAAGGACGTGATTTACAGCCATCGGCTGAGCGCGTTCAGAGGGCCAAATAGAACCCGAGCCGATGCAAAAGAAAAAAGTAGTTTGACAAACACATGCTATAATGGTAACTAGTGGAGGGATACTGTACTTTGTGGCTGCTCTTGGGGAGGGATTAACACTAAAGGAGGTATGAAAAATGCATGCCATAACTAATTAGGGAGAATGAATAGAGTGACAATGGAGGCAGCAAATGGCAAGCTTATGGCCGGCTGTAAGCCTCCAGAGAGAATACAGCATGTCTCGAAGATACAGCACATGTGCTGCCTAGGCTCGTCCTAAAAATGACCATGCCGTGTGATTTAGCACATTATACAGCACCAATAAAATACCTTCAAACAATGGAACAGCAGTTGTGTATTTTCAAAATATGTAGTGTCCGCTTTCTGCAAGTCAAAATAGCTGGCTTAATCCGAAATAGCCAACAATCGTATTGTGATCCTGAAGGGGAGGTCTTCTGACCATGAACCCATTCCAGCCGATGGAGAATCTGGTTCCTCTCACCTCTAAATTGTTGTGCGAGATTTGAATTCAATAAACCAAAACATCCAGGATGAAAGGTCACTTAAAAAAAAACCATATATCACTCTTGAGAGAGGCTCCTGTATGGATTTGCTGTCAAGAACACCAGTTAAGAGGTCAGACACATGACCTACAATGCAAGCCAAATTCTGACAAAGCTAAAATGTTGGGACATTCTGGGTTGGGAGTGCTATGTCTGTTATAAAACGATAATATAATCGGTGAAAAATCACATACCTGTAAGACTTGCGCATGTTTTAGCTCATGGAAGTAAAACACTCAGATATTATTAAACAGTACTACACAGGGAGCTGGCTTGGGGTAGTTTGTACTACTGCCAGTAGTTTTGCAATAGTGCAAATGCCTGTAATTCAAACAAGGAAAATGGGCCATCAAGTAATTCAGTTGGGGAGTGAAAGACAGCCAAGATAGGGATTCAGTGTGCCTCTGGTCACTTGACCCTGGCGCCATTGCACCTGCTGCATCAATGATAGCTATGCCTGATAATTGCTGCACCATCTGATATTAGCATGGCAGAGCAATAGGTGATTGTGACCGACTCTACACCTTCCCTCCAAAGTACCCCCTTCTTCATGGGCTCTGGAATTCTGTGTGATGTAGGGTAGGGGTTTTCATACTAGGAGTGATTTTAATCTCTTCCCCTGCTTGGGTTGATGTCCGCTTTTTCATTTTGGGAATTGTAGTCTTCTTTTGCTTACAGTGGATTGACTGTCAGATGCCAGTTGTGGTGGTGGTACTAGTTTTACTGTTGGTGGCAATGGCAATGATACTAGTGGTGTTGGTACTTTTCCTGCTTGTACTGGTGATGGTAAAAGTGGTGATGGTACTAGTACAGGTGGTGGTGGTAATAATGTTGCTGGTAATGATGGTAAAGTATTGGTAGTCATGATGGTACCTCTGGTGCTATCGGTGGTGGTACCTGTGGCCATGGTACTGGTGATTGTACTAGTACTGATGGCTGTGGTTCCAGTACTGTTAAGGCTAATACTGGTACTAGTGGTGGTACTTATAGCGGTATTACCGATACCACTGATGGTACTGGTGATAATGGTGGTATAGGTGCATTAGCATGGAGTCAGACTTGCTAAATAAGCCACGTTAACACTGGGACATACTAACCGGGGTCCAAGCACAGGTGAAACGAATGAGGAAAACACATCTGTTTGACTCCATCGTGGCATACAATACGCATTTAGACCCCTTCTCACTACTACAGAAGAAGGCTGTTTGCAGTACCTCGCTTCCTGGGCAGTGGATGCACACAATGTTTTCTGCCGGAGCTGGGGTTTAGAGGAGGTAGGTGCAGTGAAGGCACCATCTAGAGCCCATTGGTTCTGCTTTGTTTTCAGAAAATGCACGAGAGCTTTCCATAGTATTTGTGAGCTGCTTCTCCCTTCAGTTTTTACTTGATTTGTGAGATGACAGACACGCACTAACCTAGATGAAACTTGCTCTTTCCTTTTCTAATTTCAAGAAATGCCTCAACAGTGCCTTTTATTTTAACTAACTGTACCACCTCCAACATACTTTGTCACCTCCATAAAATGAAAAAATAGGTAGCCACTACTTTATTAACCAGTGGCTCAGGGTGCCAGAACCTAATGTGAAACCCAAGCCGATGGCACAGAAGAGGCAATGGAACTACTTTGTAAGCAGATTAGCACGACTTCTACCTAATCAAATACTGTGCCTTTGGAAGTCAACTTGTAGGTGGAGACAAAGCCCCACTTTAAGTAGTGCTTCTTAACCCCTTCAGTGCCCATGACGAGCTGGACTCGTCATGGGCTGCGGTGGCGCTGTGCCCATGACGAGTCCAGCTCGTCATGAACTCCGCCCGCTAATGCAAAGCGCGGCACTGGGCGGGGAAAGGGGCGGGCATGCAAGGGGTTAAAGCTGTTTTTCTGATGATCACATAAGGTATTTTCACAGCTATGCTGTCAAGTCAGACCTAAAGCAAATCATCACACTAGTCTATGGGAGATGTGCGGAGTTGGAGCAAGGCACTGGGTCAGCTGCTGCCTGTTAATGTCGTGGGCCTAGAAAGAGGGCCACCTGACGAGAAGAACAGTGCCATTTTCGCAATTGCTAACAAGGCTCTTGGACAGCTGTGTGCTGTCCTGCTTCTCTGTTTCCCACCTATTGCCCAGGTCACAGAGGCACAGTGTAGTTCACAGCTGCCCAGCACTTTGCTCACATTTGCAAACTGGATGCCGCTCAGCTCCAAGCTGGCCCGGTTTTCCAGGACCTGCATCTTTTAGAAATACACAGAGGAGCAGAATAACTCAAATCTGACTCTGTGACTTAATAAATGAGAAGATGGAAATGGTGCACCTTATAGCTGCCCTTTAAATGTGTGAAATATATTCATATCCCTTTTGCATCTGGTCACTCTTGGGGTTGGCAAGTTGGAGGTGCTGACCAAATGCCCTACCCCTGCACTTTTGAGAACGTGTAGATGCAATAAACTGAAAGAATGACACCCCCCCCCCCCCTTGTACATTTAGGAAAGGTAGTAATATACTGTTGGACACCCAAACGGCCAATGCGGTACTCGTGGAACCCTTCTTTCCAATCCTGAAATTGCTGTTACTTTATTGAAAACGTACATATTCAGTTAGAGGAAAAGTTTCATTGCCTGACTTATTTGTTATATATCTTATGTCCGTGAACATCAGGAGTTATTTAAAAACATAGAAATAAACAGCAATACACCCGCTTTTTGGACATGGTTGGGCGGACGGAAACATACCAACTCTTTTTTTAGGTTTTGCCTACAGTGGGCATGCACTGTCAGCAAAAGCTATTGTTTCTTAAAAAAATAATTTTAGAAGGGGCTCAGAAGCCCCCAACAATTTCCCTCTATTTGCCAATAGTTTACTCCCACGTGACTCATGTTTCTTTACTTTCCATTGGTCAACACCTCCTCCTCGCCTCAGCTTGCTCCTGGGCTTTTCTGGGTGCCGTGGAGCATGGACCAAGTACAGCTTCTTATGGCCAGTGTCTTGCATTTGGCAGCAGACTCCTGCAGGTGCTCTTTTGTTACATTTGGACTTCCACTCTTAATGAGTGCATGTCCAAAAGTATTTCTCCTTTATCCCGCCGTGTTTCCCCATCACCCCTGCCACCTGTTGTTTTTCACCCACCCCCGCCATCCTCCTGCTCTCCAATGTGCTGCCCTCCCAAGTACCCCCCACTGTTTTTTGCATGGCTCACAGCAGCGCGAGCTAAAAGAGGGGGGGGAAAGCGCTATGAAGCTGTCAGCGATGGCTGCGTCATAACGTTTTTAAAATCATTTTTACTTTAAGCCATGCTGCACAGCAGCTCGTTCTGTTGTGCGTCATGTTAAAAAAAAAAAAAAAAGAAAGAAAAAGCCAGTATTGTTTGCACAGGTTAATTCTATTGGCTTTGACAATGCCTTTTGGGTAAGGTTGCGGTAAAAGCAGACAAATGGACCCAGCTAACCTGGATGGGGGGGAGGGTGCTGGAAAAATAGGAAATAAAGTATCTCCTCACTTTGTCAAATCAATAGAATACTTTGTAGATGTTGACACACAATACACCCAGTGCCATCCTCCAGTAATATTTTAAGGCAGAATAGGGTGGGTCAAAATCAACATCCTCACCCTGGTCCAGGCAGCGAGAAAACTAATATACCATCTTCCTCTACCCCTAGTTAATGCAAGGGACACATATTCCCCATGCACCCTTGCCTTAAGGTGGGGCTGCTTAAATACAGTACCCCCACACTTGGTCACGGTTGAGGGGAACAACACAGAGCACCCCCGCCCTTCTAAATAGGGCACCAGAACAACTGTAATTCGTTGCAGACCACCTTCACCTGAAATTAATTCCAGTTAAAGCGCCTGGTGACAAAGCCATTGTCACATACACCAGTGCTATGGAGAGGGACTAACACTAGCCTCATAATCACCCTAGCCTCACTATAGCTGGGCGCCCTTGTAGGATAGAGGAAGAGCAGTTGACCTTCACCGCTGGTGCTATGAGGAGAGCGGTAAAATAAATACAAATACAATATGAGGCGAGAGGTATAGTGATAACATTCTTCACACTTGAGATTGTATGGCTGCTGTTGTTAACAGGACGCTTCTGAGAAGTGGAGGCGTTGATGGGCATTGGATTAGACATCTGTTGTACTCTACAATCTTCTTAACTTGCTGTGTCTGTGTGAACATGGGTGTGGGCGAAACTGTTTAGTAATGTCACAATTCTGTTTGGTATGCTTTCAGTAGATTTTGGAATGCAGCCCTGTAAGGCTGATTGGCACATTCTCCCGTCATGCTTTGGTGTGTGCAATATTCCCTTTGAAGCAGCTCAGTTAGGGATTTTGTTTTTCATTCTGCATTACCAGCAAGTGTTGCCATCTTAAATTGACCATTTCGTAGTTTTCCAGTATGGTATAAACCGAACAAATGGGTTGTTTAGATTTGTAGGTGTTGTGGTTCATTTAATGGTAACCTGGGAATGTTGTTTCTGTGGACCAGCTTGTGCAGGGCACAATTGTGATGACAGTCTTAGATGAATGACAGGTGTCTTCTGGCATGAGTGAGCAATATTCATTTTACCCTCAAAGCAATTGGTGAGTTTTCTATAGCACTGGGATAGCCGTAGTGCCAATAAACCGCTTTAATACAATCCACTCCACTAAACGTCTTCCTCACTCAGCACACGCCACTTTCCTAAGAGCAACCTTAGTTCTAATGTACTTTGTTGTATCTTTTCCTTTCCTGTGAAGGATTTCACTGTGATAAGTGGCAGTCCTGAGGACCCAGCAGAGTGCAAGTTAACAATTTGTCATTGTCTAGGACTGCAAAACGGGTTATAAATGGAGAGAGTCGTATGGTCCAAGTTAGGCTGCGAAAAAAAAAAAAAACCACCAGGACTTGTAGTTGGCCACTTTTCCAGTCAATAGAAAGGAATGTATAACTGGTGCTGGGATAGGGTGGGTATCGGACAGATTTTGGTTTTTGCAGCAATCCTCATCCCTGAACTGGGTTTTCAAAGAATGATCCTATTTGTGGCCCAGTATGTTTTGTAGACTTGAGACACGTAGTGGTAAGTGACACCTACTCACAATAAGACAATGCTATGCTTTGTGGTGCCAGCAGTTTGCAGGGTAATAGGGATATGGAAAGCTTTTTCCCCAACCTGCATGCCCTGTCTAACTGTCTCATTTAAGGATAATCAGTAGTTCTCACCAGGAGCAACTAATAGAAGTCAAAGGAGACAGTTACACTTTGCCACATCTTCCTCCATGGTTAGCAATCCCCCAAAGAAAATAAATCATATCAGCTTGTTGATCAAGAGCATTATGAAATACTTTTTCTTTCTGGTTCGTACAATATAATGTAAAGTAATTGTAGTACTTAAAAAGCGGTGTTAATTACTACTCAACTAAATAGACTCTCTTTACTAACCCCAAAAGAAGATATTTCGGGGATCCAAACAAGCCATGTAATTTGCAGACCGGTAATTGTAGAAGCCACATAACACAATGAGTTGTTTTCCTAGCTTTGCAGTACCTGCTGGTTTATCTCCAGAAAATTCCTTAATCCTCCAACTTATTATACTAGGTTGCAGATGTCTGACTTGCTAGTTACTCTCAGTGATAGTGCTAGGGTATTGACTGTTTAAGCATTTTTATGATATTTCAAACCTGAAATCAGTAGATTGCACACAAATATGTTACCTGTGTTAACCACCTGCTGTCGTCTGATATTTACAACTGGTTTATTAATTCATTAAGCTATGATAAAATGTGGTCTATTTATGGGCAATTGTTTTGAAAAGCACAGCTTTACTCTTGGATTTCTACTGAGACATGTTTTTGAGGGACAGAGTCTCTGCTACTGCTAAGATTATTTTATTGCGTACATTTCTGTTAAAATCGATTACAGTAGAGACCAGGAAGTGAAAACATAGTTAACAAGGCATTTCAAACTTTCTGAAATAAAATATCATTAAAAGTGAAACAGATTATTACTTTAATACACTCTGATAGTCCTATTAACATATTGTCATGGTGCTATCTTTTTTTTTTCATTGAGCTAAATTAAAGGATAAAAAAATTAAATCAATTGGGTGTACTATGAAGCACCATAAGGTAGAACATCGTCGCATCAGTATTTGTTTTAATGGTGTTATAATTGAATAATGGGCATAGATATTTATTTTGCAGATCCAATAAAGTAGGACACAGTTTATATGCTCAATCATTTCTGAGCAGTGACATAATCTGCATGTTTTTTTTATTGGTTTCTGCATGATTCTATATTCCATCAAAGGAAAGAGAATATATAGTAGTTTTAGCTCAGGTATGCCTTTTTGGCTCAATACTGAATTCCAAATATGGTTATCTTTGCACTGTGTATATACTTGTGTATATTTTGAAAGTTTGTATAGTTGTGATAAATCTTCAAAAAATAAGCAGCCTTTAACGTTGTCTTTATTAAGACGTTCCATTCGGTTTGTTCATTCTTGAAAGCAAATCCCAAAATAGTATTTCATTATTTGTACCCAATAATGTAACTCTTCGGCCTGTAGATGTTTGTATTGGCCACTTCGATTACCTCTTCATTAATACATTTTTTAAAGTGTTTATGCATTCATACAGTCAAAGAAATAGTTAATAAAATTAATATTATCAAATGTAGTCACAAAGGATAATCCCAATTCAAATCTTAAATGACAATGGGGTATAGATATTCAAAGATTAAGCGTTTGACGGATATTTTTGATGATTATTTTCTTGTGCTTAGCCATAAATCTAAAGTTGTGTACCACAGACCTGTAAAGTAACAAGGAGACTATTTTAGTTTTACCAGTGTTAATGGTTGAAATAATTGTGCTTGCTACATAATTCTTTAAAAACGTTTTATGGCACCTGAAACTTGGGTATTCCTATTTAGATCAGAAATTTGAGAATTTCATTTAAGCGTTTTGCTTTATCCAGTTCCAAGAAATGGGTAGTGTAATACATGTTCGATCTTGTTAAAACCAATTTTTGTTCTGAATTTTGAAGTAATGCTGCTAAAGAACATGCTTTTTATTTTATTCAGATTAACGATCAAACTAATCAGTTTGTTATAACCATGGCTTAATTGATGCTAGAGGCCTGTTTGAGTTTCAGACAGAACTATATGGTCCTCTGCTTTCACTAGGTAACTGATCAAAGGATGTCCTAGTATTGTGAAGTTGGCATCTGCACCATTCAAGGACTCTGCTAAATCCACAGTGTATAATGAAAACTGTAGAGAGGCCAGTACACAGCCTTCTTTAAAGCCATGGGATGTTATTGCGGTCCAGTGAAAAAGTTTTACTTGGGCACGTGCATCTTTATGCAACTCCACTAACAGATGTAATACGGTCTCATTAAGTGCCGAAGACTGTAATTTGCCTCTTTCTTTATGTCTGTCCACTGTTTCAAAAGCAGTGGTGTAATCTATGTATCAAACAAATAGCCTCTTGTATTTTTTGTATTGCTTTTTAGTAGAAATGAAGCCAAAAAATCGTCAGCAGTGAAGTAATGGAACCTAAATCTTGTTTGATGAAATGTACTCCTGTTGTTATCCAGTACCATATATGATAGTTTACTTAGGCTCTGGTGGAAAGATCTTTACGAAATAGTTTAACATGGCGATTAATCAATAATTCTTTGCATATGTTTTCAAGCAACGTTTGTAGATGTGTTGCAGAATGGATCCCTTCCAGGAGGAGGGAGTTTGTCAATTGAAAAGAGCATTATTATAAAAAGAGTCAAAAATGTGCTGCAATTTTCCAGATTCGTTTTTAATAGGGCCATAGGGATCCCATTGGGTCTAGGAGATTGCAGTGATCTTCACAGTTTGAAAGCTTGTAACTGTGTCCTGGGAAATTGTGTACAATTGTTGATTTCTTTTGACTGTCTTGTAGAAGAAGTGATAGGTCAGCAGGTTCCTTATAATTGATTTATAAATATTTCCCACCTGTTGTAGGACGTATAATATTCATAGTTTTTTGTAGCAATGTTTTCTAACTCTTCAATCGTTCAGAAATGTTTGTCATTTGTTTTAATTGCTGCATATAGTTCTGTAAAAGATAACTCTTGTTTGTCTTTACAAGCATAAATGGTTTTGAAACTGTTTTTAACTGTCTGATCTCTTAATCCCTGTGAGCAGCAGAATGGAAATTCTAAACCTCGCTTAGTTTTTCTTTTCTTTATTCCCCTTTTCTTGTTTAAATTAGTATTTCCCATTAGTTAGTGCATTTATTATTTTCTTGGTGAGTAGTATTAGATAACAAAATAAATACTGTTCGAAGGAAATTCTCCCATTATTGTTGCCATAATGTCGACTTTTGATGAATTAATGATACACAGACATGCAGTTATCTTAGTTTTGAGTTTGATTATATTGTGCTTGAATTCCAGTATAAAACCCCGACTCTATAATTGATTTAGTTTGTCGCTGAATTACAGACTATTTTCTTTGCTCTAATAATTGTACTATCCTCTTGCATTTGTAAGTAAGTGTATTTGATTTATTGAGCCACTTATATTTGCAATTTAAACAAATGCGTTCTAGTGATTGATTGCTTTCCTTCATTGGAACAGTTTTGAAGTCTGCATTTGTGACAATCGGCTACATGAATGAAAGTATACTCAATAGTAGTATGAGAGCTGATGGATTGAAAAGTGTGCAATCAATATCCATTCCACTCTTCAGAGAGTAGAACCCTAGATAGTGCAAAAATTAGCTGTTTGTCATCCCCACCAGTTTTATTCTTGTTTTTTTTTAATATACAACTGTTTAGTTACTGAGCGAAAGAAGTCTGGGGAATCTGCTTGTACTTCACATTTAATCCTGTAGAATAAATTTACATCTAAATCACTGATTATTAAAAGCCGTGCATTTATGTAGCACTCTGTTCGGTTTTTGATTTCTACCACTAGAGAAAAGACAGTTGTTTTATTTTCAGTAAAGCTTGTTAAAATACAAATATATAAAGACCAAGATCAAGACCTTTCGGGGTTGAAAAGCGTTACGGAGGATTTATGATGTAATAAATCTCCTTTTTCTTCAACTTGGAGCGTTGGTTGTTTTGTGCGTGATCTGAGAGCGCGAAGGAACTCCGATATCCTGCCATATTGATTTACCGGTCTTTCTCCGCTGGCTATCGCGCCACCCCTCTACAGGCTAAGATTTCCAGAAGGAGGCTTTCTTTTCGTGAGATATATATATATTTTTTTGATGATTAAAATCCTGTATATTGTTTTTTTAATAAATATTTTTATTTGATTTTCAAAAAACAACACAAACGGGCACAGACATGTGTCCGCAATATTCAAATAATGCATGTGAGAACATTCCAGGCAAACACTCAGGGATACAGCCCATCCAATTCTATGAAGCCATACGCAATCGAACTACACCTGGTACCCGTTGTAAAAATTTTTATTGAATACGTTGCGATTGAGATTTGATTGCTGCCTCCCAGTCAAGATCATACAAACCTCCCAGTTCTGTTACCCATCTAGCCCTCAGTTTCTTTAGACCTTCCGGTATGTTATTGTTGTTTGTCTTGTAGACCCAGCAGACTGCTATTTCCATCAATTCGCCTTTCAGAAGCCTACCTTCTAAGGGAGCAGGTTCTGGCACATCTAAATTTATACCTTTCACTCTCCATGCATGCCTGAGCTGCATGTATCGGAATTGCTGTGCATTGTGTAGCTGATATTCTCTCTGGAGCGTTAGAAAGGAGATTAAGTCTCCTTCCTCAATGAGGTCGCCCACCATGGTAATGCCAATTAAATCCAAGGTATGGAAGCTTTATATTGTTCATAAATTTTAGAACTGAAGGTGTTTGCATTTTGAAGTAAATTCTGTTCTAACATTACTTATTTTGTTGTCAATTAACATCAGTAACCCACCAGTTGGCCATCACATAGTACTTTTTTCTAACATAGTAAACTTGGAGAATTTAACAGTGGCTGAGACATTCTGCCATTTTCAAAATGGTGGATCTACGCTGTCTACTATACCAACTCCAGAACTATCTCTATACAATTTCCAGTTCCTTTTTTTATTTTTTTTACTCAGATCAATCCTTCATTGTTTGTGTTCCTGTGGAGCCAACACCCTCTGCAAATTAACCTGTCAAAATGCCACAAATCGACACGTGGTGGGGGTGAATGTGTTAGCCACACTAGATATCACCTCCTACTATAGATATCACCTCCTACTATAGAGCCTCCCATATGACAGTCTTGCATGCCTGGTGATTTGACACCTGTGCAGACCCAGCCATCTTATACCTTCCAAAAATTGGTGACACAAGACACGTGAATCTCACATCTCCTCTACGGAGAGACCGCCCCCTTCGGCCTACCACCAGCTAGAAGGGTAGCATTTCAAGTATGGGAAGTGACCACAGGGGCGCTAGGATGGGCGCAACATCTGACAAAAGAAACCTACAGTGTTAGTGATGGCTTCAACAGGGTTCGGATCTGCAGGGTTTTGTGCACTGGGACTTAAAAGACATCTCAAACTTGATCCTCGTGTGGAGAGGGTACTAAAACCCTTCACAGAGTTACAAGAGGAATGTAGCCTCCATGGTAGCTAATCTTTTAGGTTCCGTCATGCAGTAACACCATATATAACGGAGCTGCCGGATCTCCTGGACTGTAGCCCTCTGTAAGCCATGGTTTAATGGACTCCCACAAATTCTCACACATTTATTGTTTCTGGTATTACATGTTTCGTACTCCTTTGACAAATTGTGGGACTCGTGGGAAAGGGACCTGGGCCCCTTGCGGAAGAAGGCTAGAGGGACGCATTGGCATCCCTACTGGAGGCTGCAATTGCCTCTCAATTTTGAGCTGGTCAACTAAAATTCCTGTGCCAAATCTACCTCTTAAGGATACACTCATGAAGATTGGGGTCATTGCATTATTATCATCAACTTGCTTATAATGCTCATCCTAGACTAGATACCTTCACACAATATGTGGCTATGAGTGGATGACCACCTTCTGGGAGGAGGTGCTTAATTGTCAGAGTGAGGTGTTTTGCTGGAGGCTGTCTTAGATCCTAAGTTGGCTCTCCTACACGTCATGATGACATCGAAAGTACTAGATATAAGACTCCATTGCTGTGGCTAGGGCTGGTGATGTCTAAGAGACATAGCCAAAGCGTGGAGGACCCTAAACCCCTAACTTTAGAGGGTTGGAAAAAAGGGCTAGATCGCTTTGGAGGAAGAGCCTGTGTACTCCGCTAGAAACATTGCAAGATTTAGGATAAATGGTGTCCGCACAGAGGCATCCTCCTTAAACCAGGCACTAGATGCCTGCGCTCTCCTAATGAGGCAACAGATGTAATACGATGGAGTTCCCTGACAGAAGAGAGGGGTGGTGGTGAATAATGTGGGCATCCTGTAATGGTTAACAGCAGTTGGTGTGTGCCTTTTACAGGGGGAACACACCTTAGTAGAAATGTACTTGTTTATGTACCTATGTTTGTTTTGTGACAATGTGCACAAACCTTAATGTAATGTTTTATTTAACAAATCCAATTCACTGGGAAAGTTTAATTTTTTATTAATATTAAGGAAAAGCAACGTTTAGAAAATTACCTTTTTCCTGCCTGTAGTTTCTGGAGGTTAATTTGCATTGATTTTCCAAGTTCTCCCAGCCATTAATTAGCCTTGAATAGGTGTGAAATTCCTTCCAGGAGAAAAAAAACATAGGCATACCCGAATGGGCAGAGATGACTCTTCTGAATCCCACAGAATATGCGTTGTGGAGGCTTTTCTCATACCAGCTTCTGTTTCTTGATTTATTGTTGGTACAGTGCCTCAAACTGGGTTTTAGTGTTAGTTGTAGGAGGAAACTAGGAATAACATAGTACAACCCCACACACACACTCCCAGCCCTCAGAGCCCAAAGTGGGTAGGGTTGGTCCAAATAACTTTTGCCCCATTGGTTAGAGCGTGCACTGCAGTCCTTCCCACCTTTTAGTTGGAGCCTAGCATAAATAGTCTAGTCACCTACTTAAGTACACTCCTGGACCTGTGGAAGATCAGAAGAGTACTGGACCTGGTATCTGAGACCTGAGGAGCCCTGAAGGACTTGACCTTCTTACTTTAATACCCAGGACTAAAATGTGTGCTCTAATGGTAATATGGTTAACATCATGTTCAAGCTACAAGGATACAACAAGCTGCAAGAGACATTTCCCTGTAAGTACCCAGCGGTTGTGGGTGGCTGCAGGGAGTGCTGCAGCCCCCAGCAGCATTAAAAACACACACAGGAAGTCTCTTGGGTCATTGAATTCATTTAAAAAAAAAAACCCACAAACTTTATTGCATTTTTGAATAAACACAGATATCAAAGTCTGATGAACCACGGCAGTTCAACTTAGTACATCAAATTTCAATAGAAGTGGTCTTGTTAAGTGTCTTATAACATAGTATCATATTGAATGCTCTATGGGCCATTGAATTTGTAACAGCATGAGAGCTTATCATATTTTTTTAAGTACTCCCAGCTGGTGCTCTATGCTCTTCCGCTTGAGTGCAGAGCCCTTTGGTGGTTGGTTCTATGGCTGCACTTCGTAGCTTGAAAAACTGTAAAACAAGACTCAATTCAGATTCCCATATATCGGCGCAGGTTAAAAAGCAGCCAGGCACCTCCCAATATGACTCAAATAAGAGCAGATCAGGAAAATAAATGCACCTGGCTAGAGTCTTGTAGCTTAAGTAATAGTTCTGGGTGTCTTTTACTTGCAGTACATTTTACTCCGTGTGCACTGCCCTTCCCCAAAAGAGTGTATTTTCAGTGTCCCAGACTTTTAAACTGAAAATATAACTCCTGGTTTGCTTGAATTAATCCTCTCTACTACTGTAGCAAGCGGGCAGTTTATTGAAGATTTAAAGCTCTTTTGAAATTATTACGAATTGTTTTTTCCTTTTAGAAAAAATAAGCACTGTTGACTCATTATTACTACTAAAGCAGCAACTCTCAGTCCATCAGAGCACGTTGTTATTGTTAAAATTCCATGTGTGCTTACTCCTAGCCTTGCACGTTCAAATACCTGTAAACAACAAATCAAAACACCTGTCCAAGAAATGGTGCGCATTTTAGGGCTGCTAGGAGAGTGGAAAATTGAATTTGTGGCCTTTTTTGCAGTGGTGTGGGACCGCCGTTCAAAGTTGGCGAAAGGGAGGGAGCGCAGGTTTCATATCAGTGGAAGAAATCACCTTCATATGTGGGATAGGAGCAAATAAGCGTCAAAGTCCATTTGTAGTACCATGCAGCAGTGAGCAAGTAAAGAGGCCTGAATGGGATAGTTGCTTCAACTCCTTTTGTCCTCATCAAGTGTCTCTTATTCAAAACTGTCTGAAGCATACATTTTCAATAAACGTGGTCAGTGCTCCAGGTCTGCAGCAATACCGAAGTACTGCGGTAAAATGAAGGCCACTGCAAACACGCCGAGTCGCAAAATGCAAAGCATACTGTAACTGCCTGCCTCAGAACCCACGCTGACTGACTGACTGCCAGTGCTGTAGTTCTTCAAGTGGCTGAGTCACTGTGTCAAAAATATAAAGAAACAAGCATTTGCAATGCAATAGGTCTCGCATTTTCGCGAGTTTAAGCTATTGGCATTGTAAATGACAATGCCTTTTATTGATCTGTTTTGATAATTAACACAGAAATAAAAAGCATTGTCATTTACATTGCCCATAGGTAAAACTCTTGTAAATGCAAGACCTATTTAATTTTGAAGAAACGGCAACCATTGTGTGGGTTGTAAGCGTGCATGGTGTGCTGAATGTTGAAGGAAAGCATGTTGTGCCTGCCGTAGGAGAAACTCTTTAAAGAAAATAGTGTTTACGGACTAAATAAGACATGCAGTGTAAAAACAGAAATAAAATGAGGCCAGTCCTCATGGGAGGTTACAATTGAAGACAAGGCGGTACGAAGGAGAGACTAACAAGGCTATTAACCAATCAGAAGCCAGCATTTACAAAGGACAATGACACAAGCCAATGAAAAATATGGGCGGAGAGTGGGCGGAGCTTCAAGTCCAAACTCTAATACCGCATGCCTTGCAGAGCAGCGCATACGCTGCTGAGGCTCGCCCTGAAAAGACAAAACTCCCAGAAGCTGTGTTTCTGGGTGAGCAAGTCCAAATATAAAAAGACAAACAAGTCTTCAAACCATTAAGCGGCCTCTATCTCTGCGTAAACCTTTTTTTCATACTTGATGTTGGGCTGATCTTATACTTCGTTAGTGAGAACAATGGCAATAACTTGCTTAGGTAAAAGAAGTGAAAGTGAAGTGATGGTGTCTCACAACGGAAGAGGCGGGCTGTGTAATTCGCGGGTGTGGTAAACAAGTTGTGTTTTAGCAACACCTAACAAACTTGATATGATATCACATGCTGTGATGTAATTAGTGATTTCATATTATCCTGCGCCTTATGCCAGTACCTCTGCGGTCCTGTTTATTTATGTGAATTCTCGTACTTGCAAATTATATGCATGTTATGAAGAGACATGTGGTAAATTAAGTTGTTTGGGGATATGTTATGGTGGCCAGTCATAAGAGTGAAACGCATTCCAGGCTTTGACATATGGAAATGTCATCATGGGGTAGTACCCGACAAGAAGACGAGTGCTGATCTAAGATTAGTGGGACACATGCGCAGTTTAAAGCACGATTGTACAAAGTCACGTCCAGGAAAAAAAATACATTGTCAAAGCCAACAGGTCTCGCCTACACAAGAGCTATTGGCTTTGCCTTGGTCAATGACTTTCAGCCATGCTGCACTGCAGCAGTAAAGTAGTAAAAAAAAAGCAATATGACGCGGACAGCACCACGTTTTTGAATTTACTTTTAAGTAATAGAAATAACAGTAGTTTAACACTATGTACTGTTTAAAAAGGCAGTACATTTTGTTTGCCTGTGTATGCTGGTTCTATGTGTAGTTTGGTGTAGTGTTCCTTGGCCTCTTTCATCACTGTTCAAATAATATTTTTGGTTCTAACATCTGTTTTCCCAAAAGTGTCTTAAAATAGTCTCCAAAATGTCAACACTGACTTCAGTTGTTTGAACAGAGGCTACTCTGGCTGCTCTTACTACATCTAATGGGGTGTTTCACAACAATTCCAGCTCGCAAGCCATCCATTGTGCTAGCGTCCGTTTTAGTTTTCAGTTTTTTTGTTCTGGAAATCACAGTAGTAGTGCTGGCAAACATAGACTTAATTGCCTTGCCATGCTAGCTACCTTTCCCCTCTCAGTCCACACCTAATCCTTCAATTACAGTGAAGACAAGAACAGGTCCTCCTTCAAGAAGGCACACCTCAAGGTGGGTGAACATAAAAGGATGTGAGGGGGATGCTCTTACAAAAGTGTGGATCACAGCCTCTTGGTGTCCCATCTCCTGAAGGGGGACTGGCTTTGCTTGCCACGTCTATCACAAAACTACTTACATTTGTACATGTTTGGTGTGACCTCGTAACCTTATTCTTGCATGTAGGTGCTGAGCACTTTCTGAAAGATTTATTAAGGACATGTAAGTGCACACTGTGACCCACAAGAAATGTGTGTTTAGTCTGATGGCGCTGATATATTGTAGTTTGTGATTCCTG
Source organism: Triturus cristatus (assembly GCF_964204655.1). NCBI lineage: Eukaryota > Metazoa > Chordata > Amphibia > Caudata > Salamandridae > Triturus > Triturus cristatus. The sequence goes on along the minus strand of NC_140595.1, from coordinate 207,291,962 downwards.
ACCTCAGGATGCAACGTTAAAAGCCCAAGATTAGGTTTGCCCACCTATGGCTCAGGTGACTATGCCTAAAGGAGATAGCACAAGGAATGTGGGCAGATTATGGCCAAGTGGAGTTCATTCATCATACATATAAAGAATTAGATTGCCTGAAGTCTGAGGATTTATGGCTAGAGCGGTCGACCTCAAAGCTGGGGAACCGGGTTCGAGTCTAGGCAACAGCGCTTAACATCCTGTGATTCTGGGCAAATCACTTAATCTCCCTGTGCCCATCAAAAATATGAATGTGTCCTTCTGGAACGAAACTGGTGCTCATGTAAAGCGCTCTGATACCCGATGTCTCGGGTCTAGTTCGCGCTATATAAAACTATTTAAAAACAAATTGAGCCACTGAATATACTTCAAGATAAATGTCTGGTTTTTTGGCAAGTGTCAAACCATTTTTGTTGATGATACAAAGTTATGAGCATATTCAGATCTGGATACATAGTTGCATGGAAATATGAGACTGCTTCACATTTATAATAAACCTCCATTGCTAATCCACCAAAATATTTCTATAGCACCCCTCACCAAAGGAAAAACTTAAGGGACCATGTGAAAGAAAGGGAAGAACAGGCACAGAAAGGAGAACAATAAACTCCTCTACACCTGTTAAACTACCCTCCAAAACTCTAATCCCGGTGATTTGAGGCACATCCTACATCAAGCGTGACCATTAAAAGGCATGTAGCTCAACTCAAATTAGAATATTTTTGTCACTTTCCTTGATCAGCCATCATTTTCTACACAATATAAATATATAAGGCTTTGTTACCTCGGCCGATTACAAGTTAAATGGGTGGTAACCTCACCGCATGCCACAGGGATGCCTCCATCTTTAGCACAATCGGCTCCTTTTTTTGACCAACTGCAATAGTTGTCTTTTCTTTATATTACATATGCCACAATCTGGTAATGTTGAGATCATTTCACAATTCAATGTTGTCTTTACCCCTTCAGTTCACTGCATGCAAGGTCAGTTTTCTCCCCTCTGAATTGACCAGTTGTGCAAACACTGTACCTATTACTTAGCATTCCCCCCTCGTACTCTTTACTTGGAAGCTTGCAGGCTCTGTCTACCTTTACTGGTAAGGAGGGAGAACACAAATTAAAACGTGTGATCTCTTAAAAGGCAGCCGCATATCTTTGTGTCAATCTGGGAAGATTCAGCATTCCTACATTGCATTAATTCTTGTCGAATTTGGGTTCCCCTGCATATGATGGAAGCGGAGGCCTGATATTGAAATATTTAGTTTTTCTTGTTCTTCCTACCTTTTGTTTGGGTTATCCGTCAGTCAACAAGGTAGCAGGTTTGCGTTCATTGTAAGGGTGTTCTCAGGCTACTACTGTATGCTACCTCCATGGTAAGCAAGAATGGCCTGCAGGTCTTCTGTGCTACATATGGCATTACTTCCCAGATTGTCTTGATTACTATTGTGCGGGAAGGAGTAAATTATGGGCTCTCACTGTTCACTTCTGACCTTCTCTAGTTCCCCCACCTTCTGCCTATCTGTAGACTCGGCAGCCAAAGAGTCCCTCACAATGCTGTCTTTTCTGGCCTCGTGCTCTCCCTTCCAGGTCAGATATTGCATGGGGGTTGTTTTGGAACATCTTGTAGACTGAGTAGTGATTATGTATCTTGCTGCACATGCAGCTCTGGACTCAAGGCCATCCCTCAAATCACACCAGCGGGAGAAGGACAGCTTACCCAAATACAGGCTTACATCTTGCACTACAGCCGCCACAGGAGATGAAGCTGCGCCAGAGCTTTAAGGTTCCACATTTTCTCAGGAACCTGGGTACCTCTGTCCCTTTTTTCATGGACAGTCACGCACGTTTCAAGGTTCTTACTTGAAAGGGGTGAGGTTCATTTCAGAAGAGCAGTGTGCACTACTATGTATGGTAGTTATTTATAGATAACTATGAAGCTTCCTTTGTAAGGGTAGAAAGACAATGTTTGATATAATGATCCCTATAAACTAAGAAGCATATGTTTTAAATGTGAATAGCATTATCTGCTAACTCTGTGTCCGAAAAGAGAGTAACCAGGTAAAATCCATAATTGAGGGTCATTTCCTAATGCAGATGAAGCATGTTCTTGAAAAAGGTTAGTCATGTTTTGTGTAATACAGATTGACCAGACAAATCCTTATGAATCAAGTGGTGTGTATGCGTGTGTGATAAATTGGGTTGCTGGTTGACTGTGGTGTTAGCCCTGGTCAAGCATCAGCCACAATCCCTTGCAGGGTGAAACACAAAGTCACTAAATTAACCTGTGCTCCCTGGGTAGCTTGGCACCAATAGCAGTTAGGCTTAACTTAGAAGTAATGTGTAAAGAATGTATGCAGCACACATAACACAAAGTGAAAATGCAACAAAAGATAAAATCCCAAACCAATTAAGAAAAATAGAGTACATTTTGATAAATAAATTGAAAGCATCACAAATTCAATCAGTAGAACCGCAGTGATGAATTTTTAAAGTTTTATGTTAAATCTAGCACCTAAAAGAGCAAAGTGCCAACTGCAGACATCTAGCCGTGCAAGACTGGGCCAAAGCCGAAAGTTAAGGATGACCGCAGTGGAGTGGGTTCGGATACAAGAAGTAGATTGGGCCCGGTCAGCGCTTATCTTTAGACTTAGAAAAATTCTTGAAGAAAAAATGTCTGAGAAGGTAAAGCCCAGCTGGAAAATGCTGCAGGTGGTGTCTGCAAAGGGAGCGTCGTCATCGTTGGATGCCTTGGGTCAAAACCGCGTTGAAGATTTCTATGTTTTGACTTCATCGCTAAAATAGAGGTTGAAAAACTCCAGCGGGACGAAGCAGAGGGCTGTAGTCAAAGACAGTTACACAAGGCCGCTTATCCCTTTGGCAAAGGAACACTGAAAACAATTTGCTGCTATGGTGAAGAACGTAGCTGGAGAAGCTGCAAAGTCAATGTGACCGGCAGTGCACCTTGGGTGGATAGACGAGCAGGTTGGTCCCGGTCTCCTAGTTCTCAAAGCACTTTTTGGCCAAATCTGGTCTAAGTCATCAGTTTTGGAAATTAGGCATCTGGGCACCTTCAGCACTGCACCCAAGGGTCCAAGACTGGTGAGACACTACTTGGGGTTTCATAATTTACTCTGGCTGGGTCCAGGTGCGGATTCAAGCTGGTGGGGGCCTTTTGTGTTCCTGTGGCTCTGAAAAGGAGGCCAGGAAACAAGCTCTTGGTGGCACTTCTGGTAGTCCTGGGTTCAGGTGTGTATGCAGGGCTCAACAGCATGACAGGCCTCTGATGGTTCAAAGCACTCAAGGCAGCAAAGCTGTCCTTCCAGGTACAGCAGCAGTCTGGCAAAGTGCACAGCAGGATGCAGTCCTCTGAGATTTCTTCTTCAGGTTCAGTATTGAACTGAAGAGTGGATCTGAAGGTCCTATGTTCATAACCTGGTGCCCTTCTACTGGGAGATGGGAGAAGCTTCTGGAAGGGTTCCTTGAAGTGCATGGGATTTCCTGACTGCCCTGGCTCCAGTCTGGCTGCAGTGACAGTACAGGGTCGCTAAGCCCTTTGTGTAAAGGTGGAGCACAGGCTATTCAGGTGTAAGTGGGCTGTGCTTAGCTCCGCTTCCCATCCTGCCAGCAGATGGTCAATTGAGGCACACCTAATCCCTCTATAGTGTGACTGTGTGGGAGGAATTCACAAAGTCGGTCAGGTACACCCGTTAGCCTGTCTTGGGTCATGTGATCCAAGAGAGGCTGTAGGCACAATTGGCAGGAAAATGCCAACTTTCTAAAAGCGGCATTTTAAAAATGGTAATGGAAAATCTTATTTAACCATTGAAGGGGGGGTTAGCATTACAATTTCATAGGTACCAAATATGACATATCTACCTGCTCCCAATTAGGAAATACATCTTATTAAATGTAATAAGGAACCCCAATGTCATCTTATGGGAGGAGTAGGCTTTACAGTAGTGAAAATCAGATGTAGGAGGTTTTCACTACCAGGACATGTAAAACCTAAAAGTACATGTCCAACCTTTTAATTACAGTACACCCTGCCCTATGGGCTACCTAGGGTCTACCTTAGGGGTTACGTATGTAATAAGAGGGGAGCTTAAAGCTTGGCAAGAGGGTTAAAATGCCAAGTCAGCGTGGCAGTGGAACACTGCATTCTGACTGCAATTGCAGGCCTGGGACATGTTTTGGAGGGCTACTTAAGTGGGTGGCACAATAAGTGCTGCAGGCCCACTGGTAGAATTTAATTTACAGGCTCCGGGTTTGTGGTATACCAACATCACAAAATAAAATGGGGGACAGAGTATTGAAAGTCTTCAAACACTCGCCCCCAGTCACCGATCTGAGTTTAATCCATTGTTGTTCGAGCAATGAATTAAACCCAGTTTCAGCAGTCCATCCATCCATCCATCATCCTGTTGTGTTAGCTATGTTCACCATAAGTGGCCAAGGGGATACCCAGACGTAGGTCTCTTGCTCGCTGTGCTACTGGATGCAAGCTAGCCTGGCTGATGAGGGGTGATACCCTGAAACCGGTCCCAGGATGCTTGTTTCTGGTCCAGGGAGGACCTGACCCGGCATTTCGGGCTGGACTGTTCCCATGAGGAGCAGGGTCAAGACTGATTTGCATAGGGCTGGGTTGAAACTTGGGTGGCATAGTGAGCAAAAGAACGATGGATGAAACCCAGATCTCTTGACTGGGGGTGAGTGGTTGAAAGGTTTCAGCCCTCCGTCCGTCATCTTAAATGGTATACCTCTCTACAAGGGACTTATAAGTAAATAAAATTTGCCAATTAGATATATGCCAATCAAACTATGTTTAGGGTAGTGGGCACAGACACTTAAGCACTGGTAAAGTGCATAGTCATAAAGCCAAAATCCAGCACAAATTGGAGGGAAGTAGGGAAAATGTTTGTGGGAAGACCACCCTAAGGCTGACAGGTCTAACAGTGGGCTTCCATCTGCTCATCGCCAGCAAGTACTGGACTGTTGCCAATCCTGTTTTCAGATTGTTGAATGACTGTCTTCAGTATATACTGCTGAAACTCCGGTGGCAAGGAGAGTGTTGTGCATGGGTCTCTGAATGTGATGAAGGTTTCAAACAGAAGAGGATTGGAAAGTTTTCATGGGTTGACTCCACAGACAGCTGTTTTATATTTTTTATTTGACAGTGAGAACAAATATACAGCTTTGTAGGTGGCCTCTTGGAAGCAAAGAGAGGATGTGGTCTAACAGCTTGGGCTGTCGACCTCCAATCTTGAGACCTGGGTTCGAGTCTCAGCAATGATGCTCAACATTCTGTGATTCTGGGCAAATCCCTTTTATCTCCCCAAGCCTAACAAAAATGAATGTGTCCTTGTGTAACGCAACTTGTGCTCATGTAAAGCGATCTGATACCTTCGGGTCAAGTTCGCGCTATATAAAACTCAGGGGGGAAAAAAGCACAGTGGGACTTGATCCAGCGATTATCTTTGCAGTGGATGCTCAAGTTAAAGATGAACATAGCGTGGTTTGGTGAAAAGGATTTTTTTATTCATATAGAGTGTGTTTATATGATTTAGTGGACTAGTGCCCCAGTTAGGATGTGGTCTGTAGATGGGATAGTGTTTTTGAGATATTGATCCTGTATGGAGAGAATTACATTTGTTAGCACGTGGTCTTGGAATGCTTTCACTTGGGTTTTTTGCATTAGGGTAGCCAGCCGCTGCTCCTGTTGTTGGCTTGCGATATTTTTGTTAGGTTTAAAGCAGGGTTTAAAATATCAATTGCCCTTTCATGTTAAGAGTTTAGGATGGGGCAGGGTGTTCAACTGAAAAATTTGAATATGTAGTTTGAATACAATATACAGTGTCATTGGGCTGATGCAATCATACCTAGTCCTTTAATTTTTAGGATGTGTTCTCCTTTTGTAACTGGTCATTTCACTTTAATATTGTGCAGGCATTGTACTGTACCCGAGTTCCAATGACTATTGCGGAATATCAAAGTGGATATTAACTTGTGGCTTTTCATAAAGAAGAGACCCTTCAGAATTATTATCTTCATAGTGGGTGCTTGGCAGGATTCCCTCTTTCTCACTGGAGAGCTCAGAATAGTGATTATCTTTTCTTCACAAAGAGTGGTCGGAATAAAGGTAATCCATCTTCATAATGCAAACTGGTTACACAGCATGATTCTGTGTTCCAGGCAAGAACAGAGCGCAGATGGCATCTTCTGTTCCAGTTGTGATCTTGGGCTATGCAGTCGTATTCTACTGATTGAGAAATATCACAGCGAATCTTATTTAGTTGAACATTTTCATAGAGAAGAGCCCCTTCAGGATTCTTATCTTCATTGCACAACTATCTATGCTTAAAACGACCTTCATGGGCAAAGCTCAAAAAAGATATGTAGTTCTTACATGACTTCCCCTTTCAGATCAACAAATTCATGTTGTTAAATGAATCTATCATATGTAGCAGACATTTGGTTAACTAGGAGCGGCCATTGAAATCTGGTGCATTCTGTCAATTGAGACCAAGTCTAGCTGTTAAAATCATGTGGAGAGCCATTTGATTTTTCCGCTATACACTGATGAAATGGAAAACTTCTCTAGTCAAGTTTGTGTAGGTGGATGAGTGGTCACCAGGGTAGCGGTAGAACTGTACAGGTAAGGAATGATGGGGACTGGTCTGTTTAAGGTAGTAAAACAGTTGAGTTTCTAGTGATATTTTGGCAGGAACCTTTAGAACAGCTTTGTTTATGCTTTTAGATAGAGTAGTGGATGATGGAAGGGTTTGACAAGATGTGTACAAAGACCGCGAAAATGGAAGATGACTGGGTTCTTTGTGACCACCCTGCTTATGCTGAAGAATGGAAGCACAATCTATTTGTTCTACCCTAAAGATGAAGGGCATTACTTCAGAGCCCCTATTTACTTAACATTTATGTCAACAATCCGTGCTGTAATTTGCCTTATCTTGTTGTGTCGAAGTAATGTTTTTTTATTGTCTCTTGTTTATTTTAGGTACATGGGAATTGGACTTTCAGCACAAGGAGTCAACATGAACAGGTTGCCTGGTAAGTCATCCAATACGTAATCAGAACTCATTTTCAATGACGTGGCCTGGGCATAGCCTACTTTTTGGGGGTGTCGTTTCCATCCTGTGGCACTTTGGACCTACATCTAGTTATTTGATCTTTCAACTAGTATCTTTAATATTCATATTAATCATATGAATAAGTGCATTGAAGTGAGTTTTCGTTATCAATGTGTGATGCGCTCATAATGAGGAAAGGAAAAATGATGGAAGGTGGACAACTTTCTCCACTACTAAAGCCTGAAGGAAAGGTGCATAGAGCGCTGACGGCCTTAACTAGGACTGACAGAAGCTCTGTAAGAGATGCTTTCACCCCCAGTAAATTACTTTTATCCCATGTGCTACTGAAACATCCAGACCCCATTTGAGTGATTGGTGCCTCTGAGGACTATTCAATGTATGTGTGTTTTAATTTTTAAACCCATCTCCATGTTTAAGTGATTAGTAATTCTATCCATTGTAGCCCACACCCCTGATTTGAGTGGTTGACACCTCGCTTCCTGATAAACTGAAGTCTCCCCCTTGTACCTCTTGCAATTTGAGAAATTTGCATCCACACCCCTGTGAACTGACTGCGCAATGAAGTTTCTGCTATTTGAATGATTTTGCTCTACACTCCTGCGTATTAAAGCCTCAAATCTTTCCAAACCCTGTCCATGATGTCATCCACTTGACTTGTCGGTTACCTCTTCCACCTCCTCTATCCAGCAATAACTCTCCCATCTCCAGTGAAAAATTACAAACTCCATTGCAGCACACCTCAGTGCTGCACTCAGCTGTAGGTGTTCACTTGAAATTTTTAAACTTTTAATAATCCATGCACAGTTTTGAGTATCTAATCCCTGAAAACTAGTATGCAGTCTGATTTGCACTGATGGAGGAAGTCATGTACTCCTGGAATTTTGCAAACCCTCATGCCTCAACCTGAGCACATGCGATAAACTAAAGCTAAGTAATACCAGAACCTCTCCCTATCTCTCTAGCTACACGCCAATTTGACAAACCTTAAATGTTCTAGTGTTAATTCACCTTGTCCACTCCTGTATCCAAATCATTGTGATAATGATTTCCACTCGCATCTGAAAATCATTTACCAGTCTGCTCACTACATGCCTATCTCCATACTTCACATCATCCCCTTTCTGATAGTTGATCCCACACTAGGTTGGTGGAGAGAAGGTGGGGGAATAAAGGGAGTGTTAAGCCCTGTACACAGTGTCGCAAAAAGATGTCTCTATTGGATCCAAACAGTTGTATGTAGTATCTAGAATCAGATGATTGTTTGGCCTGCAGCTGTTGCTCTTCAGTGCACCTAAAGGCCCTCATGGAGAGGGAGACCAAGATATTTTTGGCAACGACACTGAGGACACTTCAGAGTGGTCCCTCTCCCTTCATGTTAGTTTCCTAACAGGGAGCGATCCAACACATGATCCTCCCTCAAAAAACAGGAAAATATAGCATTGGAAGAAGTCCTCTTCTTAGTGAAGGACACAGTCTTGCTCCAGGGACCATTCAGAGGCGCTGTTGACCAATTCCAGTCTCCCGTTTCTTTGGAGCAGATTCCGATTTTGAAGATGAAGCAAAGGTTTCTACTCCATCTGCCGACCCTTCTCAGATCGAATCCGTTTGATAGGTGATTTGGGGCATTTTGATTGGGGCCCACAACTTTCTGGGTTACTCACCAAGAGTGGGCCTGATCTGCCAGGATTAATGATTCAAGTGACTTCAGCCCTGATACCACATGACTTTGTGTCTTCATAAGCTTTGACCTTAATGCTCCTTCCAAGGAAGCTCTCGTCTGTTACGGAGCTGGCCTGTGCCAATGATAATGCCATCTTCTGTGCTATGCTGGGGGCCACCTTCCAAGTCAGACACCGAGTGGCAAAGTAAAACGTTAATACATGTTTTGATGATGAACCAATGTCACAGAACCTCCCTAGGGCCTAGAGGTTCATTAAGCAAGAGTAACTTGTAACACATTTGCCAGCCTTTACGTTGACCTTCAGTACACACAAGATCTTGAAATGTCAGCAGAAAAGGACAATCTGTGTCTTTCATGTCAGTCTTTAGAGAACATCTGTTGGTTTAACACTGTGGTACAGGAAGCACTGGAATTTCTGCTGCCTATTGCTGAAACAAAGTACAGCACCATGGCTGAAATACTGCAGCAGCCTTTAGTGGCTTTGGAACCTCTGCTGCCATTCAACGAAATGCCATTCAAGTCTGTTCTAGCTGCCTGAGAGAAACTTTCCTCTTTCTTGTAGTCCACGGACAAATTGTATGGTGCCAACTATCTGTGCCTTCCAAACTCAAATTTTCTTGACAGCCCATTCCCCTGAGGGTTTGTATAGTAAATCTTAACACCTTCCCTACTGCTCCTCTTGATAATGAGTCTAAAGACATGACTCCTTAGGTAGGAATCTGCAGCCTGCCACCTGTGCACTGCAAACATGGCAAGTCTTCTTGGTCAGTGTATCCACACCTTGTGGAAATTGGCTAAAACAAGTGTAATCAGCCTCCCTGACTACATGACAAATTCCTTCTCTGACCTGGTCAGTGATGTTTTGGACGCCTCCAATCCGAACTGAACGTCTGGCCAGGATTGTGCCTACCCGATGGCTCCATCTATGGGCACCGAGGTCGCTCTGTACCAACACACCTGGGTGCGCTTTACAGGCTTTTCAGATGTTAATTTATGGTCCTGATGTTCGATGGTGAGCAGCTCTAAGGAGATGTGATAACGTAAATCATGCCTGTGTTATGTTCATAAACCTGTGTAGCACATTGTTAATCACCATGTTTGTTACAAATAATGTGCTAATATTTTAAGTTCAAATATAGATGTTGTTTTCTAGTATTTTGTTGTTTCTTGTGGATTTGAATATCTCAATAGCTCAATTTCATTCAGAATTCAAAAGGCCCAGAGCTTTACATTTGCACATTTCCTAAAGGTGTAACCTTGCTTTCAAACTTGTCAAGGGAAAATGGGATTTAGGAGAGTAATGAGCCTAGTATTGTATGAAAGGATGATGTCTTCTCAAGGACGTGCAGCCCTTACTCGAGGAGAACATACGGACACCCGCAGGCAGTTGTGGACCACTTCGGGCAATGGCAGACCTCTTGCCATCATTTGGGTTTACTATAAATGAGCCCATGTCCCACCTTTGCAGCGACTATCATTTATTGGTGTGATTAGGGCACAATGGAGTTAAGGGCTTTTCCGCCGCCGCACCGAGCTGAGAACATTTGGTCTGTGATCCTGAAGCTTCAGGCTCGGTCCTGGATCACCGTGATAGTGGCTCTGAGCCTTCATGGCTTTATGCATTCTCATCAGCTTTGCCAGATGGCACATACATTCTGTCCATCAAAACTGCTGCTGCAGGTTCTCGTGGACAACACCACTGCCGTGTGGTACTTAAACAAGCAGGGCGGAATGAGTTTCTGAGTCCTGTGCCAGGACACTGCATCCTTGAGGTGGTTGGAGCTCCAGAGCATCTTCCTGATCATGAACCATCTGGTAGGGTCCCTTAATGTCAGAGTAGACCAACTGATGTGGCAGCACCTGGTAAATCGAGTGTCTAGATCTAGAGGTGGTGCGGGCATCTTCCAACAGTTGGTAGAACACTGCTAAAGAACAAGCAGTATTGAACATTTTGCACGCTGGAGTTTCTGTAATAACACTTGTTAGGACACTTATTCCAGCTGGAATCGAACACTGAAATCCATGTACTTCCTCCCACTTCTGGCTCTCCTGGCAGAGTTCTGAAAAAAGACTAGAATAACTGGGCCTAAGTGTTCCTAGCAGCTTTGGATTGGGTCAGGAGAGTGTGGTACCCGAACCTTCTGGGCATGAGCATCTGTTCAGGCAGCTACTTCATGATGACCTCCTGTCTCAGCAACAGGGCACACCACATCAAACTACGCAGTCTACACTTACATGAAGAGAGATTGAGTGGCGGCAATTGACTGCATTTGATTTGTCACCTGAAGTGGTGGATGTCATTCTTTCTGCTATGCGCCCTTCCACAAAATCAATTTATACCAGGTGCCGAGACAAATTTGTAATTTATGGTGTTCGCAACACTGGCCTGTTACATGGGAAGTTGTAGGACATACTTTTGTTTGTTTTGTCTGAAGTTCAGCAAGGCCTTGCAGTGGGCACTATTCGAGTTCATTTGTTGGTCTTTTTTGGCCCTGCTGCGACTGCCGGACCAACCGTCTTTTTAGGTCTCGGCTGCGCTTGCGCAGTCTCGCTCCGAGATTTAATGTTTTCAGAAGAGGGGCTTGAACCTGCCCCTTTTCTTCCCTCTTCTCCATTGGCTGGCCTTTTAAATGCTGGTCAGCCATTGGAGAAGAGCTTCGTCTCTCCAAAGAAGCCCTGTCTTTTTCGGATTCGGGGCGTGTTTTTTACTTTCTTTCTCCCCTCGGGAATGTAAACATTCCAGCCAACGGCAAGAGGAGAGATAGAAAAACACGCCCCCGAATCCGAAAACGCCGCTGCGTTTCTCCGAGGCATTTCTGCTTGACCTCGGAGAAAGACGGTGGTGTCTCCGTATGTTCTTGCTACACCACTAACTGAATTGCTGGAGTGAACCCCCGTGACATTTTCTGCACAAGCCCCCCCCCGTGCCTGTTCTGACGTGCCTATACGGGCCTTTGAGCGCCGAAATGTTATCTTTACCGCACAGAGTCAGCCGTTTATGCGTAGGTTTCACTATTAACAGTTCAGCGGCACAGTATGTGGGTTCCACTGTGAAGGGAATCCTGCCTTAAATTAAGCCCCGCCTCCCCATTGGATACCAGGAGCGCGGCTGGGTGCTGATTATAAAATCCCATTCCACATATAGCGCTATGACGGCCTGTCAGTAAGCACTCTGTATGGGGTGAAGTACACCCTACTGCACGTAATGAAAACAATGCAAGGCACTGCGGAGCTCCATAACCGAGTAGGGTCATAGGGCAGACACTGTATGACTCTAAATATTCACTCTACGCACGATGGGGGTACTTTGCTTCTCATAATAGTCGTGTGATGAGCTCCGATCCTTTCCCTACATTTCTACATTTGCAGGGACATTTAAACCCACGAGCTGTTTCTGTGTATAAAAACATCTGGGAGTCAGTTACACAGAAACCAGGTACTGGGCATATTATTGTCAATGGTTTTTACATCCGGAGTCCAGAGCGTGCAGAGGGGAAGGGTGTTGGAGGGGGGTTGAGGGTAATGATCACAGGGCACGGAGTTAACGACGCGGCTGTTGGTACAGGCCGCTAATTAATTTGTTATACATGTCACCCTCCTCCCCCCAGTCTGATGAACTCCCCCGCCTCCCTCCTAATTCAGATTCTCCCTGGCCCCAGAGCTGGAGCGCCGAAGTCCCCCCAAACGTTTCGTAGAGCTTGAGCAGTGTGTACGTGATGCATACGTGTGCGTACCGTTGGGGTGCGTGTCTGTGCATATGCAGGTTTGTGTATACATGAAAAATCTGCAAAGAGAGAATTATCGCGCGTTTTACCAAAAAAAGAGGGGGCATATTATCAAGCATTCGGATGTAGTCCTCGGATTCATGGCTGCTCAATCCGACGCATAAAGGCCGAGTGATTTCACAAATGCCCGCCACTGCCTGCCAGTTGTACATTTTTAACTCAGACTGCATATTGGCATCAGATGTTTGCTACCAAATCCAAACCATATGTCTTCGGAAAAATACACATTCGGGTCTTGGGCAGTTCCAAAATGGGCTCTTTCTGCACATTTTTAGTTCCAGGGAGTGTCCATACTAATTTGAGAGTGATTAAGCTATTGACATTGTAAATAACAATGCCGTTTCTTTAAATGTTTTAAAAACAAAAACATAAACAAAAATAATGTCATGAGCAATGCCAATAGCTCTAACTTTCACAATGCCGAGACCGTTGCATTGTAAATGCTTGTTTCATATCATCTGCTGTGATGAGGTTTATTGAAGGTGTAACACGGTCAATCCCACGCCTTTTGTGATGCTCCATTAAGTCCTTTTACTTGGTCTTGACATTTCTCATGTTTTCCCCCTTCAGACCGATGCATAGCTGCTTGCTTTGTCACCTGATCTTGAAGACGGTCTTCACTCATGCAACATAATTGCAATGAGGAACTTCGGACACTTTCAGTACAATGTCCTACTCACCTTTTTGCAGGACAGATCGGTGCTGAGGACTTGAGCAGCCTTCTCACTAAAAGCGGACACTCCCTTCCATGTTGGGCAGTCCATCACTCTACAAGCATTTTTTGCTCCCCCTCACCCCTTGAATGATGGTGAAATGCCCTATGGGTTTGCCCCAAAAAGTGATTTAAGCTTTTACATTGATCGTACCAAGGGCCATTAAGTGGATGATAAGCTCTTTGTGAGGTTTTGTGAAGCAAAGAAAAGGAAGGGTGTGCAGAGGAGGACCTTATCGGGGTGGTTAGTCCTCTGCATTAAGATCTGCTAAGCACTAGCCATGAAGCAGCCTTCTGAACGTTTGAGAGCCCATTACACTAGATCTAAGGCTAGCATTTTGTTGGCATGTGGAATGGCTGTTATTGACATCTGCCATGGTGCGACATGGATATCGGTGCATATGTTCACTGAGCGCGTTCGCCTTGACATCCAGGTCCGGTGGGCAAGGACTTTTTTTCCCCACTTGGTCCTACAAGATTTTTTTGATTTGAACCCCCTCTAGAGACCATCCACCTTGGAGAGGTACTGCTTTCATATCTATTCTTAGGCGAGGAATCTGCAGTGAGAAGTATCCATCAAAACAAGTTAATTACCTTCGGCTATGTGGTTTCTGGTTGATACTCTATTTAATCACAGATTTCCTCACTGCCTTCCTCACTGCCTTCCCTCTCCGTTCTGTGTAGTGGTCTTTTTTGTTTTGTTTTCCACAACACATTTTATTGAGTTTTGTAACTTAAAACCAGGGGGACCTGGACATAGTGAGACATATGTTTCATTTTTAGAATACAGCAGTGATAGCAATTTCCCACTTCCTATGGTTGCTGTACATGCATAAAAGAACAAATAAAATAACCAAACTGTATAAAACGTTTGCGCATCCATACATTTTGTTTCGTGCCTTGTTCCCTCCCAATATCTCCTTTAATTAGGGACCCTGACATGCTTATTAATATTTTGTTCTTGCCCATTGACTTTATTTCATCTTCTAATCGTTGGTCTAGCGTTGTGTGGTTCCAGTGTTAAGCCTCTGAAATCAGCCCATCTTTGCCATATTTTGGTGTGCTTCTGTGGGCACCTGCATGCTATGAAAACTGGGAGTTCCAGGCTCCTAGGTGGGGTGGGATGTTGTTTTTCCATTATCTAGCGATATCACGCTTTGCGAGCGTGATGCCAAGAAATAGTAAGTGTTGTATATGTCTATTTCCCCCTATTCCCTCTGTGCAGTGTAATAGGAGTTTGGGGGATTTAGGGAGGTCCCATGCCAGCACCTCAGTCAGAAAATCTATAACGTCTCGCTAAAAGCAATCTAGGGCTGTAAAGGACCAGATGGTATGTATGAACAAACCTTCGTCTTGCTGACACTGTAGGCCTTGTGGGGATGCAATCAATCCCATCTTTCATAATCTATGTTTGGTATAGTACACCTTGTGGAATGCTTGAATTGTACGAGTCTTAGGCAGGCTGAGATTGCAGCACTTCTTGGTGACTCGAGAGTTTCTGTCCAATCATCATCATCATCGATTGGGCCTAAGTTGGTCTCCCATGTTGCCCTGAGGGCCTCAGGGCAACATGGGAGACCAACTTGAGGGTATCAAGGGTATTGGGGTTGTTCGTGATCAAGGATTCATAGATTTTCGAGATTTTGTGTTCTCCTAGGTCGCCCATCAAGATTTTACCTACCAGCGGACTAAATTCTGGAACACTAGTTAAATCTAGGATGTAGGGATGTAGTGCATGTCTTAATTGTAGATATTTATAGAATTGATTGTGGGGCACGGATAATTCCTTTTGGAGGTTTTGAAATTATTTGAGGACGTGACCCTTCATTATGATTCCCAAGGATGAGAACTCGAATCGGTCCCAGTTAGTGAATCCCTGAAGGTCTGCCACTTGGTGGAGTAGTCTGTTTTGCCATATTGGGGTTTCTCGGGTGATGCGGCCCCACCAACCCGTCCGGCGGAGAAACTGTCACTATACAAGGATCACTACCCTTGTCGCAGTGGGAAGATCCTTTGGGTCTGATCTGTTGTAGAGAAAAGTGTATAGGGAGGGTCCCCATAATCCACTGTTCCACTCTGTGCTGGGACGTTTCTGGAGCCATACCACCATTCATTCAGGATCTGCAGATGTGCAGCCGAATGGTATGATTGTATATCTGCGGCTGCGATGCCTCCGCAGTATGTGGATTGCAAGCAGGTATGAAGGGCTACTCTAGCAGTGCTGCCTCCCCATAAAAACTGACCCAGTATTGCGTTAATTTGTTGGAACAATGTCAATGGAACTGAGTATGGATGATATTGCAGTTGGTATAGTAAGCAGGGTAAGAAGACCATCTTAAAGATAGCTGATCTTCTGTAAAGACACTGGACCAGGACCTCACCTCAGCTTTTACACGATCTGTGAATGATCCTACGTTTCGTGTCCAGGAAACAGATTGGACATCGGATAAAAATACTTCTAGGTAGTTTAGGCCGCTTGTTAGTAGTGTAAGTTCTTCTGCCCACCGTCCGCTCCCCAAGTCCCCCTCAGCGCCCAAACCGATGATTTACGCATGTTCGTATGAAAGCCGGACATCTCCCCAAAGATGCAGATAATTTTGAGGATTCTGGGGCCGGATCTATGAGGGTCAGTATAGAAAGAGGACATCGCATAGAGCTATGTGGTCTGATATCTCTGGTGGAGGTTCTATGGTGAGAGCGAACAAGAGCAGGGAGAGGGGGCATCCCTGCCTAGTGCATCATCCTGGAGTGGTCTCTTTTTAACATCTAAAAAGGTCCCACGTTAGTATCCAGCACTTTATAACCAACAGTCATTCACACTCTGCATCTGCGGGCACGGAAATGGAAACTATAAGAAACTGACGTCAACTTGTAATGGTGTAACTACTTTGTGGCTCTGGACCATCATTTCACAGCCGGTATGGAGCCAGTGCTGAGCCACATGATGCAGCTTAGGGGCAGGATCTCTGCTATGAAACAATCTATGGATCTCTGGATCTAAGCGCTGCCTTAGACTATCCCTTGGGGGATAGTCTAAGGTAGTGCTTCTCAAACGTTCTAGAACCACAACCCATTTTTAAGAAAAACGAATTTTCATGACCCACCTAGCCTTAATGGGCATGAGGCGGCCGATTTTGAATTGAAACTAAAGCATCGTGTAGGAACGTACTTTCATTTACAGACCGCACCTTTTCCATTGAAAGGGTCACTAAATTTGCACAGACGTAGCTTAACTAATGAAACGATTAGCACACCAATGATAATGTGTGGAAATTGGGTTTCAGGGAATATGAATCATTTGTGCATCACCAAGTAGTGTCTTGATTTGTTTTGATCCTATTAAATCCTTTGCTTCCATCACTCTTCGGAATTACAAAAATAATGTGCTTAATTTTTGTTTTGTTGACTGTGTACTGCTCATTTATATGTATTTACATTCTGTTGTGTGTTTGAAAAACTGAATTCCAACAGCCTTTTCTTTCGCACTTATGGTACCCCCAGCAAGATTGTCGCAATTCACTTTACTTGTCTTTCTCTGACTGCAGAGTGAGAGGAGTTTATAAACACCAATCCCCATTTTAAACTAAAAAGCAGCAATTTGTCAGAAGACATAGCGTGGCCTTTGATGTCTGTCTTTGAAGCACAGCAATTGTGACTAGATAAATACAGAATTTAAAGCCATCTTTATTTATTGCTTGGACTTTCACAACCCACCAAAAATCAACTCGACCCACAGTTTAGAAACACTGTTTTAAGGTGAGGAATCTTTGGTTTGATAGAGTATCCACTAGAAAGAGCATTACTGAAGGCAAGTAGTTTGTTCATTTGATATAATTTTGCATCCGTGTGCCAAATATTTTTTCAAAATACTGCCATGAAGTTGCCATCCACCTGTACTAATTTTTAGTGCTGCTCATCGAAAGAATATATATTATCTTTATCATGTTCAAGGCCATTTCTTGGGGTAACTTCATCTCTGTTTTTGTTTGCATGCTGAAGATTGAAGAAAACAGATGATTTTCAAAGTATTTAACTCAACACAAGAAGGGAATAGGGATGATTGACAAAACACAAAGTAAGGCATCCTAAACCAATAAATAAACACAATAGGTGGTAATGGCAAGTGTGTGCAAAAAAAGAGCTATTGTGTAATTAATCATATGGCCTGCCTCACACCACAACCAGTTGTGGAGGGGATTATTGTAAGTCATTAGTATATGGTACCCAGGGCCAGTAAGTTAGAGGGACGCCCCAGGGACTGCAGCATTGGTTGTGCCACCCTACGTGTGACGAAGGTAAATCCTGGCTCCCAGCCTGCCAATGCTAACTGGAAGGGCAGTTTTACACTGCTAACTCAACTTTACCATTTAAAGCATGTAAGTCACATCTAAGGCAGTCCTAACTAGTCCACAGGTAGGGTGCTTTATAGTAGAAAGTAATTTTTACTGTGAAAGAGGCTAGTAGCCCCGTTGGCGAGTGCAGAGTTACAAACAGACCCCACAGCCTTGCTAACTTTTGACTGGGACTACTAAAGGGGATACTGTCGGGTATAAAACAGTTAGGCATCAAGTCGGGCTTAATGCAACTAAGTCGAAATTAATGTAACTTGTTGCAGTGTGCAACTTTTACAAATTGTCACTTTGTTGCCCTATATCCCCGACGCCCCTTTTCTGTTTCAGACTAGGTCTGTCCCTGACTCTGCTTTTTGCCCTTCTGGGGAGACATGCAAACGACTCCCAGGAAATTACAAAATAGAATCCTACGTGGAGGAATGGTGTTACCTCTCCCTGCCAGGGCGGGTGGTGGCCCAAAAGGTGAGCTTCTAAGAAGAAGCTGCCTTTGAAGGGCAAATGATGAGCACTTGGGAGAGAGGCTGCTCTATTGTTTGGTAGACAGGCTGGCACTCTGGACGGAGAGGGAAACGAGTTGCCAAACTGAATTTTCAGGGGTGTGTAACCCCCTTGGTAGCCCCATTTCTGAGTTGGGCTAAGGAGCTCTACATGCTGAGAGAGGGGTTCTGCCATCTTGAAAGTGGGCAGAATGGAGAATTCTGGAATAGCCAGATGCCACACTTCACAGGAAGTAATTATCAGGAGGGAGGAAATCCAGTAGCCTATTGACTACTAACCACGTCATACACAGAGGCTATTTTCTGGGCATAAAAGGGTCACCACTGGCCCCCAGAACTCCTATCTGGGCGGACTGGAGAAGAGAACAGAAGGGCTGCCTTGCTGCACCAAGGACCCAGCGAAGAGAGACTGCACCGACGTCGACTGCACCTGCTGAACCTGGTTGCTTGCAAAGGAGAATGGTCTGTGCCTGGTGTGCCCTGTTCGTGCAGAAGTCGACTCCTGAGCCCAGCTGATATAGGGGAAGTTAGCTGACCTGTTCGCAGCACAGGGCCACAACAGCTGAAGAGTACGGCGAAGCTCACGCCCTTCCTACGTGCTTTTCGAACTTGTGCTACCATTATGAGGATGAAAAAATGTGTCCATCATCATACTGGCTATTTGTGGCATACCAATTACAGTTCATGCCCTGAAGAAGACCCAATGTTTAGGGACATAAACACAGCTGTATCCATGTCCTTGTTGCAATTTTCAAGCAAGAAATGAAGAACGAATATTTTAATTATACTTCTCTGACATTCTGATCTACCAAGTAAAAATTTCTGTAACTCTTAATTTTGATTTCTTTGGTGACATAAGACCCTTTCCTTATGTTTATAATAAACTTGAGTGCCTCTATTAGATCGCATCTCCCTCTTATTGTTGTATATGTAAGCCTTTGGGCGTCCTTTTGGACCGGTAGCCCTGGGAGCGGAGCACCTTTGTATAACTATATGGAGTGCTGTGAATCTAAACAATAACCTTTCTTGTACTGTTTTTGTGAACTGCTCCATTATCTGGTAACTTCCTTGCCCCACCCCGAAGGTAAGGTTAAGTTGAGCCCCAGCCTCCAGCCGAAAGATGACTGCAGTAGGTGCAGTTTCGATCAGCAAACCCCGACCCCGCCACTAATCCTTACCCATGCAACATTCAAACTGGAGACCCCCATCATGAACCTAGCTGCCAGCATCCAAACATAGAATCCCCTTACATGGACTGATGGGTTTTCCCATAAATGACCATCTCTCAGAAAAATTGCCCCTACAGACCAGTGAAACAACCACAGGCAAAATACGGGTATATATTAATTCACATATGAAAGTTTCCCATTCTTGCCTTTGACTCTTGCTCCCACTAACGCAAGGGAAAGTTGAGCAGCTTCCTGTTGCTTTGCCGCGTCTCTTATTTAGTCAGAAAATTGGAGAGGCGCAGTGTTGTAAATGCGGTCTCTTCAACAAGGCTTTCTCTTGAAACCTTTACAAAAAGACCTGCTGCAGCAGGATAAGGAGGGGGGGGGGAGGCGCTCAAGAGGAAAACCGAGGAGGATAAAAGCCTGATGTTTCGCAATCCCCAGGCAAGCAAGTCGGGAGCTAAATATAACGCGTGAGCTCACTGCAGTGGCCGTCTCAGCCCCGCGCCAGTGTCCCCGCCCTGCCAGGGATTCCACCGCTGCGCGAGCGCGAGGATAGCGCGCGCCGCCTTTGTTCGCCTGTGGGCTCGAGGGCTCCCGTGCTCTTCACACTGGAGTGCGTCCAGCTCGGGGCTGCCAGCACATGGGGCGAGGGCCGCGGCGGGAGTGGCTGCTCAGTCAGTAGGACAGTACACAGGGCAGTGTGAGCCCAGATACTCGAAAGGAGATGGCGGTACCCTCAAATCATGGCGCCTGGCTAATTTCAGTGATTGATTTCGATTAACTGTTTTATATTTTGATTGTCTGTTTATCAGCCTGTTGGGAGCTGACGGTGCGAAATGCACCCATGTCAGCTGTTTACCAAGGGCAGGCGAGGAAATAGCCCTCGAACTTCAAGTTGGTGACCGTTTTCTCAAACTGTGCCGGCCGTAACCACGCGCACAAGGCAGCGAGCGAGTTAAGCCCACCCCAAGGAAGGGTTGGGACCCCCACCACAAGTACTCCAGTATCTACGACTGCATTTTGTGATTATCGACGCACCTTTGCATAAACAGGACCATGCTTGTTTTAAAGGTGCTTGGTGTACCACTCTCCAACAGTGCACACTGCACCTCATCTCTCCATAGTCTCTCTCTAACGCACATTTGCATTTTTTATAGTGCTACTCATAGCTCACTCAGTTCTGTGATGTGCTTGGTACATATTCTTTGCAAGAGGCACATTAACTCTTCCCGCTACTTTACAATGAGCCGCAACTAGACAACATTCTGAACTCTCACTAGTAGGAACAGTAATCGGCTCACCCAGGGAGACACACGAGAAGTCCAGGCACCCGGCAGGTCATAGCTGTAGACAACGCCTGATCCATCATCATGCCTCCATATGGGCAGCGATCAGCGCCCCCGCCTCCCCCCCCCCCCCCCACCTGCGAAAATCCCGATATCATAGCATACGATGGTCCAGCTCTCAGGCGCAAGATTACTATTGCTCATTATGCGCGATGTAGTGCATCCTCTCCCAGTTTATATATCCCCAGTTCGTTGATGGTTAGTTCATGGCTGCAATCCCATAGCCTCTATGATACAACTCACAGGGGATTAGGCACACTGCATGGCCCCCATAAGGCGTGGCGACCACCACGTGTACTAGTAGGGTATACCCAGACGCAGGCCCCGGAAACCTGTCTGCAGCTTAAAAACAGAGCAGAGACGCACACCCCATAGGCCCACGAGATCAGGAGTTCACATAGGGTGCGAATGGGCGTTCCTGCTTTGTAAGCCTACACATCAACTGCATTACCAAACGTGCCAATGTATGAATGAATGAATGAATTGAACTTTATTTCGACATAAAAACATATCATAAAAGTAATACAAACATCAATAAAAAGAAGAAAAAGGAACAGTTTGGCGAACACAGTATAAAAACCTACAGAAACAAAAATAAAATAATCAAGTTTTTAAAAAACCAAAACAAGCAGAAACACATTACTGTAACAACTGTTTCCTTGCGGTTCTTATCCTCCAAGCCCAACCCAGAAATTTAGCCATACAGCAGGCAAAGAAGGGACGGGCATCTGAGCGCAATATGCGTAGAGCTTCCAAGTATGATCTTGTGCCCAGACTCCTACATAAAGGCTTCAACCATCTCGACCTAGGCACAACATAGGCATGGCACTCAAACAACAGATGAGGTATGGACTCAACCCTTGAGTCACAAAAGGGGCAATAAGGAATAGTTTGGAATGGAGGTTTCCAAGTAGACGTTAGAAATCCTAAGGGAAGAACACCCACCCTGAATTTAAAGTATAATGCTCTGTCACCCGGGTTATGGATTGAGTCCAGGTAAGGTTCTCTGAAAGGGATCTCCTTAACTAGCAGAAACTGGACAACAGATTTGCAATGATTAGGGTTACACAACCTCTCATTATCCACCCAAAGCCAGTAAGCCTTCTTTAGCATTTGTTTTGAAGGTGCTGTTCTATTGACCCAAGCATCTCCTAAACCCAGCTCATAAAGAAGTCGCTTAACCTCCCTGAGCCAGAGTACCTTATGCCAGCCAGGTAAGGATAAGATTTCGCTTAGGGCAACTGCATAACTACTCAATTCAGGGACATTCCATATCCTGGCCCATAATAAAAGGGGACGTAGCCTAGCTTGCTCACAGATTGGGCGTGTGCCTGCATCTAGCAAGAGGGGAATTGTAGGGGTACTATGGGGTAACTTCATAAGATCTTTGTGGAAATTATTTTCGAGGTGGGTCAAGATGTCAACTCTCTGTGTGCCCCACAATTCCGCACCATACAACGCTGCACTCACCACCCTTGCCCTATAAATATCTAGTAGTGCCCCAATAGGTTTTAAAAATGAGGCACGTTGTTCCTTGAGCAGGGCCCCTGTAATCCTCTTATGGGTCAGAAACACCTTTTGGTGGTGCCCCTTCCAACTCATATTGACACAGAGTCGAATTCCTAGGTAGTCAAATTCATTGACTCTATCAAGAGGAACAGAGTCCAAGGTGGGAGGAACAACAGTTTTCCTGGGAGGGTTAAGAACAAGGAATTTGGTCTTGCTAATGTTTATGGACAGGCCCTTGATGTCACAAAATGTTTATAAATGCCAATAAAAAGAACTTTAAAAAATAATTTAAAAAAATAGTAGGAACAGTAATCACCAGAGTCATCTTGATATTTTTATTGTTGCCATGCAAACTACCTAATGCTGAAGGAAGTTCATGTGCTTTTTAACCAAAAATTTATTTTAAACACAGTGCCTCCCACCAAAGTCAACACCAGGTGCGGCTGCACCAGTCTCACCGCCCTCAAGCCAGTCCTGCTCCCAGCAATGGGGCAGGACAAGCATTTCCAGATATGTGGTGAGCGCTAACCTCATACCCATTATAGAAGGAAAATGATCTATGTAAGTGATGAGGTGTGATACTTCCCCCAAATTCCAGCAAGCAAAACAAGATAACAGATTTCTTGTACATGATTTAAGGGAGAGTAGACTTCTCCCCTGAGGTTTTTGTTAAACTTTTGGAATCAACTTTGCTAAAACGCAGCAGACGTTTATGGGCATTCATCAAATATTCCAGTACTTTGATGGTGCACCAGGGAAGCCTGGCCTTTCCTAAGAGTAGATCTCTTTTTTTCCGAATATCTTAAGTGAGAAATTACTTTGGCTATACCAAGATCATCATTTTTTCATGGGTGAGCCATTATGCCAAGGAGTGCATTCAATATGACAGTGCATGAAATTTACGATGGATACATCAGCCACAGCCATGGGTACCTCAAAAAATTCCCTCCGGTATTCAAGGGTCAGCATTTTGCCATTGACACCTCTTATAAAATGAGTACAGGAAACCTTATGACCAGATTTATCTCAAACATCAGTTCCATAATTGTGCTGTGGATCTACCCCGTATGCTAAGAATTACGTGTATCATGTTACTGTCTTCGGACAGGTGTGGTGACGCTTGTTCTGTGTCCCTGCCGCTGTATATGACTGGGCTAGTGGCTTTCTCAGTTAAAAAGTTCGAGTCCCCACAGACAATGATGGTGTCTTAATAGAAGCATTTCAGGGCCTGCATTTTGCCATAGGTAATGCCTCCCACCCAATTCTATTAGTGCCCTTTAACATAAGGAAAGAATAACCTCCATTATGCCAGACCAGCAGCACACTTCCACCCTTTACACACCTACATTAACACACACATTCTCACTATATCTCTTGCACTCTTTGTACTTATGTATTCTGTCACACTCACACAGACACACTGCCACTGACACTTCCATTAGTCAATCTGCTTTTATTGTGTTAGAAAAGCTTGCCCTGCTGCTTCTGCTATACCTGTCTTGCCTTTTAGTGACGCTTAATAAAAACATATTTACATACAGTCTCCAAAGAAATACCACTGTGTTGTGGAATCTGCCCAGAATTTACATACAGAGGGCCTGATTTAGGTCTTGGCGGACGAGTTACTCTGTCACAACGATGGATATCCCGTCCGCGAAATATAAATCCTATTATATCCTATGAGATTTATATTTTGGCGAATGGGTTATCCGTCACCGTTGTGGCGATGTAACCCGTCCGCCAAGATCTAAATCAAGCCCACAGCCATCATACTTTGAAAAATTGGTAAACCAGAGTTAAATGTCAAGTCTCCTTTCTTACTACCATGTCTATGGGTGGAGGTTGGGTGTTTGTATCTGGCCATCTCAGTGAGTTGCACACCTTGATGGAGTTTGGCAAGGATATCTTTTATTGTTCTTGCTACCTTACTCAGCCTGTTTGTAAAATCTCCTAATGTTCACAGATAAGAGACTAGCAGAATAAACAGATTGTGAGGCATACAATTGCATTTCATTGCAATTCAATGATCAAGGTACTTGCTTTGTTCACTTCACTCACTGAAAGGTAGCAAAAGCAAGCAGAGAAGGTTTATTATAGGGTGTGGGAGAGGAATAGTAACTCGGAAACGGTATTGCCAAATCTGTGCCTCTTCTTGAGACTGGGGACTTAATTTAGAGGACAGTATGGAATGAAACCCACAGAATATATCCACATCTAAGTCCACACCATGTACATGTTTCACTCCCTCCATGTCCACCTTTCACCCCACCTTCCCCACCCCAGTGCAGCCTTTGATTACCACATACCATATTTTTTTGCTCTCTGTAAAATATTCGGCAGTACCCTTGAGTTAAAAGAACGTTTCTAGGGCATTTGTGGAACCCATTCAGGATTCTGCAATGGGGTACAATCTACTTTTTATGTACCTTGAAGATGTGCCGTATTGCATTTGGGAGAAATGAGAATCGCACCAAGAAGGGTCATTTACAGATTATCAAATTAGTTTTTTTTATCACAGATTATCTAACCTAGATTTGATATAGGTAGATACCTTAATATAGTGTTATTTAAAAAAGAAGCCTACCCAATTAGGGTGCCAATTCTGCCTCCTCGAGTGGGAGCAGAGTTAACACTGATTTAGCATGAGTGTCGTAATGAAGACTCCACAGGACGACCTACCCAATCTCTGCTACGAGATTAGGTTGGTCATCATGCCCGACCTTAAGGAGGGAGATTTGCTACTCTAATTGAGCCAGTTTCTAATCTGTGATGTGACCCTTGATTTCAACCACTGTGTAGATTAGGGATACATAGTCCTTACGAATTGCCAACGGATTATAATTTGACTTAACCAATGGCAAGAAACATGTTGACCCTCTGAGCTATCAGAGATCACTGCCTCTTTTGATAGCCACCACGTTTTTAATTGGACAAGTAGACTCACCTATTAAAAACTTACTTTGAGGACTATTTAGTCTATTTTAACACGTACCTCTACATGCACACGCATTCTACTACACAAGCGGCCCTACACCCACACTTCACAAATGGCCTTGGAACAAAAGATCTCTGATAAAGAGCCCCCTTGTGGAAGCCCGTCTGGCACGCAGTGCCGGCCCAACGAGGAGCATGCCCTATGATGACGTATGACACCGATCTGGATGTGTGAAGGCTCCTGTTCCTAAGGAAGTGGACCCCTCCCACCAATTCCCTAGTTGCTGACAGACCACATATTCTCTCTTATCACCCATAAGGAGCTGCATACCCACTGTTGAAAGACATGTCTCAGTTACACACCATAGGTCCAAATATAGCTTTTCACCGTGAAATGGGTATTCTCTGATATGTTTTGCAGCACCCAGTACACATTTTGAACTTCTTTTAACCCCATTAAGTGTGATTATGTGGGGTCTACACAACATTGCTTCAGTACATTTGTGAAGCTCACCATGGACCCCAGTCCTAGGCTGCGAGCTGCCTCAATGATACCAAATAAATGCAAGTGAGATTTGAGTGTACTTTAAGAGCAACATCTTCCTTTAATATAATATATAGCAGGATGTGAAAAGTTATTTTTACCGATGATCAAAATGGAATTGAATTGCATCGTTTCCTTTAACCAATTATGGCGCTGTATGTTAACATCGTGGATCAGCCCAGAGGGGATTATTGGTTTCACAAGCATGCTGTTTGGTACATTATTTTACCTTCTAGGAAATACGTCCATTGTTGTACACAAGGGACTATTTTACATGTGGAAAGAGCACTCACTCATCACATTATGTAATGTTCAGTTCTTTATCTCAAACATGATTATACAGAAAGTGATGCTTTTTTGCAGAGGCCCTTTTTAATGTTTTAAGTGCAGGTTTGACCTTAAAGTGGATGCCATATTGGGTTGCCCCTATGCACTCTGGGACACCCTGATCCAAAAAGGGGCCACACTGTATTCTCACAAGATTAACAATAAAACCTGCAGTCTCGGAAGACTTTGAGCACCCTTTTTGGAGTACGGTCAAGTCATCTAATCTTCCACCAATGCTAGTCTTGTCTGCATCTTAATGAGTCTTGAGGCTGTTAATGCACATCCTTTATCTCTGGGTTTAATGTCGTAACACATACAAACAACATCTATGCATGCTTATTTGCATGCTTTACTCCTTTAGAGCCCAATCGATTGGCTTTGCCAATGCTTTTTCCTCTTGCACCTGGCACAGTTTAGCAGAGTTATCATCTTTGAATGTCCGGCTTTCTGGTAGTTTGTTGTTGTAGCAATCTACTATTAGTCATTAACCTCTGCTTCTTAATAGACCTTTTTTCTATTTACCCCACATAATAATTCGTCCAACGTTTCCTACATAATTCTTGCCTGTTCACGTGCAATAAACATTTCTATTACAGCGCCCTACCTGCTCTGTACAAAATTCTGGTGGTTGTTAGTGCTTATCCTGGATTTTAGGGGTGAGTTGGAGAAGGATGGTACCCATACTTGTCATGGGGAGGTTCCCAACAGTATGCTTACCTTAGTCAAAAACAGGGAATGGACAGGTAAGAATGCGTTCAACTAAAGTAGAAGAAATTTATGTTTTGAATAAAGTCCAGACTGAAATTGGTGAGTTTGCTGAAAATAGTTCCACACTAAGGATATAAGGGCCTTCCTTTCTTTGTTACCTCTTCCAGAAAAAACATTTTCATGGGATTTCCATGTTTTCACTTGCTTAATCTTTTGTATTTACCACACCTGGTCGTAGATTGTGGTTACATGTTTTTAGCAGGTGTTTTTAAGGAACCTCATATGAATCTGCGGCACAATATTACCGCCCCAAAAAAGAAAAATAGATTTGGTGATTCATTAGCACAATAAATAGCCTTAGCCCTAACCTCTCCCCCGCCCAATCACGTCCTATCTGAGGATTCTTATATATGGTAATCTCTTTTCTTTCCAGGTTGGGATAAACATTCTTATGGTTACCATGGTGATGACGGCCACTCCTTCTGTTCCTCTGGAACTGGTCAGCCTTATGGCCCCACTTTCACCACCGGAGATGTGATTGGCTGTTGCGTGAACCTTATCAACAACACCTGCTTTTATACGAAGAATGGCCATAGCTTAGGTATGTTAACTTTTATCATTTGCTTTGAGACAACATCTGTAAAACTATTTGTCTATCTACTGAAAGTATCCGTGTTTTCCCTCTCATACTTTAACTTCTGGTTTAACTTTGTAATAGCCGCCCTATCTCTTATTCTTCCCTTGATTTTCTCATGCTGTTCTCTGTTTGAATCCTTGCTCATTTCTTCTAACCCTTTGAAATGTTGCTGCTCTTAAACCAACCTCCTGATATCTGCTACTTTCTCTAATCTCTTAAAATACAAAGGTTTCTAGGCAGTAGTGTAGCAAGTTTGTTCTAAGTGTTTTGTATGTCTGCTTTAAACAATCATCTATTGAGCTTTTGCCTTCCATAGAGTGACTAATAATGCAAGGCAGGTCAGAGATAGTAACACTTTTTGTGACATTTCGGTGAAGGTTGAAGCTCTAACAAAATGACTTGAGGCCCTGACATACAATGTGAATATACCTCTCCTCATAAGGACTATCTATCCGGAGCATCCACAAGGATCCCTTCTCGCACTCAACAGACCCACTAGTTTTTAAAGATCATAGGGGTGCCAACACACCTAGCCACCCTTGTGTATTCTTCTGATAAAGTAAGTCACAGCCAGAGATAGTCATCTGTTATCACTGGATCCTAAACAAGAGGAAGCCCTTAGCCAACTTTGACACACAAAACCTGTTAGAATTTCTCAAAAAAGGCCTTAATTAAAAACAAAATTCAGTCTTTTGCGTTATTTCATCACCATTTACTTGTATGTTGAAACCACACTTTGTTTTAAGCATGGCTTTATAAATGTATGTGGATTTCATTTCCCAAATTGTTTTGGGAAAATAAGTAGAAGCCACTTTGAGTGTAGCATGTTAAATTGCTGGCTCCACAATTCAACGAACGCAACTAGAATGCAAGTCCCATGCATCCGAATTAGAACTTTACCTGTGCTCCATATTCTTCATATGGCATCATCTGTTTTTTTTTCTAACAGCATAGGTTGAAAGACAACACATTTCAATAATAAAGCAATGAGGAAGGAATTGGCTGTAGGACCAGCTGTGTGCTTTTTAGTTGCATCCTGTAACATAATGAATCGTCCCTTTCAATGTTCATCAGCTCATAATGTCCCTTTCAATGTTCATCAGCTCATAATGTCCCTTTCAAACAATTTAATGCATGGGTCCTTTAAGTCTGCACTGAAATGTAAACTCAGTGATTACGTTTATGGAAGAATATGGGGAAAATACAATATCTGATAGACATCTAGCCGCACATTCCTTAACTTAGAATATCCCCACTAGCGTCAGACTGGATCCGGATTTTTTTCCCCCCCAGCAGTACCTCTGCACACCGGGGTGCGGTGTCGCCCGGCTCCGTCCTGACGTCGTCCACGGAAGTGACGTCAATGGAGCAATAGAGGTCCCCCCCCCCAGCGTGCTGCATCAGTTTTCTTCTTTTCCGCGTCCCAACGCGGATCCGGAGAAGCAGTTACCTCTGGCCTATTTTTTTTGTTTTTCAGGCCTTCTCGATGCCTTTTGGCGTCCAGGAACAGTGTGTGATGCCTTCGGGCTTCAAGACGTGTGAATCCTATACGCGGCAGATGTCGGCGACTGATCCACACGCGTCTGTATGTGCTGCTTGGGGCGAGCACCACGACTCCTTGCGGGAATGCCGCATGAAGTTGCTAACCGCCGGATGTCCCGTTCGGAGCCATCACGCCGCCGGTCTCCTCCTTGTGCTGGGAGAGGTCGTGGAGTTGTTCCCGCGGATGTCGCTCCCCTGCCGCAGGCTAAGCACAAGAAAAGTCGCGGAGGGCGCCGACCACGCGCGACGGCGGGGCCTGCTGCTCCCGGTCTCCACCGGACACTGCTCCTCAAGATTCGCCCCCCGCTTACCCGCCGTTTCCTGGCACTGGGGCGACTAAGGCCCAGATGGAGGCCTATTCTCGGGCCTTACTATCCATATTTGGGTCACCCCCTCTCCCTGGCGCGCCTTCAGGCCCCATAGAGGGGGTAGGGGCTAGGGGCTTTGATCGGATTTTGCTGGTGGGTTCGCCCTTGGCACCGGTCGAGCACCCGTACTCCGCTGCGACATCGTGGGCATGGCCCGGAGGGGCATCCTACTCGCACGTCCAAGCCTTCCATGTCCACTTCGCACAGACTCCTTTCCTCTCCGCAGGTTCCCACCTCTGTGGAGGTTGTGTCTAAGTCGGTCCGACGCCGGACGGACAAGACTCCTTCGAGGGTCCTCGACGTCGAGTCGACACCGTCTCGGCGCCAGTGCCATCCCCGGCCGTTCATCGGTTGGTGAAGGATGTGGAGGCCCCAACTGAGGAGGCCCATGTGGGTTCGTCACCCCCCATGGTTATTTCGCTGTCCCTTTGGCCAGGTCTCCATGCACTGGCAGGGCCTTGGATGCCCTCGGGCTGTAGAGCCATCACGTTTTGGTGGCAGGATTAGCCTCATGCCGTCCCCTACGGATGACCTGTTGTCGCCACCTCGGATCGCCATGGTAGCTAGTGCGGCTTTTGCGAGGGTGGTTCGCAGGGCTACAGACATTTTACATGTGCAGCCACGCTCAGTCTCTCTGCCCTCTGATCTCTTGCTGGATTTACTCCACTAGGGCTTCGTGGAAGTAGAGCCCTTGTAGTCTTTTGGCGAGTCGTTATACAACACTCTTCTGGGGACTTAGGCGAGGCCCTCTTCGGGGTACCCCGTGGATCGTGCCGTTGCACATCGACATCGCTCTGCTCCAGATGACCCTGTCTGTTTGTCCCTCCATCCTAGGGCTCAAGGGCTGTAAATTCAGGCGGCTTGAGTCTCGTTGCCTTCTGTCCCTCCTCCGTTACTCCCTCCCACTCCACCAGCTCTGGCCTTAGATCCCTGAACACGTCTTGCATGTTTGCACATGCCACTTCTGCCCTTCGGGGCTTGGTCAAAAGACTCCTTCCCTCTCTTCCGGAGGGCCCGCGGCCTGACCTGGATGGGTTGATTCGTGATGGCCGGGAAATGGCGCAATTTGCCATCTGGCCAGCCATGGACACCACTGATACGGTGGGTCGGGCTATGGCCCGGTCAGTTGCTCTGCGTCGCCATACTTGGCTGCGCAATGGCTCTTTCCCCTGCCAATGTCCAGGAGCTTCTTAGGGATTTGCCCTTTGATGGAGTCACCTTGTTCGACAGACATGCTGACTCGGTGGTTCATTGTCTCATGTCTGAGTTTTCATGAGTTCCATGGTTTCTGTGCCTTGTGTGGTCTTTGCATTTAGTTGCAGTCTTGTCACTGCTTTGTATGGTAAGCTCCGTCTCTGGGTTCAAGACTTCATTACCCAGATGGACTGTGTGGCTTTTCACCGTCTTGCCCTTCTTATGCTACAGCTGGCCAGCTGTTTTTGCATTTCTTTTTGAGCCTTCTGCCTAAGAGCTCATCTCGAGAGGTGTCCCTTGCTTTTATAGGTATGTGCCATTCCCTAGGTGGGGTACTTGTTGGCTATTGTATAGCCCTGACACGGGAAGTTTTGAAGGCTTCCGTAGAGTCTTCTTCGGAATTTTTCTTTTCTGTCTATGCTGCGGGTCTCCCGATTTGCCCCGCTCTTCCTACTGTGGTAGGACGTCCGCTCTGGTGAGACCCATGGGTTTCATGTGGCTCTCTCCTGGGGCTTCCGGGTTGTCCGCTATGGTGTGGTCCATAGCTCTCTCCTACCTCTGTGGAGGTACACTTCCCCGATGTTGTGTTTGGGTTTTTGCTACACCTGGCTATCCATGGCGTGTTCTTTCGGCTTCCCTGTGCTCTTTCTGCCTGTCGGCATGTGCCCCTTGGGCGTGTGGTATTCTGTTCCGTTCTGCAACAGTTTCTCCGTGTTTGTATACACACAGGTTGTGTTCGGTGTCTCAGGGTGCCGGCCGTGTTCCTTGTGCTCCATTCCTGGTGTGGGGAAGTGTTTGTCTTCTCTCATGGCTCGGTTCCAGTGGTTTTTTTTGTCTATGGGCAGTGGAATGTCCGCCAGCTACGTCACTGTTGAGCATTGCCCTGTTTTCTATTTCCATCTGCACTTCCCTGGCAGTGACTCTGGTCCCTTTGATGATTGCCACGCTCAGGGTTAGGGGCTTCTGCTCCTGGTCTATGCTGCTGTTTTCTGACCCACTGTGGCCTAGTTGTCTGTGTTCCACTCCAGGTGTTTATCTGGTTGTGGGTTCTCAGTCGACACAACGCGATATTGCTTCCTTATCTGTCAGACTTGTCTGTATATTTTTCACTCTTACTCGTGTTGTGGTCGGTGTCCCCGCCTGTCCCACGGGAGGCCAGGGCTCCTTCCCCGTTGTCTGACATTGTTGTGACCTGCTTCACACTGGTGCTGTTGGTACCTATTGTGGAGTCTCATTACCCTGCGGCATGCTCTTAGAGTTCTTCCCCTTGCTTTCAATTTGTTTATATACACGCCTCTATATATCTATCTATCTATCTATCTATCTATCTATCTATCTATCTATCTATCTATCTATCTATCTATCTATCTATCTATCTATCTATCTATCTATCTATCTATCTCTATCTCTCTATCTCTCTATCTATCTCTCTATCTATCTCTCTATCTATCTCTCTATCTATCTCTCTATCTATCTCTCTATCTATCTCTCTATCTATCTCTCTCTCTATCTCTCTCTCTATCTCTCTCTCTAGCCCTCTCTATCTCTATCTCTATCTCTCTCTCTAGCCCTCTCTATCTCTATCTCTCTCTCTCTCTCTAGCCCTCTCTATCTCTCTCTCTAGCCCTCTCTATCTCTCTCTATCTCTAGCCCTCTCTATCTCTCTCTATCTCTCTCTATCTCTAGCCCTCTCTATCTCTCTCTATCTCTAGCCCTCTCTAGCCCTCTCTAGCCCTCTCTAGCCCTCTCTAGCCCTCTCTAGCCCTCTCTATCTCTCTCTATCTCTCTCTATCTCTCTCTATCTCTCTCTATCTCTCTCTAGCCCTCTCTATCTCTCTCTAGCCCTCTCTATCTCTCTCTATCTCTCGCTATCTCTAGCCCTCTCTATCTCTCGCTATCTCTAGCCCTCTCTATCTCTCGCTATCTCTCGCTATCTCTAGCCCTCTCTGTCTCTCTCTATCTCTCTCTATATCTCTCTCTATCTCTCTATCTCTCGCTATCTCTCGCTATCTCTCTCTATCTCTCTCTCTCTATCTCTCTCTATCTCTCTCTATCTCTCTCTATCTCTCTCTATCTCTCTCTATCTCTCTCTAGCCCTCTCTCTCTAGCCCCGGTTTTTCCTTCACTGTTGGTACCTCTAGGTACGGTTGACGGCTTGACTACCTGATGCCTCAGTCCTTGGGCTTTTACATGGGTGTGGTGTAGTTCTCATGGTACACATTTTCTCTTTGTGTGTATCCTGTCATTACACATGCATGGTTATTCTGGTAGCCACGGTTCTGTATATCTAGGCATGGTGACGTTGTTCACTCACCTTCCTTTCTTGGCATCCTTTGTGATGTATGCTCACTTTTTCTGCTCTGACGCTGACCTCCTGGCTTGTCCCTTCTCTGGGACTGTGTCTATTGCGGATCCATGGGATCTGGTGTTCAGTTGAACTTATTTTTGCAGAAGTTTATACTCGTTCTTCCATTATGCACCGACCTTGTTTGTTCTATGTCTTTCTTTTGTTCCTGACTGGACGACTGAGGTCTTGCCTGTCCTCTGTAGGGTTGTGGTGACTTTGCCTTCCCTTTCTTATAGCTCCCCTGCGGGGCATCATGGGACTGGTATCAGACGCGCTGGCATTTCTGTCCCCACCGTGTTTTGGTCAATTTATTGACAGCATAGTTCTCTTTGGAACTTGGTGGGTTTTCAGTCGCAGACCCTCCTCCAATGGGGTATGGCTTTGGTATCTATTCTAAGTTAAGGAATCTGCGGCTAGATGTCTCTATCAGATAAACGAGTTACTTACCTTTGGTAACGATGTATCTGGTAGAGACACAGTCTAGATGCAGATTCCTTAACGCCCACCCATCCTTCCCGTTCTCCTCCCTTTCTCGTTTTGGGTGGCTTGGTTACATGCTTTCAGTGCTCTTACGCCCAGGTTCTCTGGCATGGACATTCTCATGTTCTTCAACCTTCCCTCTGCCCTCGTCTTTCCCCTCCATTGCCTTGCGGTCTCCTTGTTTATGCTGCAGTCGATTGGGTTGAGGTTCTATTTGCCTATGTTCCAGGTCATAGGTCACTGTGAGGAGTTTGGTGGACGTTCTTTGTTGTTGCTCACTTTTGGTCACTCGCCATGAGACATGATGTTCTAGTCTTGTTGTCCCTTACGGTTACATCCTGTGCTGACAGACTGTCTTTCATGCGCATCCATTCTGTGGTTGCACACTGTCCTTCATTTGTCATGCCCTTCATTTCCAATGCCATTGCCTCTTCGGAGGGGTGAGGCTCTTTGCTAGGGTGAGACCATTTCTGGTAACTGGTGCTTTGTTCACTCCCTTCAGTTCCTTCAAGTATTGAGTACTCTTTCTACATGGTCCCTTCAAGTGTTGAGAACCCTCACCACGTGAAAATGGTACTCATCATTCTTTGGTCTCTTGTTCTTCTTGTTTCACAGATTTTTGTTCTTTTTTCGCACACTGTTACTATACTCTCACAGTTTTTGTAGTGGCTCCGCATTGTGGCGCGGAAATGTTTCTCATGAGAAAACTGACGTCAGCACTCCGGGTGGGACTTATATGGCTCCATTGACATCACTTCCGTGGACGACGTCAGGACGGAGCCAGGCAACGCCGCCCTCCGGCGTGCAGAGGGTGCTGCTGGGGAAAAAGATTTTTCCAGATCTAGTCTGACGCCTGGGGGGATATTCTAAGTTAAGGAATCTGCGGCTAGACTGTGTCTCTACCAGATACATCTTTACCGAAGGTAAGTAACTCGTTCATTTGTATTTCATGTACCAAATTTTCTACGGAAAATACAAACTAATTAGTGTACATTGTTCAGGACAAGAAATCGAATGTAATTGAACCTGTATAAATCAATACATACCAACTGTATTGTAGCGTTTTGTTTTATTTAGTATCTTTAGGTAAATTGATCAAGAATATCTAAACTGACCCCGAAACGACGCTCCCTAATATTATGGCGAGCTGCGAGGAATATGGCACACACACACGACCCCGAAACGACACTCCCTAATATTATGACGAACTGCGAGGAATATGGCACACACTCAGGGTACAGAATTAATTGGGAAAAGTCATGTATTTATCCGGCAAGGCGGAATGTCGAGCGTGCTGTCTACCGAAAGTCAGCTACAGGTCACACCCATTTTGATAAAATATTTAGGTATTTACGTTACTCTGGATAAGATGCTGGCGCTAGAGCTGAAACTCTATAAGGTGCTTGGGGAATTTCGCTCAGACGTGTAAAGATGGGCATCACTGCTGCTGACACTACTTGGCAGAGCGGCGCTCTTCAAAATGATAATACTCCCAAAATTTTTATATGTTTTGCAAAATATCTACCACCCAATTCCAGAAGAGGTGTTCACCAAGCTAGACGATATTCTGAGAAAGTTTCTCTGGGGAGGGACACCCCCTAGGATAGCATTGGGAAAACTACAATGCAACCAATACAGTGGCAGCATTTCACTACCGGACCTTCGGGCCTATTACTGGGCAGCCCAGCTGATAGTGAATGAATAGACATTCGGAGAGAGGGACCACCCCACATATGCGCTTGAACACACACACAGTTTATCAAAAGACCATACTCTCACTATCTTTACGGGGGCAGAGGAATCGCATTGCTGTTGCCGGCCAAGCAAATTGTGATAATGGCATGGAAGAAAGCAGAGAGACACATGAAATGGGATGGCCGGGTGACCAGGGAAACCACGCTCTGGATGGGAACACGGCTCAAGGAATTTTCCAAGCTGTCAGGCTTTCAGAAGTGGGATTTGGTGGGCATCTCTCAACTTAAAGACATAGTATACTGTAAGGAACTGGTGAAATTTTCGTATCTCCAGAATGAGTATGCTATGAATAAAATGCAGCATTTCAAATACCTACAGTTGAAACACGCTTGGCGGGCGCAACATATTGATATGGAGGGTCTCCCTGAGTATTCCCTGTTAGAAGGACAGTTACTGATGGACGAAATAAGGGAAAAGGCAGTGTCCAGGACATATAGGACAAATATGAACAATACACCGGACCCTTTATGAAAGCTTAGGTCAAGATGGGAGGCGGATCTGGGGGACATTGACGACTTAGATTATGAAATGGCTCTGATGCACCCCAGGGAAGTAGCTATTAGATCACGACTTCGACTGATCCAATTTAAGTATTTACGCAGAATATATTATGATAGAGCCCGACTACATAGGATAGGTAGAGCAGAGTCACCCAACTGTCTGAAATTTAAGACCACGGAAGGGACTTTTTTTCCACACGATCTGGGAATGTGCACAGGTACAGACAGATATATTGGGGAATGCTGCTGACGGAGTTGGAATTCATTCTGCAGGAATCAATACCCCCAAATCCCATGTTTATTTTGCTGGGCATACCTACAGAGATTGACCTCCCCAGAGTGAAGCTGACGTTGCTCCAACCGGGCTTGGTAGTAGCCAAAAGAGACTTGGCAAGGTCATGGGGTGTAGCGTCTAATCCAACACTGGAAGAATGGCGAAGGGGTATGGATATGTATATGCTTGGGGAGAAAACGAGATACAAAGCACAAGGGTACCCGACAAAATTATGGAAAATATGGATGCCATATTTGACATATTATGGTCTTGCGCTCAGACTCGCAGTAAGTTGTGGGTGGGGGGGATCTGTGGGGGGAAAGGGAGGAAAAAGGGGTCAAGTTGATAGGAATTATTTTTGTATTCTTGATTATTTATGTGACAATACTGTCGAACTCCGCTCGGTTTGTAATGAAGGAAGAAATGAGATGCTTTGAATATCTGACTTGTTTCTGTAATGTAACTAAGAAAATGCAAATAAACACATTCCCCCCCAAAAAGAATATCTAAACTGATCAGCAGTTTCTAAAAACATACATTGGGGTTAACATGCATAGAAAGGTAATAAAGGATGGTACATTACACATAATCAATACACAGCAATAATGGATTAGCAGGGTTTCATTGACTCAACTATTAGTGTACTTTCCATGTATTTGCATTTACATTTGTACTTTTTCCTGTGCTGCCCATTATTTTGGGCAAATAGCCATCTCACATACATCAGACAGCTTTATTTCAATACTCATTTAAGACTAATAATGTATGAAATAGGTGCATCACAGAAGGTGCCATGTGAGAAGAGGTGCCAAACTAAAGCATTCAGTAAGTTATTTTCATAATCGGGATAGAAATCTCCAGGTCTGTAATTGTAAGGTGTGCTTAGGGACTCTTCCAAACCATTACAAATATCAATATCTTTAATACTTAGCTTAATTATTTTATTTAGAGCATTTCTAGAACGTGGAGAGTCTTCTCTTTGTCACAGGAGATCTGGGTCATGCATCATCCTGGGGGTTTCGTGAATTTCCACAGTATAGTTTAGGAGAGCCAACAGTGGACATAGACCTGCAGTAGACCCAATCAGGTTTGCCAGCAGTTCAGACAACTTCTTACCAATAAGGACACATTAAAAGTCATGATCACACCAAAAGCAAAACAGGTTTTATATATATATATATATATATATATATATTCACTGAAAAAACCATAGGTTTCACACATGTTATAGTTAGCTGGACATTTTACTGATAAAAAACCAATGAAATTTCCCCGTTATAGTTAGTGCAGGCAACTATAACTCACGCGACCGCAATCCTCTGCTGATGCTAATACTGTATTTAGACAATTATTTGTCCATGTCTTCTTCCATTAAATTTTAGCTATACATATATTACAAATATTTTTTTTTCATAAAGACACATATGTCATCAGCAGAGGATTGCGGTCGCGTGAGTTATAGTTGCCTGCACTAACTATAACGGGGGAATTTCATTGGTTTTTTTATCAGTAAAATGTCCAGCTAACTATAACATGTGTGAAACCTATGGTTTTTTCAGTGAATTTGCAAGGTTTTTTAAATGCTAATTCCTAACTATAACGTGTGTGAAACCTATGGTTTTTTCAGTGAATTTGTACGTTTTTTTAAATGCTAAGTTACTTTACGCCATTCGTGGCGTGCGCGCCCACTTAACGCAGTTCGTTCCGTGCGCACCGTGCGCGCACAGGGAGCACGCGGTGCGCTTCGTGCACCGTGCGCCCACTTTACGCAGTTAGTGCCGTGCACGCTGGGTGGGAACGCGGTGCGCTACGCGCACCGCGTGCCCACGTTACGCTGGATGGGCCATGTACGCACGGTGCGCTTCGCGCACCGTGCGCGCATGGAGGACATATGCGCTTCGTTGTGAAAGGTATTGTTTGATTTTTTGTTGTGCTATGGATGGTTGATATGCCATGCATAATTGTTGCCCTTCGGGCACCATTTGCACACGGGGTGTGGAG
Organism: Triturus cristatus; assembly: GCF_964204655.1. Classification (NCBI taxonomy): domain Eukaryota; kingdom Metazoa; phylum Chordata; class Amphibia; order Caudata; family Salamandridae; genus Triturus; species Triturus cristatus. Next base: position 207,254,164 of record NC_140595.1, on the reverse strand, counting down.
AATATGGATATTTTTTTTTTCTTTCAGTTTTTTAACCGTACGCGTACGGTAAGCGTAATCGGCGAATTTTCGAAAAAAATTAAAATTACATTTTTGCCCTTAGGGGTTCTTTGAGGACACCTCCATCAAAGCTAGGTGGTTGGGAGCAGTCTAAACAGCCCCTTTATATGTTTTTTACATTTGTTTTTCTTCCACCCCCTCAGAGTGCGAGATAGAAAATGGCGGCCGCCGCTTCCTGGTTCTGACCGATTCGAATGATTACTAAGATCTAACAGTCAATCAGAATCGCGCTCGCGCACGTCACCGTACGCGTACGGTAAGCGCACGGTAAGCGCACCGTAAGCTGGCTCAGATATATATATTGATTTAAAGGCTATTTTCTCAGAATCTACTGAACAGATTTACACCAAACCTACAAAAGGCACTTCCTTGACCTGTAGACTACCTCTCTGCCAAATTTCAAGGAACTCTGTTCAGCCGTTCGGGCTGTAGCTGTGTCTAAAGATCCTATGGAAAAATGCATGGGAAAAACGCGTTTTGGGACCCCCCTTTTTTCTCAGCCCCCGCTTGACGAATCCCCCCAAGACTTTCAGGGTAGGAGCGGAGCATAGCGCCCCACCTATTTTGAAAATTTCGCGAGGATTCGTCGACCGGCGCCAAAGTTATTCCAAATAGAATGTTGCGGATTTCCTATGGAAACGTGGTCCTAACTATAACTATCTACTGGCGACCGCCAGTAGATTATATATATATATATATATATATATATAGATATATATATATATATATATATATATATATATATATATATTTCATTCATTCTCATTCATTAATTCATTATTTTTTCACTGAAAAAACCAAAGGTTACAGAGACGTTATAGTTAGGCTCATGTTTCACTCGTACAAAACCAGAGAAATTCAGCACTTAGAGTTAGCCGAGCTAACTATAACTCGGCCCCCGAAGTGCACTGCTTATAACCTCCCAATTAAATAACTCATGACAAGGTCAGTGGCATCACTGATTACATCATCCACAGAATCTGACGCACTACTCACACCCCAATATAACCTTTCATACACCCACTCCAACTTCCACACTACCATTCTCGATACAGTTGACACACCCATACAAGCACTTAGAAACCCACTCACTGATTCATACGCCTACGCACACATCCACTCAGTCACCCATACAGTCACTCATATACCAACCTACTAAAACAGCCACTGATCTATCCACTCATACACCCATACAGCCACTCACACAGTCAGTCACCTATAGAGCTACTCACACACCTACTCAGACACCAACAGTCAGTCACACAGCCATTCACCTATACAGTTATAAACACACACACACACACACACACACACTTATTCATACAGATACTAACACATACTTACTCACCCTTACAGTCAATCACACAAACACACACTCACCCATATAGCCACTCACAATTCCTCACTCACACATATAATCATTGATATATTCCAACACTCACCTATACTGCCTTTCACTTATACAGGTTACTCACCCATACAGCCACTCACTCACCCACTCAGCCACTCACTCACCCACTCACTCATTAATTAATGGAGGCAGTCACATACCCTCACCTAACCACACAGACACTCATACAGGTACTCAGACAAAAAACCAATCAATCACCCATACAGCCACTCATGTACCCACTCACCCACCCATAAAGCCACTTAGATACCAACCAACTGACAGACTGATACAGACATTCACTCAGCTAATTTGAACTGCTGAATTTCTCTGGTTTTGTACGCGTGAAACATGAGCCTAACTATAACGTCTCTGTAACCTTTGGTTTTTTCCAGAGAATAGATGTACATATAGATGTTAATATAGATACAGATATTGTAACGGATCTGGGGGCTGTTATTGATGGCGGTCTGAATTGAGCTCCAGATTCCCTAATTATCAAAGTCCAATCACTCCTGCTGTAAAGAATGGCTCAGACACTCCTGGATGCTTAAAAGTGAAAGCAGCCACCATATTACCATTTCAGATTGGTGCAGTATACATGCCAATGTTTGCTGATAATCATAAAGGTCGAAAGCAAAATTAAGCCAACTGGCAACATCTTTGGAAAAACTGTATGTTTGTTCAATTTCCATAAATAATTACATGGCTGGAGAGTGCCATTCTAAACAGCTTCTGTGACATTGTCTATTTCCTACATTATGGTGGCTATTTACTACATAATGGTGGTCACCAAAACTGTAAGTGCATGTGTTTAGATACTCCCCTAGGGACTGTGGCTAACTGTCCCACTTCAATGCGTGATGCACCACTCATTGATAACTGTGCATGAGGGTGCCTGGGATATGTAGTCGCTATGTAGGTTGTATCTTAGAATATGTCAGACACAGAGAGTGCTGGCCAGTTTTTCTCCTGGATGGCAGTGCAAGTGTATCTGCATTGCTTTGCCTCACTATCACTTGAGTGTGAGTAGATGTCAGTTCTACTCTAGTGTCCTGCATGTTAGGTGTAATCCAGGTACTGGGCTGTCTGCGCTGGGGTTGTAATGTTGTAGCATTACACCTGCAATGGTGGTCATTTTCTATCTACATGGATATAAACCTAAGACAATTTAATCCTCCTGAGTGCCGAACTGCCCAATTTAATGTCATGGCTGCGCGGTTGAGTCAGGCCGGGTACGCATTAGGTCAAGTCCTGCCCAAGTGGACACACATGCTCACGGTATTGCATCCTAGTTATAAAGATTATATCATACAAGGTAAGAAATTGCTCTAGATCAACTGTCGTATGCCTCTGGTAAAGGTCAACATAGTTCTAACAGTCAGACCCATTATTCATTTGGTTAAATCCTGCCCGGTTGGCTAACACAAAGGCCAACCATGTTATAACAGTAGTTAAGTGCAGGTAATAAAAATACCGATATACACACAGTTCATATAAAAAAACAGGGCTGTGTTGACAGTAACCAGGCCTTCTCATTCCTCCTTTTAAAAAAATATACAGCACTGAAGATTAGTTTTTTTTAGAAATGTATCTGTTTGGGGGAATTGTGAAAAGAAACTGTGTTCTGATTCATAATCTGTGTGAATGGAATTCAAGGGGGAACGTAGTTATTTAGAGGCCATCGTACGGTGCCACTGAACCAGAGTGCTTAGCGCTCTAACAATTTTGACACAGGCCATCAGCTACCGACCTGCCTACTTAAGTGCGGCTGTAGGTAAACTCTACTCGGATAACCGTAGTCCAAGCCCTAGTTATTACTAGGCTGCTCTAAGGGAACGTCTTGTACCTGGGGATGGCAAAATCACCTCTCAAATGCCACAAGATTGTGCAAAATGTGGCTGCACGTCTCTTGCTTTGAAACTTCTTACCCCCAAGTTTTTCTCTACAGCCATTCTGTTAAAGACTCTCCACCGGCTACCCATTGAGAGGCATTGTGTTATATGCACATATGCCTATCAAATACCAGGCTTCGCTATCTTAGATCATTGGGGTCTTGGTATTCATCGCATGCCCGTTGCACTCCAGCCATTTGACGCTGGCCGTAATTCCCAGAATTGGGAAATACCATCAAGGAGGTTGAGCATTCTCTTATCTTGGACCAAGACTCTGTTTGCAACCCTAAGAGAATGTGACTCACTCCTTGCATTTTTTTTCTTTCAATTTTTTTTATTAGGGTTTTGCATGCATTTCATTACAGTAAACTTTCGCTTATATATGCTCCAATCATTACGTTACATCATCAGCAACCGTTGCATGAGCTATAGTGAGTGGGTGCTGTAGTTCGTTAGTTGCCGAAGGTATCTATTATAAGCGGTAAGGCTGGTCGCCCCCTAGTGCGCTCTGCTCCGTCCCCGTGTATGTCTGCACAGTAATGTCGCCAGCGTCCGTCTCTATCGGGGTCAGCACTACCTCCCCAATGTAGTGTATGCAGCATTCCCTTCTTTCCCAGGTTCACTGTCGGGTCGTGTATCTAGGACCACGGCGTGTAAGCCGTCAACCGGGGCAACTACCGCCTACGGGGCGGTTTGGAACGGGCCCTAGGGAGGGGGGGGGATCCTTAAACTTGGAAAAAGAAGGGGTGGGGAAGGAAGGGAGTAGGAGGTGGAAAATGGACGGGGGGGTGGGAGTGCGGGACTGGCGGGGGCGAGGTTCACGTGCCAGATTGTGGGAGGACTGATAGCTAGTGCGAGCGATCCATCCTGAGATCTACTTAGGGGAGGGGGGGGGTCGAGTCTGTCGGTCATCGCTTATCGCGACACAGGGGGCCGGGTCCGCGCTCGCTCTCGCACCTAGGTGCTCTGTCTACCTGCGGAGTCGTCTGCGCCCTCCGCCAGGTTGGGGCGGCCAGGGGATGTCGGAGAGGCGTGAGGGGTGAGCTGTGACACGGCCGGGGCGTCCCTCGGCTCGTAGTTTTGCTTAAAAAGGATGAGGAGGAGCGCCCATTCCATAGATATCGGGTGTTTACGGGCGCCCTTCGCCTCCTCCTCCCTTAACAGTTCCTCCTCGGCTGCTCCCCATTTGAGCACTGCGCCTGCCCACGCCGGTATGGACGGTCCTTCTGGGGCCCTCCAATGCATCGCGATGTTCCTCTTCGCGAGGAGCACGGCTAGGGACATAAACTTCCACTGTACCTTCGCGGTTTTCTTCTTCGGGGACAACCCCAGTGCACACTCCTCCCAGGTGGCAGCAGCCGGGATTTCAGTTGTAGCGCTGACGGTTTGGTACACCTCCTCCCAAAAACGGTGTATGGAGGGGCAGGCCCAGAACATATGCTTGAAATCGGCGTCTGTCAGGTGACATCGGGGACAGTCAAATCGCGTCTCAGGGTAAAACCGGTGGAGTTTGTCTGGAGTAAGATACGCCCGGTGGAGAATGTTGAATTGGATATTTTTAAATCGCGCGTTCCTGGACACCTTTTTGGGGGACTCCAGGGCTTTGCGCCACTCCGCGTCGTTGAATACGCGGCCTGCATCGTCCTCCCACGTTTCCCGGAGTTTGTCCAGGGAAACGTCCGCCAACTCCCTAATCGCTTTATAATGCCAGGTGACCAGGTGACTGCCCGCTCCCATGCGCAGCACTGTATGCAACACCGGATGCGTCGGGGGTTCCCCATCGCGTGGGTTCCAAAAGCGGCCACTACTTTCCAGCAGCTGCCTGTGTCTCAGGAATTGTCCCTGGGAGAGGTCATACCACTCCACCATCTGTGCGTACGTCCTCAACTGCCCCTCCTGAAACAGCGCCTCCATCTCTGTGACGCCGTGGTCCGTCCACACCTGGAGGGCCCTCGCGGTGTAGTGTCCGTTCCGTCGCGGGAACCCCACCAGAGGGAGCAGGGGGGAGTACAGCGGCCGTCCCCTGGACATGCGGTGTATCCGCATCATGCATCGGCGGGCTACAACGACCTGAAGCGGATGTGTGCGTATCGGCTTTGAGCCCGGTAACAGCATACGTCGGATCGCGGGCTGTGGTAGTCTACCCGCATCCGTGACTGTTTCCTCCATATGTCGCTCCGCCGTCCACTGGGATAACCACTGGAGCTGTGCCGCGAGGAAGTATGATTCGAAGGATGGGGCCCCCAGGCCTCCGGCCGTCGTAGGTAGATACAATGTACGCAGCGCTACTCGGTGCCGACCGCCCCCCCAGATCAAGGTTGCTAGCAGCGTGTCTAGTTCCCGGAAAAAAGCACGGGGTGGGATTATTGGAAGGTTTGCGAAGTAGTAGAGCATTCGCGGCACCATGATCAACTTCGCGATTGCGACGCGTCCTATAGGTGCTAATGGAAGAGTCTTCCAGAACTCCACAGCCGAGCGCAGGCTGATCAGTGCCCTCCGATGGTTTCCCTCGAAGAGGTCTCTGGGGGAGTGGTATAGGCGCACCCCCAGGTATCTGGGGGGAGTCCCTTCCCATTTCAACGTCTGCGCACCTAACGTTATCGTCAGAGATTCTGCGCGCGCGCCCAAAGGGAAAACGGACGATTTTTCCCAGTTGACCCGGAGTCCCGAAGTGTCCCCGTACTCCTGTAGTGTCGTCCAAATGGATGTAAGGTCAGCCGATATGTCACGGACGTAGATCAGTAGATCGTCCGCGTATAGAGACACGCAGTGGGTGACACCCGCTATGGGGATCCCCCAAGTCTCCCCCTCCCGTCGCAGCCTAATGGCCAGGGGCTCCATCGCCAGAGCGAAGAGGAGAGGAGAGAGGGGGCAACCCTGCCTGGTCCCGCTGGTCACCGGGAACGGAACCGACACTAGTCTGCCGATTCTCACCCTGGAGGAGAGGCTCCCGTACAGCAGCTGTGTGTAGGCCAGCAGCACAGGCCCGACGCCCATACGACTCAAGACCTCGAACAGGTAAGGCCACGACAGGGTATCGAACGCCTTTTCTAGGTCCAGGACCAAGCACGCCGCCCGGGGATACCGTCCCTTCGTCTGGTCCTGGACATGAAAGAAGCGGCGCAGATTGTGTGAGGTGTTACGTCGGGGAACGAACCCACACTGGTCTGGATGCACCAGCGTTGGGAGAATTCGACTGTATCGCTCTGCTAAAATTTTCACGAGGATCTTGCAGTCCGTGTTCAGGAGCGTTATTGGTCGGTAGGAGGCCGGGAGTACGGGGTCTCTATGCTGCTTCAGGAAGGTCACCACGACCGACGTCCGCATCGAGTCTGGAAGCAGTTTACGAGTTACCGCCTCCTCGTATATGGAGACCAGGCGTGGCGCCAGCAGCGTCACGAATGCGTGGTAGAACTCGATCGGGAGTCCGTCCGTACCCGGCGTCTTCCCGCGGGCAAGTGCCTTAATCGCCTGTTTCACATCAACCGCAAGAATCCGTTTGTCTAAGTCCTTGCCGATGTCGGGGGGGATCCCAGGCAGGGGCGACTCGCCTAGGAAGCCGGCGAGATCTCTCGAGGGTCCGGCCCGTGGGGCGCGGTATAGGGTCGCGTAGTACCCGTGAAAGATGCGCAAGATATCTGTCTGTGAGTATTTCAGTTGCCCGTCTGGGGCCATGAGTTCTGTGATAGGACGCGGTGTTGTCTTGTTTGGCCAACCAGGCCAGGAGCGATCCCGTCTTATTCCCCTCTCGGTGCGCTCGAGCCGCGTATGCGCGAAAGTTGTATTTACGCAGATCGCGCAACGTAACCGCGTGGGAGGTTTTGGCCTCTGAGAGTTGTGTCACTGTGGCGGCCCCCTGATCCGCCCTTTTCGAGAGTTCCATGAGCTGGGACTCCGCCCTTTGCAAGGCCTTGTCCAGCACTCTCCTTACCCCGACTACTTGCTGGATGCAGTGGCCTCTGGCGCACACCTTAAATGCGTCCCACTCCACCGAACGTGTGGACGCCGTATTGTCATTCTGGCGGAAGTGGCCCTGCATAAACTCCTCAAGTGTGTGACGGAACACCGGGTCTGTGAGGCATTCTCGAGGCATCCTCCAAGTCGGAATCGGGGGGTGAGGCGGTTTCCAACGGAGGACCATAGTGTGCGCGTCGTGGTCCGACACTATCCTGCCGAGATAGTCAGAGTCCTGTACCAAGGGCACGAGTGACATGGAGCCGAGGAACCTGTCTAAACGGACCCTCAGATTATGTGGGATCGAATGGAAGGAGTAGAGTTTCGCAGTGGGGTAGCGGGTCCTCCAGATGTCTGCCAACCCCCATTTGGCCACCCATCTGCGGAGGTCCGCGGCTTGCTTGTGTGCAGGGGAGTGGGCCTGTGGGGGATGTGAGCGATCCAGGCGTGGGTCCAGAGTGCAGTTGTAATCCCCTCCTAGGAGCCATGGGACTGAAGTGTGTTGTGCCAATGTGCGTGTGAGTGTGCCCCAGAATCCCTCCTGTTCCGAGTTGGGGGCATATATACTCCCTATCAGTAGTTGTTGACCCTCTAATAAACCCGTCAGCACCGCGTATAGACCTTCTCTGTCTACGAGTCTGTGTTGCTCTTTAAATGGCACCCCCGGCCTGATCCATACTAGGGCGCCTCTGGCGAACGCGGAGTAGGTCGTGGCGCATATTATGCCTCGCCACTTTTTTTGTAGCCGGTCCACTTCCCCTACCGTCAGGTGCGTCTCTTGTAAGAGTGCAACTTGGGCCTGTTGTCGCTTAATGTAGGCATAGATAGAGTATCGTTTTCGTGCGGTGTGCATGCCTCGGACATTCAGTGTCAGGAACTTTATGTCTGTGTTAGGGGAGTTGTGAGGTGTGATGCGGGAAGGCATCTGTATGTGTGCTCATCGTGTGGCGAACCCCACGGTCGTCGCTTCCAGCCCCACGCCCGCCGCCTATCGTCCGTCCATGCACTGTGTCGTCTATGGCGGTCACCTCGCCCGCTGCAGGAATGGTAGGGAAAAGGTATGCAGGGAGGGGGGTGAACAATAACAACGGTGGGAAACAGTCCCAATACTGGGGGCGCACCGCACAAGGCGGTGTGCCCAAACTAGTGATCATAGTGAAACTTTAGTTCGTAGTTGTGGGGGTGGTGGTTCTAGGTGGCTGCCGACTCTCGCTCTGGCGGTAGTCCGTATATTGTCAATGTCCATAGGTGTCCTGCCCTCTGTCGGGCTCTGTGGCGTAGTTCGTTCCCATCGATTAGCCGGGTTGTGCGTGCTCGTGTCCCGCCTGTTCTGGTCTGGGGGCTGCTTGTTAGATGAGAGTGTCTGCGGTCTGAGGGGTCACCACCGGGGGTGTCACCGAGCCCTCTCGTGACCTCGGCGTGGCACTCCTTTCGTCGTCAGAGCTGAAGATGTGGGGGCCCCGCTCGGAATCTGTGTCTCTGTCCTGTGGGCTCATAGTGGCCACCGCCTGGAGTGCCTTCCGGCGTTCCGCCATGATCTGCGCGAGGTCCGGAGAGCTGGTGGAGGTAGTGTCGGTCCGTGCACTGATCTGCGTGGAAGAAGCCCCTCGGTGTCGGCGGTCCGGGCGCCCGGATGTCCTCCTCGGACTCACTCCTTGCATTTTGGAATCTTTTAAAAACCTGTTTTTCGTCACCGGATTCTTTCAAATAAGCTCCCTTCTTGCCTTTTAATTTGGAGTGACTCAGTCTGCAATTGAGGTAGCGCTGGAAAACCTTTTTTAGGTAGCCATCCGTTTGACAAAATATGCATCATAATAACAATATTGCACAATGTGTAGTAAAGTTTTTTTTATATATATATATATATATATATATATATATATATATATATATATATATATATATATATATATTACCTACTGGCGGTTGCCAGTAGGTAGTTATAGTTAGGACCACGTTTCCATAGGAAATCCGCAACATTCTATTTTGAATAACTTTGGCGCCGGTCGACGAATCCTTGCGAATTTTTCAAAATAGGTGGGGCGTTGAGCTCCGCTCCTACCCTGAAAGTCTCGGGGGGATTCGTGAAGCGGGGGCTGAGATAAAAGGGGGGTCCCAAAACGCGTTTTTCCCATGCATTTTTCCATAGGACCTTTAGACACAGCTACAGCCCGAACGGCTGAACAGAATTACTTGAAATTTGGCAGAGAGGTAGTCCTCAGGTCAAGGAAGTGCCTTTTGTATGTTTGGTGTAAATCTGTTCAGTAGATTCTGAGAAAATAGCCTTTAAATCAATATATATATCTGAGCCAGCTTACGGTGCGCTTACGGTGCGCTTACCGTACGCGTACGGTGGCGTGCGCGAGTGCGATTTTGATTGGCTCTTAGCTCTTAGTAAACATTCGAATCGGTCGAAACCAGGAAGCGGCGGCCGCCATTTTCTCTCTCGCTCCCTGAGTTGGGCAGCAAAAACGAACCCCAAAAATGTGTAAAGAGGCAGTTTCATGAGATCCTAACCACCCAGCATTGAAACAGGGGTCCCCAAACACCCCCCAAGCACAATCGGAAAATCGCCGATTACGCTTACCGTACGCGTACGGTAAAAATTAAAAAAAAAAAAAAAAAAAAATTATCCACATTCTCCCCACCCCGTGTACAAATGGTGCCCGTGCATGGCATATTACAGCAATGAATTTAACAAAGAATACATTTCACAAAGATGCGCATAATATGTCCCCCATGTGCGCACGGTGCGCGAAGCGCATCGTGCGTACATGGACCATCCCGCTTAACGTGGGCACGCGGTGCGCGCAGCGCACTGCGTGACCACCGTGCGTGCACGGCACTAACTGCGTAAAGTGGGCGCGCGGTGCGCGAAGCGCACCGCGTGCTCACTGTGCGCGCACGGTGCGCGCACGGAACGAACTGTGTTAACTGGGCGCGCATGCCACGAATGGCGTAAAGTAACTTAGCATTTAAAAAACCGTACAAATTCACTGAAAAAACCATAGGTTTCACACACGTTATAGTTAGGAAATAGCATTTAAAAAACCTTGCAAATTCACTGAAAAAACCATAGGTTTCACACATGTTATAGTTAGCTGTACATTTCACTCGTAAAAAACCAATGAAATTCCCGCGTTATAGTTAGTGCAGGCAACTATAACTCACGCGACCGCAATCTTCTGCTGATGACATATGTGTCTTTATGAAAAAAAAATATTTGTAATATATGTATAGCTAAAATTTAATGGAAGAAGACCTGGGCAAATAATTGTCTAAATACAGTATTAGCATCAGCAGAAGATTGCGGTCGCGTGAGTTATAGTTGCCTGCACTAACTATAACGCGGGAATTTCATTGGTTTTTTACGAGTGAAATGTACAGCTAACTATAACATGTGTGAAACCTATGGTTTTTTCAGTGTATATATATATATATATATATATATATCTCTTCCTGGGGAAGAGGTCTATATGAAGAAACTATAACTCGTGCCCTAATGTAACTATAACTCGCGTTTCTCCACTTGTTGTACGGCCAGGCCCCGGGCAATGGGGTCTTGGGGCTGAAATCCGCAGTGGGCCGCATGGCCTTTCCCCACGTTTTTTAAATCGGCTGCCCCTGGACCAAAATCGGCCTGGTGAGGGGGGGCTGGTTGCGCCCCCTTAATATAAATGGCACCCCACCACAAATAACCCCCACCCCACCCCGGGTCGTGGCCTACCTGGGGGGGGGGGGTAAAAAAAATGCATGTTCGGGCAACCCTGCTTTTTTTTCTTCCCTAGTTTGCCAGGAACCCCAGATCCTCTGCGGTATCCTGACAAAATTGAAAAATAGTTTCATCATATATCTTTCAAGGAAGACAGGTCAATTTGAGTTACAGTACACAGGAACTCTGTTTTTGTGCCTTCCTTTATATGCCAAAGTTTTTATACTTCAAGGGAGAAAAGGCTTGTTCTAGTGCATTTTTTTCATTTTGGCTCTGATTAGCCCACAGCTAATATCAAACGAGTGGTGGTTACCAATGAGAACCGTTAGATTCTCCAGGCATCACATTCCCTTCAAGGGTTGTTGAGTCCCCCTCACATTGTGTAACATGCGTAGGTAAACACTCTTACTTTGAACTGCATACTTCGAACGCACAGTCATTTTTGGTCTAACACGTGGGTTCTGGATATCACATAATTGTTTTGCCAGTCTCCTGTTTCCCTGAAAATTAACTATAAAAATGCATACATTTAGTTCTACATAGAGGGGCTTTTGATTAGCCCTCTACATAGATTGGCATTTTCATATCATTCACATTTTGCATTCAGCATGGGGAAATGGTTCAGCCCACATATCCGTTGACTGTCTTCCACTCTCAGTGACAACATTTTGCCTGATCACATGTGTAGAGCTGCCTGGAAAGAAATGCTATTGAGTGCCAGAGCTAGTGTGCCTGCATTGCTTAGCTAGACTATTTTATTTTTTCTATATTTTGTTTATTTTCTTTTATTGTATATTGCAATATTTGGGAAAAAATTGCCTGCTGGCCAAGTCCCTTTCCAAATCATTCATAGACATCATCATTCTGACAATAAAAGTTCTGATAGAAAACTCCGGTGAATGGACTTCCAAAATCTTATTACATTGTCCAAACGCACCAATATTGCAGTTTTTGCAAGCAATTCCTTCCTGGAGACGTCTTCATTATCTAACCTTCTATTATTGTATGGCTCCCCCTTGGGCACCAAACGGCTGCCCCTATTGCTACCACAACCTGACCCCCATAACAGCGGAGTTCACGTTTGTCACCCCCGATATCAAACGATAGGTAAAAGTTCCTAACAAGGTAAACTGAGGCTCTAATTTTAACGTGTATTCCACCAATAGAGATGTATTGTGAACTGTAGACAATTGCAAATGAAGTCTTCCATTCCATATCCTGTCTCCAGCCTGTTACTGATCAGAAAGGTTTATAACAGGTGCATGAGCATAGCAAAGGAGCCAGTATTACCCCGTCTTATTTAGATTGATGCTGAAGTCCAGAGGAATGTGATGAGTCCGTATGCACGAGCCCCCCCCCTCCCCGAAGAAAACAGCAAGGGTCCTCAGCAAGGTTGGCTATATCCAACAGCGATTTACCATGCCTCAGGTAGCACTCAACAGCCACGATTGAAGTTGCTGGAGGCGACCTGATCAGAAACTTTGGGGGAGAGATTTCCCTCTCCTTCTCTCTGTATGGAGTTTAATCTTTCACTCCCTCTCCTCTTTCGCCTACCAGCAGTTGCAGCAAACCTTCTACGGTTTTTCTTCCTGTACTACCTCCAGTCCTCAAGTCCATCAGAACCTGCCGTGTAATACATCAGCGGAGCCACATGCCCCCGCCCAATGTTCCAACAGGTCACAATAGTCCAGTGTTTCGCTCTGTCTCACCTTCCACCCACCCTCCTTAGCTCTCAGCTACCACCTCTAACCCTGCAGACTCGACCGTGAGTGCCAACTGCCACCTGCTCACTATGTGGGGTTCAAGTGGGGATCCGCCATTACAGGAGAGATAAAATGTCTGATCCAGAAACTAGACTTGCGGCTTACTTAGTGGAGGAATTCCCTTTTGACATACAGGGCACAGGTATTTCTCCAAATTTTTCCCCCCGAACTTCCTCTAATGAAAAACATGACTAGTATGCTGAATCAATTCAGGGTGGCATTGAGGGTCCCTGAGTGACCTTGACAATGGAGGTTCACAGATCCGCTTCACCTGTAGAAACAGCCATGCGTAGATTTCTTTTGAAACTGGATCTGCTGTCTAAAGTAAGATCTTGCACCACAGCCTACCTTCGATCAAATGGGCATGTGGTTAAAGAATTTGAGATTGTAAGGCCACATAATCCCACACCGTGAATGTATAGACTTAAAATGGGCACGTGGTTCATGAATTTGAGATTGTAAGGCCACATAAGCCCACACCCTGAATGTATAGACTTTCTTCAAGAAAAGGAATTCTTTTTCCATCAGATTATTTTATTGTTTCAAGTGAAAAAGATTCTCTCTATTGTGCATATAAAGATCCATCTATTTTCTCACATGTTGAGAACAAACAGTATTGTCCTACTTGTTATACCTAGCTAAATCCAGCTTGGAACTTGTATCTTTATTTGAGTAAGTCCAGATGTTTTGGAGGGGCTTGGGTATCTACTTGTGAGCTTAATATTGTATTGGGCAACTTAGAGTGTTGGCCTTTTGAGTCCTCAAAATAAAGTCTATCAATGCAAGGCAAAACCGTGCCATTATATTGGTATGCTGAGTTTGTGATATATTTAGGTTTTCTGGTTATTGTCCAGTGGACCATACACTGTTTCCACATACAAACCGCCTATATAATACATCCTACTTTACTTCGAAATGCTACCGCATATTATTATGCTAACCATATCATTTTGCTGCCAACATTGTTTCCAAGGCCGCCTGCCATGGACAAAAGATTGCTCCACACAATGTATGTGAAGAGAGCTTAAAGATATTTCTTACAAAACTGAAGGCAGAAGACAATTTAACTAGGGTTGTCAAATATTATCTCATGCATATAAAGATGGTGGCCTTCCAACAATTTGTAGTCCACTGGAAGGCAACAATACATTGTTACCATAAAGTAACCCAACCTCTGCAGGAACACCCAGAGCTCACTCTACTAGAGTAAAAGTAGCTAACACAACCTTTCTTAGAAACACAAATGTTGCTGTAATTTACAGCGCAGCTACCTTGACATCATGGCATACATGTACTAAACATTGCAGTTTGACTCTTTACACTTTATACTCTGAGCTGATCTTCTTTACTCCACTCATTAAATATCATACCTACTTGTAAGGTTCTTGGCGAGCTTGTCGTGTTGAATACCAGTGAAGATTCTATAATGGAGATGGAAAACGCATCAAACACAATACACTCATGTTACATTACCATTTTAGTACACTACACATCTGCAACTATTTAAAGCTTAAGTTGGAAAACTTGTCTTTTCTTTTTTCCTTAGCTCCTTAACTCCACGAGTGTCGATCTACACAGCTATTGGTCTACCAGTCGTGACTGGTCCCATCATAGATTACTTAGAAGGCCTATTTTACATGTTTGTATTTAAAAAGAAATAAAGAGAAATAGATGTTTTTCTGTCGGTATCTGTAAAAAGCAGCAAAAGAGAAAAACTTGGAGCCTTATTGTTAATCCTATTCCTCCATCATGGACATCTTCACTCAGTTTATAAATTCCTGGGTGCCTCCCTGGAAAATTAATTAAAAAAAAACCCCACAAATGATCACAAAATAATTTAAGATCCTTACTCTTTACTTAAACCTCAATGTGAACTGACAAGCCAACTGCCAAAGCTGTGCTTTCTAGGATCAGTATAAGCTGTGAGTGAGGGATGTTGACTAAAAAGGTGCCCTTAGTAGTTCAGGTACTCTTAGTCCTTGCTATTCATCTTTTATACCTCACTGTAGTGTATGCCAAGTGACAGTGGCCTTTGCATGGGATAAAAACCTTACACATCTATGGTTGAATATTGGTTCAAGGAGTAGAGAAGAGTGTGAGCCCTGGCCAACAGCAGGTCACTTAGTGGTGGCCTTATTTCTTAAAGCTACTGTTTTGTTTGGCATGTCTGGTTTGAAACCTGACTTGCTAGAGAATCTGGGTTCTCAGAAAGCTTTGAAGCAAGTTGTTTTGAGTGATTCTGCTCCCAGTAACTTCCACCTCCTAATTGGACACAGATAATCATGGATCTCAATTGTCAGACCATACCTTGTTTGAGCTTGAGAAATTATTCCATCCCCTCCCCCTTTGTAAGGCAGCAAATCCTTTGGGAGTAAGGTGCCCACAAAGTTGATCTATACCCCCTTCTGCATCCTGCAACAGAATTCACATATCCTACCCCACTAAGTCTTGCCTAGCTACCACCTCAGTAATGACTCATCCTTCTCTTTTGTAGGGGCCAACTCCTATTTTCTTATTCAGGCAGATAATGAGATAGCAGGCTGCTGTATTTATTGCACATTAAAGTTCTATAAAACACAAATAAAGTATTTTTCTTTGACCACATAGTTTTCAAAACAATGCTTATTGTTTTCATGTTTCTCCTCACAGGTATAGCGTTCACAGACCTTCCTGTAAGTATAATTAATTGGAATTGTTGAAAGTACAAAACTAGTTCACATTTGTGTGTAGAGAATATTTGTAGACTAAAAAAGATTGCTGTGCTAGGAGGAGTGACTGCCAGCTCCAAATAACATTTGGCGGTTGGAAGAAGGTTGCGTTATTTTTGAGTAGTGGTTAAATCCTAAAGCTAATGGTATGTATGGTTCTCAACCTTCTGAGCTTTTAAATCTAATCAGCTCGGAGACATTGCTCTATCCTTTTCCACACTGGACTAATCACACTTTTGGCTTATTTGACGGCTTGAGAAGCTTCTCCCTCTAATTTGCTTGATGGCAAAGCTCTCTCTTGTCCACCTATGACTGTCTGTACTTGTGCACTGTTAGCAGTGCTTCCTCCTCTTTCTTCTCAAATGTTGGTTGAGTTTCATTGTTAGAATCTTTGGCTTGTTGAAGAAGCTGAACTCATAATTTTCTTGCAGTCAAATCTGTACCCAACAGTTGGCCTTCAGACGCCAGGTGAGATTGTAGACGCCAACTTTGGACAACAGCCATTTGTGTTTGATATTGATGACTACATGAGAGAGTGGAAGGTGAAGATTCAAAGCACGATAAAACAGTTTCCTGTTGGTGATCGGCTTGGCGATTGGCATTCTATGCTGCAGAAGTAAGTAGACACACCAAGCTTCTCCTCCTTTAAGATTTTGTTTCTTTAATGCTTATTTGATATCAGTTTGCTAATGCCAGATGTTGTAACCTTGATAAAATATATTCTTCAACTAGAGCACCCCTTTTGTTTCACTGCTGGTCCTGTAATATATAATTCTATTAATTTGCCCTTCATCCTGATCTGCCAGACCAAGCTGTTCCAGTGTTGTGACCCACCACAGCCCTACAAAAGTACTGTTATCTGTAGAATCTAATGCTCAAGGACTGGAATCCTTATGTTGGCAGCTCTGCCAAAGAATCTCAATCCTCATATGCTCTTCCAAGCATTCTACTACTTGGGCCAACATACACGGATGCGTCTGCTTCGTAATCTTGTTTCTTATTCCCATATTGTTGGGTAGCCCAGCCTACTGTTAAAAGCCAGAGCTGTTCTATAAAACCTTTGCTTGAACCAAGACCTCTCTCCCTCTATGCTCCCAAAGCTCAAACCAAACAAGTTCTAGTTTCTTTTGGGAGAGGACATGTTATCATACAATGTTCTATCATGGTTCCTTGGATGGGGTGGATTGCACTCATCGAAATGACACACTTTGGGATTCCAGCATGAGTTGCTAGTCCAGGTCGTGGCTCTTGAATGTGTCTGATTGATTAGGCTTTGGTGTGGATTTGGCCATAGACTGGATAATTATTATATTGCATAGTCCATAGGTCAATTTCAGCTATTTGAGCATTTCTTCAACCTTGTTTCTAGCTAACTGCTGGTTAAGTGATCATAGCAATTTATCTACAATGGAACTCAAACCTAGGCCGGCTTACAAAAATGTTAAAGGAGTTTGTGAACACCAACAAAGGTTCTCCATGTTTCAAGACTACCTTGTCCTCTTCCGCTCTCCCCTTGGGCAACCTGGTAAACCAGAGCCTTAGTTTTTAGTATTCCGAGATTTGTGATTGTCAACGAGGATTAGTTGTTTGGCATACTTTAAGAGGATGTTCTGGTATCTGATTCATCTTGGTCCCCCCCTTGACCTGCCCCTTTAATTGCTCAAATAATCCTGCAAACTTCACCTTCTCACAAACTAGATGCAGGATGTGTAGACCACCTGAATGACGATCCTCTCCACATGATGGAATTCATATTGCTAGTTGCTGTTGACTACCAGTCCAACACAGGCATTCATTTCTGTCCATAAATAGATAATTGCCTTCGCAGCCGTCGAGTTTGTTTAGATGCTTTGTATCTTGCCAGTCAGTTGATAAGCATTTGCATTCAATAGACTTTAGATGCTATTTGGAAAGACAGCTCTTGTAGTTGTTGTAGACATACACCGCAGCAGAATAACTGAATTAATTCATTGGCATGTTCTGAATTGTGAGTGTTTAAATCTGGCTATGATTGCTGGTGCTGTACATTGTTGTTTGTAGTCAAAAACCTTCCTAGCTTTGTTTACTTGCACATATCTGAATCGTCTGGACGGCTGATGTACAGAGGAGTAAGGTGCAAAGGTGGTCTTGGTTCTGTCTCGCAGGTTACTCCCTATGTCTGTAGTGATGCAGCAACGTTTCATCAGGAGTTTAATCTGTTCAGGATTTCACTACAGATAATTTTGTTAAGTTGCCATGGGTGTTTCATATCACATGCAAGTACATGATGCTCAACTGCAATTAAATTGGATGGTAATACTTTTAGTCATGTTAAGAAAATTAAATCCCAATGGCCAATTTTGCGGTATGTAAAATCCTTGAACAGTAACACCCCACCAAAGTAAAACAAAGTAAGGCCGATTGTTTTTTTTTCTCAAGCACTTTTATTCCAAAAGTAGACTTAATTATCAGCTTCTGATGGATACATCTGCCAGTGGATTCCTCACTTTGTGAATATCCCCTGCGCCTGCATTCCACTAAACTTTTTTCCCCAGCTCTCTAAGCCGATGTGGACGTCATAATGCATCGGCTCCGCTCGCGACTCCGCTCGCGACTCCGTATGACGTCACCGGAGCCATAAGAGAGCCACGTTGGCGTGATGACGTCAGTTCACTTTTTTCCGCGCCGTCAACGCGCAACGGTTTTCCAGCACTCTCCTGCTACTTTGTAGTCTTGTAGTGGGTTACTGTTGATGAATTCATCATGTCTTCGACTAGGAAGTCAGGTTTCAAACCTTGTAGGGAATGTGGGGGCCACATGTCGATGATAGACCCCCATGAAGATTGTTTGTGGTGCCTTTCTTCTGACCATGACGTGGAGGTTTGTTCCAGCTGCAGAAGGACGAACCCCAAGGCCTTGAAGGAGAGAGAGGCGAAGCTCTTCATGGCCAAGGCAAAGAAGGAGAAGAGGGGTAGGAAGAAGGAGAGATCGAGGCCGGAGTCGTCGACTTCGCATTCTTCGAAGTCGTAGAAACACCACAAGAAAAGGAAGCATAGCTCTTGGTGCCGGTCTTCGAAGAGCAAGGCTTCGAGATCGACTTCGCCTCGAGGTCTAAGTAAGGATGTGTCTCCTTCTCCATCTCCTAGGAAGTCTCCAGAGAGATCACCGTCGCCGAAGCGGACTCCGGCGCGGTCCCCGGCGCAGTCTCCGGCACAGTCACCGGCGCCAGTGGAGTCTTCTGCTTCTGAGGTTGAGCAAGAACAGGAAAAGGAGCCTTCTCCAGAGCCGGCTGATCCTGTGGCTCCTGTCGAGGACTTCGGCTCCGGTTCCAGGTACTCCTCAGCCGGATTCGGGATCAATCCCTTATCCACAGTTCCCGACTCCGGGTGTGGATTCGACGCATTTTCTAAATGCTATGTATGGGATTTTTCAACGGGCTGCCTTCCCATCCGGCGCACCTTCTGGTCCCGTGGGTCCTATGGCATACACCTTGGGAGTGCCGCAGCATTATGCTCAGGCCCCATTTATGCCCTTTTTGCTGATGGCTCCTTCATGGCAGTTTCCGGCGCCGTCTGGGGATCCGTCTCGACTTCAATTGGATCGGCCTTCTTCGGAGCCCTCCTCGACGCCGTTGCCGACTCCCTCGGCTCCGTGTCCGGCAACTCCGACTACGGCGCCGCCGACTCCGCCGACTCCACGTTCTGTTCCACCGACTCCGCATACGGCGCCGCCGGCGCCAGTTCCTCGGATCCGCTCAAGGAGAGAGGCTCAGAGAGTCTTGGAAGAGGAGCGTTATAGGGAGGAGGTGGAAGAAGGTGAGGTGGATACATCTTCTGACGACTTTGAAGGGATCCAAGAGGCTAGTGGTCTTGATACAACTCCGGAGTGCGAGCATTCTTCTACTAGATCCTCTCCACCGCAGGAACTGGCTCCTTATCATTTAGTAATAAAGAAGGCCGCAGAGTTGCTGGACTTGCAGTTGCCCTCTGCTGAGTATAAACCAAACCTTCTGACTGAGGTACTACATTCGCCAGCTTCGACTAGTGAACCCTTGTTGCCTTTTAATGGGGCTATCTTGGAGCCAGTTAGGGATGTCTGGCGTAAGCCACTCTCTTCGCCAGCAGTCTCCAGACAAGTGGCAAGGAGATATAGGGTGACTCCTGGGGATCCAAGTTTTCTATCTTCCCACCCTTCTCCAGAAAGCCTGGTGGTGCAGGCTTCATTCTCGAAGCATGCTTCAGGAGCCTTCCCTCAGACTCCTGCAGACAGGGAGTCTAAAAAGGCTGATCAGGCAGCTAAGAAGACCTTTTCTTCAGGGAGCATGGCGCTTAAATCCACTAATGCCACCTGTTTACTAGGGCGCTACGTTCATGTTCTGATGGACTCTATGAAATCATTAGCCCCTAAGTTGCCAGAAGGGGATAAGGCGTCTTTTATGGAGGTGGTCACTGACACTCAGGCTGCTGCAAGGCAGGTAATTCAGTCGGGGCTTGATACGGCTGATTCTATGGCAAGGATAATGGGTTTGTCGATAGCCACTAGGAGGCAAGCGTGGCTTCGTTCTTCTGGCTTTTCTACGGATGTTCAGGCCACCTTGGTTGATTTGCCTTTTGACGGACAAAAACGTTTTGGCGAAAAGGCTGATTCCGCCTTGCAAAGATTTAAAGAGAGCAGGGTGACGGCGAAATCTTTGTTTGCAGACTCCTGCTTAAGGATTTGGGCTTAAGAAATTCAGAGGCTTTGGCAGATCTTCATTTCGCTCCTTCCGGCAGCCTCAGCAGCAGCAGCAACAGCAGCAGCACAATCCCCTCTATAGGTCGTATAGAGGAAGACAAAGAGGACAGAGAGGTTCTGGCCGCAACCCATCTTCATCTTCTGTCTCCTCTGCTCCCAATGAAACTTCTGGGAAGCAGCCCTAGATCCCTCATCCTAGATCATGTGAGACCTGTGGGGGGTTGGGTGTCCCACTTTCTGCGAGGTTGGAAATCTGTTACAACCGACCTTTGGGTTTTAAACCTTGTGGAGACTGGGTACGCCCTTCACTTTCGGGAATTTCCTCCCCCTTACCCTCCTTGCCAGGGTTACTGCTCGGAAGACCATCTGCTTCTTTTGCAGAAGGAGGTTCTAGCTTTGCTTCAAAAGGGTGCGATAGAGGCTGTTCCAGAGCAGGAAAGGGGTCAGGGATGCTACTCCCGGTATTTCCTGATTCCCAAGAAGGACGGCAGATTGCGTCCGATCCTGGACCTCAGAATCTTGAACTTTTACCTGAAACAGGAGAAATTCAAGATGCTGACCCTTGCGCAGTTCTTCAAGCGTTGCAGCAAGGAGACTGGATGGTGTCGCTCGACTTGCAGGACGCGTACTTCCATGTCCCAATCCTGAAGTCGCACAGGAAGTATCTCCGTTTTACGGTTGGGTCGCAACATTACCAGTTTGCGGTCCTCCCGTTTGGTCTTACTACCGCACCTCGAGCCTTCACGAAGGTGATGGTGGTGGTGGCTGCTCATCTCAGGAGGTCGGGGATTCCGGTTTTCCCCTACCTGGACGACTGGCTTCTGAAGGCAGAGTCCCCAGAGATGGTGCAACATCATCTGCAGGTAACATCTCAGCTGTTATTCGACTTGGGTTTTTCAATCAATGTGCCCAAATCTCACCTGGTGCCCTCTCAACGCAACCTGTTCATAGGGGCGGTACTGGACACTACTGTGTGTCGAGCATTTCCTCCTCCTCAAAGAGTTCTCGACATTCAGGAGTTGATCCCTTCATTCCACAATGGAGCGGTTGTTCCAGTTCTGAAGGTCCTTCGTCTGCTCGGTCTGTTCGCTTCCTGCATTCTGTTGGTCAACCATGCGCGCTGGCACATGAGGGCGCTCCAGTGGTGCCTCCGCAGGCAGTGGTATCAGCACAACGGGGATCTCAGGGAGTTGATCAGGATCTCCAGAGAAGCTGCAGCGGATCTATCTTGGTGGAGCGTGCCGGCAATCTGTCTCAAGGGAAGCCCTTCCATCTGCCTCCATCGGTGGCCACGGTGATAACGGATGCCTCCTCCCTAGGGTGGGGTGCTCATCTGGGGGATCTGGAGATCAAGGGTCTTTGGTCTCCAGAGGAAAGGTTGTTTCACATCAACCTTCTGGAATTGCGGGCGATTCGTTTGGCACTCAAGGCCTTCCTCCCTTCCCTTCGCGGTCAGTCTGTTCAAGTCCTGACGGACAACACTACCGCGATGGTATGTCAATAAGCAGGGAGGAGTGGGGTCGCATGGTCTCTGCAGAGAGGCTCTGTGTCTATGGTCCTGGGCTCAGGACCATCAGATTTGTCTAATGGCAAATCATCACGCTGGGGTGCTGAACGTACGTGCGGACAGTCTCAGTCGGCAGTTCTCTGCCGACCACGAGTGGAGGCTCCATCCAGAGGTGGTTTGTCATGTCTTTCGGACGTGTGGGACTCCTCGGGTGGACCTTTTCGCCACCCGCGAGAACGCGCACTGCCCGTCATTTTGCAGTCCCCAGTATCTGATGCAGGGAGCATTTGGGGACGCCTTTCAGTTGAGTTGGGGCTCACAACTCCTTTATGCGTTTCCTCCCATACCCTTGATTCCTCGGGTTCTGAGGAAGATTCGCCAAGACCGGGCCCAAGTTATATTGGTGGCCCCGGATTGGCCAAGAAGGGTGTGGTATACAGATCTTCTCCACCTCTCCTCGTGCCCTCCGCTCCGTCTCCCTCTGAGGGCAGACCTCCTCTCGCTGTCGGAGGGGCAGGTTCTACACCCCCACCTCCAGAGCTTACACCTTCATGTCTGGAGATTGAACGGGGCAACCTGAGTTCTTTCTCTCTCCCGCCTGATGTTGTGGATGTTATTTTATCGGCCAGGCGACACTCCACCAAGTCCGTTTATTCATATAGGTGGTCTAAGTTTGTTAAGTGGTGT
The DNA here is from genome assembly GCF_964204655.1 of Triturus cristatus. Classification (NCBI taxonomy): domain Eukaryota; kingdom Metazoa; phylum Chordata; class Amphibia; order Caudata; family Salamandridae; genus Triturus; species Triturus cristatus. Next base: position 207,231,775 of record NC_140595.1, on the reverse strand, counting down.
GGAGAGAGATCCATTGACCCTTTAAAAGCCCACCTTTCTGATGTGCTTCAGTTTGCTCTTTCCTTGGCTCAGCAGGGCTGTGCTGTGGCCACGGTCAAGGGCTATCTATCGGCCTTATCGGCTTTTCTATGTCTTCCTGATCAACCGTCATTATTTAAATCTCCTATTGTACTGAGGTTTATCAAAGGCCTTACAAACCGGTTTCCACCTACTCCTTTTGTAATTCCTCAGTGGGACCTTAATCTTGTCTGAACTTTTCTGATGGGGTCTCCATTTGAGCCTCTTCATAGTTGTCCTTTGAGGCTGTTGTCCTTTAAGACGGTCTTTCTTGTAGCCATAACCTCGGCAAGGAGGGTGAGTGAGCTTCAAGCTCTTAGTTCTAAACCCCCTTTTTAACATTACATGCTGAAAGGATGGTTCTCAGGACCAGGGCTGCTTTCTTGCCTAAAGTAGTTACTCCGTTTCATTTGGGGCAGTCTATTACTCTCCCTGTTTTCTATCCTCCTCCTCATCCTTCCAAAGAGGAGGAAAGACTTCATCGCCTGGATCCAAAGAGAGCTGTGAGCTTTTACTTGGATAGAACGAAAGACTTTCATCTGGACGATCAGCTCTTCGTGGGTTATGTTGGTCATTCTAAAGGAAGAGCTGTGCACAAGCGCACTTTATCGAGATGGATTATCCTTGCCATCAAGATCTGCTATGCCCTGGCTGGTAAGGTTCCTCCTGAGGGTATTAGGGCTCATTCAACTAGAGCTAAATCGTCTACATCTGCTTTGGCCAGGGGCGTTCCTGTGGCAGACATTTGTAAAGCTGCGACTTGGGCCTCCCTCCATACTTTCGCAAAGCATTATTGCTTAGACTCTGAGATGAGGAGGGAGGGCCATTTCGCGCGCTCTGTTTTGCAGGATTTTTTGGTATAGGAAGGTGGACACCCTCCTCTGGGAGTGGGACTGCTGTGGGAATCTATTCACAAGGTGAGGAATCCACTGGCAGGTGTATCCATCAGAAGAACAAGTTACTTCCCTTCGGTAACGCTTTTTCTGGTGGATACAGTATCTGCCTGTGGATTCCTCACTGAACCACACGCCTCCCCGTTGTCCACCTTGGTATACCTAAAAAGATGTCTTGCTTGAGATGTTGTTATGCTTTATGGTATGTACTATGTATATTTGGCTGTATATTGTATACTATGTATACTATGTATACTTGAATCTGTCGTTGGTCCACCTTTGCGCCTCGGAGGCACGGAAAAAATGGGTGGAACTGACGTCATCACGCCGACGTGGCTCTCTTATGGCTCCGGTGACGTCATACAGAGTCGCGAGCGGAGCCGATGCATTATGACGTACACGTCGGCGTAGAGAGCTGGGGAAAAAAGTTCCGTGGAATGCTGGCGCAGGGGATATTCACAAGGTGAGGAATCCACAGGCAGATACTGTATCCACCAGAAAAAGCGTTACCGAAGGTAAGTAACTTGTTCATCACTTTCTACTACCTACTAGATACAAAACAACAATGAAGTCACTGAAATCCTGCCAATCAAACCTAAACATAGATTGATGTGTTGAATATAATGTCAAGATGAAACTCCTGTAAGATACTTTTATTTGGCCTACTCTAAATATGTACCAAGGTGCTACAGGTGCCATATCCAGTTGCCAAATTCTTTCTCCGGTTCAGCACAGAGGAGCATGTTACTCCACTTTTGAAAGATCTCCACTGATTGCTCACTATAAAGAAGAGTTAAAGCGTTGTCAATTTTCTAGCAGACATGTTGAAAACCAGGATCACAATACATCCAATACAGGCTAGAGCAACCATGTCTCAAGGATATTTGATATCCAAATTTCAAGTTGTTTGGCTAGTCACCAAATTATTATTTTTTTTTAAGTTTCTCCCCTTTTATCTACATGGGAGCAGAATTTGGGTACTTACTTTAGAACGAACTTCCTTTGACCATTGTACTGCAAGATATTCACTTCTCTAGGAATCTCAAACTGCTAGTGTTCAGAAAAAAACTGCTATTTCATGAAATCATCTCAAGTGGTCCGTTTTTCACTGCATTTTAGTTTTGGCGCTCCGCCCCACTCCCCTCCTCCTATATACTTCTTTGTCTTACCTCTGCCTTTCCTCAGGTTTTAGTTTGTTGTATGCTTCTAGAAGCAGCTTCCCAGCAGTGTATTGTGCAATACAAATAATCAGATGACTGGTGTAGCATACATAAGTCTCCGGACAGTTCAGTGGAGATTACCTCCTATGGAGTCTATGCCTCGTATCCGATTAAACTTTGTGTAGTAGTTCTTCTACTTGGCCTGGTGGATCAGTAGATCATTCTTGTTTATATTGACAACACGGTAGCCACATGTAGAATCATAACGTAGGGCTTAACTATTCATAGTCCACTCCAACAAAACCCAGGGATTATTCTGGATTATTAAACCATTGATGACAGTATGCCATCTGAGGTGTCTGCCCCTACATGGGTTTATAAATAACTCTGTATCACACACACAGTATGGGGTTTGTTTTGAAGACTGGATAAATGAAAAAACGGAGTCTGTATCACTAGGTTTACAACTATTCTTCTTCTTATACAAACAAACATTTCTGTACTAGATGTACTGCAAGCTGTCAAAACAATGACGATGGCTGTACTGCTAGTTGAAAACCTGACTTTACTGAGTCCCTTTCTTTGTGTCTAAGTAAATCATGTTTTTTTCTTTAGTAGGCTAGACAATGCTTGATATTCTTTCAAGGTAGAGTACAGAGCAACATTGAACTTGTACCATAGCAGCAGAATTGCGAAGCCTAGTTTCTGCTTTCCTGAGACAAATTGGCTATCGTGTAGGTGATCCCTAACTACACCTGTTTTTTGGATGATGATGATGGAGTTGCAGTGGCACCCATCCATGTTCCAAAGATGTCCAAGACTATGATGTCACCTTCCATGATCAATGGAACACCAGGATATCTCCCACTGTGATAGTGCATGTTGATTGACAGGCTGAAAAACTACTGCAACATGACAAAAGAAACTGATGCAATAGTCTAGCGGTTCCATTTTGATATGTGGTTAAAGACCTATATCAAACATTTAAATCTCTCCCAGATAACAAGCAAAATGAGGGTGAGTCCATAGGTGCTTCCAAGTATGCCTTTGATGCGGATTTAAATGTAAAAAGTAAATGGAGGAGAAAGGAAAATCAAGAAATATAACATGCATTTATTAAAAACAATATATATATTCAAAATACCTTTGCACAGATAACGAGTGGGCAAAAATAGGCTAAATGAGGGGCAATGTAACATTTAAAACAGAATGACGGTTGTTTTTGGGACACAGGAAGGTCCCATAGGTGTGTGTGGATTACATGACCATTATTAATCGGCAGGAGACTGTTGTTGTTTTGTGGCAGAGGCAATGAAAGGTGTGGGAGAGCACAAGGTTGTTCCCCTGTTTTGCTTGAAGCAGTGAAAGGTTTAAGGCTATGGGACAGTGAGATGCGCTAGTAGGCACATGGGCACAGAGATCCGATAACATAATATTTAGGTTTTAAGTCAGAGCCTTTGCATGAAGATATACCCCTCTTTGGGAGCTATTGTATAGACCTTTGTTACTATGTCTAAAATTCATAACACTTTCCATTTCAAAATCTGTTGACTTTTAGACCTTTGCTGTTTTAAAACATTAGTGGGAATAACAACATAGTAAATTTACAAATTTTACCTTTTGAATTTTGACAACAAATATCACTTTTTCACGTCTTAATAGAAAACATGCACTTTCAACATATTGCTGTTATAATTTTTGAATAGGAGGTGTTCACCTAGATCCTTATGCTATTTGCAAGTATATACAACCTATCAAGAGAAGTGATCACATAGTACAATAGTGTTTCTTTGCAAAACTATGCTAACAGTTCTTTGGAGACTCTCAAATGTCTCTATTGCTCATCATGAAAATAAAACCTGCCAATGAACAGTACAGACCTATGACAAAAATAATGGAATTAACTGGCAAGTAGTTGATGCAATTTCTTCATACGCTCCTGACATTGAGAACTGTGGAAGTGCGACATGGCGTACTTCACCTGCATTAGATTCCTCCTTCAAAAAAGAGCACCATTTTAGAAAAAGAGATCACTGGAGAGAGGCAGTTTTACAAGCAACAGTTCTGCATTGTGGGCATTGAGGAAGTTCCAATAACATTGCCTGGAAATGATGGGCTTCCTAACCTCAGATGGTGCATTTCTCCATTCCCAAACCTGCTCAGCCACCTCCTTTGTTACTCGCGTGGATGTACAAAGGTTAGATTTGGCCATGGTAAAGGGAATGCTGGATGCACTGCTACTTCGCAGTAGAGTATTTTTAATAAATGTGTTAAAGGCATGTGTGCTGTAGACACACATACTGTGCATTAGTTTGCCTTCTAGTGTTGGGCTCGGATGATTTGACAAGTTGTTTTCCTTCGAACAAGTTGTTTGAGTCCATTGTTAGATTGTTTTTTTCCACCAACGGGTTCGGATGTAATCTCTCGTGCTATGATTCGAGATCCTTTCCGGTTCCCTTCAGTTCACTAGTGGATCCTTCAAATTGACAATCCTTCAAATTCCTGAGAATTGAGCTGCTAATGGAACGCTCTCCTTCTGTTTCTGTCTGAAGTGCCATTCCAAATACCCTCACACCGACCAACATTCAGTTTGCAATCTATGCCTCTTGCCCAATCATCAAGAGGATACCGGTGAGGGCTTCATTTCTTTGATGTCCAAAAAGACACTCCGAGACCTTGCCAGCTGCCAAGAAATGCTTTGCAGACAAGCAGAGGACTCACCGTACATCTTCGGTGGTTAGGAGGAAGAAGAGGAGGCATAGGCAGCCCAAGAGGAATCCTTGTCCATCCATTACTCTGACTCCAGTTCAGACATGGAACAAGATTTAGCCAGTCTCGATTCAGCTCAGAAACATTAGACCATGAGTGCAAGTCCCTGATCCAAAAACGAAAAAATCGGTTGCATCCGAAACAAGCATTTGCAATGCAACAAGGTCTCGCATTTACACGAGCTTGAGCTCTTGGCATTGCAGATGACAATGCCTTTTATTTATGTTCTGGTTTTTGAAACATAAATATAAGGCATTGTCATTTACAATGCCAATAGCTTAAACTTGCGTAAATGTGAGACCTATTGCATTGCAAATGCTTGTTTTATTTACAAGAGATTTTGCATGCACAGTGCAATCCAACCCTAAAAATAACAACAATAGGCCACTGCAACAGTTGTGCTGTGATGCCAGACCTAACGAAGATTGGCTTAGACATGTCGGTCTATGTTCTCCTCTGAAGTTAGTACACCGAAGAGTTATTGTGAGACACAAGGCTTATTGAAATGCCATACACCCCAAGTAGCACAAATATAGTCATATTGAGAGCTTAAATTCCCACAATGCATTTTCAAGCATGTTTAAAAACGAAATTAAAATAAACGCCACTCTGTAAGATAACCCGAGTGGGTTGCACTGGGGTGGATCACAGGCTGTCCACGAAAAAGACAGAAATTGCTGTCCTACATAGCGAAATCGGATACAGCGAGTTGCGTTTTTGTCACGCTAAACAGTTCACCTGGCTTGACACCTTAATTCACATATTAACATTCCGAACATCGCAGCCCCCTGTTTCGGTGACAGGCACATTCTATGGAACAGGAGACATGAAATAATTCGGCATAGGGGAAGATTCCGAAGGGGACAAAAGAAGAAACAAAAAGCATTTGCAATGCAATAGGACACGCATTTAATATCCATGAAAAAGAAAAAACAGCAGTAATAGAGAAGAGTTGGGCCTACTAAATATATATATATATTTTAAAGTGACACCTTAAAAAAAAAAAAGTGTTTCTGAATGGAGCAACTCGTGAGCATCAGGTAGACTAAATGTGTAATTATATATAAATATAAATGTCTGCCTCCATGCCTCTCTTCTTGTAGGCCTTTTTACGGCGGAATGCTAATTTGCATTCAGCAAAAGACAAAGAAGTACTTTTGTTGGGAAAACAATGTCGATATTTTCTTTGGTGAGTTTTATTTTTTAACCTGAAAGTCACCGTTTGGATCAAAAAATGGTAAACAAGGCAAAAGTGGGATATACCTTTGAGAGATTTCATTGGGTAAATAACCTCAAATAGCTCAGAAGTACAAAGAGTGTCCAAAAGACCTGTGGACTGTTGCGACCTTCCCTCCTTTACATCAAGGTTTGAAAACTCTTCTTGTAGGCTCTTGTTTCAATGACAGAAGTGCTTATTTACGCTAGGGTCACGAACGAAACAGTAACCTTCTACGGTAATACCACGGATATACGTTTTTGGAAAAACTGAAAAGAGCAATATCATTACATGTATATATTAAAGGAGGTGGCATACACCTCTCTCTCAGGATTTAAAAATATTTATAAAAATGTTCCTCCGTCTTTCGATTTGCAAAGCACACTCACGTTCAGGGGTTGAGTTCATTAGGCACAAGGAGCGCAGGTTAGAAGTGTACCACTGACATGCACGTTGAAAACGATTATTAATCGTCAATAGAAATGAACGTTTGGTGTGCGCTATACAAATTACACACACAAAGTTAACTTCCATTCTCACTGCATTCCATCCCTTTGCTTGGCATAAATTATCATAAACCTGCTCTTCAAATCTCATGGTGGGCGGTTGCAGGGCTGACTACGAGCACTACACGGTGTTGTAAGATCACAGTTTCGACAACGAAAAAGAAAATCCTTTGTCAACACAGTATCGCATTTCATAGCGCATACTACTCTTTTGCTCCGCACACTCGACGTTTAGAATCATGGCAAACCCGCCCTTCAGAGGCGGTCTCCGTTTACATTTGTGCTCTAGGGGCTATAAGCGCCCAGTGGCCATTTCAGAAATGTATTTGGTACAGCCTCCGCAAAAGCCTTTGAAAAGGCAAACAAAAGAGTCTTCGGTATAAGCAAATCAGAAATGCCTGTGATTGGATAACGTTTAGTGTGACAGGTGATAGAAAGCATTGCTTAATATTTTGAATAGCCGGTTGAACAGGTTATCGTTTTTCAAAAGAATAGGTTACAAGCTCACAAGTATAATAATCCTCTCCGCTATAAATGGCAAAAGCTAGTTGCAAAAAAATTGTATTGATGAAACGGCGAACGAAGTACAGTCACGCCCATCTAAAGCATCCGCCTCCCTGCTCTTTTTGGGTGAAATGCACGTACTACACGAAAACACTTCTAGAAAAAAAATTGTTCTATAGCGCACAACAATTATATCGCAGTGTCACGTTTATGTTTTTAACCACTGGGAGACTAAGTGATTTGCTACCACCGGCGCAGTGCGCACAACACTGACCCGGCAACACCAAGCAGCTGCTGATAAAAAACGGTGGCTTTCTGCCGGGGAGGCACAGGATCGGCAGGGGCTGTAACCTTTTTTGAAAACAACACAGTGTGATGAAATGTAATCTCGAAAACAACAGACACCCACTAAGCAGCTGCTAAAACTGTGTGTTTCTGCCTGGGGGGGCACACGATCGGCAGAAGCTGAAACCTTCTGCACTCTATCAACATGACGGTGCTTGGCTTCAGCAAGGCACATTAAATAACAAGCGCGGTCCCGAAAGTGAAAGAGGACCGCGCTGCAGCTGATCTCTTGTCTTTATGGGGCCATGTGTTAGAAACACATGGCCCCATAATGATAAGAAAGTGCTTTGCGACAGACGCAAAGCAGGCAAGCCAGTCCGGATGGGCCGGCACAGAAAGCCAAAGGGAGGCAACCCAAACACCTAATTTCCAGTGGCAGGCCACCATTTAACATAAACGATGATGCCAGCCAATGGAAATGAGGGGCGGGGCTTAAAGCCCCTCTTCTGAAAATCCTCTCCTACAAAATCTCTCAGGGAGGCGGAGCAGGGCTCTGCCCTGCAACGCACGCGAGACCTAAAAACTGTTCACGGTTTCCCACTGCAGAAAAGTAATGACGCACACCAATATACAGATTAGGAAACCCTGCCCTCGTGCTTGCCACCGAAATTTCAGCCTACAGCAGGGGCCTCCACTGCCTCAATGTTTGATTTGGCAACAACTCAACAAACATCCACTTCGGTTCCGAAAAACAAAAGTCACAGTGCTTCGGTCCTGACCACACCGGCACAAAATATTCCTCTGCTCCAAAATGTTACAAATTCGGACCCAAAACTCCACCTGAACCAATACTCGATTTTATGCAGGAACAGCTTGGTCTGAGATAAAAAAAAAAAACGTTGCAAATTCAACCCGGAACTAAGAAAATAATATTTCAGCCTGCAAATGCACACAAAAGTGCAAACTCCCAAACAACTGGGGACGCAAATTCCCCCCCAGAAAAGGAGTCAAAGCTAATTGAAGCCTCAGGTAAAAGGATAGCAGCACAATCTGCTAATCAATGGTGTATTGCCAACAGCCAAGCTCTTTTAGCTTGTGACGACAGGGCTCATTGGAATGAAATGAAGGGGCTCCTCCAACATCTCCCAGAAGAATACAAGAAAAGGGGTTATGAAATTGTTAATGAGGGGAAGCTAATCATCAAAAACTCCATAAAACGTGCATTAGACTCTGCAGACACTGCAGCTAGAGGCATAAATACCAGTATTCTTTTACGTAGGCATGCTTGGCTCCGTGTCTCTGGCTTTAAACCTGAAGTGCAACTGGCAATTCTTAATCTTGCTTTGACAAGGAGCAGCCCTTTGGCCCTCAGGTGAACAACCCTTAAAGAAAAAAAAAAGGACACTGATGTTGCTAAATCAAACTCCCACATATTGAGGGGGTCCTTTCGTAGGCCTAATTACAAACACAGACCTAGGTCTGCCTCCTCTGATACCACAGGGTCTTCCTATAAAAATCGGGGACAATTCTCCTCCTTTTACAGGGGAGACTACAGAGGAAATAATTTCAAGGGCTGCGGTCAGTGAAATAATCCCCGGACAGCAAATACCAAACAATGACTTTCTTACCATTGCCCCCAACCACTGAACACCTGTCGGGGCACGTCTTTAAAAAATTTTAGTGCCTTGGAAAAACATCACAACAGATCAATGGGGACATTATCCAACATGGTTATTGTCTGGAGCTAATCACAACCCCTCCAAATATTCCACCTCGCAAACACAAACTATCTATATAGCACCAAACTCTCCCCCAGCAGGCGATATTAGCTCTATTTACTCAAAGGGGCTATAGAACCAGTCCAAAAACAATATCACGGATCAGGGGTATATTCTTTATACTCTCATTCCCAAAAAGATGGCTCATTTCGACCCATTCTCGACCTTAGGTCACTCAATCATTGTCCTATCTGAACACTTCTACATGGTCACTCTCCAGGAAGTGACTCCACTATAACAAAAAGGTGGCTTCATAGCTGCTTTAGACCTAAAGGATACCAATTTCCACATACCCATACTTCCCTCACACTGGAAATACCTATGGTTTGTCTTCCAAAGAAAACATTATCAATTCAAGGTTATTCCCTTCGGAGTTACCTCTGCACCACGGGTATTCACAAAATGCCTAGCAGTAGTAGTGGCACATTTTCGCAAACAAAATGTATGGGTTTTCCATATTTGGACGCTTGGCTCATAAAAGCAAACTGCTCCCAACTTTCCAAACAGCATACACAATAGACATTCTCCCTATTATATCAACTAGGGTTTACCATCAATCTGCAAAAAATCGCACCTTCAACCATCTCCAATAGAGCCATATTTAGGAGCCATACTCAATGGTCACTTGGGACTAGCATACCCAAATATTGAACAGATGCAAAACATTGTCACTAATCCCACACCTTCAACCTGGGACCCAAGTCACAGTCCAAATACTCATGCGACTTTTAGGCATGATGGCCTCCTGCATATCAATAATTCCACATACCTGGTTACATATGAGGCTGCTGCAAGAATGTCTATCAAGTCAATGGACACAGTCACAGGGTCAAATACACAATCTAGTGTTGGTAGACAGCCGCACACATTACTCTCTGTAGTGGTGGATTCCACAAAACCTATCCAAACAGCGGCCGTTTCTAGACCCAGTTACATAAACCATGCGCACAGCCGATGCTTTCCTGACGGGTTGGGGAGCCCACCTGCAGAATCGTACAATTCACAGGGTGTGGGACTCAAAGCACAGGAGTCTCCATATCATATACCTGGAGCTTCAAGCTGTTCACTTAACATTGAAAGTGTTCCTACCTCACCTACAGCACAAAATTGTCCTAATTGGAATGGACGAAATGATGACAATATGCTAGCTACAAAAACAGGAGGGATGAACTCTCTGCAATTATCCAGCTTACACCAAATCATTTGGGGCTTAGCAATGCATTACAACATTCATATTCTGGCAGAACATGTACCAGGGACAAACAATCAAGTTGCAGACCTGCTCAGCAAGACGCACCAACAAGTCCACAAATGGGAACTTCACCCCGAAGTTCTCCTACCAATCTTTCAAAAATTGATGTTTCCACCAATAGATCACTTTGCAACTCCAGCGAACGCAAATTGCCCAAACTTCGCATCCACGTTCCTGAACCCTCTATCCAAGGGAAATGCTCCAAGGATGAACTGGTCAAGGATATTCGCTTACACTTTTCCACCGCTCCCACAACATCCATTAGTATTTAGTAAGCTCAGGCAGACCTCCCTCACCCTGGTTCACAAAGCTCCCACATAGGCTTGTCAACTATGATGTACCACACTACTGGAACTCTCCCTAGATCCACCTGAGAAGCCTCCTCTCAACCTGGACTTTCTCACACAAAAACGTGGCAGAATAAGACATCCCAATCCCAGGGAGATTAACCTTGCAATATGTCTCATGAAGTCATAGAATTTGGGAACTTATATTTGGCACAGCAATGTATGAATTTTCTTAAACAAGTTTGTAGGCCTACGACCAGGCAGTACTATGCTGCCAAATGGAAACGATTTGTTAGATACTGTCAGCATCCAAAGGCTAACCCATTACATGGACAAATACAAATAATTCTTTTCTATTTGTTGCATCTTCCAACTTTGGGTCTAGCCTATACTTCAATACGCTTACACCTTGCTGCTATTGCAGCCTACTTACAAAGTAGGCAACATTTATACCTGTTATTAAGGCATTTATGGAAGGACTTAAGAGTTATTCCTCCTTGGGTCCCGCCTGCACCAGTATGGAATTCCTGGGCCAGATGTACGACCATTGGAAATTGCGAGTCGCAAATAGCGACAAATTGCAAGTCGCAATTTGCGAGTCACAATTTCCAATGTACAACAGTGTCTGAGACAATTAGCGATTTCTAATGGGGTCGCAATTGTATGCCTCATGAATATTAATGAGGCTGTCGCAATTTGCGACCTCATTGGGAATGGCGGGCACTCCCAGGGTTAATGGACTGCTGGGGTCAGCATTCCTCCATGTCAGGGACTGCTTTTAAATAAAGCAGTTTTTTTTGTAAATGTAGCCGGTTTTCCTTAAAGGAAAACGGTATGCATTAAAAAAAAAAAAAAACTTTTTATTTTCATTTTTTAAAGGCAGGCAGTGGTCCCTGGGACCACTACCTGCCCTTAAAGAATGTTTGCGTGTGCATTCCCAAAGGGGAAGGCTTCCCCTGGGGACCCCTTCCTGTTTGCGAGTGCTCTACCACCCTCTTGAAGAGGGTGGTAAACTTCGAGTGTTTTGAGACCACAATTGCTGTCGCAAAACATTTTTACATGGCTTGTGGGGTCGCTTTTAGGAAGGGAACGCTCCTCCCTAAAAGCTAGTCGTTAAACATTATTTTGCGAGTAGCAAATTATTTGCGACTCGTAATATAGTGTTAAGATATGGTCTATGGATTTTTGCATGCGCAAACGGGTCAGAAACCCATTTGCGCATGCAAAACTCCGTCGTACATCTGTCCCTTAATATTGTACTATCATGGCTCATGGGGCCTCTATTTGAGCCACTACATTCGTGCCAAATCCAATATGTGTCGTAGAAATTCACTTTGCTAGTCGCTGTCGCTTCATTCAGACATTTTAGTGAGCTCCAGGCATTAACCTTAGAAGACCCAGTTTTCTAGCTCCTTATGTAAAAAATACTTCTTATTTCAATTCCAAAGTTTCTACCTAAAGTAGTTTCACCTTTTCACATTAATCAATCACTAGAGTTTCCGGTCTTCTTTCCACAACCCAACTTTGTTGTAGAAAGAGCTTTACATACATTGGATGAGAAATGAGATTTGATCTACCACACTGACAGAAAGAACATTTTTAGAAAGACTGGCCAATTACTTATTGCTTTTTCACCTCCTCACACTGGAAATTCTAGTTCAAAAAGTGGAATTTCAAGATGGATAGTAAAATGTATCCAAACTTGGTATGCTAAGGCTAAAAGACTTGAACTATTGCCCCTAAAACTCACTCAACTTGTAAAATAGGGGCTTCTATGGCATTTTTGGGCAATATGCCTCTTGCTGCCCTTTGCAAAACAGCAACATGGTCCATACCACACACCTTCACAAAACATTATTGTGTGGATGTACTCGCACGTCAAATAGCCAATGTTGGCCAAGCAGTACTGCGGACTCTCTTTAAAACAACTGCAACCCCCACAGGCTAGCCCCCACTTCAGGAGAGGGACTGCTTTACAGTTGATTCACAGCATGTGTATCTAAAGCATGCATGCCTCAAATGAATTATGTCACACACCCTGTAGGCATCTGTTCTTGGCATGTATTGCTGTAGATTCACATGTGCGCCCTCCCTCCTCCGCAAAAGCCTGTGTAGGTCACAGTTTATTTACATTAATTCACATTACTTGCATGGACATGACGTTACTAATACTTCCTGCAACTCAGTTCTGACCCACCTGCGACAAAACAATTTAACAATGGAGTCAATGCACATGCGCGGTATCACCAACAGGAGGAGTCACACAACTTTGTGACTCGAACAACTTAGAGGAAAAACAACTTGTAGTCATCGAGCCCAACACTAGATGGCGGACTTATGGACAGCATGTGAATATTCAGCACTACATGCCAAGAACAGATGCTTACAGGATAAGTAACATATCCTTTTTGACGCAAGACAGAGAGTTCCTTTTAGACCCCCCTGCCAACCTGGCCTAGAGGGACTGGGTATCCCTACCCTGCCCCCTTATGTTTTTTTAATGTTTTTTCCAGATCAAGGGACTGAGTCCTAAGATGGCTGCTGCCACATCGTTGTTAATGTGACAGCAGCTAATCAGATCTTATCAAGATTTGCCAGCCCATGGATCCTCTGCGGCATCAATATATGCAAAATATTGGATACTTAATACCGCTAACACTACTGAGCAAATTTACACCAAATCAGAAAAATTATGCGTTTTGCACCAAGATCCTGCTTTCTGCCATATGTGGCGTAAATCCGTTCAGCTGTTTGGGCTGTAGCTGTGCCTACATTTTTCGTGGAAATATGAACGGGCAAACGTGTTATGGAACCCCCTTTTGTTCTAGCCCCTGCTTGACAGATCACCCCGAAACTTTCCAGGAAAGACCAGAGGTGGATGATACTTTTTCTTTTTGAACGTTTTGTAAGGATACGTCAAACACGATACCAAGATTATCCGCAAACCAAAAAAAACATGTTTAGTGCAAATGTGCTCTTAATTAGAACTACCCAGTGGTGACTGCCACTGGGACATGGATATATATGGACTGAAATGGGGACCGAGCGACTGCCACTACCTTAGATTAAATTAAGTATTGCATACATTAACTTATTGTTGGATTTGGAAAGAAGTAGACGATTATGGGTCTGCACAACCATGTCCTCCTTATCAACTCCCTTCTGTTGTTGGCCTTCTCCAGACAATCATTGTTTGCTTCTTCCACACGCTTTTTTAATAGTTCATTTTGTTGTTGTTCAAACATATTATGAAAACGTATATAGTTATTGTCATGCTGTGTAATATTAAATCTTGATCAGTTTCAACCGATTTAAAGCGTGAAATTAGCTATATAGCAAATATCATTCCTTCCTTTAGCCAGATGTAAAAAAAAGTAATAATATATCAAGTAATTGATATTGATCTTTGTATTGTATGTCCTTTCTAGTGAGTGAATGCACAGTTCTCTTAACACTAACTTCAGTTAAATAAAAATGTCTATTAGACTCTTCATCACTGTATCTAAACTCTACCAGTAAGGACCTGTACTAATTCCAATCCAGCTATCCTCCACATAGACTATTAGAAGGTTATTCAAATGTATGTATGTTCAGAAGTGCAGGTTTGTGGCGAGAGCCACTGTACTATGCGGTCAGTTATTTCTCTTATTCTATCCCTTTATACTCCAGGGCCAGAATATTTATCCACACCCTAATCGCTGGTCAGTCCAATATAAGCTGTTGTAGGAAAGTGCTTCTATTGTTACCCCCACTTTTTGTCTGGTGCTAAGCTGTATTTGACTGGTCTGACTGGGATCCTGCTAATCAGGACCCCAGCCTCTCTTTCTCCCTAAATGTTGTTGTTCAGTACTTGGGTACATCCCAGATTAGATACTGGGGTACCTTTTATAGGTCCCTAGTATATGGTACCCATGGCATAGGTACCCCAGAGGGTCTCCCATGAGAGACCATTCAAAATGGAACTACAGGCCTGCCTTTGCAGTCTGTGTAAGTTGGTGCTAGCTCCACTTACTAAAGATATAGGTTTCCTATATCTAGGGTCACTGCACTTAAAACCTATGTCACCCCCTCTAGCACACCTTTGCAATCCTGAAGGCATGGTGCTTAGTTCTGAGTCAGAGGGTGCCCCTGCATGAGCAGGACACTCCTGCAGCGTACAGAGTCCATTCTCCCGGGTTGTTAGTGAAGCAGCCATATACAATATAGAGGGGCACCGCGTAATTATGTGATGACCATCTCGAAAACGGCTGCAACTAATCCTATCATGCTTAGTATCAAACATGTTGGAATCATACCCCCACACTGTAAACGATGTGGGAGGTATGATTCCAAGCACTGGAAGAGCCGTCCATTAGGCTCTCAGTGTTCCCGCTAACAGCCTTCTTGAACTGGACAGCACAAAATGGATGCAGCCGCCTAGAGACACTATTCTGTCCTCCTGCTGCTGAGCAGGATAAGGCAGAACAATAGGCATCCTGTCGCAGGAAGGTGTGACCAACTCCCAGACAGAATGTAGTGTATTGGGATGGGGTGGGTGTGCTTACTAGCACCACTCTGTCTGTATGAGGGGCACATTTGGTGTCCCTGTGCATAGTTCAGTTCAAACCAGTCCTGGGAGCTGTCGGCTCGAAACTGGAGAAAGGACATGAGAGTAACCTCCCTCCTGTCCAGGCCCTTCCCTGGGAGGGTCACCTGAATCTTCCCAACCCTTCCCTAGGGTACTTAAGGGCTTAACTGGGTGTAGGTCCCTAGATTCGTCGTGAGTTAAGATTCAGATCAGACACCACTGCACTTTTACCGTCTGGGCACTCTGGACTTAGCTGGACTTCGTTTGGGCCCGACTCCGTCTCCCTTCCCATCTGCTTCATCTTCTGTGCCTGTGCATCATACAGGAACCTTCCAAGGCCAGTGAATCATCAAAGACACTTGAAGAAATCTCCCTTAGAGTGAAGGAGTCACTCCACTGCATTTGCAGGCACCGCAACTCAGTTGACCAGTCTAAGGGATCTTGAGCTCCTCCGGACTCCATGGGCTCTACAACATAGGTGGCGGTTTTCCACAGCTCCCGAGGCCTGCCCTGCCCCCTCAATAAGTTTGAGGCTAGTATCCCTCGTGGGGGTTGCAGTAAACGAACCCTTGTGCACGGCGTCCAACTTGCAGTTGCAAAGGCCTGTTGACTTCTTTCCAAGAAGATCTTCGCGCTCCAAGTATCCCCAACCTCAAGCACCTCCAGTGACCAGAATCTTCAGCCACACTGCATTGTGACCTGCATATTTTGGTGAGCTGCTTGAGGTCCTCTCGCGACTCCAGTGCCTCCAGCCTGTGGGTCCACTTGAGGGTCACACTTGTTTCTTTTGGGCTCCCCTGATTGCTTGGGGCTTGCCCTGACTCCCCTGCTGTTGGTGAGTCCCCTGGACCTTGCTGGTTCCGACGTTGCTCCTTCTTTGATTCCTGCGTTGGTTGCATTGACCAAGGCTTAATGGTGCTCCCGCCAGACACCGACCCCTCAGCACTCGACGTCCTTCGTGGAACAGCTGGTGCACAGCTCCTGGTCCTCCTCAGTTTTGCCTGGTCCTCACAGCTGCAGTGTCAAGGTCCTCGTCATCCATCTTGCAACATCCGACATCTGAGGGCATTCGTCTTCCAAGTCTCCTGGTCACTCCTGAGTGACATAGACTGTCCTCTCTGCTTGCAGGTACCTCTCATCAAGAATCCATCCTCTGATTTCACTGGACACTTCTTCCTTCTTCCACACAGCGGCACTTTCCTGAAGTCCTCTATTGGGTTTGATGGCGATTTTCCGACACCACTTCAAAAGTAAGCACCCAGCTTCCCTGGTGTGGGTAACGTGGGGACTAGGGTATCCACAGGTGGGATGGCTCTCCAACCTTCTGTCTTTCATGGGGTTTCTTCAGGGTCCACTGGGAAGGGCCTTAATCTTTAAAAATCCAACTGCGACTTGCACATAGAGTTGCACGGAGCACGCCATCGTGTTTCCACACTGCACACGCTCTTCGTGGGGTCCCTATCTACTCACCTTGGGTGGTTCCTTGGGGTCCCAGCACTTCTACATCCTCGCGACCCTGTCTTGATTCTTATACCTCTTTCTTATTATATGGTTTGGTCGCCCCTGAGGGTCCACTGTGTATTTCATGCTATTTACTGTGTTTCCTTCCTAAAGTAAAGTGTGCATTGTGTTTATCTCCGTGTTGGAGATATTGGAACGTAGTAGAGAGTATTATATAATAAATACATATTTTTATAAATACTTGGTGTGGTTCTTTTTCACTTAATCTATACTATAATATTGCATTCTGGTGAAACAAGCTGCTTTACACTCCTTCTGGATTAAGCCTGAAGGCTGCTCTCCACAGCTACCACTTAGAGAGCTTTCTGAGGTTGTCTAAGACCTTTTAAATCACCATAAGGGTTGTCTAGACTGGTGCAAGGTACCCACTTACATTAGTGGACATCATATACCAGGCCAGCTTCTCACAGTTGTATTAATCTTTCTTCTTTTAAAACAAGTCCTGCCCTCCCAACTTTCAAGCTGAGGGGAAATCAAATGTAGATAGGAAGTAGATGATGGAAAAGGGTGGATCATGATCACAGCTGAAATTATACCAATAATTCAAAATCTAGAATTGGCTCTTTTCAAGCCTGTCAAGCACTAAATATCCATTGAGGAGACATAGATAATTTATTTCACAATTAACAGATTTCTACCCTTTTACCTGCAAGATTTTTTTGTGGGTGGTAGATCATTTTTGTAGTAGTCTTTCAAGGATGTCCTACGCAGCCCCATCATGGTGAACGTTTATAAACTGATAGTGTACATATTGCCTTCTTTGCCAAGTTCACTAAGCCATCTGCTTAATAATTGTCAAACGTGATGATGAATTGCATTTCTAAAATGCAAATAGCTTCCCAAACTTAGTGTCCTGACGCAAAGCTGAGAATTGCACAAATTGGCATTCAGAACACCCACGTTTTCAGTGCTTTTCTAAATTTAAAATAATTGTTTTAAAAAAACTTGTTGCCCGAATTCAGTCTGTTATAAGCGAAGATTTCTTTGTGCGGCAGGGTAAAGGGGCAACTTCTGGATCTATTGATCACTATTGATCCATGCACCTGATGACCTTGAGAAGGCCCGGCAGAGATGGGTGTCCTGGTTGGGAGACTTCGACAAAGAGGATTGGAGGAAGGCTTGTTAGACACTTAGGGAGTTGGCAGTTTTTCAACGCTGCTACGTATGATTCAATTTAACTACCTGCATTCGAAGTACCTCACCCCGAGGCTCTTCTAGCACTTGCTTCCCAATACGTAAGCCATGTGCGCGCGTTGTGCGCTTCTGACAACAGATTTTTTCCATGTGGCCTGGGAGTGTCTGGTGCTGAGGCCCTTTTGGGAGGAGATGGGTTAAATACTTTGCTCTGTCCTAGGACGCACCCTGGATTTAAAGCATTTTACTGGGCTATTAAGGTTAATAAAGGTGGTAGGGAGCCCTAGAGCTGAACGTGTTTTTCTGGGGATGGCTTGCGAAGCCAAGCGAGATGGGGCCAGTGCATGCAAAAAACATAAGCCATCAACTGTTAGAAGCTGGTGTGCAGGGTTTGACTTGTGTGCTCATCAGGAGAAGCCGATCTTTGAGGCTTGTGGCTGCCCTAGGTAGAATGAATGCATATGGGGGAAATGGTGTAGCTACTATGGTGTGTCAATATGACTGTACAATATTATATACAATTGACTGTTGGGCTTGCTGTTGTACCATGCATGTACATCGACCAATTCTTGTACTGTTATGCTGTGTCTTGACGCAAAATTGTAAATGAAGTCTGTTATAATAAAAATAATTGATTCCAGGCTGAAGCCTTAGTGGAAGTGTTTCAAATTTTCAGAGTCTGGTAAGAGGGAGCTTATGTTGAGTGGTAACTTCATGGACAGAGTTTGAAAGTAATCTCCTTTGCTGAGAGTAGGCTAAGGGCTTCACTTCATGCTAAGGACAACACTGTACCCTCATAGATGCTTTCGGTAGACCTGCATCTGCGTGCTGCCGATGCATCTGGCTTTTCGGCCCATAGGTGGAGCACAAGTACCAC
Source organism: Triturus cristatus (assembly GCF_964204655.1). Lineage (NCBI taxonomy): Eukaryota > Metazoa > Chordata > Amphibia > Caudata > Salamandridae > Triturus > Triturus cristatus. The sequence continues at coordinate 207,212,969 of NC_140595.1, read as the reverse complement.
TCTCACTAGTGCCTGCAATTTATATTAAACGTGTGTCTTGCTCCCCATACATCATCCCCTCTTTCTCACCCATTTCTCCCACTGGGTAGTCATGTGCCCTTAGCCCCCCAGCTTCTTATTGCCTACTGTAGTTACACATTTGCATTACATACCATCCTCGTTAACAGATTGGCCCTTTCAAACAGTTTTTATACCATGGACTTGCCCCCCTCCCCCTCAATCGTTCATACTTAGTGTTAGTACTGTGCATCATTCAAAGATGGTCATCTCTTCTAGCGCTACCCATATAGATTCTAGCATCGTATTGTATTGCATTGTAATTGCATTTATATACATGACGAGGCGTCAAAGTGCTTTTTTGGCGAGTAACATGCTACTCCGGGACCCATAGAGGATTCTTGGTGAATATAGTGAAAAGATGAAAGTAATTTTAGTGGTGGATATAGTAGTATGTTATTTGGATTGAAAAGGATAGTGAAGGGAAGGATTTATTTTTATTTTTTTTGGAGCTCATAGCAGTAGGAGAAGGCTTGGGATGAGTAAAAGGGAGGTGGAGGGGAAGGAGTCAGAGGGAGGGTTTAGAAAGGCTTGTTTTGGGGGGTCGGTATAGTAAAAGGAGGTATGAGAGGATGCAAGGAGGGTGGAGCCGTGTCTGGTGGCTCAGTGGACTAATGCCTCTACTGCAGGGACCTGTGTTCGACCTAACGGTCACCGGTTCAAATCCCTGCAGGTCCACTCAGCCTTTCTTCCATCTGAGGTTGATAAAATGAGTACCATTGAGTTGGATAACAATAAACATCTGTTATTCAGTACCAAGAACCCTCCGGGTGAACGTGTGCTTTACAAATACACATTTTATTTTTTTATGTTACTTTCACAAGGGTTATTTTGGGGATCATAGTAGTGGTATGGGATTTGGTATGAATGAGAGTGGAGGTAATGGATATATTGATAGAGGTATGGGGTGAGAAATAGGCTAGTGCATTGGAAAGAGTAGTAGAAAGAGGTTTGAGATGAGTCTGAGAGTTGAGCTAGAGGCTATATTGAGAGCGATATAAGCTGTAAAATAGGGTAGGGCATTGGATATGCTGATTTTGAAGAAAAGTAATAACTATGTAAAAGTAATAACTATGTAGAATGAGAAGTAATAAAGATATAGGGCCATAAGTATATGGAAGGTATATAGATGCATAAAGGAAGGTAATATATGTAAATTAAAGACGCTTTAAATAAACTCTGGCTTTCAAGTGTTGTTGTACTTTAAATTAGTTTTATTTGTATATATATTTAAAGATTAATAGTGAAGCAATTGTAGATAAATAGTTATGATAAAAATATTCACTTATTTATGCAGTAACTTATATACATGTTAAGAACATAGATTAATGTAACTATCTGTAGTACGTACATTTAAGCAGAACTAATGAATATCTATATTATATATATATATATATTTTTTTTTAAACCAGTATTCCACACATATACAAAGCAATACACATATATAGGTACATATCTATAGTACAAATAAATGCTTATATACAGAGGGATATGCTGTACATTTCTGTTTGTGTATTGTGCTTATGTGAGGAAGAGACAATTCTTGAGTAGTTTTCTGAAGAAAAGGTGGTAGTCTGTGGTTCTTATGTTGGGGGAGTAGAGAGTTCCATAGTTTGGCTGCTTGAACAGAGAATGATGTGCCACCCAGTTGTTTTTTCCTTGGATCTTGGTATTTTGAGGCGAGGTGCCACTCGAGAGCGGAGGTTCCTTTGTTGAATGTGTTTGGTGATTTTATTCCTGATGAAAAGTGGTCCCGTTTCATGTATCGATTTGTGGGTGATACAAAGCAGCTTGAACGTGGATCTTATGGCAACCGGTAACCAATGCAGGGCTTTCAAGGCAGGGGAGATGTGGTCTCGCGTTTTATATGTAAGAGTAGTCTGGCAGCCGAGTTCTGAATCCGTTGTAGTCTTTATGATGCATGTGAAGACCTAGATAGTTGTATAAAACACTGGCTGATATAACGTATCTATTTCCATCTGTATTGTGGCTACTGTGAACATGTAACCTTGAGAAATGTTCAATAAAAATGTTTTTTTTTTTTAATTTTAAAAAGGGTGTCTGAATTCTCTACATGGTCAAACTAAACACTCAGCTCCCCAGGAAATATAAAGTTTGCTTGCTTGAACATTACCAGGGCAATCTGCTGAATTCCTAAATGATGAGCCTCCCCAAAGGAGGCAATATACAAGGCAGCCCATCCAGGAAGTGGTTGAGGTTTACGAAATTTGGAAGAGTAAAATTTCAGTTGGTTCCGGTGGGCCACATTCTGAAACAAGTGTGAAAGGTAATAATGGCAAGTCCATCTCCAGACTATTTCTGTATCTACAAATAATATTGTTACCGCAAGGAATTGGGGTGACTCAATTGGAGTCTGAATAGCCTTGGAGCAATAATTCATTGCTAAATAGCATTTCAAACTTGATTGAGTCAATGATCATAAAAATCTTGCATGCATGGCGTGAGAACAAGTTCACATTAACCAGCATGCATTTAAGCCCCTTAACAGCCAACTCTTACCTGAAGACTGATTTCCCTATTTGGTGTGGGTCAGTTACCAGAAGGGTAACCCTTGAGGCGACCACAGGCCTTTAAGCTTTGACTATCAAAAAGGAGAAACACCACCTAAAGTGCTGACCTTTTTTATCCTCAAAGATAGGGGGTGCTAACTGGAACCATGTTGGAGAGCAGAATGTAAGTTCTGCTACTCACACCTACCAATACAGTAAACAGTACCTAGTGGCCCACTGAACCTTCCTGTCAGCCTTATATCCCCAGAACAACAAGAAAGAGAAGTTAAAAACAGAATCGACAATTGCTCAGTCCTTCAACAAGGTAAAGCAATTTAGACAGTACAATCTCAGCACAAGAAAAATCTAAATAACATTTGCTCTATAACTTTGGCAGTTATTTCAACAATAGCATCAAGCAGATGCTGAGCCACAACTGATCTACTTGTATTACGCATGACTGCTTATGGACATATTCTGAGTGCCTGGGGCACTGGCTTTTCTTTCTACTGCCAAGATTGTGAGCACAGTCCAAGAGTGGTGGTGATCGGAATACAATGAACAGTGCCCCTGTGAAGGCCCCATCTAGCCTCCGTCCCTATAACGACAAGAAAAACAAACGTTAACAGATACAGTCGTTCAGTCATTCTGCAAGGTAGAGCAATTTAGACAAAAACTCAGCATGATGAAAACCGAATTGAAAACCACAGCACTAAATTCTTGGCAGCTGTTGCAGCAGTAACATCAAGCAGCCCTCCATAGAATGTTTTATTTTGTAGGAAGACTAAGGAAAGACAATACTGGCTCCATCAATTGCTTTTGGTTACTTTTAGGACATTTATGTTCCGCTCAGCAGTTCTCCGGTTCATTCTGTTGCTTTTATTGTCATGTAGTGTGAATGTTTTTACTCTCACTTGACTCCTCATTGTGCTTGAAGAGAATGGGCGCTGTTGCATCATGGGATTTTGTTCACATTCTTGTGTGTCGGGTAATGAAGAGGGACGTGTCCAGAGACACACTCATTCTTTACTTTTAGTATTTGAAGAATGTGTTTTAAGGTAAAGTTGGAACATATTCCTTTTGCGGAAAAAATAAAGACTGAGATCCTGCTCTTTGGCTGTTAAGTAATTGAGGTGTAGCAAAGCGTGTGTCTGGTGCAGTACCTATCAGTTGCGAATGTTGATTGCTTATTTATCAAGAGATGTTATAAAAGCTTCAGCATGGATATAATGTGGTTGTAGTGTTTTAAGGCAAATATAAGGCAGTGGCAAGATTCAGAATTCTTCAAGGAGTGTAGATGCTTTTTGTGGAACCCAGGGATAGAAATTGTTGATGCAAGTGGCTACAGCGAACATAAGAACAATCTTTTGGTGGAGTTACAATAGGCAGAGGACTCCTAGGAAGGGGCCAACTTGTAGAGATGAAGTGGGGGTTTCAAGTCTGACCAGGTAAAAAAACATAATGAGTCATAAGTTCTCTGGGCCTACTAGCAGGTTCAGTCTTGTGTGGTTTTACATATCACGGACAGCCAGTCTGCCTTGTAATTATCTACGGTTTTTGAGCTTAGTAGCTGAAGTTTAAGACTGTGTATCCTGTTTGTTCGCTTCATAAAGATCTTGCTATTAGATGGAGGACTGATTTTTGTTTTTCTCAGCCAGGCCAATTTTTTTTATTTTTTTTTAATAAGTAGTAAAGTTGCTGGACAATTGCTCTGGTAAATACTACCCTGAAGAACGTGTAGTTACCACATTCTAATCTTTTACATTATTGTATGTTCTTTATTACTGTGAATCATTTTCTTGGTCTGACGCAAGGGCTAGATGAGGTGATCTCAATATTTATTTTTACTGATTATCCTTGATCCACAGACCTCAAACCATCCTGTTTCTGTGTTTGGCTTATTGGGTCTTTAGTTGGAAGGTATTGCTTTGGTATTAGTTAAGTTGGATCAAAGACAGGAAGTTGAATAAACCTTCATGTTTTGTCTCAGCCATCATCCGTAGCTGTGCCATTTCCGAAGAAGCAAAAGCAGACAGTGCGTCATACACTTAACTTGCAATTAGATGGTGACAGACTTTAAAACTATCCATCACTGAGGTTCCACCTTCTTCAGGACTAAATTAAACCTACATCTTCCATAGAATAAAAGCAAAACATTTTCTTGACCTCTACAAAACAAACAAGAGACCACAAAAATTCTTAACATTTGTTTTTGATACTCAATTTTATTGGGTTTCAATAAGATGTAAGCCATCCGACACATGAAATCATAACATAATTTACATGTAATTAATTGTTAACTGTGCACATATTTAACCCAGTCCCTATATCACATCTAGTCCTCTCTTCTTTGTCTCTTAGTTCAGCAAACCCACCCATTTGCCCCATACTTTCTTGTGCTTATCCTGTCATCCCCGGGCCTTCATACACCGGTTGCTCTTGAGCTGCACACCAATCCAATCCCCTGCGCCATTGAGAGATTGTAGACGTGAGGGAGTTTTTCGATTTGGTTGCGATGTCTCTTTTGGCCGCCATAGTGGCCGTCCCCAAAAAGGCCTTGTCTGCCCTCCTGCCTCCGACACCCTCCAACACCCCCAGGATCAAGGGTCTAGGTTTAAGGGGAACCTCCCTTCCCAATACTTACGTCTGCTTCACAGCCACTCTCTTCCAATATTTTGGTATAACCTTGCAGGACCATGTCATGTGATAGAAGTCTTTGGGTGTGTCCTTGCATCGTGGGCAGCTAGGATTCTGTAGATACCCTGCTTGGTGAAGCCTATCAGTGGTGAGATATGCATAATGAAGTTAGTAGAACTGGATTAACCGCAGCCTTGCTGAGATGGTGCTTTTTTGAGGAGCCATGAGGGTGTCCTGCCAGTCCTCGTCCTCTATGGGACCCAGCCATCCCTCCCACCAAGACCTCAATTTATCTAGATTGGTGGATGAGCTATTTACTAGAGACCTCTAAATCTGAGAAACTCCTCCATTCCCCAGGGCTCCCATGAGAAGTTTGGCCTACACAGGCTAACATTTGTTAAAACATAAAGTTCCATATCGACACACAAAACAACAGTAATAGTTCTTTCATTACCCAAAACATTTTTTTTCTTCATTATAGCCCTCGGGTATTTCTTCATCATAACTTAGTGACCATAAATAATATTTTCAAGAATGTTTTTTTTCTATGATTAAAAATTCTATATTTTTTTATACATCCATCCAGCAGCATATGGCATTGTATTTCTAATTCATACTCACTTCCACACTGTTTATCAACCGTCTAGGCTGAGAGAATCTATTTCTTACTAAAAAAAAAAAAAAAGTCCATACTTCTCACTCACATTTATCAATGTACTATTCATACTCCCAACTCTGAAAACATCTCTTTTGTTTGTAACTCATCTGGTATGCTTCAAAGTCTGCATAGCACATGCACAATTTAAAGTATACTTCACATGTCACAATATGTCAGTTTCTGAGTCACCCTCTCATCACAAAAAAGTCACTTGTTCTTGTTTTTAACTCTGTGATTTTTAGTTCTATACACCAGGCATACATCTGATATTATAAATGTGTGTAATATTTTTACCATATTAAGGTCATATATATTTCCATAGCACCTTGGTATTCATATTTGCTTCATTTCAAGTTAGGTATGTGATTCTTGTGAGATTGAGTGCATGTTTTATATAGGTGATTGTAATCCTTCATATACAGTGAGGGGAACATGTATTACATGGTTTTCCAACCGTTTATGTAATAAGAGCTACTTAAGCTCAATGGAAATCATCCAGAGCTACTATTAATAGTGACCTGGTCACTCAGGATTACGTCAGTAGCCATCTCATGCAAGTATACCGGTATCGGCCACCTCGATGCATCAGGCATATTTGCAAGTTGTAATGGAAAAAAAAAAGATGTTAACAATTTGAAATGCCTCATGTCAACCACAGCTGCAATGTCTCTGGCATCAAGGTGGTAATATTTGTAATAAATCTCCCCAAAGCTGCATGATTTATCACTCAAATATTAGCTTTAAATATGTTTTAGAAATCCATTCTTCTCGAGACATCACTTTATGAGTATATCTTTTCATTCAGAATACATGATTTTCAATTTTGATTTGGTCTGGATAACATGCCCCCTTGGTTTGAGTTGAGGGGGGGGGGTCACACTCTATTTTATTGGACTGTTGTGTACAACCTCTGGTTGGAGAGCAAGTTTTCCTCAGCTGAGGGTCTAGAAATGGATACTTTAAAAAACCCTCTGTTTTTAGCGCAAGCCAATTTATTAAAATCATTAGCGGGAACAAGAAAATAGGGAATAAAGTGACCGTTATTCCAAATGATAGTGAAAATGGGATAAACTAATGCAGTTAAAAATAAATTGGAAACAAAATACATTGCATGCTGATTTTCTAATTTAATATTGTAAAACAGGTGTGATACCAGTTGGTCTTCAAATTAAGAATGAACCAGGTCTTTTTAAAGGCAGCAAAAATTGTAAACAGATCCGGACCCCAATTGGTGCAGTAGGGATTGGGTGCTCTTAATTTGGGTTCTTCAAAGTCTGTCCTGGAGGGCCGTATCCATGCCAGATTTTAAGCATATCCGCATTTATCTAAATGCAGATATGTTTAAAATCTGGCATGGATCATACCCTCCAGAACTGACTTTGGGGAAACCTGCTTTTAATTGTTGAAACTGCCTAGGATGTTATTTTGATCAAGAAATTAGAAATTGGAGTTAGAGCAGAGCCTAAGAAAACACATCACTAGATAAAGCAAAATAAACAAGAAGAAACCAACCGAGAGAGAGATGCAGAGAAAAATGACAACTTTAATGATGAAATAGTCCATTCTTATTCAAAGAAAGACTAATAAAAATAGAACTGCAAAATTACCATTCAAGTTATCGGCAACAGAGGTAGAGAGCAACCCACTATAGACCTAAAATTGTTTAATTTTTTATAATTTTAATGCTTGAGCAGTGATGAAAAAAGGGAATATAGAAGAGCTGAGAGAGATGGGTCTGGTAGTAATAATGAGCATTCCCCTTTGTTGGAACACTGTCAGAATAGGAATCGGAAGAATAATCCATGACGAGGGAGGGGACAAGTACAGAAATGTCTTACTCCTCAAGAATATATGAAGACCAGGAGCCACATTTATTGGCAGTAGATAAAGAGTTTTAAGTTTTCTACCCACTACCGGGATTAATAAATTTGAAATTGAACTGGACTTGAGGCCTTTTTTGGGAACAATTAGAGTAAATAGATTCTTTGAAAGAAGGGAGAAAAGAGAACATCTATCAAACACCTCAGTATTATGACCTAAGTATATCTTTACCCCCACCTTATCCCAGCTGGGGAAAGGTGTTAAAGTATTTGAAAGGATGGTTGAAATCGGGGGTAAGGAAGATCTTAGAAAATACAACTCACAAGCAGAATAACTTTTCTAAGGAACATAGAATGGTGTTGAAATAATTGAGCGAGCATTAAACTTTTGCCACCAAACATGCCGATAAAGGTGGAGGAATTCTCATTTTCGATACCCCAGATTATGAGGGCCGTAAGATGAACCTGTTTAACGTTGAGAAATATTGACAGTAAGTGACACAGGAGAGACGGGATAGGTTAAAAGATTTTCAAATTATATGGGGAAGCAAAAGAGAAAGATTGGATGTTTGAGGAGGAATATAGATTACTGAAACATGATGATCCCGTAATTCCAGCTATATATGGATTGCCAAAGGTTCATAGAAGTAATAGAGGTCCACATATGAGTCCAATTGTAGCCTGCCTTAAATTCTTTATGGAACCTTTAATCAAATATGTTGATTATGTTTTGAATTCCTTGGTAAGCCTACAACGGCCCTACAGTAAAGATTCGGCCCATATGATCGAAAAGGTGGAGGGTTTAGAATATGATGATAAAGAGACTGGGGGCTTGATTTAGATCTCGGTGAAAGGATATCCCGTCCGACGAAATATAAATCCTATACGATATAATGGAATTTATATTTTGGCGGATGGGATATCCGTCACCTTTGTGACGGAGTAACCTGTCCGCTGAGATCTAAATCTGGCCCAGAATTTCAAATTTCGTTAGACATAGAAGTCCTCTACACTAATATCCCCCAGGATCACACAGTAAGGGTGGTTCAAACAATTTTGAAAGGGTTGGAAACTCAAGGGTGCAGTACAGAATTTATAGTGGAATGTGTAACTATGATCCTCAAAAATAATATATTTTTGTTTAAAGGTGATTAATTTCTACAACTTAAGGCTACCAGGATGGGGGCCACTTGTGCAGCGAGTCTGGCATACCTCTACGCAGGGGAGTTCAAAATGAAGCACGTATATGATGAGGTAGCACCTTTTTTTGTGAATGTGAAACACTGGTCCCTCTTCATTGATATTTCATTTTCATTTGGATAGGATCAGAAGAACAAGTTGATGATTATATTAATTGGTTAAATTTAGGTGTCATTTATTTATGATTTACTGCTACCAAGAGTAACGAAGTGTGATTTTCTAGATATGATGATAAAATATGTTTCTAGCCAGCTTGAGGTTGAGTTATGTATTAAACCCATGGATAAAAATACTTCTCTAGTTACCACCCTAGAAGCCTGAAGGAAAAGCATTCAGTTTGCACAAGGGGTAAAGATTGGGGCTAAGTACAGGTATTGAATTCAATTAGAGTAATACATTTCAGGCTACTAATTCAATTAAAGAAACATAAGTTCAAGTGCACTAAACATGATATATACGCATGACCATAAGTATGTATTGTTTCCACAAAGAAATATTTTTATTTCAATTAATTAAAGGCAATGGATATTTTCTGTATTAGATAGATAGATAGATATATATATCTATCTCAACGGTACATATTTGTCGTGTTTTTTTTTTTTGTTTTTTTTTATATTTGTTGATCTCTCAAAAATTATTAGTCCATGTGTATAATATACATTCATTAGTCTGTGAAAAACATGTAAATAGACAAAGTCACCTGTCTAGAGAACCTATAAAAATACACAATGTGACACACACAATTACCATCACAAGGTATGTGGTTCTGCCGCAGGGAAACAAACCCACAAAGAGCGTTGCATGTCCTGGTAAAAGTGGAACCAAGGGAAAGGAGATGTGTGTATATATATATAACCGCTCCCAGTTCCACACAAAAGCGAAGCACTCGTAGGCAGGTGCAGACTTTGCGGGTGTGGACCCCGCAACAATATATCGCTCCACTCCTTCTTTTTGTCCAAAGGAAAATGTTGCACTCGTGGAGCTTTTTCAACACAATTTTAATCAGATAACCAAATGACCAGCAACCCGCGTTTCGGCGAGATGCCTTTCTCGATGTCACTAGCACATCAGAAACACCATGTTTTTCAACATTATCCTCATCAACAACATGAAGAAAGGACTAACGTAATCACTCTAACATCAGACATACTTATGAATAAGTTAGAGAGAGGTTACCCAAACAGTCATATGAAACTTGCATATTAGAGAACAAAACATTTTGATAGGGAAAGTATGTTTATAAAAAATAACAAACAAAGACAACAACAACATTGTGTTTGTTAGTAACTTTTCAGCAATAAGTAATAGTGAAGAATGTAATAAATAGTAATTGCAGTATTTTAAATAGCTAACAGTCTGGAGAACTCCTAAGACCACTTTTTGCTTTTCACAAGAACATGAACCTTAGGAGTAAGTTGGTTCATACATACAGAGAGAAAACATCAAGAATGCAGGTTAATGTGAACATGGAAAGGATATTAGGAAACCTTGGATGTCACCACTGACATTAGTCACCAGTGCATAAAATGGATGTTAGTGTCTCATGTCAGGGAGTGACTTGTAAGACACACTATTTTTTTTTACTAACTTTAGGAGCAAATAATCATTTGCCAAGTGACAAAGGGTATGTAGAAAAAACTATTCGTTAACTATGAACTATAACTAATTAATGTAAATCTGCCATCAGGAAGAAGACTAAAGCCCCTTTGTTTGAACCTTTTCTACAGAAGAAACACAATGAGGAGGCTATCCACTGCTTTATCTTAGACAAACTTTAGGGAAATGTCTACAATAGGAGAAAAAACATGGAGCAGTTCTTTATGTCCAAGTTTAGTACTTATAGACTGGGACTTAATAGTAGGGAAGAGTGGTACATGCACGTCTTGACAAATTGCTGCTCTTAATGTATGGAAGATGTATATATCTGGGCATTCTTAAATGACAGTATACCAATAATTCATGAATGTCAGAGATATATACACTTAAAAAAAGATTGATTGGTCTTAACATCTTCCCTTTCTTTTGTGATGTGTAATTCATGTTTCTATATGTTTTTATGCACTATATGCATTTGTTTTTCCCATTTTAAAGGCATATATATTTTTGTAGTACTTTAGTATTCATGGATCTGAAAGAAACACGTTAGTTAGATTCCTCACCTTAGAATATCCCCAGGCGTCAGACTGGATCCGGAAGATTTTTCGTCAGCAATACCCCTTGCGCATCGCTAGGCGTCGTCTGCGGCTCCGCGTCCGTCGTCGGCGTCGTGCGCCGGAATGACGTCGTCGGAGTACTTAGACGCCGCCCTCGCGCGCTGACGTCAGTTCTTCTTTTTTCCGCGCCAGTAAGCGCAGATCCGGGAGAGCTACCCCTTTAGTCACTTTTTGACTAACTTTTTCGATCCTTTTTGATCTTGTCTCGACTCCGGTGCCGGTAGGATGCCTGGTTTTAAAGCCTGTGCTGACTGTAGCCGCTTGATGTCGGTTACGGACCATCACCGCCGGTGCCTTTACTGCTTGGGCCTCGACCACGACGCGGAGTCGTGTTCGGACTGCAAGGCCCTGACCTCGAAGGCTAGACGGGAGCGGTCCCGTAAGCTTCTCGAGATTCGCTACTCGGCTCCGCGCCCCTCTCGATCCCGGTCCAGGAGGAGGTCCAAGGATCGGTCGCGGAGCCGCAGCCGACGTCATCATCGGTCGTCGGGATCCAAGTCTTCGGGTAAGTCGAAGCACTCCAAGAAGTCCAAGAGGCGACACCGCTCTTCGGACTCCTCTCGCCGGTCGCGCGACTCGGCCGAGGGTCAGGGTGGTTCCACCCCCGCGGCTCCGGCGGAGCCGCAGGCGCCGCGCAAGTCCCCATACCCACCGGTCCCTGGGACTGACGCGACGCCGGCGGAAGTCAGTGCCTTCCTCTCGGCCATGAGGAACCTGGCTCCGCCGTCGACGCCCGCTGGCGCGCCTTCGGGCCCCGCGGACCCGACTGGGCAACCTTGCCTGCCGGTGGCTCCGGCGCCATTGACGGCTCCGGCCTCGACGCCGCAAGCGCCCGAGGGACCCGTTCCCGAGTCCCCGCCGACGCAGGTCGACCTCGTCACGCCTCCTCCGCCGGCGTCGACACCGGTACCACCTCCGACGCCGACTCCGCTCGGCGTCGAGCCCCGGTTCAGTCCCACTCCGGGCCCGGCGTCGATGGACGCCGCGTTCGGCGCCGCTGGAGACACATTTTGTCTATCGCCCGGCTCCGATCCTTCCTCCTGCATACCAGGAATCGGATGATGGGGACAACTGGGAGGGATCCGAGGATCCTATGGCCGTTCAGGCTCAACTGTCACAGGACTGGGCAGATGAACTGGGGGAGGCCAGTGGCCTGGATACCTCTCCAGACACTGGATTCATCTCTCCTCCGACTGTGGCTTCGGAGGAGGGTGCTGCTTTCTCTGTCGTGCTGCGCAAGGCGGCCGCAGCCCTTGGGCTCGAGCTGCCTGCCGTGGCTGTGAGGACGAACGTCCTCACTGAGGTGCTTCAGTCTGCAGCAAGCTCCACTGAGCCTCTGCTGCCATTCAATGAGGCCCTCACTGACATTCTGCAGGGCACCTGGTCCAAGCCCTCCACAGTTCCTCCTGTGGACAGGAACGTCGCCAGGTGCCACCGCCCTGCTCCGGGCGACCCCAGTTTTCTGTCCCAACACCCTACCCCCGAGAGCCTGGTTATCCAGGCCTCTACCTCCCAATCCTCCTTCCCGACCGCTCCACCGGACCGGGATTCCAAGAGGCTGGAGCAGTTTGGCAAAAAGCTGTTCTCTTCCCTTAGTTTGGGCCTGCGGTCTTTGAACACCGCCTGCCTCTTGAACCGTTATTCCCACTCTCTCTGGGATACGGTGGAGGACGTGCTGCCCCTGTGTCCGGAGGAGGTCCAGACACGACTTACCCAGGCTCTGGCCGATGGGAGGGATGCAGCGCGACATGCTATCCGATGTGGGCTTGACACTACGGACTCGCTGGGTAGGGCGATTTCTACCTCAGTGGCGCTTAGACGTCACGCCTGGCTGCGGTCCACGTCCTTTTCGGGCGATGTCCAGAGCACCCTCATGGACATGCCCTTTGATGGCACTCTCCTTTTCGGCGAGAAAGCGGACAGTGCGCTGAATCGCTTTAAGGACTCCCGGGCTACGGCCAAGTCCTTGGGCCTCTCGGCCCCGCGGTCGCAAACTTCCGCTTTTCGCCCCTTTCGTGGCCAAGGAAGGGATGCCTCCTCACGTACGCCTAGCCACCAGCCACAGAACCAACCTGCGCTAGGTCGCGGAAGTGGTTTCCGCCGAGGCGGTTCAGGAGGACGACGAGGTCAGCCCACATCCACCCCGGCAGCATCCGCCTCACAGCCTTCCTAGTCCGAGCTTTCAGGCCCATTCCACGCCAGTGGGCGGCAGAGTTCGCCATCACCTGCTCCACTGGCGGTCCATCACATCGGACAGGTGGGTGCTGCAAATCGTCCGAAGGGGCTACTCCCTCCCCTTCGAGACGACCCCTCCAGCCATGCCACCGCAGCACCACCGTATCTCGGGGGATCATTTGAATCTTCTCCACGAGGAAGTTTCGGCCCTCTTGGCCAAGGGGGCCGTCGAGCGCGTTCCGAGCCCAGAAGTAGGTCGTGGTTGTTATTCCCACTACTTTCTGGTTCCCAAGAAGGGCAAAGGGGGCCTACGCCCTATCTTGGACCTCAGGAACGTCAATGCCTTCCTCCGGAAGGTAAGGTTCAAGATGTTAACTTTGGCTCAGGTTCTAGCTGCCCTAGACCCTGGAGACTGGATGGTAGCGTTGGACTTGCAGGACGCATATTTCCACATCCCCGTCCTGCCGGCCCACCGGCGTTACCTGCGGTTCACGGTGGGCCAAGAGCACTTTCAGTTTACCGTGCTCCCCTTCGGCCTCACCAGTGCCCCTCAGGTGTTCACGAAAGTGATGGCGGTGGTCGCAGCTCATCTGCGCAGATCAGGGGTTCCAGTCTTACCCTATCTCGACGACTGGTTGTTGAAGGCGGGCTCGCCCCAGACAGTCGTCTCCCACCTCCAGACTACGGCGGATCTCCTGCATTTGCTGGGATTTTCCATCAACGTGCCGAAGTCACACTTGAGTCCCTCTCAGAAGCTCCTCTTCATCGGAGCGGTTCTCGATTCGGCGCAGTTCCGGGTCTATCCGCCGGAACAGCGGGTCCGGGATATACAGGCCCTGATTCACATCTTTCGGCCTCTATCCTGGGTTTCGGTCAGGCTAGTGTTGCGGCTTCTGGGGCTGATGGCCTCCTGCATCCTACTAGTGCATCACGCCAGGCGGCGCATGCGGGCTCTGCAGTGGGACCTGAAGTTTCAGTGGGCCCAGCATCACGGCAACCTGTCCGACCATGTCTTGATCTCGGAGGGCACTGCACAGCAGTTGCAGTGGTGGCTCACGGACCGCGATTGGGTCAAGGGCAAGAGCCTCTCCCTTCCCCAACCGGAGCATGTCGTAGTGACGGATGCGTCCCTCCTGGGATGGGGTGGCCATATGGGAGAGGCGGAGATCAGAGGCCTCTGGTCTCCGGCGGAGTCTCGTCTCCACATCAACCTGTTGGAGTTGAGAGCGATCCGACTTGCACTGAAAGCCTTCCTTCCCTCTGTCAGGGGCAGTGTCGTGCAGGTGTTCACGGACAACACCACCGCCATGTGGTATTGCAACAAACAGGGCGGGGTGGGGTCGTGGACCCTTTGTCAGGAGGCTCTGCGCCTCTGGACGTGGCTGGAACACCAGGGCGTCACCCTAGTGGTTCAACATCTGGCGGGCTCTCTGAACGCCAGAGCAGACTAACTCAGCCGCCGGTGCATGATGGATCACGAATGGCGTCTGAACTCTGAAGTGGCGCAAGGTCTCTTTCAGCAGTGGGGAGAGCCTTGGTTAGATCTATTTGCCACCGAAGAGAACGCGCAATGTCAGCAGTTCTGCGCGTTGGAATTTCCAAGGCGGCACTCGCTCGGCGACGCTTTTCGTCACGAGTGGAGTTGCGGTCTGTTGTACGCCTTTCCGCCTATACCACTTCTGCCCAGAGTGCTGAAGAAGATCAGGCACGACCGGGCCCAAGTCATCTTGGTGGCTCCGGATTGGGCACGAAGGTACTGGTATCCCGAGCTACTCAGTATGTTGACCGATCCTCCGATGCGTCTGCCCCTTCGGGAGGATCTTCTGTCGCAGCAGCAGGGGACGGTCCTCCACCCGAACCTGTCCAGCCTCCACCTCCATGCGTGGAGATTGAGCGGCGGCAGTTGATACCATTTGACTTGCCTCCTGAAGTCTGTGATATCATTCTGGCAGCCAGGCGTCCCTCCACAAAGACGGTATACGCCTGCCGGTGGAACAAATTTGTGGCATGGTGCACAGCAAAGGCTGTGGATCCCCTTTCCGCCCCTCTTTCTGAGGTTCTACTGTTTCTTCTTTCTTTGGCCCGGCAGGGCTCTGCCCTGGGCACCCTGAAAGGTTATCTTGCTGCCATCTCTGCCTTCTTGCGGCTTCCTGATCAGCCTTCTCTCTTCAAGTCCCCTGTAGTTACACGCTTTCTAAAAGGCATTACTCACACGTTCCCTCCTGTCCCTTTTGTAATGCCTCAGTGGGACTTGAATCTTGTTCTCACATTTCTCATGTGTGCTCCCTTTGAGCCTCTTCATAATTGTCCTCTTCGTCTTCTGACGCTTAAGACTGCTTTTCTGGTAGCCATCACCTCGGCTAGACGGGTGAGTGAGCTCCAGGCTTTATCTTCAAAGCCTCCTTTTCTCTCTGTTCATCCGGACAAGGTTGTCCTTCGGCCTCGTCCCTCCTTTCTTCCGAAAGTGGTGACTCCATTTCATCTTGGGCAGTCTGTCACCTTGCCCACCTTCTTTCCGCCTCCGCATCCTTCCAAAGAGGAAGAGAGGCTCCACCGTCTGGACCCAAAACGTGCGCGCTCCTTTTATTTGGACCGCACAAAGCAGTTCCGGGTGGACGACCAACTTTTCGTTGGATACGTGGGTGCTAAGAAGGGGAAAGCTGTGCACAAACGGACCATCTCTCGGTGGGTCGTTTTGTGCATCAAAATTTGTTACTCCTTGGCAAAAAAGGACCCTCCTGTTGGGCTGCGCGCCCATTCTACTCGGGCCACAGCGGCTACTACTGCTTTGGGACGGGGTGTCCCTTTGCAGGACATCTGTCAGGCGGCGACGTGGGCTTCGCTACACACGTTTGCCAGACATTATTGCCTTGACAGCCAAGTCCGGAGGGATGGCTTCTTTGGCCGTTCTGTCCTCCAGGACTTTCTGGTGTGATCTTGGTTCGCACACCCACCACCGGGGATGGTATTGCTTGGGTATCTATTCTAAGGTGAGGAATCTAACTAACGTGTTTCTTTCAGATGAACAAGTTACTTACCTTCGGTAACGATGTATCTGTAAGAAACATTAGTTAGTTAGATTCCTCACCGACCCACCCATCCTCCCCGTTCTGCGAACTGACATCTAGGGTTAAGGTTATCCTTTTCAGGCCCCTAGATTTTCTTTTTGGCACCAGTGTCGGTCTTTGCATGGCTCTGCGTTCCTGGCGCGGAAAGCTATGTACAAGAACTGACGTCAGCACGCGAGGGCGGCGTCTAAGTACTCCAACGTCATTCCGGCGCACGACGCCGACGACGGACGCGGAGCCGCAGACGACGCCTAGCGACGCGCAAGGGGTATTGCTGACGAAAAATCTTCCGGATCCAGTCTGACGCCTGGGGATATTCTAAGGTGAGGAATCTAACTAACTAATGTTTCTTACAGATACATCGTTACCGAAGGTAAGTAACTTGTTCTTGCTACCTTTTAAGTTAATTCTCTTTATTGAGATTGAGTGAATGTAGAATAACGGTAATTGCATTTCCTAAAATACACTGAGGGGAGCATTTATTGGTTTGTTCTTGATAAACCTGTTCTCTTGGTTTAAAGAGTTAATTTCTGTTTTATCAGTTATCACTGGTGATGAGACAGAGTGAAGATTGTGGAAAAGAAGCATCCCTTCTATGTGTACTCTACCTGTCGGGTGTGATAGAAACATGTATTGCCGCTTTCTACGCTATGTGTATTTGTGCGTTTTGGAAGACCTTTTTGCTATGTATGTATAGGTTTCGTCATTGAATGTTTACAATTGGTATTTCCAATATAATGAGGAAAATATCATACTCCAGAAGGTTTCTTCTCGTTCATATTTTCCAGCATAGGTAACTTACCATTCTTTACAGCACTTCCCTGAAGGTTAGCTCTCCAGCTTACTTTAAAAGCAAAATATAGAAGTGAGACCATTTGAGGGGAGTGCTTTGTTGGGTATTGCCCTGAGCGAGTTAGAGAATTAAAGTCTTCCTTTTTGTGCTCTACTAGCATATGCTTGTTTTTAAGAGAATTTTGAACGTTCAGTTCTAGGTTTTTAGAACAGTTTTTTCTACCCAGAGTTGTGAAAATAAGATAGCCATACTGGAGAACCAGTGTCACAGGTAAATAACCATATTATTTTTAGTATGCAGTGTTTGTTGAAATATTATATTGCATATTAAATTCCATGTTGCATGATTCTCCAGCATGGTATCTTCCTATCTGGTCCACCATGGATATTGTGCCACAGCAACAGCTTTTGCTCGAGCGACGGAAACTAACATCCAGGAAGAACAAGCGTCCATCAAGAACAGACAAAGTAAGTCTAATGTGCATTGTTCTTTGCAAAGACCTTCAAATTCATTGTGTGCAAAGGATTCGGCTCTTTATCTTCGAATGGAGAACGTCACTGCCATTGCTAACATGACAACTATAAGGTGTTGTAGGCTCATTTTGAAACATGTTTCTTAAGACCAAATAGGCCCACTTAGGAAGTTGTCAAATGTTAGAAACACAGCATCACACAATATTAATATTGAATAAATCATTGCCCAGTCAGTGCTTTTTAAAAAAAAACGAAACATTCTTTAATGCACGCACAATTAAATGCTATAATTAAAATTACAGCTATTCACAAGATGCACAAATCTGAACCCTCAGCAATTCAAATTAATTCCATAGCTGCTGAGGCCTTTCCATTGATGGTTGGGGCACTTCTGCTTAAGCCATTATAACTTTTTTCCCACAAATATTATCCAGGCCATACTTTTCCCCGCACATGTTGGATGTTCTATAGGTACTCTGTGTTTGTAGATTCCTTTGGCGGGAACCGAGAAAATAACCAATGGAAACAGCTGTGAAACCCACGGATGAACCTGAAAAGCCATGCCTTTCTGAAAATAGACAAAATTCCCAATTCAGTAAGGGATCATTTATGCTTCTCACATGGGTTTCCCGATGAAACTAATCATTGAATTGAAAAATAATGCAGATAAGTTGTAGAAATAGAATGGGGTGGCAACACAATTTTGTCTGTAAGTTTCTGCCCCAGTGGCCGATTTACAAAAGGAATATTCCATTGTCTTTCAGACCCCTGTGGTCGCAAGTAGTGTTGTGTATTTTTCAACAGCCTTCAAATAACCAGAATCAACAACAGAGCTGCATCTACTAAACTTCAATTTATATGGTCAAATCTAATGTTTTAAAAATAGGTGTGAAGAAGACGTATGCGTTTTTTAAATGTGCCTAAGGTGCGGAGTTTAGGACAGGTGTTTACTTGTACAACTCTGAATTCTATGCAGTGCATCCTTACCCAGAAAGCCCTGCAAACCTCAAACTTTAGCTAAAATCACACATTTTCTTCACATTTCTGTGGGGCAAATTTCTGGAATGTGCAGTGAGTCCACAAAATTCCTACCACCCAGTGTGTCAGTAGTTCTCCCAATAAAGACAATACCCCACCTGTGTGGCTTTGCCTATTTCCTGTGACCGGAACTGACCATTCCAAAACCACTTTCATTTTATACGGTCAGTTTTCATCCTTTCCGGTCACTGGCAATAACTATGCCCACCCAAACAAGTGGAACACTGTTTATATTGAGAAAAGTGTGTGAATGCTTGGGTATTAGTAAGTTTGTGGATCCCTGAAGGTGCCAGAACATTCCTTAACAGAAATATGAGGAAAATGCATGATTTTAGCCAAATGTGACCGTTACAGGGGATACTGGGAAAGAAAAAGTTGCAGGTTCCAAGCAGGCCACACAACCCTGGATTAGTCAGGTCTCTGTTTCAGAAATGCCCAGGATTCTTAGGGTTTCCTGGTTGCTGGCTGACCCAGGATTCCCGGGAAACTGGGTTTTAGCCCTCTGTGCCAGCCTATACGTCTAAACTATGCCCAGAAGAATCCAGATGTCCTCGTGCTTGCCAGTGTATGCAGATTCTCCAGATCCCTGGGACTCAGGAGCACTGTTGAACCTTTAGGAATTGAGGATAGGGCCAATGCCTGGACAGGCCACATCCCCTCCCAATATTCCACTCCAAAACATATGATGCGTATAAAACTAAAACATTGAGGTGAGCAGATTTAGAGTTTCGATGGTGTTTTAGGATGGTCCATCTAAAGGTTCTGCTCTGCCTAAACTTGGAACCTACCCTGACTTCCTTGCTTCTTTTTTGTGCATAATGTCTGCACACTTCATTTATATGTATCTAATTGGGGTCTAGTGGTCCTTCTTCCCGGCCCCTAGGTGTGGAAGGAGGATTGGCAGAAAGCCTGTTGGGGCCCTTTAGGAGTGAGGGACAATCCCCATGCTTTAGTGCACCTCCTCCACCGCTGCATCTCATAGTAAACAACTAAAAACATGCTCCGAAAATGAGAACCTTTACCCCTGCATTTTTTGTTTTTTTAAGTAAACACCAGAAAGATTTTTTTGGACAGTGCTGTGGATGAACTGTTCACATCAACTGCACTACTGAGATAATGCGGTGTTTCAGAACTATTCATCCACTGCATTACACCGGTTAACCAGAATGCAGGTCAGAAACTCTAATAACAATCACAGTAACTTACTGTGTAAATGTAGTCTGTTCTTAGTGCACTATTGGGAAACATTAGACTCTCCACAACCAAAGTTTGTGTAGAGGCTTTGTGAAAGCATTCACTATGTAAAATGGGAGGCCAATGTACTACCTTTGTCACCACAGTTAGTAATCAGTAAAGTAAAGCTGTTGGCTTCAACTGGTACATAAACATGACCATGCAGTCTCTGCCTACAAAGACCCATCAAACAATTTACGTAGACCCAAAGTATAAATTGACATGCATATTAGTTCTTCTTCTGGATACACCAAGCATTTACTGTGGCCAGACCTAAAAAAGGGATATTTGTACTAAACCCCTTCATATTGCATTTGTCGCAAAGTTAGCAATGTAAAGCCTCACTCTATTGTGTTTGTCTCATATTTCAAAATAATACATCCCTTCCATTGCCATGGCCCCAGTAATGGTTCAATTTCTTCAAATGTGTTCCTACCTTTAGATATCCAGCGTCTTGATTTGCAACAGAACCAGCGGCCACCCCTCTTTTAGGGCGGAAGCGTGTCGTCCCCTATACTGCCAGCACCGCAAACGTGAAAAACAAAATGGTAATGGAATGAATTTGTTACCATTTTATTTTTCACTTTCCTCAACCCAAGCCATGTTTGTGACTGGCAGCAGGGGAGTGGTGCTCACTCCACCAGTTTACACTGCTCATGCCACTTTGGCCCGCTGTATTGCGACAGCCAGCCTGGAATGCGCAGTATAAAACTCTCCACCACTTTCATTATGCAGCCTTTGCCACTCTCAAAGTACCAGAAGAGAGCTGCTGGTAGGGTATATTCCCTGCACAGAGAAGGCCTTCATTGATTTTACCAATCTATCCTGCAGGATGTGGTTTTAAAGGAATATGGCTAGAATCTAGGTGAACTCTCACGAAACCAGGCTTACTGTATGGGTGCTGAGGGTTTTTTTTTTTTTACAGTAATGCTGCATGATTTATTGCAGGCATTGAGTTATCAGGCGATAAACACATATTCCTAGGCAATCTTCCATTACCGTATTTGTCTACGCAGTGCACATGAACCTAACTTTCATTTAGCTTCTCAAACAGACTGGACTTTTCCTAATCCTTATACGCCTTACCTCTCTAAAGTATTTCAAAGCCAGCCAATTTATTGGCGCCCTGCGCCATTGAGCTGTCACTACCCGCAGTAATAAGCTGTGTTGATACCACACACATTGTTTAGTCCGAGGTGGGGTGTCCCAAGTCCCTCTGTCAAAGCATTCTGGTACCTGCCTGTTCGAAGAGCTCTGTCCTATTGTCTGTGGTCCCCTGCATCAATGTCCATGACAGTGTTTGGCTTTCCCAGTGTTTCGCTCTTAGTTTGCACTTGTTAATATGTCCAAGCGCCTTCATGTCCAAGTGCCTCCCTCTAGCAAAGTCGTCCCTTAGTCTTCCCATTCCTGTGCACATTTCCCTGTTCCAGTGTGATGAACTGCAGATTCTAGCATGGATGTCTTTATTTTGGTGCCTTTCCATCTTGCAGACATAGTAAAAGGATGCAGTTGCCTTTGTGGGTGTCACTGTGGAACTGGTGGTCAGTAGAGGCTGATGTAGCAGAAGTGTTGGATGATGCAGGGTGAAGTAAGTGAAGGTCTTGTGCAGTAGCCAGTCGGTACAGGTTCCAGTGGGTGTTCATATAATGCAGGTACCCACAGGTGCAGGTGTCAAAGGTTGTGGTGCATGTGTCACTGTCAGTGCAGTGCAGGCACGATTGAGTACAGGAGCACTGCCAGTGTAGTATACATGCGAGTGGGTGCGGATATAATGTATGTGCAGGGTACCTGCTGGTTGGCACAGAGGTCTGGCTAGTGCCAGCTGGCGCCAATGCAGTTGAAAGCTGATACTAGCAGCATTGTTGCAGGGCATGTGGCTATGGGTGCCAGTCCAAAGTGCATACCAGCTGGGGCAGGTGCGGGCAATGCTGGTCAGTGGTTGTCCACCAAATATTTTGAGAATCAGATGCTACTCAACAGAACTACAAATACCCTATACCACTTTTCTAACCTGGAATTTCACTTTGAGCAGCACAATCAGGTCTCATGGTGGTGTTATACTTGCCACAATCTTCTTCTGTCATCTTTTTTTCTCGATAATTTATTATGTTTGAAAAGGCAAAAATCTTCCCTCTCACTAAGCATAATGACAATAATTCTTCATCTCAGGCTATCTCTGCTACACCAGTATATTGTTACCAATTTAGATGTCCAGTCAGTTTTCCATTCCTGCTACGTACTTTGGGCACAGCCTTCATGATCTTGTGTCATCATATACCCATTACTTTCTGTATCTCCACACTCGCAATTCCTGATTCTTAACCTGGAAAATGTTATGACTTTTAGTTGATAGGTAGGGGAGATGGGAATAGTTCCATCACAGAGCTTACTTTGAAGGGGTTGTCTCAAAGGGAATCTGTACAGACGCTTAAGACTCTTTACTTGAGTGTAATAATTGTAAGACGATGATTCAGATAGAAACTTTCAGCAGTCTACCTGATCAACCACCAACGGCCTGCTTTCCCTGTGTTTCATCCAGGAGTTGCTATTAAGTTTGCAGTGAGTGTTGATTGACAGTGTCTTTTCCATTTAAGGTGTTAGCTGGCTCCTAAAAAAAAAGTGAGATTCTGAATTCTAAGTCTGGAAAAAGGGTACTTTTCTGTTTTAATTCTGGCAATAATATCAACTACTCTGTGTTTCTGCCAATATCTTTAGGTGATTTATTCCTAATTGCATTCCACTTTGTTTCTGGTCAGCCTTGCTTTACCTGGAATTTTTTATACACCATAAAAACTAGTGAGACCTTAGCAGGCTGGGTTTCGATTGAGTATTCATCTTTCACTCATCTCAGTGTTCTTATCTTGTACAGTTGAGGAGTTTACCAGAATGGAAATTATTGCACCATCGGTATTTCCTGACCTGTTCTTTTAAGGCCATAGCAAATTAATCTTTTCACGTGAGGAGGAGGTGTGTGGACGTTTTTCTTAGTTTGAACCTGATGTGGCTGTACATTGGCAGATTCTGGTTATGGATACTTTTATTGAGGAACTCCTGGCAAAGAAATCAACCAACCTTGCAGTTCCAGGCAGTGCAGCCAGATTTGTTGCACAGGCACTCAACTCCTCAAGACTGGCTTCTTTTCAGTCCTCTTTTTAGATTCCAGAGCAGAGGATCAGCTGACTACTTGAAAGGAGCCTCCTTGGTTGAGACTAATTACTCCCTCGAAAGGAAAAAAAACCAGAAACACTATTTTATAAATGTACCCCAGTCATGTTGAAAAAACAAATAAGAGACCAATCTAGGCAACCTACCTAGAAAGTCCTATGCTTTCTCCAACATTGACAAAAAAATTGCCAACACATTCAGAGCACCATCTAATGAAGCAGTCTCTATCTCTACTCACATCAACTTCTGTCGTACAGTAGCTAAAGTATGCAAGAAATGCTAAATGAGTCCAGCTTGTCGGTCTGCATGACAAGGAGGAAACCAGAACTAAGAAAGGACTGTGGTTAAATTCTCCACCAAATTTGACACAAATCTTGCTTGGCTACTTGGTTGTATAGAACACGTTCATTGATTTTCATCTGTACTAAAAACTGGTCCATTCTTCACATTTGAGACTTGTTAACTGGATGGATGCAGATCAGCCATGTCTGTTTTCATCACCTGCGAAAGACACTGCTAGGCCAGCTACTCTGCACTCTTCAGAAGTGTGGTTAGCAAGAGTTTCCAAGGACACCTGAATCTCAAAACCTAATTAGATATGTCCTCGTGCATATGCTGACTCCATTCTTGATGTACCTATCTCAGAGGCCCTCGTCAAAATCTCACCAAGAATCTAAGAAATCGTTTCGACTTGTTGGTTATACAAAATGCAAGTTGCTCACAGTTGTCATTATTATTCCTTTTTGTTCACAAAAGTTCAGCCTTCATCGCAGTTGTGAGCTGAAAAAAGAGCGATATTATCCTTAGATCTTTTGTGGCCATTCAACTCTTGCATATGTATAACAATATTAGGCAGGGATAGTTGGCATTTGTCTGGTTAAAAAAAAATAAAGGTGCCTGTGATTATGAAAAGTGGTAACATATTTTTTATCTTCACTTAAAACACTCGCAAACACAGCCACAAGAAGAACCAACACCACCACTTATGCGTCCATCATAGAAAGATGGAAACAGTGTACAGTTTCCCTTGGAGTTGGAGACATTAGCCGGCAGTGAGTTTCTAAGTCTCACCTTGACCTATCTCAAGCAAGAGTCTTAAATATGGCCATGCCGCATCCAGCTCCACCTGTTGGTGACATTCATGTTGTTTAGTGAATTAACAATGATCAGATCACCTGTACCCAATGCATCCATCCTTAACCACCGGTTCTTCCTGTCTGAGGAGTTGTATCTCAGTTTTCTTTCTGGCCTCTTCTTGGAGTGATCCGTGTCTGACCTACAGCTTCTCAAAGAGGTGTGGTGTCCTTTATCTTCCTGCATTAATTGCCCTAAGATCAGATCCTCTTTGCTGGTCTGTTATGTCAACTACTAGAGTGTTTTGTTTTTGTTTCTGCAAGGTGACACACAGGATTATGTGAAACAGTCCCAGAGTGATTGTAGTATGCGTCTTTCCCACAGTATATTACAGTTGGCAGACAGCTGAAGTTTGAGCTGCATCTATATTCTATAACAAAGTAATTTAATGGTTAAAATAAGCTGTAATATAAATTATTTAACCAGTTGATATAAGTTTTGCATTTGAAATATTTCACATAAATTAAATAGGAGCCATTGGCCTGGCTTATTAGAGCAAAGTGTTTTAATTAGCTGCAGAATGGTATGGCTACTGAAGAGCAACACATAAGTTTACCCGTTAAGGTTTGGTTTGCAGATGCAGACACTAAAACAATTCTATTTTGTAATCTAAGCAACATTTAAATTCAAACGTATTTTATAACCAGAGACATACTTTGTGCTGCTTTAGTTTTAAAGATTTGGTTGTGAGATATTGAGCCTGGATTGTGGAGGGTTTGGGAACTGGTGCCTGTTGGTGACCGTCCGGGGGTTTCAAAAGATCTGGCACCTACTAAGAATTCTTGAAAAGTGCTGGGGTGTGGAAGGTAGCGTCACAGTAGTTTTACAAATGCAGAATTACAATCAAAAGGTAAAGTGAAGGATGTAATAAATTGGAAGGGCAATGTGGGTGTATTGATCATTTGTCTTGCTTGTTCCAGCCGCTTACACTTTTAGCAGCACAACAATCATATTGGGTTTAGGGCTTGCTTGACTTTGTACCTTTGTCTGGCAATGATGTGGTGCATTGACTGATTCAGTGAGTAATTATTCTTTTTCTGGATCCTTTTTTTCTGCAGGAATTCAGAAGTTGGTGTTAGCAGGCAGAGTGGGAGAGGCCATTTGGTCCACACAGCAGTTGTACCCCAGCCTCCTTGAACACAATCCCAATCTCCTCTTCATGTTAAAGTGAGTGGCAAAGACACATGTACCTCAATTAAATCTCATTAAATATTGTCTGAACACTATGGGAAAACTGACTAGTTTGCACCATGATTCACTGATGTATAGATTATTGCTTGGTGCTGACACATTCTCTTGTCCCTTATTACAAATAAGTGGACTGTCTGCATCAGGAAGCTTTCTGGAAACATTAACTGTTGCCACTCCCTTAACATTAGATTTTTCATAAATTCACATGCTTGGTATTTCCCCTGCTCCCTTGTCAATTTTAGTCCAGCTGTGACATACATCAGCAGTATATAATATTAACATGCCTGAAAGGCTTCAAAACAATGTGTTCGAAGCATGGTGTGCATACTCCTGCCATCTAGTATTGGGCTTTGACATTGCAAGTTGTTTTTCTTCATAGAGGTTTCTCGAATCACAAGGGCTTTATGACTCCTCCTTGTTGTAGAGGTCACTGACTCCATTGTTACATTGTTTCTCTCCACCATCTAGTTTGGACGTGATTCAGTGTGCTCCCGGTCTCAAGGAGTTTGTAGGTTCCCATCGCGGCCTCAGGTTCTCGGTCTTTCGCCCGTTGTGAGAACACTCTTCACCATGCGTTTGAGCATTAGGCACCAGTTCCATCATTTGCTCACATCGACAATGAGCGATTGGGCCTCTCGGACCTTGGGGCCCTTTCCGCATGCTCCGAACCAACCTTGGAAAATGAAGACAATCCACAAGTAATAGAACTTACGTCTGTCAAGCGATTTCCCCAGTGCCACTTTGACTATCCCTGGGCCAACCTCCACGCCTTCTACAACTTTTACCTCTCACTGGAGCACGACGAGAGCAGCTGTGACTGCTATGCGACATTTTGCAGTAAAAAGACCTTACGTCGGCACTAAGATATACTGTGGGTACATATCCACAGCAAGGTCCAGTCATCTTGGGAGATACCAGACATTTTCAGTGAGGCCGATCCCTCTGGTCGCCAAAGAAGGGGAGGAGGCGTTAAGCGAATCATCAAGCTCTGGCTCACCAGCCGAGCCCCAAATACATCGGCTCTGACATTTCAAAGGTTGGCGAGGAGGTTTTCTTGGGAGAAAACGAGCAGACTCCCAAGAATGTTACACTCACCTTGGTCACCTCCAGACCACGCCACGCGAGAACTGTTGGCTCTTCAGCACTCACCATTCCTCATAAGCATCCACACGTTGGAGCCGAACACCACCACTCATTGGGAAGGGCATTGAGCCAAGTGCCAAAACTACTCCCACCTGCAGATGGGCCACCTACATCAAGCGTTGGGGGTCACCGGGCCAAAGCCGAAGAGAGACTCCTCTCGGCCATAGATCCTCGAGCCCGAAGACGCCCGTTGGCACCAAGCCATTGAAATTGGCTCCACCATCGAAGTCACTGAAGCAACAGCCGCAAAGCCAAAATCAGCACCCAAGCCTGCCATACTTGATGTCGAGAAATGCCACATGATTGAGAGGCTTCAGCAGTATCTGGACGAGAGACAAATAATTGTTGGCATCAGACCAGGTTATGCCCCAGAAGTGCAAACCTGCCTTGGAGGCATTGGACACTCCTGTGCCCCTCTTGCCACCCACGAGGCTAAGGACAAACTTCTTGTTCCTCCACCTAGTCGACCTCCACCTTTTATGCTTTCTTCCAAGCGTCCCCAGAGTCTTACTCTGACACCGGCATCCCAAGCCCTTATTCTCCAACTGAGGCTTTTGTCCCAGTGTACCCTGTTACTTCAGGAGATCATTGGGAGGATTACAATGTGGACCCACACCCTGCCCTCACCCGAGACCCTTACTTAGAACACATCCCTGTCAGAGCTTTACCTCCAAATGGCTCCACAGCATTCCACAGCGTCATTGAACTCACAGCTGCCTACTGTAAGATGTACGTGCACATCACCCCTGAGTAAGAAGACTTCCTGCTGGAGATACTCTACAAAACTAGAGCTTGTTGCCATCTCACCAAACATTTCTCCTCGCACTCAGCCTGGAACATCTTACACCGATACAAGGAGGTTCAGGTTCTCCTATCCAAAGGAGTCATAGAACCAGTGCCCCATCACCACCAGGGTAAAGGTGTCTACTCCCTATACTTCCTTGTTCCCAAAACGGACGGATCCCTCACAGCAGTTTCAGCCTCCACCCTCTCAACAGGAACATCCCGTCAGAACACCTACACATGATGGTACCACAGGAGGAGGGGAATTCATGTTTTCTCTTACCTAGACGACTAGCAGATCAAAAACGCAAGCAGACAAGAATGCCTTGCTTGTTCCCAGGCAACCTCTCCCTCCTACACAGTCTAGAGTATATGGTGAACGACACAAAATCCCACTTAGAGCCACTTCAACTCCCGTCCTTTCTAAGGGCAGTTCTCAACCCCTTTGTAGGCAAAGCCTTCCCCAGCTCTTAGAGTACGTACGTTCCAGCAACTTCTGTCTCTTTTTTAGTCACCTCCCATTACGTATGGTTATACGTTTGGTGGGAATGAGGGCCTCATGCATTGCCATAGTGCCCCAAGCCAGTCTTCAAATGTGCCTGCTTCAAAAATGCCTCTCAAGCCTGTGGTCACCAGAGAAGGGTAAGATGGAAGATCTAGTATTTATAAGAGCCAGCACCCATTGCTCTCTGCAGTGGTGGAACAGCAAAAACCTTTTGCACTGCAGGCCCTTTGCACACCGAGTTCTGCAGGTTACCATAACAGTCAAAACTCTGGCCAGCTGAAAGAGGGCCCACCACAAGGACATGACACCACATAGTCTGTGGACATCTCATCCCAGCGGTCTCCATGAACTATTAGCCATTCATCTAGCACTCAAAGCTTTTCTCATACAGATTCAAGGCAAGGTAGTCCTGGTGCGTACAGACAACATGACTGTCATGTTCTACCTTCAGACACAGAGGCACACATTCACCTCACCTCACCTCTCAGCCTTTGCAAAACAGATTTGGCGTTGGGCCATCCATCACCGGGTTCACCTACTGATACAGTACTTTCCCGAAGTGGACAACAGCTTTGCAGACCTTCTCAGCAGGACGCAGTAACAAGTCCATGAGTGGGAACTCCACCCACAAGTCCTTCTCCCTTACTTCCACTAGGATCTTTGCCTGTCCTTTTTTCTCCTCTTCCACTTATTCTGTGAGTGGCAGGAAGTTGAGGCAAACATCTCTCGCCCTCATCCTGGTTGCTGGAGCGTGGGCCAGACAATCATGGTTCTGAACCCAGCTCAAGAGGTCCATTGTTCCTCACAAGAAGCTCCCCAACAGGCCAGACCTTCTCACTCAAGACTAAGACAAGGAGCAAGACCACGGACTCCTTGTCAGTGAAATTGCTCTCCCTCCCTCGCAGCTCCACCATTAAGTGAGGCCTTCCCCCGAGCCCCTGCACTTTCGATTGTTGGTGTTCGAGGCCCTCCTCCACCCGCAGGTTTCACCTGCGCCTCATCCCTGGTGATCCAGTGGACCTCTGTCTCCATTCTCTCGCTCCGCTTTTTCTCTCCTTTCTCACTTGTTTTTGTCCCTCATCTCAATCTCCCCCTTTCACTCTCCTTCTGTGTCCTCTGTGTCTTTCCTCCACTCTTTCTTGCACTTTTGCTGCCTTATTTGCACTTTTCTCTCTTTTTGCCTTTTTCCTTTTGCCTTGTTCAGCTCGTTTTTCCCCACCGCTGCTGCCCCCACGGCCCCTCCCCCCCCCCCCCCAGCACGACCAGTGCAACCGGCCCAATCCAGCTCAGCTCCCCTCCCCCGCCTCCCAGCTGTCCAGCCCTCCCCGATCCCTACTTAATGGCGGCCACTGCGCAGCCGCGCAGCGTCCGCGCGCTCCGGCGTGCCAAAGGCAAGCCCGTCTGCGCCCCGACTTCGACCAGCGCCAAGAACCCTGGATCTCTGCACCGCCAACGCTACGACCCAGCGGCACTCCCCACACTCAACCCAGGCCGCCACAACAACTGCAAGCCAGCATCACCAGCCGACACCCACGGACCCTTCAGCTGTCACCGCTGCTGGCACACCTGCAGCACCGCCAAGACCACGGACCCAGCGCAACCCGCCCGCAAGAACACAACCGAACCGAAGACCCTGCAAATCATCCTCCTCAACGTCCGATCCCTCCACAAACACCCCACTGAAATCTGGGACCTCCTCGACAGCACCACCCCGGACGTAGCATTCTTTACCGAAACCTGGACCAACACCACCTCGGGACCGGACATCGCCATCGCCGTTCCCCAAGGATACAAGATCTCCAGGAAGGACCGCCCCACCCGCCTGAGAGGAGGAATCGCCATCGTCCACAAATCCACCCTCCGCTTGAGCACACTCCCCAACGAGCCCACAGACCTGATGTAACACCTTCACTTCAAGATACTGGCCAGCCCTACCTCCACCCTCCGAGGAACCCTCATCTACCGACCCCCTGGACCCCGCGGACTTATCACCAACTCCATCACAGACATCATCTCCCCGCATGCCATCGCGTCCACCAACTACACCCTACTGGGAGACCTCAACTTCCACCTCGACAACCAGCTGGGCCCCAGCACCACATCCCTCCTGGACAACCTCCACAACATTGGACTCCGCCAGATCATGACCGAACCCACGCACTCAGCAGGACACACCCTCGACCCCATCTTCACAACAGGAAAATCAATCTCCTTCAGCCACACCACGAACTCCCATGGACTGACCATCGATGCGTCCACTTCACCTTCAGAGCATCCACAGACACCAGCACCTGCTCCCACGAAGAAACTGGACCAGAATCACAGACGACCAGCTAACCTAATCACTCGGCAACTCCACCCCAACCATCGCGGACAACGACCCCAACACTGCAGCCCGAACCCTGCACAGATGGATCTCCGACAGCGCCAACACCATAGCCCCCCTCAAGAATAAACAACACCCACTCCAAGAAAGCTAGATGGTTCACCACTGAACTTCGAGAGTCCAGATGTGCTTGCCGCCGCCTCGAAAAGGCCTGGAGAAGAGTTCTTTGCGGTTGTGTACATGAGTGGAGAATCTGTCTTCAATCGCTTTTTTTTATCAAGGAGTTCGCTCAACCCACCAGCGAGTCCACCGACATCCCTCCCTCACAAGACCTCTGCGACAAACTCAGCACCTTTTTCCACCACAAAATCAAGAGCATCTAGGACAACTTCGACGAAGACCACCAACACACTGAACCCTCACCAACCACCCCCAACACCCTGAAGCCAGCGATCGACAACTGGACAGCCCTCACCACCGAAGACACACTGAAGACGATGAAGTCAATCCACTCCAGGGCCCCCACGGACCCCTGCCCCCACCACATTTTCAACAGAGCCGCCTACTCCATCGCACCCATGCTTTGCCACACCATCAACCGCTCCCTGGCAACCGCCTCATTTCCTGATGACTGGAAACACGCTGAGATCAATCCCCTCCTGAAGAAACCCTCGGCGGACCCCACCGACCTCAAAAACTACAGACCCATCTCCAGGCTCCCGTTCCCAGCGAAAGTCATCAAGAAAGCCATCAACAGCCAACTCTCCACATTCATCGAAGAGCACAACATCCTCGACTCCTCCCAATCCGGCTTCAGAAAAAAACACAGTACGGAAACCGCCCTCCTCGCCGCAACAGACTACATCCGTACCTTACTTCACAAAGGAGAATTAGCAGCCCTCATCCTCCTCGACCTCTCAGCGGCATTCGACACAGTCTCTCACCGCACCCTAATACACAGACTCCACGATAAAGGGATCCAAGACAAGGCCCTCGACTGGATCCGCTCCTTCCTCTCTGGCAGAACGCAGTGGGTCAGACTCCCCCCTTTCCTCTTGGAACCTACACCTACCACCTGCGGAGTCCCCCAGGGGTCCTCCCTCAGGCCTACGCTCTTCGTCTACACTCGCCCCCATTGTCAGAACCTACGGACGCAACATTGTGTCATACGCAGACGTCACCCAACTCATCCTCTCCCTATCCAAGAACCCAACACCGCCAGACACAACTTTCGAGAAGGCATGAAAGCCGTCGCCAAATGAATGAATGAAGAACAGCTGCCTACAACTAAACACCAACAAAACTGAAGTACTCATCATGGGCCCTAACCCTGACGCCTGGAACGACACCTGGTGGCTCCCCCGCCCTCGGAAGCCCGCCCACCCCCATGCACGCAACCTGGGAATCATCCTGGACTCGGAGCTCAAAATGAACCGCCAGATCAACTCTGTCTCGTCCTCCTGCTTCCACACCCTTTGCCTCCTACGTAAAACCTTCAAATGGATCCCCCTCCAACACAGAAAGACCATCACTCCGCCCTGGTCACCAGCAGGCTCAACTACGGCAACGCACTCTATGCCGGAATAAACAAAAACCTCACCCGCAAGCTACAGACCATCTAAAACGCCGCCACAAGACTGGTCCTCAGCCTGCCAAGACACTGCCACATCTCCCATCACCTGCGCACACTCCACTGGCTCCCCATCGAAGCTAGAGTCACCTTCAAGAAGCTTACCCACGCTCACAAGGCCCTCCACGACACCGGACCAGCATACCTGAACAGCCGACTCCAATTCCATGCACCTCAAAGCACCATACAATCAGCCCAGCTCTTCTACACCGTGGTCCCCCGCACCAGAAAGACCAGATCGGGAGGCCGCTCTTTCTTCCGCGCGGCCAGAGCCTGGAACTACCTTCCGCTCCACCTCAGGCAGATAACATCACTCCCCATCTTTGCAAGAAACCTCAAAGCTTAGCTCATCGACAGACCCCCTCCTTGATGGACTGGAACCTGCGACCCCCCCCCAACCCCCCAGCGCCTTGAGACCCTTACGGGTGAGTAGTCGAGCTTAACAAACACCTGATTGATTGATTGAAGCACCCAGACCCCAAGCAGCTCGACCTAGCCATTTGGCTCCTGAGGTCCTAGAGTTCAGTTACCTAGTTTTGCTACAGGAGTCTATGGACATACTTCGAGAAGCCTGTAGGCCTATTACATGCACTTGCTTCGAAAGGAGTCTGCGAGAAAAAACAACTTGCAACGTCTCAGCCCTCCACTAGATGGCAAAAGTATGCACAGCTTGTGAATCTACAGCACCACATGAAACAAACGGATGCTTACAGGGTAAATAACATATTCCTTATTTATTGTGCTAATCGTGGCATTTGAAAACACCTAAACTCCAGCCACTGAGGTGAGTGAACTGAGCTCTACTCCCCCAGAGGCCACCATACTTCAGTTTCCATCTGCTGGTTATAAAGGGAGTGCTCATAGAGGTTTTCTCCACCTTTGAGAGAG
Source organism: Triturus cristatus (assembly GCF_964204655.1). Lineage (NCBI taxonomy): Eukaryota > Metazoa > Chordata > Amphibia > Caudata > Salamandridae > Triturus > Triturus cristatus. Next base: position 207,180,329 of record NC_140595.1, on the reverse strand, counting down.
GTATGTTTTAGAGGAGTATTTTTGATTTTTTTTTTTTCTTCCCCCTCTGTCAGCCATCCTAACTGGTTAGCAAGGTTTAGACAAGGATCAGGTGCCACTGCAAAAAGGTGGTAATTTTCAAGAAAATGTCTTTCCAGCAATGTATAACATGTAAACAAAGAAATCACATTTGCACATTTCTAAAAGGTGCCTCAGAAAGCAGTTTTCATAGAGGACCTCCTTCAGCATCTATTGCACCCCTGCTCTTGGTTTCCACAAAAGTCAGACAAGTCAACCACCTCAATGGCAAAAGCAAAGATGCCTAAAATCCTTCAACAGAAGGGCTGATGACTATACAGCGAATGAGTACAGTTCATTTATGAAGTATCCGCCAGTGCCTGTTGGTTTGCAGATAGTTCATCTGCCGAACCATCATCGTATATGGTCTTTTCTTTGCTTACCCTCATTACCGACTTTGATATCAGTGAGTCCATAAACATTGATGGCAGCCAAGCTCATCAGTGACCCCACCATCTACAGCAATCAATTCATAAGTGACACATTTCTTTGTTGACTACCATCGATGACTTTGTCTATGCTGCCCTTGTCTACGACACAAAGAAATACCTCAGACTGTCAGGAAATAACCACCCCTATTTCAGACACAGGGGTTGCTACTAACCTGCTTCCATCTCCTACCTCGAAGCAAGATGCCACCTTAACTGCAGAGGAAGCAGTTTAGGTATCAAAGTTGAGAAGAAGGTGGAAGATAACAGGCCCTGTATCCCTGCTTTTTGACCTAACCAACTGAACGTCCTGTACTAGGAGTATGACGACGTTGGGCAGGATTCACATGACGAGCAGGGACATGCTGATGCTGAAGGTTGCCGTCACATTATCCGGACCTTCAAGTACATTATTGTCCCTGTGAGGATCCCTTTTATAGTATGGTTAGAAGACTGGTTATTAAAGGCAACAATCCCACAAGAGTCTCCAATGAAAGGCCCTGAATGCTCCTTGTCCCTGTGAACCCAATCAGAGACTCACAGCAAATGATGAGTGACACTTGCTGCAGGTTCCCTGGTATGGTGCCCCAATCTTGCTAAACCCTGCCACATCAGTGACCACAGACAGCTCTTCTGGAACAGCCACTTCCACCACCTGTACAGCGTCCTCCATTGCCTTGAGCTGCATAGGAGGAAGTATTAAAGGAAGGGAACGTATGAATGCACATCCAGTGAATAAACCAAAGAATATCACAAGGCCATTAGAATTCACTAACGCTCCACCTGTGGGAATGTTGCACAACAATATTGCCAAATATGCTGGTCCATCAGCAAGATTAAACATGAGCCATACCCAACCATATTCATCGCCAAGGTGTACTGGAGTCTGTATATGATCATTGACTTTACCTCTCTGAGGGATCCCACATACCTCTGGGAGCACACCAACACTATCCAGATGCAGGGGGGTAATATTCCATTATGACCCAGCATAATTAAACTTAAGTCTTGCACCTGAATTCCTAGAGCTTGTACACTTACTTTTTCAGAGGATTGTCAGCAGAACCAGCCCCAATCAACAGTATAGTCTACAATGAAGCCTAATGGAATATGTTTTTCTTTTGGTGTTCCAAGCAAGACTTAATCTCCATTCAAATAAGATATTAACCTTACCTGCTATGTCTTGCCAAGTTAGGACTTAAATACCATTCAGCAAATGTGCATACGTCAGACATTCTTGAGGTACTGCAGAGTCCTACGCTGTTCTTTCCTAGAGATGTCAGAGAATTTGTTACAGGTCTATTTAGGGTTTTCTTCCAGCTCATCAGCTGCCTGTCAAGTGGGGGCTAAAATAAATGTTTATCCTAACTGATGATTAGTCCTTGTGAGCCCATCCACAGAAGAACTTAGCGCACCATCAAAGAGCCCTGCGTCATGTTTCACAAGAACAAAAGAACATTTTGAAATAATCACAAATTGGTCCCTAAAGTACCAACAGGTTTCCTTCTCCTTGAACCACTTTTGTTGAGGTCTTTCTTTCAAAACCCTTGTAACTCAGCGAAGCATTCCTTGTATGACATCTCAGTGCCGTCATCAGGGCCAAGTTAAAAAAAAAAAAAAAAAAAATTGTCGAGTGTCTGTTTCTCCATACACCCATCATCATTACTTTACCATTCAGTACCAAAGGTTCCTCTAAGGCAGAAGTCTTCAAACTTCTGGATGCAGAGACCCTCCTGTCAACATTTTCAGGCTTAAGGACCCCCTACTAACAAAAATTTCTAAACCTGTAGGCAGGGCTACAGGAATTATGAGGCAGTTGAGGACTACATTACGCGACAGGCTTGACTAAATTGTGTGGGAAGAAAATGCATATAATGTTATGTGATACAGCGTATTTTAGTATAGCATTGCTTCATTATTTTGAATTGTTTTACACACTAACACTGACGAAAGATTTCACCCCATCAGTACCAGTTTATAACCAAAATACAGGAATTAACATCAGAAACATGTCTAGTCAACCTTTATGAAGGGCCTTCCACTCTGCAGGAATACATGCTGCCACAGTAGGTCATCTGGCCCTGGCCGGGAGCAGCAGGGGTCCCTTAAAACCCTGGCGGTCTTGTGCAGAGTTAAGCAGTTTACCCATTCTGCTTTCCTCTCACCCCCTCCCTTCCATCACTCTCTCCTCTCCCAACCCCGGATCCCTCTCTCACTTAGCAGGCCATTTTCTTTCACCCCTTTTTACAACTTCTGAACTCTCCCCATTCACCCTCTCACTTCACCTTTAATCACCTCTAGCCATTCTGTCTTTTCACTGCCCTCATCTCTAACAGTCTCTCGCAATTATCTCATGGCCTCTCTGACCCAGTCACCTCCCGTTCCCCTCAGCACTTCTCTTTCACCTCAAGTCTCTACATTCAAATTTTTGTCTATTTGTATCTTACACCCCTCCAGTCCCCTCATTCATCTTTCACATCTCCCCTTTGTTCTTTCACACCTTCTTGAACCAACGTCCCTCCCCCATGTTAACTCAGCACCAGTGCCTAATTTGAACAGGTGGTTTCCAGTGCTCCGCACTGGCACTTAATTGTGCACACTGGCACTATGACAGTCTTCCACATGGTGGCTCTGTCTGTGTAATAGCGATGAGCATAACAGCTGTTTATTAATTCAATTTACATTAAAAACGATAAACTCCTGACACCGATGCCATTCTGATAGCTTTGGGGGCTTGAAATAGTCTGAATAGTCACACTTGTACAAGTGTTATGGTTGGTAGTTTCATAGGTATGGTCATTGGCCGCGCAGGCCAGGCAATGGGTGGGTGGTTAAAGTTCCAGTGACCTACTGGTGAGAGCCCTGGCACATGTTTTATTACAAATTAATCACTGCTCCGCACCCACCCCAGTACTCCCTCTCTTCCCCCATCGCTGCTGTCCCTCACCCATGTCGCATCAAATTATCTTATTAGGTCCCAGATCATCTCTCAGCTATCTTCTCTCACAGTTTAACAGTAGCCCTCACTTTTCGCTCACACTCACTTCTTGCATGTCCGCACTTCCAATCGGACTTCACATTTCTCCTCATCCCTGACCTCTTCAATCGAATTCTCTCACTCCCTTGCTGTCCTCTCTCAACCTCTTATCTCTCCTCACCGAGCATACGGGTCTGACCCGTATGCTCCTCTCGCCCTGTGCCACTCTGCCTATTGTTCCCTAATTCAGGAAGGCATGAACTGTCTGTCTCGCTGTTTTGGTGCAGGCCGCGCAGTTATGGAACTTGCACCCTCCTTTGCTTCCCTCCACCAAGAATCTATTATCCTTTAGGAAGAAATACAAATCTGGCTCTATGCTCTGTAGGTTACCTCATTTGGCTGATTCTTTTTCCCCTTATTTGTGTTTCTCATTGGCCCTAGCACTGGTCGCACACGGTGCAACAGTTTTTTCTTGGTGCCCCCCCGTTTCCTCCTCCTCCTCCATGAATTCCCTCACTACCACTCACCAACAATGCACCTCTTCTCTCTATAGCACCTTTATGACAAACATTTCATTTTTTTATAGCGCTACTCAGTTTACTCACACTCAGTTCTGTGATCTGCATGGTACATGGTCCTTGTAGCAGGCACATTATCCCTCTGCACTGTGTGGGTGACGAGTGCCCATGTGAGTGCACTGTGAGCGATGAAACTGTGTGAGAGAGGGTAAGAGGAGTGACTGCAGGGTGAGTGAGGTGACCATATGAATTTGGGTGCGGATGTAAGTGCAGAGTGGGACAAATGAATGCATGGTTAGTGATGGGCTTGTTTGAGTGAGTTGCAGATTGAGCAGTGAGGGGGACAGGTGAGTGAAGTGTCAGTAGGGTGAGTAGTGTGCTCGTGTGACTGCAGGGTAAGGTATAGGGTGAACCGCGCAAGTGCATTGTGATCGCTGTGAGTGCAGGATGAGCGTGAAAGTGAGGGGCGAGAATGAGGAGCGAGTTGTCTGAATGCAGGGTGCATTCCCAGACACTTGAAGTAACTCCGAATGTTATTGACGGCGGCGTAGGGTTTAAGATATGAACTATTATGGCATTATTCAGGGATCGAGGGTGGAGGAAATAAATAATATGCTGATACTGCAACAAACTTCCAGTCCTATGGTTAGGGTTGCCAGCTCATTATTTTGATGGCCCAGGCGGTGCGAAAATAGGCAGTCCCCTAAAGCCGTATTTTCAGCTCTTATCTGTGCATACTTAGAATAGCAAATATAAATAGAAAGCACTTTTAATTGTGTTCTAGGGCTGCCTCCATGATCCATGAGTGATAAATAAAGAGAATAAAGACAGAAAAGTCACATAACGAATGAATACATACTTTTTTATTTATAACTCTATTTAGTGTCAAGAGAAGGTCTTTGCAGGCTCTTTCAACAACACACGGTTGGCATTTTTCTTTTGGCAACCCTACTTTATATTCCTTTTCATGAAATGCATTCTCACACTACAGCAGTAAATGTAAAGTACAAATGTAAGGAATAGGCAGTGTGGGCCCAGGGGGTACTGGAACCAGAAAAAAACTAAGCCTCGGTAACCAGTTTACAAAGTCATGTAAATATGCAAATGGTCTTTAAAGACCTGTGAAAAACTCTGGCTTGCCGGAGATAAGACTCCAGACACTGCCCAGCCACAGCAGCTCGAGCTGCACCGCAGCAGCCGGGGTTGAGACACACGACTGGGAGGAGGGGGGGCTGAAGCCCTTGTAGTCCTATGGGCCTGGGCAGAAGTGTGAGTGGTAATGCACGACCCCCTTTGTATCACTCCACGGCCCCCCTGAGGGTCGCGCCCCACAGTTTGAAGACCCCTTCTCTAAGTTTTGAGATATCTTGTTACAAACCGCCTCTCAAAATATACAGCTTTCCAGACAGTCACAAAATGTGTGTACGAGCGTGATCTCTGAGTGCACCCCCGGAGGCATCTGTCAGACGTTATTTTGCCCATCTCAAACAATCTAGTTCTAGTGTATTATGCCTGATGCAAGATCTTGACTTGAATCAACATAAAACCCTCTCAAGTCGCCAATTCTCCTGGGTAGCGGCACAACTCCCCCCACTCCTCATCTGCTATCCTACCCATGTGCCCTTCCCATATCGAACACTGCCTCTGCAGTCGAGGGTGCTATTGGACAGAAGCATGCTGTAGATGGCAGAAATCGTGTGACAGTGAAGTGGGGCGCCCAGTACCCTATATTCCAGCATGCTCTCTTCAGGTATCTCCTTTCCCGGGCATATGAGGGCCCAGAGATGGTGCCTCACCTAAAGGTACATTAACTATGGTCCCCCAGCCTGCTCATATTCGGTCTGAAGTTCTTCAAAGGTTTGCATTTCCTGGTTTACCCAGACGTCTCCCAGTTTTGATATACCTATCACATCCCACTTCCTATGGTCTTCAACTTCTTGTAGTGGGGTCAACTCGGCCACCTCCCACAGTGATGTTGCCAGGGTTAGTGCTCCCTGTCATTCCGTCCATTTGGTAGCTTTCTGCCAAGAGTCTGACCATTGCGGTTATGATTGGTAGCTCTTTTGGTCTCTTCTTCCCATAAAACCATTTTGTATACCCCTGCGGATCCAAAGATCTTCTGTCCGCCCATAGAAAGTGTTCAGTCTGGTCAGCAAATTACCAATCGTTTAGCACCATCAATTGCATTGCCCAATAGTACAGGCAGAGGTTAAGCAGTGCGATTCCCTTAATGCTCAACATCCCCCCCCCCCCCGTTCGTCAGATTTCTAGTGTGTGTCTCCATCGCTTTACGTGGCACACCCGTGTCTCACAGTATAAGCCTGGTGTTGGAGAAAACATGCAGTTCTGACTCACAGATCAGTGCTTATTTATTTCTACTTATGGGGCATCGTAGACGGGTAGTTCTATGTCCAAGCACAGGATGACTAGATTGAGTGTATTGTCTTGTGTCTTATCAGAGGTAATTGGCCTGCACCTTCGCGGCAGGTTTAATGCGCATTCCAGAAGGGGCTGGCAGTTAAGCTCTCTATGCCAGGGGTCACTGGTGGATATCTGCAGAGCAGCAGCATAAGCTGCTAGATCTCCACAAAGCAGGACTGTATGGACACAGAAGCTTCAAGAGAATCAGCTGTGAGGCACACACTTCTGCACACATTTTTCCAGTATGGTATGCCTACTTTCCTTGCACTGAATTGCATGTTTAACTGGGTTTTGTCCTGCTCATAATTATGATTCAAGAATGTGAATCTATCAAAGATTCAATGCTGATAAAGAAAATAATTGCTACAATTCTCCTGCATTGGTTTCTTTACGAAATGTGTATATGGTCGTCCCTCTTTCCTTTTCAGAGACCCACCTACTTTTTATGCTTTCACTTCTTTGCTTGAAATCTGAAGTATAGTACCCCATCTGAGGAGTGTAGTTCATATTACTTTTTTCTGGTTGACTGGTGTTTCGATGTCTCGTCTAGTGTGGAGATGAGGCTATAAATAAACATTGTTTTGAAGCATTTCAGACATGTTAATGTTCTAGATTACTGTTGTAAATCACAGTGGGACTTCAGACTCGATGATAGGGATTGATTCAAGCATGTGAATCGGGCCATAATTTTACCCAGGTAGATAAGTGTAGATATTTGGAGGTCCAATTGGACTCTGGGCTTAATTGGCATTCACGTATATCCCAGAACGTTTTATCTTTTAATAGTGCGATATTCAGTATAGGAGATTTTTCCCATTGGCTCGGGCGCACTCGTGTACAATCGGTCCTGGAAATGTACAGGGCCAGGTGCATCTCATTAGTGAGCTATGGCAGTGGAATATGGGGATATGGCTGGATTGCCTCAAACCAAAAAGCAGAAAATAAATTTTTAAGGGGCCCTCTGGGAGTTCCACAAAGTGTACCTCATGAAGAACTGGGCTTAGTACACCTTATTGACCAGCTTTGTCTTAGTCCTCTAAAACTCTGGCATTCTATCTGGTTAAAAAAGGAACTTGGTTTCAGCAGATTAATTCTGCGGGATTGCTTAAAATTGGATAAATCTTCCCTGATTATGTGGCTGGCCTATGTTGCGCATAATATGCGGACCCTAGGGAGGCCTGATCTGTAAAACAATCCTTCGACCATAACTCGCTCTGATGGCAAATAGGTTGAAACTGCTTTTTAGGGATAAGTTGTCAGCAGATCGTGACGATTTTGCACTAATGAAACACTCAATGCGACATGGGATCCTAGTGAAAACTGTCAGCAACATATAGAACCCTATTTGACCTGGAACGTGACACGTCACCAACGCTGCCTGTTGATTTATTTTAGGTTGAGCTTCTTGCCTCGATTTGTTCCTTTTAATCATGGTTGTTTTATGAATTCGGATTTGCCCCTCTGTAACTGTGGCAACACTTTGATTAATGGCACACTGCATGTTATGATCTGCCCAAAATATAATAATTTGTGACACAAGTTTTTATACCCAATTTTAAAACAATTGAATTTTATCCAAGTTAGGCCTGCTTAATTGTACTTACAGCTGCTAGATTCTCCCACAGTTTACTTTTTTCTGGTACGCTTTCTCACGTGTGTTTTAAAACAATCATGAGTATGTCGATGATAATTTATGTGCTAGTTTAAATGTTTTGACTTTTATGATTTTATTTTTAAAATCGAATAAAGATTGTGATGATGGTGATTTGAATCTGTGAAATATACCAATATAGGGAAAATTAAGTCGCAGGTAAGTAACTTGTTTCTTTTCAATGAAAGGATTGGACATATTGGTGAGTTTCCACGGAAAAAGACTATTAGACTTGCACTTGTAAAAAGACATACTTCAATGTGTGGCCAAATGTATTACATAGTCAAATCCCAACACTTGAATCCTCCAGAACGTTTATTTATAAAAGATGTTACCTGGTAGCTCAGCTAAATAAAATAACTCCATGTAGAAAGTTGTTTAGATAGACTCACTTCAATTAGAATAGCCCTTCCTCCATCACCTGCTATCTACACACTCCCTCTGCCAGTTTCTGGCTACCCCTTTTCGTAGGGAGTTCCAGGGAATCATTTTCCTTGGGAGCTGTTGTAGAGATCTCTTGGAAAAAAAAATAATTCATTAGGGGAAGTTTGCCAAGGAGAACTTGTTTCCCCTAGAAGGTGGTATAGAAAGTGGCATCCTCATACGCTGTGATCACCTCTAAAACCCCCGGAATTTTCTGAGAACATGTCATCTTCTTTTCTTCCTGGCAAAAATCATACTTCATTGCATTGCCCGAAATGTTTTGAGAGTGCAAAAGTAGAGAGGCCCTCCTTTCCTGCTTGGCAAGGTCAAAGAAGAACCTAGAGTGCCAGGTTTGCATGCTGTGACAAACTGTCTGCAGCGTAGAAGGGAAGACTACTAGAACAGAAATTAATCCTTCTTAAGGCATGTGCATGATCTAAAAACATAGGTGATAAATAGAAAATAGCAGTTAAGCAGAGGCTTTTTATCCCATACGCCATAGGTGATTTCTGTTAGTGTATCCGGTGCTGTCACACAAGTACTGTCAAACGTGCAGCTGAAGATGGCTAAATCGTTCATCTTGTACTCGTATGCAGAAGACACAAGGGGACTCAAAGGCGGACTCATTGTCTGTGAAGTCCACACATTTTTCATAAACCATACATTGATGTGTATGTAAACGATGGTTGTGGCTTGAATCTAGCTGAATAGCGGCAGATCGCTATGCTAGGTAACTGACAAAAACGCAGTCTATGTGTGATAGGAGGGATAGTTGGTTTGTGGACTGTTACTGCATCCTGATGTAGGGTACTTAAAAGAGATGTGTCTTCAGATCTTTCCTAAATTATAGCAGAGTTGAAGCCGTCCTGATGCATAGGAGGATATCGTTCCAGAATCTAGGTGCATAGTTGAGAAGGCCTGTTGCCTTATATTTTGTGTTTGCAGTTTGTCTCCAAAGTAATGGTGTACTGCCTGTGGGTGTGCCAAGCTTCACTAGAGATGATGAGCTTGTCAGCCATAAAGGAGGGGTGGGGCAGCGGGGGGAGGGGGGGGGGAATGTTGGTCATTGATGGTTTTGTTGATGTAGCTGCTTTTGAAGCTGGTCCAGGCCATCAAAGGGAGCTAGTCTAGTTTGATCTGGGTGAGGGTGATATGGTCATATTTCTTCAGGTCCTTTAATAAGCCCTTGAGCAGAGATTAGTTTGGGTACTGGCTGGCCGTGGGGCGGGGTGTTGCTACCATCCAGGTGGGAGGGTAAGTGGACATGAACAACAGTTCTTAAGTCTCTTTCAGGTGGAATACTTTCACTTTCTGAAGCGGAGAGAGGTAGCAACAGGTTATCCTGATTTGTTGATGTGTTCCTTGAGGATTAGACCTAGATAATTGTAAACGATCCTGATTCATCTCTAATGATCCCCGCCCTTATTCACTCTTCCGTTCCCCCTTTCAGTGCTCAGTTTCTCTTTAGTTAGGTTGGCCTTCTACAAATAACTAAAAATGCAAACGTGAAGTTTTCTTTTAACTATGCTTTCAGAACATTGCTTTTGAAGGCAGCGTTACTTTACCAGTTCTGGGAATAATGTGTACAAAGGAGTTGACAACTTTTGCAAACTAAAGGCGCAGTGCAATGCTTTGTGTTTGAGCAGATTAAATGTTTTCAGCAAGTTACTGCTTTACACTGCGTACACTTTGTGCACTTCCTGAACTACTTGCACTTGCGATCACGAAGTTGATGATGGAACTTTGCCTGAAGTGAATTTGTAAATATTGTAATAATGGCTCCTTAAGTATAGACTTTCAATTAACTTGTCAAATTCAGAGTATTCTGCATTCACCCTGCAGGTCAGGGGGATTAATTCATGGCATAACCCCATCAAATCTCTTTCATCCACGAGTACCTTTGGGTGGGGGCAGTGTCTCATCCCAAAGCTGGTACATACAGCTTGAGGCGCTACATAAAGTTTGCATTCACCTTTGAATGAATGAGACAAAGGTTGAAGGTAGTGCTGCAGCAGAGGTATAATTGCCCTCTTTTTGCAATGTTCATCACTCCTATCCCTTTTTAAAGGTGAAAATCCTGGCCCCAGTGAGTGGATTTGTCTGTTAAACATATTCATCTTTTGCAATAAGATGTGCTCTAAGATTGCCTGGCCCTGCGGGCCAGTGTGACAGGAGGTGTAAGCATGTGACCAATTGGCCCTGTGGGCCAGTGTGGCAGAAGGTGCAAGCATATGACTAATTGGCCCTACGGGCCAGTGTGACACAAAGTGTGCGTAAGTGACCAATCCTTGGCAGAGACTATATTAAAAATAGTATTTCTTTAACTGTTTTCTTAATTGCTCTTACATTACCCTCCAGCTTATATTCTAATGCCAAATGCTTGTTTAAATACAGACCACCTAACTACCCTTTCCTTCCATATATTTTTCTAATAGGTAGGTCTGTTATTAAGGTTTTTCTGCATTCCAAACGATGAGACTCTTTTTCTGCTTTCCACGTCCAATAATAATGGGTCAGCCACAATCCTTTCACTATAAATCCCCTGAAGTGATAGGAAGACATTGAGTCTGGAAGATCAGCCTTAGCTATGTCTTTTTTTCTCACGGAGCGCGCCATAGGGAGCCTGGTTAAGGTGATGTGTTACTGTTAGTCTACTGCCTCATTGTTCTTTATTTTCCTAAAATTGGCTGTAGCTCATCTTTTTCCATTGGCACATTTCATTTTGAAGAATTTTTTTTTTATGTCTTAAAATGCAATAATGTTTGTTAAACATTTCTTCCAAATGGAGCAGTGATTTAAAAAAATGTATGCACAGTTGGCATAATGCATGCTTTTCATGCAAATATCATTGCACTTGCACAGTAGAGGACTATTGTGTTTATTTTACTTCTTTAAATTGCCCTGCATTACTTGAAGTATATAAAACAGAAGAGTTTTTCAAAATCAAGGGTACTGAAAAAAACACACAACGGAGTTCTTTATTTTATTAAGGTGGGAAGGACATTTCTGTTGCATATGTTAAAAACATTGTCATTTACAATGCCAATAGCTCCGACTCCAAAAAATGCGAGACCTATTGTTTCCATCAGTATTGAGTGTCTACGCTTCATTATGAATTTTTAAAGAGAATCTATTTCTTTTAAATCATGTAATGAAGTGTTTTAATTTTGAATTGTGCTGTTTTTTTTGGTTTTGTGGGGGAGGTTCTCTGAATTAAACTATTTGATTTGAATATCTTGTATCAGTTCACCATTTTCTTTAAATAAATGTTGTGCTTGTGAAGACGTGCATAAGTTTGCTTTAATATTTAGTATTCATGGACATCAGTGAAAATCTCATGATGGAGGAAAATATTTTAGCTGCTTGTAACCTTAGTTTCTCCATCATAAAATATTTTTTTCAAGAAGAGCTATTTGCCTCAATATGCATAAGATTCCTGGGCTAGTGAAATATTACTACAAGTAAATGTTCCTCTGGTGCTTTCATAAGTTTTGTAATTGCGCTATATGCAGAAGTTACATTTTAGAGTCCATTGCGTACCTGAATATATTTGCCATTTAAACCTTTTTTGTTTTGAAATATTTAATTCATGGTGGCTTTTTACAAGTGTTAACTATGTATTAAAATATATAGTTTACGCAGAAATGCACGATTCAAACAATTGTAATGTTTAAATGGAGCCTACTTTAAAATCACTGTGGATTTTTGTAGAAAACTCTGAAATGTATGAATTGTGTGAAACCGGAGACATCGTAACTTATATTTGTTTTTTCTCCTAACCCCTACTTTCACGGTTCAGATGCAGACAGTTTGTAGAGATGGTGAATGGCACAGACAGTGAGGTTCGATGCTTCAGTGCCCGTAGCCCGAAGTCACAAGACAGTTACCCTGGGTCACCGAACTTGAGCCCGAGGCATGGGGCTAACAATCCTCATCTTCACAATACCGGTAAGAACCCCAACCCCTGACATGTGCCCAATTGTGACCTCCAAAAAGAACAGTTGATTGACAGAATGCAGAACAAAGTCATACATTCACCCCAGTACAGAGATCTGCGCCTAAATCCAATGTTTTTTTCCTCCCCATGCCATTCCAATTTGGACCCAGCCATATGCAAATCAGTCTTGATCCTGCGCCCATTGGGAACAGTCCAGCCTGAACTTCCAGGCCAAGTCCTCCCTGGACTGGAAACAAGCATCCTTGGATCGGTTTCAGGGCTAGACCCTCCAGTCATTCATCAGTATATCACTAGTGAGACTTGGTGGAATGTGAAGCTGATGTTTAACAATACTATGGAACACAAGAAAGAAGCTTGTGAGTCCCTTGTATTCTATTCAACCAACAATAATTTCCTATCCTTGTATTACCAAGACTAAATGGTACATAGTAAAATGTAAACGAGGGTGAACTCCCCCCCCCCCCCCCCCCCCCCCCCCCTCTGATTTCAGCAATTTTCCAGGACATCATCAGGACTGAGTAGAATGTGGGTCACATAATTTTGGGGTAAACAGTGCACCGTAAGGTATTAAGATCTGGTGACCATAGATATCCTTGGCACCCTTGTAGGTGAGGAAAAACACTACAATTTGCATAGAGTGCCAGTTATGTACTGGTGAATTTATAAAATTGAAATCAAAAGGAAAGCAAAGTGGTCCCAAACAGAAAAGCAGAGGAGCCAGATATCTATTTCTATGCACATTCAATACTAGGCAGGATCTTTTTGAACTTCACTTTTGGCTGTATATAGACCTCAGAAAGAGTTTGCTCCTTATGCACCATAAATCGGTCTATAAGCGGTAGTCTGATTCACTAAGAAGAATAAGTGACTTTCACAGAATACCAGAACCCAGAGGTCTAAAACACACCACAAGGTTGTGATGAAAGCTCACTGTTTCATGTGAAGTCCTGCTAGACTTTGAAAATGCATGCCTTTTGAAATCCACTGCATATGACTTGACCCATGTATGTGGATGACCTGTTGCCTGATGGCAAGCTTTATAAGGAATGGGTTGTTTCGGATAACTGCCAAGCTTCCTTTTTTTCAAAGTTATCATTCCTACAAATAGGATCTTTTTTAAAGGCATCATTCAAGAGCAATGTGCGATTTTCCCATGCCTTGGACAAAGACCCAGAACTGAAAGGTTGTTTTGAATTGGATGCCTCCCTATCGACTTACCAGTTTAGACTCAGGATAGTCAATGTTATGGGACTTTACTGTCTCCTCTCGTGCCTTACATTTTAGTAATATGTTTTTGAGTTTTCATCCATCATCAGAATCGGCTGTAGGTGGTATTAGGAGGATGTTATTTTACTGGATTCCTTTAAAAGGATCTCCTTCATACTGAGGTAAGAAAGAAGTGCTTTATTCTTAAGTCAAAATACAGAGAATTAGCACAACATGTAACTGAAATTAAAGTAGCAGAAGGCTATATCGAAAGGTAGGCTGATGGTGTAGTTGTTTGAGTAGGCTGATTTAGTCACAACAGGAATTTAACTTCACCATTTCTGATTTAATGCTTTGGGTACATGCTAAATGTTGGCACACCTTTGAGGCTTGTACTTTCTAGCAGCATAGAGCATTCATCTTTAAAATCCATCAAGTTTAATAGAGATGACAAAGCAACATTAAAGTTTATCCAGAGGTCAAACCAAAAAATAATGGGCTCTAAAAGATCGAGTATCTCTTCAACTTCACGGGAATTATTAGCGTGCACCTTCCTTGCAGTAGCAGCCATCTCAAAAATTATTTCCAACCAGTTATTTTTAACAGATTTAACATTCTGGCCTTCCTCCCTGACCCTCAAAATGCTTTTGCTGAGCTTCATTTCTGTGCTTAAATGCGCCTATGTCATCTGTTGCATTCTGTGTACCACCTGGACCTATGGTATACATTCATCTTGAGATACAACAGGAAGTTTTTCTTCGAGATTCTGACTCACTCTACATTTTGCCCACTTTTCTGTGAGACTTCTATAAATCAGGAAGTTGTCTTCCTTTTTTTATTTAAATAACCCCTTTTCTGACGGCATAACATTTGCTATAGTTTGATTACACTCATTGCCTGGTTGGCTTTGTGTCTGGTCCTTCTGCAGGCGGGCAGGCCGGCTTCTAAGTAATCTTTTTTTAAAAAAAATTTTTATTGTGCAGAGAAAAAGGGTACAAGCACGGGCCTACAACCTCCTGGGCCGGCCGCTAGTATTCAGAAATGATCAAGCAGTTCAAAAAACAATGACTGGCCCACAGGGGCTCCGCTAAATTACAGGAGATCAGACTGCACATAAGGGACGTCAGGATAGACCCTTTTTTACATAAATATCAACAAAAGTAAAGAAAAACAAAAAGCAAGGCGAAAAACATTGAAGGGGCGTCTAACCACAGCAGAGGAACTCCACACCCGACCACCCTAGGGTGGTCAATAAAAAAGGGGGGTCTGAGAGGGAGGGGGGGGCCACGGGAAAACCTAATCTACACACAGATGAACAAATTAAGCAAGGAACCCTCAAGGATCAGGGGGACAAGGCAACCTCAGACGTATCCACCAGGGGGGGAGAACAGATAGTCCCTCGATACACATTCCACTGACCCCAGATTCTACCCCACGCCCCCGGTTTACCACGAGCCACATACACCGTCTTCTCCCTGAACATGCACCAGTCCATGTTCTCCTTCCATACGGACACGGTGGGAGGCCGTTGGGAACCCCAAAGCTGCGCAATATCTCTCTTTGCGATCATGTTCCCAAGGGCCGCCCACCGAGCCTGGGCCGCATTATAGTCATTGGGCTCCCACACATTCAGAACACATCGGCGCACCTCCGGCAGCAGAGCGACCCCAGTGACTCGTTTCATAACATCATGCACCTGGCGCCAATATTCCGCCACCTCGCGGCACTACCAGAGGATGTGGAGAAAGGTGGCACTGAGCCCGCAGCCACGCTTACAGAGCCCGTCGTCAGAAAACCCCATCGTGACCAAACGGGGACCCGTCACATAGACACGATGGAGAATCTTAAGCTGGACCAGACGGAGACGGGCCGGGATGGCAACCTCCTTAGGGGATGACAGCGCAGACTGCCAGTCCTAGTCGTCCAACTCAACCCCATCTCCCGTCCACGCCTCCCGAAGACGCACCAAGAGATCAGCCCGATTATTTATTAGTTTTTTATAAATCAGGGAGATAGTACTGTCGGGGACGTGTCCGTCGAGTATACGGTCCTCGAGAGGCGAAGAAACGGGGACCGTGGTCCCCTCCCCAAAGACCGAGAGTAGGGCGTGCCGAACCTGGGCATAGCGGAAGAACTCCCTTTCACTAAGCTCGTACTCGCTCTGAAGCGCCGCAAAGGATTTAACCGCGCCTTTAACCCATAGGTCCCCCACTCTGCTAATGCCGATCGTATCCCAGTGCTCAAAGCCTTTCGTTGTCCAGAGGTTTCCCAAGCGCTCTGAGGCGAATAAAGGAGTAGCACACGTTAAACGCTCACTCCAGCCCACAGCTACATTCGCCGCCTTCCACACACGTACCGCAATCCTAGTAGGGCCCGTGAGGGTCCTCCCGGCAGATCGAGAGTAAAGCGCTCTGTTATAGTTACCGCCGGGAAGCAGGAATTTATCCATCTCATATGCCGGGTTCGAACCAGGAGCGTACGTAGCATGGTTAATGGCAGACAGCTGGGAGGCCCAATAGTACCTTCTAATGTCAGGAAGCGCGATGCCCCCGTCATACCAGGGAAGAGTCCGCTTCGCCAAAGCGATACGCGCACGACCGTCCCAAACCAGTCTCCTCTGCAAACTCTCCACTTCCCTAAAGTAGGCCGCCGGAATGATATCGAAGGAGTTCTGGAGTGCGTAAAGAAATCTGGGGAGGGACATCATTTTAAACAGTGCTGCGCGACCAAGTGGAGACAAGGGCAACTTACACCACCGAGCCGTATCCACCCTCAAACGCCGGAGGGGAGACAGGAGATTCTGCTCGTAGCGGACCGCCGGATCCAACGAAACGTACACCCCCAAGTATTTAAAGCCGGATTGAGATGTTTGGATCGGAAGCCGAGGCGGCAAGAGAGGAAGGCCACCGGAGATAGGATACACGCAAGATTTGGACCAGTTAATTATCAAACCCGAATTTCTCCCGAAGGAAGTAAGGACATCAAAAAGCACATTGAGCGACTTCCGCGGCGAGGTGAGGTACAAAAGAATGTCATCCGCGTACAACGAGACCCGATCCTCGAAGCCCGGGGCCCACCGGATCCCTCTGATCGAGGGCTCCCAGCGGAGCCAGGCAGCGAGCGGTTCCAAGGCGAGAGCAAAGAGCAGAGGGGACAACGGGCACCCCTGCCTAGTACCCCTCCCGAGAGCGAAGGGCCGAGAAACCCGCCCATTGACAACAACCTGAGCCAGTGGTCCAGCATAGAGGAGCTTAACCCAACTAATAAATCCCTCCCCAAAGCCAAACTTCGCCAAGACGGCCCAAAGGAATGGCCACTCGATGGTATCAAAGGCCATCATGGCGTCTAAGGAAACCAATATGGCCGGTTCAGAGAAGTACTCCGCCCTAGCGAGGACGCCATGTAGACGCCGCAAGTTGAGAGCGGTATTACGATGAGGGATAAAGCCGCATTGATCCGGATGTATCAAATCACATATAACTCTCAGCAAGCGATTAGTGAGGACCTTGGCAAGGATTTTCGGTTCGGCATTTAGTAGGGAAATAGGCCTATATGAGGCACAGCGGTCTCGAGGCTTACCGTCCTTGGGAATCACAACTATAGTAGCCAGACGCGGGTCATCGGGAAGGGAACCCCGCTCGAGCGACTCCAGAAACATACGACGGAGGAAGGGCGCGATTTTATCCGGGCGTAGTTTATACAGTTCAATCGGCAGTCCGTTGCGGCCCATAGCCTTGCCCGAGCGAAGGGAACGAATCGCGGTAGCAATCTCGTCGACAGACAGGGAGGCCTCCATCTGCTCACGGTCCTCGACGGATAAGCCGGGCAAGGCAATATCCCGCAGCAAGAGACGAGTCATCCTCATCTCTATCAGACACCGGGGAGTACACCGCCCGGAGGTGGTCAGCAAAACACTCCACAATCTCACCAGGGTCAGTCACACACACTCCATCCGAAACCCGAAGCTCCGGGACCACACGATTCACTCTCTCCTTCTTATCCAACCAAGCAATCAGTTTACCCGCCTTGTCCCCGGCATCATACAACCTACCCTGCTGCTCCCTATACATGGTCTTGGCAGCGTCAGTAACAAGAGACTTATATTCAAACTGCTTCAAGCTGAGGGCGTGAAGCCCATCCTGAGTGACACCCGTCTCCAAAGCTGCCTCCAGCGCCGATATTTCAGTCTCCAGCTTCACCACCGCCTCATTCTTAACCCTCTTAGCCTCCACTATCTGGGATAGGGCATGCCCGCGGAGCACTGCTTTGAAGGCTTCCCACAGGGACACTGAGGACAACACCGACCCCTCATTCTCGAGAAAATACTGATCAAGCGACTTAACAAGGCTATCACGAATCTTGGGGTCTCGCAAGTACCAAGGGTTTAATAGGGGCGATCCGCCCAGTGGACCGCGTCCCGGTGTCGAAAAGCAACCACAGTGGGGAATGATCAGAGATACCCCGGGCCAGGTGCTTAACCTCTCGAATCCGGGCAGTCTGGGCCGCGGGCATAAGAAAATAATCCAATCTGGAGAGACTCCCATGGGCCCCAGAGTGAAATGTGTACTGACACTGTGTCGGATGCATTAACCTCCAACAATCCACCAGACCGAGGGTATCCAAGAGCCCGCCGAGCCACGCCTGGGCAGCAGGGAGGGCCCTGGGCGGGTGGCGATCCAGATCACCCGAAACAACCAAATTAAAATCCCCACCCATAAGCAAAAGACTGTCAGGAAGCTCAAGCAGCATACGACCCAAGTCTGAGAAAGTGGAGTTCTGGAGGCCCGGGGGAACATAAACCGAAACCAAGGAAAGGGACTGTCCCTCCTACCTCCCAGTCAGGGCCGCATAGCGCCCTCTATCGTCTAGGACAACCCCGGTGATCTCTAGCGGAAGTGAAGATCGTAGGAGAATGCCCACCCCTCTAGAGCCGGTGGTGAAACCGGAATGGGCCACGAGTCGGTAGCCCCCCCTGTTCATGGCATGACAAACATTACCAACCAAATGCGTCTCCTGTAAGAATACCACATCAGGAGTCAAACGACGCAAATATTGCAGCACAACACCCCGTTTAATACGATCCCCCAATCCGTTGACGTTCCAAGACATCAATCTCAACCCGTCCTCCCCCCCCATCCCCTCCAGTAGGTCAAGGGTCCCCCAGCAAATAGCGCGACAACTGAAACTGAAACAGAGCCAATACCTCGCCTTGAAAACAAAAAACACAAATCCAAACAACCCCTCCCACCCACCAACCCCCCCCCCCGAATGCAACTCCCCCACCCTGCACCCCTGCAGTCCAAAAAACCACCCCAACTTGCAGTGTGCCTGTCGCCCTACAAACCCCATTCTACGAAAAGACCCCGGAGGAGGAAAGGGACCCGTCCCTGCCCGCCCCCAACACAGATCATAATTAAACAAAATGTACAAAAGAAGTAGAACCCAGCCGAACAAAACAAAATGTCAAAGTCAAGGACCAAAAGTCACTCCGAAATAGGCCCGCCACCCTCGGTACCACCAGAAGGCCCAGGCCGGTCACCCCGGTCCGGCAGAGAATCCAGCCAGTCACTCACAGTCGCAGGACAGTCAAAAAAGGTAGTCCGGTCTTCGTATTCCACTCGGAGCCTAGCAGGAAAAAGCATAGAGTACTTAAGACCTAGGTCCCGGAGACGGCGCTTCACCCCCTGGAAGCCCATCCGCTGCTTCTGGACAAGTTGGGTGAAGTCCGGGAAAAAGTTAACGGATGAGTTCTCATATCGGACCGGGCCATGTACCCGTGAGGCCTGCAGAATCGCATCTCGGTCTCTGTAGTGAAAAAGTTTTGCAACAATAGGCCTCGGGGGAGCCCCCGGTCGCGGCCGACCGCCTGGGACTCGATGGGCCCGCTCCACGGCAAAGAACTTACTCAGGCCAGCGGGGGCAAGCTGGTTGAGGATGAGATCCTCAACCATAAGATCAACCGGGCGATTGTCGGAGGTCTCTGGAACACCTATGACGCGGATGTTATTGCGTCGAGCCCGTCCCTCGAAGTCCTCCAGCCGCCGGGCCATCAGGTCGTTGGCCGACTTGAGGTCGCCAAGAGCAGTCTGCAGGTCCGACACATCTGTACCAAGGGTGGACGTCCGCAAATCCAGAGATTGAACCCTCTCATTGGTCTTAGAGAGATCCGCCCGAATTAGCGTAACATCAATGGCCACCGTGTCGATTTTACGGGCCAAGGCCTCGTACTGCTTAGCGATGGTCTCCTTGATGCCGTCAATGGCGCCCATGATGTCCTGCAATGACAAATCCGGAGGGACGGACGGAACACCACCAGCGTCATCCGGGAGAACACTGGCCGTCCCAGGGGACCCTTTACCTTGAGTGTAGCGGTCCATGTTGTTAGTCTGGACCGGTCCCCCACGTAGGGATGTCTTGGTCTTACGCCTCTCGGGATCCCCCTTGCCACCCATGTTGAGCCACGCACGCCGAAGGGGGCCACCGAGCAAGCGGCGAAGGGGCACAGGCGAAGCAGACACGAGCCGTACCAGAGACCACAATGTGGCGGTGCGAGAGGATCAAAGTCAATGGGCACACTGGTATCAGGCGGAGGCAAAGGCACCAAGCGAAGGCCGAGTGAAAACCCAGCCGCACAAAGCAACTCCACGGTCCAGCCACTCAGAGATCCAAAAGTGAAACCAAAAGTGATGGGACGGCCGCTGGCACAGCCCCGATGCCGTTGTTGTACAACTATGCCCCGGCTCCACAGTTCACCTTCGCACCGGGCACAGCCATCAGTTGGGCCTCAAAAGTTCAAACCACCATAGATCAGGTCTCCCAGGTCCGATTTGGTTTCTGAAAAGAGTTTAGGGTTCAGCCAACGTTCATCTTCCAGAATCCGTCAACCAAGTCAGGATAAAGTCCGGATAAGTTCCGAGGAGCAGCGAGGGTCCGGGGAGCCCTGTGCTCACGCGACCATCTTGGATGCGTGCTAGACTCCTCCATTCTAAGTAATCTTTGTCCTACTTGGTAAACTCCAGTTTTCTGGAGTGTTAGTACCCTAAACCTTTCTGAATGTATTCATGATTCTATATATATATGGCCAAGAATTATAGTATTTGTTTTTGTTTGCTTTATTAAACGTGATGTGTTCAGAATCCACTTATGCAGTTTCCCACCTTTTTTTTTAACACAGTACATTGATGTACATTCGATCCTTAAATTGTTGTTTACAGCTCAGAGCTGAACCTCAATTTAACTCAGAACATTTATTTTTACTGCATACTGCACATGTGCTAAAACTGTAGTACTTACCAATCTACTTTTTGTCTGTTTTAAAATGTGCAGTAAACTAATAACTATTGCACCTGTTTTACTCCAAGTGACTCCATGTTATAACACACAATTTATCACTGCTGGGGCGGTTGTCCTTTGTACCCGAAATGGCTGCACCCCCTCAGATATTCATGCTCGTCTGGCATTTAAGGAATCTGATATAGTCAAGTTAGGTTTATTACACAACTATTACATAGCAGTTGGCTCATTGTTATGGATTTTGAAATAATTGATAGGCCGGAAAGCAGATTTGGCTATCATTGATAGACTAGAAAGCAACCATGAGTCTCTTGTGCTTAGTCTAAAGCATAACAATTTCTCAATATCAGCTGTACTACTTTACCAAATTCTCATAATAACAATTTACATATAACCTCTAATAAGTAAAATGGGAAGCCCTTTTAGGACTAGATGTCTTTCCAGCTATTTATTTTATGATGATCCCCTATTTAGAGAGAATAATCTTAAACTAATCTAATGAATAGAAAGATAACATGGAACATCACTTATTATTCACAAATTAGTGGATTTATGATAGCTGCAGGAAAGAGAACTTATTGGAGAAAGGGAAGACTTCACCTTATGCTAAGCAAAATCTAACTTTTAAAGTGGCCACAACGTCTTTATTAGCCGTTCTTGTAGTAAATAAAATGGAAAGCTCAGTTGATGCGATTAAATATTATAAGCTTTTGAAATGTGCAAAGCTATGCACTGATTAATTCTCTGCTATTAGATTTAAAGATCTCCAAGCATTTTTGCATACTGAGTTTCACAGAAGCTTGTCTTCCATTATAACACCTGAGGTACACATTATGCATGAGAAATGAGTTTATCATTTCCCTTCACTCTGACTGCTATGAGCTGGCTTGTAATGATGTTCTGGATTCGGCGATTAAGGTTCCCTGTTACATTGTTCCTGTGTCTTTTCCCTTGATGGTGCTTATGAAGCTGTTTTATCTCAGAAAACTGGTAAGGCACTTGGATCGGATAAGATTCCAGTGGATCTCTTTAAATCATAACCCAAGATATGGAGCTTGTACATCCAGGCAGTATATGATGCAGTACCATGGGCAGCACCCATTCCCAACATGAGGATGGGTGCAGAAATTGTTCCCTTTAACCAAAACTAGTCATTCTGATCAAAGAAATTATAGACTTGTAAGCCTGATCATCGGTTTTCGAAAGTTATTGTCAAAAATGGTTTTGGTCAAGCTGAAAGATTGGGTCAACTTAAAGAATATTTTTTCCCCTTATCAAGCACATTTTAGGGTGAGTCTAAGTACTGTTGATTAGACATTTAGTTTTTAACTCATTAGATGGATGTGGGTTATTGAAGAAACTATCACTGTACGTGACTTTTATCAATTTATAATCTGTATTTGATGCTGTACTCCATATTGCACTTTGACTTTGGAAAGGACTTTGATTTGGCTATCCCGGTTAAACTTCTTTGACTAATTATTAGTCTCCACAGTAATAATTATGTTGAAGTAAAACAGGTCCTTAGTGGCAAAACTTCAGAAGCTACTCTGGTCCTAGAGGAGTTCGCAAAGGGTGTGTTTTTGCACCCACTCTGTATCCTATTTTTTGGTCTCGCCTAGGCAGTGCATGCGCTGTCTCTTTGAGACATGCTGTGTCTAGAATAGGGGCTTTAAGCACTGCCCATCTTAATAATATGCTCCTTTTACTGTCCTTCGTAAATGGTGGCTTTTCTTTAGCTAATATGCTCAGTAGCCCCTCCTTCTCAACTTTTATGAACTCCCATGAGGACTGTCCCTGTTACATGTACTCTTACTCCTGCATGTTATTAGAGTACAAGCAAACCTTTTTTATTGTTACTTGTTTCCTGATCGTTCTTTGGTGTAGTTTAGCTTGGGCTCCCATCTGTACCCAGAAGATGGATGAGGTAGATTTCGGAGACAGTGAGCTGTTTGAGCAGTTGGAAGATGAGCCGCCTTAGCCGGGACAAATTCGCTTCAATGAGCTGGACGTCAGCTGGGAGAGGAGTTGGAGGGGCTGCTAAAGTGGATGCGATAGTGCAAAGCTATGATTGAGGACCTGAAGGCTAAGAATATTTCTCACCCGGGAACGAGGGTGCTTAGCTCCCATCAAAAACCTTTTTTTCTGAGTGTTTGAGTGTATACACTGTTCCAAAATAGGTACAGTGTGCACAGAGTCCCCAGTCCCCAGAGGTTTTGCAGAGGCTAAAGTTAGATATAACCTTACTCTCTAAAGTGGTAGCTTGGTCGATCAGTAAGGCAGTATCAGAGGACAGTGTAAAGCGTTTGTTGTACACACTCAGTCAACAAATGGTCTCACACACTCAAGAACTGAACTCTAGGCCAATGGTTTGTATATACAAATATATAGTTTTATTTTAGAACCAACAATAGGTATCAAAATATACTTTCTCAGAATGAGATGCTTTAGTTAAATACTTTTCAATAGGCAATAGACTTTTGAATGCAATAATTACAGTTGTTGCAATAGGCAACACAATTTCAAACACAATATAACATTGAGCTCAATGGGAATTTCTAGTTAAATGCAATTGATTACTTTTTGGATTACTTTTCTTACCACTGGACTGGATCCTAGATTCAGTCCTGGGACATCTCCTATAAACAGTTGAGTGAAAACGTTTTGGTTACAGTTGTGATTTTTAAGGAATATTATTGTATTTTAAAAGTTGACACTTGGAAACTTTTTCACATAGAATCAACAATGTTATTCTATGGGAGGAAATTCACTTAGCAGGTAAGTAGGGTTATCGTTACGTTTTCTTACTCAGTGTTGGATCCTGGATCCAGCAGTGGTGCATCTCCTGTAAACAGTTGAAAGAATGCGTTTTTGTTATACAGGCGATTTTTAACGAATATTTGTAAGTTTGCAAAATCGACACTTAGAAGAATTTCTGGTAAAAAACAGGCAATGTTATCCTATGGAGGAAAATCAAGTTAGCGGTAAGTACGGTTGTAATTACTTTGCAGGGTCAGTGCTGGGCACCAAGATCCAGCACTGGGATCTCTCCTGATAACAGGTGAGTAAATTCGTTTTCGTAATTCGGCTGATTTTAGGTGAATATTTTAAAGTTTAAAAACTCGACACTTAAAAGAATTTCCAAGTGAAACCAGTCAATGTTACCCTATGGAAGAAAAGTGAGTTATCGGCTTTTGGGTAAGTACTCGACTGGCAGAGTAAAAGTTCTCGGCACAGACTCGGGGGGTCTCCCAGGGTCAGGTAGGTACAGTTGTTACACCCTCAGCGGCACAGGGGCAGCCGGGTGCAGAGTGAGTTAGGCCCAATGTTATCCTATGGGAGGCAGGGGGCTCTTGGTTGGTGGCTACTGGCTAGCAGGACACGCGGCTGTGGGAGCTGGGCTCCTGGTCATTTACCCAGGGCAAGTGGGGAAGTAGATTAGGATAGAGGTTGCACTGCCAGGGGCACTCGGGCGGCTGGGTTCAGGGTGCTTTTGAGCTGTCGGACGCTCAATGGATTTCAATGGAGAAGCTCAGTGACGAACAAAGGCTGCAAGCTCGGGAACGAAGATTCTTCAGGTGCGACCACCACTTTGAGAGGTAAGTTGGGAAGCTGTGAAATAGGTTGGCACCCAGGAGCTGGGCACAGGGGGCCGCAGGGTGCCGGGGTGTCTTTTCGCGTCGGGAAATCTTACCCTCAGCTGGTCGCGGTTGGGGGGGGTCTCTGGTGTTGAGGCTGCAGGCTTTGTCAGGAGCGTCAAGGAGGGTCCTTGGGAGCCGGATTCGGGGTCACAGTCGCCGGGGGGACGTCCTCGTGGTCTTTGTCCACTCCGGCACAGGCCAGGCTTGGCGGGTGCAGAGTGTGCAGGAGTCGCGGTTCCTGGCTGATGCCAGGGGCTTGTTACTTGCTTTGAGTAGTACCAATGCTCGTGGGAGTCCCAGTTAGAGTCACAAGGCAGTCAGGTCCTCTGGGGTTTTTGAGGTTGCTGACCACTGGAGACGCCGGGGTTTAGCAGTTGCAGGTTCGAGGGTCGACAGGCCGGTAGGGCTGAGGCCAAATTAGTTGGTGTCTTCCTCTTGTTAGCAGCTGCACGGCAGGTCTTCTCGATTCTTAATCTTCTTGCATGTTTCGGAATCTGGATCTGAGGAAGGAAGGTTCAGGGTGCCCCTAAATACTAAATTTAGGGGCGTTACAGGTAGGTAAAGGGCAGGGACCAATGGGTCCCTTCCCTGGGGTGGGTACACCCCCTATCCTGCCATTCTCCTGTGGGAGGGGGCAGCAACCTAGTCCTGATTGGGCAGAGCTCCCCATCTTCAAGATGGCGAGAGCCCGGAGATGTGCTTCACCTCGCCTCCCCCACTTGAGGGGTGGGGTTGGCAGAGGCTGGCACACCCCTTTCCTTCCTTGGGGTTTCCCCCCCAGTCTTTCCGCCGGAGTGGGGGGTCAGAACCGATGGGGGCCAGTTGCTGAGTACAGCAAGTGGCCTGGAGAAGCTCACAAAGGCGGCATGCCTTTGAAGCTTCCCCTACCCATCCTGGGGGAGGAGACCAAGCACCTCGCCCAAGATGTGCATTGTTGTAGGCCCAGGAGAGCGGATGGCTCTCTACCCAGGGGTCCAGCAACCTGTCTGCTGTGTGGCAACCTAGGCAGCCCCTCAGGCAAGACGTGGATTGTAGGTTAGGTTCAGGGGGCAACTCTAAGTTGCCCTCTGCCGTGCATTGTACATTAAATCCCACACTGGCATCAGTGCGGGTTTAATGTGTTCAGAAGTTTGATACCAAGCTTCTCAGTCTTAAGTGTTGCTATCATGGTGCTGTGGAGTTTGTGTTGACGACCTCCCAGCACCATATACACTTAATGGCAGCACTGCACTTACAGTGCCCAGGAATGGACCTGGGTACTGTAGGGGCACAGGGCTCATGCACCTGCACCCACACCACTGGCTAGAGGGGTGACTGAGGTATGCCAGGGCAGTGTGTGTTGTGGGCATGGCACACAGGGATGTGTCTATACAAGCATCCACTAATTATAGTGGATGTCCCTCTGGGCACTGCGTAGGATCGCTGATGCGATTTCCATCCAATTCATTCAGTTTCTCCAATGAATTTTGCTACACGATTGTGCAGTTGAAAATAAAGTTATTTATTGTTACATTTCTTGAATAAATCAATTGTTCTGTTGATTCAATCATATGTCTTCCAACAATATAATGATGTTTTAATAAAGCATTCCCAATGCATTTCGTGCACAGATGTGCACTTCTTCAGGGGAAATCTAAATAAAATACAAATTTCACAGTGTGAGGTACCACACCTTAATATGCATATACATCATGCTCAATCAACAGTTCAAAATCAAATATCAACAGTATGACCAATTTTAGACCACAATATATTTGTCTTGCCATGTTGTTTATAAAAGTTAGCAAAAGAAAATACCCTACACTTAATCAGAGCAGTGTTCAGAAACATATAAATTATGTGATGTTATCGCGGTTTAAACAGTGTTATGAGGATTTAAAACAAAACGAGAGTGAGCATTACGTTAAAGATCAGAAGGTAAGGATGAATGGACCGTCCTCAGGAGACTTGGGTAACTTGGTTCCATCGGTATCTTTAGATTGTTTCAAACATCACCACATACATATCCTTTTTTTAGGATTTAGGAATTTTCCTTTTTATTGACATCGCTTTATTTGAGGACACGATCAATTTACTCATTACAAGATGGCGTTTATTTAGACCGCTAACACAGGGTTTACACTTGAAACCCAGTTAGTCTGCTTTTTCTACCCCTGACGCACACTCAATATTGATGGCGTCTAACATGATCAGGTGAACGCCTAACATGACCGGCAGAACGCCGAAGTTTGCGGATGCTCAGACCACACTGGTTAGAAATCGCTAAGAGGTAAAATTTTGCAACACCTTTCTTCGGATTTAAATTTTCTCAACTTTGAGGGTGACAAACCGAGCACATCCCTTTACGTTACAGCGATGTAACCGTCACCGTAATGCTTTGTTTTGCAGCTACATCCTTACCTTCTGATCTTTAATGTAATGCTCACTCTCGTTTTGTTTTAAATCCTCTTAACACTGTTTAAACCGCGATAACATCACATCATTTTTATGTTTCTGAACACTGCTCTGATTAAGTGTAGAGTATTTTCTTTTGCTAACTTTTATAAACAACATAGTGCTTGTATAGTTTCGTAATTAACACTCCTTGGTTCAGAGAGTGGCGCCTTCGAGGCACGCAACATAATTTCAACTTCAACACAATCCTTTTTGTGCGCGGCCAACCTTCATTATTGTTCTAACACAGGTATGTGTGCCATGTCGACTCTGTTTTGTTCTGCACCCAGACACTCAGCCTGCAAGGGCAGTGTGTGTGTGTCAGGGTACAGGGCCTCTAAGGGTGGCACAATAAGTGCTGCAGCCCTTAGGGGCCTTCTCTGGTCACAGTGCCCTGGGTACTTATGGTACCATTTACCAGGGGCTGACCTGTGGCCAGAGATGTCAATTGGGTTTAGGCTGTCATGCAGTTTTAGGGAAGGAACACAGACCCTGGGTACCTGATTGGCAGGAGCCCAGGGCACACTCAGTCAAAGGTACATCAGCAATTCAGCAGAAAGTGGGGGCATACCATGCAAGAAAGATGGCACTTTCTCACATTGAGCAGTTGATATAGCTTACCTGCATATAAGAGGAGAATGCTTCAATAGAGTTTTTCAATGTGATTCTTCCTACAGAGTTTGTTTGGTGCGGAGACCTGCGGAGGCAGCCCTGGTGGTCACAGAGTGTCGTTCTTCCCGTTTGTTTTGCAGCTCAAAGCCATGTTAATTTTCACTCATACTAAAGAGACATTATGCACACCCATGAACAAAATATAGATCTACAAAAAGTTAATGACCTCACTATGACATTAAAGCAGTCATATATACATGGATGTGCAGTTTGGTAGCTGTAATTGTGTCCCTTGTGAAATCCTTTTAGTCTGCCTTGGGTATGAACCCCATGAAACACGGCTGGCTTTTAAAACCTGTGCTGGTAGGGAGCATTACAACTTCGAAGTGAAGTGTGACAAACTATTGCTACCTTAAAAAAAGGGACAGGTTGACATTCATCTTTTTAAAATTTTATTTTCATAGCTCCGTTACGTCAACAACATATCCATGCATATATACAGACGCAGCCGAGCATTGGGAATTGTCATCAGAGCATTACTTCTACAGGTTAGAGGTGGGGTAGCCAGCAAATTAACAGGGCATTTAGAGCACGTGCATGAGCCGATCTTTGGAAATAATTGCGTGTAAATTGCCCAATGAAATTTGATATCACTTCAAAATTCTAAAAAGTTTCTTTTTCATGTGAAACCCTTGACATTGGTTTGTCACATTATAGCACTGCAGCGAGAAGTACTCATTAAAGTTAAAGTTTTTAAACAAGAAATTAGAACCATTCTTTCCCCACCTATGAAATTGGAGCCATTATGCCCCCACACTTCCTGGCAACTGTGCCATTGGGGAACTACAAGACAAAACAAATGTCACATGAATCCTGTAGGTTACTCAGATTCTCAAAGAGCAATAGGATAGTCTATTAATCTAAGCACAATAGGTGCTTTCATATGCCACCATTTAATCAACTATATTTTTTTGGCACCCGTGCCTTGAATATGCTAAAATCATGTAATGCATCCACTATGAATTGGTACAGTCCAGTTTGGATATACTAGCATTTCTTTGCCTTTGCGAGCGATACCTGCGACAGCGCATGCGCCAAGTGCAGATGGTCAACACTAGGTCTATAGTGCCTATCGTTCTTCTGTGTGCTACACTGTACTTTTGCGGTAGCCCCCCCCCCCCCCTTTAATAAACTGTTGGCTTAATGTCCAGTGTGACTGCCCGATCTCCACTTTGATGGCTGCAAACCTGCGCTTATCCTGTAGACATACTCAAAACATGTGCTTCTTGGGTGCAATGGCATTTCACAGTCAGCACGTACTAATATACAGACTCCAGAGTTGTTCTTTTTCTTAAACAAACCTTCATTTAGCAAGGCAAATTTGTGGGCTTTGGTTTGACCTCTATAGATTTTTGGTCTGCTATTCTCACTGTTATCAAATGTTCCTTATTAAGTTTTTGAATCCTGTGAAGTGCAGTCTGACGTGGTAAGTGCACATTTCTACTAAATGAACCAGCCAGAGGAGGCCACATCCTTCCAAAATCAAACTGTTCTCTTCTTTCACAATTGCTTTGCTTGTGTTTGCTTGACACATTAGGAAGTTGAGATCCTTGCTGCACATTCTCATTACCATCTTTAGCTTGTGTTTTTGTCACTTCCCTGTGTTTGAAAGAGAAGACCTCGGATAGATTTCAAACTGTTTCATTAGAACCGATTTGCAATAATGTTGTTTGTAATCTTTTGGCACAGAAGCACCATACCTCTTTCGACCGTGCTGGAATCTGTAGAGAACTTAGTCTTTACTACGATTGCTAACCAGTGGTTTGATTTGCTGAATTATTATTTTTTAATTCCCAGGGAAGGACTGGCGTTTAAATATGTTTAGTACCAAAAAGGAACCCTTCTTTTTGCCATCCTCGTGCTCTGCATTTCTGTGCCACTGTGGGCTATAAGAACTACTGCAATATGTTTGGTTTGGAACGTTCCTGGCGAAATCCTTCACTGCAGTTTTGTTATGGTAGCCATGAAATAAGACTACCCCCCCTCTTTCTGCTTGTGGCTTGTGCTCTTAGGGCATTCATTTTAATTTACAGCCTCATGGGTTGTGCAAGGGGAGCGTCCTTAAAAAGCATTTGTTGCTTATGGCAGCTCCCCATGGGTCAGATCTGTAGGCAGGCCTATACATACCTGTATTTGTTTTCAGTGATTGGCCCAATGAATATAATTGCCATTCTGTAATTGAGATTTCTTTTCTTCTTTTTTTTTTTCTTTTTCAGTTAGCAATTGGTTTGTGAAGATGCAACCATAAACTGCTTTTTTTCTGAGGCTTATTTTGTTTCTGTGTTTACCAAGATAAAGGTTTCCCCGGTGGAAAACACTATAAGCACTTCACGTTTGGAGAATGGGAATTATGTGCCATTTTTTTTGTAAACTTTATTTTCATTGATTATCAAACAACAAAGACATATGTTTCATCCGTTATTCGTCCTTGGTAAGTACATCCTATATAAAGTGTTATCATGCCAATCTCACAATGTAATGAACGAAGATATCTTGCCAGCTTATTAACACAACACCGTATGCAACACAATACATGTCATACAATTATCAACAGACCGATCAATTGTCTAAATCGCCATTCCAGGTTTGTCAAAGTAGCAGGACATGGCCATCAATCCGCTGTCATCCCTATCCTAGAATAACAGAAGGTGCTGACTTGGTGAGAATAAGGTGGTGCTAAATTCAACAGTGCAATATAGAGCTTATCTGACATATCAGTTTGGAATCCAAATGGCCTATCCTATACCCGTGGGCACTATCCCTGAGTTGGGCTGGAAAGCAGAGGAGTTGCTTAGGGCGTCAATATATGCCTTATATGGGCCCCAGATATCCTTGGGGCATGCTGTGCTGGGTAACAGGCTAGAATAGATCTCGCTATTTGTACTGCAGTATGCTAAACTATTTAACCAGCCTTGCGACGTAGGAGAAACTTTGCTGCCCTAGTGTAACGCTATCTCCCGTTTTGTCAAGAGAAGGCCAAGGGATGCTAGTTTCCAGACTGTTTTAGGAAAGTTAACCGTGTAGCCCAACAGTGCCACTTCCAGAATAGGAACCAGTGTGAGCCCAAGAATGTTACCTAATGTTTTGTGCACCTTTTCCCAGTATGGGCCTATGCGGGGGCATCTCCAGGCCAAATGGACAAAATAAGCGTGCTGAGCGCCGCATTTCCGGCATGTGTGAGGCCTTTCGTGGTCAATTTTATGTAGTTTTGCCGGTGCATGTAAATTTTACGGAGAAACTTATAGTGTAATAATTTATGGCGACTGTTCAATGAAATGTCGTTCGTGACTTTACAGCAGACGGTCCACTGGTCATCCGAAATTGAACGCCCCACTGGTCATCCGAAATTGAACGCCCCAGATCAGCCTACCACTCTGCTCAGGGCCTGTCGTCTATGACAGGAACCTGTCCTATGCATAGTTTATAAAGTTTGGAATTTATGTATGTTCCACACTTACTCTCAACAAGGAGAGACGGTGGCGCAACTGAGTCAGGCTCCAGCGGAAAGCCAACGATCGTGGCTCTTAATGCTGAGTGTACTCTCCTGAGAACGAATTTATCCATGAACGTGGCCTCTTGGAAGCGGGCGTCCTCAGTGGCCGAAAAGATATTCCCGCCCGGGTACAAATCACCTATCTTGACAATGTCAAACTTAGTCAAAGTGCGTTGCACAATTTTCTCACCTGTTATGGGAAGCCAACGGGCATTCGGCAGCGGAAGGGCCAATGAGTATAAAACTGAATTGCCAGCATAGCGGTGGAGCCTGCTCCAAGCCCAGCTGGTGGTCGAGACCGTTTGTATGTCGACTGGACTCCTGGGTTCGCCCTTGGGTAAAACAGCCGCCAGTCGCTTTTTTGCCAATGGAAACCCACAATCTCAAGGGGTCGTACTAGTGGTTAAGGGAAAAATAATTGATTTGTGCCAATTAATAACTAACCCAGAGTGCCGTCCAAAGCGAAGGATTTCCCGAATGAGCGGGGCTAGGTTCAGATGTGGTTCTCTTACATAGAGAATGGTATCATCGGCGTATAATGAAAATAAAAGGGGGCCTGTATTAAATTGCAGTCCTCTATGGAGATGTCGTTCCTGGAAATGACGTATTAAAGGGTCCATGGTAAGAATGAACAAAAGGGGAGACAGAGGACATCCCTGACATGTACCTCGGGTTAGTGCGAAGGGGCCAGATATAGTGCTGTTTATGCGAAGCCTTGCCATAGGACGACTATATAATAAGGGCGTAGTGGCTATAAAGCCAGCTGGCATACCCAACAACGCATTATGGATAGAAAGAAGGGCCATTCGAGTATGTCGAAGGCTTTTTCTGTGTCCGGGAGAAAAGCCGCGGCAGGAGTTTCGGGATTTATCCTATGCAATACTGCGAACAACGTCCGCAAATTTAATGAGGTCGAGCGATGTGGGGCAAAGCCTGATAGTGCTGGGGAAATAATAAACTCCATTAACTGCAATAGTCTGTTAGCTACAATTTTAGCGAGTATTTTATAATCTATATTAAATAGCGAGAGAGGTCTGTATGATCCGCAAAGAGAGGGGTCTTTACCAGGCTTAGGAAGAAGAATATTTACCGCTTCGCTTAATGTAGGAGGCAGGATTTGTTTTTCCAGGGCCTCAGCATATACTTCAATCAATTTCGGTGCTAGAAGGTCTGAAAAGGCCATATAAAACTCCCCGGTAAAGCCATCGAGGCCAGGGGCGGAGGAGCCACGAAGCACTTTAATTGCCCCATGTACCTCATTCACTGTGATGGGTTCTGCCATGAATTCCTGCATGTTTTTTTCTAGGAAGACTAAGGTGATTTCCGATAGATAATCCTCTTGTGCGGTCGTGTCACTGCTGTGTCTAAATGTATATAACCTTGTGAAGTGTGATAGGAATTTGTCCCTGATATCCGTGGGAGTCGTGAGTAGAGTCCCGTCTTTGTCACGGATCTCTGTGATGTATGCTTTACTGTAGGGTGGCCTGAGGATCTGAGCCAGTGTGCGATCTGGGCTATCACCCTCACCGTATCTACAGGCTGTTTGATATTTACCTAGGTAAAGGATCTCGCGATCCGCTGTTTCTCTGTATTCTGAAAGGAGGGCTAGCCTCCTACCTTGCAAGGAGTCTGGGGAAGCGTGCTGCGCTTCGTTGTCCAGCGCTGCTAGTTCACCCTCTAGCCTTGCTAGTGTTCTGCGTAGAGCCTTAAGTACCCCTACATGTTTGGAAATGCGCACACCGCAAATGTAGGCTTTGAACCCCTCCCACAACACGGCCCAGGAGTCCACAGAACGAGTGTTAATAGTGAAATAATCCTCTATTGCTTCACTGACCTCATGACAGAAAAGGTCATCTAGGAGAGCGCGATCGGGAAAGTGCCATTGCCTTTCAAACCCCTCAGGGCGTGGGACTCGGAGACAAAGTTGGACCGGGAGTGGTCCGAATATGTTCTAGGAAGTGTATTCAATGCTTGATACCAGGGAGACACACCCGGGGAGATCAGCCAGAAATCGATCCTGGTCCATGTGTTGTGTCTTCCTGAGTAATGTGTGTAATTAGTAGTGGTAGGATTGCATCTGCGCCAAATGTCTGTCAATGAAAACTGGTCTCAGAGGTCTCTCACTGCGCGCCGCGCTCTAGGTTTGGTGTCTGGAGAGGTGGATGTACTATTCAGGTCAGTGTTCAAAATGAAATTGAAATCCCCGCCTATCATAATCCGCGCAGGTTCTAGTTTGGAAGGTTGGGTGTGCAGTGCATGAAAAATCTCTGGGGAGTCAGTATTGGAGGCGTAGACACAAATCAGGGTGACCCTGTGACCCATCATGGACCCTACCACAATAGTATACAGACCCTCCTTATCCTTGATGACCAACTGGCAGTGGAAGGGGACTCTCTTGTGTACAAGAACTGCTGTGCCTCTCGCATAATTACTAAAATTAGCAAAATACCTGTAGGCACCCCAGCTGGAAGCAAAATGTGCCTCATCTGAAACTGACAAGTGTGTTTCTTGCAGGAAAGTGATGTCTATATCATGTCTATCAAAGTAATGCTCCACCTGGCGTCATTTACACTGATTATGAAGACCTCTGACATTCCATCATAACAGGGATAAATTAGAGGGACCTGTGATTAAACCTGGCTGCCCCATCTGTGAGCATACAGATGCTCTCGGCCTCAAATACATGCCGTATTTGAGGCCGAGATTCCGGAGGGTGGCCTTTACCCCAGTAAATTCGCGTCTGGCCTCCTGCACCATTACTGTGATGTCTGGATAAAGAGCGATCTTGGTGCCCTGCCAGGTAGTGTCCCCATTTTGCTGTAACTACACCTCTGAGGCGGAAGCCGGAGGAATTACGCGCCATTCTTTTAAAACTGTTCTTTTGTGTTGTAACATATTTTAAAACTTTGATTCCTGCCTTGAGCTCTCTGCTGGGCTGCTTGCCTTATAGGTATTCCACATTCAGCGGACTCTAGCGCTGCTTCGTGGAGTTTGTTGTGGTCGGCCGCCATAGCCAGTCGCGAGGCCACGCCCACCCCTCCCGCCTATAAGAACGCGCTGAATCACGAGTGCGCTCTCTGTAACTACACCTCTGAGGCGGAAGCCGGAGGAATTACGCGCCATTCTTTTAAAACTGTTCTTTTGTGTTGTAACATATTTTAAAACTTTGATTCCTGCCTTGAGCTCTCTTCTGGGCTGCTTGCCTTATAGGTATTCCACATTCAGCGGACTCTAGCGCTGCTTCGTGGAGCTTGTTGTGGTCGGCCGCCATTGCCAGTCGCGAGGCCACGCCCACCTGACAGGCCACGCCCACCCCTCCCGCCTATAAGAACGCGCTGAATCACGAGTGCGCTCTCTGTAACTACACCTCTGAGGCGGAAGCCGGAGGAATTACGCGCCATTCTTTTAAAACTGTTCTTTTGTGTTGTAACATATTTTAAAACTTTGATTCCTGCCTTGCGCTCTCTGCTGGGCTGCTTGCCTTATAGGTATTCCACATTCAGCGGACTCTAGCGCTGCTTCGTGGAGTTTGTTGTGGTCGGCCGCCATCGCCAGTCGCGAGGCCACGCCCACCTAACAGGCCACGCCCACCCCTCCTCTCCCTAAATGTGCTTCCCACACAAGCGAAGCGGACGAGCGCAGCGGGAGCGCCGTCTGCGCGCCGAAGGCGCGCCGTCTGCGCGCCGAAGGCGCGCCTAAGGCAAGCCCGTCTGCGCCCGTCATCGCCAGACCATCGCCTCTCGCCAGTCCCCCTGCTCAACTCGTACCACATTTACTGCAGTACGATAGAAAGTCCCTCCTCGCACTCAAACCAGACTCAAGATGCGATAAACTTGAAGGCTGCCTTGGGCAAACAGGTCTGTACTGCAAGCCGTGTTGTTTTTTGACATCTTCACCCGGGCTAGCCAGCCACAATACCACTGCTTATAAGCAATACACCCTTACCATCCTCCAACTTAATGTTAGATCCCTTGTGAAACATCACGCCGATGTGTTCACCCTTATAACAGAGGAACATCCAGACATTATGTTTATCTGCGAAACCTGGCTCCACGATGACCAAAACAGCATCCTAAATCTCTCGCTGCCCGAGGGTTTCTCCATCAAAACCATCAATAGAGACTCCAGGGGTGGGGGGATAGCTGTTATTTACAAATCATCATACAACTGTACTTTTGAAAAGGAAGCCATTTGGGGCTGTGAAAGCGCAAGATTCAAAATCTCCACTAGTCCCCAGTTCACCCTTTCCGGACTCTATATCTACCGGCCCCTTGGCCCCACTGCCAGGTTCATTGAGGAATTCCTAGATGTCGCTCACACTCTAGTGATATCCTCTCCTAATTTTACCATCCTGGGAGACCTTAACTTACATTTCGACTCCTTGACCGATCCTACTATTAAGAACCTTCAGACAGACCTCACAGCGCTTCAGCTAAACCCGCTCATCCAAACTCCCACTCACTCTGCCGGGCATTTACTGGATCCAGTTTTTTCCAACCTCTCAGATGCCTCGGCTGCCCCCCCCCCCCCCCAAACCCATGGGGTGGACTGACCACTCTCTTATCCAATTCTCCCTGAAAATCAGAGACTCGATTGTGAAAAACACCACCAATTCCCGATACAAGAGGCCATGGCATAAACTGGCACCTAGCGACCTTACTAGTAAACTAGGCAACCTCCACCTCAACCTCACAGACGGAGATATTAACTCCGCCTACGCGGCCTTTCAAAATTGGATCAACTTAGGACTAGACTCCCTAATACCAGCAAAACGGACTAAAACCCGTAACAATCCATCTAACCCATGGTACAATGAAAATCTTCTAACCATGCGGAAAGACTGCAAAAGAGCTGAACGCCAGTGGAGGAATGCGAGGAACTTGCCACCTTCTTTACGGAAAAGGTAAAGAAAATCTACACTTCCTTTCCTCAGAATCTCCCGGATACCTCCAAACCACGTGAGCCTTTGCCAGACAGTCCCAGTTTGTCTCTCATCCCCAGCTTAACACACGACGAACTTGCCAAACTGTGCACTAAAGTCAAATCTGGCTCGCCCACAGACGCCATGAGACCCGCCAAATTCCTAGAATCTCTCGAGTTCTTCCTTCCTCCTCTGACTACCCTACTTAACCTATCATTCTCCTCAGCGGTGGTTCCCACATGCTGGAAGCAGGCCTGGGTCTCTCCAATCATAAAAAAACCCACCCTAGACCCATCAAAACCAGAAAATTTCAGACCAATTTCATTGCTTCCATGGGCCTCAAAATTGGCAGAAGCCCATGTGAACAAGGTGCTAGCCAACTACATGACGCAACACCAAATTCTAGACCCATCACAGAACGGCTTCAGGCCAGGATTCAGCACCGAATCCGCCCTGCTGACCACCATCGAACACCTACGGAACATCCTGGACGCCGGTCAAAGTGCTGCGCTGATTTTACTCGACCTTAGCGCAGCCTTTGATACGGTCTCCCACTCTATCTTACTAAAACGTCTCGAAGCCATAGGTATCAAAGACCTTGCTCTAGAGTGGTTTCGATCATTCCTGACAAACGGATCTTTCCGGGTCTCTGCCCCCCCGTTCATATCCCAGCCTTTCCCCATAGAGCAAGGCGTTCCTCAGGGATCGGCGCTCAGCCCGTCCCTATTCAATCTTTATGTCCAGCCTCTCGCTGATATAGCAAAAGAATGGGACCTGACGCTAGTGTCGTACACCGACGACACCCAGCTCGTCATTTCTCTGACTGAAGGCCCTTCGATCTCAGCGGCGAGATTCAAGAACGGGTTAGAGGCAGTTGCACAACTGCCTCCAGCTGAACGCTGGCAAAACAGAGGTGTTGCTTCTGGGTAAAAATCCTGACTATTGGACTGATCACTGGTGGCCGTCCGCACTGGGCCCTATCCCCCCCCCCCCCCCCCAAAACCGTGGTAAAAAGCCTTGGTGTCTGGGTGGACGCATCTCTTAATTTCCAGACCCACACCAAGAAACTGGCTGCCACCTGTGTGGGCCTGTTGAGGAGCCTTCATCCGATCCTTGGCTTTTTTGATCACCATACGCGCCAAATGATAGTCCAATCTACCATCCTGGCTCGACTGGACTATGCCAATATCCTTTTTCTTGGCCTTAATAAAGCTGAGATGGCGCGGCTACAACGTATACAAAACTCTGCTGCCAGGGCAGTTGTAGGCCTCCCTCGTAGGTGCTCTGCAAGAAACACCATCCAGAAACTACATTGGCTGCGCATGGAAGCCAGAGTTCAGTTTAAAGCCCTCACTACTGTTTTTAAAATTCTCAAGACTGACTGTCCTGGCCTCCTGCGTCCACTCCTAGAGCCCTATACCCCTCAGCGGGCCCTACGCTCCTCGGGTCAAAACTTGGTGGTTACTCCACGTATAAGGCTAAGCAGAATGGGCGGTCGCTCTTTCAGAGTCTTGGGGGCAAGACTCTGGAACTCCCTGCCACCTCACATTTGCTCCATGACTAACCTGCTGGCCTTCCACAAAGCGATCAAAACATTTCTATTCTCCCCATCTTAATCTCCTACAGCCCGTCCTTTCCTTCTCCCCCCTCAGGTTATCGTTATAGTTCAGCGCCGGGACGCCTCGTTGCTGGGGCAGCTGTTCGCGCTCAATAAAACGTTATAACATAACGTAACATGTTCCCTGGCCAAGTACAGAGCCGTGCCCCTATCTCAGAAGTTCATGATACGGGCTATCAGGGGGCGAGGAGGGAGGCCCGGGTTAGGTCTTGGCCCAAGGGTGCGGTGGGCCCTCTCCACCACAAACCCAGGTGTGAAAGATTCCCTTCCAAACATATCTGTCAGCAGAGTTTCCACAAAGATGTCCAGGCGACCCTTGGCTGTGGACTCCGGATCCCCAAGAATACACACATTATTGCGGCGGCTGCGCGCTTCAAGGTCTTCATTCTTTATGGCCACTTCCTTCAGTACGCGTTCCATTCGGCCTAATCTTTTGGTTGGTTGCGCAGTTCCATCTTCAATGTCGGAGATCCGAGCCTCCGCCACATCGAGACGCCTATCGTGCACCTCTATCTTTGTGCCCATCGTGCGTCTGGATCTTTGTGCCCATTGATTCAAGCGTTTTGTCAAGGGAGTCAAAGCGACTGTCTAAAGATCTAAAACCGGCTCTCATCTCTTGTAGCCACTCTGTTGGAGGGGCCAAGGTGGCTGCGTCACGAGCAGGGCTCGTGGCACATTCCGCTATGTCAGGACCTTCTTCTGTTGTCTTATGCGCTAGCTTCTCGAATGGGAGTATCCTTTGTTTCAGGTCTTTGCGACCCATGCTGTCGTGGAATGTCCGGGGTCCACCCAGTCTATGTGGTCGTCCAAAGGATGTTGCTGGCCGTGCTATGGGTGTCGAGGTACAGAGGTTACTACTGGGCCACCACCAAGACACCGAGTCCCCTCAAGCACCACCATAGATAATGAAGCGCCAGCTATCTCACAATCACCCCTTCTCTACAAACCAGGCCCCCAGCGTTGGTTGAAGAGATGCCGTCACATGGATTGCCGACTGGTGTGTGTTACCTCTGTAGTATCCGACTGGACTGTGGACTGTGGGTGTGGCATCAGGGGCACTAGGCCCTGCACGTAGTCCAACAGTGAGCGAGTAAACAAAGTTCAAAGGGCCAGAGGATGCCAGATGGAAGGAATAGCCCCACACAGCCATGGTGCGCATAGGTGCCTTTTTGAATCAATACCGCTTCGCTCGTAGAGACAGTAGGGACTGAAGTCACTCCCACTAAATGCCCAGCGGAGTCTGCATTGGATAAGGCCCTAGAGGTGGGGGACAGCGTGGGAGATATTCCGGGCTCCGGGGGCAACAGGCAGCCTCAAGCATACTCCCTCCATGCAATGCTCGCGCCACCTCAGCGACACACTCGTCCGCGGGGGGCTATGGGGGTCAGGAGGCAGCACGGCTGCAATCCCGCATCAGCACCCGGCAGGCTCCGCCTCGGCCCCGGTATTAGCGCTTAACATGAAAGTGCGTGAGGGGGAAGCTGAGATCCACCAAACCGGCACCCGGGCACTCACAGCACTGTTGGTCCCCGCTCAGGGTGGAAGGCCGCTCCGATGACTGTAGGGGCAGTGCTCAGCCACAGTTTTCGTTCAGGCAGCCATTTTTTCTTCCTCCGCCTCGAAGGTGAAGATCGTTTCAGGGCCGTCTCGTAAACCCCGCACTACTGCAATGCCTCGCTACCCACTCCGCACCGTTTCAGGGGTGCACCGATGTTTTTGCCTCCCTCATATCTGCACTGGATGCCTGGGAAAATGCATTCGTCGTCCGTCGGCTGGCGGAGCTTCAAAGCCGCGTGGCCATCTTGGTCCGCGGCTTGGCCACGCCCCCGGGAATTATGTGACTTCGCAAAACAGACTATTCAGTTTTACCATTTACA
Organism: Triturus cristatus; assembly: GCF_964204655.1. NCBI lineage: Eukaryota > Metazoa > Chordata > Amphibia > Caudata > Salamandridae > Triturus > Triturus cristatus. The sequence goes on along the minus strand of NC_140595.1, from coordinate 207,140,742 downwards.
TATTGTGGTCTGTGTGACTTGTATTTCCAGTAGGATTGTTCAGTATCTTAGATGATACGTCATATTGTTGCTACCACCAGATTTCGTGGGCTTCTTACTCATGTCACCAAATTTCCAGTTTCCTAAAACCAATTTATTTGAAGATCATGGGCAAATTAAAAACTCAAGCGTCCAGTGGAATGAAGTGCCCTACAACCACTCTTACCCCCTCGTTCACTAATTTCCTGACTTCAGTAATGGGAGCCATTGACTCTGAAATAGGTGTAGTGGAGGAGAGAATTGATGCAGTTTGGCTGCTTTCTATTCAGTCGTCCTCTACCACCAGTTCACTGAGTGCTGGAAGTGATGTGCCAGACACATTAAGAGAGCCCATTCCAAACAAGAAGCCTACTAGAAAGTCCAATGGGGAGGAATCCCTGAATCAAGGCACCAGTGAAGTAAACCTCACTAGTGCGGATATCACCACTTCAAGTAGGCGGGGGGATACTGTACAGCTCTCCTCTCAACTGAACTCACCACATTTTAAGATATGTAGAAGGTGCGACCAGGTGGCTGCCAAAAGGAAGAAGGCGCTAAATCCAGCTGAGAGTGTGAGATCCGGCTGTTCTACTCCTATTGCTTTGCATCAAGATGAGTCTCAATTCTTCACTTGTTGCTCGTATAGACTCTATTATGAAATATCATTTTGATGGTTTTCTTATCAGGCTAGATCTAATTTTAAAAAAACTTGAGACGATCTCCTTAATAAATTTGAGCAGGGGATGGGGAAAACGTTTGCACTTCCGGTCGGACCGACCTGACTGTAGGGGATTCGCTGAGTGCCAACCAATTTGCTACAAATCCAAAATCAAATTTGAGGCCCAACGCCCTCCCTTGTCACTCTGTCTTGCCTTCAGTCACTAATTCAGCTAGTAACAAGAGCTCTGTGATTTCTGTAGGCACTGCCTAATCATGGGCAATTCCTTTAGTATGACAGCTGTCTTCTGGCACTTGCCGCACCTACATCCTACCCCGGAGTCTTCCCCCTTTTGTCATCATTCTTGACGAAGCTCCTCCTTTAAACCCAGCAAAAAGGGAATAGAGTTGGATTTAAAACAACAAAGTTACGCACTGGATTAGAGCTAACTCAGGCTGGGCAGGTAATCCCTCAACCGAGATTCTAACAGTCAGAAGAGTGTCGGCGGTAGGTCCAAAACTAAATTCCTCACAAAGGGATTGTGTAGTTGTGAATTTTAGAAACCCATTGTTGATGGGGAAGCTACTTGCCGCTCTGCAACACCTGGCTGATGGCTAGGGCCTTATCAGAGCCCTCTCCCGGGCTTTTTAAAATAAAACCCCACAGCCTCTGTGAGAGGAGGAAGGTTCTTGGCAGGGTAAGGTTGCGTTGTCTGTCATAGTGCAAGACCCACAGATTTCTTTATGTAACTGCTTTTTCCCTTTTGATGCCCACCTCCACCTGCTTGTGTCCCTCTTTTCCCTGTGGCATAGACTCTGATCTTTCTATAAGCATGGTTGCAAATCCAGCTCTAAAAGCCAATGTAAGCCAAATTCCTCCTTTTGCTGATACCACCTTCAACTTATTATCTTGGAGCATTGCAGGTGTCTGCTAAAAGCTTGTGAACCAAGACTGGCTGGGATATACTAAAGAGTTTGACTTATTCCGTCTTCAAGAGACTTAGGCTATGGATGACTTCTACATAGATGGTTTCCTTTCGAATTGTGACCCTGTAGTACCATGAGAGAGAGAGAGAGAGAGAGAGAGAGAGAGAGAGAGAGAGAGAGAGAGAGATTGAGAGAGATTGAGAGAGATTGAGAGAGATTGAGAGAGATTGAGAGATTGAGAGATTGAGAGATTGAGAGAGAGAGAGATTGAGAGATTGATTGAGAGATTGATTGAGAGAGATTGAGAGAGAGAGATTGAGAGATTGAGAGATTGAGAGAGAGAGAGAGAGATTGAGAGATTGAGAGATTGAGATTGAGAGATTGAGAGAGAGAGATTGAGAGATTGAGAGAGAGAGATTGAGAGAGAGAGATTGAGAGAGAGAGATTGAGAGAGAGAGATTGAGAGAGAGATTGAGAGAGAGAGATTGAGAGAGAGAGATTGAGAGTGAGAGATTGAGAGTGAGAGATTGAGAGATTGATTGAGAGATTGATTGAGAGATTGATTGAGAGAGATTGAGAGATTGAGAGATTGAGAGATTGAGAGATTGAGAGATTGAGAGATTGAGAGAGAGATTGAGAGATTGAGAGATAGAGAGATTGAGAGAGAGATTGAGAGATTGAGAGATAGAGAGATTGAGAGAGAGAGAGAGATTGAGAGATTGAGAGAGAGATTGAGAGAGAGATTGAGAGAGAGATTGAGAGAGATTGAGAGATTGAGAGATTGAGAGAGAGAGATTGAGAGATTGAGAGAGAGAGAGAGATTGAGAGTGAGAGATTGAGAGAGAGAGATTGAGAGTGAGAGATTGAGAGAGAGAGATTGAGAGTGAGAGATTGAGAGTGAGAGATTGAGAGTGAGAGATTGAGAGAGAGAGATTGAGAGTGAGAGATTGAGAGAGAGATTGAGAGAGAGATTGAGAGAGATTGAGAGATTGAGAGATTGAGAGATTGAGAGAGAGAGATTGAGAGATTGAGAGAGAGAGAGAGATTGAGAGTGAGAGATTGAGAGAGAGAGATTGAGAGTGAGAGATTGAGAGTGAGAGATTGAGAGTGAGAGATTGAGAGAGAGAGATTGAGAGTGAGAGATTGAGAGAGAGAGATTGAGAGAGAGAGAGATTGAGAGTGAGAGATTGAGAGAGAGAGATTGAGAGATTGAGAGTGAGAGATTGAGAGATTGAGAGAGAGAGATTGAGAGATTGAGATTGAGAGATTGAGATTGAGAGATTGAGATTGAGAGATTGAGATTGAGAGATTGAGAGAGAGAGATTGAGAGAGAGAGATTGAGAGAGAGAGATTGAGAGAGAGAGATTGAGAGAGAGAGATTGAGAGAGAGAGATTGAGAGAGAGAGATTGAGAGAGAGAGATTGAGAGAGAGAGATTGAGAGAGAGAGATTGAGAGTGAGAGATTGAGAGTGAGAGATTGAGAGATTGAGAGTGAGAGATTGAGAGTGAGAGATTGAGAGATTGAGAGAGAGAGATTGAGAGAGAGAGATTGAGAGAGAGAGATTGAGAGAGAGAGATTGAGAGAGAGAGATTTTGAGAGATTGATTGCATACTTTGGGTGGGGGACTTTTAATTCTACTGTCGGTGAATTTAGTGGCTCAAGGGTGTGTGGAGTTGAGAACACAGCCAGGCGATGACACACACATGCATTGAACAATATTATCTACCCTAGGAACTGGGTGTTTTAACAATTGTGCCCTGGGTACCTCAAGGCCTCTTCCAACTTAAAGCAAACACAAGGAGATGATGGACGGAGCACTGAAACCTTTCAGACACTCACCCCCAGTTACAGATCTGGGTTGAATCCATCCTTGTTCTTTAGCTCACTTCACCACCCCAGTTCAGACACAGCTATATGCAAATCAGTCTTGACCCTGTGCCTCATGGGAACCGTCCAGCCTGAACTGCCAAGCCATGACTTCCTTGGACCGGAAACAAGCATCCTGGGGCCGGTTTCAGGCCAACAGCCCTCATCAGCCAGGCTAGCTTGAATCCAGTGGCAAAGTGAGCAAGGGACCCACGTCTGGGCATACCCTGCCAACTTAGGGTGAACAAAGCAAACACAAGGAGATGATGGACTGAGCGCTGAAACTTTTCAGAAACTCACCCCCAGTCACAGATCTGGGTTGAATCCATCATCGTTCTTTAGCTCACTTCGCCACCCCAGTTCAGACACAGCTATATGCAAATCAGTCTTGACCCTGTGCCTCATGGGAACAGTCCAGACATCTCCTTGTGTTTGCTTTGTTCGCCCTAAGTTGGCAGGGTATGCCCAGACGTGGGTCACTTGCTCACTTTGCCACTGGATTCAAGCTAGCCTGGCTGATGAAAGGTGTTACCCAGAAACCGGTCCCAGAATGCTTGTTTCCAGTTCAGGGAAGATTTGGCGTGGCAGTAAGGGCTGGACTGTTCCCATGAGGCACAGGGCAAAGACTGATTTGCATTTAGCTGGGTCTGAACTGAGATGGCGAAGTGAGCTAAAGAATGATGATGGATTCAACCCAGATCTGTGACAGGGGGTGAGTGTCTGAAAAGTTTCAGCGCTCCGTCCATCATCTCCTTGTGTTTGCTTCCAACTTAAACCAGAGGTAACGGATCTAGCAACATTTATTTTATTTTAACTTCACATGAATTCAATTATTTAATTCTAGATTTTAAAGTTTACCCAAATTGCTCCAGTGACCATAACCCTTTAGTAGCATCTTTTGAAGTGGTCAAAGTGTCAACAGAACCTACGCTGGAAGTGCCCCTTGCTTTCAACTCTGAAAAAGGTCTTAGAATTATATGGGAGCATGTAGACCAGAAAAGGTTTGTGGAAAATGTGGTTTCTGAAACTTTTGATGTACTGCATAAGTGTCTGTTACCTGATAGTGCCCATTCTTTCATAATAGAAGGCTTTGGCATAGTCTGTGCCCATGCGTTAACTGAAAAACGCATCTCATCCACTCCCATTGGCCATCAATGGTTCAATGCAGCATTCTAAAAATCGCATAAGTTACTAAAAGCAGCCCTAAATACCATAACCAAGAATAGGGAAATCGTTAATGTAGTGTGTAAAATATATAAAGACACTTTGAAGATCAGGAAGGCAGAACTTAGAACTGAGGCATGGTCTGACTGATTAGCAGCCAGGAACTTGAGGGATGCCAGGCAATTTTAGGAGGCAATTCATCAAACTTTATTTAAAGAAGGACCTTCCTCTAACCTAGAATGTCTGATCCCAGTGGGGTCTTGGGTAGAACACTATATGCAAATATTTCATCTCCGTGGCCTCCCTTGCACCCAACAGGATAGTAGGATACCCTCTATCATAGATATGGATGTGTCCCTTAAGTTCTTTCACTCCATCACTGTAAAATATGTTGCTGCTGTCATCAAGCGCCTTTAGTGTAGTATGGCATCAGGTCCTGATGGTGTACCTATAGATCTATTTAGAGATAACATTGACCTCTGGGCTTCTTTGCTTATAAATGTCTTTAGAGCTGTGATCATAGGTCCCATGCTACCCACATGGAAAGAAGCCAATATAGTTCCAAGCATTGGCATAGCCAATAGGCCTCGCCTTTGGGACATTTCAAATGTTTGGCTAGAGGTATTGGCTTCGCCAATGTGTAAACGTTATGTTGTAGAGCAGTGTTGCTGCTGTCTAGCATGCTGAAAAGTTATAATAATTTTTTTTAATAAGCAGTTCTGTTTCCGACTAACGTATAACGTTTGAACAGTTGATAGCTGTGCTTGTTGTGATTTTTTTCTATTTTTGTTGTTGTAGATTTGGGTTGTTGCTATGTAGTATGGCTAAAGGGTTTTGGTGCAAAGTGGTGTTGAGTGAAGGTTTGTAGATTAGAGTGTAGTGCTTTTGGCATTGTAAATGTGTTTTTTTTACTTGTGTGTTTTGGAGTGGATGTATGTGGCGTGTAGTGGAATTATGTGGTATTTTGTGCATAGTAATTATGTGGAGTGGAACTTTGTGTTATGGGGGAGTAATTATGTCGTATGGTATTTTGTGTTGTGGAGTATTATGTAGTGAAGTTTAATTTTGTGGTGTGCTGTTTAAGTTTGTGATGTGGAATTATGTGGTGTGGATTGTCTTTATATGGTGTGTTATGTAATTGAATTTTGTATTATGTGGTTTCTTGTTGAATTATGTGGTGTGTAATGGAAACGTGTTGATTTGTGTGGCGTTGAACTGTGTGGTGTTGAATGAAATTATGCTGATTGTAATTATGTGGCATAGTGTGGAGTGTATTTGTGAATTGTTGCTATGTGGTATTGATAGGTTTTATGTGGGGTGTATTTATGTGATAGTGAGTAGAATGTTATTGTGTGAAGTTGTGCTGAGTGTTATTATGTGTAGTGTAAATATGCTGGGTGGTTTTGAATTGTGTGTATAACAAAATTAGAATGCTTGACTCCACTAGGGTCCTTAGTCATCAATTTTACCAAGCTCCCCTGAATCAAGGAGGCGACTTTTCAATCTAGGAAAGTACAACAACTTCCACAAAAAGTTTGAACCTTCGCATACCATCACTACTGCTCCAGGAGCAAAAATGTTAGGAACCGGCTGGGTGTGCCACTTTGTTAAAAGCGACTGGAAATCAGTTTGGCATGTTAGGAACTGGAAGGTTGTACAGCTTTGTTGTTAAAAGTGCCTGGAAAGCAGCCCTTATGCTGATTTTCACTAAATAAATGTGAAACATGCCTACCACACCCCGTCACCCTCAAACATCAATAATTGCTCAGCCCCAGTATCACAGAAATGGATGTGGCCTAATGTCCAGAGCAGTTAACCTCGAAGCTGAGGAACCAGGTTCGAGTATCGACAGGAACGCTCAACATCCTGTGACTCTGGGCAAATCACAATCTCCCTGTGCCCACCAAAATGAATGCGTCCGTCTGTAACTCAACTGGTGCTCATGTGAAGCATTCTGATACCGTAGGGTCGAGTTCATGCTATATAAAACTCCCCAAAAAAATAGCGTTATTTGCACACTTGTGTATCTATTTTTGTTATAATTTGTATGCAGGCACGCATACACATAGATACATGCTTAGCAATGAAGCCACAGATGTACATAGACATAGTTTAACCTAGAGTGTCTCCCAGGTCAGCCCTGTCCACAGAGAAAACCGCTTGTGAAGCTCCATGCCCAGAGCAAGGTGGGGCTGCAACACTATTCTAAACAAAAGGCAAGGAAGGTGTACTGTTACAAGAAGTCTTCACTTCCGGTCTTGGTACGTCTATCAGACGTCCAGGAATGCCAGGAATCTGTAAGACAGGACTATGGGAAGAGCCAAGGGGGTAGGGAGTTATCCTCAGTATACTTGCTCCTGCTTTACTCTTCCTTTTCCCCCTCCAAAAAGTTAACATAAACATGGTGCTGTACACGACATGGAACCGCCTCCCTTAAACAAAAGTTTAAACAAATAATATTTCAGTGATGCAACCCCCTGCCCCGTCCACCTTTTGGTATGGATCGGTCATTGACACATGAATGGGATCCTCTTCCTCCAAAGACATCTAACTGTAAAAAAAAAAAAAAAAAAAAAGCATTTGCAATGCAGTAGGTCTCGCATTCACACAAGTTTGAGTTATTGGCATTGTAAATGACAATGCCTTTTATTTATGTTTTGGGTTTTAAAACATTAATAAAAGACATTGTCATTTACAATACTAATAGCAAATGCGAGACCTATTGCATTGCAATAAAGAGCCTTCTCCACCGCTTATTAGATTGTAAATGTCGGAGGAAGAGACCGGCCTGCGACGTCTTCAAAGTAGTGATAAATAGTGCAGTGAGGAAGATGTGCAAGTGTTGTAAATTACACAGACACAAAGTGTGAAGTGAGAGTTTCATATGATCCGAGCTATAAACACTAACAAAGCGCTCCAACACCTTTTGCTCTGTGATTATACTGTCGCGTCTCAGGAGATAGAGCGGGAGGGTGGGGTCTATTTCCTGCCCTCTACGTGATTTCAGTGTGTATTGTGGCATTGCATAATGTCATTACTATCTTTGGCCTAATAAAACACTCAAGCTTAGTAGGGCCCTAGCTTCACCTCTGGGTGCAGGGCAGGCTGCGCTTTATGGCAGGCATGGATGGATGGAGGGAGGGATGATCTCTGTTGCAACTCCGCCCTCGTACAGTGCCTCTGCTATTACTAGTGAGGGAGAGGCGCTGAGGTGGTGGTATTGGTGGTGGTACTGTTATTGGTGGTGGTACTTGTATTGGTGGTGGTACTTGTATTGGTGGTGGGGATGGTATTAGTGGTGGTGATGTGGTATTGGTGGTGGTGATGTGGTATTGGTGGTGGTGATGTGGTATTGGTGGTGGTGGTAGTGGTAGTGGTATTGGTATTGGTGGCAGTGGTATTGGTGGTGGTATTGGTACTGCTGGTGGTGGTAGTGGAATTAGTGGTGGTAGAGGAATTAGTGGTGGTAGTGGTATTGCTGGTAGTGGTGGTGGTGGGATTGGTAGTAGTGGTGGTATTGGTAGTGGTGGTGGTAGTGGTAGTGGTGGTGGTATTGGTAGTGGTGGTATTGGTGGCAGTGGTATTGATGGCAGTGGTGGTGGTGGTATTGGCGGTGGTAGTAGTGGCGGTATTGGCGGTGGTCATATTGGCGGTGGAGGAGGTGGCGGGAGCGGAGGTATTGCGGTGGCGGTATTGCGGTGGGAATGGTGGCAGCCGCGGCGGCAATAAACAGGCTTTTGAAAACAACCATTCACGTGGCTTTAATACAGATGACATGTAACACAGATGTGCTGTTGTCGGCTTCAGCCCAGTAGCACAGGATTATGTGCTACCAGGAATTCAGGTGACTTAATTTGCTAATCATTTCTAAATCCATTTTACGGGGGGGGCAGTGTTGAAACAGACAGAGGATAATTATGGGTTAAAGTGATTGAAAGCATGCGCCCATGTTACGGGGGCAAGCGGTTTCAGCTGAAGAAGTGCATGTTGGGCCTGCAGTAAGAGAAACTCAATAAAGTAAATGGTGCTTACAGACTAAATAACATCTCATGAGACAACCATAGTAAAGGGGCCAGTCGCAATGGGAGGGTACAGATGAAGACTAGGCCGTTCTAAGGAGGGACTAACAAGCCTATTAATGAATCTGACAGCAGAATTTACGAAAGATATTGACGCAAGCCAATGAAAAATATGGGAGGCGAGTGGGTGGGGCTTCTCTCCCCTACTCTACTACAGCAGTCACGCAGAGAGCAGGGGCTGCCCGCTGCCGCTAGGCTCGACCTAAAAAAATGTCACTTCTTATATAATGCAAATGCATGCATTTTCATTGAAGCCCTGGCCGTAGTCAGTGAAGCAGCGCAGACTCGCTACGCTTAAAGTAGAAGTGGTTCTGCCTTTTGTTGCCGACATTGTGCAGTTGTAGCAGTCAATGTGTGATGCAGAGCGACAGTACGTCCTGGAGAGTCAGCTCTCACAAATGGAAATCCCTCCATTCTCTCTCTGTTTATTTCGGTTGTAATGCAAGGAAAAACACAATTTGAAATGTTTATTATGGAAGGATGGCAGTACTTGCGCATTGTCACATGTACTTACGTGCACGCTAATCGGGAAATACGCTGGAAAAATCAAAGTGGTCTTGTATGAAAGGTGAAGCTCGGCGGCCGTGAAGCAGCACTGCAATGTTTAATGATGAGAAAACAAACACTTGCATGCAGTGCTCTTTCAGATGTAAAAAAAAAAAAAAACATTAAAAACTTTATTTTTTATTTATGATTTTATTAACGACATACATTGTCCGAAACATAACCACAGCATGCAGATTACAACAGATTGAAAGCTACCTGACAGTACATTGCATATTATGCATACCACCTTCAAACATATTATTACATGTTATACATACATGCGCCATTACACAGTTGGATTTGCTGTAAGATAGTCCACCAGAAACACCCAGTAGTCTTGTGGCTTAGAGCCAGTGGGCAGCTCTTCCTCGTAGGTTTTCAGGGTGTCTTTACATTAGGCCATATCCTTAAGCCATTGCGTGGTTTTTGATGTTGCCCTGCTGCCCCCGTGTAGCGAGATTCTCCGTTTAGCCAGAAGGAGGGCTACCATGCAAAATTTGCACTTCATAGCACGGATATCCATGATCAGTCCCAGGAGACAGGTTTGTATTGTACAGTCAATAGTAACTCCTATCATTTTACCCAATATCTCCACGACCTCCGTCCAATATGTTCTAATTAGCGTACAGTACCAGGCAAGATGAATAAAATCGGCATTATCAGTACCACATCTTTGGCATCGTGCATCTATGCGAAGACCATATTTGCACAATCGGGCCAGGGTATAATATGTCTGATGCAGATATTTGTAACATACAGGCGCAGACAGCCATTCGGGTTGAGCACACTAGTTATAGTACAGCAGGTCTCCCACTCCTTCTCTGTGAGGGGAGTGTCAAGTATGCTACTCCAGCATTCCCATGCCTTGTGCGTGTTATCAGCGATATCACCCTGAAGCTGTGTGTATAGCAGTGTCACCATGTGCTTATTGTGTGGCGCAGTAATCAACAGTTGCAGGGAATTCTGTTGTGGCGGTTCGTTGGGATAGGAGGGATATAGTTTCTTAATAGCTCCCTGTAGTCTATGGTAGGTAAACTGGAAAAGTAACGACTGATTTCGTATGTACCTCAATTCCACAAAAGTGCCATCAACATAAATATCCCCCATCTTATCGATGCCCACCTGCCTCAACAGTTCCGTTCCCACTTTTTCTTTGGTGACCGACAAATCTGGTTGGAACTGCAAAGACATTCCTGGTGCGTATAGAGGTAGCTTATGTGCTAACTTTCCCATCTGTCACCATGCTGCATTAGTAGCCTCAATGGTGTTAATGTGATGAGCGTGTGGGGGAGCCCGTCGATGCAGCAATATAGCATTTAGCGGGATTGGATGCACATCCCCGTCCTCAGTCGCTGTATGTGGCAGAAAGGGCATGTGATGGTACCAATAATGCGCGTATTGCGCCGGGGCGCATAGATAGTAGAGGAGGAGATCAGGTACCTTGAAACCCCCTTTGGAGAAAGGCAAAGTAAGGGCCCGCAGTTCTATGCGAGCTTGTTTACCGGCCCATATTAATCGCATTATCATAGTGTTTAAGCGTTGAAATACAGCCTTTCGGTGGAGTGATGGGGATGTTGTTAAATAGGTATAAAAGTTTTGGCAGAACAACCATTTTGACAATGGCTAGTCTGTCTGCAAGTGACAGCGGAAGCTGTATCCAGCGTCCGATCTTCTCCTCAAGCTTGCTTACCGTTACCCCATAATTCGAACAAATAACTCTTTTCGGGATCTCGATGGTACCAAATACCGAGATATCTAACTGGCTCTATCTGCCATTCCAGAGGGAACTCCGCTGGTTGCGGGTGTGTGGTGTCTGTTAATGGGATAATAGTTGATTTGGACCAGTTAATTTGGAGGCCCGAATGGTGACCAAATTTGATATATTCTCGCAGGACAGGTGAGAGATTTGTGTCGGGGTCTCGCAGGTATAGGACCATATCATCCGCATAGAGCAAGATATTGATTGGTCGTTGCGGAAAATGTAATGCGGCATATTTGTGATTCTGTCGCACTTTACACGCAAGTGGCACTAAGGCTGTTGCAAAAAGCAATGAGGACAGCGGACAGCCTTGCCGTGTACCCCTTGCAATTGTTATGGTGTCCGAGACATATTTATTGACTTTTATTCGCGCTGTTGGTTTTGTATACAGTATGTTAATCCATTGTAGGAAGAGCGGGGGGAATCCCATTCTTTGCAGTATAGTTTGAAGATAAGTCCATTTGATCGAGTCGAATGCTTTTGCTGCATCCAAAAAGATTGCAGCTGCTTTCATCTTTGGGGCCAGATAGTGCGATATGGCAAATAGGGTTCTGGTGTTATGGGCAGTTGATCGATCAGGTATAAATCCCGATTGATCAGGGAGGACTATGTTGGACATTAGGGGCTGTAAACGTTTTGCAAGGATCTTTGCCAAAATTTTAGTGTCAGTATTTATCAAGGATAATGGCCTATATGATTCACATTGTTCAGGGACTTAACCAGGTTTCAGCAGGGCAATGAGCATGGCTTCTCTCAGTGTTGGAGGTAAAATCTGTTTATCATGGGCGTCACCGTACATTTCTACGAGGTGAGGCGCAAGCTGGTCGATAAATGCCTTGTAAAATTCGCTGATAAAGCCGCCTGGTGCTTTGCCATTCGGGAGTGTTTGGGCCACCTCATTAACTTCCCCCACCGTAACTGGTTGAGAAAGATAAGTCTCTTTGTGTATCAGACAACCAGGCAATTGCTACATCTTCTAGGTAGGACAAAATCTCAGGTGGTGTGGCTATGTCTCGCGACGCATACAGGTCCCCGTACGTTCTCATGAAGGCACGTAATATACCCTCTGTGTCTTAACAAAGTGTACCACTATCGTCTTTTATTGCACTAACTGTTTGTGGTGCATACCCTGAGCATATTTTGTGCGCCAAAACCTGACCCGGCCTACCCCCCTCGCCATATAGAGTAGAGCTTAATACCGTTTCCGTCCATCTGCTCCCCACCGTGCACTTATGCGTGGGTCTAGGTGAGATTCCTGCAACAGAGCAATATCTATTTGGAGTCTATCTAGATATGCAAAAACCTGCCTTATTTTTTGGGGGTTATTAAGCCTCCTGATATTCCACGTCAATAGATTCAGATGAGCTTTCTGTAACCTATTTATAGTCTCTGTTGCGATTCATATATATGGTACAGCCAATTTCATTACATTGAAAGGTGGTTCTAAAAACGTCTGCATTATTTAAGATGATGTAATCATTACTGGTAGCAATCTGTATAGTGGCAATGAATTTCAAAGTCTGTAAGCGGTAAAACAATCCCCCATCCCAACCCCACCACCCCCCACCCACTTTGGCATCCAAATCACGCCAAAGACATACCCTATACAACAAAGTTGACATAACTAAAATCTTTGTTGGGGAGCACCCTCATGGGGGGTTCCGCCGAGTGCACGCGTCAACCTTCCATCTGTGTGGATGGGGTCAGGTACTGCGTGAGGGATTCGGGTATATATTGGAACATAGGTACAGCATATATATGACAGTAAACATCCCACAGTTAACTTGTAGATTCATTATCTGGCACATAATTATGAGTCTGTCTACACCACATGACATTATATTATTTTCCCTTGTATGCTCTTCAAAATATACAGCTAGAATAGCGCTTAGCACATCTGACCATCCCCGCCAGGTTTAACTGAGAAATGCGGCTTTGTTTCTGTATCTCTTCCTCATACCCTACATCGCGCAACCTGCCAATGAGCACAAGCTACTAGTATTGCTGTAACCACCCTTGTCAAGATTGAGTGCCAATGACACATCTATGCCCACATATACATTGTAAGGCTCGCTGCAGTGTTACTCCCAACATTGAGAGACATTGAGAAGTTCCCCATGTCTTACCACCTGCGGAAAGAGGCACATGTCATCTTGACCATCCTATTCGCATGGATATATCACCGCCATCATGTTGTTCTGTCCACGCACACAAAGGAGCGAGTTACACACCCACATTTCCGTATCTGGATTTTGAATCCACAGTCAAAAGGTTAGTTGCAAGGATACTCGGGTAGAGCAACACAACAGACAGTTTTTTTTTCTTTCTTTTTTTTCCTGCAGTTTCCCTACAGACCAGCCATTCAGTTATGCAGGCCCAGACAGATACGACCCATCACGCTTCATTCAGAATCTTTTTTTTTTTTTTTTTTTTTTTTTTAATTCTCTTTTTTATTTTACCATTTTGCACATATAATAAATCTTGTCACCATACATTTCAGCAAATTCATAGAGTTCTTTAACATCATTTACAGACACCAAATTCATTACAATTACAAATCAAATAAATCAAAATACCCGTAATGAGATTTTAAACATATACTATAAACAACCTTACTCGACTGCCTAGGATTAATTCAAACCTGCCTTCCACTTAGTAATAGGTTCCCATATTTTTAACCCAAGGTGTCTTTTTCTCTTTCCCTTCCTTTCATATATAGACTTTTCTAAATTGTATACTTGCAAAAGATTAGCTAGCCATATTTGCCAGCCTGGAGGGTTCTTATCGAGCCATGCTCTGGCTATCATTAGTCTAAAGACTGCCATGGCTATAAACATAAATTCCCTTTGCGGCAAGTCAGAGGCTGGGCTGATCCCCATTAAAATCCACAATGGCGTAAGTGTACGTTGTAAACCTAAAGATCTATTTATAAATACCTCTATATCTTTTATCAAGGTATACAATTGGGGACAGGTTGCAAAAACGTGTACAATATCCACTCCCGTCATATTACAACGAGAACAAGAAATCCCTGTATTACCCCCCCACTTAGAAATTCTGGCAGGAGTGTAGTATAATGAGTATAGGGTTTTATAGTGTTGTGATTGCAATGGAGCCGAACACAAAATTGTGTAGCCCAATTCCAGTGACTCCGAAAACCACTGTTCTTTCCCACTGAGAGCTACAGCCCACTTTTTGCTGTATTTCTCAATGTCATCTGGTTTCCCCTTTATCAGACTTGCATACAAACTCCTGATTGTACAGTCCCCCAACATCTTAATCTTCTCTAGGATTTCATTCTCTGCAAACCCAGCGGGTCCCCCCTTTTTATTATTAAAAAAACTTCTTACTTGAAGATACTTAAAGAACCCATGTCTATCAATACCAAATTTATTTGATAAGTCAGTGAACTGCAACACTCCCTCAGAATCCATAATGTCACCTATCTGAGCTATTCCCTTATCTGCCCACTCCGCCATTGTCCTATCAGCAAAGACTGCCGCTGGAAAGGACCTATTCTTATAGAGTTTGGTATATCTATTAAGTCTTCCCAAGCCAGCATTTTTAAGGAAAGCTTTCCATACTTTAATTGCCCCGATGATAGTCTTAAAGCGCGTTCTTTTATAATACCCAAACTCAATACAATTCAGGAAACAGTTTTCCGAGTCCTCCCCAAGCACAGTGGCATAGATTTTAGTTGAATTCGAGGTGATTCTTACGTTAGTTCCACCCCCTCCGATCAATCCCTGGATGTATTGCAGTGTTGCAGCCCAATAGTATAACCTAAAATCAGGTGCACCCCACCCGCCCCTCTCTCTAGGAAGTGAAATAAACCTATAAGCCCTTCGTGTCTTCCCTTGTGCCCAAATTAATCTATTTAATATTGCCTCCAGCGCGTTAAACCATATGGCCTCAAAAGACAAGGGGATAGATCTAAAGAAGTACAGGAATCTGGGCAGAATTAGGCAATTCTATGTGGAACTTTACACCTCTGACCCTGGTGATTGGACAAATGAGATAGAGAGCTACCTTGACGGTATTTCTTCCCCCTCACTATCCGAGGAAGCTAAAGATATGTTAGATGCCCCACTCCAAAGGGAAGAACTCACCATGGCATTGTCTAAATTACCTCCCGGTAAGGCAGCTGGACCGGACCAGATCCCGGTGGAATTTTATAAAGTTTTTCAAAGGGTGTTGGAAAGGGACATGTTTGATATTATGGTGCAGGCACAGAAAGGGGATGCAAGCCCCGAATCATGGGGAGGGGCGGACATTATAGTGATTTTTAAAAAAGGGAAGCCCGCGTCGCTACCTGGTTCATATAGGCCAATTACGTTAATGAACTCAGACGTCAAAGTCTATTCAAAAATGTTGGCAAATAGATTGGCTGACATCATTGAAACTCTGGTTAGTCCCGTACAACATGGCTTTATTCCAGGGAAGGGAACCACGTGTCACGTGAGACAGGTAATCACAGCGTTTGACGCAGCAGGCACTCTAGGAGACCCTATGGCAACTCTCTTTTTAGACGCAGAGAAGGCGTTTGACCGGGTCTCCTGGAATTACTTGTGGTCGGTCTTATAGTGGTGCGGTATAGGGGCAGGATATATAGCAGCCATCCAAACGCTATATAAAGATCCGACTGCTAAAATAAGAGATAACAGGGGAAGTTCGCTCCCAGTTAAGATCACAAGGGGCACTAGGCAGGGGTGTCCCTTGTCCCCCCTTCTTTTCGCTTTATACTTAGATCCTCTGTTAAGAAGGTTGGAAGACAACCAGTGCATTTCTCCTATGAAGTGCAATACTATAGTGGTTAAAACGCTGGTTTACGCTGATGACGTGGCCATTTTGACACCTAACCCCACATTGGCAATCACGGAAGTGGAAGCGATCGCACAAATGTTTGGACAAATATCAGGCTACAGATTGAATAGTCCTAAGACTCAAATAGTTGAGAATAGATATTCAAACTGTAAGGACACAAGGGTGGTTAGTTCAGCAGTATATCTTGGGGTGATAATTACAGCAGATCTAGAGAAATTGGTAGAGGGGAACATGACCCCACTGCTTAATAAGGTAAAAACGGATTTGGAAAGAATGCATAATTTACATTTATCCCTGGTTGGTTGTACCAATGTCATCATTCAGAATCTTGGTCTGGCTCTTTCTGACTGTGTGCTTTCTGCTTAATGCCCATCTTTTTAATTAAATCTTGCGCAGCCTTTGATATTTGAAAAATGTTCACTCGCCCATCATATGTTATCCGTAATTTGACGGGGTATAGCATCGCATACTCCATACCCATTTCACGGAGTTTCTTTTTTGCTGGGTTAAATTCTTTACATACCGCCTGTACCGCCATGGTGAAGTCAGGGTAACAGGCTAGGTTATTACCCTGATAGTTGATTTGCTGTGATTAGCTTTTTCTCCCTAGCCATCCTCAAAATTACATCACGGTCTCTGTAATTGAGGACCCTGGCCACTATGGGTCTAGGTGGGGCGCCCGCTGGTGGTTTGGGCGCTAGTGTCCTGTGGGCCCACTCTATTATGAAAACCGTAGAGAAACTGTTGGCACCAAACACTTTACGCAGCATGCCCTCCACATATGTTTCCATCCTTCCCGTGTTCGTACTTTCAGGAACTCCCGCAATTCAGACGTTGTTGCGGTGCGATCTCGCCTCCAAATCCTCTGCCTTGTTTTTAATGACCTCCAGGACCTTTTCCATACCTACGCATTTTCGTGTCATGTCGCGGGACTCATTCTCTACTGCTGTGATGAGGTCCTCCGCTGCATCTAGGCGCTCACCCTGTTTGTCTAATTTAGCAGAGATATTATCCACTCGTTGAGTGAGGGAGTCCAACTTTCCATCAATGGCCTGAAGGCTTTGTTGTATAGCTTGGAGAGCAGCTTCCATACTTTTGTTTGCTGGTTGCTCAGTGTCCTACTCCGTGTCCGAATGCTCAGTCGCCCCTTTAGCACTGCGCTTGACGTCAAAATTCAGTTTCGGCTACTGCGTGTCCGGTTTTCCCATAGTGACGTCAAGTGGTGGAGACCATATAGCTTCCAGTTGCCTGTGTATCGTATTCTACACGTATTGTGGGCAGTGGCGTGACAAAATGGACTACCCTGCAGTGTCTTAACCCAGGAGACAAGTAGTTATCTGCCCCACAGCCTCACTGCAATCCTCTCATTTCTTATCTGCAGCGTTAGAGGTTGTGCTTGGCGTTAGAGACACAGCAGAGTCGTTCTTTCCACAAGACACAATGGCGCTGGTGAGTGCACTATAGTGACCAGGACAGACAGATCAGCAGGGTGAACAGTTCACCAGCACACCGCTGGGCTTTACTAGTACTTACAGTGGTAAGCCCACCTAGTACAGTTGCCAGCAGGGCCCCAGCATACAGTCCTTTGCTCGATTTTATGGCTGCGCACCAATAGATTTTAACTGCCAGCCAGGAAGCTAAAACAGCCCCATCCATTGGTCCCTTAGCGGTGAATGCGCTTTCTTACCGTCCTTGCAGCACACAGTTCAAGATGCCTCAGGTGCCCCAATGCTGTACACCCCGAGGCTCTACCCACGACAGGCGAGCACAGCGGGATCGCGCCGGTCCAAATGTCACACGCACCGTCGCAGACCGCCGATCTTCACGCCGCACACATCACGACATCTAACGCGTATTCCCACAGTACACAATATGGCACTCCTCCCCAGCAATGCGTGATGGCCCCCGTCCGATCACCTCCAGAGTCTGACATTAAGGGTAAACAGCTGACCACACTATTCACCGCTACAGCCTGCGGGGCAAACCTCCATTGCCCGCGCCCCCCATTTTGTAAGATATGTGGGCACCTTTCGTTTTACAGGATGTATATAGGTCGCAGGGGGCCTCAACGCGCATCATACGAACAGGCAGGGAACACAATTAGGCACGAGTGTTGCATGTGTTGTCTCTGGCCGCTCATTCCGCAGTTCAGCCGCTCGAGTCCCTGCATCCGCTCCTCCTGCCAAGCACACAGGGTACCACCATCTTACAGCCACCACTCCGACTCACCGCTACTCCGTTTCACTGGCAGCTTTCACGATTACAGGACCCCAGGCCATGCTCTTTCACCCTTCGGGTCGTAGCGGTCACATTCCGCCGTACATACCACTACTTTCTGTTCGTCATAATACCCGGTAAGTTGTTGTATATGCCCATATTGTTCCCGACCGGCGGAGCTGCCTCAAAATGCGGCCATGTCGCAGTGCGCCCTCCAGCGCCCCCCCAACATTAAAAACCTTCCTGAGCTAGTAACTATAATGGGAGAAGTAGAATGCCATAAGTCATCAGGGTGATCTATTGGAGGCAACTAGCAACAAAAAAGGTGGGACTCACAGTAAGCATTATCCAATTAGACGCAACATTTTTTTAAGGATACTGACAAAAGCAAATGAGAAGCTGCAGGCAGGCTGTAAGCCTCCTGACTGAATACAGCATGTCCAGAGACAACACATGCGCTGCCTAGGCTTGACTAAAAAGGACAACACAAATGACCCAGTCTGTTACCATCCTTTTTCGCTTTTGGACTCTACAGTAAAGATCTTGGGAAGCGTTCTTTTAGCAAGATTGGAGGGTTGGGCCAATGCTTACAATATCCTTTCAGAGGGCCAATATGGCTTTATACAAAGGTTTTTAATGGTTGAACAGTGTCTGAATCTTTCTTTGATTATTGCTAAGTACACCAAGGCCAAGAAGGGCTCATTAAATCTTGAATTCATGGATTTGTTGAGTACTTTCGAATCTGTAAACAGATCAAAACAATGGGCTATCTTGGGAAACTTGTTGGTGTAAGAACCCCTTATCACTCTCCCTCGCCGCCTGCATTGAGGCAACTCGGCCCCGATGCTCTTTGATTCTAGAGGGGAATGTATACCTTCTATCCAGTGTAATCAGGGAGTCAGCCAGGGCTGAATTTTAGCTCCGCTTTCCTTTCTAATATAGATTAATGGTTTGGAAGGCCATTTGATGCAAAAGAAACTGGATTTCCCGAGGGTTGTTTTATTCCGACGCTCTTATATGTGGATGGTGCTGTCCTCATAGCTAAGACAGCAGCCAGCCTACAAAGAGCTCTGGATGCCTTTGCCAAATTCATGTCTCCTCTCGATCTGAAGATAAGTGAGAAAAAGTCTTTTGTTATGGTCTGCAGGCCAAAGAGAATCAAATCCAAGACTTTTCTTATAGAGGGTGCGCCTGTTAGGGTATAGTTTTCGCTATTTGGGGATGCCAGTTGACTCACATCTGAACTGGGAATCTCTGTTAGTGCTGAGGGCACAACAAATAAATAGATCAGCTTCAGCGCTCTTTTGCTTCTCTTTATATTAGGTCATAAACCAGTTAGGGAGATAATAGTACTGTGCAAAGCTAAGTGTCATTCACTCACCACTTATGGTCCGGAAATGTGGGGATATTGTGATTGCTCCGACTCCAAAGAGTAGAAAGCAGCTTTTTACAAAGATTACTTATGGTGCCACATGGTGCGCCCACTTTCTTATGCCTTTTGGAAGTGGCCATTAATTATTTGGACGATGCCCTTGGGCTCGCCCTTTGCTACTGTGGTTGAAAATCTGTCTAACCGCTGAGCTAGGGCTTTCTAAATGTATTCTTTTGGATTGCTTAGCTCTGGATAATTCAGTTGCTATTCCTTGGCTAGTACACCTGAAGAGCTCTTTTAGTAGGCTGGGAGTACCAGAGTTTTTTTAATAACACCGAATGAATCTTCCATTCTGCCAGAGCTCGGGTAAAAGGAGCATTTCATGATGATGCGCAGCTTAGGCTCAGTTTCAAAGCACACCACCTTTGTTCCGTGGTCTATTATCTTGCTTTATCCACTAGTCACTCACCAGAATTTTATTTAGCACATATAGAATACGTCCATTTAAGTTTTCTTTTGGCCAGGTTACGTTTGGGGTCTCTGCACTTTATTTTAGTATTCCCACAGCAAGGTAGGCCCGTGGTTTGAAAATCAGCCACCCTGCTCTTTTGCTACTTTCTCAAGGCAAAGCACACTACTCTTTATGCTTTTTTGTGCACTTTATAAATCCAAATCCTAGTTCCTAGCTTGCATTCATTACACCCAACTCCTAAAAGATTGTTTTAAAATTTGTATGTTTCCTGATTCCCCTGGGATTTGCTATGCCATGATCAGTTTTATTAGAGGGTCCTTAAGTATCAGGAACAAATATGGTTTACCACCCTTGACATAACTATTTTATAACTGTTCTTAGGCATTTGTTATTTTATTGTATTCCTTCTTTTTATTTTTTTTATTTTTTTTTAGTTCTAACAAGTTTTTACACATTGAGTTAGTTGCCCTTTGTGATGTAATTTCTCATTGTATGACATGAAGTGCGTGTGTAAACTGTTTTATGCTGATCTTTAATGGGGTTTTTTGCAACATAAAGTTTAAATGACTTGCATGGGGATGAGGAGTATCATTTATATAGCTAACTAATGATCCATATCAACTTGGGTTAGACTCCATACCATTACACTTTGAGGCATTATAGATTACAGCTGCAAGAGATTGTGCCCATGATTAATGCACACAAATGGCCTGGTTTTTGTATGTACATTCATCATTTGTTAAGTTGGATTTATGTGTTACTGGAAAGAACCTGATCTTGAAATGTCCCCGATTGCTTGCACTTAAAAAACATTATTGGAGCTAGTCAATAATAACTGTTTTCTTTACAATCACGGTAGCAGACTTGTAGAGGTTTTTAGCACACAACCACATCACTGTATTTGAAGTTAATCTTAATTAGATTGAACCCCTGTTTGCTAAGTCATGTTAGATAAAGTTTAGGTTTGGAACTTTGCCCTTAGCATCATTTACTGTTAAATGGTTTCAAATTCGGTTTCTTAAGCATTATAGCTGCTATTGCAGGGACATTTCTGAGATTACAATTAATTTCCTGTTGTTTTGTCCACCTTATTAAAAGTTTAGGAGATTAGGATTATTCTAGTGTTTACGGAACATAGGCATACCTAATTACTTGGTTGCTTCTAGTATATATATATTTTTTAAATATTCTATATTATTTTTATACATACGAAACCCCCCCATCACATGCCCCCCCTACCCTTCTCAGACATTGCACATAAACATAATCATTGTGACAGATTTCATAAATATCATAATAGCAAATCTTAGTTCATCTGGTGCAACATTGTTCATCACAATCTATACTTTCAAATCGTGGTTAATTCATGTTTAATTTTCACTGTTCTATACAATACGCATACAGGCATCTATCCTGACCCGTTATGGCTTTGCATCCACTGTATTAAAGGATCCCATATTTCCAACCCTTTTAGATCATGCTAACAGCAGATGCATCACTCGCCAGCTGGGGAGCCCATCTCCTAAACCACACGATTCAAGGCAGGTGGACCACTCAACAAAAACTGCTCCACATCAATTACCTAGAATTACTGGCAATTTTTCTAGCGTTAAAGTCGTTCCAAACACATCTCCTTAACAAAGCTGTCCTACTTCGCACAGACAATGACAGCAATGTATTACATACAGAAACAAGGAGGAACACACTCTTTGCAGCTGTCTCATCTAGCGCAAAGTATATGGAGATGGGCCATTCCACAAAACATACATCTTCTGTCAGAACATCTTCCAGGGGTGAACAATCAGATGGCGGATCGGTTACGTCGTCAGCAACAGATACACGAATGGGAA
This sequence comes from Triturus cristatus, assembly GCF_964204655.1. Taxonomy (NCBI): domain Eukaryota; kingdom Metazoa; phylum Chordata; class Amphibia; order Caudata; family Salamandridae; genus Triturus; species Triturus cristatus. Next base: position 207,118,990 of record NC_140595.1, on the reverse strand, counting down.
CTTCATCCGCAAGTTCTTCAACCCTTCTTCTGCATGTGGGGCCAAACAGACATGGATCTGTTCTTCACACATGCAAACGCAAAATGCCCAACCTTCGCCGCCAGGTTTCCACACCCGTTGTCCAAGGGCAATGCGATATGGATGAACCGGTCAGGCAGATATGCGTACGCTTTTCCGCCACTCCCGCTCATTCCACTAGTAGTACGCAAGCTCAAACAACAGTCTCTCAAGATGATCCTAGTTGCTCCAATATGGGCACAGCAACAATGGTTCACAACACTACTCAAACTCTCAGTAGTTCCACACCAACAATTACGTCTCTCCCCAAAGCTGCTAATGCAGAACCATGGAGAGATAAGGCACCCAGATCCAGCACAACAGAATCTAGCGATCTGGCTCCTGAAATCCTAGAGTTCGGTTACCTCAACCTCCCACCAGACTGTATGAACATTATTAAAGAAGCCAGACACCCCACTACTAGAGCTTGCTATGCAGCTAAATGGAAGAGATTCGTAATTTATTGCAAAAATAACAAAATTGACCCATTGGATGCTTCAATTCAAAACATTATCTGCTATTTGCTACACCTACAAAGATGCAATCTGGCATACTCATCGATAAGATTACATCTGGCTGCCCTTGCTGCCTACCTACAAAACAGACATTTGTCATTGTTTAGAGTGCCCGCTATAAAAGCTTCTATGGAAGGCCTTAAAAGGATAATTCCACCCAGACTGCCACCCTCTCCAGTATGGAACCTAAACATTGTTCTTACTAGACTCATGGGTCCACCATTTGAGCCTTTACAAAAATGCGAATTACAATTCCTTACATGGAAAGTAGCTTTCCTGGTCGCAATCACCTCTCTCAGGAGAGTAAGTGAGATCCAGGCTTTAACCATACAAGAACCATTCTTACAAATACATCGTAACAAGGTGGTTCTTAGGACAAACCTAAAATTCCTTCCCAAAGTAATCTCTGCTTTCCACCTTAATCAGTAGAGTTGCCAGTATTTTTCGAAAATCCTGATTGTGTAGCAGTAAGGGCTCTTCACACGCTTGACGTCAAAAGAGCTTTACTTTACTACATAGACAGGACTAAAAACTTTAGGAAGACAAAGCAACTGTTTGTAGCTTTCTCTCCACCTCATAAAGGCAATCCAATTTCCAAAGCCGGAATTGCCAGGTGGATAGTAAAATGTATTCAAATATGCTATCAGAAAGCAAAACGTAAGTTAACAATTCCCCCTAGAGCGCATCTAACACGCAAACAAGGGGCTTCAATGGCATTCTTTGGGAACATTCCCCTAGAAGACATTTGTACGGCAGCAACATGGTCTACAACACACACCTTCACCAAACACTAGTGTGTAGATGTGCAGGTAAAGCAACAAGCTTCTGTAGGCCAAGCTGTTCTTAGGACACTTTTTAAAACCACTGCAACCGATACAGGCGACTACCGCTAGGGGAGACACTGCTATACAGTCTATGCACAGAGTGTGAATTCTGCAGCTCACATGCCTCGAATGGAAAATGCTACTTACCAGTATGCTTCTGTTCTTGGCATGTAGAGCTGCAGAGATTCACATGCCCACCCACCTCCCTGGATCCTGTATCTGTTCCAGTGTTATCTTACTTAGATACATTCTCATGGACATCTTTCTGTTTATTACAAATTCCATTATTTCTCTTCATGGCGAAAAACAATCTGAGGATGGAGTCGATGCCCATGCGCACTATCGTCCAAGGGAGGAGTCACCTATCTCGAGACTACAGAAGACTTCTTCCAAGACAACAACAAGGTGCAAGCACGTGAGCCCAACACCAGATAGCGATCTATGCACAGAGTGTGAATCTCTGCAGCTCTACATTCCAAGAACAGATGCATAATTGTAAGTAGCATTTTCCTTCAGTCAATTAAAACATCTCAAAACTCAGAAATAGATCTCAGAAAGTAATGCACTGTCTCAAATTGCAAAAAAGAGAAAGCTTTTCTGCTTTCCCTCAAGATTTTGAGAACCTGAGGGATGCCGCTAGTCCTTTGGCAAACAAGTCTTTCCTCGTCTTCAGCAGCTCCTCTCCTCTGGACCATTACTTGGCCAAGATCTGCCAATTGATCTGCCTGCCCCATTCTGAGATCTTAGAATATTATGCCATCCAGCTGTCTCACACCAGGCAGCCCTCTTCTGGGGAGCCTTGCTTCTCTGATATACATGCCTGCATTGGATCCTACTACTTCATCCCTAGTTAGTCTCCCAGAGTTTCCCACATTTTCTCTCTTGTCCGCATAGAGCACACTAAGGACTCGGAGAATGTGAACCCTCACCCTATTCTCAAGATACTTAATTTTCTCCTCCAAATGAGTCGGATCACAAAGTGTCATCTAATTCTTTCCCCTGACTTACTGCTTCATTCAGCCCTACTTTCTCACTTTGCAGCTGTTTCAAACTGCCCCCTGCTTTCTCCTTGTGACTCAGTCTTACTTTCATATTATCAGGCATACCACCCAGCAAAGATTATATTTTTGTTCTGATTCTCTGGTCTGACTACTTCAGCTTCATTAGCTTGGCATTATTTCTAGCTTCCCTGGCATCAGACCCTAGTTGTATCAGGGCCTTCTTCTTACTCATTATTCTGCCATTCACTGGTGGAATGAGATTTCAGTGCAAGAAAATCTCCTCTTTAGAGCTCCGTTTTGTTCTACCGGGTACTGATTGCAGTCAGAATCTCCGCCATCTTATGTCTGGCACTACAGGACTGTTGCCAGGTACTTCTGACTCTGCACCAGGTTGCAGGGAGCAGTGTTCAGCAAACTACCACTTGTTCTTCTGAATCCCACTGTACCAAAATCTCCCCGCTGCCTCAATGACTGGCCACCACCTTTGCTTCTTATGGTTGGTAGCTTTTATATTGTAGTTGTAGCTGCTTTTTTCTCTTGCTGGTTAGGCACCTTTCTCTGCTTCTTTACAGCAAGTGGCACACTAATCTGAGGTTTGTGGTTAGTCCAGTGGTATTATTGGTTATTAACATTAGTCATGTGCTCACAAGAAAAAAAACTTGTATTCACTCCAGTTACTTTGTGATAAATTATATATTATTAGTTAAGTTTGGGGGCTGTGTAGTTTCACAACTCTGCTGAGTGCGCCTAAGAAATATTCATTCATGAGTGGTAGATAAGATACATAGGCTGTTGGGCATTAGGTAATGTTGGGTTACAGGGATAGGTTTTTAGGTCTCGCCTAGCTATTGCGTTTACGCAATCGCTATGCGAGACTCTAGTAAGACGGGCATTTCAAAGTGCTCCCAAAAGTGGATTGCATGGCGAGCACGTGCACAATCGCGTGCATTGTGCCGCCATGCAATCAGTTTGGGGAAGCGCTTCAGCCCACTGGCGCCCTCGGCATCATACTTCAAAGGGTCCGCCCCCGCCAAGTGCACGCGCCACGCTCCGCCGCGTCTCGCCGTGACACATTTGCTTTCACTTTCGCGCGGCGGGCGCTCGCTCGCGTCCGGACCACTTTAGAAGCCGGGCTTGTCTTGTTTTCTTCGTAATACACATTTGTTCTATACCTGGATCCCCTCCTTTTCCTAGGCCTCTGTCTCTCTTACGACCCCATTCCCTTTCGCTTATGTCTGTATTTACTCCTCTCTCGCTCTTCGCTTATGTCTGTATTTACTGCTCACTCTCTCTCTTCGCTTATGTCTGAATTTACTGCTCTTTGTCTCTCCCGCTCTCCCCATTCTATCCTGCTCTCTCTCACGAGCCTTCCATGATTTCCTATCTCTAACCTGTGGTCCCGGTCTACCTCGCGCCCTCTCCCCTCTTTGTGCCTGCTCCGTTGCCACCTCTTCCATCATTGTACCTCGCTGTCCCTGTCTAACCTGCAGTCCCCGTCTACCTCGCGCCCTCTCCCCTCTTGGTGCCCGCTTCGTCGCCACCTCTTCCATCATTGTACCTCGCTGTCCCTGTTTTTCTCGCGCCCCCTTCCTTCCAGATCTCTGTGTCGCTGTGTCTCCTTCCGTCAGGCCTCTTCTTTCCTCCCGGTGTCTGACATTTGAGGGTCGCTAATGAGCGCCTCCTCAGTCCGGCTCTCACTGATCCCTCGGGGGCTGCCGGGGGTATGGGATCCTTTCCCTGCAAATAATTAATTTAGCTACGTGTTGCGTAAGAGCCTAAAAGACTTTCTGCTGCTACCGTGCTGCTCGGCGGCCATTAATATTATATCAGGGCAGGTGCTGTTGCTGTAGTGCAGTTTCATTAAAATTTTGATCTGTAGCTTTAAACATGCAGCTTTCCATGTAGTCTCCTTCTAGGCCACTTTTTCCATTTTGCTTGGACATTTGATCCTCGTCTTTTGGCTCCCTCTTTCGCTTCTTAATAATTATACTATAATATAATACTTGGATTTGTATAGCGCCGCTAATAACCCGTGAGGGTCTGTAGGCGCTGTCCGTTGGCAGGGGGAAGTGATTTGCCCAGAATCACAGGATGTTGAGCACAGAACGAGACTTAAACCTGGATCTCTCAGCGCAGAAAGTCGGCTGCCCTGGCCGTTAAGCCACACCCTCCCCCTTCTGAACGTAGCATTTGGACCACTTCTTTGTCATTGACTCGACTCTGGAACACGTCCAGGGCCGGACTGGTAATTTAAAGCAGCCCTGTCAAAAAGTATAAACTTAGACCCCATGTGCACCAAGTGAGTAACCCCCAGCACATTGCTCAGTAGGATTTTATGTAGGATAATTTTGGAAAAGTGAAACCAAAAGGTGCATGTTAACTGCTCAATTTTTCAATTATATTTGCCACTTTTACTGACTGTTCCGAAAGGGATTCAAATAAAGATTCCAGTACATTAGTGTTTACCACAGTACCGCGAAGCGCTATTTCTACACAGCTTCTAATCATGCATGCCATGTGCCTGGTGAGAAAAAGGACCTATTTGTTGGTACAGTTATGAGAGGTTTTCTTTTAATGCTTCCATGCAAAAGTCTTTGAAGCTCATCTAACAAGCTTTGAAAATGCAACAGGTCTCGCATTTACGCGAGGAAGCTATTGGCATTGTAAATGACAATGCCTTTTATTTTATGTTTTAAAAACCAAAACATAAATAAAAGGCATTGTCATTTACAATGCCAATAGCTCAAACTCCCGTAAATGCGAGACCTATTGCATTGCAAATGCTTGTTAAAGAAGAGAGGTTGTGATCTATAAAATGAGGTGTCCGCCAATTGCAGAGTTACAAAAAGAGAGATTAAAGAGGAAAAGCATTAGATTGAAAAGATTATACTCAGACATAGAAGGCATGTAGAGGATGGAAGGTAGGATGAGCATCGCATTGTAGAACAGAAATGAGGGAAATCATGCAGAGGAAAATGAACCATAAGTTAGTAGGGGGTCAATTGTTTATGCAGGGTTTTAGGATTATAGTGGGAGAAGGCTTTCTGAGATAGCCGGCAATCTGAGGATATAACCTGTAGAAACAACTATTATGCAAAGTGCTCCACATCCGGGGTAGACAGCTGGAACACACAAGTCCCAGTGTATACATCAATTAGAAATATAGCTTGCTGTGTGCCATGCCTAAGACAGCCCTTTTAAACATAGTCTGAAGTATGGCAATATTATTGCAGGGTCTGTGCGCTGCAAAAGGGGAGTTGGCGCTGAAAAAGAAAATCTTCCCTCACTATTCTGTATTCGTTTTTAGGTCTCGCCTGACCCAGCGCATGCGCTGGTCTGGCGAGACTTATTGAGAGGGCTCCAAAAAGTGCTACCAGGCCAGCCTAGAGCTACAGTGCATGTGCGCGGGCGAGCGCGCCGCACTTTACCGAGATTACTTTCACTTTCACGGCCGCTTTGATGTTTGATCACTTTCGCAGCCGCAGGGCCCGCTTGGCAGAGCCAATAGGTCTCGCTTTTGGGACCTTATAAGTATTTAGTTATGCAACTGTTGCATGGCTAAACACTTATAAGGTCCCAAAGGCGAGAACTATTGGCTATGCCAATGCTTGTTTTCTTTTTTTGTTGTATATTTACATATGTATAAATGTACTAGTTTTTCTAGTAGTAACCTTACACCTTTTTGCTATTTACCATTTCCAAGTGTAAATTTACTATGAGCTGCAGATCTCCCTGCCTACCTCTACCTCATCCCTATAGCCAGGGATGGAACCTGCCAAATTAGGCTTTACGAGTGTAAAATTACTATTAGAAGTTAATTTTATTTTGCTTATAACAAAAAGCTATTACAAAAACAGTAAGTTGTGAACAGTGTAAAGGCGTCCAGCCTTCTCGCTGCGAGATAAAATCTACCATTCGAAGTCTTCCACGTTTGCTTAACAAAAATGGGAGCATTGTGGACTTTATAGTGAAAGTTGCATACAATACGCTACATAAAATACTCCAAAATTAACAAAATGCAGTTCAGTTCACCCTCTCAGGTACACTTCTTTTATGATCCTAAACTGTACTAATCGAACCAAAACCTGGTCCACACCCTCCTATCTCCATTAGCTTTATCTTTCAAAATTCCATTTCATCTATCCACAAAAATTTTAAGCGAGCATAAAGTTTTTGAATAATGTCATTGCAGACCAGCAACAAGGGGTTGATGCAGCAAAGCAAAAGCACTCATTTATTACGTTAGGCGTCCACCTTCCACTACTAGCGCAGACGACCCTTTGTAGAAGCGAGACTTCACAGCTATATAGCCCCATGGTGCTTATTGACCATGTTCGCAGTTCAGTGGACCAATCACATGCCATTCACGCAGCGCCCTCCCGGAACACCCCCACGACCAATAGCTGCCATACTCTTAAATGTACGTGATAGTGACTATATCTTACAGAATGCCAGAGCAAGTGACCCAATTTCCATAGGCTCCTCAGACAAGATGATATTTGCGAACTACTCGTTTTGCTGTGCAGAAGTAGCAAGCATCATTTACAAGCTTTAAAAAAGTACTGCGAGTCAAAGGCATCAAATATGCTCTCTTGTTCCCGGCTTGGTTGCGAGTTATGGCTGACGACCAAACGTACTTCTTTGAAGACCCGGTGGATACCTGGTCATGATTGGAACAGCACCAGTTATTAATGAAACCAACTCAACATTAAGAATAATTGGGCTTGGTGATTGGGCTTGGTGAAGCCCAGGGTCCATGATGACATGCAATGAGCGCAGCACCTTTCTTTGGATCCGCTGCGGGGTGGCACAGCTTATTGCTTCATGCTTTTTAATGTGATGGAGTACAACTTCAGTACTCAATATAAGGTTGTTAAACTGTTCTGAAAATGTATAATGCTAACAAGTTCCTGTCAGTACCCGAAAAATACCTTGTGCTGTTTAATATACGGCTTGATGATTTTTATTTATTATTTTTGTGATTTTATGTAGTGTGGACATGGACTGGAGGCATCTGAGTTCTTTACAAGAGTACAGTTACCAAACAGTCACAGCAGGAGTACATTAAAGATACATCCTAGGAAGAATTAAAAGCAGATAATCGAGAGCAAGTGGAAAATAAACTGAACATGTGTACAGTTACCAGACAAATGCTGGGATACGTTTGACATACAACGTAAAACTAAGTTTAAAACAAACATTTGAGTGCGACTGGGAGAAAATGTGTAACTGTAACATGGCATGTAATCATGTGGAGGGTCGGAGAGAGGGAGTTTCAGATTCTTGTGGTGCTTTGGGAGAATGCATGATCCATGAATTGCTCTTGTTGGAAGATAAGGTACTCCCCGGAGAAGGGACTGAGAATTTCCTGAACCTTGTTTTACATCAAAAATCTTCAATTTTTCAGTTAGGTACGCAGGCGAAGAGGATTTCGAAAATTCCTCGTACCACAAGGATGACGACGCCGTGTTCTGGTCAAAAAACTTTATTGCAATCGTCTGGTAGGACGCGTTTCGCCTGACTAGCAGGCTTGTTCACCAACGACTTGCCCGTTTCTTTAGCCATTTTAAATAAAGTGTTCACATCGTGTCACATGACTAAGACTACTAACAGTGTGTATTGGAGGAAAGACTCGTAGTTTTTCATCATGGCATACATGCACTCAATATTACGATCGTCACATAAAATTGGATATCAGTTTAGGTAAACAAATAAATGCTTGCTCCTTAATACATTTCAATACATAATTAGGAAAGCATAATATCATTATTTATAAAAAAGTATATCTTCTAAAACTCATTAGAATAGAAGAAGTCTTTTTGGAATTAAGCCCCAGTGGGCCGTTAATTCAGTGCATATTTTAAGGACAAATTACAGGTGAATTTCATCCTCTTTTTACACCCCCAGTGGGGCTAATACTACAGTGTAGTCCCAAATACATTCATGATTCATCCTAAAAATTTGAAATTGTGATTGTGTATCTAATGTGTAACAAATATATAAACAAAAAATAAATAAAAATTCCTTTCTTTAGAAAAGATACAGTTAAAAAACGGGGCAGAGAGATTGCCTATTAAATGTTTGTTTCTCGTCTCCAGCGCTGACACAAAATTTAGTTATAAGTGTGTCACTAAATCTTCCTCAATATTCAGTCCTCCAGGGGACCGTGTATTGAGCTCTAAAATGTAGCAGGACTCAAGTTTACGCAACTTTTTTTCTCTATTGCCTCCTCGTTGGTTTGGAGGAATACAGTCTACCACAAAGTAAAATAAACTTTGAGTACTCTTGTTGTGATATGCTGCAAAATGTCGCGCAACAGGGTAGGAATTGTCCCCATTCCGAATTGCTCTGAGATGTTGTAGCACTCTTTTGTGGACTGGATGGATCGTGCTGCCAACGTACCTCAAGCCACAAGGGCATTGGAGGACGTAGACAGCAAAATCTGTCTTACACGTAAGATGTCCTTTGATTTTTTTCATCCGTTTTGATAGTCCTAATGTGTAAACCTGTGTATTCTTCCCAAAACTACAAGCTTTACATTTGGTGCATTTAGTAAACCCATCTCTGGGTTTGAGCCAATTTGTGGACTGCTTTTTGGGACGCTTCATAACATTGCTCACCAGCATTTGTCTGAAGGACCGAGCCCTTCTAAATGTTATTGCTGGTCTCCTCTGAGTTAGTTTACTGAGGATCGGATCGTTTCTAATCAAATGCCAATGTTTGGTGAGAATGCTTCTGATTTGGCCATGCTTGCGATTATAAGTTGTGATCATTCTTGGTTGATTCTTTTCTGAATTAGATGTTTTACTTTTACTGGGTCTAAAAAGGATATCTTCCCTCGAAGATTCCCTTGCCTTTTTAGTTGCTGTTTGTAGATTAACTTTAGTATATCCTCTGGCTCGAAATCTCGAGCTGAGTTTGGTTAGCTCTTTCTCCAATACTGCTTCTTCACTACAATTACGCATCGTTCTTAGGCATTCTCCGTATGGGATGCTTTTAATCAGATTCTGAGGATGGAAACTTTCTGCATGCAGGAGGGTGTTCCCTGCAGTGTGCTTTCTGTATAGTTTTGTCTGGAGTTTGGAATTGTTAACATAGATGGAGAGGTCTAGAAAATCTACTGATGAATTGCTGATGGTGCTGGTGAACTTAAGATTTAAATTGTTCACCTGCAGTTTTTTAATAAAATTTATTGCTGACTCCTCCGTTCCTTTCCAAACTACAAACAGGTCGTCGATAAATCGACTCCAGTGTAGTACATTTTCCTCCCATTCAGTGTGGTGTGCGACCTGGACCACCTGCTCCTCCCACCAGCCCATATGCAAATTAGCATAACTGGGGGCGAAGCAGGTGCCCATCGCTGTCCCGCAGATTTGGTGGAAAAGCTCATCATTGAAAAGAAAATAATTGCTTTTCAAGCAGGTAGACACCATGCTCAATAGCATCTGGGTGTGGGCCCAAAGTTTAATCGGACGGTTACTCAAGAAATGTTTTATGGCGTTCAGGCCATCCTCATGTTTAATGCTGGTGTATAATGTAGTTACATCAATCGTCAACAATGTTATGAAGCGTCCCAAAAAACAGTCCACGAATTGGCTCAAACCCAGAGATGGGTTTACTAAATGCACCAAATGTAAAGCTTGTAGTTTTGGGAAGAATACACAGGTTTACACATTAGGACTATCAAAACGGATGAAAAAAATCAAAGGACATCTTACGTGTAAGACAGATTTTGCTGTCTACGTCCTCCAATGCCCTTGTGGCTTGAGGTACGTTGGCAGCACGATCCATCCAGTCCACAAAAGAGTGCTACAACATCTCAGAGCAATTCGGAATGGGGACAATTCCTACCCTGTTGCGCGACATTTTGCAGCATATCACAACAAGAGTACTCAAGGTTTATTTTACTTTGTGGTAGACTGTATTCCTCCAAACCAACGAGGAGGCAATAGAGAAAAAAAGTTGTGTAAACTTGAGTCCTGCTACATTTTAGAGCTCAATACACGGTCCCCTGGAGGACTGAATATTGAGGAAGATTTAGTGACACACTTATAACTAAATTTTGTGTCAGCGCTGGAGACGAGAAACAAACAATTAATAGGCAATCTCTCTGCCCCGTTTTTTAACTGTATCTTTTCTAAAGAAAGGAATTTTTATTTATTTTTTGTTTATATATTTGTTACACATTAGATACACAATTTCAAATTTTTAGGATGAATCATGAATGTATTTGGGACTACACTGTAGTATTAGCCCCACTGGGGGTGTAAAAAGAGGATGAAATTCACCTGTAATTTGCCCTTAAAATATGCACTGAATTAACGGCCCACTGGGGCTTAATTCCAAAAAGACTTCTTCTATTCTAATGAGTTTTAGAAGATATACTTTTTTATAAATAATGATATTATGCTTTCCTAATTATGTATTGAAATGTATTCAGGAGCAAGCATTTATTTGTTTACCTAAACTGATATCCAATTTTATGTGACGATCGTAATATTGAGTGCATGTATGCCATGATGAAAAGCTACGAGTCTTTCCTCCAATACACTCTGTTAGTAGTCTTAGTCATGTGACACGATGTGAACACTTTATTTAAAATGGCTAAAGAAACGGGCAAGTCGTTGGTGAACAAGCCTGCTAGTCAGGCGAAACGCGTCCTACCAGCCGATTGCAATAAAGTTTTTTGACCAGAACACGGCGGCGTCATCCTTGTGGTACGAGGAATTTTCGAAATGTATTACGGACCGAGCCTGGGTGGTCCGCCTCGACGACGCACCCTCTGTTCAGGAGTGCGGTGGCAGTTACCTAAGCCTGGAGGAATCATATATATATATATATATATATATATATATATATATATAATCCATCCATCCATCCATCCATCGGATAGGAATGATGTGGTCAAATTTCGTGTGACCGGTAAACAAAGCAGGCACCAGCATGTGAAACTGCTCTAAGAGGGGTGTAAGTGAACTTTGAGGATACCTCAGAGGAGTGAGATCCTATAGTCTAGTCTGGAGAGAACCAACGCCTATTCACTGATTTATATGTCCTTTTGTGGGATGAGATGCCTGATCCCCCAGAGCCTTGTTACTTGGAATCAGGTGTTTTTGCCATGGTTGCAGTAGGGCTCTGGAGCTTGAGACGACTGTTGAGGGTGAAGTCAAGTGACTTTGCCTTCTGAATGATGGAGCGTTGGAACTCAAGACCATTTATCGAGTCTTGCACAGATGGATTGGCTTTCTTCAGATCTACAAAAAGGAATTCTATTTTCTCAGGGTTTAGTTTAAGATGGTAATTTGACATTGATGGCTAAATTCTTATCGGGCTGTTTTATATGAGGGTGATGTGTTCCATGGATGTGACCTTCAAGTAGATTTGGGTATTGTCAGCGCACAGGTGAAAGAGGACCTCCAGGTTCCTAAAGGTCACACAGAGAGGCTCAAAATAGAGATTAATAGGGTTACAGAGGAGCGAGCCTTGGGGCGGGGGGTCCATTGTTGTTGGCTCACTGACTTTGAGTCAGAGCTCCCAATTTTTACTACATGAGTGGTTTGTCAGAAAGGAGGTGAACCAGTTAAGGGCTACACCTTCAGTTCTTCCTGATGTTTATCAGAGTATGGTGGTGAACTTTGTCTGACATGAGTTTAAACTGTTAAGTATGGGGAGAGCATCGTTAAGATGCGGCAGAATTGTAGTCTCAGTTTTGTTGCCCTGTTTGAAGCCTGATTGGAGAATGTCAAGGAGCTTGTTTGCGTTGATGTGAGAATACAGTTGGAAGACTATTCAGCTACCAGTCAACTTAGACTGTAAGGGTGGAGACTGGACAGAAGTTGTGAAGGCCTTTGGGGGTCCAATGATAGTTATTGTTTTTTTAGACATACTGAGCAGCGGCGGCCAGCACAAGTAAAAGCGGGGGGCGGGCAGGGAAGTCGACAGATGACAGAATAGGTATAATTAAATAAATACCTATTCCATCATCTGTCGACTTCCTGCCCGCCTACCGCGCTTACCTGTGCCGGCTGCCGCTGGGACTGGGATGTACCCTGTTCAAGGGAGCAGTTGACCAGGGTGGACCAAATTTTGAGTAACTGTTTGGAGAAGGGTTTACTGATGGAGCCAGCGATGACGTCCCAAGGATAGTTTGTGGATTTCAGCTTGGATATGGTCGTCAATAGATCTGTCTCTGTAACTGGGCTGAAAGAGGACCTCGGACACTGTACTTTGCACTATAACTTCTCCACAGCTTTATTGTCATAGGTGGCCGGCAGGGAGATGTTTTTCTTAAACTTTTTTGTCAAAAAACGACACTAAGTCGTTGCATGAGTCCTCGGAAGACTTGGGTGGAGTTTTGGAGGAAGGTTGTTAGCCTGTTTGATTACTTCAAAAAGGTCTGTTCTTCGAAGGGTCCTGGAGGGATCTGATATGTGATGACTTGACTCTAAAGATATGTTCTTTTCGCTGTTTCTCGCAGAGATAAGTCTAGCCAGACTCAGAGGTGAGGATGAGTGTCCTCATTCTTTCACAAGTTATCTGAGAGTCTTCCTTTCTTCCTATAGGTTTTTTGAACACCACGTTAGGGTTTTGGGTCTGATGCACTTGCTCTTGAGAGGTGTAAATTCCTCTATCAAGGATTCCATGTAGGTATTAAATTTGTCAGTGGCCTCAATGATGTCAATTGAGAAACTACTGAGGCAAGATTTGGGTGAACCATGTTTGCAATGGCTTTGATGTTAAACCTACTTGGGTGCCTAACCCGATTTTCCCCTTCTTTGGTTGACCTGAGTTTTTGATGCAGGTAAAGAACACTACAAAGAGGATTGGAAGGTGGTCAGACTGGTCTACTGGGATAGGATCAATGATTGGTAGGTGTTTAGCTCCGGAAATCATCCGATCCAGAGTGGAGCCCTTGCAGTGGGTGGGTTTCTGGCTGTGGTATTGGAGGTCATGGTCGCTTGGACCATTTGGAGGTAGTGGAAAAAGCAGAACATTGAGGTATCATTAAGGCAGGTTTTAGTGAGAAACATGATGTCAAGGTTAAAGTCATTAATCAGTTCTGATATCTCAAGCCATTACTTATCACCAGAGAAGCTAGGTTCACCATCAGTTTAAAGTAAAACGTCCTAAAGGTGGAATTGGAGCACCAGTCTACTGCATTCATTATGTTCTCCAAACTCACTGCCTGAGAAAAAAACCTTAAATGCCAATGCCATGTGATTGAGTGTGCTCTGAATACCTTAACATCAGTACCAGCTTCCTGCATTATTGAAAGATTTAGTGAGGCCAGGAAAACGGTAGAGAGTATTAAAGAGTGAATGTTCCATTATATTTTAATTAATCTCGACCAAGCACTTGGTATACTGCTTCACTGTTGAGCAGGTAAGGAACCAGACTTAATTAAAATCTGCAAAATATATTAATTTTTATCCCTGAGTCTTCTGGGTGGATAACGTTTCTTTGCTACACAATTATTTAGTTCTGAAAGGCACCCTTAAAGAAATGCTTCCAGAACTGAGGTGCTTTTTGTGATTTCCCTCCTTGATCATTTCCACAATACATTTATAATGGCTATATCATTTATAATGATCTATGAAGCAGGTGTTTCAGATCTCTTGAAAATCAGCATTCGCCTTCCAGTGAATAATGGAATATGCTCTCACACAGCAAAGACTGCCATTTTCCTGTAATGTAGAATGGACCTGGTCTTAAAGTGACTTTTGATTTGAATACATCTTTTTCACATTTTTTTCAGGCGTTGACAGTCCCAACTGCAGCAATGGCATTGCAACCACAAAAATCAAACCAAGCCACAGTCGATACCCAGGCCTTAGCTCATCGTCTTCATCTTCCTCGTCATCCTCCCCTTCATCGGTTAATTACTCCGAATCCAATTCCACAGACTCCACAAAATCTCAACAGCACAGCAGTACGAGTAACCAAGAGACCAGGTATGTGGCAGCAGGATGGGGTGTGGGCTCTCTCTTCCTATTTTAAATGTTATTTTTACAAGGGAATGTATGAGGTGGGTTGTAGGCACAGGAATGGGCTTCCTTTTCATTGCATCCCTTCCCATTGATTGGGATTTGTTAGATAGTTAATCCATGGGCTTCTGCTACTAAGTTCAAGTTTCCACTGATAGGTGTTGGATAGGAACTGACAAGAATACAAGCTGTGGGCTATGCTCTGGTTACTTGTCCTGATTTGAGTTTACTTTAATGCATTTCTATTGAGGAGTGTGGGAAGTGAGTGCCAGTACCAGAATGGTCTCTCAGGTTGTCTCTCCTCCATGGCTCTGAAAGATCCATAATCAGTTGTAGAGGGAAATAGGTTTATTCAAGTATAATTCCTTGTCCTCAGGGCAGTCTTCTGCTGCATGTTCAAGCCTCATACTGATGGTGGGAATCCATGCTCTGGGATGATCTGTGTCCTTTACAGCAGTGCCATTAGAAAGTGTCCTGTTTGCAACAGGTATATGGCATGTAACTCTAGTACTCTCACATTTGGGAACCCCGTTATTGAATTTCTTTACTCTGTATCCAATCTGCATTAGATGTTACCTAGTTTCATGATTCTACTTCTTTCACATGTCCTTGGTGATGGTTTTTTGAGATCTGTGAAGTGGGTGGCAGGCACAGGGAGCGATAGTAGACTCACTTTATTTTATTTTTGAAATGTTATTTATTAGCTTTTTTAAAGGGCAGGTGGAAGCCAAATTGTTTCCTTGGTGCTGAGAAGGTAAACTTTGATTACACTTGCCTCATGTACATTAACACTAAAAGCTGTTAATGAGCCACATTTTTGAGATTTTCTAAACAACATAATTGGTATTAGCCAGAATTTGAAAGGTAAAGATGTCCAGATTACCTGGGCATAGACAAAAAAAAGGCTGGAAAACCAAAGTTCTTCTTTAATACATGGCACATTAATTATGTATGTATATATGTATGTGGATATATATATATGTATGTGGTGGCTGCCGATACACGATATATGCATACTCCTCCATCTAGTGTTGGGCCCGGACTCTTCAAGTTGTTTTTCTCAAGGAATTTTTATGATTGACCTTGTTTGTCATCTCTCCTCCCCCTCGAGGTATTGCAAATGTTGAACAACTCCTTTGTTGGAAAGTATTTTTTCGTCGTCGGGCTTGGATTGACTGCATCAGAGCTCTGCAGCATTCAACGCCCACGCAGCTTACGATCATGAAAGAACGCAAATGGAGCTCCATTAGACAGCACCCATGGATCCTAGGAGCCGGGGACCACTTACCCGGCGTCTAATACATGCCCATTGAGAATGACCATCTCCGGATGATGGAGACAAAAAAGGACCTCTTCCGACGATGCCCTCATTGCGGGGCGGGACAAATACCCACACTCTGACACATGAGGTGTGTAATTTGTGCCTGTCCCCGGAGCACAAAAAAGACAAGTGCGTGGCTTGCGCATTGTTCAAAAACAAGAAAACACTTTGGACCCGTAGAATTAGACACCAGACACACACCTTGGAATTGGCGGCCGAAGAGGAGTACTTGCACAACATAGTTATGGAAAGCGAAGCAGCTGCCCTGGTAGGAGGTGGGGTGGTCATCGCCAGGCCCCACTACATTGCTTCCGATTCATCCTCTGGGGACGATCATACTCCAGTGCATGACGAGGGGCTCACATCACCTAGGCTGATTCCTGGATCTGGGCCAAGGACCAAGATGACAGCACATACTGTGAGTACTGTCGACTTCATGTAAAGAAGATCTTACACTCCCCTTCACCACCCACGCCACAGTACGCCACAGCCCTCGGGCTCAGTCCGATACATTGAACATGCCTCGGAGCCGAGAAGGGATGAGAACGTTCTCGATCCCAATCAGGCAACAAGGCCCCAGCACGGTGACGGATCAGGCACTAAGCCAGCACCTAGGCACTAGTCTGCACTGACTGAGTCACCGGCCCAAGTTGGCACTTCTAGACATATTGGCACCGAAGGATGCCAAGCAGGCTGTGACCCAGCGAAAATCATCAGATCCAAAAAACGCTCGGGCTTGAGTGCACTGGAATCGAATCAGTCCTCTGTTCCGAGGACTGAAAAACATGGACACTTTTCTGGCCAGAAGAAAAGTCTCATCTCTGGGGTTCCAAAGTTACACTAAGTTTCTGAGGACATTCTACCGGCTCCAAAGAAACAAAAGACTCAGACACAAAGAGCAAGGAAGACCGAGGCATCGTCTTTGAAGGGCTGCAACAATTTATGCAGGAAAAACGTTAAGAAAATGCTAAGAGGCAGGCTCAGTACAATCCTTGCCACAGTCCCACTAAAAAAGTGGACAAAACCCAAAAGCACAGACCTACAAGCCCAATTACGTTTAGTCCCCCAGAGTCACTACAAACACACTTACCGTCTCCACAAGAGGGGGAGATACAGGACACAGATTCTCAAGGAAAACAGGACACCCACCATACCCCTGACCCATGGGATGATTATGATATGGTTCTGTCTGACCCAAACACGGTGCTACTGCTAACACGTCACCTCCAGATGTCACCTCCTCATACCTCAGTGTCGTCCAAAGAGCGGCGGGGTACCACAAACTCCCCATGCACATTACTGAAGAGCCAACTGACTTCCTAGTGGAAATATTTTCACGCACAATTCAATATCTGCCAATGATTGGATCCGTCCTCAATGTATACAAAGACATCTTCAAAGACTCAGTCAAATCCAGGGTCATAACTCCTCGCATTGAAAAAATAAAATACAGGCCATCTCCAACTGAAACTATTTACATACATACTATATCCCCCAGCAGTTTCCCTTGTTGTCACCAAAGCAATGAAAAGTGCTGCAGCACATGCTACTGGAGAGGCACCTCCTCCAGACAAAGAGAGTAAAAGAATTGATGCAGCAGGCAAAAGAATAGCAGCAAAGCACACAAACCACTGAAAGATAGCCAATTCAGCTGGTCGCCGCTCCCTATACAATAGGGCTACCGGAGATGAAATGCATGACCTGATGCAGCATCTCTGAGATGAACACAAAAATCGAGCGGAAGACCTGGTAAATGAGGAAAGGCAGATATCAAATGCAACAATAAAATGTCCATTAGACTGAGCAGACACTACATTGCTATGCATATCTGGGTTCAAACCCAAGGTGCAGCAGCGTATTATTAATGTCCCATTCGATGGAGAAAAGCTCTCTGGGGACACAGTTAGAAAAAATAAGAGAGAATACCGACACAGCCAGACCCATGGGTGCCTTACAGACAACATCTCAATTGCTACAGCTCTTTTGGCGTTACCAGGGGCGAGAGGCAGCAAAAGCCTCTACCCCATAAAACAATACATATCAGCACTAGCAACAGCACTATTACCAGCAAGGGCGTGGATTCTATCATGGAGGCTACAAAACGGGCTGAGGTAGAGGTACCCCCCAAAAAAGCACCTCCACACCACCAAGTAAATGACTTGCCCACACTTCTCCCCCCCCCCGGACACAAACCAACAATTCCACCACTTGCGGCCAAACATCACATCCGATCAATGGGTACTACAAACAGGCAGGGATATTGCCTAGAACTAACTCCACCAAATATCCTTGCAAAACGGCAGATGTTAAATCCTCTAAATCAACTAAAAAATGAAGAAAAAGAGTTGCTACTAAAAGAGGCTATAGAACTAATCCCATTGAAAGATTACAGCAAAGGTGTCTACTCACTTTATTTCCTCATACCAAAGAAAGACTGCTCACTACAGCATAGTCAATGCATGCTATCCGAACACTTCCAAATGGTAACATTGCAAGATGTAATGCCACTACTACAAAAGAGCGACTTCAGAACTTCATTATACCTGAAGGACACATACTTCCATATTCCAGTCCAGCCAGCGAGCCGCAAATACCTACGGTTTGTGGTAAGTGGACGTCATTATCAATTCAAGGTGCTACCGTTTGAGGTAAAAGCCCCAAGGGTGGTCATAAAATGCTTAACTGTATTAGCGGAAAAATTATGAAGAGAAAACGTACATGTCTTTCCCTATCTCGACCATTGGCTGATCAAGAGTCTAACAAAAGCTAAATGTCTAATAGACACTCAACACGATCAACCTACTTCAGCAATTGGGCTTCACTATAAATGCAACAAAATCGCATCTCAAACCACTTCATGTACAATCATACCTAAGAGTGATACTTGGTTCATTATCGGGAAGAGCTTACCCCAGTCCCCAAAGGGTTCTCAATCTCCAGCACCACTGGGTCTTTTTCTGCCACATCGTCACCTGCCAGTCAGAACAGTGATGTGCCTACTAGGGATGATGACATCATGCATAGCGATTGTGCCACATGCACGACTGCATTTGAGACCTCTCCAAGAATGTTTAGCATTGCTGTGGTCACAAGCGGGAAAGAAAATGGAAGATCTAGTGTTGGTTTCACCCAAGGTCCATTAGGCATTACAATGGTGCAACACCTCAAACATACTTAAGGTAACAGCCTTCGTGGACCCAATCCTGCAGGTAACAAACACAACTGATGCATCACCAACAAGGTGGGGTGCTCATATGAAGGACATTACAGGTCAGGGATACTGGACCTCACAACAACAGACAATGCACATCAGCATGCTGGAGCTTTTAGCCATCTACATGGCTCTCAAAACATTCCTAACAGACATTAAAGGGAAAAGTGTCCTTCTTCGAACAAACAATCTGACTGCAGTGTATTACATCCTGAAACAGGGGGGACCTATTCCATACAATTGTCACAATGTGTGCAGTCACAACGTGTGCAGGAAATGGGCAGACAAACACAAAATCCTCCTTCTGGCACAATACATATCAGGGCAGGAGAACTCCATTGCAGTCTTGCTCAGCAGGACACAGCAGCAAGTTCACGAGTGGGAAACACACACTCCAATACTGCAACAATGCTTCCGCTGTGGGGAACCCCTGCAATAGACCTGTTCACTGCCGAAAACTCAAAATGCCAAAGCTTCGCATCCAGATATCCACACCTACTATCCAAAGGGAATGCTCTATGGATGAACCGGTCAGGGATATTTGCTTGTGCTTTTCCTCCTCTCCCACTCATTCCATATGTTGTCAGGAAACTCAGATAGACCCTAATACTGATTGCGCCCACATGGGCTTGATAGCTGTGGTACACAATACTGCTAGAGCTATCCCTAGTACATCACAAGAAACTACCCAACTATCCAAACCTCGCTCAGGGTGAGACGTCCCAATAAACAACAGCTCAATCTTGCGATCTGGCTCCTGAGGTCATAGTTTGGATACTTTAATCTACCTCCAGACGCATGACTATTCTAAAGGAGGCCAGAAGACCAATCACAAAGGCTTGCTATAACAGCAGAATGTAAATGCTTCGACAACTACTGTATGTCCTTAAAACAGCAACCCTTCTTCACCAACAGAACAACTAGTCTGTTAATTGTTGCACTTTAAAAAGGCACATCTGGCATATACCTCAATATGCTTACATTTAGCAGCCTTTGCGACATACCTACAAAACAGGAACCACCAATCGCTTGTCCATATTCCTGTCATCAAAGCATTCATGGAAGGATTAAAACAAGTCATTCCACCACGTTCTCCTCCACTACCTGCATGGAACCTAAACATTGACCTAACATGACTTATCTGGCCTCCATTTGATCACTACATAATTGTCAAATGCAATTTTTTAAATGGAAGTTGGCCATCCTTGTACCAATAACATCTCTACGAAGGGTCACCAAAATTCATGCGCTCACTGTGGAAGAACCATATTTCCAATTGTTCCCAGATAAAGTGTGTTTACGCACTAGCCCAACGTTCTTACCTAAAGTTATATCTCCTTTCCATTTAAATCAATCTTTAGAGTTCCGGTTTTCTTTATAAAACCAGAGACCGTCACAAAGCGTGCTTTACATACTCTGAATGTTAAACGGGCATTTCTGTACTACTTTGAACATACAAAACCCTTTAGGAAAACACAACTATTTGTTTAGTTTTCAAATCCACATAAAGAAAAGGGTATTTCAAAATCAGGAATGTCTAGATGGATTGTCAAATGTATCCAAATCTGTTATGCTAAAGAAAAACAAACCTTGACAACTATGCCAAGGGCTCATTCCACAAGGAAAAAATGAGCAACCATGGCGTTTTTGGGAAAATATCCCTCTTAGTTACATTTGCAAAGCAGCAACATGGATGAACCCACATACATTTACAAAACATTGTGTGGATGTTCAAGCAAGACAAAAACCTCTAGTAGGACAAAAGGCTTTCAGACATTATTTCAAACAAACGCACTCATGCCTGAAGCCACCGCAAGAGGGGTACTGCTTTACAATCTATACATAGCATGTGTAGCTGCAGCAAACACATGCTAAGGATGGAGTTTGTTACTTACCCTGTAAGCATTTATTCATAGAGTGTAGGGCTGCAGATTCACATGCACGCTTCTGCCTCCCCGGCAGGTATTAGATGGTGTGAAGAATACACACAAATACAGCATGTTCAACAGCAAATGCCAGCTTAGCAGATTATATCCTCACTCCGTATGCGGCAAGGGGAATAACATTATCTAACAAATGATCTGTTGAAAATGGGCAATATCTCAAGGGGGAGAAGAAACAACACACAACGCTGATCATGAAACTTCCTTGAAAAAACCAAGTTTCAGTGGCTGGGCCCAACACTAAACGGCAGAAGTATTCATAACATGTGAATCCTCTGCACCCAAGACTACAAATATATGCTTATAGGGTATGTAACATACTCCATATAGTGTGTGTGTGTATATATATATATTTTATTGATTTTAGTTCATTGCAGAATAATTCAACAGTTCTTCAGTGGCAGGTAACTAGAGATCCGACATCAGACGTGCAAATTGCCATAAATAACTAGGTTGCCAAAACATGTTCAGGTACGGCTTAATGATCTGCCTCTCTTCCAGACCTGTTCCGTACTATAGTAGGTTTATTGAAATTGGGTACATCGGATGATCCTAAGATGGGCAGCTCCGCATGCAGCCATCTCAGCCTCTTGCCATTCATCTAAATCTAGTTCTCCCACATCCCACTCCCAAGCTGATTTTGCCCTCACAAGTGAGTTTGGTGATTTAAGGAGCAGGGATCTGTACAATCTAGAAATATCTTTTCGACCCAGTGGCTCTTTTATCAACTTTGGTATGCATAGAGCTCCTAGTTTTTCAAGGGTATCCAACCAAAGCCACTAGGCAGAATTTTCTGTCTCAAACAGCCAGTCACCAAGTAGTACTAGTTTTGTTGCCCAGTAGAAAGAGGGCACCTTTTTAGCTGGGACACTCTAGGAAATTTGCCTGGCCACAATTATTTTGTGTCTAATGATTGAAGAAGGTTGGCAGAGAATTAAAGGATTGGTTTGCAACACATGTGGGAAGTGGGGGTAGCGTGATCGTTTTATAAAGCACCACCCAACCCATCATAGAAATGGTCAATGAAGACCATGCTTCAAGTTCTTTACTGGTGTGCTACTTTATGGGAGAAATATTAAGGTCCGAGGCCTTCTGTTGGTCTCAGGTTATGGTCATGCCCAGCTATTGAAAATTATCATCCGCTATTTATAGGTGCGTGAAAATGAGTTACTGTGAAGAAAGCCTTGTACTTGAAAATAAGTGGACTTGCTCCAATTTACTGTCAGTCCCAATGTGTCTTTGTACTCCTGTAATATTTGAGTCTCCTGCAGCAGTGAGGTTTGTGGTCCCTGAATAAAAAGCCAGATGATATCTATGTGTAAGGACACCCTCTCCTCCGTTCCTTTTGATCTGGGAAATGCTTTAGTCTGTGCACCCCTCCTAATCCATTTGGCCAGGGGGCTCAAGGGCAAAGAGGAGATGGGTCCAGTCCTTGCGTTTGCCTTGTTGAAAGAGGAATGGGAATGATAACACCTCATTTACTTTAAATGATGCATTATACATTCAGAGCATCTAAAGGATCTAGGTAAAGAACAGAGGGCCAATATTCATTTTCCTGAGCACTGGGACCAGAAAACCATGTCACAAGCCTTCTTATAGTTAACAACGACGCCACAGGGCCATATAGGGCAATGCCTCTGGCCTTTTCCACCTGGACATGACATAATTAATCCCTTATGCTCCTACCTGGTTTAAAGCAATTCCGGTCTTCATGTACTAATGGTCGTATCACTGTGACTAACCAGGAGGCCAGAATTTTAGCTAGGAGTTTGATCTCCACATTAAGTAAAGATATGGCCTTGTATAACATGTACTTGTCTGGTGGCGTGTTAGCCTTTAGAATAGTGGTTCTCATCACGTCCCGTGATCCTCTGGAAGGAATGCGGACCACCTGATCTCTTCAAAAATGTACAGTAAGCGCGGCACCAGAATTATGTTTCTATATATACAGCTCCACTGCAAAGCGGTTGCAACCAGGGATCATACCTTAAGGCGTGTCAGTTATGGCCACCTGAAGTTCCTCAAGAAAGAGTGGCAAGTTCAAGTTCCCATGCTCTACTTGAGAGAGTGACCATACAACAATTAAGACATTTGTGATCGGAGGAGCAGTTCTTGTCATGAGGGACTTGTTTATGGCACAGCTCTCAGTAGCAGTTGGCAATACTGCCCCAGTCTCCAGCAAATCTGTGAACTTATGCATTTTGGATGAGGGGATAATTCTAACATCAGTTTCCCTCTTGACCAGCCAGTAAAGGAGCTTGCCCACCTTATTACCCAGATGCCCATGTACTTCCTCCAGTTTATAGAAAGGAGAACTGTGTTTAAGAGCCAGGATTTGGGATAAGCAAGGTTAACCTAATATGGCACAATCACCTGCAGAATAAATAGCAAGTGATCTTTTTCAATAAGCACAGGGCCTTGGCGTAAATGATTTTGTGCATGATGCTTGCAATTGTAAACATTGTCTGGGTGCCTATAGGAAACCAATGAGGTTTTCACATAGGGTAAGGGCATTAGCAGCATTCTCAATGTGTTAATTTGAAATTGTATTCTAGAAAACGTTAATGTAAAGTGACCAATTTATGCAAGCAACAACATCAAGACAGGTTTACTGGGATGCTACAAATCTGATCTTTCACTAAAAAACAAAAATGTGTAGTTTAAAACCACCATGGAATTGCAAGGGAAATCTTTGTAACAGCACTTTGAAGCTGCATAAAGAATGTGACGTATTTTCTTGAAATTTTGTATCCATGATTGATTACACATGTAATAATTGTGTTTGCTGGGTTGTTTCTTGTTACATATTCATTACATTGGTGTTAAGTTCTGATAACTGCAGTTTTGGAATATGTGTACATTTCAGTTGCTCAAGAAATAGATTTGTGTCTTGTTGGTACTCTCCAAATGGATACTGCTCTGAAATGTTTGTTTTGAGTCTTGTGAAAAAAAGAAATTGGATATATAGAAGTGATCTGTTTAAGATTAATTGAAGAGTACTGAGGTTAATAATCTCCGATCCATCAAGTCTCTTTGCCTACTAAAATAATGACTAATGCAATCTATCTCTATTCACTAGAATCTAGTTAGAGGTTTGAATGCCAGTTCATGGTTTGGCACGATGAACTACCTGGGTGTGCTTCTGGTACAAGATAAAGATTAGTGGAGGACAGCATTTGCTTCTGGTGGACAATAAGTAGCAGATGCCTCACAAAACTAACCGCATGCTTTGATTATATTTCTAGGTGTCAGCCAAACTTTACAGACGTGCCCAAAGCTGTTCTTCATACTTTGTAGTTGCGCTCTTTTCAGTTTTCAGGAGCTCATATATGCTGCCCTATATGCTCCTAGGACATAAGTGAGGCTTCAGTCAGCAAGCTTATGGTGGTCACCCTTTAACTCTCCTTCTGACTTCAAGCCCCTGCTGTGCTTGTCAGTTTTTGACATGCTTCCAAATACATCCTTGTATCCACTCTTTCCCAGCCTTCTCTTCTGCTCTCAACTCTTCAGACAGCTAGGCTGATGTTTCCTCAGACAGCCATATAATCCCTTCAGAGTGGACCTCAGGCCAACAGCGATGTGCCATGTGTCTTAGCCTGGACTGTGCTAAATGCAGTCCTGAAAAACCTGTATCAGCACCCAGAGCATATCTGCTCCTCATTTAACATTTCTCTGGTAATGAGGCCCTGGATTGTGGATCCTGCTGGGCACATTTAATGGATCTTGAAGTTCATCACTTGCATGTTCTTGATCCATGCTTCAGTTTATCTAGGTTGGATTAGGTGCACCTTAACAAAAAGAAAGAAAATTTTATTCAAAACATTCAGCACTTGTAGCATGAAGAAACACCCTTTACAGCACGATATGAAGTTAACGGGCCCGGAGACAGCATGACTGATGACTTACATTTGTTGCTTACAACCTGGAAACGTGAGTTGTAAGTGTTTGCTTTGTTATGGTACATTCCCTACCTGGAATTTGGTTTTGTGTCCTTGGTTATTTTTCTCCATCCTGTTACACTCCTGGTGTTTCTCTCCTTGTCATATTTGTGATCTTGTTTAATCATACTCTGCATTTTTCTGAAATACTGCACCCTTTTACTTCCTCTGAAACTCTTGCTGGAGATCCTCAGATTTCATGGCTTTACTAGCCTGTCTCTGGTGTTAGATAAGATTGTAACTCTGCAGAACAGAGGTGAGATGCATTTACTGATAATCTTTTGTGCTACAATAGGTAGCCTTTGTTGAATCCTGCGTTCAGATGTTTGGTTGTTCAGGAAATTCATGAAACATTCATCAAATAATGATTCATAAATGTTGCGAATACAACAATCACTGACAATGTTCCTTGTTTAATACAAAATATATTAACAAATTTATGCTAAATGAGACCTTTAATCCTAGTTACTTGTTCATTACCAACCATAAATGTAATATAATTATTCAGCAATCTACAGAAATAAATGCTTTAAAGTACAGTCAGTATAAATTGATTAATTTCAGGGATTGTCATGAGCTATCTTCGAGGAGACGTAGCCCATATATGTTTTGCTAGTTCTCACATGGAAAGCCAAACAGTGAGCCACAACAAACCTTGACATTCTTTGCAGCTGATGGCTGCATTCACATAAAGGGTACTTGAGATATTTAGTCAGTCCATTATAACCAAATAGGCCATTCTAACATCTTGACCTACTGGACACCACCCAGTACAATTGAAAGAGCAATATTTGCTCAATGAGGATTCAAGAAATAACTTTTATTTGGACCAGCTAGACCCCAAAATAACTCTTAGCATGCTATAATCCCATACTCCAACTATTGCCACTGAGAGTGCCATGAGTAAAATTCTCTCAATATTGAATGGCTATAGTCAAACGATGAATCATCATTTTCTCAGGGAAGTATCTTGCCCTTATGGCCATTCCAGTAATATTAAGGTATCTTATTTAGTGCTTTATTAGAATGGGAACTTAAAATGGCTGTGTATTTTGATGTTCTTTCAGACAACTTTTTTAATACTGAAACTAAAATTATTTGGCTCAGTTCAGCATTTGCAAGTAATTTAATTAAAATCGTCATCCCTGTTCGAGCCTTATTAATACTTTGCATTGCCGTGTTGGCCATATTGGGTGTACCGTCCATTTAACACTAACATTTGTGAGTGGCTATTAAGTAAGATTTTCTCCACCTTGCTGGTTACGTGTCTCTGGACCGGAGTTGAGACCATCTGAAGTTATCAGGGTCATTTACTCTGTAGTAATTATTTTCAGGTTGCAAGGCCTTAATATCTCTGTTACTCTGACTAGAATTTTACAGGCTTGAGAGAGGATCACAATTGCATTTGTTGAATGGTAATTTTTAGGAACAAAGTTTGAGCATGTTAAACTTGGACATTTTACAGAACTAAATTTACAGATTTTTTAAAAGGATTTGGGTCTTTGTACCTAGTTTGCCTATCTTTTAGCCAGTAAAGACAAGGGTTTGACTTTTAGGAACTTTCTAAATGACACAAACCTTGATTCCAAAGTAGCTATCGTGTTCTGTATTGTTCCTGGAATTCTTAAATATATTTAATCGCTTGCTCGAGGTACAATTTAAATATGAGGTCACCTTATAGCCCATGGGTACCCACCCATAATTGCTGCCTTAACTGAACAATCTCTGACCTTACGAAGGAAAGCCAAGATTGTTGTAATTCCTCAGCATTTGTCTTCATCTTCATATGCATTGTTTTTCTCTGTTTACCTCCACCATTTATCCATTACTGCAAAAACTCCTTGCATTCTTTGAAATAACTTTTGAATGCCACGTGGATAACAATCCAGCAACAGAAAATGAAGTCTTCAAGTAAAGTAAATCTAAAAGAGACACGTTGGTGATAGATTCCTTACCTTAGAGTATCCCCAGGCATCAGACTGGATCCGGAAAGTTTTCATCAGCAGTACCCCTGCGCGTCGGAAGGTGGCGTTGTGCGGCTCCGCATCCGTCGTAGGCGTCGTGATCGCCGGGATGACGGTGCGGCAGCTACTTAGATGCCGCCCTAGCGCGCAGAGTTCAGTTATTTCTTTTTCCGCGCCAGCAAACGCAGATTCGGAGAGAGCGGTACCCCCAGTCAATTTTTGACTGAATTTTTGGGGACTTTTTGTCTCTTCTTTTGAGTCTGTGACTCCTGGTATATAGGGATGCTCAGTTTTAAGTCTTGCGATGCTTGTCCCCGCATGATGTCGGTGACGGACCCGCACCGCGAGTCTCTCTACTGCCTGAGGCGTGACCACGACCCCTCGTCGTGCCCCGACTGCTGGGCCATGGCTCTGAAAACTTTGCTCGAGCGGTCCCGAAAGTTGCTTGAAGCCCGGGAGTCGGCTCCGCGCCGTTCAAGGTCTCGGTCCTGTGGGAGGTCGAGGGACCGGTTGCGGAGCCGCCACCATCGTTCTACGAAGTCTTCGCACTCGGGGTCAGGTAAGACTAAGCACAAGAAGTCGAAGAAGCGGTGTTGCTCTTCGCCTAGCCTGTCAGCGACTCCGCTGAGGGTGCGGGTGGAGCCACCACTGCGGCTCCGGAGGAGCCTATGCAGTTGCAGACGGCCTACCCGCATTTCCCGGGTCCGTCTGCGACTCCGGCCCAGCTGCAGGAATTCCTGTCTGCTATGACCCGCCTATTTGGCCCGTCGGGCCCTGCCGGCGCGCCTTCAGGCCCCGCGGGCCCGACCGGGGGTCCTCATCTTCCTTCGTCAACGGCTCCGGCCCCGATGTCGTCGACAGCTCCGCCCTCGGCGCTGCGATACCCCTGTGGATCCATGCCTGGATCACAGCCGATGACTGTTGGCCTCATACGACCTCCACCGACATCGGCGGTGCCGGGCGACGCCGTCCCCGGCTTCCACCCCGACGTGGAGACAGTGCCGGACTGGTGTCGACCGATGCCGATTCTGATGCTGATAGGGAATTTCTATCCCTTTATCCACCCACCTTCTTTCCCACCTGCTCCGCACGTTACAGAGGATGGGGAGGAATGGGAGGGGTGTGGAGACCCTCTTGCAGCCCAATACGAGTTAGAGCCAGACTGGGAAGAGGATTTGGAGGACGCAGGTGGACTGGATTTTTCTGTAGAATTTGGCGCACTGTCTCCTTTTACCGTGGCTACGGAGGAGGGTGGTACTTATTCAGGGGTGTTGCGTAGGGCAGCTGAGGCACTTCACCTCGAGCTCCCTACAGTGACTGTCTGGACTAACCTCCTGACTGAGGTGCTTCGGCCAGCGTCTTCCTCTGCGGAGGCGCTGCTGCCCTTCAATGACGCACTTTCAGACGTTTTTTTGGGCACCTGGTCCAGGCCCAACACAGGGGCTCCTGTGGATAGGAATGTGGCCAGACGCCATCGCCTAGGCCCGGGCCACCCCATTTACCCCGCCCAACACCCTACCCCTGAGACCTTGGTTGTCCAAGCCTCTGCTTCCACCAGCACATTCCCTTCTGCACCTCCGGACAGGGAATCCAAGAAACTGGAGCAATTTGGGAAGAAGACTTTCTCTTCCGCCAGTTCAGGGTTGAGGTCTGTGAACACCGCATGCCTCTTGGGCTGTTATTCCCACTTTGTGTGGGATACAGTGGAGCAAGTGCCGCCTCAGTGTCCGGAGAAGGCCCGGACGGTGCGCTCTCAAGCTATTGCTGAGGGGAGAGATGCAGCCAAGTTCGCGATTTGTTGTGGCCTTGACACTGCCGACTCGCTGGGCAGAGCGATTTCCACGACAGTGGCGCTATCGCCGTCACCCCGGCTGAGAACTACTGGCTTTTCAGGGGGTGTCCAGAACACTCTGATAGACATGCCCTTTGATGGCACTCGCCTTTTTAGCGACAAGGCGGATAGTGCGTTAGAGCTCTTTAAGGACTCGCGAGCTACGGCTAAGTCCTTAGGCCTGTCAGCTACACGCACTCCTTCGGCTTCTGCCTTTCGCTCCTTTCGTGGTCAAGGAAGGGGCGCCCAAACACGTTGGTTTCAGAGCCACAAGCCTGTGCAGCAGCAGTCTCAGCAAAGCTGCGGACGTGGGACCCGCCGAGGTGCGTCGCGGTGCAAGCGGACGGGTCAGTCCACCACCTCCCCTGCCGCCACTGCCTCCAAACCTTCCTAGTCCAGTCTTTCAGGCCCGCCAAACACCAGTGGGTGGCAGGATTCGCCATCACCTCCACCACTGGCGCACCATCCAGCCGTGCCATGCCACCTCAGTACCACCGAATATCGGGGGATCACTTGGCACTTCTCCAGCAGGACGTTGCGGCCCTCGAGCACATTCCAACGCCAGAAGTAGGTCGTGGTTGTTATTCCCACTACTCCACTACTTCTTGATTCCAGTGAAGGACAAGGGCCTGCGTCCTATCTTAGACCTTCGGAACGTCAGTCGCTTCCTCCGGAAGGAGAAGTTCATGATGCTCACACTTGCTCAGGTCTTATCTGCTCTAGACCCGCAAGACTGGATGGTAGCGTTGGACTTGCAGGACGCTTACTTTCATATCCCCGTCCTGCCAGCCCACCGGAGTTACCTGCGGTTCACGGTAGGCCACGAGCACTTATAGTTCACCATCTGTGCTCCCTTTTGGCCTTACCATCGCCCCTCGGGTGTTCACGAAAGTGATGGCGGTGGTCGCAGCTCATCTGCGCAGATCAGGGGTTTATCTTTCCCTATCTCGACGACTGGTTGTTGAAGGCGGGCTCGCCCCAGGCAGTCACCCATCTCCAGACTACGGCCGACCTCCTGCATTTGCTGGGGTTCTCCATCAATGTGCCGAAGTCGCACCTGATTCCCTCTCAGAGGCTCCCCTTCATCGGAGCAGTTCTGGACACTGCACAGTTTCGGGTTTATCCTCCCGAAAAGCAAGTCCGGGACATTCGGGCTATGATTCTGATCTTTCAGCCCTTGTCCTTTGTTTCGGTCAGGATGATCTTGAGGCTGCTGGGCCTCATGGCCTCCTGCAACCTGCTGACAAATCATGCCAGATGGCATATGCAGGCTCTGCAGTGGGACCTGAAGTTCCAGTGGGTGCAGCATCAGGGCAACCTGTTCGAGTATGTCCAGATCTCGGAGGGCACTGCACAACAGTTGCAGTGGTGGCTCACGAACCACCATTGGGTCAGTGGCAGATCACTCTCCCTTCCCCAACCGCCACAGTGGTGACGGATGCATCCCTCCTGGGATGGGGCGGCCACATGGGAGAGGCGGAGATCAGAGGCCTCTGGTCTCCGGCGGAGTCCAGGCTCCATATCAACCTTGTGGAGCTCCGTGCGATCCTACTTGCACTGAAGGCATTCCTTCCCTCTGTCAAGGGGAGAGTAGTGCAGGTGTTCACAGACCACACCACCGCCATGTGGTACTGCAACAAGCAGGAGGGGTGGGGTCATGGACCCTGTGTCAGGAGGCTCTGCGTCTTTGGACATGGCTGGAACGCCAAGGCATTTCCTTGGTGGTTCAACACTTGGCAGGTTCTTTGAACGCCAGGGCGGACAAACTCAGCCGCAGGTGCATGTTGGATCACGAATGGCGTCTTCACTCAGAGGTGGCGTAAGGTCTCTTTCGACAGTGGGGAGAGCCTTGGTTAGATCTTTTCGCCACCGAAGAGAACGCGCAATGTCAGCAGTTCTGCACGTTGGAATTTCCAAGGCGGCACTAGCTTGGAGACGCTTTTCGTGGAGTGGAGTTGCGGTCTATTGTACGCCTATCTGACTATACCACTTCTACCCAGAGTACTGAAGATGATCAGGTGTGACCGGGCCCAAGGAGTTTGGAATACTGAGCTAATCAGTATGAGCGTGGATTCCCCAATCCGACTGCCTCTTTGGGAGGATCTTCTGTCGCAGCAGCAGGGAATGGTCCTCCACCCCAACCTGTCCAGCCTCCACCTCCTTGCGTGGAGATTGAGCGGCGGCAGTTGATTCCATTTGACTTGCCTCCTGAAGTCTGTGATAGCATTCTGGGAGCCAGGCGTCCCTCCACAAAGACGGTATACGCCTGCCGGTGGAACACATTTGTGGCATGGTGCACAGCAAAGGCTGTGGATCCCCTTTCTGCCCCTCTTTCAGAAGTCCTTCTGTTCCTTCTGTCTTTGGCCCGGCAGGGCTCTGCTCTGGGCACTATTAAGGGCTACCTTTCTGCAATCTCGGCCTTCCTCAAGCTCCTTGATCAGCCCTCTCTTTTCAAGTCCCCAGTTGTAAATAGATTTCTCAAAGGCATTGCTCACCTTTTCCCTCCTATTCCTTTTGTGATGCCGCAGTGGGACTTGAATCTGGTTCTTACCTATTTGATTTGTGCTCCCTTTGAGCCGCTGCACAATTGTCCTCTTCGTTTATTGACTTTGAAGACTGCTTTCCTGTTTGCCATCACCTCCGCTAGGCGCGTGAGTGAGCTTCTTGCCAAAGGTCGTTACTGCCTTTCACATCAGCTAAAATATCCCCTTGCCCACTTTCTTTCCGCCTCCGCATCCTTCCAGAGAGGAAGAGAGGCTCCACCGTCTGGACCCAAAACGTGCGTTCTCATTCAACCTGAATCGCACACAACAGTTCCGGGTTTATGAACAGCTCTTTGTTGGCTACGTCGGCACCAAGAAAGATCGGGCTGTACACAAGAGGACTATCTCCCGCTGGGTCGTCTTATGTATAAAATTGTGCAAAAGTAGGTCGCACACTGCTCGTCACACCAGCAAGTTGCCCCAAAGGACTGTGGGAAATGTAGTGGCGACGGCGGGTACGCCTATGCCACGATGTGTAAAAAGAACAGTATGTGTTGCGTTAGCCATCCCTGGACACGTGTTTCGAGGTAGTTGCCTCTCGTCAGCAGGGAGCAGGTCAGTGTAAGGGGGTGCCGTGTGGACTGCCAAAATGTAATTAAAAACAGGTCAAGTACCTCTCATGGCGCGCAGGTGCAAACCCGGGACATGTATCGGGTCTAGAGATCATCAGTCCAACAAGTACTTACTTGCACCCACTGGGGTGAACCACCCAAGAACTTCATGTACCAGCTTCCCTTGGGGCGACCCGGAGGAGGGGCTAGCGGTGTGCGCTCCATTGCGATTGTTTCTAAAAATGGCTCCCTCGAGCTTCGAGCTGACGAGCTCCTGGACGACGCACCTGCGTGCCTGTGCGGGCACTGAGGCCTTTGACGGTTGCTTGGCGGCCCTCTCTTCCACCCCTAACTATTTTCTCTACTGATGAGGGAAGTTATCCCGAAACCCGAGCCATGTCTCGGGCGATATTTTAAAACCCGGGACATGTATCGGGTCTAGAGATCATCAGTCCAACAAGTACTTACTTGCACCCACTGGGGTGAACCACCCAAGATCTTCATGTACCAGCTTCCCTTGGGGCGACCCGGAGGAGGGGCTAGCGGTGTGCGCTCCATTGCGATTGTTTCTAAAAATGGCTCCCTCGAGCTTCGAGCTGACGAGCTCCTTTACGATGCACCTGCGTGCCTGTGCGGGCACTGAGGCCTTTGACGGTTGCTTGGCGGCCCTCTCTTCCACCCCTAACTATTTTCTCTACTGATGAAGGAAGTTATCCCGAAACCCGAGCCATGTCTTGGGCGATATTTTAAAACCCGGGACATGTATCGGGTCTAGAGATCATCAGTCCAACAAGTACTTACTTGCACCCACTGGGGTGAACCACCCAAGAACTTCATGTACCAGCTTCCCTTGGGGCGACCCGGAGGAGGGGCTAGCGGTGTGCGCTCCATTGCGATTGTCTTATGTATAAAAGCCTGCTATCCCCTGGCTAAAATGGAACCTCCGGTGGGGTTGCACGCCCATTCTACCAGTGCGACAGCAGCTACTACTGCATTGGGACGTGGTGTCCCCCTGCAAGACATCTGTCAGGCAGCTACTTGGACCTCGCTGCACACTTTTACTAAGCATTACTGCCTGGACAGCCAAGTCCGGAGAGACGGCTTCTTTGGCCGGTCTGTTCTCCGTGACTTTCTGGTGTGATCTTGGTTCGCAGACCCACCACCTGGGTTGGTATTGCTGGGGTATCTATTCTAAGGTAAGTAATCTATCACTAACGTGTCTCTTTCAGATGCACAAGTTACTTAACTTCGGTAACGATATATCTGTATGAGACTTGTGCTTTAAGTGCTAACTGTTAACCTTTTGGACTAAACCTGCAGTTGTGGCACTCTTAAGTAAAATACCACTCACTGAACTTTACAAAGCTGCTACATAGAGGTTGGTACATGCTCTCTTGGCACTTTTTGCTAAGATGTGGACTCTGGTTTGTGTTTTTTTTTTTTCCTTTCCTCAACCCTCTCCCCAGAGTAAGTTTGCCGCTTGATTGTTCTAAATGCATGTATCACTCACTATACAAGGTCCATTGCTTGAGAAAATAAGCTTCAAATTTACAAGCATTCTTCACTCTGCTGAGCCCTATGTGTATTCATGGTAGATCTTTCGCCAGACCTTGATAATTGCAAACACCATGCCTCGAATCTTGGAGGCTTCACCCTCTCAAATCTGCTCTACGCCGAAGACCTCATACTAATCAGCCGCACTCCGATTGGCTTGCAACATCTGATAAACACCACGAGCAACTTCTCCACCAAGAACTGAATAAGTATAAACCTAGGCAAAACCAAAGTGATGGTAATAAACCAGAAGAAGAAAACATACCGGTTTCGATGGGAGTTGGGGGGGCCTTAGGCTCAACACTGTAGAAGAATTTAGGAATTGGGCATAATACTAGACAGCAAGGCATGTTCCACCAACAAAAAGCAGCCATTTCAGGAAGAGGAACTGCATTAGCGGTCGCTTTAAAAAACATAAAATAACTGGTCCTAGCCTCCCTCCCTTATTACAGGTGATCCAAGTGAGATTCCTCCCCACCATCACCTACGGAAGCGAGTGCCTGAGAGGAAGGGATGGCGGTATTTTTGGCAGGACGGTGTCAAGGGCAATGAGAATAATATTCAACCTCCCGCAGTACACTTCGCGGGCACAAATAAGATTAGAATTCGGCCTACAAAAGCAACAAATAGCTCAAGGGGGCTTACGTTAAATGCTGGCACAAAATAAAGGGTGCGGACCCTGGGACATAGAATGCAAACCTTTGGTTCGTTATCCAGGGCTATTCTAGAAGGTCCCCCCAACCATACTTATGCGCTGGTTTTACAAGAGTAAAAAAGGAAAAATACCTGCATTTGAGCCTGGGCATTTTGCAATCAATGCTGCATCTGCCCCCATGGAAACGGACACAGTCATCTACATTGTGCAGATTATGCGCTGAGGCAAAAGAGGACGTTCTACACCTATTGTGGATATGTAAGAGCTTAGAGAGGGAACGAAGAATCCTATTAAAACCTGCTCCGAAACGAAAACAGATAAGAACATGCAGGCAGGCAGTGAAAGCTTGCTTTGAAGGAGGGGGATATTCAGCTAGCTTGCTGCCTGGTTCGATTCATGTGCGCAGCAGGAACAAAGCTAACCATCAGCACGTAGCCGCCTCAATGGGCATAAATCCCCGGCCTCTGCCCCAAACAAAATGAATTATACTAACCAGATCATGATTAAAGGTCGCAAAACGGATGACCAGCTTGTTTTAAAGCATATAATGAATGCAATCCATGGCGTATGGTGAGAGTCAACTCCTCATTTGGTCGGTTCTACACACAAAAACCTCAAACTAGGGCTTTATGAATTTAAGGGCAAAGTAATACGGCCTCCTCACTGATCTGACTCAAGGGTGCAGCAGGAATAAAGCCAAACACCAGCACCAAGAGTCTTGTGGACATAAACTCTTGTTCTCTGCTCTTCCAAAAATGAACTGTATAACAGTTTTAATGGATAATTTGGTCACCGCAGGTTCAAACAAACAACACAGCGATCTGTAACCTATGGCTCACGTCTAAAGGGGTCTAGACAATTTTATACACTGCTGTTTTGATACAGCAGGGCTTCATCTAAGGACAATTTATTTTTTCAAGAATTTGAAGAGGTTTTAATATGGCTGTTCTACTGTGCTTTAAGCAATCCTGCAAATGAGTAAAGACTATCTGACTACCAAATCATCCAGATGAACCAAAAAGCACTAGCTACGGAGTGCCTCCTGGGTGAATTTACAAAAGCAATTATGCAATCATGACCCCTGCATCTCATTTGCTTGTCACATTAAGAATATGTATGATGACTTTTTATTGTTTTCCAAATTTTAATATTTTGTATCAGTGTATTTTATGCAATGGTTTTTATTAACTGAGCATATAATAAATGTACTTACTATGTGTTTGGGAGTACAATTCTAATTATATTTGAATCTTTGTTTAGTAAGCAGTTAGTTTCAATAGCTTTCAGCACAAGGGTCAGGGTTTAGAGATGTTTTCTTATCCCCTTTGCAAGCACTTTTTGCTTACAGCCAGTGATAAAGTTCTCACAACCCTGCTTCGTTCTCCCCCTAAGGAGTGGCACACCGGACATATTTTTCTCTACTTAAGTTTTCTTACATATATGTCTTTTACAGTGACAGTGAGATGGAGATGGAGGCAGAGCATTACCCCAATGGCGTCTTGGAAAACACTTCCACCAGAATAATGAATGGCACATACAAACACGAAGAAATTTTACAGACAGACGAGTCCAGCATGGGTAGGTGCATTATTTTCAGCAAATCTGATGTCTGTGTGTTAGACCTGGCCTCTTTTGGCATGTTTGCCCTGTCTTTTTGCTTACTGACTTCCCGATTTTGACTACGTTTTTGCTTGTTTAGAGTCTCTGCGCACTTTCTCACTGCTGTTCAAGGTTAAAGTGCAAGTGCTCCTATTGTAAATTGTTATGGATTGGCGTTTCCATGACTGGCATATTAGATTTACTGGTAAGCCTCTAGCAAAGTGCACTGAGTGTGCCGGGGCCTGTAAATCAAATGCTGCTAGTGGGCCTGCAGCACTGATTGTGCCACCCACATGAGTAGGCCTGAAAAGGTATCTCATACCTGCCACTGCAGGGTCTGCGCGCAATTTGTAACTGTTGTGTCGACCTGGCAAGTGCACCCACTAGTGAGCAGCCACCAACCGAAGGCCCCCTATCCTCCATTGGATAACATAGAGCCTCGGAACTCTGCACCCAGCTGCCCTAGTTCTGCTGAGGGTGCTTTGGAGTGCATACCTGACCCTGGGTTCTAACCCCAGAATACCAACTCCCACAAACAAGTACTTAACCGTAAACCGATAACTTCATTTCCACCCATAGGATTATATTGACTGCTTTTCTTTGAAAATTCTTCTAAATGTGTGGGGTTGGTTTGAATAAAAACTGGAACTGTACCAAAAGTGAATTACTTACCTTTTCTCTAGGAAATGTCCCAGTTTGAGATCTAGGCATATCACACAGAGTAGAAAAAGTAATCTTAAAAAGTAATCCAAGTAGTAATATGGACTGTAATCTACAAAGTAACTGAAAAGTAATTCTGATTATTGACTTACCTGTAATTCAACCAACTGCATTTGAACCTGCATTCAACTGAAATTTATTGAATGAGTATTGGAAAGTATTATTTCACTGACCTGCATCAGGCCTGGCTTGGTTCTAGAAATAAAATAACTAAATAATATTTTTATGCAAACAAATTCGTCTGAGTTCAGTCTTTGAGAGTGTGACATCATTTCTTGCATGAGTGTGTGTATAATAAATGCTTAACACTACCCTCTGATAAAGCCTTACTGCTCGCCCACACTAACACAGATGGAGAGTAAGGTGCTATGTACTTTTACCTCTGCCTACCTTTGGGGTTCCACTGGACTCTGTGCACACTATAATGTCCTGCGATTCTTCCTAGGCAGTATTATTTAGATTCTCTCAGAAATCATGACTTAGTCAATTACTTCAGCCAGCAGAGCACAGATGGTTCATTGCGACTATCCTATGAGGCCTTACACTTGTGACAGTGGGCTATAGCACTATGCATTTCTCTAGTTGCAACTCATCTGGCAGGCACCCTGAATTTGTAGGTAGATTCCAAAATCCCTTTGTCTATTTAGGATCGTGAGTGGGACATTCAACTCTATGTGGATCTGATCTTCTCCCAGGTCTGCGAAGTCTTTGCTAAGGACGACCCTCCAGTTGGTCTCTGTGTACACTCTGAAGGCCATGGCAGCATCTGTTGCTCTCACCAGGGGAGTCCTTGTGGCTGCTATTTGCAGGGCGGCTGCTTTAGTCTTCTGTACATTCCTTTGCCAAGCATTACTGTCTGATAGCTCAGGCATGGAGTGATGGTTATGTAAAAATGGCTGTTACATGATTTTCTTGGTATATCTGAAGCAAGCAAAAAGTGATTTGCTGAATGCTTGAATTGATCACAGCCACTGATAATTGCTTGAGGTGGCATCTTAGTCCATTTTCTTGTACACCGTGCCACCTCAGATTAGTCTCCACTATATGCAAATCTACCTTTATCCTGCTCCAGTAGGAACAGTCCAGCTGGAACTTCCATGTCCGGTCCTCTCTGAACCAGGACACACTCAACCCAAGAACGCTTTTGCCCTAATTGGGGCTCATCAGTCAGGTGCAGCTTGGATCGAGAGGCACAGTGAGCATAGGGCCCACATCTTCGTCACACTTAGCATGTCACATTCAAGTAAACCAAAAAGTTATGGGTGGAATGTTTCAATTAGTCTCAGTCACTGCTGATTACTCATGGCCGCTTCTCAGTCTATTGTTTTTTAGTTATTTATTTGAGACAAGCACCTATCTATTCTGTTACAGGAGGCCGGTTGTTGCTCTCCAACGGTGCTATTGAGAGGGTTCTAGAGTCAGAAGAAAAGGAGGGGGTAATTACTCGTCATTTTGTTATTCCAAAAAAGGACGGGCCCGCAGGCCTTTTCTGTGGCCTCTGAAAGCCTTCATGCAGAAAGACAAATTTAAAATGCTCACACTGGTCCAGATTTTATCTGCACTAGACCTCGGCGACAGGATGGTATCTCTTGATCTGCAGAATTTTCTTATACCCACCCTGCAGGGCGCACAAACGTGATCTGCATTTCAGGGTAGGCCAGGGGCATTTTCAGTTTCTTGTGCTCCCTTTTCGCTTCACCAGTCCTCGGGTGTTCAAGAAAGGAGTGGTGTGGGCTTCTGTCCATCTTTGGAGATCATGGATATCAATATTCCCATACCACATCAATTGGCTGTCTGTCGTGGGGCTCACTATCAATGAGCCTGAGTCCCACCTTACTGCTTCAAAGAGGCTTCCTTTCATTGAGGCAATCTGAGGGGTTTTTGTCCATGGTAAGTCCAGGACATTCAGGTTATGCGCCTGATGTGTCCTGGTTACTGCAGCCTTGAGTCTTATTTGCCTTTTAGTCTCCTGCTTCCTCCTTGTCAGCTATGCCACGT
Organism: Triturus cristatus; assembly: GCF_964204655.1. Classification (NCBI taxonomy): domain Eukaryota; kingdom Metazoa; phylum Chordata; class Amphibia; order Caudata; family Salamandridae; genus Triturus; species Triturus cristatus. Next base: position 207,080,781 of record NC_140595.1, on the reverse strand, counting down.
GGTACATATGGGCTCTGCAGTAGAATTTGAGGTTCCTCTGGACCCTGCATCCATGCAGTCTGACTGATGCCATCCCAGTCTCAGGAGACGGCTAGAGGTATGTAGTGGAGGCTTCTGGAACAAAATCGGTCAGGTGGCAAGCCCCTTTCCTTTCCCCGAGCAGAAGTGACAGTGGTGATGGACACGTCCCTGCTGGACTAAGGAGATCATCTAGCAAAGTGGATATCAGTGGACTCCGGCCAAGGGCCGGCTTCACATCAGTCTGCTGCAGTTGTGGGCTATGCGTCTGTAAGCCTACCTGCCTTCCATTAAAGGGTAGTTGGTGCAGGGTTTAGGCATTGGAGTTCCCACAAGAACACTAGCTTGGAGACACATTTCAGCTGGAATGGAGCTATGAAATTCTGTACTGCCTCGAGTTCTGAAGAAGGTCACGAACAACCCATCATTCCAGTGGCTTTGGATTGGGCCAGGAGTGTGTGGTACCTGGACCTTCTGGGTGTAAGCTTCTGTACTGTAATCAGACTGCCACTTTGCAAGGACCTCTTGTCACAGCAAGAAGGCAAGGTCCGCTACCTAAATCTTCTCAATCTTCCCCTACTTGAGTGATGCTTGAGTGACGGCAGTTAACTGCTTTTGATGTACCAGCAGAAGTGGTGGCTGTCATCCTTCCTGCCAGGCACCATTCTACGACATTTATTTATGCTGGTCTCTGGGACGGATTTGTGGCTTAGTGTGAGATTCGCAAGACTGACCCCCTACAAGTAAAGCTATCTGACTTCCTTTTGTTTGTTTTAACTTTGGCCCAGTCAAGTCCTTGCAGTGGGCGCTATTAAAGGTTATTTGTGAGCCCTTTCAGACTTTCTACATTTAGCTGCCTAACTCTCCTTGTTTAAATTACCTGCTGTGATGAGGTTTATAAAAGGTTTGGCGCATGTTTCCTCCCAATTTGTCTGCGATGCCACAGTGAGACCTTAACTTAGTCTTTAAAGTTCTCATATGTATGTCCTTCAGGCAAATACTAGCTCTCGCTGTGTCTCCTGACCTTAAACAGCACCTTCCTCATTGGTATTACATCAGCTCATTGCATGAGCAAATTTCAGACAATTTAAGTGCAGTCATCCTGCACCACCCTTTTTCCCAGGTACGTTGGTGCTGAGGACTTGGGAGGCATTCATACCAAATGTCATCAGTCACTTCTTCTTTTTTTTTTTTTATAAATATTTTTATTGTTATTATAAGGAGTCAAAAATGATGATTACAACAGAGCATTAGTAACAGCCTGAAAGTTTCTGAATGACATACAACGGTTTCATAAATATTCTGTCACATTTCGTCAATAAATGTAGAAAAAGAGAGACCCAAAGAGAAATAAATGAGAGAGGAATCCAACCTAGACCTAAGTACCTTCAAAAGGTTCATAAACTATTCCCAGTAAAAGTTGGACCATTTTTTTTTTCTACCTTCCTGATAGCTTTAGGCCCTCTTGCCTTGGCCACTGTAAGTTCATGTTTGTATATTTGGCGAAACATTGCCCACCATTCCGTCACTTTTGGGGGTAAAGGACTTATCCAAGCCCTGGCGCTACATAAATGAGCAGTGACCATTACAATAGAAACTAATTACCTAAAGCTAAAGTCAATAATTGGTTTATACTCCAACATAATTTCCTTTGTAGACAGTTGAAAGTCTGACCACAAGCGAGAAGCTATCATTTGAAACGGGCTGTTACAAAAACCTAGAAGACCCGGTCAACCAGTGAACATAGGTACTATGTCAGCCGCAAAGCAGCGACATTTCGGACAGTATGGCTTATCAGGGTTTCGGGACAATTACCATTTTGAGAAATGGTCAGGCGTATAGTAAAGTATGCAACCTGTTCTTAATTGCTTCAGCTTCAGACTCACACAGCACTAACTGATGTACATCTTCAAAAGCCTCTTGTATCTCTGCTGTTGAAATTTCAGATACAAGCAACCTGCTCCATTTGGGAGCTAATAACATGCTGTCATCCTAAGTATGCGAGGTAAACTTCTGATATAGCACGCTTATGGAAAATTTACCAGAAGCCGGATAGAGACAAGTTAGACTATCTGATGTTTCATGTTCAATAATTAACTTGCAAACATTTAAAAAATAGCCCCTCAACTCCAAATATTTAAAGAAGAACAGTTGTAGAAGCCCGTATGTTTCCTGTAATGAAGCAAAGGCCTGGAAGACTTGAAAGTCATACAACTGTCCTCAGTTGCACACCCCCAGTCTTTACCAAACCTTCCCCGTGTTATCATTAAATATATCGGGGAAGACTGGGTTACTTCAGAGTGGAGTGTACATATTCAATGTGGATAGGGAATATTTAAAACCAATTTCCTGCCAGATCCGCACTATATCCCTGATTATCTTAAATCTAACCCTCTTGAAATAGTTAAGGTCTGTAAGTTTATGTGGAGAATACCTCGTTTCAGAGCCAAATGTAAGTTGGTAACCCATAGAAGACGATCACGTTCCCGCCGAATCAGCCAATTCCAAATAAGACCAGCAAACGTTGCCCGGAATTACAACTTAAGTCTGGAAGGTTAAAACCCTCTCGTTTATATGAGAGTTTAAAAAAGCGAATAGCCCTCCTGTAATCCCATGTAAAGCTACTCATTCTCCCTCTAAGCACTCAAAAAAATCCGAAACACAAAGTGGTATAGATCAAAATAAGTATAGGAATTTAGGCAAAATATTCATCTTAATGATATTGCACCGGCTCACTATGCTGAGAGGAGCCAATGCAATACCCGGGGCTTAGCAATTACTGCCCGTAAAAGAGGCTCGTAGTTAAGCAATTTAGTAGGCTCCGCTCGACTACTACACCTAATTCCTAAATCTATAGCTGTAGCTGTTAATCCTGTTACTGAGGCATCCAATTGAAAATTAAGAATGATATGTATTTTTAATAAATTCAACTTGTACCCAGAGAAGACTCTGAATTTATCTGCCACGTTTGATATATGAGCAAGGGCCACCAACAGATTTGTGGAAAAGACCGCAATATCGTCAACGTAAGCTGTTATTTTAAGCTCCGCACCATTTAGTTTGACTGGCTGAGGAGGAACTAAAGAATTACAGACCTATAGCAAGCCTCCCCTTCTTAGCTAAGGTGACGGAGAAAGCCATGAACCAGCAGCTCTCAGAATACGTCGAGAAACATCAGCTGCTGGATGACACACAGTTTGGCTTCCGAAAATATCACGGAACCGAAACCGCCCTTCTCAAGGCAGCGGACGACATTAGAATTGTCCGTGACCAGGGAGGGACAGCACTTCTTGTTCTGCTTGACCTCTCGGCGGCCTTCGACATGGTCGACCATAAGATCTTAGTAGACCGTGTCGGACGGATGGGAATTCTTCATACGGCGAGAGATCTGCTCTCCTCCTTCCTGTCCAACAGAACACAAGTGGTCACACTGGGGCCATATCAATCGGCCAAGCGTTCACTTCCTTGTGGGGTTCCTCAAGGCTCCTCCCTTAGTCCGACACTTTTTAACATCTATGTGTCGGACCTTGCGGGTGTGATCAAAGCATTCGGGATGAGCCTAACCTCATATGCTGATGATACGCAACTAGTGTTGGCCATCAAAGGTGACGGGCAGGAGGTAGCAGAACGCTTTAAAAACGGTATGGTAGCAGTCGGAGAGTGGATGACAGACAACTGTCTGAAACTTAATTCCAATAAAACGGAGGTGCTCATTTTTGGCTCTCTTTCCCCGAGATGGCCCACTTCCTGGTGGCCGCCAGCCTTTGGTACTCCCCCTAGTCTGACCCTCAAGGTCAGGAATCTGGGAGTTATCTTCGACAACCAGCTTAACTTCATGGCACATGCAAATAAGGTCGCAGCCACTGCCCATCACAAACTCCGAATGATAAGGAAAATCATTCCTTTTCTGCCAGACACTGCTGCCAAAACTTTGGTCAGTTCTTTAGTTCTTTCATCATTAGACTATTGTAACTCACTTTTTCTTAATGCCCAAGTCAGGGTAACAAAAAAATTGCAGACAATACAAAATGCATCAGCACGTCTTCTGTCCAGAACACCCAAGTTTGCACCTATCACTGACACCATAAGAACTTTTCACTGGTTGACCATCCAAAACAGGATTAAGTTCAAGTCACTTTGTATAATTTACAAGGCACTTCATGATCAGGGACCACGCCTCCTTAAGGACAAGCTTACTCCTTATAGACCATCCAGACAGCTTCGCTCTTCTAATCTGAACCAACTAGTGGTTCCACGCTCCAAAACAGTGTCATGGGGTGACCGCCGGTTTCTAGTCGTCGCCCCAAAGATATGGAACACTTTGCCTCATCACATTAGAACCTGCCCCTCACTTTTACAGTTTCGTAAGAAGCTGAAAACCTGGCTGTTTAATCAGTTATAGTATTCCTTTCTCCTAATGTTTCCCATGCTTCGATAAGAGACAGCTGCTAAGGTCTAGCGCCGAGACGCCTACGGGTATTCGTTCGCGCTTAACAAATGTCATAAATAAATAAATAAATACCTTCCTTTAGTAATAAATGTCTCAGATATGGCTCTAAATAAAGAGTGAAAAGTGGAGGAGAGAGTGGGCACCCCAGACGTGTGCCCCTATATATCCTAAATATGGGGGATGTATTTCTCCCCAACAAAAACTTCGCCCTAGGATTCTTTTATAAAGTCTGAACCAATGATATAAACCAACTCCCCAGTCCAAATGCTCCCATAGTCGCCCACAATGATTCCCAGACGACTCGACCAAAAGCCTTCTCAGCATCCAGCATGATTGCGCCAATCCGATCTTTAGTCATTTCCACAACATCAAATGCTGCTTTCCCAGTTGTAGTATGACTGGTAGTTTTTCTACCATGCACAAACTCATGCTGTTGACCTGACACTAGGGTATGCAGATAGGGGGCCAAACGCTTTGCCAGTATATTAGAAAAAACATGGAGTGAAATGGGATAAGAGCCCCTATCTTCAGGGGTTTATCCTTTTTAAGAAAGACTACGATATTATTTACTACCCTGGAGGCAGGAACATCGCCTCCACTGCCTAAATGAGTAAACAAGTCAAAATATTCCAGTTCTAAATTGTCCATAAGTACTTTATAAAATTCAAGCAAGATTGCTTCCTCTCCCGCAGCTTTCCTGGTAGATAAAGCCCTAATAGCCTCTAAAATCTCCCCCAAGACCATATCTGTGCTTCAGGGGAATAACTGCTGGGGGGGGGGGGGTTAAGTCTTGGCAAGCTACAGCTATGTAATTACTTTAAGATAGCAGAATGATCAGACCTATCTGGCTTGCTATAAACCCCCTGATGGAAAGATGTAAACTGCTCGGCTATGGCTTGAGGGTGGGTATACACCACCCCATCGTTCCCCTTAATACTCTGAATAGAGCTTCTGGACTTCTTATCAGAAATCTGATATGCAAGAAAGCACCCCACCTTCTCATTGTATTCATTTTGTTTTTATGATAACTAGCAGCCACCTTTTCTCTTAACCCACGATCAAGCACAAGCCGCTTCTCAATTAGCCTGTGATGTATAGACTGCTCCCCAGGGTCTCTGGATAATATTGCCTTTGCATCCTCCAGTTCTAGCTCCAATCTCTCCTGCCGATAACGGCCAACACATCCTTAGGCTTACATCTATATTTAGAACAACCTGCAGCGTCCCCCCTCCTTATGTATGCTTTCATACTGTCCCATACAACTGATGCTGAACATTTATTGAATTGTAAGAATTCTCTAAGCATGCCCCCAAGGTGTGCCTGATTAGTAAGAAGATCACGAGGAAATAAACTGGTGCCAATTTGCGTTCCCTGCCTGTGCAGCCCAAAATGTCAACGTTATGGGATTATGATCTGATGTAACCTTAGGGCACACCTCCATATATGCATCCTCCAGTATCTGCCACCTATTAAAGATTGATGCGTGAATATGGTTTGCTTGGAGAAGAATAATAGGTATACCATGGTTTTAAAGAATACATTGATCTTCCTCACCTCAACTAATACATGCAGTCGCAAAAGTTCTAATATGGAGGCACGAGTTCTAGATATCCTATGTGCTGAACGGTTAAGCGAATCTATACCATAGTCTATTACATAGTTAAAATCGCCCATTAAAATTAAATCACCTGACCAATCCAACAACTTTAGACTTAATGAGTCAAACATATCCGAGTCGTCCAAATTAGGACCATAAACTACACTGATGGTATACTTTTGACCATTGATTACAAACTGACCTATAGCCCATCGCCCCCTAGAATCTGCTAGAGTTCTGAGAACGTTTATCTCCAGATTCTTAAATTTCATTAACGCCACCCCAAGAATTGAGACTGCCTGAGACGTGCTTATAAGAGTGTCATACCCCAGCTGATTTAACACTGGCCGGTCTTTATATGCCAAGTGAGTTTTCAGTTATTCCTACTATTTGTGGTTTATACATCTTTAGTACTTCCCAAACTAATTGCCGCTTCCTAGATCGTTTCAGCCCAGCAACATTCCATCTCATAGATTTCAGCCTGAACATTGTACCTGTCTAAACTTTACTAAACTCTCTATCACTCTATTTCCATAATACCACCAACTCTCAATTTTTACTCCACATTTGAAAGCACTATAGCAGTCATTCTGAGTCACAGAATCCCCCACCCCACTCCCCATGCCAAACCAATTGAAATTAGTGTAAGCAACCCCTCCACCACCCCGCTTGCTGTCGGCCGGTGTGAGCCTTGTGAGACCACTTCTCCCCAGGCTACCCCTGACACTCAACTAAATCTAACAAGAAAGTATCTTAACTCCCTCCCTCCCCTGCAGCCCCCTTATGCCAGTAGATAAGTAATTGTGAGAGACATGAGAAAGGGGAGAGAGGAAAAAAGAAAATATTTTTAACATTAGGATGTGCTAAAAATAAATGCATACTGTCAGACATAATCTAGATTTAGTGACCATTATGCTAATTAATGATTATATAGCCAAAAAGAGCCAGCGATACATAACAACCAGCAGCAACTCTCTCAATAATGCAAAGATGCCCCTTGTCAATGGCTAAGAACCTGCGCTGCATCAGATTCCGAATGGAAAAACTGTGTCCAGCCACCTTTGATACCTTTAAGCCAAGCAGGTTCCTGTAGAAAGTCCTGCACACCAATTTCCTTAAACGGACCCTTCATTTGCGCAACTTCCAGCACCTGTCCATTGTAGCTTTTCAAAGGTTTGATCAAACAGAAATAGACATGGCGTCTACTATTACAGGCATTGCGGGACAAGCTTTAAAGGCTATTGCCTAACTAAGAAGAACATTTCCCACAAATAATAATATTGGGCGAGGATGTAAAGGCTTTAATTGAGTTGTCTGCTTCAGAGATATGGGGAGCCTGTGGGCCTGCTGTACTTGAGTCCATATCCCAGTCTGCAAGCGTTTGAGAATGCCTGCTTGAATTTCTTAACAATAAATGTTCTAGGATCATCCCCTTCTCTCCCTTAGGTATTCCAAAGACTCTCAAATTATTTCGGCATTGACGATTCTCCAGTTCTTCAGTCTTGCTGTGGACAAACAGCAGTTGACTTTCATGATCTCTAATGACTTTACATTCGCTGAACCAACTTCTTCAGCCCCAGCGACCCTCTGTTGAAGCTCAGCCATTTCCAAAGTTAGGGGCGGCACCTTACTAGTTACCTCAAATAAAGACTGCTGTAGCACCAAACTGCCCGACCTAACTTGTGCATAATGTTCCTGGTCTTCAGTTCTTTGTACTTGCAACAACTGTAGGTTTGTAGACAGACATAGCTTTTTTGGACCAGCCACATCTACCAGATTGAAATGATTTGTCTCCGCTGCTACTGGTGTGGGGCACCCAGAGAGAATGCTGCCAGAAGAATCAAGGACTCCTCCCTGACCATTACTAGATTCCGAACCTAGGGTAGCATTAGGATTAGGTTGGTAGTCTGATACTGAACCTCTACCCTTCCCCAATACAAGCAGGCTAAGCTGGCTGGGCAGGCATTAGATAGCCAAGCTATCAGGACCTTGACTTCCCCCTTAGAGGTGACCCACTTAAGCAGTGGGCTACCATTAATGCCCCCTCTTAAGTGTACTGCAGAGGAATTGTTAAACCAATTGCTCCACTGGTGTTCAAGAACTTTCTTAGGATCACCTCGGACACTTGGAGCCTTCTGTTTACCTTGTTTCGTGAAAGGAGAGCCAGTTGCCTGAGTGGAAAAGTCAACAGAGCCATCCTTAAACTTAGGCAGTATATATATATTTTTTTTAACTCATTTTTATTCAGAGTTGCCAGTTATCGCAGTAGTACATATGATCTCATCTGGGCATAAAGCATTGAAAAAGATGATAAAGGATTATCATACATATCAGACTACCATCTCTGCTGCTCACAACAGTACCGGGGCGTGCCCATGCTTTCGATTTTGGAGTATCATTATACATCACACTTCTTCATGTTTAACATGCAGTACAATTCCCATGAAATGAATTATACATATAAAGTACAACAGCGAACAGAACGAAACAAAAAACATGGCAGCATAGGCATTTGGGTGTTAGTCCCTATAGAATCCCTGGTCAGAGGGCTGAATCTAATTATACATTTGAATCTACTTTCTCTAGCTTCCAAGGCAGACGTCTGTCTCAGTTAAATAGAGGGTCAACAGTAATGTAGGCATGGGTTGTTGGTCCAGAACAGTCCCAACTGCCAACTCTGGTATAGAAGCTATCTATTTTTCAATAATTACTCGCAGTTACACATATTCTCGTCTTATATGGGTCCTCTGTACTCATGCCTTGGGTCATCAACTCCACCAGATACAGTGGTAGCGCGGGCCATGTCCCCCAGTATGCACACCCCACATTCATAACCTTCACACAACATCAGTTAGACAAACAAGAGACCACCCTGGGATGTCAACATAGGCAAGGTAGTATTGACCACTTGGGACGAATATGTTACAGTGACTTCCAGCCTCTCATCAGACAGCAAAGTCTCCAGCATTTCCCCCTAAGCCTCTAGATCACATTCTGCATTCTTATCCATGTGAATGGAGCACATGCGACGCTCCTCAGCCATGCCACGTTCACACAAGTCCATTCTACATTTATCCAGTCAGGGGGTGTGGGGGCGGGTTGTAGGATCAGTCTAATGTATGGCAATGCGTGCTTAGCAAGCATGAGAGGCAGTAGGGTAAACTTGTATTGCATGTGGTCCCAGACTTGGGGACCGGGAAAACCCCTAGAAGACCGCGCTTAATAGATGTCTCAACAGAGACCCTCGTGATCACCCACAGCTCGCTCGGCACTGCTGCCCAGTATATTTGGAGTCTGGCACAATTCCAAGTCATGTGGAGAAAAGTTGCATGGCCCACGCCACACTCATGCCAACTTAGGCAGTATATTAAGCGCTCCCTGTCCTGCTTCAGAATGAGCAAGAAACTCTGCATCCACCATTGCTGAGGTGCCCGGCGATCTCTCGGGATCCCCTAAGTTATTCATTCAGAATTTATTGGGCGTAACTCTTGACAAGAATCTCAACATGCAGAAGCACATCAGTGCCGCCACCAAAGCAGCAAATCACCGAATGAAATGTTTAAGAAACTTCATCCCACCCAACGACTTCAAGCATGCAGTACAGGCCCTAGTGATTCCCAGGTTGGACAATGGTAGTGCAACCCTATCAGGACTACCCAGGTTCAAACTGGCTCCTCTGAGACATCGCTCAGCTCTGCCGCTAGACTCATCACTGGCTCAAAAACATAAAAGCACATCACCCAGGATCTCAAATTTCTCAACTGTCTCCCTTACGAAGCAAGAATCTGGAACACATTACCTCCTGAAGTCAGAATAAATCCCTTGATCATATCGTTCAAGAAAGAAGTCAAAGATCTCCTTATGAACAAATTTCTTCCCTAGATCCCAAGATTCTATTTTCCTCAGTCGCCCATATGACTTTTTATTACTCGCTACCTTAGTGCGTTCATCGTATCAGTACCGACATTACCCCTAGCTTCTCAACACTGCCGACGACGTCATCTCGGCGGCTACGATGCCAGCGACGTACGCGGAGCCGCACGACGTCACCTACAGGGGTACTGCTGACGAAAACTTTCCGGATCCAGTCTGACGCCTGGGGATATTCTAAGGTGAGGAATCTATCACTAAGTAATGTCTCTTACAGATATATCGTTACACAAGTAAGTAACTTGTGCTTCTCAACACTGCCTGGTACTTGCAGTTGTCTGAACTATGATATTATGTTGTCATTAGTGAATTAACTATGGAATTCGGTTATTAGTTTATCTCCCCTGCTCTCTGAACATGAAAAAGCATACCCTCCCTTCTTTTTGTTTTTTTTTTGTGTGTGCTACCCTCTCCTGCTCTTTGTAGTGAATTTGATATTACTGTTTATACTAATCTGCTCTCTGTAAATTTGTAAAGCGCTCTAAAACCGCAAAGGTCATGTTCGCTCTATAAAAAACGATTAAAAGAAGAACAAAATAGTCTGTGGAGTGAGCACCCACCACTGCCAGGGAACCCCCGCCACAGCACTCCCTGACCCAGCCACAAACTGTCCCTTGCTTGAGTCTGCCTCCTCCAGGCTTAGCCTTCTGCTTATTTCCTGCTTACCCGCAGAGGCAATCTCTCCTGACTCTGTCTCGGTCTCCGAGGAGAACCAAGGCTGCATGTATGAAGTCTTCTGAGCCGGAGAAAGCATAGCAACATTGTTGCTGGCATCCACAAAGTCCAGAGCACACTGGCTGAGTGAGTTACCTTGTTGCGAGGCCTCCTCACTTCCACATTGGCAATCCATAACTACCAGCATTCTTTAATACCCGTCACCCTTGGAAAGAGGAGGATATGTTTTAATGGCTGGACCCCAAATGGCTTTAAATTGATCATACCAAGGACCATTGAGCAGATCTACTTTTTTTGGGGTTCTCTGAAACAAAGGAATGGAAGGTTACGCAGAAGAGGACCTTATTGAGGTGGATAGTCCTCTGCCTTAATATCTGCTATGGGCTGGCCTTTACATCTCCCAGGGTATCTTCGATTTTATCGTTCAAGAAATGACACATACAGTACTTACGAGTAGTATGTATAATGTTATTCCTATAAAAGCAAAAGACTGCCTCTGTAAGATGACTATTGCATTTCATAACTGTTAAAGTCATTAATAAAGTGTGTTAAAAAAAAACATCTCCCAGGGCTGTTACATAGACATCCGTGCATATGTTCAAGAAGCACTACTCCCCACTCTACAATCCCTCCACCTGGAGAAGTACTGCTTTGGTGTCTATTCTAAGGGGAGAAATCTGCAGTTAGACATATCCATCAGATAAATAACGTATTTACCATCAATAACAGCCTTTTTGGTGGATATCTAGCTGCACATTCCTCACTTCCCACCTATCAGTTCTGTGGTGTACCCTCTTTTTAATATCAAAAAATTGCCAAGTAAATATTAAGCACACTGTTACCAATAATTGTTCTCATTCAACATCTGAGGGTGTGGGAAGGGAGAAAACAAGAAACTGTCATCAGCATGTAGTGGTGGCGCTTATATATGAAACTGCACAACGCCACATAGTGGCACACAGGATAAGTCCTATGCAATGGTTTTTAAGATCCAGTTTGGTGCCTGGGAAGTATTCTAAGGTGAAGAATCTGAGGTTTGATAGAATATCCACAAGAAAGAGCAATACCAAAGGTAAGTAATGTGTTTGTTTACAGTGAGAAAATAGAGAGATTATACTGCTAGACGTTGTATATTGAAAGCCAAATATGCATTTTTCTTGCTAAATAATTTAGTCAAACCTTCTGCATAATGTATTCCTTTTTGCTGCATAATTTCAGTGGTCCTGATTGTATATAGTTTTATGAATTTTCATACAGCACATCAGTGAACTGAGAGTCAGGATTTACTGTTCCTAATAGTAATGTTACAGTTCCTATGAGTAATGTTAATTGTATGTAATTTGTTATCGCTAGTTATTCAGCAACACTTATGAAGAAGACTTTGTAGTATACAAAGTCTTCTTCCTAAGTGTTGCTGAATAACTAGCGATAACACATTTACATTAAAACAGTTGGTAAGAATTAAATGTTAGTATTGAATTGTGGTTACACAAGTCACATGCTACTCAGTTAATGATGTTGCAGGAACATAATTTGTATAGATGTTGATTTTTTAACGAATTAATTGCCCAAGGCTAATTTCAGAATGCACTCCTGCTGACTTCTTCTGTGCAGAACTGCTCTATCTTCTAGTTTGACTATTTTTCTGGAGGTCATTTGGAAAGGTGTTGTAAAATTACTAACCAGATACATTGTTGAAATTATATTCGAATAGCGTGCTCGTGGTTCCATAAACTTAAATTCATTTGATTTAAGAGTAGTTGGGTTTTGGCTACTTTTTTTGATTGTACTTGACTGGTATTGTGGAGCAGTAATATTTGTGAAAACATTGATTAGCTCATCACCATCTTTGCCATTCATGAAAAGATAAGCTTTAACCTCGTGTTAGATTATGAAATATTCAAGAACATGGTTCTGCAAACCTCAAGACATGCCATCAGTGCTTCAGCTTGTGATTCAGGGTTGACTTTTAGTTGTACTACATAAGGATGTACTATGACAAGACTACACTTAGCGTGGGACACTTCAATAACTCATTTATGATTACTAAGGTTCCTTCATACTTCGGTGGAATTTCTATTTTTCTAATGCAGCTTTACCAACATAATGGTCACAATTCCCCTTTTTGGGCAACCTTTATGTTACTTGATTTTTCTAGAACTTATATAAAAATGAAAAACTATAGTATCAGTTCCGTGTTTCTTGGAGCATACAAAATATGATTGTATACGTAACGACGAACATGATTGTAAGCAGATTGTTTAAATAAGGCAATATTCACCGAAAGCATGGTATTATTTTGAATGTTGGAGTGCATGTTGATCTGGGATCACCTGGGTTGCTACATATTTTGTTTTAATATTAAAAATGCTAACTAGATTGATATGCAGACCTCATAACTACCACCATTCCTTAAAGAAATTGGATTTTTTGGAGTGAGGTACTGTCAACCTCAAGCAATAACCACAACTCTTGTCAGGGTGACGCCTTAAGTCACTAAATTAACCTGAGCTCAACCCCCTGGTAGCTGTGGCACAGAAAAGACAGGCTTCACTTAGGGCAATATGTAAAGTGTTGATGCAGTACCAAAACAGTAATAAAGTATAAAGACCAATCAATACAAATTCCAAAAAGAATTCAATTCCAAGCAGAATTGGAAAACTAGAGAAAAATGTAATGAACAAAATGATACCGAAGTTAAAAAATCTTACAAGGGCAACCGGAGAGGTGACTTTTAAAAATTTCAGTTTAAATAGCACCAGAAAGTGACAAGTGCAAGCACCACTGGTAGTCAATTCAATTCAATTCAATTCAATTGGTAGTCAATGGTCGCAGTGGACCAGAACCTAGGTGCTGTTTGCGGCCTACTGCCATTAAGGGCTGGTCAATGCCAAAGTGGATTGATCCTGGTAAAAGTCTGTAAGTCAGAAAGTTTAAAAAAAAACTTTCATAAGTCCTAATCCAAAAAGGGACTTTGCCATATGTTTTATTTCAAAAAAAGCGGTCTCCTCACAGGTTCATTTAGGTAGTGTGTTGGCGATGATTCACTGGCAGTTTGTGTTGGCTAGTGTGGATGGTTTGTGGGGATGGTATTTTTTTATTGTGGTTCATGTGCAGAGTGCATATTGTCCTTTTGAAACTTTTGTCCCTAGCTAGCACACCCTGTTGGATGCACACCCTGTTGGGTACACACCTCACATAAGACCCCTCCATGACACAGACAGTAGCTGCAGCAGCATCCATCCGTTTACTGACATGAAATGTGTGTGGTCTCAACAGCCCGTACATAGTGCGACACACACTTGCTTATCTTGACCCCTATAGAGTGGACATAGCCCTCCTGCAGGAGACACCTTAGTCTCTCAAGTTCTATGTTTGCCCAGAAATGGAGTAGCCATAGATCGCTGGCCAATTACTTGTCTTGATCTTAGGGCAAAGAAAGCTATGTTGGTGCGTCAGGGTCTGCCGTTTCGCCTTCTACACAAAGAAATTGAAAAAAGGTGAGCTGCAACCTGTTGCAATTAATCCAACTCTCCTCCACCGTCTGTCCCCAAGTCGGACGACCCTTACATTTTGAGGGACGCCTGGCATAGATGTGTGGCACTCTCCCCACATGCTATATTGTGGAGATGAGACCACACACATCACATGGCTGCTCTGGCCCACACTGATATAATGGACATGGGTGGGTTGGTAGCCATAGGGAGACGCAGACATCCCACTCTCTGGCAGGGCCACATATTTCCACGGCGCATACCTCGTGGTCAAGGCTGAATTACTGGCTGGGCATGCATGACTTTTGTAGCTGGACCCGCTCGGTCAAGCATTTTTCTTTCAATGTGTCAGACCATTCACCTATTATACTGCGTCTAGACATGCCTGCCTCCAAACACTGTGCCTTCCCCCCTCGCTATGGCCCACATCTCTGCTGGACCCTTCTTTCAAGAGTGAGGTACAGGTCGAAATCTTCAATTATTTCCATGATGAAAACCTCTATGAGGTCAGTGGATTTGGGAGGCTTTCAAAGAATATATATGGGGTAACTGCATTGTCAAGCGACATGGGGTGCGGAGAATGCTGCACACTGATCTTTATAGACTTGAAGGGGAGCTTGAAACGCAATTTTCGCAGACACCTACATCTCATACCCTGGTGGAAATCGGGACCAAATTATTGGAAATCACTGACTTAGCTGACCTAATGGTCGAGTACACTGTGGCTCTGACTTATGGGAAGGCAGAGTCAGAGTAGAAGTTAGCCTACTTGTCATGTCAGATGACTCCACCGTTGGGAGTTCCCCTAGCGAGAGATGGGTAGAGGTGAAACCCTGTATGATGCGGACGATATCCTGGGTAAATGTGTCTCATATTATTCAGGCCTTTGTGCAACTCGTATCTCCAGATTCCCCGGAAGAGTATACAGATTATTTGGAGTGCCTTACACTCACCTGGATTGAGGGCCCTCGTTGACAATTACTAGAAATGCTCATCACCCTAGACGAGTTCACGACTGCGATCACCAATCTTTACACCTGCAAGGCCCAGGATAGTGACAGACTCCCTTCCAAATTCTAGAAGGCGTACGCTACTATTCTTGCCCCTCACCTGCTCCAAATGTACGGTAAGGCATTGCAGCTAGGAGTCCTTCCTCGGTCCCTGCAGGAGTACATATTAATCGCCCTCCTAAAGCTAGACAAACCGTCAGCTGCATGGATTCATATCACCCACTCTGTTATAAACACAGATGAAAAGATATTGCCAAAAAGTCTTGTGAACCGTCTGCTACTGCTTCTTCCAAATCTGGTTCTACCAGACCAGGCTGGGTGTTTGTTCCCAGACGATCTACGCCGCAAAATCTCTGCACTTTCTTTGCCTTATTACACCAGCTCCAACCAGATCTAAATGCTGTGGTTGTCTTTTTAGAAGCCTCAAAAGCCTTTGACTCCTTGAAGAGGGGGAACCTCTTTGCGGTGCCATCCCGGCTGGAACTTCCAAAACTGTTTGTGAATTGAATACGATTGTTATACAATGACCCCACCACCAGCGTATGCCTCAATGGACTGCTTTCTGACCCCTTTTATATTGAGAGAGGCACACACCAAGCATGTCCTTTCGCTCCTCTGTTTTATGCCCTTTCCTTAGATGCCCCTGTATGAGCGATTTGTCAACTGCATGGCCACCGTGGCCTCACTTTACACCACAGAATCAAGTGGTTTGCCTCTATGCCCATAATAGAACTCTTTCTCTACTTGACCTAGCTTGGAACCTCAGCCCATTCATTAGGGAATTCATGCTCTTTAAAGCACTGTCCAGCATTACAATTAATTGGAACAAATCCACTATCTTCCTGCTGACACCAGCCATGTCTGCGAGGGACCTGGATTTCCCCTTGTCTTGGACCTCCACATCCCTGAAGTACTAGCCATCACCCTGTGATCAAGACAGCTGTGTATGAAACCCACATGAAGAGCAAGGAAGTGTCTCATGTTTTATAGGTATGTTAGTCACTTATCCTTTCTTGTGTTTCCTGGTGTAGGTCTGATTTCTGCAAACCCTAGGTTTGTACTTTCAGTTTACTATGACCCACTCTCTTTTTCACAGATCAGATATATAGTGTCATTGGTGTCACGTGGTGACCTTTCTGTACTCATTTTTGGTTTCACTCATTTTACAAAGAGCACAAATTTTTTAGAACAGAAATTCACATTGTTTGGTACAATGATGTCCTTGCTCTTCATATGGGTTTCATACACTGCTGTCTTGATCACAGGGTGATGGCTAGTAGTGACACCCACTAGGGTATATGTAGAAATTATCAATATTTGTAATTCCAGTGTAGTATGATCTTGCAGCCTTGAAAAATTCCAGGACAAAACACATGTCGGGTGCAGTGTTTTGGATTTTTCTGTCTGTTACTCTGACTTTGAAGTAAAAGAAAAACTGAACTTCAGTGGATTGGATCTATTCATTTTCAACAGCCCATTACTCAATATGAGTTGACTTTCTACTATTGTGTGCTTGAGTGCTTGATTCTTCTTTGAACACTGAATACACATCCTGTGTTTTTTTTAATTAGCACCTAAGGTGACTCTGTGCTTAACACAATAGCACCATTTGAACACTTTTGCTTATGAGCATTGTGCTATTTACTACAGCCCATGATTCTTGATAGATGTACAGTCACTCAGGCTCAGTCACCAATGTTTCATGTATATGCGTTTACAGTTGCCTGCCAGCTAGCATATGGCTCGACCCTGTCCCTCCCGCTCACATGGTCCATTGGTTGAGTTACCATTGGGCCTTATTGCAGCCCCCTCATAGGTGTGTAAATTGGCCTGTAAGGGGCCCCAGATTTTATGCAGAAAGAGTGCTTGCGAGATCGTGGAGTAGTAGGTTTCTAACTGCAATAGATCATGTTTTTGAGTCACTGCCTAATAGCAGGGGAACTCTTCTTGCCCCAGACATAGGCTATGCATTGCTTGGCCAAAAGATGGGCAATGGATACAAACCACCTGACACTCCGTTCCACATATATAGTGCAGTCCAATAGGGCCACTTTCAGGGACGGTATCCGATAAGGTAAGGAATACTTCGTCCCGGAATGCGTAGATACACAGACATTGCCAGGCCGTGTGAGCAAAACCAGCCTCCGGAGCGTTGCATCTTGTGCAATGGGAATCCATTTTCAGGTTAATCTGGAAGAGGTGAAAGGGGGTCAAATAAAGGCAGTGCAGAATTAGATGTGCAATAGTTGGAGTTGGCCATTTGGGGAGAAATCACCTGTCTTGGCACCGCTGTAGATCAGCTAGTTATCAAGGATTATGACCCACCAAGTCTGCTTTCCATTGCTCCTTAGCTTATGGGATTGTGATATAGGCCATAGACTGCATGATGGTTTAGCGCTTGATCACTAGATGCCGAGAAGTAGGGGCAGTGCAAAGCAGATCCAAGGTCTTAGAGCTAGGGAGCTCTTGAAAAAATGTGGGATAGAATGAAATTCAAATTTATTCATTCAAGTGTTCGGTCTTTTAGAAACCATTACACCAAAGCAACATGTTTTACAGCGTAAAAAGATACTAGTAAAAAATCGTTTATAGAAAGTTAAAACAATCCTTGTTCTACATTCTCTTGGTTCAAAGTCACACAATTGGTAGCTTACAAAACCTTACTTCCAAGCCTGCAATCCTCTGAACTTGGAACGTGACAGTGAAAGGCAATATAAATGAATGAATACTCTTATAAAAGAGAGAAACCACTCATTTTGTAGCACTTGGTGGTTAAGCATCACTTAATAAAGGAACATAAGATCTGTTTCCACGTGAAGAGCCCAATAAAGTGACAACAGAAGCCTGGTTACTGACAAGGTAAAATGTTATATATTAAACCCTTCCCGAGGGATGTGGGGTCTACTCAGAACGATTCATGGCTAATGTGGAAATGTGACCCTACCTTGAGTAAGAAAAATGTTGGAGCTTGTGGGCCGAATTAGGCTCTTTATATTTTAAACCCACTATATGGCCTGAACCCCCTTCTTCCTTAGTTCTCGCACAACTTTTCTCCTCTCCAGTCACAGTTTGCAACAATCCGAGAGGCAGGATGCAGATTTTTTAGAGAAAGATTCCCGATTGACTCTAGACTTTGTAAAAGGCTGTGAGATTTTGAAGTTGAAACAGAAGAGGAGGTAAGAGTTCTAGCTGACCTATATGGGGTTATCGTTATCATAATCATCAGCATGGCTTTATTCGATCATTTAAAAATATTCATAAAAGCAAGCAGGATATACATACATTAAATTTGTAAAAGTGTAAGCCAATGAAAAGTACATGAAAAAGGGATAATATTAAAAAAGATCAAAACATCATTTTTTTCCTATCACAAAAAGCAGATTTTAAAAAACAGCAAACACTGGAGCAAACTAAGTGAACTAAGACGCTGGAGGAATTGCAGTGCGGACTTTTAAGTAAGAAACCCCAATCTTTTCATTATAGGATTTAAAAATCTATATACAAAATACAATTTGCAGAAAAAGCAAAAGTGCGGTAAACTTTGAGAAGAGGACTCAGCATGGCCAGATAATAGATTACCGATCAATCTACCAAGGGGAAACATAGATAACATTGAATGATGTTGAATATAAATATGGTAGGAAGGATCAGATCCAAGGTATTAGTAACCATATTCAAATAAGGTTCCACTCCCACAGCCGTACAAATCGGAATTCCAGAACGCAGACCTCTACCAGGAAACGTAAGAATAGATAAGTGACTAACATACCTATAAAACATGAGACACCTGTGAGTTTTCAGATGTCCTCAAAGAGTCCATCACAGCAAGTGTGTAATTTAATTTAAAGTAAATCTTTCCAGACTGTGCCATCCCAGTCATGGACAGTACTAGACGATCTTCAGAAGGAATCAAGAGAAAAGACCGATGCTATGGACTGACTCGAGGAGTAGTATCTGGAAAGAAATCATGAATTCAGGGGATTGAAGGTCAATATGGTACTTCAAACTGTGAGCACTTACCCCCAACTAAATGCACACACACCTCCTAGACTGTTATGATGGATGATATGTGGTTGTAACTTGCTTGATCGCTGCACTGTAATGTGTTTTCGTGGATGCAGGGGTAGATACTAGTGAGCACACTGTTTTATGAACCTTGGACTGGTATATGCTATCTATTCCAAATGCAGAATTGTCTCATATCCTACATATGTACATCGTGCATTCTTGTTGACTGTATGTTTGTGTCTTTGTTGGAAAATGTAATTTAAAACATCTGAAATTGTAGCTACTGCCATGGAACTGCTGGTCTGAAACCAGTCACTGGAGCTTTTTGCTTGAAAATGTTTTTTAATTCCAAACAGAAATGGACTTTCTAGCCAAAATGGCATGTCATGGCATTTTCAGGATGGCAAAAGTTTTCAGTCAAACTTAACTTGGACTCCGAGAATTGTGGGTATGTAGGGGACTGCTCTCTATGGTAATCACTAGTGTCCTCCCACATCTAGCCTAATCCATTTTCAAGCAGGCATTGTACCCACAACAAACCCAGAGACAGAAATCTTATAGGAAAAAAGCAGGGTCCTTGAGCAACCAGACAAGAGGATACACAATAATTGTCCTGACACCCTGGTATCTCCTCTTCAAATGCACCTTGTTATATTTGACTTAACATGCTTAACAGGGCATTATTGACTCAGTGCTGTCAACAGAATGCCAACAGTCCTAGATCAAAGTCATTGTAGCTTTGTAAGTTTATCGAATTTGAATTAGCTATTTAAATACAGGTTAAATTGTGAATTAATTAAGTATGTTGCCAATCGATTGAATTATATGTCTTCACTTGGCGGACTAACTAGTGAGTTGCCTAGATCTTCTGCTTGATGGTTTAAATATTAGGCTGGGATGAGAAGGCAATATCTTTTAACAAGCCCACTGCCTACATTGCTTCTTCATCTTTATGAACAATTGTGCTTTAATTTTTTTTATCACAGAGGAGAGAGTGGGGAATTCATCCGTTCTAGTTATCAGATGTTTCCTGGATCTTCAATATTAGTGTTTGATTGCAGTGCAAAGTTTGCCGCTTTCCTTGAGGATTAAAAAACAAGATGGTAATCAATTCTCAATCTTGTTGAAGTACTGGAGTCGGCTGCAGTTGTTTGCCATTATCTCCAAGACAACGTACTGCCTGATCCTAGATGATGACAACAATGTGCCCAAAATAGCCTATCAATTTCCAGTTCAGGAGAGGTTTTGCTCAACTTTTCAAGCACGTAAGAGTTTTCAAAAGCACAGAATTTGTAATCTGAGTTTACTTACATTAATAGAATTCTAATCTGAATTTCCTGGTTGTACACCAGTCTTTCCTTCATTCATAGTTCAGACATTGAGCCCACTACATTTAAGATTATTAATTCTGAGGCAGTATTGTCTTGCATTCTTTGTGACAATGAAGAAAGTTAAGAAGACCAAGTGTACAATGAGGGCTTGGCACTGGTAAACTTCATTGTAGTTTTGTTCAGGTCAGTCTTTAGAAGATAGAAAATCTGACCAAATCATCATGCTCTCCAAAGTTTTGTTTTAAATATCTAATTGTAATGTGTCAAAGGGAGTATGTCTGCCCTTCCTCCACATGACTCATCCTAGATCAAAATCAGTTTCCAAATGAACAAAGATAGGATGTGAAATTATTTTTAAAAATTAATCAAGATTATGAGATGTGGCTAAGCATTTTTTGAGTTTTTGTTTTTTTTTATTTTGTTTTTGTTACAATCTGGTATTCTTAACTAGTGGCACTATCACTGTGATAATTATATTAAAACAAATTGAAAGTGAAAAAACGGAGTGAACAAAGTTTGTACATCAAGTTACACAAAATGTACAAGCTTATTCCGAGCGTGTAAGATTGCATTCCATGGTTTTCTCACATTCAGCAAGCTGCTAACAAACTGGGTTGGCCTTCAATTTTTCTGAATCCTGGGAGCTTTACCTCCAAAGATGAAGGTTGGTTAAAAGCCAATTTTCTTGCTTTAAGGCAGGAAGCCGCTGAATTAGCCAAGAGCATAAATTCTGAGCACCTTATGATTTGTACGGCTGTGGGAGTGGAACCTTAATTGAATATGGATATCTGAAAGAGACTATTAGTTATAGATTCCTTACCTTAGAATTACCCGTCGGTCGACTCCACGTTTGTCGTTGGTGTCGTGATCACCGTCCCTGCACGCTGACGTCAGTTCTTTGTTTCCCCGCCCGCCAGCACAGATCTGAAGAGAGCAGTACCCTTAGTCATTTTTTGAACAACAATATTTCGACTTTTGTCGACATTTTTTTCGAGTCGTTCGACTCCTGGTGCACGTAGGGATGTCCCATCGTCGGACCGGCTTCAAGCCTTGTGACTCCTGTCACAAGTTGATGTCGGTCAAGGAGCCACACCTCGTGTGCCTCTGGTGCCTGGGGTGCGACCATGACCCGAAGTCACGCTCTGACTGTCAGGCCATGAACCCGAAGTCTTTGCGGGAGTGGTCTCGAAAACATCTGGAGGCCCGGCAGTCTGCTCCACGCCGCTCGAGGTCCCGGTCGAGAGGGTGGGCGTGGGACTGGTCGCGGAGGCACCACCATCATTCTTATTCTAAGTCTTCGTCATCAGGTAAGCCGAAGCACAAGAAGAAGGTGAAGATGCGCCGTCGCTCTTCGTCTTCTCCTGTCCGTCAGCCGACGCCAAGTGGGACGCGTAAGGTCATCGTCCTTCAGCTTTGCCCATGGAGCCTGCTGGGACGGCTCAGAGCATCCCTCCCTTCCCAGGAGCCAGAGTGCCCCTGCCCAGCTTCCTGCATTTTACAAAGCCCTCCACTCCATCTTTGGGCAGCCAAAGTCCGCGGCACGCCATCGGGTCCCGCGGAGTTGGCTGGTGGCTCTAGACTTTCGATGCCAGCTGCTCCGGCCTCGACACCGCAGGGCCCCCAGGGATTCAGGCTTGGATCCGGATCAGCACCGGTTGACCTCACGACACCTCCCCCAGTGCCAAATACTATGACGACGCCTCTGCCACCTCCGACGCCGGTTGTGTCCCCAGCCGGTGTTGACCCCGGCTTCCCCCTCGACTTGGACACGGAGCTGGACCGGCGTCGACAGACTCCGGAACCGCTGGTACTATTGTACCACTGTTATACCCTGGCGTTCCTTTTCGCCCTGAGTGGCAGGCCGAGGAGGGTGAGGAGGACTGGGAGGTGTCTGTTGACCCTCTGGCAGACCAGCTGGAAGAGCCCGACTGGAGAGAGGAGTTGGGTGAGGTCAGTGGTCTGTATACCTCCCAGACCTTGGTATTCCTTCTCCCCCCTACTGTGGCCACAGAGGAGGGAGGGAGCCTCCTATGCTGTGGTGTTGCATTGGGTGGTTGAGGCCTTGAGTTTCCTTTGGTGGCAGTCAGGACTAACATTCTGACTGGGGCGCTTCAGCTGGCTGCGGCCTCTTCAGAGCCCCTGCTGCCTTTCAATGAGGCCCTCACAGACCTCCTTCTGGGCACTTTTTCCAAGCCCAGCACAGGGGATCTGTGGATAGCATGATTGCCCAATGCCACCGCCTGGCCGCGGGCGACCCAATTTTCCTCTTCTAACACCCTCCCCCCCGAGAGCTTGGTGGTCCAAGCCTCAACATCCACAGACGCGTTCCAAGAAGCTGGACCATCTTGGGAAGAAGATGTTTTCTTCGCCAGCTTACACCTGCGGTCCATGAACACAGCATGTCTCTCGGGCCGCTACACCCACTCTTGTGTGGGACACGGTTGCACAAGTGCTCCCACAGTGCCCGGAGGAGGCCCGAACTGTACTCTCTCGTGCCGTTGCAAAGGGTAGAGACGCAGCGAAGTTCGCCATTCGATGTGGGCTGGATACCGCTGACTCACTAGGTAGAAAGATTTCTATGTCAGTAGCCTTGAGACGCTATGCCTGGCTTCAGTCCACTGGCTTTTCTGGGGATGTCCAATCGACCCTTTTGGACATGCCCTTTGATGGCCGTCGCCTGTTTGGTGACAAGGCGGGCAATGCACTCGAGCGCTTCAACAATTCTAGGGCTACAGCCAGATCCATGGGCCTCGCTTGCCACCTCTTGCCCCTTTCGTGACTACGGAACGGGTGCCCCATCGCGTTCCACCCAAGGTCATGGGTTGGCGCAAGCTACTCAGCCTCTGCACGGCCGGGGACGTGGGACCCAGCGCCGTGGGTCTGGGGGCCAGCCGACGGGCCAGTCCGCCAGTGCCCTCTCTGCATCAGCCTCTAAACCTTCCTAGTCTGACCTTTCAGGGCCACCAGTGGCCAGTGGGCGGCAGTATCTGCCATCACCTCCCCCTGGCACAACATTACGTCGGGCAGTTGGGTTTTGCAGATAATCCGAAGGGGCTTATACCGCCTCTTCGAGACTACCCCTCCCTCCATGCCACCAACACCCCATCACATGTTGGAGGATCACTTGGCCCTTCTCCGCCAGGAAGTTACGGCTCTCTTGGCCAAGGGAGCTATTGAGTGAGTCCCTGTGCCAGAAGTATGTTGTGGTTGTTATTTCCACTACTTTCTGGTACCCACGAAGGACAAAGGCCTGCGTCATATCTTGGATCTTGGGGACATCAAAAGCTTCCTCGTTGACATTAGCTCAGGTCCTGTCTGCCCTCGACCCTGGAGACTGGATGGTAGAATTGGACTTGCAGGATGCTTATTTCCACATCCCCGTCCTGCCGGCCCACAGGCGTCACCTAAGGTTCACGGTAGGCCACGAGCATTTTCAGTTTACCGTGCTCCCCTTTGGCCTTACCAGCGCCCCTCGGGTGTTCACAAAAGTAATGGCAGTGGTCCCAGCTCATCTGCGCAGATCAGGGGTTCTAGTCTTCCTCTACCTCGACGACTGGCTGTTGAAGGCGAGCTCACCACAGGCTGTCGTCTCCCACCTCCAGACTACGGCAGACCTCCTGCACTCGCTGGGGTTCACCATCAACGTGCCGAAGCCACACCGGATTCCTTCTCAGAAGCTCCTTTTCATCGGAGCAGTTCTGGACACAGCGCAGTTTCTTGCTTATCAGCCTGAGCAGCGAGTCCGGGATATTCAGTCTATGATACCTTTGTTTCAGCCTCTATCCCAGATTTCAGTGAGAATGACTCTGAGGCTGCTGGACCTCATGGCCTCCTTCATCCTGCTGGCAGATCCCTCTCCCTTCCCTAACCAGAGTTCACAGTGGTGACAGATGCGTCACTCCTGGGATTGGGTGGCCACATGGGAGAGGCGGAGATCATAGGCCTCTGGTCTCTGGTGGAGTCCGGGCTTCACATCAACCTTCTGAAGTTCCGAGCTATTCGTTTTGCACTGAAGGTATTCCTTCCTTCTGTCGGAGGAATGGTAGTGCAGGTGTTCATGGACAACATCGCCTTCATGTGGGACTGCAAAAAACAGGGCGGGGTCATGGACCCTATGTCAAGAGGCTCTTCGCCTTTGGAAGAGGCTGGAACATCAGGGCATGTCCCTGGTGGTTCAACACCTGGCATGTTCTCTGAACACCAGGGCAGGCAAACACAGCCGCCGGTGCGTGATGGATCATGAATGGCGTCTTCCTCGGAGGTGGTGCAAGGTCTCTTTCAGCAGTGAGGAGAGCCTTGGTTAGATCTGTTCGCAATGTCAGCAGTTCTGCACATTGGAATTTCCAAGGTGGCACTCGCTTGGCGATGCTTTTCGCCGCGAGTGGTGTTACAGTCTAAAGTATGCCTTTCCGCCTATACCACTTCTGTCCAGAGTGCTGAAAAAGATCAAGCGCGACCGGGCCCAAGTCATTCTTGTGGCTCCGGACTGGGCACGAAGAGTCTGGTATCCCAAGCTCTTGGACATGGCGATTGATCCTCCGATCAGACTGCCTCTTCGGGAGGATATTTTGTTGCTGCAGCAGGGGATGGTCTGACACCCAAACCTGTCCAGCCTCCACTTCCTTGCGTGGAGATTGAGTGGTGATTGAGTGGTGACAGTTGACAGCTTTGGACCTTCCTCCCAAAGTCTGTAATGTCATCTTGGCAGTCAGGCGTCCCTCCACTAAAACGGTATACGCCTGTAGATGCAACACATTTTTGGCATGGTGCACAGCAAAGGCTGTGGATCCCCTTTCTGCCCCTCTTTCAGAGGTTCTCCTCTTCATTCTTTATTTGGCCCAGCAGGGCTCTGCTCTGGGCACCCTTAAAGGCTATCTTTCGGCCTTTCTTTGCCTTCCTGATCAGCCTTCTCTTTTCAAGTCCCCTATTGTAAGTAGGTTTCTTAAGGGCATTACCCACCTCTTTCCTCCTATTCCTTTCGTAATGCCCCAGTGGGACTTGAATCTGGTCTTAACTTACCTTATGTGTGCTCCTTTTGAGCCACTACATAATTGTCCTCTCAGACTCTTGACTATAAAGACTGCTTTTCTGGTTGCCATCACCTCTGCTTGCAGGGTGAGTGAGCTTCAGGCTCTATCTTTTAAACCTCCTTTCCTTGCTGTCCATCCAGACAAGGTTATTCTTCTAACTAGACCTTTTTTTCTTCCCAAAGTGGTTACCTCTTTCCACATAGGACAGACCATCACTTTGCCCACCTTCTTCCCGCCCCGCATCCTTCCAAGAAGGAGGAGAGACTCCACCGTCTGAATCCAAAACGTGCGTTATCATTTTACCTGGATCGCACAAAACCATTCCGGGTGGACGATCAACTCTTTTTTAGCTATGTGGGCGCCAAGAAAGGTCTGGCCGTGCAAAAACGGACCAACTCTCAATGGACAATAAAGGAGCCTCCGGTAGGACTGAGCACCCGTTCCACAAGGGTTACTTACCTTCGGTAGGAATATATTTGTAAGGGACATATATTAGTTATAGATTCCTTACCGCCCCACCCATCCTCTCCGTTCTTTGAACTGACTTCTAGAGTAAGGGACTCCCTTTTAGGGCCCTAGTTTTGTGTACTAGTGGTCAGTGTCTTGAATGGCTCTGCACTTCTGGCGTGGAATGGCATGTAAAAGAACTGACGTCAAAACGCAGGGGTGGCGTCTTAAGTAGATACCGCGCTGTCATTCTGGCGACCATGACGCCAATGACGAACGCGGAGTTGACCGACGCCACCTACCGACGCACAGGGGTACTGCTGAGAAAAAAATTCGCCGGATCCAGTCTGACGCCTGGGGGTAATTCTAAGGTAAGGAATCTTCTGTTAAAATTTCAAATTCTCACAGCCTTTTACAAAGTCTAAAGTCAATCAGGAATCTTTCTCTAGAAAATCTGCATCCTGCCTCCCCGATTGTTGCAAACTGTGACTGGAGAGGGGAAAAGTTTTGCGAGGACTAAGGAAGATGGGGGTTCAGGCAACAAAGATAAAGTGCCGTAGACCTGCTCAAGAAATACAGTCTGGATACAAACATAAAGAGCCTAAGTCATCCGTCATGCTCCTACATCTTTCTTACTCAAGGTAGGGTAACATTTCCACATTAGCCATGAATTTGTTCTTCCTTTATTTTTTTGAAATTGTTCTGAATGGACCCCACATCCTTCGGGGAGGGTTTAATATCGAACATTTTACCTGGTCAATAACCAAGCTTCTGTTGTCGCTTTATTGGGCTCTTCATGTGGAAACAGATCCTAAGTTCCTTTATTAAGTGATGCTTAGCCACCAAGTGCTACAAAATTAGTGGTTTCTCTCTTTCATAAGAGTATTCATTCATTCATATCGCCTTTCACCATCATGTTCCAAGCTTCATAGGATTGCAGGCTTAGAAGTAATGTTTTGTAAGCTTCCAATTGTGTGACTTAGAACCAAGAGAACTCTGCAACATGACATTCTAAGCAGAGAACCTGTCTCTCAGTTTGTACTTCACAGGCGTTTCTGAAGTTGTATGAATTCCGTTGCGGGAAAAGGAGGTATATGTTTTGGGGGACACAACATCTTGGTTTGATCAATATTTACACTTCCCCTTTTATCCTTCAGACGGAAGCTCCCAAAGGCAGCTATGCGGGGGAAATCAAGCTGCCACAGAGCGTATGATCCAGTTTGGTAGAGAGCTGCAGACGCTGAGTGAGCACCTCTGCCGAGAGTTTGGGAAGAACACTGCGCATAAACAGATGCTTCAGGTACCTTGGCGTTTCACCCTCTCAGTAACCACAGTAAAGTATCACTGCACTGCAATCTGTTTTTGAGGGGTTTATGAGCATATGTGATGAGCCACATGCTTCATCTGTAACAATCAGTTAAATCCCTTTTTTTGTTAGAAATGATCATTTAGATCCCCTACCATCACCAACATTCTTAAGGCACAATATTGGTGTACTCTTCAGGGTGAAAGTGTCACCTTTAGTGTGGTTGGGGGAGGGTTTAGGAGGAGCTAACACAGGCTCATCGTCTGCATTTAATGTTTTTTTCTATCCGATGTGGCAAACCCCTCAGGATATCAAGGGAAGAGTGTGATAGAGGGGTTTCTATATACTACTGAAGGCTGCTTCCCTTTAACCCCTTAGCTTCTGTAGCTTATCCCACCCTGGTCTTGAGCCCTTTATTTAATACTTGTGGTACTTTGCTCGCGTTTCTTTTTCCGCATAACATATCCAGGCCAAATTTGTGTCCTATATCCCCCCCATGTTGGTCATTCTAAGGGTACCTTGGGATTCCCCTGGAGGGAACAGAAAAAATAGTCAAAATATACCAAAATGTGAGTTTATTTACTATTTCACACAACTATTTTCCCCTAGTGCGTGAAAACATTTTCATCAATTTGTTTGTTGAGTCCTATTGGGTGAGTCAACACCAAGTGTCTTGAAGCCTTTGCGCTGTCTGGTTGAATTCCACCCTATGTCTGGGTATTGAGTCCTAAGAGGCCTTTGCACTGTGGGAGTGACCAAGTGTTTTGTCAGCTTAGATTTGCTGGCTCGTTGCTTAAGTAGTCCACGTGAGCTTTCACCCCTGGGGGCAAGCTTACAGAACAAGATATCAGTTTGTTCTGATAACCCCAGAAGGTAGTGGAGTCCCAATTTCCTCTGTCAGTCAGACCTTTCTATCCCTTGATGACTTTTTAATCTCTGCTGCTGATTCTTGCTTTTGCTTAGTATGGGGGTTAGTTGGAATGGGTAAGTTCATTCAGTCAGCAAATGGCAAATCTCAATTGCTGGAAAAAGCTAAGAGGCCTTGTTCCCCATTGCTTGGAAACAGGCATCCCAAAACACAAGTCAAGTGAAAAGGGGAAGCACTGACTGGTGTTTGCTTTGTCTCCACAGGTGAGCATCCACCCCCAGTCTTACTGAAAGCTTGCTATCACACAAGAAGTGTAGCAAATACATGAATATGATTCTGCCATGCTCCCTGCCATGCTACATCTTAGAGAAGCATGACATTGGAGCATAATCATTTAAGCAGGCCCAGACTAAAAAAGGTCCCTCGTGATTCTGGCTGATACCGGTAGTCAAACTCTTCAGAATCTCCTAGCTTTGAGTTGTGTGATATCCGCAAATGTTGAATTTGTGGTAGGCAAAATGCACCAATTTGATCATTCAGGTCAGAGCAGCGTCTCTAGGTTTCCTCAGCCATTCCAGTGCAAGTGTGATCCAGGTTCAGGTTTAAAACCATCCTTGGTCCATTCTACCTTACTGGATGGCATGAGGGTAAAGCCGAAAACTGTGGAGGCAGTTCCATCCATCCTCCTGGTAACATTTAATCTCATGGCACCTGAGGGTTTTTCTCCAAAGCACCAGATTTTTGTTTACTTCAAACCCTGCCTCTTATTTCCCAGGTATTAATTGTGGTTTCAAATATTCAAGCAATCTCTACACTGACCACTGTGACAGTCTTAGTGATCAGTAATATGTGCACCCTACAATAATAAAGTGTTAGTCTGTGCTAAATAAATTCTGAAGAGACCTCCGTGCCCCTGCTGGGAAAAGGGTACATAGGCTGTAGCAACAGGTTGAATTGCCCCTTGACCGCCTCATATTTTATCATGTCTCCTTTTATTTCGGCCACCCCCACCTTAAGACAACTCAGGTCAGCAATGTCTAGTTCCTCAAGTTCTTTGAGAAGATGTCAAAACAGTGCTCCAAGTTAGCTATCTCAAAGTCAACCCACATTTTCCCCTTGCTTGAATGCCTTGGTGGCTCTTAGGAAGTCATCCATCCAAGTACAATACAAAAGCAAGTGACTAAGGTTCTGTTAATGGGCCTTGCCAAAAGTAAATCAATTAACTCATATTCTTGGAATAGGATGTTGTAGCTTTTTCTTGATATCTGGCCGAAATGATGTGCAGATGTCTGACATCATGCCTAAGCCTTTTTTGCACCATAACCAGTTAGGTTGCGATTTTAAGTCTGATGAGCCTGATACACATTTTCCTCTCTATGAAGGCACCCTCTGGCTTCTGGGGATTTAAATCTAGATCTGGGAAGGTTAATGCACAGTCCTTTTGAATCTATGGCTCCCTCTGACTTGAAGCCTTCGTTCCAGGATGCCCTCATTGCTTTGGATCTGTTCACAGTAATCCACTGGGACATCGTTTTCATGGGGACACACCTCGCTTTGATCCTACAGTGCTTGGGGAATTTAACTTGAAAAAGGGCTTTTTTCCTTACCTTCTAGACAATCTTCTATGCTGAGCAAACCCTACATAACTTGGATATCATCCATACCTTGTGTGTATTTTGACTGAGCTGGAGCCCTGCCTTCCACCAGGCAACTCTTTTTTGATTTTATCAGCTGAGCACATGAGTTGCAGTTACCTGATGGCTCATTTAAAGTCTAACAGTGCAACACTCTTCAAGGGACTTTGGCTGTAACATATACAGTGTCCAGGAGCAACTCTGAATGTGTGCTCCAGTTTTCTGCATCCCTGGGCCACTTTAATATTACAGAAAGGGCTGCAGTTGCTTGTGCAACCCCTTCTGTAATAGATAGTGCGGGCGCACGTAGAGTGATGGCGCTATCTCAAGGGACGTTCCCGCATTTATATGGGTTAGTGGTACTTTGCCTCTCTGCCTGCGCCAGAG
Organism: Triturus cristatus; assembly: GCF_964204655.1. Taxonomy (NCBI): domain Eukaryota; kingdom Metazoa; phylum Chordata; class Amphibia; order Caudata; family Salamandridae; genus Triturus; species Triturus cristatus. The sequence continues at coordinate 207,050,596 of NC_140595.1, read as the reverse complement.
GTAAGAGACCATTAGGAGACTCACTGATTGTGCGTGTTGCAGGTGGCTCACAGTCAGTTCACACCCCCCAGCCCAAGGACACCCTCTGAAATGGAGTCCTGTTGAGCCCTCCCCCTCCCCCCACTCATTACACTGCACCCGGGTGCAGTGGAAGCTCTGCCCACTCTTTTTGAAGTGCAGGTGGGTCGCTACCTGCACAGTGAAAGATGGAGCATCTGCTTCAAACAGCTGCTCCGCTTTTCATTAACACGCTGTCAGAATTCCTGCAAGTTTGCTGTTGCCCTGAGTGCAGTATATATAATAAGGTACACTGTCCCTGTTTGTGCTCGGGACACCATTTTACAGATGCATCACGGCACAAACAAGCACAGTGTGCCTTATGACTACTACGCCCCATTGTTTCTAAGAATACTGAGCCAGAGCTAGGGTGCTTCATGGACATTCACCTGGCCTGTACCAATGGGTCAGATTTGCAAGGCAGTTATGGGGGGCTTCCCCACATGCATTCTTCAGGCACTGTGTTCTTGCTGTTATTTTGACCAAGAAGTTCTTGTTCACCTAGACCTATGCTATCTAATATTGCTTCTGTTTACAATGCTGTGGAAGTTACTCAGAAATTGAGTTTGTGTAAGAGCCAGCAGTTAGAGTAGGATAAAGAATGTAATAATGTGTTTTCAATTTTTGTAATGACCGTTACTACTGGTACCTTCATATTTAACAAAGTCTGGTCTCCCCATTCGTCGACCAGACCAAAAAATGTGATTAGCTAATTAAAAAAGAAAAGTGTTGTTGATGAGATCCTGCCGAAATGGGGCTTACAGGTACAATACACGTGTGGTACTGAGCATGAAAAAACTGTTTTCAGTCATAGTAGCTGTTGGCTTGATGACCTAAGCTGATGATGGGAATGAAGTCAAGGAGACATTTGGAAAGCATATCTTTTCCTCCACGAGCTTTGCTCTGCGTTCAATAAGCACCAGCTGTCTTGCAGGCCGCCACTCCCATGCCCTATAGGACACTATGCCTTAAGTTTTACCTGCAGTTTCGGGCAATCTTAGGCCTGTCCCTGACCCAAATTATCAAGGATGGCCGTGATGCAGCTACATTTGTAATTCACTCTGGCTTGGACATAACCGACTGCTTAGGTCAGACGATGTGTATGAGTGTGGCACTTCGCTGCCTCACCTTGATGAGGTCTACGTGCTTTTCCTTGGATGTCTAGGCCTCACCTTGATGAGGTCTACGTGCTTTTCCTTGGATGTCTAGGCATCCTTAATGAACATGCCATTTGATGGCCATCGCATTTTTGGCAACATCGTGGATGCTACTCTAAAATGTTTATGGAGAGCAGGACTGCTGCATGTTCTTGGGTCTGCCTGCCCAAACCAGACATTTGTACCAACAGTTTTGCCCCCTACGTAGCTATGGCAGGGGTTTTCAGTTTTGCTAGTGTCACGCCCCACTGCCTCCCCAGCAAGCCTTCCAACCTTTTCGTGCCAGAGGTTGCCGATCACAAAGACAACGCCCTGGGCATCAGGGACAATGTCAGCTCAGTCCCTTGCTCCTCCAGCAATAGCAGTCGAAAATCCACTTTAGTGTGCTTACACTGTCAGAGTCAGGATCTGTCATTTCTTTGGTAGGGGTGGTTTGCATGCCATCATTTCAGACAAGTGGGTCCTCTCCAAATTGTTCATTCGGGCAACGTACTCCCATTTCTTTATACCCCGCGCACGTTCCATCACCATCAGGAAGGACCACCTCTCCGTCTTGCTGCAGGAAGTTATGTTAGGTTAATACATGTTTGAGGCATGTGAGCTGTAGATCACATGCTTTGCATAAGATCGCCATCTAGTGTTGGGTCCTGATGTTTGCATTTTACTTTTCTGGAAGAAGTTTTCCCTAATCACAAGGTAGGGAACTCCTCCCTTAGGTGAGTGTGTGCCTGGCCATCGACTCCATCTTCAGATTGTTTTTTTCCGCCATTGGGTTCGGATGTAACTCGCTGCGCTCCGGTTCGACTACAATACTTCTCGGCGCATATCACTTCGCACTTGACCGTATTGTTTTCGATCGTGTTCCCCTTTCTTCGCGGACCGTGACTCCTAAAGACAATTTCGATCGGAGAGCTCGTGGTAGGCCGTCGGGCCTAGCCCCTGGTTCGACTCGCAGTCGATGAAACTAACTCCTTTCAAGTTCTGTCCTCTGTGCCACGCAAAATACCCATGCACCGACTCACACGAGGTGTGCAACTTGTGTTTGTCACCCGACCACAGAGAAGACCACTGCGACGCGTGCTGAGCTTTCCGCTCCAAAAAGACTCTTCGTGATCGTCTGGCCCGACGACGCAACATGCAAAGACAATAAACAGGCTCCATTTCGGACCTTTTCGGACCTCAATCGGACGAGGAGGAAGGCAGCGAACCCATCTGAGCCAATGAGGAACAGAAAGACATCTTCATTTCCGAACACAGCTCCGAGGATGAAGACATCCCTCATGGACAGCGTACCATGAGTACAGTCCCTACCTCGCCCCACCCTCCACTTCTATTGAAGGAAAAGTTGTCTGACCTCCCTGCACCTTCGGGCCCCGGTGGGCGCCGAGAACAAGCTTCAGAAGCCCCGCCTTCGGGCTCAGCACCGAAGCCTAGTAAAAAGCCTCCTGGCTCCGAAAAGCCCCATGCCAAATCGGGCACTTAGCCAAAAGCTTTGGAGCCGAAGAAAAAGTCTGGCACCGAACACTCTCCGTCAGCACCGAAACAAACTTCAGATCAGAAAACTCCGGCCAAGAAACCATCGGCACCACAACATTCTGAGCCGAAACATAAGGACATGCGCAAGTCTCCTAAAAAGCATGTTTTCGGTGATCCGCTCGACAAACCGGACCCCAAAAAAAATATTCTGGTTATACACCCAAAGACTGGACATATCACCACTAAAGTGACTTTAAAGAGAGGTGCTACTACAGAAGAGGAATACCACATACCATTGAAGAAGAGAACTGTCTGGACAAATCCTTCTCCTCCTCCTCTTCCTCTTCCCTCCCCTTCTCTACCCCAGACTATACCTGTGCCAACTTCACCTGAGCACTCACCTCCACACACACCTGACAATCAGGGTGATGGGGATAATAATGATGACGATCAGCCTGGAGACGTGTGGGATGACTATAATACAGATTCTCCCATTGACAACGACCCAGACATATATCCTACCAGACACTCTCCACCAGACAACAGTGTAGGATCTGTAGACTTGTTAAGTAGGGCTGCTACTTACCATGGAGTCCCACTACACAGAGAATCCCTTGAAGAGGACTTCCTTTTTGAGACACTACACAACACACAAAGGTCTACATACATGTTGCCTATGCTGAAAGGCATGACCAGACACGATGACATTTTTAAGGATCCTGTTAGAGCACGTATCCTTACCCCTAGGGTAGATAAAAAATACAAGCCTGCTCCATCAGATCCAGTCTACATGAAGGGTCAACTACCATGTTTCATTAGTAGTTGTGAATGCATTTAAAAGGGCAAGCTCCCAGACTACTGGAGACGCACCACCCCCAGACAAAGAGTCTAAACTCCTTGATGCTTCAGGGAAAAGGATATCCTCCCAGGCTGCTAACTTCTGGCGTATTTCCAATACACAGGCGTTGCTAGCACGCTACGACTGCGCACACTGGGATGAGATTGAACAACTTATTCAATTTCTTCCTCAGGAACATAAATCCAAAGCGAAGGCCTGGTTCATGGGGGACAATTAATTTCTAATAATCAAATTAGATGCTCCTGATACGTCTGCCAGAGCGGTGAGCACTAGTATTCTTTTAAAAAGACATGCCTGACTGCGCATATCAGGGTTTAATCCGGAAGTTCCGACTTCCATATTAAACACAACCTTTGACAAGGAACACGTTTTTGGACTGGTGGTAGACACTTCACTGGATAAAATGTAGAAGGATACTGAAGTGGCTAAATCCATGGGAGCCCTTCTGTCTCCACAAGGGCGTGGCTCCTTTCGTCGCTCCTTCTATCGAGCAGGGTCTAAAAATTCTTCCTCTAACACTGCATCCACCTATAGGGGCAATAACCAACCCTCCGGTTCCAGGGGATTCTTTTGAGGCACTTACAGAGGTAATAACGGCAAGGGCAGACGTAGAGGTTCCAATACACGTACCTCACCCTCCACTAGAAAACAGTGACTTGCCCGTAGTTCCCCCCCACCACTAAACACCCGTAGGGGGATGACTGTCACAATTTCTACCAGAGTGGCATGCAATAACAACCGACAAATGGGTTCTCCAAATTATCCATTCTGGTTACTGCCTGGAGTTCATCAACACTCTAATTCTAATTACTTTCTAATTCCAAAAAAGGACGGCTCTCTCAGACCCATATTGAATCTCAGAGAAATCAATCTTTACGTACGGTCAGACCACTTACACATGGAAACATTGCAACAGATGATGCCTCTTCTGCAAAAAGGCGATTTTCTTTCTACTCTAGATTTAAAAGACGCCTACTTTCATATTCCAATCCATCCGGCTCACCGCAAATTTTTCAGGTTTGTGGTAGCAGGTCAACACTACCAATTCAAGGTGCTCCCATTCGTAGTCACCACTGCCCCCAGAGTCTAGACAAAATGTCTGGCGGTAGTAGCTGCGCATCTCAGAAGACAAAGCATACATGTCTTTCCCTATCTGGATGACTGGCTCGTCCAAGCCGGCTCATAACAGCAATGTCACAAGCACACTTGAGTAACCATTCAGCTGCTTCAACAGCTAGGGTTCTCAATAAATGTGTTAAAATCACATCTTCAGGCAAACAAAGTTCAGGATTACCTAGGAGCCACTCTAGACACTCAAAAGGCTCTAGCGTATCCCCATGCTGCCAGAATTTGAAACATTCAGGCACTCATTATGAAATTTCAACCCAATCAATCACTTCCAGCTCAAGTATTTATGCAACTGCTGGGAATGATGGCATCTTGCATCATGTATGTTTCCTACGCCAGATTACACATGCGTCCACTTCAAGAGTGTTTAGCCAGCCAGTGGAATCAGTCGCATGGTACATTAACTGATCTAGTGTTGGTAAGCGGCCATACTCATCGCTTTCTGCAATGGTGGAACACACAAAACCTGTCAAAAGGGTAGCCATTCATAGACCCGATTCCACAGACAGTACTAACAGCGGACGCATCCCTTACTGGCTGGGGAGCTCATCTTCAGCAACACACAGTGCAAGGGCGCTGGAGCCGACAGCAAAGGTTGCTTCACATCAATCATTTGGAACCCATTGCAATCTTTCTAGCGCTCAAAGCCTTTCAAGATCACCTGTCTGGCCAAACTCTACTAGTCCGAACCAACAACATGACAGCTATGTATTACATACAGAAGCAGGGGGGAACACACTCTCTCCAACTGTCCCACTTAGCACAAGACATCTGGAAGTGGGCGATACGCCACAACATTTATCTCCTAGCAGAAAATCTCCCAGGAGTCAACAATCAAATTGCAGATCTCTTCAGCAGGCAAGGTTATCAGATAAATGAGTGGGAACTTCACCCTCAAGTTCTCCAACCATACTTTCAAGCCTGGGGAGTCCCTCACATAGACAAGTTCGCAACACCCGAAAACGCAAAATGCCAAAGCTTCACCTCCAGGTATCAACACCCGTTGTCCAAAGGCAATGCTCTGTGGATGAAAGGGTCAGGGATATTTGCCTATGCTTTTCAGCCTCTCCCACTCATTTTATCAGTGGTTTGGAAACTTAGGCAAACATCACTCGCTCTAATATTAATAGCTCCAACACGGGCATGTCAACCATGGTTCACAACCCTGTTGGAACTCTCTCTGGTACCACACCAAAAATTACATTTAACTCCCAGTCTCCTCACACACAGCCCAGGAGAAATCAAACACCCAGATCCCAAACGGCTGAACCTTGCAATCTGGCTCCTGAAGTCAGAGTTTGGTTATCTCAGCCTTTAACCAGACTGTATGAACATTATTAGAGAGGCCAGAAAGCCTACCACAAGAGCCTGCTACACAGCCAAATGGAAGCGTTTTGTTATCTATTTCAATAACAATCATATGAACCCTCTTGATTCTTCCATACAGAACATTTTATGCTGCCTATTACATTTGCAGCAGTCAGCATTGGCCTATACATCCATCAGACTGCATCTTGCTGCCATAGCAGCTTACCTTCAAAATAGGGAACACTTATCGCTGTTTCGAGTGCCTGTCATCAAAGCATTCATGGAAGGGCTAAAAAGGATAATACCTCAAAGATTTCCACTTGCCCCAGTATGGAATCTTAACATAGTCCTCACAAGACTAATGGGTCCGCCATTTGAACCCATGCACAAATGTGAACTACAATTCCTTACTTGGAAAACAGCTTTCATCATTGCAATCACTTCATTCAGGAGAGTGGGTGAACTACAGGCACTAACCATAGAAGAACCCTTTTTCCAGTTACACAAAGTTAAAGCAGTTCTTCGTACCAACCCTAAATTCCTACCTAAGGTTGTATCTGCATTTCACATCAATCAGTCATTTGAATTACCTGTGTTCTTCCATCAAGCTGACTCTATTGCAGAACGAGTTTTACATACCTTAGATGTCAGAAGAGCTCTTTTGTATTACACTGAAAGAACAAAATCATTTTGTAAAACCAAACAAGTCTTTGTAGCTTTTGCACCACCTCCCAAAGGCAATCCTATCTCCAAATCCGGAATCACTAGGTGGATTGTCAAGTGTATTCAGATTTGTTATCAAAAAGCCAAAAGGACTCTCACAGTAACCCCTAGAGCACATTCCACTCGCAAGTTAGGGGCTACAATGGCTTTCTTAGGAAATATTCCTATTAGTGATATATGCAAAGCTGCAACATGGTCTACACCCCATACATTCACCAAACACCATTGTGTAGATGTGTTAGCAAGACAACAGGCTAATGTGGGCCAAGCAGTACTAAAAACTTTATTTCAGACAATCCAACAGTTACAGGTTAGCCACCGCTTCAGGGAGACTGCTATATAGTCTATGCAAATATATAAACAATGGGGTGACCCAGTATCCCTCAGAACCTGGGCAATGATATATAATATGAACAATTGATTCTGTTGGGCAAAGGTAATTTCTTTAAAGCCCTTAAACCAGTCATTGGTTTACTCATAGGAACAAATAATTCATCAAAAACCACATATAGGTAACACACCAAGGGACACCATAGAGGGTATTCAGAAGTTTTATAAATTACGTCATTTAAGAATACCACCATTGATTCATGGGGCTGTCAAAACGTAAGAACACAACATAAAATGCGTTGTAATTTTGTGACAAAGTGAATATAGTGCTCAGTGCAGTGGTGAAGGTGCACAATATATACAAAGTGAATTTCAACGAAATGTCGTTTTGAAAGGCCAGAAAAACAACAATGTATGAATAGCTCTGTAGATTAAATGAATAGGTCTTGACACAGAGTCTTTCAGCTGGTCCAGGGAAAATGTCGACGTTTCAACCCAGGGAGCATTACTGTATTAGTCAATGCGGGTCTTCATCAGGACAAGAACAAGCGGGACAGCCTAAGGAGTAGTAAGAGTATGGGTCAGGTGTGTTGTAGTGATGGATGCTAAGACTAGTCATAGCAAGGGCGGCGGAAGACTCGCCTAAAAGGCCCAGTAGGACTCAGGGTTGTGTATATGTTCATGCAGCTACAATATTCAATATTCAGCTGTCAATTGAGGAATAATCAACCAGGGGACCCTATTGATGAAATGAAGCATATTAGGGACCGGAAGAGCAAATAGTGTGGAGTAAGCACCGAATAGTCATTTAATGAGGACTTACCCCAAGGGAATCAATCAACCACGGTGGCATGAGGCATTGAATACCAAGGTGGAGGAACAGAGGGGCCTCACGTCTCCTATGCAGTAGAGCGCAGCAAATGCGCGTTTCTATATGAGAAATTTTTTTTAAAAAGAGAATTAGCTCCTTCCGTAAAACCGCATAACCTCGGGATCTTCCATAAGTGAATGTCATCTTCCATAAGTGAATGCTCACCTCTTACGAAGATCAGGGGGCCAACCCAGACGGCAGTCGCAAACGTCCTGTCTCGTGCGTGGTGGAGACGGGAATGCCGATTAAATACAGGTTAAACGGGTGAAGGCGCATGTACGTAACGTAGCGTCTTAGGGTAGGTTGCTAGGCAACGCATGACGTGCTATGTCATGCGTGAATTCATGTCTCAGAGCTGAGTTGCCTAGCAACCTACCCTAAGACGCTACGTTACGTACACGCGCCTTCACCCGTTTAACCTGTATTTAATCGGCATTCCCGTCTCCACCACGCACGAGACAGGACGTTTGCGACTGCCGTCTGGGTTGGCCCCCTGATCTTCGTAAGAGGTGAGCATTCACTTATGGAAGATGACATTCACTTATGGAAGATCCCGAGGTTATGCGGTTTTACGGAAGGAGCTAATTCTCTTTTTCAAAAAATTTTCTCATATAGAAACGCGCATTTGCTGCGCTCTACTGCATAGGAGACGTGAGGTCCCTCTGTTCCTCCACCTTGGTATTCAATGCCTCATGCCACCGTGGTTGATTGATTCCCTTGGGGTAAGTCCTCATTAAATTACTATTCGGTGCTTACTCCACACTATTTGCTCTTCCGGTCCCTAATATGCTTCATTTCATCAATAGGGTCCCCTGGTTGATTATTCCTCAATTGACAGCTGAATATTGAATATTGTAGCTGCATGAACATATACACGACCCTGAGTCCTACTGGGCCTTTTAGGTGAGTCTTCCGCCGCCCTTGCTATGACTAGTCTTAGCATCCATCACTACAACACACCTGACCCATACTCTTACTACTCCTTAGGCTGTCACGCTTGTTCTTGTCCTGATGAAGACCCGCATTGACTAATACAGTAATGCTCCCTGGGTTGAAACGTCGACATTTTCCCTGGACCAGCTGAAAGACTCTGTGTCAAGACCTATTCATTTAATCTACAGAGCTATTCATACATTGTTGTTTTTCTGGCCTTTCAAAACGACATTTCGTTGAAATTCACTTTGTATATATTGTGCACCTTCACCACTGCACTGAGCACTATATTCACTTTGTCACAAAATTACAACGCATTTTATGTTGTGTTCTTACGTTTTGACAGCCCCATGAATCAATGGTGGTATTCTTAAATGACGTAATTTATAAAACTTCTGAATACCCTCTATGGTGTCCCTTGGTGTGTTACCTATATGTGGTTTTTGATGAATTATTTGTTCCTATGAGTAAACCAATGACTGGTTTAAGGGCTTTAAAGAAATTACCTTTACCCAACAGAATCAATTGTTGATATTATATATAGTCTATGCAAAGCATGTGATCTACAGCTCACATACCTCGAACGGAAAATGCTACTTACCCAGTATGCATCTGTTCTTGGCATGTAGAGCTGTAGAATCTCATGCGCCCACCCACCTCCCCGGGTACCTGTAAGTGCTGTAGTTTTCTATTTTACTAAACATACTTACGCATGGACATCTCTAATCTTTACGACTACCCCATTCTCTCACCTTCTGCGGAAAACAATCTGAAGATGGAGTTGATGGCCATGTGCACTATAACCTAAGGTAGGAGTACCCTACCTAGTGATTAGAGAAAACGTCTTCCAGAAAAACAAAGTGCAAACATCCGGACCCAACACTAGATGGCGATCTTATACAAAGCATGAGATTCTACAGCTCTACATGCAAAGAACAGATGCATACTGGGTAAGTAGCATTTTCGTTTATTGAGCTCACAATTACCAAAAGACGTCTTGGCGCTAGTATCATTTAGATAAGAAATTATCCAGCATTGGGTTATCTTTCATAGATTCACATGCTTGAATCTTTCCCCGTCGTTGAAGTGGGAGTACTAATCAAGCAGTAATAAACTATCATAGGCTATAATGGCTCTAGGCCATGAGTTTAATATTTTATCTATGTCCAATCATCTGCTAGCACGCTCTAGAACACTCCCAAGAGAGTCTGAGTCCTTCAGGTTTTCACCGCACGTTGTGTGTGAAGGGAGTCTCCATGAGTTCTGCTCAGTAGTCTCATTTAAAAAGCTTTATTCAACTTGGATATTTCCAATATGTCTGATATAAAAGGTCTTTTCCGCCCCTGCAAGACATGTAGGAAGAAGAGAGGAGAAGAAGAGAGTTTATGAGGATGACCCACATAAGGGACTGCCTTGACTACCTCCATCCCAGGCGTAAGGTAAGGAAGTGCAAGATTTGCTGCACTTTCTCCTCAAAAACTGTGCGGGACAGGGAAGGGAGACTGCTCCTATGACTTCAGAAGACCAATACTCAGAAAACATCTTCTGAGGAGGACAGAGATTCCTCTGCCAAGTCTCGCAAGAGGGCTAGATCTATTGAATAAGTTTCAGAGAAATCCAGAAAATATATCAGGACTTACCCTTCAGCCTCACAGCTCCAAGAAAAAGGAGAAACAGAAATATTTCTCCCCAGAGACCTCTCTTTACCTGGTCCGTCGATACCTTCTGCCAGAGATAGCCCTCATACATCCTCTACCCACCCTGTCAGGCATAAATCTGCTTCAAAACCTCGGTGACACCACGATCGTCGACGACCATCACTACCATCTCTTCGTCGAGGCGAAGACGACAACAGCCATTGGCGCTCCCATCTCGTTGACGAAGATCCAGGTATCCACTAAGTTCCCTTCGGCGCTCCCGTTGACTACGATTCCGTCGCCATCACGGCCCCCTATGATGGTTCCAGTGACCCTCCCGTCAATGACTGCCTCGTTGGCGATGATCCCGTCAACGTTGTCTTCATCGACTGTGGGCCCTTCGACGCCGACCATGGTGATTTCTCTAGCGATGGCATGTCAGTATTCTCCGTCAATGACGATAAACATCTCTTAAGATCTCCAGGACCTGCCTCTGCCTGGAGTTTACTTCTCCTAGCAAGGTCTCACCTCTGCCGTTACTGGATATTGAGTAGTCGGATGATGACGGGAGCCTCTTTGGAGCAGCTCACAATCCTTCAGAGTTGAATGTAAAATGTCAGGAGGAAGATGAAGAGTATGTAGACGAAGGACAATATTTTCAGCAGTATTATCCTCCACCTCCAAGGTACTATGAACCACAAGGAACCTATTCTGACCCTCCACCTAAGCAGTACACTTCGCATCTTCCTGCTTCTTTGGTACAGGATCTCCAGGCTATGCTGTCCATTGCAGGCATTTTCCACAGCCTGCTGAAGAGCAGCCTGCTAAATTACTGCCGCCACCTGCTACCCCCCTGATTCCACCATGCCGTCCTCTGCCAGCTACATCTAGGACCACGTGCGTCCTATGTAGCAGTACCACCCAGGGATAGTTCTTCTTCCTTCGATGAGGAGGAAATTCCAGACGGTTAACCACCTCTAGATGAATATACGACTGTATACTTCCAACTTTGTCCCCACCTTGCCAGACTGATTCACCTCCCGAGGATATTGGAGGTTTCCATAACCTCATGGAGACTGCCACAACCATATTTTACCTTCTAGTGTCTGTGAAGCAGTCTGACTGCTTCCTCTAAGGTTTCAAAGAGCAGGACAGAAGATCGGTACTCTCTATACAGATAGCGGACTACATTTGGCAAGAGGGAGTATAGATTATGAAATATCCAGCCACTGTACCAGTTGTTGTTCCTCCGATGGACAAGAAGTACAGAGCGCCTGAGGACTCCCCGTCATGCTTGACAGGGCACCCCAAGCCTGACTGTCATTTCGCAGGCGGCACAATGGCAGTCAAAAAACCAGTCCACTCCTATTTCCGCACCACCTGAAAAGGAGGTATGCTGCCTAGATAACATCGGAAAAAGGTTTTTGATCATGTCCGCAATCACGATGTGGCAGCCGACTTCCATGCCATTCTAGGCTGCTGTGGCCGGATATCAAGGATCCTATCAACCTCATTCCTGAGGACAAACCACCAAAAGCAAGAAAAATCTTGCTGGAGGGTGAGCGGACATCATCCATCTCCTCCACAGGCTTCCGTCAGCCAGCCAACGCAGCTGTCTTACAACACCATGAGTGGCTAAAGGTGACCTAATTTTGACATGAGGTCCAATTAAAAATACTGGACATGGCTTATGAGGGTGACACACTTTTTGGCAAGCACATTGACGATGCTCTCCTTGCTATTAAGAATAACACTGATACTGCGAAATCTCTAGACACACTCCAATACTGCAAGGTGTCTTTCAGATGGGCGCGGGCCGTGGTTTCTCCTCTTACAGGGGCTGATACCAGCCCTCATAACAATACCAGTCATAACAGCCATTGTACAGGACACAATACCAGCTACTATCCTATCCAGCAGTCCTCTACAACTGCTTTCTCGAAGCAAGGGCCTCGCAAATGACTGCCCCCTCAGAGCTGTGTCATCGGTCCCACAAACAGTGACGCTCTCCAGGTAAAAGCTACGACATCTTCTCATCCCGTTTGTGCAGAAATATCCCACTACCTCCCTCGTTGGCAAGCCGTTACCTCAGACAGATTGGTATTGAACCTTGTCATCTACGGCCTTCCCCTGGAGGTTATATAAAGACTACCAACTACTGCGCCAAAGGGAGCCCCTCCCCCTTATCTTCACTTATTGCTGAAAGCAGCTCTCTTAATGCTCTCAAAAGGGGCAATAGAGAAGGTCCCAACAGTGCAGAGAGGAAAAGGATTCTACTCCCGCTTTTTTTCTCATCCAAAAGAAATCAGGAGTAAAGACCGATCCTAGATCTCAGGAAACTCAACAAATTCCTCTGCAAGCAATCCTTCCAGATGGTAATCCTCTGCAACATTCTTCATTGCCTCAACAGCAGAGACATCATGACTTCTCTGTACCTGAAAGATGCTTACTTCCCTCCCCAACCCTTCCACACACTGCAAATATTTTCAATTCACAGTAACTGGTACCCATTACCAATTCAATGTCCTCCCCTTCGGCCTAAAGTCTTCACTTCGGATATTGACCAAGTCTATGGCCCCATTAGCCGCAGCAGTCAGAAAGCAAGGTAATCAGGTATTCCCTTACCTAGACGACTGGCTGTTAAAAGCCCCAAAACCAGTACAAGCTGCCAAGGCTACAGAGAACTTTCAATCAATGTTTCGCAATTTGGGCCTCACTGTCAGTTGGTAAAAGACCTCCACCATTCCCAGTCAAACCATGACATTCCTTGGAGCTGATCTTGACACCATACAGAACAAAGCCCCCTTCTCCCAAAAAAGGCAAACAAAGCTGCCATGTTTGGCTCAAACCATTGCAAGAAAACAGTGCGTTTCTGTGAGGCTGTTTAAGTCGCTACTTGGCATGATCTCCTTGGCAATAAGCCTGGTCCCCTTGGCGCGCCTCAAGATGAGACTGTTGCAAGAGTAATTCCAGTGGATCAGTCAGAAGGATCCTTCGAGGACTTGATCTGTATCTTTCCTCGAATGTTACCCACAGTGGCATGGTGGTCTCACATCCTACATCTCTCTCAAGGCCTCATGTTTCTATCGCCAGTGCCTGATTTTATCATAACTATGGATGCCTCCATGGAGAGGTGTGGTGGGGCCACATGCAAGACCGTCAAATACAGGGAAGGTGGTCGACAAGTCAAAAGTTTCTGCTCATAAACAGCTTGGAGCTCAAAGCCATTGTTCTCACTCTCCAAGCTTTCCTCTCAAGGATCGTGAACTCTTCTGTGATGGTTGGTACTGACAATATGACCAGCATGTATTATATCAACAAACAGGGAGGAACCCGATCGCGCTCTCTGTTTCATGAAGCCCAGGAGCTTTGGGATTGGCTCACAGCTCACCAGATATCCTTTAAGGCAGAGTATCTGTCTGAAATCCACAACACTCCTGCAGACGCCCTTAGCATTACCGAAGACAGCTGCCACGAGTGGGAAATCGATCAGCAGCAGCTGAGCAGGTTATTTTCATTGTGGGGGAAACCCATGCTGGATCTCTTGGCAACAGAAAGCAAAACAAAAAGGCGGTTTTACGCCAGTCGATTTCCTCTCCCGTGAGGGAATGCCCTTTTTATGCGCTGGTCTGGGATTTGTCGTACGCTTTTCCCCCCATCCCACTGATTCCCAGAGTCCTCACCAAGATGAAGGCAGAATACTGTCGTCTCCTGTTGATCGCTCCCAAGTGGCCCAGACCGCACTGGTTTTCAGAGCTTTCCCTTTCAGAGACCAAGCCCATTTGTCTCCTACCAACGCCATCCCTTCTAACTCGAAACAAAGATCATATATGTCATCTGGAGCCAGCATCTCTCCACTTATACACGTGGCTCCTGAGTACTATGAATTTCGGAATGTGAGGATCACGCAAGAATGCAGGGATATTATCTCCAAATCTAGAGCGGAAGGCACCAACAAGACTTACAGGTCCAAGTGGAGGAGATTCTGCCAGTGGTGTAAGAAATATAACTTTCCACGCGTCTCCTGAGCAGATCTTACCTTACCTTCTCTCCCTGGCCAAGTAAGGCCTGGTATTTGCATCAGTGGAAGTTCACCATGTGGCAATCTCAAAGTACAGTTGATCTTCACAGACATTTTCGCTCTGTTCTACAAGGCTTAATCTATAAAGGGCTTAATTAAGAGATCTGCACAGTGTTTATGCCAATCTACTGATGGGCTCTGTGTCTTGAGTTTGCGGGCTGCCTAAGAAAGCAACTAACATCAGTGTGCATGGGTGGCACCTAAATGCAGCTCCACTTGTCACTTCCTGAGAGGAATGATGTTGGCGTGGAGCCACATGACGCTACCCAGTGGTACAGGAGTACTGCTTGAAAGTTTCTAGATCTAGTCTGATGCCTAAGAAAAAAATAGAAGGTGAGGAAACTGCTGTTATAGTATCCGCCAGAAAGTTTGTTGCTGATGGTAAGTAACTTGTTCGTGCTCACACCAGGACCTCGCCCATGTCTGTGGCTCTAGTGCCGGTATCCAACAGCCAAATAACAAAGCTTTGTCCACAATAGCTTTCCATGACAGAGCTCCATTCCTGTGGGATCAGGCTTTAAGCCCCGCCATATAAGGCAAAGTCCTTCTGGTCTGACTAACACCAAGACCAAGCCCCAAATGCCCACTAAGCATCCCCCAAAAGTTCAAGCCATGTTGGCAGGCAACTCTGCCTCCTTCCAGGAGCATCCTTGATTGGTTGTGAGATTGACACTGAAAGCAGTAGCCAAACTGACACCAAAGCCACCTTTGACACCCAACATTGGATGCTACTGCTTCCCAATCCTCCTAACTCTGCCTGAGGTCCCTAACGCCAAACACAGGACTATCATTATTTACCCGGACACTGGCAAGATCCCCATTAAGGCGCCTCCAGCCGAGCCTCCACATTTGCTCTGACACACACCCAAGAAGCAAAGGCTCACCTTTGACGAGGAGTTGGCTTTTGAGACACACAGACCGCCCCACCACTAGAAACAAAGGGACAGAGAAACAAGCCTCCTACTCCATGGCACTCTATTTCACCACCACCCTGCCACTTGTTTAAAAAAAAATCCACCTCCATCTCCTGATTCCCTGGACAGCTCAGGTCACACCTTTTCCAACACAGGGAACCTTTATGAGCTGCTAGACATCTACAGTGAACTCCCAGAAACTGGGAGTGGGGATTACCCCTGGGAAGACTACATGGTCGACCCTTCCGAGACTTTAATATAGAGCCCTACCCCACAAACCACTGCCACTGGAGAACACTGCAGTCTAACACACGTTAATTTAGAGGGCTGCTTAGCACCACAATGTGGCCCTGCATGTCCTCCAAGAAAAGGATGTCTTCCTTGTGGCGATCCTCTCAAAAACTAAAAGAACAATTCAGTTTTTCCAGGCTGAAGAGCATATTAAATACTGCCCCAGACAACTTCAAGGAGCAGTAACAGCTTTAACACTGATGACACACCTTGTTTCCCCGTCCCCCGCTATACAAGCAAGCAGATCAACATGGCTGACAGTTGTGCCAGACAGTGGCACAAGGCTAATTCTATGGGACTTCTAACCTTATACGACTGAATTATTGCGTGGAAATGGGGAAGCTGGTAGAACAACTTCCAGAAAGCCTTAAATAAAGAGAACAGGATCTTGTTGGCCGAGGGAAAAGTGGTTTCTAATCCCAATATCTACTCCCTCTTGATGGAGTGGATATTGCTTCTTCATGCATCAACATAAGTATCCTCCAGTGAAGGCACACCTTACTACTAGTCTCAGGGTTCAGGCCTGTGTTAGCACTTCCTTTACCCACCCTATTTCTGAGAACAATTCTCTGCCATCAGGTTGGCGAAAGGCTAGAAAAAAACAAAGATACCCTGACACCCAAGTCGGTGGGTGCTCTCCTGCCCACTACCCTGAATACTGTGTTTCGGAGACAGTAGTTTTGAGGCGGAACAAAGACTACTCCATTCATTTAGGTGCAAGTTTATCAGCATCAACAACAGTTGTTTTGTTTCATTTACATACTTTATTTCGAAGACTATCAAAGTAACAAATCAATAGTACAGTATATAAGACAGCTGCATGCCAATTAAAACAGTTTGATAAAAAAGAATATTGTAGTCCCACATGGACATAACACAACAGGTTCAATAAAATCAGATAAAAACAGAATAAATATTATGTAAAAATTGTTTTAAAAGAAAAATCATGTCATCTGGATAATGCAGGAATTTTCATTCAAACTTTGATATATCCTTGAACATAGAACAAAACAAGGCCTACACTTTAATTGTACATGTGAAGGGGATACCACATCAAGGAAACAAGTGTAAACATCTGACCTTGGGAGACTCTTAGCTGTAATCTGATCTACCCAGATCCGGAGCAACTATTGTTTGGGCCCATTCTCTGTCAATAGGGGCAGGAGGATAAGAGATTTTACACCGGATTGGCCAGATGCCCTTAAGAAACTTGGCAATTGAGAAGACAATAAATTGGGTGGTGTCTGCCTTACATATTCTCAAGGCTTTCCTAAACTGGCAGACTCCCAGGGATCAGCATAGGAAAACTATTCAACACTTTTGCTGTTTATGGTAATATGGGCAGAAGAACAATAGGTGGTAGTCTGTTTCATCATCTTCTCTGCATGCTAGGCAGAGTTTACTGCTCCCCCCCAAAACTACCAATTTTATTGGCTATGAGTGAGGCAAGGGAGAGGGTACCCAACCTGAACCTAATATAGAGAGTTTTGCTGAAAGGTGGGTTAATTTCATCCATATAAGCCTTGGGAACAGGAAAGGGTTTGAACTCACAAACTTTCAGTGAAGTACCCCAAATCTTGCTGGTTATTCAGCTCCTCCTGTTTACAATAAAGGGACTTCAGCTTTTTGGCAGAGGATGGTGGAATAGTAGTTGGGTCCAGCCAATACTCTGTAAGACCTAGTGAATAAAGGGACTGCTTCACATAATTCAGCCACAGTAACGTCACCCCACCCTTTTGCCTATCCAGGAAATCCCTCTAACCCGCCCTATAATGTACAAGCGCAGGGGTTAAAAACCCTCTAAATCCCCTATGAGGATGGGTCGATATAAACTTAATTTTTTTTGTCTTGATAGCCAAGCCATGGTTGGACCAAAATAATTTAATCCTAAGAAGGAGGGTCTGGGACGTGGCCAAGATGGCGACCGAGTAGGACGTGCCTACTCGTCGCTTGGTCTACCCGACTGGGCAAATCGCCTCAAAATAGCACCCCCAGAGCAGGGGACTCGAGATAAACTACCCTGAACTCCAGGGAGGACCCTTCGGACGAGAGAGGGACGACAGTGGAGTGCTGGTGGCAGAGGAGCAAGCACGGATCGCCTGGCAAGCGGCACCATGGAACAGACTGAGGATGCTCCACTGCCCTGAGCTGGTGCCTCACCAGGGGTATAAATGCGACAACATCTCAGCGGGACTTATTGGAATTATTTAGACTGGTATGTACAAGACATTACAAAACGCAAACAAAAAAGAGGAGGCTCAAAGTTGTTCTTTTCAAAGCGCCAATCGGTGTCGTATATTTAGAAGATCAAGAACATTTTTAAACAGTGATAGTAAGAGCACGACAGAGTATGAATACTCAGGCAACCATAGTGTAGAAGGTGTACAAAAGTGCTCGTGTTTGTGAAACAACGGCGCAAGTGACAACGTGAATAAACCACAGCAAGCGGCGCAAAAGAATATGCAATATATACAATTAAAAGGTTCATACAACAATTTACTCAATGGTATAATTGGTATTTTTCATTATTTCAATGAACCAGGTTAGCATGCGCCAAAGAAGTTTGGGCTGGTGGATGATGGTCGACGGCGTATCGATCCTGTCAATTTAGGATCATCATCAGGACCTGTGTCGCCTAGTTAGGGAGTGCTCTGGCGCACGTAGAGTGAGCGCTGAAGTGCAAAGGTATGTTCAACTGCAATTGAATTCCACAGTAACGGGAAGGGTGCGAGATTTCACCCTAGAAGTCAAGGGAGGTGGTAGGTCGAGATTACGTAGGACGGGCAAAGCTTGCACGGGTCCCAGTGGTCCAAAGCCTGAACGGAATCAACGGTAGCAAGGTAATTGGCCGAGACTTCGCAGGACGGGCAAATTTGCAAGGGTCCAGAGGGTACAGCGCCCGATGAACGATGGGAACGGGAGTGAAGACTAAAGTAGCGGTGGCGTCTGTAGGCCAAGCAGCAAGTCAGGAATGAATCCGGATCAGAAGTGAATCCTCAGGAGACGGGATGAGCCACGGACGTGTGCTCACGGTGGACGTTGCCTGAGTATTCATACTCTGTCGTGCTCTTACTATCACTGTTTAAAAATGTTCTTGATCTTCTAAATATATGACGCCGATTGGCGCTTTGAAAAGAACAACTTTGAGCCTCCTCTTTTTTGTTAGCGTTTTGTAATGTCTTGTACATACCAGTCTAAATAATTCCAATAAGTCCCGCTGAGATATTGTCGCATTTATACAGTATTCACCCAAATCTCAGTTGGGTCTACGGGTATTACTCCTGTGCTTGTTCACCAGGGGTGGCGCACTGGTGAGAGAAGTGCGCCGGATCGAGCAACGTTGGCGGTGTCCCTCGCTCATTGGGGGACCAATCGATCTGTGCACCGAGATGGCGCTGCGGGCACAAAAGAGCAGAAGGCCCAACTGAGCAGGGAGCAGCGGCGGACTCCGGCCGACTGGTAGAATTCTCTGCTCCCGCGCGGAGACCTGGCGCAGGGCAGACCGCCCACCTTGGTCGCCAGAGTCTGGCGTTGGAGACAGCTGCGGACTCCCGGCACCAGAAGCTTGCGGTGAGTGAGCGGAAAGAGCACGAGAGAGCAGAGGGCTTTGGCCTGGGCCTGCATGCTTCCTGCATCGCCGGAGAGCCCGGAGGCTGTGACCGGCCTTGTGTACGCCCAGGGGGAGGGCCGCGAATCCTCCCCTGCGGCGGTAGAGTTCTGCAATCCCTCCACCTGCAACATACAAGCCGGGCCCACAGAGACTCCAGAAGATGACTAGTCCTGTCCTCCTCTCTCTACATTTACACCACCCACTGGGAAAGGAAGGCCTTTTGACCTATCACTTACTACCTTAGAGACAACAAAATCTCATATTCTTGCGGCCACCTGTTTCAACTCATTTTTCAGCTGAATGGGAAGATTCAACAAACCAGTTCGCTAAACGAGGCCTGCCAAATGCTGAACCTTACAGAAGACCCTCCCGACAGCCTCAAGTTGCCTGCCGGATCAGGCAGAGAAAGAAGAGCTCGTAGATGGAGAATGGTGGGGCATGCAGAGACTCTGTCACGGCCAGATCCAATAGCGAAAGAACAGCAGGCGGTTCTGGCCTCCCTGGAGGGGGATTCGGCAGGCCCAGCCTGAACTAAGCATAGCTTCATCCTTAGCCTCTGTTGCCTGGCAGAAGCAGGTCTCTCTGGTCTTCAGTAGTCTACTTGGGAGGTGTGTGGGACTGGCGGGGCACACCATCCCTACTCGAACCACTCCTTTCCAGTGGGTCGTATCGCCCAGGACATTAATAGTGACTTGTTTTTTTTTTTTCCTTAAAAAGTTACTATTTTGTTTTGGGTGTGTTTGTTGGGCTTTTCTCACCCACTCACGCTCCCCAGGATAGATTATGGACTACTCTCAATTGTGCTGGCGGGGGTACAGTCCCCCTACTTCTCATGCACTGTGTCCTCGTCGCCCTTCTCTCCTACTGACGAAGCAATGCCTGGCTCCAACGCACGTTTGTTACAATGTCACAGATGCTTAAAGTAATCACGCTCAATGTCAAGGGACTCAACAATCCTGCTAAGCGCTGCTCCATTCTTTCATACCTCGAACACTCGGGGCGCACATTTGCCTTCTCCAAGAAACTCACCTTCTCCAAGAAACACCCAGGAGACACACATAGGCTCCTTTCCAAAGCATTTCCCCATTAGTTATTTTTCTCTCTAACCACCAAAACCGCTGGGGTTTCTAGCCTGATCTCTTCCACCTTCCCCAGGAAACTGGGTCCTAAGCAAGTAGAACTCAAAGGGTGACTCTTAGCATACTCCTTCACGATAGGATCGCACACTCTTACCATAGGCTCAATTTGTGCTCCAAACGACGGACAGGAAGAATTCATTCAGAAGGCGGTGAAAGAGATTACTGGATCCCTGAGAGGTTGCTGTTGTTGGGCGGAGACTTAAATCTGGTCTTTGACAACACACTGGATAGGTCGGCTCAGAGGCAGGGACAGACAGGTGCTCTCTCGGCAGTAGGGCTCCAGGTATTACAAGGGTTGGGTTTGCAAGATATATGGCGAGCCACTTATCCAACAGACAAGGAATAGACCTTCTATTCCCATTTGCACAAAACATACGCAAGACTTGATTATTTCCTAGGCTCGCAGACAATATTAACCCATACCCAGCAAATGGAGGTATTGTCTTGCTCGCTTTCTGACCACTCAGCGGTGACACTGACTCTCACCCTGCAGGAAATGCCCCCCGGCACGAACATGGAGGCTTAGGGACACATTATTGCATTGACCTGAAGTAGTCCAACTAATATAAGAGATTACTTAGAGATAAATGATACCTCGGAGACCTCTGTAGCTACACTCTAAGATGCCCTGAAAGCAGTAGTTAGAGGGGAATTTATAGCCATAGCGGCCTCTGACAACAAGATCCGCAGAGAGAAGAGGGACCTCCTGCACAGACAGATACAAGAACTAGAAAGGATTCACCAGAGAACAGGTGCCTTGCGGGTTTGGTGCCAGTTAGAAGCCACTTGAGCCTAGCTTAAGGCGCTAGATATAGACATAGCCGAGTATGCAGCACTTAGACTCAAACACTTTTTACACCGGGGGAGATAGATGCTGAAGGTTATTGGTCAACAAACTGAGGATACAAAGGCAAGCAACAGGGATTGCCTCGATCCTTATACAGAAAGAAGAAGAGGTAAACGCAGATAGTGAAAAGGCGTTTTGTCGGCCTTTCCGAAGCACAAGATCTCTTGATGGATACCTCCATCCACTAACTGCGGGATGCGTCCATGTCTAAAATGACACCAAGTCGGGCATAAACATTAGAGTCCCCTATCGCAATAGAAGAGTTAATTACTGCTATCTCCAAACAGAAACTACTTAAGTCACCAGGTCCTGACGGATTCACTGCCCTGTTTTTATAAGACCTTCTGCCCACTCTTATCCCCTGTCCTTGCGAGGCTGTAAAACGCTGTGGGAGCCTCCTCCGTGCTGCTTAAACCGGGCAAAGATAGACGTCAATGTTGCTCCTGCAGGCCAATTTCCCTCCTCAATGTAGACTTCAAACTATTTTAGAGATTTTGGCGGTGCAATTAACCCCCTTCTTCCTGGTTTGATAGAACCAGACCAAGCAGGATTCGTCCCAAACCTGACAGTGCTCAGATTATACTAAACGATTGCTCCATATTATCGACAAAGCAGGCCGCTTCGACACTGAACCCATGCTCCTTTCCATCGACGCAGAAAAAGCGTTTGATAGTGTACATTGGCCCTATCTACTAGAGAGACTGCGTCATTCCAGGCTCCCTAATAGATTTATAAATTGGGTCCTTAGTAGGTACACCAAACAGATAGCAAAGGTGCAAATTAATGGCTATACATCTGCCCCCTTCTCCATTCAACGGGGGTGCCAGGCAGGGCTGCCCTCT
Source organism: Triturus cristatus (assembly GCF_964204655.1). Lineage (NCBI taxonomy): Eukaryota > Metazoa > Chordata > Amphibia > Caudata > Salamandridae > Triturus > Triturus cristatus. The sequence goes on along the minus strand of NC_140595.1, from coordinate 207,028,393 downwards.
TTCCCCCTTACTTTTTGCCTTGTATATGGAGCCAATGGCACAGAGGGTGTGGGGTAACCCCCTCATCACTGGAATTCGTTTCGGAGGGGTGGAGCACACCCTTAGCCTATACGCGGATGACGTGATAGCAATCCTAGAGAATCCCCGAGTTTCTCTCCCGGGCTTGCTGACCGAATTGGAGCTTTTTTTCCCCTAGCAGCGGGGTTTAAAATGAATGTTCACAAATCCTTGGCTCTTAATTTGACTCTTAAAGATCTCTTAATACAAGAGTTGCCGCACATCTACCCCATTCATTGGGGGCCCAATGCTATACCTTATCTCGGAATACAACTTAATGCATCCATACAGGGCACCATTTAGTTAAACTACACAAAATTACTTAATCAAATAAAGGCATATTTACAGCGCTGGCGGCCGCATGCGTGGTCCTGGCTGGGCCGGATAGCAGCAATAAAAATGATTATCAGGCCCAAGATATTGTCTTTTGGACACTACAGTTGGAGCCTCCTCCCAACATCCTTCATTTCCTGCAGAGAGAGAGATAGAGCGATTTATATGGGCTAACAAGAGACCTAGATTACATCGAGAATTGTGTTACAGATCCCCAAGGGAGGGAGGGCTGGGGGTGCCCAACCTACAGGAGTCTTACTTGGTAGCTGAGCTCAAGACATTCGTGGAGTGGTCTCGCCCCGAATAGGAGAAGCACTGGCTCTTTATGGATAGGGCTGTGGCAGGGCAGTCGCTGTCGAAAATCCCCTTTCTCCCCAGACCCCAGAGGCTCTACCTCTCATCGGTTACTCGCGCCCCTCTAGCGGCATGGGATAAAGTGACCGAGAAAAGGGCATTAATGACATTCCCGTCACCACTAACACCTATAGTAGGAAACCCAGAATTCACATCGGGCCTGCGAGAAAAGACCTTTGCCCAATGGACCAGAGAGGGTCATAGATCCATTGGGCATTTCTTTGACGAATCTGGCCCTTTGTCCTTTGAAGACCTCAGATCTCACCAAGAACTCCCAGAGCCCGAACAATTCAGCTACCAACAAATATGACATTGGGAGATGAACCCTAGGGTCCGACCTCAAGCCCCATTGACGCCTCACCGCGTTTGAAAAATGGCTACTGTCCAAGTCCTCAGACGCACGCCTTATAACCAAAACATATGCTCTATTACGACTGCCTCCAGCAGATACTACCCCACCCCCCGGCCAGAGGAGGTGGGAAGGGGAGCTAGGTCGTACACTTACGCAACTTGAATGGGAGGGCATATACTGTAGGGCCAGGCACACAGCGCACAATGTGCAAGCATAGAGAAAGCAGCCAAAATAGCTACCTACTGGAATCTCATGCCCTCCAGACTTCATAGAGGAAACCCTGCCAGGGACCCCTTGTGCTGGCGGGGCTGCGGATCACAGAGTACCTTGACACACATTCTATGGGATTGCCCCAAGCTCGCTTCTTACTGGGAGCAGGTTCTGGACGATCTCAATATGCACCTTGAGACACAGCTCCCCCACTTCCCAGCTTACATATTGCTAGGCTTACCCAATGCAATCACGTTTCCGCTTAAATCCCACAGAGGCCGTAAGATAGGCTTAGCATTGGGTGCGGCCCTTCAAAACGTTCTGTCACAATGGGGGTCGGCTTGCCTTCCCACGCACCTGGGGTGTCTTCAGCGTATGTGGCTTATGCTGGGCATGGAGTGCATTTCTCTATCCCTGGCACAGCAAAAGGCTTCATTCTCTTCGGAAGCCGTTTCTATCACTACTCTCTTCTGAGTTCCGGGAGCTCACTTACCCCAAATATTTACGACTCCTGAGACTTACTGAGGTGGAGGGGCTTTTAGTGAGTGAATCACCCTCGCCCATATGGGGGGGGGGGGGGGGGAGAACCTTTGACGGGGGGGGAGTTATTGGAGTTTAATTGTGAATGTCATGCCTCCTACGATAATAGGGTTCTTCAGATTTGTACTGCTTCCAATGTTATCTTTCAGGACTCCCATACAGGCAAGGACTTCTCCAGGGACAACAACTATAGCAAAGGTAGAGGCAGTTCCAGCAGAGCACCTCCAACTCCAAATGATGCCTGTAAGGGGGGGGATAGACTAAGGGATTTCCTTCCACAGTGGGTCCTCATGGTGATAGGACAAGGCTACTGTCTTGTGTTCTACAGCGCACCCCCTCCCAACAAATCTCCCACTCCACTGCCATGTCCTCAGCTGAGACCACTCTGGCTTCTGGAAGTAGTAGTAAAAGCACTCTTCGCAAAGGGCACCTGTTGCAAATTTGCCCTTTCTGCAGGGTCACCTATTTTTTCTGGCCATAGAACTCTGTGCAATTTCCCCCTGCTACCCAGTGGTAGAGTGTGTTGTCCCTCCTTTCAACATGATGAAATTGGCATACCCCTAATTGGCATATTTATGTCTCTGGTATATGGTGCACAAAGTGTATCCAGAGCCTGTAATTTAAATGTTGCCAGTGGGCGGCAGCACTCATTGTGCCACCCTCTGCATTGGCAATGCAATCAAAACTGTGGGTCGGTCTTCAGTAGCCTGGCTCTGCAGGTTTAAACTACAAGTTCAACCTGTCAAAATAACCCCTTTCGACGGGCCTAAAGACCTTCTTTTAAATATTTACAAGTCACCAGTAGGTAAGCCTTACTGCCCATTAGGCAGAGTGCATGGTATTTAAAAGTAGGACATGTAAAGGGAAAGGTTGCATATGTCCTTAAATTGACTAGCACCTCTAAGCTATTGTCACTGTAGCAGGGCTGCCTGTTCCATAAGAAAGCATTGGGATACAGTATTAGGTTTAATAAGTGTTATCTCTGCTTGGAAAACAACTTCAAATAAAATTTCTGTACTTTCTGGAATATTTATTACAAGCCCAATTCACTGGAAAAGTAGGATTTGCTACAAATATTTCGGAAAGATAACTTCTGATATAGTCGCCTTTGCCATGTCTTTAGTCTCTGGAAGATAAATCTGCATTTTGCTCTCTCCCTTCTGCCAGCTAGTAATTAGCATTTCAGTGGTGTTCATGTAGTGTGAACTTGCTTCCAGGACAGGGACAAAAGATCTTGGCTGTGGGGAGGTGGATGGGCTGTGGGCTGGGCCCAAGTACTTGATTAACTTCAAAGAGGCCTACAGTGTTACAAGCAGATATAGCTAACACCCAGGCCCGTACCTTTCTTTTGTCCATCCAGCCCACGTCACAGAGGGCCTCTTGTTCATATGTGTGTCAGATCCTGCTGGATTGTTAATACCTGCTTGACAGGTCTGCTGGGGTTTTCATATGACATTGGGGGCGCATTTCAAAGAAGGAAAACCGAATGCCAAAACAGTTTCCTTACCCACTGCCTAGTTGCAAAAAGCTCAGCCTCGTCTTACAACACTTCTGTCTCCGAGTTTGTTTGAGAGTACTTGCGTGCTCTCACATCTAACAATAAAATCCAGTTTTAAACTGGATTAAAACTGGATATCTGAAAGAAACACGTTAGTTAGATTCCTCACCTTAGAATATCCCCAGGCGTCAGACTGGATCCAGAAGATTTTTCGTCAGCAATACCCCTTGCGCGTCGCTAGGCGTCGTCTGCGGCTCCAAGTCGTCGGGTAAGTCCAAACATTCTAAGAAGTCCAAGAGGCGACATCGCTCTTCGGACTCCCCTCGCCGGTCGCGCGACTCGGCCGAGGGTCAGGGTGGTTCCACCCCCGCGGCTCCAGCGGAGCCGCAGGCGCCGCGTTCGTCCCCACACCCTCCGGTCCCTGGGACTAACGCGACGTCGGCGGAGATCAGTGCCTACCTCTCGGCCATGAGGAGACTGGCCCCGCCGTCGACGCCCGCTGGCGCGCCTTCGGGCCCCGCGGGCTCGTCTGGGCGACCTTGCCTGCCGGCGGCTCCGGCCCCGGCGCCGTCGACGACTCCGGTCTCGACGCCGCAGGTCCCCGCGGGGCCCATGCCTGGGCCCCCGTCGACGCCGGTTAACCTAATCACTCCTCCACCGGCGCCGGCGAATGAACCACCGACGCCGCCGACGCCTTCGGCGCCGACTCCGGACGGCGTCCAACCCCAGTTTAGCCCTATTCCGGACCCGACGCCGCGGCCGGCGCCGCTTGAGACCTATCATCTCTACAGTCCGGCTCCGATCATTCCTCCTGTCTATCAGGAATCGGAAGACGGGGGCGACTGGGAGGGGTTCGAGGACCCTATGGCTGTTCAGTCACAGCTTTCACAGGACTGGGCAGATGAACTGGGGGAGGCCAGTGGGCTGGACACCTCGCCGGACACTGGATTCACTTCTCCTCCGACTGTGGCTTCGGAGGAGGGTGCAGCATTTTCTGTGGTGCTGCGCAAGGCGGCCGCAGCCCTTGGGCTCGAGCTGCCTGCCGTGGCTGTGAGGACTAACATCCTCACTGAGGTGCTTCAATCCGCAGCAAGCTCCACTGAGCCTCTGCTGCCGTTCAATGAGGCCCTCACTGACGTTCTGCAGGGCACCTGGTCCAAGCCCTCCACAGTTCCTCCTGTGGATAGGAACGTCGCCAGGCGCCACCGCCCTGCTCCGGGCGACCCCAGTTTCCTGTCCCAACACCCCACCCCCGAGAGTCTGGTTATCCAGGCCTCTACCTCCCAATCCTCCTTCCCGACCGCTCCGCCGGACCGGGATTCCAAGAGACTCGAGCAGTTTGGCAAGAAACTGTTCTCGTCCCTTAGTTTGGGCCTGCGGTCTTTGAACACCGCCTGTCTCTTGGACCGTTATTCCCATTCTCTGTGGGATATGGTGGAGGACGTGCTGCCCCTGTGTCCGGAGGAGGCCCGGACACGCCTTACCCAGGCTTTGGCCGATGGGAGGGATGCAGCACGGCACGCCATACGCTGTGGGCTTGACACCACGGACTCGCTGGGTAGGGCGATTTCCACCACGGTGGCGCTCCGCCGCCACGCCTGGATGCGGTCCACGTCATTTTCCGGGGATGTCCAGACCACCCTCATGGACATGCCCTTTGATGGCACTCGCCTGTTTGGTGAGAAGGCGGACAGTGCGCTGAACCGCTTCAAGGACTCCCGGGCTACGGCCAAGTCCTTGGGCCTCTCGGCTCCGCGGGCGCACACCTCCGCTTTTCGCCCCTTTCGTGGCCAAGGAAGGGGCGCCTCCTCGCGTCCGCAAAGCCACCAGCCGCAGAACCAACCTGCGCGCGGTCGCGGTTTCCGCCGTGGCGGAAATGGAGGACGACGTGGTCAGCACACCTCCACCCCGGCAGCATCCGCCTCAAAGCCCTCCTAGTCCGAGCTTTCAGGCCCATTCCACGCCAGTGGGCGGCAGAGTTCGCCATCACCTGCTCCACTGGCGGTCCATAACATCGGACAGGTGGGTGCTGCAAATCGTCCGAAGGGGCTACTCCCTCCCCTTCGAGACGACCCCTCCAGCCATGCCACCGCAGCACCACCGTATCTCGGGGGATCATTTGAATCTTCTCCGCGAGGAAGTTTCGGCCCTCTTGGCCAAGGGGGCCATCGAGCGCGTTCCGAGTCCAGAAGTAGGTCGTGGTTGTTATTCCCACTACTTTCTGGTTCCCAAGAAGGGCAAAGGGGGCCTACGCCCTATCTTGGACCTCCGGAACGTCAATGCCTTCCTCCGAAAGGAAAGGTTCAAGATGCTAACGTTGGCTCAGGTTCTAGCTGCCCTAGACCCCGGAGACTGGATGGTAGCGTTGGACTTGCAGGACGCATATTTCCATATCCCTGTCCTGCCGGCCCACCGGCGTTACCTGCGGTTCACGGTGGGCCCAGAGCACTTTCAGTTTACCGTGCTCCCCTTCGGCCTCACCAGTGCCCCTTGGGTGTTCACGAAAGTGATGGCGGTGGTCGCAGCTCATCTGCGCAGATCAGGGGTTCCAGTCTTCCCCTATCTCGACGACTGGTTGTTGAAGGCGGGCTCGACCCTGGCAGTCGTCTCCCACCTCCAGACTACGGCGGATCTCCTGCATTTGCTGGGGTTTTCCATCAACGTGCCGAAGTCACACCTGAGTCCCTCTCAGAAGCTCCTCTTCATCGGAGCGGTTCTCGATTCGGCGCAGTTCCGGGTCCATCCACCGGAACAGCGGGTCCGGGATATACAGGCCCTGATTCCCATCTTTCGGCCTCTGTCCCGGGTTTCGGTCAGGCTAGTGTTGCGGCTTCTGGGGCTGATGGCCTCCTGCATCCTACTAGTGCATCACGCCAGGCGGCGCATGCGGGCTCTGCAGTGGGACCTGAAGTTTCAGTGGGCCCAGCATCACGGCAACCTGTCCGACCATGTCTTGATCTCAGAGGGCACTGCACAACAGTTGCAGTGGTGGCTCACGGACCGCGAGTGGGTCAAGGGCAAGAGCCTCTCCCTTCCCCAACCGGAGCATGTCGTAGTGACGGATGCGTCCCTCCTGGGATGGGGTGGCCATATGGGAGAGGCGGAGATCAGAGGCCTCTGGTCTCCGGCGGAGTCTCGTCTCCACATCAACCTGTTGGAGTTGAGAGCGATCCGGCTTGCACTGAAAGCCTTCCTTCCCTCTGTCAGGGGAAGTGTCGTGCAGGTGTTCACGGACAACACCACCGCCATGTGGTATTGCAACAAACAGGGCGGGGTGGGGTCGTGGACCCTTTGTCAGGAGGCTCTGCGCCTCTGGACATGGCTGGAACACCAGGGCGTCACCCTAGTGGTTCAACATCTGGCGGGCTCTCTGAACGCCAGAGCAGACGAACTCAGCCGCCGGTGCATGATGGATCACGAATGGCGTCTGAACTCCGAAGTGGCGCAAGGTCTCTTTCAGCAGTGGGGAGAACCTTGGTTAGATCTATTCGCCACCGAAGAGAACGCGCAATGTCAGCAGTTCTGCGCGTTGGAATTTCCAAGGCGGCACTCGCTCGGCGACGCTTTTCGTCACGAGTGGAGTTGCGGTCTGTTGTACGCCTTTCCGCCTATACCACTTCTGCCCAGAGTGCTGAAGAAGATCAGGCACGACCGGGCCCAAGTCATCTTGGTGGCTCCGGATTGGGCACGACGATACTGGTATCCCGAGCTACTCAGTATGTTGACCGATCCTCCGATACGTCTGCCCCTTCGGGAGGATCTTCTGTCGCAGCAGCAGGGGACGGTCCTCCACCCGAACCTGTCCAGCCTCCACCTCCATGCGTGGAGATTGAGCGGCAGCAGTTGATGCCATTTGACTTGCCTCCTGAAGTCTGTAATATCATTCTGGCAGCCAGGCGTCCCTCCACAAAGTCGGTATACGCCTGCCGGTGGAACAAATTTGTGGCATGGTGCACAGCAAAGGCTGTGGATCCCCTTTCCGCCCCTCTTTCTGAGGTTCTCCTCTTCCTTCTTTCTCTGGCCCGGCAGGGCTCTGCCCTGGGCACCCTGAAAGGTTATCTTGCTGCCATCTCCGCCTTCTTGCGGCTTCCTGATCAGCCTTCTCTTTTCAAGTCCCCTGTGGTTACACGCTTTCTCAAAGGCATTACACACACGTTCCCTCCGGTCCCTTTTGTAATGCCTCAGTGGGACTTGAATCTGGTCTTGACATTCTTGATGTGCGCTCCCTTCGAGCCTCTTCACAATTGTCCTCTTCGTCTTCTGACTCTTAAGACTGCTTTTCTGGTAGCCATCACCTCGGCTAGACGGGTGAGTGAGCTCCAGGCTTTATCTTCAAAGCCTCCTTTTCTGTCTGTTCATCCGGACAAGGTTGTCCTTCGGCCTCGTCCCTCCTTTTTTCCTAAAGTGGTGACTCCATTTCACCTTGGGCAGTCTGTCACCTTGCCCACCTTCTTTCCGCCTCCGCATCCTTCCAAAGAGGAAGAAAGGCTCCACCGTCTGGACCCAAAACGTGCGCTCTCCTTTTATCTAGACCGCACAAAACAGTTCCGGGTGGACGACCAGCTTTTTGTTGGGTACGTGGGCGCTAAGAAGGGGAAAGCTGTGCACAAACGGACCATCTCTCGGTGGGTCGTTTTGTGTATAAAAATTTGCTATTCCTTGGCTAAAAAGGACCCTCCTGCTGGGCTGCGCGCCCATTCTACTCGGGCCACGGCGGCTACTACTGCCTTGGGACGGGGAGTCCCTTTGCAGGACATCTGTCAGGCGGCGACGTGGGCTTCGCTACACACGTTTGCCAGACATTATTGCCTTGACAGCCAAGTCCGGAGGGATGGCTTCTTTGGCCGTTCTGTCCTCCAGGACTTTCTGGTGTGATCTTGGTTCGCAGACCCACCACCGGGGATGGTATTGCTTGGGTATCTATTCTAAGGTGAGGAATCTAACTAACGTGTTTCTTTCAGATGAACAAGTTACTTACCTTCGGTAACGATGTATCTGTAAGAAACATTAGTTAGTTAGATTCCTCACCGACCCACCCATCCTCCCCGTTCTGCGAACTGACATCTAGGGTTAAGGTTGTCCTTTCAGGCCCCTAGATTTTATTTTTGGCACCAGTGTCGGTCTTTGCATGGCTCTGCGTTCCTGGCGCGGAAGGCTATGTACAAGAACTGACGTCAGCGCGCGAGGGCGGCGTCTAAGTACTCCGACGACGTCATCCCGGCGCACGACGCCGACGACGGACGCGGAGCCGCAGACGACGCCTAGCGACGCGCAAGGGGTATTGCTGACGAAAAATCTTCCGGATCCAGTCTGACGCCTGGGGATATTCTAAGGTGAGGAATCTAACTAACTAATGTTTCTTACAGATACATCGTTACCGAAGGTAAGTAACTTGTTCTTTAGTGTTAGATATGAGGTAACACAAGGATAACTATAGTGCACTACCCAAACAAACACCCCCTGCCCTCAGAAAAAAACGAAAGTGGGAAAGGTTAGCCCTTAAAAATTTTACCCATTAGTTAGGGCCTCCTCAAGGGTCATTCCCACCCACTAGCTCATGCCAAGCGAAAATGTGGCTTCCACAGGGCACTCACTTCAAAACACTCCGGGTTAGTATATTTGACTCGTGCTCCATTGCGTCCAGCATCACATTGCCCCTAGCTCTTGTTCTACTGCAGCAATTGACTATTATTGGCACTTTGCATTTCTTGGTTATATTTCTACTTCATTTTAAAAATTCATTTTCCTGGTTCCCTTTATTGAATTTTTGTCACTTTGGTATTTTTTTACATTTACTCTATTTTTCTAATTCGTTTTCAGATTTTTATTGTTTTGCATTTCCACTTTATTACTGTTTTAGTATCGCATACGAAATACTTTACACATAGCCTATACGTTAGCCCTTCTGCTCTGTGCCATAGCTACCAGGGGGTTGAGCCCAGGCTTATTTATTGACTTTAGTGGTTCACCCTGACAAGGATTGTGATTATTACTTGAGGTGGGTAATTACACCCTCAACTAATAACCCAATTTCTTACAGCACCTTAGAACTGGTGCCCCCATACCGAGGCCAAAGAGTGCACTCCCTTTACTTCATATTTCCCACAAAGGACAATTCCCTTCAGCTGATCTTAGACCTCAGACCCCTGAACAGCTACATCCTGTCATAGAACTTAAACACCTCCACCCTCCTAGGACATCATTCTTATGCTCCGACAAGGAGACTGACAGCGCTGTCCCTACTTCCATATATCCGTCCTCTCAGCCCAGCACAGGTACCTTCATTTTTTGGTAAGTGGGCAACAGTACTAGGACAAATTGCTTCCCTTTGGAGTCATTACGGTGCCAAGGGTATTTTTAAAGTGACTAGAGGTGGTGGCCATGCACCTGCACAGAACGTCATCCATATCTTTCTGTACATAAGGACTGGCTGATAAACAGCAGCAGTGAGCAGCAATGCTGAGCGCACAATTGGATGACTGTGTTCATACTTCCCAGCCTAGGTTTCACCATCAGGGTCAAAAAGTCCCACCTCCAATCGCAGCAAATCTAGCCCTTCTAGTCTCCATCCTAAACGCTGTTACGGGGGGGAAACCATACCCCCAACGAGCAGAGAGTGATGGCAGTGCAACAGCTTCTGTCTCTTTTTCAGGCAGTATGTTCCTCTTGCTGTAAGAAGAGTAATGAAAGGGTTGATGATGATGGCTTCATGTATTGCAGTACTGTTGCATGCTTGCTGCCCATGCGCCCACTTTGAGTTCCTTGAGAGGCATTGGTCACAGGCGGAGTGTTATTGGTTGGATGTAGTGTTGATAAAAGGCCCATCCTCAGCATTCACTGTAGTGGGCAGCAACCTGTTGCTTGGCAGGTCTTTCCTCAGCCCTCTTCCACAGATAACCATTACCACCTGCAACTCATTGATAGGGTGGGTGGTGCACTTAAATCACATCACCATTCCAGTGCACCTTGACTTACCAACACCAGGACCATCATATCAATTACCTCAAACTCCTGCGTATATCTAGCTCTCAGAGCCTTACTCATGTTAATCTGAGGAAAACCAATATTACCACTGCGTACTAGATTCAGAATTGTTGGGAGGATACTCCCTCCTTACACATCTCTGCACTGGTTCAGGTGACCTGGCATTGGGCAATATGCAACGTGATCCACCTCTTAATGGTTCACTTGCCGGTGTGCACACTGACTTTGCGGATGCATGAACAAGTCCATGAGGGGGCACTCTACCCACAGGTCTTCGAAAGGTACTTTCAGCTGTGGGGCACTCTGACCATCAACCTCTTTGCCACTCCCTCAAAATACCAAAACTTCGCCTCCAGGTGCCACAGCCCGTACTTGTCTACGCCTTTTCTCCTCTCATCCCATACTTGTTGAGGAAGATACGGCAATTGCACATGATACACCCTCTAGTGACGCCCATCCTGGGCCAGGCATTTCCGGTACACCATGCTGCTAGAGATCTCCATCAGCCCCCAAGAGAAGCTTCTGCTGAGGGTAGACCACCTCACTCAACATCCAGGTCAACTCAGGCAACCAGACCTCATTATTTCAACTTAGCAATTTGACACCTGAAGTCCTGGAGTTTGGTGCTCTCCGCCTCCCAGAGGAGTATATGCTTATACTGCGTGAGGCCAGAAAACCTACCACGCAGGCATGCTATGCGGTCACGTGTAAAACCTTTGTCCACTTCTAAATATACAAACAAATAGACCCCTTTAAGGTCTTGGTACAGGATAGCATTTGCTAACTCTTACAAAAAGGCAACCCTAGCATACACCTACTTATACTTACACTTAGGCGCAGTTGCAGCATATATGCAAAATATGGAACATTCACCCCTCTTCAAAATCCCTCTGGTGATGGCCTTCATGTGTGGAGCTCAAGAGTGATTCCTCCTAGAACACCTGCCACATGGGAAATCTCAACACAGTATTCACACGCCTCATGGGTCCACCCTTTGACCCCCCTACATTCCTGTAGCTTACAGTTTCTGTTAAAGAAGCTTGCTTTCTAAAAAGCGATAACATTGCACAGGTTTATTAGCGAGCTTAAAGCCTTGGCAATCCTGGACTTTTTCATTCCGGTCCACAAGGACAGGGTGGTCCACAGGACTGCGCCCAAATTTCCACCCAAGCTTGTCTTACCCTAGCCCATTGAGCTGCCAGTTTCCTTTATTTAACCAGACTCTATAGCCGATAAGGTCTTCCACTTTCTAGACATACAGACGAAACCAAGTCCTTCAGTAAAACAAATCAGCTCTTTGTGGCCTTTGCCAAGGCTGATGATGGTCACCCCATCTCTAATCCTGGTATTGCGAGATGGATTGTGAAGTCCATCCATACTTGTTATGCTAAAGCACAGCTCACAATTCTGTGGCCAACCCCCAGGGCACACTGCACACACAAACTGGGTGCAACCATGGCTTTCTTCTGTAACATCCTGCTAGCTAACATATGTATCCCATTCTAAGCTAAGGGATTCTCTGACTGCTCCAAGTAACTGAATTTCTGTAACCTGCCTTTCTCAAAAGAACAAAAGGAAGCCAAGAAGGGTCTGCCATCTGGGAAGAGGCAGTACAGTTTATGGCATCACTCTGCGTCTCAAAGTTTACTTTCCTGACATTCCAGTTGTTGGAGAGACCAGAGAATTTTCATTAGAGTGCAGCAAAATGTTCCAGTGATCGGTTCCAAAAATAAATTAGCATGTAATAAGTGATAATTTACTGAACATTCACCAAAATGATATTACACAAAAAAATTAAGTCCTACAGAGAACAGAGTTTTAAGTAATAAAGTAACATTTTCTACTACAATTATACACCTTTAATATTTAGCTGTTGTTTCTTCCTTAATATGTTTTTAAATACATAACACAGGCTGGGAAGCACCTACAGGAGATGGTATGAAGCGTGGCCTAGCAGCAGCACTGTAGCGTGGCCTAGCAGCAGCACTGTAGGAGAGGCAGGGTTTGAATGATGAATCATTGCAGAGAGATAGCTTGAGGAGAATGGGACAGAATTCATTGTTGCTGAAGAGATGAATCAGAGGGGGATCACACAAAACTGTTGGGTGTTGGGTGTTTTTTCCATCCACGTAAATAGCATATAACAAATTCAACCACAATAAAATAGGGCAGCACAAGAAAATAACAATATATTAGCGACCAAGACATTATGAGAAGTGAAACTGTAACCAAAACTGCCTTATAAAAATTACTAAAATTGTATTAACACACCATCCATTCAGCGTGATTAGTTATTTAATACTATTATCTGTAGTGAAGCAATTAGTTTGTTGATGTCCGTCATGCTTGTGAATATTTCCGTTCTCACATGAATGGCCAGAGAAAGCTAAGACGAGACACACTGCTGCAGATATTACTTACAATGCATATGTGCTCTGTAAGCCCTTCCGTTGTAGTCCTTTCTGTTTTCCAGTTTGGGAGTCCTGTCCTTATCAAGCATTCTTCCCAGTGTTATTTCTAGTTATTTACAGGTAAATATATTATTTGCAAAACTTTCTGCCAAAAGAATGGTTGTGAATGAGTTATTTTGTGACTGTAGTTATTTACCACAAGATAGGTTTCACTACCAGTGTTCTTTCCTTGCTTAATGAGGTAGCTTAATTCCTCCTCACCAATCTATACACCTCCTGGTTTTCTTAAAGTATTTTATACTCATTCTAGGCCTTGTTTGGGTGAAGAGACCAAAATTGTTTTGATGACACAACCAAACTTAGTAAATTCAAGCAAGCAACTGGCAAGGATGACTGTGCTTACATGCCTTCCCCTCTCTCTGACACAAATGGACCTTCTCACAGTGTTCATATGGGGATTGATTATTTACTTCATCGATTGTGTAATAATGGACATATGGAATGAGGTAGTGATCCCTCTTAGCATGTCAACAGTAATGTATTTCACATGTGAGCAGACTAGATCTCCCCGAGGTCCACCCTCAGAAAGGTACTTTTACTCTAAAGCAGTTATGCATAATCCTCCTTTCAGGTGTTGGTTCTTCAATGTTTAATGGGTTCTGTGTGTGATCTAATAGTCATTCTTTTTCTTCGGTTTCCCTTTGTCTTTTTCAGGATGCTTTCAGCTTATTGGCATATTCGGATCCTTGGAACTGCCCTGTCGGTCAGCAGTTGGACCCAATCCAAAGAGAGCCTGTGTGTGCTGCGCTTAATAGTGCTATATTAGGTAATGTCGTGAGGTGGAAAATAAGAAGTGTTTTGTTTGTTGGGGTTAGTGTTGATTGAAGACTCTTTCTGAATGGTTATCTTTTCTGAGCTGTCGAACCTTGGTACACTGAGTGAATCTCCAAGATAGTTTTCAACTCTCACAATCACCCAAGCGCGCTGACAATCATAACACCTGTAGCATAATGTTTCACTGAGCTACCTCTAGCAGTTCCAAGTGTTTGGATCTGATTTAAGAGCAGGAAGTTCAATTAAAACTTTATCACCTTCATTTTCATTTAAAATTAAAATGTACCAAAATGCTTCAAAGTCCTATAAACAAAGTTGAGCTGATAACAGATAATTTAATTGTAACTAGTTACTCCCATCACAGAAACAGTCTTACTTAATGTGTTCTCTTTTACTGTCTGTTAAAGGCCAAGGAAGGTTTTGATTGTATGTTCACGTAGCAAAGTCTTTGCTGTATCTAACAGAGAGCAAATGCAAAAACAATTGTGTGTCTTTTGCTTTCTAACAGAGAGCAAGCCAGGAGACCTTTAAAGATGAGGCTTCATCTATGAAATTAAATTAAATGAAATTAAGGTTTTGTAAAGCGCATGTTTGCCGTGGCGTCTTAGCGCTAGCTGTCATTGATTTATGCAACGGGTGGTAGGAACGTCTATGGTTTAGGGACGAATAGCCATGTTTTCAATGCTTTCCTGAACAACAGTAAATTGTTTTGGTTTCTGAGTCTGATTGGTAACGTATTCCATAATTTAGGGGCCAGATGGAGAAAACTTCTGCCACCCCTTTTTAATGTCTTTACCCTAGGGACTACAAGTAGGGAAGCCGATGACGATCTGAGGTTTCGCTGTGGGGTATGGCGCTTGATATGTTGACTGAGGTAGGCAGGCCAAGCCCCTTACAAAGTCTTATGCACAATACACACAGATTTGAAATGGATCCTTGCCTGGACAGGTAGCCAGTGCAGATCCTGAATGTCTTGGCTTATAGGGCTGAATTTTGGAATCTTAAGTAGTAGACGGGCAGCAGCGTTCGGTAAAGTCTGCAGCTTACATATCATACTCTTTTTTGCTCCCAGATAGAGTGCATTACAGTAGTCAATTTTGGGTAGTATCAAGGCAGGGATTACTGTTTTTCTGAGGGCCATGGGAATGAAAGGTAGAATCTTTCGAAGGATTTTTAAAATATGAAAGCACGAGGAAGTAATGCTATTGACCTGGTCAGATACTGAAAGATGGTCGTCTATCATAATCCCAAGGTTTTTAACCGTTTTTACCGGCCGGGGGCAGGACGCTGCTGCTTCTGGCCACCAAGTAGAATTCCAAAGGGAAGTGTCCCTTCCAAACGTAACCACTTCAGTTTTGCCAGTATTTAACTTCATTATTGTCAGAAACAGTGGTTCCTGTGGAATAATAGAATCAATATTGATAATAAGGTGCACAATCGCAATGGAAGGGTTAAAATGATGTCAGAGGGCGAAGAAACTACATTCACCTATGGTTTTAGTTTGATACAATCATATTTTATATTTTACAAACAAAATTCTATATACAATGAAAAATAAAAATGTGCGTAGTGTCCCCAGTTAGAAACAAGAACCTACAATTTTGGTGACATAATTGTGACAGTATTTTACAAGGTTTCCAAGGTATTCAAAAAAGTCGACCATTTAGCAACTCAATACGTAATATACAGCAGCTATATACAATAATACGCACTGTTACTGGTTCGCTTTCTTTTGTTGTCGACGACGTTTCGACCCTATACGTGATCTAGGGTATCATCAGGACCTATGGATTTAGGGACATCTAGGAAAAGAAAAATAATTTTTAAAAAGCATATGGCCCATGTACCGGCACAAATGCGACCAATTGGATATAAGGTCATAAAATTAAAAAGTACCTGACTGGTAGAATGTGCAGCCGCATGAGGTGTACGTGCCAACAGTGGGTGAAGGAGGAAAAGAAAAACGAGATACTCACAAGGACACCCAGCCGGGCACTGATTGTGAGAAGAAAAACAAAGAGAAAAATATTAAGTATAGGGACGGCAGGCAAGATGGTAGAGGTGCTGTAAGGGCTATCTGTACTAATGATAATACATAGTAAGGAAACCTTACCCCAGCACTGTTACTGTGTTGATGATACACAGACGTGTTTGAAGACGGTGATGAGGAACTCTGTTAATAATGGGAAACAATTAGTGCCTACACACTTAAGGTATGGTTCTATAAAGTGAGTACCAATGGGGACTGATTTTACTTCGAGTTGGTGTTGGTTGCGCTTACCTGTGAATCAAGAATGTTCAATATGGTGGTCTGTTCCTGAAAATAGCAGGGGGGACAGAGTTACATTTGTTTTTACTGCATAACGGCATTGCGCGGTGGAGCAATGGCAGGCAAGGCCAAATGGTATGAAGTCCATCTATAGAAGCGAGTATTTTTCAATGAAGACGAATCCTGTAACTAACAGGAATCAGCCGATTAGTGAGGCAACAGGGAGAGTGAAGCTGCTAAAGTCCCTACGTGTGCGCAGCATCATCAGGTTCTTACCTTCAATAATAGCAGCCCTCAAAGCGTGTGACAATCCACTACGCGGGCAGCACGACTGCCTCAGTCTGTCTGCTGTTGGCCAAATGACAGTGAGCCTGTGCTGACTCTGCCTTTAAATACACAATCTCCCTCCGAAAACTGGAATGACCGACAGGCATCACAGTTGAGTGCTGCGACACCGTGTCATCCGTTTTTTGGTAGAAAAAGTAGAAAGTAAAGAAAGACCGGATTGAAAGTCAAAAAGTAAAGAAAAGGTAAATGCAGAGTAAAGGATCGGATTACACTGTGGCAAAAAACAGCTGCGACACAGAAAACAGTGCATTTTAAATGATGGATGCTTGTCCTTGAGAGTTTATGTAAAAAAACAGATGCACAAGCGGTTGAAAAAGTGATGAGTATCCCATGCAGCAACCAGCAACCATGTGGGGGAATTGTAACAAAAGGGGCATATGGGAGGACATGTTCAAGTCCTACTTTATCCACTTGGTTTGTTTTCATAACATGTCTGATGCGTGTGTGTTTCCACTAATAAAATTGTATGTAGTGAATTTTAATATTTCGCAAAGACATAATTAACAATTTCTATAATCTATAGAGATTATTGTGCGCTTTTTACAGAAAGTAAATGATGAGCGGTTATTACAAGGATTAGTACTTCATGATTAATTACGTCATCATGTTAATACAGTTGTGATTTGCACGAAAAAAATGCGCGCAGGAAGGCATTATTAGGGTTGATGCGCTATGTATATTAGTTTGGTGCATACAAAGCAGATTTCTTACAGTTGGCATATTACATGACATAGTGTGTCCAAGGAGGCGCATACGTAATTATACATTCTCTGTTGTTGATGACATCCTATATTATATAATAGTCTATATTCTGCAGCCACACTCGGATTCAACTGTGTCATTGGTAAGAAGGACATATTTTAGCCGGCAATCAAAAGGTAGACATTTGAAGAAATGCTATTGTGCTGAAATATAATATATAACATAGAGGTATGTCCTTTTGTTACTGTTTCACAATGTACATCTATTGTAAACAACCATAGGAGAAAATGATGCCTAATGACTACAGATACGCATTGACAAGTTTACAAGATGCAGTTATAGACAGGAGATCTGACAATGATATGGTCACATCAGTGGGTTAGTGTGGTCACAAAACCTCCCCATTCTTTGGCGGAGTTCAGCCCATCATTGATGGAGTTAATTCTCTCTATCCAGCGCCATTCTAATAGTTTTAAAATTTGTGAGATATCACCTCCTCTTTGAGGGACAACAGTGACGTCAATCACTTGTCATCTAATGTCCTCTACAGTATGATTTTGTCCATCAAAATGGGACACCAAAGGGGCATTGGCAACAGAGCGTCTTATCCGGCTGCGATGTTGTCCTATCCAATCCATGCATGTACTATGCAGACCCCATACTCAGACACTCACAATGGCCATGACCAGATGGCACTTGTCGAGTAATAGTAAAAGTGCCGTTATCTATCTAGAATGATCTGCTACATATCCTAACAGTGCAGTCAGTGATGTTTGCAGTATTTCAGCTATAACTTCACCATTTCCTTCCAGAATGTAGCTTGTCAGTGCTTGTCTAAGAGCTCTGGAGCTTAATGTGAGGTTTATTTTGTTCAGCTACACTGGGGTATAGTAAATGCGATCTAGATATTACAATGAAGCAGTTTGTACTGGTAATTCATAGAGATAATTTTAGCTCACATGCAGCAGTAGCACAAAATATGTATTAATTAAAAACAGTTGCACCAAAGAACAGAAATGTCCTGCTCAAACAACACCATAGCGTACCCCACATTAGGAGGAACAATAATACCTACCATCTCATCAGCCACTGCAGTGTCTGTTAATTAGCCCCAAATGTCTCCACTAGAGACCCCATTTTTTAGTGTTTACTCAGGCAGTATCTGATTAGGTAGATAAGTTCTTCCACCTTAGCACACCAGTCCATAGCTGCATGCCACACGGAGGTGCTAGGTGGCTGCAAAGCGTTTTGGTGGCAAGCACTGTCTTTTAGCCAATAGTGTAGCGATACTCACAGTGTTCGTTCTCCATAGGGCACCCCCAATTCTTCCATGATGCCCAACAAAGTAATTCTGGGGGATAGCTCAACGTGCCTCTCTAATACTCTGGTCAACATTGTTTCAACTGCTTTCCAGTAGTGCATTCTCACTGGGCATGACAAGACTATATGATAGAAGTCTGCTTCCAGTGCAGAGCCTTGAGAGCAATCAGGCGTATACCGTAGTTGAGCTGAATACGTCTCAGTTGGGAAGAGATAGTTAGAAACTTGGAGTGGTGTGGGGGGAGAGGCATGCACCCTGTCTCTCCAATCCGTGTCGCCCAAATGTCCACACAGGCTTCCCATTTATTTTTGAGTTAGTCAAATTTGTCTGGGGTATTGAGCACTAGAGATTTGTATATCTGTGAGATCTCCCTCCCCCCCTCTTTTTTTTTTTTCCCCGCCCGTCCATGGGGAGTTTAGCTTCAAACGGGATATAGTCTGGAGACACTTTTCTCTGGATGGTAGGAGAGTGCATGCCTCAACAGTAGGTATTTGTGAAATTGAGTGGTGGAGTGGGCAAATTGGTATTGCAGTTGCTGAAAAGATTTCATAGAAGATCTCTGCCATACGTCCCACAGTTAGGTGATGCTTATTCTGTCCCAATTAGCAAAACCCTCTACTCACGGCCCTTTCCAAAGTGAAATAAACTAGTGTTGGGTTGTTTTTTCATTCGATTAACTGCAACGCGCCATGCCACGGTAGGACCACTACTTCGATGAAGATTTTCTAGAGAACAAGAGTGTCTATTGTAAAAAGCCAATATCTATGTTGTACCCGTCTTGTATCCTATCACCAACTTTCTCTTCTTATGGTTATTCATCCTACAAACATTCTACGAAATTAGCTTGATGCCATGTTTTAAACTCTGATAAGGTTCCTATATAGAACCTGCACGCCCCAGATAGCCTCTGCAGTGCAGAGGTCAAATAAATGAGCCATTGTGCCATAACATTTGTGTCTCCAAAGCAACACAGCCCCAGCTTGCCTACCTCCACCCACCCTGAATAGCTGTTGACCTATCAAAAGCATTTATTTTGAGAGGTCGATTTGCATTTTTTATACTGCTATAGTCAAACTGCTCTGGTAGGCCTGAAGCCATGTATGCACTGCCACTGTAGTGGATGGCACAATAAGTGTTTCACTCCAATAGTGGTATTTAACTTCAGGCCCAGGGTACACTTTGTACCTTTTACTAGGGACTTACAGGCAAGTTAAATATACCAATTTGAAGTATTCCAATTCAACCATATCAAAAGGGTACTGGCACTTTATTACAGGTTAGCAGGGGTAAGGTGCACATATTTCTAAAGCCAGCAAAAATATAGGGGCCAGGAAATGGTGAAAAATGTGTGATGACCACGCAGAAAACACCGCCTTTAAAAGGAATCAATTATTGCTTCTCTATATATTAAGGCCAGATGCAATACAGAGATGGAATTGC
Source organism: Triturus cristatus (assembly GCF_964204655.1). Lineage (NCBI taxonomy): Eukaryota > Metazoa > Chordata > Amphibia > Caudata > Salamandridae > Triturus > Triturus cristatus. Next base: position 207,008,740 of record NC_140595.1, on the reverse strand, counting down.
TTAGTAGTACTTGACAATCTGTTAATACAGTAGTGCTAACAGTACATTAGTTCTCTTAGCTGGTTGATTTTTAGTAAATGCTCATAAATGACTCCTAAGCTGTAAAGTGTCAAGATTCTCTGTAAGAGAACTTTTTTGTAATCAAGTTTGCAAACATCTTGTGAAATGTTGTACAGTTTCCTTCTTAAATTCTGCTGCTTTTCAGGTCTCGCCTACGCAGCGCGTATGCGCTGCGTAGGGGATCTCTTGTAATCGATTCGCTTTTTCGGCCAAAAACGTGCACGCGTTGCATTGCTTTCAATAGCAACGCGTGCACGTTTAGCGATTCCCTTGCGGGAGGGAGCTTTGAATGGTGCCCCTGCTCGCTCCCGCAAGGGAAACGCTCTGTGGGCTCTCGGCCGCACACCCACCCCTCCAACCTCAGCGTCTACTCTTTCCCCTCCCCCTGCTGCCTCCACCTCTCCTGCCAGGCGCGCGAGCTTGTTTTTACTTTCAAGGAAGCACATTAGTTCGAGTCAACCGAGTGATAGTGTTACAGTTGAAATATTACCGTCTCTGCTCAATGTGTTTCCCGGTACGTCAGTACGTATATTTTATTTTACTTTTAGGCAACCGAGTGATGCCGACTGTGTGAGGCAAGCGCCATTGTTTAAGTGAACCGCGTTGTTTTTGTTCGAGTGCTTTTTTTATGCAGATTTATATAGCGCAAACTCGGCCATTGGAGCGCTTTACATGAGCACCAATTACGTTCCACAAATACACATTCAGGCACGGGGAGAATAAGTTAAGTGATTTGCCCCAAATCACTGAATGTAGACGCGACCCCGAGGCTCGAACCTTGGTCTCCAGCACCAAAGTCGGCAATCTAGCCGTCAGACCTCATTCTCTTACTTTGCCTAACCGGAGTGAAAAAGGATCTAGCCAAAAGCAACATAAAAGAAAGCACCACTGAACTTCTGTCCGCTTGGATTTAAATCGTTGACATAAAGTAATCAATTTCTCTAGTAATCATTTTGTATTTCATGCTGTGTCTGCCCCTGGAACTGATTATGTCCTCAGGGCTAACGTTGACTAATCCTTTTCTATGATGGACGGCGCATTTTCATTTATCCTGGAAGCACATGCCACGCTAGTCCTTCTTCTAGGTCTAGAGCTGCTGCTACTGAGAAAGTATTCTATACATTGCTGCTTCTTATTAATGCAAAGAGTTTTCAAGCGGTGTTGTGTGGGCCGGGTCAAAGGGAGTTGAGCATGTTTCTATTTGCAATAGTGTCCCTTTGCACAGGATTGAGCCCCCACCCCTTGTTGTTCCGTTGCTGCTGGTGGGCTTCATGATATGTGTAATTTGTTTTTTGAGTTTATAGTTTACAAAGATAGAAGTGAGACTACAAGTCCCAGACTCCAATGTCGTTCACTAAAAAGATAGGAAAGGTGTTGCATTTCATTCCACACAACGCACCATTCTTTGAAGTGTGTCAACCTCTTTGTGCTCTACCCTCCAAGCATTAACACAAAACCTTTCTGGCTCTGCAAAAAAACTAAGCATTGGCATAGCCAATAGGCCTCGCCTTTGGGACCTTGTAAGTAAAAAAACAAAAAAAAAATGAAGTATAAGACTTCACGTTTACATTTACTTCGTATTTAGGATGCAGTAAATGTAAACGTGAAGTCTTACGCTTCAGTTTTTTTTTTTACTTACAAGGTCCCAAAGGTGAGACCTATTGGCTATGCCAATGCTTGTTTAAATTAAATTCACGCTTGTTGAATTTGAATTGGTGGGAGGAGAGGGCAGAGACAGTTAATATGGAGTGATGCCAAGTGGCCTATCCGCTCCCAACCTGGCCGTCCTCTGGTGATTAAATACTGCAGATTGAGACCAGTTTTGGGAATTTCAAAGTAGTGTTGCATTCTTTAAATTCACCTGGCTTTTTTGCAGCATGGGCACCTTAGTTGTGGTGCGAGCCTTTTGCCCTGAAGAGCTTTGTGATTCCTGGCTGCTGTGCTAAGCTGAAAACTTGGATAGGAAAAGCTAGCTGGATCTCTCAAGCAGTGATGCCTGTGCTTAGACTTCTGCACCTCTGCATGGTGACTTGAATTGTTCTAGCCCGGAAATAGACTGTACTACGCAGAGAATGACTGCCTCTGGTGAAGCTGGTGTGCCTGCTGGTGGGCCCTCACCTTCTCCGGTGAAGACCACTCCACTTCCCCTCCGTGAACCCGCCCCTGTCCGCCAGGTGGATCTAAGGAGACATCCGGTTGGGAGTGAGTGTACTAGGGTCCTCTGGCCTCCCTTGGCTGATGGGGCGGACTAAGCAAAACATCCCTTTAAGATTGGAAAGTGGCTCTGTAAGGTATCCTCTTAAGACAGGTTCTATGATCCTGGACAGCACACTGAGCAGAGAACAAGTTGGCGCAGTAACTGTTGGATGATTGTATTGTATCGTATTTGTGGGGCATGCATTTCTTTGCAGAGGAGTGCTGCCTCTGAGAACCCCCTGATATAAAGACTGATTTTTTTTTATAGTTGTGGACTCAGTTAAGATTTATGGTTTGGGCAATGTAGCCTGCCTGCTCTAGAAACTTCAGCAACCTTAGGGCCTTGCAGTTGCTTTGCCCTGATAGCCTGTAATCACTTCCCGTTACACCACCTGTGTAATTTAGACCACAAAGTCTGCTTTGTCCATGGTACTACATTCCTGGCATGAAAATGTGGGCTAACAGAGGATCAGCAGGCCCCAAACGTTAGCGCTGGTGACTTAGTGCACCTAAAAATGTGCTGTAAGATGAACACTACTACATCAGACGCCTATGGGTGAAATTAAGCCAAATATTGCAAGCCATCCAAGACAATAGGGTTGTGATGGAGAGTAAAATGGATGCTTTGTCAGCAATGTTCACTTTTTGCGTTCATACTACCACAAATTGAGAGATAAAGTGACAGAGACATCAATTAATATTGCAACATAGATGCTTGAAATGTTTATGACCTGAAAGCAGGTGAAGGACATAACTGGATGTATCTAATACTTGAAGTATAGAGCTGAGGATACTCAAAATGGGTCAAGACGCAACAATTTAAGGGATAGTTGGGCTGCCAGAAAATGCCATGGGTCCAAACATGGAACTTTTTGCGAAGGATTGGCTCACTTCGATAATATCCCAAAGACTTGTGTGTTTTTCACCTTTTAACAAACACATAATCACCAGTCCCTCCACCTCCCAACAGGTCAACCGAGCTCTATGATTACCGTCCTTCTACATTATAGAGGCCAAGACATCAGTGTCCCATTGCTGTTGAAAAGGCTACTTTTATGACATTGCCTGACTACTTCCAGGTGGAAAAGAAAGATATTGTCCCCTGTCTTACAGTGATGCGCCACCTTCAGCATCTCAACATCAAGTGCATGTTGCTCTTCACTGTAAAACTGAAAGTCATGGTAGACAGGAACATTCACTTTTGTTATGGGCACATCAGCTGCCATAAGTGGGTGGAAACAAGTGATCGACCTTGGAGGGGTGATCTACAGTCATAATCTGAGTGGAACTAGAGCAGGTCAAGAAACATTCGGCATAGAGGTCAGTGGGAAAGACTGATTCCTGCGCTGAAATTGGAGGCAAGAGTTGCACTTGTGGTACAGCTGAGGCAGAACTGCACCCGCTGACTGATCAGCCTGTGGATGCTCAAACAAGTTCCTTGGACGTTGATCTGGTAATTAAGTCAGGGTTCATTGATGAAAAAAGGCCCAGTTTGCTAGAAGCCAGCAATGTGAGTATGATGGGCATTTCCTGATCTGTAAATGGGGAGCGTGTAAGGTAGAAATGTGAGTGTTTTAGGTGAACAAGAGTGCGATAGACATTGGATCATGTGAATGAGCTTGTTTGTGTTCCCTCATTATTTATGAAGGAAGTTGGGTTGTGTGAGACATCTGGTAGTTGGGATGAGGTTTTGTCTCTTAGCTAAACTCATTAACAGTCGAGGACAAAGCTGTTTTAAATAGGGAACTTCATTTAGTAACAGCATGTGGAATTGGGATAAGGTCTCTGCGGGTGCACACTTTAGTCAGGGGTAGTGTTCTTGAGAAGAGCAGAGTCAAGCAGCAAGGAGCCCTCGAATTGTGCATCGGAGTCTGAAAATGTCAGACTGGAAGCCTAGACGTATGGAAGGTAAATCCACCTAAGTGTAGGACTATTTGATGAAAACGGAGTTAGTTTATCTCGTAGTGTAATTGACTCCTTTTTGCTATTTTACGGAGCCCTTGAGGCTAGTTGTTGTAATTGAGTCAGCCAGTCCACTATACATGTGCAGGAGCAACAGAAGTCTTCAGTCAAGTGTGGATTTCCATAATGGGTGTAAAAGACAGAATTATGCCTGACGTGTTTGTCTGTTTCTTGCGAAGGCTTACTGTTTTTATTACCGTTGGCCCAGATGTGCAATGCTTAGTTTGAGCCAGTGGTTTCCGGAGCTCAGCACGACACTTAATTGTCAACTTCAGTGCTTGTGGCAGCCTGCCACATGGTGGTGATGGCTGCCTAATTTTGAGAGGAGCACAACAACAGTTGTTTAATAATGTAATATACATTGATAACGACAATTACCTGCTGCTCAAGCCATTCTTTGGGGGCCTGAAATAGTCGGAATTGTCACACTTGTAGGAGAGTAGTGGTTAATAATTGTGTTATTGTCCTTGGCAGCGCTGGTAGGGGCAATGTGTGGTGCAAGCTGCAGTGGCACTGCTGAGATGTAATATTTTACCCTGTCCAAATCCGGAGCTAGGTGAAGGAGCCCGTGCTCAGTCCCCTAACAGGGATATGTACAACTGAAATCCGGAATATCAGAGTGAGGAGAAATATTGGCTGCTGTGATGAGTGAGTAGGAAATGGCTTGCGGTGTTTACAATAACGGACCAAAATAAATATTTGCCAAACAGTAAAAATCTAGAAAACAGAAGTGTTGAAGAGTAGCATTGATGAGCTGTTTGATACCTTTTGATATTCCTGCTACCGACCTTCCTCAAATAGCCACATCTTGACTGTTACCCAGTTTTCTGTCTTTAATACTGGTCAGCTTAATTGTTACCTTGTGTTAGAAGTTTTCAGGGTGTGTTGGGTGAAAATCTTTCTAGATTTGCATTGCAAGAGTACGTGGTGTTGCAAATTGGTCTGCACCATATTGAATGTCTTGCTGTTGCTTGAGATTTTGTGGGCTTGATAGGTGTCAGGGTTGCGGCGATTCCCCAGAGATCTATCCGTGGCACATCAGATAGCTAGTGGTATTCAGACACCTTTATTTGACTGCACAAGATGCACCTTTAGTATATGCTCCCTGTAATCAACACAATGTCCATCCCAAAAGCCAGTATAAGTTCCTTAGCTAGAACATGAGGGCTAGGGAGGGGGGAGGAGCCTAGCGCGCAACCAAGATGGCCGCGTAGGTGCGAGGCTCCCGAGGACCTCCGCAACCTCCTACATTTATCCTGTCTTCATCCTGCATTGGTTGAGGGGACTGTGTCGGTGAGCCTGAGCCGAGGTGGTACCCGTTTTCCGTTTTTGAATCGGACCCCGGGTGCCGGGGTGAGCACCGACTGAAGTTTGCGGCCTACTTCCCTCCTGACCCCGGATTCGAGTTTGGGGGTAACCCAGTGGCGAAGTGAACAACAACGGCGGGCTGGGCCTGGCGAGTCGCGCACCCCGCACTTTCACTTTCGCTTTTGACTCCCCTTGCCATCATCGCAAGTGGGATTACGGCGTTTCTTTGTGTTGGGGTGGCCTCGCTGGGAGACCCTGCCTGCCTGCCTGCGGTGGCCCGCTCTGCCGTCCTGGGGTGACCCCCGGGGCTCTCGGCCTTGATTGATTGCTTGCTCTCCACTGCGTACCTGGTGAGGTCGCGAGCCACACGACGATGGCCACGAAGCAGGAAGGGGATCGGTTGAAGGCCAAGTCTACCCGGCGTGGCACCGCGCATCAGGCCAACATTATGGACCGCTACACCCTCCCGAAGGGGTCTCCCGGCGGATCGCACAAGTCCTCCGAGTGCCCCTCGGATGCCCCGGATTTGCCTGCGGATCTGACTCTGCAGGATGTTATGGGCGCCATTGCTGAGATGAAGACCTCAGTGGGCCAGCAATTCGACACCTTGGCACATAAACTCGACGCGGTCCTCATCGACGTCAACCTTGTTAGAGCCGATCTCTCTAAGACAAACGACCGGGTCGACTCTTTGGCCCACACCGCGTCGGGCCTCACGACTGAGGTAGCGGCCCTTCAGACGGAGGTGCATCGGCTCCGTCAGGCAAGTGCGCTCCTGGATCGGCGCCTGGAGGACTCCGAGAGCAGGGCCCGGAGGAATAATATCCGCATTATTGGAGTGCCCAAGGGACGGGAGGAGTCGGCGGCGGATCTCTTTGTGGAGGACCTGATCTCTACCCATCTCCAGCCTAAGGGGCTGAGTAAATTATTTGCGGTGGAGAGGGCCCATAGAGTTCCCGGAGGCAGGCCGAAGGTCGGAGCCCCTCCGCGGCCTCTTATCGCCCGTATTTTTAACTTTCGGGACAGGGATGCGATCCTGCAAGCTTCCAGACTGCAAGGGCCGATTAAGCTGGAAAACATGGAGGTGAACTTTTATCCTGACTTCACGCAGGCGGTCCAGAAGCAGAGATTGAGTTTCCTGGGTGTCAAGCGGCGGCTTTGGGACATGAACCTAAAATATGCCATGCTCTTCCCGGCCAGGCTGCGGGTGGAGGCTGATGGTCGCACTCACTTCTTTGACCGTCCTGACATGGCCGGGGACTGGCTGGACACTTTGTCTGGGGGACATGGTCGGGATGGGGGGGGGGCGGCAGGAGGTGAGCGCTCACCAGACCGGGTCTGAGGTACTGACACCGTGGCTCAACCCGGGTGATGCCACTTTTGGCCATGCTTAGGGTCTTTTGCCTATTGTGCTTTGTTTCCCCTCCATGGGAGGTTGTGCTGGGTCTCGAGGGGGTTCTCCCTCCTCCTCTAGGGGGTCTTAGTAGTTCCATTTACATAGGGGCGACAGGCACACTGCAAGTTGGGGGGGCTGTTTGGGCTCATGCAGGGGTGCAGGGAGGGGGGAGTTTTGTTGGGGCTGTTGGGTTGGGGTTGGGTATTGTTTATTTGTACCACAAGGCAGATGTATTGTTGTGCTACTTCTACAGTGTTCCCTGGGGGGAGATGGCTCGATTTCGGCTATGATGGGGGGTAGGGGACTGAGTCTTATGTCCTGGAATGTCAATGGACTGGGGGACAGTATAAAACGGGGTGTGGTCCTGCAGTTTTTAAAACGTATTTCTCCCGATATAGTATTTCTGCAGGAAACGCACCTCATTGGAAACTCCTTTCGTGCTATGAATAGACGGGGCTATCGCCTTATAGCCCACTCGGGCTTCACCTCTGGTTCGAGGGGCGTGGGAATTATGGTTAAAACTTCGCTCCCGTTTGAGATGGATGAGGCGTTCCACGATGACAGGGGACGATACACGGCTCTGGTGGGTAGATTGGAGGGTAGAGTGATTGTTTTAGTTTCTGTTTATGTTCCGCCAGGGTTGCAAACAACTACTTTCGCTGATCTGGGACGCCTCCTCCTTGGCCTTCCGGAGGGGATTCTAGTGGTTGGGGGAGATTTTAACGCTGTAGTTTCCGGTACTGAGGACCGTCATCCTCCCAGTGATCTCCCCCGTGCCCAAGCGTGGCTGTCCGGCCTCTTGGATACATTGGGGCTGGTGGATTGTTGGCGGCTGAAACACCCTACGCAGATACAGTACACCTTTCATTCCGGGGCTCATGGCAGTCTTTCAAGGCTTGATTATGTTCTGATGCCAGCGGCACAGGCGGGGAGGGTTGGGGAGGTACGACATTTGGCGCGGGGTATTTCGGACCACTCCCCGCTCCTGCTGCATTTCGACATTGTCACGAGGGGGGAGGGGAGGGTGGTCCCGGTCAATCCCTGGTATCTGCGTGACCCCACCATTCGCGCAGATTTGGTTAAATCTCTGGAGCGGTATTTTGAAGATAATGTCGGGGTCTGTATTGTCTGCGGTCTCTCTGTGGGAGGCGTTTAAGACGGTAATCCGGGGGGAGGCCCTGTCCCTCATTTCCCATTCCCGGAGGCGCGGGCGGGAGGAGGTGACCCGTATTGAAACTGAGATAACTGAATTGGAGGGTGATCTGGAATGTGGGGTAACGGATGATAAACTGCATGCTCTCCGACTCAAACAGGCGGACTACAAGGCCCTAGTCACGGAGGCAGCCAGGGGCCTGAGTAGAGAGCAACAAGGGCGACTGTATGATGTGGGTGATAAGGCTGGTAAATTGATTGCGTGGCTGGATAAAAAGGAGAGAGCGAGTCGAGTTGTCCCGTCGATTGAGAGACTGGATGGTGTGTGTGTCACTGAGCCGGAGGAAATTGTTGAAGGTTTCGCTGAGTATTTCCGTGGGGTGTATTCCCCGGTATCTTCCTGTTCGGAAGAGGATTCCCATGACCTGCTCAAAGACATTGCGCTGCCTTCCCTTTCGGAAGAGGATAAAGTGTCGTTGGATGCCGCCCCTACATCTGAGGAGATTGCCCTCGCCATACGTTCGGTCGCTTCCGGCAAGGCCCTGGGTCCTAATGGCCTTCCCATCGAATTGTACAAGCTGCGACCGGATACGCTGGCTCCACATCTCCGCGCTATGTTCCTCGCGGCCCGTTCGGCGGGCTCCCTCCCGCTGGACCAGCGTCTGGCCACTATCGTGGTTATTCATAAGGAGGAGAGGCCGCGGGATCGGGTCACGTCCTACAGGCCCATTTCTCTGTTGAATGCGGAGCCCAAAATTCTCGCCAAGGTGCTGGCTAATCGGCTGGTTAGCGTGGTGTGCGATCTGATTCACCAGGACCAGTCCGGCTTTATCCCTCATCGCAACACCGCGCTTAATCTGCGGCGTCTGCACGGGGTGCTCGCGCGGGTCCCGTTCATACGAGAGCCAGCCATTTTGGCGTCCTTGGACGCCACTATGGCGTTCGACACGCTTGAATGGCCGTATATTTGGGCGATGCTGGCGAAGTTTGGTTTTGGCCCGAGATTCATTGGCTGGGTGAAACTGTTATACTCCGGACCTCTGGCACAGGTGGTGGTGAACGGTAGAGTGTCGGCTCCGTTTGAGCTGGGCAGGGGTACGCGGCAGGGCTGCCCGCTGTCGCCGCTCCTCTTCGCGCTTGCCTTGGAACCCCTGGCGGAGTGGCTGCGGTGGGAGCCTTCCATTCGTGGTCTCCGTTGGACCCCTGAGTATGAGGATCGCGTATCTCTTTACGCAGATGATATCCTTTTATACCTTGCTTCCCCGCGTAAATCGCTGATTGTATTAGTGGATGTTTTGCATTCCTTTGGCCGTAATTCTGGCCTAGTCATCAACTGGGCTAAATCCTGTGTGTATGTCCTCTCCGGGGAGACTCCTATCCTACCGCGGGGCTGCCCTATCCAGGTCGCCTCGCAGGGATTTAAATACCTGGGTATCTTTATTACCCTGGATGCTGAGGCCTGATATAGACAAAATTTGCTCCCCCCCCTCCAGCGCCTGAAGGAGGACGTGGCGCGTTGGAGGCGCCTGCCGCTCTCGTCGCTTGGCCGTGCGGCATTGTTTAAGATGATGTCGCTGCCACGTTTCCTATATGCTTTACAGAACACGATGGATGTTGTCCCGGCGCGCTACTTTCGTGAGGTAGAGAGTTTGCAGCGCCAGCTATTCTGGGATGGGAGGCCACGTATCGCCCTTGCGAAGCTGACACTCCCGTGGTATGACGGGGGGGTCGCCCTCCCAGACATCAAACGGTACTACTGGGCCTCCCAGCTGGCCGCGATAAACCACGGCCTTTACGGGCCTGCTTTAAACCCGGCCTTTGAGATGGATAAACTATTACTGCCGGGTGGTGACTACAATCGGGCCCTTTATTCTCGATCGCTCGACGCGCGTCTGACCGGCCCTACGCGGGTCATGGTACGGGTGTGGCACGCGGCAAACTTGGCGATGGGGTGGAAGGATCGATTGACCCGGGCGACGCCACTGTATGCCTCTGAGCGGCTGGGCTCCCTGTGGACCTCGAAGGGCTTTGAGAAGTGGGACATGATAGGCATCAGCAGGGTGGGCGATCTCTGGACGAGGGGGGGATTCAAAACATTCGATGTGCTGCAGACGGAATTCCAGTTGCATGACAGGGAGTACTTTCGATATCTACAGGTCCGTCACGCGCTGGTCTCCGTATTCCCGGATGTTGCCTCCATCCCGGAGTACTCCCCTCTGGAAGATAGAGTGCTAGATGGGCATGTGCCGGATGGCACGATTTCCTTGATTTACAAAAAGCTCATCAATGATCGCTCGGGACTGTTGACTAGCCTTCGTGAGGCGTGGGTCGCCGATGGATTGGTGCTGGACGACGAGGACTGGGTGTCTGCGGTGGCCTCCCCGAAAGAGGTGGCCATACCGGCCCGCCTTTGCTTCGTCCAGCTCAAAATACTCCATAGGGTCTATGTTACGGGGCCGGGTTTGCTGCGTATGGGATATTCCGTGGATGGGTTGTGTAAGCGTGGGTGTGGTTCATTGGGGACCTTCGTCCATATTTTGTGGGAATGTCCGGAGGTGGCGCGATTCTGGCGTGGTGTGCATGCGGTGTTGCGGGCGGTCACACATGTGCCGCTGCTTCCTGAGGCGAGGAGGTGTCTGCTAAATGTGTGGGAGCCGACTGATTACTCAGTGCCGCAGACGTGGTGGGTGACTCTGGGCTATATGGTGGCAAAGCGTGACATAGCGCAACTGTGGGGCTCTCAGAGGTCGCCAACGATCTCGGCATGGAAGGACAACATGGATTGGTGTATGTTTCGGGAGAAAGTGGTGTATGTCGCGAGAGGTAAGCCTCGGGAAATGGGTGAAAGTGTGGGGCCCCTGGAACTCCTACCGTGGCGGAATTTGTACCCCGCCGCTGATGCCTGAACTGGCACTGGCCCCGTCTCCCTAGTCTCCTTGTCTCCTTGGTTCTGGGTACGGAGTCCACTTTGTCTCCGCTCTGGCCTGTCCCCCCCCCCGCTTTTCCTGTGTATCGGTAGGGTCCTCCCCGGGGGAGCGCATACTGCTGCTTCGATTTTTTGCTGCCTTGTGGATTTGTTTGTTATTTCTTACATAAAAATGGAACCGCCATCTGGGGGGTCCGGACGGTGTGGCCGCCAATGTTTTTTCTTTCCAACTCCTGTGATCTCTCTCACGCTGCAGCGTGTGTTTCCCACTTGTATTCTATGCTCTTATCGTTTGCTAGCGGCCGGCCCGAAGGTTGTAGGCCCATTTTTGTAACTCTTTTGACTTCTGTAATAAAGGTTTAAAAAAAAAAAGAACATGAGGGCTATGACGGGCCTTGCCAAGCGGCAGTGTGAAAGCCTTCTTGGGTATAAGGTAGTAGATTTTACCCTGCTTCAGGAAACCAGATGGGAGACGAGGAGTTAAAAAGACTTCATAAACGATGGAGAGGAAAAGGCACAGCTCTATCCTGTACTGGGGGATGTTATATAGAATTAGCCAGAGGACCTGTTTTCTAATGCTACCACCGTCATTGATTGTGATAGCAGGTATTTACTCCTCTCTCGTGGATTGGCTAGAGAGCCCCACACACACTGCTTTGTATTCACACTCCGGGTGCAGCACCTGCAACTGTGTTGTCTAATATGACACTAGATGTTATCCTGTCTTTATAACCACGCTTGCATTTAATCCCAACAGTCACTATTGACCTGTGAAGTGACTTCAATTTTGTACTCCATATAGAACTGAACTGGTCCTCTACTTACTGAATCTCCTGTGGCTAAATCAACTTAACATTTCAGAGAATGGTTAGATGGATGGAACTTGCATGACTCCTAGAAGGATGTAGACACTGATACTAGAGAACATTCCCATTATTATGACTACAACACACTAAACTGGTAACTTGCTTAATGAAAGTACTTAGTGACTATGTCTGAACATTGTCTCCCACTGTTCACCATTTCCTGGGGTAGGCCCCTCACTTGCATACCGTTATGGAAGCTATAGTTCAAAATGCTGAAGGACCCAATATTTTGGGATGCACTGCAAGTTGCTGTCACAAATTATTTTGCAGAGAAGTCTGATTCAGCTGGGAATGTAGCAATGGGGTGGGAGGCCTTCAAGATGATGATCTGGGGAGTGTGTATCAAAATCATATATGGGGTGAGAGCAACCCTTGTGCGAGAGGTAGCAATATTGGAAAACTCTCTGAGGGGCCTCGAGACAAAGATAGTGCAGGACCTTTCCCTAACGAATGGTCTCACAGAGCACCAGAAGAAACATGCTGCTCTGTTAGTCTGGTTTCTGAATTACAGGAACTATACAGCACTAATGCACAAGGAAGGAGACAAATTTGGTTGACTGCTGGCCCATCTGCTAAAGGAAGAGCAATAGACACAATCTCCAAAAGCCATGCATGATGTAACCAGGACAGTAGGCTATGCACAGGAAGACATGGGTAATATATTTGCGGTGTATTATGCTTTGTTGTATAGAAGTGTGGCCCTGGTACCTGCTGCAGCTCTCATATCCTCCTTAGAAGTGGCCCCTCTGCCCAGCCTCTCACCAGAAGACCGGGAAGAGCTTAATGCACCGATCATGCATCCAGAGATCACAGCTGTAATTGGTTTGCTGCAGAGTGTAAGACCCCTGGTACTAATGTGGTGTTATTAGAATTTTTCAAAACGTATGATCACTATTGGCTCCTTACCTACTGAAGCTATACCATGGCTTGCTCGAAGTGGGGGTATCCTTTTCTCAACTACCAACAGCTGAAGTGGTCTTAGCAGTGGACCCTAAACCTGACGGTGACCTCTCGAAAAGACATCGTATTGGCCTTTGTCAATGTTATATGCCTACTAACAAATCCAGCTGGAAAAAATTGCAAATAGGCTCTCAACAGTCCTTCGTGACCACGTGCACCCAGACCACAGTGGATTTGTCCCTGGTTGCAGCACGTTGCCCAACTTGAAAAGGTTTTTTTCATATAATAGGTGATATCCCATTGGAATGTTCGATCACAGCTGCAACCTCTTTCGGCATGTAGAAGGCCTGGCGATTGTTAAACCAACAGATGTAGGAGTAAAAAAGATTCCATTTAAGTCCTAATCTGCCATGGATGCCCTCAGAATAAAAGCCAATAACAAGGGTATCCCCTATAGGCATTTCTAACCATCACCAGGATGTGGAAATAAAGCACCACATTTACACCAAATTTCTTCCTCCAAAAGTGGGTTGAGCTCGCCCGGTAATAACAGATGTACCAGGCATGGACTTGATAATGAAGCATGACTGTAGAAATGTGTGGCCGAGAGTCTGATTATGAAAAAAGAGAGCATTTACCTCTCCAATGCCTGGAAATAGAAATGGGTAAATTTTTGGGGAGGCATCCCTTCTACTATAGTTCTGTGATTGGGTGTAGACTACTAGCACAATGCACCCTGAACGAAGCTTTTGTTTCAAAGCAGGAATTTTCAGAATCGAGGATCTGTTTGGAGGTGACCCACTGCTCCATTTCGAGGAACTTAAATAACTTTACGATCTCCCTGCGGGACATTTCCTGCTACGTTCCCATCTTGTCCTTCATGATAAGACTCACCTGGAGGTGTGAGGTTTTGAAGCCTCCATTGTGTGTGCTGTTATATACGTTCTTTAAATTGGGTAGGTAACTCATTTATAAGGGATCCTTCACAGTTTTGAATGCATTGATTTTCCCTCGGCGGACCTGATGATCTGTAAATCCATTGAAGAGGCATTCAAAGGTAACCCTATCCTAGTTGAGGGTGGATTCTTTCCCTGGCTCCAGATTGACTAAGTTATTGGCAACTGAATGGTATTTAAGGAGTATGTGGGTTTTTTTTTTTGCGCCATTGGTGGGGAGACAGCCTAACGTCCCTTTCCAATTCATATCCACTCAGTTCCACCTAACTTTGAGTTTTAGTTTGTTCGGGGTGTGGGGATGGTGTTGTTCTGTGTGCATACACACACTTGGTGTCAGTCAAAAACACAGTATGTGACTCTGAACAAAATCACAAGATCCAAGTAATTTGCCTGTGTCCCATCTAGGTGTGACATACTGCCAGTATTTGTTCTGTGGGTTCCTGCCTGAAAGTGTAGCTGGATGGTGGGAAGATGGGTGCGCAGCTCATCTTCTGCCACATGAGCTTTCCCATACTGTGATTTAAACTTGCTATGTTAACTAGGATAAATCCTGGCCCTCATGAGCGAGTAACTTGGAATTTGTTTATACTTTGAGGAGTCTAAGACACACTAGACCAGAGATGACTTTTTCTAGGCATAGGGCCATGCTTTTAGCCGATTTCCCCCGTCAGGACAGCACGAGGCCTAGATTCAGAAAGAGACACTGCCACAGTGGCATGGCTCCGAAGAAGGCAAAGCTGAAGTGCTCATTAAGAGAAGCGAGCTCCTGACCAGGAGGAGAAACAGCAAGGCTGAGCTGTGTGACACTTGCTTGGCCAAGGTTTCAAGGCAGTTCAAGTTCCATTAGGACCTCGCAGCCGCGCTGGCCAGAAGAGCAAGCTGTGAAAAGTTGAAAAACGGCAGACATGCATTTCAGATCTGTGTGAGTGGTGACCCTGGTTGTCCGCAATCAGCCCATTGTCCTGGACCATAGGCCATGTCCTAGATATCCAGCAACAGAGAGACATGGAGATTTTTGCTCTTCGCTGCAAGTACTGGGATAGGTTCTCTTTGACTGTATCCGGATGTCCAGCGTTATGAACCACAGGAACTGTCCTCTAAGCAAGAACTGTTGCAGGGAAATATACGGCTCAAGTTATTGTTGGACACGGACTCTACATCCCCAGGTCCCATTGGATACTTTTGAAATCCACAAGTCCCACAGGTGCCCTGCCAGCCAAAAATATGGGCTTCACCCAGCCTTTTCTCTGATAGCACCCTACCATTTAGTTAATGTTAATTATCTACAGGGTATTTTACTGTGAGTTCCCTTTGCACCTAGGACTCAGTCAGTCCACCCAGCAAAAATAGTAGACCAACTGCACCATTTACTAGCCCCTCTATCCCAGTGACTGTGCTCAGCGCACCAGACAGTAAGGGGTCCTACAACCTCCTAGAAAGGTTCATGTGATGAGATTTGTAATAAATTGACAGTCATGTTTTCATTTATTTCGAAATTTCAGAAGCTTACTTTCAGTTCTGATCACCAAGGGATTGTAGGCTGATGGGCCAGTTACTGGATCAATTAACTTGTATAGGGATTCAAATGCGATAGTGGAACAATTTGCTTGGGTGCCGGTTAAGTATGGTCTCTGTGCCTTTGCCATTCGTTCCTTCATAGCAGAATCCCATTTTGATAATGGAATTAGTGTTAAGACCCTTGCCTTTCTCCAGTTACCATTGAGAGCATAAAGCCCTATGCAGTATTTAAAATGTGCCTTACGTTTATTGTTTGTTTGCCTATTCAACAATTATTTATGTTTTCCTTTACAGAGTCTCAAAACCTGCCAAAGCAGCCACCACTGATGCTAGCCCTGGGCCAGGCCACGGAGTGTTTGCAACTTATGGCCCGTGTAGGACTGGGCTCCTGTTCGTTTGCCAGAGTTGATGACTACTTGCACTAGCCGGAAGAGGGTGGCTCAGTGAATATGCCCTCATGCAAGGTCCTTCCCCTTCCCACCACCAGCCCATCTCCGAAGGATCTGACGCCACCTCAAAATCTGAAGAACACTGAACTACATGCAGCCAAATTCTCCAGATCCATCTCTACCTCCAGGAAAACCCCACACTGCATTTCCAGAGGTTCAAACTGCTGATGACGATACCAGTGGCCCCCAGGCCTTATACCTTAAAGTGGATTTCCAATGATAAATCTTAGTTTTTAACAATGAGGCTCTTTGGGTTTGGATTTGCGCATCTGCTCTGTGACCAGTAGGCCATATTTAGTGTATTTAATGGCACTGCCATTAAATTGAGGTCTCCGTGGCATCAACAGTCACCTGAGCAGGTAAAACATTTGGGCAGCCTTTAGAGAACTGCGTTTATCCAGTGTCACACCTTGCTTTTATGGCATAGATCACTTGTAGCCACTAACGAATAATACGTAATAGGCATTGGGCAAGATACTCACCCCAAGCCAGGAGGAGCTGAAGTCCTAATTCTGCAGGATACAACATGATCCATCAATACCACTTTGGTTCTCTAAGAGTGTCTGTTGGGGCACTGTCGCTTACCCTTCAGTGCCTACACTGACGGCATTCATATTTTAGCAGTATAATTTAAATTATTTTAGTCTTCAACTGGAAGTAACGGTTTTAAAAAGGTCCAGCATGTTGCATATTTTTTTGTCCCTTTTCCTTCTGGTATTTGTTCAACAATATTTGTTCTTTGATCCAGCGCAACAGACTGAACACTGTATTCGCTTCCAGTTTGAAATGAGCCGCAAAGCTGGGCACTTCTGACTGCATCAGTCAGTTTATAAAGTTGTCTTGAGCCCAAAGGCTTGCGTCTTCCCAGCAACTTAGTTATGTATCGTAAAATGTGTTGGAAATGGGGCCATTGATTAGTTTTATGGCTCAAACGTATATTTTAGTTAATTATTTTTAATTTTCTTTGCTATCCCAAGTAAAGAACATGGCTTTAACAGTTTCTGAGAGCTGTTCCCCCAGAGTGCTTATCTGACAGGGTTAACAAACAAAAGCTGTCAAGCTCTAGTTACTGTGATTCTTTTGGATTTTCATCAGATACATTTTAATACTTGTATCTTAGGTGCTCCAGGGTCCACTTGGGACCTGCTACATGAGACTTGGGGTGAAGTGGTGGCCTCACTGCCCAGTGGATACAGCAATTATTTTTCCATCCAGCCTGTTGCCCCCTTAGAGCTTTGCCTCTCGTATTCTTCTGCTGTGTATATGCCACCCTACCGGGGATGGCCTTTTTTAATCACATCCCAGGTAAATTACTTTTCTTGAACTCCTGTGTGATTGTACAAACAGGGCTAAAAGTAAATTAAAGTTTTGTGAGGTTGGTGATGTGATGAAGCAGCACCGCCCGCTGTTTTACATCATGTGTAATTGACAGATTTGCAGTCTTCTGCATGATTCAAAAAGCATGAGTCTGTTGCTATCCACCCCTCCTCTTTTCTGGATTGTCTTAATTAACCACCGAGGTATCAAACACTGCACAGTGTGTGAGACCTCCATCCAGAAATAAATGTGAATGTCCCCTTGCCACAAGCCTTCCAACTTTGGAAGAGCATTCCATCTTCATTTCAGCTCGGTGTGTAGTTGTTTTTATTTATTGACTTAATGTTTAATACATTTATTCTACTTCTGCACATCAAAACCTATTTTGTGAATTCTCGTGTGTTTCAGCCTATGATCAGCCCCTGGGAACCTTGTAGGTTTCAAGATGTGAACCTAGGGAAACGTCTTCTGTGCTCTTGTCAGCCTGGAGTTCCAAGGATGAAGGATGTGCGCAGAGACCTGGCAGTGTTAAGGTTGACTGGGTAATGCAGGTGCAAGGTACTCCTTGTAGAAAAGGCTAACCTTTGCTGCCAGGACTCCCTTTCTGCCACTTTTGAACATAGACTGTAACTCTCTCCCTGATTGTATAGGGAAGCCATGACCTTCTAAAGGGCCTAAGCCAGGATTATGAGCAAATCTTTCCTGCATTGTAGCATAGTTCAACCTCCTATATTTAGCAAGGAAGCCAAGCAAAATGATCTCTCGGAAAAACTTGCCTGGTACTTATCCTCAGAGATGTGCTTGAAAAATATTCAGACAGATTTAGATACTGTTGTAGACTATGGACTGTGTGTCATGTCCAAGCCTGATATGTGGCTTTGAACACTTGTTGGTTTTCTTTTAATAGCGAAAAAATATAGCTACAGCTTAATGCACATGACATTGGATTCCAAAACACAAGGTGCTCATGTCCATTTGCCTGACATTAATTTGCTGCCACAGATGTATGAGGAGTATGCATGCAAGGATTTTCTTTGATCCCATATTTTTGCTGTGAGACCTATGTATGAAGAATGTTGAAGGCACAGAGCAGGCGCACACGTCTCAGTCCTGAAGCTCTCATTTTATTCATATTTAGAAAATTTGAAGGAAACCTCATGAAAGCACAGTGGTGAGTTCCCTCCTCATGACCACCACTACTCAAAACACAGTATTTGAGGAGCTGTTTGAGTTGAGCTGGTAAATCCAGCGCTTAGCACCTTCCATTTTAGTTAAACAAAAAACAATGTTTTTGACTGAGCCACTGCATTTCTTTGGAGACTTTGTGCTGAGCTAGTTCCCTCCCCAGAGGTCATCAGACCTGGGTGCCAGGGGTTCTTATTTTCATAAGTTAAAAAAAAAAAATGAAAAAAACAAGATTCTATATTATATATAAATATCTATATCTTCACAGTATTTATCTCAGTGCTAGTTATCCGAGCCTCCCCTCCCCTCTTTTTTGTGGTGCACAGTGGGGGAGGGCAGAGGGGGTAAGGTTGCGAGTGAGTCCTTTTCATTTGGATTCCATTCATTAAAGAAGATTCTTCTCTTCAGGCTCTGCCCCGGTCTCTTCTTTACTTACCATTGTCCATTTATTATTGTTGCTCACATGGAGGAGTCCAATTGGGATGGGGGAGATTAATTTGAAACAAGATAACAAATCCCACATATTTATATATTTGTATGCTTTTTTTGGGAGACATTCTTTTATTAGACTATATAGAGTGATAAAATTGAGATACAAAAAAAATTGTGAGGTACTTCTTACCCTTCTCTCCACTCTAATCCTCCCTCATGTACCAATACTTGCATTTCTGCCTTTTATTTTAAAAAGGTGGTTTTATAGAAAAGAGGTTTTTCGTCTATACTTAAATTTTATTTTCATGGATAGCCTAAGGTTATCCATGCCTTTTATATTGGCATTCATACATGATCAAATTTTAACTATCATAATCTCACATTTGATTGGGGTTACATTTCAGTAATAAAGCCGTGTATCATGTCTGTTTTGTATTTGTGAATTTATGGGTACCATGCCACGTAGTGGTGGGGCCAAAAAACTGCTTCAAAAGCAGTTAAATCAGAACTCTGCACTCTAGTACATGTTTGTGTGGGTCGTATGCAGCAGGTCCCCTTTCCCTGGGTGCATCAAACACTGTAGACGAAGGATATACTGGTGTCCCCACTCAGTGAGTTGCAAGTGTGTAGGATTCCCGCCCTAATAAAAGTTTTTGGTTTTTCAATCTTTTCTGTTTTTACCCCTTTTCCTTCCTCCTCTTCATTCAGATTGGGTTGATAATGTTTCTGCATTTTGACTTTGTTATGCAAATCTGGTGACAGCTGGTTAGAGCTGCAGGTCTACATTACCTCGGTGTCTCCTGTTTGGGAACATTCATGCTGTATACACCTGTTTTCTTTGTGGCATCATGATTAGGAGGGCCACCTGAAAGGGCCTGGCTGGCTGCCTGGGTAAGAGTGCATCAATCCAATAGGAAACATTACATTTCATCATAAGGAAATTAGAAAGACAAAACAGGCCACACCACCAGTCATGGTCCTGAGCACCCTATATTGCTGCACAGTAGCGAGACACCCTGTGCGCTGACCCTTCCACGCAGAAATCTCACCAGTTATTCGCAGTGGATGCTCGTGACTCCTGAAGAGGCAAAAGTACCAGGTCGAAGACTATCTTTACCCCACAGTCTCAAAAACTATTTCGGCCAGTTGTTAAGGGTCCTCTAGCACACCAAACCCTCTTCTGCACCTCATGCCGCCACGTTGAGCGTCGCGCCTCATCTGAGCACAGAGGTTCATAGTTGCTGTTGCACCTTAGGGTCGACCCAGTCTCTCCATCTGGAGCAGTGCTGCAGCCCCATTGTACTGAGAGGTGATACAATCGACTCCCTGGGCACAGGTTGAAGGGACCAAGTTTGTTCTCTCCGGTGCCTCTAGATACTTGCACTTGGGAATATATCCGAGCTTGTCTTGTAGGTGGTTGCTGATGCAATATATGGTTTACCAGGTGAGTCCTAATCATGAGGAGTACTCCATCCCCACATTTGAGCCAGCTCCCACATTGTGCATATGAGGTGATTGAAAGGGAGGTGCCTATCTGACTTGGAAGCAGAGAGACTCATTGTGAGAAAGACTGCAGGTGGTTGCCTTCCCCCAGTGTTGCCTCAGAAAACCAAAAAGTAATGGGCGAAATACTGATAAATACTAAAAGTATTAGTTGGAATTTATGTGGGAAAATAAAAAGTAATGGGTAGAATGACTGAGTAAAATAAAAAGTGATCATGCACACCCATTGACTCATTAAGCATGTGATGCGGATGAAGAAGCAGCCATGTCCGAGAGGTCCCCTTTGAATTTGAGTAACACTGTACCCAGAAATATGTGGGCCGGTTATCCTCCCTGCCAATCCAGAACTTAGACGAGCACCAGTTGCCATATGTGTCCCCAGTGTAACTACAGGACATGCAGTATTCTCTCAATACTGGCAGTCAATCTCTCTGGGCACAGTATCTTCATGATTGTCCTGTGGCTGTCTCCTTTCAAGGAAAGACCCATTTGATCCAAAGATGCTGGATCAAGAAAGTGCAGATTGCATCGTAATGCAAGCCTTGTCTTCATGCTGCTCACCCTCCTCAGCTTGATACCTTTGGCTGCTCTGACTGGAAAGCCAAAGGCTAGGGACCCTGCTCCTCTAACTTAGCTGACAATGCAAGTGCAACTCCTATTAACAACATCTGTGTAGCTCATAGAAGCCAGCAACCAGCCTTGGCTCCAGTCAAAAGTTCCTAATCTCCCATTTGATAGGAACAACTAGTTTGATCCCTCATCTGAAGTGGCCATTCAGTTGTATTAAAGAGACACAGCAGAATCACAGAATGCCATCTGGTCAGTAGAGGTCTTCCACTCTTTCAAATTTCTGGTACTTGTTTGCTTTTTGATTCAATCTTCTTATGAGGAGCATCATCATGTAAGAAACAATGGCAGTTAAAATACTCCATGTTAAAAAAATAAAATAGAATATTTTGCAACATTCTACATCAGCCTGAAAATGAAGATTTCTATATCAGAAGAACAATGAACAGTAAAAGAAGGGAAAAAATGTAAAACAAAACTAGGGGAATGCAGGAGACAAGGAGGTGCAGGAGTTTTGCCGCTGCCCTGCGCGAGTTCATTTTTAAAATATCTATGCTTTTATGCCACTGTTCTCAATGTTTGAATCTCAGATTGTTTTATAAAATTGCTTTAAACTGACCTTCACTCGCTGTTCCGTGAACGTGTAAGCTACGAGTGACTTCCTAGTGAACGCCCACTGTTGCTTCCTACCACAGAGGGCGGGGGAGGAGCTTAGACTGCAGCCGGCCAATTAATGTAGATCGCAGTGCGGGAGCTCAGCGGGCGCGCCGGGGGAGCGCAGCGGGCGTGCCGGCGGCCCACCAATGGCAAGCCCGTCCGGGGCCAGAGGCCAGCCACTATGCCCGAATTCTAAATTACTCCCTGTCTGAGCTAAAGTTACTGCATTCTAAAAACTATCCTCTCAATCCCTCTATTCGCTCTAGACTGGCTAGGTTAGGAATCATGGAAACTAGGCTCTCCTTCCCTGAACTTGACCATTTCTCCTACGCTGCAGGAAACACCTGGAGAAAGGATATCCAGGGGATACAGGTACTAACAATCCTATATCTAAATACTCGCTACTTGGCTAAACACAAGCTAGATTAATTTCATCTACTAGACTCCACTAAACCAGATATTCTTTTACTAACCGAAACCTGGCTTTCACAGGAGTCCGCCCCCAATATCCTTGCCGCCCTCCCAACAACTACTATATGCTCCAGGCGAACCGACCTGCTGGAAAAATTGGTGGAGGGGTCCCCGCCATAATAAGCCAGGAATTGAAATTCACCAGACTTGGTACTCTAGACATCACCTCGGTGGATAACCTAGTTATTAAATTGGAGTAGTCTCTGGCACCCCTAATGTGTGTACTGCTATATAGGCCACCTCAAAACATGCCCCCCTTCCCCCAAATATTAGGTGAACATATGGCTCATTTAATAACCAACTATGCCAATATCTTGTTGATCAGCGACTTTAACTATTGGGCCAACGATACGACCGGTCGTCCACATTAGGCAAAACGGACCGATTTACTCATTGGGATGAATTGCACTCAACACGTAACATCCCCTACACACATCAAAGGATACACTCTTGACCAAATTTGGACATCTAATCTCAGTGTCCGCACTGACAGTATCTCCTTGCACCTGGTCTGATAACGTTTTAATAAAATTCGTGATCAACAATATAACTATAGACAAACCCCTGGTTAAAGGAGGCCTCATGGCAAGAAATTGGAACAACATCGACATCAATGCCTTATGCAGCTCACTGCTCAACACTGTTCCCTCCAATCAGCCTTCTGTTGACCTAAGCAAGGTTTAAAAACTCAAAAACGAATCCTGCGCCTTACTGTAAGGAAATGGAGACTGAATTACTCTCCTGACAAAAAAGAGACTTATCTAGCTCAATTTGAGGAATATAAAAAATCCATCCAATCTACTAAGGCCACCCACTTCTACTCTCAGATCCTGAGTTCCATCAATAGATCAAAGGAAATGTCCACAATTGTCAATGAGATATCCAATCCTGATAGTTACTACAAACCCCACCTCTTCTCAGGCACTCTGCAACTCACTGAACACCTTTTTCATCTACAAAGTCTCTTCGATTAAAGCCAGCCTTCATGCTAGCAATGCTTATGAGGCATTACCAATGGCGCTAAGAAACCCCTGCCCCCTCCATCATTTCCCGGCAGTCAGCAGAAATACTCTTTTGGAGCTTCTGTCCAAAGTCAAATCTGGATCCCCTACTAATAGCTGTCCTCCCTACATCTTAAAATAAGATTTCACCACAAATTCTGAGCCTGCCCTTTCTCTCATGAACGAGTCATTAACTCGGGGCCATGTTCCGGGATAAAGGAAGAAGCCCGCAGAATGAGAAGAGAGAGGCGTCCAACAGGAGGTGCAGCAAGCAGATGGAGCGAGCGGAGAAGAGGACTGACGCGGTTTCCATCCACAAGGACACCCCGCGGGACGCCACGGACGGAGACAGCCAGACGGGCAGACCTACGGACACAGAAGAAGACTTCCCAACAAACGCGAACGAGACCGGCTCTCCAGGAAGAGACAAGGAGCCGGGTTCTCCCCGGACCACGGCCCGAGGGGGTCGTGGATATAGGCAAGTGGCGTCTACACACCCGTTTTCTTTAGAGAGTGGTGGGCAGGACTAAGGGCCACACCAAACTAAGCACATTGAAAGTCGCTCACCCCAGGCAATGCACAGTTAGGTACACTGGTGGTGGTGCACATATCCCTATTCCCCCTCCCGTATGTACAACAGGACAGTTGTCTAAAGACCCTCTTTTCTTTCTTTTGTTTTGCTTTACCCTGATCTTCCCTCTGAGTCCTTCGGCCAAGACCAGACAGCCCCACGACTATGGTGTAGCTAAAGAGGCGACCGGACTACAGAAGAAGAGGACTTTAGTTTCTTTGTTTTGGTTGAGTTTAACTTTAATGGGACAACAGGGGATTCTGACAAGTGAAAATAAAAGAACCCCTCATAAACAGGTCAAGCGGCACTCCTTTATCCCGGTAGAGAAGGGGGCGGGGGAACCTCCCCGCAGGTAAAACCATTACAGAGACCGTCTGGATTTTAAAGGAGCTGAGGCCGTCAGCAGAAAAGAAACCCCCTGTCTGCCTGGAAGACTGCAACAAGTTCCAGTCCTACTTTCTCATCAAAGTTAATGGCCTCTTGACGGACATCTACCACACTCCTGTCGTCCACTGTCCCCCGGTGGCAGACCCCATACTGCTCGCCTATGGCAAGCCCCTCACCGTTTTCCCAAGGCTCAATCATGACTCGCTGAGCCTCTTAGTGGGCCGCATCAAATCGGGGTCACCAGTGGACCCCTGTCCCCCCAGGATATTTTGAATGGCACTCCCCGGGGTAGAGAGAGAGGTCCTTAACCTGCTAAATCGGTCACTTGAAACTGGCCAGGTCCCGACCAACTTCAAGGAGGCTAGAGTCATTCCCCTGCTGAAAAAAACAGGGGCTGATACAAAGAACCTTAAAAACTTTAGGCCTATCTCCCAGCTCCCTTTTCTGGCAAAGGTGCTGGAACAGCATGTGCTGAAAACCCTATCACATCACATAGAGGGAAATCAGCTACGTCAAATGAAACAGGCAGCTTTCAGGGCCCACTATAGTAAAGAACTGGTAATGCTGGCTGTGACAGACAAACTTAGGACCATGGCCAACAACAAGAAGCCATGCGCCCTGGTCCTGCTAGACCTGTCCACGGCATTCGACATGGTCAATCATGGCCAACTTTTGTCACGTTTTTTAGGAGTAAGGCATCAAGGGGACAGCATTCCAGTGGCTCTTGTCTTTTCTGTCTGGACGATCCCAACGGATCCAACTGGCTGACCGTATGTCCGATACCGGCGAGCTAACATGCAGTGTCCCCCAGGGTTCGGCGTTGTCACCCCTTCTTTTCAATGCCTATCTTCAGCCCCTGGTGGCCGCACTGACCCGCATGGAGTGCCAAGTTTTCAGTTATGCGGATGATACCCAAATCATCATCCAGATTGACAACTCGCCCACGTACGGATGCAGAATATTCTGAAGAACAGTCAACTGGATGACTGCCAACTCCCTCAAAATCCACCCCGATAAAACTGAGGTTCTAGCCATCACCACGGATATCAACCCTTGGTGCGACCTCTTCTGGCCACAAGAGCTTGGCACTATTCCCAAGGCAGCCCAAGTCGTAAAGAGCCTAGGCATAAAAATTGATGCCAAGCTCACTATGTCTCACCAGGTATCTTCTGTGGTGGGAACATGTGTGGGCCTGCTAACCGTTACGAAGACTCGCCCCCCTTCTCTCATTCACGGCACTCCGAATAGTAGTGTCGGCAATGATCATGTCACAGCTAGACTATGGTAATTCCCTGTATATTGGCCTCCCAGAGAAGCTCCTAATGAAACTCCAGGTAATCATGAATGATGCTGCCAGATTGATTTTCAGACTACCAAGGCGGGTGACTGTCATTAGTTCGGAATGGAGCAATGCTCCTATAAAAACTGCTTCATCGTCTCAGTTACTAATGCTTCAGACTTCATCTTTGAAAATCGCGAAACCCATATTTGGGCTCTGTCATGCGTTCTCCAATGTTTCAACCCTGCTGTCTAGCTTCACCAATGCATCAGACACCCTTTGCTTAAATTCAGCCAGTCCCTCCATTGCTTCGTAGATATGGTACACTTAATTCCACACTTTGGCAAAGCATAGATCTAAGCTCCCTCACATATCTCTCCCTATTGGACATTTTATTTTCGATCCTTTTCTGGCGGGTTTCAACCACCACTGTTAATTTTTTCCACATTGTCTAGTTTGCTATTTTTAAAAATGTTCATTATTTTCTTTTGTGTTGCTATTACTTGTCCCAGAGTTTGTTACCTCTGGCTAACCTCAATTTTATCTTCCTCACCTTCACTCCTTTTCCTCTGTGTGGCTGTGTGAAAGAAAACCTTAACTCTTCTTGCCCCCTCTCTGCCATGGGAATGCCTATCCTGCATCTGTCAATGTGCAAGGGAGCATCTGTGGGATCCCAAACTCCATTGCTGTACCCAGTGATGTCTCCCCTTCTCCCCAGATGCTCCCAACCCAAACTCTCAGCTATTGTCTGCCATGAGAAACAGGTGGAATCCACTCAATTTCTACCATGTACTGGTAGTCAGAGGTACACAGAGAGCTAATGTGAATTTTTCTCACATAATTTCTAGGCGGTTATCTGCTTCTTCGCATGTTGGATCATCGTTAAAGCATGTCCTCACCTGCATTTCTCCTCAGCGCTGCCTCTAAATTCTGATCCAAGTTGATTCCCCACCAGTTATGACAATTTCTCATCCATGCTTAGGAGTCTTAGGTGCAAGAGACCGGGGCCACGGCTTGGCAACCCGCACTCATTAACGAGATGAAGCCATCATGCTAGCTCTCCTGCTCCACTCCTGCCCTCCCCGTCACTTAAAACACTTGCTTTAATAGTCTCCATTTCAGGTTCTGCTCATGAGTCTTAAGACAAGAGGCCTTAGTGGGATAAACAAGTCCATCTAACAGCCTGATCAGATGCCAATAAACCCCAGTGGCTACCTTAGAACCATTCTCAGTGCCTTTGTGAGAAGCCTACTCAGCTGCCATCTCCATCCCAGTTACCATCCGGAGACCTTTTGCAAGCAGTTGATAAGCTTTCTTTTAGAAACAAATGAGTTGGTCCCACCACGAAGGGAGCAGAGATCCTACTCCTAGTACTTCTTTGAAAGGCAAAAAGACCTTAGCGGATCCCCATTTTGTATCTGTACAATATGAATCAGTTTCTCCCCCTGCAGGAGTTCAAAATGGTAACTTGGGCTCTGTCCCTGCCAGCTGCCCAGATGGCTGACATTTTCACTGGATCTGCCAGAAAATTTTACTTTCCTCTCCTGCGAAAACACAGGTAGTACCTTAATTGCACAGTTGGAAACCAACCCAGCTAGTGCAAGACACTGCCATTATGTCTTATTGCTGTCTACTGGATCTTTTACAAGATCCTAGCATTGTGGCCATTCTGCCACAGCAGAAGTTCCATTGGTACCCCAACCTGGGCAGTTGTTCTCCTAGAGGGGCCATAGCTCTGGACCACCATAACCCTCGGACTCTCTATAATCATAGGTTCAAAATCCTTCTTTTTGCCATTGAAGAAGGTTCAGTACTTTGAGTGAATTCTAAACTCCATCCTAGTAATTCCTGCCCTTGAAAGAAGTTACCAGCTATCAACTAAATGATTGACCACATAATTAAAGAAAGCTTTGTAAGCCTGGTGGAGCCACGGGCGTCTGGGACTACATTTTAAGTTATGTATGCATTTCTTACAACGCTATGAAACAGAACACTAGGATCAACTGCTGGGTGACTAGTTCAAGTCCGTCCCAGTCTTTTTATCCTTAGCCCCACTTTTCGGTTGCTGAGCATGCGTTCGTGACCTTTTAATAGGTTGTTCCGTACACCTGATATATCCACAACTTTCATTTACAAACATCTAATTAATGTATGGCTGGGAGTTTGGAGGTGGAACCCATTCCATCGGTGTCCTGTGGGAAAGATCAGATGCGTCCTTCCACATATAGATGAAGTAGCAGAAGATGAAGCATCAAGCCTTCCATCCAGAAGGGAAATCCAGAGCAGTGATTATCCACACAGTCAATAGTTCGACCTTATTCTATGTAAAGAAGAAAGGGAAAGTCTGCTTAATAAAGCTCTGTAGACTGGCTGTAGACTTGCTCAAATGGAACACCTGTTCGTCTCCCACATTGCAGGTTTAACAGATCCCAAAGCTGACACACCAAGCAGACTGCCCTCCCCGCACTAATGGGAAAAGTGCACAGGAAGCTCTTGCCCGATTTGAGACTTTCAGTCATCCACCAAATATTTTTTTGCCACCCACCCAAATGGCAGGTGTAAATAGTTTTCCCCTCCATGGGCAGAGGGCTCGGTTATTTTGGCATGATGTGAAATAGATCTGGAGTCTATATCTTAAGCTTCATACTCGGTCCTCTGTTTTGTAGGGTATTATAGGAGATCAATGGCAGCCCAGGATGTCCAGTCATCATCATAGCACCTACTTGGCCTTACCAAAATTGGTTCTCTCAGACACCGGCTTCATCTTTGTCAATAGTCAGACCACATTTGTGTGTGCCGCAAGAGAAAACAGTCTTTTGAGGCGAGGAGAGTGCAGAATCCCTTCCTTCTTCTCCCCAGAGAACCAAGAAGTCCTGGCAGCTGCTAGGAATTTTACCACCAGATCTCAGTACAGGCGTGAATGACTGAAAATCTGCAGTAGTCAACCTACCCGTTTACTCAGTGATAACGTTGTCATTTTTACATCCTTGGGCTTAAGAGGAAAACATTTGGCCACATCCAAGACATTATGGAATATCTGAACAGGTTTGGGTGTCTTTTTCTACAATCATCGCAGCCGTCACAAGAAATTTGATCAGGTGCCACGTATTCTTGTGGGACTTTAACGTGATCACAATGATGCCTAAACCGCTTGAACTGTTTGCCTCGTGTGACCTGAAACCTCTCTCACTGAAGACTTATTTGTGGTTGTACCATTGGTGAGGCTGCAATTGAACTGTAAGCCCTGTGCCCCTCATAAGATTTCATTGTATTGCATAAGAGCAAAGTGGTCATTACGACTCATCCCAGTTGTGTTCCAGAGCTGTCCGAACTTCATTTGAATTAACTAATTGTTCTACTTGCATTCTTTCCATATCAGCATGCTCTTGCTGATAAGGAAACTTGTCACATTACTGATATAGGATGCAGTTTTATCCTGAAGGAACCAGAGAGCTGTCTGCTACAACCAACACTTAATGAAATCTTGCGGCATTTAATGCCAGATGAGCACCTACTAAGGTCACCATTGGCAGGTGGATTAAATAATTTGACTATTGCTCTCTCTGTATGGGCACCTACCTGCATCGGGTGTCCGAACACAGACCACCAGGGCTAAGGCTGCATTGGTAGCATTCGTCTGGCATTGTATATCTTAACGTGTTTATAAGTGTGGAAATGCGGACTCCTGCTCATACTTCCGCCAACCCAACGCTTTTAGTGCTTCCTCCTGGAGCAAACCTAAGTATGGGCAGAAAGTTCTGCGGAATCTGATTTAATAGCCTTAGGTTGCTTGATGGTGTCTTTGTCTTCCTTTCTCCCTTGCTGTAGAACCTACCTGATGTGTTAAGAATGGGAAAGAGCATAGATGTAAGAGTACAGTGTTTTCTTCATTGTGATTCTGTTACTCTTAGTTCATTGGCTCTTTCTCATCCACTGACAAAAACATCAAACAACTTCTTTACTCTGGGAACTGGTGAGTCTGCGATTACACACAGGGAAAGTATGGAACTGGCGAATATACTTAGTATTGACATTCAGGCTCAGATACAACTGTTTTAGAAGCAGTTGCAGTGTACCCCCGAAGGCTAGTAGTAAAGGTAAATATCATTCTCCAGGGCCATAGCTGTACCTGAAACTTCAAGTCATTTCAGTCTTTTGTTGTTTCTGAGGGCCCTGATGTAGACTGCTTGCTATACAGTTATCCATGAAATAACAGAGCAGATATCAGTTGGCCTCCGGGGAAGCAAATTGTAGGAGAGAGGCAGACGAGGGAGGTTATTTGTGGAATACACCTTTTTTAATTTAATAACGTGTTTAGTCTGAAACTTTTGAAATGTCATGCTTTTGTTCACTCAGCTGCCATTGTACAAAAGTGTCTTGTATACCCTAGTGTCATTTGTTCTATTTCTTTTTTTAGGCAATAACAGAACGGTCAATGGTGTGCTATTTTAGGCCTGGCCATATACTTTGCTGCTGTTGTTGTATAGGACTTTTCCTGTCTCCTAGGGTGATTTTCTTTTTTATCATTAAATGCTGTATGACCACCGTTTTGGTGTTTTCTTAAAATGCCATTCACTTAATTTCACTGATGGACATGAGCAAGGCACATCCTTGAGTTGGTGGGGGGAGATTCCTTTAAATCACATTTGAACTTTAGCTGCCTCAATATGTTTCTGCTTTTAAAACAGCACTCTGCCATTGGAAATGGTGGATTGAAGTAATATTCCTTTTACAAACTCCACTCCCCTTTACATGGCTCACTCTTAGCTCAATCATCAGATTTCATGAATTCACATACTTCCAATTATGTCAGACTAGAGATCCTTGGTACAATAAATGCACAGTAGTTCTAAACTTTGCACTTATAAATATCCCATTTACATCCAAAATTTCTTTTTGCCACTGGAGTGGAAAATACCTGCTCGTGGATGAATCTTCAGATTCATTGCGTGATAGATGGAGGACGTTGTCTTTTGTGCTTTTTTAAAATACGTTAAATGTTTTTGGCAAAATATCAATCCGTTGAAGTCTCAGGTTCTTATGAGAAAAATTATCAAGCAAACGTAGAAACCCATCATGTGGAAAATAAAATGAAGCACTATTAGCTTTGAATGTAGCATGGTGTCTTTAAAGCTGCCCAAGCTCCAAGTAACCATACATACCTTTGGAAACCGATTTGCATATTCCTTAATATGGAACAAAAGTGTTCTTATTATACAACCCAGTGACTTCCCTCCTTATCTCTCATATGAGCGTAATAGGGGGGGATCTTTCATCCCTCTTTAAGTAGTTTCATCGTGTTGGGATCCTTCATCTTTCGTTAAGTAGTTTCATGGTGTTGTGGTAAGATAAGAAAATTACATTTGCTTGGTTCTGTTTCACATTTAGCCCTGCAAAAACTGCTAGATACTTTAAGGATTTCTCCAATGATTTCTTCGACCAGTAAGAATTGATGTTTAGTTGCGTCTAAAGCTTCTAACCTGACCTCAAGGCCATCTGACCATGTTGAGAGGAGGAAAGGAATAGAGGTGGCAGTGGGCGAGGGGGAGAGATCATGTGCCTCTAGAGAGAGTAGAATAACTATCTTCTCTGGACAAAGGTGTCGATTATGTGAAAAATTTTGTTTTTTAAATTTGTTAAGCACAAAACTTGATAATAGAAGAAATACTTCAAATCTGTAGTTCTGGAGTTTACTGAAACCTTATTTTTTTGTAACATTTTTCCACAGCCCCCAATTGTGTGGCTCTTGAGTGGCACCCAGAATTGTTTAAAATTCAGATTATTCTAAGCTTAAATTCACTCCTAAATTAAATCCTGTTTTTCCTCTTACACTTTTTTTCACAAATGATCAGGACAAGTTGACCGGTTCACAAAGGTACCTGAAGTGGTACTCTGGTAGTACTATGTTGTGTACCGCTAATTGCAATTCATTAAGATGCAGTTAGTGGTTTGTGACTAAGGCTGTCCTACATCTGCTGATGTGTAAAGCTTTAGTCTTGTAGTTGCTTTGAATTCAAGGAATAATACAGAAGTTGCCATTTACTTAAGTTACACCCACACCTAATCCTGTAGTTTTACAGCCCAAACAGCCTCAAATCTTCTCCATCTAAGCATCGGAGTAAGTCATACATCACACGTGTGTTGTATTTGTGTCTACCCCTTCAATCAAGGTGGTGGTTGTAAGAAAGTGGCTCTGCATATACTGCACCAAAGTAAGGTTCAGTGTGTGCAGAGTCCAACAGTCTCCAGAGGTGTGGCAGAGGTTAAAGTTAGATATAACCTTACTCTCTAAAGTGGTAGCTTGGTCGAGCAGTAAGGCAGTATCAGAGGACAATGTAAAGCATTTGTTGTACACACTCAGTCAGCAAATGGTCTCACACACTCAAGAACTGAACTCTAGGCCAATTGTTTTGTATGTAAAAAATATATTGTTTTTATTTTAGAACCACAGGTTTGTATAAAAATACTTGCTACAGTTGAATACTTTCAATGAGCAGTAGACTTTTAAATGCAATAGATACAGGGGTTGCAATATGCAACACAATCCTAACACAATAATAACATTGAGCTCAATGGGAATTTTAAGTAAATGGAATATCGATTACTTTGCGTATGTTTTTCTTACTCCGGGCTGGATCCTGGATTCAGCCCTGCTGCATCTCCTGTAAACAGTTGCAAGAAATAGTCTATAGTCAACAGGCAATTTTTAAGGAATATTTGTAAGTTGCAAAAATCGACACTTAGAAGAATTTCTGGTAAAAACCAGGCAATGTCCTCCTATGGAGGAAAATCAGGTTATCGGAAAATCACAGTTATAATTACTTTTCAGGGTCAGTGCTGGGCACCAAGATCCAGCACTGGGATCTCTCCTGGCAACAGGTGAGTAATTTCGTTTTCGTTTATCGGATGACTTTTAGTGAATATTTAAAAGTTTCAAAACTCGACACTTAGAAGAATTTCCAAGTGAAAACCAGTCAATTTTACCCTATGGAGAAAATGGGAGTTATCGGCTTTCGGGTAAATACTCGACTGGCATGTTACATTATTTCCTGAGAGACAACCAAGTGAAGCCTTTGCTTCAGTGCACCAGATATCTGCAAGGTGTACATTTTCGTACATGAACCAGATTGGTTGGTAAACTTGTTTTATGGTGAAAACTAATATGTTTACTAGGATTATATCTCCTATTACTGTAAAATTTTCTGTCTTCAGACAGGGCAAAAAAATCTTCTAAACACCTCTGAGGCAATTTAATCTGGTTCATGTACGAAAATGTACACCTTGCAGATATCTAGTAGGACTGCATTTACTGCCTTTATCCTGATCTCAGCATCAACAGATATTCTATCTTTCTGGGTTTTTCTGCAAGAAGCTTGGAGCTAGAACACAACTCTGTTTCCTGAATGGAAGCCGCTACTTGACATGAGGTGGAGATACATAACAATGTGCCCCCCTCCCAATGAATTGAGTGTCAGTACATCCTTGTTGATGTTTTCTGGTGCACTGAAGCAAAGGCTTCACTTGGTTGTCTCTCAGGAAATAACCATTTAAGCACTTTCTGAAAATGGATCTAAAAGCCAAGGAGTCTATTTAGATTATGGTGAATATCTAGATCTCCTCTTTGATGCCATGCCAGAACTGTGTTGAGCCTCTTCTATTCTTGCTGCATTGCGGATTCTCAGATGTTTTAGTGTCAGTACAAAGATGACCCTTGCCTTCAATGCAGGGGGTGTTGTTAATGGAGAGAGCTCTTTTGACAGTAAGTATAATGCAATTGCCTGTACTCTAAAAAACAACAAAGATTAACCCAATGTTGAGTGTTCCACTGTCGATTATCACACATGTATCTCTCATTCCAGTGTTAAAAACAGTCCTGTGGTGATTTATGAATGATTAAAAGGAAGTCTGGGTAAGATATGGTGGTGAAGTGTCTTGTTGAAAGTGCACAGCCTGATCTTACCTATCTTGCCTGATTGGCTTCTGAGAACCCAGAATATGAATATTTGGATATTTTTGATGGCAGGATGGGTCCTCTTACAGTCTGGGACTTTTTGTACAAAAAATGCCAAAAATGGAAACCATTTTGGCACCATTAATTTTTTGGTTTTGCCTGAGATAGAGTGCATGCGCGTGTCAGCGAAATCTTGTGGTAATGACAAACAGCTTAAAAAGGGACTTGGAGCCTGCCCATTACTTACTATTGGTTGGCTTCAACGTCACTCTTGTTTCCTTGATTCTTATTGGTCACTGTTTCTTGCTCACCTCCTACTACTTGCTGGGTCTTCAAGTGTTTGTCCCTGCTGTGGAGCATGGACCAAATACAGTTTCCTGTCTGTGTCCAGTGTCCTTCCACTGGCCGCACCCTTCTACAGGTAGGTTTTGTAAAATATTTTTTACGTGCACTCTGTAAGAGTGCATGTCTCCGTCCCTCCTACCTCCCACCGTCAGTGCTCTTGCCCCCACCACCTAACCTCTCTCCCTTGTTTTGCGGTTCCCTTCCTGTTCCCCCCACACTTCCCTCTTGTTGCTTCACCCCTCTCTGTTGTGTTGCTGCTCGTATCCTCCTCCCTCACACCTCCCTGGTGTTGCTTGCCCCTCCCCCCCAAACGTGGGCTGCTGTGCTACATGGCTTAAAAAAGCGGTATACAGCAAACACAAGGAGATGATAGATGGAGCGATTAAACTTTTCCGACACTTACTGCTAGTCATAGATCTGGTTTGAATCCATCATTGTTCTTTAGCTTCCTTCCCTACCCCAGTTCAGACCCAGCCATATGCAAATCAGTATTGACCCTATTCCTCATGGGATTAGTCCAGCCCGAACTGCCAGGCCAGGTCCTCCCTGGAACAGAAACAAGTATCCCAGAAACTGTTTCGGGGGGAACAACCCCTCATCAGCCAGGCTAGCTTGAATCCGGTGGCAAAGTGAGCATGGGACCCACATCTGGACATACCCTGCCAACTTAGGGCAAACAAAGCAAACGCGATAAGATGAGTCTTGACCCTGTTCCTCATGGGAACAGTCCATTTTATTTGCACATGGCTGGGTCTGAACTGCTGTGGCCAAGTGAGCAGCTGTGGATTCAGGTTCTAGGATTCCCTTAGGATAGATCTATCCGAGACACACGCAGTGTGTGTCCCTGAATGCGCTTTCCAGAGTTTCACCAAGACACTCACTAGTTTTAGTTTCTAGAATTCCTCTGGTGTGTACACCACCTCAAATATCTAGGGTACCACTGTCACCAATTCAGGCACAAATCCCTTGGGTGGGTTGAGTTTAGCATTGATCATGAGCTTGCAGTTGGTGCTTCAGAAGGCTAAGGCTGAGTAAGAAGACAAGGCCTGAGAGTTCGTGAGGAAGAAGCTAATACTTGCTCACTGGGAACAAGAGGAGAGGAGGCGGGGAAGACAATGGAAATGGGCCTGGGAAGAGAAATTGTGAAAGGTAGGACAACAAGCATTTGCAATGCAATCGGTCTCGCCTTTGGGACCTTATATGTATTTAGCTATGCAGCAGATTAGCCTGGGTGCTGAAACATCTACAGTTCTTTAACATGGAGGGAAAGTAAGCACCAAACTGCGTGACACGCCAGGTATGGGACCACATGGAGAGAAATATTGCCTTTCAGCAGGAAATAGTCCAAAGCTCTGTTTTTAATATAAAATCAGGGCCTTCAGTGGTCATATCACTGAAAATACAAGATTTGAAAAAATAATATTGTCTACTTGTGCTCTTGGAAAACAATTTCTATGGACTGGAATCTAGAGAATACTAAAGTGATTCTGGTATTTTACTGACCTCTACTGGTCGTTTTCTGTCAAGACAGTTAAATAGAGGCAGTTGAACAGAAAAAAGCGGAAGCAGACAAATCCTAGGGCGGATCTCCAGAGCCCACAAAGTACATATACATATCAGTATATACTAAAGTATATACAAGAGGTCTCGAATGTTCGACCTAAAAAGAGAAACATAGAGTGAGTAGGAGAAGGAAAAGGAAAGAGAGCTGGAAAGGGGAAGCATAGCCCTTGAGAGAGAGAGAAACTTAGGATGGTAACAATGACAACTCCATCTGGGATAGGTGACTCTACATCCAATTCTGGCCAGTTTGTGACAAAGGTCCAAAAGATCTTGTGTGGGTGGAAGGTCAGGAAATTTTGGAATGGTTTGTGAGCTTTGAGGTTGCTTCTGGGGTACAGGCCTAAAATGAGGCGTGCCTTAAGCAGCTGCTGTAATGGAGAGCATGTCATTGGGACAATGAAGATTTTGGGATTGAACAGAGAGGATGGTGTTCCATTTAAAACTTGAATTTATGCTGTATTGTGGGATAGGAATGTGTGGGTAAAAGGGATTGAGTTCAAGGAGTTTCAGAACATTAACCAGTTGATGATGAAAAAGCGTCTCAAGGAGGAGTCCTCTAGCCCACTTAGTCAATACCTATCTGACTTGACAGAGTGGGATCCTGATAAACTTGCAGTGTTAACTGACAAGTGGTTAGCTAACAGTGTTCAAAACGGTTAGAGCAGCACTGTTCTAAGCCAAAGGTTGAGACGAACACTCCACAGACTGGTTCCAAACAGAAGGGTAAGGGCTAGGGTAATTCTCATAGGACTCGTGGAGGGCCCTGGAAAAATGGGAATGTAATAATATGTCCGGGATGGAGCATCATGAGGAGGGAGGACAGGGAAGTTCTTCCAAAGCTAAGGTGTGGGGTCTTGCTTCACTTCCCACAGGGTTTATCATTCGAAAGACCCTGACCCAGCAACGTACGGGATAGCAAGCATTTTGCACATGGTTCATAGTTGAAGGGACCCAAGAGGGTCCAGTTGCCTCAACTTAGTAGCTATGGAAATGGGGGAGAGGGACGGGTGGTAGCAAGAACTCACCTTGGTATTTTTTCTAGGGTCGGATTTCTAAGGACTGTAATTTTTGACCAGGAAAGAACCAATGTCACCTCCTTTTACATGAGAGAGGTGTGGGTGAAGTTGAAGTGACATACCACTGCTCCATTGCCCCCATAGCATGCCAACCACAAACCACTGGTTTGGTGGAGTGGTTTATCAAGCCAGTGAGGAGCATAATAGTAACTCTGACAAAGAACCTCAGGAGGAAGTGTTATCTTCTCTTGCCATGTCTCTTTTTTTGCCTACTGAGAGATTCCGCCGAAGGGGGTAGGGTTCATTCCCTTTGAACTTCTGTAAGGACACCTGATGTGGGGTCTACTCACCTTAGAGAAGGGTGGGAAAGGACCTCAGAGTCTCTACAAAAGGATGTGGTGGACTATGTGAATGGTCTCAGGAAGGAAATTTTTAGGCCAGCCAAGCGCTAATGAAGGAATGGTACAACCAGACATCTAAGCTGACTCGGTATCAGGAAGGTCAGGAGTTGCTGGTGCTAAAGCCTATTTGTCCCAGGACTTTGGATGACAAATAGTGTGGGACATATAAGGCAGTTCAGAAGATTTGAGGTCAACTGCGTGGTGTACACAGGTGCCACAATGGAACTCAAGAGAGAGTTCCATGTGAACAGGCTAAAGCCTTACCTCAATGAATGTAATTGGTATGGAGGAGGAAGCTGAGGAAGACAGTGAACCTCTTCCTGACTTGCTGCATAGTGACTTGAACAACAACACTGTGGAATGGATTCAGTTGGCCCTTGAGTTAACGCCTGAGCAGCAGAGGGAATGTTGTACAGTTTTGAGACAGTTTGCCAACCTCTACTCACTGACTCCAGGTTTGGCACCTGTGCATGACATGGATACAGGAGATTGTCTGCCTGTGAATTCGATTCAAGAATGCATTAAGGGGGAAGTTGCCAAAATGTTGCAATGGTGGAGGGGGGGGGGTCATTGAGCGATCCCATGGTCTAGTCCTGTGGTTCTAGTGCTAAAGCAAGGGTCTATGGATTTGTGGTTCTGTGTGGACTACCAAACCTTCAATGAGGTCACCAAAACTAATGCCCATCCAATCTCAAGAGCGAATGTGCTTGTGGATTGGTTAGGTACTGCAAAGTACTTGAGCACCTTGGATCGGACCAGTGGATATTGACAGATTACGTTGGCACCAAGTGCCAAGGAGAAGACTTATTTTTCTACACCAGAGTGCCTATATTAGTTCAAGTTGTTACTCTTTGGTTTGAGGAATGCTCCAGCCACTTTTCAACACCTGGTGAACCATGTTCTCGCAGGGCTGTAAGAGTTCTGTGTGGCCTATCTAGATGACATTGTGGTTTTCAGCAGTTCATGGCAGGGCCACCTGATCCACCTAGGACAGGTGTTGGCTAGGATATAGGGGGCAAAACTGAAAATCAAGGCGACCAAGTATCATGTGGGGCTGTCCTCTGCAGTCTACCTTGGACATGAAGTGGGGAACAGAAATATTTGCCTGTTGAATGCCAAGATTCAATCTGTGATGGGGTGGGGTGTGCTTCCTACCCAGACTGAAGTGAGGGTCTATTTAGGACTCACTGGATATTGAAGGAACTTTGTGGCAAACTATGGAAGTAGTTGCCACATTGACTGCTTTAACCTCCTAGAATCAGCCCAGGAAAGTGATATGGACTGAGAAGCATCAGAAAGCATTTAAGGAACTGAAGAAGGCACTATGCACTGCACCTGTACTGAAAACACATGACAACAGTCAGACTTTTATTGTACAGATGGATTCATTTATTTATTTTTGGAGTTTTGTATAGCGCGAACAAGACCCAAAATAGGGTATTGGGGCGCTTCACAGTAATGAGAAAACAAATTCAAGACAGTTGAGTGGGGCCGTAACAAATAGAGATCAGGCATATATGAAGAATGGATAAGTACAATTCGATAAAAACATGCTGAGTAGACATAGGTACCTTAGTTGGGTGCATTAGGGCAAGTTTAAGTACAAACAAATCATACTGGGCAAGGCAGTCTTCACAAGGTATCATAGAGAAGAGTTTGGAATAGTGTTTCTGACAAAGGAGTTGGATCAGTTTTTGGCTCATCTGGATAAAAAAGGTAGAGAGCGTCCGCTAGCCTTTATTAGTACGAGTTTGCTACCCAAATAAGAGAACTGGGTGGCTATTGATGAGTGCTTTACCATAGTATGGGCCTTGCGTCAGTTCCACCCTTCTTTGTTTGGCACTAGGTTTATGGTGCAAATAGATCATAAGCCATTTAAATTGTTGATGGCTATGAATGGATAGAATCTCAAGTTGCTGAGATGGTCTATTTCTTTGCAAGGTTTTGACTTTGTAGTGGAACACACAGTCGCATTGAGCCATGAGAAGCATTACCTGGATGAGGATAGAGCCTCTTGGAAGGCATCTATGGCAGAATATAAGAAGGAGATCAATGCGGCTAAATCGAACTACTTTGCCAACACTATTCTACACTCTAAGAATGCCTCTAGAGCAATCTTCAAAATAGTGAAGGATATGAGTGCTCCAGAGTGTACTCAATCTAAAATTACTCTAACTCAAGCTCTATGCGATAATTTAGCAACCTTCTTCATGGAGAAAATCAGTAACATCATTGATGGACTGAACAGGAATAATCACTCCCAGAAAGAAGGAATCCCATCTGGATGTAACAAGTCATGTGATTTAGGGCGGGATAATAGGGTAGAGATAGGGCACTTGAACTTCCTTTGGAAGAAGTATTTAATCAAATTGCCTTGAGTGTATCCTCAGGTTCTCCTTTAGATCCCCCTCCTCATTAGATCTGGAAGGAGCTGGGATCTGAGCTCTTTCCTATTTTACGCCAGATTTGTAACTACTCCTTAACTTCTGGTATGGTGCCAACCTGTTGGAAACGGGCTATGGTCACACCGCTCCTAAAAAAGCCGACTTTGGATTTAACATGTGCGGGGAATTACAGACCCATCTCTCTCCTACCATACCCGATCAAGATTATTGAACGGCTGGCAAGTAAATCTCTGTCTCAGTTCCTGGAAGCTAATTCTAAACTGGATGATGTTCAGTTTGGTTTTCGACCGGGCCATGGAACTGAGACTGCCTTAGTGACCGTGTTAGATGATCTGCGACTACGGGCAGACAGAGGACAATCGGGTATCTTAGTTCTACTCGACCTGTCTGCCGCTTTCGACACGGTGGATCACTGCATCTTGCTGACCAAGTTGGAGGAGGCTGGGGTGGCAGGGGTAGTTCTAGAATGGTTTCGATCATACCTCTCTGACAGAAGTCAGGCGGTTCTTCTTCCTCCGTATCAATCAAAATTCTTTGACATCCACTATGGTGTTCCTCAGGGATCGGCTATAAGCCCTATTCTCTTTAACCTCTATATGAGACCCTTGATTGAAGTTATGAAAGTGCATGGGGTGAGAAAAGTGAATTACACCGATGACACCCAGCTCTTCTTCTCTTTGGAGGGAGATCAGTCGTTTTCCTTGACTTCCTTTCACGACTGCATGCAAGACACCGCCCAGTGGTTGAGAAATAACTCACTCCAATTTAACTCCGATAAGACGGAAGTCTTATACTGTGGGGTGGGGAAGGTCCCCCCTCCTTTTCCGTCCAACTTTTGGCCTTCCCCAACTACATCTGTCCAAACACCAGTTGAAACAGTACGCAATTTGGGAGTGATGTTGGATGCACATCTGACTATGGAGGCGCAGGTAAATAGGGTGGTTGGAAGCTGCTTCTCCCTGATCAAAGTACTAAGGAAAATTCTTCCTTTGCTGCCAAAGGTGACCAGGGCGCTGGTTGTTGGTAGTATTGTCCTTAGTAGGCTTGATTATTGTAACGCCCTCTTATTGGAGGCCCCAAAATCTTTGATTGAGCGCCTCCAAAGAGTCCAAACTGTGGCAGCTAAGTTGGCATTGATGAGGCCTCGCCGCTCGTCTGGGTCATTAGCACTGGTAGAACTTCATTGGCTACCCATATTACAGAGGGTTCAGTTTAAGTCCCTGTGTCTGGTCTTTAAGGCCCTTCACGGCCTGGGACCTAGACGTTTGCAGGGGCTCTTTACATGGTACCTACCATCAAGGCACCTTCGATCAGCCACTGCCTGTTTGGTGAAAGTCCCAAGAACTCTAAGAGTCAGATCAGGAGGAAGAGCGTTTAGCTCTGCTGCGGCCAAGCTATGGAACAGCATTCCTCTGGAATATAGACAGATGACCGATCTGCTACAGTTCAGGAAAAATATTAAAACGTGGCTGTTCCCTAGAGTATGCAGTATTTAGGAGCCGTCGTTAGTAGGTAGTGTCCTCTCTCCCTTATATGATTCTTCCTTCCACCGCTTGTTGATAAACTACGTACCGGCGCCAAGATACCCTTTGGGTGATAGCTGCGCTTTACAAGTTCCGAATACAAAACAATACAATACAATACAATTTAAACAGAGGGTGTCACAGGTCGTTTCTTATCCTCGTTTTCTATCACGATAGACACCTATCCCTTAGCTATTCTAAACATGAGATGCACTGAGACAGCGTTCCTTTTATAAACAGCTGTCATTATACGTCTACCTTCAATCTAGAGGGTATAGAGGTAAATATGCGAAATACCGTTATATAGCTCCCTCAGAAAGAGGATTCAGTTAGTACTAGCATATCATATTGATTTCTACCGAGCAAGTATAAGTACTGGCACAGGGGCTACTGTAGTATTTCTGCCATTGGTTTTAAATTGTGTGACTTGGATAAAACATAGTGTATGGTCACCTTAATCAGATGAAGTGCTTCCTGATTTTGGTGTTTATATAAAAAAAAATTACACTTTATATTTAGAGCGGTGCCTCACGTCCTGAGCGGATGCCAGGTGAGACGAGGAGCGCACCCGCACAAAGTCGGGTATTTTTCCACTACCACGGTTTGTAATCTCCCACTTTGGATTCACAGAAGTGTCCAGGTTGTATTGTTACCAACCTTTATTTTGTTTATTTTTTGCACATAAGCACTAAATATCTTTGCAGTAGCTATAATATCAGAGGTCCTGACGAAAGCCTGGATTCTAATATCCACAGGCTGAAACATGTAGACCTGGACATCTTACAGTTATTTGTTTAAGCTGTATATGCACTGTTTTTACATTGACACCAAGACAGTGCCAAATAAAATTATTTTGTGTCTTGATAGTCAATTTTAAATCACTTTTTCTTCACATATTGTCACTAGCACTGCAACCATCACCCTACAAATAGTCATCATGCTTTTTTCGAGATGAAAAGTATTTACTGTTACTTACTTCTAGGGCACCTGTGTAACCACTACTCTCAATTTTATATGGGAATGTGGTTTACTGAGAGTTCCCAGATGATGAAGCAAGCCACCTCGGTGGGTGATGGGATCTCATTTATTTTTTGTTAAGACTCCACTAAACTTCTAGTTCATTCAGTTGTTGTGTTTGGGTCATATACAAATATAGACCTACAGTTTTTTCTTGTATTAAGTAGTGAACTCTAGGCGCTCCCATGGCCTAAGTTGTGGGGCTTTTAGCTTTGGAGTCACTCCTGCTACTGACAGACTGCTTTCTGGAGTGAGAGAGGGCAGATGAGGGAACACATCAAAAGGAAGCAGGTCCTCAACATAAATTTCAAAGACTTAGACTCTAAATCACATTTGGTGTCTGGAAATGGACTTTAAGAAGGGAAGCTAGAGACCACAAAAACTGTAAACTTTCAAGCAGCCATTCGGGCTGTGCAAGTAAGAGAAGCTCTGCAAGACTTCTCCCTGTGACCAGGACTGGGGGGCCTAGGCCTGCTAGTCCCCCAACTGGTTGAGGGGACATCACTCAAGGAATCCAAGAGCACATGCAGGACATCTTCTGACAGCTGTGAGCTTTTGTAAATGTCATATTCATTCATTAATATTCAAGACCAGTGTGCCCTGTGAGGAAAAGGAGAGCATTGGAAGGAGCGAGGTCCAATGGGTAATCCTGTCGAGTAGACACCCTTAGTGAGGTGCGAGGAGATGGCTACTGCACTGATTGGGTGTTTGCCCATGTGCAGGGAAAAGTCAGTGACCGTTTTATGCCAGGCGAGGGCCACCATGATCTGCGCTGTGATCGTTGCTGTGCTGAACGGGTCATCGGCTGTGTGCAGTGGAGTATTGGTGACTCCGTATGCCAGAAAGAGCTACAGTGGACAGATTGCTGTTCTGAGTATTTCTCCTTGGTACCGGAATCTGACCCACTCCTATGATGAGGACTGGAGGGTGGGGCTGTATTACAGTGGAGCAGTAACCACTGTCACCACGGTTTTCCATATTTTTGGGAATATTCTATGCTGTATATCATTGTGCTAAAATTCAATAAAGAATTGTGAACACAAAAAAACCCAGAAAAGTTTGCTGTTGACACATAAGTCCGTCCTGCTTAAAGTTGCGTAGCTGCTCGCGATCTTGTTCAAGGAGCTGGTCCCATGTGAAATCCCAATCCCGCTCCAAGTCTTCCATTAACTCAAAGTTGAAGACTCATCATATGCACAAAAAAGGGAAATAGGACAGGGACAGTACCCCTTCCAGCCACTCAAAATCAGACAAGAAGACATGCAGGCATCAGTCAAAAGATCATACCCATAAGCGTCTCCTTACTTGTATCCAGTCCTGCAACTAGTCCTGGTGTAGCCCCACATCAAATATCAGCCTTCCAAGAGGCCTGGTTACAGCTCTTTAGATGCTTCGCGCTCCTCTGATGTACTTTTGGAATCCAATGAGCTGCGAGGGGCTCCAGTTGAACTTCCACCAGTGAACCCCTCTTCGGCTACAACAGATCCCATGAGACCCACTGCAGTGCTTGTTCACACTTTCACCCCCGCCCCTTGGTCCACACCAGTCCCTTTCATGCTGGTGCAATGCTGACCCCGCTGGTCCTTGACCCAATTGTGATGTCGATCTCCAATCCGAGCTATCATCCGTCTCCTTCAGACCTACATCACACTACAAGATTACAAGTGTAACCATTCAATTTGCATTTAGTACTATCGGACACTAGAGGCTTTATTTGGATTCGACAGAGTATGCAAAATATTTCCTGTGCCACTGATGATGATGAGCATCCCTGGGTATCCAGCATGCCAGTAAGCTGGATACATCTCTTCAGACTGAGGTTGAATTGTCACCTGGGCCACCAAAAAAGTTCCTCTTTTGCAATAGTGGTGTGAAGGGCTGCAGAAGCACTCGACTTAAAGTTGCTTACTGTTGAAATTAAGGCAGATTTATTAACTGAGATCCTTCAAGCAGATCCCGCCTCTTCAGCGCTACTCATCCCCTTCAAGAGGGATTGTACAGTACTCTCATGGCCACTTGAGCCAACCCATACTTGGCTGTCCGGTGAGTGGACCTGTGCACAGACTGCATAGACTGGCCCCCGATTTTCTGACAAGATATCTCAATGCCTGAAAGCCTGGTGGTGCAGGCGTTTATGAATAAAGACACTCCTAATGCTATTCTGAACAGTCCTCTGTATAGAGAGTCAAAACATATTAATGCCTTTGTAAAAAGAAGGTTCTCTTCAGTTAATTTAGCATTAAGACCCTTGAATGCAGTATGTCTTCTGGGCAGGAATACCCATTCTTCATGAGACATGACCAGCAAGCTCTTGCTGGCCATCCTAATAGACATTAGGCCTTTGCTGACTCAAACAATGCAGGACACAGCAAACTATTGAAACTCGATCCTTGGGACTCTTGTCTCCTGCCAAGCAGCTCCACCAACGGTATGGGAGGATCTGATAGACACATCTAGCCGCAGATTCCTTAACTTAGAATATTCCCTAGGTGTCAGACTGGATCCGGAAAACTGTTTTCCCCAGCAGTACCTCTGCACATTGAGAGGCGGCATTGCCCGGCTCCATCCTGATGTTGTCACGGAAGTGACGTCAATGGAGCCATAAAAGACCCTCCCGGCGTGCTGATGTCTGTTTTCTTCTTTTCCACGTCCCAACGTGGATCCAGAGAAGCGGTTACCTCTGGCCTGTTTCTTGTTTTTCAGGCCTTATCGACGCCTTTGGCGTCTGAGAACAGTGTGTCATGCCTTCGGGCTACAAGACGTGTGAATCCTGTATGCGGCAGATGCCGGCAATGGATCCACATGTATGTGGTGCTTGGGCGTGCACCACGACTCCAAGGAGTGCGACGCCTGCCGCTATGAAGCCGAAGTCCTTGCGGGAATGTCGCATGAAGCAGCTGACTGCCCAGATGTCCCGTTTGGAGCCCTCACGCTGCCGGTCTCCTTCTCGTGCTGGGGGGTCGAGTCGGGACAGGTCGCGGAGTCGTTCCCGTAGACGTCGCTCTCCTGCCACAGGTAAG
Organism: Triturus cristatus; assembly: GCF_964204655.1. Classification (NCBI taxonomy): domain Eukaryota; kingdom Metazoa; phylum Chordata; class Amphibia; order Caudata; family Salamandridae; genus Triturus; species Triturus cristatus. The sequence continues at coordinate 206,964,440 of NC_140595.1, read as the reverse complement.
CACAAGAAAAAGAAGTCGCCGACCTCACGCGATGGCGGGTCCCACTGCTCCTGTTCTTCACCGGACACGGCTCCTAAAGAGTCGACCCCCACTTACCCGCCATTTCCTGGTGCTGGGGCGACTAGAGCCCAGATGGAGGCCTATTCTCGGGCCCTTCTATCCATCTTTGGGTCACCCCCTCTCCCTGGCACGCCATCGGGCCCCACAGAGGGTGTAGGGGCTCCGATCGGGGTTACGCCGGCGGGTTCATCCTCGGCACCGGTCGAGCACCCTGACTCCGCTTCCCGAGTCGCTGCGACGTCGGGGCATGGCCCGGAGGGGCATCCTTCTTGCACGTTCAAGCCTTCCATGTTGTCTTCGCACAGCCCTGTGCAGCTCCCTGCGTCGATTGCGGCTGGGGTGCCGCCCTCGACTCCAAGTCGACTCTGTTCCTCTTCGCAGGTTCCGACCTCGGTGGAGGTCGTGTCGATGCCGGTCCGTTGCCAGACAGATGAAGCTCCTTCGGGGGTCCTCAACGCCGTACCGGCGCTGTGCGACTCCGGTGCCATCCCTGGCCGTTTATCTGTTGGTGGAGCATGTGGAGTCCGAGACTGAGGAGGCCCCTGTGGGTTCGCCACCCAGGGTTGTTTCGCTGTCCCTCTGGCCAGATACCCATGCCCTGGCAGGGCCTTGGATCTCCTTAGGCTGTAGAGCCACCACATTTTGGTAGCGGGGTTAGCCTCTTGCTGTCCCCTACTGATGACCTGTTGTCGCCACCTCGAATGGCCACAGTGGCTAGTGTGGCTTTTGCGAGGGCGGTTCGCAGGGCTGCAGACATTTTACAACTGCAGCCTCCCGCAGTCTCTCTGCCCTCTGATCCATTGCTGGATTTACTCCACCGGGGCACCGTGGAAGTGGAGCCCTTGTTGCCTTTTGGCGAGTCGTTGTACGACATACTTTTGGGGACTCGGACGAGGCCCTCTTTGGGGGACCCGGTGGATCGTGCTATTGCACATCGACATCGCCCGACTCCAGACGACCCTGTCTATTTGTCCCTCCACCCTAGAGCTCAGGCGCTGGTGATTCAGGTGGCTTCAGGCTCTATGCCTTGTGCCCCTCCTCCGTTTCTCCCTCCCACTTGGGAATCTTGGTGGTTGGAGTCGTGTGGCCACCATGTTTTTGCGTCCACCAGTGCAGGCTTTCGATCCCTGAACACGTCTTGCATGTTTGCCGGGCTACTCCTGCCCTTGGGGACTTGGTTGAGCTCCTCCTCCCCTCTCTTCCGGAGGGTCCTAGGACTGACTTGGCACGGTTGGTTCGTGATGGCCAGGAAATGGTACAATTTTCAGTTCGGTCGGCCATGGACACCACTGATTCGGTGGGTCGAGCTTTGGCCCGGTCCGTTGCTCTGCTCCACCATGCCTGGCTGCACGATGGCTGTTTCCCTGCAACCGTCCAGGAGCGTCTTAGGGATCTGCCCTTTGATGGAGTCACCCTATTTGACAGACTTGCTGACTCGGCGGTGCAACGTCTCATGTCTTGGTTTCCATGATTTCCAAGGTTTGTAGTCCTGGTTGTGGACTTTGGCTTTTAGTTGCAGTATTGTCACTGCTTTTTCTGCTTCTCCGTCTCTGGGTTCCGGACGTTGTTACCTGACTGGACTGTGCGTCTTTTCGACGTCTTGTCCTTCCTTTGTTTCAGCTGGCCAGCTGTTTCTCTCTTTCTTTTTAGTCCTCTGTCTAAGAGCTCGTCTCCAAGAGGTGTCTCTTGTTTTTATGGGATGTGCCATACCCTATGTGGGGTACTTGTTGGCTATTGTGTAGCTGCTTTTCCTGGCACGGGAAGTTTCAACGGTTCCTGCGGAGTCTTCTATGGCTACTTCTCTTTTGTCTACGCTCTTCCTACTGTTGTAGGACAACCCCTCTTGTGAGACCCGCAGGGTTGTTGCGGTTCTGTCCTGGGGTTTTGTGTTGTGGGCTACGGTTGGTCCGTAGCTCTTTCCAGTCTCTGTGGAGACACTCTGTGTGTACACACTAGCTATGGTCGCTGTCACAGGGCCCAGGACGTGTCCTTCCTCCCCTGTCTAGGCTGCATTCTATTCTCTGTTCTTGGTGTGGGGAAGTGCTTGCGCCGTTTGTCATGGCTCAGGTCCTGTGGGTTTTTTTTCCCACGGGCTGTGGTGTTTCCGCCAGCTACTTTTCTGCTGCGTGTTCCTTTGTACCCTATTTCTTTATGCATTTTCCTGGCTGGGACTTTTGTCCCTTTGCTTAATAGATGCAGGGGTTCAGGTCCTTCCGGTCCTTGCCCTCTGTGGGGGGGGGGGGTTCTAATTCACTCTAGTGGTTCAGGGCTGTTGGTCTTATTCCACGGTTCTGTGTTCCACTCCAGGTGTTTCACTGGTTGTGAGTTGGTGCTCATAACTAAAGGCACTGTTGCTTTTGTGTATGATGCGGTCCCGGTATTCTTCTTCAGGATAGTCGTTGCCATTATGCAGTGCCTGTATGGGTCTGTCTCTGACCCTCTTTTTCTGACGGACCTCTGTCTGTGTATTTCCCACTCCTTCCTCTGAATGTGGTGATCAGTGTTCCCGCTTGTCTCGCGGGGAGCCATGGTTCCGTCCCCGTCTGAGGGGATGTTGTCGCCTTTCAGTGTTTTTGACACTGTTGTGTCCTGCTACGCCTCACACCGATGCCGTTGGTACCTATTGTGCGACTTTCCTTTTCTCTGGGGCATGCTCTTCGAGTTTCCCTCTTGTTTTTCATTTTCCCTTCATTTTTGTTATATGCAGCGGGGTATCTACGTTCATGTCGTAGGTATGTGTATCATGATTTATCCACACAGTGAAAAGAGTATGTCTACTCGGTTTTTCCTCGCCCTGGTATCGGGGGCTTTCGCCCTGGGCACGCGCGCTCTCTTTCTCAGTCTGACGCCTAGGGAATATTCTAAGTTAAGGAATCTGCGGCTAGACTGTGTCTCTACCAGTTACATGGTTACCGAAGGTAAGTAACTCGTTCTTTTGTGGGTATTTTAAGAGGTGAGCTCACTGACAATGCTAGGCATCCTGTGCAGCAACAACAGACACAGTTCTTTCGGCACAGAGGTTGTAGTGGCGCTGAGACAGACTGCACAAGCATGGACAGCTCTCTTTGAACTGTTCCAGTTCTTCTGAAGCAGCAGCAAAACCTTTTTAATGTGTCCTCAAAGGTGCATACTCTAGTGGTAGGAGGCAGGATACGACTTTTCCTATCCTGCTGGGGAGCAATCATGTTGGATAGATGGGACTTGCAAATCATTCAGAGTGGCTGTGGCTTGCCTTTCATTTCCTCCCCACCCTGTGTTCCGCCACATATCAGAGCGACTATCAGCAGACGATTTTACAGTCTTTCTGCAAAAAATCAACCTGTGAACCAAGGGTGCCATCGAACAAGTATTGGTTTAAGAGAGAGGTGCTTTTAGCTCTACTTCCTGGTACCAAAGGAGGATTGTATTGCAGCATTTATATAGCTTGAACTACCCCTATGTGGGGTTCTGCATATTTGGAAGGATGTTGGTTTTGATTTGATCCCACTTGGGAAGTATTTCCACGTCTCGCTTGATACCCACTGAGCTGCAGTTACCGCGTTATGGGATGCAGCGTGTTGGAAAATGACGGGTAAGACAAAAACGTGCAGTTTGATGGTTTTCTGCATGCTGATAGCTTTGAACAGCTCTGTAGCTCCCTTTATGGAATTACATATTATGTAGTGTGCTTAGCTACTGCACTGGGGTGTCCAATCTCAGGTTTTGTGTCGTGAGCTGGCATGGTTGGAGAGAGAGAAAGACATGGAGAGATCTGTTGGGATGGACATTTTTTATCATCATCCCTATCAGAGTGTCTATGTGAGATTTAAAGAAGCGGTCGGATTGTATTGATATTTGGCACCGTCAGTGATTGGACTATTTTAAAGTCCTCCAAAATTGTCCAGTAATGTGTGACAGATCTCTTCAGTTATTCCAGCCTGGTCATTTGATGATGTTTGACTGTATAGTGCTGGTGATGGATAACCCTCATAACATATACGTCTCGTGATTTTAATAGGTATAAGATATATTTTGGTGCTGACCGCTACGTATTATAGTTTTAGTATTATTGTGGGCCATAAGTGTTATATATGGAAGTACATAACTATATAATGCCACAGAGAACCACATGCCAGCCCTTTTTTGCTTACTTATGTCATGCAGCAGTTTGCTGGTTAAGTTGTTTGCAAGTCGTTAGTTGTAGGCTGAGGATATTGCTTGAGGGTCTGACTGTTTTCTGGGCTTTGTTGCCGGGATGCAGGTGGAGCAATTATCTAGTGTCGTTGTGAGATGGAAAAAATCGGCCACTCTGTATAGATATTTGAGACCTGCTCTAATGGACTAGATTAAAGCTCTCTAATTGCCAAGCAGTGTGTGGCAGATCTCTTCAGTTACTCCATGCCTGTTCATTTGGTGATGGCTGGTTTTATTGGCTGTACATCACTGGTGATTGATAACCCTTGTAGCAGATATGTGTTATGTGAATGTAAGAGCTGTAAGATACAATTGACTGATGAGTTATGGTATTAGTATTAGTGTGGGGCAGAAATGTTATATGTGCAATTACATAACTAGATGATAACTTAGAGAACCATAGGCCAGAACTCCTTAACTTACCTGCCTATCGAAAGTAGTTGCTGTTTGGGTTGTTTCTACCCTGTGGATTGTAAGCTGAAGATTGAGTTTGAAGGTGCGGCTCTCTTTCAGGGTTCTATTGCTGGGATGCAGGGCTGGCTTTAGCGCTGGTGACGCCTGGTGCAACAATCTGTTTTGGCGGCCCTCCACCGGTTTTCATCCTCAGATTCCCTCACTACCACTCGAGCAAAAGTGCCTCTCATCTCCTCATAGCGGCCCATCTCTAAAATACATTTAATTTATATTGGAGTGCTGGTGAAGGCTGACTTTACTATTCCACTCAGCTATCCACATAAAATACAGACCTGGTAATTACAGCAGGCATATTAACCCACTGTGCTACTTTATGGCGAGTCACAACTGCTACTAGGTAAAACGCCAATCTTTATCTCTAGCAGAAATATTAATCAGAAGATTTATCATGACATTTTTATTGCTGCCTGAAAGCTGGACACAAATGGAATTCAGCAGCAGTTGCTTTTAAACCTTACTCTGTTTCTAAACACAGCCTCCCCCCCTGAGGTCAGTGAACCCCTTCCAGGTCAGCGCCCAAAGCGGTCGCACCAATCACACTGCCCTAAAGCTGGCACTGCTGGTATGGAGGGAGGTGTACTTGTCTTGGAAATAGCCATGTTTTCCACTGTCTTCGGAAGAGCACATGCTCCTGGGTGCTTCTAATGCTGGCTAGTAGTGAATTTCAGAGCTTGGTGGCTTGTACTGAGAAAGCAGTGACTCCTACAGATTTCTTATGGTTAGGTGGTATGATAAGTTGTGCAGGCCTGGAGCACCGTGTTCTGTTTGGTTTGTATTGCTCATAATTTAACTTGTATGTATAGCTGTCCTTTCCCTTTGGAGGCTTCAGGCCTAAACTGGACCTTCTACCAAATGAATGCCTTTCTGTGAAAAGATGCATGAATAAATTAATGAAATTGTGTAAGTGAAACAAAATGCTCGCCACGTCCAAATGACAGCCAAACTCGTACAGTCTTTGGGGTTTTCCATCTATGAATCCACCTGGGCTCCACTCAGATGATTTCCTTCATTGCAGCTATCCTGGACACAGTGGCATTTCATGCCTTTTCACTGCTTTCAGAGGGGCCAGCATCAAGGTTGCCTCTCGGACTCCATCCAGATATTGCAGGAGACAGCTCAGGATCTTCTGTGGTGGTAGACAAGTTATACCTGACCTGTGGCATACCTCTCTCCCCTTGGTCACTTAGGGGAGTTGGAGATCAGATGCCTCTGGTATTGGGGAAAAAACATCTCTATCTCTCTTCTAGCGCTTGGGATGATCTGTCTGGTCCTGAAAACCTTCCTGCCATCCATCAAGGGGAGTTTGTTGCAGGTTTGAACGGATAACACGACCACTGGGTGGAGTGGGAGCCTGGATCCAGCACTAGCAGGTCCTAAGTCACTGAGGGTGGCTAGACCCGCGGAATATATTTCTGGTATCCAGCCTTCTAGCAGGATCTCTAAATGCCAGAGCAGATGAGGTGGGCAGACATTGACTGATGGATCATGGATGGTTTTTCCATCACCAGGTGCTAGGCACCTCTTTGATCAGTGGGGCTTGGCTTATTCAGATCAGTTTGCCACTGTTGAGAATGCACAGTGTCAAAACTACTGCTTACTTGAGGTTCCTCCAGGAAAGTCACTGGGAAACACATTACGACTATGATATGGCATGGGTCTTTTGTACGGGTTCCCAAAGTTGCCTTTCCAGCCTTAAGTTCTGAGGAAAGTCAGGGCAGACCAGGCCCATCTCTGCTTAGTAGCCCTGATCTGGACCAAGAGAGTATGGTACTCCGAGCTCCTGAGCATGAGCATTTGCCCTCAGTTCCAGCTGCTACTTCAGGAGGACCTCCTATCTCAGAAACCGGGACGATTTCTACACCCGAGTCTCCGCAACCTACACCACCGTACATGTAGAGTGAGTGTGAATAGTTAAATGTTTTTTTATCTGCGGGCCTCAGTAGGAAAAGTCATCCTTGCTTACTCCTTTGTTGATTGTCCCTCCCTAAATCCAGCCTTTACACTCCCTTACCCCTCCCATTTAGTAGTAAGTATTTCCCCTTATCCAGCCCTCTTTCCCTAACCCCCCTCCCTTTACTACTACAATGTAGGCACATTTTTGCTGCGATCTCTTCAGTCAGGCTATTAGAGCCTGCGCTGAATGGACATTTATAAAAATCGACGACTTGTGCTACCACGTCAATGCATGCTGATTTGGGCAATGTAGTGATTCATAGACTTGTCATGGCAATATCTACCATGTGTTGAATATCAATGCCCTAACTCATCTGATTGTGTCTCTCACCTGCCCATTGAGAAAATCTGTATGTCGTCTACTCCTGATGCTATAGCCAAGTCACTTATGTTTTTAGCTACTTTTTTAAATTCCTTAAATAAATTGGTTGCATAATGCTGGAGTTAGTGGTCATTAGATAATGCACTGGCAGAGTGAAGGTTTTCTTTCCCACGATTGAGTCATTTGCTTACTTCCTAATGTGCAGCTAGTAATTTGCTTAGACTCACCCACTGATTGCACCTTGCCAGGTCCCTTTTTGTGGCCCCGGATCAGGCTGTTTTCCCACTTGCATCCTACCTCAAGACAGGGCACTCAGGAAAATGCTGCTAGTGCAAGCCCTGCCCAGCCTGAGCATGGAGCTATGACTACACTGGCATGGCAAGCATCCACCTAACAATACCAAGTCAAGATGATGGTTCGTCCAATCAGTGGAGGGCAGGCAGTTTGTAAACACTTTGAGGAGGATGAGTAGGAGTTAGAGTAATGCTGGTTACCAGTAAGTTATTTGAATATTAACTCACTTGTCCTCATCCCAGTCATTACTTATGAGGACTACCAAAGGAGACAGAGGGAGCTGGAGGTAAAAGATTTAGACCATGTACGGATTTTTCGACCATGCCGAGAAACATACATAAAGCCTTGGGTGATCTGATGATGTTGGAGGTGATATTAGGATGAATCGCGGGTTGTTAAGGAGAGAGGGGGTTGGGTGTCAAAACTAAGAACCTTTATCAAAGGGAGAGAAACAATAGCAGGTGAGGCAGAAAAGGCCAGGGCTGTCGTCATGATTGGTAGGAACTAGGGAAGTTGTTTCGTACAAAATGGGGAGAAGGTGGTATTTACAGACGTTGAGCTGTCGTTTGTGAGCTGACATGGCATCAAAGCGATGAAAGTAGAGGAACAAATCAATGTCACTGGATTTCTAGGCTAAAAGCTCAGGGAATAATAGATACTGGAGTCTGCTGGTAAAAAGATTGGAGATGATAGGGATTTTGGTATATTGAGATAGGGGTGAAGTCAGGTTTGTCATTAGCAGTGGCTGTGCATCATCTGTTGCATGGTGTAGAGGCAGGCTATCACATATGTGCAGAGAGAGCCTCTGAGGGAAGGGAAGAAGAACATGTTGGCAGACTTACGACATCCTAAAAATATACCATTTCATAAGCCCGATATTCATACCACGAGCTTGTAGTTTTCATGGCAATTGGTTTGTAGTACCTACGTGGCAGCTGACAGACCATACACACCAAGTATAAAGACCTATATATATTTATTAATGTCATAAATCTCAAAGTCCTTTAATGGGCCCAACTCAGTACTGACCGCTGTATCATAATCTCCACATGCACCATTCTAGTAGCTGTCTTTGCAGGTTTCATCAATGTTATTTCAGAATGGGATTTGTTCTTGCACATCATTTGCTGAGCCTAATTATTTTTTAAGAAGGAAATACAAATATAAATTAAGTTTAGCAGCTTAAATGTGTTTATTTACAGGACATCACATTGAATTCCAGTGCCTCTTTAGTTAATACAAGATATGTCGAAGTGTCTATCGTATACTTCTTGTTATACTTGTGTGACTTTATAACCACTTGATGCTGTATTGTTCAATTAAGACTATTGAATCCCCTCATGTTCTTCTTGTAAACGTCATCACATAATATGTAAAGCGATTTGATGCCTTCGGGTCTAGCTAGTGCTATGTAAAACTGAATAATAATTCTACAATAAAATGTAATACACACAAAGATACAAAGACAGAATAGCCAATGCAGGCTGAGACAGTGAAGCTTCTTAGGCGATGGGCCACCAAGGCCTGCCCGTTTGCTAAGCTACCCCAAGGGTCCCAAAGTGCGCTAATGATAGCCAGTTGAGTCAACAGAGTGGAAACAGAGTGCTTAAGACTAAACCCACCTCACAGAAACACCAGGACTGGAGGGAAATCACAATCTAAAGGTGGGACTGAGTGAGCTGCTCACCACCTCTGGAATTCACCCTGACTTCATAAGACTTCAGGATGGAAGGCCTGTGTGATTTTGAATGCCTTTTGCTAAAAGGATGGAAAACCCTTGTTATGAAAACTAGTCCACTCACCTTTGAGACCAAAAGGGGCACTTTTCTCGGAAATTGCAGCCTATGTGGTGAAAAGAACATAATACCAGATGCAATAGCCAAGCAGAGAGGACTGCCAGAGGCTGAACACGGGGAACCCTGGCCATCTGGGGTGAAAAGGAAACCACTACAGACATCTTCTGTGTCTCCCCCTAGATCTGAGTCAGTAGCTTAGGTAGCAAGGGAAAAGGAGGTAAGGTATGCAGGAGCCTCCAGGGTCATCTCACTGTTAGGGCATGCATTCCCCATGCTCAATTTTTGGCCTGCGAGAGCAGAAGCGGTTCTACTTGAGTGGTAGTTGGAGAAGCAAAAAAGTTCAGCAGTGGAGTCCTGAAAAGCGAAAAAGTTCAGGAATGGAGTCCTGAAAAGCGAAAAAGTTCAGGAATGGAGTCCAGACTCTTCTGAACACCTCCGACCACTGGCTATCCGAAGACAATGAGAGATCCTGGGAGGAAAGGAATAGCTTGCTCAGATGGTCTGCATACGCATTGTCTAGACCCCTGAAAAGTGAGGCCACAAGGGCAATAGATTAGTTCTCCTCCATAAAGCAAAGCTGAAGAGCCATAATGCTAGGGTTTTGAAGCAGTACCCCCGAAGACAGATGTATGTCACAGTCACCATATTATCCAATATTACCAGAAAACGGTGACCCTGGAACTGTAGCTGGAATAACTGGAAAGCACAAAATATTGCTGACGGCTCCATCCAGTTTGGCGAGCGAAAAATCGCTATTACAATCCAGTGGGACAGAGTTGAAAGTTTCTCCCTGGTGGCACCTCACTTTACGGTCCTGGCATCCATTGTTACCACTGCAGGACTGCCAGAGTGCTTTGGCAATCCCCTGGCTAATAAAGTGTTCAACCAACACTGGAGAGACGGACAAACCTCTGGAATTACTGGAACTAAGGACTTGAATGCCTACTGCGCTTGATTGCGATTGTGCAGGACGATGGAATATCTGCAGCCAGAGGAAAAGGCAAGCCCACTGAACTGTGAACACCCCTAGGCTATGTGTCCCAGGACTACTCACCAAAAGCTTGCAGGGGCCATCTTCAGTTCCATCAGGGAAGACCATGGGTTTCGAAGTCGCACTGTCCAAGCCTATGGAAGAAACACTATGTCCATGTCTGTCCTGAATCAAGTCCTTATAAACTCCTTTGGATTGGTCAGCTGGCATTTGGGAAGTGTGCGTATGAACCAGTGCTGAATCGGACAGGAGTGGACCACCTCCAGACCTGCACAGTCTTCAACAATGAATGCTCGAAGAAGCCAGTTGTCAAGGTAAGGATAGACTAGTCACCTCTAAAGATGAAGTATATCACTAACATGCCTTCAGGAAGAGTTGAATGTTTCCTCATACTGTAAAGTCAGGCCTGCCTCTGCATATTCAGGATCACCACCGCTTACATGCGGACATGACTTCTGCTTCTGAGGGTAACCCCCAGATTCCTTCCACCTCTGTGCCTTCAGGACTGGGAAACCTTTTGTTGATTCTGCATGGTTGGTAAAATTATTATTTGTTTCCAAAAATCCCAGTGCAAACCTATTGCTGTTATCTGTAGGAAGATGAGTGACTTTAATTCCTTGAAGAGATGATGTACAAATTCGCCCCAATGAGTCAAGTCCCTACAGAGGACACGCAATGGCAGTTGACTTTTGGGAAGCATCAGTATGCCAGTCCTTTCAGAGAATATTTCGTTGAGCAATCGCTTATGTTCACCCTCCAGGCAATGCGGAAGCACAAACAACGTCAAAGGAGACATCTCACAGAAACCTAATCTTATGGTCCATTCCTTTCAAGAGAGCTGAACATTCATTTTCCTCCACTGCTTTACCCAAATTCCTAAAAGTACAAAATCAAAGTCTGTGTTGTGGAGAACCCATATATCTCAACTCTCAATGCTAGAAAGGGAGCATAGCGTACCTCCTTAAAGGCAAAATCCACTTTCTTGACTGTAGGCTGGGATCCTTTAAGACCATGTCTTCCACAGTTGAAGTGCTACCCACTAAAGTAGCCACCAAAAAGTGTACATATACAGAGTCTGGTAGCTCCATATACGTCAACGGATAGAGGCAGACATGAAGCAGGGTAGATTAATCCTTTCTGGGTCTTTCCATTAATGGAGAACCAAATCAATCAGAGGAGCTTAAATGGCCACCCTACCTGCGTTGATCTCTGAAACTGGCAAAGCAAAGAATCCTGTGATGTTCCAGATATCAGGAGAATGGAATTCCAATTTTTCTTTGATAGGTGTTAACATCCCAGGAAAAAGATTTCTGCGGATGCACACAAGGCTCTCCACAACACCGGACCAGTGTACCTCAACAGACGACTCAGCTTCTACACCCCCACCCGCCAGCTCAGCCGACCTCGCCACAGTCCCCCGCATCCGAAGAGCGACCTCTGGCAGCAGATCGTTCTCCCACCTCGCCGCCAAGATCTGGACCACCCTCCCCATCCACCTACAGCAGATTCAAGACCTGCTGACCTTCAGAAGATTCCTCAAGACCTGGCTTTTCGAGCAGTAGCAGCACCTCCTACGCCCGGCGCCTTGAGACCCTCACGGGTAAGTAGTGCGCCTTACAAATGCTCTGATTGATTGATTGATGTTGTGCATAAGAGGTTAACTTCTCCACTGAGTTCAAATGTAGAGTCATCAGACCCAAAGTTGCCATTCAGGAGGGTCAAAATGGTGGAGAAAGGGAACAAAGGGGATCTTCCCTTTGACAGCAGTCATGGCCTCATTCACCAGGCGCCTCAGTCTGTCCTCATTCTGTGTCTTCCTTGAGGTATGGCAGGTTCTCATAAGAGCCTTTGAATGTACGCTTCTTAGAATACACCAGGACAGGCCCAAGCAAAATATAAATAACGATGGACAACAACTTCCCATTAATATACAAAGAACAAACTTAGTAGTGTTTGGAGGGATCTAAATACAGTTTGTTGGTGTATGCTCACCTCTCCAGTAAAACTGAAGCTCTGTACATGCCCAGTGGCCCATATCCCATCCGGTCAACTGCACATGTGTACTCTATAAATGCCACATCCTTCAGTCCCAGGGACCGGAAACTTCATGCCAGGAGAACTCTCTCTCACACAGAATTCTAATTTACTGAAGCAAAGCAAAAAGGTAAATGAATGTTGAAAGCAGTCAAATTTCAACCCAGGAGCCTCCAACAGCAGCCAAAAGAAAATACCCATCCACCAAGCTCCGTAAGAGCCCTTCTTACAAACGTGACTTCAAAATCCGCCTGCTTAACTTCTTGTGGCGGTAAATACCAGTTCCATCTCTTCCATGCCTATAGCTCCAATAAAGTACCAATCCCCAAGCCCAGCAAGAAAAGAGCAAAAGGAGAGGCAACAGTAGTGTCCTGCAGTCCTTATCTCGGTCAGAGAAAATTAAAAAGATCAAATAAAAACAGGATGATGCAGGGAATGCCAGTCCACTTATGCCACACACTTAAGGGAGTACATGGCTTGCATTAGCAGCACTTTCGTGGAGTGTCCATGCCAAAAGTGAAATTCACCTCCTAAATAATGACTGGGATCAGGACGAGAAGAGTAGAGGTAATGGACCACCATTTAATGATACAGATTTTAAACAGTTCACAGCACAGCTAGGTTTTAATCACAGTAAGGTCGCACCTTTCTGCTTGCAGGCAAATGGCAATGTAGAGTGCTTAAAGGCAACACTAAAGTAGGATATGCAGCTCCCCAACTGCATTACCGGCCTTCTTTTTTGTCTGATCGGATACTCCATCACAAACAAGGTGGATGCCCTGTCCGCTGGGATTACAAGTTTATTCTAACCTACAGCCCTTGTAACACGGTGAATGGGATAGCCGTCCCATTTTAACTGAGCATCCTGTCTGCTAAACTCTAAGGCCGCACGACACCAACTGAACTGCTATTTGGATTACATTTCTTTGGGGTGGGGGGGGGGGTTAAGGGTGATACAATTAAAAAGAAAAACTTACCTTTCCTGCTACCGACATGTCAGTGCTCCTCTTCTCGCCCAATGGTGTCCCAGCAGTCCCTGGGACACCAGCACAGGCTCCCCACCCAATCCCGGTGCTGCTCTCAATAGCATGAGAGCAGCGCCAGGATTGGTCTGAGCGGCTTGGTTTGCCGTTCACATAGTGCCTGGGAGTCTGTACTGTGTACTGTGCAACACAGCTGGGTTGCAGAAACCTAAGTGCGCATGACGGTTTGGCCAGCCTAAGACGGATAGCCGAAACGTCATGCACACTTTACAGTGCACACTACCACTCCTCCTCTCTGACATGCCCGGTCGGTCCTGCTCTGCCCGCCCAAGACTCCCTGGCTCAGTCAGCTGAATTTTTTTAATAATATTGTTATATTATCATTTTATTTTTTGCTGGCTGACTCAGTGGGGGACGCTTTTCCTCCATTACGGAGGAGCCGCCCTGTCTCCCATGTCACAAGGACGTATGACAAAATGATTGTCACTAGAAAGAGAAAGTGAAAAACTATGTAGACCTGAAAAGACAAGTGTCACTAGAAAGAGAAAGTGAAAAACTATGTAGACCTGAAAAGACCAGCTAAACATACGAGGCTCTGCCAAGGGGACCAATTGGAGGTCCGATCAAAAGGGCTGCATAAGGAAACCGCATAATTCCATACACAGCCAAATATGATAACTGACATTAAAGGGTCAATGCAGCCAGTGTGGAGGGGTGGGCACCCACATATTCACCTCCAACTCCTCCTACCTGAGCATGCTGAATTCAGACCCTGGGACCGTTTGTCAAATGATGAATTAACAGCAATGAAGAGGCCAGAAGAAGCTCCCCCTTATCATACTTGCCAATACACCTGATGCAGGCAGGAAACTCCTGATTTTTAAGACCACAATGGCTTTATTTGACCTTTCTCCTGCATAAAATTGCCAATACTTGAATGAAAGTCGATGGGGAAGAGAAATTCACCCATTTGTTTTCCACAATCTTTCTCTTTTTGTTACCAAATGTTGGAATGTGTGCTGTAGTTTTGTGCGTGGTAACTCCTCTCTATCACCGATGTTATGGTTGAGTTCAGATTGTGTGAGGGCACTCTTACCCCCAGATGTCACTGGCACACAAACACACACATGCGCGCAATACTCACCTGTGTCGCTGGGTCCAGTGGCTTGGTTAATAAGTGGCCGGTACTGCGGTGCCTTGTGTCTTCATCTCAATGCTGGACCCTGAGCCTGACATGACCATCGCCTAGTTTTGAATCTGAACAAAGGGTCTTCTCCTTGCTGCAATATCCTACCTCCTGAGAGATTAATCGCTGGGATGGGTTGTGAGCTGTTTGTTGGGAAAGAAGTATTGTTTTCATGCATCTAAACTACCACCAACACATATATGCTGACAGTTTTGGTATAAGCATTTTACGCAAGCCCTAAAATGAAGTCGAGCAGTGGAAGGAACGCAGAATAGCATCACCCTTGAAGGTGACAGTTCCCATAAAGAAAAAATGTTGTGTTTTTTTTTTTGTTTGATCTGTTTATTAAAAGTTTTTGAGTAGAAAACAGTATGCATACATGGGAATTATCATGTGGAACCAGTAGGCAAATTACTCAATCCAACTAGTAAATCAGTATTACAATTCCATGATTACATCATTATTAGTTAGGATTAACAACAGTTAGTAGCATATCCCACCGATCATGATCCTCCTCTCACCTACAACATGACTCTTAATACCGTTGCAGTACAGTATAACTCTACTATGCATGTATAAATCAATTACATTTGTACGGCACGTATGGCTTCACTCCGACATATCACATCAGTCTGCTTATGCAGTCAAACAGTTTTAATAATAACATCAAACGTAAACCACCATCAGGGTGGGAGGATAGGAAGGGAAACAGGAGCCTTCTAAAAATGAGTGAGGAGAAACCTACATTTCAAATGCTGTGAGGATAAACCTCACCACCGTTCACATAGGTGCACTCCATGACTATTGGGATAACGGACATCGCATTTTGAGGTAGACGGGACAGTCTCTGCAAACCAGGGTATAGTTCGGGTCAAAATGCAATACATGTAATCGATCATCCGGCGCCAGCAGCCCCTGAAGCGTACACATCATTGGATTCCATGCAGTGGAGATAGGGAATTTACGAAGACCCAGCGTATCCTCAAGCACTACAGAGGCCGCCTCCACCTTCACTCAGTTCAGCATTGAAAGAGACTAAGCCTTCTTCAATTGGGGCTCCTCTGATTTCCACTGCTGTGTAATTAATCGTTTTGCCCCATTGAACCCCAAAATCCAAAAACCTAGAGGATGCTTTGTGTGTCTTGCTCCTAGGAGAAACGCCTGCAATGCTTGCCTCCCTTGTCCGCGGTATTTCCCTGTCTGTGCCAGTGGCCAACATCCCAATGACCCCATCCCAGTAGGAGTGCAGACAAAAAAAAAGGTTGTTGTGTTTTATTGTAGATTTATGTCTGCTCCTGATGAGTCATTGAAGTGCTTTGCAGACAGGTAGCACTTTCATTGGTGCTTAAAATTAGTTTGTAGTGGTAGATGTGTGTTGCAGTTGTATATTACGCAACATTATTGGATTTGATATACAGATTAGTTGCCTGCCATTTCTAGTCTGTAGAAAAGTTAGTTCTTAATTGTCGTTATTGTCAATGTCTTAAACACGGCCATGTCAAGCAATAAGAAAATGAAATTATAGACTGATTCTATGCGTGACCAGGAGAACTTGTCCGAATGCGCGCAGAGGACAACCCAGCCAAAGAACCCAGAGCCCAACTAATACAAGGGTGCAGATCTTCTTTTTAAAGGAGGATATATTGCTCAACATAACACTTTGGATGTCCCACGAACTGTCAAACATGAGGGAAGAGAGTGTGGAACAACCCTCTCTCCATCAAACTCAGAACAGTAAATGCCCTAAGAGGAGGACCGTGGCTACAGAAGTGGCCACAGCCGCCCAGGATTCTCCAACGCAGCAGACCAACAGCCCTGCCTGAAAAGAAATGTGCAAATTGTGGTAAAGTAAAACACATTGCAAGAATGTGCATGTAGGGTAAAAGAGAGCACACTCCACGAGTGACTAACACCCAAATTAAGATGCTCCATCCGTCCTGCCTGAGTAATTTGATCCCATCCATGTCCAACATCATACAGTGCCAAAGAAGACAACAAAGATGACTTCACTTTATCATTCAGGAACCACTCAAAAAGCAACAAATCATCCAGATTATCGTGTACCATACAACTTCTGGGACTCATTGGGCCGCGCTTATAGACACAGGACCCTCAGAGGATGTAATCCGTGTCCAACAATTTAATCCAGCTGGACCCACGTCCACTGCCGAGATAAATAAAATATGACTATTTACATACGCCAACATTGAACCAACTCTGCTGATGGGAACTTGTAACACCAAGGTCTCTCATGGATCTAAAACCAAAGAGGGTCAAGACTGATTTGCATATGGCTGGGTTTTAACTGGAGTGTCATAGTAAGCAAAAGAACAATGGCTTAAACCCAGATCTCTTGACTGGGGGTGAGTGGTTGAAACGTTTCAGCTCTCCGTCCATCATCTTGTGTTTGAAACCAAAGAGACCACATTCTTGATCCTAGGCACATGAGCTGGCAGCCTCGTAAGCTGCCACACAGCAAAGACTATACCACTCATCACATTTGAACAACAAGTACACACAATAGGAATAGAGGACATTGATTGATTGATAGCTCAATCTGCCTTGGAGCTTTGACACCAACTAAATGCATTCCACTTCAGATTAGTCCTAGAACAAGAGCTCTAAAAGACATTGACAACCTAGAAAAACTGCCAAGACACATGTTGTGGGTATCCCCAGTGGTGTTCAGTGGAAAACCAAACAAGCCAGGCGCTGTTTGCATCTGCGTGTACACGAGACTGTCTAACGAGGTCATATGAATAAAATGTTACATCACCCTAACAATTGATGACTTCCTGTAACAGGTCGTGGTGGGTCTCTGACAGTACCTGAATGTGGGCTACCATTGTTGATAAGGCCAATTGTTATATTATCGCTTATTCCACTCAAATAGGCCTCTGTTGCTACAAACCTCTAAACTTGTAGGCCTCCTCTGCAGTGGAGATATTCCAAAACATGATTTTAAAAACCCTGTTGGGTCTAGTGGGGATCCTGAGCACCAGTGATGATGTCCAGACACATGCACAGTCTGTACAAGAGCACAACCATAGACTTACGGTGACATTCCACCAACTATCAGACTGTGTCCAGACCCACCACCAACAGAAATGTGTCTTTCTGATGGATGAAATTCAGTTCTACAGGTACAGCTTCTTAAAAAACTGATGTTAGCGTGGAGCCACAAAAAGCAGCAGACATTAGAAACGCTAAAGCACCCAAGACACCACTAAGACTGCTTGTCGAGAAGCAAGTTCATAAACCTATTTGTGCACAGCCCAAGGTGAGCAGTGAACATCTATGAAATCTCTGTAACCGCTAAGTGCTACAACATGACAGAAGACAGTTGAAAACATGGCTTTTTTCAAAATAACTACACCATGCCACATCCCTTTGATAAAACCAAGAAAGATAGTGGCACCCTCAAGCTCAGTATTAAGCTTACAACCCACCGATTGGAAACAACCCAACCAGCAAACTTCTTTTGATATGCAGGTAAGCTAGAAAGGATTGACCTATGGTTCACTGTGGCATTATAAAATACTCAGTGGTCAGAAGCCAATTGTACCTTATACCTCTTACATTCACTTAAGACATATCTGCTAGAAGGGTTGCCCATCACCAGTTCTGTACAGCTAATAAACCAGCCATCACCAAATGAACAAGCATGAAATAACTGAAGAGTTCTGTCACACACTGCAGGACAATCAGAGGACTTTAATCCAGTCCACCACTGCAGGTCCCAACTATCTATACACTATGACCACTTCTTTATATCTCACAATGACACTCAGATATGGGATAACAGTAACAATGCCCATGCCAGCAGACCACTCCACTTCTCTTTTGTCGTACTTTAGAATTTGGCACCGCGTAGGAGGCAGGGCCCTACCCCTGTCTATCCCGGTATTAGTGAACCGCGAATGGTTAATGCGGTATGTACAAGTGCTTTGTGTAACGTTTTAGCTATGAATGCACTGTGTATACGCTATTATACATCACTACGTGGGTTCCATTTTAGAGCGATGGCCATCTTATGGTTGCCCTCACATAGGCTACATAGCATGAAGCGAATACGGGCCTTTTAGAGCACATGTGCCTTTCTTTGACTTTTATGTGACCTGGGCAGCTTGGCTCCGCTGCCCCAGGTCAAACTGGTCCCACGAGTTCCCCGTCCTCTGGCCACCTGTGATTAGCATCAGGGCTTGACACACCATAATGTCTTTTCATCCTACACGAGCCTCCAGCTAACCTCTTTCTCACCTGACTGTTCCTGCTTTATGGCTTGTTTCCCAAAACAGGAGATACTCATGTTTATTGGGGCCTATCGATATCTGATGTGGGATCTGAGCCTTGCTGGGTAAATAATTACGGGCTGGCTTAACTGGAATGTGGGATGGTCATCATGACTCTGCCTTTTCGTTTGAAATGTATACATCTAAATGACCATGCCATAAACTAAGGAATGTATGCCTGAAGCAGGATATTCTGTATTTAAGAAGAAGCCCGTTTCTGTGATTTTCAGCAGTCTCCTGAGAACATACACGCTGTTGTACTTCTAGGATACCTGTAATTGGTCTGCAGCCAATAAATTGATCTTTGACTTCACCCAGAAGACTCTGTGTTTCTGTAGGTCTGAAACAGGAAGAACCCGAAGTCATAGGGTGTGTTCCCCTGCACCGCTGGGCTTAAAATTCCCAGTACTTCAGTTGGCGCCCAACGTTGGGCGATTTCAGCGGTACCGGTCCAAGCCAGAGGTTCGTGAGGAGCTTTGTGTGGAAATTCTGGAGGAAGGCCGCCACTTCATCGACCCCTGCATGTCGACGTGGTCCGAAAGTCTTTTCTGCGAGGTTCTCCGCGTCCCGACGGCTACGAAGGACTGCTGCCCTGATCAATCGCCCTGTTTTGGACCCTTGACGATTTTGGTAGAGCAAAACAATCGAGAGAGTCTTCTGGTGACGCCATCGATCATCAATATTCAGTTAAGTATAAGTGGAGCGTCTCCCAGTTTGAATTTGGTATCCTTCGGGATCATTTTGATTTGGTGCTTGCAAGTCCCAAAGCCAGAGGACTCGTGTATTCACGAGACTATCGTATTCGATAATCCTTTGACGTTTGAAACTAGACTAGTGAGCGAAGATGCCTGGTTCTAGTGTATTTTGTAGATTGTTTTGTTTGGGTTGTGGAAGGGATTTCCAGTTAGAGGATTCAATTCCGGTTCCTCCAATTGGAACTCCAACTTATGAGCTTTATGTAAAACATGGCGTGGGCCCCATTGCATATAATGAAATATGGATCCGATACACCAGAAAGGACGGTGTTTTAAAATGGCCCCAAAATGGTAGTTTCGATACAGATATCTTAGATAATTTGGAAGTTAAATTGTTTAAAAAGAAAGCCCGGCCGGCGATGTTTGATTCTTTCCGCCTATGGCGAAAGGAAGCCAAACAGAAGGAAATTAAGCTAGCGAAAAGAAATAAGAGAGAGAGAGGTATGTCAGTGATGCAAGCAGCTGTGCAATTTAAAGATAATGAGGAGGAAGAAATGAAGGAACAGTTACATAGACAGCGCAAACTAGGGATTGATAAATGTTACCCTGTTTTGTCACCCCTTGTGCAAGATGAGACAAAAAAGGATGAGAAAGATTCCCTAATGTCCCATTTGTTAAGTTCGCCACCCCCATATGCGCAAAATGCCACCGCACCTCCACAGCTTGTAAATGCGCAACCTCCAGTAAATATGCTGCAAGCCTTCCCACAGGCGCCAGCTCCTCCTCAGCCGGCTCCTATCCCTGCAGTGCAGCCCTCTCAAGGACCGCCAGTTTTGCTACCTGTTGCCCCTGCGCTTCCTGCGACTTTGCCTAGCACGCCAGCGGCCTCCTCTGGCGCTCCTTCTTGCACTACCCCGGTACCTGTATCTGAATCCGTTTTTCTTCCCTCTGTCTATCCCCTTGTTTTCGCCTCAACTTATCCTTCAGCACGACAACGACTAGCTAATGTAGTTACTAGTTTAATGTCGCCTCTCTTTGGGTCATCTAGTGCGACTCCTGCCTTACAGCGTAAGCAATTGCGCAGTCAGCTGCCTGATCCTGAAGAGAAAAAGACATTAGATCATATGGCGCGTAGGTGGATTATTTTGTCATCACTCTATGATGTGGAATCGGTTGTGGACGTTTTTCACCAATGGGATACCCCGAAACAGAGGTATGTGTTCGAAAAAATGTGTGAAATCCTCTGTGAGGAATTGGATGATCATGGTAGAGATCCAAGCCCGCAGGAGTTATGTTGAGTGAGATTCGATTTTGGAAAAGGCACGATTGTGGGCCCCGATGTGAATAAAGCAGTTGTGATCTTATTATCCTTGAGGAATGATGATTGTCAACAGTCGTTGTTTGAACCAGATTTCCCTGTGGGGAGAAAGGGAAAAGCGCGACAATACCCCATGAGAGAAGTCCCTCCGGTATGGAAGGAAGCCGTTGCGGCTCATGCCGCTCAAGGTATTGCTGCTGCTCCAGCACATTTTCAGCGTGTTTGGGTACATGTCCCATGGAAGCGATCTGAGGTGTTAGCACTTAAACAGACATTGCCTGATCCCCGTAAAAACCCTGCAGGATATTATAAGGAGTTGTCACAAACTGCAGAATCTTGTGTAATGAATCTGTCTGACATAGATATGCTGTTTGGGAATGTGGTTCCACAGCCTTTATGGGGATCCATTCGTAATGTAGATCACGCTGCAGAATTGGGTGATACATGGGCTAATATCGTTGCTGCAGACGCTAGACAAGTTGGTGGCGCAAAGCCTGACCCTTTAGTGGCAGAACTCCCTGCTCGAATTATTACATACATGAAGACCATAATGCCCGCGATGCGCGTAAATTGGGACAAACTATCTGCATGCAAGCAGAAGAAAGATGAGACAGTGTCCGATTTCTTTACCAGGTTTGAAGAAACGTTTATCGGTCACAGTGGTCAAGACATGAGCACTGAAGGTGGCCAACGGTTATTCTTTGATAAATTTGTGCAGAATCTACTTCCTGAGTTGTGTAAGAAATTAAAAGACTCAGAAAGTTCTTGGGCTGTTTCCTCTTCAGCGCAAATACTGGCTACGGCACAGTATTATGAGAATAGAGACAAAGATGAGAAGGATAGAACAGATAAGAAAACAAAAGAACTAAAGACAAAGGTCCTTTTGCAGCAGGCTTATCCGCCACGTGGAGGACAGAATAATTATAAGCAAACACAAGGTGTCTATCACCAGCCCCAACAATTTCAGAATAGTCAGCAAATGAATGGGTATTATCAACCACGAATCCCTGTAGGTCCCAACCAATGTTCATATTGCAAAGAGGAAGGTCATTTTAAATATAGTTGCCCTAAATTAATGCAGCGTAACAGTAATGCGTACGGCACAAGAGGTAGAGGTGGTCAGCAAGCTCCTAGAGGCAGAGGGCGTGGAAATGTTCTCCAGAACGCGCGTCCTCTTCCGCCTCAAAATACCATAAATAGCTTTGATCAGTAAGCCAACGCGACTGGTAATACAGGTCAGTACTACAATAACGATTATTATGCGGAAGACGACCATGTAGAAGATGAGGATTACTAGGACAGCCGTAGACAGAGAGAGGGAGTTGTTTCAGTGCCAGTGGATCAGAGCGGACCTTATGTTTAAGTAACTACAGCAAATGTAACGGAGCCCTTTCTGCTGGATACTGGTGCTGCAAAGAGTTCAATCATGCATTCAAAACTCCCTGGCGCGCCTTTGTCTGGCGAAATAAATGTCTCAGTAGGTTTTTCTGGCGCCCCAGTTAGGAACCCGATTTCTAGTCCTATGTCACTTTCTGTTGGACCTTGTGAGCTAAAAGCACCACAACAGGTTGTGGTGAAAATTTGCTAGGCTTAGATTTGCTAAAAAGATTGCATGCAACACTATATTGTTCTCCCTCAGGAGTACAACTTACATTAGGCAAGAAAGTGATTTCCCCGATGTATTTGTCTAAAAATGCAATGCCACCTGAATTGTCATCCCTTCCGGATGTCCTTTGGGCTACTGGTCCCAATGATGTGGGTCTCTTGGAAATACCGCCATATGTGGTCACTTTAAAAGCCAATGTCAGATTGCCACGTATTCCCCAGTATAAGATCTCCAATGAAGGTCAGAAAGCGTTGTTAGAAATTGTCAGCGATTTGATTAAGAAGGGTGTGATTGAAGAGACAAGAGGCAACGTTTGCAATAGTCCTGTTTTACCTGTCTTAAAACAAACGGACCTTTCACAGCCACCTGTTTACAGATTTGTGATTGATCTTAGAGAGGTTAATAAGATTGTTGTACCACAGTTTCCAGTTGTCCCTGATATAACTGCCTTGTTAACCATGATTCCAGCCTCCGCTGCATGGTTCTCAGTGATCGATTTAAAGAAAGCTTTCTTTAGCATTCCAATTGCAGAGGAGAGCAGAGACATTTTTGGCTTTAGTTTAGGAGGTCGCAGCTTCCGCTTTAAACGCGCTCCCCAGGGCTACTGTGAGAGTCCATCAATATACAGTCAGGCTTTAAAAGCGCAGCTTGATGCACTGGTTTTACCTAGTGGCGCTATCCTCATTCAGTACGTCGACGATTTACTAATCGCCGCGGACACTGAAAAGATTTGCAAAAACGCTACATTGTCATTGTTGCGTCATTTGTCTGCCTTCCATCACAAAGTGTCTCTCTCAAAGCTGCAATATTGTCAACAAGAAGTGACCTACTTAGGTCATCTCTTATCGAAGGAGGGAAGGAAACTGACCCCAGAAAGAATTCAAGCCATTGCACAGTTGAGTGTGCCAAAAACACAGAGAGAAGTGCGTGCTTTCTTGGGCATTACTTCATACTGTAGGCATTGGATTCCCAATTTTTCCTTGTTGGCAAAACCTTTGTTAGCATTAACATGCAAAGACACACCAAATCCTATCCCATGGTCTGAAGAGTGTCAGAAAAGTTTTTGGGAATTGCGTAATGCATTATGTTCAGCTCCTGTGTTGGGTACCCCTGACTACAGCAAGCCTTTTACATTGTATGTTCATGAGAAAGATGGTTGCGCATTATCAGTGTTAACACAACCTTTTGGCGACAGACCGCGTCCATGCGCATACTTTTCATCAACCTTGGACCCTGTAGCGAGGGCATTGCCAAGTTGTCTGAGAGCCACAGCCGCTGCAGCTATGTCTATTCGACAGTCTGCTGGACTAGTAATGGATAATACATTGATTGTTATGGTTCCACATGCTGTGGACACATTGTTAAACAGGACCAAGACACAACACTTAACTAGTGCGCGATTATCTGGTTATGAGCTGACACTGTTAGCAAATCATATACACATAAAGAGATGCAACACGTTGAATCCAGCTACGCTATTACCAATTCCAGCAGATCTAGATGAGATTGAGCAACATGATTGTCTGTTCAGAACAGAAGAAGAGACGAAAGGGAGAGTAGATCTCAAAGATACTCCCCTGACTGAGTGGGATGGTACCTTATGGGTGGATGGTTCGTGTTTTAAGCTTCCAAATGGTGATACGACTGCTGCATATGCTATCACGACTTTGCACACGATTGTGGAAACTGCGCGTGTGCCACAGAATTCGGCTCAAGCAGCAGAATTGATTGCCCTTACGAGAGCATGCGTGTTGTCTGAAGGAATGAAAGTGAACATATATACGGATAGCCAATACGCCTTTGGCGTGGCTCATAGTTATGGGCGATTGTGGAAAGAACGTGGGTTCCTGACTTCGCATGGAGCTAAGATTCAGAATGGCAAGTTGGTGAATGATCTCCTTGAGTCGCTGACCCTACCATCACAAGTTGCGATTATGAAATGCAGTGCGCACAAGAAAATCACTGATGATGTTGGTCGTGGTAATGCGTTTGCTGATGAAATCGCGAAAGAAACAGCAAAAGATGTGAAGACTCGAATGTATGTTGCAGGCCCTGCCAGATGGGTTGGTGATGTTGGAATGTGTGAAAACACAATAGAGAGTGTAAAGTCCCTTCAAGCTGAAGCCACAGAGAAAGAGTTGAGCAAGTGGAGAGAAAGTATGGGTAAGTTGGATGAGAATGGTTGTTGGATTGATTTGTCAGAACATAGGCGATGGTTGTTACCTGATGCATATGTGCTTCCAGTGGTTACTATGGCACATGGAATGGCACACATCAGTACGAAAGGAATCTGTAAGTTGTTGGCTCCAGTATGGCAGAATGCTGGAATTCCTAAGTGTGCAGAGAATGTGGTCAAGAATTGTATGGTATGCTTGAAGTACAACCCTGGTAGGGGAACCCCAACTACAGCTGGTCATTTTGCGCCTCCATCATATCCATTTGAAGTTTTGCAGTTGGATTTTATCCACATGGAAAGGTGCAACAACCTGAAATACGTATTAGTGGTTGTTTGCGCTTTCTCAAAATGGGTGGAGGCCTATCCTCTAAAGGATAACACTGCTCTGTCCACAGCCAAAGCCCTTGTGAAGGAATTTTTCTCTAGGTTTGGAATGCCAAGAATGGTGTGGAGTGATAATGGGAGTGAGTTTGTGGGCCAAGTGATGAAGAATGTGTGTGAGGGACTAGGTATAAAGCAGAAATTTCACGCTGCAAATCACCCCCAATCAGCTGGATTAGTAGAGCGCTACAATGGCGCTCTAAAACTCAAACTGGCCAAAATCCAAGCGAGCTCAGGTCTTAAATGGTCTGACGCTCTGCCTTTAGCACTCCTATCCACAAGAATGACCGTGCACTCACGAGTGGGGCTTAGTCCTTATGAGGTTGTTTTTGGCCGCCCGGCCAATGTATGGGTGTCAAGAATTCCTGTCATGCGAGGGGAGGAAAACGGTAACCAGCGAAAACGGACTACATCTCCCAGGATGCTTAGCGGTTGAGAGGTTATGTAAACAGGAGAGCTGTTACATAACTCAAGGAAAACACGCCCTTATGTAAACAGGAGAGCTGTTACATAACTCAAGGAAAACACGCCCTTATGTAAACAGGTGAGCTGTTACATAACTCAAGGAAAACACGCCCTATAAAGGGAGGAACCGGGAGGTACAAGGCTGTCGGATATTGTGTTTACACCGACGTACCTGCTTAGTGAAGAGCAGTGTTCCGGAGTGGTGCTCCAGTAAGGCAAGAACGGAGGTAGGTCGAGTCGTTACTCCCTGGGCCGTGTCTTGCCCCATCGTCACCTGTGAAGGACCCGGAAGCTCTACCGGATAACCATTGAGCTTCGCTTTTTGACTCGGCTGAGTCACAGCGCAGTGGCGCTTTTGCTGGTTGGAGTCGTAACTCCCAGCCCGACCAGAGATACAGGGACTGCCAGCTGTAACGCACACCAGGAGGTGTTTGCCGCGTTACAGACTCGGAAGTCCACAGGATCGATCGAGCGGCTGCTCTCGGTTCAGTCTTCTTTGCTTGTGATTGGGGTATCGGTGACGCATCACCAGGAGGTGACTCCGCGTCCCGGTGCAGTCTGAGGAAGAGGTTGAGCGGCTGCTCCCTTCAGGTAGAGACCCCGGCTGGGTGTTTCCCTGACTCCTCGATTCTTCCCAACACTCTTCGTGCCCCTCACAGCCTACCGATTGGCATTGTCGGCCGTTTCATTTCTGCCCTCTGTTGGCATACGCCGGGATCGGCGTATATGCAGAGGACGGCTAGGACCATCCGTGCTGTGGGCTGGTAACGTACTTAGCCTGGAGGATTCCAGTGACTATAACCTTTGTTTATTCCTTGTATTATTTTTGCCTTCATTAAAATAACTAAACCTTCACAAGTGGTTGCGTTCTCATTATCGTGTCTGTTAAACGATCCTGAGACGTTCAGGGCGTTACAATGGGGTGTGCCAAGACCGACGAAATTGAGTGAAATCGAACATCCAGTACTGCTTGATTACTTGTATGATTTGACGGTTAAACTGCGTGTTTTACACCAACAGGTGCATGATACTCTCCCCCCGGCCTCTGAGGCTCCAGGACACCCCATTGACCCTGGCACGTGGGTGCTCATCAAAAACTTCCAGCGGAAAAGCAACGATGAGCCCTGCTGGATTGGCCCTCACCTCGTACTACTGTCTACAAGATCAGCTGTTCGAGTGAAGGGGAAGAAGAACTGGATCCACGGCGCCCACGTGAAGAGGATCCCTTTGCCTCTGCCGTATGACCAGTGGGTCCAGGAGGGTATCGCAGACTCTGAAACAGACACTGTACCTCGTTTTGTGCCGTTCAGTGATGCACGCATAGAAGGCACAACTTCAGCACAGGAAAGTGACGATATTTTGCAAGAAGCTGTGCCACCGTCAATTCGATTGGACACCACAGAGCCTGAACTCTTGTTCCAAGATCAAACAGTACCTGGCCGTCTCCATTACAATCTGAGACCAAGGCCTATGGACAAATAAATATTCTTTTCCTCACCCTTTTGTTTATGATACCATAGCTCTCCCATCTGAAGGACTTTATTGATTTTTGTTTTTCGAACCACCATCCGGGTTCAGCCGCAGGGTCGCGGTGCCAAGACTTTGGGGTACAGGCCGAAGACGTTAGGTCGACGGTTCTGGTTGGTCTAGGGCGTTCCCTGGACTGACAGGCGTACTCCTTAGCAGAAGATACTCACCCACCGCGAGCGGCACGATTAGAGGATGGAGTTTTTTAAGATGGAGAGACTCACTGAGGAAATGAACTTTAAAGCAAGAATATGTAAAATAATGAAGAGCAAACGTTTTGTATTTTTATGCCTATTCGTATTATGTTGTATGGTAGTGTTTACTGTAGGATTTGTATTCTTCTCCTCTCAAGAGCCCATTGCACCCACTATACAGCCTATACCTCCTCCTACTGTCTCCTCACACTCTTTTCACCCTCTGCCTGAACATGAACAAGCTAGACGGTCTGAATTTGTGAATAACTCGTTTATTCAGCTCCTGCACCAACACCAACTAGTCATGAATACAACCAATTGCTGGGTGTGTGGTTTAATGCCACATACCATTAATAAGGGTATTCCCTATCTAGTGCTGCCGTATAGTTACAATGGATCGTCATGGGCATTCCAGACCATGTTTCTCTATGCACTAGATGCGTACTCCTCGCGACAACCTCGTTCCATCAGACCTAGCACCAATAACAAAGCTTTAATGAAAGGAGTTGCCGATATGAGCAGAGATATCGACGCATACTCATCTATTCCCAAAGAAGAGTTGAGAGCTTATGTAGGGTGGAACGCAACGGGGTATAGTATTAGTCTGGGTGAAAGACAGCGAAAAATCTCACCCCCAATCTGGGTCGTACCCCACATAGGTCCGTTCTGTTTACAAGGTAATGGTCAGAATCCTAGAGCTCAACTGGGAAGAAGTGACTGTACTGAAACGTACACTTTTCCGTCACAGTTTTCCCCTGCGTTTTTGGCTGCCAAGGGTAGATATTTTATCTGCAATGACCGAGCATATACATGGTTGCCCCCTGATTTCTCGGGCACATGTTATATTGCAAATCTGCTACCGCCAACATTTACTGCCGCCTCTGACTATCACAAGACCAGAGTTGTGAGAGGCGTGATTAGTAAGGAGGATACTGCCGGTCAGGAAGCGGGAGATTTCTTTTTGGGTTTCCTGCCGTTTTGGGGACCTATGGTCAATAGTAGGAACCTGAGACAACTGACTCGTGTGGTTGAATCCACTGTTAATGTTACGGCTGGTGCCCTTGGTAATTTGACAGCTGAGCTCCAAGCGGATCGCCTCATGACTTTGCAGAACCGCATGGTTCTAGACGTCATACTTGCAGACCGCGGTGGGGTATGTAAGGTTATCCAATCCAGTTGTTGCATTTTCATACCAGACAACGCTCCAACAGTTTATCAAGCCATCTCCAAACTACATAAAATATCTGAATCCATACACGTGGATAAAGGAGATTGGTCACTGGTGGGGTGGTTCTGGGAACTGATATCTGCCTGGGGTTGGAAAGTTCTGATGGTCATTGGAATGATCTTAGCCATCCTTTTCCTGTTCTGTCTGTGCATACAGTGTGCTCCTGCGATATGTGGCCTCTGTGCTACATTATGTGTAAGGAAACCTGTATCGAGGGACGAGCTAAGTAATAGGATGATGCTACAGCAACATCTCCATGACTTCATGAATATTGACCTAGACTCGGATTGAAATGAGTATAGTTATTGCCTATGTAAGGGCAAAAGGAGGGTCTGTCGTACTTTAGAATTTGGGACCGCGTAGGAGGCAGGGCCCTACCCCTGTCTATCCCGGTATTAGTGAACCGCGAATGGTTAATGCGGTATGTACAAGTGCTTTGTGTAACGTTTTAGCTATGAATGCACTGTGTATACGCTATTATACATCACTACGTGGGTTCCATTTTAGAGCGATGGCCATCTTATGGTTGCCCTCACATAGGCTACTTAGCATGAAGCGAATACGGGCCTTTTAGAGCACATGTGCCTTTCTTTGACTTTTCTGTGACCTGGGCAGCTTGGCTCCGCTGCCCCAGGTCAAACTGGTTCCACGAGTTCCCCGTCCTCTGGCCACCTGTGATTAGCATCAGGGCTTGACACACCATAAAGTCTTTTCATCCTACACGAGCCTCCAGCTAATCTCTTTCTCACCTGACTGTTCCTGCTTTATGGCTTGTTTCCCAAAACAGGAGATGCTCATGTTTATTGGGGCCTATCGATATCTGATGTGGGATCTGAGCCTTGCTGGGTAAATAATTACGGGCTGGCTTAACTGGAATGTGGGATGGTCATCGTGACTCTGCCTTTTCATTTGAAATGTATACATCTAAATGACCATGCCATAAACTAAGGAATGTATGCCTGAAGCAGGATATACTGTATTTAAGAAGAAGCCCGTTTCTGTGATTTTCAGCAGTCTCCTGAGGACATACACGCTGTTGTACTTCTAGGATACCTGTAATTGGTCTGCAGCCAATAAATTGATCTTTGACTTCACCCAGAAGACTCTGTGTTTCTGTAGGTCTGAAACAGGAAGAACCCGAAGTCATAGAGTGTGTTCCCCTGCACCGCTGGGCTTAAAATTCCCAGTACTTTACTTTCCCTCCAACCATGCCAACTTAGGACCACAAATGTACACAAAATGTCATACTGGACAAGCCAGTGCAGTACCCAGCTAAGCAGACTATGATCATAAGAAATACCATAAACGAACCTGAAGAGCTGTTCAAAGCTGCCAGCATATTGAAAACCATCAAATTCTGTGTCTGTCTCTCACACCTCTTCAGCCACCACACTGCCAAGCGCTGCATCCCGTAACACGATAACTGCACCTCGGTGGTCCTTACTCACAGCATGGAAACACTTCCCACATAGGATCATAAAACAAAGGTACCAACCTTTCAACAACACCCCCTCCATGGCGTAACTTACTGCCCATATAGGTAAGTACTTCAGTACCCAACTTAGGGGTAATATGCAATATAATATATATGCTGCAGTACAATACAAGTAACAAGAGATGTTGCACTGTTTATGAAGATTGCACCACAGAATATGACCCGGAGTTACATGAGGGAAGCGTAAGAGGAGGTAAGGACATGAATCCAGAAGAGTATCAATGTTGCACAAGTCAACATCAGGATGAACCTAATGAAGAGCATGGGCCCTGCAGCTAAAACATCACCTTTAAGTAAGACTTTTGTGTTGAATATTGTTACAACGTTCAGGACACTACCAGCGATTATTAGATTACATTTTGTTGGCGCTGATAGCAGACGTAGTGTGCAGCCATTCACACAGAGATGATGTTTGTACTCCTGGCTGGGCTGCTCACATGCTGCCAGTCAGATGTGCAGTGATTATTGGACTAAAAGAACTTAAACCCGCCCCTCCGCTGTGTTCATCAGCCTAGGCTGATGCAACTTCCAGGCTACACACAAGTCTTCTGCTGATGAGTACTGGACTTCACTGGAGATGGAGTTTCAGTGACAGCCTAGAAGCAGCACTTTGCAGTTTATCTCCAGGCATAAAAAAGTATGGGAAATGTGTTGAAGTAATCGAATGGAAATGCATTATTTTTTGTCTTTGAAGGTCCATTTGTTTAACGCTATTAGTGTAGTGGTCTGCGTGTGAAAAACAGTCCCAGAACTGAATTTTGGAAATAGTGCATTATAGTGCTACTAGGTCCCATCCTGCAACTGAAAGCACTGTGAATATGCAATTTAATACATAAAAATTGTATTACACGCAGTTCAAGGCTGCTGCAAAATGTAGAAAAGAGATTTAGGCCAAGGTTTACTAACTCTTTACATCGGATTGTTGTCTGCCTTACTTTCCAACGCTAAGCATGATTGTGTTGGAAAGTTACCTAACGTAATGCAAAGTACTATTATACACTGCTTTGCGCTACTTTACATCAAGGGCACGTACTATGGGTGGTACATGGGTGTTCCCATGCAACCACCCATTAATTTGGTCGCATATCTCTAGCTACTAACATTGTCAGATAGGGACTTGTCTACTGAATAGACCTGACTGTTTAGGACATATTAAATCTTATTCAAAAAGTGGAGGCATTGATCTCTCCGCCCAACTGCTGGCTTTAATCAATTGCCAGTCATATCCAGTACAAATTGTCACCAAAGAAAACCTTTCAAAAGTGCGTTTACCAGTCCACCCCGTCGTGTACCCCCACTTAAAAGGTGTGTACAAAAAATGTGTGAAGGTGAGAAAGTACCTCACGTAAGCATCACCAAGGGAGCTGCTGGTAGGTACTCACCAGTTTGCCCACGTTTCTCATCATCGGTAACTTTCTTACCCGTGAAAGAAGAGAAACCGTGTCCAATGTAAAGAATAAGAGGTGAAGACTAAATGAAAAAAAATATGCACAGAAGCGCCCTTGTGTCAAACTAGACCCCGTAGTATGAGCAAAAGTACCCACGTTTTTCCAAACTAAAATTAAGTTATGACTCACATGATCCCATTTTTAGGTCTCGCCTAGCGACGCAGCGCATGCGCGCTGCTCGCCTTGGCGAGATCTATTGTTGTCGGTTTCTTGGCCAAAGGGGGACAGGACATGTGCACGCCCAGACAGGTGATGTGCACGTGTACGGCTCTTTCGGCCTGGACAGGCGATGTGCATGCGTTACAGCACAACGCGCGCATGGCGCGCTTTCACCTTCTCTCCTCCCCCCCCCGTCAGGCCCCTCCCTCTTCTATTGTGCTGCTCAGAGCCCGAAGCTCCGTGCCTCCTCGGACAGGAGACACACACAAACTTTTCGGGCAGTTACGGACTTCTCCTGCACACTTTTTATTTATTTGTACTTTATTTTGGAGCACGGCGCCTGCTTTAGGGACAATTTGGTTTGGCAAACGTATCGATTTTCCCCTAATGTGAGGTACCTTGTGCCTTGTCCTTTCCCTTCTCCGTTGGAGAGGCACGCTGTGGCAGGGAGAAGTGTGAGTGGTCCCACGAACAAGGGGTCATGTGTTTCCATGAGGCAGGCTTGCGGCATTGTCCAAGTTCCAGTGCGGGGGGTGTGGGGGTCGGCGGAACGAGGGCCTCTCCCGAGCGGCAGGTGAGGAGGGAAGAGCAGAGGGTGTCCAGCCTGCCTATTGATACACAGGTTGAAGCACCTCCCCAATGCGGAAGCCTCCTCTTGCCATGTGCGGCTCAGCAAGCCCAGCAGTGTTTTCTGTGTCAAGGGGGGCATGGAGGGGCATGTGGCTGCCGGAAACAGGGCAGCAGAAGAATCTGACCTGTGCGGAGTGCGAAAAGCAAGGGTACAAAGAAGAGACTCAGGAAGGAGATGTGCCAAATATGGAGGAGGATGTGTGGACAGCAAAGAAACACTAGATGTGTGTCTACAGAGCAAAGAGAGGAAATGGTGCATGGTGGGAAGGAAGCAGTCAATGAACCATGGAGGGAAGACCAACACATGAGAGGAGAATCAAGAGAAGGAGCTGTCATTGAGACAAATGAGGAAGCAGGAGCCTGGGAAGCAGACAACAGGGGCCGGACTTGCGATTACAACTTGTGGTTCTCTAGGCTCCTTGAGTAGTCAGGAAAATTCCTGTTGCCCCTGTCCAGTCTGAGGATGGTCCACACCAGGCAAGTAGAACAAGCATTTGCAATGCAATAGGTCTCGTATTTCCGAGACTTTGAGCTACTGGCATTGTAAATCACAAACCTAGGTTGTTGCTTTTGAGTGGAGGGCGACCTGACTGTCATAATCCCTCTTTTGCTCCTTAATGTGGAAGATAGGGACTTGTGCCAAAACTTACGCCTCTTTGAAGCAGGCGTAGCTGTGGAACAACTTTAAAAAGGCACCACATTTTTTTCCAACTTTGCATGTGTGCTGCACTATACAGCACACATACAAAGTGGGAAAAGTATTAAAGTATAATTTTTGTACTGCAAGTGTCTTTTTACAGTAAAAACCTGGACTTGCCACCACACTTACATCCTTGCACTATGGAGCAGAGAGGGAGAGAGGAAAACAGCACCACATCTTAGTAGATATGGTGCTGTTCTGTTCTCTCTTTCGCACAGCACAACAACTTTGGTTGCTGCGCTGCATTGCGTGAAAAGTTAATACATCTGTCGTTTAGTGTTTAACATAAAATAAGTGAGTTTAAAAATATATTTTAAGTAATATGCAATCACACTGTGCCTAGTAAAAATGTGTTCTGTATAAGTTTCCATTAGAAGGCCGCACTCCAGAACTTAGCTGAAACACTCTTTCATTACCTTTCAAAAAGAATATATCTTTAGCACCATAAAGCCTCACATGCCTTTATCAACTATATTAAGCAGCTTTTGGATTTCCTGATAAGCCATTTACACACATGTACACTTAAACTGAGTAGCAGCCACTCTGTGGTGAAGGCTTGTTTCTTCTTTCTCTGTCTGCCTCCACCTTGGTTTCACAGAACAGGAGAACCCATCACCTCTGCTTTTCAGTGAGAGGCACCTGAAGGTTGGCATTATTTGTTCTGGAATGATTGTTTTTTTAACAAAAAGTAGAGAAACTGTTTTGGTAAAAATTTAAAAAGAATGCGAACATTGATGCCAATAGTTCTTGCCCTCTTTAACCTGTGAAGTCTTCCAAAAGCCATTTAGAGGTGGAGGAGCCTTTTTTAGGTCTCACGCCTAGCGTTGCAGTGCATAGCACTGCTCGCTCAGCGAGAGACCTCTTGTAGGGGGTTTCAAAGCGTACCTAGAAAGCGCACGCGGTCGTGCGTGTGCTTTTTCTTTTGATCCCCACGATTGGCTTGTGCCTGTGTGTTTTTCACAAACAGAGCACGCAATAGGCCAAAGGCGGGCGCATTGCTCCGCCCATGACCTTTTGGTGTCTATTACGTGCACTGGCCGTCATGTGGTTTCAATTATCGTGCCCAGACACGGGCGCGATAATTGAAGCCACATGTCTCGCTGTGGCGTGCGCGTGCGCTTCCTTGTTTTTCAAGCGAAAGTGAAAGCGATCGCTTACCCTGCCGCTTGCTTCTGCCTTCTCGGCGCCCAAGGCTGGTCGTCCTCTCAGTACCCTTGGCGCAGTTTCAGGGATCTCACCGTAACCAAAGTCTCCTCGCCTGGGTCCGTGCCGCCTCGCAGGTCGTCTTCTTCTTCTGGTGAGGAGCAATCACTTTGTCCT
Source organism: Triturus cristatus (assembly GCF_964204655.1). NCBI lineage: Eukaryota > Metazoa > Chordata > Amphibia > Caudata > Salamandridae > Triturus > Triturus cristatus. Next base: position 206,930,540 of record NC_140595.1, on the reverse strand, counting down.
CTGTTGCGCAATCCTCCAATGGTCAGCGTGTGATAACAGTGCGATTGTTGTGTGAAGCGCACTTCCATGACATGCTCGCCTCAGGTCCCATTTTCCACTGAGTACAGATGACTCTTCACCACCTGTCCTTGCAAGTCTCCACCCTTTCCGAAAACCTCACCTCATAGGCTCTCCTGAGCTGTTCTCAGCTACAGAATTTGCGCTGGGTCCCTCTATTCTCTGTTGAGCCTGACACGCTTCATCAAGAGGTGCTTGCCAGCTATTACACTTCAGTGTGCCTCCGACTGATCCTGGGCAAGGCTAACTGCTATGCTTTCTGTTAGAGGGGTAAATTCCACCGTGACACCTGGGTACCGCAACATCCACAGGTACTTTGCAAACCTTTTCGCTCTGGAGCAACTGCCCGAATGTCAAGGTCCCTGCGCAGCCATCCACCACCAATGTCCACAGATTCTCGCTGCTGCGTCATTGGCCACCAGAAGGCTTCCTCAGACTCAGCGATAGTTGCCAGGTAAAGTATGTCAGACAGTGGTCCCTGTTTCCGGCTTTCCTAAATTTTATGTTGGAACAGAAATTGCTTCTCTTAAAAAAAAGAAAAATTAAATGCCACTGGGTTTTGAGAGTAATTTTCCAGAGTACAATTTTATTTCAATTGGATAGGGGTATAATTTGGGCTAATTACATTACCGAGGCAGGGAGTATAATCAACTTAAGTATAATTGCTCTCATTCTGAAAGGGTTAGCCCCGAGGTCATTGCCACTGCCACCAGAGTCACCCGTTTGGAGGTAAACCTTCTAATAATCAGTCATTTGAACTCCGACACGGCCGATTTCTTCAGTTCTAAATCTTGCTCTAATGAATTTAGATGCTGGCAGCTGGTGCTTTTTTTTTTGGGCGGTGGAGTGACATGTCTAATTGGGTTTGGCATGTTAACCCCAGAAAACTGCATACATCACTTCTGAGCAAGAGGTTTGTCCGTAGTTGGTGAAACCTTTCATACGTTTGTTTCCCATGGATTCCTGCAATATCGCGCCGCCATTTTTAACTCTCCAGACTAAGCCCTTAGTGCTCTGGATGCGTAAATGTTGGAATGATTTCTTCTTTGGGACTTTCATTTCCAGGAAAGAAGCAACTCCTTAGCTAAACAAGCATTTGCAATGCAATAGGTCTCGCATTATTAAAGTTTGAGCTATTGGCATTGCTAAATAATGCAACACCAATAGCTCAAACTTTAATAATGCAAGGCCTATTGCATTGCAAATGCTTGTTATTTCAAGTGTCTGGTACCACATGGTGTCATGCTCTATTTAGAGATCCCCACCTGCCTGGCTGGTTTCTTTGATGTGAGGGCAGCCAAGGCAGGGGCACCTCCTTCAGACATTGCAAGCTTGCTGAGGGGGCACTTACTTATAAAAGCACCCACTCTGAAAATGGATTTGTATCGAAATAATAAACTCTGAAAGTGGGAGTTTAGTTTTCTAAATACAAAAAAAACAGATGACCTGGCATATAAGGACCTTTATCCCTGTCTTTGGGGGACTTTCTCTAAATTCCCTGTCTATATCCAAAATGGCTCAGGCTGGGAAGATTTGTGATGGTAGCCCGACCCCTAAAAGGGATGGATAACCATCATTGTGGCTTGTCAGTCTCTTGGCAAATGGGCTCCTAGGTCAGAGGTTTCCACCAGAAGAGCCTGGAGAAGCAGTGTAAGCATGACCCTCCCACCAACTCTAAATAGAGTGGGAAAATAGCAAGTTTGTATCGACAGAAGCGCTGCAGAGTTGCAGATGGGCTTCCGCTCCACCAGACCTCTGTCTTTTTCTCCTGGTGCCTTGAACTTGCCAGCATGTAGTATATAGTGCTAAAGAAAAAAACTAAGGTTGCTCTGATACATAGCAATCCTTCTTGGGACAAGCTGGAGGTTGTTTCGGCATGTTTGAGTGAGGTCAGCCGAAGAGAAGCAGGACTGCAGCGCCTCTCTACCTTTGTATGTAAAATATGTACAATTTGCATTTAGCAAACCACAGGCTTGTATGTACACGCTCATACACCAGACTTTGAAAGCACCACATAAATGTCAACAATTCAGGTATTACAACGTATCATTTACTGCCATCAAGACCTCTTTTATTTCAAATCCTACTCTCTGGCCTGTGTCAAAATTACTATTTCCCCTACCAAGTTGTATGTGACAATATGGCCATTTTTTCTAAGAGAAGATCAAGAGATTGTAGTCATTCATGACTATGTTGAACTGCTTTCCGTTTCATACCGCATAATTACAAGCCTTTGCCCTTTTGTCACTTCTATAATAGCTCTCCCAATGATTAAAACAGAGGAGGGCGTCCTCCTTGCTTACCTTCCTAAAGTTGGACTCCCCAGATGATCTATGTCCAGTCAGTATCCTTCTTAATTTGGTACACCTGCTTTTACCTTTATCCTTAACACCTATTTTATCATAGTTCCTAGCAGGGCTTTAAGTGGAATGAAAAGAATTGGGGTTCTCGCGAAAGGGTGCGTGATGTGATTAAGGGCGTGGCTCAAAAACACTTAAGCTAAAAATCAGTGCTTAGCGTAGTGTGGCGCCAACTGGTATTTTTCTGCTTCAGTCACTGCATCCAAATAACTAAAAATGTAAATGTAAATTGATACTTGTATAGCGCACTACTCACCCGCAAGGGTCTCAAGGCGCTTGTACGAATACTGCTGTGGAACCCATCCTGGCTTTCCCTGTGTGGTGTCCACTCCTGGGCACCCCCAAGGTGGAAGCCAGGCATCCTTAGCGTTGTGGGAGCCGTTGTGGAGATTAAGCAAGCTATTGCCTAGAGTTGCAGAGTGGGACTCCATGATTGGAATAGGCACCGTGGCGAGAATTGTCAGGTCCATGGAATTTTTTGAGCACAAGAGCCGCCGAGGCGGGCAATTGAACCCTGGTCCCGGGCCAGACCTCTGCATCAGGGTCTGCCGCTCTAACCATTGAGCCACACTTCTCCACTCTGCCGCTCTAACCATTGAGCCACACTTCTCCAAAGAACAAGTAACATTCCACCTACAAAAAATCGGGCTATTGGTGCTGTCAATGCTTGTTAGTTGCATAAGTTAAATAAGCAACAACTATGGCTTCATTGTATACAATATTGAAAATGCTTCAGTGCTTGTGGGAGAGGTTGCGGCCAGAGCTGCTGACTTTGGAGCGGGGGAAAGCAGGTGAGTCTCGGCCCTGGCTTAATATCCTGTGATTCTGGGCAAATTCTGTGCCTACAAAAAAATATATATAATATGTCTTTGTGTAATGTAACTGATGCTCATATAAAGAGCTCTAATGCCTTCGGGTCGAGTTCGTACTGTATAAAACTGCAGAAACAAAAGTTACATCAAAAGCAGTGTTTCTGCTGCAGAGTTAAGAATTTTTTTTCCAGCCTGAGAGTGAGAACAATAATTGAAAGCCCAATAGAGACCCTTCTCAGCACCTGCTTTATAGTGTTGCTGGCAGGACCCGGCCCACTTAACCCCTTGCATGCCCGCCCCTTTCCCCGCCCTGTGCCGCGCTTTGCATTAGCGGGCGGAGTTCATGACGGGCTGGACTCGTCATGGGCACAGCGCCACCGCAGCCCATGACGAGTCCAGCTCGTCATGGGCACTGAAGGGGTTAAAGCCCTGGTTCTTAGTTGATGGAAGAAAGGGGTCATCAAACCCATTTTAAAGAAGTCAAACTTTGTCCGCCAGACAGAATCTATCAGTTCATATTTCTTTTACCAGCAGTCACTAAAATTGGTGAGAAGTTCTGCCTGACCAGCTTTCTAAACATCTTGAAGGGCACCAGTTACTAGATACTGGCCAGATGAGTTTAAGATGTGGTGAGGCACTGAGACTGCCCATATAGCTGTACTGATTGATGTCAGATAAGTTTCCAGTGATGACATTTCCACCTGTGTTATCTTGTTTCTTCCAAATGAGGATCTAGAAGAAAAAATGTTTTTTTATTATGTGCCACACGAAAGCTTGTGTTGTTAATGCTACCATCATTTCTAGAGTGAACTATGCCCATGCTTGCTGCACTGGCCTTTCTGAGTCAGCTATTTAAAAGCTTCAAGGCGCTCAGAATATGGCTGCGTGCATTGGCACAAAGATCCTTCTGCTATTTGGAACACACTCTATCTTGGCCTGCGTAAAATAGAGGACCATTCTATGTTTAGGAAGGCTCTTAAACTTCACCTATTTTGTTGATTACCTTCAAATCTTTTCTTAGGTTGTTAGTTCAGTTTCAAGGTGCCTGAGGGCATTCATTGCACTTTTTAAGTAACAGCTCAGTTCATATCTTACATGGATGGATTTTCAATATATTTAGTGGGTGCCTTCAGGCACTAAATACAGGGCTGGTGGCAGTTTTAAAAGACATCTAGCAGGAAATATGGTTATGGCTCTGAACTTTGCTGATGGAGAACTGTCAACTGAGGGATAGCTTAGGTGTTGGTGCCTGACCTATTAGTAAACTGAGAGATAATAATAAATAATAATAATAAAGAGGTTTATAAAGCGCCTGGTTACACTAACTAGTGTGTCCCCGCGCTGCGACCAATTGGAACAGCCAAATACGTGGTAAGGAGTCCGAGAGAAAAAGAAGGCTGATAAAGACTAATCTGGCTGGAAAACCCAGGTCTTCAATTTTTTCCGGAACTTGGTTTCGGATTGTTCCAGCCGTAGTTCCAAGGGGAGATGGCTCAATGATTTGAAACTTGATCTTATAATTTATATCTAACCAGGGTCATACCTCTTCCGCGTAAAGCAAACACCTCTATGATCAATTCCCCAGAGTGTATTGTGAGACAGATGTAGAACTTGTTTAAGTTTGGCTGGTGTGTTTTTCCTCTGGGGTGGTGTCTATGCCAAGGAAGTACACCAGTGCTCCACTTATGTAGGCAGTTCACTGTTATGCCCTGCCTCTTCACACTAGTGTAGTTAGGCAGCAAAATGTTTGAGAAACTTTATTCTGCTATCAAACGGGAAACAGCCACTACAACGCGGCCGTTTCCACGCATAACCATAACCACGCATGCATTACAACGCATGAATGGTTACAACGAAAAGCCTTTACCACGCATACCTTTACTACGAAATTTGTAGTAAAGGCATGTGTGCTAAAGTTAAAAGAAAAAAAAGGGGGGTTGGGGGGGGTCTCCTCCCCCCCTCCAAAAAAAAGTGTGGGATTAAAAAAGAGGGCTTGGGGGGGCACCCCCCAAAATAAAATATTAAAAAACCGCACCTGATTCCGTCATTTAAAGAGAGATGTGGAGGCAGTCCACATTGTTACAGGAAATGGAAGGACACTTCCGCTTCCTCTTAACGACATGGAACATCACCATGCAAGATCGAGGAGAGGAGCGGTAAGGGGGAATGAGGGGGTGGTGTCACGCAGGGGTAAATTTAAAGGGTAGATTTTTAGTGCGATATCCTTTAACAAGAAGATGACATTAACATGCATAATTTAATGACGAAAATCGTTGTAAAAGTATGCGTGTTAACGGCATTTTCGTGGTACAGGATATGCATGGTGATGGCATTCGCGTTGTAACGCATGCGTGGTAAAGGCATGTGTTACAATGGAGTGCGTTGTAAAGTCATACATTCCTTTCAAACTAAGTCTGGGTCTGTCAAAAGCATCATGAGTCATAAGTCTGATATTGTGTATAACAAGTTGTCAATGCAAAATTGCACAATGAAAATACTACTTTGTGCACTACTTGTTCACGTGTGACAATAAAAACAAGTAACATTGTTGTCTGCCTAGTGCCTCTCTTGTGCCCCATTCAAGGGCATGCCTTTCCCTACCCAAGCCAAGCTAATTGCTAGAATTATATAGATATTTAGCAACAACCATTATAGAGATTTTGTTCATTCATGTTAAATGAATTTTGGAGAAATAGTAACAAGTGTTCCTTTTATAATGCACATTGCCCCTGCAGGATTTAATGACAGCATTGATATTTTAGTGGATTTGACACTTTATCCGCTTCATGTGGCTTCAAAACACAACTGAAAGTATGTATTTTGTTATTATACCATATGCTGTTAAGAGGCATGATTTTTTCTGCTGAAGTGACCTCTTTGCAGGACACTGTCCATCAGCCACACATTCTATGTGTTTGGTAGATTCAAGGAATTATTTTGTTATTGTATGCTGGAACACAATTTGTTGCTAGGTAACTAAGGTTTTTGTCAGTTCTGTAGAAATTGTGGCTTTTTGGATGGGTGTAGCTCCCTCATCTCATACGAGAATGCTCAATGTGGGATTCTATTTTACTATTTTATTTTGAATTGGGATAGTGCTGATTCCTGGCAGAGTGATTAACAGGTGGTAATACTGCCAACTGATTGACATTTACTTATTTAATTGCAGGAGGAATGGAAGATGCATTGGGAAATTGTCCCTTGACTTGCCATTCACACATACCAAAATCAGGTGCGTTAACCTCAATATTCTGAGCCCTGTATATGGGTGCAGCCTCATGCAAGCATACGTTACAATGTCCCAATAGGCAGGCTGAAAACGTACCTTTGGTCAACAGTCAGGCAGCAGCCCCTTTCTGAAGATGGAATTACAATTATTTCATGCGCTCATTGTCATTTCACAGAAGGATGCACTGGCGAAAGGGTTGTTGTCCTGAAACAACTCTGAGAAAATTTCATGTATTGACAATAAGGATAGTTTGGATTTGTTGTTTCAAGTGTTCGCTCTACCTCCATTGGCTGACATATTAAACCCCGTCCCCACCCTGAAGTTCCGGTTAGGTCACCCCTGCTGCCAGCGAAGAGCTGACACTGTGTGTTTCTGTTCCATACGAGGCACCAGGTCCCACGCACCATGCAATCTCCACATGAAAGCACTACAGCATCGCAATAGATTGTTTTATTTGTAATAGTTTTATCTGTCAGATGTGAATTATGTTATTTATCTTGTTCTGATGGCTACATGCTGACACTCCCTACACAGGTGGTAGGCTCTTGATTTTTATGTCTCTCCTGAGATACCGCAGATGGTGTCGCTTGCAAGACATTTTGTTTACTTACAGGGAATTAGAACCCGCCCATTACATACCTTCGGTTGGCTTCATCATCACTCATTTCCTTGCTTCTTTTTGGTCAGCGCATGTCAGCTTCACTTCCTGTTTGTGTGTTTGTCCCTTCCCTGGAGCATGGCCCAAGCACTGCTTCCTTGTTCAGTGTTTTTCCACTACTCACGCTTTTAGAGACACTTTTTTTCTTTTAATTCAGCAATTCATAAGAGTGCATGTGTTTGCAGGCAGTCTCTGTTTATGTTTATGCAATTTATAGAGCGCGCAAATACCCGTGGGTGTCTTGGCGCTATGGAGTGTCTAGAGGACGAGATCAGTGATGGACATTTATTGGTCAAAAAGCCATGTCTTTAAGAGTTTCCTGAAGGAAAACAGATTTTGACATGTTTTGATGTGCGTGGGAAGGGTGTTCCATAATTTGGCAGTGGCAACGACGAATCTTCTGTCGCCCCAGGAAACCTTCTTTGTCCGGGGGACCTTCAAGAGGTTGGCCGTTAAAGAGCGCAAGGCTCTATTGGGTGTGTAGATACAGAATGCCTTTGTTAGAAAGTGGGGTCCAGTATTGTGGATGGCCTTGAAGGCAATGCAGAGTGCTTTGAATTTAATACGGCTTGTTATTGGTAACCAGTGGAGATTCCGGACCTGCGATGCAATTGACTGGTATTTGGGGGTGTCTGTTATCAATCTGGCTGCGGCATTCTGCACCATCTGAAGTTTGTTGGTGACCTTTATCTGCGAGTTAAGAAACAGACCATTGCAGTAATCAATTTTTAACGTAACTAATGTGCTGATTAGGGTTTTTCTGGCACCGAGAGGTAAAAATGGGAGGAGTTTTTTTTATCATTCTAAGAGTGTGAAAGGCTGAGGATACAATTGAGTTGGCGTGAGGCAGAAAGGTGAGTTTGTCATCGAACATGACACCTAGATTTCTCACTTTGGTTACCAGGAGCGGTGGTGGGCCCAAGGTGGTTGGCTACCATGTAGGAGACCAAACTGGGTGGAGCTTTCCGAAAATCTCCCCTGCCCTACTCCACATTGTTGCTTGCCCCCTCCAGTCCTGATGCTTGCTCCCTCCCGTATTGTTGCTTACTTGCTCGTTGCATTGTTGGTGCTGTCCCAGTCCCTCCCCCTTCTTGTGTTGTTGCTATCCCAGTCCCTTCTATGTTCTTGTTTCTTACTCCATCCCCTTGCGATGTTGTTGTTTGTCCTGTCCCTCCCAAACCCCTTCTGTATTGTTGCTGCTTTTCCCAGACTTTTCTTAACTGAACAGTCCTGGTCATTACGCTTGCAGACGTCTTTGATACTTCTGGAGGGACAAAGAAGTCATTTGGCGATTGATTGAAGAGGGGTAGGGCACCAATTTTGGTGTCAGTTTAGAAGTGTGCCGTCAAAATTGAGACCCAAGCAGATTATGAGATATCTGCGTTGGTGCCCCTCTTATTTCCGGTTGCCACTTGAATGACCATCAACCAGAATTGTTTGGTGTTCTTTTTCTTGCCAGCGAGCAGAAGTCAAGCCCAAAATGTGTGGTTTTTTTCCCTTTGGCAAGCCAGATCGATTTCCTGAAATTAACCCTGGCATTTTTAAGTTGGGTTTCGCAGTTGTAGAGGACGGACACATAAGAAGATTAGCATATTGCAATTGACTTCGCTTTTCAATGCCTTCTGGGACCTAGTCAAATTAAATTTGGAGGAGGGATCGGGTGACATTGTGCAAGGCTAAAGGTTGGCTTGAAAGTTCTGAAGGATCTGGACTGTAAAAAGAAACCATTGCTTGATAGAAGAACTCGTTTGAGAGGCGGTTGCTCTAAATTGTGCTCTGACCCTGGACAGAACCTCAGGGCGGATTTCATTATCCTATTTTAGACGTTTGTTAGTTTTCTGTGAGCACCCCAGATCTGGTGTGGGTAGCAACTTCCAATTTTGCTGGGCAGATAGCAAGGTAGGTTTGCTGTGGTCTGTGGTCACTGGAAGCCCCTATAGAGAAGTTTTCGATAAACCTGAAGAGGGGGGCTGAGCATAGGGTAAAGTCAATATAAGAAATACACGTTTCTGATGTACGCAACCAGCCAGGTGGTGTATCCCCGCTAAAACACCCATTAAAAAGTACTGATGCCGAATTTATCTTAAAAGCAGGGCACAAGTCGGGGGTACACGCAGGTATACCGCATTCACCTATTATTTTCACAGAGTGGACGCCGTCGACCGTGCAAGAAGTGGGCCACACTCAAATAGGATGAACTTGTCCCGGGTATCATTTTCTGACATTGGGACACATTCAGCAGCGCCTGCACGTTGTCTACTTTTGTTTCCAGCAGCAACCTGCTGGGGGCGAGGGGGGGGGGGGCTTTCATATTTCAGACTCCGGCTGGGCCCATAAGAAAGGACAACTTTAAGGGGGAATCAGGCATCCTTTTGTTTCACTATCTGGACTGGGAGCTATCTGAGCCTCACACTTAGATGAAAATGCAAGGGATGGGAAACAAAGGTACACAGATTGTTGTCATCACTTCACAAATACTTAAGAGAGGCATGCTTTTTAGGTTGTTCAATCCCTGATATGCATGCACTGCAAGATGTCAGATGTGTTGGTCTGCCCCAGTATGTACACAAATAACAATTTACAACTATTTTTTTTAATTTTTTTTATGGTGCTACTTATCCCTGTGCAAAGTGTCAGAGCGCTTTGCATTACACCTACACATTATAGATTGACAAATCATTTAAATGTGTAAATCAATGTACAAAATGTGTAACAAAAGACAGTGAGGGTTACAAGGTGAAGGAGTCTCATGTCCTTCCTAGCTCACTGTGCTATATTAGAAAGTTTACAATTTATGAACTGCAAGTAACAAAAGGATCTATTTGTTAAAAGCAGTAACTCACCGAGATACATAAAATAAAAGTCTGTCATCTGCATTTTAGATTATGTGCTTTGCAGGAGACGCATTAACCCTCTACACAACTTTGTTAAACTTGACTAGAGAAAACACAGGTCTCTCCAGCAAATGCATTACCCTTCAAAGTTATCTTACCATTAGTATTCTTCCCTGGGATTTACTGGGCCAACAAAGATCTCTGCAGCAGGTGCCTTAACCCATAAAATAGTTTTAAATGCAGAGTTTGTGAACAATTAAGCAGATTAGATTTACTGCAACCTGTCTCCTTGTTTTCAACTTCTTTTTGGCAGAGTTTAAAAAAAATAAGGGCCTCATTTACATGAGACCTGCACCGCTGGATTGTCACATTTTATGACACTCTAATGGCACAGGCCTCTCAACAATATCTATGTAGCGGCGCAAAGCCACCCTGCGTGGCTTTGCATGGCCTCATAGATATGGAGTAAACCAAAGCATGGGAAGCCACTGCGTTGCCTAACTCTACATCACCAAGGCGTTCCATGGGCTTTGCAGGTTGGTTTTCCCATGCAACGGCCATGGGTTTTGACACATTTCCAGATTTACAAGGATCTGTTACCCTGAGGATGCGTCAAAACGGTGTGCATCCCCGGGGGAGGAGTAACTAGGAAACATAACTTTATTTCGCCTTGTTTTTTCCTCTTTCTATGTGTGCTGCACTTTTATTTATGTTTTGGGGTTTAAAACATAAAAGGCATTGTCATTTACAATACTAATAGCGCAAACTCTCGCAAATGCAAGACCTATTGCATTGCAATCATTGCTTGAAATGGTAAAATAGAAGTGCAGGTACTATTACCAGAGTACCTGCTTGTTTCTGAGAAGTGCTGGTACTCTCCAATTAAAAGTATAGCATTTCTCTTGAAGTGCCGGTACTTTCCCTCTCAGAATAAAAAAGTGCCAGTACTCTGTACCGGACAGTACCTGCCAATTTAAAGCACTGATTGCAATGAAGGGCCTTCTCAACCGCTTGTTAGATTGTAAATATGAGAGGAAGAGACCGGCTTGCAACGTCTTCAAAGTAGTGATAAATAGTGCCGTAAAGAAGATGTGTAAGTGTTAAAAAAAAAAAAGCCAAAAAGTGTGAAGTGAGAGTTACATATGATCCAAGCTACAGACACTAACAAAACGCTCCAACAACTTCCGCTCTGTGATTACACAGTTGCGGCTCAGGAGGAAGAGCTAGGGGGGATTTCCTCCCTCTCCCTGACTTGGGTGTGCAATGTGGCATTGCGTGATGTCATTGCTATCGTTGGTCTAATAAAAAACGCTCCAGCTGTAGCAGGGCCCTGGCTTCACCTCCTGGTGCAGGGTGGACTGTGCTTTGTGGCAGGCATGGAGGGAGGGAGGGATGGTCTCGGCTGCAGCTCCGGCCTCGTACAGTGCCCCTGCTATTACTAGTGAGCGAGAGGCGCTGAGGTGGTGGTATTGGTATTAGTGGTGATAGTTTTGGTATTGGTGGCGGTGGTGTTGGTATTGGTGGCGGCATTGGTGGTATTGGTGGTGGTATTGGTGTTGGTGGTACTGGTATTGGCTGTGGTGGTATTGGCTGTATTGGTGGTGGTATTGGTGGTGGTGGTATTGGTGGTGGTGGTATTGGTGTTGGTGGTATTGGTGTTGGTATTGATAGTGGTATTGGTTGTGGTGGTATTGGTTGTGGTGGATTGGAGGTGGTGGTATTGGTGGTAGAGGTGGTATTGGAGGAGGTAGTATTGGTGGTGTTACTGGTGGTGATGGTGACATTGGTGGTGGGGGTTTTGGTTGTGGTGGTGGTATTGGTGGTGGTGGTATTGTTGGTATTGGTGCTGGTATTGGAAGTGGTGGTATTGGAAGTCGTTGTATTGGTGGTGGTAGTATTGGTGGTGGTAGTATTGGTGGTGGGATTGGTATTGGTGGTGGTGGTATTGGTCGTGGTGGTGGTATTGGTGGTATTTGTGAAGATATTGGTGGTGGTTGTGGTGGTAATGGTGGTAGTGGTATTGATGGTGGTGGTAGTATTGGTGATGGTGATATTGATGGTATTTGTGATGGTATTGGAGGTATTTGTGGTGGTAGTATTGGTGGTGGTAGTATTAGTGGTGGTGGAATTGGTGGTGGTGGTATTGTTGGTGGGGTGGTGATATTGGTGGTGGTAGAATTGGTGATTGTGGAATTGGTGGTGGTTTTGGTGGTGATATTGTTGGTGGTGGAATTGGTGGTGGTGGTATTGGTGGTGGCAGTGGTATTGGTGGTGGTACAATTGGGGATGGTGGAATTGGTGGTGGTGGTATTGGTGTGGTGGTAGAATTGGTGGTAGTGGTGGAATTTGTGGTGGTGGTTTTGGTGGTATTGGTGGTGGTATTGGTATTGGTGGTTGTGGGGGTATTGGTGGTGGTGGTGGTGGTATTGGTTGGTGGTGGTATTGCTGGTGGTAGTGGTATTGGTGGTGGTATTGCTGGTTGTGGTATTGGAAGTGGCATTGGTGGTGGTGGTATTGGTGGTGGTGGTGGTATTGGTATTGGTATTCGTGGTGGTGGTATTGTGGCATTCTCAATTCCTTCGCCGCTCTCAGTTATCAAACGGGTCTTAGTCGAATCAAGAGCGAGCAGCCCTGCATGGAAGAGCGCGGCCCCGCCCACCTCCTCTGTAGCGGGTTCAATGGACCGGGCTACTGACCCATATTGCTGAATCCCTCGGACTGAGGACCTTCTCTCGTTCTATGGCAGAACGTAAGGCAGACATAGAAAAAGCACACACGTATTCCTAGTGTTGTTTACTGCCAGGCACGTATAAGATACTCAAAATTGTAGTTTTTTAGACCACAAGAACCAACATAATAAAGGTACATTATGAGTTGTAAATTTACTTGCCAAACTAGTAATATACACATGACAAAATTGTACCTATGGATATTTTTCTTTGTTTTTAAAGCGTTATGGAAGTGTGATTTGGGATGTAAGTGCATGGATGGGCAGTAACAGCTACAAAAAACTATAGGGATGTTTGCCAGCAGACAGGTTGGCTTAGTCATTAGTTTTTTAAAGGCAACACAATAGCATTGTGGGACTTTCAGTATGCTTTCAAGCAGGGTACAAGTCCTAAACAAGCATTTGCAATGCAATAGGTCTCACATTCACGCTAGTTTGAGCTATTGCCATTGTAAATGACAATGCCTTTTACTTATGTTTTGGGTTTTAAAACATAAATAAAAGGCATTGTCATTTACAATACTAAAAGCTTAAACTCTTGCAAATGCGAGACCTATTGCATTACAATGAAGGGCTTTCTCGACCGTTTGTTAGGTTGTAAATATGAGATTTCTTCAAAGTAGTAATAAATAGTGCTGTGAAGAAGATGTGTAAATGTTGTAAAATATTGGTGGTGGTGGTATTGGCATTGGTGGTGGTGGTGGTATTGTATTGCTGATGTTGGTTATTGGTGTTGGTATTGGTGGTGGTATTGGCATTGGTGGTATTGGTGGTGGTGGTATTGGTGGTGGCATTGGTTTTGGTGGTGGTGGTATTGATGGTGGTGGCATTGGTGGTATTGGTGGTGGTGGTGGTATTGGTGGAATTGGTGGAATTGGTGGTGGTGGTATTTCTGGTGGTGGTATTTGTGAGAAGTTGGCCTGGTATATGCTGTCCACTAGTTATAGTGGGCACCTTGTACCAGTCCAAACAACCCTTATTGATGAATAGGTTTAAGACAACCTTTATTGAAAGCTATCCTAGTGGTAGCTATGGAGAGCAGCCTTCAGGCTAAGTCTGGAAGGAGTGTAAAGCAGCTTGGTTTACCAGATTATAACCTCCTGAATAACTAAATGAAAGGCGAATCACACAAGGTATATACATAAAATATATGTATTTATTTCTAAACACTCTCTACTAACCCCTTTATGAAGTAAGAGAGCAAGGCACCCAATAATACAGTTATTAAACTACAGTAAATAGTACAATATACAATGGGCCCCAGGGGGAGACCAAACCATATATTAAGAAAGTGGTATAAGAACCATGACTTGACTAGATACAGTGCCTACAGCACTTAGCATCGCTGGGACCCCAAGGAACCACCCAAGGCAGTGACACAGGAGACCCACGGGGGATGTGTGCAGTGTGAGAACACAGCCGCGAGCCCCGTACAATTCAATAGGAAAGTCGCGGTTGGAATTTTAAAGAATAAGGACACTTAGAAGAGGACTTTGAGCAAACCCCTTTAGACTTAGGGGGTTCTAGGGCCAGCACCCACGGGAGCACCGGAGCACTCGTGTTACCTCACCCAGGGAAGCCGGGTCCATAGGTGTCAAATGGTGTCGGGAATCGTCGTTGATTTCAATGGCGATGTGCTGCTGCTGTGGAAAGGAGAAGTGTCTGGTGTGATCCAAGCCTGGATCGAAGATGTGAAGAACCTGAAAGCAGAGGGGACAGAGTCTGGGTCACTTGCCAGTGACCACAGGCACGACAGACGAATGCCCACCGATGTCTGGTGTTTCAGGTGCGAAGAGGTAAAGCTTGACTCCACTGCCACGGGGACCCGGAGGCGTCAACGATGACCACAGTCTGCAGGTGAGCTGTCCCACAAAGGATGTTGAGTGCTGGGGGGGTCAGTTTCTGGATTGGAGACCAACAAGCCTTGGCAACTGCAACCCACGCTTGAGAGAAAAATGGCTTCAGTGTGGACCAGTAAGGTCCTGTGGACTCCCCAAGCAATGGAGAGTCAGGGCACGTCTGGAGCAACCAGGAAAGCCCGTTGAAAGTTAAAGTACCCTTCTCAGGGACCCACAAGTTGACGGACAAGGGATCGCGAAGGGACCTCGAGAGGAATCACTCAAAACCATCCCACGGGTCACTCGAGGAGTGTAGACCAGCAATCTTTGGTGGAATCACTGCTCGGGGTCTGGACTCCAAGTAGCCCAAAGCACTTTCAGGGATCGCCAAGAAGCCTATGCTGCTGCAAATGTGCACGGTTTCCAGGGGTTTGGGTTGCACGGTCCCCACAAGGGCTTTGGATCTCGGAGTTGCTGAGAGCACGGATCAGCCTCGGGAAGCTTGGAAACCCACCTCCTGTGTTGCAAAATCGTTGGGAGCAGCGTCAATGCAAACCGGACAGATGCGTCTTTGGTGCCTGCCTTGTAGGGGAGTAACTCCTTTACTCCAAGGGAGATTCTTTGGTCATCCAACGGCGTGTAGATAGTAGAAGTTCTGGGATTCTGTAGCGGAGTTTCGTCCAGGTAAATCTAAAGTCCTGTAGTCAGGGGTTCCTACTTTATACCCAAGGAAGGGGTGGGACAAACTCTGGGGACCCACCTATGGGAGGGTCAGGAAAGAGGGGTGGCTACACCCATTTCCTTTTTCCAGTTTCACGCCAGAGCTGGGGCTGGTAGCCCCTGCAACCGGTTTGAGCTGGACTATGCACAGGGACAGGAAATGTGCCCCCAGTGCAGACATCAAAGCACTCTAGGAGTGCACCCACCCAACCCCAATACACTGAAGCCTGTGTGGGAGGTGGTTACACCTCCCTGTGACAAGAAACTTATTGTCCAAATTCCCCTGACGGAATTTCGTCCAGCAGCAGGAGGGCAGACTCGTGTCTGTGGCTGGCACCATCCATTTTGTGATGCCAGGGTTTGTTAAGCTGGTACCGGGTATACCGGTGCTATCATGTTTCTCCCTCTAGTAGGGTGGAATCATACCTCCCACACCAGTTACTGGTGTGGGGGTATGATTCCAAGGTGTTTGACACCAAACACATGTTTCCATGCAGCCATTCCAAAGTTAGCATTTACCGCGAGGTTATAATGCATTTAAGAGTATATGGTTTGGTTACATCACAAACAACCCCAGAATTAAGGTTCCTAAAGCTGCAGAGGGGCTCTGTTCATGCATGGGCATCCTCTCACACGAAACCCAGCACCCTGCCTTCAGAATGTTATGGCCTGCCACAGGGGTGACTGCCAATAGCTCAAACTTGCGTGAATGGGAGACCTATTGCATTGCAAATGCTTGTTTAGGACTTGTGCCCTGCATAAAAGCACACTAAAAGTCCCACAATGGTATTGTGTTGACTTAAAAAAACTAATGACTAAGCCAAGGTGACCCACTGGGTTAGACAAAACCTGTCTGCGGGCAAACATCCCCTTAATTCTTTGTATCTGTTACTGCCTTATTCATGCACTTACATCCCAAAGCACACTTCCCTAGCGCTTTAAAAACGCAGAAAAATATCCATATGTACAACTTTGTTATGTGCATACATTTCCAATTCATAATGTACCTTTATTAAGTGCGTTTGTGTGGTCGGAAAGACTACAATTTTCAATTAAACGTGCCTGGCAGTAAACAACACCAGGCATACCCTACTTTGACCGTGTGTGCTCTTTCTATGTCTATGACTACCTCACGCTTACTATAGAAACAGAGAAAGTCCTCAGTCCGAGGGATTCAGAAATATGGCTCAGCGGCCCGGTCCATTAAACCCGCTCCCGAGGAGGTGGGCGGGGCCGCGCTCTTCCATGCAGGGCTGCTCGCTCGTGATTCGACTAAGACCCGCTCGATAACAGAGAGCGGCGGAGTTATTGGAGAATGCGAAGCTCCTCCCAGGGGCACGTGCTGTCACAATTAGAGGACTCCTCCTCCGTCTCGGGGTTGTAGCTCGGCGGTGACATTCCAGGGAGACGCCCGGGGGATGGGCAGAGGGCGGCGCGAGAGCCTGGGCTTCCGGAGTGGACCCAGGGATTGGGGAAACTAATATGAGTCTGGAGCAGGGAGGGACTGACAGTGGCACTCAGACGCAGAGAGGTAAGGTTTTCCTACCAGGCACGTTAAACCCAGCACCTTCCCAACGTCAGGCACTTCAAACCTTGTAACTCGACATTAGCATCTCGGCAACCTGTCCCCCGACATTAACTTCCCACACCTTCCTTCCTGACCTTAGCCACCATGCATCTCCTCTCAAGACATACGTCTCCAGATATCTTTCATCCTTTTCACCAACATAACTAACTCGGAAAAGTCCGCTACTCGACACCTGCTCCCATCTCTACCTGACCCCTTCTGGTACTATCGCAGGCGTCAGTCACACGGCAGACAACTTCAGCCTCTCTCCCCGATCCCAACCTTATCGCTTTTACTCCTGTTTTCTGTCTTCTGCACAAGCATCAACATGCCAACCTTATGAGTCCATTGTAAGTTACACGTATGCCCTCCTTAAGCCTGGTTACCAGTATCTTCCTGTAAGGACCAGTTCACCAATACAGTTCTAGATCACTTGCTTCTAGGCACATAATTTCCTAAAGCATTCAGCTATTCACCTTGTCATCACCAGCTTTGCACGAACTGATCCCCTTCACCAGAACAGCAGGAGTTGCACCTCGTTATCAGCCAGTGAGTCAGTAACTAGCACATGTAATTGATTAGGTATCTGCTTTCAGGCATCCGTTCAACAACCCCTTATCAAAAACATCTAACATTTATGGTATTGTATTGCAGCATTGATCCAGTGCTTACCAACCCTATGTGAGGCACTGAAGTTTTTGCCCACGTGGGCAGCAAGTTGGGCCATGTAGGGTGTGTGGTTGTAAGTGAGTTGTCTTTTGTTTTTTGATCCCATGTGGGAAGTGTTTCCATAACATGCAGTTATTGTGTTATGGGGTGCAGAGTTTAGCAGGGTGGTAATTTAGAGGTGTGTGAGTTAGAGGCGTAGTTTATGGTTTTCATCAAACTACCAGCTTTGAGAAGCTCTGCAGGTCCATTTATGGTATTTGTTATGATCATAGTCAACTTAACGGGTTACTGCATTGGGCTGTCCAGCCTGATATTTTCTATTAAGTTTTTCATCCTGAGCGGCCATGGTTGGATAGAGAAGTGGTGAGGAGATCTGCTGGTATGTGCTTTGTTACTATCATCTCCTATCTGAATGTCTTTGTGAGATGTAAACAAGTGGTCTTGGGGTGTAGCTAGTTGGGAACTGCAGTGGTGGACTATATTAGAGTCCTCCAATTGGTCAGCAGTATTTGGCTTATTGTAAAGTCGTAGTTATGCAGCATTCTTAAGAAGAAGTTTATTTGTTGAAAAACCAATTGCAGCATTACAGGAGCGTCCTGCCTAGATCCCCTCCAGGCAGCAACTGCCTCCCAAGCACCAGATAAAATATTCTGGAACCAAGGATGCATGCGCTGAGAAGAGTGAGGATACGTGTTCAAAGATAAACAATCTACATAACAATGGATACAGAATAGATATGCAAAAGGAAAGAAATGTAAACATGAAACATAACACATCTTCTCCAGTTAAAATAAAAAAGAAAAAAAAAGTGTGATAAAAGTAATACAATGAAATGTATACAAATATAAGAAAAAACGATGCCATTATGTAGCACACAAAATCTTCCATCCGTTTCGACTTGCATTGTATTATATACAAATCTACGAAAAACTATTAAATTATGTAGCACATGAAATCTACCATCCATTAGACTTAATGCTCAGTCTTTTGTCGCACACTTGTTCTCCTCCTAAATTGACATCTCCACTGTCCCGCGCTTCTTCTCCTTCTACTAAATTGACATCTCTACCTAGATTCTCTGCCACCTGTTCCTCTCTGAAACCATTGTTTTCAATAGTATTCTCATTACTATCCATCTCATTCACCTTATAATAGCTATGCTGCGAAGAACTGCTACTACTGTCCCCCATCACACCACTGACATCTCTTTCTACCTCACCACTCTTATCTAAATCTTGATAAATGGAAACAGGAATAAATCAAGATTATTCATCCAACACCATGGATTTGTTTGTATACTAATTAGAATTACCTTTGAGGTTGGCGATTCACCTAAGGTTCCAAACCTTACCATCACTCAAAAGGACATCGCCGCGTAACAATTTAATCATGTGTAAAGGTTCTGATTATTGACTGTCACCTTTCTTAACCTTCCATGTTTTTTTAACCTTCACTCACATACCAACTCTGATATCCACATTCTTTGAACTTATCTCCAATCAAAAGCTTGTTTATACTGTAAACGTTTTTCAATTACATGTTTTCTAAACTTTTTTTCCATAGAATGTTCACATCAAAAGTCTTCACTAACCATTCTGGGTTGCATTGAGTCCTTGCCTCCCGTATCCTCATGACTTAAAAAAGAGACCCCTCCAAGGCTTCATGTATAGTAGTTCTATACGTCCACACAGTTTTATAAACGTGAAGAATGGGAATTAACAGCTTTCATGACTGCAAATTGAATGGCATTTTGCAATACTCTGTTGAACCTCTCACTAGTTCCATTCCCGCTGGGATTATAGAGTGAGGTCCTTCTATATTTCACTTCTATTCTCTCAATATTTATTTGATTTTCTTTTTAGAGTTTTATATAGCGCGAAAAAGAACCTTGCGGGTATCAGAGCGCTTTACAAGAAAGATGTAGGGAGCAGATGCAAATATAGTAGAAAAATATATGATTGAGTCTAGTACACAGAAATAGCTAACAATAGATAACATATACATTACAAGGTTATATTCATAATTTTTAGAAACATATTGTCCCAGAAAATATTGTTCAAATCTTGTTGAAAGTGGTCCAATACAGGGTAGTAGCTAAAAATCCGGATATAACAATAGTTCACGTAAACATAGACATGAGGATCGATTTCACTTCTTCTTTTTTTTTTTTTTAAAAAGGCAGTAGAGGGGTTCTGTCTCGTTTCTGGGGGTAAGGCATTCCAGATCCTGGGGGCCATTCCTGAGAAGGATCGGTTATATGTTTTTTTCTTGGCAAAGCTTTGCAGTTTCAGAAGAAGATTCTTGGAGCTCCTGGTGGATCTGTTACCACACGAAAGTGTCAGTTTTTGTGTTAGATAACTATATTGTGGTGTAGGGCCTTGTGCGTCAAACATGCGATTTTCAGATGAATTCTCGCCTCGAAGGGTAGCCAGTTGAGAGCTCTAAGGTCCGGCGAGATATGACCGTTTCTTTTGGAGCCTGTGATTAGTCTAGCTGCTGTGTTGATTGTGGCTCTAAGCGGGGCCGTTGTTGATCTGGGAAGGCTGCAAAGGGCGACACACCCATATTCTACTCTTGGGATTACTAAGGCTTGCACTGCCTGTTTGAAGTCATTTGCGGGCACTAAGGGTTTCAGTTTTCTCAAGGTGTTTATTTGAAAATGTGCTCCTTTTGTAGAGGCACTGATGTGTTTCTGCATGTTTAGGTTTCTGTCCAGCGTTATTCCCAGTGATTTCGCTGAATCGACAATGAGTGGTTGACCTTTGAGTGCCGTTAGGTGATTCCGCCAGTCGTGAATGATGGTAGAATGGTTGGGGGGAGCGATTAGGAGGAATTTAGTTTTGAGGGTGATTAGTTTCAAATGGTTTTCGCCAGCCAGGACTGAGTTTTTTGCAGCGTTGAGTTGAGAGATTTGATGTCCTTAAGTGAATGGATCTTTATGTAGAGTTGCGTATCATCTGCGTACATGTGATAGTGGACCTTAGATGCGCTGAGAAGTTCGGTGAGTGGTTCTATAAAGAGGTTGAAAAGAGTGGGTGAGAGTCATGATCCTTGCGGTAATCCTAGAGTGACTGGGACGGGTTTGGATAAGGAATTATTGACCTTGAAACTTTGTGATCTGTTTTGGAGGAAGGAGGAGAGCCAACTAACTACAGAGCCCGATAAACCCATTCTGTGTTTCAGGAGGTCTAGCAAGTTGTCATGTTTGACTGTGTCAAAGGCCGAAGATAGGTTAAGCAAGATTAGTCAACAGGTTTTGTTTTAGTCAAGGATTTTTAGTGCGTCATCTATTATGAGTGTCATGGCTGATTCCATTCTGTGACCTGCCCGACGCCAGATTGGTATTGGTTGAGCAGGTTGAAATGGTCTATGTGGTTGCCTAACTGTGTATGAACACATTTTTCTAGGAGTTTGGCTAGAGTGGGGATGTTGGATATTGGGCGATTAGTTGTTTAAGTCCGATGGGTCCGCCGATGGCTTCTTTAAGATGGGGGATACCTGTCCTGCTTTAAGGATATCTGGGATGGTTCCTTGAAGGAGAGATGTGTTTATGATCTTGGTCCACAGAGGTAGTACGAGTGGTATTAAGTCTTTTAGGTAGTTTGTGGGGAGAGGGTCTGTGAAGTGGTTGGAAGGATTCAAGGCCGCCAGAACTTTAAGTATAGATACTTCACTGTAAAGTTGAAGGAGGACCATGACGCATTATTTTTGAGGTCGAACCTTGAGGAGCCGAAGGATAGGGTTAGTGGTGTGGGAGTTGGAGAGACGTCTGAGTGTCGGTGAGGGTTATTAGGTCGTTGAGCTGGTCCGTCTTTATGCTTTCCGTCTTCCTAGTAAAGAATGCGGCAAATTCCTCGCAATTAGGTATTATGTCTGGTTTATCCTGGTGGTTGGGGGGTGGGGGGGTACACCCTTAGTTTGCACCTTGATTAATTTGAATACTTTTTTGGGTCGGTTCTTGGCTAGGTTTAATTGAGTGCTGAAGAAATCAGCTTCAGATCTTCTGATCTGTCTGAATTAGGCGTTTCTTGTGGTTCTTAGTAACTTGAGGTGGTCAGAGGATGGGACAGATCTCCACCGTCGTTCGATTAATCTGAGGGATCTTCTGTCTTCATTTAACCAGCCATTATACCATGGTTTTGAGTGTTTTGTGGTGACTCTTTTCAGCTGAAGAGGAGCTAGTTTGTCTAGTAACGTGTTCATGGAGTGGAAGTAGTGGTTGATCAGACTATGAACATCGGATGATCCTTCAGGGGGGAGCAGGCTGTTGGGGATGGAGGTTGAGAGTATGTTGGAACTGAGATTTTTCATATCCGGCTTCCACATTTTCGTTCTCATGGGTTGTGCAGCGGGTACTTTAGCTGATTCATTGATTTTGAATGTAATGATGTTTTGGTCAGACCAGTCACACGGGAGGATCGATTCTAGCAAAGAGAAGTCGGCTTTGGAAATTACCAGATCAAGGGTTGTGCCTTTATCATGTGTGAGACTGTTGCAGATTTGGGTACGGTTAAGGTCTGTGAGGAAAGCTTTGAGGCTGTTGACCCCTGGGTCATTCAGGTTATCCCAATGGATATTGAAGTCACCCAGGAATATTGAGCATTATAAAGTTCGATATTGGTGGCTAGGATATACATTAGGTCTTCGATGAAGGTGAGGTTATCTCCTGGAGGGTGGTAGAATATATGTAGTGAGCATATTGGCTTGTTATTACTAGTGATAACTAGGTAGAGGTATTCGCAGAAGGATAATAATGGGGAGTGGGATGTCGGGTTCGCGGCGATTGCCGTTCCCCGACATTCCGCTAAGACACACACAATACCGCCGGGATACTCACTTCCGGGTGGAAGTTGAGCCCCGGTCTAGTCCTCTCAGTCAACTGCGGGTCACAGAAGCACTTCTGGGGGAAACGCTTATACCTCGCGTTTCCCGCCGGCTCCGTTCTTCAAATTCTTCTAATGAGGCTCGCTGCGTAGGACGTTCCGGAGACCCGCCGTTACGCAGGTACTGTTGGTTTTCGTGCATTTGAGGTTCTCTGGCGTCCGTGCTGGAGCGCCATCCCCTGTGGTTCCTCTGTTCTTTGGCGTCCGCGCAGGAGCGTGCTACTTGTGGTTCTCTGGCGTCCGCGCTGGAGCGCCATCCCCTTTGGTTCCTCTGTTCTTTGGCGTCCGCGCAGGAGTGTGCAACTTGTGGTTCTCTGGCGTCCGCGCTGGAGCGCCTTCACCTTTGTTTCTTTTTGTTCTGTGGCATCAGCGCAGGAGCGCAATCATCTTTGTTTTTTGGGAGCAGTGATATACATCATTCTTGGGGAGCGCTATGCAACTCGTGCACTGGGTGCTCATCCCGAGGTGCTGTGTGTAACTTTAGACTTTCCATTCTCAACGCCATCGCATGAGATGTTTCCTGATTTATCCTGAACACCGCAGAAACACTGGTGAGTCCTGGCGTTTGTGTGTGTTTTAGGGAGTATAGACAGGGCGCCAGTGGGGGTTGTTTTCCAATCGGGTTCTCGTTTGTTTCCCCAGTTGCCCTCGAGATCTCCTGCAAGCTCCATACCACAACTCTACGCCCTCTTCTGGCTCCTACCCCTGTGTCCATCTCATCCCTGTTGGGTTCTAAGTCCTAGGGGGTCAGGTGGGTACAAGGGCGGGTGCTCCTGTCGTCTCTGCGGAATCGCTTCACAAGCAAAGGTAAGTCTTGTGGGGCATCTGACATGGGATCGGTTCATTGTTAGATTGCTTCGATGTATGCACGCGATACCACCACCTGGTCTGTCCGTTCTATCTAATATAATTCTTAGCTAGGTTGGACATAAACTGTACACCATTCTCACTTATAACTTGGACTGGTAATCCTTCTTACACGATAACTCTGTCCATAAACCTTAACACTTTCACAGAATCATTCTTATATACCACTTTAATGATTGGCCACCTGTAAAACACATCAATCATGGAAATTATGTACTTAGATGGAGTACTGATGGGACCCATAATATCTATGGCAACTGTGTGCCACAGATCTTCTGAAACAGTCGGTTCACTCATGTTAGGCCTTAAGATCTTCAAAGATTTGTCTGAGTTAGCACACACAACGCAATCCCTCATATATTTCTTTCTGCACATACGTCCGTGCCAGTCCACCAATACAATTTTTTCACTCTTTGCTTGGTTTTCACTATTCAACAATGATCCTCATGGCACATCCTCATAATAAGTTCTCTTAGAGAAACTAGAGGAACTGCTCTATCACCTCTAAAAATAGTACCTTGATTTTCTGATAGCTTATTTTTATCTACCAAAGTTGTTTCAATTCAATTTCTCAGGCCCTCCTTGCACCTCCCACTTAAGGAGTAATTGTAAATCTTCATCCTTTAAGTATTCCTCTTTCCATGTTTCCCCTTTCACACAAGAGATGTCCTCATCATGAATTAAGGCAATTTGCATTTTTTTTCCATTCATTCCCATTACACTCTTGTATGTCTAAAGGCATACAGGATAGTAAACCAGCCAAAACATTGCTTTTGCCAGGTATATAGACAACTTTATAGATTAAAATCTTGTAAGCGCATCGACATCCTTGCAATTCTAGCAGAGGCTTTGTAAAGACCTTCATTTGTGAGCAATTTAACAAGTGGTTTGTGATCGCTGCTGACATAGCACGGTCTTCTCCAAACAAAAGAGCAAAAATGCTTTAGAGCCCATACAATAACTGAGAATGTTGATTCAGCTGGAGACAAAGCTCAAGAGGCTTAAGCAATAATATGTTTTTTGCCATGCTCATTAACCTGGTACAAGACACCTCCCAATCCTTTACTGCTTGCATCAACAGTGACCACACTCATAAAATTTATATCAAAATAACTTAGTACTGGTGCCTGCACTATAGCATCCTTGATGTTCTCAAATTTCTTCTCGCACAATCTTCCCTCAAGAAACTGGATATATTTATTCAATAAAATTGAAGAAATTAGCTCACACTCGAAAATATTCTTCTTGAAGCAGCAACCATAAGAGAAATTATAATCCAGCACAAACAGGTATATGACCGTTTCGTTCAATGAAGGAGGAAAGGAATGCAAACTGCTTGTTCCACGATCCTGAACTGTGGACCTGAAGAAAATAAAGGCACTACACGGCTAAAATACAAGTGCATATTCAGCCGAAATGGCTGCACGTCGAGTGTATTACGTCATAAGCTGTAACTTAGCCAAAAATCGATGATGCAACATGCTCAAGAGGTTCATTGCACACATGTATAACGTCCAAATGTGAACGTGGCTACATCTCACTCACACCAGATACAACTCATCGCTCTCCCTGGAATGCACGAGCATAATGAACTTTGAAAATGCCGCGGCCACTATGATCTCCAATGACATTATGAAAGCAGTATATTAACGGAATGCAGACGTTGTGTACTCGTACTGCTCCCAAAAGTTGGGCAGTAATCCTGGAAATCCTTATACTCCTCGGGATGTAGTAATAATCACAAAGTCTTCACTTCCAGGCTGTTTCTCAATAATTTTCCAAATTGATAAGCAAACGTTCTTCATGAACTGCTCAAAATGATCTAAATAAAAGTAAATCACAATGCAGGAAAGCATAGGTACATCCTCAATGGTGTTTTAACGCTGAAACTCGTCGCCAAATTGCAATTCGTAGTCATCCAGAATTCTGAAGAAGTTTATTAGTTGAAACGCCAATTGCAGCCATAACAGGAATGTCCAGCCTAGATCTCCTCCAGTCAGCAACTGCCTCCCAAGCACCAGAGAAAAGGTTCTGGAACCAAGGTTGCCTGCGCTGAAAAGAGTGAGGATACTCATTGGGTGAGACCCAGGCTTCCAAGTTCTTCAGTCAGTGCTCTTGAGTTGCGGTCAACGTGGTCTTACAGGTGCAAGTTCAGGTCTCAGAGTAGTATGTAATTGCTAACACCGCGGGCGAGTGGTGCAACAGAGTCTGTGATGGTAAAATTGCTACGCAGTGCTGGTGATCTGTAGATGAGTCCCCTTAAGGATAAGTTGTCTGTGATGTGGAGGTTGAACAACTGGTGTTCCATGTTGGAAGATGACATGTCTCTGGATGTGGTGCCGCTGGTGGTGTTCTTGTGGATGATAGTGATTCTACCTCCAGGCTTGTAAAGTCTCTCTTGCTTGGTAGTCTTGTAGCTTGGGTCAGGGGGGTGGTTTGGGCGATGTCAGGTGCTGATGGACGGTTAATCCAGGTTTCCACGAGTAAAAGTATGCCAGGGGCATTGCTATTTCAGCTGGTCCCAGATCTCTGTGGTGTGTTTTGTCAGTGAGCTGGTGTTTAGGAACATGTGTGTGGGTGGTTGCAAGACTGTGTGAGTGTCAGAGAGTGGGGTGTTGGGTGCTTTCAGTGTAGCGACTGTTGGGTGTGGGTAGGTTCATGAAAGCATGCAGCATTCGCAGGAGAATGCTCATTTGGCGTTGTGTGGAGCAGCGACCTGGGTTGAGGGTGTGGAGAGTTGCATCGTGGTACCGACAGGAAAGGGAAAGAACCAGGGTTCCCACTCTGGGAGTAGATGGGCTTTCCTTTTGCGCACCAGTGGTTCACCTACTCCGTGTCCACACTGTGGCTTCCATTAAGTAAGTCCTAGAGATGAGATATCACTTCCAATGCTGATGGACAATGGGAAAACCAGTGATGTCACTTCCCGTGCAGATGGATGATGAAAATGAGTTCTCTAGCTTGGCTTTTTCTTTTAAAGATTGTTTTGGTGGCACACTATCCCTGGGTTGTTGAACATAGCTATGTTGGAAACAGCCATGTTCTCAACTGTCTTCTCAAGTGTATATGCTCCTGAATGCTTTAGTTTGCACTGAGAAAGCAGTGCCTCTTATGTATTTCTTACAGTAAACTGGTATACTTGAGAAAAAGAGATGGGAAAAACAAGCATTGGCATAGCCAATAGGTCTCGCTTTTGGGACCTTCTAAGTATTTAGTTATGCAGCACAATATCCTTGGTGCAACCACATCAACTGTTGCGTGGCTAAACACTTAGAAGGTCCCAAAGGCGAGACCTATTGGCTATGCCAATGCTTGGTGTGGTTGTGGGTGTGTGGTTGTGGGTGTGTGGTTGTGGGTGTGTGGTTGTGGGTGTGTGGTTGTGGGTGTGTGGTTGTGGGTGTGTGGTTGTGGGTGTGTGGTTGTGGGTGTGTGGTTGTGGGTGTGTGGTTGTGATTGTGGGGGTGTGTGTGTGGGTGTGTATGTGGGGGGTGGTTGTGGGTGTGTGTGTGGGTGTGTGGTTGTGTGTGTGAGACAGTAATACTAAAATCATCTAAAAATAAATGAACACAAACATCGAGTTTGTGGAAAGAGAAAGCACGTTGTAAGTCAAACGGGCGCAGCAAAGAATTAACACAACAACAAAACAAACAAGATCACTTAGCGAAGACTGAGTGCTGATAATGGATACACACAGCCCATTATCTTAAGAGTTCGATTGCAGCCAATGTGCACTCAAACCTGCCCCCTCCTTGTGAGTTGCACCCCATATTTCATGAGTTGTAACTGCTGCACCCACCATAGCGCTTTGAGAGCTAAAGCGCTACATAGGTCTAATCGATTAACCATTCGCCAATATGCTGTGCTTTTAAAGAGAATGTGCCAAAAGTTTCCAGCTTCCTCATCATGTCCTCATGAAAGCGCCAACGAAAGGACTCCCTGAATGGTGCAATGGACATGAAGCAGCCGCTGCGATCAGAATTAAACACTGTGAACGTTGTCAGGTTTCACAGTAACATTTCCTTAATGTTCTTTAAGTTACAAAACAGTAATACTATAAGCATCTCAAAATAAAGGAATACAAACGTCGAGTTTGTGGAATGTGGAAAGAGAAAACACATTGTAAGTCAAACGGGCGCAGCAAAGGATTCACACAACAACATGTTCTTTGATGTTTTATGTTCTTTGAACGAGAACATCAAAGGGGCGCCGCGAAAGTGATCACGGGCGCTTAATGAGCATGACGAGGTTTGCCAGCCTCTTCTCCTAAGTGTGCGCCTGCGCACATGCACTGTAGCTCTAGGCTGGCCATGGTAGCACTTTTTGAGCCCTCACAAAAAGTCTCGCCAGACAAGTGCATGCGCTGGGTCAGGCGAGACCCAAAAATTAATGAATGAGAATAAATCTGAGAATTACCACTGGGTATTTTATTTTGGGATCCTGTTTCCATAGCGAAATCATTTTCCTTACAAATTTGGTGCCGTTTGACAAATCTTAATGACCTTTTCCCAAAAAAGGTCTCATCTACCTCCGCTTCTTTCTGCAGGGTTTTGGGGTTATTGTCAAGCAGGAACTGATTTAAAAAAAGGGGGTGGTCCTAAAAACGTTTTCCCTATTTATATTTTCGTAGGAGGATTGAACAGCCAAACATTTTCTTTCCAGCACTACATCACGTCCAGCTTGGAGTACAACTTAATTTGCCACTAGATTGTGCTTAAGTAAATCTTTCGGTCAAATGCTTTTTACATCGTTGCTACACGTGCCATGAGAGAGAATCTGTGCAGCTTCCAGTGTCCAGGAATTGTGAGTTTATACTTGTGCACCACCTTTAAATTATATCACTCGCACACCTCCGCACAATGCCATGTCACCTCTCTCGCCACACTACATTAAGTTTAACTTGCTACTGTAACATGCACTCTGTTCTGGCAAATAATATAATTTCTGATGTCAAGTGTTTTAATTACTGCAATTATTTCACATGTTCTAACTTAGGCAATATCCAGGGTTTTCGCTAGTGCATGTAGGAGTGAGTTATAGTTTATGTAGTGTGGCAAGTGAGTGGGTATGGAGGTGCGCGAGTGATATTAATTTAAAGGTGGTTGCAAGTATAAATGTGAGTTTTAACTATGACTTTTAGTAATATGAAAGCGGTGCATAAATAATAATTTCAACTTTTAAGTTTTTGAAGTTGTTATGGTTTTGTAGTTTAAAGTGTGTTTGGCACAAATAAGATCTAATGTTTGTGGAGTTTAATTTGGTTTTGTATGCCATTCATGAATAGTATTTTTTTCTTAACTTGAGCTTATGTTTGACCTTTGTTTTTGTTTTTTTTTGTGTGTGAATTTCAATGGTTTTTATTAGGCCTGGGCGGTAAATTCCGTTCTGCTCGTGTAATTTGTGGAATTTGGGTGATTTAGCGTGACGCGGAGAACGCGGAGTTACCAAAAATTCCGCGGTTTGGCAGAATTATTTGCTTGTCCGCGCTTTTAAAATGCATGTTGGCAAGATATTTCTTCCCGAGCACGCGAACAGCGTTCGCGAACAGGATAAAGGCGTTGCGAACGGGCGGAACAAGCAATTCCGCGTGTTCGCGGAGATTTTTTACCGTTTCGCTGAGCTTTGCGTAGCGCGACTACGCAAATTCCGCCCACCCCTAGTTTTTATAATAGTGACAATTTTGTAATATTCGTCCAGTTTAGTTTAGTGGAGTGTTATTAAGTGGAGTGAGGTACAATATAGTGATGGATAGTGTTGTAAAGTGTACTCTGGTGCAGTATATTGTTTTATAGTGCAGTGGAGTAAAGTGTAATGAGGTATAGTGGACTAGCGTACAGTGGAATGGCATAGTGTGGTATCGCATACAGTGGAGTGACATACAGTGAACTTGGATACAATAGAGTGGCATATATTGGATTGGATAGAGTGTTGTGGTGTGCAGTGGTATACAGTGGGATAGTATACAGTGTGGTTTGGTAAAGGGAATTTAAGTCCTGTAAATATTATAGTGTATTCTCGTACATTTTAGTGACTTACAGGGGAGTGGAGTACGTTTCAGCGGCATATATTGGAATTTCGTGTACTGAAATAGTGTACAGTGGAATGGTGTACAGTAGAGTGGTGCAGTGGAGGGACGTAAAGTTAAATATAGCGTAAAATGGACTGGTGTATATAGGAGTGCAGTGGTGTAGCGTAGACTACAGTGGGGTACAGTGTAATACGGTCCCTCGCAATAGCATATAGTGGAGTAACATTACCTGTAGTGTGATACAGAAGAGTGCCGTAGAATTATGTATTGTTTAGTGTCATAACGTTGAGTTTAGTGGCGTTCACTGTTTAGACGTACAGTTGAGTGCCATATAGTGGAGTAGTGTAGAGTGTTGTACAACCCAGTCAGGTTAATTATAGAAGCGTAGACTCTATTAATGTACTTTGAAGTGTAGTTTAGTGTAGTGGTGCAGAATGTAGTCTTGTAAAATTAAAAGCATACAGTCGATTGTGGTACAGTCCAGTTGTGCATAGTACATTTCAGTACAATGGAGTTGCAGTACACTCCATTAGTGTACCATCATGTGGGCCATAGTGGAATAGCGTATAGTGGAAAAAGCGTAAATTGGAGTTTGGCACAGGCGAATAGCGTAGAATTTCCAGCAGTACGTTTTAGGGGCATCTAGTTAACTGGCATACATGATAGTGTAATAGAATACAACTGGGAACAATATAATAGCATAGAGTATAGTGGTGTAGATTGCACTGGTATACAGTATAGTTGGGTGGAGTAGAGTAACATACAGTGGATTAGCGTAGAATGGAGTGGCATAAACTGGAATAGAATACTGTAAGTTGCTTACAATGGGTTGGCGTAAAGTTATCAGTTATACAATGGAGTGGCATAAAGTGGAGTGTGTAAATTAAAGGAAATGTAGCGTTAAAACATTGCTTCTGTTTGACACAATTTATCTCCAAAATATATATTGTGATTTGTAAATGGTAGTGGAGGGTCCGAAAAAGTGTTTAAGTTTAATAAATGTCACATGAAGTCTTTTACTGTGCTCATTGCGAAATACATAATTCATATTTTTTTACAGCTTGGAAGGATTAGATATTATGGTGCGCAGGTGTTTATTTTGGGTAGTGCAGATAAGTAGTGTAAGTATTTTAAACGTTTTATTTAAACTTTGTGAGATCTGTTTGCGCGGTATTTTTGCGAAACGTGTGAATTTCGCTGTACTACCATGGTACATAGTGATGACAAATCATTAGCTGATTGGCTAATGACTTCCTTTACAAAAGTTAAAGGGAGGCATGTTGTTTTTAGGTACACTTCGGTGTGTTCTGCGTTACGCCATCTGATATAGGTAAGTATTTGGTTAGATTTTTTTACCCTTCCTTTTACCACTTTACAAAAGTGATAATAGGTAGTGCAGACTATTTATACCTTTCTTTATCTGTGTTTAAAAAAAAAAAAAAAAAAATTATGGAATTTTTTTTTAATTTAAATTTAGACACACCATGACACAGCTTATGACTACAACCACCGTCCGGCAGCGAATCAAATGGAAATGGGAGGTACACAGCTATGTGCCTACAACCCAGAGGCCGGCAGCGAGTCTTTGAAGAGAAAGTTCGAACCTGTGATAAGCAGTGTATAGAGCTTGTGATATTGCCACATGTATGTAAATTAGAAACAAAAAACACCGAAAGAAAGGCGCCCACCCCCTCCATCACCCTTATTCTCCTCTGCACCACCATGTGATCATACTCTATGTTCCGGGTATCTAGCCGGAGTTGTATCCGGGCATAGATGCAACAGTTGCGCCACAACGTGGTTATGTTGTGACTTCCTGATCGTTATATGTTAGGTGCAGGATTATTAAAAATGGGGACAGGTCATCTCCCTAAATTCTTTTGCTAGGATCGTGATAAATGGTGGCCATAACTCCGTGTAAGTTTCAGCACTGTTGTCGAGCATCATTGACGTGTTCCGTGGCCATTGCAATCCATAATCTCCTTAGCCAATTTTTTTTTTTTTTTTTAAGAAATGGGTAGCGCCGTACCACAAATGAGTTTTCTAAGGTTACAATTTTTGTTTCGAAATTACTCTATATTTTTGTAGCACTCTACGGGGAACGGTGTCTTTTTTTTAAATTTATTTTTTTAATGTAGAGCAGTAATTCTTTGTAATTAATGTGCTACTCTGTACACTTTTATCAGCATAATAAAATATGCTAACGTTTGAAAAAATACTGCAGCACACTAACTTTATAAAATATAATTAGGGCTCCCGGTTTTATAATATTTATCCATATTTATTTTTTGGCCACCTTATTGGTATTTATACATATTTATTTTGTGAATGAGAATAAATGGAGTCGTAAAATGATATATTTCCATGTTTATTTTACTGATAAATATGCACTTGTACTTTTCTGCCTGTGGCGTTATAGCAAATCAAACTGCTAAATATAGCTAAACACGACACCTGCAGGTAAATATCAGCATTATAATACATATATATGTTAACATATGCATGTATTTAGGGAAATCTCAACCTGTTTTTTAACTTCCCATGCTGTCTATCTGCTCAGCTGTTGTCCTGGAAATCATGAGGATAGCATGGAGAGTGCCCACATGAAGCACAATATTCAGTATTTTTCCACTTTAAAAACATAAATACAGATGGGAAACTCATTGTTTTCTGCCTGCATTTCTCTGTCAAAATCAGTAAAACGGAAAAGTGGGAGCCTTAAATCTAATATCATATGGTGTATTTTTTTTGTTGGTACCGCTGGAGTACTGAAGTACATATAAACGTATAAATATTTTTTCCTACCTATTACTACTATAATAAAGTGGTAATGGGGATTGGGAAAAATACCAAATCTAATACTTATCTAAAGGCAGGGAAACTCGAGACGGAGTGCTGAAACTTTTCAAACACTCCCCCTCCATCATCGTTCTACTGCTCACTTCGTCGCCCAAGTTCAGACCCAGTCATATGCAAATCAGTCTTGACTCTGCTCCCCATGGGAACAGTCCAGCCCAAACTGCCAGACCAGTCCTTCCTGGACCAAAACAAGCATTTTCGGACCAGTTTCGTGGTAACACCCCTCATCAGCCAGGCTAGCTTGATTCCAGAGGCAAATTGTGCAAGGGACCCACTTCTGGGCATACCCTGCCAACTTAAGGCGAACAAAGCAAACACAATAAGATGATGGACGGAGCGCTGAAACTTTTCAGACACTCACCCCCATTCACTATTAGTTCTGGGTTAAATCTGTCATCGATCTTCTGCTGACTTTGCCACCCCAGTTCAGGCCAAGCCATATGCTAATCAAATGGACTGTTTCCATGAGGGACTGGGTCAAATCTATCATCTTATTGTGTTTGCTTGAAAGCTAGCCTGGCTGATATGGAGTGTTACCCCCGAAACAGATTCCAAGATGCTTGCTTCTGGCCCAGGGAGGACTTGGCCTGGCAGTTTGGGCTGGACTGTTCCCATGAGGAACAGGGTCAAGACTGATTTCCATATGGCTGGGTCGTAACTGGGGTGGTGGTGAAGTGAGCAGAAGAATGCTGATAGATTTATTCCAGATCTAATAGTGACAGGAGATGAGTATCTGAAAAGTTTCAGCGCTCTATTCATCAACTTATTGTGTTTGCTGACAACTGTAAATGTATCCATTTGTTTGTTTATGTGTTCTTGTTTAATTACATTTTGATCTTTAGGTGTTATTTATTGGTGTAACTATTGTGGGGCCATAAGCATTGCATTTGGTGTGCAAGATATGGTTCACTTGACCGTTGTGCCATGTATGGATTGCAGTTTTAACCATAGTTTACAAATTTCAATGTGGTTATTTGGGTTTAGTTTGTAATCCTGAGAGTGGAGTGTTTTTGTTTTTTCACTACCATCTAATGAAGCCCTGATTGACACCCATGAGCATCTGTTCTAAGCCAGGGGACCCTGATTTTTTGACATATCACCCTACTACAAGAAAGTTTAGTGTTTAAGGCTCCCCCCCCCCCCCCCCCCCACACTAGGGTGAACACAATTCTTTCCCCACGACTCCTCCTAGCAGAAAGTCAAAACGACTTGAGACATTCTGGAAACTAATATTTTCCTCAGCTAGTCGAGCCTTTAAGTCAGTCAGCACCATCTGTTTGCTGAGGAGATCTTAACGCCACTGGAGTCTAGCTATCCTGGCTGAAGAGGGGTGAAACCTCGAAACCGGTCCTAGGATGCTTGATTCCGGTCCAGGGAAGACATGGCTTGGCAGTTCGGGCTGGACTGTTCCCATGAAGCACAGGGTCTTGACTGATTTGCATATGGCCATGTCTGAACTGGGGTGGCGTGGTGAGCAAAATAACAATGGATTTAACCCAGATCTGTGACTGGGGGTGAATGTTTTCCCAATGTGCAACTTTCCGTCCATCATCTTGTGTGTTTTAGAGATCTTAACAGCTGTCCTTGAGGAATTTTGAGCCAATCTGGCCCAAACCAATCAGGATGGACAGGATGCTGCAAAGTACATCATCTGATCTTGGCTGCACACTGTTGATTGCTTGGGCAGAACAGTTGGCATTATTGTGGTGCTTTAACTGCATCCTTGGATGCAATCCACACGCTTCTAAGAAGACCTGAAAGCCTCATTAATGACCATGCCGTTTGATGGGTCTCACCTGTTTGGTGAGAATGGCCGATTCAGTGATGGAATGCTTTAAAGAAAGCAAAGCCACAGTGTGTTCCATATTCTTTTCCACCCCTGCAAGACCCTTTCTCAGCTACTTCAGAACATTGGCGTACTGGCAACACCAAGGCCCACTGTCCTTGCAACTGGCACATTTCCTCCATGGCTGGCTAAGATTAACATGTGATAGGTGGGTCCTGCAGAACTTTCATGTGGCCGCTCCCTGCCATTACTTTTAGACCCACCACACATTCCACCCACACCAGAACATCTTTCAGAGAAGCACCTGTTTGTCTTACTCCATGAAGTGCAGACTTTTGGTCAAAGTAGCCACAGAGAGGGTCCCAGCTAAGGAACTGTCTGCCGTTATTTCCTTCTGCTGAAGGAGGACAGCGGCCTTCATCCAACTTTAGATTCCCACTTTGTGAATTCCTTCTTGCAGGACGAATTCATGATGCCCACTTGGGCGTACGTTTTATCTGCCCTGGATCCATTCAACTGGATGATGTCTTTTAACCTGCATGATGCCTACTTTCATGGATCCATCCTGCAGTCCCACAGACACTTGTTGTTCAAGGTGGGCCAGGGGTATTTTCAATTTGCTATGCTCCCCACGGCCTCAACAGCCCTCTAGGGTGTTTTTCAAAAGTGATGGCGGTGGTCGATGCACAATTTCGGAAGTTGGGGATTTCAGCTTCCCCTAAGTTGATAACTGGCTGTTGAAGGCAGGCTCACCAGAGTCTGTTGTAGATCCACTCCTGGCATCACTGTGGTTCATTATCAACATGCCAAAGTCGCACTTTACTCCTTAGCAGAGTTTCCCTGTAAATGGAGCCACAGTGGATATGGTGCACTTTCGGGCCTTCTTTCCACCACAATGAGTCTAGAACATTGGTGGTATGACCCCATTGTTTCAGCCTTGGCCTTTGATCTTGGTGAGAGTGGTTCCTGGACTTCTGGGCATCATGGCAGCCTGCATCCTGCTTGTCAACGGTGTGAGTTGGTACTTGCTGCTTCTGAAGTGAAACTTGATCAGTGGGCCCTGCATCAGGGGAACCAGCCAAACTCCATCCAAGCTTTGGAGGAGATAGCGAAAGACCTGTGTTGGTGGTTAAACTGTTGGAGTTGTGTACTAGCCGCTTGACATCAAACCCTTCCTACCATCAGTTGAAGGGAGGAAGTGTTGGGTTCTCGCGGAAAACACCACCGTCCTGTGGCACTGTAACAAGCATGGCAGGGTGGGGTTCTCTGTTCTGTGCCAGGAGCCCCTTTGTCTCTGAAGCTGACTGTAGCATAAACGCATCTTCCCTGGTTGTGAACCACCTGGGGGGATCTTTAAATGCCCGGGCATAAAAACTTATCTTGCCGTGCCTGGCGGATCACGAATGGCAGTTACTTTTCGTGGTGACAGAATACAATATGTCAAAACGCTTGCACGCTGAAGTTTTCAAGAAGGCTCTCTCTCCTGGACTCATTCCAGATAGAATGGATCATGGTACTCCTGTGCGACTTCCTGCCACTACCTCTCCTGCCCAGAACCAACTGGGCCCAGGCTACCCTTGTGGCTTCGGACTGGGCAAGGAGAGTGTTGTACCCGAATGTCTGGGCATGAGCATCTAACTCCGATCAGGGTACCCCTGCGGAAAACCCAGCTGTCGCAGGAGCAGGGCAGGGTTCTGCATCCAGACTTGCAGCTTTTACCCCCATTCTTGGAGATTGAGCGACAGCCGTTAACTGCATTAATATCTTCAAACCAAAGTTGTGGATGTCATCCTAGCAACCAGGTGTCCTTCTACTAAGTCTGTCTATGCCGGTTGTTGCAAAGAAGTTTGTAGGCTGATGTCACACCTGCAATACGGCTCCCTTGCAGGCCAAACTATCAGATGTCCTTCTGTTTGTTTCACCTGTAGCCGAGAAAGGACTTGCATTGGGCACTGTTAAAGGTTATCTGCCGGCCCTTGTGACCTGTTTATGCTTTCAAGACCAACCTACCTAATTAAAATCACCTGTTGTGATGAGATTTCCAAAAGGTTCTACTCATTTATATCCTCTGAAACCCTTTGTGATGTCACAGTGAGATCTTAAGTTGGCTGTCCGTTTCCTCAAGTGCATGCCATTTGAACCATTGCCCAGCTGTCCACTGCATCTTCTGACTCTGAAGACCCTTATACTGGTTGTGGTGACTTTGATTCGCCATGTGAACGAACTCCAAGCGCTGTTGGTGCAGCTGTCTTACACCTCCTTTTTCCCCGATAAAGTTGTGTTGAGCACCAGAATGGCCTTTTTTGCAGAAGTGACGACTACTTTTTATGTTGGGCAAGACATCACTCTACCAGCGTTCTTTGCTCTGCCTCACTCCTCAAAAGAGGAGAAGAAGCTCCACCAGCTGGCCTCCAGAAGGCTTTAAGCTTTTATATTGATCGCATCCAAGAACTTTGTGTGCATGATCCATTCTTAGTGATGTTCTCTGGGAAAAAGAAGGGCAATGAAATGCAGAAAAGGAATCTGTCGAGGTGGATAGTCCTCTGCATTAAGATCTGCTGTGCACCTGCCAAGAGGCAGCTTCTGGAGGGATACAGGTACATTCTGCCAAGGCTGTTTATACTGCTTGGCAGACGGAGTGCCTGTCCTTCACTTCTGTCAGGCTGGGTCGTGGGCATTGGAAAACACTTGAAACACTGCCATGATGGTCAGGTCCGATAGGATGAGGCTTTTTGATCCGAGCCCTTCCACAAGCTCACCACCTTGGAAGGTACTGCTTTGGAAACTACTGTAAAGATGAGGCATTTTCGGTTAGAAGTTTCTATCAGAAGAACAAGTTATTTACCTTCGGTAAGGCTCTTTGTGGTGGATACTCTAACTGCAGGTTTCTTATTGCCCTCCCACCTCCCATTGTGTGGAATCATCAGTAGGTATAGGTCTGGTGTTGGGCGCCAACTTTTTAGCTTTGTTAATCCTTGTTTTGCGTGTGGACGTGCTTCTTATGAAATGGCAAAAGGCTGTCGCTCACAGTAAAGTTAGCCAATGGCTGAATTCGACTAACCCCTTGCCCCATGTTGAATGCTGTAGTGGGAACAAGAAAATGTGAATAATAGCTCAATGGGGGAAGAGGGCTGGCTGAAATGAACTATAAGTAAGTATATTATACATATTATTTTAGTAAACTGAAAAGGTTTTGGCTATTTCCAGACTTAAAAATGCCTATTCAATGAAATTCTGACCTAACCTTAAATACACAGGCGCTGTCACTGCTTCTCTAATAAATATAAATGTTTCAGACTAACAGACATCCACACAACTATACCAAATACCCTAAAAACATATATATATATATATATATATATATATATATATTTGCTTTAACCTTCCATTTTGAGGTATATGCTGACCATGTGCCCCCCCCCTTGCTGCTTGTTTCATCCTCTGCTGCTGTGTAGTATGTCTTCAAAGGTGATTGTACATTTGCTCACAGCCATTCTAATTCATAGTGACAATGATCAATCTGGTGAAAATGTTGTTGGGCCCCTGTCTTTCTCACAATTCCATGGACTTACTTAGTCCAGCACCTAGACATGATTGATTCACAGTGTTTGCTGGACATATTTCCAATGATTTTCACATTACTGAATTATAATCTCTACTTTCTCTCATAAAATAAAGTTCTCAAGTGCAATTTAGAATTTAAACAACAATTGCTTAGTAGCAAGGTTAGGAGCAAATTGAATCCCAGCATTCCATTTAAGGGCATGTTGACTGTAAGGAAGTGGGTTTGTGTTGCAGTTACCCCCTCACTTTCTGCCTGATAACTGATGCACTTTTCCTTGTTGAGCCCTGGGCTCCTGACAATCATGTGCTTAGGGCCTGTGTTCCTTCCCTAAAAACTGCCTAACAGCCTAAACCCAATTGGCATCTCTGGTCACATGTCAGCCCCTGATAAATGGTACCCTAGGTACCCAGGGCCTTGTGACCAGAGAAGGCTCCGAAGGGCAGCAGCACTTATTGTGCCACCCTTAGAGGCACTGTACCCTTAGACACACACACTGCCTTTGCAGGCTGAGTGTCTTGGTGCAGAACAAACCAAAGAGTCGACATGGCACACATCCCTGTGTGCCATGCCCACAACACACACTGCCCTGGCATACCTCAGTGACCCCTCTAGCTGGGTGCCCTATGCCAGTGGTGTTGGCACAGGTGCGTGACCCCTGTGCCCCTACAGTACCCAGGTCCATTCCTGGGCACTGTAAGTGCAGTGCTGCCATTAAGAGTATATGGTGCTGGGAGGTTGTCAACACGAACTCCACAGCACCATGATGGCTACACTGAAGACTGAAGTTTGGTGTCAAACTTCTCAGCACAGTAAACCCACACTGATGCCAGTGTGTTATTTACTATAAGATGCACGACAGAGGGCATCTTAGAGATGCCCCCTGAACCTAACCTACAATCCATGTCATGTCTGAGGGGCTGCCTAGGCTGCCACACAGCAGACATGTTGCTGGACCCCTAGGTAGAGAGCCATCCGCTGTCCTGGGCCTGCAACAAAGCACGTCCTGGGCGAGGTGCTAGGTCTCCTCCCCCAGGATGGGCAGGGGAAGCTTCAAAGGCATGCCGCCTTTGTGAGCTTCTCCAGGCCACTTGCTGTACTCAGCAACTGGCCCCTACCGGTTCTGACCCCCACTCTGGCGGGAAGACTGGCCAGAAACCCCAAGGAAGGAAAGGGGGTGTGCCAGCCTCTGCCAACCCCACCCCTCAGGTGGGGGAGGCGAGGTGAAGCACATCTCCGGGCTCTTGCCATCTTGAAGATGGGGAGCCCTGCCCAATCAGGACTAGGCTACTGCCCCCCTCCCACAGGAGAGTGGCAGGATAGGGGGTGTACCCACCCCAGCGAAGGGATCCATTGGTCCCTGCCCTTTCCCTACCTGTAACGCCCCTACATTTAGTATTTAGGGTCACCCTGAACCTTCCTTCCTCAGATCCAGATTCCGAAACAGCAAAGAAGATCAAGAGACAAAAAGACCTGCCGTGCAGCTGCTCACAAGAGGAAGACACCAACTGCTTTGGCCCCAGCCCTACCGGCCTGTCGACCCTCGAACCTGCGCCTGCTAAACTCCGGCATCTCCAGTGGCCAGCAACCTCACAAACCCCGGAGGTCCTGGCTACCTTGTGACTCTAAGCAACTCGGACTCCCACGAGCAGTGGTACTGCTCAAAGCAAGTAACTGACCCCTGGCGTCAGCCAGGGACCGCGAACCCTGCACACTCTGCACCCGACAAGCCTGGCCTGTGCTGGAGTGAACAAAGACCCCGAGGACGTCCCCCCCCCCGGCGACTGTGACCCCGAATCCAGCACCCAAGGACCCACCTTGACGCTCCTGACGACGCCTACAGCCTCCGAACCAGGGATCCCTCCAACCGCGACCAGCCGAGGGTAAGTTTTCCCAACGCCAAAAGGCACCCCAGCGCCCTGCAGCCCCCTGTGCCCAACTCCTGGGTGCCTACCTATCCTCCAACTACCCAACTTACCTCTTGAAGTGGTGGTCACACCTGAAGAATCTTCGTCCCCGAGCTTGCAGCCTTTGTTCGTTCTTGAGCTTATCCTTTGCAATCCATTCAGCGCCTGACGGCTCAAAAGCACCCTGCACCCAGCCGCCCGAGTGGTCCTGGCAGTGCAACTTCTACTCTAACCTACTTCCCCATTTGCCCATAGCAAGTGACCAGGAGCCCAGCTCCCACAGCCGCGTGGCCTGCTAGCCAGCAGCCACCAACCACAGGCCCCCTGCCTCCCATAGGATAACATTGGTCCTACCTCACTCTGCACCCGAATGCCCCTGTGCCGCTGAGGGTGTAACAACTGTACTTACCGGACCCCGGGAGACCCCTGCGTCTATACCCAGAACCTGAACTCTGCCAGTTGAGTACTTACCCAAAAGCCGATAACTCACTTTTCTTCCAAAGGGTAACATTGACTGGTTTCACTTGAAAATTCTTCTAAGTGTGGAGTTTCTAAACTTTAAAATATTCACCTAAAATCAACTGAGTAACGAAAACGAAAATACTCATCTGCTATCAGGAGAGATCCCAGTGCTGGATCTTGGTGCCCCACCCTGAACCTGAAAAGTTATTACAATCATACTTACCGCTAACTCAATTTTCTTCCATAGGAAACCATTGACTGTTTTTCTGTGAAATTTCTTCGAAGTGTCGATTTTTGCAAACTAGAAATATTCTTTAAAAAATCACACCAACTGTGAAGACTTAATTACTTACCTGTTTTAGATAGATGTCCCAGTGCTGAACCTAGGAGCCCAGCACTGGATTACAAAAGTAACAAGAACATACTTTACCTGTAACTTTAATTTTCTTCCATAGGAAACCATTGAGTGTCAATTTAGCAAACTTACAAATATTCGTTAAAAATCGCCTGTATAACCTAAACGCATTCTCTCTACTGCTTACAGGTGGTGCACTATTGCTGGATCCAAGATCCAACACTGAACTAGAAAAAGTAACAATAACCCCACTTACCTGCTAAGTGAATTTCCTCCCATAGGATAACATTGGTGATTTTATCAGAAAAGGTTTCTAAGTGTCAACATTTAAAATAACAAAATATTGCTTAAAAATCACAACAGTAACTAAATCATATTTACTCACTTGTTTGAGGAACTGTCCCAGGACTGAATCTAGGATCCAGTCCTGGAGTTAGAAAAGTTATCCTTAAAGTAACTAATTGCATTTAACTTAAAATTCCCATTGAGCTCCATTTATTATTGTGTTTGAAATTGTGTTGCCTATTGCAACCACTGTAACTATTATATTCAAAAGTCTATTGCCTATTGAAACATATTTATCTAAAGCATCTCAATCTGAGAAAGTATATTTTGATACCTATTGTTGGTTCTAAAATAAAACTACCTATTTTTATACAAAAACCATTGGCCTAGAGTTCAGTTCTTGAGTGTGTGTGAGACCATTTGCTGGCTGGGTGTGTGTAACAAATGCTTTACACTGTCCTCTGATACTGCCTTGCTGCTCGACCAAGCTACCGCTTTAGGGCGTAAGGTTATATCTGACTTTAGCCTCTGCCAAACCTCTGGGGACTGTGGACTCTGTACACACTGTACCTATTAGGGAACAGTATATACAGAGCCACTTTCTCACATTGACTGGCTAGGTTTTAGGATGAAATCATATGGAGTGGTTTAGCATATCCGTTTGCAAAAAGAAGAAATATGCAATCCTAGTGTTCAACTGATTTTACTGAGCCAGCTCTGGGGCCAATTTTACAGCAGTGGGATAGATTCCTGTCATCCTACTAACTTTTGTTATCCAAGATGATCTCTTGTTAGGTCAGACACACTGGGGTCATTTGAAAATATACAGGCAACCTCACTGGGGTTTTCCAATCCATTTTTTTAAAGGTTCTAAAACAATTTTGAATTGCTCTTTGCAGACCGTCTACCTTATGTTTTTCAAATGCTCATTTTTGGGTTTATACATGTGCCTCAAGGCAAACCACAATAATGTGGTGCTCCTTTTCAATGCTCATAACATAGGAAAATATTTATATAGCATTGGGAGATAGAATGAGTAACTCAATGGATCGAGATAGAATGGCGGAAGATCTGTTTAGGAGTTTGAACACAGGAGTAAATGTAGGTCATGCAGGGAGTAGTGGGAATCCACAGAGGAAGGAAGGATGACAAGACAAATGTGTACGATTAGTGAAGTTGAAATGCCTAAGTGGCGGGATGGGGCTACATTTAAACAGTACATTAAATTCAATAAAAATACTGAGGTGTCTCAGATCATACCAACATATGATGTCTTAGATGATGACATGCTTATGAATTGGGAAAAATAATTGACATCTAGCTCCTAGATTCTAATGGGGATATTGATAGAGAATGCAGACAGAAAGATTGCCAAGTTGCTAAGTGAGATTCAATTTTTGGAAAATGAAAAGAGTTAAACCTGCTGGAACCTACAAAGAAAAAATAGTACATTTTAAATGATGTACTGAATAAATATCAGGAAGATGTAAAACCGAGGAAGGCCAGAAAGTTGGAGAGATGAGGTGGACTACTGTAAGTGTAGGGATTTGCCTTATGAAATATGATCATTCAGTGACAAAGAAAATGAGTAAGAAGTTGCAGGAGCTATTCTTAATAAGTTGTAGCTCCACCTCTATTAGTAATCCTTCTTTCACTGATCGAGAAGTAGATGTGGGGGAAGGAACATCCAATCAAAACATAAGTTGGAGCA
Organism: Triturus cristatus; assembly: GCF_964204655.1. Classification (NCBI taxonomy): domain Eukaryota; kingdom Metazoa; phylum Chordata; class Amphibia; order Caudata; family Salamandridae; genus Triturus; species Triturus cristatus. The sequence goes on along the minus strand of NC_140595.1, from coordinate 206,888,366 downwards.
CTTTTTTGGGGGAAGTGCGGAGAATAAAATTGGGGAGTCGGGAACACTCCATGAGGTCGGAGAATTATAAAGGGGAAAAGAGGTGGCAGACCGTGAAGAGGGATGCAAACCAGATCCTGGAACAGGAAGAAGTAGGAATGAGTTTAAACTAGGATGTGTCTATTATCAACTTATAAGATGCAACATTTAATCCAGAAAACAAAAAGAAAAAGATTTTATATGAATCCACAAGTAAGTAAAGGATTGCATTCAAATGTAACCAGTTCTGTCTCTAGTGAGTTATCAATACAGGACAGACATGATACCGTAACATTAATGTCTATGTCTGATCTAGAGAAAGACCAGTTAGAGTAGCTGATGTATTGGATAAGTTGAATGTTCAAATGGATTTCAGTGTAGCGAGTGAACTTTAGATCAAATCACGCTGGACACCTCTGCTAACAAGTGGTAACAATATAGACACCATTTTCTGACTAATATGTGGGGATCCTTAGTCTCGGCAAGCAGACTGCTCTCAAAGCATTGCATGAGAGTGAAGAGCTGACAATAAGGGAAGTAGATAAAGAAGGAAATATTGTGGTCATGTACCATGAGGGTTATGAACATGAAATATACTCTCAACATGCTATGAGAAAGTGATGGGAAAATCGACTATTGAATTAACACAAAAGATTAATTTCGCATTGAAAAAGTGGCATGACAATTGTCTACTTGATGAATTTCTGTGTTTGTGTCCATCGCCCCAGGTATCCATGTGTTTATACTCTCACAAAGGTACATAAGAACATGCCATTTCCTCCAGGGAGGCCGATTAGCTCAAATATTGGGGATCAGGCTGAACGGTTATCTGAATTTGTTGATGTATTTTTCCAGCCTTTTGTTATGAATTTACCTTCTTACATATGTAATACCAAACTTGTACTGAGTTTATTGAGTGATATTATATGGGAACCAGGAATATTGATGGTGACACTTGTGATGTTGTGTCAGTTTATTCAAGCATTAAGCATGATAAAGGAATGTTTGCACTTCCGCATATTTGAAATAGTAGATCAGCAAGCTTATGGGAGCACACGGAGATGCTGTTATCAATGATAGAACTAATTTTGAATAAGCGTGTGTTCCTATTTAAGGATGAGTGGTACAGGCAACTACAAGGGACTGCGATGAGTTCCAGGTTCGCTCTTTCTTACGCAACCCTCTTTATGGGGTGGGTGGAGGGGGAGCGGATCTGGGGCCAACATGGTGCCCATTGGAATGAGTACATTTTATATTGGGAGCACTTTATAGATGACTGCTTTACAATATGGACAGGGAGTGTAGAACAACTTGGAGGTTTTTGGGAATATATGAACAATAATGATTCAAATATACAACTCACTCACTAGTATAGTTATGAACAGATTGTCTTTCTTGATGTGGAACTTTACATTAAAGATAATGAAATACAGAGCAGACTTTTTCGAAAACCAACTTCATATAATTCAATTTTACATGTTTCTAGCGCACATCCTAAGAGCCCGATTAACGCAAACAAATTTGGGGAGATGATGCGGGCAAGACGCAATTGTAGTGATGAACAAGATTTTCAAAGCAGTTTACAGGATATGGAGATGTAATTTCTAAAAAGAGGATATGACGTGCATGTTATCAGAACAGCTAGAAACAGGGTTGCGAGAATAAGTAGGAAGAGCACTTTTAAGTGAGACCTCACATTACAAGGCAAAATTGAAAAAAGTAAGGTTGATTACTGATTTTAGTGGATCTCACATATAGTTCACAAATGTCTTCGGATTCATTGGCATCTTCTACAAGCAGATAAAATGATACAGGATTATATATCTAATAGACCTGACATTACTTTTCGAAAAAGGCAAAACACTAAAGAGTCCCAGCTATCCTATACAACAGTCTAAAAGTAATTGAATGACACAGCACACGTTAGAATTCTACAATGCGGTCACTGTGGGATGTAGAGGTGGGCAGTCAACAAGACCAAGAAATTCAGCAATGGGGGCACAGATGAATTTGGAATAAGATAAAAAAAATTGGTTGGAACACTAAATCTGTAGTGGACATCATTGCATGTAAATGTAATCGTATTTATGTTGGGGGTACAACAAGAGCATTGAAAGAAAGAGTTGGAGAACATATGAGGGCACTTAAATTAAATGATGTATGTTATCTAATAGTGGTTCATGCCCCAGAATGTACAGCTCAAGCACAATACAAGAGTTTCAAATGTTTTGGAATTTATCATGTGATCAGGGACACCCGGGGGGGATTAGATAGTTGTCTCTCAGATGTAGAGAAACTATGTGGGTAATGAGGTTGAGGGCTGGTGGAAATGGTTTAAACAATGACGACGAATTACAATACAATAAATGTGTGTGCTTGTATTAAAACTTTAGCATTGGCACACGTGCACCTCCTTCACATGAGTTAAGTTACATGTTTTGTTGTATTTGGTTGAACTACCATTTCACACCATATTGTCCGTCCGTGGTTATGTGCAGATTTGTTATTTTGGATCCAGTTATTTTCAATTTGGAATTGGTTGACACCATTTTATGTCTTGAGTGTCTTAACATGGTGCTATATAGCCCCAATTTGATTTTGAATCTTACCTACCAGAATGGATGTTAAATTAGCAGGAGGGTTCCCGGTGATTATATCGTATTCTCTATGAGGTAAATTTTAGTGCTGCGACAAATAGACTTTTAAAGTTGACACTAAGAGATTTCACGTATATGCACGCGGGAGAAACACCATTCAATTGAAATTGAATGGTAATCTGTAGGCTTAGTCAGTCTCTTATTTTGCTGATATTTGCTGATATTTAAGGTATTTCGAGATGGCGCCTACATGGGATATTGCGAGCTGGTGCAACATAGTAATATAGGAAGTTTTACCTTAGCTTTGATCTTGCTGTTTTGAAGCCTTTCCCACATATCGCCTACAGGGGATGCTGTGTTCTCAGGCACACTGCATCTGGATAGTTCGATTTTGAGTTCTGAGTATGCTGCTATATAAAGCAGGAAGTTTTACTTTGAAATTATTAACACAACAATGCACTAATTTGCTTTCTAGTTTTAATTTTGCCAGTATGTTGAAGCCTTTCTAATATTTCGCTTACAAGGGTTGCCGATTCTGATACGCACTGCATCGGCATGGTCCGCTTTTGTGTTCTGAGTTTGTTGCTATATTTAGCCATTCCAAGATGCCGCCTATACGGGACGCCATTTCCGAGGCGTACATGCTACTTAGGTTCTTGCTTGTCAGATATTACCGGAATTGGTGAGGTTTACCCCGATAAAGGGCACTGGTCATTCTAAAATTGCCCACATTGGAAGGTATTGAGGCGAGTCTTTAAATTGTGTTTTTAAGATACAATGCTGATGAATACGGGAAGAGGTTGGCATAATGCAATTTACAGCAAGACATTTGGGCGGGGCGTTGCTGGTGAGTTTAATATAACTTAACACATGATGTGGGTGCAAAGATTGGGAAAGAGAGAACGGACTGTTTATTTTCTGTATTGTCCCATTCCAGACGTATTGAAATAATCATTGCTCCTCATAAGACCAGATAGGAAACTCGATCCGGAAAAACTGGTAGGGGGCATATTCTGGTGATTACTTTTGTATTGGAGGATGAGAATTTAGTGTTTTTAATTTAACTTAATTGTTTTTTCAGAACTAGTGGATACTTCTCAGAGGTAAGGATAGGTACATATATATTTTGATGAAATGGGAGCGCTAACCTAGGGTTAATCACTTAGTTGTGGGTGTTTCAAAACTGGGTTTGTGGATCACTGGTGGTACTGCATGATTCACATAAAGTGTGCTATCTCGTGATGGGATTGAGGTGGACTTCATGATGGGGTGGCAACTAACCTATGACATGATGGGTACATGATTTGCAATAATATGAAATCTGATGATTTTTTTTTTATTTTATTTTTAAATTGAATGAGATGTCATTATGTCTGACAGAGGAACTTAAGTACTGTTTGTTAGGTTGCATGGGTTTCCATGATGTGCACACTGCTATTCTGGTATCATTAAACACATGGTTTGAGTCGCAGGGTGAATTTTGTGTTTTGGGCAAACATATTTTTGCTAAAAAAACGTAATGAGGTTTTAGTATGAATTTTAGCCTGATGAACCCTCACATATTACTGTAATAGGCAATGGTTTTGGTGTTGGATATCCCTTTCTGACAAACCCAGGATGCGCCACAATTTGTACTTTGATAATCCTTGTTAGACCCATTAACCTCTTCAGTGCCCCGCCCTTTCCCCGCCCTGTGCCGGGCGTTGCATTAGCGGGCGGGGTTCATGACGAGACCATCTCGTCATGGGCACTGAAGGGGTTAAAGAGTGGTTGTATGTTGTTTTGCCAACTGCAATTTTATACATATTGTGTATTTTTATGCCTAGCAGTTACTGTGATGAGCAAGCGTATGCTTAATACAACAGAACGCAGTTGGTAATTGTAATGTGCCAATGATCACGACTCCAGGCCTGATTGGTCATCTTGGAAAAGTTATGTGAAATGCCATAAGTCTCATCTGTTTATTATGAAAATGCAGTAAGCCTGAAAAGCATATGTTAAGTCCAAAAGGCCTTTAAGGGTAGTTTGTTACTAGACTGTATTAAAACTTTAGATGGGTATTATGTTACATGGAAAAACTCAGAATACCTTAGTAAAGGGTATTGGTACTAGGAAACCCTGGGCCGGTAGTTTTTCAATGTGATAATCCTTCTAGACCCTCTTAGGAGGGGATGTTTATTAATGTGTTGCCAACTGTACTTTCGTAGATTTATTTTATGATTGTATGTCCAATAGTTGACTTTTGGAAAAAATTAGGCACTATGTAGTAGGCAGAGTTGGTTTGTACTTTGATAATCCTTGTTCGACCCATTAAGCAGTGGTTGTATGTTTTGCCAACTGCAATTTTATACATATTGTGTATTTTTATGCCTAGCGGTTACCCTGATGAGCAAGCGTGTGCGTAATGTTTTATGACTGTATGTCTAACGGTTGACTTTTGGAAAATATTTGGCACTATGTAGTAGGCGGAGTTGGTTTGTTAACTCACCAGTGATCAAGGATGTAGTCTTTACTGGTTCGTTGTTTATTATGAGAATCTACAACATATAGAGTTATAGAGGGGTAACGGTGAATTAAGGGGATGTTTTTCACCGAGGGACTCTGAGTGACCTCAAATAGATCACGAGGAATTGTCTATGATGTCACTCGGAAACTCAATGTGAAAAACCTCCCATAATTCACTTTTTACCCATATATAATTTTATGTTCTGTATCACCTTCATATTCATCTGCTCCTGCTTTCAATAACTATTCATAAGCAGAGGAGTTAAGGGACAGCCATTCATAAAATGGCATTTCATTCCTATCTCAATTCTTATAAAAATGGCCCCCTGCCACCCACCCCCACCACTCCCCGCGTCTCCCATTCTCTCCAGAAGCTGTGCTCAATCCTTTCCAGTGTTGCTCTGACAGGCTCTCGGAGAAAGCTTATGCTCCATACATAAGCCCTGAGTTGCTTATGATAACAAGTTGGTGATAAAGGCCATAGGCTTCATCGCATTATTGGAAACAGTTTTTAAACTGTGTTAAAGCATGTTGACAGACATTTTGTTACATTGAATCTACAGATTGCTGTAGAAGGCAAGAGATTTGTTGTTGGTTATCCTATTTGACAAATCTTGGGGGTAGGCGATTTGCACTGTGATCCTTTCCAGACTCTTTGAGAAGATCTTGACCAGTTTAGTTGCCGGTCAGGCTCTTGTAAGACCAAACAAATCATTTAAGCTTTGGGTCAGTCCTCTAAAGCCATTGGTCTATTCAATTGCTATTTATATTCTGTGCAGTCCTTTTTAGCCATGAATCTATTAGCCTGTAGGTGACTGTATTTTTCCTGATCACATGTGCACATTCACCTGAAAATGAGTACGCTTCAGTGCCAGGGCTGGTCAGCCAGACCGTTACTTCTCATTTTTGTTTCCTTTTAAGGGTCCAGGTCATTTTATTTCCTTCTCCTTTTTTATTAGTTTATTTTTTAATTTCCGGCAGTGCTACTAGGCCACTCGCTTGACATTCATTTAATCTGATGGGATGCAGCCTCCCGTACTGCCATTGCTTCTAAATCAGATTGCCGCCTTTGGAATGGTATTGTCCATACTGTATAATTTTTCAACCATTCCAAGATGAATGTCTATTGAGAAGCATTATGTCTGCCATCTTGAATTGGTACAACCATTTTACACTATGCACAGTACCATTGCTAGATGATTACTGTGTGCGATGTTTACTGAGTGGCCATTTGGAAAGATATTGTTGATAATGTATCATTGTTCTCCTACTTCTAGATGGCCCGCGTGTTGCTCCAAATGTGTCTACCACGATTGAACTTTAAAACCACAATAAGCAATGTACAATCCCTTTAGAATGTGGTCGCCCACTTCTGTGTTTAATCTTACTTTTTACAGCAAGAATATGCTTAGAACATTTAGGTGACTGCATGTTTTCGTTTTTCTATTTTTTTTTTTTTAATTTATCTTGCACATGCTTGTTGAGTTTGTCCGTTTTATTGTGGCTGTGTGTGAAATCAAGAGTGAGCCTCGGAGTGGATGAATGGATTCACGAATGTAGAGATGAGTCAGAGTGCATGTATAATGAAATTCACCCATGACTGCAGCTGCACCTTAAATTATACGCCAGACCTATTGGCATTGCTATTGCTTGTTAATGATCCTATGCTATTTCAGTAATCTGTAAAATGTGCATCTGACAGTTAGCCAAAGATTCATGCAACAAAAGCATGAACTCATTTGAGATACTTCATTGTAAGAAGTTTTGAACTGCTCTGCTCAGAGTTAGATTAATAAACTCATCCTGAGATGTAAAATAAATTAAGCTCCACAATATATTTTAAGTGAAATAGTCAGCCACTCCTAGGGAATTTCGAAACCTACTTTAAAATAACCACTTGGGGACATCAGTGTGGGTCTCTGAGTAGCCTCCAGGAGGATTATGGTCATTGGACTACCTTGTGCAAATGCTTGGTGTCATTACTTTCCAGCAGCAGCATCAGCTCGAATGAGAAGCCATTGTTGGAGGTGGACAAGCCAATGAAAGCACAAGCCTGAAGGCTAGCTCTGCTCAAGGTCCTGTTTGGATCATGAGCTCATAACGAGCGGAACTTACATGTGACTTCTGCCTGACGAGGATGGCGGCTCTGTTTTGTAGCACTATCTTGGCGGCACAATAAAATCGAAGGCTGAGGCTTGTATTTCTTGAAATGTTTGTGAACAGAACCTTTGTCATCCGTACTCAAAAATGCATCCTATTTCAACATTTCCTATTTCAACGCCCTATTATGTGGGGTTACTGTCTCAGTTGTTATTGAAGCTTCAGCGAATGCAGAATGCAGTAGCGAGATTAATTCTGGACATCCCCAAATATGAACCAGTTTCCCATTGATTGAGAGACCTCCACTGGCTCCCAGTGGAAAAAAGAATTCAGTCACAGTGCCTAGCATATAAGGCCCTACAGAGTAAAGGACCACTGTATTTGAGGACACACCTCCGAAGATATATGCCAGCCAGAAATTTAAGGTCAGCTCATTAACAACTCCTGTCAATTCCCAGGTATAAGCAGGCTCGCTGGGGGGGCAGAAGCTTCCTATTAGGGACAGCGAAGACCTGGAACCGTCTACCGATCCCGATAAAGAACAGCACGTCGCTCATGTCGTTTAGAAGACTACTGAAAACATGGTTATTCGCCAACTGAAATGTCAGGATTACCAGGGCCTGCTAAATTTCAGCACTCCTGCCAATTCCAGCGCCAGGACGCCCTTGGGCATAACGTGCGCTTTACAAGTTTATCAATCAATCAACACTATATACTGTTGATGAGACAGTGATTCTAGCACCCATAATAACTCTGAAGAGTTACTTGAGTACCTAGTGCCTTCTTAGTATTGGCACCAAAATTTGAGCTGCTTCGATTCGACTCTTTTCCAGAATTGTAAATAGGGTGTATTCTCCTCTCCCACCACCGTGTTTAAAGGGCAGCAAATTTGTTCCAGTTGAGGGAGTTCTTCAAACTATCGTATGATGGCTCTTTTGAACACCCAGCTCAAAATGTTTTCAGAGCACCTGTTGAGCGATTTTGATACTTTCAGTAGCTCAGTGCAACTTTTGCCCTTGTATTGTAAACGTTTTAGAAGCTTGGGTTCTACATTAGGCAGTGTAATGTCCCTCACTACTAACTAACGAAATTTGTTCAGTCTAAAAGGAACTTAGGTCTCTGTTTCTGTTTTCTAGACTAATCTTAGACGGCCGACTGCATGGATCTCAATCACCTGTGGTGTGAATTGAAAAATCTAGCTATCAACAATGACCTTCTTTGACGACTCATTGTTTTTAAATTCAGGAACTTTGATCCAGTGCTGCGTCTCCCAAATATGCGAACAGCATAGAGCCTGAGCAAAGTTGCATTTTGACCCATAATTGTAGTCTATTTTATGGCCAATAATGGCTAAAACATTTTGAGAAAATAGATGGCAGACCAGTGCATTATGATTCAACGGTTACCATACTGATTATACTATTGGTCGACTTCTTGTTTTACTCACTCTTTTGGGGTCAGGCAAAGCGCATAACTTGTTTTTTGGTTGTCTTGAAGCTGACAGCCCCAAATAATCATGGGATCAAATCAGTTGCCCCTACGTTTGATTGGGAGTCCAGTTTTAAGATAAAAAGGTCTGATCCTCTGGCGATAGCCGGTGGCCTGAAACAACGCTGTCCGACATATGCAAGGAGGAATGCAAAACCGCTGCCTGATGCCTTTCTAGGAAAGGTAATCTCTGGCCTTCTTTTTGGTATAGCAGCATGTGGTGGAAGGCCAACGAGCTGCTAAAATAAAACAGTGCTATTGTTGTTCAAAAAAATCTTTTATTTAAGGAGCTTAACCTCACAGGTGCAGCTAAGGTTAGAGCTCAGCCTTGCGACACAGTGCTCAGTAAAACCACACATTGCTGAAAGATTCCAGTCTAGTCTACAAGTTAGAGTCTGGGTAATTTATTAAAAGGTGGTATAGCCAAAACAGTGATAAGTGCCTCTTTGGCCAAGCATGGGACAAAGGCTAGCATGCAGGAATGCAGTCACTTTGGATGGATGCATCGTTAAACAACAGATAAAGACCGCAACCAAAAATGGTCGCTCTTTGCAGACCACAACTTGCAAATAGGTCGCAATGTTGTATGTTTACTTTGGGTTTTTTTTTCTCTATTTTTTTTTTTTGGCAACCATACACTGTACCTTTGCAATAATTTAAAGCATGCAGACCAGGAAGTCGTTTTTGCATTTTACAAAGGCGCACCTCCCCTTTAATCAACATACTGTCCAGCACTTGGGTAATAACAGCAAGCGATGTCAATAGCTACACTATTTGAACTTTCTCATGTGTAAGCAAGGCTCTTAGAATTTACTAGCTGTTCTAAACCTGTTGGACGCCTCCTGCAGTTTAGGAAAAACTGTCTAAAACCATTACCATCACATCTTTCCAGTAGCGCTAAAGTCTTGCCAAGGACATGCAGTGCACCTGCAGGCTCCAAAGAGCGCCTAAAAAGATACATTAACTTGGATTTTGAAGAATGTAAGCTCTACAAACATACCAAATATATGCTGCAAGGACCAATGTTAAAATGAAAGCTGGTGTTTATAGCAATAGCTGAATCTCGAATGGCTACCGAATTCCTTAGAAACCAAAGACAGACTATGTCTGAGGTCTATAAATGAGATGGTGATTACAAGACTTCTATCGAAAGTAGTTTTCAGTACTTAACATAATATAAGACTGGTTGTTGAATAATGAGTCTTAATCCCATCTAATCCAGGACATATCTTTAATATAAATCAATTATATCGGTAACAGAAGGGGTCAACACCTGTTTCGTGACACTGGGGTCACTTCATCAGGGCAAAAACACACTGAAGTTTTATAAACATGTAGCCACATGTAACAAACAGAGTGACCAAAGACCAGTATTAAATCAAAAAGAATAGAATTAGAAACAAATAAAGAAATGTTAGAATAACATACTTTACAAAGTATCTAAATTTCTCCTAGATAAACTATTGTTGGCCACAGCACAGTGTGTACGCATTAACAGCTATAGAGCTGTTTGCTAAGGTTTATTATTATTTTAAGAGGATGGCAAAACTAATTGTTCTCGAATCATTGCAGCTTGTCAAGCCACACTTTTTTTTTTTTTTTTTTTTTTTTTATTGACTGTAAACAAGGCATAATCACATACAGAGCGTTGCGCCTGTTACCCAGGGGCCGGCTACCATGTCGCAATTGTCATTCCAATAGCCTCGGCTATCCCACATCCCGGAGGCCGGGCATCGCCGTGCATCACTGTCTCAGATCCCACTGAAGTACAATTGCCCCTTTCTCATGAGCCTTGTCTTTGGGTCAAGCCACACTCTTATAACTCATTTCTCCACCTTTCAGTAAATCCTCACAAATCTGCGGTTTAAAATTTAAATGGTTTAATTTACTGGGACAGAGCAGATTGAAGAGTGAACTAGTTCTAATCATTGCAAACTTAAATGGCCCACACTATTAGCTCTTCTCTGCTTTCTATTAATAGTCCTGCCCAGATGGGCTGTGGATTAACATGGAACTGTGCATAGTTAAGTGGATTACGTCAACTAGCTAAGAAAGTGTCATACAAACTTGCTCTCTGCATAATTCCATATCCTCTTGCATTTATGTAAAACACCCGCCTCCTGCTGGCAACCAGCTGTATATGTTTCCACATTGTAATTCGCCAATCCAGATGAGAGCCAGGATTTCGACACCCCAGTATATGCATATGATCTGTTGTTGTTGGCGTTTCTGTAGGGCCACTAGATTGCCCAGGTATCAATCTTGATGCTAGTGCCTTTGCAATATACCCCAAACTTGCTCACACCTAAAACTCTTTCATTGATTGCTTTCTTCTCTGCCTCTTAACCAATACCATGCTGGGAAACTGTGTCTTGTTCCATCCTCATCTGCTCACAGGATTATATACATTTCTTACTAATCAATTTCTTCCTGTATGTTTCAGAGTGATGTTTTAATTTATTTGTAGAAGGGCATGTACTATTTAAAAATGCTTGCGGGACAGAAGGCAAGCTTCTAAGTTGTGGGTAGGCTGGTTCGTGGAATCTTGAAGTTGATCTGAAGAAGTGTTGTGTTTGAGGAAGGCTTTCTTGTAGATGAAGGAAGGCTTTCTTCATTTTCTTCCAAAAGTTTTAATAAAGTTTGCCATTAGAATACCAGTGATCAAAATACCTTTCACTTTTTCAATTTGCCTTTCTATGCTTTACATCCTCTTTCACATGTGGGCTGAAACTTATCCCTCTCCTGATAACAGTTTTCTAGACAACATTGTTATCAATTTCTTTCCTACCCAATTCTTCTCCCCCCTCCCTCCCCCCCCCCCCCCTAAGGTATTGTCCTCTAGTTCTTCATGTATTGGACTGGGATTGGGATTCAGGGCCAAATATGTATGTTGAATCTGTATTATATCTCTTTACTTGCTGTCACTTGTCTACCGTTGATCTAGTAGGTGGAGCGCTCTGAGCCTTGGGAGACAGGATACTTCTCTGTAGCCCTTGCAGAGAAACCTCCAAACTGTGGCCCAGACTCTGAAAAACACACTTCCATTCTTAACTGGTTGATATTTTCTCCATGCCTATTGTTTTCCAAACGTTCAAAGGCATTGTTCCGTTGAGTGAGCGATTATCTGTTTCCACAGACTTGCTGAGACCATTTCCTGTTGTCAATAGTTGAGAGATTAGTTTCCAATTCCCCCGATTGTGTATTAGACCATCCTTCTGGGTGTATTCCTGATATGCTGTGTCAGGGATACCATACTATGGCCTAGGTAGAACTGATTTCTTCCTCCCTGTACTTTATAATTTGAGGACACATCCACCAATTATGGGTTAGTCTCCTACCTTCACATAATTTCCAACATCTGTCTGAAGCTCCATTGTTTAGCTATTTATTTTTATCCGGTATCATAAACCACCCCAACATTATAATGTAAATTGAGTCTTTTTGTTAAATGGATTTGTTACATGATAAAACTAGTTTTTTCCAAAACCATATCCAAGGCTGCGTCAGATGTCTTTTTATTAGCATTGTTTTCCCATTGTGTTATCTTTCTCCACTTGAGACTTTGCACGTGTTAGTAGTATGGCATATAGGATGTTTCCTGCCTAGTGGCTGCCTCTCCATTCAGGGTGTGCAGTCCCCAACGTTTAAGTTGGTAATATCAGAATCTTTCTTCTTCTGGGATATTTTTGTAGTTGTCAATTCTTACCTTTGTCATAAAGATATCCTGGTATTTGACAAATGGGGACTCACCATCTAGGATAGGCCCTGTCCTCCAAGGTTGGGGGTGAAGAAGATGGGGATTGTGATGTGCAGGTGCATATGGTGAAGTGTACCATGTGAGGCTTCTGGTCCTAGCAACTGCATCCCATATGTCTAAAAGAGTGCTGATAATTTGGCTATGGGGAGCCTGGCAGGTCTATTGTCTTTGGGTAACCATATAACGTAACCGAGTATTCTACCAGCAATTCTAAGACATTCTTCTTTTATACACCACTAATGCTTTTGTGGTGAAACTCGACAGAAAGAATATACCAGCGTGACTAGATTTATATTTATTTTTGTGGCACACATCCTCTAACTGGGACAACCCATTCTTAGCTAATTCTGTGTGGCATGGAGTAGCCCCTCCCAAGGCTTTTCCTCCTCTTGTGTTATGCTTGCCAGGTTGTGGGCAAGGAGCGATTTGCTGCCCGTTCACATAGGATAACTATATAGGTTTTTACTGACCACTTTCTGTATTGTCTCTCTTTGTAAATCTCAAATAGTGGGTAGTTGACCTTGCATACCTTAGCAGCCCCTTAGATGAAGCTGTTGTATTGATTTTATAAACTAGTTGCATACATGTCATACACGTCATTTGTCAAGCATGTCTGGTGTAGATTAATTTTGAGTGCAAGAAAGAATAATAGAACAAAAACCAGAACATAACACATTCAAAACTGTATAACTCGTTATTTGTTCAGATATCAGAAGCCTTGCAAGTGTCTGGTGTCGTCTTTAGGAGACCTATATCCTGGGCTCATTTTGTTTCTAGGTGGAATGGGGGTTTGAGTAGATTTAGTATGCTCTCCATTAGCTGGTGTTAGGGTCATGGATCATCCTTTATTTGGTTCAGGACATCTAGAAATAATGAACCTAGTTATCCCATATGTTGTTGCAGTGAGGGTGCCTGTTTGGAGAACTTTCTACCTGTGCTTTCCAATTGTAACCAGTGCCCCCAGCCCCAGTAATTGATTAGCTGCCTTGGTCTGTCAGCTGTTTTAGACATCAGTGTTATCATTTTGTCCCACACCCTCATGCTGACTCTGCCCCTACTTCGTCGTTGCAGTGTATTGATGTCATCCTCTACCTTGCCCGACTTTTCCAACTCTTTCATTTAAAAAAAAAAAAAAAAAAAAAAAAGTTGGTCAGCGATCAAAAGCAATGCAAAAGAAACAATTACAGTAGATTTGTTCTGAATTAACCCAAGTACTCTATCTATAGACCATATTTGACCAAGGTATCCTTGCCTAGTAATGCCAGCTAGCTTCATCGTTAAAGACCCCGATATATCTGCCATGGTCCTGATAACTTTTTCTTTTCCAACTATTTTGTCCACGATTTCCACATTGGTGTCAGACTTTTTTTTTTTTTTTTTTTTTATTTTTTTTTTTATTGTAACTGAAAGGTGTCATACAACATTAAAGTTCAATACAGAAAATATAAAATTACGAAAACCAAAACATCTCTGATACAATGAACCAAGATCCATCTCAAATAACAAAAACAATTTTAAAATAACATTAATGAAAAGAGGGTCAAAAAAAGTTTCCCCATATTTTTTCGAATTTTCTCCCACCTCCAATCCTCGCCGCGTAGTTACGCTCACTAATCTTAACTCTTCGCATTTTACGTAGCCATTCATGAAAAGATGGTGTCTGAATAGATCGCCAATTCTGAAGTAGCAATGATCTGGCCACTGCCATGCAGATGAATAGAAGTTTAGCGAGTGAGACAGAAAGATTAAGATTCTGATCAAAGCCATAAAGCATCAAATTAGGATTTATAGATATCTGGATATGAAAAATAAAACATAAAAAAGCAAAAATGTCTACCCAGAACTCTTTGACCATACCACATTCAACTATGACGTGTGTCCAATTAGCTGGGGCGAAACTTTGACAACGAAAGCAAATCGGTATATAATTACTAAACATTTTGGCAATTACCGCCGGGGTATAATAGAGGAGCCATTTACCAAAAAATATCATTCTACGCCAATTGGCTCCCCTTAATGTGGAAAAATTAAATTTATTAATAGTCCGCCACGTCGTTAAAGATAAAACATGTTTTTCGTGTTCCCACCATTTTTTGACTGCTTTGGATCCTAGATCGTCTTGTTTAATCTGGGCAAGATGACGTTTCCACTCACCAGGTTTCCTTATTAAAGTAGTGTTGAAAAAAAGATCGTTGTTTAAAGGGGAAGTCTGAGTAAGGGAGGTGGGAGCAAACTGCTGCAAAAGTTTATAGATTATATTATAAGACCCGGCTAACAAAAAATTTCCTGAAAGTAGTAAACGCATCTTGGGTGGAGTTAACCACCTGGAATAATGTAAAAAATCGCCCACTTTGCTAAAGCCGGCCTTAATCCAATAGCGCATTAAATGCGAGCTTACCCCCTGCCCTCTTGATGAAAGTAAGTTAGTCAGCAAAGAGGAGGTATTAAAAAGAGAGAGAGAGTATCTACTAATCATGGCCGAACGCTTCCTAAAAAACCAAGCTATTATTTTATACCTAACCAATTTTGGGGATTTAGGTATTTGAAGAGGGGAGGATATTTGACTCTCTGAAAAAATTAAATCGAAGAAAAAACTAATATAATCATTTGGGTTCGAAGTAGGGACCTTGAATCGAGTCAGGTAC
Source organism: Triturus cristatus (assembly GCF_964204655.1). NCBI lineage: Eukaryota > Metazoa > Chordata > Amphibia > Caudata > Salamandridae > Triturus > Triturus cristatus. The sequence continues at coordinate 206,873,256 of NC_140595.1, read as the reverse complement.
TGAGCAAAATAGGCGTTATAATAATCTCTAATGTTTGGAAGTGCAAGGCCACCATTATCTAAACCATCATAAAGAGTAGTCATCGCGATCCGGGGCTTTTTATGTGACCACAGAAAGCTTGAGAATAAGGATTCTATTTTCGAAAAAAATGAGCCTGGAAGAAAACACGGAGTTGTTGAAAACAGAAAATTAAATAGTGGTAAAATAGACATTTTAATCAGGGCGACTCTACCCAGTATTGATAAAGGTAATTTATTCCAGCGAGTTAGCATCGAGCGAACCCTTTGAAGAAGGGGAACAAAATTCAAACCGAAAAGATCTTTAACTGAAGAGGAAAAAAACACCCCCAAATATCTTTTAGGTTTATTATTAATACAGCCACGTAGATCCGGATATAATTCGGGGATGTGATTACCACAAATCAGTATTTCGGTCTTTTTTTTATTGATCCGGTAGCCCCCAAAAGTCTCATATTGCTCGAAAATCTGAAATGCCTGAGCTTGAGACTGCAAATCGGATTTAATGAGTAACATGATATCGTCAGCATAAAGTTTTATCTTCGACATAAATGGAATTGGGGGTGAGATCTCTACAGACTTCCAAATAGCTATTGCGAGGGGTTCGATTAAAAAAAGCAAAAAGAATCGGTGATAAGGGACAACCCTGATGGGTTCCGCGATTAACTGAAACTGATCCAACCGAATGTGAATTAATAATAATATTAGCTTTAGCACCCGAATAAAGATTACGAATTAAGTTAATAACGTTGGATGGAATATGAAAGTGCTGCAAAATAATAAAAAGTGTCTCCCAAACCACCAAATCAAAAGCTTTTTCCGCATCAAATAACAAAATAAGTGCAGGGATCCTCCGTGTCTCAAAGTAATCCAAAGCTTCTGCCAGATAATGAGTGTTAGTCATGAGCTGTCTACCGGTAATAAAGCCGTTTTGGTCTTTATGAATCAGATCCGAAGAAATTCGATTAAATCGAATAGCCAATAATTTAGTGACGATCTTGTAATCCGAATTTAGAAGAGTAATGGGACGATATGAATTGGGATCGGTAGCATCTTTCCCCCTCTTCAAAAAGCTGACCACAGTGCCCTCGCGGAAAGAGTCGGGAATTGAGGCTCCAGCCAACATAGAGTTAAGCAAAAGTAGAAACAAATTTGAAAAAGAGGGAAAAAAAACCTTAAACTCTGCGGGTATTCCATCCGGACCAGCGGCTTTCCCTGATGGAAGATCTTTCACCACCGCCTCTATCTCGTCCAAAGAAAATCCATCTGCCATGGTTAATTCTTCGGAGTGGGAAAGAGAAGGGATCACAGCCTGCCGCAAAAAGGAATTTAATTTAGACTGGTTAATTTTAAGCTGATGGGAATATATATATTTTGATAATGACAATGCATTATCGCACCTATCTTATCTGGATCAGTTGTAGATTGATGCGAGACCGGACATTTTAACTCCCGAATTAAATTAGATGCTGCTTGTTCCTTGGCCTGCGAGGCCAAGAATCTCCCAGTGAAATTACTTTCTTCATATATTTTCTGATATTGAATACGAAAAAATGCCTCGCCCTGCTCATATAAAAAAGTGGTGTATTTTTGTTTAGCTTCATTTAATTGTTCTTTAACCAATCGTGAGGGATTTTGTTGCCTTTGAACGCTAAGTGTATGTATACGGGATTCCAATAGTTTAATTTCAGCCCTAGATGCAGTTAAAATGGCCGCATCTTTCCCTATGATGATTCCGCGAATAAAGGCCTTTAGGGCATCCCAAATAATACTTATGGGGGCAGTGCTCATATTAAAAGTTATAAAGTCTTTGATCTTGTTTTTTAATTCAGAGACCCATTTATCATCATTAAGATGAGCTTTATTGAGGACCCATCTTTTGGGGGATCTTTTGGTTTCCCCGAAAATGAATTCCCTAATAAGCATAGCATGGTCTGAGAATACGTTGAACACCGTATTAAAAAAGCCGAGCTTAAGGTTGCGTGAAGCTAAAATAAAATCAATACGGGATGAGGATTTGAATCTACCCGACCAGCAAGTATAATCTCCTTTAGAGGGGTTATCTACCCGCCAGTGATCAGAAAGATCGAATAGTTTGATATAATGTGAAATGGTTTGAAAGACTTTCGGTTTAAGTTGTTTTGATGATTGGGATGATGTATCCAAATGCGGATCCATTAGCACATTAAAATCCCCACCAATCACAATATCTCCTGACACCATTAATAGAGATTGAAACAAGTCTTCATACAAACTAGCATCGTCTGTTAGAGGCCCATAACAACATACAAAAATAAAAGGTCTCTGCCTGGTTTTAACTCTACATGAGACCCAGCACCAACGTCCTGAGCCTCCCTGTTCTGATTGAATAATATCAGCACATAAGTTTTTATTCAAGAATATTGCCATCCCTCGCTGAGATGCATCGCATGATGCGAAACACCGAAACAAAGCCCAAGATTTGAGCATTGAAAACCCATCTAGCCTGGAAGAGGGAATATGAGTCTCCTGTAACAAAATAACGGAGGGATTCTCAGCCTTTAACCAAACTTCCATAGCACGCTTTTTCTTAATATTCTTTAAGCCATTGACATTAAGAGAAAGCAACTTCAAACTCTCCTTGTAAGACATTGAGATCAGAATTAAATTGACTAAAGAAAATTATCACCAAACCACTCCGTGCCCCTTGAATACAATGAATACATTGAATACATGCTGACAAATAGAATAATAAGTAAAAATAATCAGACACCATCAATTTCCTTTTTGTTTCAACCCACCCACCACCACCCACAACCCCAGCACCACCCCCACCACCCCACCCACCACCACCACCACCAACAACCCAAACAACCCCAGCACCACCCCCACCACCCCCCCGAACCCCACCCTCCATTGGCCCAGCTACCTCCCTCCACGCTGACCATAGGATCCTAACCCACTCCATTGGGGCGACCTGTTAACACCCCCTAGGCTGCCTGAGTTGCAGACTCCCACAGGCTCATCTGACCCCCCCCCCTACCCCCGGGCCCACTTCTAGGATAGGACTAATAGCATTAGGAGCGCAAATAGACCCCCCCTACAGAATGAGAAAAAAAAAAACAAGAAAAGAAACCTTAATTTAGGAGGGTGAAATCTCCTTAAGGAGATCCTGTGCCGCTGATATATCGGAAATCATAAAGAATTTGCCTTTGACTAACACTTTAAGCTTGGACTGCTGTGCTATCGTCGCTTGTGCCCCTTTAGCTTTAAACAGCCCCAACATTTGAACAAACTCTTTTCTTCTCCGAGCAGCGGAGGCAGACATATCTGAAAAAATACGGCATTTGACAGTCTCAGTAACAAAAAATTGTCTTTTCTGAATTGCCGTTGAAAGGATAGTCTCTTTGACCCGGATATCCGAAAAATTAAGTAACAATGTTCGAGGAAGGGAGGAATTTGGAAAGGGCTGAGCAGGAACGCGGTGAGCACGTGTAATAGTTAAATCGCCTTCATAGTCGGGGATCACTTTAGATTTTAAAAAGGATGTTGCCCATTGCACCGTATTAAGAGCCTTCAAGACCTTCTGGAACCCCAACTATACGAAGGTTTGATCTGCGATTATAGTTTTCCAAATCGTCCAATTTATGTTCAAATGAACGTGTACACACAGAAAGATGTTTTACATCTTTTTTGACCTCCGTCATCTGATCCTCCAAACTTAAAATTGGAGTCAGACTTGATTTCCAATCCACAGTATTACACAAGACTCTTAAGGGATATTCTGGTATTTTAGACCATTCTTTGGTGGATAGTTGCCTCGTCAGATCATGCTGCCACAGCTCCCTCAACTGCTAAATATCTATTTTGGTCTTTTTTACTCTCTGAAACAGGTCCTATATGATTCTCCAGCACCTTGTTACTTGTTCCTTCTTGCATGTCACTTTCTGTCAAGGCTTATTCTTAGGCAGCTGGGGATTTTATATCCACTTACACCATACTTTTGGCACAACTCTAGGCCTTTGTATTTATCAAAAATGAATTCACGTATTTAATTAATGTATTTTTTTTCTTTATTAATCTATTTATTTCTTGGTTTATTGTTTATGCTCATGTCATTTTCCTACATATGAGCCTTTTATATGATTGTGCAGCTATGGCCATAATCTGTCATGCACGGCGCAGCAGTTATGAAATAGTTTGGTCACATGCCCTTGTTGGGGCTCTGCAGCATCTTGCCTGCTTATGACCAATACGTATCTCACTGGGCTGGGGAACCTATCTATCACCAAGTCTCCCTTTTTGGGCACAATGTCCTCATGCATTGGTCTTCTTTCAAAAAAGTGGATTGGCCCACACTAATGTTTCAGTAGTGTCTGAAGGCTGTGCATTGAGCAGTTGTTAAATTATTTGCTACACACTCTCACTGGTCAGTGAGTTGCCAGGCATTCTGTCTGTAGTAGCCAGGCCCTCTGGAATTATGCGATTCTGCAGGCAGATGTAACAGTAAAACAAAAATGGAAGCCGAGTACGCTAATGGTGCAGTCTGCTTTCACTTGGGATCAGTGCTGTGTGGAATAACTCGGCGGATGGAGCATTGAATCCATGTAGCCCTCCAGCGCGCTCTTTTCCTAATAGAGCTCTGTTTGGGGATCTCACTGGGCATGTAATCCCCAATCAGGGATTCACTCCACTTACCAGGGATCTTAGCAGGAAGGAGGGGCTCGGCATGGGCCTGTGCTTGCCCCCAGTCTGATCAGTCTTTTTGCCTGCTGACATGAACCACGCTGCATGACCTACTCAGTATCTTTACCCAGACTGCATGGACTTGTTGCCTCAACTTCCTATTTCATGAACAGGGCGTTCTATACTAAGCTATGCATACGGGTAAACTCGCACTGCAGATTTTACCCTAACAAGGGACCCTCTTCCGTTACCAAACCCGCACAGTACTCTGAATGCATTGACATAGATGCTTGAGTCATAAACCTGCCACTCGCGCTACTATTTAAACCAGCCTTACGGATAGACTGTCTCTGCTGGTGCTACTTTATATCTTTATCACCACTCACATCATCATGGAGATTACCAACTTATCTTTCCTTAGCCTTTAAGAAAAAGTGCCAGGCCTGCATGGTCCAAAAGGGGTAAAATGTTTTGGCTGTCCCAGGTTCCCAAAATACTAAACGCTGGTAATAAATTATCTCTGATCCTACTTCTATCTTATTGAATATCAGTGATTTATCTTAATTGAAAAACATACAGCATTATCGACTGTCTAGTCTATCCACCTTAAACTAATCCGTTTTTCTGGACTTCCTATGGGCAGATAGGGGGTGTTAACCCCCAATGGGTAGCACTGGAGAGGACAGGAAGCCCACCAGACACCAGGAAATCCTCTTTTTATTGGGGTCTGTGGGCGGAGCAGCCCCCCCCCCCAGGACATGAGCCTGTGCTCCCCCACCCTCAGGCATTTCTTACTTTATGCCCACCCCTTTGGTTTGAGGTAGAACTGATGTTGGGCCTATCCTCAACCGCCTAAACCCCAACTGTCTTCGCAGATTGTAAGTCACATTTTAATTTGTCACACTCAGGGTGGCACAATAAATGCTGCAGTCCTTAAGGGGACACTTTGACTAACATTCCCTGGATTCCTCTGGTAAAATATACTAAAGGCTTATAAGCAAGTTAGCTTGTGCCAATTGGGTATAAGCCAATTAAACATACACATTTAAGGGCCAGGGCACTGGCACTGAGGTGTGGTTAACAAACCTCCGTGCACGCTGAGTCAAAAAAACAGCAGCATCCGTCCAAAACTTTGGGGGTTGCCATACAAGAGGAGGCATTTCCTTACAATGCGGCATTGTGATCAATCTGGGATATGCCCTTCAGGGGTCTGGGGGCTCATGGTACTGCATTTATTACCCTCCTCCCTCCAATTGTAAAACGCTCTGATATCCTTCGGAATCATGTTAAGCGATACATAACCTTTTGAGTGCGTCCGCTTGGGGGTGAGAGCCTTGGACTTGGGGTAAGATTATGTTCTCCGTTTACCCTGCCAGGCACCCTGAGTGTCATGAGTCAGTACAGGCCCCACACCTTCCCCTTTACCGGCTACACCGGGCTGTAAGTTACATTGTGTGCTTACTCGGGGGTTGTATGGCTGACTAAAAAGCTCTTTGGAGGGAGACGTCAATGTTGTCTGCCAACACCAAATGAATGGGATTGAGAGGTTGTTCTTCGTTACCACCACCCCAGTATTCTGCATTAGGACCTGCCATGGATGATCAGGTACAACTGTGCCTACAATCAAAGGCTGTATCGATAGGGTGTAACTCTTGCTTAAACAACAAAGAAAAAGGTCCTAAACCTTGTGCGCTACTAGAAACTGTAAACGCCCCACTCAACCCGGTTACCTTGGCCAATGCTTGTGTCTGGCAGAGGGGTATGAATTTACAGCTACCAATGTTTGTTGAAAACTCAGGCTGAATGCACACGCTCTCTAATTATAATGGGCTAGACAATTAAGTATGCTCCGTGGTAACCAACCAAGTAACTGGAGCAAGGAACCCCAACTAGGGGAAACACCACCAAAAGGACAGTAAGATTGTGACTGAAGGGCTCACTCTCTGCGTGCTTGTCCTCAGAATGGCTGCAAATCACTTTTGAGGGAGATTGAGCAGACCAGGCGCGCGGAGGAAAGTATTCCAAGAATTTCTGGAATGCAGAACCTCTGTCCAAACACGCTGTGCCTGTAGAGGACCAACTACACATTCAACAGAACCTCCGGCTGCACATTCTGCTCCCCTAGGGAACCCAACGTGCAACTGCACGCTCAACCGCTGATGACAGTGCGGTTCAGAGCAGTACCATACGCCCCCTAACGATACCGGCAAGCATACGCAGCCAGCAGGGTCGCTCGAACGTCATCTGATACTAAATACAGTAACAAAGTAAGTTCAGCAAGCGACAGGACGCCGAGAACAGATCAAAGACCTAAATAACATCGCATTAACCTCTGTACAGTCATATGAATAACATTTCCAAGAAAAAGCACTTAACTGGCGGCTGCTGTGCAGCGAAGAAAGAGGAAATGCTTTTCCTTCGTGGAAGTTATATACAGTGGACTCTATGGTTGAACTGTTAGCTCTGTTAAAAAAAAATAAAGACTCGTGGGATTTGTAGTCTTTTATTGTGTTGATATAATGTTGGTTTTGGCTGCTGAGCAATAAAGTGGAGAAAGTTATTGCATAATCTGAAGCCTCCGGCCCTGACAGAATGTTTAATACACTGTGCTGAAGCCTACAAGCAGAATACTTTGTTATATCGAGTCTAGAAGATTACCTTAGTAGGCAAGGGTTTTGGTGTTGGCCATTCCCTCTGTCAAACGGTGGGGGGAGGGGGGTTGTAGAAGATATGTAAGGTGAGGCTCCTTTTTAGGCCCTCATGAGCTAGGTAGTACTTTGCTTTGACAACTGTAATTTTATAAACATTCGTAATTTTGTGACTGAATGCCTGATGGATGCCCTGTGTCTAAGTTTACTCTTGGTTCAGTAGGCTTAAGTTGGTTATGACAAACTAACAGTAATATCTGTTGGCCTGATTGCTGCAGGAAACAGTAATGCCAGATGCTATAGGTCTGGTCTACTTATTAAAAGATATGACAAAAGCAGTAGACATGATAGAGATATATATGCCTTTTATGTAATGTACGTTTTGAAAGTATTGATGTTAACAATTGCCAATAGTTTGTTTACAGTGCCTTTGCCGTAACTAATCACTCGTCACTTTAAATCTGTATGTCCTACAATGCAGTTGCGTCACGTGATCAAGGCCGTCTTAGGCCGAAATGCGTAATGACGGACTGTTCCGAATATAAACAAAATTGTGGTCCGTGTTTGTGGTGTTCCGGTGAATTGGGCACGAGAAGCGGAGTAAATTGTGATGATATATATCTCCAAATGAGCGTGACGGAACAGAGTACCCTTCCTTTCGGGTCGGGGCTTCGCTAGCGGCCGCTGCCGTATTATCTCACAGCAAAGGGATCTTCACGAAATAATCCACACGAGTCTACTCGGTGGGTTTAAGCAGTTTAATCTTGGTATGGCAAACAAGGACGACTCGTTTCGACCACGTCTGTGGTCTTGGTCCCATGACCATCGCTTCCATTTTGATGTATTTAAAGGTATGTGCGCTTAATTTTTCATGAATATAAAAGAAATGTTACAGCACATGTGTAGTGGTAAAATAAATGAAAAGTGAAAACAGACGCAGGTGTTTGAATTCCAGCTCTTTAGGACCTTTTGTACATTAGTCTCCATTTAATTTCATGTAAGATAGTAAGAAAATTACATTGCAATTAAATAGCAACATTGTTTGGCTCAGTTTGAGAGAAGAAGGGACCTAGTACCTTGTTTAAAGATTTATAGTGACTAGAGGAGTTCCTCGTGGCTTTGGTCAACCTTTGTTTTTTGCGGAAATGCCTAAAGTACCTAAATAAGTGCAAGAGTGACTAGGAGCTGGATGGGACGTCCGTCAAACTCCGGTGCTCATATTTTTATTTTCAACACGCAGCTCAGGGTGATTCACAGCTTCAAATTCTGCTAAATTGACAAAGTATCAATAATTAGCATCTTGGTCATTAATAAGCCGACAACTATCATGATTATAGCTGTAATGAATTTTGGAATTTTCCAATTGGTCCTGGGTCTGTTTAGGGTCACCTCCAATACGTTACTGCTATTATTACAGGCTTTACATTTTCCACATTTGTGGAAACCTTTGGTTTGCTTTAGCCAGCTACCATCTTTAGGTTGGAGATGGCTATGTACCAGCATATCTCTCAGGAATGGGCTTCTCATGTAAGTTACTGATGGAGTTGGGCATATTTCATTTCTCAGAATGGGATCCCTCCTGAGAAAATCCCATCTATACCTGAGAATGCTACCTATCTGGTCAGATTGATTGCAGAATTTGGTGATAAATCTGACTTGACTCTTTTTGTCAGTCCTAGGGGACTTCTCCCTTGGGGTTTTGTCTAGAGTCATCTCTGGATACACTCTCAACTCGCTTTTCTGCTTGGGCAACGGCTTTCCTAGAGTATCCTCTCTCTCTGAATCTGGACTTCATTTCCTGTTTGGTGTTTTCATACGTAGCGGGGGTGCTGCAGTTCCTTTAGCCTCTGAGGAATTCACTGTAAGGAATTCCCCTCCGGAAGCTGGGTGGGTGAGAGCTGGCAGCATGAAGGATAGCATTCCCTACCGTTTTCTTTTTGAATAGATTGGTGCTGATCTTCCCCCTCTCCACAGTTAGTTTGAGGTCTAGAAAGTCAACGATTTCCTGACTGTAGTGTCTAGTAAATCTGAGATTCACATTATTCATATTCAAGCAGTCAATGAACTGGTTAAGTGTTGCGTTCCGTCCACAGTCCAGTACTCCTCAGGATTTGAGCGATGCTATATGGTATCCACCTCTTGACATCCCCAACTCCTGCACTAATGGCATGGAGGATTTAGGGCGATCAAGCGAGGGAAGGGAAGGAAGGGAACAGCGGGGAGTAGAACCTGTAAAGAAAAATACACTATGCAAACAAAACATTTAGGCACATCATGCTACTCTCATGAATTCTGACTATCTCTATTGACCCGTCTATGGGCTATCCAGCCTGAATGGTACTCTGTCCTCCACAATATTCCATCATAAGCGTACAGACAAAGAATTCATGAATACACCCAGACACATAACATTTATTCAGGGCATGAGAACATAGCATTGGCAGGAAGGCGCTCCCTCACCCTTATCTTTCGTACTCTTTGATAAGTGTATTGTGCTGAAGGAATTCTCTACTATTGTAAGGACCAAATCTGAGGGGCTGATAGAGTTCTAGCAGTTTCCCTATTTCCTATCTTTTGCGGGAGTCTCTTAATCCGCGGTGTATACCGCTCTTTGTATTTCAGTCTTAACAGAATCAAAAACGCAGGTACAATCCCCCCACAATAGCGGGATCCTGGCGTGAAGCGTTTCAGGCGGGGTCTCTACTTCCTTTTGCAGCCTACTGCGCTCTAGTATCGCTGCTGAGCTAGGTATTCCCTGTGATACCAAGATAATACGCTCCCTAGACTCGGAGCCGGGGCTTAGGTTCTAAGACTGTCCTCCCCCGTCAGGGAGGGTGGTGCATTTTACTGTCAAGCAACAAGGAAGTCCTCCGGTAGTTTCTCGGCCTTTAGGAGAATGCCAGCCTGCCTGTCGCCTTGAAGCTTAACTGACCCTTTGCCTCGAGCTGCGATGGGACCGACGGATCCCGTTCTCCTCTCGGCTATGGGACGCCAGTGCTGGGACGCTTCCTCATCAGGCTCGACGACGGGCTTGCTTCCGGGAATTATGCACAGCGTCACGGGTGCGTCTCGTCGGTTTTGTAATCGTGACTCCTCCCCCTCTGGGCCTCGGGCATGCTGGGGGTTGTAGGCAATGCAGGCGCGCGGTACCTGCTTCCTGACATTAAGTTCCATTTCGGACCCCTCCCACACTAAGAAAATGTCGTCAGTGTACCTAAGCCATGTTGATACATTAAATACCAGGGGCCTCATGTAGGTAAATAAATTTTACCGGTTCTTAAATACCGAGCCGTACCGAATCGGTAAATTAGAATCGGTAAGTTATATGTAGGTAAAAATTCGGTAACAGTTACCGATTCGGTAACATTCGGTAAATACGAATCGGAATTCACCGATTCGGTAAATACCGAGGTGATAATTACCGATTCGGAAAATACCGAGGTGGTATCTACCGAATCGGAAAATACCGAGGTGGTATCTACCGATTCGGAAAATACCGAATCGGTACGTACGGATTCGGTAAATAACATCACATGACTTGACGAAACAGCTAATCCTGTGCAACGACAGCCCACCCAACCAGGAACTGCCCACACCCAGGCAGGTGTACACAATTAGCCGAAGTGGCCACACCCAGGCAGGTGTACATAATTAGCCGACCCTGGAGAGGCCTGGAGTGCAGAGGAGAGGCAGGGAGCAGTTGCATGTGCGAGCGGGAAACGAACAGCATGTCCAGCCAGAGAACACAGAAAGACGGAGGGGAAAGGAGGAGGAAGCTCAAATTCAGCCCCAAGGAACTCCAGGTGCTGGTGGAGGAGGTGGTGAAGCAGCACCAGAAGCTGTTTGGGAGGCAATCCCTGCAAGTGCCTGAGGCCGAAAAGCGCAACATATGGCTGGCCATCCAGGCGCAGGTCAATGCTGTGGGAGTGACCCACAGGGACATTGAGGTCCTCAAAAAGCGCTGGTATGACCTGAGGATTGTGACCAAGAGGAAGATGGGCGACATCCAGAAGGAGGCCAGCCAGACCGGAGGTGGAACCAACAGGGCACCTGCCCTCACCGAACTGGAGGAGCTGGTGGCGGCCACACTCGAGCAAGAGAGCGTCGTGGGTCTTGGGGACGCCGACAGCTCTGCCAGAGCCGCAACACACCAAGGTAAGACGAAAGCACAGCAATGTAGCCTCCCCTACCCCTATCCCACATCCCCCATTGTGAAACGAGAATCACACTGCAGTCCACACGTGTCAGTGCAGACAGGCAATGCATTCCGGGAGATGTAGTCAGGGCAACACTAACCATGACGTAAATGTCACAGGGCAACAAGGCATGTCACGCACTCGAGGCACAAGGAGACAGAGGACAGATTGGAATGTGAAATGATTTATTGTGACGCTTGCAATGCAGGCCTTCGGGGACACTGAGCCAATGTTGTTTTTCTGTCCACAGATGTGACATCATGCAGTACAGGGCATGCTGCAGGGGAGACGGCACACCGGCCACAAAAATCACCTCTAGCCAGCACGAGTTCAGACCAGGGAGCAGGCCCACTTGCAGCCGCACCACCTACGCAGCCAGCCTCGCCGCACACAGAGCCAGCATCACCTCACCGAGAGCCAGCATCACCACCACCAGAGCCAGCATCGCCACTCATGTTCGATTCACCGGCCACATCTCCGCTTGCAGGTGTGAGAATGAGGAGGCGTCCAGCAGCCAGGCTACGAGCCTTAGACACCTCGTCAGACGACAGCATGGGCCCAGAAGACCGCACCGGGCCCCAGGAAGGGAGCCATCCCACTGTGCCCCACACCTCACAGGCAGCACAGACGGGAGCAAGAGGGCGCCGCAGGTCGCGTGTCCAGAGTCCACCAGCACCCACTGACGGCCATGGTGTCTTCTTGGGGCTCGAGGGCCAAATGTTGAAGCAACAGCGCCTGCAATCAAAGGCAGTTATGTCAGTCCAGAGGCACATGCGGGTGATGAAGACAAGCTTAGTCAACATGGACACAAACATTGGCGGCATGGCTGCGGGCATTCGGGACATGTCCCAGTCAATCCAGCAGTTGTGCAGCAAATTAGATGCTGACATCGAAGCACGGCGCCGGGAACGCCAGCGAAGGGACACTACCAGCAGGGCACTCAACCGTCTGGCAACTGCGACTTCCCTACTTTGCCGGCGCTCTGTGACGATGCAGGAGGGCCTAACACAGTGCTGCAGCGACCTGTCTCGGGGGATGGTGCAGGTGACAAGTGCACTAGGGGTGCTATTGAGTAGTCCGGCGTCGACAACTGCTGCAGGGGTTGCTGCGGAGAGCATCGATACCAGCAGCAGCATCACACCCCCCGTCCCCGAAGCACGCAGGAGCAGCAGGCGGCTTGGGGTTGGCTCTAGTGAGGATGCACAGGCCGTGCAATCCACCACTGCAGCGCGTATGCGCAAACATTGATGTGGCCCTGCTTATCCACTTGCCATTGGGTGACGTAACCCTGGACATACTCATTGTATAGATGGCATATTGCCAGATTGGCCTGTTCATGTGTTCATGGCGTGGTGCCACATTAAACTACGTCATGACTTCTCACAACTCGCTGTGTCCCCTCACTTACTCAGAAATAGTTGCATGTGATCTCTGCCCGTCTCTCTCTCCCATCGACTGCAGTTGGCACTCTAGCTGCGCTGCCCTCTGGCTGGCCTGACTCATCCTCGTTGTCCTCAACATATGTTAGTTCCACATCTGTACCTTTTTTCGTGGCAAGGTTGTGCAGCATTGCACAAGTGGCAATTATCTTGCAGCAGGTGATGGGTTTGTACTGGCGTGCGCCTCCGCTCTTGTGGAGGCAGCGGAACCTGCTCTTCAGTAGTCCAAACGTGCGCTCCACCACATTGCGTGTAGATTTGTGGGCCACGTTGTATCGTCTCTCACTCTGGGTTGCTGGGTGTAGGTAGGGAGTGAGGATGAATGACCGGCATGCATATGCACTGTCGCCTGGATGAGTAAAAGGGAACCATCATTTACATGCCTCTATACACTCTGATTTGCAGGTTTCAAGGGGCGTCACTGTTACTTACCCAGCAGGTATCCCTCTCCGAATTCTCCGGCACTCAGTCGTGTGTATATCCCACTATTCTGGAAGATGTAAGAGTCGTGGGTGCTCCCAGGAAACTTTGCAACAATATCTGTGATGATGTTCCCTGCATCACAGATCACCTGCACATTGATGGAGTGGGTGGACTTCCTGTTCCTGTAGATGTGCTCTGTATCAGCTGGTGGACAGATTGGGATGTGTGTACCATCAATACAGCCGATGACATGGGGGAACTGTGCCATGTGATAAAAGTCTGTTTTTGTTTTCTGCAGTGCAGCCTGTGTGTTTGGGAAGCTTATGTAGTGGTGCATTCTCTGCATCATGGCATCCAGGAACTTCCTGAAGAAACGGGACAGGCAACTCTGGGATACACCACCCACCGCAGCTGTCTCCACCTGATAACTGCCGGATGCCAGTAGATGTAGGCTGCAGAGCACCTGCACATGTGGTGGTATGGCGTGCGCCCTTCTTGTTGGCTGGTCCAGGAGTGGGTGCAGGTCCCTTATCAGGTCCATGATGGTTTCGGGGTGTAGCCTGTACCTCTCATGTATCTCTGCATCAGTCAGCTGGAATAGTGTGATGCGCTGTCTGTAGATTTGTTCCTCCCGTCGCCACACCCTCAGTCCTGCTGCCTGTAGACGTAGGCGCCTTGCAATGACGTACATGGCGGCCATGTTGTCCACGCTGTTGCATTTTGGGATTGCTTATGTGCATTGTTGATGGTTACCACCTGCTTTCCATCCGTGTTAATTACCGACTCTTATTTACCGATTTTCCTGGATTTCTTAATTACCGACTGCTCCTACATGTCATTTTAGATTTTTACCACTTCATATTTACCACTTCATATTTACCGATTCGTTAATTGTGTATTCGGTAAATATGAATCGGTATTTTAGAATTCGGTAACTATGAATCGGTATTTACCGCCTCATATTTACCGAAAAGTGGTTTTTGGACTCCTACATCTCACTTGTCTGAATACCGGTCGGTAACGGCATATTTACCGAAAATCGGCCGTTACCGACCGGTATTTCGCAACCTACATGAGGCCCCAAGTGTTCAGTTTGGTCATTCCAGAGTACCTGCTTCTCCCACCAGCCCACCATTAGATTGGCATAGCTGGGAGCGAGGCAGGTGCCCATGGAAGTCCCATGCAGTTGTTTGTAATGTTTCTTTTCAAAGATGAAGATATTCTCTTTCAAGCATATTGTGATCATGTCTAGGAGCATGAGTGTGTGTTCTAAAAAGTCAGCTCTGCGTTGTTTAAAAAAGAACTGACACGCTTTGATGCCGCTTGCGCATAATCAAAATCCACATCAGGACAAAAAGACAGCCCTAATTCTAGCACACTTATTTCATCATTTGCCAGAACAGTTTCAGTAAGATTCATTACCGTAATTGCTGAAACCCAATGGGAGGCGGTATCCAAACTACAAAGACCGGGAGCTGGTTATAAAGCCCTCCGATAAAGGAGGCAATGTGGTTCCAATGACTCGGACCATGTATACCAAAGAAGTATACCGCCAACTCAATGATCTAACATGCTATGGAAAGGTTGACAACATGGCTTGGATACATTGACGACATTTTCTTTGTGTGGAAGGGGTCCGAAATGGAACTTAACCAGTTTATTGACTGCTTGAATATGAATAATGTGAATCTCAGATTTACTAGACACTACAGTCAGGAAATTGTTGACTTTCTAGACCTCAAACTAACTGTAGAGAGGGGGAAGATCAGCACCAATCTATTCAGAAAAAAAACGGCAGGGAATTCCATCCTTCATGCTGCCAGCTCTCACCCTCCCAGCTTCCGGTGGAGCCAAACGGTACTGCAGCACCCCCACTACATATGAAAACATCAATCGGGAAATGAAGTCCAGATTCAGAGACGCATATTAGAACAATGGCGGGCAATCACCAATCTTGACCAGAGCTACAGCACTGCGAGGCATTTCGCTAGGGAGCATGGTTCCGATTGGACTAAAGCCAGATACTTCAGGCTGGACACGATCACAATAATAACTAACACAAAACTGAAGGGTCTAAGGGAATTAAAGACCTGATACGGGTTCAGTCCCCAAGCTCAACAATTCTACTAAACAAAAAATCCGGAGGTCTATTCAACTCCTACCAACCTGAATAAAGTCTAAATGTGGAGATTAGGAACTACTAACTGTTATAAAAGGATTACATAGTGAGAAAAGACCCTTCTGAGTGGTTGGAAACCCATCAAACTTATCATCTGGGTTTCCATCCTTCCATCCACATGACCTCTTGATCGTAGAGGGGTCAATCTGTGGAATATATCATGAAGGGGGTCTGAAGACGAGACCTGGAAAACCTATCAGATGTAGACGGACTCTAGTAGGTCCTATCTAATAGTGTAAGGTGGGGAGAAGAGTGCAGTGCAATAAGTGTAAGTGAATCTAAAAAGGATTTATAGCAGAAAAATGTCTTTATTAAGGTATCTGTTATAATCCTAGATTAAAAACATTGCATGGAGGCAGTTTCATACGTCACTGCCTACTTATATGGTCAACATGTTTCAGCTTAGGGGACCATTAGTCCCTAGCTTTCTTCAGGACACATTTATTAATTTGCAACTGCATATGTATTGTGCAAAAAAAGTTGCAACAAATTCTCAGGATATGTTCGTAGAGGATTGAAATCAATACAACCTCCTATTCCAAATGTATATCCTCTGTATCCCCGGGGTGTGATTGCACCTGGAACAAAAGAGTCATAGAACATAATACACCTTGTTAGAAAAAATTCCACAAAAGACTGGTAAACCGTATTTGAGGTGTAGAGCTCTTACAGCCTCCAAATTACAGCAACCTTGTAATACACAAAACACTCAATGTCTTGCTCACCCGTAGGATACGGGGAATGGGCCTCACCTCGCCTGGAAACAACTCTGGTATCCGAGGCCCGCTCTAAAAAGTGTGGAAACGGAAAGGAAAGATAATCTTGTTGTGCGTCTTATATGAAAGAACCTTTCCTAGTGACTCTTACTGCCACACTTCTACACCTGTATTGTCAATAGATACAATAAAGTGGAGCGACTAACTCACAACTACAATGTGCAGTACTGCTTTAGCTCAGCTAAAAGTCAAAATTTCTAAAAAAGAAGAAAAAGGAAAAAAGTCTGTTTTTTAATAAAAAAGAAAATACATCAGCATGAAAGATTTTCTCAATTACTGGAGTGAGAACCTATAAGTATCAGATCTGGAGTTCCTATGAAGAACTCTCCAGTGTCTTAGCAATTCTATGTCAGGATCGGAGGCGAGGATTATGCTATTCTTTCTCCACTTTAATGAATAGCAGCCATTTTAAGTCAACAAAACCAAACTACTATTCCCATGAAACATAGGGAATACAGAAGAAAACAATAGAGTGTCCACAGGTAGAGCGTCCTCTCCTCCGCACCAATCACAGGCTCCGGCGTGGATAAAGTCCTCTGTTACTATCCATTCCTCCTCTTTCTTCGCTGCTTGCAGCCAGATAAGTTTTAGTTTATTTCTCCTGATTCTATTGTAGAATTTCATCTGATTCTAGACATAGTATGCGTATGTTTCACTCATAGTATGTTTAAAGGAGATAAATTCTCCTAGTTTCATGCTTGTTATGCTGATGTAAGTGTGTTTATTGCTATACTGTTGCTGTGTGCCTGCTGTTCTCGGGGGGGGGGGGGCTCTGATGTTTCCCCTAAGCACCTTCAGCGTCTGTGGGCGCTTGCTTATTCTGATTGCCGCCGGTAGCGGCGTGTGCTTTAACGCTTGAGGAATCAAGGGAATGACGCGTGCCTGTATCTATCGGCGTGCGCCTCGCGCTTTTCCCCCAAATATCGGCTGCTTTTGTTTCATCCTCTTTTTTTGGCATTTCTGTGGCGAGTCCGCCGCTACTCGGCGGACTTGCTGTCAGCCGTGGGAGTGTTCCTCCCTAACGGCTGTGCGGTTTGGTGCGATTCGCGGTGCGCTTGACGGCCGCTAGATGGTGCGTGTGTGCGTTCCTCTTCCGACATGTATTCCCGAGATTCCGCGCTTTGTTTGATCTCGGGAACGCATCGTCGGACTTGAGCCTGGGCCTACCGCTACACCGTGAAACGGTCTGTTTGCTGCCATTAGGCAGTTTTGTGAATGAACGCCCCTGACGGCGATATCCTGATGACTTTGTCCCGCTTGGGGGGGTCCGTATTATTCCTTTTCGGGGCTGTATACTGTTTCTTCTCGCTTTCGCTGGCTATGGAGTCCTATGAGGACGAAGCTTATCAGGATGACCATTGGGATGAGGACCCACTAGCCACACTGCCGTGGGACGATGACTTCCACGATGCGGTAGATTCGTCCATCTTAAAAGCAGTGGAGCAGGCTATGGGGCCCAGAGGATCGCCTCTCCCAGAAAATCGAGCAGGCCTGCGATAGATTAGCCAGAGCGACGCAAGCCGTCCCCGCCTCTCGCACTTCCAGTACTGCCCCAGTTGATCCACAACCCCCGCCGGCGAAGCGCCCCAGAGAAGCAGGGGTGGACTTGGATGCCTTCGCTCGCTTGAAGCAGGCTTTCTTGGCAAGTAACCCCACTCCATCTACGACCTGCGTTCCTGTGGATCCCGATCAAGGGGACGATGACAATGTTGCTGGCCCTTCAAGTCCCGATCGCTCTGCAGGCTCTGCGCCTGAACCCAGGGATGGGAACCTTTGCGCAGATATGCTGAACCCCGCAGACATCCTGCATCCGAGGTCCTCAGAATGGGCGCCCTGTGACAAGGTCGCTCTTTATGTTGCCAACCATATCCGTCAGCCATTAGAGGCCTCAGTTTGGAATTGTCTCAGGGCGGAGTGCCCTCGACCCTCTCTGGCAGGCAAAGTGGCGGCCACCCCCGACATCGACCAGTGTATGGCCACTTTTCTGCAAAAATGTGTTAGACCCGAAGAAGGGCATTGACAGGTCTTGGCGGGCTTGCCAAGACCAGCTTCTAGACGCCCTGGGACCCATCACTAAAATCCTGGACATGGCGGAGGAGCCCAAATCCTCCGGGTCGTTGATCTCCCCTGAAAATCTCTCCTCCTGGGCCCAACGCGTCGTAGTGTTTCTTGGCAATGCCAACTGCGCCATTTCAACGGAACGGCGCAGATCCCTTCTAATCAAAGTGGACCCTAAGTTAGGAGACTTGGCGGATTCAGAGGCAGGCCCTGTGGCCCAAGGGGGCCTCTTCGGGGAACGTTATATGAAAGAACTTGGTTGTTTTGTCAACACCTTCACATCTCTTGACAGAGCACAATCCTCGATCAGAAAGGTGTTTCGCCCTCGGGTTTTCCGAGGGGCAGGCCGAGGCGGGCTGCTCGCCCGGCCGTCCTAACCAACAGAGAGAACAAGGCTCCAACCAGGGACAGTATCAAGACCAAGCCCGATTCGGTAACTTTTACCCAACGAGAGGTCTTAGAGGACGGAACAGAGGCGGTAGAGGCGGGGGCGCCTCCAACACTTCCGGTGACTGTTCTCCCTTCTTCCCTTCTAAAGGTGGGGGGGTCGTCTGGCTCGTTTTGTTTCCGGCCTGGACTTCTCTCACGGGGGATGCGTGAGTTCTCCAAACCTTGCAGGGGTTTCACATAGAGTTTCTTGGGGATCCTTTTCAGCTGTGTCCTCCCCGGCCTCTCGCGTACTCCTCTGCCGACGCCGCGCTAGTTGATCAAGAGGTTCGTTCCCTGCTGAACAATGGGGCTGTGGTGGAAACCCTACCCCATCCCAAAGGTTTTATCAGCAACCTGTTTGTTGTAGACAAGGCGGACGGGGGTCAACGTCCCGTCCTCAATTTACGCGAGTTCAACGAGTGGCTGGTTTACCGTCACTTCAAGATGGAGTGTATCCATCTTCTTCGGGATCTGCTCAGGCCGCACAACTGGCTGGTGCGTCTCGATCTCAAGGACGCGTATCTGACTGTTCCCATTTTTCCCCCTCACCGGAGGTTCCTTCAATTTCTCTGGCGGGGCACCACATACGAATTCGCCACCCTTCCCTTCGGTCTGTCCTCCGCCCCTTGGTGCTTCACCAAGGTTCTCCGTCCAGTCATCGAAAGGCTGTGGGCGTCCGGTAGGCGCCTCATAGTTTACTTGGACGACATCTTGCTGATGGCACAGTGTCCCTCAACCTTGACTCGTCGGCTCCAGACTGCAGTCAATCTGCTGCAGAGCCTAGGCTTTGTGATCAACGAAGCAAAGTCTACACTCATTCCGTCCCAGACAGTCCTCTTCCTGGGATTTTCGATCGATTCAGTGGCGGCAACTCTGTCTTCCCTCCCGCAAGTTGGCGAGCATCATCTCTCTCTCAGGCAGTTGGCCCGCCTTGTAGGTTTGCTGTTGGCATCGATTCAGGCCATATTTCCGGGACCACTCCATTACAGGGCCCTGCAGCGCTTCAAGGCCTATCACCTTCGCAAGGGCTGCTCCTACTCTCGGAAGGTACCCCTTTGGGCAGAGGCCAGAGAGGCGATTCAATGGTGGCTCTCCAACATGGAGGCCTGGAATGGGTGGGCGATATTCGGTTCCGCGCCTGATATCATCATCTAATCCGACGCCAGCAGGTCTGGCTGGGGCGCACACTGCGGCGAGTTCACGACTGGCGGTGTGTGGTCACCTCAAGAGCAACAGTTACATATCAATTGTCTGGAGCTCTTGGCAGGATCTTTTGCGATCCAATGCTGGACCAAGGACTCCGTTCGGTCTTGCGTACTACTGAAGATGGCCAACGTATCGGCGGTCCGGTACATCAACCATCTCGGGGGCACGCGGTCGAGAGCGCTCTCGGACATGGCGGCAAACTTTTGACAGTACTGCCTGGAACACCACGTGTCTGTGACGGCGGAGTACTTACCGGGTCAGGACAACCAGGTTGCGGATTTTTATTCGTGTCATTTTTACGACGGGAGCCTGTGGAAGCTACATCCAGGGGGTTTTTCAGACCTCCAGAGTCTCTGGGGCCCATTCTCAGTCAACCTGTTTGCCTCCCGGTTGGATCACCAACTTCCCCGGTTCTTCAGTTGGAGACCGGATCCCCTGGCGGCACAGACCGATGCTTTTCTTCAGAACTGGAGAGACGAGCGAGGCTATGCCTTTCCCCCGTTCGCGATGCTTACGAGGGTCTCCGCTCAAGTCCGTTGCCAGAATGCGGACGTGGCCCTAGTATCTCCAATTTGGAGATCTCAAGTCTGGTTTCCGGTTCTTCTGGAACTTTCTTGGCATTCTCCAATCCCACTCCCCCACTTTCCGACTCTTCTACATGTCCGGACAACGTTGCTCACCCGCTGATAGCACAGGGTTCGCTCGCTGTGATGGCGTGGCGGATTACAGGGGACGGGGCCGGTCCCGGGCCTTTCGGCAGCAGCTGAGAAGTTCATGTCAAAGGCATGGGCCGATAGCACCATCAAACGATACCGATCTACTTGGAGGAGATGGTGTCATTGGTGTATGCGACGGAGTCTCAATCCCGTGGCAACAGATGTAACTTCGATCTTAAATTTTTTAACCAGCCTAGCGGAACCATCAACACCTTTCGTTCTGCCATCTCAGCTGGTCATGCGGTGGTGGACGGTCCTCCGGTGGGCGAACATCCTTTGGTGTGTCGTCTTCTTCGGGGCATTCGCCTTTCTCTGCCTCCTGAGCCTCGTTATTCCAAACTCTGGGATGTAGATCAAGTTTTGAACCTGTTCCTTTCCTGGCAACCTAACCAGTTCCTCTTGCGCAAAGAACTATCGGCGAAGCTAGCAATGCTTCTGTGCCTTATTTCCTGCAGAAGGGTTTCTGATGTTAGAGCCTTGTATGTTTCCAGCAGGGTTTTTACTCCTACAGGGGTCACTTTCACGATTCGCAGATGGACGAAATGTGGGACGAAATCCGTCTCGTACCCTGCTTTTCCGGATGCTCGTAAGTTGTGTGTGGTCTCCTGTAGTACGAGGAAATGTCAGAGTTTCGCCCGCCGGGCGAACAACAGTTGCTTATTGCGCTCAAGAAACCTCATAAAGCGGTTTCTTCTCCCACCATTGCCCGTTGGGTAAGGTGTGTGATGCAGGAAGCAGGAATTGATCTTCGAGCCTTTGGAGCTCACTCCGCTAGAGGAGCAATGGCCTCTAAGGCATTTACCCTGGGAGCTCGTCTGGAAGACCTTCTGAATGTAGCAGACTGGTCTTCAGACTACCTTAAAGCGGTTTTACTTCAAACCGATTATTGATATGGCTCACTTGGTGGTGAGCAAGCTTTAAACGAGCATAATCCTCGCCTCCGGTCCTGACATAGAATGAAACATTTCCTAGCTATTGTAACGGAAAGTTTCAATTCTATTAAGGACTCGGAGGCGAGGATTATCCCACCCAGGGTTCTCGTTCCTACGTGATACTTTCCCACCCTTGTATCGGGGTAAGTAACAATTTCTTTGGTCTTCTTTAATTCTCGATTTGCTGTTGCTCTGTTATACTGTTTCCCCTACAGGTGAAACCTTAGCTGTCGCTTATACTCTGTTTTGTTATTCAGGCGATGCTGGAAAACAAGATTCGTAACACCTACTGACTGCCTGAACTACAGCGACGAAAGAGGGGGAATGGACAGTAACCGAGCACTTTATCCACGCCGGCGCCTGTGATTGGTGCGGAGGAGAGGACTCTCTACCTGTGGACACTCTATTGCTTTCTTCTGTATTCCCTGTGTTTCATGGGAATAGTAGTTTGGGTTTGTTGACATAAAATGGCTGCTATTCATTAAAGTGGAGAAAGAATAGCATAATCCTCGCCTCCGAGTCCTTAATAGAATTGAAACTTTCCGTTACGATAGCTAGGACATTTTTCATTATTAGGTCAAAATAATAATCACATCGGTGAAACTACTGTCACACATACCTCTATATCAGTTACTGCCACCTTGTAGTTAGCATGTGACGTGACTCGGTATGTAGAGAGCCGTGTGGCAGAAACGAAAAGTTAAGTACCCACAACAAGAAAAACACAGAACGAATGTGTTCAAACATGCAGGATTTAGCACTCTTTGCTCGCAGAAAGAGGCAGAAAAACGGCCAAAAAACGTAAAGTAACAAAACAAACTAAAGGAGGACAGCTCTCTGCCTCATTTACAAGTCTGTCGTTCCTTACCTCTCCGTTGTTGCCCCACGCAATGCCTGAGCAGTGGGTGGAGGTAACGACCGGCTCGAGCAAGCGTTCATTTATAGCGTGCACGCGTTACCAGCTGAAAACCATCAGCCGTTCATCGGCGCAATCACACCCAACCCTAAGGGAGATAATTGCACTGCAGCCCTCCACAAACTTGTCACGCTTGATCCTCCTAGCAGGCACAAAGTACCCAGATGGCCGGAATCAAGATGAGGAGCTGTATTCTCACCTGTAAAATCTTTGCACTCCTTGATTATACCTTAGCAGTGACGGCATACTCATGCCCTACCCCTCCCTCCCTTTCCTTCCAGTGTTGCACTCACTTCCCATGTTTTTCATGCATGTGTTATTTATTATATGAAACAGACGCAATGTCTTTCTTTGAAATGATGTTTGGAATTGTAAAGTCTTTTGAAAGCTTGGTTTTGTTAATTATGACAGCTATAATCCTGAATGTTGTCGGCTTATTAATGACCATGACGCTAATTATTGATACCGTGTCAATTTTTCAGAATTGATGCTGTGAATCACCCTGAGCTGCATGTTGATAATAAAAATATGAGCTCCGGAGTTTGGCGGAAGTCCCATCCAGCTCCTAGTCACTCTTGCACTTACTTGGGTACTATACCTGCATTTCCACCAAAAACAAAGGCTAGTCACTATAAATTATCAAACCGGGCACTAGTCCCTTCTTCTCTTGAACTGCGCCAAACAATGTTGCTATTTAATGGCAATGTAATTTTCTTACTATCTTACATGAAATTACATGGAGACTGTAATGTACAAAATGTCCTAATGAGCTGAAATTCAAACCGCTGCATCTGTTTTCACTTCATTTATTTTTACCACTACACAAGTGCTGTAACATTTCTTTAATGTACATGAAAAATTAAGCGCATGTACCTTTAAATACATCAAAATGGAGGTGATGGTCATGTGACCAAGACCACGGACGTGGTCGAAACGCGTCGTCCTTGTTTGCCATACCAAGATTAAACTGCTTAAACCGACTGAGTGGGCTCGTGTGGATTCTTTCTGAAGATCCCTGTGCTGTGAGAGATATAGGGGTGTGTGTGTGTGTGTGTGTGTATATATATATATATATATATATATATATATATATATATAATTTTATTAAAGCCCATACTCTTTTAACAATGGATTGTTATCACACTTTTACAGGCTGGGTGTTGCTTTTACACGTAATATCACAAATTACCATAGGCAAGGTTTTTTGTGTTGGCACCTAATCTGACAAACAATGGGAGCAGATGAGTTTCACTTTGAGTCTTGTTGGGCCTTATTGAGAGGATTTTTATTTAGTTTGCCAACTATAATTTTGTATTAAATTTGTAATTTTATAACTTTATGCATGATAGTTGACAGCATTTTTGCAGTTTCAGTCGGCCTGTGTTGGTTATAGTGTCAAGCCAATTGTTAAGGCTAGAGGCCTTGTGGATTCACTGGGAAAGGTTATGTACGATTCCGTGGGTGTGATCGTTTATAATGAAAAGCTATGACAAAGCAAGTAGACCTGTATTAATTATTGTGAAAAGCATCTGTTGAGGGCAATAGGCCTTTAAAGGTTAATTGTCATTACACTATGCTAAAGCCTGTAGGCAGTTATTTTGTAACAGACAATCTCACAGTTTTGCTGCAGTAGGCAAGGGTTTTGATGTCGTGGCCAAACCAACGGTGGGGGTAGAAGATTTGCAATATGATAATTCTTATTCGCCTCTTAAGGATGAGTTTTATTCATATTTCGACCACTGCAACTTTGTACAAATTTTTTATTTTATTACAGAATACCTGGTGGTTGCCTTGTGGGGAAGCTTATGCCCACCACATAAGGCCTGAGTTGGTTAGGATGACAAGCCAATGATCAAGGTTTATAGACCTCCCCCGTGCTAAGCCTTTTTTATGGCTATTTAGGGTAGTTTGAGCTAAGGCCCCTGTAACTTTTTGTCCACAGAAGGTATCCACGCCAAATTTGTGTCATTTGATTCCAACGCCCTGAGGATTCTAAAGGTACCCTGGAAGGAACCCAGCAAGAAATTAGCCAAAATGGAGCAACTTAATTTTTGGGGTGGGGGGGGGAGGAAAACAATGTGCTGCAGAAGAAAACGTCCCTGCAAATAGTATCAACAAAATGTTTGTTGTGCTGAAATCCCCATCTGCCCAGCTTTCAGGGAAAGGCAGACTTTTGCCAGAAAACCAACATTTTCTACATAGTTTTGGCTTTTTACTGGGATATAGCCTATTTTTGGTGCTTTCAACCTCCTTTCAGTTAGTGGTAGAAATGGGTATGAAAGCAACAGTGAATCCTAGAAAGCTATACCTTTCTGGAAAGTAGACAAAATTCTGAATTTAGCAAGGGGTCATTGTGTAGATCCTTTAAGGTTTTCCTATAGAAACTAACAATAAAATAAATATTGAAGTTGAGTTGAAAATAAGTAATTTGTGCCGTTTTCACCTGTAACTTCTAAGTATGGCAGATTTTTTAAAGCAATATACAGTTGCGTCCGCTGGACCCTTCTAGTTGTGGTGGTATATAGGACTTGTAGATTCACCAAGAACCCGAGGTACCTAGAGCCGATAACTGAGCTGTGCCTTGCAATGGGTTTTCAATGTTTACCGGGTATATAAAAATTCATTTGGTAAAATATAAAGAGAGAAAAATAGGTATCAAGAACACATATGTATTTCCGAAATGGGAACAAAATATGGAGTTTAGAGTCAATAGTTATTTGCACCTCTCCGAAAATATGGGTACCCATACTAGCATGTGAATTAGAGAACATTTTTAAAAGTGACTTCTTTTTTACACGTTGTCTTACATTTGGAAGGCAGAAATGCATAGAAAGTCGGTTGACAGTAAAACTTGTTCTACAATTCTGTGTTCCCCTAAGTCTCACAATAAAAATGGTACCAAAATGCAACATTGGGCACATCACATTTTCCAGTGAAACCTGACCCTTTTTTAACAATGTGAATAGTTGTTGGTTTTGGATACTAGCTCAGCCGACACCTAGGGAAACCTAACAAACTGTACATTTTTTAAAACTAGACATCCTGGGGAATCCAGGATGGGGTTACATGTGTGATTCTCACCAGGTTCTGTTACCCAGAATCCCTTGCAAACCTCAGATTTTGTACAAAAAATAATAAAAAAATAAACAGTTTCCCCAAGTTTCTGTGATGGAAAATTCTGGATTCTGCGGGCAGCCACAGACTTCCACCCACCCAGCATTCCCCTAAGCCTCCCATTAAAAATGGTACCTCACTTGTGTGGCTAGGCCTGGTGCCCCTGACAGGAAATGGCCCAAAACATACTGTGGAGACTTCAAAATTATCGATCGCAAAACTACCTGGCTTTGAGAGGGAGTCACCTGTGTTTTTGGTCCTGGGCTCAGCGGCCATCTATGGAAACCTACCAAACCTAGACATTTCTGAAACCTAGACAGCCAAGAGAGTCCAGGGAGGTGTGGCTTGCATGGATCTCCTAACATTTTCCTATCCAGAATCCCCTGCAAATCTTAAATTTAGCTAAAAGAAATTACATTTGTCTCACGTTTCTGTGTTGGAAAGTTGTGGTATCACTGGGCTGCCACAAATTTCTTACCACCCAGCATTCCCCCAGGTCTCCCGAAAAAATGGCACCTCATTTGTGTGGTTAGACCTAGTGCCCACGACAGGAAATGGCCCAAACAGTACTCTGGAGAGTTCAAAATTATCTTTTGTGAGGGAGTCATCTGTGTCTTTGGTCCTGGGCTCGGCAGCCATCTAGCGAAACATACCAAACCCAGACATTTTTTAAAACTAGACACCAGGGGGGGACTCTAGGGAGGTGTAGTTTGCGTTGATTCCCCAATGTTTTCCTACCCAGAATCCCCGTCAAACCTCAAATTTAGCTACAAGTCACATTTTCCTCTCATTTTTGTGTGAGAAAGTTGTGGGATAATAGCAACAGCACAGATTGTCTACCACTCTGAATTCCCCTTGGTCTCCTGATAAAAATGATACCTCACTTGTGTGAGTGGGCCAAAGGCCTGCGACAGGGAAGGGACAAAAACCTTTAGAGATTGAGGGGAAACCAAAGTGGGTCCAAAAGGGCAGTTTCTTTATACGATTTTAGGCTGACTGCTTTGGGCACCCACAGATCGATAGGCAGAGGGGACTGCTGGGTGTTAGGAACTTTGCCCTGGTGCGGTTATCCTACAACTTTCCCACACGGAAATGTCAGGAAAATATTACTTTTTAGCTAAATGTGAGGTTTGCAGGGGATCCTGGGGGATCCACAAAAGCCACACCGGAGTCCACACACACCCAGGCACAGCCTAAGTGTCAAAGGTGGGAAAAACAAAAAATAAAAACTTATCTGCAGCCGGCCGCGTTGTGGTCTTCTCTTCTTTTCCAGGTGGCACAGGCTCCCAGAATGCCCTGCGGCCAATCCTGAATCTGCTCTCGCACATTAGAGCAACTGCAGGATTGGCCTGAGCGCCCTCAATGGCCTCTCAGCTGCGTTGCTGGATTGTAGAGAGCTTTCACTGCCCATGACGATTTTGGCGTCCTGAGACGGCCGGCCAAACAGTCATGCACAGTGTAGGAGTGCATCTACCACTCCCCTCGGTCACCCCCCTCCCCCCGGCCCCGCCCCCAAGACTGGGCAAGAAAGGAAAAATAAAAGGAGTAGTTATCGTTTTTATTTTTTCTTTGCTGGCGTTTTTGGGGGCTAACGCTCCTCTACCATAGTGGAGGAGTCGCCACTGCACACACCACCAGCCAAGCGCCATCCACGCACACCGCCTGCCAAGCACCATCCATGCCCACCATCAGCCAAGCACCAGTCCACGCACGCCAGCCAAGCGCCAGTCCATGCACACCGCCAAACAAGCGCAAGCCTACACACACCGCCACAAAGCGCTAGTCCACACACACCACCAGCAAAATTCCAGTACACACACAGCCGGCCAAACGCCAGTACACGCAGACTGTCAGCAGAACTACAGTACACACACACTTTCCCTGGTATCTAGGGGTTTTCAGGCCCCCTTGGGGGGGGTCAGTTGAGCCTAAAGAGATTGGTGAGAAACAGCTAAAATGTGTCCTTAGGAAAAAAGGTGACTGACCCTTGTCTATGGGGCCGCTCTTTGACATGCACATAAACAAATCCCTGGTGTCTAGTGGGCTTTCTGCCCCTGTGGGGCATATCAGGGATCATAACCCCCATCTGGGTCCCAAGGGGGCAGAAAGACTGTCCAGTTTGTGTTAGGGGGCACTGGCATGTCCATTTTGTGCAGCCCCTACCCATAAAAATAAAATCCCTGGTGCCTAGTGGGATTTCTGCCCACCCCCAGGGGCAGATCAGGGGCTAGCCCCAATCTGCCTCCGGGGGTGGGGGGGGGCGCAGACAGACTGTGGCAAATGTTTTATGGGGTTGGGGAATTGGCATGCCCATTCTAGGAAGCCCCCACCCCTGACCTACAAAAAAAAAATCCCTAGCTTCCTAGTGGGCTTTCTGCCCACTGAGGGGGGCAGATTCAGGGATATTGCCAAGGGGGCAGAAAGACTGTCCAATTAGTTTGAGGGGTGGGGGCACTGGCATTCCCATATTGGGCAGCCCCCACCCCTACGTATAAAAAAACCCTTCAATCCCTGGTGTCTAGTGGACTTTCTACCCCCCCAGGGGGAGGATAAGAGGCTGTTACCCCCACAAGCCTTCCGGGGGGGGGGGGGCAGAAAGACTGAGGCAACTTTTTGTGGGGGTGGGGGCATTGGAATACTCACTCTGGGCAGCCCCCACCCCTCAACTGCAAAACAAATTGTCCCTGGCCGCTTAGTGGGCTTTCTGACCCTCCCCCCCCCCCCCCCCCCCCCCCCGGGGGACAGATGGGGGCTATTTCCCCATCTGCCCCTAAAGGGGGCAGAAAGACTGTCCAATTAGTAGGGGTAGGAGCTGCCCAAATTGGGCATGATATTGCCCCCACCCCTATGTATATAAAAATAATAATAATCATCCCTGGTGCTTAGTGAGCTTACTGCCCCCCGGGGGGCAGATCTGTGGCTACTGCCCCCATCTGCCTCACAGGGGTTGGGGTAGTAATACTGTGGCAATACTGAGGGGGGAAGGCATTGGCATGCCCACTTTGGGCAGTCCCCACCCCTGATTGTAAATAAATAAATAATCCCTGGTGACTAGTGTGCTTTCGGCTATTGCTCCAGTCTGCCCCCCCCCCCCCCCTCCCCGAGGGCCAGAAAGACTGTTCCCAAATATATTTGGTTGGGGGCATAGTCTTAACCTATGTTGGCATCCACCACGCCTCTTATATATTAAAAAAAATATATATAATCCCTTGTGTCTAGTGGGCTTTTTGCACGCCCCCCGGGGTCACATCGAGGGAATACTCCTGATTAGCCCCCTAGGGGAGGGGTAGAAAGCCTGTGGAGGTTGTTTGGGGGTGGGGGCATTGGCATGCCCATTGATACGTGCATCCTTCCTGGCCACTTACTCTAAACCAGACGAACATTATGAAATGCTTTGGTCCCTAGTGTGTCATTGTTTTATCATTCCAATATTGCCAATATGTGATTCTAAATGTAGTGACCATTCTGGAACTTTAAAACGACCATAGACTGTGTACAATACCACTACAGAACAGACACTGGCTACTATGTTTCCTTTTTCTACTTTTATTCTGTTAATTTATCTTGCATTTATTTTGCATGTGCTTGTATCGGTGGAGGATTAAGATTAATGGGTACATGAATGCAAAGATCAGTGGCAGAGTGTATATATGATGACTTATTGAGTGACCAAACTCATCACTGGCACAAAAGCCTCATTCATTCGTAAGCCGTTGCCAGCCTTTGATCATTCTTAATGTTTTTGTCTGTGGA
Source organism: Triturus cristatus (assembly GCF_964204655.1). Classification (NCBI taxonomy): domain Eukaryota; kingdom Metazoa; phylum Chordata; class Amphibia; order Caudata; family Salamandridae; genus Triturus; species Triturus cristatus. The sequence goes on along the minus strand of NC_140595.1, from coordinate 206,843,789 downwards.
CTATATTTTAACAAGCTACCCTTAAATGCGAGGTTATTGTGAACCTATGAATCCTATGTGAAGGAGACTACAGATATATAGTTTGAGAATAAGGCATTGGACTTTTAACAACACTGCATTATTGGTAATCTGAAAGATAGTATCAGGATGTGCAGTCTTAATTTACCATGAGATGGAAATTGGAAATACCAATGAGATCCCTAAATAATCAAATGAGTATTTTTCTTTTCAAAAAACCACTGTCCTTGCGTCTTACTTTGCATGTCTGGTTATTCTTTATGTAGCAGTGCTGAGCTCTATTCGTGTATCCTGCATCTAGACACTTCAGTATCTTTTCATCTTGATACCTGGGCCGACCTGATCCCAATATGAAGGTAGCAGTTTTAGGAAAGGAACAAGGGGCAGCTGTCTCAGAGTGCACTGCAGTCACCTCGTTTGAGTAGAAGGTTATTGCTTTCAAATGCTTTAATGTTCTATTACCTTTACTGTTTGCGGTAGTCTTGCACGACACATAGGAATGAAAGGATGTGAATTAATATTTATTTTGCGTCGTTTGAAGTACTCAGAGTGCATTGATAACATGCTGCCTCCTCACCGATAGTCCTCTGTGAGAAAGAACATAATCTTATAGGAAACCAAGGTAAGCCGAAACAGGGAAGTGTAAGAGGCCTAGGAACGCCGGATACTTTTTGGGTTGTGAGATACAGCCGCCCCATTGCTGCTACTCAATTACTGCAGTACACCACTGGGAGAGGGAGAAAACAGTTGTCCAATCTGCACATCTAAAGTCATTATCGGCAATAGCCAATGGAAATATCATGAAGGAGCAGACTTACCAAAACGCTTGGCAGAAAAGGTAACAACTAGTCCTAGAGATGTAGTGTGGCACCAGACATCAGAAGAAAGTACTGGAGGTAACCCAGTGACACTGGTGGGAGCAAGGAAAAACCGCAACAAAAGAGGTCGTTTGTCAACTAGAGATGTGGGCAACTGGCATTGCTTGGCCCTGTAGAGAGCAGGCACGGTCTTTAACTGTGTATCCACTATAGAGGAACTTTGGAGAGCAAGTGTGCCTGTGATTCCTGTATCTACTAGAGAGCATCCTGCGGAGAGCAAGTACTTCCTGTGATTAGTTGATTTGAGAGGGTCATGAAGAGGGCAAGCACTGCATATGACTGGTTTATTTATTGGAGAGGGTCCTGATGAGGACATGTCTAGTGCTGTGCTGCCTCTGATTAGTTTATTGGTCGAACCTACCAGGCAGCACAGCTGTTTGGTTGCAAAAAAAATGTATGGGCTTCCAAGTACATACAGGCACTTGTAATTCATGCATTGCTTACCATTAGTTGGCTTAGCGGTCACTCATTTGCCTGCTTCTTATTTAATGGCTTTTCATGTCCCACGTCAGTCTTGTGTTTGTCCCTCCCATGGAGCATAGCCTTTTTACCATCTCTTTGAATGGCTGGCTTCTGTGCTTCCACTTTTAGAACTAGTTTTTCCCTTTTTTGTTTAAATACTCCATGAGAGTGCATAGTTTCCCCCTGTAGCCCTGGCTTGCTCCCCCATCTCACCCTCACTAGTGTTGCTCTCTCGCCTGTGTGTCTTCCCCATTCTCCACATAGCTCTTTCACATGTGTTTCTTCCATTGTCCCTTTTTTCTCTCACTCGTGTTGCTTCTCCCCTTGGCCCCTTTGTTGCTTTACCCCCAACCCACACATCCTTTTAATTTTTAGGTCGAGCCTAGCGATGCGCGCATGCGCTGCTCTGCTCGGCTTTATGTAAGGGCTTTCAGAAAGCTCACTTCACGTTCGCACACGCTTGTGCGTGTGCTTTTTGTTTTGTCCCAGGCTATTGGCCTTTGCGTGCGTCTTTTTAACAAAGACCGTACGCAATTGGCCAAAGGCTCTTTTTGTCCCACCCATGTTCACGCCCACGGCCTAATTCTTGCGGTTACGCGCAGCAGCAGCATGTTTCCAATTATCATGCCCAGACGCGGGCGCGATAATTGAAAACATATGCTACTGCTGCGCGTAACCTTGCGCGGATAACAGCAGCTCACGCATTTCGTTTTTTTAGCTATGAAAGACATTTGTGCCGTTTTATATGAAAGCACATCTCAATGCGCAGTTATTACCCATGATAGTTCACAGCTGAAATGCTTGTGATTAAAATAGTCATGCCGGCGCTTTTGTCTGTCTGTCTCCCTATAGGTTGCTGCCGCTTGTTTTACGGTGCTCATATTGAACCATATGTTGTATAAATCATGCAAATGTGTTTTTTGTTACTGCGTGTGACTGCCATATCAAATATACATAATATACGTATGACCCGAGGACGCTGTGCATTGTGAGCTGTCTGCAGCGTGCAAATTTAATATATCACGCTTTGAGGCCTTGATGTGCTGTCACTCATGTTTATGGAAGTGATGTGCAAATTACCACAGTCAATTGGCTGCGCTTCAAGCCTCCAAAACGTAGTTCTGTGAAAATGGTGGCTGATGACGTCACAGTAGTATGCGGAATATGTGCTCGAATCCACGCGACTATTCCCCAGCTTTCAGAGTTCGTTAAATTAAGCACTAGTATCTAAAACGCCTCTTGTTAACAGTTCTTAAAAATGACACAAGTGTGGTGTCCTCTGACGTTCTAGAGCTGGGAACTGCAATACTTTATGCTTGCTTATTTTCATCAATGCAACATAACATCATTTTTTAATTAATATGTATCGTCACGGCGCTGCTGTCATGGTTGTTTGATTGATAACCACAAACTGTATTGAACTACTTGTGCCTAAGTATTGTGTGCTTTGACTCACACTAAATGAAGTTTAATCTGCTGAATAAACGGTGACGTGGTATTAATACACAGTGCGTCTCGAGACCAGGTGCCCCTTTGATTCCCAGCAGAGATGGGTCTGGCTCTCATTCACCGTGTTTGGTAGCTGTTTGGGTTGCATGCGTGCCTTCGGCTTTCGATTAAAGCAGGAAATGCCTAGAAGGCTGGCAATCCACATACGAGCCTGAGAAGGAGTAGTAGGGAGAGTGATACAGCTAGTCGGAGCACCTACAGGTAAACCAGCAGGACTAATACCCCGAGCGCCTCCAACTCGGTCGTTAAAAAGGTGCTGGGAATTGGGTGACATACTCCTATTTTGCGTTGGTTTGAAGCAGCGTAGATATGTGAGCTTTACCTTATCGCTGTATTGAGGCTCATCTTTAGGTCATTTGGGAAAATGTGCGGTTTAATGGGTGGAATTGTGGTGGCGAGTATGCTGATATGTCTGAAGCCCGCTGTCTCTTCAGTTAAGGGGTCATTGGGCGCATAAAGATAAGCCTTGATTGTTGTTGGAAAAGTATTGACTGCCATTAGATCGGCGACCAGGGAGCCTCTAAATTGGGGTGATTAGCAACTAATCCATGCCTAGTCATAACAACCACTATGATGTTCCCACGTATTACTGCCAGCGCAGCACCGCCTAATAAATCTGGAGAGCAGCTTCAGAAATTTGGGTGGGAGGATAGGGCTAATGTAGGGAGGGCCGGTTTTAGGAGAGGCGCTGTGTTCATGCTCAGAAATAACTTTCGGTTTTTAAAAGCACCTGCTGTTTACTTGCATGCCTAGCATTTTTCAGGCAGCAACAAAAATGTCAAGATAACCAGGTGATTAATGATTCTGCTGGAGAGAGATGGGCGATTTGTCTAGTGGCAGCTTTGACTCGTCATAGTGTAGTACAGAGGGTTAATATACCTGCTGCAAAGAACGTGTACAGGCAGATCGCATAACGGTAATTACTCCTTGTTTTTGTGTTGCGTTTCATATAGAATGATTTCCACACGTATAGTTTATTGCCTCTGTATAACGTGTTGTGTGATGTAAAGTGCTTTGACACCGTAGGGTTGTTATGAGTAGCGCTATAAAAACTAGCATTGGCCTAGCCAATAGGTCTCGCCTTTGGGACCTTATAAGTGTTTAGTTCTCCAGCACAATATCCTTGGTGCAACAACATCAAGTGTTGCATGGCTAAACACTTATAAGCTCCCAAAGGCGAGACCTATTGGCTATGCCAATGCTTGTTTTATGCACGTTCGCTACGTTTTTTTTTTTTAACTGCTCTATCATGGATCGGTCAATTTAAAAGAAATAAAAAGATGAATGCATGCGCAAGTGTACTAAGTGACACTACAGCTGCGTCATTGGCGCGGGTCTCTTGGAGAGTAGAATTTTGAGTTCAAGAGTGCCCGGGAAATCACTGTAGTGTGCACTGTGCGGAGAACCAGCGCCATCTCTGCAGCTTCTAAACTACAGAGGATGGCACGGAGAATCCAGTGCTTGAGAATCCTGTATGAAGTCACCTGCCGGCTGCCAGACATACTAACGTGCCACCCACAGCCCCCTCTGAGTGAGTGCACTTCTATTCGTTGCTATGGTTTCAAGTAATGTTGCAACAAAGCCTGGTGGGGGGGGGGCGGCGTCCCTTTTTTGTTGCCTTTCCCACTAACAACATTTGACGGACGTCCGTGGATCCGGTTTGAGGTATATATTGTATTTATTTATTTAGGCGCCATGTGAAACATTTTGCAAAGGGAAGCCTGAGGGTACTTAAACGTGTTCTTTTACTTAGCGTTATTTCATTTAGGACAGCGCCATTCTATCTGGACGTAGTACATTAGATGTTTAATGCAACTCGCAAGAGTGAAAAATGTGCGCAAACTCGTGTAGAATGTTCTGGAAGGGTTTTTCTTTATTTAAGTCGAGAGCAGTACTTTGAGGATGAAGTACTTACATTGCCTGGAATGTTAAACATCAAGGGGCGTATGATTCTAGAGCAAGGATGGTAGCTTCTTTTTCCTTTACACAGATCGAAGTTTAACCTCAGAATCAAGGGTTGGACGGGTCGGAAAATGGGTTCACGCACCGATATAAAATAAAAAAGTCCACCATTAGTAAACGGAAAAAAAAATAGCACAACTTTTCAAATTGGGGCAGTTTATAACTTGCAAAGACACTCTAAGTGTTTACCAAAGTATGTTACACTGTATGGATCTGAGCTTTCTGCAGGTAGTTTGATACCAGGGAAGTCCAGAGTAAAACGCGCACAGCAGACATAAAACCAACCCACACTCAGCCATAAAACCAACCCCCACACACACCCGTCGGACCAGCCCATCGGGCACTGCCTGATTACCATTGGCCAGTCCGATTCAGTTAGAATCGTGACTGGACTAGGTAATAGTAGAAGCCCATGTTTACTTTCAGGCCAAGATTCCCCCCCCCCGTGTGGCACCGGTTTGCTATTTTACCGACTGGTGATGACCTGCCATTTCTGATCCTTTTGCCTTTCCACATGTCCTGTGGGAGTGTGCCCTTTAAACTCGCTGCACCAGATATGTGGAGCCCGCCCCAAATATTTGAGGATTGGAGTTAGAATAGGAAGTGTTAAATGCAGCGGTGGTTCCTCCATTAGGGCGGAGCAGCGTCTCCCACACTGCTGCCAGCCCAGCAAACCTGGTTTTATTAACGTTTTATTTTTCAGTGGCCCAGCGCAAGCAAGTGTCTGGCCTGGGCCATTGCTGCTGGCCGGCAGCAGGGGAGTAGTGCCCACCACTTTTTAAAGTTCACGGCGCTTTGGCCGGCTGTCTTGCAACTGCCATTCTGCCATGCGCACTGTAAACCCCCTACCTGAGCTGTTTCAGACAGTTGGGTGGAGAGCAAGCACAGGCTTCCAGTGCATTTTGGACCGCTGAGTCAGCCCGCTCCAACCAATCTTAGATCTTCACTCATGCTGGTTAACAGCCTGAAAGCTGCATCTGCATTGGTTAGTGGTGTTGACTCTGAGATCCCTTGCTGCCACAGACTGTGGGACCTGAGAGGAGTAGGTAAGTACTTTTATATTTTATTATATGTAAAATTAGCCAGCGTGATAAATTTACACTGCCTTGAGCCTCGACTACAAAGCTCTCGATCATTGCTGTTATATTTTTTTTTTTTTTGAAACCGTTTATTGCAATCTCAAGAATATACAGGTATGGGCCTACAACCTCCCGGCCGGCCGCTAGAATGACAGGAGCATATGACATACATACAAAAACACTTGGCGTTGCAGAGGAGCAAAATCAGGGGGTATCAGGGTCGTGGGCCACATCACTCTGACCCCACAATACGGTTTCATTTTACACAAACACAAAAACCACACCCGCAAGGCAACCTGCAATCGACAGTAACAGCACGTGCTCCCCGAATGGGGAACCCCAGCCATCCACAGGAGTCTAAAGAGGGGAAGGGGAACAGATCGAGGACTGGGGGAATTCCATGCTCGGGGCTAGGAAAGGAGTCAACTAAGGGGACGGGGCTGGTGAGGCCGCAGGCAGCAATGGTGGCGCGCAGATACCCCCGCGGTAGGCGTTCCAGGGGCCCCATACCTTCACCCATGCCCCAGGCTTACCCCTCGCCACATACACCACCTTTTCTCGGAACATGCACCAATCCATGTGTTCTTTCCAAGCCGACACCGCCGGGGGCCTCTGGGATCTCCACAGTTGAGCAATGTCACGCTTGGCTATCATATATCCCAGAGTCACCCATCGCGTCTGCGGAACCGAGTAGTCAGTTGGTTCCCACACATTCAGCAGGCATCTCCTCGCTTCAGGCAGCAGCGCGACATGCGTAACCACTCGCAGGACCTCATGCACACCACGCCAGAATCGCTCCACCTTCGGGCATTCCCACAAAATATGCAAAAAAGTCGCCAAAGCACCACACCCACGCCTACACAACCCATCCTCAGCATAGCCCATACGCAGAAGCCTTGGCCCCGTCATGTAAACCCGGTGGAGTATCTTAAGCTGGACGAAGCGAAGGCGAGCCGGTATGGCCACCTCCTTCGGAGAGGCCACCGCGGAAATCCAGTCCTCGTCGTCCAACTCCAGCCCGTCGGCAACCCAAGCCTCGCGGAGGCCAGTCAGCAGGCCCGAGCGGTCGTTAATCAATTTTTTGTAAATAAGGGAGATCGTGCTGTCCGGAACGTGGCCATCCAGCACTCTATCCTCCAGGGGGGAAGACTCCGGGATGGAGGCGACGTCTGGGAAGACTGAGCCCAGCGCGTGACGAACCTGCAAGTACCGAAAGTATTCACTGCCCTGCAGCTGAAACTCCGTCTGCAGCGTCTCGAATGTTTTAAATCCCCCTCTCGTCCAGAGGTCCCCCACTTTACTGATGCCGATCGTGTCCCACTTCTCGAAGCCCTTCGAGGTCCACAGGGAGCCCAATCTCTCAGACGCGTACAACGGTGATGCCCGGGTCAAACGGTGCTTCCACCCCATAGCTGCGTTAGCCGCGTGCCATACTCGTACCATGACACGCGTAGGTCCCGTCAGGCGGGGGCCGGGCGCGCCAGAGTAGAGCGCTCGATTATAATCGCCACCAGGCAGGAGCATCTTGTCCATTTCAAATGCCGGGTTTAAGGCGGGCCCGTAAAGGCCATGATTAATTGCAGCCAGCTGGGAGGCCCAGTAATACCGTTTAATATCCGGGAGGGCAATCCCCCCGTCGTACCATGGGAGCGTCAACTTCGCCAGGGCAATACGCGGCCTCCCGTCCCAGAACAGGCGGCGCTGTAGACTCTCCACCTCACGGAAGTAGCGCGCCGGGACTAAATCCATAGTATTCTGGAGAGCGTACAGGAAGCGTGGCAACGACATCATCTTAAACAATGCCGCCCGGCCGAGCGGCGAAAGCGGCAGGCGCCGCCAGCGCGCGACGTCCTCCTTCAAGCGCTGGAGGGGGGGAAGCAAATTCCGCTCGTAGCGGGCCTCCGAGTCCAGAGTAATGTAAACCCCCAGGTACCGAAACCCCTGTGAGGCAATCTGGATCGGACAGCCCCGCGGGAGGACGGGAGCCTCCCCGGAAAGCACATACATACATGATTTAGCCCAGTTGATGACAAGGCCTGAATTGCGGCCGAATGAGCGCAAAACATCAACCAGGACAATCAGTGATTTACGCGGGGAGGCTAGGTACAAAAGGATATCGTCAGCGTATAGGGACACGCGGTCCTCATATTCGGGTGTCCAACGGAGACCACGGATGGAAGGGTGCCACCGCAGCCACTCCGCTAGGGGTTCCAAGGCCAGCGCGAACAGGAGCGGCGACAAGGGACAGCCCTGTCGTGTGCCCCGTCCCAGCTCGAATGGGACCGATACTCTTCCATTCACCACCACCTGCGCCAATGGGCCCGAATACAACAATTTGACCCAGCTGATGAACCCCGGGCCAAATCCAAACTTCGCCAGCATGGCCCAGATGTATGGCCACTCGAGCGTGTCAAACGCCATGGTGGCGTCCAAGGACGCCAATATGGCTGGCTCCCGCACAAACGGGACACGCGCGAGCACCCCGTGCAAGCGCCGCAGATTAAGGGCCGTGTTGCGATGGGGAATAAAGCCGTACTGGTCTTGGTGGACCAGGTCGCCCACCACGCCGACCAGCCGGTTGGCTAGCACCTTGGCGAGGATTTTGGGCTCCGCATTCAAGAGCGAGATAGGCCGGTAGGATGTGACCCGGTCTCGAGGTCTCCCCTCCTTGTGGATCACCACGATTGTAGCCAGACGTTGGTCCGGCGGGAGGGAGCCCAGCGAGTGGGCCTCCAGGAACATCGCACGGAGGTGGGGTGCCAGTACATCCGGTCGCAGCTTATACAACTCGATCGGGATGCCGTTCGGGCCCATGGCCTTGCCGGATGCGACCGAGCGTATGGCGAGGGCAATTTCGTCGGCGGTAGGAGCGGCATCTAACGACACCCTGTCCTCCACCGAAAGGGAAAGCAGCGCGATATCCCTAAGCAGGGCATGGGAATCCTCCTCCGAGCAGAGAGAAACCGGGGAATACACCTCGCGAAAATAATCCGCGAAACAAGAGACAATGTCTTCTGGCTCGGTGACACGCACACCATCCATCCTCTCAATCAGCGGGACCACACGACTCGCTCTCTCCTTTTTATCCAACCATGCAAGCAGTTTACCAGCCTTATCACCCACATCATACAGTCGCCCCTGTTGCTCTCTATAGAGGCCCCTGGCCGCCTCCGTGACGAGGGCCCTGTAGGCCGCCTGCTTAAGTTGTAGGACATGCAGTGCAGCATCCGTCACCTCACCCTCTAGATCACCCTCCAATTCAGCGATTTCGGCCTCCACCCGGGTCACCTCTTCCCGCTCGCGCCTCCGGGCATGGGAAATAAAGGAGAGGGCCTCCCCTCTAAGAACTGTTTTGAAAGCTTCCCACAGGGAGATAGCCGAAGGGACGGACCCCACATTCTCATCGAAATACCGCTGCAAGGATTTAATCAAATCAGCGCGAGTGGTGGGGTCGCGCAGGTACCAGGCATTGATTGGAGCTACTCTGCCCTCCCCCCTCGGGAAGATATCAACGTGCAACAGGAGCGGGGAGTGATCTGAAATACCCCGCGCCAAATGGCGCACCTCTCCTACCCTCCCAACATAGGCCGCAGGGACAAGGACATAATCAAGCCGTGAGAGGCTACCATGGGCACCCGAGTGGAAAGTGTACTGCAGCTGCGTGGGATGTTTTAAGCGCCAGCAGTCCACCAGTCCCAGTGTATCTAAGAAGCCGGACAGCCACGCCTGCGCCCGGGGGAGGTCCCTAGGGGGGTGACGATCCACGGTCCCAGAAACCACCGCATTGAAGTCCCCCCCAACCACCAGAAGCCCCCCCGGAAGGTCAAGGAGGAGGCGCCCTAGGTCTGCAAAAGTCGTGGACTGTAACCCCGGTGGGACATACACTGATACAAAGACAACTACTTTACCCTCCATTCTCCCCACTAAGACAGTGTAGCGTCCCCTCTCATCATGGCGCACCTCGTCTATTTCCAACGGGAGCGAGTTCTTCACCATGATGCCCACCCCCCGTGAGCCCGACGTGAAGCCCGAGTGGGCCACCAAACGATAGCCGCGCCGATTCATGGCACAAAAGGAATTACCAATAAGGTGTGTCTCCTGCAGAAAGACCACATCTGGCGAAAGTCGTTTCAAATACTGCAGGACCACACCTCGCTTAATCCTATCCCCCAGTCCGTTAACGTTCCAGGACAATAAGGTCAAGTCCCTACCCCCCATCACATACAGAAGCCATCATTCGTCCCCCCGAGAGCACCTTAAAAACACAAATACAATAAAGGGTTTGCCTTGCGGTAAAAACAAACACCCCACCCCAACCCACCCATCCCAACAGAACTCCCCCCTCCCTGCACCCCTGCATGAGCCCAAACAGCCCCCCCAAAGTGCAGTGTGCCTGTCGCCCCATGAATGAGAAAACTAACTAGTCCACCAGAGGAGGAGGGAGAGCCCCCAAGAGAACCCCGTACCACCTCCACAGGAGGGAGACTTAACGAACAGTCAAAAATGACGACAATGTTGTCCAGAGCAAGGCCTACTATTAGTCCCTCAGTCCTGATCCGGCGAGCCCTCCCCTCCAACCGCGCCCCCCCCACCCCCCCCCGGCCCCGATCCCCGGGCAAGGAGTCCAACCAGTCCCCGGCTGCCTCGGGACGATCAAAAAAGTGCGTGCGGCCATCCACCTCCACCCGCAACTTAGCTGGAAAAAGCATCGCATACTTGAGGTTCAGGTCCCGTAGACGACGTTTGACTCCGAGAAAGCTCAGTCTCTGCTTCTGGACCGCTGGGGTGAAATCAGGATAGAAGTTCACATCCATATTGTCAAGTCTGACCGGTCCTTGTTGCCTAGAAGTCTGAAGGATAGTGTCTCTGTCCCGAAAGTTGAAAATCCGGGCAATGAGAGGCCGCGGAGGGGCTCCGGCCTTAGGTCTTCCTCCGGGAACCCTGTGGGCACGCTCCACCGCAAAGAATTTACTCAGCCCCCGGGGCTGGAGATGGGTGAGAATCAGATCCTCCACAAACAGGTCCGCCGCCGCCTCCTCACGTCCCTCCGGCACCCCGACAATGCGGACATTGTTCCTCCGGGCCCGACCCTCGGAATCCTCCAGTCGACGATCCATCAGGGCGCTCGCCTGGCCGAGCCGGCGCACCTCCTTTTGGAGGATCGCCACGTCCGCCGTAAGGCCCGAAGTGGTGTGGGCCAGAGAATCGACCCGATCATTGGTCTTGGATAAATCGGCCCTCACCAGGCCAACATCCACGTGGACCGAGTCAATCTTTTGCGCCAGTGTGTCAAAGCGCTGGTCCACCGAGGCCTTCATCTCGGCGATGGCGCCCATAACATCTCGCAGGGTCAGATCCGCGGGCAGCGTAGGAGCATCAGTCGGGCCCTCAGGGGACCGATGCGGCACCTCGGGAGATCCCTTCTGGAGGGTGTAGCGGTCCATGCTGTTGGACTGATGGGCCGCACCACGGCGGGTCGATTTCACCTTTGCCCGGTCGCCATCTTGCTTTGTGGACATGGTTTCAGTCCCCAAATCGTGCCAATCACCTCGGAAAAGGCCGACAAACCAGTTCACGGGCTCCGGGGGGGGGCCACCACAGGTCCGCAGGACGGATCACAGCCGGCGGGCCAGTAGGCCGCACCACCGCACACCGCCCCGCAACCCAACCTCGCCCGAGCAGCAAGGAGGGTGCAAAAGCGAAAGTGAAAGTGCGGGGTACGCGAGTCGCCCAGCCCTGCCCGCCGCTGTTGATCACTTTGTCTCCGGATCGCCCCGCAACTCCAATCCGGGGGGCCAGCGTGGAGAAGGCCGCAAACCTCAATCGGTGCTCCCGCCGGTGTCCGAGGTCCAATTTGGAAACGGAAAACGGGTGACACCTCAGCTCGGGCTCACCAACACAGTCCCCTCATCTAGGACAGGATATTTTCAGGATTTATGTAGGAGGTCACGGAGGTCCTCGGGAGCCTCGCGCCTTCGCGGCCATCTTGGTTGCGCGCTAGGCTCCTCCTCCCCCCGATCATTGCTGTTATAAACACTGTTTATAACTAGCCATGATTGAAAGCTTTGGGATTGCGCCTAACGGGATTCCTGGTTTTTAACACTGCCTGAAAGTGGGTTGAAATATTAACCTAATCGCCCCACCGCTTTCAGGTATAAGCAGCAGCCACTGGTTACATCATCTCCATCTAGAATATTTGGAGGTATTTCAATGCCTCTTCTGCGAGGGAGTCATGGACCGATGGGAGGAGCTTGGATGGTTACAACAATGGCTCCTTCTTTCTAGTCATGTCTGGGACTCCTTTTGTACTGTATCGCTTGCCGTACTCAAAACACTTTTAGGAAACATTTGAAAATCCCAGTTTTCCTGCTTCTCTTAAATTAATTCCCTGTCTCAGGTATATTGTTTCAAATCCCGACTCCTCAAGGCCCATGTTATGAGTGGCTTCCTAATTCCCATCGGTATTATTAGTGTTTCACATGCACACAGATTACCTGCTTAAAACAGCCAAAATCTCCATTGTGAGAGTCTGAGAATAAATGAGTCAACACTAGAGCATTTGGACATGAAGTTATCAATTCCTCTGGTAAAGTCCTCATTTCTTAGTGGACCCTTATGGTCCAAATCATAAATAATGGACCCCCATCCCCAAGCCAACTACACACAGTTGGCGGTACCTATGGGGATAGGGAAAATCTGGCCCATTTCTCAGGCTGTTCGTAATTAGGGCCAAGGAGTTGTTTTTCTTGTTTAACTGTGTTGAATTTAATTAAGTTATATGTAAAGGTCACCAGTACTTGCAGTGGTGAAAGAACAGCATATAAAGCTGTTAATTAAATGTACTAGGGCAGAAATATGTGGGTGCACACTGGTGGAGAATTCTGAGGGTTGAGTGAGCGAAGGGATCAAAGGTGGGCGACCTTACAACTCCAGTTTCACTAAAACGGTCAGGCCATCCGACTTGAATGATGCTGCCTTGTATCACTCAATATCTGCTTACTTTATACGGGCAACCGGTGAAGAGGCTTTATCACATAGTGGAAATCTTTTATGCAATAAATTTCCAGCTTGTATTTTGAGGCTCTGCCCAGTCTTAATCCATAGTGGGATTTACGATTTCTTGCTTCAGTCTCTGGTGTCGGTCGGTGTTTGTGCTGCTTATAAGGGTAGGTGTAGAGAGTTCAGGCTGTGGCAGTGTTCCATAGGCCTTGCTTGCCCTTCCATGTAGGATCACATAGTGTAAATTATTTCATGGTTGGTAGGTCTTCTAAATATCCCAAACATTTTAAATTCCAATTTAGAAATTGCATTTTCAACAGTCAAGTGTGGCACCTGCATGTATTGTGTATGTTATGCATGTTACAGCTTCCATGGGTGTTGCGTGAGAGTGATAGTTCTTCCAGGGGGTAGTTGAATGGCTCAGTTGGAGATTGATTCAGCAAGAAGAAATTCACCTCCATGGTGAGGGGTGTGTATTTGAAATCTCTGAAGAGGTTTTAATTTATATATAAATAATCATTAATGAGATTTCAAATGTACGAGACCACACTTGGACATTGACTTTTGGCTAAATTAAGGAAACCATGTGGTATGGATCAGTGACCTGCAATAAAACTAATGTGAACAAGATAAATGATGCACAATTAATACAATTTTGTTTTGCATAAACATATCAATGAATTGAATGTCTTAGTAGTCCTTCACATTTGCAAAAGTAGAATTTTTTGGGTTTTTTTAGGATTAGAACAAGTTGTCTATGTATTGATCATTTTGCAAGAGCTCTATTTGAACGGATTCCTTTAGATGTTGTTTGCAAGGAGTGATTCATATAGAGTTTTTTTTTTTTTACCAGTGCCCTTGAGAATTTTGGTGTGATTGGCCCTAGGAGGGTGACTTTTTGGATGCTAGAACTTACCACTCAGTTTAGTATTAAGTACAAACAGGTCCATGTGGCTGGAAAGGAGGCTGTGAAACTTTGCTTGGATTTTAAGAATGACATTATAAACTGATTTGTATTTTTTTCAGGAACATGATAGTGCTTGAAGATGTGGGAGGATTCAGATGTTTGAGGATTTATGAGCTGTTGTAAATATTCAACCACCACCAGAACTCGATTTGCACAAAAGAAGGCGAAAGGGACCATGGTAAGTCAGTATATTGAGTTTTTTTCATTTCAGTTAACTTTTATTTGATCTGCAACAGGCATTAGAAGCTGCCGTATAAAACTCTTTCATGGAAGGATAAAATGCACTGTAATATTAAAAAGCTGAAACTATGGGGTGCGTGGCCTGGTGCGCTAAAATGATGTACGCGCTTTAGAAGTGCTCCTTGCAGTCTTTCCTCTCATCCGACACCATTCTGCCCAAATCCTCACTAAGATAACCATTGCATCGCTCCCCGTCTGAGTCGAGTGGCGGCAGACCAGTCCCGGAGCGGCTGGAGAGTGAGGTGAGCGCTATGGGCCCGCAAGCTGTGGCCGGGCCGGCGCTGTGGCCGCTGTGATGAGTAGTGCTTGGGGTGCAAACAGTGGCGACTTGACTGCGCGGCCCTGTGTTGAGGGCCCCCTGTTGCCTTGCTGTGCCCCTGCTGGAGCAGGCACAGTGTTTGGGGATGTCCCGGTTTGGGGTTCCTGAGGCGGTAGGTGGTGCATGGCACCTGGGCTTCCAGGACCTACTGCGGTCTAATTGTTGTGGCCCGCTGCAGCCTTTGCGGTGGCTGGGCCTCCCGCTGGGATATGTGTCATCCAGGCCTTGGCGGGGTACTTGAGGCCCAATATTTTTCTGCCTGGTGTTGAGCCCACACCGGCCCTTCAACAGCAGGTCACAGCATTGACAGCCGTGACAAAGGAATTGGTGGTGAGAGTGGAGGATGCAGAGGGCTGTGCCCATCGTAACAACTTGTGCTATGTGGGCTTCCCCAAGGGCTGCGATAGTCCTTGTATGGCTGAATATTTGAACACAATAGCACAGATCAGTGGTGCCTGCAGAGTACCTATCGACCTGCTTTGTGGTGTAGAGGGCCCGCAAGGCCCTGGTGGAAAAAAAGAAAAACCTCCGGAGGCAAAGCCAAGACTGGTAATTGCAAAAATCCTCAATTACTTAGTCAGAGATGCAATACTAAGTAACGCCCTCAGCCAGGTAAAGATCATGTTTGAATCAAGTCACATCATGAATTTTCTGATTACACAAAGATGGTTTCACAACAGCGCTAATCATTCCTGGCAGCAAAACAAAAACTTAGAGACCTCAAGATTCAAAATATGTTGTTATACCCAGCTCACCTACGAGTGATCTTCAACTCCCGTGCTCTTTTCTTTGATACCCCAGAGGAGGTGTTTGCCTGGACTGATGAAACTGTTTCCCTCAAGCCCCACACTCTGCCGCGGATAGACTCCAACTCATCCTTAAGCGACAAATGCAATCTCCCCAAAAAGTCCACAGTCGAATATCGCAATAGGTCTCGCTTGTCCTGGAGAAACCCACACTGAGATGAAGGGGGTCTTCCGCGACAAACAAATGTTCTTCACTGAAGAAGGGGGAGGGGCAGGGAGTGTTTGCGCTACTGTTTTTTATTGTTATGTTTTCACGCAGCTCTATCACTTACACCCTATAAGATTCATGAACGGGACTCCTGAATATCCAACTTTGATACCAATGATGTACACAGTCCTTGAGGGCTACCTACTGGATATTTTTGGGTCCCTACCTGGAACGGTTGGGGACTTCTTGATAAGATTAAACGTAGAGCTGCTTTGAAGCAGGCTAAAAGACTGGGGCAGACCTAATCCTTCTTCAGCAAAGTCACCTCTTGGGGACAAAGCTTCCCTATTTGGTAGACCGCTTAGAGAGGCCAGCCTCTCTGCTGCTTGCATACATGGATAAAGTCTTTGATTCGGTCGGCTGGGAATACCTGGTTGATCTTCTTCGTAGCATCATCCTAGGTCAGAGCTTTCTTTCGTATGTCCACCTTCTTTACATTGACTTTCCAGCCTCAGTTTTTGTCGTCTTTCAAGGTCCACAGGGGCACCCATCAGGGGTGCCCACTATCTCCCACTGCTGTTTTCCTTGGCTGTGGAGCCACTGTCTCCCTGGGTGAGGAGCGATGCCCAGGTGTGGGCTTTGAGTGGTCAGCGGAGTTATCTGACAGGATAGCCCTATATGCAGATGATGTCTTGTTTTTTTATTACACACCCAAAGACCTCTGGCCCTCGCATCCTGCAGATTATGCAAATCTTTGGGGATACCTCTGGAAGGGAAGTCGGTGGTGTTCCCAGTGAGTGGGCCCACTAGTGATATGATGTGGGCATCAGGGTTAACACTGGCTACAACTGGGTTTAAGTATTTAGGGGTGTTTATTTCTCTTGACCCTGCCATATTCTGGGCCCATAATTTGGCAGATGTTGTCGCACATTACGGAGAAGGAAAAAGTCCTCGTCCCCGCTGCCATTGTTCCTAATGGGGCGTTCGATGATTTTTAAGATGGTCTTGCTGTGCTGTATGCTATACCAACTGCAGAACTACCCTACACTATTCCTGGTGTAGTTTTGACAGATAAATACAGTCCTGACTCAGTTCCTTTGGGGGTGGGGTGTGTGGCACACATTGCTCTTCGAAAGTGCTCTCAGTCTACATATTTTGGTGGTATTGCTGCACCCGATGTAGGCTCATATTATGCTGTGCCTCATCTATTAGTCATTAGTGATTGATGGTACAGTGTGCAAGATGACCCTGCATATGTGATGGAGAGGTGGGCGATGGGTGACACTTCTCTGCTAGACTTCCTTCATAGTGGGGTGGGGGGGGCTGGGCTCCGTTCCCCCGGCGACTCAAGTCGTTGTACTTACATGGAGGCCTTCCTCCAGCAGATAGGATGGTTGGGAAGATTGACTCAGAGTACACAGTCTGTGGGAGGGTAATGTTTGTTCGTCTGGTGGCCTCTTTGAGTGGGTTTCAAAAGTGGGATGCTACAGGAATATCCATGCTGGGAGACATTATGCAGGACACAGTATTGAAACCGTTTCAGGAGCTACAGAATGACTACCACTAACACCGTAGCCAGTTTGATAGATACCTACAGATAAGCCATGCCTTCCTACCCTATCTGCGAGATCTTCAAGACCTGCTTGATTTCAACTCGCTAGAGGGCAAAGTCTTAACGGGTAAATTGGGTGCTCACAAGATAACACAAATGTACCAGTCCCTGATCACACACATCACCACCACGCTGCCTGCTCTTTTGGGCAGCGTGGCAGGGGGGGCATTGCTAATATTGATGCGATCTCATCCCGCCTTTGTTTAGTTCAGTTAAAATATCCTTACAGAGCATCCTATGCTAGTTCTCCACTATGGCGCATGGGTGTCATTGGCCCCGCCCCCTCCTTTTGACGGCGGGGGGGGGGGGGGGTGACGTCCTTCCTTAGAGAGGTCCTTTCCTTTTTTTAGACCCAAAATTACCACTTACTTCATAGTACTGAGGGAATAGGTGACAACCGATACTAAAAAAAAATCTATTATTTCTGGGCCTCACATTAGCAAAAAAGGGATATTGCTAGACTATGGCAGGCCCCTACATCGCCCTCGGAGCCTGGAAGAGGGGGGTGAATTACTGTAGGAGGCTAGAGGTTGCAGTGTTTCAGGCAGATGGATGCCTGCTAAAACATTAAAAGATTTTCCAACGGTGGGCTGATTACAGAGGCATAGTCTTGGACCCGGTTCCCACCCTAGAGTCCCAACTTGAAGCTGAAATACAACACTTTAATGCAGGGCCTTGAGAGTTTGCAGAAGGTTCCTGTTCTGTATCTGAATTATGATTTTATTGCTGAATTGTGGGGCTGCTTAGGGATCAGGTGTGAGTTTGTAGTTTTTTCACTGTATATGTGAATTTGCTGTATGATTTCTTATTTCTGTATGTAGGCCGTCCCGGCCTCGATATTCTGCCAAAATCCAATAAAGTCTGTTTGTTTTGAAGAAAAAAAAATAAGCTGAAACTATAGCTTAATATAAGAATAACCCAACATGCTTAACAAAAATACAATCAAAGATTTCATTCAGTTTTTAGTGTCATTTGATTATCTAGAATGATGTTGATCTGTTAGGAGAAACGAGCACTAAAAGTAACTAGAAGAGGTCCACAGCACCTTAAAATGCAAATTTCTCACAAAAAATCCATATTGAGGTCCAGTTCACTCATTTCCAGTTTTTTCACTCGGAATATTTTACAGGTTTTCACAAAAGGCTCAAGCGCTCCAAAAGTAAATTGTCACTGAGTGTTGCAACAAGGAGACCCTTCTTTACAAAAGCTTGGTGTGTTTCCAAGGTTTCTAATTTCAAAATGTTTCAATAGTGAGTTTCACCAAATCTTTCCAAGGGATAATGGAGATGGAGTAGGAATAATAAGTAGCAAATAGCAGGGTCATCGCACTTAAATTTGTTTTAAATTTAATTTAAGATATATTTTTGCATCTTTCTATTCTTGCTTCCAATTGAAGACTAGTTATGTTTTAAGTAAGACATTTTAATACATGAATAGCATTCCATTGACAGGTGCTGTTTAGTTGCTCAGGACTGCTTATTTTCAAAATACAGCAAGGGCATGTGACCATGGCTTTCTTAATTTGAAGTACCATATTGCCCAGATTCTTTATACATGACTTACAGAACCATTATTGTATGCTTTTTCATAGTTGAAGAGAGCAGGAGATTAATAGACAGGTGGCTTAGGCCATTGGATCTTCATAAACCTAGACTACAGGATATTCCCTTCATTATTTAATTCTATTTCTTGATGTTACTTTAGGGCGTTGGTTGCATTGGGGATTCCATTACATCCCTGTGACAGGACAGAAGCACACTCCTGAAGTAGCATCAGTTTGAGTCTCCAGGCCTTTCTGGACATGCTGGATCCTCTTCCTCTGGTGTGCTGATGCAGGCATGTGCTGTTGATGATGGTGGCTTGTTTCATACCCAATGGAGCTGGTATTGAACAAGCCTTGATGTGCCAGAACTGCGCTGGGTCGTGTGCTAGTAGGTATTACTTGAGGCAGCAGGTGGTGGAATCTAGGGTTGAGGGCCCAGGAGAGCTGCATCAAGTACTCCAGATTCACAGGGTGTAGGAGTGACCACATGGAGTCACATGTGGGAACTAAATGGGGGTGATAGAACTCTCCTTGCTCAAAAAATTTCCATCACTTTCAGGGAAATAAGAATACCATAGGACAAGAGTGCTACCCTTTCTCAGGGCAGAGAGAAATGTTCCTCACTGCTTTGATTCCCTATTTCTAATTCTCCATTGCCTGTTTTGTGCTTCACCTTTTTTATTTAATTATTCTTGGCTGTGAAGACCGTTGGAAAAAGAATGGGGAGTGACTGTTGTCTGATGTCCACCTGTGTGACCAGTGATTGAATGAGTGATTGTTGGCACAGATGGATTGTTGGGAAAACAATGCCCCAATATTTCATCTCGTAACCCTCATCATTCTTTACTAGTCAAGAAAGCAGATGTGGTCATCCTGGATCTGCCTACATTGTTCTCTTGCAATGAACCACGCTTACCATGGCAATTACAGGAAAACCATCGGCTTTTTATTCATATTTTAACGTAATGTAAATTATAAGTAGCAAATTCCTATGCCAATTCAAGTCCAAAATAATAGTTGAAACTTGATTGAATGACTCCACTTGGCTCCAATTCATAGGAATAAATTGAAAGTGAATATTTAGAAACAGAGTAACTGTAATGAGCTCCAATGTAGGTCCAGGTAGTGGCACAACTTTTTACCTACTTTTGTACATAATAACTCTGTACAAAAGTCACTGCTATAGTCATCCTTGGCCAACAGGCCCGCAGTACCATGACACATCTAGGTAGAACCCCTGAGGGTACCTTTCGGGTATATAAGTACCACATCTTCCCTGGGCAAGCCAGAGGAGAACCTTCCCAGCTGACACAAGATGCTGAAGTACCTGCAAGCAGACACTCCAGCAAGCAGTGGTCTGACATCCCTTGCGGAGTGTTTTTTTATGCAGATAATTAGGACCCCCTGAAGTTTCCTAGGACAGGGTAATATATGTTTGTAAAATAACAACCTAGGCAATTCTTGTGAGTAGCACTTTGAAATAATTTCTATCTAATAGTCAGAACAGTATAGGCAGTGAGACGAAAAAATGAAAAATATAATTCTTTTTTAATTATAAATTCTGGGTACATTCACAGTTAAAAACAAATTTAATATACATAGTAAAATTATGACAAATGCTAAAATAATTGTGGGTTACACAGGGATGAAGAATAAACAAATATGGTGGCACAACTGTATATTATTCGACGCGCGTTTCGGCGTAGTTTACGCCTTCGTCAGGAAAGCTAAGGCCACAATTCCTGTGCTTCAAGGATCAAACGAAGGGTTTCCAGGAATTTAGGTAAGTTATTTTTCTTGTAGATGGATGCCTTAATTGATGTTTATTCATTCAAATAGAATAGATGTTAAAAGGGGATGGCTGTTCTTTTATGTTCTGTATTCCGATAAGTCCTTGAACATAGCATAACGGTTCAACCGTTATCCAAAGAGCCCGGTCGACATCGAATAACGCGTCTAAATATAAAGGTTATATCATACCTGCGACGCTTCTACTGTCACTGTTTTATATATCAACCGTTTTATCAAGACCGGCACCTACAGAATCTATTCGATACCAGGTTTTAAAATATATAAGAACCACTTGCAATGAAGCATTAAAGAACTGTCATCTATACGTAAAACTTCCACTAAATAAGGTTATGCTATGTACAACTTCTGTACAGGGCTACAGGTATAAATGCATGTGCCCCTGACTAGAATTGCTGGTCCACCTCAGTCACTCTTTTTATATTAAAGAAAACTGAAATTAACTTCTACGTACACATTTGCACGTGACACTTGATAAGGTTGTATTGACTGGAGAAAACCCCTTTATATAAATACCCATATGTGCATAGAAGCAGTAATATTTACGTGATCTGGTGTGCACATTTATCTTAGTTTTATTAGCAGGCCTAAACTTTTCTTTATATGCACCTATATGTACATAGAAGCAGCAATTATGACACTGTTCGATATACACATGTCTCTTGTGGTGTAATATACATTTTTCTCCTTATATTAATGTATGTGCTTCTAACAGAAGGCATAGCTCAGTGTACAATGACGCATACATAGCAAGAACGTAATTTCTACACCGTGGGAAGCGTAGTTGGTTATGTATGAGTATACTGTTGTGTAGTGATTATAGTTGTCATGTGGGGAAGAGCCAGCTGTTGAGTAATTTTCTGAAACTAAGATGGTTGGTTGTCAGTTGATCCTATGTGCCTGGGTAGTGAATTCCACAGTTTGGCTACATGAACAGAGAAAGATGTTCCACGCATGGCTTTTTTCTTGTATGTAGGAACGTTGCGACAGAGAGCCATTCTTGAGCGTAGGTTCCTTTGTTGTATGCATTTGTTGATTTTCTTCCTGATGTCCTTTGTCGTGTATTATTCTATGTGCCCACAAGACAGGGAAATGTGTGCTTGTGGATTTACATGTAGGAATAGTCTAGTGGCAGCGTTATGAATTCACTGTAACTTCTCCTAGTTGAAAGAGGTGAGCTGTGATATAGACCATTAGCATAATCCAGTTTTGATAGGACAAGAGAGATGGTAGCTTTTACCTTATATGGGAATCTTAGATGCGGGAAGATGCATCGTAGTGTTTTCAGTGTGTGAAAGCTTGATTTGCCAACCTTGTCTACTTGTGCATTTATTGACAGCTTGGTATCCTTGGTAATTCCAAAGTTTCTTACATCTTTTTTGGCAGTGGTCCTAGATTGCCAAGCCAGGTGCAAAGAGGGTCATAGGTTTTCCATCGCTGTAGGTGAGTATTTTGTTTTTGCGGTCTTTAATTTAAGGTGGTTCCATGTCATCGATTAATCAATGGCCCGATTCAATTGAAGATTTTTGATGTTCCAATGACCTTTGGGTTTTCCAGTTTCAGAACTATCTGTGTGTCATTTGCATACTTATAGCAAGTGAAGTTATCAATTGATCAGATCTGGTAATTAATTCATAAAATGTTGAAAAGCATGGATGAGATGATGGAGCCTTGAGGGACTCCTGCTTTAGTGCTGTATGGTTTATGGTCTATGCTGTAGGAACGATGTGATCCAAGCGAGAGCTGTGGCTTCTATTCTGTCTTCCGCAGGTCTTTGGATTAATGTGTCATGATCCTCTGCGTCAAAGACTGCTGAAAGGTCCAAGAGAAGATAGACAGCAACCCTGTTCTGGTCTACTATGTTTTTAAGCTCATCCCAAATAGCGATAAGGGAGGATTCAGTACCTCTTCCTGGGCGGAATCCAGTTTGGAAGTCAAAGTATGGACTGGAATGGCCTAGTAGAAATAGTTTGGGATTTTTGAGGTGGCCACGTTTTTTGAGACGAAGATGATGGCTGTGTGGTAATGTGGTATGATAGATGATGAAGAAAGGGTTCAGATGGGTGGCAAGGGCAATGCTAGTAGAAAGAGCAGATTAAAAGGATTTTGTTTGGAAAGAGTGGGATGATGGAAAGAGGATGAGCTCACTGGGGGAAAACAGTGCTGTCCAGAAACATACAGGGAGAGAGTGTCACAGCTTATTCAAAGCCATGCGAAAGGACGCTGGTCATGTAGGGGTATCTAGGAATATGCAGGATGAGGGTTGGTGCTCTTATATTGAACATTTTGACATTATTCTTCTGCAGGAGACCTGGGCTATAGACATACCTCATAGACTGGGTTATAGAACCTTTAGTCGCGGCGCAGTGTCATCTGCGAGAGGAAGAGCATCTGGGGGTTTGGTGATTTGGATAAGGGTTACTGTGGAGGCAAAAATTACATTACTGCCGATTGATTCCCCTGATATAATGGGATTAAGAATGGTAACCACGGAGAAAGAAACAATATATTTAATGTCTATAACAGACCGTATCCCCATAGTAAAGATTCACAGGTGATAGTCCTCCTTGATTCATTTTTAAATACTTTAAGTCCAAGTAAATAGGTAATTGTTGGAGGAGATTTAAATTGTCAATATGAGCCGATAGTGGGCTTGGATACTTTATTTGAAGAACAGGATACAGCTAATAATATCCTTCCTTTAGAGTCCAATATTATGGTAAAAAATTCAAGAGCAGCTATACAGATTTTACAACTTACAGTAAACCATGAATTAAGGGCGTGTAATGGCCGTTTCCAGTCTGATAGACCAGCGGCCCCAACTTTTGGTAGGGGAAATTATAGGTCTCACATAGACTTCTTAATGGCCTCCATGAGCCTATGGCATTTAATAATAGATTTCAAAATAGACCATAGAACAGAGAGCGACCATTTCCCCCTCCAATTATGGTTACACCCAGAACCTTTCGTACAAAAAACAAACATGATAGCCACGTTAAATAGCCCTATAGGAGAACAGCAGGTCTCCAATAATAGACGTGCCATTAAGTGGCCCTATATTCTGGCCAAGGATGAAACAATGATTAATATATACAACTCTTTTGCTGACGCATTGGAGGGAAGTCATATGCTTGTTTTAGGTACCCAGGATGTCCTTAACTTACATTATAAACTTGTAGATGCACTGATTCCCCAGTTAAGTAAAATTTACAAAAAAGATTCGAGTCAGAAAGACAATCATTTATCACCATCTAACCAATGGTACAATAAAGATTGTCGTAAAGCAAAAATTGACCTGATCCAGGCTGTAAAAGTAAAGGACGTCCAGGGAATCAAAGACAGTAGATTAGCATATAAAAAGACATTGTCCCAAGCAAAAAAAGCCTGGGATGACGCCCTCTGGGATGATCTTTTAACTGCAGCCCACCAGAAAGAACAGGTCACATTTTGGAATTTAGTCTCCAAAGGGAATAAAAAAGGCAGATCATCTAGGGATATATACCTTGATGAAGAAACCTGGTGCAATCACTTCTCTAAATTATATTGTAATACAAATGAGGAGATGGCTACGGATGACTATGAGATAAATAGGTCACTTGATAAAAATACCCGTCTACATTTTAGTCTTGAGGAGACTGTAGAGGCACTCCAGGGTATTAAAACGGGTAAAGCACCAGGCCCCGATAAAATCCCCGGTGACTTGCTAAAGCATGATGTAGGAATTTGGGGACCCTACATTAATTTTTTATCTAATTCTATAGTGGCCGGGACACCAATTCCCGAATCATGGAAAGGGGCTGAAATTGTTACAATTTTTAAGAAAGGGGATCATTACGACCCAGCAAATTACCGCCCTATAAGTTTAATTGATCTTTTACAAAAAACTTTCGCCAGACATATTTTAAATAGACTTCTATCGTGGATAAAGGAGGAACAGATTTTAACTAAATACCAAGCAGGTTTTAGGTTAAAATCCAGCACAGTAGACCAAGTATTTAGATTTATGTGTATTTGCTGGAAATATATTAATATAAGAAAGGGAAGCTTGTACGTAGCATTCATCGATCTAAGGGCTGCTTTCGACCTTGTACCCCGTAAACTACTTTGGTCTACTCTCATCGATATGGCAGTCCCCAGTGAGCTACTCAAGGAAATAATTAGACTCCACACAGGAAATTATGCTAGAGTCAGATGGGGTAAGGGAGGAGAAATCTCAAAGGAGATCCCGGTGGATCGGGGCGTCCGCCAAGGGTGTGTGCTGGCGCCCACACTCTTCTCTCTATATGTTAACAATATACCTAATTATCTAAAAAATTGTAAACCTGACTCCCCGAAATTAGTAGATGAGGTCGTCACCGCATTGCTTTTTGCCGATGACACAATTCTCATCTCGCAAACCCCGCAAGGCTTACAAAACCTAGTAAACACTTTTAATAATTACTGTGTGGAAAAGGGATTAGAAATTAACTCATCCAAAACAAAGTACATGTCCATAAACCCTCAGAAATCCTTTAGAAAGAACTTGGCCTTAAATAACCAGAAGTTGGAACTTGTCGAGAGTTTTAATTACCTGGGTATTATGCTGGATAGTATGCCCAATTGGAAAGGGCAATTGGAAAAAAGCAACTTGATTTTAAAACAAAATTCAATGCCCATCCTAAAGGTGCACGGCAGTAGCCAATCTAAATCAATTACTCCGGCACTTGAATTATTCAAAGCAAAGGCCCAATCGGCAGCACTTTATGGTGCTGAGGTTTGGGGTTATTCCTGCAACAACACTTTCAGGAAGGAAGAGAACACCTTCATACGCAGGTTACTTAAAATACCAGTAAGAACGCCGATAACCCCAGTCTTTCTGGATATTAATCTTAAAAGAACTGATCATCAAGCTACATTAAGGCCATTACTCTATTGGATTAGATTATGGACAACCCCTGAGCTGAGCGACTATAACAATGGCCTGTTAGAAATAATCAGGATTGACGAATATAAAAGTATCCCTTGGCTAAAACATATCTCCCAGTGGTTCAAGAAGCTTGGGCTTTCCCATTTTTGGGAAAACCCTCAGAATATGTTACCAATCTCAAAAAACCTTTTGAAATCCGCTTTTTGGGTATACGTAAACAATGAAGTATCCACTAACACTACACTGGGTATATTGTCACAGAAATTTTTATCTGTTAAGGATACCCCTTTATTCGAACAATTCATGGATGAGATAAGACCACCACTAGCTAAAACACTGTATCTACAATATAGGTATGGAGTTTTGCAGATTGCTGCAAATACCAGTAGTTGGAGGGGCAATGAAGATGATAGTGGATTGTGTACCCTTTGTGTACAAAAAGCAAAAGAAAATGATGCTCATGTACTGTTTTTCTGCCCGGCATATAAAAAGCCAAGAGTTCGATGGATTAAACCCCTGTGCATAAATTTGGGGTTTAGGTTTTTTAAAGAGGCAGAACGTACATTCAAAGCAAATACTTCTCAATTAGTAGTTTTTGGTCTAAGTAGATTCCTATTTAATGTATATCTCATAAGGAATAAGAAAGGATTCAAGCTATAGCTCCTAAAGGCTGGTTAGATAACGCTCTTGCTTGGTTCGATATTATGAATTTTATACTTCCTCCTTTTTAAAAAATTTATTTTAATAATCTTTTTTACATTATCTGGCTTCTTAACTAATTTATATGTTTTTAGCATAGCTGTAATAGAATTGAATGTGACTCACCTCCATTTATATTGCCTGGAAATTTTGGTCTGTGTATTATATATGTTTTAAATTATGTATGTCGCTTTTATGACAAATAAGTCGAAATAAAGCTGAAATTGAATTGAATTGAATTGAAATTAACTTCTACGTACACATTTGCACGTGACACTTGATAAGGTTGTATTGACTGGAGAAAACCCCTTTATATAAATACCCATATGTGCATAGAAGCAGTGATATTTACGTGATCTGGTGTGCACATTTATCTTAGTTTTATTAGCAGGCCTAAACTTTTCTTTATATGCACCTATATGTACATAGAAGCAGCAATTATGACACTGTTCGATATACACATGTCTCTTGTGGTGTAATATACATTTTTCTCCTTATATTAATGTATGTGCTTCTAACAGAAGGCATAGCTCAGTGTACAATGACGCATACATAGCAAGAACGTAATTTCTACACCGTGGGAAGCGTAGTTGGTTATGTATGAGTATACTGTTGTGTAGTGATTATAGTTGTCATGTGGGGAAGAGCCAGCTGTTGAGTAATTTTCTGAAACTAAGATGGTTGGTTGTCAGTTGATCCTATGTGCCTGGGTAGTGAATTCCACAGTTTGGCTACATGAACAGAGAAAGATGTTCCACGCATGGCTTTTTTCTTGTATGTAGGAACGTTGCGACAGAGAGCCATTCTTGAGCGTAGGTTCCTTTGTTGTATGCATTTGTTGATTTTCTTCCTGATGTCCTTTGTCGTGTATTATTCTATGTGCCCACAAGACAGGGAAATGTGTGCTTGTGGATTTACATGTAGGAATAGTCTAGTGGCAGCGTTATGAATTCACTGTAACTTCTCCTAGTTGAAAGAGGTGAGCTGTGATATAGACCATTAGCATAATCCAGTTTTGATAGGACAAGAGAGATGGTAGCTTTTACCTTATATGGGAATCTTAGATGCGGGAAGATGCATCGTAGTGTTTTCAGTGTGTGAAAGCTTGATTTGCCAACCTTGTCTACTTGTGCATTTATTGACAGCTTGGTATCCTTGGTAATTTCAAAGTTTCTTACATCTTTTTTGGCAGTGGTCCTAGATTGCCAAGCCAGGTGCAAAGAGGGTCATAGGTTTTCCATCGCTGTAGGTGAGTATTTTGTTTTTGCGGTCTTTAATTTAAGGTGGTTCCATGTCATCGATTAATCAATGGCCCGATTCAATTGAAGATTTTTGATGTTCCAATGACCTTTGGGTTTTCCAGTTTCAGAACTATCTGTGTGTCATTTGCATACTTATAGCAAGTGAAGTTATCAATTGATCAGATCTGGTAATTAATTCATAAAATGTTGAAAAGCATGGATGAGATGATGGAGCCTTGAGGGACTCCTGCTTTAGTGCTGTATGGTTTATGGTCTATGCTGTAGGAACGATGTGATCCAAGCGAGAGCTGTGGCTTCTATTCTGTCTTCCGCAGGTCTTTGGATTAATGTGTCATGATCCTCTGCGTCAAAGACTGCTGAAAGGTCCAAGAGAAGATAGACAGCAACCCTGTTCTGGTCTACTATGTTTTTAAGCTCATCCCAAATAGCGATAAGGGAGGATTCAGTACCTCTTCCTGGGCGGAATCCAGTTTGGAAGTCAAAGTATGGACTGGAATGGCCTAGTAGAAATAGTTTGGGATTTTTGAGGTGGCCAAGTTTTTTGAGACGAAGATGATGGCTGTGTGGTAATGTGGTATGATAGATGATGAAGAAAGGGTTCAGATGGGTGGCAAGGGCAATGCTAGTAGAAAGAGCAGATTAAAAGGATTTTGTTTGGAAAGAGTGGGATGATGGAAAGAGGATGAGCTCACTGGGGGAAAACAGTGCTGTCCAGAAACATACAGGGAGAGAGTGTCACAGCTTATTCAAAGCCATGCAAAAGGACGCTGGTCCAGCAATCGTTTGCCTAAATGCTTAACCACGGAATCAAATAATGAAACTGGCCTATAATTCTTTACACAGGTCCCTAACTCTATCTTATTGAGCAGGAAAAAAAGCCTTAATTTTAGGCCCTACAGACAAACTCATTAATAACTTCTAAAAATACTTGAGGTACATTATTAAAAAGTCTTAACATCGTTAGAAGTGATGATTGGTCTTCCATGGAGAACTACCTCTCTGGTGGCAATCATCTGCTCCCTTCTGTTTTCACTGATGAAAGTTGTAGGACTGGGGTGACTTTACCTCTCCAATTTGTATCTCAGTTTTACCTCCGTTATGTTTTCTAGAATTTCCTGCAAATAGCCACTAAATATGAACTACCCAAACCTAACATATTAAAATAATCTCAGATATATTTTTACCCCGTGGTATTATTTTTCTTTATGCTCGCCTGCTCAGCATCAGATTCATTTGTTAGCCCATGTATGTCTGTATCCATTTATCTTGCCCAGATCAGTTTTCTTCGATTCACTATGAACACGAGTAGATTGTCAAGCAGAGTCCAAGTGTCTAGATGCTTCAGTATGTAATCAGTGTTTCCATAGGCTTCTACTGAAGGCCCTATAGCCATCCCTTCTAAGCCGCCTTTTAGCAATATTGCACACTGCTTGATTTGTATCTCACTACGGGTTGAAACTTTATGGCAACTAATTTGCTGATTTGCCCCATTCTTGTTCCAATTGTGCCGACTGGATACATTGGTTTTATACATGCCCGCCTATCCAAAATGTTTGGGAAGCAGTTGGCTGAATAGTTAACTAAGATCTAGTGGGTCTTTTGATGTTACCTTTCAAACAGCCCTTTTGGTTTGTCTATGACAAGTGATGGGAACGTTATAATTTTCCATGTCATTATAGCTTGTCAAGGCGTCACCGAAAATAGGTGGCTGAGTCGAACACAAGATATCAAAGGGCAGAATACAGATATTTTGGAATCTTACTTCCTGATGAAGCACTCCCCGTCGAGCAAGACCATAGGTCTTCGGAGCCTTTTTGAAACGTACTTAAAAAGTACCCTCTATTTTAAACACTGAAAGGTTCTTGCTGTAATATTTTCTCATTGTGTGTACCTACAAATATTATGAATTTTTCTTTCCAATTTATTCTTTTTACATTTATTTGGTATTTTCCTAGAATATTACATTAAAACTGTCAGGAAGAAGGAAAAATACCCAAGGCCATGTGCCAAATCCCAGAAGACAATCGCAATGTTAACACCCAAACAATTTTTCCCCTCGGGCTGTGTGTGCCAGTCTTGCAAAAAGGCAGCAACACCCACCTCATACCTGTAAAACTTTTCATTTCCACACCAATAAGCTGGTAGATAAATCAGTATGCCTATTTTTTTTTTTCCTTTTTTTTTTTTCTCTTAATAATTTCCAGGTGACCAAGCCATTCCATTTATCAACACTTTCCTTTTGTCCGGACCGCTATCTGCTTTATGATCGTTTCTGTTTTTTTTTTTTTCTTGATTTTGTTAGTTAATCAAATTGTATTTGTTTTAGGTTAACACAAAACAACTGTAACCCGACCAACTTTAATGTACAACTCTGGTTTTTATCAATTGCAATTTCTATGCTACTGACCATTTGTGGCTGTCTTTAGGCCATTTCTCCAGCTGGCTGTCTTTAAGCCGTTTCTCCATTGTCTGGCACCCTGGATGGAGCCAATGTATGGCAGAACATCTCCTGGCTAGTATGAGAGAGAACGTTGCTTGCTTGTACCATATTTTCTTTTTTCCTGGCATGTTATATACCCCAAATGATAATATTGTGTTCACCATGGGTCCCACTACCCCCTGAATGTTTTAGTTCTATCCTTCCCAGGAACCTTGCATTATGACATAAGACCACATCATATGAATGAAATCTGCTTCTTCTGCTGTACATCTGGAGCAGTCCCCTCCTCTGCCTGGATCAATTTTATGTAGTGTTTTCGGAATCAGATAAATCAAATGTAGAGATTTCATTTGGGTGAACTTAGATCTAGCACTGCAATAAATTGACCTAATCTGGGTTCCCACTGTGAGTTCAATATAGGTTTGCCACATTCATCTTCCTAATGTCTATTAAGGTGAGACTTCATGCTTGCTAGATGTCAGTTCAGGAACAGTCATCACTGTTTATGTAATTGTATATTGTTTGGGATAATTGTCCGCTCTGTATCCCATACAAGTGTTGTGCCTCCTCAAAAGTGATGAATCTTTCATTTGTGTTTAGATGACCTATATCCAATCAATCACCTTGTCTCCAAGAGATCGCCACATCCTTTATAAACAGTGCATGCAAGTGGGGCAAACCACTTAAGGATGCCCCAAGTTGGAATGGTATGGCATGCTATATACACCACTTGTAATATTTCTAGATGCTGGACATCAGTGTAATTAGATATGGTGCTGTGGCCTCACGCTCCCTTGACCCCTGTCAGAAGTCCTGCATTCTGATTCTGTTCTCAGTGGTAACGTATTAGCCGTTTATCGTTATTGGCCCATCTTCCAACCATTGCGTTAGGTGCTGTAGTTGTGTGGCTAAGTATATAGCTCCAGGTCAGTAAGATCCAAAGTTCTTTGCTTTATAAATAGTTTAGAGCACCTAGTTTAATGTTGGGTGAGGAGACAATACAAAGTCACAGAAATGTTCATTATTCTAACCAGATCTTTGCTTTGCAGGGCATAATGTCCATAGTACCTGCTAAAACCTTTAGAGACATCTTTGTGACCTAATCCATTTAATTATAGCTACTCTCCCAGTCAAAGTTGAAGGCAGCCTCTCCTAAAACTGTGAATGTATGCAGTCATTATTGTGATTCAGCCTATATTCCATTCTAAATATAGTGGCAGAGATCCATATACCTAAGTAACATGTGTCTAGAACCTACATTTGGACACTGCAGACCAAGTTGAGAACTGATCTGTAGGCCATACCTCCCAGCGGGTACAGCAGAGACACATTCCAATTAGTGATTGGTCCAGATGTTCCTCAGAAGAAGGATTAGGTTCACCACATGCATATAGACCAATGCGTCATCTGCTCTTACCATCTATTTTGATACCCTATTCATTCACGTGGATACATAGTGTTGAGGCCAATGATTCTGTTGCCAGGGCAAATAATAATCAGGAAAGTCGGCACCCTGCCAAATTCCCCTGCCTAGGATCCATTTCTCTAAAGACTATATCTCCTGTTCTAAACCAAGCCATGGGTGTCTTATATAGGAGTTCATCTATGACCTGAAAATTAGACTGCGATAGTATCATTGTAGTGCCATAAACAGCAATTGCCATTCTATAGTCAAATGCCATTTTTGTGACTAGCATGTCCATCGCATGATTGCTATTTTGTGTGTATATATGTATAGATTTTTGCACATGATGGACGCAGCTCAGCATTGTGCTCCATCCAGAAATAAATACACATTGGTCATGGTCGACATAAGTGTGGATAACCTTCTCCAGATGAGTTGCTATCACCCTGGTCAGTATTTTTGAAGCTGCATTTTGCATCAACAATTGGCAATAAGAGGAACTTTCCATTGTGTTTTTATCTTGTTTAGTGACAACCGTCTCCAGACAAGTTTCTATCACCCTGCTAAATATTTTTGCATTTGTATTTAGCAGTGACAGTGCTTGATGCCAGGAGCGTCCCATTCGGTTTTTATCCAGTTTAGGGATGATCACTGTCAACGCCTATCTCAAGTTGCTGGAAAAATATGGCTTCCAATGCTTCAATTAAGACTTCTAGCAGGTTACCCACCAGGATGCCTGAAAATACCTTATGGAACGCTCAGCATGAACCCCAAGGCCATCAAAGAGCGGGAGGCCAAACTCTTTATGGCCAGGGTTAAGGACTAAGGCTGGCATCGGAAGCGTGCGTACTGAAGTCCTCTTCTCAACATTAGTCATAGCAGAATCCTTCCTGCCCTTCAGTGAGGCTTTACTGACACCTGTACTGAAGTCAACAGTAAACTGACTTGTGGCCCACAGCTACAGCTCAGCATCATGCGGCGCGCAGTTCCTCTTCACGCATTTGTCGCTAGAATGCCTGGTTATTCAAGCTTCTTGCTCCAATTCTCCGTTGGCTGATGCTTTCCCTACCACGCCTTCATACAGTGAGTATAAAAGGCTGGAGGCTTGGGGAAAAAGTTTTCTTGGCAGGGAGTACAGCAGTAAAATCCTTGAATACTACTTTGGCCTTCTTGCTCGCCTTACCCCAAAAATGCTTCTCACGACATCATTAAATCCAGACTTGACACAGCTGACTCCATCACCCTTGTTATGGAGACTTTCATGTCCATTTGTTGCCTTGCGTGGCTATGGATGTCCAACTTCTCTTCAGACGTCCAATCTGATGGACCTTCCCTCAGACTGGATGCTCCTGTTTTGCGATAAGGCGGATTCAGCACTGAAGGGCTTTTAGACATCAAAAGTCACTACACGCTCACTCGCCACCATCGATGGACTTCCGGTCCTTTTGGCATTTTCGTTTTTTCTGCAGAGGTTCCTCTATTGTCCCAGACAGTACCAGACACTAAAGCAGCAACCTAACCTCCTCATCTGTCAGTACAGGGGTTGCTCCAGAGTATGGGGCCATGGATCCGCATTGTAACCTTCCTCCTCCTTCTCTTTCTCCTCTCCTGCTCCTCAAGGAAAGCAGGCCTAGTTTGTTTCTCTAACTGCACACACAGCCAATAGGAGGGCAGGTGTCTCATTTTCATTCGGCCAGGAAAACCATTACTTTGGATCAGTGGGTCCTTCAGATCATAGAAAAGGGATACACCATTCTCTTTCTTCAAGTTCAACCCCATATCCCACCTCCTCCCTTTTTCCCACCTTCCAGTCATTTGACCATCTTGCAGCAGGAAGTGGCAGCTCTCCTTCTTAAAGGGCGGTGGAGCTGGTACCAGACACAAAAATAGGCAAAGGTTGTTACATGCTTTACCTCTTAGTGCCCAAGAAGGACATTCAGGACCTCAGGAGCTTAAACTTCTTCCTCCAAAAGGAGAAGTTCAAGATGCTGACCCTAGCTCAAGTCATACTGGCGTTAGAGCTTGGAGACTGGATGCTGTCACTGGAAATGCAGGAAGTATATTTCCTATCCTGCGGTCCCATTGGGAAGTACTGTTTATGGTTGGGTCTACACACTACCAACACTACCAATTTGCAGTACTACTCTTGGGGTTGATATTGGCACCTTGAGTCTTTACAAAGGTGATGGCAGTGGTGACAGCCCATCTCCCTAGGTTGGGTGTCCCCATTTTCCTGTACTGGCTCATCAAAGCCAGCTAGCCAGAGAAAGTATTGCATCAGCTGTATTTGACGGCATCGCTGCTCTTCGTCCTGGGCTTTTCAATCAACAAGCCCAAATCTCCACTGCGGCCCTCCCAATGATTCCAGTAGAGGGGTTGGTACTGCATACTACCCTTCTCCACGGTTTTCCTCCTCCACAGAGAAATGCATACATCCAAGAGATGATTCATTTGTTTCAACCCGGTGCTAGAGTTTGTCCTGAGAGAGTCCTACTAGTCCTGGGTCTGCTAGCTTCCTGCATTCTCCTCATCACTAGTGCACATTGGCACGTGAGAGCTTTACAGTGGTGCCTCCGCAGGCAGCGGCTCCAGTACAAAGTGGATCTGTCGAACTCCATTGTCCTCTCCACCAACGTTGAAGTGGAAGTGGCTTAGTGGGGGAAAGAGGTGGACCTGACATCCCAGTTGGCCTTCACTTCCCCTCTGGCTGTGATGACAGTAGTGACGCCGCCACCACCTTAGGGTGGGGAGCTCACCTGGAGGATCTGGAGATCAAAGGTCTCTGGAATAGGAGGTTTTTCACATCAACCTGCTAGAACTGTGGGTGATTTGGTTGGTACTCAAGGTCTTCCTTCCCGCCATCCTGGGTCAGTACATCCAGATCTTGATGGGCAACATGATTGTGAAGTGGCGCACGAACAAGCAAGAGAGCGTTAAGTCTCTCCTCCTTTGGAAGCAGCAAGACTGTGGTCTTGGGTGCAACGCCAAGGGATATGACTCACCGCCAATCACCTAGCAGGGTCTCAGAATGTCAGAGCCGACAACCTGAGCCGGTGTTATCTTGCCGATCACGAGTGGCATGTTCTACCAGAGGTAGTCCCGAACATCTTTGCTCAGTTTAGGAGTCCTCAGATGGACTTGTTTGGCTCTTCAGAAAGTGCTCAGTGCCAGCAGTCCTTCGCTCTTCAGTATCCGTTGAGGGGCGCTTTGGGGGATGAGTTTTAGTTGAGGTGGAACTTTCATCTGCACAATGTCACCCGGAACCGCCACCCCCACCCCCCCCACCCCCCCAACCTTGATTCATCAGGTTCTGAGGAAGATTAGGCACTACTGGGCCCAAGTAATTCTCATAGTCTTGTATTGGCAGAGAATGGAGTGGTAAGCAGACCTCCTGGTCTTTCCCATGTGCGTTCCACCTGCCATTCATCCTGGATATTGTCTCGCAGTCGAGGGGAATGCTTTTGCATTCCAATCTCCAAGGCCTCCACCTACATGCTTGGCGATTGAGATGGGGCAACTGAGCTCCTTTCAGCTGCCACTGGAGGTGGTAGACTTCATTTTATCTGCAAGTTTCCCTTCTACTAAACCGGCCTACTCCAGAAGATGGGGCAACCTTGCTGCATGGCGTGCAAATAATGGTGTGTATCTTTTAGAGGCCAAGTTATCCCAAGTGTTTCAATTTGCGCTCTCCCTAGCTCAAAGGGGATGTGTCATCGGCAATGTGGAGTGATATTTTAGCTCCCTTGTCTGCTCTCCTCTGTCTGCCAGATCAGCCATCCCTGTTTAAGTTCCCTGTTGTATGTTTTCTTAAGAGCATGACTAATCTTTTTCCTCCCACTCCCTTTGTGGTGCCTCAATGGAACTTTAATCTGGTTCTCACGTTTTTGATGGGAAATTCTGCTTGAGCCCCTGCAAAATTATACCCTTCGCATGTTGCACCTCAAAACTGTGTTTTTGGTTGCCATCACATCTGCTGGAAAGGTCAATGACTTGCAGGCCGTAGTTGTGCCCCCCTCGCCTCCCCCGTTGACTAATGTCTTTCCAGACAAGTTGGTGTTGTGAACCACGGCTGCTTTCCTTCCTAAGGTTGTCACTCCCTTCCACCTTGCCCGATGCATTACCCTTCAGACCTTCTACCCTCTATCTCTTCCAACGAAGGCGAGGAACTGTTGCGTCGTTTGGATCCTAGGAGAGTGTTTAATTACTACCTGGACCGCACCAAGAAATTCTGGTCCTACGACCAGCTCTTCGTAGGCTATTGTGGAGCCAAGAAAGGGAAGGCAATTCAGAAGAGGACCCTATCCTGTTAGAACATCCTCTGCATTAATGCCTGCTACGCCCTAGCGAAGAAGAAGCTGCCTGAAGGTATCCGAGCCCATTCCACCAGGGCCAAGTCCTCCTCTACTGCTCAAGCTCGGGGTGTCCCGATTGCAGAGATCTGTAACGCAGCAACGTGGGCTTTCTTGCAAACTTTTGCTAAGCATTATTGCCTTAATGCAGAGGTGCACAGGAACTGACCCTTTGCTAGCTGTCTTTCAGGATTTCTTGGTTTAAAATCATCCATCAGCCCTACTCCTAGACAGGGTATTGCTGTGTAATCTGTTCTTCAGGTGAGGAATCTGCAGGTAGAAGTATCCCTCAGAACCAAAAGTTACTTACCTTTTCATAACAGTCTTTCTGGTGGATATTCTTATCTACATGCAGATTCCTCACCGACCCACCTGCCTCCTCGTTTGATGAAGGTTTTATAGGGAAAGTTTTTAAGATCTTAGTTACAATTTTATTGGTACTGCAGTTTCTCATGATTGTAATCTCCCTCTCGGCTTGGAAAAAATGGAGGGAAACTGACGTCGATGAGCCAGGACGGACAAGATGGGGCTCCTGTAGGATTTTTTTTTTTTTAAATGTGCCTTCTAAAATACAACACCCTGTGTCATTGCCAGAAATCATTAGTATTTTACCCATGTGACAGCATGACCGGAAATGTCAAGTATATAATCCTTCCGTTTATCTCGGAAATTGAATCCCAATGTATTGATGACCTTCAAAAACTTTTCGTACCTTATGTTCCTTCACGCACTCTTAGATCGGCCAATCAAGGTCTCATTGAAACCACAAAGATAAGACGAGCAAGATGGGGGGGCTGAGCAATAACACACTGTGTGGCCAAGCTCTGGAATAAGCTGCCTCTGTCTATGAGGCTTCAATCCAATCTCCAGCTCTTCAGGAAGAGCTTGAAAACCCGGCTTTTTACAGCCGCTTAGGCCTCCTTTTTACAATCCTACTTTTCTGCTCTCACACCTCAACGCCAAGACGCTTCGACATTCGAGCGCTATACAAGCACCAAACATAACATAATGCTGGAAAATTAAAAGCATAAAAATCGATCTATGTACGAGTTGTAAGTGAACTTTATTCCGGGTCACACAAACAATGAATAAGCATAGTCTAAGCACCCTTCAAGGTGTTTACCAACCTAAAAGATCTGTGATTTACCCCATCCCAAGAACAAAGAAAAGGTCTGGCTAAGTAACTGCAAAGAGAGAAATTTGCAATGCTTCTCGTATCCGGCACCCAAGCCACCTATCCACTCAAGATGATTAGCTTGGGTGCTACACTTCTGGATTCACAGGCTTACTACTGTCGCCCAGTGATCACACCTCTTTGTTTATTCTGACCATGATATTTTTCCCCTCTCTTCGTGGCTCTCTCTCCAAACCATCATCCTGATCACTCCATTACCTGTCCTTAATGATTGACGATATCTGTGTTTCCTTTTTAGGTCTCGCCTATTCTATCCCGCAGGGATGGATAGGCGAGATTATAGTAAGAAGTCCGAAAAGTCTACCTAGCTGCGGATCGCGTACAGTTCATGTGAACACAATCACGCGCATTGTCAACAACTGCCACGACCACGCGCATTCTTTACAGCTTCCATTTTCTACCAGACACTTCGTGCACGCGTGCCGCGCTCTCCCTCTGTTGCCACACGCATTCAGCTCACCAGGCTGCACACTCCCTCACTCTCCATATGGTTGCACGCCTTTTCTTTGATCTCGGCCGCGCGTTCTCCCAGGCTCCTCTCCGCCCACACGTCTCTCCCCTTCCGTGTAGTTCCACCCCACCTTCTCTTTCTCGCATTTTTTTTTTTTTTTGGGCTTTGTGTGACTGACTACTTGACCTAGTGCCTATGAGTTTTCCATGCGTCTATTATATTTATTTACTTTGAATGTTTTTTTTTTTAATTTAACTTTACGCAACCAAACACGTTCATTGTTTCCTTTCCTTCTTATTATATTCTTATGCGGGGAAAAAAATCACTCTCTCCACAAAAAACACTTTTATCCTGTCTCGCCTCTCTGTGTTTTGCTGTCTGCCTTCGTCTTCAATAGTTTCCAGCCTCTGTGTTCTGCTTTACGCATCCAAACACGTATGCTTTTGTCTGATTTTCCTGCTTACATTCTCATGCAAAACAAACAAAAAATCACTCTCTCTACAAACAGCACTTTTATCCTTTTGTTCTGTTTTGCCTCACACAATGCCCTACTCACATTAGACCACACAAAACGCCACCTCACACACTGCCCTACACACATTAGACCCCCCCAAACTGCCACCTCACACACTACCCTACACACATTAGACCCCACAAAATGCCAACTCACACACTGCCCTACACACATTAGCCCCCTCACACTCTGCACCCCCTCAAATAAATAAGAATACAGTTTACTTCCAAGGCACTGCAGTCATTTACGTGAGCCAGTATCAGATTGTGTATTTTTTTCAATACTAATACAGCCTTTAAAGAAAATAGAAATACAGTTTACTGACAAGTCACTAACCAACACTGCCACCCTCTCACACAGACCACACACAGTGCCCCCTCCCACGGACCACACACACTGCCCCCCTCTCACACAGACCACAAACACTGCTCCCTCACACATACCACTCACACTTACCCCTCCACACAGACTACACACACTGCCCCCTCCTCAAACACTGACCCCTTGACACACTGCCCCCACATACACTGGTCTCACACATCACCCACTCACAGTGCTTTAGGTCACACACACTGCACCCTTACACCCCACACACACACACACAGCCCGCACCCTTACTCACTCACACTGTGCCCTCATACAATTCCCCCTCACACACTGCCCTCTTACACACTACCCCCTTACACACTACCCCCTAGTTTGTACGATGTCAGTAGGTGCCTTTTCTAAATTTTAACAAAAACACAAACGTTACAGGATCAAAGCGTTTCTAAAACGCATCAGTAGATTTTGCGAAAGTTAAAACTATTGAAATTGCAAATGACAAAGCTATTAATTTAGCTTTTTTCAAAACCAACACATAAATACAAAATTTGGCATTTACAATACCAATAGCTCAAACTTTCCTAATGCGAGACCGATTGCATTGCAAATGCTTG
This sequence comes from Triturus cristatus, assembly GCF_964204655.1. Lineage (NCBI taxonomy): Eukaryota > Metazoa > Chordata > Amphibia > Caudata > Salamandridae > Triturus > Triturus cristatus. The sequence continues at coordinate 206,805,279 of NC_140595.1, read as the reverse complement.
TTACCTTTGGAATCTATATTCAAAACTCACTTTCTGGAACTCTTATGTATACGGTGCAAAAATGACACTATTGTTACTAACCATATACGCACTTTTGACTGCCTGTTTGATGTATCTAACTTAATATGTTTTCGTATTCATATTTTAGACAAACTGCATGTGTTCTTTTCAAATGTAATCTTCCTAACTTGCAGTAACACGATTTAATGTAAATTACACAACTTATTGTATTTGACTCGCACCTGGACCCATGACGTCTCTGAATTGGGTGATCCCTTGTTTTCTACATAACATACTTCCATCTATTTTTCACATCTTGCCTTATCTTATTTACAATCCTCCACACAACTCGAAGACTCTGTGGGTTGGGTACATAGTCTGTCCCCCTCACAATCTCTACATAAATTGTTGGCATTGAAATCTGTCCCTCACTGAAACTTTTCCCTCACTTCAAACCTTGCACCTTTTCACTATTGGACCATTCCGCTCACTGTCCCTTATTCTCTTTCGATCATGAACATACCCCTATCAACAGCCTTGAAAAAGCCCCAGGCCTGCGTGCCATTGTGGGCGACACATTTCATCTGTCCTTGCGCACATATGTTCCTGCCTTTGCAAGAACAATATTAAGCAGAATTAATACATTCAATAAAAACGACCTATTGTTCTTTTTCCATGGGAAAATCTCATCCAAACCAGAAGATTTCCTACAGTTCTGTCCACCTTCCTAAAGCATGATCAACAGGTTAATTTGGAATTAATTGAGGAAGTATGCAATACGGGACATTTTAAAGCCAGTTTTTCTCACTTGAGGCAACACGGAGTCCATTCTGTATAGCAAATAAAAATGGGAAACCATGATGGACCAGATATCTGGAATTGACCCTTAATGCACATGAGACAAGTTCTGGAAGGGATTTTTTATTTTTTATTCTTTGACTATTTCAGGTCAGACCTTCCTTTTTCATGAACCTCCACTTCCCTTTGGAGATATCTATCTATCTATCTATCTATCTATCTATCTATCTATCTATCTATCTATCTATCTATCTATCTATCTATCTATCTATCTATCTATCTCTCCTTGGGTTAAAAACTGTTGTGCAGGTGGAAGAATTACATTAATATTTTACTTCAAATGTCCTCTGCATGTCTCTAATGCTTGAGCATTTGATAGAACTGGATCGTTGTTAAAGGCTGCTCCACAACCACTTTCCGAACATGTGTTTTGCTCACAATAGAGTCTTTGCCTCACCTCCAGGTATACACCCTTCAAACCTGATTCAGTGTTTATGAATGCCTAATCAAGCAGCTTTGTCCCTTTCTAGCCTTAAATAATGGCTTTGCTGGGCTGTTAAATGTTGTATGTCCATTAACTACTGAAGATGTGATTTAATTACCAAAATAAATCAGATTACTGTTTGACATCTTTAGCACTGATTTATTTCCAATATTATACAGATTTTATTCATTGCATTAAAAGTTTAATAGGCAAATATATAGTTACGGTTAAGTTGCACTTTGGACAGTTTCAAACCCTTTGGAAAACTACCGCACCACCTCTTTTTGACAATTCTAGCAGCAATCGTTGGGACTGACTACAGTCCAAGATTCCAGTTCGGGACTTCCCGTGACAGAAAAGCGGCTGGATGTTGGATTGTGGGACCGGCAGAGAGGTGCCTGTGTGATTGGTGCAACTGGCAGGATTGAGAACGCCACCCACATGGGGGAAGGTACTTACCGGGCGTCCCAACGTCTGCTTCGCCCACCGTGTCGTCCTCACCTATCGGAGTGAAGCAGGTGCCATTAAATAATGGACACCGGCACTGTTCTGTCGAGAAAGGCATCTGAGGAAGGATGGAATCCAAAATGCATTATGCCATTCCATTAAATCTGCCGGTCCAAGCGATCCATTGTGTGTGCCTGGTCTTTCTTTGCGGAGGGCCTTGGACGTGATGTATATATTTATGAATTACTGTCCTGCTCACCAATTCTTGTACACATTGGTAAATCAAGATTGCAACTATACATCAAAGAGAACCATTCATCCAGTAAACACAGTGGGGCCTGTTCACAAACAGTTTGTAAAGTAGTACTACTCTTAGACTACAAAATACTTTTCAGAAAACAACTTACAGCCCTCCACCTTTCCTACGTTTCTGTGCAGAAGTCTCTGTCACAGTGGTGGAAATCTCCAAATACGTAGGTATACATGCATACTTTTTCGTAGTAAATGTGGGAATGACAAGGGAGTGTACTCGCCACTAAATGAGAGGAAATTAGGAAAATTTAAGGAGTGGCTGAGAGAGGGACATGGTAATACAGCCATACACCTACAAAAGTGTAAAACCATTGTTTTCCACAGACTAGATTTCTAAATTTACTACTGCCTTAAAGCCTTGGAGAACTTCAAACACCACACATGGCCACTCGCAGGTACTGCAGCACAATCCCATAAAAGTATACATTAAATTAATTTAAATATGTTGTTTAAAATCTGTGTACGCACACATAGGTTTATAAAATATATTTAGAGTAGTCTTTGAAAAGTGGAGCAATCCTGATAATTTCCCGTATTGCTTTAGATATGATTAATATCTTTAAGACAACTCCACAAGAAAACATACTACCATAAGGCTGAAACCATTCACCATTTTCACTGAACAATAGATTTGTGAGTATGTAGGTGAAAATCCGTTAAATTTAACTTTTCTTAGCATTTTAAACCGTATGTGGCTAAAGGAGTTGACTTGCATTTTTTGTTCTTTAAGTATGCACAGTTAACATTTAAAGATTTGGGCCAAAAATATTTGTGTTGATATTTCAATGAGTAGAAAAGATATAAGCTGAAATTATTTACCTCCTGTAGCCTTTACGATTCTTGGTTATTGGGATTGATCACTGGAAATTTGTAACAGTTTAGGAGCAGCTTCTTTGACCTGGTTGACTAAATCATGCTGCATGCGAAGGCACATTGTACCGCACAGAAAGTGAATACACAAGGATAGCAAAATGTGGCAAATCTTATTCACCAGTATTTGATTTAAAAATTGTCTTACATGAAATCACAGGGCTACCATTTTTGTCTACCTTCCATGGTAAAATAGTTTCTACATGTGCAGTGTAATACAAGCTTTCATGTATTTGCTATTTGTAATAAATTTTGTGCTGCTTTTACTCCACATATCAACTATGTTTTAATATTTTCTTAGTTTAGGGTTTAATCTTTGTGTACACAATAGGATTTCTATAAGTGCCTCAATCCAACATGAAACCACTTCAAAGAACAGCATTCTTGTACCAGGAAGGGATACTCCTAGTCATACCAACACAGCGGTTGCGGCGTTCGATGTTGCAGGGAAATCCAACACCAGAATAGGTTTGATTTTATTAGATGCCGAGAAGGCCTGGGGACTGTATGTGGGTTTCATTCTGTGGCTTTGGCATCCGGGATAGATTTATTAAACTGGCTCAGGCATTATATAAGACCCTATGTGCCAAAGTAGATTATGCCGGGAGGTATTCAAGCTGTTTCAGATCCTTTGCAGCACCCAGCAGGGGTGCCCGCTTCTCCCCTTTTATTTGCTCTGTATATTGAGCCATGTTTGCAATTGCTTCATATGAACACGGGCATCCGGCTTCTGATGTTCGGCGGTCAGCAACTCAAACTTGGCGCATACGCGGATGATATCACAGTTGTTCATTTCAGCCAGTTAGCAGCGCTGGGACAGGTTGTAAATGAAGCCGCTGGTTTTGAAACGTTTTCCGGGTATAAGCTTAACATATCTAAGACACAGGTTCTCTTGAATTTTAAGAGCGATTCTCCAACTCCAGGGGTAACCTCGACTGCTGTATATCATGGTATTAAATTGTGTTCTGAGATAAGGGATATAATCAAATTAAAATACAAACCTTTACTATTATCAATTATTTCCAAGATGAAGTCATGGAATAAACGCCCACTTATTATTATCGGGCGATGTAACATCCACAAGATGAACATCTTCCCGAAATTTCTTTATTTGTTTAGGGCAATCCCACTTCGAGTTCCTGATTCTTTTTTAGGTGTGAGGCTTTATTTAGGGTTACAAGAGGGTAAAGCGAGCAATTTGTTTTATTAAACTCCCGTACTAGGAAGGGGGGCTTCAACTTTCTGCCTTTTTAAGTTCTATTTTTGGGCAGCTTTCATGGTGCGTCCGCGCCGTTTAGTAATGCCCGCTAACCCAAATTCATCAGCCTTCAGCTGTCAGTTAGTTCTGGAGGCTGAGTCTCTGCTATTCCTCCAAAGGCACCCGAATGGTAGGTTCACATACGACAAATTCAAGATTCTGAACTGGCCTTGGCCAAAGCTAGAGCTCCTTCATCACTGAAAAAGTTTGACAAAATTTGGATCGGTTTCAGCTGGGATTTTTTACATTACAACATTGTTTGATTCCGTGCTTATTATTGATTTGGTATAATTATGTTTTTTCTCACTTTCTGTGCTCTCCCGTCATAGACTGTTTTATAAATACTGTTTTGTCTGGTTCTTCATTTTCTACACGCTGTCTTCTTTTCCCCACGATTTAGTTTATTTGAATATTTTTAACGTTATGTGTGGAACATCTCTGACTTGAAATAATAATTTTAAAAAAAAGAACCTCATTTTATATTATATATTTATTATTTCAATCACTAGGCAGCACTTTAAGAATGAAGACACTCTATCTGAAAAAAGGCAAACCATCTGTTTGGGCTTCTCTTTTAAAATCTAAACATTTTCATACCAAAGAATCCTTAGCTCCAGTTTGTTTGTTACTTTTAAATACATCAGGTTTTTGATTCTTGTTTAAAATAAAAGTCCTTCCTTTTAGTCTATCAATTTGAGTATGTGAACACTATCTTGCCAAAAGCCTCACCTTTTTTAACACAGCAAGGTTAAGATGCACTCCTGTGTGCATTGTTTTTGTAACTTTGGATCTTTCTGATTTGTAAAGCCATTTTTCTTTTTAAAACCTGCGTATTATACAGCAAACAGTGGATTATGTGTCATTTCTAGAATAGAAAATCCATAATTGCATTGAAAACGCTGTGGAAGAACGTATTTCTAGTTTCTATTAAATAACTCCATTCAGTATGTGGGTTACCACACAGTGTCAAAGACTATGAAAGTAAGGAACATATGTGGTCAAGTGAGCAACATAGCATGTTTAAAGTGAAAACAGGAATGGGATCTGCACGTAGGAAGCTAAGGCACTGAATGTCGCGAAATTCTCAAAAGAAAGTTGTTTGTTGTTGGAGGGGTGGAGTCTGAACAAATTTACAAAGCCATTATCATTGTCCAGTTTATATCTTTTTATGCAATTAATGGTACCCAAGAGGTTGCAGAAACGGCAGTAGGGGGTGGGTGGAGGGAGAAACCATACAAGAGCACAATCTCTCCACATAGCCAAACACAAATGGCAATGGAACCTTCATTCAAGCATCACCATCTGGTACTGAACCCATTAGGTAGGGACTAAGATACTCCCCCCAACCCATCCCCCACCCCCGGATAGCCTTTCATACATTTGTATTTTTGGCTTTACTTTAATTTAACTGCGTGATATTGCGTGTAACATTTGTTAGTTTTTTTTTTTCTGGCAATACAAAAAATAATGTGTACCAATTCTTCCTCAGGACTCTGCACAATGTATTTTCTTTTCAGTTTCTTTTCTCTGGTGTCCATATGATGGTAAGATTAAATCTGCTGTAAAGGGGTTAGATGGTTTGGAGAACTGTTTCCTTCTGCAATATTTGAAGGAACTGTCTTTGTTTTCTTCACATTTCTAAGCATCCTGAATCTCTACCTCCTCCTGCTGAATCGGCGACTGGTGCTTTGTTCACACACAAGTGCATGTTAAAAACTAAATTACAAACGTTTTATCGGTTGTGTTTCATAAATTCGGTCTGTTTAAAAATTGCATTGGATGGGTAGGCTTAACCCTTTACCAGTATGTTGATGTTCAATAAGCCATTCTAGTAACTACGCGGTTCTTTTTTACTTAATTGTGTATTCATGTTTGTTGAAAACCATCCTGAAGTATTTGCAGCCAAAATTACGACTTGGGAAAATGGGTTCAATGAAAGCCAACGTCTGACTACTGGGACACTGAATAAAGCCAGTATTTTGGGACAGTTCCATAACTGGTACCGTCAGTGGGTCATTACAATATTTCTACCGCCTACAAATTGAAGGCGTGCAGCGCACCATAGAGGTCTTCGTATAGTTAAAGATTCTATCACAGTAGGTATTTCTTTCAGTGCCATTTTTGTCCTCTCTTTGTGGCAAGACTTTCCGAGCAATTGCAAACCTAATTTCATCCAGAACTAGTGGTTATTGTCTGTGCGAGTTGCAACTCCACACTTTAGCTTAAATGATTGTGCGATTGTGTGTTGAATCGTAGTCCAGAGTAATATTGAAGAATTTATATCTTTGTGTGTAGTCAAAATGTATTTTGTTCTAAGAAAGGAGCTATACAGAGTTAAACTGTAAGTCACCTGTAGCTTCCATTTGTGTTCTAGGACCACTACAGAAGGCTACCAAGTCCACCATGCCTTTTAACGTAGCCTCCAAAGACTGGGTAGAGAGCGAAAGAGAGACGCCCCTGAATGAAGCACAATGAAGACCTTGCCGGGAATCGGCGTTTTTGGCACCGGCAGCACTGCCCGGGTGCTGGTCCCCCTACTGCGAGCCGAGGGGTTCTCGATCGAAGCACTGTGGGGGAAGACCGAAGAGGAGGCCAAACAGCTTGCCGAGGAAATGAACATCTCCTTTTACACTAGCCGCACAGATGACGTACTCCTGCACCAAGACGTGGATTTGGTTTGCATCAATATTCCTCCCCCTCTCACTCGGCAGATTGCAGTGAAAGCTCTCGGTATGCATCTGTAAAATAACTTGTAATTTTAAAGCACTGCAGTTTCTAGAAGGCTAAATAGTTGTCCCTCTTCTATCATAATTCAAATAACTAATTCATGCACATGCACAAAGGGCATATCAAGCTGGTTGTTGTGGCTTCTCATATCACTGATTGAAAAGTATGAGCTGATTATTGGTCACCTTTCTAATTTTTTATGAGAGACTCGATTATTTTTCCTCCTTTCTTATATAGATGTGCAGGTAATTGTGCACGTCCATAGTGAAATCTGTCTTGCAGTATTGTTTTCAGAACCATGGTGACGAGGCAAGGCTGCTGAAAGACAGGTATATATTAAAGTGTAATGTAGTGTCTGGTAGATTTTGCAAGATTGTTACTTCAGTTCATGAAGATCTCCGTGGATCTAAATGACTGTAGATGAGAAGCGGGGGCTTTGCAGATACATTCAAGTTATCAGCACCCCGGCCAACACTGGGACTAAATCACTAACAAGGGTAAATGCTTCAGCAGGACAGGTTTAGCATATCCAAGGGAGTACATGAAACCTGGAAGGAGAAGAGCATGACAGAAGGTGAAGCGGTTTGGTTGGACTGAGCGTTGAATATATGTTAAGATTTGGGTAATAGCTTTAGAAAATAAAACTAGGAAGACAACACATACACAGTAGTATAAAAATGGGAAAGCAATAGGAATGAACTAAGCAGCAGAACAATAACCTAACACCATAACTGACTTATTGTCTGCTCCATAGTAAATGATGTGTCTATAACCGAAAGGTAATCACAATAAGGCAAGAAGCTGTTATTTTCACAGAGTATTGTGAGGGAGCGGGATGTCTGTGAACTGAGTCCGACTCTCACTGTTTGAGAACTGCTGTGTGGTGTTAAATGTTGCAAGGTCAGCAGAGAGGTGGGTCCCAATACTAGGAATTTTAATATAAGATGAATGCTACCCTTCTGTTTTCGAAGCTGGGTAAAGAAGATTTTCAGATTGCGCATGCCTACTTTGTAGCATTAAATGTGGGCATGCTGGCAGGCAGATGTGTTCTTTTATGGTAGGTTGCTGTTCTTCTTGAGGCATGCCAAGAGTTTGAAACAGCTACATGGGACGGGTTGCCATTGACATAGTTGCTTACTAGTTTCTGGCTTATCTCGATCCTCCTGCTTCTGGATCCCTGACAAAGTGTGTAGCAACTCCTCACACAGGAATGCATAAAGCTCTGGGAACATGCTTCTGTTCCGGTAGTGGCTGTCTCTCTACAGAAGGAAGTCCAAAAAGAAGGAGACGTAGCTCATTAAGTTACAGGTGAGAATTAGACCTCTACCATCAAAATGTGTATGTCTGTAACATGAGTTGCAATATAGATGCAGGGTGTCTGAAAATGTACACCTCACTTATGTTGTTTCCTAGGTATGAATCCAAGGAGTGCTGCACTTAACAATAGATCAAAGGACATGATAAGGGTAGGGGAACAACTCTGGATCAGATCATAATTAAAAGTAAGGGGGTGTGGAGGGTAGGGAGCTACTGTCGTGCCAGAAGACCTAGGAGCCATTATCAGTGGTCGATGAGAAGGTCTTTGATAAAGTGGGTCTCCATTCCGTAACTAGCGAGCATTAAGGTTGCCAGTTTGTGAGGGGAATGTTGTTCGAGACTCTCTGTGCAAGAAAAGCGAAGGCATCACTTCTGACTTTCTCCAGTTTAGTTATATTTTGAGTTTTGTAATGTCATAGCTCCTTGTATTCCATTGACTGCTTGCCAGCCTTGCGTAAACTCTGGTGATGAATTTGATTGATACATCTAGCTAAAGTAAAATCTTTTTCGTTATCAGACAATTTTAATCTAATCCTTCCTAGCAAATGCATTTTCAGATGAAAACACACTGTCATATTTCCACTTTTCTTTAAAAAAGAAATTCAGGCAGATTCTATGTGGCACAGTTGTGAGTATTTTCTAAAAGCTCAATGTGTTTGCATTTAGCAATTGATTTGCTGTTACACGGAAGCCACAGCTCAAAGGAAGGCCAGCACATATTGTATGGCGAGGCAGAAGCATCTTGTATGTTGATAGTTTAAGATTTTTCCATTAGCCTAGCTCTCTGCTTGTTTGAGGTGGTAGGAAATGGAAGGGGCCTTCATAATGCAGAGTAAGTGCAGAAGTGTGCCCGCTTCAGTTGGATATTTTTATGTCATAGTGGGATCTTCTTTTGATATTTGCTTTTTTTTCTCTTCCCTGCTGGGTGTTGAAAACCAGAGAATGTGCATCAGTTCTTGTGTGTTTCTAACTTTCAAATAATTGAAGGCAAGGAAGAGGGTGCCTGGATTCAAGATGGGCATGAGTCCTCACATAAAGTTACAAAGATATCGCCAGCCCCAGTCAAGTTTCAATGGGTGTTGAATGGAATGCATAAGCTCACCTAGGTCCGTTGCAGTATGGCGCATAATGCTGAATGCTGGTCTACCTCTGTAGATACCAAAAAAGCTCAAGGAGGGACATTAACTAGATGCAAGTAACATACATAGCGAATACAAGCTATTAGAAGTGATGGAAGTGCCTGCAGAGAGGGCAGAATACTGAATACAAGCCAAGCGGGGTGTTATATCTTTATCAGGGCCAAGATAACAAAACGTGAGACTCTGGGGCAAGCACAAGCAACGTTTTTGCAGATTGGGACGGAGCCATGGCTTTGCTTTTTGTGACATGGTATAGTATGGTAATATTGTTACCTCGCTAATCTTTCCATGCTGAATCACATTTCATCGTACTTGTGGAGAAGAAATGAGGCGACCTTCCATTTCAGATAGATAGCTGGCAGCAAAATTGAAATGTGAGGTGCCAGACAGAAGGAGGGTTTGAGCAACAGTTGGCTTGGAGCAGGGCAGCTGGGGTGTTCAGTGGGGCTTAGAATATATTACAAGCTTCTTTTTTCATCTGAACGGATATCAGAGTCTCACTGCTTTTCCACTGTTTTCTCCTAAATGAGTTCTTTTTTTTTTTTTTTTTTACAACAAACTTTATTGGCATTTATAAGGACACCGGGGAGCTCGTCCCCATACACGGTACCAATATGGATAGAAGAACAGTGAGAATTGGCATCCTTGTTCAACCCCCCCCCTGGTCTGCAAAACATCAGACCCCCAAACCCTCCCCCCCGCCCGCACATCACACCAGTCCAGAGTCCAACACAAATATGCAACATTTCCTAACAGCATGTGCTCCATATTCTGATTACTCTCCCTCAATTCATAGGGCCCGGGGCCCCGGAGGGGAAGCCACCGGGGCTCTGATTAGCCTCTCTATTGGGTCCAATGCCACTGCACCCTCCCGCACAGACAATACGATGCCCCGATATCGCGCCCATCTCTTCCAGACTTTACCATGCTTGGCCGGACAACCCCTTGCCAGGAATACCGCCTCTTCCGCGGACATGCAGCGATCCAATGCCCTCTTCCAGGCCTGAACCGGGGGCGGGGCAGAGGACTTCCAATGCTGGGCAATATCTCGCTTGGCCAGCGTCAAACCCAGAAACAGGAGGTGTCGCTTATAGATATTGCCCCCTATCTCCTCGGTACAGTGCAACAGTGTTAAGCGGGGATCAGGGGGAAGCTCCCAACCCAGCACCCCCCCCCCAAGCAGGACAGAACCGCCTCCCAGAACGGGCGTAGCCGACCACAATCCCACACCGTGTGGAGAAATGTACCATCCCCGTCGCCGCAGCGAAGACACGTGGGGGACTCAAGTGCATGCGCCAAAGGCGGTGCCGAGTGTAATACGCCCTATGCAAGTATTTGAATTGTATGAATCGGTATTTGGTGGCTACCGCCGCATCTCGCGGACCCGCGATAGCTTCCGCCCAATCATCCTCCGTGAGTGTGGGGATATCTCGCTGCCACGCCTCCTTGGTGTTATCTAGGGTGGTGTTCATGAAGGTCGTCAGTGTCTGATAAATCTGTCTGATTTTGTGATCCCCGAGGTCCCCCATCAACAGTCTACCCTCTAGCGGGTGGAACTCTGGCAGAGTGTCTAGGTGTTGGATGCTAGGCGTGAGGGCATGCCTCAATTGGAGATATTTATGAAACTGGGATTTATGCAGCTCAAAGTCAGCCTGCAACATCTGGAATGATTTAAGCATCCTAGGACCGGTTTCTGGCTATCAGCCGTCATCAGCCAGGATAGCTTGACTCCAGTGGCGTGGGACCCGTGCTCACTACGCCACTGGAGTCAAGCTATCCTGGCTGATGACGGCTGATAGCCAGAAACCGGTCCTAGGATGCTTGATTCCGGTCCAGGGAAGACATGGCTTGGCAGTTCGGGCTGGACTGTTCCCATGAGGCACAGGGTCAAGACTGATTTGCATATGGCCATGTCTGAACTGGGGTGGCGTAGTGGGCAAAAGAACGATGGATTTAACCCAGATCTCTTGACTGGGGGAGAATGTCTGCATTGTCAGCATTCCGTCCATCATTTGTTTGTTGTAACGCTTTTCGCCCTAAGTGGGATGGGTATTCCCAGACGTGGGACCCGTGCTCACTACGCCACTGGAGTCAAGCTATCCTGGCTGATGACGGCTGATAGCCAGAAACCGGTCCTAGGATGCTTGATTCCGGTCCAGGGAAGACATGGCTTGGCAGTTCGGGCTGGACTGTTCCCATGAGGCACAGGGTCAAGACTGATTTGCATATGGCCATGTCTGAACTGGGGTGGCGTAGTGGGCAAAAGAACGACGGATTTAACCCAGATCTCTTGACTGGGGCAGAATGTTTGCATTGTCAGCATTCCGTCCATCATTTGTTTGTTGTAACGCTTTTCGCCCTAAGTGGGATGGGTATTCCCAGACTTGGGACCCGTGCTCACTACGCCACTGGAGTCAAGCTATCCTGGCTGATGACGGCTGATAGCCAGAAACCGGTCCTAGGATGCTTGATTCCGGTCCAGGGAAGACATGGCTTGGCAGTTCGGGCTGGACTGTTCCCATGAGGCACAGGGTCAAGACTGATTTGCATATGGCCATGTCTGAACTGGGGTGGCGTAGTGGGCAAAAGAACGATGGATTTAACCCAGATCTCTTGACTGGGGGAGAATGTCTGCATTGTCAGCATTCCGTCCATCATTTGTTTGTTGTAACGCCCCCCATGTATTGTAGTGCTCTGCTTCAGCCCCTCTGCCCCTCACCAGGGAACAACAGCCTGGCATGGCCGTAATCAAGGAATTGTTGGTCAGTGTGTAGATGACCCGCACAGAGTTTGAGAGGGCTATAGTAGACTGTAGATTAAACAAACGAAACGTAATTGGGTCGTTTGTCTGTTGATGTCTACGACAGCAGCAAACAGTCTGTGTGTCTGCCACTAGACCTTTGCCATTTCGCACTGGGCTGCATGGGGGCTTTGGGGTGGGTTGCACTCTTCCTGATAACCACCCTTGGTATGTGGCTATTTGTGCCAGATGTGAAAGCAGTGGATATCTTGTTTGCCCCTTTTCCATCCAGAGCCCTTCCACATAACTGTTTGCCGTATCTCTGTAAGAAGAGCAGCAACTGGAGCTACAATTCTGATTGCATTGCAGTCCTGCTGATAAGTGGACAATCCTTATCTGCCTCTCTGTCCTCTTTCTCGTCTCTCAGTGCCTTCTTTCATGAATGTTTTCAATCGTACCCTTTCAGATACCAGTCATCCACTAAAGAGTTGTTTGCCTACGACTGCAAAACTTTGTTCCTAGATTTGGGTTGGGAATTTAGTGATCTTCATTAGGAAGTGATACAAGCCTTAAAGTTCTTTCAAGTACATCTGTAGTTCACATACCAAGGAAATCCTATTTACAACTGTGACCGGAGTGTTTGAACTCCATGATCGTTTTACCCATTGGACGATGTGATGGGGAGTAATAAAGGTCATAGCTGTGTATCCATCAGGATAACAGGAGAAGAATGAAGAAATGCAGGAATCTATCTTTCCGAGAGCACCTTGGAGAGTTCTGCCTTTTCTCTGGATTAGAACCAAGACCACATGTTGTGCATGGAGATAAAGAGATCTATTTCTTGGAACCCTTAGAGTGATCTTTTTTTCTTCCATTCATTCATGTCCCGAGTCCTTTAGCTTGGAGTCTGTTTTTATTTTCCCTACTTGGAGCAGATAAAGTTCCACAAGAATTAGTATTTTTTTTTTTTGGAAAACTTTATTGTGCAAAACAACATCATTACAAATATGGGCCTACAACCACAAGGGCCGGCCGCTAGTATATGCAAATCAATTGCTTAAGGTCACAAAGCAGCGACTGATCTCCAGAGGTCCAGCAGAATTACAGGATATATATTCGGCAACTCAGAAGATAGGCAGAATACCAATATTTTAAAGTTTAAGAGAAGGAACAAACAAAAAAAACCAAAAAAAAAAACCAACAAAACACTCAAGGCGAGAAACATTCTAAACGGTGTCGAACTTCGATGGGGAGGGGGGCCTATCATACCGGGTAGAGAATCAGGAGGACAATAGAGATGACCAGGGAGGGGAAGGCAGTGGGGAAGGCAGGACAATCCGCAAAAGAAGTACAGTATTCTAGGAACCTCCGGATCAGGGGGACAGAGAAATGTCCGGAGTGTCCTCAAAGGGGGACGTACAGATGTTACCTCGGTAGGTGTTCCACTGGCCCCAAATTTTATTCCACGCCCTAGGCTTGCCCCTAGCCAGATAGACCGTCTTCTCTCTAAACATGCACCAGTCCATGTTCTCCTTCCATACTGACACGGTGGGAGGCCGTCGGGAACCCCAAAGCTGCGCAATATCCCTTTTTGCAATCATGTTCCCAAGTGCCGCCCACCGGGCCCGGGCAACGTCGTAATCATTCGGCTCCCACACATTCAACAGACATCTACGAGCCTCAGGCAACAGAGCGACCCCAGTGACACACTCCATTACAGCATGCACACGGTGCCAATACGCTGCAACCTCACGGCACTCCCAAAGGATATGAAGGAAGGTGGCGCTCATTCCACATCCGCGCCTACACAACCCAGCCGAAGAAAAACCCATAGCAACCAAACGAGGACCCGTCACAAACTCGGAGAAGAATTTTGAGCTGGACGAGACGGAGACGGGCGGCAATGGCGACCTCTTTCGGGGAGGACAGTGCGGACTGCCAGTCTTCGTCATCCAACTCCAACCCGTCTCCGGTCCAGGCCTCCCTAAGACGCACAAGGAGATCCACCCGATTTGTTGATTAATTTCTTATAAATCAAGGAAATCGTACTATCGGGCAGATGACCATCAAGTATACAGTCCTCGAGTGGGGAAGACACAGGGACAGTGGTACCGGCCGTGAAGACCGACAGCAAAGCGTGGCGAACCTGTGCATATCTGAAGAACTCCCTCTCACTCAACTCATACTCGCTCTGAAGCACCGCAAAGGACTTGACCGCACCTTTCACCCAAAGATCACCCACTCTGCTGATGCCAATCGTATCCCAGTTCTCAAAACCTTTCGTTGTCCAGAGGCATCCCAATCGTTCCGAAGCAAACAAAGGGGTTGCTCGTGTCAATCGATCATTCCATCCCATGGCCACATTAGCATCCTTCCACACACGTACCGCAATCTTAGTGGGTCCCGTTAGATTCCTCCCCACTGTCTGGGAGTAGAGCGCTCCGTTGAAGTTGCCACCAGGCAACTGATATTTGTCCATCTCGAAAGCCGGATTTGGACCGGGTGCATACGTAGCATGGTTGATGGCGGACAACTGGGAGGCCCAATAATACCTCCTGATGTCCGTGAGCGCAATGCCCCCATCATACCAGGGGAGAATCAGTTTTGCAAGAGCGATGCGTGCGCGACCGTCCCAAACAAGTCTCCTCTGTAAACCCTCCACCTCCCGGAAGTAGGCCGCTGGAATAATATCAAAGGAGTTCTGGAGTGCGTAGAGAAATCGGGGCAGGGACATCATTTTAAAAAGGGCCGCTCGACCGAGTGGCGACAACGGCAATCTACGCCACCGAGCCACGTTCAACTACAATCGCCGGAGAGGAGGAAGGAGATTATGCTCGTGGCGGACCGCCGGGTCCAACGATACGTAGACCCCCAAGTACTTGAAACCGGATTGCGAAATGTGAATGGGAAACCTATTCGGTAAGGGGGAAGGCCACCAGAGATAACATACACACACGATTTAGACCAATTAATGATCAAACCGGAGTTTTTACCGAAAGAAGTGAGGACGTCGAACAGGACGTTAAGGGATTCACGCGGGGAGGTGAGGTACAAGAGAATATCGTCGGCGTACAATGAAACCCGATCCTCAAAGTCAGGGGCCCACTGAATGCCCTTTATCGATGGTTCCCATCGGAGCCAGGCTGCAAGCGGTTCTAAAGCAAGAGCAAAGAGCAAGGGGGACAACGGACACCCCTGCCTAGTACCCCTCCCGAGAGCGAAGGGCTGGGACACCCTACCATTGATAACAACCTGAGCCAGAGGATCCGTATATAGAAGTCTCACCCAACTAATAAATCCCGCACCGAATCCAAACTTTGCCAGAGTGGCCCAAAGATATGGCCATTCTATCGTATCAAAGGCCATCGTGGCGTCCAAGGAAGCCAAGATGGCCGGCTCGGAGAGAAACTCCGCCCTGGCGAGAACGCCATGTAAGCGCCGCAAGTTAAGAGCAGTGTTCCGGTGCGGAATGAAACCCGACTGATCCGGATGGATCAGGTCACAGATGACAGCGAGTAAGCAATTAGCAAGGACCTTGGCAAGAATCTTAGGTTCAGCATTCAATAGGGAAACAGGCCTGTAAGAGGCACAACGATCACAAGGCTTGCCCTCCTTAGGAATCACAACTATAGTGGCCAGACGCTGATCACAAGGGAGGGAACCAAGCTCACGCGACTCCAGAAACATATCACAGAGAAACGGTGCGACTTTATCCGGGCGCAACTTGTACAATTCAATAGGCAATCCATTGGGGCCCATAGCTTTGCCAGAACGAAGGGAACTAATCGCGGCAGCAATCTCGTCGGCCGATAACGATGCCTCCATGCGCCCTCGATCCTCCTCGGACAGGCAGGGCAGCGCAATGTCCCTCAACAAGAGACGAGAGTCATCCTCATCTCTATCAGACACCGGGGAGTAGACCACACGAAAATAGTCAGCAAAACACTCCACAATCTCGCCAGGGTCAGTCACATGCACACCATCAGAATTCTGAAGCACGGGGACCACACGGTTCGCTCTCTCCTTCTTATCAAGCCATGCAATCAATTTACCCGCCTTATCCCCGACATCATACAGTCTACCTTGCTGTTCCCTGTACATTGTCTTGGCAGCATCCGTAACAAGGGATT
The DNA here is from genome assembly GCF_964204655.1 of Triturus cristatus. Taxonomy (NCBI): domain Eukaryota; kingdom Metazoa; phylum Chordata; class Amphibia; order Caudata; family Salamandridae; genus Triturus; species Triturus cristatus. Next base: position 206,789,057 of record NC_140595.1, on the reverse strand, counting down.
TATATTCAAACTGTTTCAAGCTAAGGGCGTGGAGCCTATCCTGGGTAACACCTAAGTCTCTAGATCAGCCTCCAACTCCAGTATTTCGGCCTCCAGCTTCACGACCTCCCCATTCCTAGCTTTCTTGGTCTCAACTATTAATGATAGGGCCTGTCCACGAATAACAGTTTTGAAGGCTTCCCAAAGGGACACTGAGGACAAAACAGACCCCTCGTTCTCCAGGAAGTAGTGGTCGAGCGACTTAATGAGGCTGTTGCGAGTCTTGGGGTTGCGCAGATGCCAGGGGCTAATAGGGGCGATCCGTCCCGCGGCTTGCGTCCCAGTGTCGAAAAGAACCCACACAGGGGAGTGATCTGAGATGCCCCGGGCCAGGTGTCTCACCTCCCCAACGTGGGGGGACTGGGCCGCGGGCATGAGGAAGTAATCAAGTCTGGAGAGACTCCCATGAGCCCCGGAGTAGAAGGTTATTGACATTGCGTCGGATGCATTAACCTCCAGCAATCCACCAAACCAAAGGTGGCCAAAAACCCACCAAGCCATGATTGGGAAACGGGAAGGGCCCTGGGGGGGTGGCGATCCAGATCGCCGGATAGCACGGAGTTGAAGTCCCCACCCACGAGGAGAAGACTATCGGGGAGTTCCAGCAACATCCGACCAACATCAGAGAAAGTGGAGGTCTGGAGGCCTGGGGGAACATATATCGTGACTAAGGAGAGAGTCTTACCCTCCCACCTACCAGTTAGGGCGGCATAACACCCTCTGTCGTCAAGGATGACATTATCAATCTCGAGTGGGAGGGAAGACCGGACCAGAATACCAACCCCTTGGGAACCAGTGGTGAACCCAGAGTGTGCCACCAATCGGTACCCCCACCTATTCATAGCATGACACACGTTGCCAACCAAGTGCGTCTCCTGCAGGAGTACCACATCCGGCGTCAAACGACGCAAATATTGCAGTACAACACACAGTTTAATACGATCCCCCAATCCATTGACGTTCCAAGATATCAACCTCAACCCACTACCGCCCATCCCCACGAGTTGCATGAGTCCCCCCACAGAGAGCAGGACACCTGAAACAGAGAAAGAACCAATATGCCACCTTGAGAAAAGAAAACACAAACACAAACACCACCTCCCACCCCCCAACCAAAATCCGTTACAACTCCCCCCTCCCTGCACCCCTGCAGACTAAAAAGCCACCCCAAAATGCAGTGTGCCTGTCGCCCTAACAATCCCATTCTACAAAAAGACCCCGGAGGAGGAGAGAGGCCCGTCTCCACCCGCCACCCGGACACGAACTACTATAAGGCAAAATATACAGGAGAAGTAGAACCCAACAGAGCAATGTCCGATTGTCAAGGTTAGGGACCAAATGGTCACTTCTGTGTAGGCTCACCACCCTCGGCACCGCCAGGGTGCCCCGTGCGATCGCCCCGACCAGGTAGAGAATCCAACCAGTCACTCACACTGTTCGGTCGCTTGAAAAAGAAGGTCCGTTCCTCGTGTTCAACTCGAAGCCTGGTAGGAAAAAGCATAGCATACTTAAATCCCAGGTCCCGGAGACGTCGTTTAACCCCCTGAAAGCCCATCCTCTGTCTCTGGACAAGTTGAGTGAAGTCCGGGAAAAAGTTGACAGAGGAGTTTTCAAATTTCACCAGGCCGTGCACTCTCGAAGCTTGCAAAATCGCATCACGGTCTCTGAAATGAAAAAGTTTTGCGATGATAGGCCTCGGAGGAGCGCCAGGCTTGGGCTTACCGCCCGGGACACGATGTGCACGCTCCACCGCGAAAAACTTGCTCAGTCCAGAAGGGGCAAGATGGGTGAGGATTAGATCTTCGACCAGGAGGTCAACCGAACGAGTCTCGGGATTCTCTGGAACACCTATGACGTGAATGTTGTTGCGTCTTGCCCTGTTCTCAAATTCCTCCAGACGATGGGACATCAAGTCGTTGGCCGATTTCAGATTGCCATGGTCTGTTTGAAGTTCCGACACATCGGCCGTGAGGCTGGAAGTCTTCAAGTCCAATGACTTTACCTTCTCGTTAGTCTTAGACAGGTCGGCCCTGATTAGAGTGACATCAATGGCGACCGTGTCAATTTTACGAGCCAGAGCCTCATACTGCTGGCCGATGGTCTCCTTCATGCCGGTGATGGCGCCCATAATGTCCTGCAGGGACAAGTCAACAGGGGCAGAAGGGTCATCTCTGGCGTCCTCCAGGGTACTGCTGGAGAGCCCGGGGGAGCCTTTGGCTTGAGTGTAACGGTCCATAACATTTGTCTGGAACGGTCCCCCACGAAGAGGCGTCTTGGTCTTCCGCTTCTCGGGTTCACCCCTGCCCGTCCTGTTGGAAGATGCACCCCGGAGGGGCCCGCGAGACCTGGTGAAAATGGCCGCCGGCAGGTCGGGCACCAACAGGTCAAGAAGCTGGCTTGTACGATCCGAAGAAAGTCACGACTTGACCCAAGAGGCTATAATAAGGAGGCTGGATTGGTCCCCGGCCGAGCGAAACGATCTCTCAATCAGACCATGTCAGGATCCGGAAACGAAACCGAAAGTGGGGGTACGGCCACAGATGAGGCCCCACTGCCGTTGTTGTTCAACTCCGTCCCGGCTCCACAAATCACCAAGTCCCCGGCACGGCCTCCAGGTGGGCCCCAAAGTTCAAAGTGCTGTAATTCTGGTCGCCCAGGTCCGATTCAAATTCTGGAAAGAGTTATGTACTCATTCGAGGTTCACCTTCGAGGGTCCATCCGAGAAATCAGGATATCATCAGAATAAATTGCGAGGAGTGGCGAGGGTCCGGGGAGCCCTGTGCTCACGCGACCATCTTGGATGCGCGCTAAGCTCCTCCTCCAGTTCCACAAGAATTGACTTGCTTATGTAGAGTGCAGTCCCAGAGAGGCATGGAGTGTTTTCAAAGTAGCTAGAATCCACTCCTCCCTTTTGATGGTATAACTTAAAAGTAGTATAAGAATTTTTGGCGGATTAAAGATCACAAGAGTAGTTGCGCCTTTCAAAGGTCGAAGACTTTGAGCAAATCCATTTAGTAACATCCTCGTGAAAATATAGGTTTTCCCCTATGTCCTATCAGGAATTGAACCAGAATGAACTCTGATATATTTGGTGTAGGGGTTCATATCACACTCTCAGATATGTATGCAAGTTTGTCAGTCAGGCTTGAGCATCCTCTTGAATGCATGAAGTTATCGAGCTCAGCGGTCTTTGAGAAATTGTTTCAAGTGACCCAGGAACTAATTCTAAAACTTGTGTAGGGCAGTGAATCTCCTTTCTTGTGAACAGAATAACAGTTGAAATTTATCATCCACAATGGGTGGCCCCTGTTTACTTCCTATCCTTTATGTTGTCATGCATTTTACCTCATTAATTTTGCAATGCTCCTCACGTTTACATTGCCAACTTTTATATTATCCACCTTTATGTTGCTAGTGTTTTCCTTTTTTTCTCTAATATTACAGTGTCATTTTAACTTTAATTTCACATTTAGTATTGAGGTAAAGATTTGTTTAAGGTAATGGTTAGGAGAGATTTCGTGGTATGTTGCAAGTAAAGTATGTAGTGTTTGGCAATGTAAACGTCGATGTGATGGCTGGAAGTGCAGAGACCTAGATTCCCACATATGTATCATTTGAAATCACCTTAGGTGCTGACCACTTGAGCTGCTCCTAGGGTGGGTGGCCTATTGAGCTCAGCGCACCTTTTATTTTTAAAGGAATAGCAGCTTTATGGAAGCACAGCCAACTAAGGTGGCAGCCTTAAATATGGGATATTTTCAGTACAACCTTGAAGGAGTGTGGACACCAAAAGTACTGCCTTCAATTTATGGTTTCAAATTGCCATTATAAACCCCATAATAAGCCTCTGTAACTTCTGAAATCCGATGATAATGGAAAAGTGAGCATCTTTCAAACTGCACTAGTCTTACTGTTTTGAAAGTGGAAAAGACCTTCCCCAGAGTTTCTACTTTAACTCCCTTTATGTATAGGCTTGATTGGAAATCTGAGCCGGACAGTGCGCCGTATCACCTTGGTTTCAGGATTCTCCTCTTCCGATCCTCACAGACCTCCAGAGTACGGGTGCTCCCTGTCAGCTCCATATACTACAGGGTCACCCAGGTGTTCCTATCAATGATCCCACAATTCTTCTGAGGCTTTGTCGTGCACCTCCTGAGTCTTGCAGGGAATAATGAACATAAGCGTTGGGGTTATCTTTGCCGTTCCAATGCCTTTATTTTGCCTCCGCGATCACTACATCCAGGTTGGCCTGTCCAGCAGTGCAGAAAAGGGTGTCTTAGTTTTAGCTGAAGAGAAACTGTAATTACAGCCACCCATAGGCTCCACACCCCATGCTTTTCAGTTATAACTTGTTTGACTACTGCCTGTCTGAAATTATAAATAAACCAAATTAAAACTGGAAAGCATTAAAATCCGCCAATCAGAATCTGGCAATAATTCAGAGCTTCCAAAAAGCAAGGCAGTGGGGCCGTTCCTTTGCATGTTTTGCCCCCAAACCCTAGAACTCCTTACCCCTTCATATTAGACTGTCTCCAAACGAATATTTCTTAAGGAAATCACAGAAGGCATGGCTATTTCAGACTGTCGTCTGAGCAAGTATAGCTGTCCGTACATGGTCTTCTAGCACTGGAAAGCCCCATGGGAGTATACATTTCCCCCCCGAAAAAACAAGTGCGGGCCTCTGATTGTACCTCCTTGTCTGCTAATAATAGGCCAGCATCAGGTTTTATATTTTGATATACTATCACAGAGTGACTGCTAGAAGCCCCCATAGCTGGATCACCAAAAGGCAGAAACATGTTGACCATCTTAGAAAAGCATATTTCCCCCCCACGTTTCTTTTAATTCTATCCACTGGAGGCACCTGAATAAAATTTACACTTTGCCTGCCAAGTGATTGTTTTAATCTCACTACACTTTATATATTTAGCATTCTGCGTCTCACCCATACCTTAAGCTCATCTTGACTACCAAAACACCTCAGCTCCTCTCTGGTGGAAAGTTGTAGCCCACACCAGGTACCTTGCAGTCCTGGTGTGAGGAGGGAACCCAATCATGAACCCTTGGCTGGGTGAGGGTTCTCGTCCTTTAAAATAAGATTTTTTCCACTATACTTTCTAAATATGACTTGACATATTCTTGTATGTGTTCAGTACAGTGAGGTCGTAGTACATCTTTTATCGGGTTACCCACTCCCAACAGACCCCCCCTGTGTGAATTAAGCCCCTTGGGGTAGCCATGCACTTTACGAAGTAATACATTACAGGACTGACAAAGTGATGTGTTCATCACAGAATCTTCAAATGATTTTCGTTTGTATAGCTCGAGGTCCTTGTACCGGGCTTGACAAGGAGGGACAACAGAAAGGTTGTGATAACTCGTTTCACAGTATGGAGTTGTATGTCCCCAGATAACTTGTTGACATCGGTATTCACATTTGTGTTTTTTTAGGTATGCCTTTGAGATGTAGACCTTCGCCTTAGTTGACCAGGTTCTTAAAAATGATTTGTGAATGGTTTTTATTTAAGGATATCTTCCATGTATGTATTAATTATATAGCCTCACTCTGATTCCCAGCCATTAGAAGGAATCTAACTTAAAAGAGCTTTTCTATGTACCTTCGTGTACGCAGGATTTGAAGTTTGCAAAGCCATGTGTCCTGGGCTGGTTTCAAGTCTGATTGCTTATGTTGTGCATGGGCATCCGGGCCACTGAATGTTAATTAGAAATAACGACATAAATTGCAAAAAAAACATTTTGCACAGGGACTATAATCTCACTAACTGAATGTTAGCTGTTCCTAGTATCCCTTTCAATGCTGCATCATGAGCAAATGAAAGATGCTGGACCTATTTCCTTGTAGCATCTCATGCAAATAAAATAAAGTTGGTCTTCCTTTTACCTCACTAGGTTTCTTTTCCTTACTAAACCTCATTGACCCAATACAGATGTTTTCTTTGTGTTGGCCAGTTTAGATACTGCACACAGTTGTGCATTTCACAATTTTTCTCAAGGGTTAAGGGCAATGTTTTTATATATATCCTGGTTGGTAGTATTCAATCGTTTAACTCAGTTATGCAATTTTTTTTCACAATTTCTCCACTATTGTGTTCCTCAACAACATACAATCCAAAACGTTAGCGTGGAAAGGCCGGTACACTGTTTCGTAAACCCTTTCTAACAAGTGTGACATTGAGACACTAACATTTATTGCCATAGCATCAGTTTCAATCTTTTATTACACATACATTGCACATGATGGTAAGCGGTACATTCTTACTCTGAGGGCAGAAAGAAACCATGATTACAGTAGAATGATTTTTAACGGACATCATTCATGAGATACAAACCTGCTAAACCTAGGTTGAAAGTAGTAATTTCCTGACATTAATTCTATACATGTATTGTGAGAAATAATTTTCTACAGGTGGTGAAGAGATTGAGATCTGTCCTTTTGGACCTGTTTTACAGATGTATTGTTTGATTCCTAGAATTTTGTATAATTAAAAAGCCTGCTTGTTTCTGTCTTTTTCCTTTGTCTTAATAAGCCTCACCAGTTTGTTTGTTGCCTAGACGTCTGCTAGTTATTTCACAGAGCCTCGCCATTGTTCGAATGTTTATAGGTAACATTCCATTGTGGGATATTTTTTAATACAAACTCTGGGTATCCGTTGTTTATTGATTTGACTCTGCATGGAACCAGTGAACTTTGGGAGTGGATTTCCCTTACTGCGTAGTTAATTATATAATTTACATAAATATTTCATAGAAGTAGAGGGAAGTACCACGTTTTTCTCCTTCCGAACGTTTTTGGTGGTTATCTTGTATTCCAGTGTACTACAGGACATTAGCTATGATGACGGTCCAACAATGGAGAAGGAAATATTGTTCAACCCTAATTATAAATATCATTTGTTGATATCGTCAGCATATCTGTAGATTCTTGTGAGTTAGGGATGACGGGACCCTTTTGGTTCCTGATAAACTCCGTAGAACTGTGACGTAAGTGTTTAGGTGTGGTGAATAGAGTTAATGTTTAGAACGTTGAGTTCGCACTTACAGGTTGAGAAATAAAAGACATGTAATACTAAGCTCCTTTTGAGGCGTATTCATTTACATGTGCCCAGGCTGGGGAGGATGCTACCACTGGCGATGAGAAAGGGGATATGTAACCCGAAGATCTCAAGTGCACTCCCAGAGTTTGCGCCGTGGTCCAGCAAACTGCTCGTGCATGCCACACATTCCTCAGTTGAAGTGAAGATCGACATTTGGCTTATGTGGAGTCAAAGCGCCATTCCAGCCAATGTACCTTTGATTTGATAACAAAAGCCTTACTGAGAGGCTAACTCATTGTTGGCCAGAAACCTGCTGTTAAGGCCGCAAAAAAGTTATTGCACTACGACACACACAGAGCCATAAGACATACAGAACGTTGGCATTAAAGGCAGCATCCACCAGGTACAAAGAAGTGCTAGAAGCAGCAACAGACAAAGGTGAGAAAGTGCTAGCAGTGAAAGTGCCAAATACAGAAAAGCACTAAAGGCAGTGAAAACCATGATGAGAAATAATTGTGGTACTTAACAAAAGCTGAGTAAAGAGAGTCTTCATATCACCGCACCATGAACCAAATAGAATACCCGTGGTTGTGAATACGGAGCTGTTGATCCCTGAAACGGACACCACTGAAAGTGCGCTCCTCACACCTCGTAAGTCCTTCAAGTTTTGAAAAGCTCTGATGGCCACGCGAAAGGAAACTCTACCCATTCTGATTGGTCATAGCGACTTTGAATCAAGTATGTCGCAAGGACTTGCTGATGGTATGTATGGTGCAAGTCGAGGTGAGCAGCATAGACTCTAAACATCAGTAAGTTCCACAACTAGTAATACAGCCACCGCCTTCCTGAAACCACCACCTCCGTTCCACACTGCTAAAAAGCAGAATATTGGTGACAGATGGACTGCCTGGATAGAAACGTTCGATGAATTAATCAATACACTGGAAGAAAGACAGCAAAAAGATTGTCAAATACCTCAATAATCTTGTCAGTGACAGAGTAAGAGGTATAATGAAATTACCGCAAACTGACTAAAAGTCACAAACCGTCAAATCAAAGAAGCTTAAATGTCAAGTTCAATTCAATGCCGAATGTCGATTACGAAAGATATAATTTCAGTCTGGAATGACAGAAAGCTGGTTAAATAATCAACAAATTTGTTGAGAGACTTGATACGCTAATCAAACATTGTAAGTTCAATGATGAAGTTATACGTCTCAGTTATCGACGGATGTCTGTCAGATTCATTCAGCTGACAAATGCTGAGAAAAATGTAGTCTGGAGCGAGTTCTCATGGCTGGCAGAGCTCAGGAATCTGCAGATCGACAAGCTGCTGACATGGAGGCTGGAGCTGCAGAGAATGAGTCTGACATGAACATGAAAAGTAAGCAGAAACACAGAGCTGACGGACACACAGTGATGTTAGTAAATAAAAAGAAACTATGCGTTAATTGAACATTTTCATTTCCACACGAAGGTAAATGTCCTGCCATTGGGCAAGTATGCAAAGCTGTGGGAAGAAGAACCATTTTGCAACAGTTTGCAAAGCGATGAAAAAGTTAAGTGCATCACGATGAGAAAACAAAATGGATGCCTTAACGTTCCAGAAGTGACGTTCTACGCACGCCCACAGGGCCAACTGTCAACATCAGCTGAGGCAAATCAACACTAACCGTAGTCGATTGTTTAAATCTTCATCCAAGAGTTCTTCAGTTTCGTTGTCAAGCGACAGTAAAGAAGACGGATGTGTGATATCGATGTTTACTTCAGAAAAGCGTGCGTATGTCGGACTGGCCGCATGCAGTGAAGAATATGAGTCCAAGAAAAGTCAATGAGTAAAATCACAAAAGTTATTCAAACATTGTCCAAAAATTACACTTAGAATAAACATTTGCTCCGTACATTTTATTATTGACCATGTTGCATCAATAAACATCATGCCTGAGGAGAAATTCTATGAACAGTCTCCATTGCCCTGTCTCACACCATCAAAAACTAAAGTGTATACATGGGCTGCATCTACACCATTAAAGAGTCAATGTTCATTGGTAGCAATCATAAAACACCAAAGTACATATTCCCATTCATGTACTTCAAGGTACTGCGTCCAATGCCTGTTTACTCGGTTTCAATGCTGCTGTTGATATGGGACTAATATCTGTGTACTACATAGATGCTCATCACGAAATAGTAAGTCCGTTCCCGTCGTCTTTTCATGGATTGGGCAAACTTAAAGACTATGAAAGTGCAACTGCATATCAATGAGGACGTTCATCCTGTTCCTTGAAGACATAGAAGAATTGCATTTTATCTCCAAGAAGCTGTTGAGAAAGAGCTTGAGACATTACTAAATCATGATATCATTGAGCAATAACTGGTACAACGCCTTGAGTTTCCCCCATAGTTGTAGTACCCAAAATAGACTGTGCAGGAGCTGGACGCCTGTGTGTTTAAATGCGTCAAGCCAACAAGGCAATTGAAAGCAAACGACATCCTGGTCCACACATTGCTGACACGATCACACAGCTCAATGGTGCCACGGTCTTCTCTCGCCTAGATCTGAACAAAGGGTATCATTATTTGGAACTCAAAGATAATTGCAGGTACATTACCACCTTTTTTACCCATATTGGTTTGTTCAGAAATAAACTATTATGTTTTGGTGTGTCATCAGCTACCGAACTTTTTCAAGATGTCATTCGACGAACCATACAACCTGTCATGAATGCCTTCAATGATGACATAGTTTTTGGAGCTAGACAAAGGAACATGATAAAGCTCTTCCACAAGTGTGTTATTTCCTTGCTGATGCAGGTTTAACCCTGAATGCTGAGAAATGTGTGTTCCACAAAACTCAAATTCTTTGGCTATATCTTTTCCGATATGTGCATAACGCCGGATCAAGCTGCAGTACAAGCTTTGTCGGCCACCAATCCCCCACAAGATGTTACCATGTTATGTTAATTATTTGGCATGGCCAGTTACTGTTCCTAAGACATACCTGATTTTGCCACAGTAAGTGCTCATGAGGGGACTAAACAAAAAGAAATTCTTCAATTTACTGGTCACACGAATGTGAACAAAGTTTTAAGAAAATCAAGCGTGCAATTGTGAAAACCACTGAAATGTCCTACTTTGATCCGAACGCCTTACAAAGGTTGTTGTTGACGTAAGCCTGGTCAGGCTGGGTGCAATATCTGCCTCACGCAGTGGACACTCAAATGCTCAAAGGAATATTGTGGCATATGGAGGCAGACGTTTGTCAGAAACTGAACGCGCCTATTCACAACCTCAGAAAGAAAGTTTAGCAGTGGTGTGGGCTTGTGAACATTTCAATGTATTCCTATATGGAAAACCTTCCAATCTTGTAACGAATCATGAAGCATTGTTTGCCATCTTTGGCAACCCAAAAGCCAAGATGCCTCCTAGAATATAACGTTGAGGTTTGCAGCCACAGGAATTTCACTACGTTATCGTGCACAGACCAGAGAAGAATCAACACCCTGCTGACTACTTTTTCACGAGTACCAGTACAGTGCCCTGGTAATCCTTCCAAAGCAGCCAAAGCCTCCATTAACTTCAATGTGAGGTCAATACACCTGCCGCTATTTCATTAAAACAAATTATTGCTGCAAAGATAGTGACATGTTGATGCTAAAAGACATTTGTGCGAATCAATCCTGGAAACAGCACATTTCACCTCTCACACATTACAACGAATATCATAAGTTCAAAAATGTGAACAATGAACTGTACGTTACTCAAGAAGGTATTGTCTTACGAGGTTCAAGAATGGTCATACCAGAGAGTGTGCCATAGCAAGTAATTGAAGTGGCCAATGAAGGACATTGTGGAATTATGGCCACAAAACGAGTTCTCGGAGATCAAGTTTGGCTTTCTTAGCTTTATGAGAGAGTTGAGAGAGAGTTAAAGGCCTGTCACTTGTGCAATTGCTTTATCTCCCAAACCATAACAAGAAGGGAGAGGAAGTGTCTTGTGAGTTAGCCATGACGGGACCCTTTTGGTACCTGATGGACTCCGTAGAATCATAGAATTATAATGTAAATGTTTGTGTGTGGTGAATAGTTTGTTTAGAACACGGAGTACGCAGTTACACGCTGAGGAATAAACACATGTAATACAAAGCTCCGCGTGTGGCACATTCATTTACGAGCACCCACCCTGGGGATGACGCTACAATATCAATAACCATCCTGCTCGCATCCTTTACATTTGAAAAAGATTACATCTTTCCCCTAATCTGAGCTGCAATTTAAGATGGAAGTATCAGCTTGACAATTCATCTGGAACGGTTCAATGCCAAAAGGGGTCCACCTCTCGATAGTCCCAAACCTGGATGCTATAATAGCACAGGCGAATGGGATGATCAAGCGGGGGAAGGAAAGGAAGGGGTCAGCAGGGAGGGAGATCTGTAAAACAAATAACACTCCATCCATTAGGGATAAGTAAGGAACCAATAGTTCTGTATCTTAGCTCAGCAATAGTAGGTATTGCGCAGTACACATACACGGTTCCACGTCACGGGTGAAGAGCAGAAGGCCGCCTCTTGAACCCCCTGTTAGAAAGAAACCAAATAATAATAATCAAAATACTCCTTTTGATCCTTTATGATATGTGCTTGTATTATTGTCAGTCATGTACATATGTGCAACCAAATCCATTACCAAGGTGCCTATATACCTAAAACAAGTGGTGGTTCTCGTGGCGGGATTTAATGTACCCTACACAAAGGAGTTGTGAGCACGAATACTTTGGGTTCAATAATCAACCCAGCTAGCACTGATGGCCGAGTCACAAAGTCTCAGGTAGTTCGTATGCCCCCAAAAGTCAATTAGCAATTTGTATCCACGCAAAGAGCGGTATCGGAGAGTTCCCGATCAAAAGTGGTGCAAGTGCACCCTTACCCTACACAGGTCTGAGCAGGAAATCCGCAGCACGTGGGCGCTGCATGATGAGAGAATAGCCATCAGCTTCTTGCTCTCCAGAGGTTTTCTTTAACCGGTCTTCCTCATCTGGTTCAGTTCCCATGTGCTCCCGGCAATCGCGGTCACTTCCGCCATGCCCCATGGGAGTTGTATTTTCCAGGTCCCGGAACGGGACGCGGACCGCATTGGTGTGCAGCCTTGTCGCTGAGCCGTCCACAGGATTAGAGACCCTGTTCTGGGACCACCACCTTGCCAATCAGGACCAGGCCCTACCACAGGGGGCAAGAAGGGGCAAAGCATAATAGCCCACAGGTGAGTGACAACGAGCCGGGAAGTATACCGGGACTGAGTGAATGTGTAACAGGAAGCAAGTGCTGCTGGTGCAGGGGTATTCTGTGCTGCTGTGCCTGAACAGGTTTTGCTCATAAAAGGGAAGAGTCCTTATTTGTCTCTTCTTGAAAATGTATTTTTGATCCAAATTGGAGCAAAGTGTTTTATTAATTTTGAAATAAAGGTTTTTCAGATTCGTTTTGGAAGCACTTTAATCTCCTGGGACTCCTGCGAAGGGCGTAACATTCACAAAGATGCATGTGATGGAGAACAATAATAACACATGTTCAGTTTTTACCTTGTTTACTTTTTCTGCTTAATATTAAAATACTAGCACCTTTCCTTTCTGTTAGAAGGAAAAACACTGTTTCAGCTGATGAGTGGGTAGGTGTGAGGCATCCACCATTTTTAAAACTAGAGAAATTGAAAAAGACCTATGCTTAAATTAGATGGTCTATTAATTTTCCTGTAATTAACAATAATTAGGAAATTAGTTTTTACAAACTACTGTTTAAACATTGGAGTTATTTTTAGAAGAGAAAAAAGTCATAAAATAATAAAAATGGATCAGTAATAAAGATGTGATGAATGAAGTACTTATTTCTGACCCAGTCGTGCCTTATGCCTTTTTTTTTTTCAAATTCATGTCTTTTTTCCTGCCATAATTATTGTTTTTGAAGCTGTCTATACAGGTTCTTTGTTGACACGCCTTCTAAGAAACTGCCAGAGCAAAAACAGTGTCAGTTCACTAGCCACCTACTTTCCTCGCCTCATTCTCTCTGATTCAGGAGGGGCTTATACCACATTGAAATCGAGCATAGCTCCCTTCTTCCCCACTTATGCAGGCACACCCCTCTCTGCTTTCAACCCCATTATGTATGGAGATGAGGTGAGAGGGCTTGTGAAGCAGGATCTATCTTGGGTACCGCTTGAAGCACATAAATGCAGTTGCGTTGAAGTATGTCATAGGCAAGGATTTGACACTGTCCTAGCAAGAGCCCGTCCCATTTAGACTGTCTTGATTTTTATTCTCATATTCTCCCCTGCATTTAAATTTTAGTGTATCTTAAAGGTTAAAGATCTCCAAACGTCTTTCCTGTAGAGTTAAAAATTGGTGCTTAATAATTAGGTATCGCTAAATGTCAAGATTTTATGCCTGGCTTTTTTTGGCAGGGACACCTACTACAGATGGGCTGCATCTTGGTCCTCCTTTACCTTTATTCCATAAAAAGATATTCAGTCTGCCATATCTAATACTAAGACTTCTCCCTATTCGTCTAATCCTTTCCCACCGTCCCTTTCCAAGGAATATGCCAAAGCCATACTGCCACACTTGCACAAGGCAGTTTTCTTGATGCCCTAAAATGGGCCACATCTGCCTCATGGCGGGGGTGGAGGACGGGTTAGGGGCGAGGTGGGGGGGGACGGGTTAGGGGCGAGGTGGGGGGAGGGACCTTATCCTGATTCTGTGATCCTTGAAAATTACCGACACATGAAAGGGCACCTCTTCCTTGCCAGAGACATTAAGGGGTGCAGTGGCACCCAATTGTAGTAATTCACCTCTGAAAATGTGTTACTCACTTCACTAAACGGAGTTCAATTTAGACCACAGTACACAAACGTCTATTCTCAAAATCATAGATAACTTCTAATATATGTGTTGAAGCTGTTTTTCCTTAACTTATCCACTGCCTTCGATACCATCTGCCCCAACATCCTGCCTCACGCCTTATCTAGGTAAGTAAGTAAGTAAATCTTTATTCGGTTATAAAAAACAATAATAACCATTAAAGTACATATAAAACATATCGCACACAATATACATATTATAAAAAGCTCCTTGTATTGATAAAAATTACTTTAACCAAGATTTGCTCTATGTTTAAAAATACACTTTAAAAACGTGCTAACGCATTTTGTAATCAGTGGGGTATTCAGGAATTGGAGATATAGCATAGCAGAGCGACACCTTCTGAAGCCAAGAGTTCTCAACAATGGAATTAACCAAAGTTTACGGTGTGTAGAGTAGTATTTACAAAACAATACAGTATGCATGGTTGATTGTTCCGACATCTCATCACAAGGGCATACCATTAGACTCTCATTCCAGTTAGGATTTTTAGGGAAGGCTACAAGCCTATGGAAAACATTCAATCTGAATCGTGTCAACAAAAAACGGTCTAATTGTGACACGACCTAGGTCAGGTATGGTTCCATTTCCAATGTGGTCGTGACTACTAAGGAGTGTTGAACAGATGTTTTGCTTATCTCCTTACTCAACCGTAATTCTTCCATATAGCTAAGGGCCTTTATTTTTAAATCTTTCTTCGAGATCTCTGCAATTAATTCGGGGTTAACAAAATATTTGTTAAGCCCCAGGTCTGTAAGGACATTTTTCACATAAAGCAACCACTCGATTTTCCCCGTGTGTTCTAGGGACATACAATCAGCCACTATCTCTTTTGTGAATGAATTTTTTGTTGACGTCCAAATACGGCGCCACAACAAAAGAGGTTGGATTTTAGCCAAATCTTCAATATGGGGCATTCCAAGTTCTGCGTGGCAAGCAAAAATTGATGCTCGCTTTGGTGCCATCAGGAGGAATCTCATGAATGTGTTCTCTGCTACCTGCAGAGCATTGATGTTTTTGTATCCCCAGAGGCCCGCCCCGTAGAGTGCAATGGAGTGGCACTTTGCTTTATAAATGCGAAGGAGCTCTAATGGAGGCCTCTTTCCTAGCTTCTGGGAGAATTTTATGAGGGCTATTATTGCTCGTAAGAGTTGATGTTTACGGGCTTCAATAGCCGCCTTCCAATTGAGTTTATCGTCTATCATAACCCCAAGGTATGCGTACTGTGTAGTCAGGTCAACTCTCTCTTTATCATGGGAAATGGTAATCCTTCCCCTTTTCTTTCCCTTTCCTGCCACCATCACATGTTTTTTTAATATTTATTTTGAGGTCCATGCTACCCATAAACTTTGAGTATCTGTCTAGGGCTTTCTGCAACTCTCGCGGGGTACGTGCCAATATTACGGCGTCATCCGCGTATAGAAGTGCGGGGACGAGGCGGTCTTTCACTCGTGGGAGGTCCTGACCCCCTCTCAGCATCTCTACTTCAAGCCTGTTGGTGTAAAGAGAAAATAGAAAGGGGGCCAGCACACAACCCTGCCTCACACCCCGCTCTACCTTAAAGGAGTCGGATAATTCGCCCTGTGTTCCAAAACGGACCCTGGATGAGGCATTGGAATATAGTGCACGGAGAAGATGTATAAGGTCTAGATCTATGCCCATATCAGCGAGCTCTAACCAAAGTTTCGAGTGGGAAACAGTCAAATGCCGCAGAAAGGTCGACATAGACCATGTATAACCTTCCTTGTTTTGCAGATACGTATTTTCCCATTAATAGGGCTAGATTCAATGCCTGTTCGGTTGTTCCGAAGCCCTCTCGAAAGCCGAACTGGATGTCCGATAATATATTGTGATCATCTACCCACTCCTGGAGGCGCTGAAGAATCACTCTGCCCAAAACTTTGCCAAGCGAGTCCAATAATGAAATTGGTCTATAACAGGTTACGTCTTCCCTGTCTCCCTTCTTGAAGATAGGGACCATAATCAATTGTGTCCAAGTTTTGATTAACCCACACTTCATTACCGCATCAAACACTCGTTTTAAAATTGTAGCCCACAAATCTAGTTTGAACTTAAAGAAATCGACCGGTACGCCATCTGGACCAGGGGCTTTTCCACATCTACTCTTTTTGACGGCGTTTATAATTTCATTCATTCCAAAGTTTAAAGGAATCGGGAATAAACTTTCTTGTGGGGACTGTTCACTCTCTTCTGGAGGTTCTACTCCTGGTATTTTGCCCAAAACTTTAGAGAAATGATTTGCCCATGTTGGGCCCTCGATCGCTACGTCTATTATAGGTAGGTCATGAATGTCGTTCAGAAAGGGGGTCTTCACGACCTTCCAGAACTGCTTGCTATTTCTGTTCTGGGAACTCTCATATAATTGGTCCCAGAGCGCTTTTTTCAGTTCTTGTTTTCTAATTTTGCAGGCTGATCGGTAGGACCTCCTTAGTCTACGGATCTCCTCTTGATCTCTTACGGGTTTTGTCAGTGCTTTCTTTAAGGATTTATGGGCTAAGGTACAGTTATGGCCGAACCACCCTTTTTTTCCGCCCATATTCCCTTTCTTGTTACAAGTTAAGAGGTCCTTTACCTTCTCCATAATTAGGCAAAAATTGTATAGGAGTTCTTCTTCGCCAATATCGGTATCCAGACATTTCACAATCGCGGAATATACCGCATGGACCACCTTGTTTGTCATAGCTGCTGGGTCAATCTTTCCCCAGCCTAAGGCATAGCCATTTGTTTTTGTGAGGTAAATGTTATTCTGGGCGAGTGTAGTCATCATCAATTGAGATGTGAATTGCCCCTGGTCAATGACCAGGTCAAAAGCCAATACAACGTGATCACTTAGGGTGTTAGTTATCAATCTGAAGTTCTGGGCCTTGCTTTCAAGTGTAGCTGAGACCAGTATATAGTCGATCGTCGACTCCCATCCCCTACCCAAGTATGTGGCCTGTAACTGCCCAGATACAGTATTAATTTCGTTCAGGATCACTAAGCCTAGCTCTGACAGTGTTTCGTTTAGCAGGTCGCCTACCTTAGTGTGGCAGAAGTGAGTCATGTGGTTATCTGTTTCTTCGGCCAGACCACAGATATTGGTATTTTTTATATCGCAGGGGTGATGGTTAAAATCACCACCCCAAACGATACTTGGGGCATCTGATCCTTGCATTTTTTTTGTCAGAATTGAAAGTTTGTTACGAATAGTCCCAAGTAAATTTACTCTCTCACTTTCTGACAAATTGTCGTACATGTTCACTAAAATTATTGTCCCGCTCCTCGGGAGTGAGAGCTTCAATATCTGATAATTAGGATGTAGGGTAAGAGGTGTTACTTTTAACCCCGATATGGTGTTTTTTATGAACACCGTCAACCCCCCCCCTTAGCCCTACCATGGGGACCAGCCACTGCCGATGAAAAATAGGTTTTATAGCCTATCAAATGGTATTCATTGGTAGACCATGTCTCCTGTCGGCAAATTACGTGGTAATCCTGAGCGAAATCGAGCACACTCCCATTCATTATTTTTGTGCGTAAACCTGCGATGTTCCATGACATAATTTGTACTGTAAGATCATTTTTTCTAGGGGCTGTGTATTTATTTATACGGACTACCTCTGCTTCTGGTAGATACTCTGGGGGTCTTTGCTCTTCGTCTCCCCTCTTCATAGATTGATGGGTACAAGTGATCTCCGGAATATTAGTGTCAGATCCTCTAGGCGGTATTAGAATGGATACTGGGGAGGGGTTATTACTTTCCATTACTTGCATTTCTGTGCTATCGCGTAGGAGAACAATGTCTTTGGGGGTAATTTGATTTACCATAATAGATTTTTGTGCTCGAGCCTGTTCTACGCTGAGTCAGTCTACGTTTTCCAAATCGCTCAGGACTGAATAATAATTATTGGTGGGTAAATTAAACCTCTGATGTGACTGGGCGTAATTATTCTGATGTAGGGGATTTGGGCGCTGGGATGGGTGTTGGTTATTAATCGAGCGCCTCTCCATAAGATGAGGGTTAGACAGGTAGTTACGAGCATTTTGATAGGGAATTTGATGATCTACTTCCCTCCAGTCTAGGAGAAGGTCTTTTACGGGGTGGGATTTAAAATGAGAAGTCAATTCTCGTGGATAAAAATAGTTGACGTAATGTGTAGAAATAGCATCCCCCCCTCTAGCTTCATACCAGTCTCCAATGCATCTGACAGCTCTATGGTCCCTGAAGTTTATGATTATCACATCCCCCTTCTTTTCTTTTGGTCTAGTTCCTACCCAGCTCGTGCGTCTCACCATTAAAATTTCCCCATTTATATGTGCGGGAAGTGGACGGTTTTGATTCAGCCAATAAATGGTTTTGTTTTTTAAGGCATAGTAGTCCTCTCTAGTGCCCTCTGGAAGTTCAGGTACCCCTATCATAATGATCGTGTATGGGGCTGATTCCGGGGGTAGGTCCACACTTCTACTTGGTGAAATGTTCTGGGGCTGGGATAGCCATTCACCGTTCCCATTATCCATTATGTCTTTTCTCGACGTATTATTTATACCCACGAGGTTGCTTTTGTTTTATTTTTTTTAGTCTTCGACATTTCCTGTCATTCCAGATTTAGAGCTACTGGCCACTCTTGTCTCCCTATCTGTTTCTTTGTCATTTGATGGGGGATTAGTTCCACCTATATCTGTAGATTTTTTTAGATAATTTTCCCGCTGATTTTCCCTCCGGAGCGGTGTACCTTTTCCTTTGAGTACCACTGGTTGATGGTTGTTCTAGCAAGGTGGAGGGAGAGGTAACTGAATCGGCGGTAGTGCTTTTAGTCTGTATTTTTAAAAGTTCAGATAGAGTCAAATTGTTCCCTTGGATTTGTTTGCCCAGGTCGTCCAAGTGTATACTTATTAGTCTTGTCCTCTCTAAGAGAGGGAGTAAAAGGGACTTAACCATGGTCTCTATTTTAATGAGTAATTCTCCCTCAGGGTTCTGATCAGTGGGTATCCCTGTAGTGTTGATGCTAAGGGGAGGATTATTTGTCACCGAAAGGCCAGTAAGAGTCGAGGATTGTACTAAAGATCTAATCATCTTCTTTTTAGCTACTGGTGCTTTGGTAGGGCGACCTCGTCTCTTTTTTAGGGTATATCTATTCTCAGGATGCCCTATAGTCGGTGGGGAAGAAATAACCAGGCTCGGTGAATCTGATAGTCCTGATGCGGTTAGGCTGATTGAGTGGTCTGACGGGGTAGGCGTACCTGGGGAATTTATCTGGGGAATTATTTCCTCCCTTTCAGGGGTGGGACCTAATCCCTCGATTATCACCCCCGGGGAGACTACTTTCCCAATTGTGCCCAGAGAAGAGCGTTTGCCAGTTAGCAGATCGAGGGATAAACGCTTTTCTGTATCCGCAATTTCCTTCTCCAGAACAGTAGTCACACGTTTAAAAAATTGATCTATTGTGCCAGAGACGGGGCCATTGGAAGTATTAACAGTTAGAGTGCGTGATTTCCCCGCTTCTGAAGGCATGTTAATAAGCTACAAAGAAGTACCGAAGAAAAGCCCTACCTAGACAAATCCAAAATGGTACGGGTACAAAATCCAGGATTTATAAATCGTTATGAAAAGGAGAGGGTGCAAGTCTTAACACACAATGGAGGTTAATGGGGTGGCCCGTCCCGTCCTCAATCGACCTCGGACGGCCACAGACGGCCCGCCCTTTGCCCGGGCTTAGCCCCGGGCGCTCCCGCGCGCTCCCGCGCCGCGGGGACAAAGGTCAGTAATAACAGTAATGGTGTGGTAGGGGCGGGGCAGGCAGGGAGAGCGACCCAGGTGTTGCGGGTCTGGACCTCACGCAGGGACTCCTGGTACACTGAGTCCCTGCGGGTCAGCTCGCAGCCCTGGAGTCCCGTGCACACACACACGCTCGCAGCAACAGTTCAGCTGGGTGAGCTCAGGAGAAGCAGGGAGGCTCACCACCGGTCGAGGAGGCCGGAACAGCGAAGCGGGACCCGCGCAGCGGGTCCTGCGAGGAGCTGCAACAAGAAGGTATGGCCAAATGAAGTCTCCACTCTGATGCAGGCAGGGCAAAACGATAATCCCTAGGTGAATCAGCATTGACGGCACAGTATTAAAATTGTTCTAATAACAAATCTGTCCACCAGAACCCACAAAAGCATTAAGACTGCACCTTCCTATCTTCTCCTACTGCCATTCCTTTTAGAAAACCATAAGGCTCTGTCCTAGCCTCCTAACTATTCAAACTCTGTTTGTTTCTCCAAAGCTGGTATCAAATTTCAGCACTACTTGCATAATAAAGACTTGTACCTTAAGATTAACAGCACAGATAACATTGACATAGTAGCCCAATCCCCCCATGATGTCTTGAATGCCTCACAATTGACAAAAGGCAGTGGGGGTCATTTAGACCCTGGTGTATGGTCTAATAGTCTGCCAGAGAGTGGAGGCGATGGCCTCCGCTACCCTCACCCTCGACCATATGCCCCATTGAGAGATCCCACATGCTTGGTGAGAGCTCGGCGCTGTGAAAGAAGCCATCTCTGCAGCACGTTCCATCACAACACTGCAGGTTGGCGGAATCAACTTTGTTTAAAGCACCTTCAAGGAAAATTTCTTATTTATTTTTCCTAATTATTTAATTTTATACAAACCGCTGCAATGCTCAGGGAGCTTTCTCCCTGCATGTCAGGAACATTGAACGTTAACCATGCTCATGTCTTCCATGCCTCCCATGGCGGACAAGGGCAGGGAAAATCATTTACTTTACCCCACTCTTAAGAGGTTGGGGCAACCACCACTATACCCAGCTGATCCTGTAGCAGATGGACCACTGGGGTCAGAAGTTATTGTCAGTGGAACCAGCCAAGACTCAGCCAGTGGAAACCCAGAGCTTACGTTACCTTTAATTATGGAAGGGAAATGCCAGCTTTGGTGTGGTAGGAGGGCCATCACTTTTCCAGTATTCCTTCTACTCGAAAAATCCCTAAGTCATACCCAGAGTTCCTGCTTCTGTATCATATCCGTTTCAAGGCCATACTTCCAGAATAGATTTCCAAACTACAGGCTTAACATTGTCTCCAAGATTGTGAATTCAGAGAAATATCTAGGCTTCACGTTAGATGGGTTTTCACTTCCATGTTCAGGAAATCACAAAAAGTTCCAGAGTCCATTTAAGGTGCTGTGCAAAAACAGACATTTTTAATATCTAAATCAATTTCAAAACTGCTGTCAAAGCTCTGATGAAATCACCTACTAACTATGGGAAAGCTCTAGTAATTAAGGGCTGTCTCAAGTCCCTCTTTAATGGTCTCCAAGCCATCCTCCACTCCATAATCAGCTACACACCACATTCCAGGATTTTTGACAGAATCCCTTCCGGCCTTGCATCTTTTAAATGGCTAAGTTTTGATTCTCGTCTGCCAATATGACTGCTATACCTAAGCCCTATACTCAAATCCTCCTTTATCTTGCAAACAAATTGGAGCTCTCTGGGAAAACAGGCCTTTGAGAATGCCATTGCACATTTCTTCTAAATGCTTCTAATTTCAAAAAGTTTTCCAGACTAAGACGTTTTTCTCCGGAATGTACCTAGGATCTGGAATACAATACCTTGATTTACATTACTGACGACCTGCCCCAGCGTTCCATGATGCTGCCAGCTGTGTATAATTTTTTTTAGTTCCAGCCTTGACAGCGATTGCGAGGTCAGGATGATCTGTTGTATGTATTTTGTAGGCTTTGACTCCTACCATTGCTTTTGATTTGTCTAGTCGAATCCTTGCTTGCTAGTGGGTAATTTGGTTTCCTGGCCCCTCCTTTTTCCAAGTTGTTCACTCCCCTGGAGTATCGCCCTAGGACTTGTTCGCTTCCACTTGTCCCACTGTAACATCTGTTAGGGACTACGTTTCCCTTTCTCTAAGAGCATTTGACCAGAGCGCTCTCTGTTTTCAGTGCTCCAAGGTCCGTTTCTCTAAACAGGGCTATAAATGATGTTCTTATCTCCTTACATTTGCTGTGCATTCAAAGACCAAGGTCAAATATTAGTAGCTGTTTTCCCAATGCACCTGGAAAACCCATGGGTAAAGTCAACCTCTACTCCTTTAAAGAAAAAAACAGATGGCAAATGGGTTGCATAGCACTGCGAAAACGTTTGAAATGAGACGGCTTCTCTGTGTTACGTTCCTTCCTCCCTCTTCCTTCTTACTTTCTTTTCTTCATACTGTTGCTGGCTCATTATTGCGCACTGCCATCAGAGTAAACCTCTCTGCAGGCACAAATACAGCTTTGCGCTGTGGAAGCATGTTCACTTCAACATGCACTTGTAAACAATAGCTGCGCATGTGGCATGACCACAGTCTCGCGCTGTGTGGGTCGCTTTCATCTTCAGCACGCATGCACTAGTAGAGCAGACACAGCCTCACTAAAGTAAAGGCTTGGGCTGTGCAGAGACAATATATGCACATCATGTGGACCATTCCTGTCGCCCTCTGTCTCCTTATGTGCGTTGCGACTGTGCTTGCTGTATATATAGAGGCCAACAAAACATTTCATCCCAATTTTGTCCTGAACCTGGGATGCGCTCTTGAACGCCTTTTGGCACCAGCATCCACCTTTTGTGGTGCGGATTTGGTACACCAAAGACTGCACTGGCACAGACCTGGAGTGCGCCACTTTAGTCGGCGGGTGAGAAGAGCACACCAGTTGCGCGCTGTGCTAACCCCCAGTGTCTAGAATGTTATCATCTCCCTTTGTTTGCTGCGTGAGTCCGAGTTGGCTCAGTGAGAGAACAGGGGTGTTGCTATTAGCTCACCTTTCTTTTTGCAGCTAAAACAGTATTTGCAAATGCCTCTATCCTGGTTAACACCTCTTTTTCCGGTATTCCTTTAATTGTTGCAGGGGTAGACTGAAGGGCAAATAGACATATAGCTCCTTCAGACCAGATGTACTGGAGGAGTGGCCCCTTTAGTCTAGATGGAATGTTATAATTCTTTCTTTGGGTTTGATGTTTGGGGGTCTCAAAAAGCTTAAGTGATTCCCTCGCTACCCTGGTTCCATTTAAAGGTCAGGTTGGAATATATGTTCTCCCATAATAAGATTGTGGGCAATACGCTCCTCCAGATAAGGTGATTGGCGTGTCATTGAGGTCTAGTGGTTATACTGGATTTTTGCTTCAACCGCCTCGTTTGTCAGCCAATCAGGAGCTATGATTTCTACTGTAAATCGTGTGTTCGAGAGTTAGGCTTCAGCGCTCCGAACTTTAATTGTTAGAAATCACCCTGCCACCCTCTTACTACGAAACAGGTGATATGTGTGCCCACTGCTTTTCTGTATGGTTCCTTTGGCGATACTTGTCCTATGAGTTGGAGGGATGCGGGGACTGTTCCCTCACCTTACCTATCAGATGGTAGATTGTCCATTCCCAGCAGATCAGGCAATGGCGTCCTTGCCCTCTTTTACCTTGCGTAGATCAGGCTGATTGGGTATTGTCGACATTGTCATTTGTATAGTAGTGTCAGTCCATTTCTCATACATTCGTTGTTGATGGTGGACGGTGGGTTCTCCCTGATACTTAAGGTGGTTGTGTATAACAACCTAGGTGGCTTAAGTTTTGGGGTATCAATGTCTCCTGAACACATGATGTAACTTTGGTCTCAGTAAATCAATAACTCATTTGGTGGAGCACTCCCCTCACACCTGTAAAAAATGTTATTTTCTCCATCGTGCTCTATTTATAAAGATTTTGGAGGGCAGCGCTCTTATTTCTTCTATATGTATTTGTATTATAGAACTTCTTGTCCTTTAAAGTGCTTGGTGAGGTGTCATTTCTTCTCTCACCTGAATTATCCAAGCCTGCTAGTGTGGTTCCCTTGGTGTCAGCCGTCCTCACCTGAGTTATCCTAACCTGCTAGTGTGGTTCCCTTGCTCTCAGCCGTGTCCTAACCTGAGTTATCCAAGCCTGCTAGTGTGGTTCCCTTGCTCTCAGCCGTCCTCACCTGAGCTACCCAAGACTGCTAGTGTGGTTCCCTTGCTCTCATCCGTCCTCACCTGAGTTATCCAAGCCTACTAGTGTGGTTCCCTTGATGTCAGCTGTCCTCCCATATGTTGTCTAGTTGACTGCCTTACTCCTCTCTTGAGATCCAACTGGAGCAGGGATGGCTAATCACTTTGTAATCACCTTGGACCTTTAGTAGGCAATGAAGATTGGGTGATGGCATGGGCTGGACAGATAAGGCTGTCTTTGTATGGTGCCAACCTTAGGATGTGGTCTAGTGGCTAAGCTGCTGACATTGAACCCAGGGATCTGGGTTCGAGTCAACCATGTTGACAAGTATGTATTCTAGGCCTTTAGCACAAACACATTTAAAATGTAATCTAATTATGTAACAGACAGATATAAAGTTGTACATGCTCCATTGCTCCTTAGATCGGTTCCTACCAAATAAATATGAACACATGATGCTGCTGAGACAAAAACATGTGAGTCGGCAACATTTGCCGGCACTGAGACAACTGAACTGTGCTTGGTGTCTCTTTTGGGGGGTGGGGGGGGGGGGGGGGGGGATTTAGCGTTTTGTTGGTGTGGGGGGGGGGGGGGGGGGTGTACTGTGAACTCCAGTGCCAGTCGATACCATCAGTCTTTTATTTGGTGCCACTCATGATTAGGCAAGACAAAATGTGATGTCTAGAATGCTTTAATTAAGCTAAATCACTCGAAATTATTTCAACTTTGTTGGTGATTATTTTTCTTTTGCCTCTAAAAAAACTGAACTCTGTGTTTTGGAGGATTTAGTGGTTTTTGGGGGGGTTTTCGACTGTGACCTCCAGTGGTTGTCAATACCATCAGTATTTTATTTGGTGCCACTCATAATTAGGCAAGACAAAAAGCGATGGATGGAACACTTGATGTAAGCTAAATCACTGGAAATTACTTCAAGTACGTCAGTGATTTTTATTTTTATTTTTGCCACTGTAAATTAGCTGAGTTTAACCACCCCTCAACACTCGAATGACAGTCCTTTTGTACAGCTTACGCTGCTCTACCACATAGCTTAAACATATTGACAAAGCCAATAGCTCTGGCTAAAAACTTAAAAGGTCCCATAAGCGAGACCTATTGGCTATGCCAATGCTTGTTCTTATCTGCTATCTGTTATTGTTCTTTAATAACTCGTGTTCTTTACCTCTACGCTGGTGCCACACTTTGCTACTTTCTAGTTATACCTTCATCCATGTAGCAAACTTTTGGTTCTGATCACCAATGTACCTGTCTAGTACATAGCCTTCTGATGTCTATAATTACTCCTATATCACTAGTCTATGTATGCAACTGGACATGTATCCTGCACCTCTTATACTATACTCTCTCTGATGGGCTGTTTGTAAACTGTACGTATATCCTTCATTTATAAATACAGGTGTACATGAATCCATCACCTGTTTTACTACTTCATTCACTGTGCCACCTTTACATAACAGTGTTAAGACCAGGGCCATTTCAATTACATAGCAGTAAAGGACCATATTATGTGCTCTGGATGAGAAAAGTATGCGGCAACAAAAACAAATTATGCAGCACAATCTGTAGCAGTAATATTTCATTAGTGTGTCATTTTAACAACTATTAACACTGTCTGGAGAAAAGTGTACCTCATTAGTTCCAGTTAAACCCCTGAATGCAGCAATCAGCAACTGAAAGTTGACTGAGTAACCCTTACAAAGGGGCTGCACTGTACAGAACCACGCATGGCGCTTTTTGTTTAGTAACTTTTGATCCATTAGAGCTATACATTTGGGGTGAAACCTACAAATTATGCCTAGATGGTGTTTTTGTTTTGGGGGTGGGGGGAGTTTGTGTCCGAGGTGGCAAATCCATAATTCTGCGGAAAACACACTTATCACAGAATCTCATATTTCCAGTGACTCGGGCTTTGACTAATTTGCCTTCATTAGAAAATGCTTTGCCACCCTCTGAGTTTTTAGTAGTCCTGTATCAAAAACTATTAAATAAAGTAATACCATCAGGCAGTTATTTAAACGCGGTATGACTCTGGCAGAAGCTAAATGCTTTCCTCGGTTGCTAACTTAACATATATGTTATAAATGGTTTTTGCAGAAAAAACGATTTATTTTTTCACTGTGAGACTCTTATTACTGATTGGGAGCACCAAGACACGACCCTATTCTTTAATGAAGAGTGTCCCTCTTTATTTATTTTGCCATATGGGTAATCCACCTACGTAGTTGAAGAGGATGTAATAGAAGTAGAACATTTATACATTTTTTTGGGGGGCCACATTGTGGTAAGATTACAAAGAACTCTTTAAAACTGAAAGAATATGCTGCAAGTAGGATTTCACACATGACAACGACCTTGAATGAAGCCCCTCTCTATTGGTACTTTAACACTAATCTGTGCTATAACCCCTTTCCATGCCCTTTTTTCCTGACCATCAAGATACATAATTGTGGGATAAACACCATGACTTAAGTCTATGAAAAGCATTTACTTTTAGCCAGCATTAGTCTCCCTCCATCTCACTAGAGATTACTTTGGAAAAAGTAACCCCTCCTTTGCGAGTTATGCTCCCCAAGATCCTGCCCACCAGTGGCCCACTGAAGAAGTCCATCTTCTGTAACAAATGTATAGAGCTTCCTAAATGTGGCGGTCTGCGAGTTAAGACCAGATAGACCAGAGTAGCGACCAAACTTTCACTTTAGGAGAAATAACCACACTGAATTCCCTTGTAAAAAATAAAGGGCGCCTTCACAGAGTGTGGCTTAAGCATCTCTCCCCCAGATGCTCTCGGCGCTTTCCCCTCAAAGGCTGCTAGGTAAGTGCATGGTATCTCACTTTGAGTTGCCCAGAAACCAGGGGTCGGTAAGGAAGCAGGGAGTGTCACTATATTCTCTCTTCATGAGAAATTGGGGCACACTTCAAACAACCCATTCACTCCTCAATCAGCTGACTTATAGATGACTTCTTACGCTTGACTTTGCCATATGTCACCCATGCAGAGCCTGTACACACAAGCTGCATCACAGCATGGTGCTCACCCTGTTCGTACAGAATCTACACTTTTTACTTGCAGTGTAGTTTACAACCAAACGTATGCTTACGAAGGAAGAATGTAAAAAAAAAAAGTCAAACAGGATTGGCATCTCAGTTCTCTTCCTTACACTCTCACTCCTCCTCTAAATTAACACAGACTTAACCGTAGCCATTAAAATGAATGACTAAATTAGATAGAAACAAGAGAGAAGAAAATAAATTGAATTTGCTGACCGGTATAGAGCAAGATCAATTTTACAGAGCCTTTTCTCACACTATCTCCTTAAAGACACCCTACAAGGAGAATCATTGTTTAAAAGCTCTCCTTCCATCCATGCTCAGGCTAAAATCTGTGCTTCTTGCATGTTTGCTTTTAGCTGACCTTTCTGTGTTAGAGAAGAGCAGATAGATCAGAAATTGCATGTGAGAGACAGAGGAATTGATGGAGTGTTTGGAAAATCCTGTCACTACCTTCAGAAGTTTGGTAAGGAAATCAGTGTGTAGAAAATGATGTGAAGTAAATTGTTGGGAGTACTAACTCCGATTTTCCATGCCTAGCCTGATGGTTGACATGCCGTTGCATGGCCGCTTGCTATGTGGGATAAGCAGGAGTGAATCACAAGTATTATGGACTGGCAAAAATAAAAAAACTAATTTGACTGTATTTTTAATGTATGTTTCCTCTGCAGGTATTGGGAAGAATGTGATCTGTGACAAAGCTGCAACATCGATGGATGCATTCCAGATGGTGACAGCTGCCAGATACTATCCCAAACTCATGAGTTTGGTGGGAAACGTGCTACGCTTCCTGCCTGCCTTTGTCAGGATGAAAGAGTTGATCAAGGAGCACTACATTGGAAACGTGATTATCTGTGATGTCAGAGTGTACTGGGGTAGCTTGCTTAGCAGTAAGTACAACTGGATCTGTGATGAGCTGATGGGAGGCGGGGGCCTTCACACCATGGGGACATATATCATAGACCTCCTAACCCATCTTACGGGCAGAAAAGCCGAAAAGGTACATGGCCTGCTCAAGACATTCGTAAGACAGAATGCATCCATCAGTGGCATCCGCCATGTCACTAGTGATGACTTCTGCTTTTTCCAGATGCTCATGGGTGGTGGTATCTGTAGCACTGTAACGCTGAACTTCAACATGCCTGGTGCATTTGTCCATGAAGTCATGATCGTTGGTTCGGAAGGTCGGCTTGTGGCCCGTGGTATGGAACTCTACGGGCAGAAAAACACTGCTGTCCAAGAGGAGCTGTTGCTAATGGACTCATTGAGCATTGGCACAACATGCCTCTTGGAAAAAGGACTGAAAGAAATTCCTTTGTTGTATCTGAAGGGCTTGGAGTACATGGTGCAGGCACTGCGTCAGTCTTTCGAGGACCAAGAAGACCGTCGGACATGGGATGACAAACCGGTCACCATGGCAGCCTCCTTCGAGGATGGCCTCTACATGCAGAGTGTGGTAGATGCTATCAAAAAGTCCAGCCGGTCTGGCGAGTGGGAGGCTGTGGAGGTCATGACAAAGGAGCCTGATGCTAATCACAATCTGTGTGAGCTACTTCAGCGAAATAACCTGTGACCGCATTGTTTTGCTATTTTAACTCAAGCCCTAAACTTTATAAGAGACCTGGATCTTTAATTGTTTAAACCTGTTTTCATACAGTTTAGTTATTTTCAAAACTTCATTTAGAAACCTAATTGTTCTGCCTTTTTAAATTGTATTTATCTGCCTCCCCACTGGGGTTGAAACACTCCCCTTTGCACAGGTGGGGATAAATCCCCATATTTATAGAACTCTTGTTGATCACAAGAACAGTTGGTGCTGCTCCTCTGCACATTGTGTGTAGTGCCTTTTAGTTCTTTTAAATTCCTTTTCTCTTCCGCACTTCAGAAGCATTCAGGTGATGAGTCGTAGCAAAACCAATGGTTTGCCGTTTGTGTAAATCACACTCCTTTAGAATATAGCACAGATCTGGCAGTTTTCTTACAATTTCAGTTGCCTCATTTCATCACCATGGTAAGCTTGACATATTATTCCTGACAGATTTTACTTATCTTTCCAGTTATCGTTCTGGGGACAGCAAGACATAACCTCAATTAAGAACGCTTTGTGAAGGGGACAGTGCTACATAAAAACCCATATCTAAACCTCTTTAAGAAGGGTGACTTGCCTTAATGTAGGTTAGTAGTTGCTATTAATCAATATTACCACCTTAACTAACAAATTCCATGAACTCTTCTATTGAGAACCTCTTACTAAATAAAGCAAAGGGCCATAGTGAACTAGGCAGTGTGAATGGTGTTTGCAGCTAACCTCTCCTTGTAGAGCTGTGCACTTCCAGATGAAGCTGAGAAACACCAGGGCTATGTGGCATCATATCTTTATTATTCACTTGGCCTCTTAAGACCCACCCCTTCCAAAAACCAAATGGTGTTGCTTTTTTAGTTGTAGTGCTCATGCTGCTGTGCAACGTCCCTTTTTCTTTGAGGCACCTAAACATTAACAGAAAAGGTGCTGCTCCTCAGTACACACCGTCGCAAGAGCCATATGATAAACACATACCTTTTAAGTACATGTGGTAGTATCTATGCCCTCTTTCCCAGCATGACTGCCAAAGGTTGCTTTCAACTTAGCAGTCACTCTTTTGTTTTGTAATTGTCCAATAATCCTATGATTTCATTGCCCATTTTTATGTTCTCCAAATATCAGAATGCCTCTACCTGACAAAATTGCCACTGGAATGTAAGGCAGTGGCCAATATCACAGTGACATTTAAATCTAGTCAAATGTCTTATTATAAAAGATGTTGGTAGTTTGGCGATTTGTCCCCCTCTTCTGTAACTTGTGTAGTTTAGTATTTGGAATCCATAAGGGCAAGCACTACAAATGTTGAAATATTACTGCTGTATGATGACTTTCTTGTAGATTTTTGTGGTATGTGTGGACACATGGTCCCTGTCAGTTAAACACATATCCAAATGTCAAGCTGAAAGATGTTTGATTGCCCCATCATGGTGTCTGGTTTCTGTGTTGAATAATTCTTTCAGGTGGATGAGCTGGGCTTCTCATGGCCAAGTTGGGTTCTTCAGTTTTCAAGTCTGATATTTCATCCAAGCTATTCTGTTGGCTTCTCTGGTTGCTGAGTCAGATTTCCCAGATGTTTAATCTGTTTTAATGCCAAAGGATGACAGTGGAATTTTGCCAATTGATACCTTTGCCTTTAGGTAGTCAAATTTCCTCTGTTGGCAACATCTACTTTGCCACTGAAGTTAGCATCCTTCCCTTTTACCTACACTGTTTGATTCTTCCTCTACAAGAAACTTCTAGTCTTGGCTTTGTGTGGGAGATAAACCTATTCTTACGTGTAGTAAAAACTCATTATCCCCAGTGATGTAATTCTGTTTGCCCCTCTAGGGAAATTATTCTGTTCTCTTCTTTGCTTTTCCCCTATGAACTAGACGGGAGTTGTGTCTTTGTGGTATGCGAGTCTTTTCTCCCCTGGTTTTGACAGGCTTGTTTTCACCCTGGGTGGGTGAATAAATTCTCTCGTTTCAGAGGTGAGCTTATTCTTACTTTTGGTAGATGATATTGTCCTTAAGTAGTTAAGTGTGTTTCATCTCTCATTTAGTAGATGAGCTTATTTTCTCTCTTGGTAGATTATTTCATTCCCTCATTTTGGTAGAAATCAACTTGGAATTGGTGGCCATATCTACCTTGGGTAGATGGACTATCACCTTTTTACATGATTGATTCTTGTGTGCATGTAGATGATCATACATATTTTTCTTTCTAGGTGAGCTTATTTTGCTTCGTGGTTAAACTAACTTTTCTTACTTCAATAAACCTTATTCCATTTTAGATTATCTTAATCTCCTTTGTGGAAATTTTCCCTTTATCTGCCTTGGTAGATACTAATGCTCCCCTGTCGTAAGAGGTTTATTTTCTCCCACTGGAATATGATACTATGTTTTCTATTATTTAGATCTATAGATAGTTCTTTGGCAAATTATCGTATCTTCCTTGTGGGTACATGATGAAAATTCTCATATAAGAATACGTGTGATTTGTTCTCTTTATTCCAAACCATTCCTGTACATCCACCAGGTTGAAACAGTGCATTGTGTTTATATGCACCAGGGTGGCACGAGTGGTTGTATGAATGCTGCCTAACAGCGTCAATACCCCCTCTTGTATTTCATTGCATCATCAGCGAATACATCAGCATTGATTCCTAAGTAAAACTCTGCAATTCGTACTGAAGAATGTATTTTAAGCTAGAGTTTCCAGTAGAAGATGAAAACCCACAGAATTACTTGGTGACAAGACTCTAACAGTTTTAGGCAATATAGTTTCCTAGAACTTGTTGATCTGGATCCGAGCAGACTCTGGGTTAGTGCTTGAAGTGGTATAAGACGGTGTTGCAAGGGGTATTGGTGTGAATATTGATCTAGTAGAGGATGACCGTGGCAGGCTTGATTGAGGTTATGTTTTTACAAGTATAACAATCTTAAGAAGTGCATTGTTTTGAAGAAGAGCTAGATACTGCATGCAATTTAATACCACAAAAAATTAGGAGATTAGTACTCCTTCACTGACACCCCTGCACAATGTGCCTTGTTTAAGGTAGCATGTAATCTCCTGTCACCTTGTTATGACACTAAAGAGCACATTAGTTTAAAACGTGCAAAGTGAGGGGTCGACTGAGTGATACAGTGCCATCAATTGGGTCTTGTGGTAGTGTAATTTCAAGGGAAATGATGAACATTTGCAGTGCACTGTGCTGACAGACTACCAGTACAACTCACTGAGTTCCTCTGTGAGGACTCTTCCTATATTCCTACTGTACTCCTCTTTCATGGTGGCCTACTTGCTTTGGTCAGACCTTTCCTACCACCAGACCTTTCAGCTCACCTTCCTACAGTGTTACATCTGATGACCTTTCATATAAAGTCTCAAGAGTCTATGGTATTCTGTGCCGGCATTGTTTGCCATATCGCCACACTTGTGCTGTTGCGCTGATGCCTGGTCGCCACAGGGATGACATTCCTTTGACTCACACTATAATCCTGCAGATTGCTGTCCAAACTATGTTACTTCATATTCCTTTAATAGCTTTCATGTGAGGACACTAGCTTCTCGATTCGGTCTTATTGCATGCAGCACCATACAGTGATTCCCGCATGCCTCAACTTACCATACTAATATGGTGTGTTGCAATACATGCCATTTTAGCCCCAAGATAAAGTGTGTACCATTTTCCATCATCCAGTGATGGTCTTGCATATCATGTCACAGAAATCTTGAACCCTTTATCTAGTGCCGTCAGAGTTCTGTGGTAGCTATGCAGATCATATCACCACGGTCCAGTGGTGCACTGTATCCCAAGCAACCAGCAGCCTGTATTAGTCTTGCAGTTTGTCAACATTGCCCTGTGAGGGCCTTTAATATCATAGTCCACACTTCTGTGGTGTTCATCATCTCATGCCTCCAGCACCTGTGCTTCTCCTTATTTCACACTGCAAGACTTGCAGTTGCTTTCCTATCTCTCGCCATAAGATTCTTTAAATAAATATCTTCTCTGGCCACTGGACTGCCTTAATTACCTTGATTCCATATCATACCAGAGTACCGTAAGCACCATTATGCCAGGACACTGGATTTTTCTGATGGCCTTTTTCCAGTGACACCAGATTATTAGTGTAGTTTTTTGCCATAACACTAGATTCCTATGGAGGTTTTCTATTCATCACATGATCAAAGATTCATAACCAGTCTTCATTTCGTGTTACCAGACTCCTGTGACAGTTCCATCCCATTACATCTTTCTTCTGGGATGTCCTTCATGCTACAAGATTTCTGTGTTGGCCTTCCAAACTGATGTGCATTGATTTAATCACATCTGTATTAGTTGATATTGGACATTATTCAGTCTGATAAACTGGTACTGGTAGTGATTTAGCTGAAATAGATCCACAGCTTTTGTCAGTTACATGCGACAGGAGATTTGACACGAGTTGTAAGTACCTCACCAGCGGAAAATCAAGGAAGTACGAGGTTGAGTGTCTTGAAATCTTGTCCATGTTGCTAGACGTTATGACTCCGCATTTGGCTAAAACTATATTGTTCAAGACTTTAAATGGAGTACTTTGAAGAAGGTGTTGTATGGAAGAGATTATTGCTACTTGAATGACAAATACTGGTGACCTTAAAATATTTGGCTTCGACTGTATATTTTTTAAAATGTTTGTTGTCTGTATCTTTTATTATAAGCCTTTTGGTGTTATTGCTTTTGTTCTTTCCTTGAAAGTATAAGAAAGAGATGAATAATTTATGATTGGTTATATTATATTTAGGAAATATTCACAAATGTAGCTGTTCTTTTATTGTCACAATTGCTACTGAATACCCTGTTTATATTAAAATGATGCACATGACATACAAATCAGATTCAATGGTATTTTTCAGAGTTGTCTTTTGTAACGAGTGAAGTTACAAATTAATTCCTCTCCACATTTCATGTCTCTTACCTCACACTTTTGTTGAAAGAGATGAATGTATTTTGTAGTGCTTATATGCTACCTTGTTTGCTGGTCCAGCAATTTTGCTCTATTCATGGGAACTCCATAGGTGGAAAGATATTTCAATTTGGCCTTGTAAACAGTAGAAAACAGTAGAAAAGCAGGCTGCAAATGCAGCAGCTATTCAGTTAACTGCATTTTTACCAATTTTACAACAGCCCAGATTTTTTTTTTACTAGGCATTAAAGCAGATCTTCCCTGTGATATCAGCAGATTCCTTTTATGGTATCACTTCTCACCTCACTCAGACTGCCTAGAAAGCTTTTCCTCAGCAGTAGTTCATCACTGCCACCATTAAGCACCAGTCACTTCACCGCCTCCGGACATGACATCACCAGAATATATTAGATGCCACCCTGCATGCTGGCAAAAGCTTTAGTTTTTCCTCGTCTCCTCGGCCAGAGCTCTCTTATTGTGTCCCCAATTAAATTCCTCAACATTAGATAGCAACTACATCAGATGTCTCCTTCCAATCTTTAAGGTTTCAAGTGTTTTCGTAGATGCTACAAAGTGATGTCCTTTTCGGATCCACACAACAAACGAATGATGTGCCTCAGATGGGAGCACAATGTCCAGGCCTACAATTCTTCTATATGCGTCCACTTAGAGGTCATCGGGGAATGGGAAGCCAAATTGTTTTGTTGCAGGGATTCTACTCTTAGAACAGAACTATGCTTAGAACCTAGATCATAAGTATGTAGGGACTGAGTCACCATACCACCTCAGTACTTGTGGATCCGAGTCCAACTAGCTACAGTGCAGCACTTGCCCTCCTAACCTTACCAGAAAAACAAGAGAATTGGCACCCCAGAACACATTTTCGACCCTCTCAGGGATTGCGGTAACAGGACTCACACTTTCTCTCTCTCACTTGTACTCATCTATAATAAGATAAGGAGACACAAGGAAGTTTAGAATATTTATTTAAACTATTTTGCTCTGAAATGCAGTACACATGCTACAATTAGGAAACAAATGCGCACTAAGAGCACGATTAGCATTATTAATAATCCATATATTATCAAAATCCCTGTCATTTTATAGGGCAGAGCAACCTAAACCCCTCTCCCTTGCTAATGAAGCTAAATGATTATTTATGAAAGATCTCTGGGATTACTGGGGGACCCTGTACCTTAGAATACACAGATGAACGCTCTACATTTCAGCAGACTCAGTGCTCTTCTCTCAGAACTCTCGTTCTATGTCTGTTTTTTGCTCTTTTGCTCATCTGTACGATAGGACATGTATGCACATAAACAGCTGTATTCTTGTGTTATATCGAGGTGCTAGTGCCTGGCCAGAAAGAATAACAAGGGACATTGTTGTTTGACCTTGTCTATGGTGTTCCAGCTAAATCCCAGGAAAAGAACAGAACGTGAAAACCTATCCAGGCTCCGTATGAAAATCAAATTTGCCATAAAAGTCAAATGTGATTATATAGCAACGTGTGCAAAGGAAAGTGAGGCCTATGACGTGCACAGTTAGGCTAACATAGGGAAAACTACAATGGGCCATGCTGGAAACACACAACAGTTTTTGACTAAGGCCCATCAGTGAGACGCCTAAGCACCCTCCTCCATTTGCAGGTAAGTGACCTATAATTGAATGATCTCTGAAAAGATCTCCCCATAAAACAAACACAAAGTGGCATTGGAAGGAGAAGCCCCTTTTTAGGTCTTGCCTGAGCCAGCACATGCGCTGCTCTGCGAGACATTTAGAAAGCGGGTTTTCAAAGTGCTACCACAGGCATTTTGGTGGCCTCAAGCTTGCGTGCACGCAAGCGTCAACGCGCAGCTGCCATCCGTCTTTCCTCCTGTCACGGGTCATTAAGTGGATTGCGATCGTGATGCACTTTCACTTTCGCGGCGCATGTGCAAATCTACTCATTTGTATTGTTTACATAATAGTTGCTAACTGATTGGAAGCAACAGCATGCTCGCTTTAATAATGCCACCTTCTAAAATACCATCAGGCACTCGCTACTCCTGCTCCGCGTCTAGTTTGGCATTGAGCGCACACTTTTGCCTATGCCTCTGTCTACCCACCTCGCCATTAGACGTAGTGACCTCACAAATGTCCCGCACGCTGCGTTCCGTCGCAGTGTGGCAGCGCAATGAGCAAGGAAGCCAGATGGAGCCACGCGCGTGTGGAGCAGCAGAATTGGTGCATGGAACCTTCCAGAGGCCTAAGAGCAACCGCTGACCCCATCTTACTTTGGCCTAGTGCTCCCGCTGGGGGCCAGGCAACAAACTCTTCCTCCGTCATGTATCCAGCCTGGGGTAGGTACGGGCCGCATCCCGCTGGCGCTTCCACCTATCCTCCTGCATCCGTCTCCACGGACCCAGCAGCTACTTAACCGTCAGCCACTGCGACCTCAACTTACCTGGTGGACGCATACCCGGTGACTTCCACTTACCCATCTGCCGCTGCCTACCCGGCAATTACA
The DNA here is from genome assembly GCF_964204655.1 of Triturus cristatus. Classification (NCBI taxonomy): domain Eukaryota; kingdom Metazoa; phylum Chordata; class Amphibia; order Caudata; family Salamandridae; genus Triturus; species Triturus cristatus. The sequence continues at coordinate 206,752,968 of NC_140595.1, read as the reverse complement.
GTAACCTCCACCTACCCGGCTGCTACCACTTATCCCGCGGTTACTGCTGCCTCTACTTACCCAGCGGTTGCCACCTATCCTGCCACTACTGTGGCTTCCAACTACCCGGTAACTACTGCGGCCAACACCTACCTCACCGCTTCTACCTATCCGGCCGCTACTGCCTATCCGGCGTCCACCACGGCCACTACCTATCCCGGTGCTACCACATACCCGGCGGCAGCGGCCTCAACCTACCCAGCAACTTACACCTATCAGGCCACGACTGTGGCTCCTAACTATCCTATAGCCACTAATAGAAGCAACCGAATCCGCATCTGCCGCAACTCATTCAACGACTGCCGCCTCCACGTTTACCAACACGTTTGACAGTATCCGGGAGCAACATTTAGCGCAGCTCGCACAGCTTCGGCAAATGCACCAAAAGCAACTGCAGACTGTGCTGCCGGTGGGAACCCCCGGTGGACCACCACCCCCGCCTCCGGCTCAACCACCACCCCCGCTGCTGCTGAGTACACTCAGACCGACTACTCACAGGCTTCTTATCCCCCTCCAGATTACCCGCCACCCCAACTGACTACCCGCCGCCTCCCACCGAGTACCCCCCTCCTCCCACCAAGTCAATTTATGCTTCTTCTCAACCTACCTGCACATCTTCCCAATTAAGTTACACATCTTCGAAATTAGATCTTACTTCGTCCCAACCTATTTACACTTCTGCTCAAACATATACTTAACCTCAAACGGCCTACACCTCTTCTCAGTCAACATATACAGTTTTGCCGTCTCTATATACATCTCAACCAACAGCTGCATCATCTCAGTCTGAGACTACATTGTCCCAACCAACCTCGACGTTATCCCAAATGACTTTAGCTTCATTGCAGCTAGTCTAGTCTCTACGTCATCCCAAGGTACTTATGTCACCTGAAGTGACCTCATCGACGTCCCAGGCGGCAGTGGTTAACATCCCAGCCTGAAACAGTTCAGTCCACAGCCGCACCAGGTTCTTCAGATCCTAAAGAGTCGCAGCAAAGTGGAGAGCAGGAAGCGCCCCTGAAGACTGATGCATCAGAAGCTCCGCAGGTAAGGCCAACCTGATTTGTTTTGTTTTTTTAAATCGGGAATGCTTCTGATCAGAGGATTTAAGCTCTTCAAGTTAAATTTCTATGTTATTCGAATTACTTGGCCAGTTAATCTCGTTATATGGTCGTGTCGGTAAACTGTAGTAGAATTGCACATTTTATTAAGTATATGTTTTCTACATGAAAAACCAGATTGCATTCTTTTACTCCGACGTGTTTTTTGCAAATTTGTTTTGTTTTGTTTTTGAATATCGGTAAGTAATCATTTCATTGGTTTCTTGCATTCAATGGTTTCAGGTTGTAGAGTCTATCTTAGACGCCCGTCTGCATGCGAGTAGAAACGGTGCTTTTAGAATTTGAGACAGGATCATTGTTGGTGTACTAGGGATGCAAATACATTTACCCCTTCTCCGCCCTGGGGTTCTCTCCAATATGTAAAGATGGAATAGTGTAACGAGCTTATTCCTAGTGTAGAAGCACAAAGCATGCGTGCTGGGAATTGAAACCTGGCCCATATGGATATCCCTCTTTGAGTCTAGTTTGTGAATATAGCTGAGATATGGACTGGTGGAGCCCAGACAAGAGTGACATAGGACGCGCTAAATAACATGCGATGTGTATATTCCTCACTGGGTTTGTCTGGTAAGGTTGTTGGCTTTTTGGTATCTAATTATTTTGTGGGAAAAGGCTCTTTTATTTTTGAATAGGAGCTTGGCTTTGCAGGTGTCTTTGTTTGTGCCACAAAAATGTAAAAACAAGTCTACATCTGGGCTTGCCGGCAACATGCTTGAATTTACTATTGCATATTCTAATTGAAAAGTACCCCTCCCACTTGTTTACTTCTTCAAGCCTTGCGCGCACTCCCCCCACCCCTCCCACTTGTTTCCTTCTTCAAGCCTCAAGCCCGCCCAGCTGCAAGAATTGTGCTTGACAGGTCTGGCACCCGAGCTGAACATAAAATGCACCCTTTATGTTCACAGGGTTTTCATGGTGAGTTCAGCTCATGCGCTGGTACTTGAGGGTGCATGGACTCAGGCCACCCTGTGTGTCTGCCCGGCTCTGTTGGCTTTTGAGTGTAAATGAATATGTAGCTTGTGTATGTCTCCTAATCCAGGGTTTTGGCCGGTTTAATGCTGTGTTGACTTTTGGCACGTAAGGCAAGCGAGCCACTGGAAGACAGAGGTCATTTGCCCAGGATCACGCTGTTTGGACAAGTAGATATTCCGGCATTATAAGAACTCGGTTTCCTTGTCCACCACTAGACTCCTAGCAGTGAAACCACATGAGATATACATTTTCAGGTCGTTTAGATCTCTGCAAAGTTTGTTTTCCAGTTTTAAGTTTTAAGATTGTTTTTGCCTACCCTGTCATTAAAATCCTGCATATGCAGGTGAAATCCTGGCTTTGTGAGCCCACGAGGCTTACCGTAGCTCAGACGAGTCCTCCCCTTTTAGACGTCAGTGCCAGGTGGTTTCCCTTCCCGTGACCCACAGAGGGCCATAGGAATTGTACGGCTCTGCAGCTCAGGCCTTTCCTGTTTAATGATGTCTTTACTGTACTCGCCACATAATTTACAATCGTCTGCACAATGTGCAGATTTCAACAAAAATAGTAAAAATGGATCAAACGTTTCTACAGAAAAGTGCTGCGTAATGTTCAAGCTCAATGGCAGACCTTTTTCTAAGGTAACTGGCCGTCCATCGGTTGCTGGCTTTTGTATACGAGTATTAAAAGGCAAATTGTCAATTGAAACTTTTGTCCAGGTGATAAGAATGCATGTTAACATAAATTAGTCACATAATTCCGCCACAGAATGTCACATTAAGCCTCATTGTTTACCATTTCTTGCCACATAATCTAGAGTAGAATGACCCTACTGCATAATTGGGTACTCCATTGCCGCATAATTCCATTGGCCCTGCTTATGAGGCACAGTGCCCGGCTTTGGTGAGCTGGTATTTCTTCGTTTTGACAAAATGCTTTTCTATCGTAGGCTGGTGGGTCATGCTTTGCCATCAGTAGTAGGACACAAGGCTCTCCTTTGGCGGGCTGGCGTTTTGTTGGTTTCAGTGTGACGTCTCGTGGGGACTACTGTGGCATATGTGGCTCTTCATTGGTGAATTGGGTTGTTACGATTTGTGTGGATGTTCTCCGATCCTCTGGTCCAACTCCACCCTGCTTTAGCTCTTCTCCGGATGCATTTCTTTCTCCACCCTTCCCTTTCTTCCCCCCCTCATCTCTGCTCCCCTGTAACGGGTTTCCTTTTCGTCCACCCCTTTCTTTCCCTCTTATCTTCGTTTACCTTTTCAATACCCGTACCACTCCTCTTGCCTGCAGGGCCTTAATTAGGGCAGTTTAGGTGTTAGTGGTGTCTTCCGTGAGGTTGTGCCGTGGGCGTGACCGAGGAACAAACCAGCCCGGGGAGAGGAAGCAGACGGGCGGGCTTTTGGCAACTGCGAAACATTAAACTGTTGCATAGCTAATAGAATTTTGTTGCGCTACTTACATTAAGCCTATTCTCTACATAATGGCACATTCTTGATGCTCATTTGGCTTTTCCTCCTTCCATATTTATGTGCATTGAGCTTGATATGGTGAATTTGAATTCTTCCTTCTTTATGGCCCATAATTAACGCGTATTGATTTCACTTCCTCAATCATTAGTGGACCTACTTATTGTGAAGCGATTTCTACATGCAGTGATTCTCACTTGGCGCTTCTTTAATTGTAGAATCCACTATCCCTTAGTGGATCCTCCGAGCAACTACCTGGGTGGCTCAACCCTGGCACCCTTAATTTTTGCGTACTTCCTAACTCTGGGTGAGACCCTACGCCATTTCCTGGACCCGTACACACACATGCTTCCTCCACCCTCTCTCTCTCTTCCTCCACCCTCTCTCTCTCTTCCTCCACCCTCTCTCTCTCTACCTCTCTCTCCCTCCACCCTCTCTCTCTTTACCTCTCTCTCTCCCTCTCTCTTTCTATACCTCTCTCTCTACCTCTCTTCCTCCACCCTCTCTCTACCTCTCCCTCTAACTCTCTCTACCTCTCTCTCTCTCTCCATCTCTACCTCTCTCTCGACCTCTTTCTCTACCTCTACCTCTCTCTCTCTCTACCTCTCTACTTCTACCTCTCTCTCTCTCTATACACCTCTCTCTCTCTCTATACACCTCTCTCTCTTTCTACACACCTCTCTCTCTCTACCTCTAAGTGGCAGCCGGAGCCTGATGGCACTGCTTGTCTTTTAAAAAAAAATAATTAAAAAAAGCATTGGCATAGCCAATAGGTCTCGCCTTTGGGGTATTATAAGTGTTTAACCATCTATATCAAAAATGGGGACAGTGGGACTTTTTAAAGAGTTCCCTCATACGTGCCCGATCAGATCCTTAAAGCAAAAGATGGATGCTGTTCCTCTACCGGTGGTGCCTAGTTAACTTGGGTATGGGAACCAACCGCAAACAAGTAAGTGGTGGTGGAGGGGTAAACTAGGAGGAAGAGGGATGTGGGGATCTCGCTTTTGTGGAACTAGGGTCCTCACACACCCAGCAAGCTAGGTGTCATGCTATTCTTTTGGACCTGCTCCTCGTTTGGTCGGCGCTGCAATACCCAACGGGCACCCGCGAAGGGGCTCTTTGTCAGAGATCTTTTGTTCCTTTACCTAAGTTAACTAGGCACCACCGGTAGAGGAACAGCATCCATCTTTTGCTTTAAAGTGTAAAACCATGCAACAGTTAATGTTGCTGCATAACTAAATACTTATAAGGTCCCAAAAGCTAGACCTATTGGCTATGCCAATGCTTGTTATCGTTAAGGATGCTGTCCCATTCTAGAGGCCGCTCAGTAACACCACAATGAATCTGTTCAGTACCGCTGTGTGACTGGGTGGGGTTGACAGGTTCTGAATAAGTAAAAAGATCCACTCCACGTTTGGTTAAACAGGGTTTTATTTTTCTATAGACGCATCGTTTATGGGTCGCTAGAGTTAAAGTCCAAGAGGGTTAGGGATAATTCTTATCCGGGTCTTCCCGCTTGATGGTGCTGGCTCCTATCGTCTGCTTCTCTCTTCAGAGGCAGGGTTTTTGCTCGAGCAAGAGGAAATAAGAGAAAGAAAACAGAGTATGAGGTTGACTGTCCTCTCACTTCAACTAAGGGAAGGGGAAGTGCAGGGTCACCGGTGTACGTTTTCTCTCTAGGTGAGTTTTGCTCGTGAAAAGGGAGTAACCAGAAGGGGAATAGGCACATTTACTCGTGGCCCCTCTCCCTCCTCCCGACCCACCCTGTGAAACGATCCCGTACCTGGTGGAGTCACGCTCCTCCTGAAGCGTGGCTGGGTGCAGCATAGGGTCGTTGGCCTTCTGGCTCCGGTTCCGCTCTCATGCCAGCGAGTCTCCGGTCCTCCGTCAGCTGTGCTTCTCGCGGCGTCTCCCTCGATCGCCGAACACGCTTCCTCCTTCTCCGCGCCTTCCAGGATGTTTAAGTTCCTCCTCTATCCAGGCATGCATTGGGATTGGCTCAGGGTGGATGACCTCATGAGTCTGGGCGGGGCGTTGTTCTGACTTAGACATAGGGCTCTGTAGCGGGAATATCCCAGGTGGCACCCTGTTCTATGTTCCAGTCCTATGGCTGCAACGAAAGGAGATGACGATTTTCAACAGGTGTAGACCACCGCTTGTCCTCGGGTATTTCTCCCCCTTCTTGTATCTCGTCGTCTTGGGGAACGACGGACTCGTGACACGCTGATACCATCATCAATTACTTGATTTTCAATTACAAAGATCTTATAAAGTGCAAAATACCATACGATCTCAAAATAAACAATGATTGACAAGGTACAATATACAGCAGTCGTTAAAACAGTACAAGTTAAAAATTAGTATCCATAAAATAGTCCCAGTTTTAATATACAAAAGATTAGGAAACTATGTAATACATTTAAAATGTTTGATCCATAATGCATGACAAAATCTGGCTAGACCAAATACCACCACCCAGCATGTGTCAGTGGCTAGGATTCTCATAGCCTCTAGGTAATGCCCAGGCCCAATCAATTTTCACAATGGCACAATCCACTTGCCCTGCAGGCTTTTATAGCTGGGGCAGAAGAATAACAGGTGGACTATTGACTCTCGGCAAACATGCAGGACACTGATCATCTGTGAAGGCATTGCTACACCACTTTTTACAAAACAGTTTAGTTGGTAAAGTTTTATAACGGTATTGTATGAATAATTTCCGTGCCAGCAGTGGTACAATTTCGTCAATGGTTTCCTGATAAAAATGGGCGAATTCAAAATTGGTAAAATCTTGGGTCAGAGTGCCCACCCGTTTGGCCGTCTCCTTCTCCATAATAGTATCCCAGTATATCTTTTTGACCCTGCATTTTGGGATAAGGCCTAGGGTTTCTGGAGTGGACCAATATTCCTCCATCCAAAGACTCTTCAATAAATTCGTCAGGGAACTAAACCACTAGAGTTGACCTGTGATCTCTTTAAGAGATCAATCGTCTCTAGTCTGTATGTGGTGAGCTCATTTACCGACCACAGTTGGTGCGAAAACATTAACTCTTGTGCAATATCATTTTTTGGCCCAGGTCCAGAAACATAGGAGCCGGGGGGTACTATGGGGAGGTTTGACATTGATCGAAGAAACCCGGTTTTCTACTGAAGTGAGGGAGTTTGCATTTCCAGTGCCCCACAATTCGGCCCCATAGAGGGCTCCCCCCCCAGTATTTTGGTATTATAGATTTCTAATGCTGGGAACACTTTTCTGGATACTGTTTTTTGTGTATCTTAAATGAGCAGTTTGTTGAATTAGTGATAGTTGGGCTTTTTAGATGTGAGATGCCCAGCTTAGGTTTGAGCTTAAGTGAATACCCCAATAATCAAAAGCAAATACTTGCTCTAGGGGGCAATCTCCTACGTACATTTGCCGTTTTGATGGCTTGGAATTTTCCTTTGAGAAAATCCTATATTTCGTTTTTGCCTCGTTTAGTACCAGCCCGTGCTCCTTGCAGAATTCAATAAAATTATTCAACAATTATTGCAAACCAAGAGGCGATTTAGAAATGAATAGGGTGTCATCTGCAAAGAGTAGGGCTGGTACTCTTCGCTCCCCACCTTTGGGGAGTCGCTTCTATCCCTGTCCAAATAATCAATCACACCTTTAATACTGGGCGCTAGGACGCATCCTTGTCTCACTCCATATTTGACAGGGAATTGCTCAGTGAGTTGATTGTTATCCCCCCACTTAACTTGTGCAGTGTTTGAAGAGTTCAGCTGAATTAAAATTTCTAATAAATTGCGGGGTAAACCCATTTCGGACAACACCCTCCACAGCTTTGCTCTCTGTACCAGATCAAATGCAGTGCGTAGGTCCACAAAGGCAACATATAGTTTGCCCTCTCAAATACTAACCTCCCTCCAGTAGATTCACAGGAAGCGGAAGACATGATCCAATGTGCTAATGCTCGCACGGAAGCCTGCTTGAAAATCGCTCAAAATATGAAGCTCTGAGATCCAATCCTGGACTCGTCACAACACTTGCTTGCAGAAGATTTTCTGCAGTGAGTCGATTAGGCTTATAGGCCTATAGCTGGCCGGGTTGGCATGGTCACCCTTCTTAAAAATTGGGATAATCTCCGCTATATTCCACGACACAGGGATATCCATGCCTGCTGTAATTTCATTTGTAATCATATTGATGTAAGGGACCCAGACAATGACATCCTCTTTATACAGATCATATGGGATTCCGTCGGAACCGGGGGCTCTGGCTGCTATACTACAGCAGATTGCCACCCAGGATTCTTCCATGGAGAACACAAGGTCCTCCATAGCTTCATTCTGGCCCCCCCCCCTCCCAATCTTCTAGGGGAACCTCTAACTCGCTGCCACCTGGTGCGTAAAGCCCCCCAAAATGGGTCACCCACTCCTCTGGCTGGACTATAAACTCCAATTTCCGCACTGTGCCATTGAGCCAGTAGGCCGCTTGTTTCCAAAAGTATTTAGAATCCCTGGCTAGAGATGCTTTTTGAAAGGTGGACCAAAGAGAGTCTTCCCATCTCTTTCTAGCTAACTCTAGAGCATTCTTATAATTCCTTCTACATAACAGCAGGTCAGGGTGAGCGTTAGATTTTGCTGCCCGTACAAGGTCAACCTTAGCGTTGACCTTAGCGTTCCTGCAGTCCTTGTTGTATTATTCTGCCTCGGTCCGTCTGTGTTCCAGTTTCTGCTCTCTGCACGGTTTAGCCAATAGATCCCTAATGTCGTTAGATGTGGATTCATGCCTGGTAGGCAGATTCTCAATGATCGTATCTTTAGGGCGATTGGACAACTCTTCTACATTCTGGTGTACCATGTATTTCACTTGTTCCAGGGCCTCTAGATGTTTCTCCACCCAGTCCCATCTAATCATTCTTATGTTGTTCGTAGTGGATATTTCTCCCAGATCCTCCTTTCCCCGACTATCTATTTCAGTAGAATTGTCACCCAGATTTGTTAAGGACAGGGTCTAAGCATTATGATCGCTATCTAGGCGATTGACCACAACCATGTCATGAACTAATGGCCAAAGACTAAGTGCAACCAGGCAGTAATCAATCCTGCTGGCATGGCCAGGTCTATTAAAGGTTAACTCCCCTTTTTGGTCTGATTTTGTTCTCCCATTTGTGGCTCTCAAGTCGTGCTGCAATGAGAGGGCCAGTCTGACTACCTCTCTTTGTCCGCCTAACTGGGGGGAGATCTAGCTGAGGGACCGGCCAGACTTTATCCCAATCGTCAGTCAGGTCTCTAGGGATCATAGCTAAGGGCTCAAAGGTACAATTTAGGTCTCCTGCTACCAGGAATGGCGCGCCATCAGTAGATTCAGATAGTACATGGTCTAGGATTTTGATATTATTAGTATCTTCAGATCCCTGGTCATCCTGGTTATAGACATTATAGATCCTGGTTTTTAGATCAACACATGCTTTTAGGTCGATAGCTAATATATCAGGGGAATCTATATGGACTGATTTTATTTTTAGGCCAAGATTGTTTCTGACCCAAGATGCCAGGCCTACCGATGGCCTCCCCTTCTCTTTCCTGGTGGCATTTAGGCCATAAGTAGAGAACCCGCTCCTATAGGGGTTATGCAAACTCCATGTTTCTTGAAAGAGTATAATATCATGCGAGACCACAAACGATCCCCAATCGGGATCAGCTAAAAGTTTAGAAACCCCTTCCACATTCCAAACCAAATTCTTAGTTGACTTGGGTGAGAATTTGTAGGGATACAGTTGGTATTGCTCTCAGCGGTCTCCCCTAGCCCAACATTGGGGAGACCGCTAACCCCCTCTCCTCATCGGTCCACATTCCAATGTACACTACTTCCGTCCGTTGAAGCAGGCACCCCCGTTCCTACGACTGCTTGTTCTACAGACCCTTTCTAAATTGTGCTAGAGGGAATTGTACATTTGTCTAGGTAGCTGATACATTATCAGCCCCTCTCCCCCAGGGAGCACATGTCCACTCGCTTGCAGGCTGTGACCCACACTCATCCTGAAGACACGCCTCCATTGTCCAGAATGATGTTGCAGCCTGCCAAGGCGTCAGCTCCCATTCAGTCGTAGCCGCCATCTGCGGCGAGGTACACGTCTCATATGGAGCCATCCACTTTGCCATTCTCGAAGCGGTCGATGTCGGAGACATCAGTTTGGTAAGGGGAATGAGTTAAGGTAAACTTAAATGATGTTCCCTTGTAAGAATATCTCTCTAGAGCTTATGATTTGCCTGGGTAGGCAGGATTCTCAGCTCCAATGCCTTTGGGATGTCCGACAAAGAATATGGCCCTAGAAAGGATGTTAATTTGGAGACTGTAAACTTCTTCACAATTATAATGCTGATGCTATACTTGGACAAAATGTGAGTGAAATGGATACTTCATCAAATGGAATCATCCCTTACTCTTCTGGCCACTGTTGTATCAGAAACAGCTAAAGCCTTAGAATTGACCGTGCCTTCTATGGGGGTGGAGTCTAATATTTTACCTGACTTCGCAGCCCTTTTTATCAGTGGTGGAGTTCTGGCTTCCATGCAGTGAGACCATCTTGGATCTTGTGTGGCTGCATGTGAGAAACTCTTTTCAGGCTCAGCTGTTAACATATAGCCGGGTGCAATAGGCCTGCTTCTGGGTGGCCTGACCTTAATCTTTGTCCCCTCACCTTTCACCCAAAAGTCTGGTGGTCCAAACCTCGTCCCTGAAACAGTACCTGAATGCCTTTCCCAAGGTGCCCCATGAAGAGTCACAGAAGTTGAACTCTGTGGGCTGTAAAGTCTTTGCTTATGGCAGTATGGCCCTCCGCACTGCAAATGCCACGTTCCTCCTGGACTGATATGTTCCTGCCTTCTGGGAATTGGTAAAACTTAACAGTGCTCACCTACTGGCCCACATGAAAAATCTGTTTCAGACCTGCTCAGTTACCGATTGTGGATGATGTTGTGATCCACGGGCATGACTATTACAGTAGGACAGCACACATGGATGCATTTAATGTTCAAGCCACATTTATTGACATTCCCTTGGATGGTGAGTTACTGCCAGAAAGTTGACTCTTCCCTGTGAGCTTCAAGAAAAGCAGAGTTATGGCTTGTGCTCTGGGCATTGTCTCTCGAGCGCAGCAATTCCGCTAACGATATAGAACGTTCTGTGGCTACTCCAGTTCGGACATGGTCCATATCCATGTCGAGACACCCCAACAGATCTACTGTATCCTTTGGGCAGTGGTGGATCTAGGAGTTTCAACCAACAACAGCAGACACAGTTTCCACCATCCTCTGCTAGTTATTTTCCCTCTACTTCTTGGTCCCTGAGAAAAACAGAGTCTTAGACCCATACTAGAATTTCGCCTTCTGAATGTATTCAACAGGACAGGTTCAAGATACTGTCATTTAGTGAAGGACTACTAGCTCTGAATTGCAGGAAACTAGTTGGCATCCCTGGATCTGAATGATACCTCTACCAGCAGATTCGTTGCCTTTAGAAAATCCATTCATAGCAGGCCCTTGAAGCGGAAGAGCATCTTTGCATCCTACAGCAGTAAGTGGTAGTCCTGCTGCAAAAAGGAGCAGTTGAGTTATTCCCAGAGCAGGAAATCAGCTAGAGGTGCTACTCTCTGTACTTCCTGGTTCTGAAGGGCAATGGTCTTCATCCGATCCTGTATCTTGGGTCTTCAGTCTTTTTGGCAAGGAAAAGTTCAATATGCTGTCCCTTGCTCAATTACTTTTTGGTACTGATAGTGGGAGACTGGATGGTATCTCCACCTTTCATTATGCATATTTCCACGTGCTGATGCCACAGCCTCGCTAGAGTTACCTGTGGTTCGTGGTAGGATCCACTCATTAGCAGTTTGCAGTCCTTCAGTTTGGATTGACATCAGCACATCGAGTCTTCACAAAGGTGATGGTGACTCATCTCAAGAAGTCAGGAATTCCAAGGCCGCCTTGGTATGTCGGTTTCCTGCCGCCTCCTGGTCAAGCCCGCCCAGTGTCACATGAGGGCTCCCCAGTTGTTCCTCCGCAGCCAGTGGTTTAAGCACTTGTGAGATGTCAGACATCACTGTGCCAGGACACTTTAGATCTACATTTGTGGTCGATGAAAGAGAACCTATTGTGTGGGATGTGCTTTTACATCCACCAGCCATAACTACAGTAGTGATGGGTGCCTCCAGTGTAGTGTGGGGTGCACACCTGGAGGAACTGGAGATCAGAGGACTCTGGTCTACAGAGGAGCAGGTTCTTCCTAGCCTGTTTTAACAAGGGTGATTTGGTTGCCGCTTGAGGCCTTTCCTCCCTTCCATTCATGGTCAGTCCAGATCTTGACCAGCAATATGACTGCAGTGCGCTATGTCAACTAACAGGAGAGGGGGGTTGGCATCTTATTATTATCCGGATGTGTTGATTCTCTGGGTATGGGTGCACCAACCTGGAATTTGATTGGCCGTCAGCCATTGTTGCAGGGATTCTGCACATACACAGAACTATGCGAAGGAAACCAGGTCCTCCGTGTGTAGTGGTTTACAGGGATTTTGTTAAAGGGCCGATTTTGCAGCTATGTTGCAAAAACGGCCCTGTAACAAAAGCGGCCCCCAGGGGCCCAAAACCGGCCCCCACCCGTGCTGCCCACCGGGGGATTGCCCGGTGCCCGCTACGGCCAGTCCGGCCCTGGTGGTGTACCAAAAAACCCACCTCTATGCCCAGAACCCCAATCCGACTAGCTTTGGTGTCTCATTCGTTCTCCGTACTACAGCGAAGCTACCAATGATTAGACATCGTAGAACACGTCACTCCGACCCTCTCAGGAATCGTGGGAAGAACACTCTTTCGTTTAAACACTCATACTTGTCCACAACATGAGTAAACAGAGACACTGTATAGTTTAAAATGTTTATTTTAACTAACGTGCTCTATAATGCAGTACACAAGCCAATACTAGCAGCAAAATGCATAAGAACAATATAATCAGCATTGTTACAATTCCATATAGCACAAAAGGGGAAACCATATTATAATGACAGTGGAAACAGGACTACCGCGCCTTACCACCCTCCCCGTGCTAGAAGCTAGTTTATTATAATTATAGAAGACCTCTAGACTTTGTCAGGGGGACCCCATACCTCCAAGTTTAGATGCAAATATTTACATCTCCGGACAAGCGCAGCTCTTCTTCGTTGGAATGATTTTCTGCAAGTGCTTTTACACTCATCCAATGCCATATTAAAAGCACCCTAGTTTCAGTAGTGCAGCTGTGTTCTATGTTATGTCTATGAGCGCGGGACTGACCAAAATGAATCAACAGCATACATTGTTTTTCGACCTTGAACACGCTGTGCAGACTGGGAGCACAGTGTACAGCTAGAAGTGTGAAAGGCAGACACTTCTCATGTGAAAATGCGCAAGCAGAGTATTTACGAGAACAGAGCCATGTAGGAACGCGTGCAAAAAGCGGCAAGTGGCGGCCAAGCATATACTAATTTATGCTAACTTTAGCAATGTCCGCAGTTAATCCCATGTCTTCACTACACCATCTGGCAGAGTCTCGAAATGTCAGGGCCAACAGCCTCAGTCTTTGTCATTTTGCTGACCGTAAATAATGCCTTCACCTGGAAGCCTACCCTAAGGGCCACACCTCGGGTGACTGTTTTCACTATGGACACTGCCCATTGCCCACAGTTCTCTGCTTTCCATTATCCATTTCTGGGAGCCCTGTGGAATGCTTTTTATTCAGATGGATCCATCTATTTTAATGCGCGTTTCCTCCTATATCCTTGATACCATAAGTTCGAGGCAGATTCACCAAGACCAACCTAAGTAATTCTTGTTGCCCCGAAATTGCCAAAAAGAGTGGGGTATGCACCTCTCCCAGCTTCCCTTGCTGCGTATACTTCTCATGGTGGATGCCCCTCCCAGTCGGATGAGTACGGTGTTTCACCCCAATAGCCACTGTATCAAATAACAAACAGTCTGCTCTAACTATGTATTTTAAAAAACGCAATTAAGTCGTTTGATCATTGTGCCACTCTAGCTAAACCATGCGCTCAAACAGTAACATGAATCAAGTTATTTAAACAAAATTTTATGTTTGTTTTACTGTTATTCAAAACAAACAATTAAATGCATAGATCATGTGTTTACACAATAAAATATCTACAAAAATTACTGTGGCCTAAATAGTGGTGATTCCCATGGACTACCTTTCATACACAACATTCATACATTCTCATACTCCAATAGACTCACTCAAACCGTGAACAACCACCTAACATTCATCACAATTAATATGGGGTTATAATTCGAGGTCCCTATACATATGCAAAATTGAACTTTTTTTTTCTCATCAAACAGTTAGATTGCAGGTATTTGATTCAACATTTATGGCTTAATAAATCAAGTAATGCTAAAAACAATTCGAGAACTTTTTTTTGGATGAATTAAAGAAATTAATTGGACCAATACTTGTTCATCTTTATATAAATCAAACAGTGAAGTACATATATAGGGGACGAAAAAATAAAAAACCGCCAACTTTACGAAAAAAAGCATGAAGTTCTTTCATAAATTCAAATTTGTTCATAGTAACAGACGGGACAAAAGATAATCCCTTAGTAAGCAGAGTTTCAGTCGAATCATCCATCTGATGTGATGATAAGTTAAACACTGGTATTTTGGTTATGTTCGCCAATATTGATTCTGTCTGGTTCGGATGTATCTCTGTTGTTGAGCTTGTTCCTGGTATCTCTGTTGTTGAACTTGTTCCTGATATTAACCCCTTTGATGTGAGTTCTGATATGAATTCTGGTGTTGATTTTGATATCGTGGACGAGATCCGCCCATTTGATTCCCTAAAAAATGTTTTTCACCTTGATATCTCTCAGATCCCGGCCTAAATTGCGGGTTATGATAGGATGAACCCTCACTGTCTGAGTCGGTGGGGTCTGAAAACGTAATTATACGTTTATTACCCCAGTTGGGATTGGTATTATTAGTGATGTTTTCACTAATGGGGGCGTAAAAATTCTCAGAGAGAAAGGGATAGGCCCTTTCTTGAGAAAAGAGTCTGATATCTTTTCTATGTTTATCAGTCTTCCTTTTAAATAAATACTCACTGAATGAGTCTAGTTCAGTCGCGATTTCCTCCAGTTTTTTCTTTCCTTCTTCAAGGCCACTTGATAGTTTGAGTTTTCCTTCTAATTCTTGGATCTCCTTATTTAGTAATTGGATGACCTCCCCAGCTGTCTCAATAATGAGGATCATCCAATCCTGAGAACATCTATTGAAGATCAGGGCCCACTTCTCAAGGAATTGCCTGATCTCCACAAACAGCCCTGGTATATTTTTTACTCGGAGGCCAATCGGAATAGTTCCCGCCTTGAGATATTCCAATATAAAATTGGCGTGAGATTCTGTACGTTTTGTTTTTTTCTTTAAGTTGAAGAGTTTAGTCCACTCTTCATTGGGGCCTTTAGAGAGAGAGAATGGTCGATCTGTTTCTGATGTCTGGCCTAAAAGACGTGCATAGTCTTCATCCGAAAACCCGAAGGTTTTGATATTGTCCATGAGCAAGTCTAAGCACAGTATGAATGATAAAAGAAGAAAAATGATGGACAAACAGAACGTACAAAACAATAGAGATGTGTGCAAAGGTCGAATGAAATCAATGAATAAATCACAAAAGTAACAACCCCACAGCAACAAGGCTGGGAAGGAACAACCACTAAGTAATAGCGGAACCCCTGAGAGAATATTGGTAGAGCCAAAGGGGAAAGTCAAAGTATCAAATAACAAATACAAACAAAATACCCCAATAGCCACCTTCTTGCCTGTAAACGGAGCTGGGACACACAAATTAAATTCAGCTGGCACCAGTGGTAGTGGATGTCATTATATCTGTTTGCTGTTATTCCATTAAAAGTGTATTCTGGAAGGTAGAACTGATTTGTCTCTTGGTATGTTGTTAACAATGTGGATCTCTTGAAGGCTCACCCGTCATAAATCATCAAGTTTGCACTCTTGCTAGCCCAACAGGGTTTTGCTGTAGGTACAGTTAATGGAGACCTGGCAGCCTTGTTGGCTTTTCTCTGCCTTCCAGTCACCCCCTCTATTGATTTCTGAAGGGACTAACCAATTTATTTCTACCTGCTCAATGTGTTATGCCACTATGGGGTCTCAACTTGGTATTGACTATTTTGATGGGTTCTCTATTTGAGCCTCTTCATAGATGCCACAAGGTCATCTTTCTGGTGGATACTCTATCTACCTGCAGATTCCTCGCATTTTAAATATCCCAGGCAGACTGAATCCAGAAACTTTTCAATAGCTTTCCCCACCGGTAGGGGACACTGACACAACTTCAGCGCCTGAAGCAGCGCCCTCAGGACATCACTAGACCTCTAAAGCATCCCAGTCGGTGCACATAAATAGGTTACCATCCATTTTAAGGCGCATTTTAGGTGGATGGATGGGAATGAAATAGGATGAATCCGGTGTAGTACAATTAACTGACTTGGGACCTTAATAACAGTTTTACTTGGTAACCAGCCAGAAATAGGAAGGAGGGTAGGAGGAATATGCAGATAGAGTATCCACCAGAACGCTTGTTACAGACGTTTTTCTTCTGATGGATATTACCACCTGCAAATTCCCCTCCATTTGAATAAATTCCCAAAGCAGCACCCAACCTGGAGTGGTTGCAAGTGTGGTTATTCTTAGAAGACCTGGAGGACTGAATGTGCTAAGTGACTTTCCCTTCCCACTTCCTAGTCCTAACAGTAATGCTTTGCAAAAGTGTGGAGAGAAGCCCAAGTTGCTGCCTTGCAATTTTCTGCAATCTGAACCTCTCTTGCCAGAGCAGACGTAGAAGGCTTCATTATGGTAGAGTGAGCCCTGATGCTTTCCGATAGTTGAGCCAAGGCGTAACATTTTGACGCACAAGATGGTCCATTTTAATAACACCCTCTGATCTCCAGTTCCTCCAGGTAAGCTCCCCACCCAAGAGTGGATGCCTTTCTCTTTATCTTGCCTGCATAACTGATGAAGAGTTAGTCGTCCATTCTAAACTCCTTAATCCTGTAGATCCTATAGATGTATAAAATGTCTGATCTCTTGGAGTGTAGTCTGTGGAGTCTCTCCTCCTCTTTTGTAGTATGTGGGCTAGGAAAGAAGGCTGGCATAGATGGATAGGCCTAGATGAAAGGACGCAAAAACCTTAGGCAGGAAAGCAGCCTTGCTCTGAGAACCAGCTTGTCAGGTAACAAAGCGGTGAAGGGAGGCTTGACACTTAATGCCTGCATCTCACTCTCACATCTTCCCAACATGAGGGCAATAAGTAAAGCTGTTTGTAAAGTAAGCGGTTGCAAAGGGCAACTGTGCAATGGCTCAAACCGGGAACACAATAACATGAAAACAAGATTAAAGTCCCATTTTGGCATTTGAATGGCAAGGATGGAAACCTGTTCATGAGACCTTTCAAAAACCTCATGACTATAGGGGACTGGAAAAGGGACTGTTGGACTAGAAGACAGATAACATCCGATAAATAGCCCTTGCCTGTGCCTACTGTGCACCCTTGTTGAGCCACAAAAAGGGCATACCTTTTGATAGAGACAGAGCAATGGGACATGGAAAGATGCATCAGGGCTGTATATCACACCTTTCTTGGCAAGTCTGGGGCTATTAGAATGACTTGGGCCCAGTCAAAGCGGATCTTACCCAAGACATGAGGAATCAAGGATATGGGTGGAAACGTGTAGTGAAGCCCCACTGCAAGCGAAACACGTCCTTGCATGCTCTCTGCAACAGATATTGGAGGACACAGAATTTCAGGAAGTGAGCATTCTCACAAGTGGCAAAGAGATCCACCAGAGGCGTCCCACCAGAGACTGAAGATGTGTTTGACTTCTTACGCATGGAGGTGCCGCTCATGATCCGCATCGCATGATGCCATCGAAAATGACTGGCTGCGCATACATTCAGTACACCAGTCAAATTGTTGGCTAAACGCCAGTTCCAGTGGCCCTGAACTCAGGACAAGAGATGCAGAGCTTCTCAACAGAAAAAATGCAACCCTACGCCTCCTTGCTTGTTGATGTACCACATTGCGGTGGTATTGCCTGTTAATATCTGAAAAGACGTTGTGAAGGGAATGCAGGGAGGCTTGGAGCACCTGCCGTATCACCCATAACTCTAGATTTATGTGCAAACCCATCTCCTTTGGGTACAGAAGACTCTGATCTCCAGTTCCTCCAAGGACGCTCCCCGCACAAGGGTGGAGGCATCCATGATGACTGTTGCCTGTGCAGGTTGGAACAGCATCCCATGAATCATATTGCTTTCCATACTCCACCACTCCAAATACGCTGCAGTTTCCCTGGAGATCGTGATGGAACTTTGACGATCTCTGCCATGTTGGAAACGCTGTCTGCAAAGACCTCACTGGAGGGCTCTCATGTGCCAGCGTGACTGCAGAAAGATAGCAGGCCTATCAGACGTAGACTATCCGGACTGGCAATTGTGCTCCATTCTGAAATATCTGAATCATAACTTAAATATCCTGAACCCTTTGTGGATGGGAAAGGGCTGGACTGTATGTGCTGGCCATTACTGCCCCCATCAATAGGAGATCTGATAAGGCACTTGGTGTGATTTGTGATTGTTGACAGAAAAGCCTAGGGCAAACAGTAACTATGCTGTGACTTTCAGCTGGTGTGAGGCCTCCTTGGAGAGCTGGCTTTGAGGAGGCAGCCGTCTAAGTAAGGGAATACAGGGATCCCTAATAGTCTAAGATTGGCCGCAACCACTGCCATCCCCTTCATGAAGACTTGTGGTGCTCAAATTAGGCAAAATGGAAGGACCGCAAACTGGTTGCGAACAGATGCCACCGTGAAGCAGAGATACTTCTTGTCTGCCTGCAGGATTGAAATGTGAAACTATGCATTCTGCAGGTTGACAGACGCCATGCAGTCGTCTGGTTCCAGCGCGAGCAGTTTTAGAGCCAGTGTAGTTGAGTGGCATCGACTGCATAGTTGCCCCCAACTTTTTGCTGATGTTTTGACTGTTTTCTGACTCTAGCCAGGCTGTGGCCCTGCTATCCAGGACCCCAGCCTATCTTCTTCCTCTCTAAACTGATGTGAGTACCCTAGGTACATACCAATTGGATACTGAGGACACCCTATCATGCCCTTGTAGATGGTACCCTAGGTACCCAGGGCATGGGTTCCTCAGAGTCCTACCAGGGGCTGCAGCACTTATTGTGCCACCCCTGGGACAGCCATACAAACTGACACCACCAGACCACTACTGTAGTCTGGGTAAGGTGGTGCTTGCACCCCTTACAGGGATATAGGTATCCTGTATCCCACCTAAATACAACACATATATCCTCATAGGTCACCCCTAAGGCAGGCCTTGCTAATCCTACAAGGCAGGGTGCTGAGATATGTGTGAGGGGGAACCCCTACCTGAGAAGGGCCCTCTGCAACCTTAGTTAAAACTATTGCTGGGTTGTTTGTAGTGCAGCCATACCATATACTCTTAACTGCATTATAAGTAATCGCGATAGCGTGATAACTTGAGGGTGCCTGCACAGAACCATGTCATGTTTGGTGTCAAACATCGAGGAATCATACCCCCAATCCAGCCATGGGAGTGAGGGCATGATTCCCCTCTGCTAGAGGGGTGATATGGTAAAAGCGGCAGATTTTAGACACCAATTTAAAAGTGCACACGTAGTACAAAATGGATGCTACCCGCCACCCACACGACTCTGGCTGCCTGTTGCTGGGCAGAACTCCAGCCACGGCAGCTGGACAATAGGGATCTTGTTGCAGGGAGGTGTTCCCACCTCCCCAGACAGACTATGTGGATTGGAACTGGGTGGGTGCACCATAGGATGTCTTTCAAACATGCACGTAGGCTTCTCCAGTGCCTACTTCTGCATACACCGCCTCAAACCAGTTCAGGGGCATCCTGTCCCCTGCCCAGGTGGGAAAACACACAAAGGGGAGAGGGTGTAGCCACCCTTTCCCGTCTGAACTCTCATTGGTGGGCTCTGATTCAGACACTCCCCTAACCTCTGGATAAAGGTGGGTGCAGGGTCCCCAGAGCCTCAGATTAATCTTGGACTTCAAAGACTTGAACCTTCGACGAGCTGCCGCACAGCTCTATGAAGAAATCTCCCTTGGGGTAAAGGAGTTACCCCCCTGCTTGGCAGGCACCTGAAACACTGCAAGTGACCCGGTTGGAACTCCGCTGCTCCTACGGACATCGAAGACTTCTACCTACCCTGAGGTGGGTTTCCAAGCATCCCAGAGGCCAGTGAGTGTGCACAGCAAAGCTCAGCCCCGTGGACCCCGTGGGTGCCGAGATCCCCAATACCCCAGGACACCGGCCACCTCTTGCACAGCACACGACCCCGACCAGTGGGAAGTAGTGCTTTGGCCCATCATTGAGCCAACCTGTCAGCATTACTTGTGCCAAAGGACGACGCTCCAGCACGCTCCGGCGACCCGTGGGCTCATCTTTACGCACTCCAAATTGCCGCCTCCCACGGTCCCTTGTCTCTCGACTGGTGGGCCCTACTAGGTCAATCTTTACTTTGAAGGGCTCCCCTGGTTGCTCCAAGCCTGCTCTACAGTCTCCTCGCTGGAGACCTCGCTCAGACCTCGTGGGTCTGCACCGTAGCTGTTTAGTGATCCTTGCGTGGGTTGCGGTTGCCAAGGCTTAGTGGATCCAATCTGGACACCAACACCGCAGTGGCCTTAATCCTTCGTGGGACAGTCGCCCTCCAGAAGCTGGCCTTTCTTGAAGCCTCCTGGACTGGCTGCGGATCCAAGCTACCCGTCTTCAACCTGAAAACACCCGACATTGAAGGGCTCTTTCTTCTGAGGTCACTGGCTAGTGACCCAGACTTTGTCCCCTCTGCTTTCAGGTCCTTACCTTCCAGATCTACATCTTCAATCTGCACGACATCGACGCTGCACGTCAGCAGCAGTTCTTCACCTTTTTCCATTGAAAACGAGATTGCGACCGACATCGAAAACGAGCTATGCACCCGGCTTCCCTGGGGCAGGTAACACTGGTACCTCGGTACTGTCGTGGGTGTGGGCCCTCGTGGGTGTGGGCCCTCCAAAAGCTTAACTCTAAGCACCTGAACTTGAACTCCTGCTAGAAGTGTCCAGATTCTTGTAATTTCCAACCGCGACATTGCCCATAGGGTTTAATAGAGATCCCGACTGTAGTTTTATACACTGCACCCGTCTTACTCACTACCTTGGGTGGTTTCGTAAGGGGCCAGCGACCCTAAGTGCCCTAGGCACTGTCTGCAGAACTGTTGTGGTTCTTATACCACTTTTTTAATATAGGGTTTGGTCCCCCCCTGGGGCCCTGTGATTCCAATGCTATTTATTGTTGTTTAAATGCTTTATTGAATTGTATCTTTACCTCCAGCCTCACAAGAGACTAGTGGGATTTGTTCTTAGAATAAATACATATATTTTGAATATATACCTGTGTGGACTACTCTTTCATTCGAGTTATCCATGGTAAAACAATAAGCTTAACACTCCTTCAAGACTTAGCCTGAAGGCTGCTCTCCACAGCTACCACTACGATAGGTTAAAATACAACGTTTAAAGAAAGCTATCACTTTAAGAGTCGAATTGGACTGGTGCAAGGTGTCCCCTATAACTAGTGGACACCATATGCCAGGCCAACTTCTCACAGCCAGCGACAGCGTTTTGAAGTCTCCCTTTTGGATAAACCCATTCAGAACCTGAATGTCTAGGATTTGATGAAGACTGCTATCCTTGTGGACCAGAAAGTAACGAGAATAACACCCCTGGCCCTATTCTGCTCTGGCACCATTTACACTACAGCTCTTTACAGTTAAACTTCTGCCTATTGTTGAAGGATTTGCATGTGGTCTGGGGAGGGGGAGTGCCTTGTTTTTAGGGTAGGACATGCTCCCTTTCCACAATGCAAAATACCCATTGGTCTGAAGTAATGGCCCTCCAGGTCTGTGGAAATGACGATACCTATCCTCCAACTAACACCCTGTGTTCCAACCAGAGGGAAAAGGGGCTGCTTCTCTGTGGTGATTGGGGAGGAGGTTAAAGATGGGGACAAGAGGGGAGATAGAGGTAATGCCTCTTTCTTTGCCATGGCATTAGGATTGTTTGTGGGGGGGAAGGGTTGCTCTTTTGCTGTTGTAGAGAGTCGTGCGGTTGCCTCAAAAGGAGAATTCCCCAGGAGAAGCCACAGAAATGTTTGAGTTACCATTAATTTCTTTGTTGTGTTTGAAGATGAGAGATATTGCGGTTTCATTACTCTCCTTAAACTTCTCAAGAGCAGAGTCAGCGTTGGCTCAGAAGAGGCGTGAACCATCAAAAGGGAGGTCCATAAGGGAGGATTGGATGTCCTGAGAGAAGCCTGAACCTGTCGGCCGTATATGGCGGTAAAGGGAGGCAGATGTTCCAATGGCTCAGATGACAGTCCACTCTGTCTAGCCCAACTGAATGACTTTTTTCACTGCTTCTTGGCTGTCTCTTACCATTACTGAGAAGTGGAGATGAAGCTCCCAGAGTGTGTATTTGTACTGATCCATGAGACATGTTGTGTTTAATGATTTTAGCGCATTACTGCCAACAAAAACGACTTCTTGGCAAACTGCTCATTCGTTTTTGGCTCTGTCTGATAGGGTGATAGGAAAGCGCCAGGCGAGAGTTTGGATAAGCAGGATGCCTGGAGCACGAGGCTCTCTGGTGAATGTTGTAACAACTGAAAATCTGGGTCGCCCTATATCCATTCGCTGTGAAGGATTTGGGTTTCTCCCACACAGCAACAATTTGCTCTGTAAAGGCCTTTTAAAGGGCAAAAGAGGTTCAGCAAAGTGGGACCTAGTGTGCAGTACCTCTTTCAAGAGGTTGCCTTGGTTTCCGCAGTGTGAAGCTGGAGAAAACATTTCTATCACCCTCTTAATGAAAGAGTGATAATAGGTAACCTTTGGAGGAGGTGATCCAGTTTGGGAGTACAGCTCCTATTTAGGCAAGGTGGCAAGGCCACTAGTGTCTTTAAGACCAGCAAAGTATGGATTGAGGGTTATAGAGTTCCTGCCTGTAGGAAGCTGTCTCCGAATATACTGTACCAAAGTAAGGTATAGTGCGCACATAGTCCAGTGGATTGATCCGCAGAGGTATAGCAGAGGCTAAAGTAGATAATACCTTACTCTCTTTTGTGGTAGTGTGGTTGAGCAGTCAGGCATTTCAGAGGGTAGTGTTAAGCATTTTTTGTACACACTCGGGCAAGAAATGATGTCACACACTAAAAGACTGAATCCAGACCAATTGTTTATATAAAAAGTTGTTACTTTCTTATTTTTATCACTAGAACCAAGTTACTTAGTGGCGGTTAAGTGATACTTTTATTACAATAATGCTTTTCAAGATACAGTGTGCTGGTTTTGTAGAAGCATACAAGTTACTTTGCAGTAGAGAAAATGAGTTGTAAACTCTAGAATATTTGTAATTACTTTAGATTACTTTCTAGTTACCCTTCTAGCTTAGGGCAAAACAAAATAATACAGTTTAGGCATTGTAGTACATCAGCAAGTAGGATAACTCTTTTGTAGACACTAAGGTACTTTGTTGCAATACAAGACAGAGTCAACACAAAACATTTTTCAGAGACAACCCCACCATGCAATCCTATGGAGGAAAAAGCAGTGTTAAGTTTGCAGGTAAGTAAACAGTTTTGTAGTTCAGTCTCAGGCTGCTAGCACTTACACAGGGCAGGGGTCAGGCAGGTAAAGACAGTGAACCTTCAGCGGCATGGGCAGCCAGGTGCAGAGGTCAAAGGACAGGGTTGGCCCAATGTAGTGCTATGGAGACAAGGGGGTACTTGGGAGAACACCTGTCATAGGTACGGTACCTATGGGTTCTGGGTCAGAGCCCAAAGATCGAAGGTGAGCCCAAAGAGGGCCACAAGTAGGCACCAACAGCACACTTTGAGTGGCATTCAGGCGGCAGGGTACAAAGTAGGCGTCGGGCTCCCAATGTAAACTCATGGAGGATGTCGATCCGGAAGAAATGCTGCAGGCTTGGACCAGGAGGCTGGAGGAAGGCAGCCAACAGCTGGACAGGTAAGCTGGATATCTGGGGGACACATGGGTACCGTCAGCTGGACTCTCCAAAGTCTGGGTGGAGGATGTAGGGATGCCATTTGGTGCCTGGTTTCCTTAGCTGGGTCCGGTTGCGGTTGGGGAGGACCCTTCAAACACAGTGGTGGCTGGTGACTTTTGAAAGTGGCGGGGTGTAAAAGTTCTTTACAACTTTCACAGTATGAGCGAGGCTGCCACACCCTGCCAAGGTCTGAACTGCACAATGTAAAAACAAAAATCCTGGGACCAATTCCGGCTTTCCCACATGACTAATATGGGTGATCCTAGGCAAATATTTTATTTCCCCAAGCCTCCCTTTCCTTCGTTATCACATAGGAGTGCTTCTTAAAATACACACGTTTAGGAGCATTTGCTCTGTAGAAAGACATTACGCTTGATTTAATCGAAAATAAGGTTGTTTCATGTTAATGTTGCTTAATGTATCATAAGAAACTAGGCCACACACTGTCTATGACAACTGACAGACTGATAGCATTGTCATTATGGTGTGTTCTCCTTTTCGATAGTCATAGTTTAAGTTTCATTAAACAGGCGGGTACACGGGAATGTTTCTAAATTTACTGAATCACTTTAAAAAAAATCATATTTGAAAGACCGAGCAGGCACACATACTCTCTCATACGCGCACTTACACAGTCACACATCTGCGCCAGTCAGCCACTCCTTATTGAGTTTTGGGACAGCTAACACCAGGGCTGAAACTGCTGTGCTAATTAATCACTGTGAGTGAGTGAGTCTGCTCTATGCAGCTCAAACATCTGCGTACGTTTCCTTCAAAATGCAGGAATGTTTACAAAATGCCGACTCTTAATCATTATCTGTTCCCCTTTTGGTTTCAGGTTCTGAGGCCAGGTAAATGCATTTGACTCCTGCAGTTTCCAACTGGCTCATGATGTAAAACTAGGGTCAGACAGACAATTAAAAATATATGTGTGAGCTCATATTACCGCTAAAGCTAATGTCTGCCTCAAGTCACCACACACACACACACACACACACACACACACACACACACACACACACACACACACACACACACTCACTCCCAGCCGCAGCTTGCTCTCTGAGAAGCACGGTAAACGGTATCCCATAGTATACCCACATAAAATAGTCGCATCCGTAAGTCACTCACTCTTCTCATCGGTTTGTCAGCAAAGAAATAAACAATAAACTCATATACAGCATGAAGGGATGATCGTTTATTCACTACTGATATTGCTGTTGAATTTGCCTTTTCTGTTTTCACTATCTGAAGCGTCCAGATGCCAGTCACAGGGAGAGGGGTTTAATTAAATTTAAAAAAGAAAAATTAAATTTACTATCTCCTCCGGTCTGCATCGTGTTTACTCTCTCCTCAGAAGCAGGCAGCCTCCCTCCCCTCCCCTAAGCCAATCACAATGCTGCAATGGCAGCATTGTGATTGGCTAGGACGCCGACCCCACAGGCGTCTATGGGGAGGCCATTTTCTCTATGAAGGCTGCATGTAGCCTACATAGAGAAAATGCAGAGTGCGTATGACTGGTTTAGTCAGCTCTGGGGCTGATCAAACAGTCAGCGCACTCAAGAGTGAGCAAGCCACTCCTGCAGGACCGCCCACCCACCCGCCCCCAACCAGGCATACCCTTCTGCTTTCTCGCAGTGCGAGAAGCAGAAACAAAATGTTTTTTAAAATACCATTTTATGTTTCTCTACTCGCACTGCGAGAAAGCAGTGAGGTGACGCTCCTCCGCCCACGTGGAGGAGCCGCCCCTGTTCGAACATGGGCTGCAGGCATCGAGGAGGGGTCTTGGAGAGGCCAGCCACCGGTGCGTACGAGGTCGGGATCGCCAGGGAGATGTCTCAGGATAAGTGGTTTACTCGAACTCAGTCCGTGGGTGTCGGGTGCAGTGTCGCGGAACCACCTAGATCCGGAGACTGGTGTTTGTTTTTTTGCTGGACAACTGCGGTGTCCACAGGAGCCTGGAGTCTTTGTCAAATACAGCACAAGTACTCTGGGGTTCTGAAGGTTTCTGATTGCAGGCTATGTGGTTTTTTTAAAATCAGAGTCGTTGCAGGAGGAGACAGGCCGGTAGAGCTGGGGCCAAGTCAGTCATCACCTTTTCTTCTGCTGCATGGCTCTTCGATTTTTTCTTGGTCGTCAAATCTGAAGAGGCAAGGTTCAGGGGTGCCTCTAAATACTAGATTTTGGGGCGTTACAGGGGTGTGCAGGTCGGGCCTATTATGCCACCTTCCAGTGGGAGGGGGGGCATAGGCCTCTTCCAGATTGGGTTGTCCCCTTATCTTCAAGATGAAGGGGACTGAGATGTGTGCCTCACTTTGCCTCCCCGACGTGAGGGATGGCGTTGGCAGAGGTACGCACACCTCCCTTCCTGGCTAGGTTTTCCCACCGACTCTCCTGCTCAAAGTGGGTGGGGGGGGGACAGAACTGGTGCAGACCAGTTTTTGATAGCAGCAAAAGGCTGGGGGCAGCTAACTAAGGCGGCAGGCCTTTGAAGCTTCTCCTTCGTGGACCCTGCCCATCCTGGGGGAGGAGGCATGACACCTCTGTCCAGGATGGGCTTTGTTTTAGGACCCAGAGAGTGGAGGCTCTCTACCCAGGGGTCCAGAAATCTGTCTGGTGGTAGCAGATGGGTGGTAGACAGTCAGTAACCACACTTGGCTGGTTGTTTTTCAGGGGGCATCTCTAAGATGCCCTCTGAGTAAATTTTACTTTAAATTCCACACTGGCAGCAGTGTGGGTTTCATGTAATGAGACGTTTGCTACCAAACTTCCCAATTTTCAGTGGAGCCATCCTGGGGCTGTGGATTTCGTAATGACTAACTCCCAGCCCCTATACTCAAAAATAACGTAATTGCACTTACAATGACTGTGAATGGCACATATACTGTAGGGGAATAGTTCTCATGCAGCTATGCCCTAACCGGTGGTATCGTGCACACTGCCTTTAGGGCTGTAAGGTCTGTTAGAGGGGTGACGTAATCATGCCATAGGCAGTGTTGGGAGCATGGCACCCAGGGATGGGTGCAATGTCGACTCTTCTGCACCAGAACACACAGCCTGCAGTGGGGGTGTTCAGGTGAGGGGTCTTTGAGGTTGGCATAATACATGCTGCAGTCCTCAGAGGCCATCTCTGATAACAAGGACTTTGGTACCAGGGTTACCTTTTACAAGGGACTTAAAGGTGGCCCAGTGGTGTACCAATAGTAGAGACAGGGGTACAGTTTTGGGAATGAACACAGGCCCTGGGAACCTGATTGGCAGGGACCCAGAGCACACTTAGTCACGCTGTCATCGTGTATCTGGCAAAGCGTTAGGGGTAACCATGCAAAAAGTGGCACTTTTCTACACTGTCCCTGTGGTCTGTATCTGAGCAGGAATGCTCATTGGGGTCAGAGTCCCGAAAGAGTATTGTCCTTTCTCTATAAGGTGTGATCCTCCCTTCAAGATAGATGTAGAGGAAACTCCAGCAGAGGTAATGTATCTAGTCTTAGGGGCTGCAGCATCTGCAGAGACAGAGGAGCTGATTGAAGTGCTTCAGAGGTCAGTGGGTCAGGTTCTGAAGGTTAAAAAAGCCCGACTGGATAGTAAGAGGCGATGTCATGGGGGTCCGTGATGGACATTTGCCCATTACAGTCCCTGCAAGGTTCCAACCCTGAATATTTAGGCAAGACATCATCTAACTTCAGCTGATTTTTTGGGGAACAGGTCAATAAACAGGAATCTCCTGGGGGTGATTAAGATATGAGTAAATAGCATGGGGAAAAAGGGAACTGATGTCAACGGAGACGCTTTATGGCCATGAGTGTGCTGCGTCTGCCACCAAAGTACAGCCAGGGCCCTCTACCTTGGTGGAGAGCAAGTAAAAAGTTTCCATGTTCTATCTGACGCCTGAGCTATTCAAAAAGTGAGGAATCTGCAGGTCGAGGTATCCATGAGAAAACACGTTATTATATATGTTAGCTGACTTCTGAGCTCTTTCTCCACACAATATTGCTCAGAAGCCTTTGACTGCTTTCACTTGCTACCACGAGTCAACCTAGCCACAGTAGGATGATCTTCAGGACTTCAGTGGCAAACGACCTCAACCATCGTGGATGGGGCCCAGTAGCCCCTTTCTGTCCTATTGCCCTGCAAATGGGGCCTGACAGACAGTTTGAGTCTTTTTGTCTTCGTGATAAATTTGCAGACCTCACATTGACAGTCAGCAAGCAAACCACCTTAATATATCTGTGCAGGTCACTGGGCTCTTTGTCCAGTGGTGTGTGTTGGAAGACATTAAAGCAATTCTCGCCTTGTTGCCGTTTTGCAGAGTGTTATCCATTTCTCAGCAGTATAAAAGATGAGTAAAGACAAGACTTAAGGAGTTGATCCCTTGCATAGCAGGGTATAGCAATGCTACTGTTAAGGGCTGTCTGGCAGCCTTGATTACATTTGTGTGTTCACCGGATCAACATTCCTTGGTTAACCACTAGAAACCTACTTTCTGAAAGGTTTGTTTTACTCTTCTTGCTCTGTTTATTATTCGTCAGCCTGATTTGAACTTAGATTTGGCTGTCTTGATATGGTGTTTCTTATGACTCTCATATTCTATGTTTTTATCGCCGTTTCATAGATACAATGTCTTTTTATGGCAGCTGTATAGCCTAATAAAAAGTTTTGACCTGGCTTTCTCGATGGCATCCCCATTTGAGCAAAAGCACAGGTACCTGTGACCTCCTAACCTGAAGACAGATGTGTTACTGGCAATAACTTTACCGTGTAGGGTCAGAGAACTTTGGGCTCTATCAGTCTGCCCAACATTTACTTTTTTGTTTAGCCAAGTTGGTTCTGTGCTCCTACCCATCTGTCTTACCCATTGTGGTTTACTCGTCTGATATGGCTCATTTTCTTACTCATTCATCTTTCTACCCTCCTAAACATCCAACCAAGGTAGCGGAGTGACTTCATAGACGGGACCCGAGATGTGTGGTGGTTTGTTACATAGAACATACCATTTTGTGTTGGGTGATCCTCTGTATTAAGATTGCCTATGCTTTGGTGAACAAAGGTCATTCCAACAGCATTCATGCCCAATCCACTATACTATGACTGCTCCCACATCTCTGTTCTGAGGCATCCCGTTTGCCAACATCCGTAGAGTCGACTTTCCATACTTATCTTTTGCCATGCACTACTAGCTTATGTTTCAGGCAACCAGTGATCGGAAATTTGCCCAAACCATGTTGCATGACTTTCTTTGTCAAACTGGCACCACTTCATCCAACTGCCCAGAGAGATCTTGCTTTGGGACTCACTTAGAAAGTGCGGAATCTGTGCTAAGATGTATCCATCAGAAGAAAATACTTCCCTTCAATACTCCTATTTCTGGTGGACACAAGATCTTCCTGCAAATTCATGACTGCCCGTTCTCTCACCTGAGGAGTGTAGGCTGATTTAAGTTTTTACTTTTCTTATTATTACTTTTTTATTAAACCTACAATGCAAAAATAAGACAGTTATCTTGGAGTCATATTGTCTGGGCAACATATGTCTCGTCAGCAAACTGATTGAACAGTTATACATTATCCCCATCAACCACCTTGGCATCCCTTATTGTACAGGAACAAACATTTGTTTCCTTGGGTGTAGTATGTAGCTTACTTGTGTATTATAATTATCATGGTTGTCTGTGCCACTTCTCGAGTTCTCTCTTTGGGTGTGCACTGCATGTTGCATTACAGAAATGTGATCAAAAGGAGTGATTTAAGTTTGCTGCAAATATTCCTGGGTGTGGAGGATGAGGGAAGCATTGTCTAATGAATAGC
This sequence comes from Triturus cristatus, assembly GCF_964204655.1. Taxonomy (NCBI): domain Eukaryota; kingdom Metazoa; phylum Chordata; class Amphibia; order Caudata; family Salamandridae; genus Triturus; species Triturus cristatus. Next base: position 206,723,374 of record NC_140595.1, on the reverse strand, counting down.
AAACTGTTTATCACAATATAACAGACTCGATCCACCTCTTCTCTTTTGGTGACCTCCAATGCCCCCAGCAACATGCCATCCACCTCTTGGTTTGCAGTAGTGCTAGGGCTGTATAGCATCTGTGTAGCATTGGGATATCCAACACCCAGCTGAGCACTGCGACCCTCAGGTTCCTGGGCACCTTGTGAATTCTTTTTTGTTGATAACTGAGTTTTAGCCAACAAAGCCGGCTAAGGTGAACACCTAGCACGCACATAGGTCAATACAGAACATGGTATATTTGCCACGTAGGGCAGAGGCATCTCACAAATATATCATAGTACACGGGAGAATGACCACAGAAACCACTTCATAAGCGATTAAGCCAGCTGACCCAGCTATTTGCTCCACACCGTCCCATACTTCTGGGGACAGCCACAGACTTTGAACACCACTCGCTCTTGCTGTGCACACCAGTCAACTCCCCTCTTCCACTTCAACAGGTTGGGGGGGCCCAGGAGACAACCAATGCACAGCGATATCCCTTTCCGCCACTAGAAGGGCCATACCTAAGAATGGCCTTTCCTCCCTCCTATCCCCCAGAGCACTAAACAGCCCCAGGAGAATGAATATAGGAGAGAGGGGGACTTGCCAACCCAGCACCCTTGACAGCTCATGCGTCACCTTGGTCCAGTATTGGAGTATTGCTGTACATAACCATACCATATGGTAGATGTCTGCAGGGGCAACTCTGCATCGAGTGCATACAGGAGTGGGGTGCAGGCCTGCACGGCACAAGCAGGCTGGCGTGAGGTACGCAAAGCAGAGATAGTAGGATTGAATGAGTCTGGAGGAGCTGGTAAGCTCTTGGAGAGCCATCAGTGCGTCCCACCAGTCCTAGTCTTCCACAGGTTCCACCCATCTCTCTCAGCGGGTTCTGAGGTGGTCAAGTGAGCCAGGGGAGTTGATGACAAACATGCAATAGATCTGGGATATTCCGCCACAGCCTAGACTGCCCATAAGTATCTTGGCTTCCGGCGGATTAAACTCCGGGAGTGTATCGGTGGGTAATGCATGTGGAGAGTGTGTCTGACTTGAAGATATTTGGAGAACTGGCTTATAGCAGGGCTTTGGCTACGTTGAACGTCTTGGAAGGAGTGCATGTGTGTCCCTGACCAGACGTCACCAAGTTGAGTGATACCGATGAGATTCCAGGAGTGGAAACCGCGGAGCAAGGCCACCTTTTTCAGCCAGGTGCAGTGCCAGATCGGTGTCTGTTGCATGACTCTAGCATCCCATTGTACATGTCGGAGTGCTGCGTGCTATGCAAGGAATACCACCGGGTTATTGGGGGCAGGAGAAGAGGAACCGGGGAACCATTAAGCATAGCCTGCAACTGGGAGTAACCCAGCAGTGAAAACTCCAGGCGATAGGCAGGGTCAGACCATCCCCTGTTGAAGCAATCTTATAAACGAGGAGATGGGAAGCAGGATGGTGGAGGTGAAAATTTGTCAAACCCAGGCCGCTGTCGTACGGCTCCTGCTGACTATCTGTGAAGAGGTACAAAAGGGGGTGGTGATGGACGGAGCATCAGAACCAATCAAACACTCACACCCAGTCAACAGATCTGGGTTTGATCCATCACCGTTCTTTAGCCCACTCTGCCACCCCAGTTCAGACATGGCCATATGCAAATCAGTCTGACCCTGTGCCTCATGGGAACAGTCCAGCCCGAACTGCCAAGCCATGCCTTCCCTGGACCGGAAACAAGCTTCCTAGGACCGGTTTCTGGCATTTCAGCCGTCTTCAGCCAGGCTTGCTTGAATCCAGTGGCAAAGTGAGCAAGGGACTCACGTCTGAGCATACCCTGCCAACTTATGGCGAACAAAGAGGTACAAAAGGGGGTGGTGATGGACGGAGCATCAGAACCAATCAAACACTCACACCCAGTCAACAGATCTGGGTTTGATCCATCACCGTTCTTTAGCCCACTCTGCCACCCCAGTTCAGACATGGCCATATGCAAATCAGTCTGACCCTGTGCCTCATGGGAACAGTCCAGCCCGAACTGCCAAGCCATGCCTTCCCTGGACCGGAAACAAGCTTCCTAGGACCGGTTTCTGGCATTTCAGCCGTCTTCAGCCAGGCTTGCTTGAATCCAGTGGCAAAGTGAGCAAGGGACTCACGTCTGAGCATACCCTGCCAACTTATGGCGAACAAAGAGGTACAAAAGGGGGTGGTGATGGACGGAGCATCAGAACCAATCAAACACTCACACCCAGTCAACAGATCTGGGTTTGATCCATCACCGTTCTTTAGCCCACTCTGCCACCCCAGTTCAGACATGGCCATATGCAAATCAGTCTGACCCTGTGCCTCATGGGAACAGTCCAGCCCGAACTGCCAAGCCATGCCTTCCCTGGACCGGAAACAAGCTTCCTAGGACCGGTTTCTGGCATTTCAGCCGTCTTCAGCCAGGCTTGCTTGAATCCAGTGGCAAAGTGAGCAAGGGACTCACGTCTGAGCATACCCTGCCAACTTATGGCGAACAAAGAGGTACAAAAGGGGGTGGTGATGGACGGAGCATCAGAACCAATCAAACACTCACACCCAGTCAACAGATCTGGGTTTGATCCATCACCGTTCTTTAGCCCACTCTGCCACCCCAGTTCAGACATGGCCATATGCAAATCAGTCTGACCCTGTGCCTCATGGGAACAGTCCAGCCCGAACTGCCAAGCCATGCCTTCCCTGGACCGGAAACAAGCTTCCTAGGACCGGTTTCTGGCATTTCAGCCGTCTTCAGCCAGGCTTGCTTGAATCCAGTGGCAAAGTGAGCAAGGGACTCACGTCTGAGCATACCCTGCTTGGCAGGCAGTTCGGGCTGGACTGTTCCCATGAGGCACAGGGTCAGACTGATTTGCATATGGCCATGTCTGAACTGGGGTGGCAGAGTGGGCTAAAGAACGGTGATGGATTAAACCCAGATCAGTTGACTGGGGGTGAGTGCTTGCAATGTTCAACACTCCGTCCATCATTTCCTTTGGTTTTGCTTTGTTCGCCATAAGTTGGCAGGGTATGCTCAGACGTGAGTCCCTTGCTCACTTTGCCACTGGATTCAAGCAAGCCTGGCTGAAGACGGCTGAAATGCCAGAAACCGGTCCTAGGAAGCTTGTTTCCGGTCCAGGGAAGACATGGCTTGGCAGTTCGGGCTGGACTGTTCCCATGAGGCACAGGGTCAGACTGATTTGCATATGGCCATGTCTGAACTGGGGTGGCAGAGTGGGCTAAAGAACGGTGATGGATTAAACCCAGATCAGTTGACTGGGGGTGAGTGCTTGCAATGTTCAACACTCCGTCCATCATTTCCTTTGGTTTTGCTTTGTTCGCCATAAGTTGGCAGGGTATGCTCAGACGTGAGTCCCTTGCTCACTTTGCCACTGGATTCAAGCAAGCCTGGCTGAAGACGGCTGAAATGCCAGAAACCGGTCCTAGGAAGCTTGTTTCCGGTCCAGGGAAGACATGGCTTGGCAGTTCGGGCTGGACTGTTCCCATGAGGCACAGGGTCAGACTGATTTGCATATGGCCATGTCTGAACTGGGGTGGCAGAGTGGGCTAAAGAACGGTGATGGATTAAACCCAGATCAGTTGACTGGGGGTGAGTGCTTGCAATGTTCAACACTCCGTCCATCATTTCCTTTGGTTTTGCTTTGTTCGCCATAAGTTGGCAGGGTATGCTCAGACGTGAGTCCCTTGCTCACTTTGCCACTGGATTCAAGCAAGCCTGGCTGAAGACGGCTGAAATGCCAGAAACCGGTCCTAGGAAGCTTGTTTCCGGTCCAGGGAAGACATGGCTTGGCAGTTCGGGCTGGACTGTTCCCATGAGGCACAGGGTCAGACTGATTTGCATATGGCCATGTCTGAACTGGGGTGGCAGAGTGGGCTAAAGAACGGTGATGGATTAAACCCAGATCAGTTGACTGGGGGTGAGTGCTTGCAATGTTCAACACTCCGTCCATCATTTCCTTTGGTTTTGCTTTGTTCGCCATAAGTTGGCAGGGTATGCTCAGACGTGAGTCCCTTGCTCACTTTGCCACTGGATTCAAGCAAGCCTGGCTGAAGACGGCTGAAATGCCAGAAACCGGTCCTAGGAAGCTTGTTTCCGGTCCAGGGAAGACATGGCTTGGCAGTTCGGGCTGGACTGTTCCCATGAGGCACAGGGTCAGACTGATTTGCATATGGCCATGTCTGAACTGGGGTGGCAGAGTGGGCTAAAGAACGGTGATGGATTAAACCCAGATCAGTTGACTGGGGGTGAGTGCTTGCAATGTTCAACACTCCGTCCATCATTTCCTTTGGTTTTGCTTTGTTCGCCATAAGTTGGCAGGGTATGCTCAGACGTGAGTCCCTTGCTCACTTTGCCACTGGATTCAAGCAAGCCTGGCTGAAGACGGCTGAAATGCCAGAAACCGGTCCTAGGAAGCTTGTTTCCGGTCCAGGGAAGACATGGCTTGGCAGTTCGGGCTGGACTGTTCCCATGAGGCACAGGGTCAGACTGATTTGCATATGGCCATGTCTGAACTGGGGTGGCAGAGTGGGCTAAAGAACGGTGATGGATTAAACCCAGATCAGTTGACTGGGGGTGAGTGCTTTCAATGTTCAACACTCCGTCCATCATTTCCTTTGGTTTTGCTTTGTTCGCCATAAGTTGGCAGGGTATGCTCAGACGTGAGTCCCTTGCTCACTTTGCCACTGGATTCAAGCAAGCCTGGCTGAAGACGGCTGAAATGCCAGAAACCGGTCCTAGGAAGCTTGTTTCCGGTCCAGGGAAGACATGGCTTGGCAGTTCGGGCTGGACTGTTCCCATGAGGCACAGGGTCAGACTGATTTGCATATGGCCATGTCTGAACTGGGGTGGCAGAGTGGGCTAAAGAACGGTGATGGATTAAACCCAGATCAGTTGACTGGGGGTGAGTGCTTGCAATGTTCAACACTCCGTCCATCATTTCCTTTGGTTTTGCTTTGTTCGCCATAAGTTGGCAGGGTATGCTCAGACGTGAGTCCCTTGCTCACTTTGCCACTGGATTCAAGCAAGCCTGGCTGAAGACGGCTGAAATGCCAGAAACCGGTCCTAGGAAGCTTGTTTCCGGTCCAGGGAAGACATGGCTTGGCAGTTCGGGCTGGACTGTTCCCATGAGGCACAGGGTCAGACTGATTTGCATATGGCCATGTCTGAACTGGGGTGGCAGAGTGGGCTAAAGAACGGTGATGGATTAAACCCAGATCAGTTGACTGGGGGTGAGTGCTTGCAATGTTCAACACTCCGTCCATCATTTCCTTTGGTTTTGCTTTGTTCGCCATAAGTTGGCAGGGTATGCTCAGACGTGAGTCCCTTGCTCACTTTGCCACTGGATTCAAGCAAGCCTGGCTGAAGACGGCTGAAATGCCAGAAACCGGTCCTAGGAAGCTTGTTTCCGGTCCAGGGAAGACATGGCTTGGCAGTTCGGGCTGGACTGTTCCCATGAGGCACAGGGTCAGACTGATTTGCATATGGCCATGTCTGAACTGGGGTGGCAGAGTGGGCTAAAGAACGGTGATGGATTAAACCCAGATCAGTTGACTGGGGGTGAGTGCTTGCAATGTTCAACACTCCGTCCATCATTTCCTTTGGTTTTGCTTTGTTCGCCATAAGTTGGCAGGGTATGCTCAGACGTGAGTCCCTTGCTCACTTTGCCACTGGATTCAAGCAAGCCTGGCTGAAGACGGCTGAAATGCCAGAAACCGGTCCTAGGAAGCTTGTTTCCGGTCCAGGGAAGACATGGCTTGGCAGTTCGGGCTGGACTGTTCCCATGAGGCACAGGGTCAGACTGATTTGCATATGGCCATGTCTGAACTGGGGTGGCAGAGTGGGCTAAAGAACGGTGATGGATTAAACCCAGATCAGTTGACTGGGGGTGAGTGCTTGCAATGTTCAACACTCCGTCCATCATTTCCTTTGGTTTTGCTTTGTTCGCCATAAGTTGGCAGGGTATGCTCAGACGTGAGTCCCTTGCTCACTTTGCCACTGGATTCAAGCAAGCCTGGCTGAAGACGGCTGAAATGCCAGAAACCGGTCCTAGGAAGCTTGTTTCCGGTCCAGGGAAGACATGGCTTGGCAGTTCGGGCTGGACTGTTCCCATGAGGCACAGGGTCAGACTGATTTGCATATGGCCATGTCTGAACTGGGGTGGCAGAGTGGGCTAAAGAACGGTGATGGATTAAACCCAGATCAGTTGACTGGGGGTGAGTGCTTGCAATGTTCAACACTCCGTCCATCATTTCCTTTGGTTTTGACTATCTGTGAAGGCCATGCATGCTTGTGAGCCCCGCCACAGGAATGTCTTGATAGTGCTGTCCAGCACACAGACCCACATTTGAGGTAAGTGGATCGGCAGGTTTTGAAAGACGTAGAGAAAGCGCGGGAGGATCATCATCTTAAAGAGGGCGATGCAACCCAAAACACTGAGGGGGGAGGGTCCGCCCCTTGGTGAGGTCCGGCCTCGGTTTTTGGACCAAAGGGAGGAGGTTAAGGGCCCAGGTGAGCTCCGGGTGCAGAGCGACCCATATGCCTAGGTATTTAAAACTGAGACGGCAAAGGGTAATGGTCGTCTTGCCAGTCGCAGCAGTCTCTGTATTGCACCAAGGGGACCAACACTGACTTAAAAGGGTTCATCTGTAGGCATAACGCTTCCCTGAAGCATTCCAACAGTTTAAGCCATCTGGGTCCAATCACCGTCAGCCGTGTGAGGTAAAGCTGAACGTCGCCTGTGCAGAGCGCGATACAGACCTCATGCCACCTGTCCCAGGCCCAGCCCTCGTATTGGGGGTCTTCACTTATAAGTTGGGCCAGAAGTTCTATTGCCAAAGTGAAGTGAAGAGAAGGGGAGACAGGGGGTATCCCTGTCTGGCCCCTCACTCTATGGTTAATGTACCAGAGAGGACCCCAAAGCCCCCAATGTTTCTGTCTGGGTCTGTCAAGAGGAGCTTGGCTGCTTGAGAGAGTGTACTCTGATGGCTTCACAGACCAGACTTAACTGCTGAGTGATCTTTGCCTGAGCGCCGGACTCCAGTTGTTGCTCAAGGAGCAATGCCTTGGCTTCTAGTCAGGTGATAAGAGAAGAGCGATTGCGTTCCCGGGCTTTGACATAACTCCTGGGGGCACTGGGTAGGGTCGCTTTACTTTTGGCCCACAGGCTGGCGATTTGTGTAACCCAGCCTTCATTGTTGTGAAAGTAGCCCTGGAGTTCAGACCTGAAGAAGTGGACAAATTCCTTGTCCCCGAGTAGCCAAGCATTTAAACGCCACATGGGGCACTGCCCCAGAGGCGGGTGCCCAAGTTGCAGATGCAAAGGTGAGTGGTCTGAAATTCCACGGTGTAGAATATGGATCTGGGTCAATAATTGCCAGTCCAAGCCAGGAAGAAAAGCAAGGTGTATCTGGGGAATGGTTATGGTGGGCCGCTGATGTATATATGTAGTGTTGCTGCCGGGGATGCCATGATCTCCACGCATCACAGACCCAGAGTCCTGGTCCACTCAGTGAGATGGTGGGCGTTGGACCACCAAGACGCTGATGTAACCCCGGTGCTATCTAAATCTGGGTCTGGCACCATGTTGAAGTCACCCCGTTATGTTCCCGATTTAGGCTCATGTAGCAAAGCAGCTTATTTCTTACATTTTCCTATTTTTCAGCAGTAACCTTTTGCACATATTGGCATGCGGGACAACGTTCGATTAGTTTTCCTGAAACTAAACGTGTTTACACATCTAGCTTCGCACATTATCACAATGCCCTGAACTTCCTGTACAAGGTCTCTTCGCATTATGTACAAATGTTATCTCTATCTTCATCCACGGGGCGACAGGGCTATCTATATATCCATAACATCCCTACTCTATATGCACATCACAAGGCTGTTTTCCATTATATAAGATGAGCATCCCGATAGATTAGCAGAGGAGGCACTCCAGCCTACACCAGAGGTCCTTGCATGCTGAGAATTCACCACGCAGCGGTCTGACATCTCGTGAGGGGTGCCCAGTTCTTGACCAAAACAGGGTCTTTCATTCTTTCCCACCAGGTAATGGGGTTGGAAACGTCCCTTGGGGGGATTATTTGCTCTACACCTACACTCACTCTATGTATACTTAGAGTATGGTATGCATAGTAGGAGTATCTTTTGATTACTGCCTTGTTTTATATGCCAGCCTATATACATTGTCTTATCACCGTGGTAGAATTAGATCTACTATTCATGCTTTTGGTGCTTGTAATCACGTTTATTTGCTTATGTCTATTAATCATTGCAGCACATGTATTCTATACAAGAATAACGGTTCAGTAAATATGTTAAATGTCCCACTGTGTATTTACTGTATATTTCTCTGAGAATAAGTGAGCACGAGTGACTGAGTGAAAGGTTTTGCACTGTTTCCACGATCCCTGTGGGGTCAGTTTTCATTTTCAGTCTTTGCCGGGAAACCATTTGCTTCCTGGTAGGTTAAGGGGGCTTATGGTGGCACTGTGGTCTATAGGCCAACATATCCTACAGGGTGTCTGGAATTAGTCTTGGCACCAAGCCCCTAGTTTGTTGTCCAAACAATGCACAGATCCTACGGATTAGTAGGAACTACACAACACTCCTATGATTGGAAGGCCCTATGGAAGGCCCGAAAGAAGGGACAAGAGGTCCCTAAGTCCAGCATGCAGGGAGATGAGGGGTACATAAGTGCATACCAGGGAGACCACCTGCCCCTCCAGGGCGATTAAGCATCGGTGCAGATCGCACATAACCCACACAACTACCAGGGGAAAAGAGCTGCGCAATAGGATGGCGACTCCCCTCGCCCCCGAGAGTACCTCGACTGAAAGTCGTAGCCTTTATGTGCTAGGAAGGGGCAGTGCTCCCTGAGGAGATGGGTCTCCTGCAGTAACAGAACCTCAGGATGGTGTCGCTGTGGAAAGGTAAAGACCTTGCTTCACTCAGTCCTGCAGGCTGTAACATTCCAAGACAAAATCCGAAAGGTCATGTGTGCAGGAAGTGAATACTAATGTGATGTGCGGGCAAGGAGCCTACCAAGGATGCCCGCTGGGTCCAGTGAGTCAGCGAGTGGTGGTGTATGGGAGAATGCCCCTCCGAAACTGTGCAAAGAACCCCCCCCACTCCCAACCCTCCCCACACTTCTACCTCAGAAGCATCTATTACCCTATCAGAAGAACTTTTGGAAAGAACTGAAGAGCAAAACTTCGAAGTCATCATGTATACGGCAAAGAACAAGAGAGAAGGAGAGAAATGGAAGCAAACCCCATTATTACTGGAGAAATAGATGAATCCTGATAAAATCTAACCTGAGCCGCTGTCATCACGGCTAGTGCAATGCCCCTGGATTGGAACTAACTCAGGAGGTGGAGTGGTGGGCAAGTAAGCCATCGTAAGGAGACAGCAAACAATCCTGCATTATGAATGGAGTTATTAAAGTAGAGCCATGGTCAGTGACGGAGCTGCAGTCATAGGTCCTGCCTCACTCAGATGGCGGGACTGTGGGACAAGTCAGCGTCTGAGTGAGGAATAGACTGACTAGGCAGTGTGGCCAGCTGGCTGTCCCATCCCCGCTGCAGTCCACCTCAGAAGCAGGGTGTGATGACTCTTTGAAGGGGGACTGTGACCACACTCGGACAGACTCTGTGGGCGAGAGTGACCGGTCCAGTCCATGCCCCCTTTGCGACAAGGTGCAACACCGGTGAGGCTTTGGCTGTGTCTGCAACCCCTGAGCCCTAGGTGCCCTATGGTGCTGAGAGGTGATGGAGGCGGGTCCATGGAGCGAATGTTCTTCTGTCAGCCACTGCCAGGCGGAGTCCAGAGTCTCAAAGAAATAAAACTTGTTGAGGTGGATGACACGAAATTGAGCAGGGAATAGCATGCGGTACTCTAGTCCCACTGCCCGCAGCTTTTGTTTAAATTCTGCGTAGGAGTGCCTGAGTAGTTGTAGTCCGGGAAAAGAAGGACTTTGGTGTCTCTGCACCGAAGGTCAGCATACTGCTGGGCCTCGGTGAGAACGGTGTCCCTGTCTCGGTAGTTGGGAATACGAGCTATGATGGTCCGAGGCCCAGGCTGGAGGCCTTGGGGTCAGGGCCTGGTGCGCTCTTTCAATAGCAAACCACAAGGATAGGCGATCGGCTGGCATCCAGGACTTGATCCAGCGCGCCACATACTCTCCCATCTACTGCAGATCAGCCCCCTCTGCTCGCTCCGGGACTCCAATCAGGTGGATGTTGTTGCACTGGGAGCGGTTCTCTGCATCCTCTGTGTGCCTGTGGAGGTCTGCCATTTGATTAAGCAGGGTGGAGACATGGTTTTTAGGTTCGAGATATTATCACGGCTGAGAAGATAAGCCAACATCCATTCTCACCTTGGTCTCTACAGCCACTTGCAAAGCCTGGATGGCCTGCAGAATCACCGTAAAGTCAGTGGTGGAGGAAGCGGACCTAGGCCCACGATACCACCAGACAAGCCAGTTGTATACTGGTCCATTTTCATCTGGGTGTGCATGGTGGGAACAGCTCTATCCTTCCCCCTCCTGACAAAGTAGCGGCAGCAAAGCCGAGAGCACACGGGGGGGATGACCAGCTCGGGCAGGCGGTGACAGAGATGGGACACAAGCAACTGGTGGAGTGTCTAGCTAGGACTGAGGAGGCGCCGACTGGGGGATCACCCCCTGGCCAGACGTGTTGAACTACGGGGCTCAGGTTTAGGTGAGGGATTGCTGCAGCAGGATAACAGCCTGCAGAGCCCCATAGATGCGCCCCCTGGGACCAGTTGAAGCGTGGCCAGCGAGGGTCCCCCTTGAGCCCTGTCGTGACAACACAGCGCGCAACACGTTTCCGGCAGCAAGGCCGCACCGGATACAGGTGTCTTGAAGAGGTGAGGACGCGGCTCCCGCTAATCGCGTGGAAGAGTATAGTTGGTCCGCCGTGTTGCGCCCCGACCCCCAGCGGGGCAGGTAGGGCAGCCGGAGAGGCGTCGCTGTGGTGTCAGCTCCTGTCTCAGTGCCGCCCGGATAAGTTGGAGCCCTCTCCCAGCAGGAATTAATGCTGGAAACGCAGGGGACTACGCCGTGTTGGTCACCATGTCCAAACTAGAGTTGCACTCTAACGGCTGGGCTGGAGCCTTAGGCCACAGATGCGAGACCTCTAGCGGGAAGGTCCCCCCGCAAACAGTGTATGGTGGCAGCACGGTAGGTTCCTTACCTCTCACGGCAGGCGCGCTCCTGGATTGCAGGTGAAGAGGGGGCGGGGTAGAACCCCAGCGGGTGACCAAGCCCCTCTGATTGCGGGCACCCTCGAAGGCTCCTAAAGGCCCGGCTCCTCCTCGAATCCTATGTATGTGGGCCGGGGTGGCGCAACCCGCCCCTTGCGGCGGTGTCAAGGTGGTACGTTCCGCCAGCCCCAAAGTCCACCCAGTCTTTCTCCACAGCTGCCGGGCTGGCGGGACGGTACTGGGGTGCATGGCCGCGGGTGCCCGCAATGCCCGCCAGTAGATGGCGCGAGGCTCTTACTGCCGAAGGCTCGCGGCCGCAGTGCCCAGCGTTGTTGCCGAGTTTTCCTCTCGCCCTCAAGTCTTCTGACTTTTCGATTCGGGCGCCACTCCTGGACACCAACTACTGCATCAGGAGCCGGGGGGGGGGTGGGGGGTGGGGGGGGCCGGGATTGAAGCCCTTTACGCGACGGCAGGGGGCCTGCCCAAGGCCACACGGTGCCACTCGTCCCCGAGACTCACCGAGGCCCCAGAGAAAGCAGGAAAGTAGGCGGTGCAGTGGGAGGTGTCAGATGACTACCGCTAACTCAGGTATGTAACGGATTAAGGGGTTAGCGGCACTAAGGCTCCGACCACCACGTGTACCCGCTTGGCCATGCCCTGGCACTTTGTGATTAATTATCGTGGCGAATGCTGTAAGCACCTCTTTTCACTGGGGTTGAATTACTTTGCATTTGCATTGCATGATTACACCAGGTGGGGGAAATCTGCTCCTACTTGACTGCATTTGGTACAACTTCCAGAGACCAAATCTGCGCATTGTCAGAGAAGTATAGTCTGTGTGCTGTAGGCTCTTGTAATTAATTATGAGGCGTCTACTACAGGAGGAGACCTGGCCCGCCTAGATCGCACAGTGTTCCCCTGTACTAAGGTGACCTCCAAGGTGGAGCAGTATAGGATGGAAATTAGCTGCTTTGTGGATATAGCCATGAGAAGAGTCTTCAATGACCGATAGACTATCCACTGTGCCGCAAAATCAGGAGTGATTGCTCGGAGGGCGTGCCTTAGTCAATAAATGAAAACATGTCCTGGGGGTATGTGGTACAACTCCTGTTAAGTCATCTAACAAAGGGTATTTCCTATTAAAGTATAATTCCTCCTATTTTTCTAGCCCTCTTTGAGATAGTTGAGCTAATGTCTTTGGTTCCTGTGCAGCTGGTATTAGTGGGTGCTGGTGAAGGGGGATGAAGGGGAAATATGGAAGCGCAAGACCTGCTGGTCTATCTAGCTCAGTCAGTGCCCTGAAAGTGCTCATGGCTGTCACCATGTTCAAGGTGTAACATGGAACTGGTGCCACAATCCGTGCTGTCAGTGGCAATGGGACCACCTCTTCTCTTTCGATTGCCATGTGTGGAATATAAGGGCTGAGTGAAACTAGAAGTACGCTTGGACACAGAGAGAATAGGGTTCGGGCCTCAAACCCTCTGAGATGAAATGGCAGCATTAGGTTACTTGTTAACTCAAGCCAATTTTTTTTAACTGAGTGCGAATGTGGGGAAAAAAGTGATTGGGTGAGTGGCAGGCGAATGTTAATAAACAAGTAGAGGTGGTTGGAGAAACATAATGCCCATAGAGCAAGTTAATTTCGTCAGTATAACATAAATCGCAATGACATTCGTAATTCAAGTTCTTGTGAACATCATCATGGTTTAACATGTTATTAATAATCTGCAATGTAACATTGTCACAAAAAGGTTTTTTTGTTAAGGGGTATGGACAAATTATTAGTTATAGGGAGTCTTGTTTACGGTGGAAGCACAATGAGTTATGGGAGATGTAGTTTGTGAAGTGGGAGTAGGCTTAGAAAGGTCAAGTAGCGTTGGGTGGTTAATTAGCACGCATTGAGGGGGAGTGGTTAAGTTTTCATTTTCCTGTTTAAAAGGGAGGAGGTCACATGGGAGAAGGTAACGGAACACTGTCATGGAGGTGATTGAGAACGACGTAGTTGGTTGTTGCGGCGAAAACGGGTTGGAGTTTGTGCAGGTATTGTGAAGATTTGTGGCTGGAGTATGTTGAGCGTGGGTGATGTGAAGTGAATAGTGTGTGGATGCAGGGGGGAATTGGAGAGGTCGGAGGAGTTAGTGGTTTGATTTGGGAAATGTATCATTTGTGGTTGGGGTGGTTTGAAGTACGTTGCGAGTTTGATTTAAAGTGGACAGAGTGAGGCTGCGGGAGAATGGAGTATTTGGATGGGGGAGTGGTTTGATTGGGGGAGCTTGAAATAAGGGTGTGGTGTGTATGTGTAGACAGTTATACGGGATGGATAAATGATCTTGGGGCACAGGAGAGGTGTATATAGATTAGTTAGATATTGAGGGGATGGGTTTTGAGTTTATTAGAAATGGTGGTTGCTTTAAATGATAGAGCACGGACAGGGAATGGGTTTGGTTTGTTTAGCATGGTATTAAGGGTTAATCAGAGTAATAAAGGGAGTGCAGATTATGTAACATGATCATGGAGAACAAATCTGTAATGGTGGTTTTTAATTTACAGTTACCCCTGAAGAAGGGCTTTGAAAGCCCGAAATGCATTGGTTTGGAATGAAACAACCTACTGCCTAGGACGAATGATGCATTTTTCAGCGTGCTCTAGAAAGAGGCCTGGATGGGCACATCTATAGCATTAGAAGATTTGGGAAAGCATTCAACCTTATATGTGGACTAAGAATGAAAAAGCATTAAATGTTTGGAATAAAGTGTCATGAAATGGTTAACAAAGTGGATGATCTTCTTGAACTGGAGCATGGTACATGTGCGACTTTGCTGTGCAACTGGGATTGAGGCGCAATGAAGCCCCACACTGAACGGATTTTCACTGGCGTGCCATTGGGGAAAGGCACACGCCCAGTAAGCACGCATACGTGAATGACGATTTAAGGACAAAGATTTGATTCATCATAAAAATAGGTGTGCATTCCATCATTCTTATTGGACAACCCCTGTTAAGTCATCTAACAACAGGTATTTCTTATTAAAGTATGATTCCCCCTATTTTACTAGCCCTCTTTGAGATAGTTGAGGTATTGTCTTTGGTTTCTGTGCAGCTGGTATCAGTGGGTGCTGGTGAAGGGGGATGGATGGGGAATAGGGCAGCTCTAGACCTGCTTGTCTATCCAGCTCACTCGGTGCCCTGAAAGTGCTCATGGCTGTCACCATGTTCAAGGTGTAACATGGGACTGGTGCCACAATCCGTGCTCTCAGTGGCAATGGGGCCACCTCTTCTCTTTCGATTGCCACGTGTGGAATATAAGGGCTGAGTGAAACTAGAAGTACGCTTGGACACTTAGAGAATTGAAATGGCAGCATTAGGTTACATGTTAGCCCAAGCCAATTTTTTTTACCGGAGTGTGAATGTGGGGAAAAAAGGGATTGGATGAGTGGCAGGCGAATGTTAATAAACAAGTAGAGGTGGTTGGGGAGTAATATCCTCTTTATAAGGCCTATTTTATCTGCCAGTGAGAGCGGGAGAAATATCCAGCTCGATATCTGGTCTGCCATTTTACATATTGTCTGTCCATAGTTTTCTCTCCTTACTGTATTCTTTTCACTGTTCACTCAGATCCCCAAGTATTTCACGGAACCCTCACACCACTCAAGAGGGAAATCCGGGGTACAATAACTTGTGCTTGGTGTCCGAGGTAATATCTGCAACTGGTTCCAGTTGAGTGATTCCCCCACAATGTTCCAAACCACAGATGTTCCCAGAGAGCTTCATTGAAATATACGCTAGGGTTTCTGAGGTAAAGGGTCATATCATCTGCCTAGAGTGATAAAAGTATATGCTGGGTAGTATATATGAGAGTATAGTCTTTGTAGTTTAGCCTGTAGGGGTTCTAGAGCAATGGATAACAAAATTGGGCTAGGGCGCAGCCCTGCCTTGTCCCTCTGGAAATAGCAAGGGGGAAGCCGGCGAGCTGTCATTTGATGCGTCGTCTGGTGGTCGGGTATAGGATACCAACCTAAACCAGTCTAGCAAAGTGCGTGGGATGCCCATCGTAACTAGAATGGTGAATAAATAACCTCATTCTAGGGAGATGAATATCTCGGAGGTATCCAACAAGACTGCCACCGATTCAAGTTCTGGATCTAGGTCTTGTACTAAGGCAAACAGCGTGCGCCGGTTATGAGCTGTAGAACAGTCTGGGACAAACCCAGATTGATCCGGTCATAACAGTTTAGGCAATAGGAGGTTCAGCCGGTTTGCAATTAATTTGACCAGGATTTTATTGTCAGAATTTGAGAAACAATGGACAAAACTTGTTGCAGCATTGTGCCTGTTGTCTCTGTTTTAGTAAAGTCAATGGTTTGACTTCGCTCAGGGTTGGGGGGAGTTTGTGAGAATAGAGATGGGGAGGTACTATATCTTGATATCGCTTTTAAACTTCTGCAGGAAATCCATTTGACCCTAGAGTTTTATGGGTGGGGAGGCTATATAGCACATCTTTAATTTCATCTATAGTGAATGGTTGATCAAAAAACTGGCACTGTGCATCACTTAACCAGCCGAGGACTGTATCCCTTAGGCATTCAGCTATAGCTGTATACAGTTTTATGTAGAGTAGTAAGAGGGAAATGTGTCCAAGTGCTGCGGCATGCCCTGATGTAATGTAGCTTTTTCATCCATAACGCGAGTGTGTTGTTGGCCGACCAAGGACCTTGATCATGTTTGCCAGAATACTTTTAGGGCACTCCCCCCTCCCCATATTGCCGGGCACGTGCATGTTTGCCTCGATATTTGGATTCCCTTTCCGCTATCTCTGAGTATTCAGTAAGTTTATCTATTCATGCACGCTTGCACCTCCAGTTGGATTAGTGGCATGCAGGGACCACTCCAGCGCCTTCAACTCATATTCCAGGCTGGACAGATGCACCCGCAGTGTTTTCAAAATCCCATTGTGTTTAGCAATATATACATTGAGAAAGTATTGGGGAGCTCAAAAGACGACTCCCAGTGTTACTGTGTATCATTTCTATGTTTATGGAAAATCTGTACAAGAATGTAACAGTATTGAACATTTAGATTTTTTTTCTTGATTTTTTTTTTTTTGTGTGTGTATATATGTATATATATATATATATATATATATATACACTGAAAAACCATAGGTTTCACACATGTTATAGTTAGCGGAAATTTTACTGATAAAAAACCAATGAAATTCCCCCGTTATAGTTAGTGCAGGCAACTATAACTCACGCGACCGCAATCCTCTGCTGATGCTAATACTGTATTTAGACACTTATTTGCCCATGTCTTCTTCCATACATTTTTAGCTATACATATATTACAAATATTTTTTTTTCATAAAGACACATATGTCATCAGCAGAAGATTGCGGTCGCGTGAGTTATAGTTGCCTGTACTAACTATAACGGGGGAATTTCATTGGTTTTTTATCAGTAAAATTTCCGCTAACTATAACATGTGTGAAACCTATGGTTTTTTCAGTGAATTTGCAAGGTTTTTTAAATGCTAATTCCTAACTATAACGTGTGTGAAACCTATGGTTTTTTCAGTGAATTTGTACGGTTTTTTAAATGCTAAGTTACTTTACGCCATTCGTGGCGTGCGCGCCCACTTAACGCAGTTCGTTCCGTGCGCGCACGGTGCGCTTCGCGCACCGTGCGCGCACAGTGAGCACGCGGTGCGCTTTGCGCACCGCGCGCCCACTTTACGCAGTTAGTGCCATGCACGCATGGTGGGCACGCGGTGCGATGACAAAGCACGTCAACAAATCTGTTTCTGCTTTCCTCCGTGACTATGGTATGGGTGCCATTTACCACAACAACTTGCGTTATGACATGCAAGACATTTATAGAGGAGATGGTGTGCACTTCAATGATGAAGGGAACAGAGTCTTCCTCTTGAACCTTAGACTCTGCATCGGTACTTACTTGTAGGTACCACTAAAAAATCATTTCATAAACACAACGGCTCTTTTTAGAGCCCCCTAATATCTAAACACTTAAATCTGATTTTCATTTTTTTTTTTTTTTTTTCTACCGTACGCTTACCGTAAGCTTACCGTACGCGTACCCCGTGATTTTTTTTAAAATCAATAAATGTTTTCTTTGTACTTTACAGTCCTTCTTTGACCCCCTCACAAATGTAAGGGGGTCTGTAACTCTCCTCATTGCCCCCTTTTCTTGTTTTCACTCTTTTTTTTCTGAGTGAAATACACAAAATGGCGGCCGCCGCTTCCTGGTTTCTGCCGATTCGAATGTTTACTAAGATCTAAGAGCCAATCAGAATCGCGCTCGCGCACGCCACCGTACGCTTACGGTAAGCGTACGGTAAGCGTACCGTAAGCGGGCTCAGATATATATATTGATTTAAAGGCTATTTTCTCAGAATCTACTGAACAGATTTACACCAAACCTACAAAAGGCACTTCCTTGACCTAGGGACTACCTCTCTGCCAAATTTCGAGTAATTCTGTTCAGCCGTTCGGGCTGTAGCTCGTTCTAAAGGTCCTATGGAAAAATGCATGGGGAAAACGCGTTTTGGGACCCCCCTTTTATCTCAGCCCCCGCTTGACGGATCCCCCCGAGACTTTCAGGGTAGGAGCGGAGCGTAGCGCCCCACCTATTTTGAGAAATTCGCGAGGATTCATCGACCGGCGCCAAAGTTATTCAAAATAGAATGTTGAGGTTTTCCTATGGAAAAGGGGTCCTAACTATAACTACCTACTGGCGACCGCCAGTAGGTAATGTGTGTGTATGTATATGTATATATATATATATATATGTATGTATATATATATATATATATATATATATATATATATATATATACACACACACGTGGGAAAAATATTACTGTTCTTTGGATACTGTGTATGATCACCCTAAACTACAATGTATATCGGTTTTGGTCTTGGTTCTACTCTTGATGTTTTAAATTGCACTTGATTGATGATTTGCACTCACGAATGAGGTATGATCGAGATATATTTGGGGGTTGTCTACATTTTAGTATGCTTAGGGTGGAATCACCTCGAGATAGAAAATCTCCTTTATATACTGTTGATTCTTATTTGTTGTGCTATCAAATCATATATTTAAATAATATGTATATGTGAAGTTTAAAACTAAAATGTGCTAAAAAAGAGACAGAAAATGGAATACATGTTTTCCTGATAAATGTACCTAGTTGATTGGGTTATTGATTGTGATGGCTCAAGTACGATATTTCATACAATGTAAATGTATGGGATGTATACCATTGTAAAATAACAGAGTAGTTGGGTTATTTGTTTTGCTTAGCTTATTTCCCCTGCTTCTGCCGCTCTGTGTTCTATTAGTCAGGGGCCCTCTTATGTTTCTAAGAATATTCCCAGCACATTGCTGTGAGGTATCCCGTATTGGACAGTACAACAGACTGAGGGAGTCCGTATAGGAGTGGCTTGCTTCCTAAGTGTGGTTAACCAATAGATAGGTATTTTCGAAAACAAATACACATGTAACGAGGTAGGTCCGTTCTGTGAGAATATTCAACATTGCTCTAGATAAATAGATGATATTCTCTTTGTTTGGAGTGGAGAAGAACAACTCCATGAGTTTTGCTTATGGGTCAACCTTTGTGAACATAACCTTAAGTTTACTCCAAACTTAAGTAGAGAACAAGTGGCATTCTTCAATGTATAGATACAAGATCAACAACTATAGGTATTGCACTATTCGAAACCTACGTCTAGAAAAACGTTTCTTCATTTCAACAGTTTCCATCCCCATTGTCGGAAGCAAGAGATCCACTTTAGCCAGTTTCTGCAATTACGCAGAACTGTATGAATATTCATGATTTCTTGGAGAATACAGATAACCTCAGTTCAAGAGTTTTTCTTTAAGGATATCCTAGGCACCTTGTGCACAACTCCCTAGACAGAGCAAGATACTATAATTGGGAGAGTATGTTTCAAAACAGAAGGAAAGCGAATGAGGAAAAACGTGTGTGCATTGTATGATACTCGAATCTTGACCAGAAAGTCAGACAAATAGTCAACTTCCAATGGAGTATACTTAATAGCGATACAGAGGAGGGCACGTTATCTAAACCTACTTTTGCGTTTAGGAGAAACTGTAAACTTAGCAACATGCTTGTATGGTCCAACCTGGACAGCAAACTTAATTTCTGTCAGAAATCCATCAAACTACAGAATCCGATAAGTGGCAACCACAGATAGTGGGTCATGCCACGCTGGCGAAAGAGCTGATCACATTTGGGGGAAGGAGAATTACCCTGATGGATATGACTAACTGTAGATCATCTACTATAGTATACCTTATCCTGTGCCCTTGTGGACTGGAGTATATAGGTGAGACAAGTTGTGAATTCAGAGTGAGGTGCAGTGAGCATAAATCTGTCATATGTAACAACAAGAGTTAAGCGCCCCTGGTCCAACATTGGACGCAATTTGGTCATAACAGAAAAAGATCTCACATGGACGATCATTGAGAAAATAAGGTCTATTGAGGAGAAGGATGATAATGAACAGCGTAAAAAGAGATAAGTGTATTAGATTTTTACGTTGAGTACACACAGTAGAGACTTGAACGAAGTTGTCCCTTGGGAGAATGCCATAAACCAACCCCCAGATTCTCTTTGTTTGGATATCAAGCTTTTGCAATAGGTAGTTGTTGGCTGTTTAGAGTATTTGATCCTATGATCTAGACCACAGGTTATTTTTGCCCATGAAAGTCATTTTACTTTGTATTCTTTTAGCCATATGTTGGGTGGTGTTTTTGTCTTGTACCAACGCTATCCCTCTATCTTTTAATAACCATTTAGACCGAGTGAACTTTAGCCGACCTCTCCCGGTAAATTACTAGATCAGATAGCTTACGGTCTGTAATTCCCGAAGTATTTATGGGGCCCCTTACCCTATGATACTTCACATGGGTGCTCATCAGGGGACTGTGTTCTTGTGGCTGCTACATGTTCACCTTGGAGGCTTTATTCTCAGCATTCCTAATAAACCCCCCTAATCTTATAATAATACAGGATTCCTTGAACTTCAAAAAATATTTTGGTTCTTACTACTTTCGTATTTATCCTTAGTTTATTGGGTCAGTGTAGGAGGCTGGCTCTGTATATACTATACCAAAGTAAGGTATAGTGTGCAGAGTCCAGTGGATCCCCAAAGCAAGGCAGAGGTAAAAGTAGATAATACCTTACACTCTATTTGTGGTAGAGTGGGCGAGCAGTAAGGCTTTATCAGAGGGTAGTGCTAAGCATTTATTGTACACACTAAGGCAAGATATGATGTCACACACTCAAAGACTAAACTCGAGCCAATTTGGTTGAATACAAATACTATTTTAGTTATATTTTATTTTCTAGAACCAAGCCAGGCCTGGTACAGGTAAGTTGTAGTACTTTGCAAGAATAATGCAGTTTGAACACAGTTGAAATGCAGTAGAATGCAATGGTTTGGGTACAGAATAATTACTTTGTACTCGTAAATAGTCGTAATTACTTTTCAGTTACTTTTCTAACACAGCCACGTATCTCTGGATACTAGGCTGGTGCATTTCTTAGGAGACGGAAAAAGGAGCAAATGTGTTTTACAATATCAGTACAGTTTTGCAGTAATACTCACGATACACATTTAGTCCTGGGAAAACAGGACTGGGTTTACGGGTCCGTGGGTAGGATTTGGTCAGATGGGCACTCAAGTATCAATCAAGAACAAACCGACTGCCTGCAAGTAATTTATATGTGTGAGTTAGTGAGTATATTTCTGTTGATAGTATGTGTTGGTTATTTGTATGTTTGTTGCGCCTGGGCACCACTTACATGTGCAATCGTTTGTTGATGTGGCATTGTATTCATTGAAGTGTTTATTAAATGAGTATTTTATATTTTGATATATCGAGAATGGGTAAAATAAATTTGAGATGTATGCCCCAAAAACAATGGTTTCATGGCATTAGCTGTGTAGCATTTTATCACCTTTGCTGTTGCACACTGGTTTTTTGCCTCTTGGGGACAGGATTATGTAGTTCCCTTTTTCCTTATCCTAGACATATAGCTTATTTATAAATTTCTTGCAGGCAGTGGGTTTGTTCTTGATTAATACTTGTGTTTTTGCCCTGTTTCCCTGCCTAGGTATCTTTTCAGGGGCCCCCTCTAGTGTGATTGTTCAGATGGGCACTCAAATTGCACCTCCAGCAGCACAGAAGCGACCGGGTGCAGAGTGCAAGGACCACACGTTAGCCAGCGGGCTAATCACATTCGTGGGCTTGGGGACTGCGGCGAGCAGGGCACCAGGTTGGGAAAACAAAAGTTCCTGGGCTCGAGGTCAGCACTGTAGGGCCCAATGGCCAACACAAGAACTACACCACCAGCGGCACAGAGGCGACCGGGTGTAGAATGTTGTCTTGGCTGGTGCTACAGATTTGGTCAAGGATCCGTTGAAGCCGGTCAGCTTCCGGTGAGGCGAATGGGGTCTTTGAGAGTCGTTGTCTTGTGACCGCAAGTGTTTGCAGACGGAGTCGGTTGGACGGTCGACGTTGGTCTTTCTGGACCGCTTCGGTTACAGAGTCGGTCAGGGTGTCGCCTTCGGTCCTGGTTTGGGGGACCTTCACGTTGTTGGCTGCAGGTTTGGTTTAGGAGCTTATGGAGGTTCAGGGGTCAATGGGATCCAGGCTAGGATCGCCGGGAGTACCTCCTTAGGGTATTGTCACTGGGCTCGGGCTCCTAGAGCGAAGTGGTGGAGATTTGCAGAACCGACCAGAGTCAGAGTTGATTGGTTTTGAGGAAGTCCGGTGCTCACCGGGGACAGAGTCTGTTTGGTTGCGAAGGCAGTGCAGGTTCTCAGGGTTTTTGAGGGCTGCTGGTTGCAGGACACACCAAGATTCTGCAGGAGTAGTCTGAGGCCGGGACAGGCTGGTAGGGCTGGGGCCAAGTCAGTGGTTGTCCTCTTCCTTTCTCTGCGTGGCTGTCCTGTCCTCCTTCTTCTGGTTTCTTCTTGTCAGCTCTGGTCTGAGGAGGCAAGGTTCAAGGGTGTCCCATATTAAATTTAGGGGCTTTACAGGTCGGGACCAATGGATCCCTTCCTTGGGGTGGGTACATCCCCTATTATGCCACCATCCAGTGGGAGGGGGCATAAGCCTCACTGTGGCTGGCTTGGTCCACCCATCCGCAAGATGGCGGGGACTGAGAGTTGTGCTTCACCCGCCTCCCTCACCTGAAGGGTGCGGTTGGCAAAGGTGGGCATACCTCTCCTCCTGACTTTGGTTTTCCTGCCGATTCTCCCGCCCCAATTGGGGGGTCGGAGCTAGTGGGGGGCGAATTGCTAGGAGCAGCAAAAGGCTGGTGTAGATCACAAAGGCGGCCCTTCATGGACCTTGCCCATCCTGGGAGAGTAGCCTTGGCACCTCGTCTCAGGATGTGCTTTGTTTCAGGACCCAGAGAGTAGCAGGCTCTCGACCCAGGGGTCCAGAAACCTGTCTGGTGCTGGCAGCTGGCAAGCAGTCACTCGGCCAGGCCACTGAAGTTTGGTTGTTCAGGGGGATCTCTAAGATACCCTCTAAGTGTATTTTTTTCATTAAATCCCACACTGGCATCAATGTGAGTTTAATGTGCTGAGAAGTTTGATACCAAACTTCCCAGTTTTCAGTAAGGCCATTATAGCGCTGTGGAGTTCGTAATGACCAACTCCCATATCATATACTCTTAATGGCATTACTGCACTTATAAAGTCTAAGAATTGACTTAGACATTGCAGTGGTATAGAGCTCATGCACCTATACCCTCACCACTGGTATAGTGCACCCAGCTTAAAGGGGTGCCTTACCTATGCCAGGGCAGTTGGTTGTAGGCATGGCGCACAGGGATGTGTGCCATGTTGACTCTACACTTTGTTCTGCACCAACACACGCTGAGAGAGTGTGTGTGTGTGTGTATATGTGTGTGTGTGTATATATATATATATATCTCCTCTAAGGGAGGCACAATAAGGGCTGCAGCCCTTAGAGGCCTTCCCTGGTCACAGTGCTTGTGGTACCTTTTACAAGGGGCTTACATGTGGCCAGAGAGTTGTCAATTGGGTTTTGCAGCTGTACAGTTTAGGGAAAGAACATAGGCCCTGGGTACCTGGTTGGCAGGTACCCAGGGCACACTCACTGAAAGTACATCAGCATTTGGCAAAAAGTGTGTGTGGGGGGGACCATGCAAAAAGGGGCACTTTCTTACAGTCAGTATGGAATACTTGTTTACATCAACTTCTATCCTGACATATTTTGTGATTAGACACTTTGGTTGCCTAACTTTTCAGTTCTGACTATGTACGTTTCTGTTCTAAAATAGCAGCCGAGTTTGGATATTCTACAGGGAGATTCTTAGTCCTCTGTTTATGGTCGGCGTCTTGTATTTAACCAGGCTCAGGTTTGCCCGACTTGTTCTAGCTGTACTGTGGATTCAAGACTGCTACCGGACGTATTGCCGCTACTTGTCGATCTTTTGAACTTGGGACTGGAGGAGTACTTTGATTCCCACTATTGTTTTTGTTCATGAATTATGACTCCCTCCAAGTCTTAACGTGCCAGTCTACGTACTACCTAGAGAAATCGCCCTGTTTGCATTTTAGCGTTTGTTGCGCCCACGGAATTAGTTTGTATTCTTTACGCATCGGGCTCTTCAGCGTGCTGTCATCTGGGAATTTAGCATGTTGTCATTAAGCAGACCTGTATCTTATTGGCAGTGATGTTGGCGTGCATTTCCTCCAAGCCACGTACCTCTTATACAGCATTGATGGCAGCGTACTTGGTCTGTCTTAAGTGTGGTTTTGTGTCATTGCACTGAATGTTTCTGTTCTTTTCTACTGGGGCACAGGGATAACATTCTAACGGTGTGCACGCACCAGAGAACACTTAGGTGCCTAACGTTAAGCGGTCTTGATTCATACTAAGTCTTTAGGCGTTTAGCTCCCTGTGGCCCTTCTGTTTATGTGCCATACTCGGCACCTGGACTATTTTGTATATGTCAAGGGTAGCTGATCGGCCCAGTAGGATGTTGGGCTTCTAAAACTGGCTACCATATAGGTTTCAGGTTGTCACCTTGATGGACATTTTTTTTTTCTCTTGTAACCTAATCTTTCTGAGAACTGCATTGAGCCCTAACTTTGGAAGGTCTATCTTGTTACCTTTTAATGCTTGCAGCTTCAAACTGCGCATGCCATACATACTGCTAATTTGGTTTTTCATCTGTCCTAGCAGTCCCTCCCTGGATCCAGGGAACCATTTGGTTCACCTGTCCTTTCTTGGACAGCTTGTTAGTTCACCTTTGGTGTTCTATGTTAAGTAGAGCAGGCTGGCTATAGCATGGTTTGGAGATCTGACGCACACTTATCTGTTTTAATGTGACTCTGTTGTCACCTTCTAGTATGACTGATCTGTGTTCACATTGACTTTTATCTTGCACGTCTTAAGTGGATTCTCCTAAATGAGATATACGCTCTTTGTGGTTGACATCTATGGCACATTTATATACCTATGATTAGGGTATGTTGGAAATAATTTTGGTATTAAATGCACATTTATTTCTTGATTGTTTATCTTTTTTCTTCTTCCTGGTCTGAGTAAACCATTCCTATTCAATATTGGTTTATGTCTGTTTTTGCAGTTTGTGCCTTAAAGTCACATTTATTCACCATACAGGAGACTTTTCTCTTGGTGTTCCCCTACCCTTTTTAAGTCTCGCCTAGGCAGCGCATGTGCTGTCTCTTGAGAGATTCTGTATCGACTGTATGGACTTGTAGCACGCCCATACGTTTTCGTTTGTTCCTTCGTGTGCTTTTTGAAATTCCTTAGTTTTTGTCGGTGAATAGTTTAAATTAGTCTCTCCCTTTGCTGTTTTGTTCACACCCCGGAGACTCAGCCTGTTACATGGAGCTTTTCACTATCAGCCATATGTTAGCTGTGGCACACCACTTTTTCTTTTCCCTCAGCTTGTTTGGCTTTCCGAACGTGCTCAGACAAGGAATGTAAATCATGTCCCTATGTTTTCCACTGTATTTGGTTTAACAAGCAATTTTTCAGCCGGAGGCTATGTTGATTTTCATCCTATGACATTTTTGTTTTCATTAGCTTAAGTGTCCAAACCTTAAATAATATACTTACTTAATAAAAGTGTAGTTTAAGAAGACGTCAGACAGTAGGATCAACCAATTTACATTGTGCTTTTGAGAACGTGATTGTTTGGCTGCAATTAAAGACGTAAGCATGCTGGGATTTCTCCGTTTTGTGAAAATGGAAGCAGCTTTAAGTTGGACGCTTTCAACTTTTTATGCCTTTTAGGTTTCAATAGTCGGTGAAATAAAGCCAATATCAATGGATGCCTTCTTGTGCTCTACAAACGTGGCATGTGAGGTTATTCAAAAATATATCCAGCAAGTACAGTACAACACGATCTCAGCACTACTTCAGCACCAGTCATCATCACTTAGTAGCAGCACTGTCGCTTCACCTGAGCACCACCTCAGCATCAGTGCAGCAGCAGCACTATAGCATCACCTGAGCACCACCTCAGCATCCGCGTCGCACCAGTGCAGCACCACCTCGGCACCACCTCGGCACCACCAGTGCAGCACCACCTCGGCACCACCAGTGCAGCACCACCTCGGCACCACCTCGGCACAACCAGTGCAGTACCACCTCGGCACCACCAGTGCGGCACCACCAGTGCAGCACCACCAGTGCAGCACCACCTCGGCACCACCAGTGCAGCACCACCTCGGCACCACCAGTGCAGCACCACCTCGGCATCAGGGCACCAGCGCAGCACAGCATCAATTTAACACGGCACCAGCGCAGCACAACCACCTCCGCATTACTGAGTACCACCACAGCATAACTCGGCAGCACCTCAGCACAGCACCATCTCAACATCAACCACATCAACCACAGCACCACCTCTTCATCAGTGTACCACCAACAGTGCAGCACCGACTCAGCATCAGTGCAGCACCACCAGCGCAACTCAACCAGCACAGCCCCACCACCGCTTCCGCGCAGCACCACCTCCACATCAGCACAGCACCACCTTCTCATCAATGCAATACCAGCTCAGCATCAGGACAGCACCACCACCTCATCAGCGCAGAACCAGAGCAGCAACACCTCAACACCACCTTAACATCAGCACAATGCCATGTCCGCATCAGGACAGCACCACCTCCACATCAGTGCACCACCCCCAGAGCAGCGCCACTTCAGCACAGCACCACCTTAGCATCAGCGCAGCACCATCTCAGCATGAGTGCAGCACTGCGTCAGCACAGCACCACCTCAATATCCGCACACCATCTCCGCATTAGCACCACCACCAGCGCAGGGCCACCTCCGCACCAGCGCAGGGCCACCTTAGGAGCAATCCTGCACCAATGCAGCACCTCTTTAGCACCAACGTAGTACCACTTCAGCATCAGTGGAGCACCACCTCAGCACAGCTCCAACTCAGCATCATCTAAGCTCCACCGCAAGATCACTCACCATCTCAGCATCACTCAGCACCACCGCAGGGTCACTCAGCCCCACCTCAGTCTGCGAACGGAATCTGGCATCTGTTGATTCTCCCCTACTGTCCCCTCCCCACCCCCGCCACCAATAGCAAAAATAAGCTATAGTAAATAAGCATTAGAACAGGCAGGAAGAAGTTGCCAGCATTGCAAGGACAAAAAAAACTAGAAGAAATATATATTTTTTTAATTCTTTTTTTTTAATAGGGTCGTTCAGCTGTATATAATGTCTTCTTAGTTATATATAGGGTAACAAAAATGCTTATAACACTTTTTTATTGTAATTTTTCGACATGCTGCACAGTAGCCACACTGCTCAACAACATAGCTTAAAGACATTGGCAAAGCCAATAGCTATAGTTAAACACTTATAAGGTCCCACAGGCGAGACCTATTGGCTTTGCCAGTGCTTGTTGTTTATTCATTCTCTCTGCACCCTGAAGAAAGTGGTAGACCGTATTTTGGGTTTCACACCTAACTGAATGTGAATAACTTACAGAGATTTGGAGTCTATCCAGGAAGGGCAACACTTGTCTCTTTTTCTGGGGGTTGCTCTAGCCCCTCATACGTTCCATGACAGGCTAACCATTATTGCATTATGTACATCATCCGGTGTGGGCACACCAGGGGAACAAAATAAAGATAATTGCCCATGTTTCATGGTTGTGTAGTATTACTGACTGTGCCACCATTTGGTTGCCTACGTATCAGGTTTGTGTCTACTAAGTTTTCACTCCCATCCTCTTCCCCATATAAATATGAAACCTCTTAATCAACTGACAAAGAGTACTACAAATAAGTTGGGGGATCTGCTAGAACAAGTAGGATAATATCCTTGTGGGGTCGCCACATTAGTAAGCGGGGGTCCCCTGCACACTAAAGTCATGGGTGTCACAAGAGAACTGTCTGTTGCATCTATGACATATCTGACTAAACAACATGTAGAGGGGCAATGCAAGCCCATCCACCACAAGCATATATCTTAAGAGATAACTTAATCCAGCTGGGAGTGAGAACAAACAATCCTATGAGAGTATATGGAGCACTTTTTAACAACCATAGGCGGAACACATGATGGCCATTTTGTTAATCTGAGTCAATCTGCCGTAGTGGTGAGTTGCCACAGTCCTGACTTGCTTGGTCCTGACAAGACCATCAAGGGAGGTTTTTGAGGAAGTTGCCTGTCAGGGAATCTGGAAAAGGTTCTGTCTGCCTTTGTGGGTGACGCTCAAGGGGGCTGAATACAGCATAGCGTACTGCATGTTCGCTTTAAGAAATTGCTGCTTGATGGATAGACATTTCCTTCTGGCCTCTTGTGCCACTATCTTGAAGTCTGGGTGTATATATAGAGATATTATAGTCATCAACAATCACTTCCACTTTTCTCTGGCCAATTGGAGCGTAGTGTCCATGTCACAGAAGTTCAGCAGGTGGGCGATAAAAGGGCGGACAGGGATGCCTGGGCGAGGCCTAGCCGCCAGAGTTCTGTGTGCCCTCTCCAACAAGTTACTTACCTGTACACTGTGGCTCTCCAGTATTGATCTCTTTCATAGATTCACATTCTTGAATCTTCCTCGTGGTCACGGTGGGAGCCCCACGGTATTTAAAACAAGCAGTACCATGTGAGTACATTAAGACATAAAGAAAGCAATTGGCGTTGTTAACCAATTCACATATGTTTTAATAAACCCAAACTTCTGCCTATCAGACAAAAGACCCTGAACGACTCTTTCCCTGCAGAGCCACCATACCTCAGATTTCATGTAGGAGTGTAATGAAATATATCAATGAGGAATAAAAGTGGTGAGCCTAAATGGGGAGGTGGGTGGGTCGCATGTGAATCTATGAAATATATCAATACTGGAGAGCCATAATCTACATGTAAGTAACTTGTTTTTTCTCCAGTAGTGAAACTTTCATAGATTTGCATACTTGAATCAGAGTAGCTAACAGTAAGTAAATAAGCCATGGTGGAGGGTTAGGCGGTACTTAGGGAGTAAGACATGAACCACTGGGAATTAGATCCAATCGGTGGAAAGAGTGATGATACAAGCAATAACAATTCATCCTTATAAATGTATTGTAATGAATGTGTACCTTAAGGAAAGAGGTGACAATAAAATTGCCTGTCCAACAGTGGAGTCTGCTTTTCATGTTGAATCAAAACAGTAGTGATTAGCGAAAGTATGTGCATTTATCCACGTTGGTGCTCTGCAAATGTCTGGAAGTGAAACTCCGGCAAACAAGGCCATGGATGTAGCCATCTTTCTGGTTGAATATGCAGGTACTGTTGTGGACAGTGGTCTTACTGCTTTGTCGTGACTAAATGCAATTGACCCCAAACCCAATGGGCTGTACTACTTCTTGAAAGTGCGTAAACCTTCCTTGGAGGTGCAAAAGAGATGAGAAGCTGATCCAATTTCCTGAAAGATTTTGTTCTGTGAATATAGAATTTCAAGCAAAGTTTGACGTCTAGAGAATGGAGAACCCTCTTCGCAGCATAAGAAGGGTTCTTAAAAGAGGTTGAGAAAACGATAGGTTCATTGAAGTGAAAAGCAGTCGGAACCTTCGGGATGAACTTGGGGTTGGTTCTTAACAACACCTTATCCCCTCTTCGAATTGTAGAAAAGTCTCACTGACTTTAAAGGCTTGAATTCCGCTGACCGTTCTGGCTAACATGAGGGCCAATAGAAGGGCTCTCTTCCATGAGACATACTTCATATCTGCATTATGGATCGGGTCAAACGCCGTTTTCATGATTTGGAAAAGAACCGTATTCAACTGCCAGAATATTGCAGGAGGTTTTATTGGTGGGAAGGCCCTGAATAAGCCCTTCAAGATTTCTTTCACAAGTCTAGTGGATCACAGCGAAATTTCACCTGATTATCTCTAAAATCTGGAAATAGCTGCCAAATGCATTTTTATTGACGAGTGCACCAAGCCTGACTTTCTCAGGTTAAGGAGTTATGGCAATAGCTGTTCTGGTGAAGAATGAAAAGGGCGCTGATCATTTTGATACACCAGTAGCAGAATATCTTCCATTTTGCCACAGAAGACTTATTTGTAGAAAAAGCATGTGACTGTTCAAGGATAGACTTGCATTTTGTTGGTTTACTCCGAGATCCAAACTCATTGTGTGATGTGCCATGCCAACAAATTGAGAAATTTTATTTGAGGATGCAATATCTGGGCGTTGCTCATGGAAACCAGGTACTCTATCGTCTAGAACTGGACGGGTGAACACACAGATAAGACGTGGAGCTCCGTGTACCAATACTGTCTCTGGCATGCAGGAGCTATGAGAATGAGATAGCATGATTTCCTCTTCATCTTGCGTATCACCCAGGGAATGAGAGGAAACGCATAGGTGAACATTCTTGTCCACCGTATCTGAAGAGCATTCCCCAAGACCCTCTCTGAAGGAGCCTGCTTGCAATCATTCAGCATTTTCTGTTAAGCAGAATTGCAAAGAGATCCAGATTTGGGGTACCCCATTTTTTTGAAGATCTGGGACAACTGTTTCTGTTCCATTTCCCATTTTTGGTATTGACTTGTTGTTCTGCATAGAGAGTCCGCCCATTTGTTGACTGTGCCTGGGACATGTTCAACTTTCAGAGATGCTGTGCATCAGTAACCACTTAGATATTTGTTGGGCTTGAGAAGAGAGGCTTTATGATCTCGTTCCCCCTTGCTTGGTGAAATGGAACATGGTGATATTGTCCATTCTGACCGGGACCGAACAATTGCAAATTCGAGACGGGATCAATTGCAGACCCAGGAATAGAACCATCAGTTCTAGAACATTGATGTGCACTTGTGCAGATAATTTTACGTGGATATCCAGCTCCTAACAACAGATTAGAGTTAGGCCTCGGCGGTAAATTCCGTTCCGCTCGCCGAGTGTGGGTAATTTTGCATTCCGCGGAGAGCGCGGATTGCCAAAAATTCCACAGCTTCGCGGATTTTTTTGCTTGTTTGCGCTGTCAAAATGTGTGTTCGCGAGATATTTCCCCCCAAGCACGCAAACAGCATTCGTGAATAGGAAAAAAGCATCGCGAACGGGTAGAACAAGCAATTCCGCGTGTTTGCGGAACTCTGCGTGCTTGCGGAGAATTTTTACCGTTTCGCGGAGTTTTGCGTAGCGCTACTATGCAAATTCCGCCCACCCCTAATTAGAATTTATGAAATGCATGAAGATTGCATCTCCAACATTGAGTTGAACATTCTTTTTCAAGGGAAGAAGCTGTTTCGGAACCCTCTCTGCAGTCAGGTAAGCCTATGAGACTGTGGTGTCCAGAATGGCCCCTAGAAACTCCAACGATTGGGATGGAATCAGGGCAATTTTTCAGCGTTCAATTTCAGCCCCAGAGTCTTGAACAGCTACCGGCAGGTCAAGGTGGATCTTTCTGCAGAGAGGAACTTGGGGCCCCTTGACCAGCCAGTCGTGCGGGTACGGAAATACCTGGTGCATATTAATTTTAAAAAAAGCCACTGGTACAATGCACTTTGTAAAGATCCTAGGAGCCGATCGTAAGCCAAAAGAAAGAACCTTGAACTGGTATTAGCACCCTGCCACCTCGAACCTCAGGAGCCGTTGATGTTCCAAATGAATGTGAAAATATGCATCTAACATATCGAGAGATGTCATGAAAACACCTTTGTTTTTTAAATTTTATTTATTCATTTTTTATAATAACCACAGGATAGTACATACCCCAACATATCACTTTGCATAATAGTACAATTTATATTATCACAAGACCCTTGCAGACATTTCCCAAGAGAATACAATAAATAACAGATATATAACGATATAGGGGTAACGTGGAGCCGTGATCTTATAGATGACTGGTGGGCATGGTCTTTGACGGCAGCATTTTATGTACCGTGGGGGTCCGGCAGCACAATGGGGGTGATCGTGCTTGTGTGCACAGGAGTAGGTGGTCTGGATGTGATCGTGCCTTCTGCTAGAGTGCATAGGTAATCGCGCAGGGGTTGCCAGAAGTCAATGGGACGTGAAGTCGGGGGTTGAAGAGTGGTGTAATCTGCACTGGTGGAGTCACAGTAGGACATGTGTTTTAGCCAAGAGGAGGGTGTTGGAGGTGCCGTCTTTCCCCAATTTACTGCAGTCTCACGTTTAGCCAATAGGAAGGACATGGAGGCTGGTCTGCGCGCTGATCTAGGGAGCTGGGCATTATAGCCTAGGAGTGCCACCGCTGGGTCAGACTGTATATCCACTCTGAGCTTAGTATTAACATGTAAATACACCACAGTCCAGTATGAGGAGATGGAGGTCCATGTGAGGTGTACAAAATCTGCTGCAGGGGCGTGGCATTTGGGGCATTGGTCTGACCTGGTTGCATCATATTTAGCAATGTCTGTCAGTGCAAGTTATGCTTGGTGAAGAAACTTAAAATGAAGTATTTTGTTTATGGCTGAGAGAGACTTTCTGGATTTGTGCACAATAGGCCCACATTGTGTCTGGGATTGGCTTGCCAAGGTCCTGTGCCCAAGCCTTGCGTACCCCGGTAGTGGTGTCGAGTTTTAGCAATAAGCTAGCGCGATACAGTTTGGAAGTCAGATGTGCGCTGTCTGAGCAGTAGATCACCTGCGTGAGCGGGGGAATTCCACCGGGGAAATAGGGTAACAGGGTAATCGGGCACGCTGCATGGCGTTGAGATGCTAGAATAGGAAGCAGTGCTTACGGGACATGTTGAGAAATCGGGGATCCTCCGCAATCTGCAGTACATGGCCATCTAGGAAATGTCGCTGACCGCGGTCCCCGCAGGGGGCCACTCGGCGGTCGGCGCCTTAGTGGCCCCGGGGCCCCGGTCACCCCTCCCCACCCCCTCCCTCCGGGGGGGGGCGGGGACACAGACTGGAGCCCCCCTCCGTTGTCAGGGCCGGAAGTGACGCGCAATGCGTGTCACTTCCTGGCCCAGGTGTGAGGGGGAGGCTATTTAGCCTTCCCCCACCCTCACTGGCGACCTCTTTTGTCGCCCACCTCGCCTTTTCCCTCCCTACCGCTTACCCGGCGTAGGCGTGGTTGGGGGGGGGGGGGGGTTTCTGAGCGTTGTAATGTTTTCCTTTTCGTTGCAGTCGGAGTTACAGGGCGATCTGGAAGCAGGCCGGTACAAAGAGTACCTCTGCGCGGCACCAAGGGGGTGCCTGAGCCAAAACGAGGAGCCTCCAGAGAGGTCCCGGAAGCCGTGTCGGCGCCCCGCTAGTCCTGCGGGCGGTTGTGGGCCTGAACAACCGGGGGCTTGCTATGCGGCGCTCCGCCCCGAGAGGGGGGGCGTGAGTAGGACTACCAACGGCACGTGATCGTAGAAAGAATCACCTGGAGGGCAGCACTTGCGGGCATCGCTCCCGCGCTGCCCGGCTCATCAGGCGGGCAGGCGACCCAGATGGTTGCCTGCCCTTGGATCGCCCGTAAGATAACCCACCGATTACATATCTTGGAATTATGTAATAAACCTGCAGCATTTGTTACCCACTTACAACTGTTTCTTGTGTCATTGGGTAACCTAATTTGGGGGAGGGGGTAAGCGGGGTGCCCCTGGGGGTACTAAGGTCTCCAACAGTGCGAATGTTAGTGTTGCAGCATGCGCTTTATCAAGAGTTCGCTGGTTAATGGCAGTCACGGGTTATCCTGCAAGGGAAGCAGTGGAGAATAAAGATTGCCACTCCCAAGTTTGGGCCGCAATGCACGCCACGCCCAGCATGTCGTCGCAACAGTCATATCAGTGGAATCCAGGGAAATGCCCCTGGACAACAAGGCCGAGTGTGGAGTGTCCTGTAGCGGATCTAGTTCCGACTTTAGATAGCGAATGCAAGCGTCGGGGTGATACCATCTATGTGCATATTGGCACTGAGCTGCCAGGCAATATAACTGGAGGTCTGGCACGGCTAGGCCTCCTCTATCATACTGTATCCCACCTCACTTAAGGCTTGCGACCCGCCCAAATGAGTTGCAGCAGGTAGCTGCGCAACGTTTGGAAAAAGGAGTTTTGGGTGCGGTATTGGGATGTTAAGGAAAAGGTATAAGAACCGAGGGAGTACTATCATTTAAATAATGGCAACTCGGCCAGCCATTGAGTGGCAACTTAATCCACCTCTCAACCGGGATTGCCAGGTTCGCTATTGCCGGGCCGTAGTTCAACTGCAGCACTTGGTGCGTATCCTTGTGCAGCTGTACGCCCAAATATTTAGCATGGCCATCTGTCCATTGGACTGTGTATCCTGTCTGTACTGGATGGGTGGCATCCTGTGAGCGGAAACAAATCAGATTTGGACCAGTTAATCTGCACCCCGACAGCGCACCAACACGCGTTATTTCTTCCACTAAAGGGGAGCGATTGTCTGCAGGGTCTCTGATAATAATAAGTATATCATCTGCCCATAGGGGGAGAAGTAGTGGTCCCTGGTTAAGTTGAAGTCCGCGTTGGCGGTTTCGTGCCTGCATGTGGCGAACCATAGGCTCCATAGCTATAATAAACAATAAGGGGGATAGTTGGCACCCTTGCCTACTTGCCGTAGCAATGGGGAAGACTTCGGATAACGTTCCGTTAATACGTATACAGGCTACTGGCTCAGCATATAGCAGCTGAATCAGGGATATGAAGGGGAGAGGGATCCCAAATTTCCACAATACTGCTGTAAGGAAGGGCCATTCGAGAGAATCAAATGCCTTCTTGGCGTCCTATAGACCCGCAGGCACAGTTGGGAACACCCTAATAAGTACTGCACATATTGTTTGGAGATTAATTGAGGTTGACCTATGAGGGACAAACCCGGACTGCACTGGAGATATAATTCGCTCCATAAGGCGGGCCTGCCTGGTGGGCAAAGCTTTCGTTATTATTTTATCATCTAAGTTGAGCAGCGGAAGGGGTCTGTATGAAGTGCATAAGGTAGGGTCTTTGCCTGGTTTTAGTTATAACGTAAGCACTGCTTCTCCGGAGTAGGTGGCAGCCGGCCAGCGGTTAAAGTCTTGTTGTACAATGTAAGAAGTTGCAGGGCAAGAATCCCTAAATGCCTTGTAGAAGGCACTGGTGAGACCGTCCAGTCCAGGGGCCTTCGAGCCGTCGAGTGAGTCAATGGCTTCTTTAATTTCATGTAGTGTGAGGGGTTCTTGGAGAAATTATTGATGGCTGTCTTCTAGCCAGCATAGGCGCGTTGTGCACGGTTCATATTCATCACACGAGAACGAGGTGAAAAAGAGGGGGAAGGCAGTATGCTTTAGTAAGGTGATTGATTTTGGAGGAAACATTGTGAGAATATAGCGGTTTTAGAACAGAAGTGGGTCAGAGGTTAAAGGTGAGGGATGTGATCAAAGGCAAGTCTAACTTGAATGCGAGTTTACCGGCCGAGCATCGTGTATTTTACAGGCACATTTGAATGTGAGCCATCGTTAGAGTAACGTGCTTGTTTCTAGAATGTCAGCAGGATTAGAATGGTTGTTGGAAGACAATGGTTGTTGCATTTTGAAATAATTGGGGGGCTGTTTGATTTAATTTGAAGTTAGGGAATAGATTCCTTCTAATGTGGCAGTCACATAATTGGGGTGGAGTTAATTGCACTTTCATAAAACATTATGTACATATTTTGAGCTTATACAATAGTTAAATAACAAGTTTGTGTTTTCACTGTTATTTGTAGTGACCCCTGACGAAGGGCTCCGGTAGCCCGAAATGCATTGGGTTTTAATAAACGCTGCTTCTGGATGAACATAAGTGTTTGTACGTGTTTTTGATCTAAGGTCCGGATGGATACATCAATAACATGAGAAACTTTGGAAAATGGCATTACACCGTGCCCGTGGAATTAAATGGATGATGATGATAAGATGGAATAAGTGAATGATTACTTGGTGAAAAATTGAAGAAAATGGTTCGAAATATGCAAGCAATAGCAATGCTGTGCCTTTGAATTGGGGCAAATGTTGCCCCAAAATAACAGTACCGTGTCTTCTAGCCACACCATCGTAATCTCCTCAAAGAAAGCGGAAAGCTCTGGAGTGGCTTCCGGTCTTCGGAAGTGTCCAGGTTTTTAATAGTACTCCAAGAAAGCCTCACCTCTTCAGTGCCAAACGCATGTGCACCATAGGCGGTTTGGACTTCGACAATGTAGTTGGACGCTCGGTTAGGGCGCAGCATCCTGGTCAGCGTTTGGCCCAGTCGCTCACCCTCTTCATATCTACATGCAGTGGCATATTTCCCTAGATATGCAGTTTCCCGGTCGGCCAATGTGTGAACTCGGACAACAAGCACGCCAGAGTATGGAGTCACAGATCACCATACAATATTGCTGCTGCATCGACGGTTTGCAGGTCGGACTTGCTAAACCCCTGAATATAAGCCTTGAAGCCTTCCCTCAGAGCAGCTTGCGTGGCAACTGAACCCATATTTATCAAAAAGTATTCAGTTACAGCCGCTAGCATCTGACTCCATTACACTTGGTCGTGTAGGGTGTCTTGAGGAAAACGCAAACGTCTTTCAGCTTTGCAGCCGTGTGGTATGGCTGAATGAAGG
Source organism: Triturus cristatus (assembly GCF_964204655.1). Lineage (NCBI taxonomy): Eukaryota > Metazoa > Chordata > Amphibia > Caudata > Salamandridae > Triturus > Triturus cristatus. The sequence continues at coordinate 206,686,992 of NC_140595.1, read as the reverse complement.
ATTACTGGGCTGTGATCAGAGAGGGTGCGTAGGAGGACATGGACTTTTTACTCAATGCAGGATGTTGGCTGAAAGAAACAAGTAGTCCAGTGTAGTCCAGACTGTATGTGGGGGAAGAATAAAAGGTGAAGCCAGGTTCGAGGGGGTCATGAGACAGGCGTCCTTAAGCACGTATGTGTCAATTATGTGATGGAGCAGGGCTCTGGCCCTAGGCTCATCACTAGGGTGTCCACTAGAGAAGTCCAGTCTGGGGGCATTGGATTAGGTTAAAGTCACCTCCCATTATTTGGTCTAAATCTGTTCGGCTCATGAGATTATAGATATCCTGAAAAAGAAATTGTCCTAGGCTGTGGGGCCATATATATATGCACCAGTAAAACCTGTTTGTTGGCATGAAGGATTATGTACCGCCCTGCGGGGTCAGTATGAGATGTATATAAGTCAAACGGAACACTCTTATGAATAGGTATGCAAACACCTCTTGGGTATGTGCTGTAGGAGGAAAAATATTGATGGACTCCCCAGGACTTGGCAAATGTGGGGGCTGAGCTAGGGTATAGAAGTGTTTCCTACAGGTAAGCGATTTTGACACTATACCTGCTTAGGTATGCCAGGATCTGTTTAGCTTTACGCGGATTACTGATGCCACAAATATTCCATGTTACACAGGTTACCCCTAGGGACTTGGCGCCATCATATGTCAGTATACTAGCAAAGCAGGTAATAGCGGGTTCGTTGTCCGTCATACAAACTGGAAGTGGTTGGCTTTGTGGGATAGCATAGCGTGTACGTTAACCAACATTTAAACACCAATTCTCCTGGAACATGGAGAGGTTTCCCTCCTCCCCACCCCCCCATACTAGATTAAAAACCATCCAGCGAGACGCATTTATCAAATACCCTCCCTCCAACATTCAATAAACAATAAAAGGAAGGGAAAATAAAAGGGGAAACCCAAATTTATAGCACTGGTATACACAATGGGGCGGCCCAGCGGCAGCGGCCATATCGTGAAGAAAATAGCTTGTGGATACTGATGGCCAGTGCCGCCCAAAAGTTTAAGAGTGAAAGGTCTGTTAGAGGTCTAGGCAATCTGGTTCCGTCCCAACATCCGAGTCACCTTTGTATGCATGCGTAGCGGAGTCACTGATCAATTAGTGCATGCTGGCAGCCACAGTGGGGCTATCAATCATCCCGCACGGTGGAACTCAGGGGGCAGGGAGAGGAGCTCCTGGATAGAGTATTACAGAAGGTACCAGCCTCTGCAAGATTTTGGACGTCTCATTATGGTCAGTTTTCAGACATGCAGGATACAGCATTGCGTAGCGAATGTTCCGTTTGCAAAGGGTGTTCTTTGCATCGGCGAATTTACGTCTGGCCTCTTGGACCCTGGGGTTAAAAGTCTGGATATATGGTTGTGACGACCCCTGATATTGCAATGCGCCACGCTCGTGGGCCAGGCAGAGAACAGTGTCCCTGTCTCTGTAGTTTAGAAGACGTACTATTAGAAATCGTTGCGGGGTGGCAGTAGGGGGTCGTGGGCCAAGGGTGTGATGAGCTCTCTCCACCGAAAAGGTTGAGGAGAAACTGGATCAATCAAACAGAGCAAGCAGTAACTACTCGATGAATTCATCTGGCTGGCCCATGTTTGTGGATTCCTCAACACTGGAAATGTGAATATTGTTGCGCCTCGATCTTGCCTCCACATCTTCCTTTTTGATAGCTACTTGCTTAAATATGTACTCCGCCTTCTCTAGACATTTTTGGACAGTAGATGCTGTGTCCTCTAAGCTCGATATACGTTCCTCGGCACCATCCAGACGTATCCACTGGCGCTCTGTGCAGTCTCTCATTTTATCCATGCAAGAAGCCAATGCATCAAATCGGGCGTCCATGGCCCGAAAGCATGCCCTGAGTTCCTGCATGATGGCTGCAGTGTCAGTGGTAGGGACTGTCTCGGAGGGGGCCCCAGCCGCATCCTCCATGTCTGAGGCCTGCCCGCTGCCTCTAGTCGGGTCGGCCTGGTCGAACTGTAGTTTGCGCTGCTTTGGGTCTGTCCGACACATATTTATATGTGGTATATCGGTATTCTGCGGAGTACCTTTGTAGCGTTTCGGTTTGCTCCTCTGTCCACTATAAATGTTGCTCCTCTAGTTCATGCAACGGATCACACAGTGTGGCCAAATACGATGTGGGCCCGTCTATCAACTGGGACGGCCCAGTGCACCCCAGGGGGTCTGCCCACGATTAGGAAGAGTAAATGGAGGTCAGGCCAGCTGCCGCAACAGGCATCCAGTGTGAACCCTCGCAGGCCGGTCCACCACAGCTGCCGGCAATGCAATTCCTCAGCAAGGCACGGACAGGGCCACCGCCTCCCCGGCCTCCGCATTGAAGTACCTTGGGCCCGAAATGGGGTGCGCCAGGGAGCGCCGGGCAGAGCCGTGTCCACGTGCAGCAGCCGCGGCCCAGCTGCCTGCACCTGTGACAGTGAGCAGGCCCCCACGGTCTGTCCAGGCGTCTGATAGCCCCTCACAGCGTGCAGTGGCGTCCCGGGGTTGGGAAGACGTCTTCCGGACCGCCCCAAGACGGCACCAACATGACAGAATGGTCTAGGCCTCAGGCTCACCTGCGGCCCCTGTTGCTGCGGGGCCTCCGAGGCAGGCTGGGACGCAACCAAGGCTGACCCGCACACAGGTCCTGGGAGTTCAGCCCGGCCACCGCTCATACGGCTCGAGGCACGGATGATTTCGGGCGTAGAGTTTCCGACCTCATAGCAGAGGATTAGCGGTGGCAACGCCGATTGTAGGTGCGCTGCCGCCAGAGCTCTACCAAGTTGCAGTCATCTTGTTGGCAGTCGCGGCCACGCCCCATAAAAACCCCTTTGTTGACCACCAATAACATTTTTTGCAGAAACAGCATTATGAAAAGTTGTTTCTTTATATACTTGTTCAATTGTCTGAGATCCATGACCTGTCTCTATTTCTCAGACTTTTTCTTGATGCGGAAGAAGTTTGAATAGAAACCATTTCTGTGCTGCTGGAAAAGAACTTCAACAGCTCCCTTTGAGAGAAGCAGAAATATCACTTGTTTTAAGAGAGAGAGGATGATGTGTTTTCTCGGTAGGGGGATGATTTGGGGGGGCGTTTGAACATATTACAGGATGTGATCATGATGTCTAACACCCATTTGTCTGAAGAGATGCTCTCCCAATGATTGTAAAAGGCAGAGAGACAGTGGTTCAAATGTTGATCTTGGGGTTGTGAGGTGACTAGTGCCTGAAAAATGTCACTGTCTTATTCTAGCATCTTAGGATTTTCCCCAAGCCTGGATACGTCTTGGCGCTGGCTGCCTTGAGTACGTAGTGGAGTCCTGTTTGATTGTTGTCCAGTGTATTGGGAATGATACCCTTGGTGTGTATACGGCTGACATCTGTAGGGCTGATAGGAGGGCCTTTGACCAAATTGTCCTCTTACTCTACAAGAGGACTGAAAGTGCCTTTGCTGTACCATTCCTAGTGAATACACCGTTTCAGTATCAGGCTTGATGGCCTGAAGAGCATCATCTGCATGTTTACCAAACAAGTTTTTCCCATCAAAGGGCATATCCAGAATCTTGGCTTGAACCTCAGGATGGAAACAGATGGCTTTTAACCAGCCCTGTCGGCACAGTACTCCTGCACCTGCCTAAAAGCTGTGGAGGGGATGTACATGGCGGTTACTATAATTTCGGAGGATGCCTTAGCACCTTCTGGTTAGATTGTTCTCTCCTCCTTTTTCTTATCTGGAAGAAATCTAAGAAAGCTGCTAGATCTGACAACATTGGGCCGTCATAGCGACTCAGAATGGCCAAAGCATTTGAGACCATGATGAAAGTAGCTGCCAGTGCTGCGAAACACTTGCTGATGTTATCTAGCCTCCTGTGTTGCTTATCTGGTGGTGCTGAACAGGAGGCAGAAGGATTTCTGGAGTGTTGCTGTGCAGCTTGCATAACTACTGGATCTGGGTGAGGATGCCCTATTAAACAGACCGGTGGAGAATATGGTGCCCTATGTTTTTTGTCTATTCAGAAACAACAGCAGTGACCGAAGCTGGCTTCCTCATCAGTTTAAGGCCTTCTTCCCAAATATAGTTGACAAAGGGGGTAGATCTGATGGATTTTCTTGCCAAGTCCTTAAAATAATACATGAAAGCATTCCGTTTGTTTCAGTGGGAGTGGCAGATTAAGACTCTAGGAAGCACGTTCCAGTAATGAAACCCACCTATGTCCTCCTTAGTAGAATTTGCTTGTGAAGGTTATGGTGACGAAGGGGTAAAGTAGTCATCTCACACCTGACCCGATGAAGCTGGGTCTTGAAGTAGTTCCCCTTCCTAAGGTTGATCGTCCGGATTGCTCTAGATGTAATCATCCCTGATGGTGATGGGAGGTAATACTGTCCTGTCCTCTTGTGTATGAACAGGTGCCAGAATCTTAGGCAAAGCTGTTATGCAGGGTGCCTCATGAGGGACCCGAGTGAGAGGTATTGGCACATTTGTTTCTGGAAAGCGCTTGTTGTAGCCATTAAGCCTGTTCCTCAAGTGTGTGACCAAAGAGAGAAGCACTGAGATGGTATGCTCCCTTGAACATTGGTGTTCCTCATAGGTCTGTTCCTAAGAGTAGTACTCTTGGAAAGAGGCATAATGATGGGACACGGCCGAATGGCGAGAAGTGAAAGAATAGTCTCCCTACAGGTAGGTGAAAGCATCTCTGTTAGGGTTTTCTTCTTCATCTGTCTCCTGGCACTTTACCCTTAGTTGAGAAGGGCTGTATACTGAACCGAAAAGTCCTTCCTCTCCTGATTCCTCCATGTCAAGGAGATGAGCTGAAGGCAACGGGAGACCTTACTCTGTGATGTCTTGTCTGGTTGCAGTTGTATGTAAGCCCCTTCAGCAGAGCATGCGGCTTTTTTCAGCCTGGTTGACGGACTCCTCGATGATGGCGCAGATGACGAAGAGGTGATTTTCTTTCAAATGGTCATAGCCAGCAATGTTGGTTTCGATGACGGAGATTTAAAAACCACTGTCGACGAGGTGGTTGTCGTCACCGATTTTGTTGATTTAAGTTTGTCGACTGTGCTAGTGACCGTCATCACTGTGGTGACTGGAGGTGACCAGGAAACTACTGTTGGTAAAGCTCTCGATGACTCAGCTGCCATCCAAGACCAGTTTGTCGACAATCTAATTTTTGTCAATAACTTTTTCTGAGGAATGACAGTCACAGAGGAAGAGGTAGAAGATCTCTTCTGAGTAGAACCTGAAGAAGGGTCCTTAGTGACTGATCTTCCAGACCCAGAGGCTTTATCAGTAACTTTCAGTCTTATTGTGTCTTTGACAAGTGAGGTAGAGCCTCACTTGTCTAAGAACCAGATTTTGACTGGGACTAATACTTCTGGAGCCATACAAATTGGTACACTGGTAGTGATGGTTTTGACAGTCGCACATCAAAATCTAAACATTTCTCAAAAAATTAAGCTATAAATTGACGGTGCCCATCGGGGTGAAAAGGACATCCCACTACCTAAGATGTAGAATGAACAGGGCCTTCAGAAGGAGAGCCTGTTGCCAAACACGTTTTTATTATTAAGAACTACCCCGGCACTCTAACGTTAAAGTTGCAATGTCAACCAGTGTTCTGAAACCATGAATAAACACAACCATAAGTAACTTTCCATATGATTGAAACTGTCCCCTCAATGAGATACCATATGTCATAAGAAGCTTCCTTGAAAAAGCCGAGAAGAACATCAATAAGCAAACATGATTTATGTAATTAATATCCGCACAGTTTAATGTAGTATGAATGGTTATAAGACACAAAAAGTGCAGACAATCAGGTGATAATAAAGGTATTTACAATAAGGTTTCTTATAAATACAGCACACTCTATGTGGTTTCAAACTGATTCTTCAAACACTGTACAAAATTCAGAGACACAATTTCAATATTCAACTGTCTCATTTGTAAAACACAGTATACAGTGTAATGACCCAATGTGGAGAACTGGTCTGAAGTTTTCTCGAGAGAGATTTTTGAGAGAAGACAAGAGAACACAAAAACCTCGGAAGGGGAAAACAATCCAAAGTTGCCACCCCGCCGGGGAAACAATCCAGGACAGCCAAACAATCCAGGACAGCCGACACGTGTTTCGTTACAGTATGTAACTTTATCAAGGCTGTGAATACAACTTCAAAAAAGGAAAAACACAAATTAACAATCATTGAGCATATGGGTCTATGTACAGGTAATTGTGCATCAGGGCAGCATAAATAGTGCCTTAAGTTCCACAAAAAGTAAGTGCTAAGATGTTAGTCAGTGTTACTGTTTCTTTTGAATACCCAGTGAAAGAAGGCAAGAGCTTAGTTATAAAATTACCCAAGAGAGTTCATACGGAAGTGCAAGAGAGGTCCCGGAAATAGTGTGGAGAGACGTAAGACTTGCAGCAGATCATTGAAAACGCAACAAGCGAAAGTGGATAGGATTCCATGTGAAGAAAAGTTATAACATTCTCGATTTAAGTGAGTGTATCAGCCACCAAAATCCCAAAAAGGTAATGAATACCTTAAGTTCCAGATGAAGCGAATTGTAAATATCACATAGTCCAATTAGTTATCCGTCGCCCATAGGTAGACACCAAGTACTTAAACAATCCTGTATATATAAAAGTAAAAACAGACACAAGGTCTGTTTGTGAGAATATTAATCACTGGTGGATCATATTTATCCGTAACATGTGACATCTCATACGTGGTAGTCATAAAGTGTCATAACTTAGCTATTTCACGAAAGGTGACTGGTGAGATTGTATTCCAGTTTAAAAAGTCATCAGCAAAATGTCTGTATGAGACAAAGAAAGACATAGCGGCTGAGGTTAATCTAATGAATGCCCAAGTACTCCATAAACGCTACAGTTCGTTAACGGCATGAAGTAAGTTGGGGGTCCCCCTAGTCAAAGTAGAAGAACCCAGAGTGACAGAATCATTGAAAGATTCTCGATAGATCCGTCATGTGTTGTGTCGACGGTATGAGTACAGGAAAAAGGCGTCAGAACTGAGATTAATCTTATAATTGCCCAAATCCTCAATAAACGCTAGACTATGTTAGATACAAGAGGTGGGTTAGGCATCCTCCTAGTCATGATAAAAGACTCAGGGTAACGAATCATTAACAAGTTATGGAGAAACACGTAATGAGTTGTAACCGCGGTGTAGGTATGGGCAACGCTATAACAATCCAAAGCAAGCACGTGTTGTTCCAGGCAATTCTCCCCTGTGGGAGATTCCCATGAGGATCTAAATCCTCGAGTGAAGTAAACCCAGAAATATATGTAGTAAACGAACTTCCACAATACCTACAAGCAACAGATAATAGAATTCAAGGCGCTGGGAGGGCTATGATAGGTCCCTGTAAGGAAGCAAACAATCAATTACGGAGTCCCTCCCCAGTATGTGCTTCTCCGGTCTGGTGCTATAAACGGTCATTCTAAAAGGTACAATCTAAAACTTACTTCTGAGCCATGAGTGTGGGCAACAATTCGGGCGTCAATCTGTGGGAGCGGCCACGGTCGGCAACTGCAAGTCTTTATACGGTACGGCCATGAACATAGTAAAAGGCCAAAGCACCACGGTGCTCTTCCTGCCACTAAAAGTGAGAAGGAAACTGCAAGCAATCATGTAGTATACATGTCCGCCATGTTGGCGCGGGAGAGGAGAAAACATATTCACTTTGGCAAAACCTTTAGAAAAGCAGATAATCTGAGATGAGATGGGAAAAATGTCTACGTTTTAGAAGAAAACTTCCAAATTAGAATTAAACTCAAATGTATATAACTCCATGTTCTAGTTCGTGATAGGATACATCGCAATTATCACTACCAAATATGTACCTCACTCCGGAAATGTTTACACGAAACCAGTGGTGGTGCCATTAGGAATATATACGAGTCAGGCAATAAAAATGGAGGGTGAGGTTTTCTAGACATTACTCATGGAAAAACCACCTGGGGGAAATACATCGCCCAAAAAAATGTGAGAAGCTAAAAGGGTGCCGTTAGTATCATGAGCCCTATAGTGAATACAGCAAAGTTTGTTAGTATGGTGGAGGATATTGGTTATTGCTTAATAATAAGACAGAGTAGACAGACTTGATGAACCTCCTAGGATACATGTAGAGAAATATGAGTCCCATATTCTATGCACATGTACAAACATCATTCATTTTCTAATGTGGAATAAAGAAAAAAACTTTCAAAAATAAGTATAGATTTCAATGAAGTTGATATAGTACATTTAAGTTTGTCATTTAAACAAAATCTGTCGGCCATCTACCCTATTGGAACTGTTCACTGATATTCAAGCATGATCAGAAAGCTTATCAAGGAGGTAATGGCATCAATCTTTAAGGAACACATGTAGTTCTTTGTCATAATGAATCCCCTGTTCTACCGCCCGAGGGCGTATGATCCATTGGGCTTCCAACTTCCTAAGAGTGGAGATTCGATCCCCACCCCTAGGATCGTTGTATGCTTGGGCTATTCTGTGAAACTTGATATTTAGGAGGGAGCTGTTAGGATGAGCTGTGTTAAAATTGACAGCCAAAGGGTAACTGCTGTCATTTTTATGAATGGCCATTACGTGTTCCTGAATTCTTTCTTTTAGGGCTCGGATGGTACTGCCAATATATATCAAGTCGCAGGAGCATTTTATGCAATACACAATGAATTTGGAGTCACAATTCATAAAATCCCTGATGGTATGTGTGGTTGGAGTGTTATAGCAGAACTCTTTGATACCATTGCTGGCCAGAGGACTCATATTGCAATGGGTACATTTGTAGAATCCTTTGGGTTTAGTTTGTAACCAGGATATAGTCTTAGGTTTATCTGGTAAGTAACTTGTGCAAAGAATGTCCCTTAGGGTTTTGTTTCTCCTGTGTATGATCTTGGTTTTTTATGTCAGATGTTTATCCAATGACTTATCCAATAACAGAAGATGCCAATGTTTAGACATAATTTTGTAGATGACATTACTTTCCACATGATAATCCGTGATAAGACCTAATTTATTAGGACTCTCTTTTTTGCTACTTTCTTTGCACTTATTCTTTAGTAGTGAGTGTCTGGGTATGCGTAAGGTTCGTTTTTTAGCAGGTTCTAACAAGTCAGAGGAATAACCCCTGTTTTTGAAGCGTTCCTGTAGATTATCAAGTTCTACGATGAAAACCTCCTCCTCACTACAGTTTCTGCGTAAACGAGTCATTTCACCCAAAGGAATTGCTCTAATCTGGGCTTTTGGATGGGCACTGGTGGCGTGTAGTACAGCATTACATGCTGTTTCCTTTCTGAAAACTTTGGAGCCATAGTAGTAGTTTGGCTTACCTGTCCTTCAGTGTTTTGGCAGAAAAGGTTCTGCACTGTTTATATTAGTTAAGTTTGTGATGAGTATGTAAACAGTATAGACACTACTTATGGGGATCTTCTGAGAAAAGTATTGGCTTTCCACAAGACTTGCATGGCCTAAAATGCGTTTTCTTAGATGCTTCTGACATGATGATGTAAAAAATACTGAGAAAAACAGTACCTCAGAGCAGTAGCAGTCCAATGTTTCCTTGTTTGAGGGGAGAGTAAGGTCAAAAGTTGACAAATGTGTAACAACTGAGCAGAGCTCAGGGAGACTCCCTCACACATGACGTGCGGTTAGAAATCTGAGGTATGGGTGCTCTGCAGGGGAAGAGTGGTTCAGGGTCTTGTCTCTGATTTTCTGAAGTTGGGGTCTATTAAAACAATGTGAATTGGTTAACAATGTCAATTGTTTTCTCTGTCTTACATGGTACTGCTTGTTTTAAATACCTTGGGGCTCCCAACATGATGATTCAAGCATTTGAATCTATGAAAGATTCAATACAGGAGAAGCATTTGAATCGAAGGACTCCTAGAGCAGTTGCTCTACTTTTTATCCCATCTGGCCCATATTGGCTAATTCCGGGATGCAATGGATGCGGGTGTTACTTTGACGAGACATAGCCTCTGAATCTAAATTTTTGGCAGCTATGATGTTAGAGAACCTTTTCCATGTTTTGTAGTGTCTCCCTTTAATGTGAGTAAGTCCTCCGTCGTCGAGATTCGCCGTTCAAATTCTGGAATATGGTTGTTGTGTTTAGAAAGTTTCCCTCTAATTTAATCAATGCGGGAAGTGAGCACATCCATTTTGGAATCGATGGAGACGAAGCTGCATTGCATTGCTTTTAACTGTGACTTCATGTCCTCCCCAGCTTCCACTGGATTGGTAAGCGCCTCGGGTGCCTCTGCTGCTTGGGACTCCTAAGACGCCAGTGTTGTGCCTCACTTGGGCTGAAAGGCCAGTTTAGACTGCCAATTGTCCACCTTTCCCATTGTAATTAAAGGTCTTTGCTCAGCTTCACGGCTGAAGCCCTGTTATAAGCGCAGCTGCATAGGCCGAAACACCCCATCAGCAGCTGGTGCAGAGCTCACTGAGTGCTCCGGCACTTACACCTGTTGACCAGTGTGGCACCGATCCGCCCCGCCCCCCCCCCCCCCCCAGCTTAATATGAATAAACCCAGCCTAGCAGATGCTGCAATCAGAGGGTTATTAGCCTGGATATAGTCAGTATTCAAACGTCTCTGGGGTAAGGTCGGGGAGAAACTAGGCCAGGTGTCCAGGGCCCTGTATGGGCCTCCTGTTACAGATTCTGTCTTCACCCCCACCATTCCTAAGTCATACTGGGGGAGGATTTGGGCTGTGGGGAGTTAGGCACAAGCAGATCTGGACCACATTTCAATCCACTCGTAGGAGCAGGAAACTCGTGTGTGCAAAATGGAGAAGTGTCAGTTAAGGAGAACCCAACTCACAGTGACTCCGTACAGCTCTTTAGGAGTCTCATAGTTAGGCACTGGTGACCCCCATGCTGTTCCCCATGCGGACCCATCATATTTTGGTCCAAGCCACCATACAACCTCTCTAGGCGATGCATAATAATCCCTGAGCTGCCCCACTGGGCTGGAGAGCTCTGCATTTGTGTCCCCACCTGCACCAAGGCCGCTCCTCTCCAAGTACAGGCAACCACAATCAAATTCACAGCCTCCCAGTTCTCCTGCTGCTGTCCAACATCTTTTCAAGGCTGTATCTCGCTTTACAGAGTCTACAGCAGTGGTGTCCTCCCTTGCTGCAGATTTCTGCCTCTCTCGACTTGCCAGCATGCAGTATGGGTTTCTCACCAAATTGCAGCCACAGTTAGGCCTAATGGTGATACAAATAAGCAGATACTGTTGAATTATGCTACTCGACAGCTGAAGTCTCAAAAGAGAGCAGTCCTCTTGTGCGCCGGCTTCCTGGCACCCCACTGATTTCGTTTTTGACAGGTGGAGTATTGTACATCGGGATGGAGGAGAAAAATGATTTCCACCATTCGGACAGTACACAGTCAGACAAAAGTATAGATGACCGCTGGTCCTACAGTTATCTCGGTACATGAAATGGAACCATCATGATGGTTCCTTCCAATGTACTTAAGGCTTGGTGGACGGCCACTACTGCTTTTGACAGATATTTTATTTTCCTGTCACTCACTATCTGTTTTTTCCTGGCAGTGACGGCCCGAATTTTTTTTAGGTCTCGCCTGACCCAGCGCATGCGCTGGTCTGGCGAGACTTATTGAGAGGGCTCCAAAAAGTGCTACCAGGCCAGCCTAGAGCTACAGTGCATGTGCGCCGGCGCGCGCGCCGCGTTTTACCGCGATTACTTTCACTTTCGGCCACACGCCGCTTTGATGTTTGATCGCGATCACTCTCGCGGCCACATGGCCGCTTTGCATAGCCAATAGGTCTTGCTTTTGGGACCTTTATAAGTATTTAGTTACGCAACTGTTGCATGGCTAAACACTTATAAGGTCCCAAAGGCGAGACCTATTGGCTATGCCAATGCTTGTTTAAAAAAGACATTACAGCACCCACCCTGATAGGATGGTAGATGTAATGTCTTTCCTCTGACTGCCTCTACTCTGTCGGAGGAAGTATTCCAGAGCCAGCGTTGGTCATTTGGCTGAATACCTAAGGCCCGCCATCTCTAAACGAAGTGGGCAGACCGAGGTTTTGCCAGGCAGGCTATTTGTTGTGTTTGCGACCAAGTACCTTGTCTGTCAAACTCTGAATCGGACCTTTAGTCCCTTGACTAAAAAGATACCATGGTAAGAATCATGTTATCTGCTGTACTTGTTGTGGTTGCTCTCTGTTTGTCTATGCAGGCCTCATTGGGGTATGGAAAAAGTCAAGGAACTGATGTCAGGACTCTGTTTGGCTCCTAGTATACTCTGCTATTATCATGTCCAGAGGCCGAGTAGCCATAAGAGTTACCCAGTGTTACTTCCATGGAGAAACTTTGCTGGGAAAATCTTTCTAGGACATTCTGATACCTACAAGGATAATTCTTATGGTGAAGAATCTTGGAGGTTATATACACACACACCAAACAATTGTAACCAAAGGTAAGTTACCTGTTCAGACACGTTTTCTAAGCAGACTTTAACCAGTGGGAAGTCATTGAATGAAAACTGTTTACTGATGGCAACCAGAACCCAACAAATTGGTTAGTAGTTTGGTACAAGCCAAGGTCAGTTTTTTGTCCCTTTCCTGATCACTGTTTACTGTGAATGTTGATAGCCAGGTGCTGAAAGGTCACACCTTTTGTGTTTCTGATCTGGTCTCCAAACGGGAGATGGCCCTACTCTAACGAGTATCAATCTACACAAAGGCAGCATCTGGAAACAGCCAGGAGAGGACACATGCAAGAAAAACCACCGCAGACTGGTTCTGACAGTGAATCGACATCCCCCTCGTTCTTTGACCATATAAAAGTGGGAAACACAAAGATGCTTCCAAACTAACATTTTTCCACTCATCCATTGTAACAAAGCTAAGCGTTATTGTTGAGACTAATGGACAGTATGGACGTAAAATGGTGTCTTGCTTTACACTTCCAAATAAAAGAAATTCAGCACTCCCAAGGAGAGGAGCTCCGTAAAACCAGAAGAAAGCACCTGGAAAGGAGGCTCAACAGTCATAAAATGAGGCACATCAAAAGACGGTTTCAAAATAAAGCGTGGGGTTTTATTAATGGAACACTCTCTAGCAGAAAGACTTTCCCAGATGCCAAATGGTAAAACAACATACAAATGTATGGATATATGTGCACAAGCAAGTTATAATAAAACTCACAAGTATAATAATGCATTATTTACAAGTCAAATAATAATAATGGAGCAAAACATGAAAATAATGGAAGCAGATAATAATGGAGGTCCAATGCAAGAAACAAGCACTGTCAAATGTCAAGAATAAACTCTGTCAAACATAAGACTCAATTATAAAGAGCACACAGTTATAAAGAGCACATCATGAACACATCACTTAGCAATGAAACTCATAGCTCACGCATCACCTTTGAGTTCAGCATTCTGGTCAGCTCGACTGGGAAGCCCTTTCAGTCAGTCACCAAGAAGTCTCATGGGAGCAAAACTTTCTTGTGACGATGCGTTCATCTCACGAGTGAGGTACAGTGTGACCGCCAAACCTTCTGGTCTTTAATACTCTTTCACTAACGGAGAGAGACTACTAGAAACTCATCTGCCCTTCATCTAATGCAAAACCACATCTGACTGCCCGGTATGTTCCAATGTCAAGACGGAAGCCAGCTGAACCTCTGTGTTTTGACTCCGAGACAGAGAAGTACATTCTATACATTTCTCTCTCATGCTTTCAAACTCATATCCCACAAATTCTGTTCCAGGCAAGGCTGTTTTGCTCTGTGCTGAGAAGAAAGTAAACAATCCACTCTGAAGCTGCAAGAAGACACAAAATAAAATTGTGCAAGAACACATAAAATTATGTTGTACATTTAAAATGAAGTAAATTAAAACCCCTTGTCAAAGGTCACCATATTCGCCCAATATATATATATGAGTGCATATAGCACTACAAAGGAGATTAGTTAAAACAGAAGAAGGAAAACCTGGAAGCTCAAGTTGGCTAGCAATATATGCCGCCTTTTAATTTCATGCAGTAGCCAAAATAGATTGTTTATATCTAATTGGAAAAAAAGACGCCGAAACACACAGTAATGGACAATACAAACAAATAAGAAATGGGAATAATGCACAAACAAGGAGTGAGTTAAAAAAAAAAAAAAAGACGTCTGGGGGGCATCGCCGAACAAGATGGTCGAACAGGCATGATCCGTGTAGGCTTTGCTGCAAGGAAAACAAAAATACAAGAGATCCCCATGCATGGTGCCGGAATCTGCCCATTGATACACTGCGCCTGACTTCACAAAGGGATAAAAGTAATGAAGAAGTGGAATCCATACCGTAAAGCTGAAATCTGCAGGCAAAATTACCCCTGAACTGGTATCATGCAACCAAGGTGCACTTAGGCCAATGTCGACAGTGGGGATCGGAGTAAACTTACCTACTGTGAACCCTGTAGGTAAACCTCAAGACGAGAGGAGCACCCCTACGCAACTGGGTACTGGCGAAGCCCGGCAGACACAGATAAATGGGTCTGGGATAAATCGACCTAGGCCGCCAGCTTGGCTGAAACCCGCGGAGCTGAGCAGTGGCCGAGAGGAGACTGGAACACTGCCCCAAACGCAGACCCCCAGCTCCGGCACCAGAGGACAGGCACAGCAGGATGCCTGGTGCAGTAAGGAGGCTGGTGTTGGGAAGCAACTCGTAGCAGAGGGTGGGCCTGGAGGAGCAAACCGGAGTGCCTGACCTTAAAATGGCAGCCTCCTTGGACAATGCCTGGCCTCAATAGTGCAGTGTAAGAGAAGAATAGGCCACATGTTGTGAGGTCTGAGTAGAAGGAGAGGCAATCCATGCACATCTGCTTATGCTGAGTGCCGAGGCGCCTGCGGCAGGCTTAAGTGAATCGACCGAGTGCCAGGCCCTGAAGCAAGGATCTCTTGTGAAAAAGCCTGGCTTTGCTGTTTCTACCCTGTGGGGCCCACCGGGAAAGCTGTAACTAAGAGGAGTGAAGATGGTGACTGGGAGCCCCTCCTTACCTAAACCTTCTGAGATCTACCGCATCAGATGACCCACAGCATGTGACACCCATACCCTCGGGGGGAACTTAGAGAACCCATAGAGGGAGAGTGGCGGCTGCCCCACTCCCAACAGTAGTGCACACTCTGTGGAGGGGCCACTGCCCTTGCTGCCTGCACAGGGAAAAAAGGACACTACCATCTAGGTAGATTAATGGCCACTACCAACTAGAACAACTGAAGGAGGCCAAACAAAACAATATCGACCCTAGCCGCCACCAGGGTAGAAGGCCTCCGTGTCATAGGAGGAGCGAATCTACCAGGAGCACCGGACAAACTACGACACGGAGTGGGAAGCCCCTAGATACCAAACACACGACGATGCCCTAAAGCGGCGGGACAGCGGGTGGGACGGTGGAGGGCACCTTGCTGGCAGCTTGAGGGGACTACTTGCAGCATCTGCATTGGCCGGCTGCCAGCTTTATGCCGCCTAAGAAAACCAGAGCCCCTCAGGAGAGGCGGAGCGCTCCATGGCATTAATTAAAGAAGACCTCTTGACTTCCCTAAAGGACTTCAAAAAACAATAAGGACCGAACTTAAAGCTAGTCTCTAGACATCACTAGAAGCACTCCGCACCGACATACAAGTTAAACTCCCCTCCCTCCAACAGGACGTAGACTCCGTGGGCACCCATGCACTGGACCTAGAAACAAAAATGCAGGAAACTGACCACCGCGCTAATCAGACAGAGGAATCAAGAGACACCGTCAAACTCTACTTCAGAACTCCCTCTTAAAATGAGAGGACCTAGAAAACAGATCTCGGAGAGAGAACATATGGCTGAGGGAGCTGAGGAGTTCGACCTAGAGGCATTTGTGATGGGTCTCTTTGCGGAATTACTAGGTCCAAGGGGAACAAAAGTCAAGATAGACCGGGACAGAACGCCAAAGGGTGGTCAAGAGAAGTCCTGGCCAAACTCCACTCCTTCAAGGAGTCAATACTGCAGGCGGCCCGCAAGGCGGGGGAGGTCGCTTTCCAAGGATTTACATGCAACTTCTACCAGGATATTGCTCCCACCACCCTGGCACGCCGCCAATAGTTCAGACCTATCACCGAGAAACTTCAAAGAGACAACTTCAAATAAAGGTGGACATATCCTTTTGGCTTGGCATTCACCCTCCAAAATAAAAACCACCATGTATCTGAACTCAGCGAAGCAGCAAGGGCAGTGGGCCTGGAAATCCCCAGCCGGAGACCGGCAGAGGAAGATGAGCAAAGCAACCGGGACCACATCAGAGCAGAGAGGAGGGAGAGCATTGGAAAACACAAGCTAGAAATCGCCAACGCCACAAGTAAAGCGAATAGACCAAGGAAGAGCTGACTCTTCCGTGCTGGACCCCGACGACCAAAGATCTATGTACAGGGAACCACGTCACAGAACAGGTGAACCAGAGGCAAGGGACATCTACATGCTACAAGGGCATGCTCTAGAGAGACCCTGACCATCTCCAGGATTTCTGAAGTAGGGGTAAGCAGACCTCTTACATTTTGGGTTCCACCGAAGGATAGTAAGAACGATGGACAGTTCAGGCTATAGTCAGACTCTTTTCTTAAACTAGGTAAATATATCCACCCTGCACTAGTGGACATTGACGTAGATGCCCCCTGCAAAACTTTCTTGTGGCCATAACAAGCTTTTCTGGGGAATCTCTCCCCATTTGTTTATATTTGGGAATTTTTGCTGGGGTATGTGTTTTATGGGGTTTTGGTCCACGGGATGGGATTTATGCTCCGGAGTTCGAGGGAGGTGCGGTGCCCAAAGAATACATCTAGGGAGGCATACATGGAGATGGGGAAACTGGACAATGGCTATGGGCGGACAGTGAAGAAAATGAGAACCAGCTAAGTAACCCCCAATGGTAATCCCTACACTCACATGGAACATTAAGGGGCTCAACTCTCCAGCAGAGCTCCAAAAGCTATGGAAATATCTCTTAAATGCCAGACATGATGTGGTGGCACTTCAAGAGACCTACTTCAAAAGGATGGAAGAACACAGGCTCCGGCACAGAGCATACCCAGTCCTATAAAAGTCTTCGTCCCCTAGCAAGCACAATGAGGTGGCACTTCTCTTTTATTCCTCTCTGGAGTTCCAGCCAGAGGGTAGCAAGATGGACAGAGATGGTTGGTTCGTTATGGTTATGGGAAATCTCCAGGGGCATCAGTACACCTTTGCGTCTATATTCTCTCCCAACATGAACCAGGGTCCATTTCTCTACTCTGTATTAGCGACGCTGTGAGGGTTTGCTGAGGGAGACATCTTCTTGATGGTAGATTTTAATCTCACCTGAGAGGTGGGTCTGGACAGCTTATTCATCCACAGAGCGACCACGTGTTCCTTCACTAAAGCCAGGAAAAAAAGAATTTGGTGCGCTAGGGCTCTTTGATGCATGGCGGGCTCTTCACCCCATTGACCGCGACTACGCTTTCTTTTCGCACTCCCAATGGTTTTATTCTAGAATTGAAAACGTATTTCTTAGCCAGGGCCTAGCACCCGCTCTACAGGCTGCCACGACCCACTAGATTACCATCTCTGATCATGTGCCAGTCTTGCTGACCCTTAGATGGTAACAAGGACCCTCAAGGAGCAGGCGCTGGTTTTTCCCTCATTCATTGATACGAGATAGTAAGATGAGAGATGAACTCAGGATAGCTATGAGGGAGTACTTCTCGGGGCGTGGTCTGCAGGGGCAGCATGGCAGACGCACATTAACATCGCACCGCCATCCATCCCCTTGATCGGACTCCTTTATCCTGCATAGCTACAATCTCTTGGCACAGGGCGATACCTGACGCCCCTGTGACACACCAGGGGGCCGGCGGAGATCGAAATTGTGCCTGGACAACCGGTTTCACAGCCTCGTAGCGGAGCGGGATGGATTAGGTGAAGCGCCTGCGACTGGGCCCCGGTTCCCGGGCTCTGACTCCTCCGAGAGCCGTTCAGGCGGAACAGTAGTCTGTGGACCGATAGGCGAGGGGGGGGCAGGGGGGTTCCCCACCCCGGGATGCCGACAGAGGTGGAGAGCACTGAATGCAAGGCCCAGGTGAGCGCTGTGGGTGTTGGCGGTGCCTGAGATGGGCCTAGCTCACATCGTGCGGAGCAGCGACGGCAGTGAGGCAGCGCCTGATGGCAGAACGGAAGCTGTACACGTAGCAGGAAGGCCCCCGTCGGCCTAAGATAGGCTGCAACAGAGATGACGGAGCGGGGCTGAGACCGTCTGTGACCTGATGAGGCAGGTGGCTGAGGACCGGAATGGTGAGCAATACCTGGCTGCACAGGTACAGGCTGAATCGGTGCACCTAGCTCGCAACGGTATAACTCAGGAAGCATTGTGCGGACTGCAAATTGTCTGAGGCAAGGTGCAGCTAAGGGGGGGGGGGGGGAGTCACGGCTGGGTGCAGTCCTAAGGTGTTGATGCGCAGGAGTGAACTATGCAGAGTCAGCGAAGTGGTGCAGCACTCTGGTACGCCTACAGCTGCAGAGAAGAGTGTGGTTGCTGGACTGCTGAAGACAATGCAAGGCCCAGGAGTGAGGCCTGGTGAGGAGCACCCCTGGGGCAAGTCGGGAGGCCTGGAAAGCTGAGTGGGGGCCCCTCGATACTAGAACTAACACTCGCCCAGCGGATAGCGGAGGGTATACGCTGTATAATTGGCACAGTGTGGACGTTAAGAGGACTCCTTTGTGAGGAAGGGCCACACTTGCTGACTGCTGAGGTGCTCAGCTTACATACAGAGCTGCCTATTGAGAGGAGGAATTTGACGCCAATAGCAGGGCACTGGCCATGCCACTGCATGCCTGTGACACGACAACGGCGGGGATGGCCTCTGGTGCGTCCCAACCCTTCACAAGCCAATGTCGACCTAAACACTTGAGGTGGTGCACTGACCTGCTCCCTTTGCGAATTTGAGGCCCGGGAGGTTCACTCGGTGAAGCCGGGTGGGAGGAGAAGAATGGGGCGCACCAGGGGAGCCGGATCGAGAGCCTCCTCCCAAGCTGCAGGCACTAGTGATGTGGACCTTCCACAACAGGCGGTGAAGCAGAGGGCCTCGGATGACCGTCTGGACACTATCCAGAAAGCTATTGAACGCTCATGTAAGTCAATGGAAGCTAAGTTAGATAAAGTGGCTCTAGACCTTAACTTGCTGAACGCCGACCACCAGAACCTGAAAGATCGGGTCACTACGATAGAGCAGGAGGTAGCCGAATGGAAGCTAGCCATGGAATTTCAAGAAAAACAGCAGAATGCTCATGAGGTCCGGATCAGATACCTGGAGGAGTGGGTGGAGGACGCGGAAGGCCACTCTCAGAGGAACAATATCCAGCTGATTGGGCTGTCGGAAGGACAAGACGCTGTCACCTTCCTATAACATTGGCTTAAGACATTCTTGCCTAATACAGAATTCTCTCCGTTCCTTACCATAGAAAGGGCTTATCGCGTCCCAGGCAGGAAACCAGCTCCGGGGATAGAGCAAGACCGCTCATTTTAAAAATGTTACACTTCAGAGATAGGGATGTGATTCTTCGTGAGATGAGGAAGCTAGACTAAGTTCAATTTGAGAACATCAAGGTGGTGTTTTTTCCGGATTACACAATGAAAGCCCAACGTCAGCGGGGGTCCTTCCTGCCTGTCGAGCATAAACTCCGGCAGTTAAACATCTCTTATTCGCTACTCTTCCCGGCTAGACTCCAAATAGTCTGATGGAAAGTCAAGGTTTTTCGACACTCCTCAGGATGCTTGGGACTGGTTGGAGACATCGGAGCAATACACTGGTCCGCGGCCTACGGGCACTGCTACGGCATGGTCTAAGGTGACCGGAGGAAGGGGGCCACGGAGACTGTAGCTGGGACGACGATTCCCTGAGTTGTCGGCGGCTCCTGGCCCACACCAGATCCGTAGGGAGTGACAGGCGGTGGTCCGCATAACAGAACAGATGGCAGACACAGCAGTCCAAGAGGACAAAGTTGACGTCTTAGTCCATTCCTCAGGGGTGGGGAGGTTCCTCGCTTTTGGACTTGTTGGACAAAACTTCGCTAAGAATGCCAGCCGTTACACCTCAGACGGCGGATGGTATTGTATGCTACGTGGCTGAGCCGGACATTTATTAATAATACTATCTGAACTGCTGTGGGTGATATCACTAAAGATAGTTAATTCCATAAGATTAGGTTAGGAACGGGCTAACGTATTGGGAGTCCCTGGGGGGGGCTGTTTCATGATATACCTTATTGCGATGTGTCATTGGATGATTCTGGGGGATGTAGGATGGGATACTCTGCATGGTTGCACAACTCCATGTTTTCCCTTCTACCGGGTACCAGTAGTACACATGATTGTGCTGCTGTATTTCATGTTTGGGCGACACCTCAAGGTTATGAGGGTTGCTCCTATAAAGGTTTTCCCCTTTATTACAGAAAAATCTCTCGGGGGTGGGGGGGGGCGTTATTGGAGACGTTGCTATGCATGCCCGACCGCTATTTAATAGGACCTGGGAGGGTTGGGCCACTATCATCCTTTTCTGTTAACTTACCTTAGCTCTAGGATGGGTCACGTGATATTTTACTTGGAATGTGCGGGGTCTCCGAACGCCTTCCCGCAGGTATGCTGTATACTCCTATCTTAAACGTCATAATGTGCACATATCACTTTTACAGGAGATACACTTAAATACTGGGAAGATCGCCAAGTTACAACCTAGGTGGAGGGGGAAAATATACGCCACAGACTGCTCCCTATTTGCCGGGGGGGGTCCTCATTTGGATATGTCCTGGGACAGCTTTGGATGAGGTCCTTGTGGATGGGGAGGGCAGATATGTACTCGTAAACGGTAGGCTAGATGGACTGCACATATTGCTGGGAAACGTAAACGCCCCGAATGTGGAGCAGGGTCAATTCTTCAGCCAGTTGTTCATTGTAATGAGTAAATGGTGTGAGATCCCGTGGTTGTTGGGCGGGGACTTCAACAGCGTACTGGACGGATAGATCCTTCCCCCCCCACTTCGGGGTACAGTCGCCACGACTAACTCCGTGGTGCTGAACATATGGGCAGATGGATGGGGTGTAGTGGCTGTCTGAAGACATCGTAACCCCGGGGAGAGGGTCTATTCTTTCTTTTCAGTACCCCATAATCTGCATGTCCGAATAGATTGATTTTCGGATCCCCCTCCCTACTTCCATACGTTTCAGATTCGGAATATTGGGGACGTACGCACTCCGACCACAACCCCCACTATATTACACAGGCCTGGGAAGGTGGCATTCCAGGGGTACCTACCTGGAGGCTGCAGCCGTGATGCTGGAGGATTCTATGTTCCTGGAGGCTATTGGGGAGGCTATAGGGGAGTACCTTGAGCTCAATGCGGGGTAAATTTCCCCAGGCTGTGTGCTGCGTAGGCAGGTGACATCGGACTTGCTAGATATAGAAAAACAGCTGTTGCCTTTGGAGTCCAGAGCGGTTGAAAACAATGAAGAAATGACTTCCCACACATTCAGTATCTGCACATACCAAGGCGGACCGGTCGGGGCCTCTTCCCGCCTGGTTAATCAAACAGGAACAGTCGGGTGGACCCATCACTGCACTCCGATCCCCGGATGGGAGACTCAAATACACGCAGTTAGAAATGCACAGTGAGATATCCACCCATTTTACATGACTTTATAGATCTGCTATAAAGACGCCGAAGGGGACGATACAGGATTTTCCTGACAGACTATCCTTTCTGGCCCTGTCATTGGACCAACAAACACATCTGAATGTCCCGCTTGCACTTGAGGAAGTTAGAGGTACGATGATGGCCCTGCCATCCGGGAAGGTTCCAAGCCCAGATAGATTTCCTCATGAATTCTACAAGTCATATGCCGACCCCTTAAGTCTGCAATTGCTTAAAGTATACACAGAAGCCCTTGACAACCTCTCCCTTCCGACCTCAATGGCCGAGGCTACTTTGATTACACTTCCCAAGCTGGGTAGGGACCCTACTTCTACGGGTGCCTACCGTCCTTTGGCCCTACTGAATAGCGACTATAAGATCCTTATGGTTATCTTGGCAAACAGATTAGCACCTGTGATTCCACAACTGGTCTACCACGACCAGAATGGATTTGTGCCGGCCTGCAATACATCACTTAACATACGACGCTTGTCCCGGGTCATGCTCTGTGCTGCAGTCGACTGGCCCACAGCCGGTTGTGTTGTGTTGGACCTGGAGAAGGCATTTGACACGGCTGAGTGGCCCTTCATGTTTGCGGTACTTCATCGTTTTGGGTTTGGACCATACATCCTAAGTCTTATTAAATTACTATATGGTGCTCCAACGGTCCGGGTGCGGCTGGGGACTCTTTTCTGACCCTATTTCGATATAAAGAGGAACTCGCCAGGGCTGCCCCCTCTCTCCACTGATATTTGCTCTAGTGATAGAACCACTGGCGATGGTACTGTGGAGTGCAGCACCGGAGGGGAGGATACAACTCGGAGATGGCTTACATGCAGTTTCGCTCAATGTGGACGATATCCTATTATACATCAGGGATCTCGAGGCGATCCCCCGAGCCATTCCCGATACACTGAGGACCTTTGCATCCTTATCCGGATTGGGTGTGCACTGGGGTAAACCTTGTTTATTTCCCTTTACCCCTGGTATGGAGGATCCCTGTTGGGACGTGGACGGGACAGTGGTATATTGGCAACTGATAGCGTTCAGATACCTGGGAATACACATTTATCATAATGATCAGGACCTTATGGATAGCAACATTACCAGGGCAGTTACGACGCTGAAATCCCAAGTTGGATTTTGGAAGAGGCTCAATCTCTTGGTCATAGGTAGGGTGGAGTTAATAAAAATGATCATGCTGCCTCATCTTCTTTATTATTTCTCTAACCTCCCACTTTATCTACCTGTGTCCTTCTTTCGCTCTTTGGAAGCGTTATTAGAGATTGTATTTGGAATAATACGCGATGTAGGGTAGCCCTGCCAAAGTTATACCTACGTCGGTCGCAGGGAGGACTGGCCCTCCTCAACCTAGAACACTACTTTCTGGTGTCCCAAATACTGTGAGTTGTAAAATGGGTGGAGGAACTACATCTGTCAGACTGTGGAACATGGCCCTCTGTATTCCCTGGACAGAATCCTCTCCTTATTCCATCCTTGTAACAAATCACACAAAGTGCTCCCCTTATTGCTACAGATTGCGCAGAAATGTTTGTGCAAGGCACTGCGTCTTACTAGGCACATTAAACCGTACGTGCCCTTGCTGGGTATGCCGACAGTGAGCAGATGAGTCCAGAGTACGGACCTTACCGATTGTACGAGAGCAGGCTTAACCACCCTGGGTGATTTGTATGTAGAGGGCACATTACAGCTGTTCCTCACCATCACGGAAGAGGAAGGGATTCTCCTGGGCCTGTTCCTGAATCACGCTTCCTGGATGGCCTTGGTGCGGCGCTGGTGGGGTGACATTACACTGGAACCCCCAACACATCTCCTTCTGCAATATGTACATGTAATGGTCCCGGGGTGTCACCTAGTGAAGTGGTTTGCGGAGTCGAGTCGAGAACACACCCTGGCGGACTTAACGCCGATCTGGAGAGACCATACTCAGGAAAAGAGTGGCCCATAGTCTTAGAGAGCCCCAAGCAGATTCTGAGAAATGCATGGTTTCGATTGATTCAATTCTATATTGTCCACAGGTAATATCTCTCCCCAGATAAGATAAGTACTATCACAGGCTAGACGCATGCAGTCCTCGCTGCAAATTGTTGTCCCTGGATTTATTACATATGCTCTGGTCCTGCCTGACCTACATTTGTACTGGGACGGGGTGATTCGTGCGCTAGCCACCAGCACTGATATGGAGGTGCCTAGTACATGGGAGGCATGCATTACAGGAGTATTCCCAAGAAGCAAAAAACTTTAAGCATCCTCTAGATTTTTGGATTCGGGCCTTGTTGTGGCCAAATGGCTTATAACACGCCGGTGGAAGGCGGAAGAACCCCCTTTGATCAAGGCATGGTTCCACTCAATGTTGAACTGGGTGAAGGCAGAGGTGGTCTCCTTGGTACAAGAAGATGCAGTGGTCCTTCGTAAATTCGCCATCTCCACTGCCTGGAATGCAATATTGTGCATGCTAGAGGGGCTGCTGGAGTCGGATGAATCTCCGGACATTCCTATTATTGATTAATTACTATGTAAAGTGTGCTGAACTAAGGTCCGAACTATAGGCTATTGTACAGATCGTTCCTTGTACCCAGAGTTTCTATGTATATTTTCCAAATAGCCGGGATATACAACTGTATGCTTGTGGGCACTTTATCTTCTCATTCTGATAGAAAGTCACATCCTTACCTACTTACATGGGTCTCCTGCTTCCCTCCGTGTCCCCCTCCCTCCTCCTCCCATTTTCTCTTGATTGTAATGTTTTTGTTAGATGTTATTAAATAAGATTGTTTGATTGAATAAGTACATTAATGTGATATGGTGGAGTGAAGTCATCCGTGAGGTATATATGCAATCAATATATATATGCATAGTGGAGTCATACTAAATAATAACATGGTTAAACAGCCACGATGGAGGAGGTTAGAGTACATTTTTAGACAGGGTATGCCATTTATTACTGATCAGGTACTATTAATGACGAAGATGTTTTTCAAACTGATAGAATGTGATTTATTTATTTTGCCTGGTAGATTGCATACTGGTTCCTTAAGATAAGCTTTATGACTGTCAAATATTTTACTTTCTATACAAACATTTTTCATAAACAGATCAAACAAAAAAAGAGGGTGTACTTCCTGTTTAATGATCCACAACACACAAATCAGACCAATGACTCAGACTTTCAAGGCCACATTACGGGGCAAATGCATCGCACTGATGTCAACAAAGAACCAACTAAAGATAGAATTGCCCTAGAGACTGAACTTCTTCAGGCAGAGCAGGCGCATAAGGCTCACCTGACACTACCTTTGCAGAAAAAGGTCACAGCTCTTCGAAGCAGGCTCTCGGCTATCTACGCTAATAGAGCGGAGTTCACACTTTAAAAACTCAAGCGCACCACATATGAACATGGCAATAAAGTGGAAGCCCACTTGGCCAGGCAACTGCGTGTCAAGAGGGAGAAAGAATACTGTGGCTCTATAAAACTGGATTCATGGAGATTGGTCGCAGAGGACAGGGAGACGGCGCAAGCCTTCGGGGCGTTTTACAAAACGCTATATGCAGCGGAACCTTGCAGCAAGACCGACCAGAGAGCATACTTGGAACGAGTTTCCCTTACACAAGTATCAGCGACCCAAAACAAACTGTTACAACAACCAATTGACAAAGAGGAAGTCCAAGCTGCTAGCACAGCACTTGAAGCTTCATAAGTCCCCAGGGCCGGATCCCCTAACGGCTCATTTCTATAAAACCTAGGGATTGGAACTTATCCCAAACCTAGTCAACCTTTTTAATGTCATCGCAGACTCCGGGGCAGTTAACCTTTCAATGAGTGAGGCATAAATATTGGTAATCCATAAGCAAGGTAAAGACCCACAACAATGTGGCTCTTATAGACCAATAGCTTTACTTCACCTAGACGCCAAACTATGTACGAAAATATTAGCCACTAGAATGGAAACCATCTTGCCGGAATAGATCCACCCAGATCAATCGGATTTTATACCCGGTAGGCAGACCCATGACCATCTCTGCAGAGTTATACACTTAATTGTAAAACCGGTCAAGAAGTCGGTCCCCTCGGTCCTACTCGCGATAGATGCAGAAAAGGCATTTGACTGAGTGGACTGGCAAATCCTCTTCTCTATGTTGCATTGCTTTGGAATTAGCCAGAAATTCATCACTATGCTCAAAGCCAACTATGCGCAACCTTGTGCTCGGGTCCTTATAAACAGCACGAGTTCAGAACTTGTCCGCCTGGAGAGGGGGACACGCCAAGGGTGCCCCCTCTCGCCCTTACTATTTGCTCTTAGCATTGAGCCCTTCCATGAGAATCCTGAGATTCAGGGCATCCCCTTTGGAGCGGATGATCACAAACTCTCACTATTTGCTGACAATGTCCTAATGACACTGATAGCCCCCAGGATCTCCCTAGCCGCAGTACAGTCAGATTTACAGGCTTTTGAGCGAGTATCCGGTTTTTGTACGCCCAGATTTTAACCTCTACTACCAAGCCTCCAAAGTGAGTCATTACAGAATGGTTCGCTCTAGAGTCCGATAAACATTGGCTTCACATGGACCGAGCGATAGAAGGCAGATAAATTTGGGACTTACTCTGTATTAACGTAGTCCTTAGTACACCCACTAGAACTACGGTATGGGATGGAATCCCTACACGATCGGGTTGGACGACCTTTCCCTCCCCCTACACCCTAATATATTTCAAGCCAGCATTTCCCCCTGGCTCTACAGACAGGCCCTTTCGATGCATGGCGACAGGGAGGATGTCTCACGCTCTGACCACTTCCATATTTGGGATCTCAGAACATTTGAGAACGGTCAGACTTTCGCCTGTCGGCAACGGAACGCTACCATTATACCCAACTCCAACACTGGGCCCTTCAATCGAAAATACGAGAGGCTGCGACTAGAAGCTTTCGGCCCATAAAACAATTTGTCCACAAGGGATGCATTTCCTTTCGGTTCTCTCTCCTGCCAACTTTTACCACCCTCACGCACTCATGCTACAAAGCCTTCTGGGAGAATATCATAGAATCCCCAATCACTGACAAACAGCGGGGGGGGGACTCTGGAAAGATATCACGGTTCAAACACTCTATGGGGTTTAGAGAAGCGCACTACAAGATAGCATATGACTGGTATCTTTACCCCACCAAGTTGCAGACGATATTTCCAGAAACTTCAGACTTGTGCTGGCGGGGCTCTGGACTGCAGATAGATTTCAGGCACATTTGGTGGGAATGTCCAGTGACACGCCCGTTCTGGGAGGACATACCCGGTTATCCCTTACTGATCACAATACGGTTCACATTAGTGGGCATCAGGGATGACTCTCTTAAATACCAAAGTCCTGGAGATCAATCTATACTATGGCTCTGTCTTGGGGCGGCAAAAATGGCAATAGTGCAGGCCTGGAAAAAGAAAGATGCCCCATCAGTACTTCAATGGCTTGCTAGATTGTGGCAGGCATTCACAATGGAGAGAATGGCAAGCATTTTTATAGATAACTATATGAATTTCGAAAATACTTGGGGGCCACTAGTGGCCTACCTCTCCAAAGGCCTGTGTTATAAAGATGAAATAATGTACAGACTTCAAAGCTGGTGAGTCCACGTATCTTTATTCCTGATCATCCACTCTCCATCTCACAGGATGATACACCAACATTCTAACGTGAGCTCCCTGGGAGGGACTAACAACAGGGGACTGGCAGGGGGAGCGGGGCGAACCATTACCTAGATAATACATATGACATTCTAACCACATGCCTGTAACTTAAACAATTATTATTAATTACAACACATCTCCCTATGTAGGGGAGGAATGCCTGAGCCCTTTACCATGAGTAACCTTACTGCAAAAGTGGTCACATAGCTTCATACCCTTCCAGATCAGGTCGCGTTTACCACTCTATCTTTACTCCATGTCTGCCCATTTTACAGACGAACTACATTCTTACCCGACTTGTCCACAGGTGTGGAAGCCCCATACTTGCTCGCCCCTGGTGGGACATGTGTTGGTTTCTTGACCCTTACCAGCGTGCCTTGCTCAAACTCCACATTCTTAACCCTGTGTTTAACATCATACCAGGCTTTGTACTTCTGTTGATGACTCTCCACTTTCTTTCTGCTCTGGTCTAGATCATGACAGACACTTTTCCCACTTCCCAACCACCTGGGATACATCTTGGTACCGGGCTCTCTCCCCCTTAGGAACACAAAAGGAGACACTCCTGTAACAACATTGGGAGTGGTGTGGTATGCCCACATCCACTCTCTTAACGAGTCTTCCACATTGAACCCATTGGTGATTGCCAGTTGAATGTGTTCCTTCACTATTCTATTCACCCTCTCAACTAAGCCATTGGCTTTCGGACAATAGAGTGCAGTCTTCTCATGCCTTATATTAAGTTCCTCCAAAAACTCCTTCATTGTCTCAGAGACAAACTGCACCCCATTGTCTGTGACAAGGGTGCTCGGAATACCTTCATATACGAAGATGTTTTTCAAAAACGAGATGAGACTGTTGGTCGTTGTAGATGCTGTAAACTTGAAATTGACCCAATGGGAGGTGTAATCCACCAGCACAAACATGAAGCGCTTCTGTGGGCCTAACATCTCCATGAGCCCTATGATATCCATGGCCAACTTTGTCCACGGGGTCATAGGAACACTGACTGGAGCCAACGGAGTTCTGTGAGGGATCTTGCTTTTATCACTCCTGGCACAGCTGACACACTCCTTGACTTTTACCTCAATCATGGAATCCATTCTAGGAAACCAATAACCGCTCCTAACCTTGTTCTTCGTGAGACTTCTGCCCAGATGCCCCTCATTGGCTAAATCAATTATATTACTCCTCATACCAATGGGCGGAATGATTTTCTCCCCACGGTGTATGCGACCCACAAGGAGAAATAACTCCAGTCTTACTTCCCAGAAGTCTCTGATAATATCAGGAACTTCCGAGATTTTTTCTGGCCATCCTTTGATGATGAATTCCTTTAATGTCTCCATGGCTATATCCTCCTTCATTCCCTTCTTCCACTCAACATTGGTTATCGACGTGAGATGGATGGGAAATATGGGCACATCTAGCCCCTCTTCACTGTGACTGCCACTTAAGGGTGACCTAGATAGATAGTCCGCTATTACATTTTCTGGACCTGGTAAATACTCCACCTTAAAACAGTAATTTTCCAACCCTAGAACCCATTTATTTATCCGTGGAGACACGCTTTGAGCTTGTTTGGGTGAAAACATGAAGGTGAGAGGTTTGTGGTCTGTGTGTATTACAAACTTTGTACCCCACAGAAAAAATTTAAAGTGGTGCACCGCCCAAAAACACGCCAATGCCTCCCTCTCAATGACTGAGTAATTGCGCTCAGAAGAGGTCAACGTGCGGGATGCAAACGCAATGACCGTTTCTTCTCCGTCACCTTTCTGAGACAACATGGCCCCCAACCCTTTGTTGGATGCATCCGTAGTAAGTATGGTTTTCTTTTGTGGGTCAAAAGTGCCAAGGGCCAGAGACCCAACAATTTGTCGTTTTATCCTTTCAAACATCTCCTCATGCCTTTCCTCCCACACAAACACTGCATTCTTCTTGAGGAGCTCTTGTAAACCCTCACACAGATCAGAAAAATTCCTCACAAACTTTGACATATACTCCACTAACCCCAAGAACGATTTGAGCTCGTCTTTGTTCGATGGGTGTGGAGCATCCTCCACCGCTTGAATTAGGCTGTATTTAGGTCTAAAACCCTCTTTGGATATAGTATGGCCTAAATAGTCAACCGAAGTGACCTTAATCTTGCACTTATCCAATCGCACTGTTAACCCTGCTTCTGAGAGTTTGACACACCATGTTGAGTGTCTTATCATGCTCTTCCTCAGTAGCCCCATACATCAGTATGTCATCCTGGAAACAGAGTGTATTATTGACCCCATGCAGTACTTGTTGCATTATTCTTTTTTAAATGGAGGCCGCCGAGGCGAGCCCAAACGGCATTCTCCTGAACATATATGCCCCAAACGGAGAACTGAAAGCAGTTAGAGGTCTTAATTCAGGGTGCAGTTCAACCTGGTGATAGGCCATGGACAAATCAATAACTGAGAAGTAACAGGCCTTCCCCATCGTACTCAACACCTCGTTTATATTGGGAAGGGCAAACCTCTCCACCCATATATTGGCATTGAGTGAGCGGAGATCCACCCACAGGCGGATGCCTTGCCCATTTTCTTTGGATGCAAGAACCAAAGGTGCAAGCCATTCTGTGGCCTCTATGGGTTGGATGACCCCCATCTCACTAAGTTTGTCCAATTCCGCTTTGAGCATCTCTCTAAGGCGGATGGGGACCGGACGTGTTTTGTGCACCACGGGTTTAGCCCCTTGCCTGACCTTAATCTTGTGTTGAAAATCCCGTAACTTGCCTAGGCTCTCTCCGTGAACAACTTTGGGAATGCCTCTTAAAGGTGCTCATTGCTGACAGGAACGTTGACTAGCAGTACTTGATTCTTGTCATTTGGATCCAGAATGATCCCTAGTTCATTCTGATGTTGCCATCCTAACAAGTTGGCCCCACACTCTACCACATACACCTTGCCCACCGTGGACCTCCCCTTAAAATTTATGTGGCTGTTTGCCATACCCACCAAAGGAATGGGCTCTTTCGTGTAACCTTCCGGCGATATGTCCGGCGTACTAAACATCGTTTTACAACCTCTTAGAGACCCCTCAAAATCTTTGACATTTATCAACGTGAAAGGTGAGCATGAATCAGCATACATTTCCAGAGGTTTGTTATCAAATAGTACAACACATTTGGGATAGTTAGGCTTAGCCTCTGTATCACGATCTGTCACCTGGAACACAAATTTTGCCTGCGGTTCTTTTTGAGAACTAATTACACTAACCGTGTTACTCACACCCTCTCTGCACACCCGTGCCAAATGCCCCCTCCTGTTGCACTTCTTGCACAAGACACTGCGTGCAGTACACACTGGATTGTTTGCAAGGTGGTTGCTGCTACCACATCTAAAACATTTCAAGGCATGCCCCTCCGTACTATGCTTTACCGTAGCATTTTCTTTATTGCCCCGCTTGTCCAAGATCTTATGTACAGTATTGTCACAGGCCTCCGCTTGTACTACGGAGACTACCTCCTCCTTAACTTTCATCTCCCTTACACATTTAGCAGTGTGTTCGATAGATTGTGCAATCGATATAGCCTCCCTAAGCATGGGATTTTTTGCTAGTAGTTTCTCCTGAACCCTGCTATTGTTCGTGCACCTGACAAGCTGATCACGAATTAGCGAGTCACTTAAATCCCCAAACTCACATAACTGGGTGAGACCCCTCAAGGCTGCAATATAATTGTTGATGGACTCATTTTTCCCTTGCACTCTGCTAAAGAATTTATTTCGTTCTAGGACCACATTAACCTTGTCCCCAAAGTGTGTCTCTAATTTTAGTAATGTAACATCGTAAATATCATAATCATCCTCACTATCCACATCCGGTTCTGGTAGAGTTTCGTACACCTTCCGTCCATGCACCCCCAAATTATGCAATAACGTGTTGTTTCCGGAGTGCCGAGAATTTCTCCCCACCCATTGCAATCAGGTAGGATTCAAATAATTTTGTCCAATCCTTCCAATGGATCTCAGGATCCCCACATTCATTAAGAAAAGACGGTGGCTGGTTGATACCTGGAGTGCCCATGATGGGTATGGTACTGCTCCCACCACTGTAACTATGGGAAAGATGGACCCCCCTTTATGGGTACCCCCCACCTTTGAACCTGGCTGCCTGACCTCACACGGAGGTTATGTACGTAATAGGTAGGAAGGATAGAGTTCACCAGCAGTCCTACTCGATATAAGCAGGTTCCTTATAAAGTGCCACACTGACACAGCTGACTTCCGTTCCTCACTTACTCCACGCTCCCAAAACCTTCATGCACTGGGGCCTTCGAATAGTTATACACTTCCCAGTCATTCCCTGCAGTGGGTAAACGCACGAGCGCTAAAATCTCCGGCTGACACCCACTCTGCGCTCCTCCCACTCAGTCTTACTTGTGAGGATTACCATAGCAACCACGTTTGGACAATGTGCGAGGGCAGCACCTCCCCCTGCACCACGTGGATATCTTGGCCAGTAACAAGATGCGCCTTTTTCCCTTGTCGCCGAACCGCTGCTGACACGAATAAATGCCTATTTCCTCAGCACAGCTCTCGAGTGGTTGGGGCGCCGGAGCTTTGAAGACCTAGGAAGCACTCTGCGGTGTGAGGCACTCCCCCTCAGAACTGTGGCGCGCTGATGAAACTCTGCGTCTCACGGCCCTCTAGTGGCTGAGGTGCCGGACGGAAACTGACAGGAAAACACCCCCGGCCCTCAGGGGGTGGAGCGCAACCACTGAGGAGAGCTTCCTTTCCTTTCCGCCGCTCGCCGCACTCTGAGGGTACGAGAGGCAACCAGCACAGCCGCTCTTGGGCGAGCACCTGAAGGAATTACTGTGGAGACAGTCGTCGCACACCCTCCTCAGCAACGGCAATCGGACGACACCCCTGAGCCAATGCAACGCTGCCTCAGGGACCGGACGTCCTCAAACGCGCTCCGGCACTGCTTGACACCCAGGCAACCAGTACAGCGGCTCTTGGACGAGCACCTAAAGGAATTAATGTGGAGACAGTCGTCGCACAACCTCCTCAGCAACGGCAATCGGACGACACCCCTGAGCCAATGCAGCGCTGCCTCAGGAACCAGACGCCCTCAAATGCGCTCCGGCACTGCTTGACACCCAGCTCCCATAAGCAGGCAAAGGCCACGATACTGATGTCGACCCACGGAACAGACGCCTCAGATGGGACCACGACCCAGAAGCTTATCCAGCTGAGCCAACACGTCGTTCCGTTCCACCTGACGGTTCCTCGGGGCACTCTCCGCTTCACTGGCCCCACTGGACCAGCCGTAGCACACACCCAACAGCATGGGACCGGGTAAATACTTGTGAGCTATTTTCTCCCCCGAAGTCCCGGTCGGATGATTACTGTGCACCCAGACCAGCAGTCATCGCCTTGTACTTAAGCCAAGCAGCATCAAAATTGCGTTGATGGAGAGAACACAAAGGGGAGATGATCAGCTGCCCCCTCCGCAGCTCGTCGCCAGTGTTCTAAAGAAGAAATAATGTACAGACTTCAAAGCTGGTGAGTCCACGTATCTTTATTCCTGATCATCCACTCTCCATCTCACAGGATGGTACACCAACATTCTAACGCGAGCTCCCTGGGAGGGACTAACAACAGGGGACTGGCAGGGGGAGCGGG
The DNA here is from genome assembly GCF_964204655.1 of Triturus cristatus. Lineage (NCBI taxonomy): Eukaryota > Metazoa > Chordata > Amphibia > Caudata > Salamandridae > Triturus > Triturus cristatus. The sequence goes on along the minus strand of NC_140595.1, from coordinate 206,653,844 downwards.
GCGAACCATTACCTAGATAATACATATGACATTCTAACCACATGCCTGTAACTTAAACAATTATTATTAATTACAACAGCCTGCCTCTCATGGCATTCCCCACTCGCACAAGAGCGCTCCACCTCTTCCAATACCCAAGAGCTTTCCCATAGAGACACCCTAGGCCTCGTGAAGCTGGTAGTCTTTACACTATATGACCCCGCCTAGCCTAGGTCCCCACACCGCACCACTTTAACTTGATACGTGCAACTTGTCCATCCCGCACACCAACTGGTTAGGGTTTTGTTTGATGTTTTTTTGGGAAGAGGGTAGGGGGAGGGAAATTAGACGACATACAGATGTATAGATCACAGTTGCAACATTGTGAAATACAGGAATGGCCACCGAAACCCGTAGAACCTGTATCTGAAAAATTTCTGATTGTACCATATGAAGGGGGTGATATTTGACTGTGACAATATATCTATGAAAAACTAATAAAAACAAGTGTGACAAAAAAAAAGATGTCTGCCATCTAGACCGTAATCTCCTACTGCAACTAGCTAACAATATTACACAAATGGGAGTGGTCAGATGCTATAGTTCTACTAAGAATTGTCAACATTTTGGTCTCTCAAAACTGTATGTTCTTGGGACCATACTCCGGACAAAAGGACATTCTTATTCAGTATTCCATTAAATATCTAATTTGGAAAGTTCACTAGGTCTAGCCAGCCAACCTGTATGCAAAAAATAGGCCAAAATTCTGTGCCCTGAGGTCCACCACATAATATCGGTGTCCACAAATTGGAATAGTGTCCCACGTCATCCAATTTAGAACATCAAAGCACAAAATTGCAAAAACATAATAAACACTTTCAGAGAAAGCACAAAAGTTCACTAGTTCAGAGGTTAACATCAGCATTTGTGTTGACCACGCTGTATATTAAAGAAAGGCAAGCCGATTAGACCATTGCATGGAGGTAAGAGACACTATATTGAAGGCACGCTTACGTTAGAAAAACACCAGTCGTACTAATTGGCCAGTCCGTGCAGTCAGACAACCGGCTCCTTGACACATGTTCTTCCATGTTGTCCATTAGTCTCAACAATAGCATATGGTTTTGTTGCAATGTATGTGTGGGAAAATTTTCTTTTGTAAGCATGTTTGTCTTTTCTTGATACTTTGCCCCAGTTTTCCTGGTATAATTGGTCTGCACCTTTGTTAAACAAACTGGACTATTAAGAGTAGCTCAGTTCGCAAACTCTAGACAGGAAGTGGGGAGGAGTAGCATTGCACTTGTGTCTGATACCTACACCTGCCCTCTAACAAACATGAAACCAGGAATAGGGGAGATAGTAGGTAGAAGAGGGCAAGGGGGAAATTATCAAGTGAAATGCTTGTATCCATGTGTTCTAGTCAGGTGTAGTATTACGTTTTCTACGTGTAGTCCACTACTTTCTTTTTTAACAAAGACAATCTCTGGGTTGGACATCCACATTATTGCACTGCTGGATGACTGTTGAGTCCTGAGCTTGAAACACTCCCACACTACCTCCCTGAGAAGCCTGTGACTGCTCACCATCACTACCACTGAGAGTCAAGTACTGAAGGGGTTGTACTTGGCTCAGGATGTAAAGCTATAGTAGGGCAGATTGTGGGACCATGCATGGACACTGAAGGTTACCAACCTCCTAAGGGATGAGTCCAGTTCACTCACTACCATACCCAACTTTTCATGCCAATAGCTACAAAATCAGCTTAAATTTAACGCCTTCTGATTCTTCTGTGTTGACTGTCCTTTTGACACTCCGCTCTGGGAATTTCTGTTTAGTGCAGAAGACTGACTTGTTTGCATGTAATACAGCAATAATCATAAAACCACTAATATGGAAGACAAAAAGGACGTCTCATATGGAGTCCTTTCATGGTATTGATGCAAACACTCTTTGGGGCAATAAACCACAACATATCTAGAGGAACAGGACTTCTCTGACAGTCCTTTAATTTTTTTGTTTACCTAAACACGGTTACGAAAGTGTACACAGAAGCTCCACTATAGAAGGAAGAGCCTATATCTGCTAGGCCTACAGTGTCTGATGTCATTAGGCTCTTCATTTAATTTGATATGGCTTCAAAAGCTTCATACTTCCCAATATTTAACATTTAACTGAGCTGGATTTTGTTTAATTACATTAGTAACACACAGACAAGTGATAGGAAAAAGACATAGAGGGCTGCACAGCAAGATTCAGAGGATGTAAAGGATATTCAGAACCTCATTCTGTGATAGAGACTACTGCATAAAAAATATCCTGAAACCAGATATTTCCACTGTTTGTACATGAGGGCTAGAGCCATGCCGTATTTCCAGGAGATTTGTATGGGATAAATGCATGTAGAGTGAAGAGAATGAAACATTTTCTAGCTATCGTAATGGAAAGTTTCAGTTCTATTAATGACACGAAGGTAAGGAATCTGCTATAGTTTCTTCAATTTATTCTCCATTACAGCCATTTTAAACAATAACAATAATAACTAAATTTCCAATGAACCATTGGGAAAAGAAAAGGTTCAGTCCAGCCAATCAGCTGTCCAGATCCTTCCTCATATTTCTCTGTGTACTCTCCTGCCTCCTCTTTCTTCCTGCGATAAAAGCTGGAAATTATGTGGCTTAATCCTGTGTAGACAACCCTGCCCCTACAAGATAACAGATCTCAGTTTATGATCGCGAATATTCGAAGAAACAAAATGCGTAGAAGAAGCAATTCTCATAAGATGAAAATAGCTCAACTACCAATGTCTGAGCATTACAGGTAACACAGCATGGGTCACTGAAAAAGTATAATCATCAAATACCTATTTTGAACAATCTAAAGTCCTGTCTTGTCCCGTGTGTGGTAAATGATACGTAAGCTTTGGGTGGGCTAATCCTCGCCTCCGTGTCCTTAAGAAAAATTGAAACTTTCTGTTACGATAACTAGGGCATTTTTCATTCTATGTCAGGACCGGAGGTGAGGATTATGTTAGTTCAAAGCTTGTCAACCACCAGAGCAGCAATTGAGGAGACTGGTTTGAAATAGAATTTATTAAAAGTCGAGTCTGATGACCAGTCTGTGGCGTGAATAATATCTTCTAGGCGCACCCCAAGGGCGAATGCCTTGGAGGCCATGGCCCCTCTGGTTTAATGTACCCCCAAGGTCTTGGTATCGATGCCAGCTTCCTGCATGGCCCATCTCATCCATCTTGCAATTGTAGGAGAAGATCCCAACTTATGTGGCTTTGTGATGGTGATGAGTAACTATTGTTCGCCTGGCGACCGGACGTCCTCTGTCTTAGCTTCCTATACCTTAATGCAATGGACCACACATAACATGGGGGAATCTGAGAAAGCAGGATATAAAATGATGCGTGAGTTGCACTTGGTGCACCAGGATATGTGGAAGGTAACCCAATCAGGAGCAAAAGTTCTCCCCTTTATGTCCAAGGGCCGATGTCAGAAACCTGCCTGCAAGACACCAGACATAACGGAGTAGCCATTTTTGCTGATATCTTCCCTAGAGAGATAACAATTACTAGGTCAAAATAAGAAGAGATTTAACACCTTATTACATCCCAAAGAATTGAGTACCTCGGCCTGGGGTAAGGGACAGCCTCTGAGCAATTTTGCTCCCACACCAGTTGACCATCAATGTGTGAATCCACCGACTATATTGCAGAATGGAATGTACTGACCGATCTGTAGGCCATGCCTTCTGAGGCAAGGGAGACAAATAAATTCAGGATACGGACAACAACGGTCCCCACGGGATCCAGACGTCTCTGCTGACCCCAACCCAGCCAACGAGACCATGCCGACCGATATCGTTTGATTGTGTTATCAGCCCAGGATCTGTGGATGAGGTCCGCAGCATTTTTGTGAAAGGCCCAGGACCTGCCATCATGCCCTGCAGTATTCTACGCCATAAATTGTAGAGTTCCCTCAAGAACCAGATGGTCAGAGTTCCCGCAGGGAGCTCTAGGGAGACCTGGAAAACAGGGGTAGATGGTTTGGAAAAAGTCCAAGAAAGTTCCATCAGAACTGGAAGCCAAATTTGAGACCTTCAAATCAGGGTCATCACCACTAGGTTCCCCAGTTGTCTTCAAACGAAGGCTGCGAGCCTAGTTATCATAGAAAAGGGGGAAGAGGCATAGTCTTTCTCCGCTATCCACTCTTGTAGGATGGCATTGGTACCTGGGAAGGTGGTGATCTAGACAAGACGCAGAGACCCACAGGAATATGCCCTTTTGGCTCAATATGGTCTGAAACACTGTTGGATCCAGTTTCCAAAGACTTGCATCTCTCGGGTAGAGTGACTGCCAGTCGACCACTTGCTTGGCCTTGCTCGGAAGATGTTCTGCCACCACCGGGATGTGGTTTTTGAGGCACTACTCCCTGAAGTTCTGGGCTAAACCCGAGCGGGCTCTGGATTTGGTGCCATCCAGATAATTGATATACCACACTTCCGCTACGTTGTCCATCTTTAAAAGGACACAACATTGTGCCTTGTCCTTAGTTCAACATCTCATCACGTAGGAGCCTAGCATCAAATTGAGGCAACTGATGTGTAATGATTGTTCTGCAGCGGACCATCTGCCTCAGGTGAAAAAATACCTATATCGTGCTCCAGAGCTGGTGCCGCTGGCATCTAACTCTATCATTATTTATCTGGGTGAGAGCTCAAAATAGCACGTCCATTCCAGGCTTCCATGTTGGTAAGCCACCAAAGAAGTTCACCTTTAGCTTCGTCTGAGAGGAACCCTCTGAGAGTATGCAAGGCCTTTGCAGAGATGAGACACCTTCAGCCATTGGAGGGCCCAATAATGTTGGGGGCAAGGAAATATGGCCTGTATGGAGGAGGACAGAAGACCCATAATCCCAGTGATCTGCCTGACAGATGAGGACAGTTTGGGGAGAGTTCTGCGGAGTTTGTTTTTGATTTTGGAGATCTTGTTGGAAGGAAGGATCAGGGTAGACTCGACAGAGTCCACCACAAAACCCAGGAATGTGAAGGACTGAGTCACAGTTAGGATGGATTCTACCTTGGTAATTACAAACCCCAAGATAGACTTCTGTTTGCATGTGGATCGACAATGTCCTCTGGCATTGATCCATGAGCAGAATGTCATCTAGATATACGATCATGCAGACATCTTTGCCCCTGAGGTGTTCCACCACCAGTTTCAGCACCTTGGCGAAACATCAAAGTGTGAAGGATAGACCAAACAAGAGGGTTGTGAATTTGAAAGTTTGGAGTCTCCATCAGAACGGGAAGAACCTACGATGAGGCGATCTTGGGATCGTGAAGTAAGCATCCTTGAAATCCAGACTTACCATTGATTTGTTGGGTCTCAGGAGGTCATGTAATAGATTGATCCCCTCCATTTTTAAGTGACTGAAGACCAACCACTCATTAAACTCCTGTAGGTTGATTACTGGGCATTGGCCCAGTTCTGCTTTTCCACCAGGAATAAATTGCTGAGGAACCCCATGGGATGGACCGTCGTGGGGATAATGGCCCCTTTTGAGGGAAGGTTTCCTACCTTCAAAACGATGAGGGCAGCTTCTGTGTCGGAGAAGAATAGTGGGACTTCAGATTCAGAAGTAATGGTCACTTACATAATGTAACCGTGTCCCTACAAGCAGTAAATAGATGAGAGTGCTGGGCATCTCAAAAAATGTTAAGGACTGTCCTCGCACACCACCAGGTTTCATAGGCAGTCCTCGCTGTCTAAAAACCAGGTTTGATAAGAGAGCGTGCCTACACCTGAAAACAGGTAGGCACTTCTAAATATATAAGTGGAGGCCCGTGCAGAATGTGATTTAAAAACAAATGTATTACCCCAAATAAATTTAATCATAGGGTATTACTTGGCATTAAAAACAGGAATGTGGGGATTAGGGGAACTATTACCCCATCACCACTCTTATCGTCAACATGATTCTGCTGTTGGCTCAAGTAAGTTCATGGCATTTATCAGGATGAGACTCTGGCTCCTATTTTACCAATTTTGATACAGAGGTTGCCACTATGTTAGGGTGACCTATGTCGACCTCTAACCTAAAACTGGTGTTCTCAGACACCTGTAAAATAAAAAATACTTTCATTCAGATTGATGTGCTTTTTCAAAAGGTAAGGAATTGGTAACATCAAACACACCATGCATATGCAAAATTGCATGTGTGTGGGATCATGTGACACTGCAAACGTGAAAACATCATATAAAAAACATTAATTTTTATTAAGTTGTGAGACCAGCTCATAATCTTACCCCAGTGTAGGATCCTAAATGCCCTATGGGAGAAGGGTATAGGGACCCCTGTAGTCACACTCTGAGGGAAAAAAAAAGATGTAATATTTTGCTAGACATGATAAAGAACTATTTTTAAAAACGTTTTGAAAAGGATGAATCATAAAATGTGCATTTAATGACAGAAGCGACGTTTTTTATGCATACTCCCACTCATACTCTTACTGCCTCAAGGTGCTAAATGCTAAAATACTCAACATTGCACAATGTAGGGCTTGCCTCTCTTTCTAATTGCTAGTGCTGTTATTACTCCTGGATAAGCCCCTATGCATCATATAGAGCATGTGCCTGAAGGATTGTGAATAGGATGGTGGATTGACTAAAATAGAATTTGCACAAGAACAGATGGATAGGGAACCGCATCATGGCCAGTGAAATATAAAACAAAGTTACTGAAACGATCTCATTAAGTGGATATACAAATAATATAAAAATGTGTACTACACCAATAAGAACCTGATCATAAGGAATCTATATAAAATACAAAAATTAGGGGGTGATCTGGAAGCTAAAAAAGGTCCAGTGTCCATGCTCCCTAAACTGAATATGTATCACCAGGAGGAAAAAGTTCCTACGGGCAGGTGCAAAAAGTCACCCGAGCCCTAAAAAAGAAAAATAGAGAGTGAAAGGAATCCTAGTTTGAAGACCCACTCAGGTAAATGGAAGACCACTCTATGTCCTCTGTTGCCCTCACACACCCCGAAGATCTTTTAAGAACCGCCGGATGGTGCATGTGGGGAGTGGGTTCTATGTAAAGGGTAAAAAGGGTGCTTGTAAGTTAGTAAAAGCATGGAGGGTCATCATGCAGCAAATTATATAGATGTACCCTGAGCAGAATTAGACTGCTAAAAAAATGGTAACCCTGAAGGCACTCTATGCCCAGGGATCATTAATCAAAGGCCAACATGTTTCGTGCCTCTTTCGCCTAAAAGGTCGGTGGCGCTTCGTCAGGACCAAATTCTAATCTAATTCTGCTCAGGGTACATCTATATAATTTGCTGCATGATGACCCTCCATGCTTTTACTAACTTGCACCCTTTTTACCCTCTACATAGAACCCACTCCCCACACACCCACATGCACTATCCGGCGGTTCTTAAAAGATCTCCGTCAAAGTGACCCCTCGGGGGACCGTAGGGAATTGCAGCGCTGGCCCTACGAGGAGCAACCGCCCAATGATGAAGCATGACACCCTTTGGGGTGTGTGAGGACAACAGAGGACATAGAGTGGTCTTCCATTTACCTGAGTGGGTCTTCAAACTAAAATTCCTTTCACTCTCTAATTTTCTTTTTTAGGGCTCGGGTGACTTTTTGCACCTGCCCGTAGGAACTTTGTCCTCCTGCTGATACATAAGGAATCTATCACTGAAGGCAGAGACTTGTACACACATAAACACGCGTGCACGCGCACACTCTCTCTACTCTCTAGCTCTCATTCTCTTTGCCAAACTTGAGGATCTAACCTAAGTATTGTAGCAAACTCTTCAGTTTCTTGGACTCTTTTAATATGAGCTTTGAAACACTGAAAAGAAAGGAGAAACTGCTCTTTTGAATAAAAGTTTATTTGACAAATAGACATTATAATTGTAGTAAATTTGCTTTATTAGATATATTTTTGAACCAGTAATAAAGGATTTTTTCATATACCTGTGAGTCAAAGTTTAGTATGAACTTGTCCTAAACGCACACATATATATAATATCTCCCAGTAGTGCTTGCCACTTTGTAGTTCTAGTAAGGAATAAATGTTTGTAGTAAAAGCTTTTATTGTTTTCCAAATACCTTTGGCACTCTGACAAATCTTCACAAAACTTCCCCCCAAAAAAGGTTCTTCCTCCTCAGCTCCTTCCTGCAAAGATTAGGGGCGGTCTGTCGAGCATGGCCCAGGGAAACAGGGGTGGGGAGGTATCCCAAAACGCATTTTCCCCATTCAATTTTCTAAAGGAACTTTACTCACAGCTACACCGTTGAACGGATTCACACCAATTTTGACAGAAAAATAGCTCTTGATCCTGAAAGAATATTTTTTGTGATTTAAAGTAAATCCATTCAGTTTTTTTTAGCAATTATTGCTCAAATACTTTCTATATATCACACCGCAGAGGATGTGCTGACCCGAAAAATCTCAAGATGAGATCTCATGGGCTGCCGCCACATCAACAGCGTTGTGGCTGCAGCCATCTAATGATATGAGACTCAGCCCCTAGTCCTAAGAAAAATAAAAAAAATAAAAGCCCTTAGGGGCCTTGACCTCCTAGGCCCTGGTGGTGGGGTCCACAATAAAATGAAAAATCTCGTCAGATTAAAAAAAGAAGACCTCCAAGCTGGACCAAAGTCTCGGGGGAGGTGCGTTGCCCTAAGGTAACTAACTCATGCCCTGCATGCACCGCTAATTATCACACATACTACATCACTAATGACATCTTCTGTGACATCATTAATAATATCACTACAACATTTGCCATTAAATTATTGATAAGAAAACCGCATAGCGGGGGCACGTTATAGTTACCTTAGGGACCAGTTATAGTTACCAGAGAGGACTATAACAGTTACATTTCAGTGTTTTTTTTTACATTTAAAACGTATGTTGTCACTGAAATTCTCACCTAACAATGTTATTTTAACCTTTGTTTTTTATATACATACACACACACTCTCATCCTAGTCGCACCTCTGTAATTAAGGATGAGACCTTACTTCATAGACAATACCATTCTTTCACCCTTAATTCCTTTGTGAACCCCAACTTATCTGCGGCAGAGGACAAATAGTTCAGTAGGGCTTCTGAGGACATGCAAAATGGGATTTCCCATATTTGATATTTCTGTGCAATTAACTCGAAGACACACTTTTATGCCACAGCAGCCTTTGTCATACGGTACCTTTCTTGCTTTCGTGAAAATCCGTTCAGATGTTCTGAAGATGTAGGCGAAATTGGAAGTGCGCAGGGCACACATCAAAGTGTGCATGTTTTTCCAGTAGTTCAGAAACTAACAGATCGTGGCCAAACCGGAACACAATGGCCCTGTACAAAACACTCTGCCAATGCACACTAGACACAGAGAGGACGTTTTCACTCTTAATGTTCGCAAGCAGTGAGTGGAAAAAGGAAAAAAAGAAGGTAAGGGAAACAACAAATCAGCATGGCAAGACGATCAACACATAGTCGAAGTCTTTTTTTTCTTTTTACTAAATGTATTTTTTTAATGTTTCATACACAGTGGCCATCATGAGGCTGGTAACATCATTGTGGCAAGGGAGACACACAATGGTCTTGATGCAGGAATTGGGCCACATTAAGTAGCTCCAATGGGCATCAGCACATCAGACCTTGTGCCTTGCCACGATTTGCAGGTAGGAATCTCCAACAGTTGTGCTTCTGCATGGGAAAGAGAAAATACACCCTTCCAATGCTTCTACTGAACATAATCAAATTCTGTAGCGCTTTGATGTTTAAATTACTTTAATATACATAAATGTCTAATTTCCTCATATCTTGCATTATGATAACCAAACAAGAAGTTGCCCACGATCAAAGGAACATTATGATTAGATGTATGCTGAGATGTCCTACTCAGTCATATTTCTCTATTTATACTGTGGTGAGAGCGGTGGCACCAGGTGAGCAGCACATACACTCAGCATCTTGTCAATGTCAACCTGGGTCGACTTGTCCAGCTCCGGCTTCACCTGCCTTCCAAAGGACAGGCTCTTCATCATTTTCAGATTGTCTTCCTTTACCCCTGTTGGTTGAACATTGCATATTATTATCACATAAAACATGTATTAAATGTCTGAATGCTTTCATTGCATTAAATGTACTGGCATAAAAATCCATATTTCAAAGTGAAGTGTGAAAACTAGACAATGTTTCTCGGGTACTGGAGAAATATGGGTTTTTCATCATCATGACGACCCAACCACTCTGCAACCTTTATGTACAAAGAAATATCACATTCTGAAGCACTGTGAACTAGACACAATATTTCTTGCTGAATTCTGCAACAAATTATGCGAAAATCACGTGGCAGGTGCACTAAATCCATACTTATGCAGTAAACACCACAGATATACAATAGACAATTCCACCACCCTTAACCATTGTCCATTGATTTACCAGCCATCTATTAATATAAAGGAAAATAAAATCTATACATTCTAATACCACGCAATGAGCATTGTTAGCGTAATATGGTTGCCTGTGGCCATCTTGCGGTTGTGGTGATCTATGAAGGCCTAAGGCCTTATGTTTTATGATGTTCCCAGAACTTCTCAATGACAATACTGGACCATATCACCTGGTTACCCTTTCAGGATTTTCTAGATATATTTGTGTGTTTCATAATTTCACAGAAAAATTAATCACTCTGGGGTTTGATATAAGATTAAAGAGATCTTTAACATTCCACTTTAGTTTGTGTCAGTAAAATTAGAAATAAGTTAGAATTACCTGCAAAATTTGATCAGTGGGAATGGCTTTGCATTTTGGATACCTCAAGTTTTATTAATCTCCCCCGGATAACAGTGAGACCTTCGCAAAGGAACTAGAACTAGTAGGCAATCCAAGGGTGCAGAAAGAAAGGCAGAGGGTTGCTACCTGTGAGCTGGTTATAAATGTTGTTGCGTCTTTGGTTGTTTAGTTTGGCTGTTGGCACAGTCTGCCAATTTTGGTTACACAGATGAAGAAGATTGCTTAGATTGTTTTGACTTTGTACTTGAATTATTGTTGTAGGAGGAACATCATTATGTTCCGTCGAGTGCCAGGTCCCGTTCCCCTTTCGAGCTCCATCATCCTTACAAGCTGATCCAACACCTTTCAACAGGGTGTTTGTTTTGAGCTGGTCGGATGGGAGGAATCCAATGCCAGAATGGGTATGCGGGACTATTGTGTTATCATATTGATGGGGCCTGATGCAGCATCAGTGAAAGGGTTCACAGGCTTTCACTTGGAGGTTGAAGATAAAGGACATAATGCATCCCTGAAGTACGTTGCAAGGGGACAGGAAGTTTCTGGGAAGCTCCCATCTGGATGAGCACATGTGTGTTTCTAAGGTGTGGATCAGTGATTTGTGGTCAAATGTATCAAATAATAGCAAAATACATTTTACAGAGATTGGTCTTGCCCAAGTGATTCACGGCTTTGCATTGGAAAACCAATAAAGTGTCTGAACACTTAATGTGGGTTAGACATTTGGGGCTTCATTACGAGACTGGAGGTCCGAGTACTGCAAGACTTGTGGTGGCGGATCCAGCTACTGCTGCACCGGCGGTCCGACTGCCTGATTATGACTCGGGCAGTCGGACCACACTAGGACCTCCGGCGTAGGAGTGGCAGTCAAATGCCGTAACATGTTTGGCGGGACCGCCACGGTCCTGCAAAGCATATTACAAGTTTCCTTTCAGCCAGCCTTTTCAGGGCGGGTCCACCGCCATGAAAAGCCTGGCGGAGAGGAAACCAGGGGGGCCCTACAGGGCCCACCTGTGCCTCAGATATGTGGATGCACACAGGGGTGTAACATGTGCTCCCCTGTATGCATGCACATAGGTTCCTGCACGGCATGGATTTTCAAGTCCATGCCATGCAGGTACCTTGTGAGGCGTTTCCATTGCAGCGCCTTTTTAAAAAGCACAACCACTTTTTAAAGGACACCGCAGAGGGGAATCGCCATGCGGCCTGCCCGCCAGACCACTGAAAAGTAGTAATTCGGCAGAGCAGTGGGGCGGAAGTTTGCACCGCCGCGCCACAGCTCTGCTGAAAGGCCGTAACTTGGCCCTTGGTGTCTTGGAAAATAAGCTGGTGGAAAAGGATGGTGAAAGAGGCTAGGGCAAAGCCTGAGTAGTTTGGGTTGCTTTTCTGAACGGATACTCAAACCTTGTTGATCACTTAATTCTAGTCTAATAGAATGAATGGAAGAATATTATACAAGTCCAATTGTAGGCTTAGATCTTTTGCCGTGATTTTATGACTTGGTTACCATATTATTTCTAGTTAGCTGTGTATGCTATTGCAATCTATGTTAAATTATCATTTTATATTGTCACATTGTATGAGGTTAATAAACAGATAAAAAACATTTTTTGCAGATATTCTACAAGTGTAATCTGCCAGATCTGTACAGACTCCATAATGATCTGTTGTATTTAGTTAGTGAAGTTTGGGCAAAGGCTGTTGTTTAAGTGGTCATATTAGAAACCAATACCTTTCCACATGCTTCATGGTGTGCACTCTTCTGCTTACAGTGTGTTGTTAAAGATGAAGAAGAGGGATTGCATCATCACTAAATCTGTAAATGTATTGTTTCTTCTGACAACCTGTATTTGGTTGACCATGCCAAAATATTTTTCATAACCAACAGAGATCCTTACATGCATGTAGGCATCACTGCATAACAGGGACGATAAGCGTATAATCTATGATGTTATTCACTCACTGGGAAGACTCTTAGTTGCACCGAATATGGTGAGGATGAAGAGCGGATTGTTTTTTTTTGCCAGTAATGCTATCTCTCCTTCAGGGGAATCTTCATTGAAATAGATAAGCACCGGGTAATCTTGTCCACACATATGATCACAGAGCACTTTCTTTATATAAAAATATTCAAATGCATACGCTTTTCAGGGGAAACTGGGGGGTGTCAATGTCTGGGAGATCTGTACTGTGATTCAGAAATGCTCCCCTTTGAGGACTTCCGGGCCGCGTATGATCTGCTCCAGGGCCACTTTCTGCTACATAGGGCACTTACCATGAACATGCAAAACATTGGTGGACTGGAACTGTAGAGCCCCAGGCACTGGACGGGTGCAGATATGTTTCCATGTCGGCGTGGAGGATAAAAACAGTCTCTTGCCTATAAAGAGACATGAGCCAGATATCTAGCAACCTATGGAGCGATTGCGAGTGCAGTGGGAAGAGGACTTGGGAATCCCGCTTCCAGAAGAGGCCTGGGAGGTTATAGTTGAGAGAACGCTAAAGGCATACAGGAACGCAGGATTTAAACTAATCAACTACTATATCCTGCAAAGGGCCTACCTCACGCCAACTTGTATTAGGAAACATATTTGGGTAGAGGAGGCGGCTTGTCCTAGATGTGGGTTTGGGGAGGCACACATTCTGCACATGTTTTGGGACTGCCCCACACTGACTCCATTCTGGAACGAGGTCCTCCATGTGTTGGGGACGGTAGTAGAAAAGAAAATCCCACGCACCCTGGGGCACTGCATCCTGGGCTGGTTCCTGCACATAACCAAGGCTAAAATGACCGCAAAATTCCAGGACCTAGCCCTGCCAGCCAAACGGGAGATCACAAGGAACTGGAAATCAGCAAGGAGACTGGGAATAGGGGCATGGAGACGCAAACTAGAAAAATGGGCAAGTGCGGAAGGAAGATTATTACTGGCAGAGGCGAAGCGAGGCATAGGCACCATTGACAGAGCCAGAGCATGGGGACAGCTAGTAGATGCCCTGATGGCACCTGAGCAAGAGAAGGAACAACCAACTCCAGATGGCACCCCTCCGCGAACCCAAGCGGCAGATGAGATGCAGGGCAGTTAGAGAAGAGACAGGGCCCCGCTGGGAAGGTCCTCCCTTTTCCCACTATATTGGGCAAAACACAGGTGAAACACATGCTCAATAGATCCAACCTCAGGGAGGTACCAGTCACTAATCATCATCAGAGGAAAGAGAGTCACTAATCGACGCAACTCAAGAGAGAGGGAGGGAAGGGGGCACCGGTTGGGGAATTTGAATTTAATGCAGCAGCAATACACCGAGAATACTGTAAGCAATGTATAGACTGAACAGTATGTAATGTGTTGATATACTAAATGCCAATAAAATCTGGTTTAAAAAAAAAAATGCATACGCTTTTCTTTACTAAAGTAAATTTTAAACATACACTTTTGTAAGCCTATACATTGGATTTAGGAGCCAATTTAAACTAAAAACAAATCACAAGAATACAAGAAGTGGCCCGAAAAACACTTTCACAAACCTTTTTAAAAGAAAAATTACAGAAATCATGGATAAGGTAACAAGAGATTGCAGCATTAAACAGTGCGAAAAAATACACTCTTCTAACGGAGATACCAATCCTCAAGTGCCGCATCATGCCCTGTTAGCGGAATTTGCTTAATTTGTTTTTTGTACAGGTGCAAGATTCTGTTCAAAATGTCATACCGTTCCTTATTCTTTCACTATAAATGATAGTGTTGCAAGTGATTTCAATATAGATCTGCAAGACAGAAAACTAGGGTAGGATTTTAGATAAGTAACATTTTCTTCTCTTTCAGGGACTCTTGTTAATAACCATAAGCAAATGGCTAGTACGGCAAGCCAATCCATGGAAATGGATTTGGAAGGAAAATGAATAAAGTGTACTTTTAACCCAGGAGGTTCCTCGGAGAGACCTGACAATTTTGAGAATCCGCCCTGGACTCTGAAACAAGACAGTGTTTTCTGAAGGTATGTAAAGAACTCGAGATGGCTCATTTGTATATTTCAGCACTGGCAATGTTCCCAAACAGAGAACTTGTAGTAGCTTTGCCTCTAGCCTAATGCTAGCTAAGGACTTGTTAACTTTTCAATAACATAAAGCAATGATAAGTATTATCTATCTTGAAAGTGATCATGGCAAATGTAAAGCTGTTTTGTTCAGAAAGGAGTATACCTGTGAAAATAAACAGATCTATAAAAAAAAGTATTATCCATCTAGAAATTGGTTGCTTAGAATTGGCCAAACGCATATGAACGGGTCCATAGTTGACAATCGGATGTTCAGAAGTTATGCTCCTTTGTCTTATCCAGTAGGAATTTCAATTCTCTCCTAAAGTCTACTGTATGGAGACACCTTTCTGCTGAGAAAACAGTTTTGACAAAAATGCCTGTAATTAAATAGACTGATTAAAGTGAAAGGGATACTAGGGAAGCCTTCTATGCAAAGAGATGGGTGGGCATTTTGCAGTGGGCATAGACTCATGATGCAAATACATTTTGGTACTTCGTCTCAAAGGTGGAACAAGGATCAATCGTATGTAGAATTAATAACATTCAGGCCGATGACTGAGTTAGATATAAGTTCCTTTTATTTTGCATTGAATAAATTAAAGTGGGTACCAGTAGAATACCCACCGCTCAATCTAGTGTTTAATCAAAGGGTGATCAAATTAATAAGCCTCAGTGCAAGTTCATCGGATGTCCCAGGACCAAAAGACCTTCCAATTAACACCATTAAGGACGGCTGTAATTTTTGGATTCAACCCTTAACTGTTCTCTTTACAGCAATCAATGCTCGAGTTGCAAGTGATTACCACTCTTGGTGGGGATAAATCCTCAGTCCCATATACAAGAAAAGAGATTTAAATAATCCTCAGAATTACTGACAATCACACTGTCTGACAGTGGGGCCAAAGTCATTGCCAACATTTTATTAGAGGAGCTGGAGGCTTGGGCAGAAGAATTAAGGCCCAGATTTATCAAGCCATTGTGTTGTCCTTGCATTGTGCAAGGAGATGCAAGGACAACACAAAGTCTTCAGTAATATTTACAAAGACATGAAAGGGGTAATTTGTTCCACCTTGCGTGGTTTTGTAAAGAAATGTTACACAATGCGGTGGCTTGTGCTGTTTTACATTACATTTCAAGCTGGGAGGAGTTTGGGTGGAGCATGGGCATTCACAGGCATACACGCATGGATTTTGGCGCAGTCCCAGACTTACTGAAGCTAGTCAATCTGTGAATGCTTTAAATTGCTACTCCTTCCCCAGTGAGGCGTAATGAGGAGAACTATTTTTATTTCTACTTGTTACATCCTCTTTCTATGCATGATGCATTCCGCATCACACATAGAAACAGGAAGATTGCTGTATGGATTGCTTTTGAGCAGAAAGGTGTATCTGCCTGCACATAAACAATTCTGCCTGTAACAGGCACCCTTGCACTATGCTGCAATGTTGCATGCATTGGTGCTAGGCAGGCCGCAGTGCGCCGGTGCAAGCAGGGAGAGAAATGATCGATTTCTTTGTAAATATGGAGCATTTCTGATCTCTTCCTTTCACGCAACACAGCACTGCAACTGTGTTTGCTGCTCTTCGTTACATGAAAGATTAGTAAATATGCCCTCAATCTTTTAGAGCAACATCAGGATGGCTTTTATCCCGTTCCCTGCTCATGACGGAACCACTCAGTCATGAGCCACGGGCGCCGTGTGCTCATGACGGAGTGGTTCCGTCATGCTGCGGCCGTTGGCGGCCGCTCCGCCCACGCTGCACTAATTCCCCGCCTGTGCGGGCGATCAATGCAAGTGGGCAGAGTTGTGACGGAACCACGCCGTCATGAGCACAGCTCGCCCGTGACTCATGACGGTGTGGTTCCGTCATGAGCATGGCAGCGCCGCGCTCACCCCGCACCCCCCCAGCGCCGCGGCGGAATTCGTGCCGTGGCGAAGGGGTTAAAGGGCTTCGAGACTTTAGATAATATACTGCCATTAACATTATGGCTAAGAAAACTGCAAAGTGTCAATGAGGAAAATTATTTGCCTGCTGTCTTGAATATTTCTCGGCTTGATAGGGTAAACCGGGCCATTCTTTGGAATAAGCTCAAATAGTGGGGTATCTCAAATTCTAAGCTTAGAGCAGTGTGTTACACTGAACAAACTGGGCGTAGGTAGAGATTGACAATGGCTCCCGTGTAAGCAAAAGAATACCAACAATTCGGGACTGAAATAGAGATGAGTGCTGTCCCCCTGCTATTTTGCGTATAGACCGCTGATAGGAGAATGTGTCAGATGGGAGTTAGACATTTTCCAGGCAAAGTCACACTCACTTGCTTCAGTATGCGAATGATAGTTATTTTCAATGTCGCTATTCTAGTTTATAACAATGCTAATAATCTGAATGTTAATGTAGCTAATACCAAAATCTTATTTTATAAAAAGTATTCCAGCAGTTAGCTCAGAACGAAAGACTCCTTGGGGCCTACTTATCAAAAAGTCACGCAGCGCAGCAAGCTACCTTGCTGCGCTGCATGACAAGGAAAGGGCAGGAATGCGCTGTACTTATTATAGAGTGCATGCCAGTCCTTTCCCAGCGCTGGTGCACAGTGTGCTGCCTAGCACCAATGTAGGCACCCTTATACCGTAGTACAAGGGTGCCTGCGTTGTAAGCATGATTTTTTTTGTGCAGGAAGGATCACCTTCCTGCACAAAAAAAATTACTTGAAGCATTTTCCTCTGCAGACTGCAGCACACATAGAAAGACGAAAAAGCGAGGATAAATTAACATATTTCTCCTCATTACGCCTCACCTGGGAAAACGTAGCAGTTTTGGTGCATTCGCAGGTCTTCCACTTATGGTAAATCTGGGAATGCGTCAAAATTCATGGGTGTTGCATGGAAACACTCCACCCATGGAACGCCTCACTGGTGCAGAGTAACGCAACGCAGTGATTCGCACTGCATTGCATTACTCTGGATTTATGAAGTCACACAGGGCCACGCAAGGTGGCCTTGCGTGGCTTGCTAAATCTCACTTAGTAGCTGCGTTGTGCAAGCACCCCATTGCGTGGTGCAAGTGTGACGAACTGCATGATAAATATGTCCCCTTCTATTTTCCTTAAGACTCATATAAAGGAGAACGTAAGTCATCTATCATGCTCTAGCGTTGACCCAAAATGTAGTTCACAGGTTGTTAGCCAATTTCGAGAGATACTGTGGTAACAAAGGTCTCCAAATTAACTCTGCAAAGACAAAGATTATGGCATTGTAACCTTCTTCCACACTCAAAAGGCAGCCAGGGTTGGCGGGCAAATCCTCAAGAGTATATCGTCTTACAATTATTTGGGTATGCGCTTTAACCACAAAATGTTGATAAGGAGTATGTCACCCTTAAGTGTTCAACAAATGCTATACTGCGTCTCAAAAATAAAATTTGCTGTCATTTCTTGAGTCATACTGCAGAAGGCAGTTGCATCTTCAATTTATGGAACTGGACCCGAACCCTGGAAATTACAGAAATTTTGAAGAACTCCAAATAACAGAGAATAACTTTTTAAGGGTGCAGTTAAGGCTGGGCCATGGAACACCACTTGTTCCTCGAGCATGACATCAGATCCATATCTGCCTCATAGCTTTTACCCTTGTATTGTACGGATTTCGTTTGAATAATTATCGATATGAAGGAGTCTATCTAAGATCCATAGCGAATTATCTCGGCACACTATTCTCATTAGTAACACATGGACACTTTATGTTGACACCTACTGTCAGATCCTGCAACAATTACCCCAGTAAGTTACATCTCATTTTTTTGTTTGATCTGTTTATTGAAGATTTTATTGGTTTATACATGAATATAGGAACAATATACTGTCAAAAGAAAACGCCATTCCGAGCCAGTAGGGAAATAGAAAATTCAGGTCATGAGTCAACAGCTCCACGGCAAGGCTACAGCAGCGAGCAGAAGCAAAACTGCAAGAGGCAAATGGCATATCCCATCAATCATATAACCTCCTCCCTGCTTCATTAATGCAGTTTAGTCGCGATATGGTACATTATAGTTCCAACTATACAATAATCATCAAGTATATAGGTATGTTTCTTATGGACCCAGTAAGCTACTTTTCATGGTTGTGGAAAGTACTCAGCTGACTGCCAGTTACCTGAATGTGAAGCACTTGGTTAGGACGGAGAGCTACATCGATTGCAATTTACTTGAGGCATGCCACACTTCATATCTTAAATTCAGATTTGGTGTTTTTCCTAGTAGACTGTATATATCAAAGCCTAATTCCAATCAGACATCCACTTGACTTTGTGACTTAAAAGTCCTGCTTAAAAGACTAGAAGAATGGGCTTGGGACTGCTCAATACTTTCACCTGCCCAGTTTGGTTTTAGGAAAGGCCTAGGGACCATGAGCAATGTGTGAATCTTGATCTGCTTATAGGCAAGTATACCCGTGCTAAAGGTGGAAGATTATATCTTTGTTTCGCTGACTTGAGCAACGCTTTTGATCGAGTAGATCATTCCATTCTTTGGACCACTTTGCTCGATATGGGAGCACCCAGGCCAATTATCTGTTTCCTGGCTAGACTGTCTGAGAACTTGGCGAGCAAAGTACGTTCCGGACCCCGTGGGGAATGTACCAATAATTTTGCACGCAAACGCGGCATTCGGCAAGGCTGTGTATTAGCCCTTCTTTTATTCTGTTTATTAATGGGGTCGATCAAATCTTACAAACAGGCTACGCTGATGTTCCCCAAGTGGCTGGGCGCCCCACCCAGGTACTATTGTACGCAGATGATTCGGCCCTGCTGGCTAGGACCCCTGTGGGGTTGCAACGTATAATGGATGCCTTTGGGGACTTAATTGGTTATTAATAAAAGTAAAACCTATACAATGGTATGCGGGCCCAGGGTTAAAAAATGCAGAACCTTTTTTATGGACAAGTCACCTGACTTCTGTCGATTCATTCTGCTACTGTGAGGGGGTGGGGCCGGGGGCGCGACGCCAAACTCCTTTCTCACCTGTGGTACGGGGAGTGAGAACGCCGGATAGAAAGCAGAGACCCCGGAATGAAACTCCGGAACATCCGTCAACCACACCCCCCTCTCCTCTCTTCCCACAGATGGGCAAGAAGACGGAAGAGGGAGGGGCTAACCCCGGAAGCGATACGTATCCACCATTCAAAGGAGGCCTGGCCCAGGAAGTGTTCTCCCGGAGCGGAGAAGGGCCAGGAAGCCGAAGGACGACGGAAGCAAAGCAGAGAGACGAGGAGCGGAACGACAGCGAACCGGACCAGGTCGGGAACGAAGGCGGAACCGAATCGGAGGATCCGGAGGAGTTCTGGAGCGAAGACTGGTGGTGTCCCCCGGAGGAGGCTGTGGAGCGGCCGCAGCTCAGGAGAGTTGCGGCGAGGCCAGTGAGTGACGAAACTCCAGGGGAAAGACCGGCAGGGAGCAGGGAGGAGGGAGGAGACTGAGCAGAGGGAGGGGGAATCGGGTACGGGCGGGACCCCGGGCACTAATTAGTTCGTTTGCCAGTGCACCCTTAGTCTTGCAACCCCTCATAAGTTATTCCTGAGCACAGTGTGAGTTTCCGGCATTCTTCGTATTTCTTCTACCCCTAAACCTCATGCAACCTTCCTCACCACGCGGGCTTTTTCTGACACAACCCTTTCACCCCCCCTTATATGGTTATCCGGGTATTATTTAGAAAAGACGACCATTGGGTTCTAAAACCCATCGCTCTCTAACCCTATCATCCGCGACACAGCTGAGGGGACAGTTGTTCCGGAAAGCAGATGACCCAGACTAAGAAACACGGGTGAGGTGACGGGTAGATTAACGCCTATAACTGTTGAATGACCCTGACACTGACGGCCCACTGTTTCTTCTTTTCATGAGCCTTCGGGAAGATCCAACCACGGCCGAAGAAGCGAGGCAGACGCCCTTGAGATCAAGCTCCGAGGAAGACGACGACGAACATCGTTACCCCAGTACCTCTTTGCGGATAGGACCCGATACCTTCCCAACCGCCACAACAAAGAGTGACCTACCTGAAAATAAAATATTCTCACTTGGAAAATATATTCAGCCTCCGCGTCTGTATATCCGACCCGCCCTCCCACAGCTACCTGGGCATTACTTTCTCTGGTAATGTTCATGGACTCGTGAAATTACCAATGTCAGGATCAAAATGGACAGAAGTGCCCATGGTATTTTTAGAATTTAAGACAAGCTGGGTTCTAGGCCTGTCAAGGAGATGCCTGCTATTTATAGGGCAAGAGTTTTATCTATCGCAACATATGGGGCTGATGTGTGGGGCCACTACGGTAGTAAAGCATTGCGGACTAAGGAAAATGGTTTTCTCAAACGTCTTCTTAGGCTGCCCATTTTGGCTTCATGTGAGATTACTCCTAGAGAAGTAGGGCTCCAGGACCTCACAGATATAGTCGGATAACGCCTCATATTGCTATACTCTATATGGACCAAGGTAGAAACTAGTTTTACAAAAGCATTATACAAGACTGCTTTTCCTTGGATAATGCCATGAAGATCCCCTGGCTAAGTTATATTAATTCTGTGTATAGTAAATTGTTAAATATGTCAGTCCGGACTAAACCCCTACAATTTCTATCACTTAGTAAGCTGTCGATCAAAGAAACTTTTATGAATAATAGGAGAGAAATCCGGCTAGCTAGTGAAAGCAGGAAACCAACGGTCATGTTTTATTTAACACTTTCCTTAGCAGCCGGATGTCAGGATTATCTGACCTATATACCCAGCCTTATGCATCGTTTTGTCCTAGTCAGATTCCAGTTGGGAATTGTCCATCATTTAGTTGCCTTTCCCACAATGAATACCTGTCCTTCGGACGGGTTCCCTTGCCCATGCGATGGACGTAGTAAAAAGAGCACTGTGCACTTTATGCTGTTTTGTGACTTTTATTCTGGTTTGAGAAGTTATTACTTAAAACCACTTTTGCTTGCATACGGCAATGGATCGCATCTTTTATTTTTTTGTAAACAAACTTTATTGATTATTTGAAAAATGAGGCATCGTGCAAAATATGTGCTGGCTCCACTGGCCTAACCAGTGAAAATACATATCTAATACACATACAGTTCGAAAATGGGTCGCACCTTGCTGCAGTAAAATATTAGTCTGAACTTAATGATGCCAGGGTCTGTCTCGACGTGGCACTTTTTAATATAAATGCACTTAATATACTTAAAAGTATAATTGTCCCGTTATAGCGCTGAGCCCATGGTGATTTGATGAAACTGAATTGCTTTTTTTAAATTGACATTTTGTGTTCTTATGATGTGATTAACTTTGACCCCATGTTGTCTAACAAGCGCCATTGGATCTGTTTTTATTTGATATTAATCATTTGTAACATATTTGTTATTATGCATACGTTTGTGGTTGTTTCATACACACTGAATAAAGTTTATTGAATTGAATTTGACTTTGTGACTGAGACTTTTGGGGGTTGTGATAAAATATTGCACTTTTTATTGTTTTGCACCAAGTCCAAAGCCCTAGGTTTTAAGTGGCCAGTGCTTGTATTTAAGTTGTTTGCAGTATCAACCTGTAATAATGCTTTTCACTTTGTTATTGAACTGGTATTCCCCCCTTTATTTATATGCCTGCATCACATTACCTTTGAGCTGCAAGGATTATGATGAGAAGACACATTTTGGTCTCTTATTCGGGGCTATGAATGTGGGGGAGAGGGTGGAGGTGCGAGGGGGGCACGTGTGGAGGTGCCACTAAAATGTTATCTCTTTGCCTGGCTGCAAGAATGATAGCTTCCACTTCAGATGGCAAATCAGAAGAGTTCAACTGTTGCCGCTCAATCTCTTTCCATCCATGGCGGTGTAGCAGTGGCGTAACGAAAGTTTAAGCGGCCCCCCTGCAATGTACATGGAGGGGCCCCCTCTCCTGTATTTAAAACTGTGTGCTCAGGTTTAAGTACTGTGCTGAGGGGGCCCCCTGCAGCTCGGGGGCCCCCCCGCACCGCGGGGGATGCGGGGCCTGTGTTACGCCCCTGCGGTGTAGATAGTGGGGATTCAAGTGTATGTAGGACCTCCCTGTTGCTGATACCAGAGTTTCTCCTAAGGGAGTAGTTGGATCAGGGGGTAGATGCTCAGTAGGTATGGGTACCATACTCTCCTGGCCCAATCTGGCACTATTATGATTACATGAGCCTAGTCTGTCCTGACCTTCCTCAGAATTTGAGGCAGGAGAGATAGTAACTGGAAGGCATACATAGACTCATGTCCCATCACAGATGGAATGCATCGCCAATGACCTTTATGGAGGAAACTCCAGTGCGCCGAATCTTTGACACTGTGTGTTCTTGACAGTGGCAAACAGATCAAGTCAGAGCATGCTCCATTGAAGATAGCTTGTCCCACTTCGGGATGGAAACAACACTCAGGGTACACCAACTGACTTATATCAGCTCATCTGCTCTGGTCTTCAGAGTCCTATTAGATGGCTGGCTACCAGAAAGATCTTTTGTTGGTTCAGCCACCTTCGAAGATGTAGAACCTCCTGACACAGGATCCAGCAGCACACCCCTCCTTGCTTGTTGTAGTACCATATGGCGATCGTGTTGTTCTTGAGGACATGTACCAGCTTTCCCTTGAAGGTCGGTAGGAAGGCTTTTAGGGCCAGGTTGATCACCCCAAGTTCCAAAGGTTTGATGTGGAGCTGGCTCTCCGCTGGATATTAGACGTTAATGAACTCTACCTTCCTCAGGTGGCCTCCCCAATCCAGTAATGACACATCTGCTACAATTATGACATCCTGGTCAGGAAGGGAGGGTGACCGGCAAATTGTCAGTTTGGCACTTATCTGCCAGCACATGAGGTCCTGACCTGTCTCCTGCAAGATCTTGACAGAGTTAGAGAAACAACCCCAGTTCTAAGCCCACTGAAACCTTAGCTTCCATCACAGAGTCCGCATGTGCTCTCTGGCATACAGGACAAAGAGAATTGCCAAGTATCCTTACAGAGACCCATGATTGAGTCAGAAACATCAGGATCATATCCTAGACAGGCTGCGACAGTGGAAAAGACTTGAATCCTACTGTGTCCAGGATAGTCCCTAGCAAGGGAACCTTCAGCTTAGGTGGGACTTTTGCTCGTTAGTAGAAAACCCCCAAGAAGATCAAGAATTTGCTGTTGTACAGGGGTGATCTGTGACTGACTGCAACGATTCAGCCATGAGCAGCCAGTTATTAAGGAATAGAATATATATGTCCCCACCTCCGAAGGTGAGCTGCAACCAAAAGCCCTCACTTTTATCTACACGGGTGGGAGCAAGGTAAGGACGAACAGCAGCATAGCGTATTGGAAATGTTGCAAATGCACTGTGATCCACATCTTTCAAATCGAAGGACATCATCCAGTTTTCTTCTTCCAGAGCAGAGAGGGTTCTGAGCCACAATGAGCATCTTGAATTTGCCCTTCTTCGGAAAGGAATCCAAAGACAGGAGGTACATTTATGGTCTGATGCCTGTCTTTCTGTGGCACAAGGTAGTAGCGTGAATAGCACGCCTCACCCCTCTCCAAGTCTGGCACCCACTTGATGGCATGATTGGCCAACAGGAGGTTGACTTCTTTCATCAAGATTGAGAACTAAACAGTGTAAAACATATTTCGAGGGTTACAAACTTTCTGCTAGCTCAGCTGAAGTTGGAAAAAGCTATCTCTAAAGAAGATATTCTACAGGGATATTTCAGGCCTGCGACCCTCCAAGGCCAAGAGACATGATGGGCTAACATCCTTTTTTACATAACCACATTGATCCTAAGCCAGGTAATCTGCCTGAAAACTGTGTCTCTTTCATTACCATTTTGATACTCAATTTAGATGTGACAATTTTTTACTAAAATTGTAATTGTGATGACCCAGTTGCAATATATTATTGAGGAAGGAATACACAACAATAGGTTTGGATTAATAGCTGGAAGACAGGCTAGTGACAACTCCAAAACAAGCCTCCACCTCATTGATATTGGTAGCAAAGGGGGTAGAAATATGAGGCCTTTATCTCCCCGGACACCAAGAAGATATTTAACAGGGTAAATTGAGACTTAGTTGATGACACCCTACGTGTGATTTGCCTGGGTGGCTATTGATGGGGAACCATGCCCCTAGGTCTAGATTTAGAGTTAATGGGAAACTCTCAAACTGGATACATATAGACCAGTGCACTCGCAGGGTTGCTCCCTCACCTCCTCTGTTTTGCTCTCATGCTAAATCCCCTAGCCCAAAAAATCGTAAGCAGCAGACATATTTGGGGTGTGAGGTTGACCACTGATGAGTTCCAACTTACCATTTTCGCAGACGATAAATTAGTGTCACTAGAGGATCCTTCCAAATCACTCCCGCCACTTATGGAGGAACTTGCATAGTTTCATAGTGTCAAGGTTTAAGATCAACAGGACTAAATCTGAGGTCCCTAACCCCATCCATCCCCCACACCTTCCCCACTTCCCTGATGACTGTTTCAGTAATCCAAGAGGGGGAGACATTAAGATGGTCCAACTCCACAATCAGATATCTGATCTTGGCCTGTGAAAAAATCTACGGGTGACCAGGGAGCCTAATCTGCGTCACTTGAAGATCACAGTATAATTTGATATTAACAGTTGCAGAACTAAAACTCTGTCCTTGGTAGGTTGCGCCGCAGCCATTAGGAGCACTTTGCTTCCCAAGATACATTATAACTTTCAGACCCTGCCGCTACATATATAGAAGGAATTGATCACTGAGGTCCAGCTTCTGTGCTTGGAACTAGTTTGGTCGAGTAAAAAAGCAGATGGCAATGTATGATTGGTGTCAAACAAGCAGGTACAGCAGTTGCTAATTTTCTATACGGTTATAATACAGGTTACCTTTGCTTCGTTGTAGACTTGACTAAGGGGGCATCAGTAAAAGGTGGTTCATTATTTACCATACACTGAGTGGAGGTTATCTTTACAAATACCCAAAACTGACTGAAAAACTAATCAATAAATGTAACAGATCACAGCATCTGCCCTAAGGGTCTGAGTTAGAATAAGAGGCCTAACTACATATCCATTCCCATCTAAGCCCTTATGGGGTAGTAAACCATTTTCTCTCGTACAAGATTGGCAAGATGTCCTTGGGGGATTTGAGGGGGGTGTAGAACATTGAAGGACCTGTTTGAGAGAGGACAACAAAAATATTTTAAGCAGCTGTAAGCTTAAAGAGGTGTATAGGTTACAGGCAAATAAACAATTTTGTAACGATGAAGTGCGACATTGGGTCTTACAGCTATACATGAAGATGGCTTCCACTAGAGACTTTACTCCTTTTGAAAACGTTCTCCTCAACCGTGATAGCGAGAGTCAGGTAGTTTTCAGGCTATACCAGCTCCTCAACAAGCTTGTTCCAGGTGAAAGACTTTCAGTTCTAGGATGCTTGGGAGCGAGAACTCACCATCAACTTTCATAATGACGGATGGAAAGACATGTTGTGGTTAGAGCAGGCTGAGTAGACAATCATGCGAGTGGGGGGGTTGCACAAACATTCCTGAAGACATCTAGGGGGCGCGCACACACCCACTTACAGAGAGATTGCAGCGATGTAGGGTATTTGACCCACAGTATCTGGTCATGGCTGCAGCTACGATCCTTTTAGCAACTAAGATTGAAGACATAACTGGCTCCCAGCTGGCGAATTGTCCAGAGGTGAATGGGTCAACGTCGGAAGACATTTACCCCATGCATGTTAAGAATGGAAAACTCATCTCTCATCTCCTCCTGATAGTGAAACAAACCATCCTTTTTTTTTTTTTAATGTATTTTTATTGATTTTCAAATAACAGTTGGCAAATACGACAGCTTGGCGACTTTCCATTCCATGAACCCACTGCGCCCCCTGTCCATTCTCCCGTTTCCGGCCTCACAATAATAAAAAAAAACTACATTGACATCCATCGTTTAGGAACAGCTGTCCCTAGCTTGATTTGTGCTTTGACATTTAGCTTAGCTATGGGTTCAGTTCCAGTGAGCAATCATGAACCAACTCTGTTATAATAATTGAGTAACATCTTATAAGATCTCAAACCATTCAATCCCTCACTCCCTCCCTCACCCCTCCCCCCGGTGTGCCTAAACTACTTGTAACGCAAACAGATAGGAGCATCTGACCCTCCTGGGACTGTCTAGTCAACAACAGTAGTACAGTACAGGTTAACATACTAGTATTAAAGCCCAAATATCGTTCCGTAGAGTACAGCCAGGGTTACTCAACCCTTCCTGTAGAGCCAGGTGAACCTGCCGGACCTTCCAGAGTCGAGCCCTCCTCCGAGGCCATCTCGGGCGCCTGTAGTGCAACATCCAAGGCTTCCCACGCCCTCGCTGCTTCCAGCGCCTTCTCATTATTAGTTCGCATGGCCTGTTGTAACCTGAGTGTACCTTCACTCCGCGCCCATTTGAGTAATTCCGCCCTCTACCTCCCCTTGCTGGGCCCTCTTGCTGATTTCCAGTGCGCAGTGACCTCTCTTAGTTAATAACAGGCCTAAATCTATAAATTTGCTCGTCACTTTTGTTTTAGAGGTATGCGGGAACCAGTGCAATAAAGAGGGCCCTGAACAGGTTCCACGTTACGATCTGTGATTGCACATAGCAAATCGGTCACTTCCTCCCAATATGTTCCCAATTGTGGACACCCCCACATCATATGTTGAAAAATCGCCCCCTCCAGACTACATTGCGGGCACTGAGCAGTGTCCGTTACAAAGTATTGGCTAATCTTAGCAGGTGTTAAGTATGTCCTATGCAGGATATAAAATTGTACCAATTGAAATCTGGCGTTCCTCGTGCATTTCCAAGCCCTTCGAACTAACTGGGCCCATGTCTTCTCAGGAAAATCCTTCCCTAGGTCTGCCTCCCACTTCCCCTGCAGCACCCACAGCGGCTCCAGTCCCTCAGTCAGCATGCGCCTATAAAGACACGTAATAGCCTTGAAGGTGCCCGCGGCCATCACCACATACTGGCATGCCATTGATGTCTGTGGTTCCGACAATCCTGCCTTCCAGTGGCGTTGCATCGGCGAAACTAGTGCTGAATGCAGTAAGTAATCCCCCCCGAGGAAGGCCATATCTATCTTGTAGAGCCTGAAATGGTATTAGGGCTCCATCTTCATACAGATCTCCCAGCACCTGCACACCCAGAACCTCCCAGTCGGCCAAAGCCTTCCAGTCCCCACCATGTGGGAGGCCGGTACACATACCCAGTGGGATCTCCGGGGCATACGGGTGGGTGAATCCTGCTCTGCGCTGGCTCCGGTTCCAACATAATCTCAGTGTCCGCTCTTCACTAGTGAGCAGCTCAAGGCGCAGTCGCTGTTGTAGCACTGTAAAAGACCAGATATGGCGCGGAACCCATCGTCCCTCAGGCCCGTCCGGGTCCCGGAACTCCCGTGCTACCGCTTGAGTGAGCCACTGTAGTTGAGCTGCTAAATAGTACCACTCAAAGTCCGGCACTGCCATACCCCTGTTGGCTCTCGGACGCATCTTTTTAGTCAGCCCGCCCTGCTGTCTACTAGTCCCCCCCCCCCCCCCCCCCTAAAAATCCCCCAACCATGGAGCGGAGCTGCCTAAATGTGGAACCCGGCACCCAGACTGGCAATGTCCGGAAATAATACAATAATTGAGGGAGCGCCACCATCTTCAAGAGCGCAATCCGGCCCGCCACCCGTTGAGCGGCAATGTACTCCAAAACGCGAAACTGCTCCTAAGTGCTCGTATGGCTCTACCCACATTCCCCTCCAACAAGTCCTCAGAGGTATGATAAATGTTAGTACCAAGGTAAGGCAAACATCGGGGCTCCCAGCGAATGCCCGCAACCTGGGAGGGGCCCGCCTCGGACGGGACCACCGGAAACGAACAAGTCTTCGCCCAACTCACACCCAGCCCCGAGATCCTGCCAAAGTCATAGAGTAACTGCTTCACTCCTTCTAAGGCCGTTTCCGTATTTGCCTGAAAGATTAACAAATCGTCAGCGTATAAGGAGATAAACTGTGTATCCCCACGGAGATCTAACCCGGGGTAATGCCTCCCCAGTCTGGCATGGGCAGCCAAAGGCTCAATGGCTAAGGCAAACAACAACGGAGAGAGCGGGCATCCCTGTCGCATTCCCCGCCCTACTAAACAAGATGGGGAGATCGTCATTCCAATCCGCACTCAAGCCGTCGCAGATCCGTGAAGGATCTCCGTCCACCCCACAAAGGAGTCACCCAGCCCGAACGCACGCAGGACCCGGAACAAATAAGGCCACTCCAGGCTGTTGAAGGCCTTCTCAATATCCACCGAGAGAACCGCTGCAGTGGGGGTCGTGCTGCGATCTTCCCCCAAGATACGGAGGAGTTGTCACACATTAGTTGCCGTAGTGCGTTTCGGGATAAAGCCAGCCTGGTCACTATGGACCAACTGCACCATATAGAGTAGAAGCCGGGCCGCCAGAATCCTACTTAGTATTTTATAATCGGATGTTAACATTGATAACGGACGGTAAGCCGCCCTATGCAGGGGGTCTTATTCCGGCTTCAACAGCAGGATAATGGTAGCTTACCGAGTGGAGGCAGGCAACCTCCCCAGGCCCCGGGCCTCTTGGTAAACTGCCAGCAGTCCAGGGTCCAAGATAGCCGCGTGCGTCGAATAAAATTCGATTGGCAGCCCGTCAGTACCTGGCGTTTTCTTGCGCGCCATGTTTTATTGCACCACGTATTCCTCCTACGGTGATCTCCCGTCCCAGTGAGTCCGCCTGGTCATCCTCGAGGCGCGGCAGTCTTACCTCAGCTAAAAATTCCTCCAGCCCATCGCCCGTGTCCTGAAGCTTACTCCCGTAGAGGTCTGCATAGTATGCTAAGAACATCCCATTGATTCCCTGCTGGGTATACTCGGTTGCTCCCGTGGGTGAGGTCAAGGCCAGCAGCGTGCTCACCTTCTCCCTTTCCGCATGCGCCCGCACTAAGTACGCCTTATAGTTGAAGCAGCGCAATCTCTCTACGTGTGTCACCACTCCCTCCCTCGCTGCCAGGACCTCGGCTTGCTCGCCCGGGGTCTCAGGGCGGGCCTTCTCCGCCCGACACAGCCGTAGTTCCTCCTCCTCTATATTTTGCAAAAGTGTTTTCCGCACTCCCACCATTTTAGTTATACACAAGCCCTGTACCACCACTTTAAAAGCATCTCACTCCAGTGCCAGGGACGATGCTGTACCCTCATTCTCGAGGAAATAGTGCTCTGTGCCCTCCTGCACCTCTGCACGGAATACGGGGTCCTCCAAGGCCTCCGGGCGTAAGCGCCAGCTAGGAATGGCAGGCATCTCCAGAGTCCAACGCAACGCCAGCAACAAAGGATTATGGTCCGACACCATGCACGCTAAATATTCACTATGTCGTGCCATCGCGTGAACGTCCGGGGTGCATAGTATAGCGTCCAATCGCACATGCAGGTCATGCAGAGCGGAAAAATAAGATTAGTCCCGCTCCCCCAAGTGTTGCACACGCCATGTGTCTATTTACCCCCACTTATCTTGCCAGTCCTGTCGGAGTTTCCAGAGCCTATGTATAGGCGCCTCAGGCAACGGGGGGTGAGACCTATCCATCTCGGTACCTGTGATAGAGTTGAAGTCACCTCCCAATATCATTGAACCAGTCAAATAGGGTGCCAACTTCCCTGATAGTCGGGCAAAAAAAATTAGCCTGGTCCACGTTAGGGGCATACACACAAAATGTCACCTCTTTCCCGTCCAAACGCACTAATACAGCCACATACCTCCCTTCTGGGTCCACTATCCGCCGAATCTGTTGGAAGGGGACCTCCACCCTAACCCATATCAGTGTATCCCTAGCAAAAGCAGAGTACGTCATATAAAAAAGCTGCCCCCTCCATCGGCGCTGTAATGCCTGGCCTTCAGTGCGGTCAACATGGGTTTCCTGGAGGAAAGCAATCTGCACTCCCCAAAGCACCAAATAAGCATGAACCTTGTGGTGTCTCAACATCGTATGCATCCCCCACACATTTCACGTAATGCATTTTAACTCGGGTGTTGTACCCATAGTGTTGACCTTTCCTCATCTGTAACTGCCCCCCCCTCCATTGGCACACCGGTGGTTCTAACTACCCCAAACAAAACCCACAAACATTCCCAACATCCCCTCCCCAGAGCAGGTTCTAAACAGCTAGCACCCATCCAAACTATCAGCTAACAGTCCCTCTGGTATCCACCAGGGATCCACTCGAAGAGCTAAAGTTAGGGGGGAGCCCTAGTGCTGAGAAGATCAAGACCACAAGCCCATTGAGTCCTAACACCGTACCCCACTATGAGAGAATCTTCATCACCTTCAGAAGGGCCCTAGTTGGGAACATCTGCACACAATACCAATACCCCTGGTCCCAGCCGTCCCAACTGTGCCCCCCCAGGAGAAACATAGCCAGCACCATACAACCCCTCTTACTGGTCTCTGGATTCAACTGCACAAGTTCAGGCATCAACAAGCTCATCTGCAGTCCCTGGTGTGACATGGGGCAGTGGAACACTCCCCGCATCAGTCCCTTCGGAATCCGTCCCAGCCGACCCTTTTTCTGAGTCCGTCGCCCCCATCGACACTGCTCCTCTCGCTTGGGATATCTCCGTCACAGCCTGCAGTTCTGCCGATCTCTCCTTCTCCGTCTGAGTCTTGGAGCGTTTCTGCGCTCCAGGGCGACGTCGTCTGGTGCGCCTCGCGTGGCGCGGTTGTGGCACCTCCGTCCGCCTTCCCTGGCTGCCTCCTGCCTCGCCCAATCCTGCCTGATAAGATTCCAACCAACTCCACGCCTCCCCAGGGTCACTGTGAAAAAAACGTTTTACCGTCCATTGTCACTCTCAAGCGTGCCGGGAACATCAGTGAATATTGGATGCCCTCGTCCTGGAGAGCCTTCTTCAGAAACGAGGCTCGGTGGCGCTGCACGTCAAAAGTGTATCCGGGAACAGCGACACATTACTGTTGTCCACTCTGTAGGGACCGGCAGTACGAACCTTATTCAGAAGCAGGTCCCTGTCCTTATAGTGGAGTAGGCGGGCCACCACCGGTCTGGGCAGTCTCCCAGGCACCAATGGTCTGGCCGGCACCCTGTGCGCTCTTTCCAATGTGTAGAAAGGTGTCAGGCCCTCCGGATCAACCTCCCTCCGCAGCCACTCTTCCAGATAGTCTACCATATTGTTCCCCTCCATCCCTTCCGGCAGGCCCACCACTCGTACGTTGTTCTGTCTTTTGCGCCCTTCGGCATCTTCGGCCCTCTTCTCCAATACCTGCAACCTGCAAGTGACTTTCCCCATCTGCGTTTCCAGTGCTTTCTGGGAGGGTTCTAGGACCTCCAACGTGGTCTCAGTCTGCTTCACCCGGTCAACCAACTTCGCATGATCCGCCCGTAGGAGGCCCAACCCCAGTGACACCTGGGCAATGTCCTGCTGCAGGGCGTCCCTCGTATCCGCAATAGCTTTGAGTATCTGGGCTACCTGTTGTTGCATCAGCCCCTCCGGGTGCGATTCAGCCGCGTCCTGCTTCCGCTGCTTTCGACTCATGCTCCAGTGGAGCCCCCTTTGCCGGCCTCGTGGTTTCCCCATGAGTGTCAGTCCGCCAGGACCCCAGCCGCTGTCCGATCACACAGCTCCTCCCTCACCTCAGCGGTCAAGGTCGCCTCTCCCAATTGATCGAAGGGGGGGTTGGTTTTTCCACTCTCTAGTGGCCTCACCAGGCCACCGGCCACGTTCTACTGCGCGCCCTGGAGCTCCTAGTCACCCTCTTGCCCCCGGTGGTGTGCTTAATGGCCCAGTCCACTACGGAGCAGGTCGGCCATCTGCCATGTGAAAGGCGGTCCAAATCATCCAGGCCGAACTCCACCACAGATGCCCCTCGACCGTCCCCCGCACCAGGCGCGGCCCAGCAGGCTCTTTCAGTTCAAGGCCCCCAAAGGCCCCCGCTTATCGTGAGAAGGGCCCAGCAAACAGACGCGGAGCGAGGACTCCCAGCCAGAACACGCTGCCGGCCCCAGGCAACGGAGAGTCCACTCTGCTCCGCCTGTCTTACTTCCTACCAGGGCACCGCAAGGCACCGAATCGCCGCACCTCCAATGCCTGATCTCCGCCGGCACCCTGTCCCAATCAAGGGCCGCTGCAGCACTCTCTTCCCGTAATCCGGGCTAAGCACGGCCCCGCAGCCGCAGCCTGTGTCCGTTCCGCCCGTCGGGCAGTGGCTCCACACCAAGCTCCCACAGCCGGGCTGTGGGGCCGATTCCAGGCCCAGAGCCAGCACCACTCTGAAGTTCACTGATGTAGGGACCGCGGCGGCAGGAACGCCCGCCAGCCCTTCCCGCTGTCCCGCTGATCCAGGCTGCATGTACCGCCGGCTCACTTCCGCCGCTGGCCGTCTGTTTCCTTGCGGCCGGGTACTCCCGGGGCCGCTCGTAGCGTCAGCAAATCCTCTGTCCCCCTCACCAGACTCAGCTGCAGATCTGGACCATACAGCGGGCGTGCAGCGTCCGTTTCACACCAGGGAGGGCCACCCGCCCTACCAAGCCGCAGTCCGACTCCGTCCCCCCGGCTCAATCAGAGAGCCATTCGGTCACCACAGCCGCCATCTTAGATGTACAGGGATCGAACTCTGCACTTCTCAAGGTCGTCGGGTAGCGCCGAAGGACCAGGGAGCGCCCAAACTAGTTCTCTGTAGGTCCCAACCCCTGCGGGCACCTTCCCCGGCTCACGAGGACGTTATGCCGGCCCTCCTGCCAGGATAAACGGTGGGGTCGGCGCGGAGCTCGCAGCTCACGCGACCGACCTCATCGGCTCAGAAGCCACGCCCCCCGTGAAACAAACCATTCTGTTGATGTGGGATACTGCAGTGACACCTGGGGAGGCGTATGGATGGAGAATGTCTGGTGGATCCTGGCAATGGAAAAATAAATCTTGAAACCGTCCAAAGGAGGGAATGGGAGTTCAGAAAGCAATGAGGTCTGTTGCTAAATTATTTGGCAAAGGACTTTCAAGAGTGACAATGTCCCAGGAGACAGAGTGCTAAACTTACTGGAAGAATACACGTTGGAGTGTTACTACTCCTACAAAAAAGACACTGGGGATTGAAAATACTCTACACTGGTTCATTTGAAAGCACATTTGAATCACTTGGTCTGATAGAAAATGTAGAATTACTGGACGCCACTCTCTCTGACACCCCAGAGACCCCATAGGAATTACTGCCGGTGCTTATTTAGCAGATAATACCTTGCCTACAGTAGCTCTGGGCATACTAGCTGTTCAAATTCTCTAGATGGTCCGAGGGCCTGTTTGTAATATGGCTTTGCCCAAACCCACTTTGAACAATATTTCTTGAAACCCAGCAGGATCAAAGGCCAAGCTGAATAGCCAAGAAAAGTTAAAGTTTGTACTTACGTTTTCTACTTTGTGTTATCAAAGGATCTGGGCTACCAGCAGTTTTTTGCATGAATTGTTATACAACCTATGAGACTTTGAGAATGCCAGCTAGGACAGGGAGAGACAAGGGTGGGCTAACTATCTCGGTTTCCACCGTGATTCCATACAGAGTGATTTTTAATCAGCTAGACTCCTCCTTCTACTAAATATTAGGTTTAGTAATGACCACCAGATGTGTCCTTATTGTTGTGAATTTTTAGATTAACATCTTTGACTCAGGAATAATAAATGTGACATCCATGCTTGACAAGGATCGGGATACCGTCCGTCGTATGAGGAGTAACACGATTTACATCATATGGGCAGGTGGTTTTAATGCCCCCCTATATATCTTCGCCATGAAAAACCACATATGGGATTAGGGATTTGTCTGATGAGTGTCGGGAGCATTTTGCACATGATAATTATGGAGAGGCACTCAATAACTACTTTATTAAGGATAACTTTGCTTTTGCTACCAAGGCTTATGATGTATTCAACTTCTTTGACCATACCTTTACAGGGATGGGTACAGGGAGTACGATTGATTATAGACTTCTAAATGAGAATTTGTTTATCACCAGCTTCAGCACTCATAACCTTTTGTATTTGTCACCCCAAGTGGGACTGGTATGCCTAGACGTGGGTCCCGTGCTCTCCGTGCCACTGGAGTCAAGCTATCCTGCCTGATGAGGGCTGAAAGTTCGAAACCGGTCCTAGGATGCTTGTTTCCAGTCCAGGGAGGACCTGGCCTGTTCC
Source organism: Triturus cristatus (assembly GCF_964204655.1). Taxonomy (NCBI): domain Eukaryota; kingdom Metazoa; phylum Chordata; class Amphibia; order Caudata; family Salamandridae; genus Triturus; species Triturus cristatus. Next base: position 206,618,764 of record NC_140595.1, on the reverse strand, counting down.
CATTGGGCGCAGGGTCAAGACTGAGTTGCATATGGCTGGGTCCAAACTGGAATGGCATGGTGAGCAAAAAAATGATGGATTTAGGCCCAGATCTCTGTACTGGGGTGAATGTATGACATTGTTCTGCATTCTGTCCATCAATTGTTCTTTTTGAATTTGTCACCCCGAGTGGGACGGGCATGCCCAGACGTGGGTCCTGTGCTCTCCATGCCACTAGAATCAAGCTTTCCTGGCTGATGAGGGCTGAAAGCCCGAAACCGGTCCTAGGATGCTTGTTTCCAGTCCAGGGAGGACCTGGCCTGTTCCCATTGGGCGCAGGGTCAAGACTGAGTTGCATATGGCTGGGTCCAAACTGGAATGGCATGGTGAGCAAAAAAATGATGGATTTAGGCCCAGATCTCTGTACTGGGGTGAATGTATGACATTGTTCTGCATTCTGTCCATTAATTGTTCTTTTTGCTCATAACAACTGTGCCAGTGGCCACAATCCACTTAGTGCGGAGATAAGTTTGGGTAGTGGGAGGAGTAAAGGTTTTGAAACCTTGCAGGATATTGAGGCAGTGGGGATTAACAGTACCTCAATTAGATGGAACGAGGTGAATCCAGAGGGATTCTTGACCAAAATAAGTAGCAATACTAAGAAACATTTCAAGGTGTGTTTTGATGAATCTGCAGGAGACTTTGGTTTAAGAACGCCCTTGTTGAAATATCTAGAAGAATCAAAACAGAGTAATTAACAGCAAATCCAGCAAGGGGGATCTAGAATGTCCAGATGGTTTGATACGAGCTGCTCGAGGGCCCATAAAGATTTCCGTGTGTCGCTTAGCAGATCTCACAGGATCCAAGACAAAGTTGTATCCTATTGATGAATGTATAAATCATTATTCACAGAAAGAAAGAAAATTTATAAAAGGGAAAGCAAAGACAGCCCTTGTGTCTGCGAGCGAGACGTAGGACAACATAGCCTTCTGAAAGATGATTAATCAAATGTATTTCAGAGATTCAAGTGTTCCAGCCATAGAAGTCTTATTTCAATCACAAGAATGGATTGCCCATTTTGGGATGACTTATGCCAATCCACTAAGTGAAGGAGAGTCGGGATAGAGAAGTAAAATGATAAGATTAATTTGTTACTCAATGCATGCAGCAATTCTCCCCTTCATTTTGAGCTCCATGAGGTCATATATGCGACCGAAAAGTGTCCGAGCAAGAAAGCAAACAGCCCGGATGGGAGTCAAATAAATCTTTTTAAGGCCAACATAGTCTTCGAATCCCCTTTTAACAAATTTCTTGAAAGTGGTAACTAATTCTGGGAAGTTGATACATTATTGCAATCCTTGATGGTAACAATCTTCAAAAAAAGGTAAAAGAGGCGATACCAAATGCTATTGCCTGATTTCATTGGTATACACTCCGGTTACGGGGGCAAGAAGAATTGTGTGAGAAAGGCTGGAATCTTGCAGGCAGAAGCATTCGTTTTTGCTGGATTACAATAAGGTTTCCGTAAAGGGATAGGGACAGTTGAGCTGAGGTTAAATCTCAATCTGCTAATTAGTAAATATACTTTGGCCAAAAAAGGGGTAATTTATTTGGCATTTATGGGCCTGTTGAGCGTGTTCGACTGTGTAAATTATGTCCAATTTGGTCCTTAATTATGGAGAATGGGGTGTTAGGCAACTCGATGCAGGAATTATGTAATTAATGGACAATGTTCTGACTCTTTTTATACAGCGTGAGGGTTGAGGCAGGGTTGTGTCTTTGCACCCTTCCTTTTTACCCTATATATTAACATCTCGGAGAGTTTCTTAGGAGAGAAAAGCAAGGACATGCCACAGATTGACCAGCGTCCCATTCCGGCACTTTTGTATACCGGCGACGCAGTGTTTTTGGCCGAACAGCATATGAACTTCAGGCTCTGTTGAATACCTTGGTAAGTTTTATTGACAAGCTAAGTTTTGAAAGTTTTTAGTATAACTTTTATATGGCTACATATGGTGCAGTTGTTTGAGGTCACCTCAACGTGGAAAATATGCATACATCTGAGAACGCCTGTCTGAAGAAAATGTTGGCTGTTCCATCTAGTTGTACTAACTATCTGCCTTAGGGACTTTGGCGTGAACTACTTGGAAGGTCATATAAGTTTGCACTCACCTCTTTGGTGCAACAGGATATTGACATCAGGGTAACAGGAAGGTAGTATGTGACTGTCTATCCCTGGATTTAGGTGCAAACATCCCTTGGTTAAGCTATATTAAAAAGCTAAGTTTTAGGCTTGTCAGATCAGATTATTGTAGGGGCCCAGAGTCTCTGAAGGTTAGCCATAAAGGTGATTTGGTAGCCCTATTTTTAAATTTGTTCGATCAGGAAAGATTAAACAGGAAGCATCAATAATCTAGCATTGCATATCACTGCCGTGTGGATATTAGGCAAGGTATGCAACTGTATCCTGAATGGGTAACGAACGTCAGTGATAGTATTGTGCTTCCAAGATTCAGGTACTACATGATTCATCACCTTGAGGCATTCCCAAAGCAGAATCACTGGACTAGTGTTCTATCTAGTTGCTCATGTGAAGGGCCCTTTACACAATGTTCCCTTCATCTAATGTTTTTCTGTGAGTTTGATCGCGAGCTGAGAGTCCGATTAATTAAAACTGCTGCTAAAGAAATGTAATTCCAGACAGTGTAGACCTTCGTTAGTCTTTTTGCAACAGTTGCATTCTTCAGAGGTGTGTTTAGCAGTGGCCACTTTTTTCCTGGCAGTTATTTGACATACTCAGACGGATTGGGGCCTTTTAAACCATATATGTTGTGTTTATGAATTTACTATTTACCTCAGATATATTTATTGGTGTTTTTTAATTGTTATAGGTATTATTGTCAATTTATTGTAGGATTTGTATTGTATAAGGACATTTACTTTTAATTTTTTTAACTACATCGAATAAAGATTTTAAAGAAAGAAAACACAATCAATTCATAGAACTAGATAAAGGTAGATGTGGTTAATGGTGGGAGTTCCTGGTAGGGGTAAGATTGGAAGGATAGGTTAAAGGAAATGTTTTCCTTTCTCAGTTCTGTTTAAATGCATGTTTGGGGACTCTGATGGAATCAATTCGGATACATTGTACCAAATATATAGTGATAAATGCTGATAAATGTACTGTCTTGCAGGTTATAGATGATGGGACCCTTTTGGTTCCTGGCGGACTCTGTAGGAAAGTGACAAATGCGTGGATGTGGGGATAGAATTCATGATGTAGAATGTTCAGTTAATGGTTACGTGCTGATAAATAGAGACGTGTAATACCAAGCTCTGTGTGTGCTGTGGTAGTTTACATGTACCTGGGCAAGGGAGGATGCTACAACTGGTTACAAGATAGGTGATTACTTAAACCCCACGACCCAAAGAACAGAGAGTGCTCCCTTGGAGGGTTTACCGTGATCCAGGAAACTTCTTGTATGTACCTCAGTTGAAGTGAAAATTGACGGTTGGCATATGTGGAGTCAAAACGCCACTCAGGTCAATGCAAGGCCTGTGAAGAAAGTGAAAGCCTTACAGCCAGTCTGTTTGTTGTTGGTTTGAAATTTGCTGCTTAAGTTGAGACAAGAGATACTGCGCCACAGCGTAACATAGAGATGTCCTTCATACAGAACGACAACGCTAAAGGCAGCTACAACCAGGCATAAAGAATATTGTGGTGCTTACCAAAATCTGAGTAGAGCGAGTCATCTTACCATAGCATTTGGGCAAAGCAACCCACGGAGAAGCCTAGGGGTTGTGAATACGTAGCCATTGATACCTAAACCAGACACCACAGGTGGTGTTGGGTGCGTTCCGCACAACTCAAAAGTCCTTCATAAGTTGAAAGGCTCCAATGGCAACGCGAAAATCTCAGATGGGCCATAACGACCCTGAAGCAAGCACATGGCAAGGACTTAAAGATTGTATGAATGATGCAGGTTGAGGTGACAGCATATACTCTCGGTTATGATGCTGCTGCATTCCTGAAACCACCGCCTCCCTCTGATACCACCAAAAGGCAGCATATTAGTGACAGATGGACTGCCTGGATTCAAACTTTAGATAATTTTATTGATGCCCTGGAAGAAGTAAATGACAAATAAGTAAATATCTGGAGAATTTTGTGGATGAAGGAGTAAAATAAGTGATTAAGAAAATACTACACGGTGATGAAGTAATATACCGTCAAATCAAAGAGGCACTAAACACCAAGTTCAATCCGCTGCCAACTGTGGACTATGAAAAGTAAATTTTCAACCAAGAAAGATAGTAAGCTAGTGAAACGATGGATAAGTTTGTAGAAACACTTGATTCGCCTATCAAGCATTGTAAGTTCAGTGAGTTCACCGATAAAAAGGCCATGCGTCTCTGAGTTGAATATGAGAAGTAATCCGAAACACAAGGGAGAAGGCCACAAAGAAATATCTCCAAAGAAAAAGGTTGTGTTTTCGATGTGGATTTTCTTTTCCACATGAAGGTTAAATGTCCCGCCATTGGATGGATATCCAAAGGCTGCAGGAAAGAGAAACATTTTGTAACAGTTTGCAAAGCAAATGAAAGATTGAGTGCGTCACATCGACAAAAAACAAAATGGATGCCAGAAAGTTCCAGAGACGTTCTGAACACGCCCACAAAGCCAAGCGACAACATCAGTTGAGGGAAGTAGAAACTGAACAACGAGAATCGTCCTCAAATTCCTTGTCTAAAAGTTTGTCATTGTCAAGCAATGGTGAGAAAGTTGTGTGTGTGATGTCAATGTTGATCTATTGGCAACGTGCGTTTGTAGGATTAGCTTCTTGCAAGTAAGAATGCCAGTAGAAACAAGATTGACAAATGAAAGTGCAAAATTTATTTGGACATTGTTCCAAAATCACACTGAAGGTGAATGGGTGCTTCATACCATTTGTCATAGACAATGGTACGTCGAGAAACAATATGGCCGTGGAAAAGTACAATGAACTGTCTCCAGTGCCCCGTTTAACCCAGTTTGAAACCAAAGCGTATACGTGGGCTGCTTTGACACCACTGCAAAGTCGAGGTTCATTTACAGCAACTGTGAAGCATAGAAAGAGGAAGCCATCTGAAGTGTAGAAAGTGGTTGTAAAAACCCTACTTCTTATTTTGTAGCTACTTTGTTTACCCACTCCTTTACATAAGTCAAGGATTGTCAAGTATACCGATTGCCAAGGAGAAGTCAAGGATAACACAGTTCTTGACATAAGTCTCTACTGTCCTTCATAAATTAGGACACCAGAATGTTCTTGCTACCATTTCTTGAGTCCATTTAACTGTAAGGCAACCAACCTAAGAGGATTTATGACTCGAGAACTATCCTGGTTTGAAGTTCTTCTGGAAAAACAAGTCTGTTTTTTTTTTTACTAGAAGTTTGTGATCTTATCCTCAAACTATCATTTTTCTTTAAACAGTGCTCTTGCTGCACTTCAGTTTTTGTTTTATCTGTTCAAGTAGGTTGGTTTCTTCAACTGTAAGGCTAGAAGGTCGGTGCCTTCCTCAATACCTTGTTGTGAGAGAGTGTCCTCTTATCCTTGCTATGAACTAGGCCTGTACTTGATGTTATAACAGAACCAGGGAAAGAAGAGGGGCCACTAGGCAAGTCTGGCATTAGTGCATTTCATGCTTTTTAAGGAACTTAATTTTGTTTATCAGTGCAGACACTGATGGCTTGTGCTGAAAACCTCTGTCTCCAATGTGTAAATGCCTCTTTAATTGCTAACAGTTCAGTCATAGACATAAGGTGTGGGAAAATACTCAACTAAGTGAATGTCTTGATGATTCAGAGACAATAAAGGAGGCGGCATCAGTCTCCAAAACAAAAGCTGGTTGCAATCTAGATGACTCAGAATGGGTGCTTTACTGCACAGGCTTTAAATTCTGAAAGCCTTTTTCACGTTCCTCAACCCATAGAAATGGATGATTTTTCTTTGTAAGGTCAGTTCTTGGTTTGATAGGTTGTGAGAAATTTTCAATTAAGTGTTGATAGAAATTAGCAAAGCCCAAGAATGTATACATCTGTTTACAGAGAGCATTCTGAGTCCTGCTGAACTTCTCTGAGATGTTTGCTGTGTTTTTCATGGTTGTAAGAAAACTCAAATATTTCATCAAGATATATTACCCCAAACGTAACCAGGGTATCCCTAAACACATCATTGAGAAATTTTTGATAAGGAGCAGAAGTGTTGCAGAGACCAAGGGCCTGATTTCGAGTATGTGGGACAGGGTACTCTGTTGCAAACGTGATGGAGTACCCTGCCACCTACCTCTTTGTCCATCTGCCTCATTTAGAGATAGCTAGACCTTAGGTCTCCATTAACAGAGACCCCACAGACTCTGCCAACGAAATACTTCCTCTGATTGCCCGGAGAAGTAGGGGCCCTCAGTGGAAGGAAGAATATTCCACTATCTGCCCTACTTAGGGTGGATGGTGTAATGCCTTCTTTTTCCTGACTGTCACTCCCAGGAAAAACCTGGCAGTGAGGGACAGGGAAAAAAATCAATAATGACATCCCACACCATGGGAGAAAACTCACAGGTTGTAGGGGTTTTTAGTTTTGTAGTTTTTCACAAACTCCTGTCGGTCAAACTTTTTCTACATTGACTGGAACCACCATTACAGCAGTCCTTTTCAGCTTAGAAAGATGTTCATGGGGCCAGCGGACATATCTAAATTTGGTGGATGGGATATTCATCAGGGTGACAGAGAAAAGTACTGCATCACCCAGGCGGACATTAGCCCATCCGCCAAGCACTAAATCAGGCCCCAAAACGCATTCCCACGTATTCATTGAGACAATATGTGGGCTTTCTTTCTCTTACCTCCCACTCTAATAGACACCAAATTATACGCCCCTCTTAAGAACTAATTTGGAGAAGACCATAGCTATTTTCACTTGGCCTAGACATGCTGAGAAGAGGACAGTATGCCTACTGCAAATGGTAATTTCATTAAGTTCCCTGTAATCAATTCAAGGCTTGTATGCACCATTTGGTTTCAGGGTGAGAGAGACTGGTGTCTTTTCTGGAGACACAGAATGTCGCATGAACCCCTTGAGTGAATTCTCCTCTAAGTACTCCTTCAGTATCCGGTCTTCCTTCAGAGTTAATTGAAAGATTGAATTGTGATGGATCTGAGCTCCTGGTTGGAGGTCTATAGTATAACCATTCTGCTAATGAGCCTTTCTCTTGACCTGCTACCTCATGTTATTCAAACACTGCATGGAAGATATTTCTTTGCTGGGTCACCATGCAGTCTTGGGTCTGTCCTGCATCCCCTTCTGTGATTCAAGCTGTGCAGATCTTGTGATTCTTCTGTGCTAGTACCTATAAAAAGCTCTGCAATTTTATTTTTCTTAACCTGCCAACACATGCTATTCAAACACTATATTTCAGAACTGCTCTGCCCATGGGACTCATCCTTTACAAATACACAAAATCATGCAAAGCACTTGTAATGCACTGCATTAGAGACCAATGTAATTCCTGATCTTTTAGTTGCGTCAGACACAGAAGTTAGTTTGGCTATTGCACTATAGACCTGATCTATGGCATGTTCTACTATAATACCTTTGTACCTCAAACAAAGCATTGCCATTACGTTTCAATATTCACCTTCAGCACCAACAATTATTGAAATAACATGGCCCATGCACTGGTACTTTGCTGTGCCAGACAGTGTACTGAAACACTGACTTTCAGCTCCTTAGTTACTCTTCAAGCAGTGGTACATCATCTGCATACACAAACACATATGCATTGTCGATGGTCCTCAGTAGTTCGCCACAGTGCACACTACTATTGAAGTACTGAAAGAGGTGCACGCTCTTCTCTGTCAATCAGCCACGTAGTTGACTTGCAGTACATATTTTATCTGACAAAGCAGAACATTGGGTACCTGCTGATGGAAATGGCTTTGGTAGCTGGGTGCCTATGGTTGGCTTCTCTTCTTGCAAAGCTTTTGCTGGTGGTTCCATCTCCTCAGTGTCTGTCTCTCCATCAGATTTCCTGTTCATCTCAGGGTTGTTGTAGTTGATATACTGATATAATGTCCTCACACGGGGAGGTTTCTCTGTGAGCATACAAAGTATGTGAATTTGCTGTCACTAACATGGCGGGACAAAAATCAAAACCAAGGTAACTTTCAAGTTACGAGAAAACATGCTTTAACACTTTACTTTTACAGTCTATGCTCAAGTCTTACCTCCAAACAAAAATGTTTATTTCTATTATTATATAAAATACAAGAACATAGCTGTTAGATGTCAATAACAGGAAACTAACCAAAGATCATTAACTATATGTCTATATCGCTGAGCATGGTATTTTTTGGAGGCCCGGTGTTTGCCTCAAAGATAATTTAATAATAATACATCACTACTTCAAATAATCAAGATCTCAAGATACCCCAGTAGATGATGAGGAAGCCACAAAGGAAACTTGAAATAACCACCATCGGAAGCCAGAGGTTGCCTAGTCACAGAATGTAAATCAAAAAGCATTAGACCCTTTATTTGCCAGAAAGCACTGCTAGTAGCTGTGATTGGCCACTGTGAGCGTAATCGTTGTGGCCGGAAGGCATACTAACAGTCTGAAGATTTTATTTATTTTTATTTATTTATAAAGTTTTATATAGTGGGGACCGGCGAGGGTTTCAGAGTGCTTTACAGGTGGGCGAAGTAAGACACAAGTAGGAGGCAAGAGAACAGTCACATATACAAGAGAGGTGCAATCAGAGAACATTAACAAGTTGAGGAACTAAACCTCAGAGGAAATCATCAAGATACTAGTCATGATCAACAAATGACAGTCAGGGGACAGCTCAAGAGACAAAGGTGAGATCTAAGGCAAAAAGTTGTTAATCAGAAGAGTTTTTACTTCTTTTTTTAAGGTGGCCGTAGATGGGATCAGACAGATTTCTGAAGGGCAAAAGGTTCCACAAAAGGCTACGTTGCAAGATTTATTTTTCTGGAAAATCTGTGGTTTCAGCAGCAGGGTGTTTTGCGAAGATCTGCATCCACTGGATAATTCTAGTTTTTGTACCAAATGCCTAGGGGTATTGAAATGTAGGGCTTTATGAGTCATACATGCAATTTTTAGATGTATTGTTGCTTCACGAGGTAGCCAGTTCAAGGATTTTAGATCCTTGTTTTTTTCCGGTGATGAGTCTGGCAGCAGCGTTCACAGAGGCCCTTTGAGGGGCCAGTTTGGATCTAGGCAGGCCACAAAGTGTAGCATTTCTGTAATCCAGCCTGGGAATGAGTAGAGCTTTGACCGCAACTTTAAGGCCATCCTGGATTTTAATTTCTTTAAAATGCTCATCTGATAATTTGCTCCTTTGGTTGCGGTACTGATGTGATCCTGCTTGTTCAGGGGTTTGCTGAGTGCGATTCCCAAAGATCTCACTGATGTGAGGTGAACAGTTGAGGGCAGTTATGTGGAAATGTAAGAAACTGAATTCTCTCGTTTTTCAATTAAGCTGTGCCTCATCCATTTTCACCCCTGCCCTGTTTTCAGCCTGGCTCTATCCTTGACACCGCAACTGCATAAACATTGGTAAAGAATCTAAATTAAGACATTGTAGGCTGTGTAAACATGTAAAGTCAGCACAAAAGAACAGCTGATGTCTGCACTGGGTTTTATAAATAATGGTAAAGCCTCAGATAAAGTTTGTTCAGATAGCCTATCTTGTTGTGCAGCTTCAGGACGCGACAGTTACACAAGACACCAAGGTTGTTGCTTCTTACAGATTGTCTCATTTGTGTGTTCTTCCCAAAGCTCTATTTACCTCTGGGCGTCCTTTGTCTGTGATCTTTGCTATAAAAACCCATGTAACCATCGTTCAAGGTGCTCTCTCCTTGAGTATCTCTATGGTGCTTGTCGGATGGAGCCCCATTCATGAATGCTTAATAAATGACCTATGGTTTGAACTTCGCTCCAGTGTTGATTCCTCCTTACTTGTTAAGAACCCGTGGACGAAGTGGTGACCCTGCACCAGCAGATTAAAAATATTCTGCTCCACAAATTGGCCCCCAACGTGGGGCCCCATCAAGGGCTTGCAGTCGGATCAGGGGAGGAGATTGGGACGGTAAGACTAACTTCGCTGAGGGCCGCCCACCTGAGGAGACTAGTGTTGCTCGTGGTCTAATGTGATTTTTCAGCTCTCCGACTCTGATCTTCTGGCGGATGCTGGCCTTGACCGGGGCCTTCGGACGGTCAATTTTGGATCAGAGAGGTTTGACAGGTGGGAGTTGAAGACTACACATAAGGTAAATCTGTATTGAACCGGTTCATTTGGTTAGGATTTGCTTGGCTTGGTATTTGTCTGGTATCTGCTTGGAATTTTGAAACTTAGACACTGTTTTGAAACTTGCTATTTGTTTTGACTAACATTTTTTCTTACAGGTAATGTGAGAATATATTTTTATTTCTCTCTGATTATAAGTCTTTTTTTATCTTGTATAACATGCCTGTGATTAGCACTCTTTGGAAGTTTTGTTGCTGCTGCTGCGATAAGCAGAGCATTTTGGAAGCAAGTCAACCGGCGCCACCAGAAGGTACACCGAATTTTGAGATGTATATCAAATATGGTATTTGTCCCATTATGTATAATACATTGTGGAACAAATATACAAAAGGGGATCCCCAGTTGCAATGGCCATTAGAGGGAACAATGGACCCTCACAAACTTGAGTATTTAGAGAAACAATTGCTTTTAAAGAAAGTTAGACCAGCTATGTTTGATAGTTTGCGTATGTGGAGGAAAGAAGTGAAGGAGCGGCAGCTCAAGGCAGAGATGGTACAAAGGAAACAGGAAAGGAAGACAGAGTATCAGAAGTATAAGGAATTGAAGGATAAGGAAGTTCAGGAGAAAAAGGAATGTTTAGATAGAGAGCATAGATTATTAACATCTAAAGAATATAGACAGTAGCAGTTGAGGTCCACCAAGAAGATGTGGATTCAGATCTTGATGGATTATTGATTGAAAGACTCCCGCCCCCATATGTACCCTTAACACCTCTTCCCCCTGGACCACCAAATGTCGCCCCCCTTGCACGCCCGGCTTCCCCTCCTTTGCCCGCGGTTGTCCAGCTCCCTATTTTCCAACCAGTACCGGTACTTTCCTTACCCCCTCTAACCCAGGCCACTGCGGCCTCCAACCCAGGCCTCTGCGCCTCCACCTCAGGCCACTGCACCTGAAATGACTGATGAGCCTGAACTTTCTGTATCTGTCTCCACCCCTCGAGTTCTTCGTTCTACTGTACCTCAGTTTCGTAGGGATGCAGAAAGGTTGATGGTATTAAATTGGTTAAGTAATCTAGAAATGGAAGTATGAGAAATGATAGATCATATACAGGATTTCTCAGAGGGCGAGCTTCTTTGTCTCATAAATAAGCTTTCTCATCAACTTATGATTCAATGGGAGATGACTACAGGACAAAATGGCCCAGATGATGATAGTTATTAATCGACAGTGTCAGATAGGAGCCTTCCCTGTAAATAGAGTGAACACTGCCATAGCATCGATAACTGGATACTGTAATGAACTCGCTTCCTCTCCTCGAATAAGACCTATGAGGGGAAGCTGCGCCACAGTTCATTCCTGGAAGAGGGAATGCAGACAATGATGACCCAAAACCTCCTTACCAGACATAAGGAAAAATCCTGGAGGATTACAGGCAGCCATTGATTCTTGTATCATGACCTTCGCAGATATTAATTTGTTTTTTGGTATGATCCTGCCACCAGATATGTGGCGACTTACCCGGAAACCGGATCATGCTGTTGATTTGGGAGGAGATTGGACTGCCATAATAGCAGATGAAACCTGGTCAGAAACCTAGTCCGCTCATACTGGATCTTCCTGGTAACATACATACTTATATAAAAACGATGGTTCCAGCTAGGAAAATAGACTGGGCACTCCTTACTGCTTGTTAACAAAAACAGGGAGAGGCCGTCCCTGATTTCTTTACTTGCTTTGAGGAAGTGTTCCACGATTTTAGTGGGCAAGATACATCTACACCTACGGGTGCACATTTATTTGTAGATCGATTTGTGGGAAATTTACTTACTGAGATATCGGTTCGCTTAAAGAATTCTGAGAGTACATGGGCTTCGGTGACTCCGAAAGCTATATTAGATATGGCTCAGTATTATCAGAATCAGGTGACCACTGAGCAAGAATGAAAAGAAGGAAAACTAAAAGAACTGAAAACTAAGGTAATGATGGTCCAGGCCTATAGACCTCACGGTTGAGGCCGTGGTCAAAATTATGGTCAGAATTATAGACAAGCACCTCCAGTAGGCCCACCGCATAGACAAACTCCACTAGGGCTGGATCAATGTGCTTATTGCAAGGAGAAAGGACATTGGCGTTCTGAATGTCCTGTTTTAGCTGCTGGTGGGAGAGGAAGGAGACAAGTGAATAGTAATCGAGGGACTCCAGCTCCCCGATAGCAGCCACAGCAGGTTCAAGCTCCAGAGAGAAATAGGTCAGGAAATTATTTTGATCAACAAAAGGATCAATATTTTATGGAGGATTGGGAATCAGAGGAAACTGTGGGAACCCATGTTGCCTAGGACAGCGTAGGACGAGGAGAACCAGTTGAGATACCTGTAGATCAGTCAGGTCCCTATACTTGGCAGGACCAGAAATTTTTAGTGGATACAGGAGTGAAACGTAGTGCGATATCTCAGAAACTGGTCCCTGGGACACCTTGGGACACCTTGTCTGGCCAAGTGATCACATCAATAGGGTTTGATGGAACACCAACTCCTAGCCCTGTGTCCCAAAAACTACCTTTGAGAATTTCATCACTACAGCCCCCTTTTTACTTCCCCCACATGCTCCAGATAATCTGATGGGACTTGATCTTTTGAAAGATTTCCATTCTACAATATATTGTTCCCCATCTGGAGTACGTGTCGTTTTTTGGAAAAAGACATTGCCTAAACAATATAATTTACCTTCATGTTCGGATCTTGATTCTGCCCCTGCATATGTTTGGGCTACTGCTGACACAGATGTGGAAAGAATGGACATTTCCTCAGTACACATACAGGTTCGGGAGGATGCTTCCTTACCAAGGGTCCCGCAATATAAAATATCAAAAGAAGGTGAGGATGCATTGATATCCATCATTGACGACATGATAACGTACAGGAGTTGTTGAGGATGTTTCCTCTAATGTATGCAATAGCCCCATTCTCCCCATTGTAAAACGGGGCGATGGAACAGGGGATAAGATTTACAGATTTGTGATTGATTTAAGAGAAGTTAACAAAATAGTGATCCCTCAATATCCTGTTGTCTCTAATATTACAACTTTGTTGACATTAATCCCACCTACAGCCACTGTATTTTCCGTTATTGACCTTAAGAATGCTTTTTTCTCTATTCCTTTACATGAAAACAGTAGATATCTTTTGGGGTTTTCATTACGAGGCCGCTCATTTAGATTTTGTAGGGCTGCACAAGGCTTTACAGAAAGTCCTAGCATTTACATTCAGGCACTTAACGACAGTTGGATGAACTTCTTTTACCACCAGGAGTTACACTTGTGCAATATGTCGATGACATTTTGCTAGCCGCAGACACAGTTGAGCATTGTAAAGAGGCCACTCTCTCGCTTGCATCACCTTGCTGTTAAGGGACATAAAGTCTCTTAAGAATAAGCTGCAATATTGCCAGTCTGAGGTCACTTATTTGGGCCATCTCTTGTCTAAGGAAGGCCGTACTCTGACTAAAGATAGGATTCAAACTATCCTAAAAATTCCTATTCCAAGTACTCAAAAAGAAGTCGGGGCACTTATTGGTATTACTTCCTACTGTAGACTCTGGATCCCGAACTTCTCACTTATCATCAAACCTCTTTTGTCCCTTGTTACTAAAGACACTCCCTCTCCTCTACCATGGACATCTGAATGTCAGGAAGCATATCAGCAGCTTCGTGCATTCCTTTGTTCTACTCCAGTGTTAGGCACTCCAGACTATGCAAAACTTTTCATACTATATGTACATGAGAGAGGATGTGCATTCAGTTTTGACACAACCATATGGTAATAACATCGTCCATGTGCTTATTTCTCAGCTGTATTAGACCCAGTGGCCAGAGTGGTTGCCGCCACAGCGATTTCTATACGACAATCTGAGGGAATAGTGTTGAGTAACAAGCTTATGGTCATGGTACCACATTCTGTGGATGCACTCCTGAATCAGACTAAGACACAACACTTGACTAGCGCTAGACTCACAGGATACGAACTTACGCTTTTGACACCTCATATCACACTCAAGAGATGCTTGACATTAAACCCAGCTACATTGTTACCATTGCCAGCTGAACAAACTCAAGATTTACACAACTGTATTTTCCTAACAGAAAAACAAACTAAGGGAAGAATAGATTTAAAGGATACACCTTTGTTAGACCCTGAGGGAGAACTATGGGTGGATGGCTCTTGTTCAAGACTACCTGATGGCACCACCTCTGCATCCTATGCCATAACTACATTACAGACTGTGGTTGAAACAGCCCGTATCCCACAAAAATCTGCGCAAGCAGCTGAATTCATTGCGCTTTTGAGGGCTTGCGAACTCAGTCAGAGATTAAGTAGTAAATATTTATACGGACAGCCAGTATGCATTTGGTGTGGCACACAACTTTGGCAAGCTCTGGAAGGTACCGGGATTCCTAACCTCCCATGGTTCTAAAATACTACATGGCGAATTGGTAAATAGTCTTCTTACTGCCTTGACATTACCAAAGAGTGTAGCCATTATCAAATGTAGTGCCCACAAGACAGTTACAGATAAGGTGGGACAAGGAAATGCTTTTGTTGACGAAGTTGCACGAGATACTGCAAGTGCACTTACAAGTAAGATGTAAGTACTACGATCTCAAGCTGAAAGATGGGAAAACATGTATACAGAGATTAAGGACATACAGCAGTCCGCCACTGAACAAGAAAGGGCAGAATGGCAAAAGGAAGGAGACTTAGATGATGAGGGAAGTTGGAGGTCAAAAGATATGTCAAAATGGAAATTGCCCTATGCTTATGTATTGCTTTTTGTGACTATGACTCATGGTCCTGCTCATGTTAGTGCCAAAAACATAATTTCCTAATTAGATCAAGTCTGGGATAGTACGCTCATTCAGAAAACGGCTGAGCATTTGGTCAAAAATTGTATGATCTGTTTACAGCACAATCCCCTACTGGTGGATTTTCCCCACCTCAGGTTCCTTTCGAAGCACTCCAAATGGGCTACATCCAGTTAGAGCGCTGTAACAATTTAAAGTATGTACTAGTTGTGGTTTGTTCCTTTAGTAAGTGGGTAGAAGCCTGTCCCACCAAAGAAAACACAGTCTTGACAACAGCCAAAATTTTGTTAAAGGAGTTCTTCCCCCGTTTTGGAATTTGTAGAGTCCTATGGAGCGACAACGGCCCCCACTTTACTGGCCAGATAATAGAGTACCTAATGAAGGTTTTAGGGGTAAAGAAAAAGTTTCATGCTGCTAATTATCCTCAGGCCGGATCTGGTAGAAAGGTACAATGCCACCTTGAAGTTAAAGCTAGCAAGATACAAGCAACAACGGACCTTAATTGGCCAGATGCCTTACCTCTAGCATTGTTATCTGTTCGTTACATCCCAGATAGTACGATTGGACTTTCTCCCTATATGAGAGTTTTTGGTAGGCCTATGAATGTATAGGGACCTCCAAGACTAAATATAATCTAAGAAATACAGTACCCTGTTTTGAGTGATTATCTTAAAAACTTGACTGAAAAACTGTCTCTGATTCATCAGCAGGTGCATGAAGCTATTCCAGACAAGTCAGAGGGTCCGGCTCATGGCCTTCAACCTGGACACTACGTCCTTGTGAAAAACCTGCAGCATTCTAAGAATTTGGAGCCTCACTGGAAGAATCCGGAGCAAGTACTGCTTGTGACTCGAACTGCTGTCCGTGTCACCAACAGACGCCATTAGATTAATGCGGGACACTACAAGCGAATCCCAGCAACTGTTCTCCAGCCAGAAGGCAGAAACGATCTGAAAGATATCTTACAGACTCAGAAAAGTGTTGCTCCTCTGAATGAAGATACTTTGTTTCCTGATCAAACTACGCCTTCAGCAACAAGGTACGATCTACGACCAAGGAAGGGAAGGAGCAGATAGAGATACCGGAGAACCGGTTTCAATTAGTGGAACGGTTCGGCTGTGACACGGTAGGATCACAGAATCGGCTGAACTAGGTTCAGAGGGGATTGTGATACGTATTCAGTGCTGCCTGGATCTCTCTCCGACCTGTGATTGTATCGATACAGAGAAGGAGAGATGCAGAAATTGGGATCTAAGTTGCAGTTGCGAAGCAATGACAAGACTTTGTGTATGGTGACTCTGATCATACTATTGATAATATTGGCAGCAGTTTTTTGGACAATAGAGAAATTGATTCCGGCTCGAACCCTATTGTTCCTGTCCCCACGGAACATTTCTACCTTACTCTTCCCTATCGTGAACAGAAACACCAAATGTCTTACCTTAATAACACTTTAATTCAAATGCTACATCATTCCCACAATGCTACAAACACTACCAACTGCTGGGTATGTGGAATGATGCCAGCCCATCAGAAGAATGGAGGAACGCCTTTTATTCCCCTTGCCATTTTCACATAATTGCTCCTGTAGAGCCTGGTTTGCATTGTTATGGGCCTCTGAAATAAGTCAAAAGGTTTTCGCTGATGTAGGAAGACTCAATGCTCAATTAAACAAGGTTTGTTACCCCGATGAGGAAGGAGATCCCCAAGCCAAAGGAACTGTATGGGAAATGGAGGAGTATTGCAGAGGGAATTCCTCCACCAGATATGTCTTCCCCAACACCCAAACAGCCATTGGTAATGAACTTTGTGTGAGCAGTATTGGCAGTATTCACATGGGAAAAAGAGACTGTACCACTGTTTTAAATATTACTGGAAAGAACAATAGCACCTTTTTATCTTCCCTTTTACTTCATTTGTGGAAACAAGGGTTATTATCATCTACCAGTCAGTTGGTCCGACTTCTGTTATGTGTCCTTTTTGCTTCCCCCTGTGTTTTTAGCACCTGCCTCTTATCACAAATACCAAAAATTGTTTAATGACATCTCTTTAAATAGATACAAAAGGACCATAAATAGTGATGAAGTAGATCAGACTGATACAGCCTTGCAGCAATATGTTGATTTTAATTTGGGACTCTTCTTTTTTGTTGGTGCAGCCCTAAACAGTAGAAAGATTAGACGCCTAGCCCGAGTGGTAGAAGCAGTGATTGATCAGACAGCAATGGCTCTAGGAAATATTACAGAAGAGCTCCAAATTACAAGGATTGTAACTCTTCAAAATAGAATGGTGCTTGTTGTAGTGCTCGCCGATCGTGGTGGAGCATGTCGCATCATCGGTAGTAGCTGTTGCATGTTCATACCTGACCATGCCCCTTCTGTCTATAACGCCATTTCTAACTTGCATAAAATAGCTGCAGAAATAAATCAAGACCAAGGAACATGGTCCTGGTCTGAATGGTTACAGGGACTTATCTCCACTTGGGGTTGGAAATTATTAATGGGAATAGTAATTATAGGAGCCATCCTTCTAACTTGCTGCTGCTGCATTTAATGTGCCCCTATGATATGCACCACTTGTATAAATGTTTGCAGTAGTATTAAACCTTCCCCAGTTAATGTTCATGAATTTAATCAAGAAATGATGATGCACACTGAAATTCACGAACTCATGAATATTAATATATAAGATTCATACATATACCTTTTAGAATAGATTCAGCACAGCTGAAAAGGAAGGACAGTGGAAATGTAAAAACTGAATTCTCTCGTTTTACAACTAAGCTGTGCCTCATCCATTTTCACCCCTGCCCTGTTTTCAGCCTGGCTCTATCCTTGACACCGCACCTGCATAAACATTGGTAAAGAATCTAAATTGAGATATTGTAGGCTGTGTAAACATGCAACGTCGGCACAAACGAACAGCTGATCTCTGCACTGGGTTTTTTAAACAATGGTAAAGCCTTAGATAAAGTTTGTTCAGCTAGCCTATCTTGTTGTGCAGCTTCAGGACGCAACAGTTACACAAGACACCACAGTTGTTGATTCTTACCGATTGTCTAATTTGTGTGTTCTTCCCAAAGCTCTTTTTACCTCTGGGCGTCCCTTGTCTGTGGTCTTTGCTATAAAACCCATGTAACCATCGTTCAGAGTGCTCTCTCCTTGAGTATCTCTATGGTGCTTGTCGGACGGAGCCGCATTCATGAATGCTTAATAAATTAACTATGGTTTGAACTTCGCTCCAGTGTCGATTCCTCCTTACTTGTTAAGAACCCATGGACGAAGTGGTGACCCTGCACCAGCAGATTAAAAATAATCTGCTCCGCAGTTAGGTGATTCATATATAGGTCGAACTTGGGAATCTGGTTGGGTGGGAAAATGAGGCAGAATTCTGTTTTGACAGCGGTTAGTTTGAGATGATTGCGAGTTAGCCATTTCTGAGTATCTTATAGAGTTGTGTTGAGGGACATGTCTCCTGGGGAGTAGATTTTTGTGTACAATTCAGTGTCATCGGCATACATGTGATAATAAATCTTAGAGGATTTCAAGGAATCTGCTAGTGGTTCCATGAATAAGTTGAAGAGAATGGGTCAGATGACGGACCCCTGTGGGACCCCTAGGGTGATTGCTGTGGACTTGGACAGGGATTGATTAACCTTGACTCTTTGGGTTCTGTTATTGAGGAATGAGGTAAATCACTGAAGGACGGTCCCAGATAATCTCATCCTCCTTTCAAGTAAGTTTAGAAGACTGCCTTATTTGATTGTATCGAATGCAGACTCTAGGTCAAGGAGGATAAGAAGGCACAATTCATTCTGATTCAGCATTTTTAATACAACATCCACTATGTGTGTGAGCGCCGATTCTGTGATGTGACCTTGACGGAAGCCGGATTGACATTGGTCAAGGAATTGGAAATGATCTGTGTTTGCAGAGTTGAATCTGGACACATTTTTCAAGAAGATTCGCCAGAGTGTGAATGTTGGAAATTTGGTGGAAATTGTTACGGTCTGCTGTTGTTTTTTTCAGGATGCTGGTTACCTACCATACTCTTATGCAATCAGGAATAGTGCCTTGAAGGAAGGCATTTACGACCCTGGTCCGAGAAGGGAGAAAAGAGGATTTGATTTCCTTAAAGATTTGGAGGTAAAGGGTCGGTGAAGGGATTTGAGAGTTTCAACGCTATAAGCATGTTGTGAATGTCGTTCATTGAGGGATGTGTAGGTATGCCAAGAGGCTCTGTTTTGGGGGGAATGCCTAGAGAGATAGACAGGGTCAGCAGTCTGGGAAGGATGCAGAATGTTGTGTGGAATAGCCGGCCAGAGCTTCCTCGCTGCCTGCAAGTCATTTTCAATATTTTCTATTTTTTCCCAAGAAGAAGTCCTTGCAGTTTGGGAGTATATTGGACCAAGAATAGGGAGGGTTAGGTGGGTTATTTGATTCTTGCTTGACAAGTTTAAAAATAATTTGGATCAATTTCTAGCTTGGTCTAGCTGGTTTCTAAAGAAGCTGGCTTTCAACATTTTTGATTTGTTTGTTGTATGTCTTGCTCCCTGATCTTAAGCGTTTTAGGAACTTCATGGAAGGCGACGATCTACAGGCTCTTTCTGCTAGTCTCAAATTGCGTCTTTTAGTATTAAGGCTGTCCTTGAACCAAGTTTTATAGACTGTGGTGGGTATGCTTTTTAGTTGTAGTAGGGCAGTTGAGTTGAAAATGTTCAAGATGTAAGTGTTGTAGCGCTTTGCGAGGCCATGAACATCCACTATGTCCACCAGGGGAGTCGGGGAGTTGCTACTTAGGGCAGATAGTTTGTTAAGGTTTATGTTCCGCAAACTTCTTTTCTATTGTTTAGGTTTCTTTATTTGAGCTCTTTTAGAGATCACAACCACATTGATTGGGAAGGTGACAGGGTGGTGGTCTGTTCAGTTGCATGGTACAATAGATTCCAGTTTGATGTCTGTTTCTGCAATAATTATTAACTCTAAGTTCTCGACCTTGTTGTGCGTAGGGCGGTTGCAAATTTGGGTCAACTCGAGGTCTGACAGAAAGGATTTGAAGCTTTTAACTGCATGGTATTAAAGTAATTCCAGTGAAGGTTGAAGTCCCCAAGGAAGATCTGGGTAACTTAATCAGCATTGGTTGAGATTACTTCCATGACTTGTTCAATGGAAGGTAGATTTTCTCCCAAAGTTGCAGTTTGCAAATGAGCCTTTCATTGCTAGCAATACTGATGTACAGATATTTGCATGCGGGGAAAGCAGTAGCTTCAGACTGTTTCACAGAGAGGGCGTTACAGTAGATGCAAGATACTCCCCCACCATATCTGTTGGTTCTGTCTAGTCTAATGATACCATGACAAGGGGAAACTAGTAGATCTAGAAGAGGGGCTGAAGAATCATAAAGCCAGGTTTCTCTAAGGATAACAAGATCGAACTTGTGTGTGAGGATGAGGTCCTAAATATCGTGTGCATGCATAGCAGCCGATCTGCAATTAAGGAGCATGCATTTCTGGTGGGTGTTATTGTTGACAGTGGCAGATCGTGTGAGGTTAATATGCTTGAGTTTGCCATTATTTACCACTCTGGGGTTGTAACTAGATTCTCTGTAAGGATTAGCCTGAATGGTTTGGATTTGGCCCAGACAAACCTTGTTGATATCTTTAGTGGGAATGTAAGTGAGGAGGAGGGCGTGGATGTCACTGTCATTTAGACGCTCGATCAGTCTCCTGGGTGAGAGGGGGCATTGGGGGCATTAGGGGCGGGTATAGTTTTCCAACTAAGATGAGGAGAGTGATGGATGTGGCAGGCCACGTGACGATTTGGGAACCAATCCGACTCATCAGGGATCTGTTGGACCTTTGATTGAGCAAAAACTCTGCGGTGATGGTTGTAAGTCTCTGTAGTTCATTCTTGAGATGAGTCATGTTAAGTAAAATCTCCTCTAGGCGCGATTCCAAAGAGGTGTGAAGACGGGAGGTCATGGTTTGAGGGGTGAGGACAGGTCGAGAGGGGAAGCAAAGAATTGTGGTATGGAGGGATTGTATGTCAGTAAGGTCTCGCCGAGGGAGTGTCTGTGTAGGGGCAGAGATAGATGGGAAGGGCGAAAGGGGTTGTATGCTGCGTGAGAAACCTATGAGGCATGCGATTAGTCCTGTTAGGGGATATGGATTCCGATATGGATGACGGTTGGGTAGAGTGGGACGATGTAGAAGTACAAGAAGACCCCGAAAGGGTGAGTTAGTGAGATGTGGGTAAGGTCTTCAGGGAGGAGATAGGTCCTGGGGCGAGAGATTCTCTGCTTGCAGTTAAAGAGGGGTAGAGGAGTGCATGTGGTCTGGTTCAGTGACTCAAAGGGTGAGGTTCGGACATGCAGGAGGTGCAGAATCTAAGGTTAGAGTGGCGGGTGAAAAGGTGGGGGAGCAAGGACTAGCGAGGGGGCATGGTTTGGGTGATGCTGGGTACGAATGGGCATTGCTAGGGGTGCAGGAACTATGTCAAGGGAACTAGGGTGATATTGGGTGGGGTTTGAGTTTTTATTGTTAACAACCTTTTTGATAGGAAAGATTTTGTCCAATATTACTAGATTATCATTCGAAGATTGAATGAGAATGATCTCGTTGTTATATAGAGATATGGTAGCGTCTGCTCTGAAGCTACCGATAACCTAAGACCATGAGGTGTTTTCCTGGAGTTGGTTATCCGGAGCATGGCATAAAGGACATTCCTCCATTGTACACGTCTTTGTTTAGAAGATGAGGTCACTAGTTACCATTCCCTAGCTAGAGTAGAAGTATGAGTCCGATATACGGGTTTCAGGGTCATCTTTGAGGAGTCTGTCTTTGAAACTCTTTGTTGCATTTTTAAAGAAATTAGGAGGGTACTAAATTGTGTAGGCATTAAAACCTATAGGTTCTAATTGCATGTCAAATGCTCTTGGGGAAATGCCCATGATGACTGAGTGGGGAACTCCCGAGGGAGAAATGAGATAATGTCCGGGAGGAGGGTTCCAGTTCACCCCCCTTATAACATAAGGCGAGGGAAGAGTTTGTAAGACAGAGAAAAAAACCACTTGGGGACTTGGGGGGACGATTAAAATGGCGTCATATGGTCCTATGTTAAAATCCTATCGTAAGATCAGACCACCAGCCCTCTTCTGTGTCAAGTCCAACAGGCAATCATAAGAATATAGAATTATTGTAAGACCAGATAGACAGTACTCAGTCTGTATCTTGGCTTTCTGTGTCAACAAAGTTAATTAATGTGGAGCATTAGAGATGATAGGAATCAGCATCTTCAATATAGGAGAGAGTTCAATCCATTTACTCTGAGTGTAAATTGACGGTATCTCAGTAATAGCTCATCAGGAGCACAAGATGACAGGGTGCTCAGCCCCCTGAGAGAAGAGTCCAAATGATCACTTGTGAAACCTTACACATGGAACGTAAGACATAACACCTAGAACACTTACCACATCATCATCATGCCTCAGACATATAGACCTGCATAAACACACAGAACAGGGCAGCATACTATTCCTGTCTTTACCTGCAGGGCGGCCTTGGCTCATTTATTCAGTACTCCAGTAGGCAGGGTAATTCTTGTCTCTGCAAGAAAGCTTTCAATGTCATACTCCTTCAAACCCCACCACCCTCTGAACTGTGGATTCTCCAGAACCCAAACACCCTCGATTTGCTTTCCTATACAAGGAACAATGCACAGATATACAACAGTAAATGGGGAGGAAAAAGATGTTTCGGCAGCACCCCCAGCTACCTTGTGTCCTGCTATCCTGGATACAAGCCCCACAGGTGCACCAGGCTAGCCCAACAACAGTGCCATCTAGACCATGTCTCATTAATGCAAATGAAACTACAACAAAGCAATGCATTCCTAGCCCAGCAAGGGTCCAGCACCTATCGCAAAAAATAAAGAAAAATCACACAATGACTTGGACCTCCTTTAAAGCCTTCTACAAGACCGAGATGAGCCCGAGTTGACAGGAGAGGGGGTGACAGACTCAGGACAATTTAGAAACAAGGTGTCTGTCTTGTTAAGCCAGCCCACTTCCGTCAAGTAGGAGTGGGATAGACCAGGAAATGAAGAGGTTATGGAAACTAAGCATTGCTTGAGACAGTCGCGTGCTGCTTGACCGTCTCACACTGATGATCTCAATATAACTGGTAGCTCTGTACTCACTTTCTGGGCCCTTCTGCTCTGAAAGCTGAGATGGGGCACTTGTCACCGGCGGCACAAGTATTTCCACTGCACTCTCCTTCTTGCGCTTCTTGGACTTTTTGGGATGCTTAGTGATGTTGGCTGGTGCTTCTGCTTTAAAGATGTCACTCTCCTCTGGCTTAACCAGGGCCTTCTTGAATTCTAAGTGCTGAAACATGTGCACTTCGGCATCAGCCCTATGGGTCATATTACCAAACATGAGTGAGTGATGCGATATGTACTGAGCAATTTGTATTCACTTTCTCCCAATAAAGACAAGGCATCAACAAATGTAAGAAAAGGTGCACAGCATAAATCGCGAGGCCGGCCTCACCCAGCCACATCCTGTAGTGCATTCATTATCCTTGCAATACCTTAGTCCATTCTATCACCCCAGATTTTCTCAAGTTTCTACGGGCATCCACTCAAATGACAGATAGGTACTTCCAGTGTCATGCAGTTTTCCACTCCTTTTTTTTTGTTGCCATATTTTATTGGTTTTTAGAACATAGACATCATTGAGCAATCGTACTCAGCACAGCATGTAGTGCATCTATTACATGCACACTTCTTCTGGCATGTTTAACGTAACATTCCCAAATACCTGACCGTCCCCCTTCCCTCCTCGATTTGCATTTGTGTACGTATTGATGATCTCCGCGTGTCTTCAGGATTCTGTGATTCAGGCGTTCTACTTCAGCGTGTGCCACAGCGCTAATCAAGGTCCCACCAATCGGTCTCTTTCTCCTCCCCCTTTTTCTAGTGCTGCTGGTTGTGGAGTGCTTGCCCTGCTATCGGGTCTTGTCTGTTGGCAATCAACTCACTTACTAGTCCTTCCCAGGCTCTGGCCCTGTCTAGCTTACTAATCCCCCTGCTGGCTTCCCAGAGCAATATCCTGCCTTCTGCACCTGCCCATTTCTCCAGCTCTTTGGTCCAAGTAACAATACTTGGCCCTCCTGGTGCATTCCAGTTTCTGGCTATCTCTCTTTTGGCCAACACGTAAGCCAAGTCTTGGAACTTTCCAGTCGTCCTATTCTTGGCCGTATGCGGGAACCACCCTAGCAGGAAGTGTTCTGGGGCGCGCGGGAGCTCCTTATCTATAAGTTCGCCTATTGCGTGTCCTATCTCTTCCCAAAAGGGTTGTATCACTGGGCAGCTCCAGAACATATGAAGTATATGAGCCTCCCTCTCCCCGCATCGTGTACACGCTGCTGTGACCGTGCCAAAGTATCTCCTGATGTGAGATGGGGTGAGATACGCTCTATGCAATACATAAAAGTTGATCAGCTTAAAACCCGCATTTCTGGAGACCTTCAGGGTGCACTCTTAAATCCTGTCCCACTCTATCTCCGGTATCTGTTTACCCAAGTCCTCCTCCCATTTTAATTGCAAGCGCTCTAGTGGTGCTGCATGTCCTGTCTCATTGCCTTGTATAAGCAAGACACTGTCTTAGTTCTACCAGCAGAGAACGCCACATATCTGAACCCTGCTAGTGCCCTTGGCTGTACCTCCCACTCCCCAGTGGCGGCCAATCCCTCTAGTTAGGGCCCCATACCACAGGAAGTGGCCTTCTGAAGGTCGTATGCAGCCTGCAGCTCGGCAAATGGTAGTAGGATGGAATCCAAGTACAGGTCTCCCATCACTTTCAGTCTGCCTCCACCCAGTCCTCTAGCCCTGCACAGTACCCCCACCTGTGGCAGTGAGCGCAGTGGCGTGATGAGTATATCTGGGGAATAAGGGGTCCTAGCTCCTATTCGTCGCAGATACCTAGCCCAGCACCGTACGACCACCTTGGTCTCCGTTGAGTCGCCCAACGAGTCCCGCCGGACTCGTAGCAGGATTCTCCCAAGAGTTTCAGTGCTCGCCGCAGACAGGCACCGTTCCTGTCCCGGGTTTTGCTCCTCTGCCAAGCACTGAATCAGCCAGTACAGTTGGGCAGCAATGTAGTATCCCTCAAAGTCAGGTACTGCCAGACCCCCTTCTGCTGTGGGGCGCCACAAAGAAGTCAAAGCTACGCTCCTACATGCAGTTGTCCATTGCTTATGCCCAACTTTCAAAAGTAGGTGGGGCAGGATGGTGGCACAATTGTCCAATATTACTTTTCGCAATTACCAGACCAAGATGTATGAACGCTAATTTATATTTTTTTTGTGCCAAGAGCAAGTGAAATGTGCAAGAGTAGCAATTTCAGGTCATCCTCGATCTGCCAGTTAGTAATCTCTGCTAGAGTATTCCACACCCGCTCCCAGAAGAGTCTCACCTCAGGGCATCATATTACTATGTGTGCAAGTTTCCCAGTGGGATCCTCAGACCTCATTCATTGAGGTGAGTGGATTTTCCCAAAATGTTCACAATTTCTGATGTATGACAAATGTTCTGTCTAGGAACTTCATAGGTATCATCCGATATTGGTTGACCAATTCACCTCCGGTGGGGCATCCTTGCTGATGTCCATTCTTCATCAGGCCACTATCTCTCTCCTATGTCTTTCAGATGGTGTTAAATGTGTCAGGGATGTAGGTCACCAGTGAACGGTACATCTTAGCTCTCTTGTGGTCTTTCATAAGGAACTTCACTTTAAGCGGGTTAAAGTTAGGGAGGTCAGTCAAGTCTTTGACACAAGGAAGTAAGGCTTGGTCTCAATTGTAAGTATTTATAAAATGTGTGCTTATGCATGCCATACATAGTTTAAAGGTGGTCATCGGAGCATATAGTACTTCCATTCATTACATCCCCCAATTTAGAGGTACCAATAGTGTCCCTCGCTTGCAATCCCGTTAAAGTGCTGACATCTCCCAGTATGGTTCTTTCCCAAAGTGATGTTTGCAAGTTTGTTATGCCACTGTATGCTTCTTAGTGTCCCGTACCATAATCTAATGACAGTGGTTGTGGCCAGTTGCAGGTGTGATGTCCCCCCTATACAATAAATAATATGCATTAGGTGGACATTCCTTATTATCCATTTCTCTATTGCAAAAACAGGATCATTCTGCAGATCCCCGAACCAGTCATTCACAGTAATCAAATAGTTGGGTGCAAAATCTATGAGACCTATCCCATCGTCATTAGGCGATTCACAGCACATGGCCATGGGGTAACGGGGCCAACCCTGCTCACAAAAAGGGTCAGATTATTGCATTGAGGTGGCTCAAGACTGCATACGGTAAGCTGTGTGGATCATTTTGCAGCTGGTATGGCAGCTGTGTCAGTGAGGCCATCTTGAAGATGGCTGCTCCCGCTCTATAGGATAGCAGGAGGGTCACCTAAACGGCTAGGTAATTCTGCCATCTTAGTAGCTGTGAGGTGACACTGCACTCCCAAGCTGGTGATTTCTGTCTAGCTATGTAGACCTCAAGGTACTGAAACCATTCACTAGCTATCGTTAGGCCGTCACCCACTGGAGATTTCTTCTCTCTAGGTTCACTCGGTAGACCATCGTTTTTTGCTAGGTCTGGTTGCAGACCTATGTATTTCACACACCACACCTGGTGCCC
Source organism: Triturus cristatus (assembly GCF_964204655.1). Classification (NCBI taxonomy): domain Eukaryota; kingdom Metazoa; phylum Chordata; class Amphibia; order Caudata; family Salamandridae; genus Triturus; species Triturus cristatus. The sequence continues at coordinate 206,591,917 of NC_140595.1, read as the reverse complement.
ATTTAAACCCTTTTAGGAGAGCATCAATTCTGATTCATTCCACCAGAGGCTCTTTTGCACTGATGAAGAGCAGTGATGAGAATGAACATCCCTACCTAGACCCACCTGCCCACAGGGAAGTTCCACAACATCGCTGCACCATTGCAGACTCTCGCCCTTAGATTGGTGTAAAGAAGACTTAAATAAGCCAGAAACTTGGATCCAAAGTTGAGCCCTTTGAGCATCCCAAAAAGGCTGTCCCACGACACCAAACCAAACAACTTTTCGAGGTCAACCATTAGTATTGCCGACTGGCCCATCAGGAAATGCGAGAGGGTTAGGTCGTCATTTACGAAACAGATGTTATGCCATGGGGATCGCATAAAACCAATCTGATCTGGGTGTACCAGGAAACCAATAACCTTAAGTAGACGGATAGCTTATACCTTGGAGATAATCTTGACCATGGTGTTGATCACTGAAATTGGGCATTATGAGGAGCAAAGAATCTGCGGTTGGCAGGGTTTATAAATCATCACTATACCTGCAGTTTGTAGGTCGAGGGGAAGCATTGCAGCTCTCATGGAAGCTGTCAACATCATCGCGAGCGCTGGCATCGTGAGTGAATAAAGTATTTAAAGAACTCTGCAGGGATACCATTAAGTCTCGGTCTCTTGCTCCACACCCCTGCAGCACTTTTAGCTCCATGGTGAATTGTTCCTCTCTTATTTGCCCTTCCAGAAGAGCCCTTTCAGAAATTGATAACCGTTTCATGGGCAGATTCCACTGGAATGCCTCTAGTTTGGCTGCGTATGGGGCTTCATCACTAGTGTACTGACTCTGATAATATTCTGTGCATATTTGTGTAATTGAGTGTTTGCCAGTTACCAGCTGGCTCTCTGAGTGTTGGATTTGGCCAACCTGCATTGGGGCGACTTTCAGTTAACAAAGCCAATGTAACAGCTTGCCCGCCTTATTAACCCGTTGATACATTCTACACTGGGATGCAATCTAGGCAGCCCTTGCTTCGCTCAATAGAATCTGCCTCGGTCTGGTCTTGTGATGTTCAATATTTCCAAGTATTTCTGTGTTTTGAGAGGTGATAAACTCAGCTTCTAGTTCTAGCAGAGTTGTCTCCAATGCGACCACCTCTTCTTTTTGTTGTTGGTCCTATCCTGTTAAGTTGCTGATAATTCTGTCAATGATGAAGGCTTTGAAGCCTACCCAGGGAGTAGTCCGGGAGCCAATATAGTCTTTATTTAGTGTGAAGTACATATCCATTTCTTGTGTAATATTATTTTTTTAAAAAGGATCAATCATTCACCAAGCGATAAGACGCTAGCTCCCCTTATGTCTTTTCTGTTGGCTACCTAGTACAAGTTCTACTGGCGAGTGGTCTGAAAGGCCACAGGCCAGGATGTGTACCTGCAGGGTGTCAACTGAAATAGCTTCAAGCGTGTGGAAAAAATAGAATCTCAAGAATGTTCTATTAAGCCCAGAAAAGAAAGTGTTCTCCCTGCTGGACAGGTGTAGGCAGGGTCAAGGGTCGTTCAGTGCAATGACAAAGTACGAATTTGGCCCGAGGAATCAAATCTTTGTAATTATGCGATTGTCTTGTTCTGCCCATGCGGGCGTCTAGGACTTCATTAAAGTTTCTCCTCATTACCAGTTTCCTAGCTGGGAGTTGTGCCATAAGCTTACCTCAAAGTGCTTGTCAGGGAGCAGGCATATACTCACCCACAGAACAATGGCCGTTCCCACAATCTACCAGCCACTGCAATGTAACACCTCCACACCCCACCAGGTCCCTGAAAATGTGAGTTTGTATGAATAGGAGAGATGTTTTCAGCAGTAGCGCGACCTCACATGAACCCCTTATGAATCCCACATGTAGAAATGGTAGAGAAGCCCTGTTGGGTTACAAAGTGGCACTTCGTCCCCAACAAATGAGTTTCCTGCAGAACAGTATATCAGACAGTTATATCGTTTTAGGTACCGCCCCTCTTTTAACCTTATTTAAAAGGCCACAGTTCCTTGTAACAATGCGCAGTGCATCGGGCTCGGACACCTCTATTCTGTTAGCCATGACACCTGTTTATGTGGACTGGACATGTTCTGTGTAAGCATCTGTGATGCGATGTGAAGCATGCTGAAGATAAGCAAGAAAGACCCCGAGCACAAACCCATGTATTCCCCCACACGCTTCTAGAACATGAAGCATCTACTGTGTAAGGCATGGACCCAGAGAGCCAATGTGGTGGTCTCAATGCCCCACTGTACCACATCCATATTACCTGACTTATAACACAAAAACAGCGTCAACACTAACCTATATGAATTCAGATGGGATCCCTAGACACACACAACAATTCTTCCTCTGCCCCGCGCGGCTCGAAATGCAAGTCTTCTGCTTCTGACATTTCAGTCTTTCTCACCACTACGGTGCCAGTGACAGATGCGAGAAAAACTTAGCTTGTATTACCAGTGTCGGAACACCAGATCTGCAGTGCTGTCTCAATGCTCGCTAGATGTCACCTCTCACCAAGGTCCCAGTTTCCACTATCTCCTCTCCCACACCCACATCTGACCACCACGATCAGGTAAAGTCCATCAGCGAACATGAAGAATCCTACTCGAGCCAATGTCTTTTGTCACCCTGCTTTTGTTGCCATAAATTCCGCTGCAATTTCAACAGCTCCTCATCCTCACGCCGCTCTAGCCCTCTCAGCATCTCCTGTTTTGTTGTGTTCGTTCTGGTGAGTTCCCTTCATATCCTTTCTTTCTGCTGCCCAGTTGCAGGCCGCTGCAGGAGTATCAAAGAAGTAGGATTCAGACCGCCATACCACTTTGAACTTGGCCGGGTAAAGGGGTGATAATCCAGCTGCATGGCCCTCAGCTTTTGTTTCACTCCCTTGAATGACCTCATTTGTTGCTGAACATGTTTAGTGTAATCCAGAAACAAGAGGATCTTGCTGGCTTCATACATAATGGGACTATGTTTCTGTGGTCCCCAAAGACCAACATTATCGCCAAAATCCAGGACTCTAATAATAAGTGGCCGCGGAGGAGCCCGAGGCTTCTGCACCAGCACCCAATGGACGCTCTTCACGATGAAGAGGACAGTTAGCCACAGGGATCCAGGACTGGAATCACACATCTAATATGCGCTCCGATTTAGCTCCTTCCACTCCCTCTGGAAATCCCACACTGTAGCCAGAAGATCTACCCTCTCTATCTTTCGCTCTTGCCACAAGCCTCTTGGAGGAGGATTTCAGTAGGTGGATCTCACTTTCCAACTCCATAATCATGTCCTCAAACTCAGAAATGAGACCCTCCCCTTCAGTGACCCTACATACATAATTCTGCAGGTCGTGCAGATGAATCAATCAATCAGTACATTTGTAGAGTGCACAACACACCCGTGATGGTCCCAAGGCGCTGGGTGGCGGGGTTGGGGGTGCTGCTACTGCTCGAACAGCCAGGTCTTGAAGTCTCCTGAAGGTCAGCAGGTCCTGGGTCTGTCGCATGCGGATGGGGAGGGTGTTCCAGGTCTTAGCAGCGAGGTGGAGAATGATCTGCCACCGGCGGTCGCTCGTCGGATGCGGGGGACGGTGGCTAGGGCGAGTTCGGCGGAGCGAAGCTGTCGGATTGGGGTGTAGAAGGTGAGTCGTTCGTTGAGGTACACTGGTCCGGTGTTGTGGAGTGCTTTGTGAGCGTGGGTGAGGAGCTTGAAGGTGATACTCTTGTTGACGGGGAGACAGTGCAGGTCTTTCAGGTGGGCTGTGATGTGGCTGTGGCGGGGGTCTGTCGAGGATGAGGCGTGCAGAGGCGTTCTGTATGCGTTGTAGTTGTTTCTGGAGTTTGGTAGAGGTTCCCGCGTAGAGAGCATAGCCGTAGTCCAGCCTGCTGCTGACGAGGGCCTGTGTGACCGTCCTTGTGGCTCCGGTAGGGATCCATCTGTAGAATTTGCGGAGGGTGTTGAAGCAAGAGGGGACGGCATTTACTTGCTGTGTCATTGACAACGCTGAGTCCAGGATGACCCCCAGGTTGCGTGCGTGGTCAGTGGGCATCAGTGCAACTCCCATTGTGGCCGACTACCATGAGTCGGCGGAGGGGGTGGATCTGATGATTAGGAAGGATGACATTTGATCTGACTTTGCCAATAACTATCTCTAGTATTTGACGGGACCACTTGATTGCCTGCTCTATGGCCGCCGAACCGAGCTCAGCACAGCTTCTGTTTTGGACCCCAGCACAGTGCTGTCACGTGCAGGATTTGGTGTTTTGTCAATCGTGGCCTTCTGTGGACTCAGGATGGGTTTGACCTTCACTACAATGCGATTCAGTTTATGTAGTCAGGTGTCGTGTATGGCGGAGTTGTGCTAATAGAGTCAACGCCTGCCCATGGTACAAAGGACTGCTTAATCCAATGTGTCTATACTCTCTGTTGTAGTCAGGGTATGCCTCTCAACCCTAAGGATTGTGTAGGGTAACTGAACATACTGCAGGGGTGTGTAGCATCAAGCTGCAACAGTCACAGTGAAAGGGGTCCATAAATCCAGTAGTCTTGGTATGCTTCATGTGGGCTGCCCAAGATGCCACAGGTACCTTCTTCCCACCAAGCGTTGTTCCATGATCTGTGTTAAATCTCACCAGTTCCTCTAATTCTCAATGCACCCACCTCACCTTGATCATGAGGCTCCTTGCCTCAACGTCTCAACATTGTCCGGCACCTCAGGCCCTACTTGGCCATCTAGGTGGCTCCATCACCCAGGTCTCCGCAAATCAGAACTCTTCTAGGAGGGAGAAGTGGCATCCAGGCCTCAGCTGCACCACTTGCTATCCCAATACTATGCTTTCTTCAGGGTCCAACTCCAAAGGGGAGAGGGTGAACAGCAAGCAATCTGCAACCTTGCTCTCTCTGGCCGTGTCCAGGAAAGCACACAGTGGATCGGATTAAAGGCCTGTTCTCTCTCGGGGCCCATGCCACGCCGCACCCTCCAACCATGGCACAGTGCAGCGTCCCAGCTCTATCCAGCACAGCTATTCAATGGTCACTTCACCACATATCTCCTTCACGTCGCTTATCTTGGTGTAGGAAAACATCCTGGCTTCCCTTGTGAAGCAAGATTATATAGGGGCTGGCGGGAGCTGCCTCTATGCTGGCTGACAAGCCACGCTTTCCAATAAACTGCACTAATTTTCCCTTTACTTTACCACTGGGAGATCTTCACCCCGGTGGTGGTGATCTCCACCTACATTGAGTTCCCAGTAGTAACTTTACACTTGTAAATTCAATCTTAGATTGTTTTCGCCACCGGTTTCAGGGGTAGAGACAGTTAAGTATATACTTAGTTGTAAATCTACATTCAGAAATGGAAGTGTAGATTTGCATGACAAAATCTACGCACGAATAGGGTCAATTTTCTCTACCATCAACAGCATAGTTAAGTTGTACTTAAGTGCAGAATGCACTCAAGTGTGGAAGGTCACCAAAGACTGCTGCGTTTTTGTTCCTTTGCATAACATGTATGAGAAGGATATTTGGATCTATTAATGTGATTATGTCAAAACCTATCATGTTTGGCTGATATTTAGGAGTTACACACCAAACTGTTTATGAATGCGGCGAAATGCGAGTGAAGGCAGTCACGGAATTATATATATATATATATATATATATTTCCACACTTCTCCCCTCTCAGACAGACGAAGTCGCACTCGCAACACTGCTGTTTTGATGTTTAATGACAACCAGCAACAAGGCAGTCCTGACGCGTTTTGTTCAAACATGAACTTTTTCAAAGGTAAGACTTGACAACACATTCAATCACTGACCACGAAGAAACAATTGCATATTATAGGGTTTCTGGCCCCCTAGTGGACACCCCGATGGGTGTGTGGTTGTTGCATGCTGGGACTCGTGGTTCGTGATTGGTTAAAATAATGACCCTCCAGTGGGTTGTGTCAAGGTTTGTTGCTGTATCAAGGGCAGGTCCCATTTTGCTTCCAGTGTTGCTCCCAAAACAGTCCTACTGTCGAGGCTGCAAAGGAACCATGCCGCATTCAGTATGCGGCGGCGTCCGCCACCCTAAATCATTTCCACTAAGCACACAAAACTGGTTCAAGGTCGGGTGGTTATGGCGCTCTTGCTGGCAGTGCGCTACTTTGCGGCAGAACCAAGCCGCTACATATTTCTAAACTTCTCCCCTCTCGGACAGACGAAGTCGCACTCGCAACACTGCTGTTTTGATGTTTAATGACAACCAGCAACAAGGCAGTCCTGACGCGTTTCGTTCAAACATGAACTTTTTCAAAGGTAAGACTTGACAACAAATTCAATCACTGACCACGAAGAAACAATTGCTATATATATATAGATATATATATATATATATATATATATATATATATGAAGATATATATATATATATATATGAAGATAAGCGTTCCTGGCTTGCTCCTTATCAGCAAAGAAAACAGGTACAGACCACGGCGTGCATTTTCAGTGCAGGTTTATTGCATCCTTATTCAGCTAAAATCGTACAGCAAGTGCCCGGCATGACGCGTTTCGACAGCAGAACGCTGTCTTGATCACATGACGCCCCTGGGGCCAATCCTCATTAAATACGTTTTTTTAGATGTTTAAAAAAACTGGCAAAACATTTTTTTCCTCATTCAGATGACATAGAAAAAATACTATGATATGTATGAAATATACTGACATAGTAAAACATGTAACAAAAAATTGTAAGTAATGCAAATACTTCATGAGAAAAATGTCAACTCATTACATCATGGTTATGTTAACCACATAAATGACCAGTTTTAGAATAATAACGCTGAAGAATTGTAACGCCCTGAACGTCTCAGGATCGTTTAACAGACACGACAATGAGGACGCAACCACTTGTGAAGGGTTAGTTCTTTTAATGAAGGCAAATAAAATACAAAGAACAAACAAAAGTTATAGTCACTGGAATCCTCCAGGCTAAGTACGTTACCAGCCCACAGCACGGATGGTCCTAACCGTCCTCTGCATATACGCCGATCCCGGCGTATGCCAACAGAGGGCAGAAATGAAATGGCCGACAATGCCAATCGGTAGGCTGTGAGGGGCACGAAGAGTGTTGGGGAGAATCGAGGAGTCAGGGAAACACCCAGCCGGGGTCTCTACCTGAAGGGAGCAGCCGCTCAACCTCTTCCTCAGACTGCACCGGGACGCGGAGTCACCTCCTGGTGATGCGTCACCGATACCCCAATCACAAGCAAGAAGACTGAACCGAGAGCAGCCGCTCGATCAATCCTGTGGACTTCCGAGTCTGTAACGCGGCAAACACCTCCTGGTGTGCGTTACAGCTGGCAGTCCCTGTGTCTCTGGTCGGGCTGGGAGTTACGACTCCAACCAGCAAAAGCGCCACTGCGCTTGGACTCAGCCGAGTCAAAAAGCGAAGCTCAATGGTTGACCGGTAGAGCTTCCGGGTCCTTCACATGTGACGATGGGGCAAGACACGGCCCAGGGAGTAACGACTCGACCTACCTCCGTTCTTGCCTTACTGGAGCACCACTCCGGAACACTGCTCTTCACGAAGCAGGTACGTCGGTGTAAACACAATATCCGACAGCCTTGTACCTCCCGGTTCCTCCCTTTATAGGGCGTGTTTTCCTTGAGTTATGTAACAGCTCTCCTGTTTACATAAGGGCATGTTTCCCTTGAGTTATGTAACAGCTCTCCTGTTTACATAAGGGCGTGTTTCCCTTGAGTTATGTAACAGCTCTCCTGTTTACATAAGGGCGTGTTTCCCTTGTATGACAGGAATTCTTGACAGTACATCCTCCCTCTCAGCGGCTCCCCACGGGTCCAGCGCTGGCAGGAAAACGCCGATGGAACAAGGAGACCAAGCGCGGAGCATGAACCCCTTCAGCCGGTTCCCATGAATGCTCCTCCGGGCCATAGCCTTTCCACGCAACCAGGTACCACAGCTTCCCCCTGCGCCATTTGGACGCCCGTATGCCCGACACTTCATACTCCACCTCCGACTCCACGCATACCGGCCTAGGTGTCCCAGACGGCTTGGAGGGTGCTGGTTTGAGCAATGATACATGAAAGACAGGGTGTATCCGCAATGACTGGGGCAAGCACACCTTCACGTTCACGGGACCCATACACTTGGTAATTCGATAGGGGCCCATGTACTTGGGATGGAACACACTGTTCTTTCGAAACCTCATGTTTCTTGTGGATATCCAGACGTAGTCTCCAGTGCGGTACAGTGGCCCGGGCCTTCTCTTCCTATCTGCCGCAGCCTTGTATCTTCTCTTGGCCTCTATTAGGACAGCCCTTGAGCGCATCAACGTGTCTTTTATGTGTGCCACCCTGTCCGCTGTGGCGGGAATCCTGTCCTCTCTGAACGGATGTAGAAATGGCAAGAACCTGGGATGTTGGCCATAGTTGCTATAGAACGGAGATGACTGTGTGGAGCTGTGAGTGGCGTTGTTATAGGCTATCTCTGCAACCCATAGCAAGTCGACCCATTCTTCCCTGCCCTGGTCCACAAAACATCGCAGATACTGTTTGAGCGTTTGGTTCAGGCGCTCGGTTTGGCCGTCCGTTTGAGGGTGGTAGCTGGTGGACAGGGCGGTCTTAACATGCAGCGCAGTGCACCAAGTCTTCCAGAATTGCGCAATAAACTGCGACCACCGGTCCGACACGATCACCCCAGGTAATCCATGCAGTCGTACCACATTCTTTAGGAGTAGTGACGCCAATTCCCCGGCCGTAGGGACTCTCTTGCAGGGGATGAAGTGCCCCATTTTCGTCAAGTAATCCACCACCACCAGTATTGCCGTCATCCCCTGGTCCACCGGTAGGCCCACCACGAAGTCCAGTGATATGCTATCCCATGGTCTATCCGGGGTCGGAAGTGGATGTAAGAGCCCTTGGGTTCGGCCATGGTCGGCCTTCATGGTAGCACACGTAGGACACTCCTGTCCCCACCTCCTGACATCCACTCTCATGGTTGGCCACCAGAAATGCCGTCCCATGCTAGCCACCGTTTATTCAAAGCCCAAATGACCTGCGCATGGAGAGTCATGGCACCAGATGAATGCTTGTTTCCTTAGCCTAGGTGTGGGTATCAATAGGCACCTGCCCTTCAGGGGTATCCCGTCCTTCAGCTGCCATTCTCTGTGACTGAGGAGCCACCTCCGCCATGCGAATGACCTGATCCCTCTCTTTATTCCCCTCAGGAAAGTATCCGGTTGGATAACCCCCAATACCATCCTCGGGGAAATGATGGAACGCTCGGTCGCAGGCAATGGTTCCTTAACTGCAGATTGACGGGACAGGGCGTCCGCCTTCCGGTTTTCCGTCCCCGGCCGATATGTGATGCGGAAGTTGAACCCCGCAAAGAAGATCATCCACCGCAGCTGCCTGGGAGAAAGGTGTCTAGTGGCCGTCATGAACTGTAGGTTCCGATGGTCCGTGTACACCGATACCACATGTCTTGCCCCCATCAACCAATGCCTCCATTCGGTGAAGGCGTCCTTGATTGCGAGAAGCTCCTTCTCCGCAATATGGTAGTTGCGTTCGGCGTCGTTGAGTTTGCGGGACATGTACGCAACGGGATGAAGCACCCCTGTGTCGTGGTTGCGTTGGGACAAGATAGCCCCCAGCGCCACATCCGACGCGTCCGCTTCCACCACGTAGGGGAGATCCGGATCGGGGTGAGCCAACACCGGCGCCTTACCAAAGGCGCTTTTCAGGGCCTCAAAGGCTTTGTTCGCTTCAGGGGACCAGACAAACTCCTTGGACTTCCTCAGTAGCTGTGTGATTGGGGCCACCACTCCTGAAAATCCATCTATAAACCGCCTGTAAAAGTTGGCGAAGCCAATGAAACTTTGGACGTCCTTCACGCTTTGGGGCACCGGCCATTCTTTCACCGCCTTGATCTTTCGTTCTGCCATCTCCTGTCCCTCTGGACTCAGCATCACTCCGAGGAATTCCACGGATGTGACGTGGAAGTCACACTTGCTGAGTTTACAAAACAGCATGTTTTCCCTCAGCTTTTGGAGCACAGCTTTGACGTGGTGTACGTGCTCCTCCACACTGGACGAATAGATGAGGATGTCGTCGATATATACGACCACGTAGATATCCAACTCCTCTCTGAATACCTCATTCAAAAAGTACTGAAAGGCTGCCGGGGCGTTGCACAGACCGAACGGCATGACGAGGTACTCAAAAAGGCCGAACCTGGTCTTAAAGGCGGTCTTCCACTCGTCTCCGTCCCTCATGCGCACCAGATGGTATGCCCCTTTCAAATCCAACTTGGTGTAGATACGAGCTTTCTTGACCTGTTCCAGAAGTACACTGATGAGAGGCAAGGGGTACCGATTTTTTATGGTTATCGCATTCAATGCCCTAAAGTCCACACAGGCTCTCAGCTCCCCATTAGCCTTCGGGATGAAGAAGAGTGGCGAGGCGGCCGGAGACTTGGACGGGCGGATGAATCCTAGCCTGAGGAGTTTATCCAGGTACCCCCGGAGATGCACGTTTTCAGGCTCCGTCAGGGCATACAGCCTGCCGCTGGGAACGCTGGCCCCTGGCACCAGGTCGATCTGGCAGTCAAACTGTCTATGTGGTGGTAGCACTTCCGCCTTCACCTCATCAAATACATCCTCAAAACTGTGATAAGCCTGGGGGAGAGCCACATCTTTTTCTGCCGCTGTAGCCACCGTCTGACTCCCGCTCTCATCTGCGTCAAGGGATTCCGTTCTTATTCCACAATGCAGGATGCAATACGGTGACGTCATTTCGATGCGATGTGTTGGCCAATCCACAAAGGGGTTGTGTTTCTGTAGCCACGGCAATCCCAATATGACGCCATATTGGGGCGCTCGGATGATGTTAAAATCGATTTGTTCCAAATGGTTCCTCCCATATCTCATCGGAAGGACCCCCGTGTGCTGTCCGATGGGCCCCGTCACCAATCGCCTTCCGTCTACCGCATAGACGTCTTCGGGTACTGCTTTGGGAAGAAGCACTAGCCCTAGCCTGCATGCCTCGTTGTGGTCCATAAACATGCCAGTGGCCCCTGAATCCACCATGGCCACAACGGGTATCCACTGGTCATGCACTCCCACGTGCACCGTGATAAACAGGTGTCGTTGTCCCTTAGTGACCGAGTTGGAAAGTGAAGGGATGGATGAGTGACTCCGAGATGCCCCTTCTCTGGTCTTGGAGTCCTCTAGTTTTCCGCCGGTATGTCCACCACGGCTGTTACCGACTGGTTGGCCCGATAACGTGACGTCTTCGGTTTGGCAGGGCATTCACGTACGTAGTGGCCTTTTTTGCCACAATATAGGCACAATCCTTGTTTACGGCGTGACTCTTTCTCCGTGGCTGTGAGGCTCGCTCGTATTGCGCTGATGTCCATGGGTTCTCCCTTGGATGCGGTGGAAGTTTCAGGACTTCCCACCGTCACATAGGATGGAAGGGATTTTCCTTTTCTCCCATGATCCCCCTTTCTTTCACTTAGCCTATGTTCCAGCCGTAATACCAGGTTGATAAGGCCCTCACATGTCTTGGGTTGAGGGTCAATATGAGCCACGGCGTCCTTGAGCTCATCGCACAGCCCTTGATGGAAGAGCGCCGTCTGTTTAGCAACAGGCCACTTGGTTTCCGCAACCAGCCTTCGGAACGCGTTGAGATACTGCACCAGGTCGTTGGATCCCTGTCTCAACTCAAGCATTTCACGGTCCGCCGTGTACGAGTCAGCCCTTCTGTCGAATACCTTCAGGAATTCCTCGCGAAAAGCACCCCAATCACATAAGAGGGGGTCGTCCCTGCTCACCAGAGGTACGGCCCATTGTGCCGCGTTTCCAGCCAAATAGGATATAAGGAAAGCCACACGAGCCTGACTCGTGGGGAACGCCTTTGGTTTGCACGATAAATGTAGCGCCACTTGTGTGAGGAATACCTGCACTGTGTTAGGATCCCCACTGTACCTCTCTGGTGTTGCCAAGGGGATGGCTACCGGCATTTCCACTACTACCGCAGGGGTCTGGTTCGTGAGGGAGGTGCTGGGCGTGAGCGGGTCCAATTGGATAGCATCCAGTCTGGCTTTTACATCGGCTGTTTCTTGCCTAGAGGCAGCCACTTCAACTTGCATGGCCGCTAAAGCAGCCAGCACATCATCAAGTGTTGCCATGTCTGTTATCGACCGGGAGACAGTTAGTGTTATTAAGGTCGGATATTTTGTAACGCCCTGAACGTCTCAGGATCGTTTAACAGACACGACAATGAGGACGCAACCACTTGTGAAGGGTTAGTTCTTTTAATGAAGGCAAATAAAATACAAAGAACAAACAAAAGTTATAGTCACTGGAATCCTCCAGGCTAAGTACGTTACCAGCCCACAGCACGGATGGTCCTAACCGTCCTCTGCATATACGCCGATCCCGGCGTATGCCAACAGAGGGCAGAAATGAAATGGCCGACAATGCCAATCGGTAGGCTGTGAGGGGCACGAAGAGTGTTGGGGAGAATCGAGGAGTCAGGGAAACACCCAGCCGGGGTCTCTACCTGAAGGGAGCAGCCGCTCAACCTCTTCCTCAGACTGCACCGGGACGCGGAGTCACCTCCTGGTGATGCGTCACCGATACCCCAATCACAAGCAAGAAGACTGAACCGAGAGCAGCCGCTCGATCGATCCTGTGGACTTCCGAGTCTGTAACGCGGCAAACACCTCCTGGTGTGCGTTACAGCTGGCAGTCCCTGTGTCTCTGGTCGGGCTGGGAGTTACGACTCCAACCAGCAAAAGCGCCACTGCGCTTGGACTCAGCCGAGTCAAAAAGCGAAGCTCAATGGTTGACCGGTAGAGCTTCCGGGTCCTTCACATGTGACGATGGGGCAAGACACGGCCCAGGGAGTAACGACTCGACCTACCTCCGTTCTTGCCTTACTGGAGCACCACTCCGGAACACTGCTCTTCACGAAGCAGGTACGTCGGTGTAAACACAATATCCGACAGCCTTGTACCTCCCGGTTCCTCCCTTTATAGGGCGTGTTTTCCTTGAGTTATGTAACAGCTCTCCTGTTTACATAAGGGCGTGTTTCCCTTGAGTTATGTAACAGCTCTCCTGTTTACATAAGGGCGTGTTTCCCTTGAGTTATGTAACAGCTCTCCTGTTTACATAAGGGCGTGTTTCCCTTGTATGACAGGAATTCTTGACAAGAATAAATCATTTTTCATAAAAAAAGAGAGAAAAAAATAAAAAAATAATGTCGTAGAGATGCTTCCACATTTCTACATAATATGCATAAATGCATAAAATTAACTAGCTAGCATAAAGTGCAAAGAGTGTTTTAAAGTGCAAACCATAGCCAATCATCATAGAATGAAATATGTTAAATATCAAACTGTAAACAATGACTAAAGATAATAGACATAAAGTGCAAGTGCATCCCGCTAATAGTGCAAATACTTCACTAAAGTGCATATCATTCATAATCATACAGTAAATTGTCTTAATAATAATGACATAATTGTATGATGATTATGTAAGAATGTTATATATATATAATCGGTCGCCAGTTTATAGTTAGGACCGAGTTTCCATAGGAAATCTGAAAATTCTATTTTGAATAACTTTGGCACCGGTTGACGAATCCTCGCGAAATTTTCAAAACTAATGGGGCGCTCCGTTCAGCTCCTACCCTGAATGTCTTGGGGTGATTCGTCAAGCGGGGGCCGAGAAAAAAGGGGGGTCCCAAAACGCGTTTTCCCCATGCATTTTTCCATAGGACCTTTAGTCGAAGGTACAGCCTGAACGGCTGAACAGAATTACATGAAATTTGGCAGAGAGGTAGTCCTCAGGTCAGGGAAGTGCCTTTTGCAGGTCGGGTGTCAATCTGTTCAGTAGTTCCTGAGAAAACCATAACGTGCGCGAGCGTAATTCTGATTGGTGGTTACATGTTAGTCAACGTTCGAATCGGTCGAAATCAGGAAGTGTCGGCCGCCATTTTGTTTGTTTTCAGTGCGAGAGTGAAAAAGGAAGGTGGCGAACGTGAAAAGGGGGCAGGGTAGAGAGTTCCTGACCCTCTAGCCTGTGTCAGGGGGGTCCCTGAAGGACCCCGAAGGCAGAAATTTAAAAAAAAAGAAAAAATTTAAATCGCGGGGGTGCGCGCACCGTGTGTGCACGGTGAAAAACAAACAAAAAACTTAAAAAAAAATTTAATACGTAGTTTATTGTAAAATAAATATATAAAAAAAATAATAATACATAAATAAATTAGCATTTAAAAAACCGTACAAATTCACTGAAAAAACCATAGGTTTCACACACGTTATAGTTGGGAATTAGCATTTAAACAACCTTGCAAATTCACTTAAAAAACCATAGGTTTCACACATGTTATAGTTAGGTGGATATTTCACTCGTAAAAAAACAATGAAATTCCCCCGTTATAGTTAGTTCAGATAACTATAACTCGCGCGACCGCCACTCTATCACAAGGATGATGTCATCAGTGATGTCATGAGTGATGCCACTGACCATGTCATGAGTGATGTAATATGTGACGTCATGAGCAGTGGATTGCGGGCGCGCGAGTTATAGTTATCTGAACTAACTATAACGGGGGAATTTCATTGGTTTTTTACGAGTGAAATATCCACCTAACTATAACGTGTGAAACCTATGGTTTTTTAAGTGAATATATATATATATATAGGAAGCTCGCCTTGCAACTCCGCTGTACTGGAACAGAACGAGAATGGACCCAGTTAAGTGCTTAACTTGTCTTTATTGCAAGCAACACTCCGCCATGACGCGTTTCGGCAGCTCCTCTGCCTTGATCCCATGACGGCGCTCACATGGAGGATCACCCTTTTTAAAATGCAAGTGCCGGGTCACATGTTTCAATAGACATAGAAAAAATATGTATATATATATACACAGATGCATGCCTGACACAAAGAAAATTAATTGCTTAAATGCATATTACATTTCAATGTCCGGAGTTCTGTAGCTACTCTATATATGTGTTTTATATATAATCTAATCAGTGTCAATCCTAACAACATAACTGCATAAATGTGGGAGACATTATGTTTTGAATTGATGTCTGTTAAATAGATTTAGACCCTGTGCCAACCATAAAATATAACAGTGTACCCAATATAAATATAAAAAGTTAAAGAACCGGTGCTAAAAATACTAAAGTGCCTGTGCAAAAGAAGTATATGAAAAATATGCTTCGAAAATAATGTATATATATATATATATATATATATATATACACAAATGACTTTAAAGCTAATTCTTATGTCACAGACCTAATTTATCTGAGCTATAAGTCATAACAAATAAATTTCGCGAATAAGATGGAAGGATGTTCTCATCTGTATGGCTAACAAGACTATTAGAAAATTTCTGAACATAGATTGATTATTCCTGGGAAGGTAGAACTGTGTGAGGCAATTACATCCTCATACCATGTTGATATAGTCAATACAATAAATATTGAATAATAAATATTAAATATATAAATACAGTATCAAAATTACAGTTTCATTCCTAAAATTACCCCTAAACCAATCATAAAATCAGATCTTTTCATAAAATTATGTCCTGTGCAAATAGATCAATTAAATATTTCAAAAGCATGATGTTAAAAAAACCTTTTGTCAAAAAGATAAGAATGGTGATATTTTTAGCAAATAATGAGGAATATGAAGTATGAGTATGCATAAATATAAATACAAATATGAATAAACCCATACACAAATATCTGTAAATACATACATGTATGCATAATCCTATCCATGTGTAAGTGTATTAGTTTCTGAAAAGAAAAATGGTGTGGGTAGTCTGATGTGTCTCTCTCTAGTCAAGATAAGTATGTAAATCCTCGCTAGTATTGAGACCCCCTGGTTGTTTCGTGTCTAGCTCTAGAATGTACCGTGTTTCAAGGCGCCTTAGTTTTAATTCTCGATCACCACCTCTGCCTTGTGGTGGTATCGCATCAATGACATTGTATTGTACGTGTTGCAAGCTATTGTCATGCTGTATCTTAAAATGCCTTGCGACGGGATAACTGGGGTCATTATTGGTAATGGCCCTGATATGTTGTAATATGCGCTTGTGGACATGTAATTTGGTACTGCCTATGTATAATAGGTCACAAGAGCATTGTAAAACATATACAGCGTAATCAGTTCGACAAGTCAAATGTTGTTTTATATTGCATCGCCTATCACTGAAGGCTGTCCGATATGTAGTTCTATTTGAGGCATATTTACATGCTTTACAAGTAGAGCATTTAAAGAAACCCTTTCTAGCTGCTAGACATCCTACTTTCTCATATTCTTCAGGGTTTTTCTTAACCAGAGCATTAGCCATGGTGGCTGCTCTTCTGTAGGTGATGGCTGGTTGTTTGGGCAAAAGAGTGCCAATTACTGGATCATCGTGTACTATTGGCCAATTTCTTATTATTATAGCTCTACGCTGTTGTTCTTGTCTCGAATAGGTGAGAATAAGTCTTGTGGGCTCTGCTATTATATCCCTCATGTCCGTCTCTAATTTAGGAGATTTTTTGTTATCCTGCATAATTTCTTGTCCCAAACGGCTTCTAGATTTGACCATTGCAGCTTCAATGGTTGCATTAGTATAACCTCTGTCCAGAAACCGCTGCTTACACTCTTCCTGTTTTATATTAAAATCATACTCCTCACTGCAGATTCTTTGAATACGAAGCATCTCCCCGTAGGGAATGCTATGTATTAGATGCGGAGGGTGTGCACTTGATGCGTGTAATAAAGTATTGCCTGCTGTTTCCTTACGATGTAGGGAAGTGGTCATTTTATTATTGATTATGTTGACCTGTACATCTAAAAAGGCTATACTAGTGTCACTAATGTTAGAAGTGAAATGCAGGTTTACATCATTGTCATTCAACTGATCGACAAAATCATGGGCCTCCTATTGTGTTCCTTGCCACACAATGAATAGATCGTCTATATATCTTAGCCAGCATACAACATTGTTCTTATATACCTGCTCATATGTTCTTATGAGGACCAGCTCCTCCCACCAGCCCATAAAAAGACAGGCGTAGCTGGGGGAGAAGCTGGCCCCCATAGCAACACCTTGAATTTGCTGGAACATTTGGTGTTTGAACATAAACATATTGTTCTCCAAACAGAATATTAACATGCCCATTATCATCTTGTTGTGTTGTGCGTATTTCAGTGGCGTATTTGCTAAGAAGTAATCAACAGCTTTTAATCCATCCTGATTCTTGATACACGTATAAAGTGAGGATACATCTAGGGCCAAGAGATGGTATCCATCATGCCACTCAATATCAGCAATTTTTCTAATGAAATCCCCAGTATCCTGCACGAATGAATTCAGTTTTTTGACGTGTTCTTGAAGGAAAAAATCAATGTAGCGCGACATATTCTCTAGTGGTCCATTGTTGGCCGCTATTATAGGTCTTCCAGGGGGTTTACCAATGTTTTTATGGACCTTAGGAATAAAGTACATAGATGGCGTTGTCGGATGTTCTGTCTTTAAATATTTGTACTCTTCCATATTGAGGAGGCCCATACTTTTCCATGCCAGTAGTTTTGAATAAAATTGATTCTGCATGGCTTTATATTTCAAAAGGGTACTTCTATGATAGCATTGAACATCATTTAATTGTGAATAAGCTTCCTCTAAGTACTCCTTTATTGGCCATAGCACAATATTTCCCCCTTTGTCAGAGTTTCTGATCACTACATTGTTCTCTTTTTTTAGTTTCGTAATCAGCTGGTTGTACTTCCTTTCATGATTTGTCATTTTCCTTTTTTGTCTGTTGATAGTTGTATTCAATTTCTTTATTTGTGCCACAACCTGTTCATTAAAAACATCAATAGAATCACGAGGCATGATGGGAGTAAATTTAGATTTTTTCTTGAAAGGAGTGATAGGTTTGGTATTGATATTGAGTTCAAATAGCTGATCAATGTTGGCCAGTTGTGAAAGGGGGCCATGGCTGGGTTCTCTTGTTGATATATCTGACTCCTTTGCCAGTTCCTGCAGGTTTTGTAAGGCCTCAAGATCTGCCACCAAGACCTCACAGGTTTCACCTGTGCTTGTTGCCATACCTCCATTTTCCCCTTTAGATGATCGGGATTTTAATTCATGGAACTTTTTTAATTTCAGTTTACGGATAAATTTGTAAATATCCGCCCGAGTCGTGGGATAATCAAAATTTGACTCGGGACAGTATGACAATCCTAAAGATAATAACTGCTCCTCGGCCTGTGTCAGATTTATGTCAGCCAGATTGATTATAGTTTTGGCCTTGGGTATTATGGATGAATTATTGCTTTCTATCTGTTCCTCCATCCCCCCCCGTCGGCCTCTTCCCTTGTTTGGACGTTTGTTGTAGCCGGCGGCCCCTTGCTGCTTTTCTCCTTTGTCTTCGGGACGCTGTTTGTCGTTTTTTGCCGGTTGGTTACGAGGCCTCAATGTTTCCCTTCTGCTTCTTCTCATATAATCTAACTCCTCACCAAGAATAGGTTTGATGGCATTGAATTGTATCCGCTCCGCTCTTCCTTCTGCTTCCGATTCGCTCTCAACCGCCGAGCTCAAATCGGACGCTGTGGGTGTTAAATGACGACTGTATGATGCGGAGGCGGATTTATGTACTTGCCCATATTGACTTGCCGCGGCTGATCTATATGCATCAAATTTACGTGCAAAAGTGAAAATCTGCCCACTTGCATAATCGTCTTTGTCTCTTTGAAATTTAAAAGATTTTCGTTGTTTAATCTTTTCTTCTTCTTTGCCAAGTCTAATCACCATGTCCTCATGTAATTTGGATTTCTGATGGGAATCCCCTATCGCTTTTATTTCCAATTCTAGGGCATCTATTTTTGTTTGTAAAACCCCACGGTCGATCATGCCATATTTGACCAGAATTTGGACCAGTTTTCTTGATTCCAAATTTGTTTCTGCCCATTCAGCCATCATTAGGGGGTTTGGGGTGTCGTAGCTTGGGGCAATCATAATACGCAATCCCCTCGGTATTCTGCCCACGTCCAAATACCCCTGCAAAGATTTTGATTCCCACCACTTTGCTTGTTCTTGCCGCATAAGTTTTTCCAAAATGCGGTATTTTTCTTTTAAGCCTTGTTCGCTACTTATTTCATTGTTAGTCCCACTGATGTTTGGGGACTGTGATGTTGAAGGTGAGTCCGAAAACATCCCCTCTGCAGCCGATTCCCTACTGCTTAGCGCTGCGGCGGACATGTTGTGCTTGCGCTGCTAATGACACAATTTGACCCGGATTGATGCCTACGCCTCTTGTTTGAATGTTCCTAGAGGCAGGCTCCCCGGGTGCACATCTCCCCACCTGTGGCTTGTATCAACGCGATTCTGTACCTGGTTCTCGGGCTGCCGGTAGCGCTGCCGTCTCCTCGCTGGACACAACTCCTCCGAGTCCACTCCACTCGAGACGTTCGGGTCGACGCTATCCTCGCTCGTCCCAGGAAACTTCTCAACCGCTGTTTTCCACAGGGGGCTCCGTGTTTCCGTTGCCGGACTCACATCGGTTCACTTCCGGGTTGCTGGCGTCCTCGAAGCCTTGGGGATAGTCAGCTGACCCAGGAGTAGCGACTTTGCCGTCCACGGAACCAACTCGAGGGGAGGGGGTCCACTGCACCGGGAAAAGTCAAAGCCGGTGAATATATGAAGGAAGCTCGCCTTGCAACTCCGCTGTACTGGAACAGAACGAGAATGGACCCAGTTAAGTGCTTAACTTGTTTTTATTGCAAGCAACACTCCGCCATGACGCGTTTCGGCAGCTCCTCTGCCTTGATCACATGACAGCGCTCACATGGAGGATCACCATTTTTAAAGTGCAAGTGCCGGGTCACATGTTTCAATAGACATAGAAAAAATATGTATATATATATACACAGATGCATGCCTGACACAAAGAAAATTAATTGCTTAAATGCATATTACATTTCAATGTCCGGAGTTCTGTAGCTACTCTATATATGTGTTTTATATATAATCTAATCAGTGTCGATCCTAACAACATAACAGCATAAATGCGGGAGACATTATGTTTTGAATTGATGTCTATTAAATGGATTTAGACCCTGTGTGCCAATATATATTCGAGGCCTATGAGCTGCAGATTACACACTGTGCATAGGTCGCCATCTGGTGTTGGGCCCGGATGTTGCAATTGTTTTTCTCTTGGAAAGTCTTTGGAAGTCACGAGGTATGTGACTCCTCCTTTGGATGATATTGCGCATGGGCTTCGGCTCCATCCTCAGATTTATTTTTCCGCCATCGGGCTCGGATGTGTTCTTCGCGCTCCAGTTCGGAACCGTTCCAGTTTTCCTGTTCGGCGCGCAATTCTACCCCCTTCGACTGTATTGTCTCGATCGCGTTCTCCATACTCGACGCGACTCTACAATCGAAGTCTTCGATTCCGGTCGTCGACGAAGGCCTTCGGGCCTACCTAGGCTGCTGTCCTGGCTCATGGAAAGGACGCCATTTAAAAAGTGTCCTCGATGTGGGTCGAAGTTTCCCCACACCGATCTACATGAGGTGTGCAACCTCTGCCTCTCTCCAGAACACGAGGCAAGGGACTGTCCAGCTTGCGCCTCCTTCTGATCGAAGAAGACGATCCGGGACCGACGAGCAAGGAGAACTATGTCTCACTCGTCGACTTCAATCCCCGACGACATCTTCGAAGAAGGCGTCGATGTTCTGGAACAACAGCACACCGAAGAAGACCTAGTCAGCGCCTCCGAAGCTGCGACTCCTACGTCGAGGACATCACTCCGACACAGAGGGGCGTGAGTACAAACGTCGACCCCGACCCCAAACCCCCCTCCACGCCATTAAAAAAGGCTTCGGTCACACCTTCGGGCCTAGGTATACACCAAAAAGACTGCTTCCCATACCTCGCTTCCGGGCCCGGTTAAGAAGCCCATCAAGCTTTCAGGCAGCTCGGGCTCGAGCCAGCCTACCCTCGGTGCCGAAAAACTCTCATCGACACCGGCACCGAAAAAGAAAACACCCCTTTCCTCGTCCGTGCCGAGCTCGACACCGAAGCACTCGGCGCCGAAGACTGGCACCGGCTCCTCGGCACCAATAACATCCTCGGAGCTGAACAAAAAGCTGAAAAGCCTCGACTTCCAAACCTCAAAACCGAAACCCACCTCGGAACCGAGGAAGTCAAAAGACACTTCTAAACCCCACGGTTCCAAAACGAGAACCAGTGCCGAATTGACGCCTAAAAAACCCACGGCTCCGACACCATCGGCACCGAAGGATCTGCCCCTTACAGAGCAATTGTTTCGACCCTATCCTTACCAAAAAACCCTCGTAAAGGATCCAAAGTCTGGACATTTGACGCTTAGCACCAGAAAAAGATCACTGGACAAGCCTGCACCAGCTCCACCACCAAAAAGGAGTGACTTTGCCACGTCCCCTTTGAGGATTCCTTCTCCACCTCCTCCTCCCCCACCCCATCATTCTCCCACACCATCTCCAGATGAGGATGATGATGAGGACATCATCTATGACACAGGGGACGGGGCGGACAACCAACCAACAGGGGACTCTACTCCTTCAGGCTCCCCAGACCCATGGGACGACTACAACATCCCCGATGTCCCTAACGTCCCGCAGGACGACCTTTACCCTTCCAGACCCCCCCCCCCCCCCCAGAGGGCACAATGGGCTTTAACCAGCTACTCCATAGGGCTGCCCACTACAACGGGGTTGATCTCCACACAGACCCCGTCGAGGACGATTTCCTCTTGGATACATTTGACACTGCAAAGAGGTCCACCTCAATTCTGCCCATGCTTAAGGGAGTTATTAAGCACGCACCAGAGGTCTTTAAAGACCCGGTTAGGGCCAGGGTCATCAACCCTCGCATTGAGAAAAAATATAAGGCCACCCCAACAGATCCAACCTACATTAGAGGCCCGCACCACTAGACTCCCTGGTAGTCTCCAACGCGAGGAAACGTGCCAATTCCCTGGCGTCAGGTGAGGCTCCACCGCCAGATAAGGAGTCTAAACTCCTGGACGCCTCTGGCAAGCGGACATCGGCCCAAGCGGCCAACATATGGCGCATTGCTAACACCCAAGTGCTCCTAGCCAGATATGACAGGGCACATTATGATGAGCTGAAGTCAATAATGCAACACCTCCCTGACAAATATAAACATAGGGCCAACTAACTAATTCAGGAGGGTAAAACTATCACTAATACCTCCATCCGTTGTGCCCTCGATGCCGCTGACACCGCCTCCAGGGCAATAAATACTAGCGTCCTTCTGCGTAGGCATGCCTGGCTACGCATTTCAGGGTTCAAACCTGAGGTTCAGAGTTCCATCCTCAAACACCCCTTTCATTAGAAACACCTGTTTGGCCCTAATGTCGACGTAGCTCTTGAAAAAATGAAAAAGGACAAAGACACGGCAAAATCTATGGGAGCCTTGCAGTCGCAAACTCCCAGGCGTTCCTTTCGCCGTTCCTCCTTTAGAATCACCACCAGAGGCTACTCCTCCGACAGCGCCTACACTTCCAACAAGGCCCCTACCCAATCCACCTTCACTAGGGGTTACCAAAGAGGCAGTTACAGGGGTAACAACAACAAAGGCAGATGCAAAACTAACACCTCCCGCTCTGCCTCCACCCCCACCCAGTGACTTCCCTCCACTCCCCCCAGACTATTCCACTCCAGTCGGGGGCAGACTCTACAATTTCCTTCCTGTCTGGGCTACCATCACCTCTGACAGATGGGTGCAACAGATAATTCAATCAGGCTACTGTTTAGAACTAACATCCACCCCCCCAACCATTCCACCCAAACAGCGCCCAATGTCACAGGAACATTTGTCACTTTAAAGCAGGAGGTGATCTCCCTCCTACAAAAAAGTTCAATAGAACCAGTTCCTACCCACCAACAAAACAAGGGAGTTTACTCCCTATATTTTCTCATACCAAAAAAGGACGGCTCTCTAAGACCCATTCTGGACCTCAGACCCCTAAACCAATACATACACTCAGACCACTTTCACATGGTCACACTCCAGCAAGTACTTCCTCTGCTCTCCCAGAACGACTTCCTTGCCACCATAGAACTCAAGTACGCCTATTTCCACATTCCTGTTCACAACGCTCACAGGAGGTTTCTCAGATTCATAGTGGACGGTCAGCACTACCAATTCAAAGTACTCCCATTCGGAGTCACCACAGCACCACGATTGTTTACCAAGTGCCTAGCGGTAGTGGCAGCACACCTGAGAAGACAACACATCCACTTCTTCCCATACCTAGATGACTGGCTCATAAAAGCCAGCTCTTACAACCAGTGTGTACAACACACTCACGCCACTATCCAACTACTTCATGACCTGGGCTTCACAGTAAACTACGCCAAGTCCCATCTGCATCCGTCCCACGTACAACAATACCTCGGTGCCACCATAGACACCTCAAGAGCGTTAGCCTACCCCAGTCCCGCCAGGATAGCAAGCATACAGGCTCTTCGTGCCAAATTTCAACCACAACACTCTCTTCCAGCCCGAGTGTTTATGCAACTTATAGGGATGATGGCCTCTTGCATATTCATAGTACCTTATACAAGACTCCAGATGCGTCCTCTCCAAGAGTGCTTAGCACGCCAATGGAACCAGGCTCAAGGTCAGTTATCAGATCTGGTGTTGGTAGACGGTCGTGCCCATCGCTCTCTGCAGTGATGGACCACCAAAAACCTTTCCAAAGGACGACCGTTCCTAGAGCCGGTTCCTCAAATAGTTCTAACAGCGGACGCATCGCTCTCCGGCTGGGGAGCTCACCAACTAAATCACACCACACAGGGCAGGTGGACACCTCAACAAAAGTTCCTCCACATCAACCATCTGGTGTTACTGGCCATATTCCTAGCCCTAAAAGCCTTTCAAACACACGTCTCAGGCAAGGCCGTCTTAGTCCGCACAGACAACATGACAGCCATGTACTACATCCAAAAACGGGGCGGCACACACTCGCTGCAGATCTCTCAGCTAGCACAGAGCATATGGAGGTGGGCCATACCTCAAAACATTTTTCTCCTAGCCCAACATGTCCCAGGAGTTCAAAACACCATTGCAGATCTGTTGAGCCATCAAACACAACAGATCCACAAGTGGGAACTTCATCCACAAGTTCTACAACCATACTTTCAAATGTGGGGGCAACCACAGATAGACCTCTTCGCCACCCACGAAAATGCCAAATGCCCAAGCTTCGCCGCCAGATATCCACACCCATTGTCCAAAGGCAATGCAATATGGATGAACTGGTCAGGCAGATTTGCGTACGCTTTTCCGCCTCTCCCACTCATTCCATTAGTGGTGCGCAAACTACAGCAACATTCCCTAACCCTCATCCTAGTTGCTCCGACTTGGGCCAGACAACCGTGGTACACCACATTGCTGGAACTCTCCGTAGTTCCGCACCAAAAGTTACACCTCTCTCCACGCCTCTTAACCCAGAACCATGGAGAGATCAGACACCCGGACCCAGCTCAGTCCAACCTTGCGATCTGGCTCCTGAAATCCTAGAATTTGGTTACCTTAATCTTCCCCCTGACTGTATGAACGTCATTAGAGAAGCTAGACGACCTACCACTAGAGCTTGCTACGCAGCCAAGTGGAAACGTTTCGTGATCTATTGTCACAACAATAACGTCAATCCCTTAGATGTGTCTATCCAACACATCATAGGCTACTTACTACACCTACAAAGATGCAACCTAGCCTACACGTCTATCAGACTACACCTTGCTGCCATAGCAGCGTGTCTACAAAATAGACAGCATCTATCACTCTTCAGAGTACCAGCCATTAAAGCCTTCATGGAAGGCCTTAAGAGAATAATTCCCCCAGAGCAGTGGCGTCACTAGGGTTGGTGTCACCCGGTGCGGGTAACTCATGGTGTCACCCCATCACGACTTACCGCATGGACCTCCTCCGCTCCGAGTCCACTAGTGGACACAGTTGGCAAATAACGGAACCATACAGAATCCTTAGTAACGTTTGTAAATTTAGGTCCTCTATTTACAAAGGCCATAGAAGGGTTTTGGACCGCCTACCTGCACCTGGTGGAATCACCTGAGAATAACCCCATGAACCACAGTGAGTACCGAGGGATGGGAAGAGGGCCCACATGTATGTATTGAGCCATATAAAAAACTTTGTGCCTTCTGCTGAAGGTTTTTTCTTCATGTTGTTTAGGTCATCAGGAGGAAGGTCTTACCTTGGGGCACCAAAAAACTCCCAGAGGCAATGTCTGCTCAATAACATGTTGCTTTATTGTGGAGGCACGTGCAGACATGCAGCATTATATGCTTGGCATCCGTCATGTTCTAAAGCTGAACGTCCCAATGCACACGGACTCATAAAATGCTTCCTTGTTGTGGCCTTATGTCACCAAACCACACTGTGCCCACTGCACTCAGTGAGATGTCACAAAACCCCATTCTTATTGTTTGTTTTCTTTGGGTGTCATTTTAGTTTGCCCATTGAAATGGCCACTAAATTTGCACAGACATTCAGTTTTACTGATAAAACTATATTGGTGACAAATGATGATGTGTGGAGCTTGGGTTTCTGTGACCATTCATCATTTGTGCATCAATGAGTTGCGTGTTCTGATTTGTTTTAACCCTATTTAAATCTGTGTTTCCATAACTCTTCAGAACTAAATGGGCTTTGTGCTTGGTTTTCTCACAGGTGAATGTGTACATTTAATTTACAGGTATCTACATTTTGTTGTGGGTTACAAAAAATGATAGCCTTCCCTTTCGCACTCCCTGTGCCTGGCAATTATGTCATATAATTCACTTTACTTTCTCTGACCACAACATGAGAGAAGTTTGTAAGTACCAATCCTTCACGTTGATAAAAACATAAGAAGCAATTTGTCAGAAGTCAAATGTCAGGTCATGTCCTCTATCTTTGAAGCATAGGAAATGTGACAAGATAAATACAGAATTTACAAGCATCTTTGTATATTGCTCGGACTAACTTTCAAGACCCACCAAAAGTAAGCTCGACCCTCCAGTGGGTCCTGAGCCACAGTTTGGGAAACGCTTTGCTGCTAAGGCATGCAACCACAGGTAGGGAAACACAAATGCAGACAGACTATTTGTGCGGTGCCTCTGTGTAACCTGTCACTTTCTGTTTGTATTTTTGTCTGTGGCCTGGATTTTTTGTCCTAAACATCTGGTGCTGCTTTTCTTTTTGTTCCCCAGTTTACAGTGCAAGTGCCTTGCCACATGATGGGGTTGGGGTGAATACCTAGTGGAACTGAGCTGCTGGCCTAGGGAGCAGGGGTTGAATCCTTGTCTAGGCTTAGCAGTTTTTGTGGGCAAATCACTTAATCTTTTGCTGCTTAAAAAATGAAAAAATGTGTACGTAGTATGGTTTTGTTGTTAAGTGCACTAATGCCCTTGCGACAGTTTCACGCTATAAAAAAACTGCATAAAAAAATGTCCAGTCTGGGGTGACCTAGAAAGAATCATGCTCCACTGAGAGACCACATACATTGTCTGTGTTCGTTTATGCATGCCTCTGTTTACATACGTTAGCAAGTTCTAGTCAGACTTGCTGACTTTGTCAACGCTCGTTTTAATAGGTCCAGCAAAAGTAAATAAACTGACTTGAAATTTGCTGGAAAATCCTTATATGCATGTGGTTACTCACGCCATAAACCCCTTAGGTATGCGGTGTTTACGTTTAAAAGGCATACGTTTCATGACGTTTTTACAGTGGGTAGTTTAATAACAAGAGGTGCATGGCACAGTGGCGCAACCGCCCTGACCTTTCTCAGTACCTATCAGCACGTGATGCAGGTGTACTTGTGAGTGGGTGGATGCAGGGGTACTCGTGAGTGGGTGACATTGCCTTTGTCAGACAGCAGCCCTCATGCATGCATCTCTTCCCAGGGGCATCCAAGCTGACTCCAGGTGAATCACTGTAATGTTACATGAACTGTAACTGCAGTGTGTGTGGTCTTCCGGGTACTACGAGCAGCCTGATTGGATTACACGAAACATCTTACCTTTTAAGACTTCACTGTGGTGGTGGCTGGGCCCCTACCGTATGGGTTCTGCTTCTGCAAATCGCCCAGCAGCCCTCCCCTGCCGAGACTGTCTCTGTCTTCACGCAGTCTAAGCGCGTGGTGATGGTGCGCGTCAGACGAGCACAGCGCGGGGGCTGGCCCAGGGCCGTCATTGGTAGCGCTATAAGATTGACGGCCCTGGGACCCACAAACTGGGTACGCCACCGCCGCGCATCGCACCATCACCACTATGCTAGTAGGTGTTGAGTGCGTGGCGCTGGCGTGCACTGCAGTATTTGTTCCTCTGAGTCCTGATTATAAAGCAGTCAGAGGCAAGGCTGCAGAGCTGTGTTACACTTACACAGCGTAACCAGATTGGTGTCACCCAGGGCCGGCTTTAGGGCTGGTGGCGCCCTGTGCGACAATGTTTGTTGGCGCCCCCCCAATGACCACCTCGGATTCTCTCACTAGCACCCTTTAACAGTGACCAAGTCTCCATAACCACACCCTCTCAGATGCATTGAATTAGTTATACAGCACCACTCATACCAGTGTAGGGTGTCCGAGCACTTTGCATCACACACACATTACACAGAGACAATCAATCATACGTGTGTAAATCAGTGTATAGGCAATGTTACATAAGCCAAAGGACTAAAAGTGTAGGAGTCACATGTCATCCATACTGGTAGGCAGTATAGTTTAAGAGTGCTTGGTGTGGAGAAGCACAAACTCAGAGTCGAAAAAGAAACAGCCTAGTTGGGAGTTTTCTTTAAAAATAAGAATCGATTTCTAGCCAAATGAACCCTTTTTGCAACATTAATCAATGCTCTAATAATGTATATTTTGCGGTGTGTATGCAGTTCTAGGATGAAAGTTAATAGCTCACTATCCTATATTAGGACTTTAAGTTATAAATTGCAAGTAACAAAAGGATGTCTCTTTGGAAAGCAGTAACCTGCAGATCTGTTTACATCATACGCACTCTGTAATCTACTTGGTACACGTTCTTTGCAGCAGGCACATTAACCCGCTGCACTAACTTCACATAAAAGTCAAAACCTCATCTATACAAAATGCTGATCTCTCTCCAGGAAGATAATTAATCACACGAGTTATCTTGACATTTATGTGAGGCCTGGTAATTGACGGGGGAAAGAAACGCTGCAGCAGGTGCTTCAAAAGCATAATAAACTTGCAAACACGGTGTCTAAAGCCGGCCCTGGTGTCACCCCATACGATGGTGTCACCCAGTGCGGTCCGCACCCCCCGCACCCCCCTAGTGACGCCACTGCCCCAGAGTGCCACCCTCACCTGTGTGGAACCTAAACATCATTCTCACAAGACTAATGGGGCCTCCATTTGAACCTCTACATAAATGTGAGCTTCAATTTTTAACATGGAAAACTGCTTTCTTTGTAGCCATTACTTCGCTCAGAAGGGTCAGTGAGATACAAGCACTCACCATTCAAGAACCCTTTCTGCAAATGCATCATAATAAGGTTGTTCTCCGCACTAATCCAAAATTCCTTCCTAAAGTCATTTCTCCCTTTCACCTCAATCAATCTGTGGAACTGCCCGCATTCTTCTCGCAGCCACAAACCATTGCAGAAAGAGCTCTAGACACCCTAGATGTCAAAAGAGCTTTACTCTACTACATCCAGAGAACACAACCTTTTCGTAAGACCAAACAACTATTCGTGTCTTTCTCACCACCACACAAAGGAAACCCCATCTCCAAATCTGGGATAGCTAGGTGGATTGTTAAATGCATACAGATTTGCTACCACAAAGCAATACAAACGCTATCTATTCCCCCTAAAGCCCACTCTACACGTAAGATAGGGGCTTCCATGGCATTTTTAGGGAACATCCCCTTAGATGATATCTGCAAAGCAGCTACATGGTCTACACCGCACACTTTCACTAAACACTATTGTGTAGATGTGGAAACTAAGCAACAAGCTAGTGTGGGCCAGGCTGTCCTCAAAACATTGTTTCAAACAACTGCAGTAGATACTGGTGGTCGCCGCTAGGAGCGAGTACTGCTATATAATCTATGCACAGTGTGTAATCTGCAGCTCATATGCCTCAAACGGAATATGCTACTTACCAGTATGCATCTGTTCTTGGCATGTAGAGCTGCAGATCTACACACGCCCACCCGGCTACCTTTATCTGTTCCAGTTTTATCTTATTTAGCTACAGCACACATGGGCATCTTTCCTGTTTCTAACAAAGCTCCATCATTTCCCCGCTGGCGAAAAACAATCTGAGGATGGAGCCGAAGCTCATGCGCAATATCATCCAAAGGAGTAGTCACATACCTTGTGACTTCCAAAGACTTTCCAAGAGAAAAACAACTGCAACATCCGGACCCAACACCAGATGGTGATCTATGCACAGTGTGTAGATCTGCAGCTCTACATGCCAAGAACAGATGCATACTGGTAAGTAGCATATTCCATATATATATATTTGGACACCCCAGGAGCGTGATGTAATAAGCAGCTGTCCTGCCGCTGAGCCGCACCACCCCGGAAGAGAAGAAGGGGGGACACAGGACTCTGAGAGAAGTGGGGTCCTGAAGGTGTAACGTCCGTGATGGATTGAGGGGAGCTGCCGCATTCGAGGCTCATGTGAGAGCTTGTGTACTGAGCAAAAATCTTGGGGTGCATCCATAAAGGACTGAATAAAAGACTCAGTTTCCCAAAATGCAATGTGTTGAGTCATATGACCTGCCCATCCAGGGCGCACTATATCGCTTTAAGGAAAGGTAACGAGTCACTTTCATGCACTCCTTCTGACGGCCGCTGAAGAAGCTAATTGCGAAACACGTCAGGCCAATCAGATGCTTTTAAAGGATCGAATCAACGGCTCTCCCCATACCAGATGAAATGCTTTGGGGAAGGCACACGCACGTAGAGTGCGGCTCGAATTTTGGACACCCCAGGAGCGTGATGTAATAAGCGGCTGTCCTACCGCTGAGCCGCACCACCCCGGAAGAGAAGAAGGGGGACACGGGACTCTGAGAGAAGTGGGGTCCTGAAGGTGTAACGTCCGTGATGGATTGAGGGGAGCTGCCGCATTCGAGGCTCATGTGAGAGCTTGTGTACTGAGCAAAAATCTTGGGGTGCATCCATACAGGACTGAATAAAAGACTCAGTTTCCCAAAATGCAATGTGTTGAGTCATATGACCTGCCCATCCAGGGCGCACTATATCGCTTTAAGGAAAGGTAACGAGTCTCTTTCATGTACTCCTTCTGACGGCCGCTGAAGAAGCTAATTGCGAAACGCGTCAGGCCAATCAGATGCTTTTAAAGGATCGAATCAACGGCTCTCCCCATACCAGATTAAATGCTTTGGGGAAGGCACACGCACGTAGAGTGCGGCTCGAATTTTGGACACCCCAGGAGCGTGATGTAATAAGCGGCTGTCCTGCCGCTGAGCCGCACCACCCCGGAAGAGAAGAAGGGGGGACACGGGACTCTGAGAGAAGTGGGGTCCTGAAGGTGTAACGTCCGTGATGGATTGAGGGGAGCTGCCGCATTCGAGGCGCATGTGAGAGCTTGTGTACTGAGCAAAAATCTTGGGGTGCATCCATACAGGACTGAATAAAAGACTCAGTTTCCCAAAATGCAATGTGATGAGTCATATGACCTGCCCATCCAGGGCGCACTATATCGCTTTAAGGAAAGGTAACGAGTCACTTTCATGCACTCCTTCTGACGGCCGCTGAAGAAGCTAATTGCGAAACGCGTCAGGCCAATCAGATGCTTTTAAAGGATCGAATCAACGGCTCTCCCCATACCAGATGAAATGCTTTGGGGAAGGCACACGCACGTAGAGTGCGGCTCGAATTTTGGACACCCCAGGAGCGTGATGTAATAAGCGGCTGTCCTGCCGCTGAGCCGCACCACCCCGCAAGAGAAGAAGGGGGGACACGGGACTCTGAGAGAAGTGGGGTCCTGAAGGTGTAACGTCCGTGATGGATTGAGGGGAGCTGCCGCATTGACGAAAGGTGCATGCTTGCGCTATGTGCTGCTAGCTAGTTAAGCGTGGTGCGCTTACAATTCCTATTTTAGATAGCGTTTTTCATCTCTATGCTGTAAATCGTTTTTTTGGTTTTAATATTGTTATAATATCGCCCACATTCTTGCACTATAAATTGTGCCCTCACCGCATTTTGCGGAGTCTGTTGTCCTTGCTGGAAGCCCTTGTGCTCCTTCGCGTGGCGCTTGGCCGCCATCTTGGGGGTGGTGTTTTGTTAACTGTGCCATCTGCTCGAGCGCTCTAGCGCTTGCCAGGACTCCAGGTGAGCCGGTATTTAATGCTCACACGGGCCGCGCAGCGGTGACGCGCAGCGGTAGCGCCTGACTCTCGCCTGAGTCAAGCAAGAGTCTGCCCGTCTGCGCCCGTCAGCGCTAAGGAAGTGCGGGGTGCGGCAGACCTTTTCATCTTCATTATGGCTGCTTCCATCCTCAGGTATGGTAGAGCAGACTTATTGGCCTTACGTGAACAATTTACTATCTGTCCACTTCCGCCTGTAGCACCTCTAAGGGGCCCTTATCGGTGCACCTGTTGCTGTTGGCGCCTGCCTCCCCCTTCTCGCGTCCGCTCCTTGCAAATTTCATCCCGGCAGATTAACGTGTCGGGGGTGAATACTGCCAGTATATATAGCCTAAATGTCAGATCTCTGGTCAAACATCAGGCGGAGATCTTTGATATTGTCACCAATGACTCCCCTGATGTGTTTTTTATGACCGAGACATGGCTACAAGATGCTGACACTGCGATTTTAAACCTTGCCTTCCCCCCTGACTATACCGTGGCAACTCTCAACCGCGGTTCGAGAGGTGGTGGAATTGCAATGGCGGTGAAACGCTGCTTTCCTTGTGAATGGAAAGAACTAAAACTTCCAGGTTGCGAATGTGCTCGCTTTAGAATCTCTCTGTCCCATTGCTATAGCTTTTCAGGTCTTCTAATATATCGGCCTCCGGGCTGCGATGCTGCCTTTAGGGCCGCTCTCCCGGACGTCATTAGCATAGAAGCTCTTGGTTGTGCAAATTTCAATGTGGTAGGTGACCTCAACCTGCACTTTGACTGTCCATCTCAATCCTCCATTAAGAGCTGCCTAGCAGATCTAGAAGCCTTGCAGCTCCTACAGAGAGTGATGTCCCCCTCCCACTCTGGCGGACACATACTGGACCCGTTCTTTACCTCCTTAGAGGACATTACTTTATGCCAACCTGTTCAGTTGTCATGGACAGACCATATGCTGGTGAAGGCAGTTATCCCTGTGGTAGATTCTCTTTTTGTGGCACAGAATAAAACATCTCTCTCCCGCCAGTGGAGTAAATTAAAACTTGAAGACTTTTACCTTTTATTAGGAAAAACACCCCTACCTCTTCTCTCCGATGCTGACTGTGGGTATGATTCATTCTGTACTTGGATTGGCACGGCCTTGGACTCTCTTATTCCCCTTGTACGTTCCAAGTGCCGGACCAAGGCCCATAGCCCGTGGTATGATGAGACCTTGTCGTCTCTCAAGAGAGAGTGTAGGCAAGCAGAAAGGCGATGGAGGAAAGCCTATGATCCCGCGCTCAAAACCTGCTACCTTACTCTATCCAAGGCATATCACAGAGCGGTGTGTCGAACACGTGCCGCATTTTATGCGCAGGAGTTCCGGAACAGCCCTAATCCCTCCAAACTAATCTTTAAGGTCCTAAAGGACCTTACAACTAAGAGGGCCTCCGCGGCAGAAATCTGCACTGACTCTCACTGCGAGAGTCTGGCCTTGTTCTTTGTTCAAAAGGTGCAAGTAATCTACCACACCTTTCCAACTATTGTGCACCGCTCGGATTCATCTGATTGTCCTAAGATCAATGATAGGATCCTGGATTTTTTGGCCCCCCTATCTGAGGAGGGTTTTGATTTACTGAGCCAAAAAATTAAATCTGGCTCCCCTGCAGACCCCCTCAAACCGGCCCTATTTAAAAACATGCAGGCCACATGTCGCGCACCCTTGCTTGCCCTTATTAATATGTCACTGGGTTCAGGGATTGTACCCACCAAGTGGAAGCAAGCGGTAGTTACCCCCATCCTAAAAAAGCCTACCCTAGATCCTACAAAACCTGAGAACTATCGCCCCATCTCTCTGCTGCCGTGGGCTGCTAAAGTCACCGAAGCCCACGTGAATGGGATCCTGGCCGACCATCTTGCCAAAACTAACATCTTGGATCCCACGCAAAATGGTTTTCGTACAGGCCACAGCACGGAGACTGCCTTGTTATACATGGTTGAACATCTGCGCTCCGTGCTGGACACCGGACAAACAGCGGCACTCCTGTTGTTAGATCTGAGCGCCGCCTTTGATACGGTGTCCCACGAAATCCTGTTGCGGCGGTTAGAGGAAGCTGGGGTTAGGGGGCTGGCACTAGGCTGGTTCCGCTCCTTCCTTTCCAATAGATCTTTTCAGGTTGCGATACCACCCGGTAAATCCACCTCTCACCCGCTCACCTTGGGGGTCCCACAGGGATCATCTCTGAGCCCCACTCTCTTCAATCTTTATGTGAGGCCGCTGGCTGCGGTAGTCAAAGGCTGGGGCATGACAATGGTGTCCTATGCGGATGATACGCAGCTGGCGGTCACACTAAGTGGGGACTCAGCCATGGACGCCCTCAACTTCTGTGAGGGGCTACGCTCGGTGGCCAATTGGATGAACCAGAATTGTCTCCAATTGAACACAAAGAAGACAGAGGTGATGGTGTTTGGGAAGCAACCTGGATGTTGGAATGACAGCTGGTGGCCCCCCGAGTTAGGAATGATCCCCTCTCCTGCTATGGAGTTAAAAAACCTCGGGGTCTGGCTGGACCCTTTACTTAGCTTCACTTGCCAGACTAAGAGGGTGGCTGCCTCTTGTTTTGGCATTATTAGGGGCATCAGGCCGGTGCTTAAATTCTTCGATGCCCCCACTAGACAGCTTGTGGTCCAGGCCTCGGTACTATCCAGGATAGATTATGCCAGTGCTCTGCTAGCAGGCACGAACAAGGCTGAACTTCTGCGGCTACAACGAGTGCAGAATGCCGCCGCAAGAGCGATATTTGGGCTGCCCAAACGTTGCTCAGTGTCCATAGCATTGCAAACACTCCATTGGTTGCCTGTTGCTCGGCGGATTGAGTTTAAGGTGCTCTGCCTGGCATTTAAAATTTTGAAAGGCATGGCTCCACCTATTCTCATGAACCTTCTGACTCCATATGTCCCCTCTCGCTCTTTGAGATCGATGGGCCAGAATTTGGCTGTTGTTCCTCGCTTTTTGCTGAGCAGGATTGGAGGCCGCTCCTTCCGAGTAGTAGCCGCTAAGCTTTGGAACGCTCTCCCTAATGACATCCGTGCTTTGGAAGATTTAACCAGGTTCAGACGTGTCATCAAAACTTTTCTTTTTAATAAAATCAACTGACTCTGCTGCATTTTGTGATGTTGTGTTTACCTTTCTTGGCGCCAGGACGCCCCTTTGCTGGGGCAGCTGTGCGCGGTATAAAAACCATTAACATAACATAACATAACATTCGAGGCTCATGTGAGAGCTTGTGTACTGAGCAAAAATCTTGGGGTGCATCCATACAGGACTGAATAAAAGACTCAGTTTCCCAAAATGCAATGTGTTGAGTCATATGACCTGCCCATCCAGGGCGCACTATATCGCTTTAAGGAAAGGTAACGAGTCACTTTCATGCACTCCTTCTGACGGCCGCTGAAGAAGCTAATTGCGAAACGCGTCAGGCCAATCAGATGCTTTTAAAGGATCGAATCAACGGCTCTCCCCATACCAGATGAAATGCTTTGGGGAAGGCACACGCACGTAGAGTGCGGCTCGAATTTTGGACACCCCAGGAGCGTGATATATATATATATATATATACACACACACACACACAATATGTTTGCACAGTGGCTCAAGAACAGCCCCCACTCCAGGTGTTTTTTAAAAACACATTTATTGCATTTTTAAACACCACCAGATTGTGTGTTTACATGGGGTCCTGTGCCCCGTTCCCCTGCACCAACCTCGTCTGGTGGAAGTGACCGGGGGAACACAGGAATCCAGTGTGTATGTGTGTGTGTGTATATATATATATATATATATATATATATATATATATATATATATATATATATATATATATATATATATATATATATATATATATATTCACTTAAAAAACCATAGGTTTCACACATGTTATAGTTAGCTGGGCATTTCACTCGTGAAAAACCAATGAAATTCCCCCGTTATAGTTAGGTCAGATAACTATAACTTGCGCGACCGCCACTCTATCACAAGGATGATGTCATCGGTGATGTCATGAGTAATGCCACTGACCATGTCATGAGTGATGTAATATGTTACGTCATGAGCACTGGATTGCGGGCGCGCGAGTTATAGTTATCTGACCTAACTATAACGGGGGAATTTCATTGGTTTTTCACGAGTGAAATGCCCAGCTAACTATAACGTGTGAAACCTATGGTTTTTTAAAGTGAATTTGCAAGGTTTTTTAAATGCTAATTCCTAACTATAACGTGTGTGAAACCTATGGTTTTTTCAGTGAATTTGTACGGTTTTTTAAATGCTAATTTATGTATTTATTTATTTTTTAAAAGTTTTTTCACCGTGCGCGTACCGGGCGCGCACGGTGCGCTTCGCGCACCGTGCGCCCACGTTACGTAGTTCGTGGAATTTTTCCGTTTCTACCGTGCGCGTACGCTACGCGCACTCCGCGATTTTTCGTAAAAAATTTAAAATACATTTTTGCCCTTGGGGGTCCTTCTGGGACCCCCTGACCAAGGCTAGGGGGTCAGGAACTGTCCAGCCTGCCCCCTTTTCATGTTATCCACCTTTGTTTTTCACCCCCTCAGACTGCGAGAGACAAAATGGCGGCCGACACTTCCTGGTTTCGACCGATTCAAATTTTTACTAAGATCTAACAACCAATCAGAATCGCGCTCGCGCACGGCAGCGTGCGCGTACGGTAAGCTTACGGTACGCGCTCGGAGCGCGCCTATAGATATATATATTGATTTAAATGCTATTTTCTCAGGAAATACTGAACTGATTTACACCAGACCTGCAAAAGGCACATCCCTGACCTGAGGACTACCTCTCTGCCAAATTTCAAGTAATTCTGTTCAGCCGTTCGGGCTGCAGCTTGGACTAAAGGTCCTATGGAAAAATGCATGGGGAAAACGCGTTTTGGGACCCCCCCTTTTTCTCAGCCCCCGCTTGACGAATCCCCCCGAGACTTTCAGGGAAGGAGCGGAGCGGAGCGCCCCACCTATTTTGAAAATTTCGCGAGGATTCGTCAATCGGCGCCAAAGTTATTCAAAATAGAATGTTGCGGATTTCCTATGGAAACACGGTCCTAATTATAACTATCTACTGGCGACCGCCAGTAGATAATATATATATATATATATCATAGGGCATATCATTTTTGTATTGCCAAAGTGAGGGTCAAAGGTCAATGACCGGCGTATTAGATTTTCCATGACTTTAGATTGAGGTTCAACTAATGCTCTCAGCTGAATGTGCAAGTAACATTATGCAACATGGTTTTATTACACTCGCATTTTATGTCTCAGATACGAGGGCATTTCCTTTTGAGTGATTGGCGCCATGTGTTTATTTTGTGCTATGCTCCCACAATAGGCTGTTAATGTCCTATTACTTACCGGTAATCTTCATTACTCCTGGTCCCGTAGTCCTCGTCCCATTCCTCACAAGTGGAGATTACTATCTCCGCGACAGAAAAAAAAGAACAGGAGCATGCTGGGATACCTAACCCACTCCCTCCCGCCGGGAGTACATAAGCGGTACCAGCCCAGCATGCATCCTGAAAATACCAAGCCAACAACCGGAAGGCCGGCCGCCAGGGAGGGAGGGAAGTAAGGAATGGGACGAGGACTACGGGAAGATTACCGGTAAGTAATAGGACATCCCTCCGTCCTCGTCCCATTCCTCACAAGTGGAGAATACCAAAGCAGAGCACCCGGCCTTCCGGAACCCCACCAAAGCCAGGGTCACCAGACCGAGAAAAACGGCACCCAACAGAAGCAGAAGGGAGCCCACAAAAAAACGCAGGCAGGAGCACACAACCAGCCACGCCCCCAACCAAGCCGACAGAGCCGAGACCCCAAAACAAGCAGGGGACGAGAAAGAAAGGACCGCAAACGAACACAAGACCCCCCAGGCAAGCCCGGAGGAGGCCCCGTACCCAGAAGCAAGACCCAAGGGAACCCCCAGAGGGGCAGAAACCACCCCCCGAACCACCAGGGAAAAGGAGCCCCGGAGAAGCCGAAGCGCCCCAATGGAGCAACCCAGCCAGGAAGGGCAAACAACCCGGGAGGAAAACCACCAAGGGAGAAGCCCACAACCCCAGGCACCACCAAGCAGCCGCCCCAACAGGGACAAAACAGCACAGTCCGGCCCAACGCTCAAGAGCGCACGAGAGCAGGCTGCACAGGGAGACAGGCCAAAGGCCCAGAAGGAATACAGCAGGCCAAGACAGAGAGCAAACCCCCCAGAACAGGGAAGAAGGTGACCCACAGCCAGACCAACCCAAAAAAACCACACCAAGAGGCGAGGGGAAGGAAGAGGAGAACGAAGTGGCACGCCAAACTCAGAGAAACACCGAACGCGACCAACCACAGGACCAACCCCAACACACCAGGGGAAGCCACCCGCAGAGCTGCAAAGACTGAAGAGGAAGGAACCAGACAAGAAAACGGGCACCGACCCAGAGCAACAGCCAGGAAGAAAGGGGCCAAGTCAGCCAGACAGGCCCCCCCCCCCCCCCTCCCACCGACCAACAGCCGACAACCGCGGCAAAAGGAACCGGAGGCACAGAAACCCACAGAAGGCCCAGGCCAAAAGGCAGGAAAGACAAGCCGTCAACCCCAGCAGAGACACCGGACGGCCGCAGCCAAGGCCGCCACACCGGGATAAGAAAACCCGGGCACAAGAACCAGCCAGAAGCCAGGACCGAGGCAACCACAAGCAGGAGACACAGGGACACGAACCCAGGAACCCACCCAAACAAGGCCAGGGAGAGCAACAAGCGCCACCCAAAGCAGACTCCACACACGGCCAGCGAACAGCCAGGAGAGAACAACCAAGGGCCGAACACAGAACCGGGGAAACAACCCCAGAGCCGGGAAGGAGGTACCACCACCAACCAAGAGCCGACCCACAGGTCAGGAGGACACCAAGGAACGACCCAAGGCAAACCCCAAGAAGGGCAAAACAGGAAGTGAACAGGGAGGCCAACAGCCCAACAACGCACGCAGCCCAGAAGACTCAAGAAGCCAACCGGACAACGCACAAGCCAGCCAGCCCGGCGGACCCCAAAACGGAGCACCAGAACCCGAAAGGATAGGCAAAGGGCCAACCGACCCAACCCCAAAAACCCCAACCAAGAAGGGGCCCAGGGACCGGCACCAAAGCAAGTCAAGCAACCCAGAGAGGAGAAGCAGCCGGGGAACAGGGAGGGAGACCGGCAAGCCACAACCGGCAACCAACACAAAGGGCACAGCTCACCAGCCAGGCGCAAAGGAGCAGCACAGGAAAGTACACAGGACCAACCCGGCACCCAGACCAACAGGGCCAGAACCACCGGCCAGCAAGAGGCCAAAAAGAGGCCTAAAAGCACCAGAGAACGAGCGGCCAGGGAAGAACCCAGGCAGGGACCCAGGAAGGGACCCCGCAAAGGAAGGCCAAAAACAAGGACCGTAAGGGCAAACGCCACAGAGGCAGAGCGGAGGCCCCAGCAGCACCCCGGAACACCCCAGGCACCCCCAAACCAAAGGAGAGGAGCCCAGAGAAACCAAAGGTGCACGACCCCCGGGGGGAGCGGGAACAAACCCAAAAAGGGAAGAACAAACCACGCAGAGCCAGCAAGAGCAATGGCCAGAGACACCACAGGCCGAAGCAGGCCGCACGGGAGCGGGAAATGCACAAGCCCAAGGACAGGCCCACAGGGGGAAACCCACAGCCCCAGGGCCCTGGCAAAGCCAACCACCAGCACAAGGCCGAAAAAGGGGAGCGGGGACGCAGCAACGCGGCCCACACACCAGGGGAGGCTGACACCAGACCACAACCGGCAGCCGCACCAACAAAACCACCGGCCAAGCCCCAGAGAAGGCACGGCGAGGAGGACACCGGGAGCGGCACCCACAAGCAGGGAAGAAGGGCACAGGGCATCCCGAACTCACAAACAGGAAGGGGCACAGAAGCAGCGCACCCAAGAAACCAAGGATCCACCCAGGCAGAAGCCAAGGAAGACCCACCACACCCAGCCACCACAGGATGCAAAAGGAGCCGCAGCTAGAGGCAAACGACCCCAAGCCACAAAGAAGAGACAGGAGGGGAAAAGGAAACCACAACAGGAAACCCAACCCCACCAGCCAACCCAGCGCAACACAACACAGCACCAGGCAAGAGGCAAGCAGCAACACCAGTCAGAAAGCCCACCAGGGGCCCCACCAGGACAGCCCCGGAGCCAACAGCCAACCAAGACCAAGACCTACCGGGTCAGAGGGAGGGCACAACAGCCCCCCCCCCCCCCCCCGGATCCCAAGAAACAGGGAGGCCGGAAGCACCAAGGACCAGGACGCAGGACGCAAGAAGCAACCCAGCCAAACACAAGCAGGGGCTAAGTGCAAGAGCAGAGGGGCCACAGACGGGGGAACACCCCGGGGGGCCGCAGGCCCACCTCCCCGACCCACAACCAGCACGAACCTCACCCATAGTGAACCCGCCGGAGAAGGAGCCCACCAACCCAGGCAGGAGGGCACGCCGGAGGGCAGGAGAGGAGCGAACGCAAGGGCACCGGCGCACCCAGCCGCAACAACAAGACAAGACCAGGCGCCAGCAGGGAGGAAAGGCCACAGGCCCGGAAACCCCACACAGCGAAGCTCAGAGCACCGGCCAGGCACAGGGGGGCAGAAAGAAACAAGGCACCCCGAGCACGGGCCATACCAACACCCCCGGAAGGACGCAGAAGCGCCCAGCACCAGGAGCCACCTGCAGGCACCCAGATAGGCACACACCAGGCCTGAATCCACAAGAACAGGCAGAAACCACCAGGGCGGACAGGCAGCAGGCGGAAGAAGCCGGGCAACAGGCAACCAAGGCAGACATCCAACCAGGCACCAACCAGGGGGAACAGAAGCACGCAGGGCAGGAAGGCCGGAAGCCCACAGGCCAGAGGAACGAACCAGGCCGAACCCCACCCAAAAACGTAAAAGCCCAGGAGAGCAGAAGCGCGCACCAGGGAACGGGCGGACGGCCACAGCACCCGCCAGCCCCGGCACACCCCCAGCAGTGGAAAACAGGGAGCCAAGGCCACAGGCCAGTACAGCAGAAGAGCGCAGCACAGGGAAGAAGAAATGCGGCACCCACCAGGGGACAGGCCAACACCACCAAATAGAGACCGTCCCCCAACCCCCGCCCAGACGCCATCCAGCAACAAGCGCCGAGCAAGCGGAAAACTAGTAGGACAGGGAACCCACAACCGGAGGCGGAAGGCCCCCCCCCCCCCCCCCCCCCGCAGCACCGGGAAGCAAGGAAAAGACACAGCGCAGAAAGCCACGCAACGCCCCCAGCCCAGCAAGCAGGAACAGGGAGCGCCACAAGCCAGCACGGACAAACCCCAACAGGAATCAACCAGCAGACGGAGAGACCAGAGGATGCCAGGTCCCAGAGTAGAAAGCGCCAGCAGCAAGCAAGGTGAGCACACCACCGAAGCAGCCAAGCAGGTCCCCCAGCGAAGACCGCCGAAGCAGCCCACCGCGCACAGCCAGACCCAGCAGGCAAAGCACAGACCACAGAGGAACATGGAGCGAAGAAAAGCAGAACCCCTATGCGGTATTCACCACAGGGGCAGGAAGAGCACACCAAAAGTGCCCTGCCCCCAAGACCCAGCCCAGGCGCCCTCCAAGACACCAGCGCCGGGCGAGGAAGAGAGCTGCAGCCACCGGTCAGACACCGATCCCCATCAAGTACCGCCCCTGCACCAACATCAGGAACAGCAGGGGCAACAGGAACGAAAGGAGGCGAGCAGCACACCAAGGGAGACCAGGAGCACCGCCTGGCGCAGCCCCTGGACTCCCATATCAGCCACAGCAGCGTGTCCTCCAGCCAGGCCAAGCCGTAGGAAGACGCGCGCTGGAACCCGGAAGAAATCCGGACATCCGGCGCCCCAGCCGCAAAGGGCCGGGCGCCAATCAACGTGACTCCCAGCAAGCCCGGCAGGCCAGGAGACGCGGAAGAGGACGTCGAGGACAGCCCAGCAGCCCCACGAGACATCCATCGAAGAAATCACAGGTAAGTCAGCAACACGTCCTATTCTGTCAGAAGACAGAAAAAAAGAACAGGCTGCATGCTGGGCTGGTACCGCTTATGTACTCCCGGCGGGAGGGAGTGGGTTAGGTATCCCAGCATACTCCTGTTCTTTTTTTTCTGTCGCGGAGATAGTAATCTCCACTTGTGAGGAATGGGACGAGGACGGAGGGACCTGGGGGTAATGCATCTTTAAGCGCAAGCTGGGATTGCACTGGGCGGTGATTTCACTGCTTTGTGCTGCGTCATGTATATTTCATGAATTATGTGATTAGCCATTTTTACTATTGCTGTTTTTACATCTTGATATTGCTTTAACAGTATGTATTATAAGTACATTGCCTTAACAATATTTATTATAAGTGTATTGCTTTGATATAGGAGTATTTTCTTTGTTTACTATTGCCTTTAGTGGGAGGTACTATAAATGCTTACATGTTGATGGCGCTAATCAGATTGACAAAGGCTTCTTTGGAGCCGAAACGCGTCTCTTTGGTCGCGGGGTCGAGGGAGACCCGAGAAAATAAAGGTGCCATATTCCTACAGCCTTGTGAGCGTGCCTTCTTCTTGGTTGGAGCAGGATTGTTTTTGCATATATATCCGCCATGGACTTTGGGGAGAAATTGAGGCGGTTTTGAGGTTATTAACCTCATGCTGGTGACGTGTTTTGTCACTGCTGCCCCTGCCGGATGGTTCCCCGGTTGTCCGAGGCTGTAGCGGTTTGGGGACCCGAGGAGGCGCTTTCGTTTCTTTTACAAGCAGGAAATTGGGTGCAACTCGTGAACTGTGACGGGAAGGCGCTGTGGGCAGGAATCACTGCGCTGGGACTTGTGTGGAAAGTGCCTTGTAATTGATCCCTACTTCACCGCCGTGGACCCGAGTGGGGGTGCACCAAGATCGTCTGTGGAAGCACCGCCGGCGGCCCGGGAGACTCGGGAGGCCATTGCCTGCTCTGCTGACGTCACCCATGTGCCGCGCTGTCATTGGCCCGAGACTCCGAGGATACCCTGCTTGTCACTGGCGGGCCGCGGGCCGCGGGCCGCTGTGAAGTACTCTACAGCCGCGCTGGGATTGGTGGCTGCCTCGAGGGCTTCCCCAGCTTTGGCCGGGACAGGAAGAGCGGCACCGGAGGTCGGAGGCCGAGGAGTGTTCGGGAGAGGGAGCCTGCTCGCAAGGAAGCACCCGAGCCAGCACCCGCCCAGGTACAGTCAGCAGTGCGAGGGGAACTGCCGGGTTGTAGCGGGTTGCGGGGGCACAGCGTTAATAAACACGGAACTGCCCCGGTTTGGAAGTGGACTGCTGGGGGACTGTAAGTGAGAGATTACGGGCCAGAGATTGGGGGAACCCTGAAGTGGAAACCAGCCTCTGCTCTGCATAGCAATTGAGGCCCCTTCACTGCACATTTGGTTACCCCCATGGGATTAATAACACGCTGCTGCCCATATGATCAGGGTGGAAGGGACTGATATTCTTTACTCTTTGATCTGGGCGCATCACTGCTTGTGCCTGGGGATTGTTCTCACCCTAACGTGTTACCACTGAGAGACAGCCGATTACCGGGACCTCTGTAACAGCCGCCCCCAAGACATTTGACTGATCCCTTTGACAAACTGCATTGCGCACCTTCTTGTTAGCCTGTAGCTGGGGGTGCATTCTTTGAGCCAGCAACCTTTTGCCCGCCGGTCCCGCTGTCATTGCCACTGCCCGCACTTTAACACCTGGTCTCCCCCTGCCGCCGAAGCTCGTTTTCAGCAGAGCACGGCCGCAGTTAGGGAGGGGACCACAAGTGCCAAGAGCCTTTGCGGCCGGAAGCCGCCTACGAGGGATCCGCGCCATTTGGTGCATAAATCACAACGCGTCGTGGGATCGCGCGCGGGACTCGCCTGGCGAAGCCCGGACCAAGGGCGGGCCCGTCTAAGCCCGTCTGAGACTGGACTGGGCCCCCCCCTTTATGTTTTCAATTCTAGTTAGCCTTTATTCATATATGTTTAATATCTCATTTTAATTCATTTGTCTGATACTTTATATTTAGCTACCCGATTCTGGTTAAACAAACGGGCATCACAAACATGGCATCGAATACCAAAACGTCTATTACGGGTGTTGGAGGTGGACTAGTTGGTACCATAGATGCTTTCTTTACTAAGGCAGTCACCGCTCTGGAGAAGGAGATAGCCTCAACTGAACGGCGATTATCCCTTGATCCTGTTTTTATGAGGAAATCATCATTGGGAAAAATTGCCACAGTACCGTCCCCTGAACAAATACTGACCCAGAATGTTCAAATACCATGTCAACAACGCGAACTCTCAACTATACTTGATATAAGTGGCATTGACGCAAGCCTAGACTCCTATATGGCCTATCCAATAGCGGAGCCGGGCCGGCGCCAAAGCCTCCTGTTAACTAGTAGCGAGCCACTATTAGATCATATCCATTCTGAGTTAGCAGAGGGTAATGCCCTTACTTTAAAACGCAAACGTGGTGGAAAGCAGCATAAAGGCTCGCGTACTAAGAAGAGTAAAAGTGCTTTCCCTATGCGTCAAGATAAGGGGGTCACGTACAGGAACAAAACACCAACACAGGTAGAAAATACTGGCTCGAAACACACAAGCCCTATCGTTGACATAACGGATAGCCCGCCTACACATGGTAGAAGCACCGTATGCTCATTGGATAATATTGAGCACTTAGTTAAGTCCTTAATTTTTCCATTGTTGGAACGTACAAGAAGGATAGGCATACAGCTAGAAACAC
This sequence comes from Triturus cristatus, assembly GCF_964204655.1. Taxonomy (NCBI): domain Eukaryota; kingdom Metazoa; phylum Chordata; class Amphibia; order Caudata; family Salamandridae; genus Triturus; species Triturus cristatus. The sequence goes on along the minus strand of NC_140595.1, from coordinate 206,547,642 downwards.
TGGAGAAAATTACACGGGATAATTCAGCCCTGTTGAAAAAACTGGGGGTCATAAAACCTACAATAAACAACTCACTTGCATCACCTAAAAATAGACAAAAGCCATTAGCTAGTGCTAAACTGGGACAAGGCAGTAAAAATCCGTCAATCCAAGAAGGTGGAAAGATAAAAGCTAATGATTCTCAGCAGGATGGTAAGGCTGGTAAAGAAACCAAATTGGATAGCCTCAAAACAAGCACAACCAAGATCCCAGATAACATGGCACTAGAATCAGATAAAATAGTGGAATCCAGAAGCAAAGGATACAGAAAGAGAGTTGATCTACCCCCGGACTCCTATCCCTATGTAATTGTGCTCGCGGGGGTCCCGGAGTGGAAAAACAACAGGGATGAAACTTTGCACGAATTAAAGAACAAGGTCATGTACTGGCTAGGGAAAAATAGACCCCTTAGACCTGACTTGTGTGGGGAAATTATTAACGTTCGTAGAGCGAACTGGCTTGGACCTAAAGCAAAAGATATTAATGGTGACTGTATCATCGTAAATTTTAGAGATCCAAGAGTAGTGCAATTTATTAGCGGTTTTCCAAACTACGATAACTCTGGCGGAATTTTCTCTCTGGACTTAAGCTATTTCTATCGACCGGCCCCATTTGTTGTTGTTGGTAGCCAGAGGTCACATAATAAACGATACGAAGAAAGGCACCCACATACCGGAAGCCGACTTAACGCCCTTAGGGCACCCATGATGCATGGAGGCTTCATGCCGTTTAACCCTCATGATTACCGACAGACAGGGAACCTATTTAATGTTCCAACCTATAATAGATTTGACTCTTTGTCAGGATTGGGGGGGGGTGGATTGACCAGCACGGGAACAGGCATTTGATACCTGTGTAGAAAATATCAACTCCCCTCTAGTAAAGGCCAGTTTAGTAAAGGTGGATTCCCAAGATGGAGAAGGACAGATCCTGGCCAGGATAGAACATATACATATAGAAAGGTTGGAAGTTGCACAAATGGGGGACCAAAATGTGAGAAAGGGAAAAACAGATAATAAAATAGTAAAGACCATTAATTCAAGACACGCCATATATGATAGGATTAAGGATAACTGGACTATCACTTTTTGGAATATTGCCGGACTTAGGGCCAAGCAGGATAACCCGCTTTGGTTTAAATTACTTGAAGGTCATGATGTCATATGCCTGCAAGAAACGTGGGCAAAAGATGTGTACCATTTGAATGGTTTTAAAACGCTTTTTACCCCGGCAATTGGCTCATTACATGGTAGAGCCAAGGGCGGGGTCTGCACATATGTTTCTAATTGTTTTAAATGCAAAAGTATTGAGGTTTTTTGTAATAACTGCTACTACCACATTGTCGGTCTACATATGAACAATACTCTCTGCATTCTGATTATTAATTTATTCAGCAATGTTCCCTCGGCTGACTTAGCTTCAGTATTTGAAAAGCTAAGCTCTGAAATTAACTCTATAATTTGCAATGAACGAAAGGAGTTCGTTGCCATATGGGGGGGTGATTTTAATTGCGCAATCTGCAATAGAGTTGGAAAAGGAAACTGCGGATTAACCTTGGACAGGGAGTCCATATCGACACACTTCGAACATAGTGGGAAGGGCGACGCCCTGAATGAGATCCTCTTTATGAATGACTTGGGGTTTGCAAACAAATTATGCCAACCAGAGGTCCCGTTCTCTGCAACTTTTTGTGGTAGAGGGTTCTCGTCTGTAATCGACTACGTTTTGATTTCCTCGTGTTTTAGGGGAAGTGTTGGTAATTATCGTGTATTAGAAATATCCCTTAGCGAACATTTTCCCATCAGGGTGGAAATCATAGACCCTCGTGCCATCTCTGATAGCATTCCCAGGTTGCAGTCAAGAGATATTACTATCTCTAGGCAGAACGGATACGCCCTAAAGTGGTCTAAAATTGTACCTGACGATTTTCTTTGCAATCTAATTAAGGCCTGTAATACATGTTTTAATACTTGTCTGGACATGGTGTCTAAGGACATCGAAGTATTTAATAACTTCAAATCAATTATAACATGTATAAAGGAAAGTTTGTGGATCAGTCTGAAAAAACATAATAAATAGTAAAAAGAAGGGATGGTTTGATCAAGAGTGTACTAAGGCACACTCTAAACTCAAACAGGCATTGAACGGGCATGTTAAAGACCAGAAACAGATCAGGGAGCTTCGGAAATCCTATAAATTGGCCATCAAGAATAGGAGGGCTAAAATAAAGAAGGAAGCATGGGAGGATCTATTAGGAGCTTCTGAACGGAGGGACATGACAGCATTTTGGAGGGCAGTCAACGCACCATACTTTAAGGATGATACTAAGGCACGGGTTGAGATTGCCTTTGCCGAGGATGAATGGGTGAGTCATTTTGAGTCCCTTTATAGTCCTGTAGACTCCCTGAGGGACCCGATCGAGCAGGATACGCCCAAAGTACCTACAAATACTAAAGGTTTGAACCTCTCATTTACATTGGGTGAGGTGACGAAGGGCATTAGTTCGAGTCAGGGGGGCAAGGCACCGGGCCCAGATGGTGTACCAGTAGATGTTTTCAAAAATAACGTAACATTATTAACAAGATTCCTTAATGCAGCTTGCACGGTGGGCCTTCCTAACACTTGGTACGAATCAATTATAGTACCCATTTTTAAAAAGGGCGATAGGGCAAGCTGCAAGTGCTATCGCCCTATATCCCTGCTCGATTCAACTGTTAAAATTGTGGGTAGGGTTTTCTTAGACAGGCTGCAGTCATGGGCAGATGAGCATAAGATCATTAGCGACCTCCAATATGGTTTTAGAGAAGGGGTAGGGACAGTAGACGAAGGACTTAATTTATTCATATTACTGGAAAAGTATACCAAGGCAAAGGGTGGGAGTTTGTTTTTAGGTCTCGCCTAGGCAGCGTATGCGCTGTCTCGACGAGAGATGCTGTATACACTATAGTGGGGGAAGCTCCGCCCACTTTCCGCCCATCTTTGTCATTGGCTTAGGTCAGTAAATGCTGGCTTCCGATTGGTTTGAGGCTTGTTAGTCCCTCCTCATGACGATTATATCGTCATTTGTATCCTTCCAAGGCCATTGGCCCCTTTACTCCCCGCACTTTCTTCTGATGCGCAGCCTAATCACAACGGCAGGCACGCGATGAGTGCTCTCTTCCTGGCCGGTGTTCCATCGTTTCCAGCTCCCCGTCTGTAAGTGCTTCCCCGGCGTGTGTGCGCGGTGCGTGGAGGTCGGTGTGCGGTAACCTCATACCACTGCGTGGAGGTCGGTGTGTGGTAAGAGACGTTGCGGGTAGGCCGGTGTGCGTAGGTAAAGCAGCATGCTAAACTTCAGACGCACCTCACACGCATCCCCAGGCAGCTGCAGAGACCCTTCCGCCCGCAGACCTTCCCCTCTCCCGCCGGCTGCCTTTCCTGGTAACAGCACCGGGCCCTCTCCTGCACACATGGCCAATCATGACAGCGCGGGCCTGGCAGACGCGAAATCCATTTTCCCCACGCCGTTTTATCTCCGGGCGCTGTGGCGGGAAATGATGATGAGCTAAATTTAAACTGGGAGTGGATCGATGCACCGTGCGCCCCGCCCGCATCCGCTGCTGAAATAAATGCACCAGCTGTACACGGGTCTCGCTGGCACCAAGGGAGCTTGTAGTAAAAGGCTGTTCAACGAAGCATAGCTGAAACTTGCACTTTTTTGTTATTGATATGGTGCCTAATGCTGCGCATTCAGTCTGTTTGCAACTTCTACGGGAGCCGAGACTTGGGAAAATAAGTACGTTTGTGCCCAAGCAGCTCTCGTGATGTGGCGGGCAGTAAATCCTGTGGAGCTTTTAATATTGTGGACATACTTTAGCAGCGCTGCGCCCGTTTTTACGAGCGCCGCGCTGGTTTTAATTTCATTCTTGTGTCTCTTCCCCGCTCCTCCACCCCATTTGAAGCTCCCAGCGGCGGCGGTACCAGTGATCGTGGAGAGTTGAAGGGGAATCACTGGCCCGTTCGTTGGCTGCGTTGCATATTCAAAATGAGCAAGTCATGGCAGCTGCGGAGAGGTAGCCTGGCAGAGCACGAGAGGTCTGGGGCGGGGACACGCCCATCCTGCTGTTCTAAGGTGGTTGGTTAACTTTGCTTTATTATTGTAGTTTTAGGGGAGGAGGGGGCGTATACAGAAACTTTGGAAGAGGAAGTCACGGACACCCCATCGGCTGATCCACACCGCACTTATCGCGGAACTCCTCGTGTTGCTGTCCCAGTTATTAGTCCATCCCAGTGCTTTAAATGGGAAAAAATAAGTGCAGGTACTCATTAATATGAGCTAGAGGCGTGGTGAGTGGGCGGGGATAGGGGCGGGGCTTAGGGCAACATATGACGATACATAATGACTTCTATATCAGTTGCAGCAACTATGAAAAACACATGAGAAATGTGTTTATGTAACCAAAACAGGTTAACTCATTACACAAAATGAAACCCAAAAAGGATGATATGTTAACAGTTTATCGTTCTGTAATATTTGCTGCTTCTTAATGCCATGCTGTTATGTGGCACAATACTATATGCTCTCAAGCGTGCACACACACGCACACGCTCTATCTCTTCACATTCCCTCTAAAATCTGAGTGTCCTGATTCTCTCCCTTTTATCTCCACTTGCCTCTAATCTTCACCCAGCCTATAAACTTCTCACTAGTTATGCTCCTCTTTTGCTTACTCTCCACAGGTCTTACATTTTCTCCCTGGTTTTTCCGTACTTGTCTCCTGTTCACCCCTCCATGCTGCACTCATCCCCTAAATTTGCCGTCTGGAAAGGAATATGCTACTTACCAGTATGCATTTGTTCTTGGCATGTAGAGCTGCAGATCTATACACTTTTTCAAAGATCGCCATCTGGTGTTGGGCCCGGATGTTTGCAGTTTGTTTTTCTTCTTTGACAGTCTTTGGAAGTCACGAGTTCGGTGACTCCTCCTTCGGTCCGTACTGCGCATGGGCTTCGGCTCCATCGTCAGATTGTTTTTCGCCAGCAGGGAAAAGATGGAGCGTAGTGATAACAGTAAGAAACCCATGTGTGTTGTATCTAAATAAGATAGACTGGAACGGATACAGGAGGCGGGTGGTCGTGTATAGATCTGCAGCTCTACATGCCAAGAACAGATGCATACTGGTAAGTAGCATATTCCGTTCGAGGCATATGAGCTGCAGATTATACACTTTTGCATAGATTATATAGCAGTACCCAGCCTTAGCGGCAACCACCGGTATCCGTTGCAGTGGTTTGAAATAGTGTCTTTAGTACAGCCTGGCCCACACTAGCTTGTTGTTTAGAGTGCACGTCTACACAGTAATGTTTTGTGAAGGTGTGCGGTGTTGACCATGTGGCTGCTTTGCAGATGTCATCTAAGGGTATGTTCCCTAGAAACGCCATAGAAGCCCCTATCTTTCTTGTAGAGTGGGCTTTAGGTGGAACAGATAATGTTCTTTTTGCTTTTTTTTTTTTTTTTTTTTAAAACCTTTATTCATCAAAAAACTGGGACACAGCTATTCAGCCGACAACCCGGAGGTTCGGCAGCTTCAAGAGGGCAGTACAAAGAAGCGTCCACAGTGCATAAAAGGAGAAGCAAAAAGGTTCTATTTTAAATAAACACAAACACACACCAAACCCAAGCAAGGCGAAAAACACTGAGTACAACTGGTGAATGCCCCTCAGGGGAGACCGGACCCCCCTCGTCTATCAGTCACAGTGCTGTGATAAGAGGAAAAAGGGGGAAAAGCAGAGACCCAAGAAGTCAATTAACAATCAAATATATGTACAGAGCTGGAAAGAATGCTAAGGAGAGAGCTGCTCCTCGGGAGGATCCAGATCAGGGGCAAGACATATGCCCCCCCCTATATTGGTTCCACCGCCCCCAAATGGCATGCCACTTCCGAGGGCGCCCTCTAGCGCAATATACCGTCTTTTCCCTGAGCATACTCCAGTCCATGTTTTCCTTCCACGCAGCCACTGTGGGGGGTCCCGCGGAGCCCCACAGGCGCGCTATGTCTCGCTTAGCCACCATGTTACCCAGTGTCACCCACTGGGTCTGTGCCTCATCGTGATCAGTAGGCCCCCAAACATTCAGGAGACAACACCGCACCTCCGGCTGCATAACAATGCCCGTCACCTCCCCCATTACCGCATGGACTCTCCTCCAAAATTCCATGATGACGCCACATTCCCAAATGATATGCAGGAAGGTACCCACCATACCACAGCCCCTCCTACATAAGCCCTCCTCAGAAAATCCCATATGAACCAGCCTTGGCCCCGTAACATAGACTCTGTGGAGTATTTTGAGCTGCACCAGCCGCAGACGCGACGGGATCGCGACCTCCTTAGGAGAGGAAACCGCAGACTGCCAGTCCTCGTCGTCCAGCTCAAGTCCGTCCCTAGTCCATTGGTCCTGCAGCCCCAATAGCAGGTCCGCCCGAACATTAATCAATTTCTTATAGATAAGAGAGACCGTACTCTCTGGCATATGGCCATCGAGGATCCGGTCCTCCAATGGAGAGGACTCAGGCACCTTCTCTCCTTCTACGAGGACTGACCGCAGGGCATGACGCACCTGAACATAGCGGAAAAACTCGGATTTCCCCAACTCATACTCCTTCTGCAGCTCTTCAAAGGACTTCACCCTCCCCTTAATCAGCAAATCTCCAACCCTGGAGATACCGATCAAGTCCCATTTCTCAAAACCTTTCGTATGCCAAAGCTTCCCCAATTTTTCAGAGTCAAACTACGGGGTAGCAAGGGTGAGCCTATCCTTCCAGCCCAGCGAGTCAGTCGCCAACTTCCACACCCGCACCGCCACCCCAGTGGGCCCTGTGAGGGACGAGTCCAGCGACCGCGAGTACAACGCTCTGTGATAATTACCGCCGCGCAACAACCATCGGTCCATGGCGTAGCCGGGGCTTAGAGCCGGACCATAGAAACCATGATTAATCGCGCTCAACTGGGTGGCCCAGTAATAGCGTCGAATGTCCGAAAGCGCAATACCCCCGTCGTACCACGGAAGCGTCAACTTAGCAATCGCTATGCGCGGCCGCCCATCCCACAACAACGATCGTTGGAGGCTTTCGACCTCCCAAAAGTAACTGGCCGGTACCCAATCAAGAGTATTCTGCAAGGCGTAGAGGAACCGGGGAAGAGACATCATTTTGAACAAGGCGGCGCGCCCGAGGAGGGAGAGCGGCATCCTCCGCCAGCCCGCAACATCCCGCCGCAAACGCGCCAGGGGAGGGAGCAGGTTCTTCTCATACCGCAAAGTGGAGTCAGTGGAGATAAAAATCCCCAGGTACACGAAGCCCTGCTGGGCGATCTGGATCGAACAAGTTCGCGGGACAGGTGGAACATCGCCGCTCAGAACATACAGATATGATTTACTCCAATTGATGACGAGACCCGAGTTCTTACCAAAAGATGTCAGAACGTCACAAACCACTATTAGCGAGTTCTTGGGCGAGGCGAGATATAACAGGATGTCATCGGCATAGAGCGAAATACGGTCCTCGTGATCGGGCGACCATCTAAGTCCACGTATATCCGGGTGCCAGCGTATCCACACCGCCAGCGGCTCGAGGGCGAGGGCGAACAACAAAGGCGACAGGGGGCAACCCTGCCGGGTGCCCCTCCCAAGCTGGAACGGAGTCGACGCCCGCCCGTTTACCACAACACTCGCAAGGGGACCCTCATAAAGCAACCTCACCCAGCTCACAAAACCAGGGCCAAAGCCGAACTTGGCAAGCACAGCCCACAGATATGCCCATTCCACCGTATCAAAAGCCATCGTGGCATCAAGAGACGCCACAATAGCTGGTTCTCGCAGCGTGCTCGCCCTGGCAATCACTCCATGAAGACGCCTAAGGTTTAACGCAGTGTTACGGTGCGGGATAAAACCCGATTGATCCGGGTGGATCAAGTCTCCAAGCACCCTGACCAAGCGGCCCGCCAGAATTTTAGCCAGAATTTTCGGCTCAGCATTAAGGAGTGATATTGGCCGATAGGAGGCACACTTGTCCCAGGGTTTACCATCCTTATGTATCACAACAATCGTCGCCAGTCGCTGGTCCAACGGAAGGGACCCACTCCCCCGCGCCTCCACGAACATGGCGCGCAGGTGAGGGGCAACCCTATCCGGGAACAGCTTATACAAGTCAATCGGCAAACCATTTGGGCCTGAGGCCTTGCCCGAGTTCAGCGCGCGGATAGCACCCGCCACCTCATCAACCGTTATATCTCCATCGAGGTCATCTCTATCTACGTCAGAAAGGCAGGGCAGAGCGATGTCACGCAGGAGGTCACGCGAATCCTCAGTTGGCCTATCCGAAACCGAGGCGTAAACCATACGGAAATAATCCGAAAAACACTGTACTATACCCTCGGGATCAACAACCACCTCTCCCCCCTCTCTCGTCAGCTCTGGCACCACTCTATTAACACGTTCTTTTTTGTCCAGCCACGCTAGGAGTTTCCCGGCCTTATCGCCAACATCGTACAAGCGACCCTGCTGTTCCCTACTGAGGGTCTTGGCGGCATTCACCACCAGGTCCCTATATTCCGCTTGCTTCAAGCTCAGATTATGCAGTGAGGCCGCTGTAACCTCCCCCTCCAGGGCCACCTCTAAAGCCGCGATCTCATCCTCAACCTGTATAACCTCGCCATCTCTCCGTCGCTTGGCGGCCACTACCAAGGAGAGGGCCTCCCCTCTCAACACGGTCTTAAATGCTTCCCACAACGACACAGCCGAATCAACGGAACCCTGATTGTCCTTAAAATAGTGATCAACTGTCTTCAACAGCGCACTGCGCATCTTGGGATTACGAAAGTACCAGGGGTTAATAGGAGCAACCCTGCCCCCTCCCTCGCGGCCGACATCCAGCCGGACCCACACTGGCGAATGATGAGATATGCCCCGCGCCATATGCCTAGCCTCAGACACCAATGAGGCGTGCGCAGCCAGAGTGAGCAGGTAATCAATCCGAGAGAGACTACCATGCGCCCCGGAGTGGAAGGTATATTGGCTCTGTGTGGGGTGCCGGAGCCTCCAGCAGTCTACCAAGCCGAGTGTATCTATAAAGTCTGGAAGCCACTTCTGAGCCCCCCCGGTGTCCCTGGGCGGGTACTTATCCAGCAACCCAGAGCCGACAGCATTAAAGTCTCCCCCCACCACTAGCATACCCTCCGGGAGGTCCAGCAAGGCCCTACCCAGATCTGCAAACGTGGAGGCCTGCAGGGCAGGAGGGACATAAACCGAAACCAAAACCAACGTTCTTCCCTCCCACCTCCCTGTCACCGCCACAAACCTCCCCCTATCATCAACAATGGTGGAGTCCACCTCGAAAGGGAGTTAAGCTCTAACAAGGATGCCCACACCCCTGGAGCCTGAGGAGAATCCAGAGTGAGCGATGAATTTGTAACCTTTTCTATTAAGAGCATAGCAAGTATTACCTATAAGGTGTGTCTCCTGCAGTAGGGCCACATCCGGCAAAGACCGTTTCAAGAACTGCAAGACTATCCCCCGCTTAATACGATCTCCCAAGCCATTAACATTCCAGCTAATAATATTTAAGCCCCTACCCCCCATCCCCACACACAGAGGCCCACCCCACACCCGAAGAGCCACCATTGAACAATCCTGACAACCATTACTACGCCTTGCAAAAACAAACCCCCCAACAACAACCCCAAAATCCCAACTCTCCCCCCCCCACCCTGCACCCCTGCTGCAGCTTACAAAGCCCCCCCAACTTGCAGTGTGCCTGTCGCCCCACCATAACACAAAACTACAAAAAGTACCCTGAGGGAGGAAAGAGCTCCCATCTTCCTCCCCCAACCCTCCGTATTACTGCAATCAGCTCAAGTCAGTGTCCGGAACCAAAGCAAGTCAGTCCGGCTCCAGAGGCATCAACCCTGCCCATCCCGGTCACCCTCCACATCTGTGGCAGCATCCCCGCCAGTCCGTCGTCGGGGCAGAGCGTCCAACCAGTCTCCGGCCATAGCAGGCGACTCAAAGAAGAAAGTCCGGTCCTCATACACCACACGTAATCTGGCAGGGAAAAGCATAGCATACTGCAGGTCCCTCTCCCGAAGACGTCTCTTCACCCCCAGGAAACTCTGCCTTTGCTTTTGCACCAGCTGGGTGAAGTCAGGATAGAAACTCACTGATGCGTTCTGAAAAGGGACCGGGCCCGTCACCCGCGATGCTTGCAGGATAGCGTCCCGATCTCGGAAGTGAAAGAGCCGGGCGACAATCGGTGTCGGAGGGGCTCCCGCCCTGGGCCTCCCGCCAGGAACTCTGTGAGCCCGCTCGACTGCAAAAAACTTTCCAAGGCCCTTAGGCTTCAGATGGTTAAGCACCAAGTCCTCCACGAGCAGATCTGTGGAGATCTCATCCGAGGATTCCGGGACCCCAATAATGCGCACGTTGTTGCGCCTGGCCCGGCCCTCAAAGTCCTCCAGCCGGCGGGCGGAGAGGTCGTTCTCGGCCCGCAGCTTACGAACTTCGGTCTGAAGTTCCGAGACATCATCAGCGAGGCCTGTGGTCTTGAGATCAAGGGATTTAACCCGCTCATTAGTTTTGCCCAAATCCGCGCGGATCAGGTTGACATCCACCAAGATAGTATCCACTTTATGCGCCAGGGCATCAAACTGTCTCCCAATCGAGGCCTGCATCCCCTCGAGCGCACCCATGACCTCCTGCAACGAGAGCTCCGAGGTCGGGGATGAGGCAGCCTTCTGTACGTCCAGCAACTGGCCCGATCCACCAGGCGATCCCTTCTGCTGGGCATAGCAATCCATATTATTGGATTGGGTATAGGCTCCCCGCCTGGTAGCCTTGGGTTTCAGCCTATCCACCTCTGCTTTACCCGACATGTCTGGCACCGAGCAATCCGGTGCAAAGAGACGACCCTGATCTGCAATAACCAGTCAGAGTAGGGCGCAAGGCGTCCAGAGGATAGTAAAGCATCAGAAGGCACTCCCGGGCCAAGGCAAACAAAGGGCGAGAAAGTGAAAGTGAAAGTACGGCGTTCTCCGTCCGCCAGTTCACACCTCGCCAGGCCGCTGTTGTTCAATTAGAGGCCGGGCATCCTGCCAACGCCAGCCCCTGGCACCCCTCGGAGATAGGCCTCAATCTTCCGCCGTGGACAACTCCGGTTCCCGGTGGGCGATCCGAGCCCGGGCAGCATCAATCGCCTCAGCAATGAGTCATCTGCAAGATGCCGTGCATATAAAACAGGATTTAAGACAGGATAATCGACGGAGGGCGCGTGGGTCCCGGGAGCTCAAAGCTCACGCGGCCATCTTGGTCAGGCGCTAGGCTCCTCCTGTTCTTTTTGCTTTTTGATAGCAAATTTGTATGCACTTTACAATCCACCTAGCTATCCCTGATTTAGAGATGGGGTTGCCCTTATGCGGTGGAGAGAAGGAGACAAACAACTGTTTAGTCTTTCTGAAAGGTTGCTTTCTTTGTATGTAGTACAGTAAAGCCCTTTTAACATCAAGTGTATGTAGAGCCCGTTCCGCAACAGATTGAGGTTGCGAGAAAAAAAAACGGTAATTCCACCGATTGATTAAGATGGAAGGGGGAAATGACCTTGGGCAAAAATTTGGGATTTGTGCGAAGTATCACCTTGCTGTGATGTATTTGTAAGAAGGGTTCTTGTATAGTGAACGCTTGTATCTCACTAACCCTTCTAAGGGAAGTGATAGCTACGAGGAAAGCTGTTTTCCAAGTCAGGAACTGTAGCTCACATTTATGCATTGGTTCAAAAGGCGGGCCCATGAGCCTTGTAAGAACTACGTTTAGATTCCATACAGGGGAAGGTGGTGCCCTGGGTGGGATTACTCTTTTAAGGCCTTCCATAAAGGCTTTAATAGCAGGCACTCTGAACAGTGATAAATGCTGTCTGTTTTGCAGGTAAGCAGCAATTGCTGCTAGGTGTAGACGTATGGATGAATATGCCAGGTTACACCTGTGAAGATGGAGCAGATAGCATATGATGTGCTGTATGGATGCATCTAAGGGGTCGATTGTATTGTTACGGCAGTAAACAACAAATCTCTTCCACTTTGCGGCATAGCATGCTCGAGTGGTAGGACGTCTGGCTTCCCTGATAATGTTTATGCAATCAGGGGGAAGGTTAAGGTATCCAAATTCTAAGATATCAGGAGCCAGATCGCAAGGTTGAGCTGAGCTGGGTCCGGGTGCCTGATTTCTCCATGGTTCTGGGTTAGGAGGCATGGGGACAGGTGCAGCTTTTGGTGTGGTACCACTGAGAGCTGTAGTAGTGTGGTGTACCACGGCTGCCTGGCCCATGTTGGAGCTACCAGAATGAGTCTGAGGGAGTGCTGTTGTAGCTTCCTTACCACAAATGGAATTAGTGGGAGAGGTGGAAAGGCGTATGCAAATTTGCCTGACCAGTTCATCCATATCGCATTGCCTTTGGACAATGGGTGTGGGTATCTGGCGGCGAAGCTTGGGCATTTTTTGTTTTCGTGGGTGGCGAAGAGGTCTATCTGGGGATGCCCCCACTTGTGGAAGAATGGGTGAAGAACTTGTGGATGCAGTTCCCATTCGTGCATTTGCTGCGTTTGTCTGCTGAGCAGATCTGCCATGGTGTTTTGTATGCCTGGGACGTGTTGTGCCAGGAGAAAGATTTTTTGTGGAATCGCCCATCTCCATATGCTCTGTGCTAAGCGGGAGAGCTGGGGAGAGTGTGTCCCCCCCTGTTTTTGAATATAATACATTGCAGTCATATTGTCTGTGCGAATTAGGACTGCTTTGGCTGAAATTTGTTTCTGAAACAATTTCAGGGCTAGAAAGATCTCCAGATGATTGATGTGGAGTAACCTTTGTTGTGGTGTCCATACACCTTGCACTGTGAGGTGTAATAGGTGCACTCCCCAGCCGGAGAGCGATGCGTCCGTTGTTAGAATCACCTGAGGAACCGGGTCCAGGAACGGTCGCCCTTTGGAAAGGTTTGTGGTGTTCCACCACTGCAGAGAGCGATGGGTGCGACCGTCCACCAACACCAGATCCGTCAGCTGTCCCTGGGCCTGGTTCCACTGGCGTGCTAGGCACTCTTGGAGTGGACGCATGTGAAGTCTTGCATGAGGCACTATGAAAATGCAAGACGCCATCATCCCTATTAGTTTCATGAACACTCTTGCTGGGAGAGAGTGCTGAAGAAGGAACTTTTGGCGCAGGGCTTGCATGCTTGCGATCCTGGCTGAGTTGGGATAGGCTATAGCTTTTGAGGTGTCTATAGTGGCACCAAGGTATTGCTTTGTGTGAGAGGGTATCAAGTGGGACTTTTGGTGATTCACCGTAAAGCCTAGCTGGTGAAGTAGTTGTATGGTAGTGTGTGTATTTTGTACGCACTGGTGGTAGGACGCGGCTTTTATGAGCCAGTCGTCCAGGTAGGGGAAGAAGTGAATGTTTTGTCTTCGGAGGTGTGCTGCCACTACTGCCAGGCATTTGGTAAACACCCGTGGTGCGGTTGTGACCCCGAAGGGGAGAACCTTGAACTGATAATGTTGGTTGTCCACCACAAATCGGAGGTACTTTCTGTGAGCCGGGTGGATTGGGATATGAAAGTATGCGTCTTTCAAATCCAGTGTAGTGAGAAAGTCGCCCTGACGGAGGAGTGGGAGAACTTGTTGAAGAGTTACCATATGAAAATGGTCTGAATGGATGTATGCATTTAGAGGCCGGAGGTCTAGAATTGGCCGTAGGGTCTCGTCTTTCTTCGGTATGAGAAAGTACAGAGAGTAGACCCCTAGATTTTGCTGATCGACGGGTACCTGCTCTATCGCGTGTTTTTGCAGGAGGGAGAGTACCTCTTGTTTCAGAAGCGTGGTATGTTCTTGTGACATCGCACGGTGTCTGGGTGGAATATTGGGGGGGGGGTAGAAGTTAGTTCGAGACAGTACCCTGACCGAATAATTTGGGTTACCCATTTGTCTGATGTTATGGCTTCCCAGGTGTGAAGGAAGTCCTGTAGTCTGCCCCCGACCGGAGTGGAATGGTCTAGGGGGAGCGGGGGAAAGTCATTGTGTGGGCGGTGTGGCAGAACGGGCGGTGTTGGTTTTGCCCCTGCCTTTATTATTGTTTCCTCGATATCCACCTCTTTAGTAGCTCTTTGAGAAGGTATTTTGAGGAGGGGACTTGTAGGAAGTGGAGGTGTTTTCGGAAGGATAACCTCTGCCAGAGCCTCGAAAGGAGGAACGGCGAAAGGAGCGTCTAGGGGTTTGTGATTGCAGGGCTCCCATAGACTTCGCCGTATCTGTATCCTTCATTTTTTTCAGGGCTTCGTCTACTTTTGGGCCAAATAAGTGTTGTTGGTCAAAAGGGTGGTTTAAGATAGATGCTTGGACCTCTGGTTTAAAGCCTAAATTCTGAGCCAGGCGTGACGGCGAAGCAGGACACTGGTGTTTATAGCCCTGGACGCCGTGTCTGCTGCGTCAAGTGCACATTTGATAGAGGTGTTTGTAATAATCTTCCCCTCTTGTATTAGCTCATGAGCCTTATTTTTATATTTGTCCAGGAGATGCTGCATGAGAGCCTCCAGCTCTTCATAATGCGCTCTATCGTACCTTGCCAGCAGCGCCTGTGTGTTGGCAATGCGCCACATATTGGCAGCTTGCGAGGCAGTGCGTTTGCCTGACGCATCTAAAAGCTTGGACTCCTTATCAGGTGGTGGAGCCTCACCAGAGGACTGAGAGTTGGAGCGCTTCCTAGCTGTGGAGACCACTAGTGAGTCTAGGGGCGCAGGTCCTTTAATATAGACAGGATCTGTGGGGGCTGCCTTGTACTTGTTTTCTATTCTGGGGTTTAAGACCCTAGCTCTAACTGGGTCTTTGAAAACCTCTGTGGCATGCTTGGTCACCCCTTTAAGCATGGGTAATATAGCGGTGGATTTATCTGCTATGTCAAATGTGTCAAGTAGGAAGTCTTCCTCAACTGGATCACTGTGTAATTCCACCCCATGGTAATGTGCCGCCCGCTGTAAGAGGTGGTGGAACCCCAGGGAGTCCTCTGGTGGAGACGGTCTGGATGGATAGAGATCATCTTGAGGCACATCTGGGACATCGGGGTTGTGATAATCCTCCCATGGGTCAGGTGTTCCCGGAGGAGTGGGGTCCTGCGGGGCCTCTGTGGGATCATAGAATGGATCTCCGTGGTCATCAGGGTCTGGAGACGGGGTTGGAGACCGATGAGGCAAGGGTGGAGATGGAGGGGGTGGAGGAGGTGGAGGTGGAGGAGGTGGGGAGGGTACTCTGAACGGGGATGTGGCAGAGCCCTTCCGTTTTGGTGGTGGAGGAGGAGTTGGTTTATCCAAAAGTCTTTTCTTGACAGACAACATTAAATGTCCAGTCCTCGGATCCTTAGTTAAAGTCTTTTGAAGAGGATCCGGTGCGAAAAGCTCCTCCGGCACCGATTCGTCCATCGGTGCCGACGTTTTCGGAACCGAAGGCTTCGTCGGTTTATCCGCGCCATGCTTTCTCTGGATGTGCGATTTTTTGGTCGGCGCCGAGGCAAGCTTCGACACGGAAGCGTCGGTGCAGAGGGATTTGTGTTTGGTCGGCACTGAGAGGCCAGGTTTCGCCACCGATGGCTTCGGAACGGAACTTGTTTTCTTCGGCGCCGAAGAGTGTTTGTCAGCGCCGATAGGGGGCTGGCTCGAGCCCGAGCCGCCAGGAGACTTGTGATGCTTTTTCACTGGGCCCGAAGGTGGGGTGATGGAAGCAGTATGCTTGGCTTTCCCTAGGCCCGGAGGCGAAGGGGTAACCGGAGTCTCTTTCGGTATGGGCGCGGGAGGGGGAGGGGGTAGAGTACTCACGACCCTCTGCGCCGGTGTGATCTCCTCCACGACGGAGTCGTCGGCCTCGGAAGCGCTGACGATATCTTCCTCCTGCTCGGTGTGCTGCTGTCCCAAAGCTCCGGTGTCTTCTCCGAAGATGTCAGGTGGAGCCGAGGTCGATGAGTGCGCCATGGTGCGTCGAGCACGTCGATCCCGAATAGTCTTTTTCGATCAAAAAGACTTGCAGGCGGGGCAGTCTCGGGCCTCGTGTTCGGGAGAGAGGCAGAGGTTGCACACCTGATGGAGGTCGGTGTGGGGAAATTTAGACCCACATTTCGGGCACTTCTTGAAAGGAGTCCTTTCCATCGGCCGAGACCGGAGTCGAGATAGGCCCGAAGGCCGCCGCCGATGTCTGGAATCGAGGAAGTGCCGAAGAGAGAGATGAAGAAGTCGATTCCGTCTAAAGAATCTCGATGGACGAGGATTTTTCGTCGAAGGTCGAACTGGGAAGGTTCGAAGCCGGAGCACGAAGTATTACATCCGAGCCCGATGGCGGAAAAAAACAATCTGACGATGGAGCCGGAGCCCATGCGCAGTACGGACCGAAGGAGGAGTCACCGAACTCGTGACTTCCAAAGACTGTCCAAGAAGAAAAACAAACTGCAAACATCCGGGCCCAACACCAGATGGCGATCTATGCAAAAGTGTATAATCTGCAGCTCATATGCCTCGAACATTAAAGTTAAGAAATGCACCAGATTTGACTTTACAGAAATGTGTGTTAAAATACAATTTCTGAGACGATTCATGATTTCAAAACTCAACTACCTCACGTCTTTACATTCATCCCTACTCCTTCCGTCCACAAAGAGAAGCAGCTCCTGTCCTGAACAAAAAGATGAAAAAAAAAACGGCTTTGGCGAAGGCAGAGGATTTTGTTGGGCTGTCACTGCTTTAGAATGGCCAGTGCAATCAATATCCTAACTGACTGCCCGTCCCAACCCATTTACAAACCTGATGGAGAGGGGCGGGGTGAGGCTAAAGCACTTTCAGCGGAATAGTCCTCGGGCACATGATCGACAGTGAAGGGTCTGTCTAGACCCTGCACTGTTAGTCACAGCGTGACGCACGGTAAGCCCTCTGCCCCCTGCAGGCTCAGGCCATTCACATGGGCGCTGCTGGAATCTCCAGCAGGGACTCAGCATGAGGCTTGGCGCTCTTACAAGCTCCTGAGAAGCAGAGCGGCATCTGCCCTGTGCTAGAGGAGATAAATAACCGGAGCCTGCAGTGCCATCTACTAGGGTACCGGTACTCTCCCTGGCGAATGACAAGTGCCGGTACTGAGGGCCAGAAAATTCAGAAGTGCCGGTAATCAGTACCGGTGAGTACCGGCCCATTTAAAGCACTGGTCCATCCCGAGGCCGGGTTCGCTGAGGACGGAGCTGCGCTGGAGTGGAGCCGGAGGGTCGCCTAGCAACCAGGACTCCTGCGCCCACGTCACCACTATACAGAGCGCAGGTCCCCCTTCCCCGAAGGAAATCTTGTGGTGTTGCCTAACATTTATCATACTAAAATGGCACTCACGCCCTTTTTCGGAGGCACCCCTTCTCTAGGTTAGTCCTTTTGTTTGTATGCTTAAAGTGCCTCTACCACAGTGACACGGCTAATATAAGAATTGCAACTTCCCAAAAGGCCAATATCGTGCCTTCCAGCCGCTTGCCAGCGCTTGAACTTCCATGTCTTCCTTGTAGCGCATGTGGCCCTTGCACCTTCCTTGCAGGCTGGCGGGAAAATCTTTGTTACTGCTGGTAATGTTTGTGTCCCCTCTTGCTGACCCCGACCCCCACCGCTGCGGTTGGCACCAGCTACATGTTATTTTACCATCGCCCGCTCTTAACTCACGTCACTGCTGCTGTTAAAGTAAATGCAGTTTTGAAACTGAAATGAGAAATTTTCCACAAGCCCATGGTAAAAATAATTGCCAGATCCAAATTTTTTCTTTAAACTCTACATTTCGCGTGTTCTGATCACTAAATTCCTGAATACTTCTGAAAGGACTCGTAAAAGCTCTGTAATATAAGCTTGTGGAATATAACTGGTCCTCATGTAAAGTCCTCCAAAACCTTTAGGTCCAATTTGCGGTATAGAAAACTGCAAAAACAGGCTGCTTAACTTTGTCTTTAGCGAGGTTAAAGACGGCACGTGCAAGTGTGCAACCAGGATCGATACCCAATCTCACTTATTTGAGCATTAAGACTGGCAGAACATTTTATTAAGACCAGTGTAATGTCTTATTAAGACTACCGGAATATCTTTTTAAAACACGCAGACCCCGCAGCACATCATTAGACAGCAAACTTTAAACAGAATAGCAAACCGTGCCACCGGTTTGTTTTCAAATATCACTATCAGTCATTTTTAAATTCAGGTGCATAGAATTAACAACAATTAGGACACATCTAAGTATTGTTTTCCCCTCTCTTTTTGTAATATGTTATAGATTGCGTTGCTAAATGCTTGTTTTTATTCGTTTCAAATTATACTGGTTCTACCTATACGGCCTCTGGGCGTGTAGCACAGGCAGAAGCAGGTGGTGTACTATTGCAACCCAAACAGGAAAGTAAATGAAACTCACGAGGGGCTCTGAATGCTTTGCATTCCACCGTGAAGTGAATGTAGTCAGGTGCCATGGTGTGTGCACATTGTTACAGCATGGCACACATCTGTACATGCAATGCACACAGATGACATAGCAATTCATTCACCCAATAGATACAACTGAGCGGTATTTCATTATTTATTTTCTTTTGAAATAAATTGCATTTCCGCTTTTTAGTGTTATGTCATCTGTGCGCATTGCATCTACAGATGCGTGCCATGCTGAAAATATGTGCACACACCATGGCACCTGACTACATGCACTTGACGCGTGGAATGCAAAGCATTTCAAGCAGCAGGTGCGTTTCATTTACTTTTTTCCAACAGTACACCGCCTGCAACTCTTGTCTTTATTTAAGTTGCCATCTAACCACAACGGGAACTAGTATTAAATGTAATCCTTGTGAATAATACCATCAGGTAAATATCAAGCAAAACAGCCTCAGCTGTCAGTGAACCTGATTCTAAAATCCATCACTATGTTTTGTGGTTCAGAAAACTTTGCATTATTTTCACTTGTTTCTCCTATCTTTCTTTAGACAACAGAATTCATTCTCAGTGTCTCTCAGTGCTTGTATCCATGATTTATTCTTTAACTTTCTCTACTGTCCACTTAATGTAATAATCCACTACCAAAATAATATATTTGCTTACACACTAATCTAGCATTTATCATATTAATTCACTTCATATCTTTCGGCACACTTTCAACACGATAACTTTTCAAAAAACAACAACAAACACGCATTTGCCTCCTTTTCTTTCACTATGTTCTACATACACAACCACAGCCTCTTTAAACGTCTATAATATTCTCTCCCCTTCTATCTCTTTCTCACACACTGTTTATACTACTTTATCTGCACTTCATTCACCACTTCATACACAAACTATGTATCCCTCTCATTCTTACTTTCAATTTATTCTATAGCTCTCCCCCCTATCTATTCACCATACAACATATTTACAATACACAAATACACTACACAATTCATTCCCACACAATTCAGCAACTAACAATCCAAGTTTAAACCACATAATTCCACTACAAACATACATCCACTGCACTACAAACAACTAAACATATATAAAAAACAATATCATTTACAATGCCAACAACTGAAACTTTCAAATGCGAGACCGATTGCATTGCAAATGCTTGTTAACCTTTGTGGACTTAACTTCCGCCTTTGACTGTGTTAACCACAGTAAATTATGGTCAATTTTAATACGTTTGGGAGTAGAGGATAATATCATTTGTTTTTTAAGGGAGCTGTACAATGGTGGGGCTAGGGCAACAATCAGATACGGCTTGAATGGAGAGTGCACTAGAATGTTTAACATTGCGAGGGGAGTAAGACAAGGATGTGTCCTTGCCCCGTTTTTATTCTTAATCTATATCAACGAGTTAGAGGATATCTTGTTGATGGATTGTATAGATATGCCTACGGCATCACAACGTCATATACCGGCACTAATCTACGCTGATGATGCCGTTCTGATGGCAAGGACCCCCGTAGCAATGCAATCCATGATTACTTCCTTTTCCACCTTCATGACCGGTTTGGATCTGAAGGTGAATTGTACCAAAACCTTTGCTATGAACTGTGGCACTAAAACAAAACAGAGGAAAAAAAATCATGTTTATAGATTCTAATCCATTAGATCACATCTCTACCTTTCCTTATTTAGGAATCCTGTTTGACTGCACAGGCCAGTGGAATACTGCAGTCAAGGGGAGAAATATGTTGTTCACCAAGTCTATAATGGCCCTTAAACTTTTTAGCAAAAAGATGGGAAAGAAACCAGTTAATGAGCTTTTGCGCATCTACAAAACTAGTTGTGTGGCAGTGGCAACCTATGGTGCGGGAATTTGGGGCATTTCAAATGTAACTAGTTTACAGTTGACAGAGAATAGCTTTCTGAAATATCTCCTAACCACGCCTGAGAGTACATCCACCCATAACTGCCACGCTGAACTTGGTATGTTATATATTGAGGATATCATTAGAATCCAGCCGGTTCTTTTGTGGCACTGGGTTTGGACCACAAATGAGTGTCATTTGAACCGTCTCATACTGGGGGACGCCCTAAAATTGGAGGGTGCTCATCGAATGAAATGGTTGAGATACATCAAAATCTTTTGTGGTTATATTAATTACCCCGAATTTTATGATGATCCTGAGTCAATGGTGAAAATCCCGAGAAAGGAATTGAAAAGGCTATGTATCATGTATCTTGTGAATTTAAGTGATCAAACTGAGTTGACTAAAAAAACAGTGATGTCTCATCAACTGACCTTAACCTCGCAGGCTATACAACCATACCTAACCCTGCGGTTGACGGAACATGAAAGTTTTTTGCTGGTACGTTTTAGATTTGGGATTCTTTTTAGAACACTGAGTTTTCCTGTTAACAATGACTGGTCAGCCGGAATAAGCAAATGCCCCTGTGACGATATATCCACCCAATCGGATATTCATATTTTATTATTTTGTAAATATTATTCAGCACCCAGGGAAAGGTGGATCAAGCCAATTTTAAAGTATATGAATTTTAGACAGTGCCGCCCTGCCTTTCTGGCAAATCGGAAACTTGAAGACATTTTCACTGTAGCATCTGTCTCTGTATTTCTTAGAAACGTCTTTTATTCAAGGAAATCGATAATGTTTTAAAGGTATTGAGTCTATGAGTTTTTAATAACCTATATATACCTCACCTGTTTTTACATTGTGTAAATTATGTCTAATATGTGTCTTATGTACTTCTATGGTTATCATTGTTTTATAACCGAATAAAGTCTTTTGAACTTGAACTTGAACTGTACTGCCATCCTCGCATGACCAATTGGTGACATACACCCCCTGCAACACCTACCTGGGCTCAACATCATGCATTCTGGGTATTGTGGTCCATACGCACTTTATGAATTGACAACAGGTGAGCTGACAACGCAAGGGGGCGCAGCGGGCCCTCTGCCAATAAGAGGGCTGCAAGATTTACACTCGTGATGTTGGAAGCCTCCTGGATACTTGGGCGCTGATGAAGGCTGACAAATTGCCGAAATGCATTCGCCAAATTAGAAATAAAGTTTGCTTCCAAGGTCTTCCCCTGTGCGGTCTCTGCACTCTCGAAAGAAGGAGTTCTGTTTGGTATAATTCCGTGTCCGCCAGAGACACGGTACAGAGACCCCCGCTACGCAAGTTGTCCCTGACGTCACTGGCTTTGCTGCTTCGGCGGTTTTCGTGTGTATCCAAGGTATTGGATGGTCTGGGCCCGCCATGGACTTTGGGGAGAAATTGAGACGGTTTTGAGGTTATTAACCTCATGCTGGGCGGCGTGTATTGTCACTGCTGCCCCTGCCGGATGGTTCCCCGGTTGTCCGAGGCAGTAGCGGTTTGGGGACCCGAGGAGGTGCTTTCGTTTCTTTTACAAGCAGGAAATTGGCTGCAACTCATGAACTGTACTGTCATACCGCATGACCAATTGGTGACATACTCCCCCTGCAACACCTACCTGGGCTCAACATCCTGCATTCTGGGTGTTGTGGTCCATACGCACTTTGTGAATTGACAGCAGGTGAGCTGACAACGCAGGGGGGGGGGGAGCGGGCCCTCTGCCAATAAGAGGGCGGCAAGATTTACACTAGTGATGTTGGAAGCCTCCTGGATACTTGGGCGCTGATGAAGGCTGACAAATTGCCGAAATGAATTTGCCAAATTAGAAATAAAGTTTGCTTCCAAGGTCTTCCCCTGTGCGGTCTCTGCTCTCTTGAAAGGAGGAGTTCTGTTGGATATATATATATATATATATTCACTGAAAAAACCATAGGTTTCAGGCACGTTATAGTTAGGAATTAGCATTTAAAAAACCTTAGAAATTCACTGAAAAAACCATAGGTTTCAGGGGCTAATAAATAGCTGGACTTTTCACTCGTACAAAACCATTGAAATTCCCCGGTTGTAGTTAGTTCAGCTAACTATAACTTGCGCGCCCGCAATGCACTGCTGATGACGTCACATATTACATCACTCATGACATGGTTAGTGACATCACTCATGACATCACTGATGACATCTCAAATGACATCACTGATGACATCATCCAGTGAATGTGTGTTTTTCTGAAAATTAGATATGTTTTATATATGTATATCTCAAGGCCGAATGAAGAATAAATGGGTATATAAGTGTCTAAATGGATGATTTGTTTTTGAAAAATTGATTGTACAACTGACTGATTAAGTGTATCTTAGTGAATACATGGCTTAGTGAGTAATGTTTAAATATGTAAATATCTGTATCAGTCTCTCATCCACCCATACAGTCCTGCCAACATGCTGTCTTCAATACATACAAACAGTGAGTCACTCATTCATGCACCTATGCACTACGTAATACCCCCCACCGAACCATGCAGACACTCAGACTGATACTCAAAAAACCAACTAATAACCTATATAGACACCCATGTAGCTACTCACCAACCCATGCAGCCACTTATACACAAAGTGAGAGACTGATACAGATATTTACATATTTAAACATTACTCACTAAGCCATGTATTCACTAAGATACACTTAATCAGTCAGTTGTACAATCAATTTTTCAAAAACAAATCATCCATTTAGACACTTATATACCCATTTATTCTTCATTCGGCCTTGAGATATACATATATAAAACATATCTAATTTTCAGAAAAACACACATTCACTGGATGATGTCATCAGTGATGTCATTTGAGATGTCATCAGTGATGTCATGAGTGATGTCACTGACCATGTCATGAGTGATGTAATATGTGATGTCATCAGCAGTGCATTGCGGGCGCGCGAGTTATAGTTAGCTGAACTAACTATAACGGGGGAATTTCAATGGTTTTGTACGAGTGAAAAGTCCAGCTATTTATTAGCCCCTGAAACCTATGTTTTTTTCAGTGAATTTCTAAGGTTTTTTAAATGCTAATTCCTAACTATAACGTGCCTGAAACCTATGTTTTTTTCAGTGAATATATATATATATATATATATATATATATATATATATATATATATATATATTCACCTGCAAAAGGCACTTCCCTGACCTGAGGACTACCTCTCTGCCAAATTTCAAGTAATTCTGTTCAGCCGTTCGGGCTGTACCTTCGACTAAAGGTCCTACGGGAAAATGCATGGGGAAAACGCGTTTTGGGACCCCCCTTTTTTCTCGGCCCCCACTTGACGAATCGCCCCGAGACTTTCAGGGTAGGAGCTGAGCGGAGCGCCTCATTAGTTTTGAAAATTTCGCGAGGATTCGTCAACCGGCGCCAAAGTTATTCAAAATAGAATTTTCAGATTTCCTATGGAAACACGGTCCTAACTGTAACTATCTACTGGCGACCGCCAGTAGATAATATATATATATATATATATATATATATATATATATATATATATATATATATATATATCTCGTCCCAGTGGCAATGTAATATTACTTTTGTGTTTCCATTGGAAAGGCATTTTTTGTTTTCCTAAAAACTTTGGCTTTGTTTTACAAACCCTCACAAAACTTTTGAGAAATAAAAATCTCATCCACCTCAGCACCTTTGTGGAACGTTTTGGGGTGATATGTCAAGCGGGGGCCGATTAAAAAGGGTGGGAGGAGGGGGTGTCCCAAAATGTGTTCGTTTTTTAATAGGAAAATTGAACAGCAATTCCACAAAAACTGCTAAACGGAATTTAATCAAATTTGGCAGAAAGCTGAATCTTGGTCCAGAAAGTGTGATTTTTGTGTTTTGGTGTAAATCTATTCAGTAGTTTTTGAGCAATTGCTACATGATATGAGACTAATGGCCAATTTCCTTTTTCTGTTTTATTGTGCAAAGCAGCTGTTTTTCCTTTGATGTATGCAAGCATGACGGAGGTAGTCAGGGAAGTGCTTTTGCTCCTGAATCAAATAAATCTCTACCATTCTTCCTCCCACTTACCTACCAACAAAGCGGCTCAGTAATTTAGTTTCTTCCCACAGGCATCTCCAGAGATCTGAATGTCACAAGTTGGAATCTTAAGAAGGTTGACATTTTTCAATCTTTCAAGCCATTACATTGTTACCACTAATTATTATAGAATGGTAACATTGGTTAGTTCGGGCTGGACTGTTCCCATGAGGCACAGGGTCAGACTGATTTGCATATGGCCATGTCTGAACCGGGGTGGCAGAGTGGGCTAAAGAACGGTGATGGATTAAACCCAGATCAGTTGACTGGGGGTGAGTGCTTGCAATGTTCAACACTCCGTCCATCATTTCCTTTGGTTTTGCTTTAACATTGGTTATTTACAATATTTACACATGGCAGAGCTCACCTCTTTCTGACTGTTTCGCTCTATGTCTACTTCTTTACCTGTATGCTTCTTTCCCTGACTATATCTCTCCACCTGTACACATCTTTCTCAGATTAAATCTCTCTACATCTCTTTAATTGTATACCTCTTTCTCTGACTATATCTCTCAAAGTCTACATCCCTCCACCTGCACACCTCTTTTACTAATTCAGTTTCTCTACATCTCCCTTCCTGTACGCCACACATCACTCTACATATACCAGACAGCACCTTTTCATCTACTTGTTGCTCTCCTTTTATCACAACCTATCTTTCTCTGTGTTTCTAGCTCTCTCTACTTCACCCCTCTCTGCCTCTATATTTCTCTTTATCTCTTCCTTTTCCTTCACTAACTTCTCTCCCTCTCAACTCTCTGTCTTCCTGGTTCAAGTCTCTAATTCACACCTTAACACCTTTCGCACACACCTCAACCTCACTTCCTCCTCCCATCTATCACTCTACTTCAGGAGTACTTCCTTTTATTAATTTTCAAAAGGGCATCCAAGTGTATTTTAAAATGTGTTCTAAGCTTATTGGGCTATTGTTACAGCTTATTAGTTCGCACAGTGGTGGCACAGTGTCCTTTATAATCTTATTAAGACCATTAATACATCTACTATCCTCATCAAATCATCTGGTCTTAATCAAAAAGCAAAGCAACTTAAACTACTAATTTTTGTTTTTTTAAATCCATCTATCTTGAATGCTAGCAAGGTATGTACCGAAGCCGCCTTCTCTTATCCTCCTTGTGCTGCTTCACAATTGAACTAATTCCAGCTAGTTAGATCCTACCTCTACTCCTGCTTTCAAAACTGCTTTAAAAGTTCACCTACTTATGTTTAAAAGTGGTGATGACTAATTCTTACCAACTCATACTGACTCTTCTATGCCCTCCCACTACCCTCTATTGAAAATATGTGAGTATAAGTATTTACTAAACATTCTGGCCTGTCTCTTGTTAAATGTTCACGGATTGTATGTTTTAAATACTAATCAGCACCTACCATGCACATACCAAACAAAATCATTACACCATCCAACTGTATATGACATTTTGTTCAAGTGGGTCTGTTGCTTATCTCTTGAATAAAATAATAATACTGTTAGGCCCCATTCAGATGGCCACAGGGCAAGTAGGAGCTTCTGGGCCACAACTATTGTGGTTGAGGTCTTTTACCTCCTGCATTATTGGGTCCATCCTCTGCAAATTTGGCCAAGTACACCCTCTCTGCACTTGGATCTCAAGGCAGCAAGCAGTCAAAAGCTTATCAGGGAGGTAGTGTGTATGGGGGGGGGGGGGGGGGGGACCTGTGAAGCTCAAAACTAAACAATGAACCAGCAGACACAATAATGTAATCTCCACCTCAGGGCTTAGTTGTATGGCATTACCACACAGCCATTTATAACACATGACTTCACCATGCATCCATTACAATGCAATGCCTTTGCCACGCATAAACATTACCACATATGGCTTTACAAAGCAAGGTAAGTATATATGAGGTTAGTGAAACCCATATAGATTTTTCTTATTACTTAACCCCCTCCATTTTATTTTTGAGGGGGACCACCCAAACCTCCACTTTTTTGTAACCTTATCCCAATTCCCTTACCCATTTCTAAACCCTAAGAACACCTTTACCACCCTATTCCCTTACCCACCCCATAACCCTAAAATCATCCTTAAAACCAATTCAATTACCCACCCCTAAACCCTATAAACACCCTTACTACCACCCTATACCCATACCCACCTCTTAACCCTAAAAACCTTGCTATCATATTGCCTTACCCACCCCTAAACCCTAAAATTACCTTTCACACGCAATTCCCCCTAAACCTTAAAAACACCCTTACCGTACTATTGCCTTAGCGACCATTTAACCCGAAACATCCATACCACCAATTCCCTTAGCCACCCTTTAGCCCTAAAAACACCCATACCACCCAATTCCCTTACCCATTCCTAAACCATACAAACATTTATTTATTTATAAAGTTTTATATAGCGCGAACATGACCACCGAGGGTATCAGAGCGCTTTACAGATTATGCAGCAAGGAGGGTATAGGTAAACATACTGAGTCAATAAAGCGAAAAGTACAACATTTTTAGAAAAATGTCCAGAAATCACGCCAGCAAGGCCTTTGGGCTACAAACAGCAGCTATGGACCCCAGGTCAAGGGGAGGTGGATTGAGGCAGATATTTCTTCATCAAGAGTCTTTTAACTTCTATTTTGAAGCGGACAGTGGAAGTGATCACCCTGACTTCGCGGGGGGGGGGGGGGGGGGGGAGTTCCATATCCTCGGCGCCATGCCTGAGAAGGTTTGACTGTAAGCCTTTTTTTCTTGAATTTTTGTGGTTTGAGTAAAAGGGTGCTGGCATTTCTGGAGGCTCTTGTACCACATGAGAGCTCCAGTTTCTGGGCGAGGTACAGCGGGGTCATTTAATGGATGGCTTTGTGTGCCATGCATGCAATTTTCAACTGTATCCGAGCTTCATATAGGAGCCACTTCAGGGCCAGCATGTCCGGAGAGATGTTGTATTTTTTAGTTCCACACAGCGTTGCTCTGCCATAGTACAGCTTTGCGATCACTAATGCTTGCACTGCAACCTTTAGGTCTTGGGCAGGGAGAAAGGGTTTGAGCTTCCTTAAGATGCTGAGTTGGAAATTCGCTCCTTTGGTGAGGGAGCTGATGTGCTTTTGCATGTTCAGACTATTGTCTAATATAATACCAAGCGAGGATGCCGAGTCCACAATGTGAGGTCTACAACTGAGAGCAGTAAGCTGATTCAGCCATTGTTCCATGACCGGGGATTGCATGTCGGGTGAGATTGGGAGGAATTTTGTTTTTTGAGCATTTAGCTTCAGGTGGTTCAGTGTCAGCCAGCTTTGTGTTTCCAGCAGGACTGAATTGAGGGACTGAATGTCCTCAGGGGAGGCGATCTTCAAACAAAGTTGGGTGTCATCAGCATACATATGATAGTGAATGCTGGATGATTTCAGAATTTCTGTTAGAGGCTCCATGAACAAGTTAAAGAGTGTGGGAGAGAGTGCTGAACCTTGTGGAACCCCCAGCGTAACCGGTGCAGGATGGGACAAGGATTCGTTCACCTTGAAGGTTTGAGATCTATTCAGGAGGAACGAAGAGAACCAGTTAAGCACCGCCCCAGACAACCCCATCCTGTGTTCCTGGAGGTCAATTAGGTTATTGTGTTTGACAGTATCAAATGCTGACGAGAGGTCGAGAAGGATCAGTAGGCATGACTCATTGTGGTCTAGCATTCTTAGCGCATCTTCGACAATATGCGTTAGAGTCGACTCTGTGCTATGGCCCGGGCGGAAACCAGATTGGCATTGGTCCAGAAGTTGGAAATGGTCGATGTGGTTGCAGAGTTGGGCCAGCACACATTTCTCCAGGAGCTTTGCCAGGTTGAGGATGTTGGAGATTGGGCGAAAGTTATGCCGGTCCGTGGGATCAGCTGTTGGTTTCTTTAAGATCGGGGTAACTTGCCCCGATTTTAGGCAGTCCGGAATATCCCCTTGCTGAAGTGATGCATTGACGATCTTAGCCCACAATGTTAGTAAGGAGGATCTCACTTCCGGGAAGAAGTTCGATGGCAGAGGGTCAATGCAATGATTGGAAGGTTTCAGAGTCGACAGTGTTTTGCGTATAGTGCACTCATCCAGGGTTTGGAACAGACTCCAGGATGCATTGTTTTTAGGGGGGTTGGGATGCCCAGGGTCAGAGATAGCCACGCCTAGTGAACAGAAGGAGGTCCGTGGCCTGATCGACAGGTGGTCCTGGGCAGATCGTAATTCAGTTTCGATCTTACTGGACTTAGCAGTGAAGAAGTCTGCAAATTCTTCACAATTAAGCAGTGTCCCTTGACCAATGACTATTGGCTTGGGACTTGACGAGTTCGAACAGTTTTTTGGGACGGTTTTTTGCTTGGTCTAGTTGAGTTCTGAAAAAGGTGGCCTTCGAGCATCTGATGCGTTTATTATAAATGCTCCTCAAGGATCTCAGGTGGTAGAGATGCTCAAGGGAGGGATAGGACTGCCATTGCCTTTCAGCAAGCCTTAAGTTTCTTCTTTCGGAATTAAGACTATCTGTAAACCAAGGTTTGGAGTGTTTAGAGGACATTCTTTTAAGCTGTAGTGGTGCAACGAGTCTAGTACGTTCAGCATTGCGTGGTTATAGTGGGCCGTAAGGTCGTGAACATCAGACATGCTCGGAGGGGGGGCAGGATGTTCTCGCAGAGAGCAGTCAGATCTTGCAGGTTGATGTTCCGTAGGCATCTTTTCAGCTGTTTTGGGTTCTTAGGCTCGGCTTTACATGTTCTTACCGAATCAAGAATGCGGAAGGAAATGCAGTAATGGTCTGTCCAATCACATGGGAGGATCGAGTCCAGGAGGATGGAGTTGGGCTTACCAATAATAAGATCTAAGGTAGCTCCTTTGATGTGAGTGGGACTGTCACATATTTGGAATAGATTGAGGTCCAGAAGAAAGGATTTAAGGCTATTGACCACAACATAATTTACATAGTTCCAGGGGAGGTTGAAATCTCCCAGGAAGATCTCAGTGCCATGGAAGTCTGCATTGGCCGAGATGATGACCATGATCCGTTCTGAGAAGGGAAGGTTGTTGCGGGGGTGGGTGGTAAAACGTGCAGTTTGCAGGAGTGATTATTGCCACCAGACACTTCAATGCATAGGTATTCACAGGACCGCAGGGGGTCAGTCTGTAGTACTTTCATCCTTACCACCTTATACCCTTACCCACCCCTAAAAAACCCTTACCACCCCTAAACCCTAAAATAAATTACAATCTATCTATCTATCTATCTATCTATCTATCTATCTATCTATCTATCTATCTATCTATCTATCTCTCGGACTCCAGCTCCTGGCCTGTCGATCCTCAGGAGGACACACAGACCTCAACACGCTCCAGAATTACTTCAAAACAGCTCGAGTATTGTGCAAATGCAGTGAAGAGTTTATTTTTCCAAAATATCCACAAATTGATCAGGGATAGTGCCTGATAGATATATATATATATATATCTATCTATCTCCAGCTCCTCGTTATCAACCCACAATATCCAACCAGTTCACGGGCTCAAGAGGCTCAACTCGTCCGGTTTGAAAGCTTCTTTCCATTTTTACCATTTTTTTTCTCAAACAAAATGCATTGTGCAGAAAATTGATAGCCTACGCATTTAGGCTGGAACCTTCTACTGGGCCATAGAGTAGAGAAAACGTAGGGCCAGATGTACGACCCGCCAATTAGCGAGTCGCGAGTCTGTGACTGCTTTTTTAAATAAAGCACTTTTCTTTTTTTAAATGCAGCCCGTTTTCCTTAAAGGAAAACGGGCTGCGACCACTGCCTCCTCTTAAAAAATATCTTCCCACATACTCACAAAGGGCAAGTGGTTTACCACCTACTTGAAGTAGGTGGTAAACTGCGAGTGTTTTGCGGCCGCAAAACATTAGTACATAGCATGTGGACTCGCTATTAGGAAAGGACACCCCTTCCTTATAGCGAGAGTCGCAAATGCTATTTTGTGAGTCAGTGACTCGCAAAATAGCATTTGTACCTGCTATTACCCTTTTTTGCGGCAGCAAACGGGAGGATCTCCCATTTGCGGACGCAAAAAAGGGTTGTACATCTGGCCCAAAGTGTCTATTTAAAGGGACCAGCTATCAGAACCACCACCCATTTAAAAACAACTCTAGACCGCTAACAACAAATCCTTTTGACACAATTTGTAACCATCCTGAAACTTCGTTTCTTCCAATGTCTGGAAGATCCAAAGGCAGATAAACATTTCATGTATCACTATTTGGCTCAAAACACAATTTCTTTCTGATAACAATTCACTTGGTAAAGTACCCAATATTACATTCATATTTCATGTAGACCATAATGTGATATAAACAATTAATTCCTTTATCTATATGCTTTCAAGCATTGAGATTATTTTGTCGTATCTCATATAGATCAACATTAGTCACTATTTGAGAAACGTTTGAAAAACATTTTGCATTGACAATCTGTATATTCATTTTGGTAATGTTTTATATGTGCAGTATAGATACAGTAAGATATGTTAGCCCATTTTCTGTCATTCATAATTTCAGCCTTCTGCAGAAATCTTTTAGACTTGTAAGATCCAAAATATCATTAACTATTGGGACATCATGATCTAAGATTTCAAAGTGCATTTGTGTCAGAACCCCTGCGGATCTCAATCCAAAAGCCATTCTTCACTTTTTGCAGAAGATCCCTTCAAAGCTTTCAGAATACAAAGTATCATTGCTTATAACCCCCTTTCCCCAAATGAAAAACTCAGTTCTACTATATATAGAGTTGTACCTGAGTGTAGTTGATAAAAATACACCTAATTCCATAAAGTACAATTACCTTCTAGGGATATTTAATTATTCCTGAGTATTACTGAAAAAAGTGCATATTTAACATAAAGTGCAATCACTCAAAATCCTTCTAGGGATATTGTTGGAAATCTTGCTCCTCATTTTACTCATTTCCAAAGATTGAAGGGCTAAATATTATAATGTCCTTCAGGTATTTCAGCTCATTGAGGTAAATGACTGTTCTTAAGTGCAGTTCAATAAAATACAGATTTTAACTATCCAGTTTTGCTCGAACTAATCACCCTAGTTTGTTTCCAAAGAATAAGAAGACAAATGTTATGATATTACTCAAGTATTTTATCTTACTGTGGTGAATAGCTGTTCCAAAGTGCAGTTTAATTAAGTGCTCGTTATCAACATTTAAGTTTTACTCATGCTAATTTCCTAGAATCTAAAGTGTCATAAGTTATCATCTCCTTCTGATGGTTCATATTTCCTGGGTAAATTAGTTGTTGTAAAATGCAGTACCAAGAGTGCATGTTTTCACAATCTGGTTTTACGTTACTTTACTTCGAAGAACCCTGAAGAATATAAAGTGCTGTGTGCTATGATGTACTCACTTCATCTATTATACCAAGCCTGAATGTTTGTACCAATTTACAGGCACTAGTTATTCCAAAGTTCAGTAAAGAAAAAAAAAAATTCAAAAGTGACTGTGCATGATTAAAAATAAATCCAATCTGTACCTTTAAGATAATTGATAAACCCCTGAGATCTAAGGTTGATTCTCATAATTCTTAATAACCAACCTATCTTGGCATATTGCAAAGATAAGGGAAAGAGGCGACACGGAGAAAATTAGAAAACTACTTATCCTCTAACATCTTCAAGAAAAATGTAATTAATTTTCTCTAAAACTCATGGTAAAGGAAATTCAGTAAAATCTTACAAATACCCATAAGGTTCAGCATCGGTATTGTAGCTCCAGGGAATTTCAGTTCCCATTACGATAATCCACTTGGATTCAGATTTCCTTAAAATTAATTCACCACCTTATTACCTTACCCACCCCTACATTCTAAAAACACGCTTACTAACCTATACCCACCCATACAAAACAAGCATTTGCAATGCAATTGGCCTCGCCTTTGAGACCTTAAAAGTATTTAGCAATGCAGCACATTATTGCACATTACTGCAACATAGTTTAATCACAGAAGCTTCTCGTTATGACAAATTTTTCTGGGAATCACCCGCCCTTTCACTTCTGTTCTTAGATTAAAGATGGTATCACTATACAGTCAGCAATATGTTTGTCTTTAGAATTAATCATGGAACAGGATCCTAGTAGCAGGTGGATTAGACACAGCAGCCAAGAATCTAAAAATCAGGGATTGTGTAAATAGCAAGTCTAACTGGATTGAAGAAATGGCACATTACTGGGTGAATTACGTGCTAACATCTGGCTCTCCTCTATGACATGCCGGGCAGGCCATTATGACTGGGCAAAAACAAGTTCCCCACTGAACATACAGTAAACTTATCTGTAACTTTCTTTTGAACTGCACAACCTGGCCAATCTTACGAGTGGCGCTGTAATAAAAATAGTGAAGAGCGATAGTAGTTACCTTTTCTGTTAGTTATTCCTCGCCTGCAGTTGAGCGGCCTGTGTGCATTTAACCAAAAAATGCAAAATGCGCAAAAACCTTGCGTTGACCCATGTTGCTAAACCCTTGTTAAAGCACAAAGCTTAAAACATTTGACTAAAGTAGAATGCTCCCTCAAGCGCCATTGGAAGGTAAAGCCTCATTTACAGCCGTTTGCTAAATATGGGGAAGCCAATAGTACCTTTTGTTTGAAGGTCACAAGAGCACCCACTCCCACGCGAGAACCTCTCGTTGAATCAGCACAGCCATAGGAATTTTGTGATTGGTAGTTAATAGGCTTCTTTGTAAGAAGACTTGATTTGCAGCTTCGAACTGGGTAATAAGCTTCATGGAGGATGCAAAGTATCTTTATCTAGAAATGCCCCTCCTGGCATGCAACATACTACTACTTTTAAAGCACTAAAAACACCGGATGGAAACGAACCAGCTCTAACTAGCCTGGGCTTAAGAGGAGCAATTGGGCCCATAGCTCAGCACGATATTAGTCAGCCAGGGTTAAAAATATCCTATCATCCAGAAAAGGGCAGATGTTGTAAACTTAATGCACATCAAATTAGCAGGAAGATAACTGTAGCTGGCTATCTGCAGCCTTAACAAAGAATAATACAAGCTGAAATAGGGAGGAAAACGCATTGCCCCATTAAACCTTAGTGTTTGCTCATGAAAAGTGAAGGGGTATGTCCTGGGTAGCGTATGATGCAGACATCCAAAAATGTTGGCAGAAGTTTGACATCCTGTCCCTCCAAGAAACGACTTTCCCCAATAGTTTATATAGAGTACCAACTGCCTGCCAGACGTGCATTTAATAAGGGCGTCCAATATGTAGTCTTTCAAAATACATTGCCTGAAAAATCTCCACGGAAGAAGTTAGGTTGGAATTAAAAAGCACCATGGTGATTAGGACTAATCCCCTGGTATCATCAGGACCAGATCATTTGCTTTAACCATTAAACATCTAGATAAATCCTCACGCCACTCTAAAAAAAATCATCAATCAAAAAAATTAGAGGGAACCATAAGGGATCTGACAATAACATACCGTACTGCCCAATGGTTAATTACCTTTTTGAATATCCCCATACCTCTCACTGCCCGTTTCTTTCGTAAACTTCGTTCCTTGATCATTTCTTTGGTCTGGGCTGGCAAACAGCCCAGGATTGCATATGACATCCTCACTCTCCCTATGTCGGTAGGCGGTATGGGAGCTCCTGATTTTAAGCTTTATACCTTAAGTGCCCAGGCCAGCTTTTTACATTTCTGGATTCACCCCTCTCCTTATCAGCCGCATGTTGCGGTTGAAGCCGACCTCGCAACTCCCTCGCCGTTGACCACCACCCTGTTTGCCCTGGCGAGTCGCCCACGTGCTGAGGTGGACACGGTCGAGACCCCGCGCTGGGCCTGGTCGGCACTGCGCCGTCTCTCCAATGCTCCGACGTTTTCAGCTAATACCATGCCGATTGAACGTCATCCTGCTTTCCCTCCTCTCCAACCAACGGGCATGTCTAAACATGCAACCCGCTTGGGTTGACGACCTTGTCGGATCTTTACCCAGGAAACACGTTTTATTCTCTTCCTGCTTCTTCTGGTCCGATGGACACATTACTTTTTTACCAGCTGCGATCTATCTGTAAGGAGCTGCATCCAACGTTCCCCCAACCTCCACCTTCGATGCCTGCGCTTGACTTTATATATACATCCCCCACTCCCCGCAAGTGGTTTACTAAAATATACGCCCTTACTCTGTCGACCACCTCCATCTCCACTGATCGTGCACGCGCGGCGTGGGCTGAAGATCTAGGCGTGGACAATGCTCAAGCTGATTGGCTTTATTGCCGCAACTAGACGAAGAAACTATCTCCCAACTATTGGCTTCATCTCATACATTTCAAATATCTGCACAGGCTATACCGCACCCCTGTTCAGCTACATAAACTGGGACTCATACCTAGTTGCATGCGTTGCGCTGCCCCTGCCGCGGATTTTACTCATCTCGCGTGGTTGTGCCATAAGGTGTCGAATTCTGGCTGGCGGTTTGTATCGCCATCTCTGAGATTACCTCCGCACAGGTTCAGCCCGACCCGCCATTGTGCCTGCTGGGCTTTGTCATATTTTGCCCAGACTCTTCTCGCTGCCTGATCGCCATGCTGCTCGTCCTTGCTCGGCATAGGGTGGCCATGTGTTGGGGTCGCAGACCGGCTCCCAAGTTCGCTCACTGGCTTGAAGATGCTTCGAGATGCCAGACTTTGCAATCTGAATTCTGGGACCTTCTGCCTGCGAGATCCCGCCCACCTGTCATATGGGGTCCCCTAGTGACATACCTCCATTCCCGAACACATCTGAGCCGTGCTGCCTCTCTCGCGCTCCCCGCCGGCACTTCGCTCGCGTTGGCCGCCGGCGCTGGTCAGTAGCTGCCTCCCTCCCTGTCCCCGTCTCCCCCTCTGGCCATGCCTGCTTCTATCCCTTCAGTGCTATTATCGCCTCCTTTAGCTCTGTGTTGTTTATGGTGCCATAGTCGTGTTGAACTGAATAATGCTTTTATCTGTTTGCATTTTCATTATGTCTAAGATATTCCGCAAATAGCCTACTGGAGTATGATGCTCTGATCTGATGCAAAAGTGTAATTTGATTATGCTGAATTTGTCAATAAATGTTTTGAAAACTTAAAAAAAAAATCACTAGTGAATCAGCATAAATGACACTGTTATATTTTTCGTAGAAGGTTCATAATTCAAAGCAATACCCCCGAAAAAGAATTTCCATACGTGCTGTGGCTTTAGGAATGTAGAGACTTAAAGTTTAGTACAAGGGGAGAGGTTGACAAAAAAGGTTAAATCCTGCAGGTTTTGTCAGCAAGTGACAGGGAAAGATAACATTACCCAACCAGTTTGTAACATATAGATGTTTCAGTCCACACTACTATGTTTGGTATCGTATGGAACTGAAATACAGTAGCTCAAATATGTGACTAGAGTATTTTGTCCCAAATATCGTTCACAAAAATTCCCCACCATTGCAATTAATAATAGGATTGACGGCATTCTGACACACTGGGCACTTGGTAACGAGTGGCTTTTGTTACCTGAAACCGGTCCAGTGTCTGCTGCTTCGCTCCACCCGGAGCTACAAATAGAAGAAACAAACAAAAGACTACAGAAGGAAGAGCCCCACGTCTGCGCCCTGAACAAAAGTAATGGAGAAATGAATCTCCCAGCGCGAACGTGATCAGAAGGTATCAGATTGCCTTGACTCGCTCCTGGTGCCTGCCCCAGTTCCAAAGTAGGCAGCTTTGCCAGTTGGACATCTGCAAACAATTACGTACTGATCCAGCCAGCGTCCCCTGATGGACAACCATAATCTTTGACGACACCCCTGAACTACTTGTTGACAAAATAATCCTTTCATGGTTATGGATTTCAATGTAACAAAACTGGCTTATAGTGTACCATATGGTCTAAAACACCTGAAAACAAGAAGTTGTAAAATGAAAGCCTGGGACTGCAAAACTGTTATTAACTGGTCTGCAGATACTGCATGGCTGGAGCACGGCACTTCAAAGCCCGACATTCAAAGAATTACCTCTACTAATGCACCGTGCATGGATGTTGTGAAGGGCTGGCAGGGAGGGGCTCTGGAAGAGAGCTCTGAGGCTGTGCATTTAAAGTGATAGCGCTTGTACACTTCCCTTGCACTTACAGGGGAGCTCAGGGAAAGCGAGAGGGAGGAAGGGGTTAAGGGTGGGTGCATGGTGGGAGGGTGACTCGGGGAGGGAAACAAAGATAAACCCCTTTAAGGGGCTTGTCTTGAAGCGAGGAGGTGGCTTAAAATATAAAGCTGCCCACTTTGGAGCTGGAGAGCAGGATTTGAGCCTCCGCGTGGGCTATATCACCTAATTATCAATAAATAAACAGCGATCTCAGAGGGGGGTGGGGAGAGATTAAAAAAACAACACATTTGGAGGGGCGAGACAGATAAAATAAATAAAAAAACACAGTCAAATGTGGCATCTGAAACCAACTGAAACAAATTGCGCAGAGAATTGAAGGGAAGAGGTGGCTCAACATATAACGCTGCCGACGTTGGAGCTGGAGAACAGGGTTCGAGCCTCGGCGTGGGCTGTATTAATCATAAATAAATAAACGGAGATCTCAGATGGGGGTTGGGAGAGACAAATAAAACAAGCATTGGCAATGCAATGGGGGCGAGGCACAGGAAGAAAGTAGTCTGTGCAGTAAAGGGGCCAGTAGCCGTGGAAGGACACAAATAAAAACATGTCCATCATAGGGAGGGACTAACAAACCTACAACCGATCGGAAGGCAGCATTTAAGACACAAGCCAATGAAAATGATGGGCGGAGAGTGGGCGGAGCTTCCACAAAGCTTCCACGCTATAGTGTATACTGCATGTCTCAACGAGACAGCGCAAGCGCTGCCTAGGCGAGACCTCAAAAAAACAACCGTACCCTCCTTATTCGCTTACCCACCCCTAAACCCTAAAATTACCCTTACCCTAATTCCCAATATATGTGTGTGTGTGTATGTGTTCACTTAAAAAAATCTAAGGTTACAGGGACGTTATAGTTAGGAAATAGAATTTAAAAAACTTTAGAAATTTACTGAAAAAACCAAAGGTTAGAGGGACGTTCTACTTAGGCTCAGATGTCACTCGTGCAAAACCAGTGAAATTCAGCAGTTAGTTACCTGAGCTAACTATAACTTACGCCTCAGCAATGCACTGCTTATGACCTCATGATTACATCACTCATGACTTAGTCAGTGACATCACTGATGACATCTCAAATGACATCACTGATGACACTGATTTCTTTTAATAACTTTTCTGGACCAACAGCTACCTTTCTGCCATATTTGGTGTAATTCCGCTTAGCGGTTCACGCTGTAGTCGTGTCTAAAATTCCTATGGGAATTAAGATGGGAAATGCAATTTTTTTACCCCCCTTTTTCTCGGACCCCACTTGATGGATCACCCCGAAACTTTCCATGCACAACAAGAATCAATGGAGCACTTTTTTTTGGGGTGGGGGGGCAACATTTCTCGAAGATTCATCAAAGGGCGCCAAAGATATGGGCAAGTGAAAAAATGCTTTTTCTATGGAAACATGGTCCTAACTATAACTACCTACTGGCGACCACCAGTAAGAGATATATTATCACTAAAAAAACAAGGTTACAGGGACATTATAGGTAGGCCCAGATTTCTCTTGTACAAAACAATAGAAATTCAGAGGTTATAGTTACGTGAGCTAACTATACCTTAATACCCCGCAATGCACTGCTTAGGACCTCACATATTACATCACTCATGACATGCTCAGTGATATCACTGATGACATCATCCAGTGTGCAGGTGGAACCTCCTTGCAACCTCCTTCTCCTGTTAGCATGGGGGGGATTTCGTTCCCATAGCACATTTCCCCCTTCCTGTAAGGTCAGGCCTGTATATTTTACATGGGAGTGGGGAGCAAGATGAAAGCGGGAACACCTCTTTGGCCAGTGGTTGGTGGATAGGACTTAGCCTGGGAATCAAGGAGTTTTATGAACAAAGACATAGGACTCATTCTGGTTGTAGAATGACCTTCAAAACATCTGCTGATCAGGCTCACAGGCTGCCAACTAGAGTGGCAGGCAGTCTCCAAAACACAAAGCCCAATCCTTTTTCCAATATGTATCAGATTGTATACTGCATTATAAAAGCACTTTGTAACCATTCACTTCCCAGTCATCCCAGGAGGTGCCATAGAGGATTCTTATATCAAGCAGGTAATTTTTGAATGAAGTTGGCCACAAAGATTTGTGAAAGCGTCTCATTGCCATCACCCCCTTTTTGTTTTTTCCCCTGGTTGCTGTCCATCTGTTTTTGGCATCTAATTCTTTTTCATACTGTTGCTTGCTATGAGTTCAGATAAGAGGCAAGGTAGTGATTGGGGAAGGTTGCCCTTCTGAATTAAGATAGTTGAAAAGGAGGGCTTACCAAAGGCTAAAATATCCCCAATGATATACGAATGTGTAACTAAAGAAATACTGGTTCGATTATCTGAGATCTTTTGTCTTGTTCTAGTTGCATGAAAGAGCTATTGGTGATATCATTTGTGAGGACATCTGTGGCATCATGTTTGAAATTATGAGAACTGAATTGGGTGAGATATGATTACAATGCTTAGCATAACTGGCAAATTTCAATAGTTTTTAGACTTTGCTCCATAACCATGACTTCCTGACTCCTTAATTCAATGTATTAGCACATATGACCAGCCTGCAGTGAAACCTCGACTAATCGGAATCAGTGAGAGGTATTCCCTGGGACAAATATCTGTAGACAAGCACCATCAGAAAACCTCTTGGCAAACATCTGAGGATGACACTGTCTAGTAGTGCAATGAACATTAATGACAAAACAACTGTAGTTCTGCCCAAAGTGAAGACTGCATCTATTCTACGTAACTTAATAATTCTTACTGCTGATGCTTTTTATTTGACAAGTTTTCTATAGCGCGGACTAGACCCTGGAAGGGTATCGGAGTGCTTTACAAAGGTTACAACACATAGAAGTTTAATACAATAGGTACAAAATGAGAATAGAGTGTAGGGAGGGCAAATTTGATGTCAAACATTCGTAGTGGGTCCAGGGGTACTCAGGAGCGTAATGGTCCTGAAGATCAAGTGTAAGTTCTGTTTGGAGAGCAAGTTAAGTGAGGGGTTAGGTAGTAATTTGTTCATTAAAAGCAGTTTGACTTCATTTTTGAAGGAAGTGCTAGAAGGGTTAATTCTAATTTACGGGGCAGGGCATTCCAGATTCTAGGTGCTAGACTGGAGCACCTAGAATCTGTATGTATTTTCCCGGAATTTTTGTGGTCTCAGTAGCCAGGTGCTGGTGCTTCTCGATGCTCTGCCACCACCTGATAGTTCCAGTTTATCTGCTAGATAATTCGGTGTGCTGAAGTGCAGGGCTTTGTGTGTCATACAGGCGATTTTTAGCTGTGATATTGCCTTGAAAGGGAGCCAGTTCAGTGCCTTTAGATCAGGGGTGATATGGTTGTTCCTTTTGGAGCCGGTGACCAGTCTTGCGACTGCGTTGAGTGAGGCTTTTAGTAGAGCCAGACTGGATCTCGGCAGACCACATAAGGTTGTATTCCCATAATCTAGTCTGGGTATCACTAGGTATTGCACTGCTGATTTGAGGTCGTCGATGGGAATGAAGGGTTTTAGATTTCTGATATTGTTCATGTGATAGTTTGCTCCTCTGGTGGCTGCACTGATGTGTTCCTGCATGTTGAGATTTTTGTTGATTGTTATTCCTAGAGGTTTTGTGGAGTCTATGATGTGGGGTTTGCAGTTGAAGGCTGTTAAATGTTTCATCCAGTCTTCAATGTTAACGTGTCCTCGCGGAGGGGTAATTAGGAGGAATTCGGTTTTGAGCACGTTGAGTTTGAGGTGGTTTCTGGTTAGCCAGTTGTGTGTTTTTTGCAGAGTTGTATTGAGTGAGCGGATATCATCAGGTGATACTTTTAGGTAAAGTTGGGTGTCCTCCGCATATATGTGGTAGTGAACATTGGAGAGTTTCCGAATTTCGGTTACGGGCTCCATGAATAGGTTGAAGAGGGTAGGTGAGAAGGAGTAACCTTGAGTTACTCCTAAGGTGACCACCGTGGTGGTCGACATCGATTGGTTGAGCTTGATTTTTTGTGTTCGGCTGTCTAAGAAGGAGACAAACCATTTTAGGACATTCCCAGATATCCCCATTCTGTGTTCAAGTAAGTCTAGGAGACTATCTTGTTTGACCGTATCAAAGGCTGAGGATAGGTCTAGGAGGATTAGGAGGCAGGATTCATTTTGGTCTAGTATTCGGAGTGTGTCGTCCACAATGTGTGTCAAGGCAGTTTCCGTGCTATGGTCCTGCCGGAAGCCAGATTGGAACTGGTCAATGAGGTGAAATTGAGCTATGTGGCTACATAGTTGGGAATGGATGCGTTTCTCTAGTAGTTTTGCTAGGGTAGGAATAGTGGGAATTGGACGGTAGTTATCTGGGATTGTGTGGTCAGCGGTGTTTTTTTTTTTTTTAGAATGGTTGTTACCTGGTCTGTATTTAGGCAGCTCAGAAGGGTTCCTTGCAGTGGGGAGGAATTCACTATCTTTGTCCAGAGGGGGATTAGCGAGGTTTTGATCTCATTGAAGATATTGGCTGGAATGGTTAGATGGTTTAAGTGATGTTAAGATCTTGAGAATGTCATTTTTGTTAAGAGATTTGAAAGTGTTCCAGGTCGCTTTGTTTTTGAGGGAGAGTGCGTTTTGGTTAGGGGTGTGTACAGCTGTGGGTGAGTGGGGGGTAGGGGGAGGTATTTTTTGAGGTGATCTTTAGCTGTTCGGAGTTTATTCTCTATATTTTTAGATTTTTCAAGGAAGTGGAAGGCAAATATGTTGCAGTTTAGTTGGGAGTTTGTTCCTAATAACATGTGTATTTGTAAAGTTCACAATTACTCGTAGATGTCTTGGCACTGAATAACAGTTGTT
The DNA here is from genome assembly GCF_964204655.1 of Triturus cristatus. NCBI lineage: Eukaryota > Metazoa > Chordata > Amphibia > Caudata > Salamandridae > Triturus > Triturus cristatus. The sequence goes on along the minus strand of NC_140595.1, from coordinate 206,506,164 downwards.
TATTGTTACCCAACTCAATGATACTAATTTTATCGACCTCAGATGGATGAAAGGCTGATTGGACCCGCCGGGATTTGAACCTGTGACCATGAGGTCGAACACAGGACCCTGCAGTGGCTGCTTTAGACCACTGAGCCACCAGACCTGGCATGTGGAAGCGTTGGCTTGTTGAGCAGATTGTTGCTTGATAATTTCGAAGAGTTTCCTTGGTCAATTTCTAGCCTTGTTTAGCTGAGCTTTGAAGAAATTTGCTTCTGAGAGACTGATGTGTTTGTTGTAGGTGCTTCTTTGAGATCTCAGTTGCTTAAGGTGCTCTAGCGATGGTGAGGATCTCCATGTCCGTTCAGCTAGTCTCAGGTTGCGTCTTTTGTCATTTGGGCATCCATTGAACCATGGTTTGGAGTCTTTAGCGGAAGTTCTTTTTTAGCTGAAAGAGTTCAACTGCATCAAGAATGCTAGTCATCGAGTTGTTGTAGTGGTTAGTGAGGTCAAGCACCTGTGACATGTTTACTGGCGGCAGTAGTATGTTGTTGCTGAGGCAGGTTAGATCATGGAGGTTAATGTCACAGGTGTTACTTTTCTATTGTTTGGGTTTCTTAAGTTGGGGTTTGTATATAGGCCAGAGGTCTCACCAAAGATCTGCATAATGCGGAGAAGACACGGGCAGGTCCAGTCGAGATCGGTGAGGAAGAACAGTACATGGTCCGCATATAGTGCTATACGGTCGGAGAGGCCAGGCGCCCATTCAAAACCGCGCAATTATATGTACCCAGGCCGCCAGCGGCGCCAGAGCAAAAAGATAAGGGGAGAGCAGGCAGCCCTGGTGCGTTCCCTGACTAACAGCAAAGCAGTTGGAAATTGAGTCAGCCACACAGACTGAGGCAGTTATATCTGTGTATAGTAGGCGAATAAGGCCTAGCAGGCGGGGGCCGATGTTTAGGCAAGCCAGCAAGGCAAAGAGGTACGTACAGCTAAGAGAATCAAAGGCCTTATTCATGTCCCCCAGTAGGAGCGCAGCAGGAGTGCCAAGCCTATCGACTGCGATAGCATTGTTGGCACTTCGAATATTGTGCCGTGTGGCGCGATTAGGCATAAATCCTGTCTGATCTGGATAAATTAACTCTGTGATATACAGGACGAGATGGTTGGCTATTACCTTGGCCAAAAGCTTGGCTTCCTCGTTAAGTAAGGAGATCTGGCGATTGGACGAGAAGTGCTTCGGCGGTCGACCTGGCTTAAAAAATACAATGATCTCAGCATGTCGCCCGTCTGGCGGAAGGCTGCCATGGTCACAGGAAGCCGCCAGGGTGGCTAAATAGGGTTTTAAGACTAGCGGGTGGAATTTTTGAAAGAACTCGCAGGGATAGCCGTTTGGGCCTGGGGCCTTACCCACTCGCATATCCAGCAGTGCAGGCAGAAGTTAATCTACTGACAAGGGAGCGTCTAGCGCGTCTCTCGCCGTGTCTGACAGAGCGCGAGGAGGAAAGTCATCTATAAACTTCTGTATGAGGTCAGCAGACAATACCTCCCGGGGGGCATAGAGGTCTGTGGAGAATGAAGCAAAGCTATTGGAGATGGCGATCGGGTCTGTAAGTGTATTCCCATCAGGTCTACATATTCTCGGGAGACGCTGGGGCCGCAGTGTTTGCTGACACAGGCGGTGCAATAAAGCACTGGACTTGTCTTCCCACCGGGAGATCCAACTTCAAATGACAAGCAAATAAAGACGGGCCTCATTGAGAAACTCGCTAGCATACATCTGCAGCATTGTCAACAGTTGTCTATGTGCGGCCTCTCCCGCTGTGTCTCTGCTAACGCGCTCTAAATCAAGGAGTTGGGCCTCAATTCTGAGCAGCTTATCACGTCGCTGCCTGCGTAGGGCAGTACAGAAAGCAAAATCTGCTCCCTGAAGAGTAGGTTTCATAGCCTCCCACAAGGTGACCAGCGAGTCCACTGATCCCGTATTCAGTAATTGGTAGTCTGCTAAAGATGTACACATATGTGTCCTATATTGCTCGTCCCTAAGTAGCCATGGCGACAGCCTCCACCGAAACCGAGACATTCTGGGGTCCAGGGAAAGAAGGATAGACACCGGGGAATGGTCGGAAAGCCCCCTGGGAAGGATTGTAACCTCGGCCAGTCTATGAGCGTGTGTCGCCGTGAGGAAAATGTAATCTAGCGTGGAGAAGGAATCATGCGGCCTAGAGAAATAGGTGTAAGCATGCGTGTCAGGATGTAATGTCCTCCATGTGTCGACCCACCCCAAGCCCTGAACCAAGGGGAATAATTTGGAGTCCGGGGCCTCTGCAACACAGGCCATGGCACGCCATCTATCATGTAACGGGGACATAACATCGTTCCAGTCTCCTCCAATTACAATCAACACTGATGGAAGGTCCGACCAGAGCGTCGTCAGTTTTTCTACCAGGGACCACGAGAGAGGAGGAGGGGCATAGACACTGCCTAAGACGATGGGCTCTCCATAGAGCGTCCCATAAATCACAATAAATCTACCCTGCGGGTCTAGCCATGTGCGGCTATAAACAAATGGGACGCTGCGATGTATTTGAATCGCAACTCCCCGGGAGCCCCTAGTAAAGCCAGCATGGTAGGTGTGCACGAATCCGAAGCGTCCCAAGCTAGGCGTCTTAGTGCCCACTAAATGGGTCTCTTGCAGGAAAAGGACACTCACCTTGTAGCGCTTTGCCTGGCGCAGCACAGCCCCCCGTTTAATTTTGCCCAGCAGACCATTAACATTCCAGCTAAGGATTCGGAGCTCTCTACTCTGGACCCGGGCTCGATCCTGCGAAATAGACGATAGTGACATGTATTAAGGCATCTGAGATGATAGCTAACATTGGCAATCTCGAGGTAAATAGAAGGAAAGACTCTGTGGCAATAAAAAAGAACAGCAATCAAAACAAGATCACTAGTTATGGTTCTTTTAGATGTGCAGAAGTATGGGTCCAATATGAGTGTTTCTGGATGCGATTTGAGAAGACGATGTTTGAGTGTTTTGGCAGCCTTTTTAGTTAGATTAGGTGTGTATTTGATTATGAATGCGTTGTGGCTATCTGGTACTAAGGAGATGTCCAGTGAGGTAGGTGCTTTGGGGTCCAGTCCTGAAGTGAGCGAATAGTGATCCTCCGAGGGTTATGTCTGTCGTGTATTGGGAGGGCTATGATTGAGTCTAGTGATAGCTGGAGGACTGTTGTGTAGTTGGGTGTTTGGGGGAAGATGACATGAACAGAGCTTCTGTAAGGCAGGTGGGTGTTTGGGAGTCAGAGCAGGCAGCAGAGGTAGTACGTCCTAAGCTATAGTCTGTAATTCTGGTGTGAGTCCTCCGATGTTAGAAGGGCGGTGTAAGCTTGCGGGTGGTGTCAGCCATTGTCGTTCCCCGATGGTTGATAATTTAGAATAGGATGTGGTTGCTCTTTGTGGCGATCCTTTGTTCCTTCCTTGATAGTGTGAGGGTATTATTGTTGATTGAGGAGGTGGGCCTCCATGACAGCAGTATCTTTGCTAGATTGGGCCAGGTAAGTTAGATAGGGTTAATCTAAATGTTGTTGTTTTCAGTCTCCATTTTATGGTCAGGCAAAGTCAGAGACACTGCTAGGGCTAAGGCAGGTTTAAAGTAGTCGGGTAGTGTTGGGTGTAATATATGAAATAAATTGTCAATCAATTTTAAAAGCAATAGGAGGTGGTGGTAGGTTGTCTGTGCAGAGGTCACAGGTCAGGGTCATATTTGCAAGTATCAATGGCTGGCCGCCATTTTGTGTCCAAGCATATTCTTGTGCAAAGTGCAAATTCAGTGATAGTGTAGGCAGTTTTGGCAGGGTATATAGAAGTGAGAAAAGCGGTCAATCATTGCGGCGGTAGCACAAAAGGGCTTTAAGTGTGTAGAATGCATGTTGGGGTTAAAGATGCAGGGGTTGAGTGCCGGCTGCCATCTTAAGTCCAGGCATTAATTAATGAGCTTTGATAGAATTGGGAGGAATAAATAGTTAAGGCAGGATAGTTAGAGGTTAGAGTGCCCAATCCTTGCAGCGGCAATACGAGGGGCTGAGAATTTACATGTGCAGGATACCCGTTGTGGTTATAGATGCAGGGGTTGAGCGCCGGCTGCCATCTTTGGTCCAGGTGACGCTCGGAGAGGTACTGATTTAGTTAAGAACCAGGGCAAAATCAAGGCAGGGCAGGTATCGGCGCCGTCCAAGCACTTACCGCACACAAGATGGGCTTGTTGGCCTTCGGTGTGGCGATCGTTAATTGTCATCCTCTATCTTGCACCTAGACTCGAGACTGATTCTCATATGCGTGGGAACTTTTTGGGTAGCCAGGACGTCGACTACTTGGTGCCCGAAGTAAACAAAGTCTCCAAGGACCATCCTTTTGTGGATCCCACTCCAAGGAAGCTGTGTGAGTTGGAGGCTGGTCCTTCCAATGTTCGCAGCACCCGCATCACGGCATCAGGTCGAACCGTGCCTGAGGTCCGAGACAGTGACCGGAGCGGCACCAGGTAGGCTGTCCAATTGTTTTTCAAGTCGTCTAGTTTCAATCAACGTTTGTTGATGTCTGGTATGGGACGCATCGCAGGATTATGTTGCAGGGGTAAAAAGACGGGCTATTTACCGATAGGCGATTACAAACCCCCGGAGCTGCAGCTGTGAGCTCCTACTCTGCGGCCATCTTTTTTTACAAGAAGAAATTAGGAACACAAACTGTATGTTTCCAGCTTAAAGACTGAAAATGTTTATTGTGCTACCCTAATATGTTTGGAGCTAAACTGCCTGAACCTAACCCCTTACTCTAATAATAACATGACCGTAAACTGATTTCCTAGTATTGTTTTAAACTGACCACTATCCACTTAGGACCCGATTCCAAACTGAAATTACACAAATCGAATGCACAATGATTTTCCCTCCAGACATTAAACTGCAAAGTACGGAGAAAATGTGCATTTCCATGGGAACTGTGTGCAGAAAGAATTTTCCATTTTTCATGTGCAATTTGGAATACCACTGATTACGCACATCTCAGAGGAGGTGTGGCCTTACAGCTCCAACTGCCGACTTTGGCAATGGAGAACAAGTTACTTACCTTTGGTAATGCTCTTTCTGGTGGATACTCTATCTACTCTCCAGACTCTTCACCTTTAGAATAGCCCCAGGTGCCAGATTGGATCCAGAAGATTTTTCAGCATAGCTCCTGCGTTACAGTAGGTGCTGTTGTGTAGCCCCATGTTGACTCTGTTACGCCTCAGAAAACGGGTAAACAGGAAGGCAGTGAGGAATCTGGGGTTAGATAGAGTACTCTGATGGATACTTTTAACCACAGATTGCTCACCAATAGATACCAAAGCAGGACCTCCACAGATGGAGGCAGTGCTTAATTTTCAAAAGAATGAGTGCCAGTGCCGAAAGCTCTGCTTAGAAACCCGTGGCCAGTGAAATTAGATGTTGATGCGCTGAATACCAAGGCTGCATAGTCTTGAATTCACTTCAGTTCTCTTTAATCCACTGCCACACACCTCAAGCCCCTTTTCTCTTTCTTTCAGGTTCCTGCTTTCTCCTTTTAGGACACTTTCTTCGTCTTTCCCCTGTGTGCATTTGTTTCCTCTCTTGCTCTCTGTAAATGTCTTATGAAGAAAAATAAGTGCTGGTCCCCAAAAAGGGGTACCAGTGGGCCACACCGGCTACTACCGGCTCAAATTAAGCACTGGGTGGAGGGTCTGTGGAATGACTCAGACCAAAATGTCCTGCAGACTGTACTGCCAAAATTCTCTCACAGATGGACCTGGCTAACTAGGCAATAATGCTTGGTGAATCGGTGCACTGAGGCCCACATTTATGGCTGACAGATATCCAGGACAGGCACTCTGCATGCCAGCGCAGTGGTAGCAGCCTTAGGCCTGGTTAAATAGGTCCTTAGTTTTCCGACGGCTGATGCTTGACCAGTGTGTAGCAGTTTTTAATGTAGAGGACAACCAATCTGGAAAAAGTTATTTTTTTGCACTGCCTTGCCTTTCTTTGATCCAGAGAATTCCCACAAAGGGCTGATCATCCATCTGGTGGTCTTCAGTACGATATATGTAAAAGGTCAGCCCTCTTTTTGGGTATAAACGATTGCATCTCTCCTCCACTTTCAAGTGGTGAGATGGAGCAAAGAATGTCAGAACTGTGGTGGACTGCAGGCCACGAAAGGGAGTCATAACTTGTGGTAGGAAGGTCGCACTAGTCCTCAGCACCAGTTTGTCCTGAAAGAAGATGGTGTAGGTGGCTTGACTGAAATAGCCTGAGGCTCACTCATTAGACGAGCTGACATTATTTCAATGAGAAAGTCCATCTGTAGAGTCATGAGACGGAGAGGGCAGCCATGCATCTTCTCAAAAGGGATGCACATAAGAAAAGTAAAAACCAAATTAAGATCTCACTATGGCATCACAAAGGGTTTAGTAGGAATCATACAGACAAATCCTTTGAGAAATTAAAACACAACTGATGATTTAAACATGGACAGTTGGTCCGTTAAACACAAAAATGCCAACAAAAAACCCTTTACAGTGCCCTCTACAAGTCCTTGCTGGGCCGAAGACAAAACAAACAGTAATACAGCCAACAGTTTGACCAGCAGCAAGTCAATATTAAGGGTGCCACACCAAGCCACAAATTTGTCCCAATGTCCACAGTAAACAGACTTTGTGGAAGAATGTCTAGCCGAAAGGAAGACATCCACTACTTCAGGAGGAAAATCAAATGCGGTCCACTACTTTTGGCCAAGCTCCACGAATGAAGGTGTAGCCGGATCAGTGCCTGGTGCAAGACCCTGCCCTGCGACAGAGGTTTCTCCCACAGTGGCAGCCTGTTTGAAGAACAGATGCTCATGCCTGGAAGTTCTGTTTTCCAAACACTCCTGGTCCAATCTGGACACACAAATATGAATAGGGCCCTGGTCGTTCTTGATCTTTCTTAGAACTCAGAGCGGGAGAGACAGCAGCAAGAAGACAGGTGTTCAATTCTCCACTGTACTCTGAATGCATTTCTGAGGAAAAGCCTTCTAGAGAACTCCAGCATGCAAGAGCACGTTCTTGGCGGTGGCAAAGGGACTGGGCAGAGGTCTCTCCATTGCTAAAAGACATCCTATGCCACCTCTGGATCCAATACCCATTCATGATCTTCTAGGCATTGCTGGCTGAGTTAGTCTACCCTGGTGTTTAAAGTTTGCACCAGGTGGCGCACGATCAGGGAAATGCCCTGATAATTCTGCCAGTTCCAGAGGCACATACCCCAGGACCCCATCCTGCCAAGTTTACGACAATTCGACATGGCAGTGGTGCTGTCCGTAATAACCTGCCCTGGCTTTCCCATGATGGATGGCAGGAAGGCTTTCAACACCAAATGGATGACACAGAACTCAATAGGTTAATGTTGCAACAGGTCTCCACCAAAGACCACAGTCCTCTGATCTCAACCTCTTCCAGACAGCCTACCCAACGCCGCAGTAATGCATGTGTCCCCACCACCGGCTCTGGGTAGAGTAAGGAGAATGGTCTACTGCTGGTCCATTGCAATTAAGCAGCCCCAACTGCAGATCTTTTGTGGCCTCCTGTGAAACCTGGAATTTGAGAGGCCAATAGGCCAAGAAGCTTCAGAGTTACCCTCACTAAGACCCAGGACCTAAGGTGAAACATAGGATCATAGCGCGGAGGTGCTGGTCTCACTAATCTGAGGGAAGGCCAATAACCCAACGTATCCAGGATCGCTCCAATGGAAGGGAGCCTCTATGAATGAGTGAAGTGCAACTTCGGCACAGCCAGTCATTGAGTTAGGGGAAGACTGGTATCCCTTACCTCCGAAGGCATGCTGAGACCACCACCATCCCCCCCTCATAAATACCCGAGGGACATTGATGAGGCCGAAGAAGAGCCCAGCAAATTGAAAATGCTCCTGGGCAATCCTGAACTGCAAGCAGCTCCTGCAGGCAAGTAAATGGAAACCTGCATCTCACCATCCAGTCTACATAATGGTCACTGCCTAGGGCGTACATGGGGTAAGCTGGAAAATCTCCTAGACGCAGTCTTGTTCCTGGTGATATTCTACAGGTGAGGAATCGGTAGTTGGAAGAATCCATCCAAAGAATCAGGTTTGAATACCAGCCTCAGGTCAACATCCTACGATCCTGGAAAAATCCCTTTATCTACCTGTGCTTAAAAATGTGTAACATATTCTGTTGCTCCTGTAAAGCACTCTTATGCCCCAAGGCTACGCTTTTGCTATATAAAACTGCAAAAAAAATATTTTTTTTAAAGATACACAAATCGTACATACAGACACATATACTGATCTCCGCAGTATTGGCAATTCTGGGTTTGGGAATTCCACATTGGTATTCCCAGAAAGAGAGTCTTAGTCATTGGTTTAGTAGAAATGAGAGGAAGAACACTTTGAAACAGATTCTAGTTGGTGGCACAAATATGTATTGTATTCTTGCTTTGGGCCTGCAAATATAACATGCTAACATACTTAGCAACTTTTTTCTTGAACCCAAAGGTACACAGCAATCCATGCAGCATTGAGATGCTTCTGAAATTCCGTAGCTCAGGAAGGAACTCTCCGAGTAACTCAATCTCTTCTTCATATAACTTGACATTTACCAGAATGGCGTCACCACTTTCATCCCACTATGGAGTAAGAAAAGAAACAGATGGTCACAGTGGGAGGCGACTGAGGACAAGTAGAAGCATAAGCAATGAGGCCCTAGGAGCGGATTGGTCACAGCTCTTTCTAAAAAATACACCTATGTGTTACTAGTCTAAAGGTGTCAAGAGTCAATTGGTGATTAATCAAAAAGAATCTAAACACTAATGGAGGCATAGCATCCTTTTTAAACTGAGCCCTACTTTTCATTGTCACTGTCCTTACATAATGAAGATGATTAATATAGAGGGATTAGACAATTGTCATATATATGTTAGGAAACCTTTATTTATTCTTTCTCACTTTTTATACAAACCAAGCAAACTACACTAACCATCGAAATTCTAAAATTATTGTTATACCATAAATTTACAATTTAAGCACCAACCTCAAATGACTTTATCTTTATTTCTAAACAAACAAAGCTTAAACTACACAAACATTAGAAATACAAGATATACTTATACCTTTAATTTATAATTTAAGCACCACCTTCAAATTACTATAACTCGTGCACCTCCATACACAGTGTTGTCAACCCGCTAGCCACATTACATTAATTATAACTTGCCATTCTACCATGCACGGTGTTTTCATAAATGAGGTGATTTGAGATGTCATAAGTTTTGCCGGGAATGCTATTATTTCACATGGTACAAGCCATGTAATATGAAAGGATATAAGCACTGCATCGTAAAGGCATGAGTTATAGTTAATGTAGTGTGGCTAGCGAGTTGACAAGACTGTGTACAGGGGTGCACGAGTTATACTAATTTGAAGGTGGTGCTTAAATGATAAATTAATAGTATGACTATAACTAGAATTTCTAATGTTTTTGTAGTTTAGGTTTGGTTTATTTAGTAAGAATAAATAAAGTTAGTCGTTTGAAGGTGGTGCATAAATTATAAATTTAAGGTATAACTACAACCATAAAATGTACATTGTACGTGTAGTTTAAGTTTGGTTTGTATAGAAAAAATAAGGAAAATGTTACTTATCCTGTAAAAATCTGTTTGTCGCATGTAGTGCTGTAGATTCACATGTCCGCCTGTATCTAAGCCGGAGGTATACACATCGAGACGCGTCGCGTCTTCTCCGGGTTATACCAGCACGCAGCCACTATTCAGTTGGCGCCCCAGTCAGGACGACAAGATACGCTCCTTCCTTCATTTAATGAAAGCCTAAAAGACCCAGCTCCGACTAAAGAAGCTACGGATTCTGTCACTTATTTACCACTGTGATGATATCAAGAGTCCTCCGTAGAGAAATGTATTCACCCTGATGAAGACCTCCTATTTAAGAAGCGCCACGCAGAAGGTCGAAACGCGTTGGTAAACTTACAGTGGAGGCGAGCCTTAAAGAACCCAGAAAGAACTAACGCCAAATTACTTTTGACGATTTCCTAAAAAAAACCTATTTAAATATAGGGCTCTGGATCTGGTTTCTAGACTACGAGGCGGCCTCCCCCCTCTCCTTTTTTGGCACCAAAAAGAGACTCTTGTACTGTGAAGACCCTATGACAAAGAGTCCCCGGACCTTTACTTAAAGAAAAACGTAGGACCTTTCTTTTCATGTATATAAACCCACTGAGCTTTATTTGTATAAGTGTATCAGCATTGTCCATTTGTTTCTTCACACTGTGTCTAGTTGTCAGTTTGTACAGATGTAAGTGATTGCTTATTTGTTTTCATGCTGTATTTATTGTTACAGATGTATGTCAAACAGTTTGATACATTCACTTAATGTCTGAGTAGGCCTTGCATAGGAAAAACAAGTCTTGATGAAACAGTTTAAACAGTTTTGCTTTGTATTTAAGTGCTGGCCAGGGATAAATAAAAAATCCAATTGGCAATTATAAATACGTTTTATCGATGGTGTCAGAGGTATCCTATTTTTCCACTTTTGTAGATTCACATGCTGTGCATAGTTCTGCCATCTAGTGTTGGGCCCAGATGTGTGCAAGTTGTTTTTATTCGAAGAAGTCTTTTGAGTATAAAGTTTTGTGACTCCTCCTCTTGTTGGTAATGCATATGGGACTCGACTCACTGTAAGATTATTTTTCCGCAAGGCGGGTGAGGAGGAAGGTGGAGTGAAGCAATTTTTAGAAAGATGGCCATGCAAGAGGAGAGAGTATTAAGAAAGAGTGTTTACTGCAACTGCCATAGGCGTCCGGGGAGGAGGGTGGGCGCATGTGAATCTACAGCACTACATGCCACAAACAGATGCTTACAAGGTAAGTAACATTTTCCATTCGAAGCATGTATGTAGATACACATGCTGTGCATTGACTGTAAAGCAGTCCTCCCCATAAAAGCAATGGCTGGCCAGTGGGTGTAGCAGAGAATTAAAACAGCGTACGGAGTACTGCCTGCCAACACTTTTTGTGAAAGTGTGTGCTGTGGACCATGTAGCTACTTTACAGAAAACAGCTATGGGAATGTTTCCAAGGAAGGCCATAGAGGCTCCCTTCTTTCGTGTAGAGTTTGCTCGCAAAGGAGAAGACAAAACTCTTTTGGGTTTTGCTTAGCAAGTTTGGATCCATTTCATTATCCATCTGGCAATGCCTGATTTAGATACAGCCCTCCCTTTATGGGGTTCAAAAATGCAACAAAGAGATTCTGTCCAGTCTGTGTAGTACATGAGGGAACGCTTTACATCTAAGGTATGAAGAGCCCGTTCCACAACCCAGTCAGTTTGTGGAAACAATTAAATGGGCCGCTTTTGGAAGAAATTTTGGGTTGGTGCGGAGGACAACCCTATCCCTGTGTATAGAAAGAAAAGTTTTTCTAGTGTTAATGTATGGAGCTCACTAGCACACCGGAGTGAAGTGATGGCAACAAGAAAAGTCACCTTCCAGGAGAGAAATAGGAGTGGGCAAGAGTAGAGGGACTCAAAAAGTGGGCCCATAAGTCCTGTGAGAACAATGTTGAGATTCCCCTTTGGGGCTGGGGAGACCCGAGGTGAGATGACCCTCTTGAAGCCTTCCATGAAAGCCTTAATGACTGGTATTCTGAAGCGAGAGATGTGTTTATTCTTCTGAAGGTATGCAGCCACTGCAGCCGGGTGAAGGCAAATCAAAGTGAAGTCTAGACCACATGTTTGCAGATAGAGTAGGTAGCATACTATATCCTTGACCCTGGGTGTCAAAGGGTTGATTTGTGTGGAATGACAATAGTGAACAAAGCGTTTCTATTTGGCAGCGTAACAGGCTCGTGTGGTAGGCCTGGTGCTTCTTTCAGGATGCTCATCCATTTGGGTGGTAGATTAAGATACCTGAATTCTAGGACTTGATGAGCCAGGTCGCAAGATTGAGCGACCTGGGAGCCTGATGTCTCCATGGTTCTGTGTGAAAAGGTCCGGCCTGCTGGGGAGCCTGTTGTGCAGAACCACCAAGAGCTCCAGCAAAGTCATGAACCAGGGTTGGCATGCACAGTTGGGGGCCACCAGGATAAGGGTGAGAGACATTTACTGTAGCCTCCGAACCACAAACAGAAAGAGGCAGAAGAGCGTAGGCAAATATCCCTGACTAATTAATCGATAGTTTGTTGCCCATAGACTATGGGTGTAAGAACCTGAATGCTAAGCTTGGGCGTTTGGCGTTTTCTGCGTTGGCAAAGAGGTCTACCTTTGGGAATCCCCATCATTGGAATTATGGGAAGAGTGCTTGAGGGTGGAGTTTCCAACCACTTACTTGCTGCCACATCCTGCTGAGGAGGTTGGCAAAATCATTGTCCACTCCCAGGAGGTCCTCCACCAGCAGGTTAATCGTGTGGCAGAGGGACCACAGACACATTTTCTGGGTGAGAACTGCCCTCTTTCTGAAGGAAGTACATGGCTGTCATGATGTCCGTCTGGATGAGGACAACCTTGCCTCCCCATGGGGCAGGAAAGCCTTCTGCACTAGGTGGACTGCTAACAGCTCCAAGAAGCTGACATGGAGACCCTGATACCTGGGATCCTATTGGTCTTGGACAGTCAGGTCCAGTAAATGGGCCCTCCACCCAGTGAGGGAGGCGTCCATTGTGATGGTCACCGGCGGAACTGGGTCGAGAAAAGTTCGTGCCTGTAAAAGCTTGGTGGTGTTACACAACTGCAGAGCGCAGTGAGTGCGGTGGCCGATCAACACTAGATCGTCCCAGTGACCCTGCACTTAAGACCATTAGTGCGCTAAGCACTCCTGCAACAGACGCATTTGTAATCTGGTGTGGGGGACTACCGCAATACAGGAGGCCATCAAGCTGAATAGATGCAAGACTGTCATAACATAACGTATATTTTTAAAGCGCACGGTCACCCAGGAGTTTCTTGGCGCTGAATAACAGATGTTTATTATTACCCAACTCAGTTGCACTCATTTTATCAACTCAGAAGGATGAATGGCTGAGTGGACCAGCCGGGATTTTAACCTGTGACCATGAGGTCGAACATAGGCCCCTATATTGGTCGCATTAGTCCACTAAGCCTTCAGACCCATGACCTGTCGACCAGGTTGGAAGACAGGAACTAGTGCCTGGAGGGACTGTTTCTGGGCAAGGTTTGGGTAGGCCTTGCCGATTTCAGAACTGAGGATTGCCCCTAGGTAACGTTGGATCTGGAAAAGTTAGACATGGGCTATGGTTACATTGATAGTAAACCCTAGCTCGTGCAAAAGGTTTATTGTGACATGTGTATGTTTGCGACACTTGTGGAGTGGGGCTCTTGATAAGCCAGTCGTCCAGGTAGAGTAACATGTGGACGCCCTGTCTGCGCAGGTGAGCGGCCACCACTGTAAAGCATTTGGTGAACACTTGAGGTGCACTGGTGACCCCAAAGGGAAGCACCTTGAACTGGTAATGTTTTCTACTGACCACAAGCCTGAGATAGAGGTGATACGCTGGGAGAATTGAAAGGTGGAGGTTGAGCTATTAAGTCTTCTTGCTGTAAATGCAGAATAACATCCTGAAAAGTGACCATGTGAAAGTGCTCTGAAAGTATGTATCCTTTGATTGGCTTGAGGTCTAGAATAAGTGGGAGTGAGCCGTCCTTCTTGGGAATCAGAGAGTAGACTCCTGTGCCCTGAGATGATGTGGGACGGGCTCTATGGCCCCTTTGAGGAGGAGGGCTGTGACTTCTTCTCTGAGCTGATGTTCTGTTTTAGGGATTGTCTGTGTTTGTGGGGTGGTATGGTGGGAGGCGTAAAAGAAAGCTCCAGACAGTAACTATGTTGGATAATGTCTAACACCCATTGGCTGCAGGTGACATTCTGCCACAAGGAAAATAATTTTTATAGGCGCCTCCCGACAGGTGTTGTGTGATCGGGGGTTTGGAGAGACAGGCAAGTCAGGGCTTTGTGGTTGTGGTGGTACCTTTGGTGGAGCTGCCTTTGCCTCTACCCTAGCATTATTGCCCCAGTAGGACCCTCTAAAGTAGCCTCTATGGGGAGGGCTTTTGTGTCCGTTTGTGCTGAAAAGCCACAGTCTTTGATGGAGGTGGTCTTTCAGCCTCTACAATATGGTGTGTGATGAAAGGGCCCACGAGCCGCAGGTGTCTGCAGGGTGCCCATAGCCTTTGCTGTCTTTGTATCTTTCTTTACCTTTTCTAGCATTAAGTCAACCTGGGACCAGAACAGGTGTTGTCAGTTGAACAGCACCTTGAGCACGTATTGCAGGACATCGTCTTCAAACCGGAAGTATGGAGCCAAGCGTGCCTACAAACTAGCACACTTGAGTTAACGCCTCTGGCTGCAATGTCAGCGGTGTCAAAAGCACACCCAATGTTTGTGCTTGAGATACGTTTGCCCTTGGATACTATCTCATGTCCTCTTTTTTGTGCTGATCTGGGGGATACCCCTGTAGGCACCAAGGCCTGGGGCATTTTTGAGGCTTAGTAAGTGTATATTGGTGTTAAAGGTGTTGAACCTACAAAGTATTCAGTCAGTCATAATAAGAGTTCAGTGAAACGTGTCTGTGTTCATAAATGCAGGTCTGAGCTTGATAAGCGCGGTAGATGTATGAAAATTGGGACGGTAAGTAGCACACCCGTCCCAAGGGAAATCTATTTTGTTTGTTAAGCCCAGACTTGTATTTACGGACACAGTATCAAGAACCTCTTCTTAAGACTGACCGGATATATTATAGATTCTTTATCTCTGGTGGAGACAGACATGCTAGTAGCTAAAAGATTTTTACGAGAGTAGGGATGCACACCATTTCTTTACTGATCATTTTCAATCTATATGTGTGCGGCTTGGTGGATGCCATGCCCCAGCAGCATCCGGGTCATCAACAATCTGTATTTGGGGGCACCTTCTCCCCCGTCCAATCGCACAGCTTGGGTGACCCACTGGGCCCTTATCTGATCTTGCCAACTTTCACCTGGTAATCCATATTAATCCAGATTTGGAGCATATGCATATATCATAATTTGCACTTCTTCCTTCACACATGGAGTAGTTATGCCAATTTCCACTGTTTCTAGTGTTAAAGTCGGGCCATCCGAACCTCTTACAAAAACACGACTGATGCAAATTCGTCTGAGGCAGTGCTGTTTATTTAAAAAACCCAATGCATTTCGGGCCACTGGTGCCCTTCGTCAGGGGTCACTACAATAACAAATGAAACAGAACAATCATTAGATTTTTCATCAATTGACAGAATCACTATTTTGCAGTTAATTGTACGTTGATTCAAGCAAGGACGTTATTTTTATAAATATACGGTGTGCCATACTTCCTAATCTGGCGCTGTGAAGCCTAAAGATGCCAAAATATTCCACGAACTAGCACTTTATGCTGTTCACTCCCTAATGTTTCCCAAAACCCATAGTTTAACTTCTCCTCGTGTCCCTGTGTGAAAAAGATCTTAATGTGGCGTCTAGTTCGTTCCCAGGTACCTCAAAATATTGTCGTTTGCGCCTGGCATGTTAATCTGCAGCTCGCACTTCCCATGAACCAAATGTGCCCTCACCTCTGTTCTACAAACATCAACACGTACACCCTCCAAACCTTACCGATCATTCCCACTATTTAACTGTTTAATCCATGCTGTACTAGTCCATATGACCGTTTATATTCTTGCTCACATTCACCTAAAAAGCCCCGCTGTTGCGTTTGCTACTCTACAACCTTCGGAAAGCACCAATATTATCCTATCTACGCTGCAGCATTGGTGTTCCATACCTGCCACTGCCATTGTAAAACCGCCGGCTCCATGTTTGTCATTAAGTCGATACAGGAACCCACCCTAGATTCGCCTCTTATTTAAACATCACTTCCCTCCCTTATTGGTCTACAATACTTAACCTTTCCCACCAGAAATACCGCATTCCCAGAAGGCTGTTGCATGAATTGAACTCCATTCCCCACAATCCATTGCTATAGCAAAAAAATGAATATATAACGTCCAAACGGCGGAATCACATATCTCTGTCAAAAACTGTCAATAATTATTCTTCATGTCCACAAGATACGCTGTTATAAAGTACTCTTGAGAGTTTCCAATGTTCTTGTGTATACAGCACTTTTTAAACAGACGAACTACGTTGTATCACCTCTGTGTGAAGTGGAGTGTAGTTCATGAAGATTCGTTTTTTCTTTTTATCATTTTTATTGATGCGGGTGCAATCCCATACAGGAGCATAATTTTCAACATTTTTACGAGAGTAGGGATGCACATATTGGTGCTTTCCGAAGGTTGTAGAGTAGCAAACGCAACAGCGGGGCGGGGCTTTTTAGGTGAATGTGAGCAAGAATATAAACGGTCATATGGACTAGTACAGCATGGATTAAACAGTTAAATAGTGGGAATGATCGGTAAGGTTTGGAGGGTGTACGTGTTGATGTTTGTAGAACAGAGGTGAGGGCACATTTGGTTCATGGGAAGTGCGAGCTGCAGATTAACATGCCAGGCGCAAACAACAATATTTTGAGGTACCTGGGAACGAACTAGACGCCACATTAAGATCTTTTTCACACAGGGACACGAGGAGAAGTTAAACTATGGGTTTTGGGAAACATTAGGGAGTGAACAGCATAAAGTGCTAGTTCGTGGAATATTTTGGCATCTTTAGACTCCACAGCGCCAGATTAGGAAGTATGGCACACCGTATATTTATAAAAATAACGTCCTTGCTTGAATCAACGTACAATTAACTGCAAAATAGTGATTCTGTCAATTGATGAAAAATCTAATGATTGTTCTGTTTCATTTGTTATTGTAGTGACCCCTGACGAAGGGCACCAGTGGCCCGAAATGCATTGGGTTTTTTAAATAAACAGCACTGCCTCAGACAAATTTGTATCAGTCGTGTTTTTGTAAGAGGTTCGGATGGCCCGACTTTAACACTAGAAACAGTGGAAATTGGCATAACTACTCCATGTGTGAAGGAAGAAGTGCAAATTATGATATATGCATATGCTCCAAATCTGGATTAATATGGATTACCAGGTGAAAGTTGGCAAGATCAGATAAGGGCCCAGTGGGTCACCCAAGCTGTGCGATTGGACGGGGGAGAAGGTGCCCCCAAATACCGATAGTAGCTAAAAGAGACACTGCTAAAAAGTGGAAGTCAGAAATCTCATCGTTCTACAAAGCCTGATTGAGGTGCGCAAATTGAAGCTGAAAAAACAAACATTTTTTTGGGTAGAGGTTACCCTAATAAGACAAAAAACCTGGGAGTCTGATGGAATATTTTCAGTTAGACACACCATGGGTAATTAGGTAACCATCTTAGAACCTTAACATTTTCTAGAATTATACAAGAACTACAAACTGCCTAAAGATGATGATTCAGAGTGATGTGGCATAGTTTGATTATGTCACTATTGATTTTATAATGCAATTTTATTTCTCTTTCTCTCAAATGTTCCTTTTTACAATTTTATCTCTGAAAAAACGTAATTTAAAAAAGTAATTAAAAAGAAAATTGCTCTCAAGTACCCCTATTACTAGTTGCTCTACATGAGCTGTATTGTGTAGCTCATTCTCCGGCTGGCAGAATGTCATGGTTGTTCCACTGAGTCAGGCGACATGCTTTGAAGTAGAAATATGAACAAAAAATCGGGGGAGGTAGAGGTTAAAGCTAGGTTTACCCTCGGTACTGTATATAGTTTCACAAAATTCGAGTATATCGAAGAAAAAAAAACTAACCTATGAGGGAACTAGGATTCAACAAAAGTTTGTTGTAATCACCTTGCTAGAAAAAATAGTCTCTTTCTAGAGACCCCTCACCCACCAGGGTTTCTCCTAGGTGGCATACTTCATCATTGGGGTTCCTCTCAATCCTCTACGGATTGAGGCTGGCTGCAACTTGGGAACTACGTAGGAGCACTTAGTTATGGACTATGTGAGGTACAGTGATGTGGAGTGGAAGCAAGATAAGTCTTAAAAATACCTAACTAGTGAGCTACTATTTTATTCCCGCCCCTAGCTGGTATGGTTAAAATCAGGGGTTAATACAAGGGAGAATCCTTACATTTATGAGTTTGGTTCCCCTAGTATTGCGCCTGTGTCAACATGTTTCGAGCTGTCCCCTACAAGCTCTTCATCAGGACTCCACGGGGTCCAACCCCGTGCGTACCACTCCTAACAAATCCTATAATGAGGATACAGTGAAGTGCACACCTAAAGTGTATACACAAAATACATACGGTTACTTAATGATACTCCGTATTTCCATTTAGGCAATACTATTGCCTCATGGTCAACAACAGGGGTAGAGGGGCTTGTAGTCACACCTTCATCAAAGCACTCCTCTCGGTTCGTTACCTACTTCTGTCCCTGGAGACCTCATACTACGTGCGTAAATTCCAGTGGTTAGGAGAGTGAATGAGATTCGGAGCACCTTTCTACTGTCTAAGGGCGTTTTTACTCATGGAGGATAACAATAAACTTGAACATTTTTGCAGTTAACTTTTTCGAGTAAAGTAGTATTGTACCATTTTTGTGGGTGGGGTTATCTAATCATCACCTCTTGCGCCATCATATAGTAACTGCAGCATTATCCTGTAGTTGAAATTCGCAAAGTTTACTCCTCCTGCTTGCCCGTACTTGGGTACAATGCTGTCTCTTGTTCATTTGCTCTATCGAGCACAAAACCTCTTGCCTTCTTCTTGAACCTTTAGCGTCATACAGGTTCCACCTCAGCCACAAAGACCCACTCTCTCTCCGTACTTCGAATGTCCACATCTTCAATTAATATAAAATGTTATTTCAGCTCAACTCTTTTAGGCAACTTCCCTATCAAAACCCCCTACCTCCAATAAAACACCTTTACCCAAACATATCACCTGCTCCTCACTACCATTTCTGCTGATTCTGCTCTTGTAAGGGGCTTATCCTCGCGATCTCTAGTGAATAGGGCCGGACAAGCTGTAGCAGGCACTGGGCATTTTCCTGGTGAGCTGGAAGACAGGGGCGGCTCCTCCGTAATGGCGGAGAAGCGCCGCCCCCCCTGCTAAAAGATGAAAAATTAAATTTTAATAAAAGCATGTTATTATCATTTTATTTTTGCCTAAACAGCTGATGACGCAAATCTTCAGCGGAGAGGCGGGGCCAGGCAATCCTGTTGGATGGGCATGGCAGAGGGAGGTGTGGTGGGCCCCTTTGATTAGTGTTTGGCTGGCCGGCTGTCCTAGGCTGGCCAAACACATGTGTGCACTTCAGTTTCTCCAACCCGGCTGTGTTGCACAGCCAGGTTGGAAAAACACCCCAGGCTCCAATGCACTGCCTGAGCGGCAAACGAAGCTGCTCAGACCAAGGGAAGCGCTGGGATTTTGCATCTAGGAGCCTGCGCAGTTTAGGTTTTGATTGTATTCCTCCCGGCTCCTCACCACTCAGCAAAAGAGCAGCCGCCACTTCTGGAAGGGTGGGGGACGGTTTTGGACCGCTGGGGGCAATTTTCCAACAGCTTCCCCATGCCCCGTGCGGCCCTACAGACTTAATTGCCATGGCCGGTTTGCGTTCCCAGTCCGGCCCTGCTATTGACTTCGCTGTTTTGTTGTTTAGGCGATACATTCACTGCTAAAACCAGGATTCAGATTAGGAGCAGAATCATTCAGCTCTTCAGAAATAGTCTCCGGCCTCGATCACTGAAATATTAATATTTTAATCAATGTTTTTAATGTTTAATATGCTCCATCCACAGATGCATAGAATCCAATACAATGTATGGCAAGTCTGACATTACAAGTACGGCAATTGCTACCGCATGAAGGCAAGACTATTTTTTTTAACGTTAAATATTTAATATCATTTTGTTTATTACATATTCTTTTACAGCTTTATAAAATAAAACCTCTGCTTATCATATGATTAACCAGCACCACAATGGCCTAAACCTGCTTATATTACCGTTGTCAAACCAGATTTTTACAAAACTGATATATATATACATTGAACCTTTTTGAAATGTTTACTTTCATATATTGCGGTACTGAGTTTCACATTAAAAAAGAAGCAAAAGCTGTTGGTGTCTCGTATGACAGTCCAGACCTCATTACAAGTTGCTGTTACTTGGTGCGATGATACCAGAGGGAAGGAGAACTAACGAAAAATTAAAGAACAGTTTCCACCCGGAATGGGGACTAACCTGGGAATATCCGCATAAAATTCCCCCTTCCAAGCCTAATAATGGACCGTATTATACTGATGTTTACTCCCTGCTTTGAACAGGACGTAAATGAAAGCAGGGATGATTATGCGAGGTGAGGAAGCCACTTGAAGCAAGCCAGGTTTTAACCCTGGTGGGAGAGTCCCCATGGTGCTGGAGGGGGGTGGGCAGCTTCCGGCTGCGCGTCTGACCATAGCCCCTGCCCCAATTCTGGCATGGGGAATTTGGGGGGGGGGGGGCAGCCGACCAGCTGGAGGTCTGCCCCTGGGTATTTTGGGGAAGTGGAGCAGTCGGACTGCTCTGAGTTTGGTCCTATTTTGGGCTACTTTTGTAGTCCAAGGGTATATAACTTGATATCTTGTAGGATTGCAACCATTTTGTCAGATGTCATGGTGGCTAGTAGTGTTAGCGGTTTTTCCCCACCCTCCCATTCCTAAGATAGTGTTTTCTTATTTGTTCTTATTTTATTCCATGCAATTTTGGGCAGGGTTTATTGAGTACAGGTGTACAAAGGGTGTTTATGCTGTTAACATGTTTTGTTGCTTGAGGCAGGCGCGTTGGCGGTTGGCAGAGATGTTGCCATGGTTTACCGAAACAGCAGTTCAGGCTGAAAGGGAACAGGTAGGCAAGTTCACGCCTAGATGAAATGGGAAGTTTAAGCTTAAATAGGAAGTTTAGTGGGCTAAGAGGTTAATAGATGTAGGAAAGAGGGAAGGGATTTGAGGTCTCAGTTACATTCAACCAGCCATTGATCAGATAAGTATTGATGTGTTAGGTTGTTATGAAAGGGGGAGGGATACCTTAGGAGTGGGGGTAGATTAAAATAGGCTTTGACTTTGTATAGTGAGTTTGTAGTTATGTAAGGCGAAGGCCTAGGTTAGTTTGTGATGTGCACGTTACAATAATGCGGCCTTTTTCTACACAAACCTGGTATCAGTTTAACTTATTTGCTTAGTTGACTAAAACCTTTTTAATACAATGAATTCACTACAGCAATACAAATAATCGCAATCCTTAAAATTCAGTGTCATTGGTCTGCGCTGCTCCCCTCTTCCCCCAGGTTTTACTGGTTTCCAGACTTAGTAATTTTAGGTCCAGAGCCTCCACGCCACTTTTAGTTGCCCAGAGCGTTATCCCAGAGGAAATAACACTTTGGGCACCTAATAATAGGGACCTCAAAGTAGGGCACAAGTGCAGGTTGCATTGGACTCATGGAATTTCCTCATGAAAAATACCCCCAACTACTATCGGAGTCACACTAGTCCCCTTTTCATTGAGGGCGGTCCATAAAGAGAGATAGTGATCCCATAATGTTTTTTTAAGTGCCCGGTTCCTGGGTCGTGTCAAATAAACTTACCTTATGGAGTAGATAACTGAAGTGCCTGGATCTCTAGGTCTGACATGATTTTTTTTTGTTATTGGGGATGTATTTGGAGGGAGGTGAACGGGGAATGCAAGCCAGAAATGGCGACAGCATGGGTCATTGAAACAACATGCTATCTCCTAATTCTGACGTCCAAAATCAGTATTTGGCATAGTGCCACTCCAAATCCTGTATCTAGAATAGCACTATGCCAGGAACTGATCAGAATACATAAGGAATTATCGTGTCTTTTAGGTAAGAATCAAATGAGGGGTAATGTGGAGTTAACTTGCATGGAAATGTGCAATAGTGAAGGCTTTTATAAAAAAAAAACTAACCTTGACCAGGACAACTTGGGGCATTATCGCCCCGTTTCCCTCCTCCCAAGGCTGAGTAAGATCCTGGAGAGGCACGTCAACTCAGTTCTTGTAGAGTTTTTAGAGTCCAACAATCCACTTCACCCCTCTCAGACTGGCTTCCGTCCCCAACATGGGACGGAAACCGCCCTACTAGCAGTAACTGAGGAGTCCAGGAGTATTCTAGATCAAGGGGGTACAGCAGCGATCATTCTCCTGGACCTCAGCGCTGCATTCAAAACCGTTAACCACGATATACTGATCCTGAGACTTAGGAGTCTGAGAGTGACAGGTGGTGTCATTACTTGGATGCAGTCCTTCCTAGGAGAACGATCCTTCCAGGCCTTTGAAGGAGCCTAACTTGCTGCCCGTCCGTAAACTCCTAAACTTGTTTTTTTCAAAATTGCACTTAATCATGTGCCTTCTCTGTCTGTCCGCGTCCGTTTTCAACGCTGGGATACCTCAGGGTAGCTATCGCGCTATATAAATGCTTTTTTTCATTTCATTTCAACTTACACAAAAACATCTTTTTGAGTTTGTGTCATGAAAATGTATGCTCGTATGAAGCAATAAAAATTGCGAACTAACGGGCAGGTGTGGGGGAAATGGCTGGATCAATTGTCTTAACTAGATGTGGGTTGGTGTCGGGAGTTTCTTTTGTACAGTGGTGGCTCCTCCTAGGTGGGCAATGACTGTTTGGTCAGCCCTCTCGGGACGCCCAGTCATGCGCACTTTCCCCTTCTCCATGCGGGCTGCATTACAGCCTGCATGTGATGGAGCGGGTAAAATGTTTTCTTTTTATATACCCAATCCATTTATATATGTTTGTATTAAAATGACTAATGATTAATCATAATAATTAATAGTGTTGTTTAAGAAACTAATTAACCTTATTAACCGAGAGAATATACGTGGGATTGCTTTGCATGGGTAAAGATAATATGTAAACTAAGTCTGTATGCATATTAATAGGATAAACGTTGCTTATGTTATGTTATCGTGAATTCCGCTTAAATAAACAAGTAATAATGGCTTTGGACGTGGCATATGGCTAGATAAATGCACACACATATGGGTATTAGCAAGGGAAATAACACTGTTTAACCATTTCAATGTATTAATAATGTGTTTGTGTTTCTTTGCTTAAGTTGACCATATGGGCCTGCTATAAAATGGCCGCCGACTAAATCAGACCTTACGAAGTAAAAGCAATGAAGGGAATGGAGAAACGCGCCTGCGCAAACCTCAGCAGCTGCGACCTGCCGGTGAACTGTCATCGCTGTGCCCATCAAGGCTGCACCAGGCGAAAAGCCAACCCTTCAATACAAATTGTTGCGACCTAAACCATGAATTGCCAACGTTCCCATACATTCGTTTTGGAACATTTAGCCTGTGGGAACGACATTGAATGTTTCCTAATGAATTAAGATGTACTTTGATTGACCAATGAGAAGCTCTGGAAAAGAAGAATGTAACCTTTGAATGTAAATTTTTAGTATAAATAATAGTAGACTAGAGAGGGTCGTTCTGAACGCACTTCATCATATCCAGTATCCTGATGTTATGCTGACGGAGAGGACGGTGACTCTGCATGATAGAACAGAACTTTGACGATTTAACTGAGGACCAGATTCTGACTTCGAAAACGACAATTAGCCAGAATAGGTAAATATGACAAAAGCTAAAATTTACTAATTAGGTTTAACCTGCATTTGATTTAGATAAAGAAAAGATTAATTAAATTCATGTGTTGCGTTGTTCTTTCATTGAAATGTATTATTGATTGAGTCAGAGAATTAAGGAGTCATTAAGCTAATTACAACTAAATGATTCATCGATCAAGTTTGTTGTTTCTCCTTGATGGGAGGAGGAGTAGAGGGATTCTGTTAAGTGATGTTAGCGAGTTCCCATCAAGGGAAGCAGTGTAGTTCGGAACCCAAATGTCTTATCCCCTTTTCTGAATAAAAATTATACGGATAGATTGATTAGAATGAATGTTGGTGTTATGGGCCCCACCAGCGTGTGATGTGTACGTGTGTGTGTGACTGAGAAATCACTGTCCGTGGTAGAAAGGGGAAATTGAGGAACTCGAACTGCAGCAGTTTTTCTGGTAGCTAGAGATGGTTTTTATTGTTTTGGTTTAATGATTTTTGGCATATATATAGCTTATCGATTATTGATTGGTATTGATATTTGTACTAACACTATATGTTGAAGTCATATTGTCTTTTATGTTGTCTGCACGGCTTCTGGGATGTAGGAAGTCGGGAATTGGTAACAGTTCCGTAGCAGAGCAGAGGTAAGCGCTGCTCTCGGGAAAGACGGGATTGTGGTTGCCCGTAGGTACACAGGAAAAACGTGTGACAACAGAAGTTGCACGGCGCATTGTCTGGGTTTCGATTCGGTAGCATCGCCGAGTGTTACCATTAGAGACATTTTTCTGTGTGAGAGAAGTGTGAATGATAGCGAAGGGTACCTGTGAAATTTTGGTCTTTAAGTACCAGGAAACCAATTGGCATACCGATAACGCTTATCACTGAAAAGGTAGCAGGTGTTCTCTGAGCTTGTTAGAAGGACAAAGTAGAGGTAAGCGCTGCTTTGTTAACGTATGTCATAATTCTGTATGTAAAAGACAGGATTCTGTGTGAATGAACTACATTTTCTTGTGTGAAAGTGCGTGAATGAAATAGCATTCGGGTTAATTGTGAAACTCTGGTTTTATTTCTCAGGAGCATTGCGTTTCCAACTATGTGTCTTAAATCCGGAGAAACAGTTAATTGATGCTTGGTAGAAGGATAAAGTAGAGGGATGTGCTACTTTATCAACGGAAGTAACAATTCTGTGGTAGGGCAGAGGTAAGCGCTGCTCTCGGGGAAAACAGGATTCTCGTGGGAAAGGTCTATTGCTATTCTGTGGTTAGCGAAGCAGACAATGGAGATGTTTATATGTTGTAACTAACAGTATTGTAAAATTGAAACAAAGTCTACCGAGTAGTTTTGTAAAGGAGGGGTAGACTGGAGACAGGAGTCAGGAGTAGGAGCTGCTGCAGCGACTGCTGACGTCAGGAAGACCGCGCTGGGATTGGACAGCTAGTCGGAGGGGTAAAACGCTCTGAATTGGTACGTCAGTGAAAAGCCGCGCTAGGATTGGAGAAGTACAGGGTGACTTAGACGCTCCAGGATTGGTGCGTTAGTGTGAGTCGCGCAGGGATTTGAGATTGTGACAGTGACGTAGACGCGGCAGGATTTGTGGGTGAGGGAGAGTCGCGTTGCCATTGGACTAAAGATCGTACAGTTGAAGAAAAGACTAAAGGGTTCACGAGAGAAAGGAAGATGTATTATCATTCACCCGAGAAAAAGATAAAATCCTTTTTTAGTAAAATAAAAGGATGGTTTGTGAAAGACAAAGAGATTGTGACTAGGGAAGGACAGTTACTTCCTCTGACGAAAACCCCCGCATCCTTCATGGTTGCGAAATATGGATACCATACTTGCATTTGGTTAGACAATTGGGCAAAGTATACAAAGGAAGACGGAGTTTTAGCGTTTCCAGAAAATGGTTCATTTAATTTGGCAATTTTAAGGAACTTGCGGGAGAGAATGCTGAGCTTAGATCCGCGGCCTAGACCGACGCAGTTCGAGGCTTTGACCGAGTGGGAAGACGAAATGCATGAGCGAGAAAAACAGAGAAATGGCAGTAGATATAGATATATGTTCGGACGGCCAAATGATCGCGAAACTCATTGTGATCGAATGAGAAGGTGGCGAGACGCAAGTATGACTGAAGGACTGTTTCCCGTAAGAACTGCAGGGGAAAGTGAAGGAAGGAAATGTATAGAAAAAAGGCATAATGTAGAACCTAGAAGGTGTGGAGCAAATGAAATAGAGGATGATGTCTTAAATGATATGTTTTACAAAAGCCCACCTCCGTACAGACAGGAATCGGAGACACTGACCTCAGGTACTCCAGTGAGGGAAACCCTGCGAATCATCAAAACAGAAATTACGACTCCAGAGGTAAAGAGAAGGAATTCCCTTAGGGACAGAGAGATGGGAAATAAGACTGAAAGTGAAAATTCGAGGGAATTAGCAAAAACCACGTTAGAATTGACAGAGAAAATAAGAGAATTGACTAAAAATCTAGAAGCAGTTACAGTCCCTGTAACCATAGGTCCAGTTATGCCCATTTTTGAGAAGCAGAAAGAAAGTGAGCATGGTCTAACAGTAAATCCTTGGAGACACACCATGAGTGAAGGGGAATTACATGTGTCAAATAACCCATTTTATAATCCTGATACTGTAGAAAGAAGCAGAATGGTAGGGGGACCGATATTAGAACCACAGAGAATGACAGAACCAGGAAATGTAGAAAAATCAGTAGGTATAACTACAGACGAATTGAGCGAATGGCTGAAGGGTTTGCAAGGTAAAGAGAAAGAATCCCAAACCATTGATGTGGCAAAATTACGCATGGTGTTAGAAGAATTAATAGTAGGGACAATTCCCACAGAAAAGCTGAAAAATTACCAGGATGAGGAGCTGTTGTTCTTATGTAAGAGTGTCACTTGGAGAGCAAAGAATTTACATGACAGACTATAAGAAATAGCAAGTGAAATGGGAATTGACATGGACAAGGTAAAAGCTTTACAGAAGCCTTACCGAGTGGATTTCACCGAAAAGGATATTGAAAATCTGAACACTGCAGGACGAATAGGGCAGATTAAGGACATAATCACATTGTTCAGGAAATGGGGAGATGTGGAAAAATGGAAAAGCAGGTGGTATAGAAAGCGGGATGATACCTCAGACAGAACTTTCTCAGCATTTCCTGTGAGAGAAAAGGAAAAGGTAGTGACGGAGTTTCCCATGAGAGAGATTCCAGGAGGGGGATATGTGCATGTCCCATGGACAAGCCAGGACATGTTGTCATTTACAAATGACTTCCCTCGATTGCGAGAAAAGCCCGTCGAGTGATACAGACAGGTAGACAGATTTTTTAAGTTGTCAAAGGTGCTGTGGATTGATCTAAATAGCCTATTTGATATAATAGTGCCAGCCGACTTATGAGCAGAATGCAAAATAGTCATAGATTGGCCAGCTAAAGAATACTCGAGAGATCCCAAAACAGGAGCACCAGACCCCGAGGTAATGAAGAAATACGAGCAAGTTATGGTGTTTTTGAAAAACAAAGTGCCTCCCAAAGAAACAGATTGGGTTAAAATAGATCGAACGCATCAGGAAGTGAAAGAAGCAGTTCATGCTTACTATGAAAGGCTAATACTAGCTTTCAAACAGTTTAGTGGAGATGAAAATCTGGGAGAAAAGGATCTAAGTCATTTTGTGTACAGATTTTTGTATGGTTTACGTCCCGAAATTGGTGAAATGATCAAGCAGCACACTGTAGATTGGCAAAGCAAGAAGATTGATGAAATCCTGAGACATGCTAAATACTTTAGTGATGAGATTGAGGCAAAGCAGCGAAAACTAAAAGAAAAGGCAATGTGGGCTCAAGTGAAAGTCGCAGAAAGACAGGAAGCTCAGCTAGTCGAACAAGCCAATAACCCAGGAATCAAACCGAGATTTGGCCCAGGAAAGGGTAATATAGAAGAAGCCAAAAAGAAGTTTCCATGCCACAATTGCGAAAGGTTAGGGCATTGGAAATCCGAGTGTAAATATCCACCAAGTACTAATAATGAAAATCCATCATTGAATCCACAGGTGCAGTGTGAGGTGAGTGGCCTACCGCAGCAACAGCAGAAGGCTGTTAATCCACAGAATCAGGTGTCAAAACCGCCATTACCGCAAAGCAGAAATACCCAGAAATATAGCAAAGAAGTTGGACTCTACAATGAAGAACAGGTAAACAAACCACAACGCGCGAGCGCTGTTTCACAATATTGGCTGCGAAATGACGAGAGTGAGTCAGAGGAGAATTATTGACGGTGCCGAAGAGAGGAAGAAGAGTGCGTACTTGGCGCAACTCTAGAAATAGATCAGACAGGACCATTTGTGGATGGGAAAGTTAATGATGAAAACATTACTTTTCTAGTAGACACTGGAGCTACGCGATCTACTGTCAGGTCAGCAGACGTGAAGAATCTTCCTCTCTCGGATGAAACCTTCCAAGTAGTTGGTGTGTCAAACACCCAGATTAGGACCTACCTTACCGAACCGGTAAAGGTTAAAATAGGGAAATTCACAGACATGCACTGATTTGTGGTGTGCGATACCAGTCCTGTGAATTTGTTAGGAAGGGATCTACTGTGCAAAATGAATTGCACTATATTCTGTACCCCAGATGGAATAGCATTTGAGACACCAGATGAGGATGTACTGTATAAAATGACAATAGCTAATCAAGAAAATGGAATTACTGGAACTTATGCAGTATTCAACCCTGATGAATTACCCAAAGAATTGAAGCAGTCAGTGAAGGCAGGAGTCTGTGATTTTACTGGAGGAGATGTAGGCTTTATGAGAAATATAGATCCAGTAAAAATTACACTAAAAGAAGGAGTAATTTATCCAAACATTCCACAATATAGACTGACACCTGAAATAATTGAAGGAGTGACACCTTTAATTGAGAAAATGATTCAACAAGGAGTATTGAGGGAAATAGTGAGCAGTCCATGTAACGCGCCTATAATGGGACTGCAAAAGCCCAATGGGAAGTTAAGGATTGTGCAGGATTTGAGAAAGATTAACAAGATCGTTGTGTCATGTTGTCCCATTGTTCCAAATCCATCAGTGATTTTGTATCAGATTCCCCATGATGCAGAATGGTACACAGTAATTGATTTGTGTCATGCTTTATTTTCCATTCCGTTGCATCATGACAGCCAGCCGATTTTTGCATTTCGGTTTGGAGAGCGTATTTTGGCATGGTGCCGAATCCCACAGGGGTACACAGAGAGCCCCTCAATTTTCAATCAGTTGCTAAAGAAATCTCTGGAAAGTCTAACCATGCATGAAAATTCAGTTCTGGTTCAGTATATTGATGACCTATTGGTGGCGTCAAAAACACGCGAAGCTTGTGAAACGGACACGATAGCTTTGCTGAATCATTTGGCAGATGGAGGACTAAAAGTATCTCCGACAAAATTACAATTCTGTAAAAAAGAAGTACAATATTTAGGACATAACATTGAAAATGGGCTGAGAAAAGTAACCATAGACAGAATCAGAATTATTAGAGGAATGAGAGCCCCAATGACTCAAAGAGAAGTGAGAATGTTCCTAGGGATGGTTGGCTACTGTCGTCAGTGGATAAGTAACTTTTCCCTGATTGCCAAACCATTGGTAAAATTGACAAAAAGTGAGGTTAAAGACCCCCTTGAGTTGAACAAAGAAGAATTGGCAGCATTCAGACAATTAAAAGACCGCCTTTGTGAAGCCCCAGCTCTGGGGATGCCAGACTATGAGAAGGAATTTGAATTGTACTGCAGTGAGAGAAACGGATGTGCACTCTGTGTTAATACAGAAACATGGAAGATTGAGAAGACCAGTTGCATATTTCTCGTCAATGTTAGATCCAGTGGTGGTAGGTTTGCCAGGATGTCTGAAAGCAGTAGCTGCTACCTGCAGAAGTCTAGAGCAGAGTGAGGGAATTGTGATGGGATATCCAGTAAGAGTGTTTGTACCTCATAATGTGGCGATCCTTTTAACAAGGAGCCGAAAACAGTTTGTCACATAGTCGGCTGACTAAGTATGAGAAGGTCATTCTAGGTGCAACCAATGTGAGTCTGGAAAGATGTGTGAATGTGAATCCAGCTACACTATTGCCAGATGCAGAGAGAGTGGAGGTAAGAGATGATGTTGATCATGATTGCTTGGATGTGCTTGATTTTTGCACGAAACCCAGACCAGACATAAAAGATTTACCATTGCCAGAAAGTGATTGTGTTGTTTGTGGATGGATCTTGTTTGAGAACAGATGAAGGATTGTTGAGTGCAGCCTATGCTATATGCACAGTTGCTGCAGTCATACAAGCATCACACTTGAAAGGAGTTAAATCCGCTCAAGTAGCAGAACTAGTGACATTGACAAGGGCATGCAAAATTGGGAAGAATGTGAGAGTGACTGTGATAACTGACAGCCAGTATGGCTTTGGAGTTGTCCACGATTTTGGCCAACTTTGGCTACAGAGAGGTTTCCTGACCTCAAGTGGAACTTCTATAAAGAATGCAGAAGTGGTGGGGAAAATTGCTTGAAGCACTACAGTTGCCAAAAGAACTGTCAGTTGTAAAATGTGCTGCTCATAGTCAAGGTAGTGATTATATCACTACTGGGAACCGATATGCAAATGACATGGCTCAGTACTGTGCCCGAAATCAGTATTCAATCAATAGGGCAAAGGAAAAGGAAATATTTTCTTGCTCCCTAATGTTTACTAACGTTGTGGGAACATGGGAAGAAGTGAGGCAGTTGCAGGATGAAGCAGGAGATGAAGAAATGAAACAGTGGGTAAAAGCAGGTTGTGCACCAAGGGAGAAAGATCATGTGTGGGTCTATCGGGATGGAAGACCAGTAATGCCTGATAGCATGATGTCAACCATGGCACGGATGTATCATGGACAAGGACATCTAGGGAAAGATGCCATGATAAGGGCCTTTAAGCAGACCTGTTATAATGCAAAATTCAGGTTGATAGCAGAGAGTCTCTGTCAAAGATGGAGGACCTTTCACCAGAATGCAAATAGATTTCATTGAAATGCCCCCTTATAACAAGTTGAGGTATGTTCTGGTGGTAGTTTGTCTGTTCTCCAGGTGGGTGGAGGCGTACCCAACAAGAAGAAATGATGGAATCACAGTGGCCAAGCTCTTGTTAAGGGAATTCATCCCAAGATTTGGGTTCCCAGTGACCATTGAATCAGACAGAGGAGGACACTTTTACAATGAGATCATGGGATTGATTTGTGAAGCATTGGGTGTACAACAAAAACTACATTGTGCCTATCGACCAGAGGCTTCTGGTGTGGTTGAACAAATGAATGGTACGATCAAAAACAGAATAGGGAAAATGTGTTTAGCCACAGGAATGAAATGGCCTGATGTCTTGCCTCTAGTCTTGAAGACAATCAGATCTACTCCAGACAGAACTACAGGTTTGAGTCCCCACAAAATTATCATGGGACGAGCCATGATACACGTATTTGTT
Organism: Triturus cristatus; assembly: GCF_964204655.1. NCBI lineage: Eukaryota > Metazoa > Chordata > Amphibia > Caudata > Salamandridae > Triturus > Triturus cristatus. Next base: position 206,475,000 of record NC_140595.1, on the reverse strand, counting down.
CCAGTCAACAAATTGATGACAATAACTGATGACATGATTTTGGATTATTGTAAAGGCCTGGCTGACGCAGTCCATTCTGTGTTTCACCAGGTTGGAGCGGATGCCACCACTCTTGAGAGAAAACCAGCTCATGACCTGAGCCCAGGTGACTGGGTGAGAATTAAAGTCCACAGAAGAAGGAATTGCTTGGTTCCAAGGTGGGGAAGGCCAAGGCAAGTTATCCTGACCACAACAACTGCTGTGAAGTGTGCTGGACTGAAAAATTGGATACATGCAAGTCACACTTTGAGAGTTCCAAATCCAGCAGATAGCATTGGAAAAGAATATTTTGATGATTCGGAATCAAGTGCTGATTCAGATAATGAGAATTCAAAGACAAAAGAAAATCCCGAAAAGGGGGAAAAGAAGCCAAGACTAGTTCCAACTCCAAGAGAAGAAATCCTGAGGAAGAGATTGCAGATTTCAGATAGTTCAGATTCTGGAGACGAACAAAACACCAGTGGCGAGCACAGAAAGAGGAAGAGAAAAGAAAAGAAGGTCTCGACAGAAGTAACATTCACACCAGATGAAAGAGTAGGAGAAGTTCCACCTGAGAAAATTCTTGAAAGAGAAGAAGGGACAGAAATAGAGAGAGAGGGACAGATTTCTGCGGAAGACCCCCGAGGAGGTGTAGGGACACCCAACACTGAGTTAGGTGAAGGGACAAACAGCAAGCAGAAAGATCGTGTGTCGGAGACCCGAGGAGGGACAGAAGTACGGTCAACACCAGAGGTGGAGAAAGTAGCTGGTGGAAAAGAAAAGCCAAATGAGTCAGAATCTGAAGACAGTGAACCAGAAGGTCGAGTTCTGAGGAAGAGGACTTGGATCAAGGAAAGAAACCGTAAAGAAGGCAAAACAAGAAGAAATGCTAAAGGAGACCTTTGGCCAAACAAAATAAAGATACTGAGATATCGATTGACACGAGTCAAACCGTCAAAAGCTGAACAAGTGAACGAAGTAACAAGTCAGCACAAAGAAAAAGAGGGAGAGACCGAAGTGTCTGAAGAAAACAAACGATCGAGAAAACCAAACCAGAAGTTTAAGTCACCTGAATGGACGTATGTGGCACTGCCTGAACAAGGAGAAGAGGTAGATAGTCAAGGAAATCCAGAGGAGACTTTACTGAAAGTGGTGGAGGAAGAAGAAACAGCGGAAATCCTGAGAGTTATCTGTGAGAAGTTGGCCTGGCATATGCTGTTCCTAGTTATAGGGACACCTTGCACCAGTCCAATTCGACTCTTATTGATGATAGGTTTAAGACAACCTTTAAAGAAAGCTATCCTAGTGGTAGCTGTGGAGAGCAGCCTTCAGGCTAAGTCTTGAAGGAGTGTTAAGCTTATTGTTTTACCATAATAACCTCTTGAATAACCAAATGAAAGAGTAGCCCACACAGGTATATATATAAAATATATGTATTTATTCTAGACAGAATCCCACAGTCACTTTATGTGGCTAGTGGCAAAGTTACAATTCAAACAAGCATTTCTAAACACAATAAATAGCACAGAAATCAATGGGCCCCAGGGGGGGACCAAACCATATACTAAAATAGTGGTATAAGAACCACGACAATTCTACAGGCAATGCCTAGGGCATTCAGGATCGCTTGCCCCTTCAGAATCCACCCACAGTTAAGAGGAAGGGGACCCACGGGAGTCGCGTGCAGTGCAAAGAGCTGCTATCGGGATCGCAATGATAGCCTATGGAGAATGTCGCGGTTGAATATTTAAAGTTAAAGGACACTTCTAGCAACAGTACAAAGTTAAGGCTTGAGACTTAAGGCTTTGGGGAGCCCACCACCACGGGAGTACCGAAGTACCACTGTTACCTGCCCCAGGGAAGCCGGGTGCATAGGTCGATTCTGGTGTCGGGTCGCGGGCTGATTTCCTATGGAAAAGTAGTCCAAACTGCTGCTAGCTGCGAGTGTCGTGGAAGTCGTGAAGACTGAAGTTGAAGAGAAGATAAAGATGAACCTGAAAGCAGAGGGGACAGAGTCTGGGTCACAGCAAGTGACCAGGGAGCTCACAGCAAGGAGCTCGTGGAAGTCGGGTGCTTCGGGTGTAGGCGGTACAGCTGGGCTCTGCAGTCACGGGCTCCGGGAGGCTTCAAGGAAGGCCAGCTTCTGGAGGGCGACTGTCCCACGTCGGCTGAGGGTCGCTGCGGTGTTAGTGTCCCGATTGGATCCACTAAGCATTGGCAACCGCAACCCACGCAAGATGGACAAAGCAGCTGCTGGTGCAGACCCACGAGGTCTGAGGGTGCTCTCCTTTGCAGGGAGCGTAGAGCAGGCCTGGAGCAACCAGGGGAACTCTTAGAAGCAAAGATTGTCCTCCGTCAGGGCCCACAAGTCGAGGGACAAGGGACCGCGGAAGGCAGCAAAATGGAGTGCGTAAAAGGGCTCCCACGGGCCACCGGAGCGGGCCAGGGAGCTGAGGGTCGGCACAAATGCTGCTGGATGGTTGGCTCAGAAATGGGCCAAAGCACAACTTCCCCACTGGTCGGGGTCGTGTGCTGGACAAGAAGTGGCCGGTGTCTCGGGGTATGCGGGGATCTCGACACCCACGTGGTCCAGGGTACTCAGACTTGCTGGGCACACTCACAGGACGCTGGGATGCACTGGAGACCCACCTCGAGGTTGCTGGAAGGCGTCGAAGGTCGGGAGAGCCACGAAGTTCCAACCGGGTATCTTGTAGTCTTTTAGGTGCCTGCCAAGCAGGGGGATAACTCCTTTATCCCAAGGGAGATTTCTTCAGTCAGCTGGGCAGCAGCTCGTCGAAGGTCAGTTCTGTAAAGTTCTGGACGAATCTAAGGCTCTAGGGCAAAGTTATTCCCATATATCCCCAAGATTAGGGGATGGTCCCAAAGCGAGCCTACCAATCAGAGTAGAGGCGGGAAAGGGTGGCTACACCCACTCCCCTTTGTGTGTTTCCCGCCTGGGCGAGGGGCAGGATGCCCCTGAACCGGTTCCAGGCGGTGTATGCAGAGTTGGGGCTCTGCAGCTGCCTACGTGCAACTCTGAATGGACATTTGGTGCACCCACCCTGTTCCAATCCACATTATCCTGTCTGGGGAGGTGCTGGCACCTCCCTGCCACAGGAACCCTATTGTCCAGCTGGCGAGGCTGGGATTTTCCCCAGCAACAGCCAGCCAGAGTCGTGTAGGTGGCGGACAGTAGCCATTTTGTGGTACATGTGCACTTTTAAATTGGTGTCTAAAATCTACCGCTTTTCCCATATCACCCTCCTAGCAAGGGGGAATCGTGCCCCCATGCCCATGGCTGGACTGGGGGTATGATTCCTTCATGTTTGACACCAAACACGATATGGTTCTGTGTAGCCAGTCCCAAGTTACAGCGATGACGCAATAACTTATAATGCGGTAAGAGTATATGGTATGGCTACACTACAAACAACCCAGTAACGGTTTTACGAAGGCTGCAGGGAGGTCCTACTCATGTAGGGGTCCCCCCTCACACATACCTCAGCACCCAGCCCTGTAGGATTACCAGGGCCTGCCATAGGGGTGACCTATGAGAGTATATGTGTTGTAATTGTATGGGACATAGGGTACCTACATCCCTGTAAGGGGTGCTAGCACCACCTTACCCAGGCTACAGTAGTGGCCTGGTGGTGTCAGTTTGGGTGGCTGTCCCAGGGTGGCACAATAAGTGCTGCAGCCCTGGTAGGCCTACTGGGGGACCCATGCCCTGGGTACCTAGGGTACCATCTACAAGGGACTGGAAGGGCATGCCCAGCATCCAATTATGTTTGTACCTAGAGTACTCACAACAGTTTTAGGGAGAAAGCAGATAGGCTGGGGTCCTGGATAGCAGGATCCCAGCCAGACTAGTCAAAAACCACTTAAATACCAGGCAAAAAGTTGGGGGCAACCATTAGTCAGATTCCACTCTCCTACATTATCCTATCCGATATCGGAGAAGAAGCGGAAGATCAGGAAATTCTGTTTGTGGATGATGAGAAGGAAGTGAAAAACGATGAGATGCCAAACTGAGTAATTTCAAGAAGGTCCTTGTAGAAATATAAAGGATTGAATAAGAAATTGAAGGACTAAGATAACCTGATAAGTGCCTAGCTCTTTCAGGTGAAAGTACGAGGAGTGGAGTAGAAGAGGCTAAGTCAAAAGACATGGTCAAATTAACAAGATGGCTAACATAGATGATAACAAGAGTAGATGTACCTTTATGAGAAGATGGTGTAAAATGTGTTGTTGTTGTACAGGATTATTAATGCTTCTTTGGAGCATACTTGCTCTTTTGATCTCTTTCAAAGTAACTTTAGATACACTAGAAGGGCATACCGAGAATAAGACTAATGTAGTGAAGAATTCACAAAAGGTAGTTCCATTTAAAACAAGCACTGAACATTTACACAAGGATAGGTCTATAACTGATTTTTCTAGCAGTGTATTTTCAAAATTATTGTATGAATATGTAAAAACAATGGACGTAAGGGATTGCTACGTATGTATGCAGTTGCCTGCCTCTGTTTCAGAAGGAGTGACTTATCATCACCTTCCAGCAATTTATGGAATAACATGTAGCGTTTTAACAAGTATATTTTATCAAGTAGGGAAATTAGAATATAACCTGTCTAATGTAGATAACATTCTTGGACAATTACCCATGAATAATGAATTGAATCCAGCTAAAACTGCTATTGTACTAGGTGAGATTTTTATAGAGACTAAAGAACTAACCTTAGAATATATTTTTAGAAACAATTTAACTTGCAGTTTGAAGACAGAAGAGAAAAAAATTCTAGATCTGGTCGAAGAAAGGAGATTGAAGATGCATAAAAAGGCAGAAGGACATGAAGTAGGGGAAAATGTTTGGGACATAGATGGGAAAAAGGAGACAAATGGTGAAGCTAGACCAACAATAGCTATAGATTCACCACAGAAAGGCAAATTATGTATTATGAGGGAAAGATCCCAATATGATTATTATTATTATATAGGGACAAGTGAGTGTCATGATACATATTTTATTGCATCTGAATGGAGATTTAGAGGCGGATAAGATCCAGTTTTCCCTGGATTGTACTATATTTGTGGGAACAAGGCTTATTACAGGTTGCCCGACCATTGGTATGGCACATGTTATGTTGGCCTGGTCTTTCCAAAGATCTTTCACATGGATAGAGTAGAAAATAGTGGACCACATAACCTATTAATGCATAGTAGAAGAGAAACTTGGTTAGAAATTGTAGGTGATATTTTTGGAGCCTTGATACCAGCAGTGGGAATATCTTTGAATGCAAATAATATTCGGAAATTGTCAACTATAGTGGATCGCTTGTCAACAAGCACCGCTGGAGGATTCCTTTTGGTAAACACTGAAATGGTTGCCATGCGTGCTATGATTATGCAAAATCGACTTGCCCTTGATATCTTATTGGCAAAAGAGGGTGGAGTCTGTGGAATGCTGAAAGTTCAACATTGTTGCACTTACATTCCTGATGAAAGCAAAGATCTAAAGGTATATATTAAAAATATTACTGAACTGCATGCTGAAATAGTACCACTGGAGGTTGAAAGTATCTGGACTAAAATTAGTAATAAGATGGCTGCTATTAAGACTTTCTTAGGTAAATTAGGTAGTACTATATTAGGGAAAATATTATTTCCATTAACGTGTGTGATTTTCATATTATTAATACTTAGATTAGGATGTATGTGTTGCAGACATAAAAGAAATAAAAAGGAAATTAGACGAGAAATTATCAAAAATAAGGAAAAGAAACAAGAAAGGGATTTTGAAGAGAAAGAATTGGAAGAATGGAAGGAGAGTATGTATGATAAAACAAAAAGAGAAGATGAAGGAGAAACAGAATTATAATTGAGCAAGAAAACATTTTGAATTTCCATAAAAGGGAAAATAAATTGATTTTTGTGGGATTTGTTTATGGTGATAAAATCACCAAAGGGGGGATTGATGGAGCGGGTAAAATGTTTTCTTTTTATATACCCAATCCATTTATATATGTTTGTATTAAAATGACTAATGATTAATCATAATAATTTATAGAGTGTTGTTTAAGAAACTAATCAACCTTATTAACCGAGAGAATATACGTGGGATTGCTTTGCATGGGTAAAGATAATATGTAAACTAAGTCTGTATGCATATTAATAGGATAAACGTTGCTTATGTTATCATGAATTCCGCTTAAATAAACAAGTAATAATGGCTTTGGACGTGGCATATGGCTAGATAAATGCACACACATATGGGTATTAGCAAGGGAAATGACACTGTTTAACCATTTCAATGTATTAATGAAGTTTTTGTGTTTCTTTGCTTAAGTTGACCATATGGGCCTGCTATAAAATGGCCGCCGACTGAATCAGACCTTACGAAGTAAAAGCAATGAAGGGAATGGAGAAACGCGCCTGCGCAAACCTCAGCAGCTGCGACCTGCCGGTGAACTGTCATCGCTGTGCCCATCAAGGCTGCACCAGGCGAAAAGCCAACCCTTCAATACAAATTGTTGCGACCTAAACCATGAATTGCCAACGTTCCCATACATTCGTTTTGGAACATTTAGCCTGTGGGAACGACATTGAATGTTTCCTAATGAATTAAGATGTACTTTGATTGACCAATGAGAAGCTCTGGAAAAGAAGATTGTAACCTTTGAATGTAAATTTTTAGTATAAATAATAGTAGACTAGAGAGGGTCGTTCTGAACGCACTTCATCATATCCAGTATCCTGATGTTATGCTGACGGAGAGGACGGTGACTCTGCATGATAGAACAGAACTTTGACGATTTAACTGAGGACCAGATTCTGACTTAGAAAACGACAATTAGCCAGAATAGGTAAATATGACAAAAGCTAAAATGTACTAATTAGGTTTAACCTGCATTTGATTTAGATAAAGAAAAGATTAATTAAATTCATGTGTTGCGTTGTTCTTTGATTGAAATGTATTATTGATTGAGTCAGAAAATTAAGGAGTCATTAAGCTAATTACAACTAAATGATTCATCGATCAAGTTTGTTGTTTCTCCTTGATGGGAGGAGGAGTAGAGGGATTCTGTTAAGTGATGTTAGCGAGTTCCCATCAAGGGAAGCAGTGTAGTTCGGAACCCAAATGTCTTATCCCCTTTTCTGAATAAAAATTATACGGATAGATTGATTAGAATGAATGTTGGTGTTATGGGCCCCACCAGCGTGTGATGTGTACGTGTGTGTGTGACTGAGAAATCACTCTGTCCGTGGTAGAAAGGGGAAATTGAGGAACCCGAACTGCAGCACATGTAGAACATGCCCACCCTACAGCCCCTAGCTGAGCGCTGTGTCATTGCAGCGTTGTGATTGGTTTAAGGGAGGGAGCCTGGCTGCCTGCTTCCTGTTCCTGGAGTGGAGACAGGAGAGCAGGAGCAGAGACATGGGACCCGGTGGAAAGGTACGTTTATTTTAATTATTTTATTCGCCCGCCTGCCCCCTTGCGAGCCATGCCAGCTGCCCCTGCTTTTGTAAGGTTGCTGCTCTGTTTACTCGATGCATTGCCCTGTATGGACTGCCTAGCTTTGTCTGTACTCTGTGTGTACCTTGTATTGTGTTCTATGGGCCCGTTCGGACTGAAATGCAATAACGTTTGTTTATAAAAACAAAATTGCGAACCATACGTTGGGCAAGCATGTTTAGACCTTATTCACAATAAATGCGATTATTTATAAGAAGTGCTCCTCACCTACTTTATCAGACATTTTTTTTATTTCGTACACCAGTGAGGGCCGGCTGGAATCCAAATGAGGGTGCACTGTGCCAGTCGATAAGGTGTGATTGCCCATAATCACCTGGGGAAACCACCTAGGGTAACATCGCAGCTTTTCGGTAATGGTACGTCCCACTAAATGTTATACCAGACAAACCTACCAGGAACTTTAGAATGGGAGGCAACAGTTCAGTGTGACATCACATACACTGTCAGGGAATCTCAAAGGGCTTTCCATGTGTGGAGAGAACTTAGGCCACTGTGCTGCTTTAAAGTGACTGACAAACCTGCAACATGTAAACGCAATAATGGCGAATACCTACCAAAGACCAATATATTTTGTAGCATATAAAGCAATATGTAAAAACAATAAAGACGCATAAAATGTAAGGAACTGTTTCGAAAAAAACATTTTTAATTAAGTCTCCTTTCTTTAAATGGAGCGCGCGGAGGTCTTCCCTTTGCATGAACGGCTGTCAGTTTAAAATAGAGACTCGTTGATTTGCTCGGGGTTGTGTTATTTGTCAGTTGAATTTTCCGTTTCCGCCAGACAGGTAATTTAACCTTCACGTGTTGCATTCAAGGGGATTTCATGGCAGGAATACGACACCCAGAAAGACACCTGGCCCGTTTGTTTTCATACAATATTCATTTTCTCATCTTACACCGTAGCACAGTGTCCGTGGAGATGTTACTTGTGCAGCATTTTCACCACCCCGAGCAAACAAACAACTGGTAGGAAGGCACTAGGGGGCTTATTTACAAGCCCCTTTCACCGCCGGAGCATCACTTTTAAAATGGGAAAATATGACGTACTGGCGGCGTAATGGGCTTGTAAATAAGCCCCTTTGTTTGATGTTCCTGTGGAAGGTTATTTTACCAATTGCCGTTAAGGATACTCCATCCTCACAAGACTGTCCTGGGCAGGAAAACGGAAACTGCTAAAATGCAGCTAGAGAATACTTCAACTACCATATGAGGGGGGAGGCTCCCTGGCTCCCGACTTTTAATTATATGTCGTGTAGCAGAGGCCCAATGCATTTTTAGATGTCGCCTGCACAGGGCTTGCATTCTGCTTCAGAAATCTATTGTTTTTAATATAAACTTAGAAGGGACTTATATCCCACCTCCTCTCTTTCCTGGCTTCTCATTGGTTCTTGTGAGTGCCACTTACCATTCCTACATTTCTATTAGCTGTAGCATATTTTCCTGCATTTAGCAATGCTTGTTCCTCCTCTGCTTCTCTTATCAGTTTCCTGCCACCGAAATACTGTTATCATCCGCTTTGGTGGAACTATATTTTTATAAAGCTTTGCCTTTTACTCTTGCAGCATATTTATATAACAATTTATCAATAATATTCAAAAGGGGAGAGAGAGGTACGTAGTGGACCGGGCCTCCTGTACGAGGTGAGTTAATCAAAGAAAATCCACTAGGGTGTAGAGGTTGGAATCACTCCAGATATTCCCTAAGGGAAAAGACTTCTTTTTCTTAAATTAACCCTCACCCACCAAAAGGCCCCTTGTGGCATGCTTCATCATCGGGTTCTTCCCGCCCCGCTGCGGGACAGGGCGTGCGGTGACCAACAGAGACATGGGAGCACTTTTGAGAGGTGGGGACTACATTATAAAAACTAGAGTGGGAGTGAAAAAGGGTCCGTTAATAGTGAAGAGGAAAGGTAAAAATACCTGGCCACTAGGAACCTAAACTTTATTGAATCTAGTGGCTGATATGGTTAAAAAGGGATTGTTGGACGGTGCACAATATAATGTATGTGTAGGCTCCTGGGCTACATGTTTCAATGCCTGCCCCTATTGCTTTTTCGTCAGGACCAAATAGAGTTGATCCCTTCTAATCACTCCTTACAACAGGTATGTGTATTCACACTATACCTATACAGTGATTTCTTAATTAGTTTATACAATACCCAGTCGGTATGTTGCTTTAGTAACCACCTAGTATGGTTGTCTTGTTTTAATTCATATATTTGATGAGATTTTACGATGCCCCATGAGCTCTGTACAGGAGGGGAGGGACGCTTCTAGTCACACTTACACCAAAGCTACTCCCTCTCTCAGCATTCTCTGCCTCCGTCCACGGAGCCACGGGCAGGCAGAGAATGCTGAGAGGGAGTAGCTTGGGTGAGGGTTATTTACAAAAATAAAAAGTCTTTTCCCTCAGGGAATATCTTGAGTGACTCCATCCTCTAAACCCTAGTGGATTTTCTTTGAATAACTTATAAAAATGTATCACCTGGATTTTCATAGAATCACAGGATGCTGTGCGGCGCTGCCGAGACTTGAACCGGGATCCCCAGCTCTTGAGTCAGCAGCTCTGGCCACTGCGCCACATCCTCTCCACTCCCGTGTTATCTTTCAGAGAGCTCTTTCCTTCTCCCATATGATGATTGATGAAAACAGCTCTTTATTCATTACATAGGCGAAACCGATGCATTACCAATGCTTCTTGGGATAAGGGCCCTCCCAAGAGCCTGCCCCAATTGGCTCCTGATGGGGAGGTCGCCGGTCTCCTCTGAGCGTGGCAGTACTCATGTCGACTGGTGCAGTGCACCGTATTTTCCTGAAATTGACTGGCCTGCAAGACACACACACCCCTTTATTCCCGACCTGTTCAAGCTGAGGGTAAACATGGTCCTCTGCGTCTGTAGTTGAGGGGTCCCCACCTCTCAGACAGGTATTTTATGTAAACGATAAAGAAAAAAAGGATGCTGGTCCTCTTTCTCTCACTATTATACCCCGTGAAATACTTCCCCTCCCACCTCCTATTTATTCTCACGTCGAAATAAAATGTCTAGAAGGTGCAAGTAAGGCGGGAAGGGCTGGGGAATGGACTTCGGGCAAGGAGAACTATGATTCAGAAAAATAAAGCTTACTGGTAAGTAATTGTTTTTACTACCCATCACCAATCCTCCTAGTCCCAGTTCTCACACAGTTGAGGATATGACAAGCACAATACTTTGCTACAACACCAGTTAAGATGCTTGAACGGAAAGTCGTTTTAATAACATAACTACAATTACTTAGTTTCAATGTCAATAGCAACTGAACCAGAAAAATTGTCTAGCTGCAGATTCCTTACCTTAGAATATTCCCCAGGAGTCCGACTGGATCTTGAAATTTTCTAGCAGTACCTCTACATGCCAGTAGGCGGCATTGATTGCCTCTGCTGACATCAGTTTCTTTCTGTGACATTTTTGCACCAAAAGAACGGAGCCACAATATTGCTGATGGACAATTGTGCAAATACAAAGGACCTACAGGGGCCATACTAGTTGGAAAAATCAGTAAACAGAAGCGGAGAGGATGGGAGGGTCAGTAAGGAATCTATCGCTACATAGTCGCTACCAGATAAGGCATTACTGAAGTTAAAGAACTTGTTCATTTGATAGAGAATTATAGTTGCAGATTCCTTACATTAGAATAGATACCCAAGCAATACCTTCCCGGAGAAGGGTCTGAGAACAATTTAGACCAGGAAGGCTTGAATAACCGAACAGGCAAAATGCCAGTCCCAGTGGACCTGACTATCCAAGCAGTAGTGCTTGGAAAACCTGTGCAGAGATGCCCACTTCGCAGCCTGACCGTTGTCCAGGATGGGGACTCAACGAGCTAATTCAGTGGTTGCTGCCCTGGTTTTGGTAAAAAGAGCCTGCAAGCCCTCATGGGGGTTGCTTTTTGGCCAGTGGGTAGCAGATATTGATGCAGAGTACAGGCCATCTGGAGATGGTCCGTTTCTGCACTGCTTTTCCCTTCTTCCGTCCTGCGAACCCAATGAAGAGTTGATCATCCACCATGTGTTCTTTGATACGATATATATGTAGACGAAAACTCTTGTTTTGAGTCCAGATGATGGAGCCTCTCCTCCTCTTTGGAAGGCTGAGGCGGAGCAAAGAAGGTCGACTAAGTGATGGTCGGGCCGATGTCGAAGGGCGTCACCACGTTTGGCAGGAAGGAGGCACGTGTTCTCAGAAGCAGTTTGTCTAGAAAAAAGTTGGCGAATGGAGGCTGCACAGAGAGAGCTTGCTAACCCTCCTGGGCGAACTAATAGCCACTAGAAAGACTGCTTTGATGGTCAAGAGAAGAAGTGGACAGCTATACATGGGTTTGAAGGGGGAGCACATTGAAAATGTCAAGACTAAGTTCAGGTCCCATTGGGGCATGATGAAAGTTTTTGGAGGAAACATGGGTTGGAGTTCTTTTAGAAAATCGGTCACAATAGGTAACTTGAATAGGTAGGGCAGATCCAGCAACTGCAATAAAGCTGATATGGCCGAAAGATACTCTTTTACTGTGCCCAAAGAAATGCCTTGCCGGGATAACAATAGAACAAATAACACCTCGGAGAAAGGTGCAGAGAGGGGATCAACATTTTTGGAAGTACACCAAGCCACAAACTTTTCTTAACAGCTGGCGTATACTGTCTTGGTTTAGGGACACCTGGATGCCAGAATGACATTGCAGGCTTCTGAAGGAAGGTCAAAGACTGTCAGTTGCCGCCACTCAATCTTCATGCATGAAGGCAGAGCGTACGAATGTTAGAGTGCAGGACCTTGCCATCTTGCTGTGACAGCAAAATGCGTTTGTGAGTGAGAGCCGCCTTGGAAACTCCAGCATGCAGAAGTGCTGATATTGCGCTTTCTCAGCATATGTATAACCAAGGTTCTCCCCAGTTGCCTAAAAGACCATTCACCACCACCGGGCCATTCGTGATTTGTGAGGCATTGATGGCTAAGTTCGTCTGCCCTGGCGTTCAGATATCCCGCCAGGTGTTGTATGACCAGAAATATATCCTGACATTCCAGACATGTTAAGAGACTTTTGAAACGGTACATAACCCCACCCCATCCTGCTTGTTGCAATACCACATGGCGGTAGTGTTGTCCATATACACCTGAACTAGCCTTCCCTTGATGAAAGGAAGAAAGCCTTTCACTGCCAGGTGTATCGCTCTCAACTCCAACTGGTTGATATGGAGCAGAGATTCCCCTGGAGACCAAAGTCCACTGATCTCCACTTCTTGCAGATGACCACTCCAACCGAGAAGTGATGCATCTCTCACCACAGTCAGCTCTGGGTAGGGAAGGAAGAGAGATCTGCCGCTGACCCAATTGCAGTTCATCAGCCATCACTGGAGATCTTTTTCTGTTCCCTCCGATAACTGAACCAGGTCGGAGAGACCTCTGAAGTTGCGCCCACTGGGACTTCACATCCCACTGCAGAGCCTGCATATGCCAGCAGGTATGCGTTACCAGCAGGATGCTGGAGGCTATGAGGCCCAGCAGCCTCAGAGTCAGTCTCAGTGAGATCCAGAATAGAGGCTGAAATATCAGAATTATAGCCTGAATAACCTGGACTCATCACTCTGGAGGATTGGCCCGAAACTGCACTGTGTCCAGATAGCTCCAATGAAAGGGAGAAACTGAGAGGGAGTCAGGTGTGATTTTGCCACGTTGACAGTGAAGCCCAGTGAATGCAGGAAATCCTCCGTAGTCTGGAGGTGGGAGACGACAGCCTGGGACGAGCCAGACCAACAGCCAGTCGTCGAGGTAGGGGAATACTGGAACCCCCGACCTCTGCAGAGGGGCGGCGACCACCACCATCTCCTTTGTAAACACCTGAGGGGTGCTGGTAAGTCTAAAAGCGGGCACAGCAAACTGAAAGTGCTTGTGGCCTTCCATAAACCGCAGGTAACGCTTGTGGGCAACCACGATGGGTATGTAGGCGTCCTGCAAATCCAACTCTTCCATCCAGTCTCCAGGCTCCATGGCAGACAGGACCTGAGCTAATGTAAACATCCTAAATTTCTCTTTCTTCAGGAAGAAGTTGAGAGGGCCCAGGTCTAGTATAGGGTCTGCTATAGTTTTGGGCACCAGAAAGTAGCAGTAATTACAACCACAACAAACTTCTGATGCCGAGACCTTCTCAATGGCTCCTTTGGCCAAAGAGCTTGCACTTCATGATGGAGCAGGGAGAGGTGGTTATCCATTAGCTTATCTGAGGATGGTAGCATGGGTTTCAGTGAATGGAATGGTGTAATCCCGTACCCGTAGAACAATCTGGAGTACCCATTTGTCTAATGTTAAGAACTGATAGCGGAACAGATGGTGCTTGATCCTGCCACCGACCGGTTGCCCGTGATGGTAAGAGGGCAAACTAAAGGGGTTTGGAGGTTGCAGCTGCTGGGAGAGTGGCAGACTGGGCAGACCTCTGGTCTGGGGTCCCTCAGGGCTTGGAGTCACCCCATGACCACGAAAGAACTGGGAAGTCTGTTGGCCTTGGTGGGTGGAAATGGACATGGTTGGAGGCCCCTACCATAACCACGGAACGAGAGTAAGGCAGAGTGGGGCTGGCGCGGGCTGTGGCGAATCCTAGCGACAGGGCAGCAGCCCTGCTGTCCTTAAAGCGCTTGAGCACTGAATCTGCTCTGCATTATTGCCAAAGAGGCGGCTGAGAGCATGTCCATAAGGGATGCCTGGACACCTCCCGAAAAGCCAGTTGATCTCAGCCTTGCAAGACATGGCATCGGATTGCCAATGACGAAGCAACCACTCTGCCCTGTGAGTCGGTTGCAATGAGGCCGCAGCATATGGTGTACTTTGAGCATCCCTGCTATCGGCAATAGCCTGGGTCAGGATGGCTTGGGCCTCCTCAGAGACCATGGGCAGCACTTGTGCAACAGAATCCCAAACTGTGTGGGAATACCGGTCCTAGAGGCATGCATTGTTCACTAATCGAAGTGCAAGCCTGGCAAAAGAGAACATCCTCTTGTCGAAGGTGTCTAGCCTCTTGAATTCCCTATCCGGTAGTGTGGTAGGGAACGCACTAGGGTTGAGTTTGGATGTGGAGGCCTGCATGACCAGGCTCTCCACTGTGGGGTGGTGGGTGAGGAAAGCTTGGTTCCAGGAGTGTGGTAGTGGTGGCAGCAACTGTCCTGTGCGCAGGAGCCCCTGTGTAAGAGTTGCCCTAAGCCCCATGCAGAACATCTGTGAGGGCTTCATTAAAGGGGAGGAAAGGTTCTGCTGAAACACCGCTGTTAACAGTCTTGTCTTGAATGCCATCGATGGCAGTGTAAGGTCCAGGACCTCAGCCACCCTCCTCACCACCATGACAAATGAAGCCCCTTCTTCTGTATCCGCACTAGGAGGAGAGACTCACTAAGCCAGTGTCTGGGGAGGTGTCCAAACCACTGGCATCCGCCAGTTCTTTGCACCAGTTATCTTCAGGTTCTTCCAAGGGGTTGGGGGTTGCCATAACGATCTTCAGATCCCTCTCAATCGTACTCCCTACAGGACCAATCGAA
Organism: Triturus cristatus; assembly: GCF_964204655.1. Taxonomy (NCBI): domain Eukaryota; kingdom Metazoa; phylum Chordata; class Amphibia; order Caudata; family Salamandridae; genus Triturus; species Triturus cristatus. The sequence goes on along the minus strand of NC_140595.1, from coordinate 206,459,897 downwards.
ATAAGTAGGCCTGGCTCAGATTTAGAAGATCGAGTTTCGACTGGTGCTGGTGTCTGTCTGGGAACGCCGGTCTATCTCTGTTTCGGAGTCGTGTATAACAATGAGTTCGGGCCAGCATGGGGCATCGGTGGCACCGGAAACAATGTCACTGGAATAGGATCCAGAGAACGTGGTGGTCTTGTGACTTGAACAGATGCAAGGGGGGTCTGACTGGTTCCGAGGGTTGACCCACCAGTAGGAATCCAGTGGAGGCACCTGCTGAATCCATGGGGCCTGAAGGCGCTCCAGAGGAGTCAGCCCACCCAAATATAAGGTGCATGGCCTTGTACAACTCTTTGGGTAGGGATCACTCCGGCTCTAGGAAATTCTGGGAGGTGTGGAGCAGACCCAAATTCAGGCTCAGTGGCTGATGTGTGGAAGCGGGGCGTAGAGCGGTGGTGTCGTTCCCACACCTTGTTTGAAGACCTGGACGGACATGGTGAAGTTGAAAAGCGCTTCAGCTTATTAGATTACTTACATTTCTAGTGTGACCTACCCGATAATGACTACAAGCTACAAGTGTGATAGGACGAGTGCCAGGAATGGCTCTGTGAATGGGGCCGAGACTTTCCTCATGACCAGGACCTGGAACATTGTGGAATTAACTGGTGCCCGGCAATCGAAGCTTCAAGGAACGCTCTCAATTCGCCCTTGGATTCATGGCGCGGCCGTAGAGACAGACCTTCGAGTCATGGCCTGGCTCCAGTCACCAGAGGCAGACCAAATAGGGTTCTGTCACAACAGAGTTTGAACCACACAGGTTTTAGGGGACTTTCCAACGCACACTGGGAGGGAAAAGCTCAAAAAGGGTTAACAAAATGTCACATCCGGCATCGACAACGTCGTGGCTGCACAAAAGCCAGAGTACCCACTATAAGGTCTCGTCTGCTGCTCGCCCAAGAATGGAAGAATGGCATAAATGCGGCATCACAGCTGGGGCCATTTTATCATCAACCCTTCTCTGCCACCTTTAGTAAGTCTTCTATGGTTGGAAATTTAAACCCTCAGCGAGTTATATCGTGGAAGTCACCTCTTTTCTTAGGAGATTATGATACTCAGTGCACAGCAATCTCATTAAAACGACCTGTAGGTCCAAATGCGTGAAGGTCGATTTTTGGTGCAGTTGAGGCATAAAACAGTCTTTCCATGTTACATATGATCGAGGAATGGACACAGGCCTCCATGAGTAGCTTCTGTTATAGGGGGGCACAATTGTCAACGTAAAGTGTCACTAATGTGTGCACACTCTTGGTAGGAAGGATTGGGTGCAACAATGCAGTTAAAATCTCACTAACTAACATTTTCACATGTTACTCCAGATATGTCGTCATTAAAGTTTGCACAATTCTACAGATGAGGCCCCACTAAAAAGTGTACACAATCATATAGGTGAGGCCCCACTAATGAGGGGGCACACTACTCAGATAGGACTTCAGTAATGAGGTAGAACAGTACTCAGAGAGACTTTAGTAAAGAGGTAGCACAGTACTCAGAGACTAAAGAAATGAGGTAGCACAGCACCCAGATGGGACTTCAGTAATGAAGTAGCACAGTACTCCGAGAGACTTCAGTAATGAAGTAGCACAGTACTCAGATGGGACTTCAGTAATGAGGGAGCACAGTACTCATGAGGAAGCACAGTACTCATGAGGTAGCACAGTACTCAGATGGGACTTCAGTAATGAGGTAGCACAGTGCTCAGATGGGACTTCAGTAGCGAGGTAGCATAGTACTCACTCAGATGGGACTTCAGTAATGAGGTAGCACAGTACTCAGATGGGACTTCAGTAACGAGGTAGCATAGTATTCACTCAGATGAGACTTCAGTAATGAGGTAGCACAGTACTCAGATGGGACTTCAGTAATGATGAGGTAGCACAGTACTCAGATGGGACTTCAGTAATGAGGTAGCACAGTACTCAGATGAGACTTCACTAATGAGGCAGCACAGTACGCAGATGAGACTTCACTAATGAGGCAGCACAGTACTCATAGAGACTTCAGTAATGCGGTAGCTCAATAATGAGGTAGCACAGTACTCAGATGGGACTTCAGTAATGAGGTAGCACAGTACTCAGATGGGACGGAACTTCAGTAATGAGGTAGCACAGTACTCAGATGGGACTTCAGTAACAAGGTAGCATAGTACTCACTCAGATGGGACTTCAGTACTGAGGTAGCACAGTACTCAGATGGGACTTCAGTACTGAGGTAGCACAGTACTCAGATGAGACTTCACTAATGAGGCAGCACAGTACTCAGATGAAACTTCACTATTGAGAGGCACCCAAACTCAGATGAGACTTTGGTAATTAGTGGCAACGGTACTCAGATGAGACTTCAGTAATAAGGTAGCACAGTACTCAGATGAGACATCACTAATGAGTGGAAACAGTACTCAGATGAGACTTCACTAATGAGTTAGCACAGTACTCAGATGAGACTTCACTAATGAGTAGCAAAGGGACTCAGATGAGACTTCATTAATGAGGTAACACAGTGCTCAGATGAGACTTCAGTAATTAGTGGCAACGGTACTCAGATGAGACTTTACTAATTAAGTAGCACAGTACTCAGATAAGGCTTTGGTAATGATGTAGCACAGTACTCAGATGAGACTCCACTAACAAGTGGCAATAGTACTCAGATGAGACTTTACTAATGAGGTAGCACAGTACTCCGATGGGACTTCAGTAATGAGGTAGCACAGTACTCATGAGGTAGCACAGTACTCAGGTGGGACTTCAGTAATGAGGTAGCACAGTACTCAGATGGGACTTCAGTAACGAGGTAGCATAGTACTCATTTAGATGGGACTTCAGTAATGAGGTAGAACAGTACTCAGATGAGACTTCACTAATGAGCGGCAACAGAACTTAGATTAAACTTCAGTAATAAGGTAGCACAGTACTCAGATGGGACTTCAGTAATGAGGTAGCACAGTACTCAGATGGGACTTCAGTAATGAAGTAGCACAGTATTCAGATGGGACTTCAGTAATGAGGTAGCACAGTACTCAGATGGGACTTCAGTAATGAGGCAGCACAGTACTCAGATGGACTTCAGTAATGAGGTAGCACAGTTCTCAGATAACACATATTGGTGCCTTGAATTCATATCTTGCAACCTTTTCAAACTTTTGAACCTCCCTCGATTCTTCCTCCTCCCCACCATGAGTTACTACAGAGAGTTGTACAAAATTTAAACACCATTCCATGTCCATTAACGACCTAGAGAGGAGGATGATTCACATGTAACATCCCAGTGATTCGGTCAGTGGTTGGGTTTATGGAATACATAAATTTGCCATATTACTGTTACTGAGGCCTTTAGCACTAAAGAGTGGCAGAAGCAGGTAACCCTGGGGGTGATTCTACCGGTGACACTGACTCCGGATCTTTGAGGCTATCCACCAGTGCCTCCCAAGCTCAGGCCGCATCTAAGATGCCTATTCCCTGTGAGAAGTTGGCCTGGTATATGCTGTCCACTAATTAAAGTGGCCACCTTGTACCAGTCCAAACAACCCTTATTGATGATTAGGTTAAAGACAACCTTTATTTTTTTTGATAAACAAGTTTTTATTTTTCAAATAGGCATCAAGATCAAAAAGGACATACAGCGAATTGAGCAATTTGGTAGTAGTCAGACCCGTCACATAGTAATGAAAAAACAGCAGCCCAAGCATTCTCCCGCACCCCTCTCCCTCTGTTCCCGCCCCACACATACCGCCCCCTAAACTAGGTCCCCGAGCCATTTCCCCCATACTTTACGGAACTTTTTGGGGCAACCCCTCGCAGCGTACAGTGTCCGTTCCTGTGCAGCGCACCAATCCACCCCTCTTCGCCATTTGTCTCCCCTGGGTGGGTCAACCTGCTTCCAGGTGGCCGCTATATCTCTCTTGGCCACCACCAGGGCCGTGGTTAGGAAATAGTGCTCGTTACGGGAGCCATCCAGCCCATCCGTTATGCCCAGCAGCGCTAATCGAGGGTCATGGGGGACCTCCCATCCCAGAACGTCAGTTAAGTCAGTTTCAATCTCCCTCCAGAAGCCGTCCAGGCGAGGGCAAGACCAGACCATACGAAAGAAATCTGCCGGTTCCACCCCGCACCGCCCGCACGAGGCCCCCTGGCACAGGCCTGCGCGAAACAGACGCTCCGGGGTCAGGTATGCAGTGTGAAGGTAATAAACCTGGACAAGCCGCAATCGAGCCGATGTGGTGATTGTCCTGGGCGCCATAAGGGCGTCCCTCCAATCATTGTCGTCCAGAGGACCCACCCAGGCCTCCCACCGCTGCTTCAGCCCACTCCAGTCCATCGGGGTATTATTAACCAAGGATCGATAAATGCGGGAGATGCCCCCCTTCCCAAGATATCCCAGCATCACCTGGGCTTCAGGCGGGCTATGGTCAGGGAGTTTGGAATCTAGGGGGACGTGAGATTGGAGCGCATGGCGCAACTGGAGATAACGATAAAACTGCGAGGGATGCAGAGGAAACCGACTCCGGAGCTCTTGAAAGGAGCACATGTGGCTTCCCCGCCAGACGTCGCCCAGGCAGGAGATCCCCAGGAGGTCCCAGCTGCGAAAGCCACCGAGCCCCGCCACCTCCCGCATCCAAGTGCCGTGCCATAGCGGTGTTACCCGGGTGGTTAGCACCCTCGACCACCGGGTGTGCCGTAGAGCCGCTCACCACGCCAGAAAGTGGGCCCGCACGACCTCTGGAAGCGATCCAGGGACCGTCGCGCCATAGAGCATACTCTGAATAGAGGAGAACCCGATGAGCCGCACCTCCAGTCTATAAGCCGGATCGTCCCACCCACCCGAAAACCAGTTGTGGACCACCAGCAGCCGCGTAGCGAGGTAGTATAGGTAAAGATTCGTCATGCTCAGGCCGCCGTCATAGGAAGGAACGCAACAACGGTCCAAGGCCAGCCGGGATCTACCTCCGCCCCAAAGAAATTTAGTCGCGGTCTTGTCCAGGTCCCGAAACCAGGAGCGGGGGAAGGAGCAGGGCGTGTTTTGGAGCATATAGAGAAACCGAGGGAGGATCATCATCATCTTATAAAGAGCAATCCTTCCCAATGGATTCAATGGGAGAGATTGCCACTTCACCATATCTGATCTGGCCTTGTTAACCACGGGGGCCACGTTAAGAGCCCAGCACAGTTCCGGGAGAAGGGCAACCCAAATCCCCAGGTATTTAAAGGACAGCCGTCGGAGGGGAATGTCAGACTGCCAATCAATGAACAAACGGGGGTTGTAGGGCGCACACCTTTTTCTTTTAGTTTATTTGAAGGTTTCTTTTTTATCCATAATTGTTCTGGTTTGCGTGCTCGTCGGTAAAGTGCCATACCCAAATGGCACCGGTGATAAACATATGAATGGGGGAGAGGCAACATTTTGCCCCAACCGGCCGCACAGCTGAATTGCGCCAATCTGGCAGACAGTTCATAATCTTAATCCGTCTTTGAACCACTGCTTGACCACGTAAACCATTCTCTGTATGATTTTCCTTTCATACTGCATTTTTATTAATCCACACACGGGATGATATGCCATTTTCAAGTTTCTAATGTGAAAGCTGTGCCCATCCGGACCTCTTGCTCAAACACGACAAATGCAGGAATTCATCCAAAGCAGCGTTTATTATAAAAACCAATGCATTTCAGGCCCCAAGTGCCCTTCATCAGGGTGCGCTGTAAATAACAATTAAAACAGATATTCATTACCATCACAGGAGTTTTTAACATCAGACTTGAACACCATAAATCAATAAAAAATGTTGCATTTATTGTGTGTCCCTTGTTGTTTTCCTACATTACACCCTTTACCGAAAACAATGTGGATATAGCCCATGTCTCAATAAACAGTTAATCTACCTCCCTACTCAATTGCCTGCAATCCCTGCTGTACAAAAACCATTCACCCCTCTTTTAAATATTGTTTACATTTTAGTAATCCATTTTATTTCCTACTTTATTTCCTCAATCTATCCATCTAATGCATCCATCGAACCCCTATCCCAGTCAACACCCCCCCCTCTGCCCATCAAAACACTCGCGTGAAGGGTGGAGCGGAACCAGGACAGACTTCCCAGAGTTCAAACGGAGACCAGATGCCTGCCCAAACCGATGAAGAATTCGGCGCACCCGAGGACCCGAGACAGCCGGATCTGAGAGATAAATAAGAACTTCGTTCGCATACAACGCAATTTTATCAGGGACCATACCCGGCCAGTCCCAACCACGGAGAACAGGATCCGCCCGGATGAGCACAGCCAGGGGCTCCATCCCCAGGGCGAAGAGGAGGGGCGAGAGCGGGCAGCCCTGCCGCGTCCCCCGCCCTATGGAAAACGCGCGGGACAAGGTCCCTTTGACCAGCACCCGAGCTTGTGGGTCCGCGTAAAGAACTCGAACCATGGCGCGAAACTGGGGGCCGAACCCCATTGGCTCTAAGATGTCGCCAAGATATTCCCACCCCACCGAATCAAAGGCCTTCTCGAAGTCCACCAGGAGAAGGGCCAGATACGGAGAAAGGCGCTATCGGTGGGCCAGAGCAAGATGCAGGCGCCGCAGGCAGTGTCTGGTTCCTCGGTTTGGCATAAACCCGCATTGGTCCGGGTGAACCAGCGCGGCCAGAAACGGGCGCAGCCGTTGCGCAAGGACGGTAGCGTAGACTTTGAGCTCGGTGTTGATAAGAGAGATCGGCCGGTAATCGGAGCAGGACTGCGATGGGGGTTGAGTCTTCGGCAAGAATATTATAGTGGCGGTATCTGTTTCTCGCGGGAAGGAACCCTTCTCCACCGCCTCTGCAAAGAGATCCCGAAGCCACAGGGCCAGGGTATCACGGAAATGGGCGTAATACTCCTGTGGAAAACCATCCGGTCCCGGGGTCTTCCCAGGTGCCAAATGGGAGATTGCCATCTCGACCTCCTGCAGGGTAATGGGCAGGTCCAGGGTCTCGCTATCCTCCTGCCCCAACCGCGCCAGGGCCGCCCCACCCCCCCCCATCAATCCCGCAAGGGAGAGCCCCTGCGCCCGCGCCCGGTATAGCTGGGAATAGTAGTCCGCAAAGGTTTGAGCTATTGCCACCAAAACCGTATGTGTCTCCCCCGCGGCGTCCACGATGGCCGGAATCACCCGGCCTGCACGAGGGTAGGTGGCCAGTCGGTGCAGGAGCGTACCATTCTTGTCCCCCCAACCGTAGACCCGGGCCACCGAGGAGCGCCGAAGAGTCTTCGCCGCATCCAGAGAGTGCATGCGTATCTCCTCGCGGAGAAAGGCCAGCCGTCGCGCCTGTGCGGTGTCTCCCAAAGCATCCTGGTCACGCACAAGCTCCAGGACCTGCGCTTCACAAGCTGTAAGTTGCTGGAGTTGACGCCGGCGCTGCTGCTGCAGATGCCCCTTCGCAACCCCTCTAATAGTCGCCTTGCCGGCCTCCCAGAGGACAGCCGCAGAAGAGACAGAGCCCACGTTATGAAAGTAGTAGTCCGCAATCCCTCTTTCCACCACCCCCCGAAAGGCCTTGTCCTGAAGGAACCAGGCATTCAAGCGCCACGTCGGACGGGCAGTAAAGGGAGGTGGGCCGAGAGCCAGAAGCACCGGCGAGTGATCAGAGAGGCCTCGCGGAAGAATGCGGACATCACAAACCCCTGCACAGTCGGTAGAGGGAACAAAAATTAGATCAATACGGGCGTGGGAGTGGTGCGCTTCCGAAGTATGGGTATACTGGTGATCGCGTGGGTGCCAAACCCTCCAGACGTCACATAAGCCCTGGGCCTCAGCCCAACACGATAGCTGTTTCGCGCGAGCGGTCCTAGTAAAGGAGATCGGACCCGTCGAGTCCATATGGGGTGTACAGACCGCGTTGAAGTCTCCACCGAGGACAAGGGATCCCGTTGGGAGCCTGGGGAGGAGGTCCGCTGTGTAGGCAAGAGCGGACTGCAGCAGGGATGGCGCTGCGTAGAGGGACAGCAGTGTAAGCGGCCGTCCCTCCAGGGCGCCACATACCGTAACGGCCATTCCCTGGGGGTCCAAATGCACCTGGGTCATTACAAAGGGAAAGGAACGCTTAAGCAGGATAGCCACCCCCCGTGAGCCTCTAGCGAAGCCCGCGTGCCAGACCCTATCGTAGCCGTAGCGGGCGAGGAAGGGACATTTATTACCCATAAGGTGGGTCTCTTGAAGAAGGAGGACGTCAATCTCCGCGCGCTGCGCATATTTGAGGACCGCCATGCGCTTGAAGCGATCTAGCAGACCATTGACGTTCCAGGACATGACGCGCACTGCAGCTTTAGGCAGGGGTGTGTCCGCCATGGGAGCAAGCGGGGGCATGTAGGACAGGAGGTAGACAAAGTGGCCGCGAAAGGGAGCCGTGGGTGGGTCGGGAAGCGCGCAGGATGCCAAGTCCCCGTGGGCACCGCGCCCACACTGGGGCCAATAAACGCGTGGGCAGGAGAGCTCCCCGGAAGGAGGGACATGAAGAGATCGGACAGGAGAGCAGGTCAAACATTACATGATGCCTTGGAACCATAACAACGAGGATTGCACCCTCTAACAACAAAAACCTCCCTAGGGGGAAGAAACAACCCCAAACCCCACCCTGCACCCCCCACCCTATACTTCGAAAACAGAAGCATCTGTCGCCCTAACAGTGTGTAACCAAAACCAAGCTAAGACGCTCGGGCCTGAGTGCTAGTGGACCCCTTAATAAATCAGATCAGACCCAATTCACCCGCCCTGGCCGAGAGCAACCGATGTGTAGAAGCACCGAGGCCCGACTGCGAGGTCCAGCAACCAGGAAGCAGATCCCCACCTCCCCTCCCCGGCAAAAACATTACATTACAAGCAGTAAGTGGAAGTCAAATGGTAGGGTATTTGAGGAGCAGGCTGGGTCACAGAGCCCGCCCGCTGGGGGGACACGGCCCGCTGCCCGGCGTTGTCAGGACCAGTGGGCGCCACCGAGGAGGCCGACGAGGCCCCGGACGCCCGTCGCAGCCGCCCCCCGGAGCGCACGACACTCACCTCCTCCCCCGCGCGCCTCCGGGGCAGCGAGCGCCGTCGCCGTCTGGATCTGGAAGATCGGGGCGCTCCCCGCCCAGCCCGCCCCTCCACCGGTGATCCCCGACCAGCACACTGCAGGGGACACACCTCCGCGAGCCAGGTCCAGGCCTCCCGCGGCGTGTCAAAGAAGAAAGTCTTTTGCTGGAAGATGACCCGGAGGCGGGCTGGGAACTGCAGCTGATATTGGAGGCCCAGGGATCGCATCTTCTGCTTCACCTCCATGTAGGAGCGCCGGAGCTCCTGGACCTCTCGGGTGTAGTCCGGGAATACCATTATAGTGTGGTTTTGGTAGCGGAGATTCGTGGAGCGTCTGGCCTCCGAGGATCGCATCTCTGTCCCTGAAGTTCAGGATCTTCAGGATAAAGGAATGGGGGGCGCTCCCGGGGGCCTCGGCGCCAGGGAACGATGGGCCCTTTCCACCACGAAGCAGGCCGAGAGGCTGCCCACCGGCATCCAGGATTGAAACCAATGCTCCAGGAATTCATCCGCACGACCCGCCTCCGCTCCCTCCGGGAAACCCACCAGGCGGAGGTTACAGCGGCGGGCACGATTTTCAGCGTCCTCCACTCGGCGGTGCAGTTGTTTAGAGTGGGTGGTAAGCTCACGCACCTGGTCCTGCAGCTGGCGGATATCGTCCTCGGCTGTTGAGATACGAGATTCGGCTTCAGATATGCGGGCAGTGGCGTTACGCAGGTCTTGCCGAAGAAGGGCCACGTCCACCTTCACCTCCCCAACCATGCCCTCCAGGGAGGAGCGGGATGCCGTGATGGCCTGCAAGATGGCAGCAAGGTCCGTGCCAGGGGTCGGGCCCCCGCCCCGGCGGGGCTCGGCCCTTTCTCGGAAGTCGTGAACTTGTCTATCTTGGTCTGGGTAGCCGCGGGCGTCGACCTGGAGGCCCTGTCCTTACCCATGGCGGCGGCACCTGCGACCCCGGGGGGCGCTTCGCCCAGTCCACGGGCAACGGACCCGGCCGCGGCAATTCCAGAAGGACTCTGGAGGAGAACAGCAGGAGGACACCTCGTTAGATCCGGAGGCCACTCGTCACTAGCCCCCCGGTGTATCCCTCCGCCAACCGCCCGATCCGGCAAATGATGAGCCCGGTGGAGCTGCCGTCCGCCTGCAGCCAAGGATCTCGCCCGTAGGGGCACCACTCCTCGTCGCAGCCAAAGTCACCGGGCGCCCGTCCGCCTCGGAGAGTCCAACACGTCCACCGACCGTGTACAGCTCAGGGCCAGGGGCTCCAGGGGGCCTCCGCGGACAGGGCCACCCCCAACACACAGGCCCCCAGAGGCGGATATGGAGGAGGGGGGGGGAAGTTAAAGGAGGAGGAGGAGGCGAGGGATGACCATCCACCTCCCCCCGACCGCCGGCCTGCGGCCCGAACCCCCGACGCGGCGCCACTCCACCAGCTCACCGCTGCAGGCCTCGGGGCACCAGGGCAGTTCAAGCAACGTTGGTGGGGGGAGGGGGGGGGGAAAGCCGGACCCCGACCGTCGACACCCGGCCCGATGGGGAGGGCCCCCGCCACCTCCAGCCCCCACAGCCGCTACGGTCGTCCCACCAGGGAGCGCCCCACTCACCGCCCGGCCGTCCGCCTGGCACCACGGCCCGGGATGGGCCACACAGCACCTCGCCGCCAGCCACAGGATCTCAGGCAGGGGCCCCACCGGGGGGGGGCCGTCACAGCAGCAGCGACGACCTCACCGGGCATCCAGGGCCTCCAGGCCCAGCCGCCTCGTGGGCGCCGCGGGCTCGAGTAGCCGCGCGCCCGCACCCAGCGTCAAGGATCGTAGCCGCTTCCCGCCGGGCGCCGATTACAGGCGGCAAGCACAGCTCCGGGGGGGCGATCCCGCCCCAAACTCGCACCGGTGACAGCCAGGCGGACCCGGGCCCCAAGACAGTCAAAAACAGCCGGCCAGGGCAGGATCAGGCAAAGCGGGAAGGATCGGCGGGGTCCGGCAGCCGGAGCTTCACGGCAGAGCAGCCATGCCGGTCAGGCGCCACCTAGCGCTCCTAAAGACAACCTTTATTGAAAGTTATCCTAGTGGTAGCTATGGAGAGCAGCCTTCAGGCTAAGTCTCGAAGGAATGTAAAGCAGCTTGGTTTACCAGATTATAACCTCTTGAATGACCAAATGAAAGGAGAACCACACAAGGAATATATATATAAAACATGTGTTTTTTACTAAACACTCTCTACTAACCTCTTTATGAGATTAGAGAGCAAGGCACACAATATTACAGTACTAAAACGACTGTAAATAGCACAATACACAGTGGGCCCCGGGGGAGACCAAACCATATATTAAGAAAGTGGTATAAGAACCACGACTTGACTAGACACTTTGCCTAGAACACGTAGAATCGCTGGGACCCCAAGGAACCACCCAAGGTAGTGACCCAGGGGACCCACGGGGGACGTGTGTAGTGTGAGAACACAGCCGCGAGCTCCGTACAATCCTATGGGAAAGTCGCGATTGGAATTTTAAAGATTAAGGACACTTAGGAGAGGACTTTGAGCAAACCCTTTCAAACTTAGAAGGTTCTAAGGCCAGCACCCATGTGAGCACCGGAGTACTCGTGTTACCTAACCCAGGGAAGCCGGGTGCATAGGTGTCAAATGGTGTCGGGAATCTTCGTTGTTTTCAATGGCGAGATGCTGCAGAGTGCTGCTGCCGGGAAAATGAGAAGTGTCCGGGGTGATCCAAGCCTGGATCGAAGATGAGGCGAACCTGAAAGTAGAGGGGACAGAGTCTGAGTCACTTGCCAGTGACCAGGGGCACGATAGATGAATGCCCACCGATGTCAGGTGTTTCAGGTGCGATGAGGTGAAGCTTGACTCTTCAGCCACGGGGACCAGGAGATGTCGACGACAACCAGAGTCCACAGGCGAGCTGTCCTACGAAGGATGTAGAGTGCTGGGGGTCAGTGTCCAGATTAGAGACCAACAAGCCTTGGCAACTGCACCCCACGCGGTCAGAGTAAAGATGCTTCGGTGTGGACCAGCAAGGTCCTGGGGACTCCCCCAGCGATGGAGAGTCAGGGCACGTCTGGAGCAACCAGGTAAGCCCACTTAAAGTTAAAGTTCTCTCCTCAGGGACCCACAGGTCAACGGACCAGGGATCGCAAAGGGACCTCGAGAGAAATCACTAAATACCAGCCCACGGAACACTCCTGGAGTGTAGGCCAGTAATCTTTGGTGGAATCAGTGCTCGGGGTCTGGACTACAAGTAGGCCAAAGCACAGCCTCAGGGATCGCCAAAAAGCATATGCTGCTGCAAATGTGCACGGTGTACAGGGGTTTGGGTTGCACGGTCCCCACGAGGGCTGTGGATCTCCGGTTTGCTGAGAGCACTGGTTGGCCTCGGGGAAGCTTAGGAACCCACCTCCTGTGTTGCAAAATCTTCAGAGTCTGTCGGGAGCTGCATAGATGCAAACCAGTCAGATACGTTTTAGGTGCCTGCCTTGCAGGGGAGTAACTCATTTATTCCAAGAGAGATTCTTCAGTCATCCAGTGTAGTGTAGATAGTTGAAGTACTTGGTTTCTGCAGCAGAGTTTCGTCCAGGTAAATCTGAAGTCCTGTAGCCAGGGGTTCCTACTTTATACCCAAGGAAGGGGTGGGACAAACTCTGGGGACCCACCTATGGGAGGGCCAGGACAGAGGGGTGGCTACACCCATGTCCTTTGTCCAGTTTCGCGCCAGAGCAGGGGCTGGTAGCCTCTGCAACCGGTTTGAGCTGGACTACGCACAGGGACACCAAATGTGCCTCCAGTGCAGACATCAAAGCACTCATGGAGTGCATCCACCCAGCCCCAGTACACTAAAGCCTGTCTGGGAGGTGGTCACACCTCCCTGTGACAGAAAACCTATTGTCCAGCCGTCCCCTGCCGGAGTTTCGTCCAGCAGCAGGGGAGCAGACTCATGTCTGTGGCTGGCAGCATCCGTTTTGTGATGCCAGGATTTGCATATTTCTCCCTCTAGAAGGGTGGAATCGTACCTCCCCCGCCAGTTACTTGCGGGGAGGTATGATTCCAAGGTGTTTGACACCAAGCACGACATGTTTCCATGCAGCCGTTTTAAAGTTAGCATTTACCGCGTGGTTTTAATGCACTTAAGAGTATATGGTATGGCTGCATCACAAACAACCCCGGAATAGAGGTTCTGAAGGCTGCAGAGGGGCTCTGCTCATGCATGGGCACCCTCTCGCATAACCCAGCACCCTGCCTTCAGGATTGATAAGACCTGCCATATGGTTGACTGGTAGGTTTATATGTGCAGTGATATGGATAGATATAGTGAACCTATATCTAAGTAAGGGTGCATGCACCACCTTACACAGGCTGCTGTAGCAGACCTGTTGTGTCATTTTGAATGGTCTCCCAGGGGTGGCATAATACATGTTGCAGCCCCTGAGAGGCCTCAGGGGTACCTATGCCCTGGGTATATTGGATATCATATACTAGGGACTTATAAGGGTACCCCAGAATCCAATCTAGAGCGTACCTAAGGTACAGGTGATCATTTTAGAGAGAAAGCCGATAGACTGGGGTTCTGATTAGCAGGATCCCAGTCAGACTAAGTCGAAAAACAGTGAAACATCAGCAGAAAGTGGGGGTAACTATAAGAAGCAGATCCTACTCTCCTACATTACCCTCCTAGCGTCCCTCAACAACATTCCCCTCTCGTACCCTGCCCATTTCACCAATTCCCTGCCATGTGGTCACCCGGGGACTCCCAGGTGCCTTTCAGTTCCTAGTGATCTCTTTTTGCTAGTATAAAAGCCATATCTTGAAATCTACCCATGACTTTGGTTTTAGAGGTGTGAGGGAACCAGCTCATTGAGCAATTGCCAGGAAAAACCAGGACCTCCTTCTCTATAACTGCAGGGACTATGCCCGAAATCTCTTCCCAAAATTTTGCAGTGATGGGCAAGACCACAACATATGGAGGAGCTCAACTTCTGCTTCCTCACACCTCTGGCTGCATTGGCCACATGAAAGTTCTTCGTGATGCACCCCGGAGTGAGGTACGCTCTGTGAAGGATGTAGTAATTGATCAATTTGAATCCGGCATTCCTTGATACCTAAGGGACTCTATCTAGGATTAATTCCCAGTCACGTTCTGTTATAGGTATGCCTAGATCTCCTTTCCAGTGCACTCATACAGTCTCAAGAGGTCAGAGCATATCCTCTCGTATCACCCTATAGAGGCATGTGACAGCCTTAAAGGTGCCTGAACAGAGGACAATATACTGGCAGCTTTTATGGGGCTGTAGTTCTGATATATCAGTATTCCAATGTTTGCAGAATGCTGCTGTTACCGCTTTATGAAGTAAGAAGTGGCCCCGTGGGAGGTTGAATTCAGCACGGAATTCTTCGAATGAAAAGAGCTCCTCCATTCTGAACAGGTGTGAGACGATCAATGCAGACCTTTGCAAGCTCATTGTTCGAGCCCCCAGAAGTATTGGAGTCATTGTCTGAGTCTCGTGCACCCCATCATCTGTTGGTGACGGAGGGGCCCGTTCCACTGCCACTAATCGAAGCCACTGCCGCCATTGCATTCCGTCGTTCTTGTTGTACTTTGGCCATGGGATCGAGCAGCCGAATTACGAGACCTGGTATGGTGCCGCGATCTGTCCCTACGTGATCTCCTGTTCTGGGATCCCTGTTGTGGATGCTGGTCGATCCAGCTCCAGGTCTCCTGAGGTGTTTGGAAAAAGTGGGCTCCTTCGGGCGTCGCCACTCTGAGCCGAGCCGGGAACATAATTGCGTACTGGATTTCCATCTGCCTATGTTTTTTCTTCCCTTCTAAGAAAACAGACCTTTGTCTCTGCGTCTCCTTGGAGAAGCCAGGAAAATTTTTACTCTGCAGTTTTCCACTGTAATTTCTCTCTTGCACCTAGGATATGATTGCGGTCTTTATAGTACTGCAACCTGGCCACTACTGGACGCGGCGGGCCCCCCGGGAGTGAAGGTCTCGCCGGCACTCTGTGCGCTCGTTCCAGAGCAAAATAAGATGAGGCCCTCTGTTGCCACCTCCTCACGGATCCACTTCTCCTAGTAGGCCATCATGTTGTTCCCTTCAGTCCTCTCAGAGTCCCACCACTTTTATGTTATTGTGGCGTGACCTATTTTCGGCATCTTCCACTCTCAGTTCAAGTGTTTGCACCTTTGCTTCCATAGAGGCGAGTCGCTCATTCGCCGATGTCAGTGCTGGGGCACTTCAGCTAGCTCCCTCGCTGCTGTGGTAACTGGTTCCACTAAGTGGTAGTGGTCATCCCTCAAGAGTACAATTGTATGCACGTTCCTGTGTAGGAGAGTGTCACTCGTGCTGCACTCAGAACTGAAATTAATTCATTGTTTCAATGAGGTAAACAATAAATTTGTTCCAAGGTCAATTGAATTTATTGAGCCTTTTAAATATAGAGATGTCTTGAAATTATATACATTCTGGAATTTGTTCCATTTAACTTTCGCCTGAATGCCCAATGCATTTCGGGCTATCAAAGCCCTTCTTCAGGGGAAGCACTCTGAAAGGAAAAAACTAGGAATCAGCCTAAATTGTAGCGATAAGACACAAGTGTAAATGTATATATATGTGCATAACCGCTTATAAGACGGTACAGAAATGGTGAAAAACGGGTTGAGCTGGTGAAAGAAAAAGTAATTCAACTGTGCCAAGAATGGTGGTTTAACAAACAAAAGGTGTGTCCATACTGTCGGCATTCGTCAGCTATGAAGAGTTATTAAGGGTCAATGTGAAAAGATCAATGTGTCTTCAAAACGAAAACAATAACCGATGAAAACAAATGTGCTACCGAGGTGGTATCGAAGTGTTGAAAGTAGGTAAACAAGACTGCGTGAACGAGGACAGTGTACAAAGACCCCGTGACTCGACGTGGTGCAACGGTGAGGTGATTAATAAAGTTACCGGCATTTTGAAAACCTTAAGGACGTGACATACATGGGGGTTTAGCCAAAGTCTTACGGTTCAGCGTCCAGGATTTAACCTCTTCAAATGCGTGAAACGATAAAGGAAGTGATCGAAAGAGTGAATAATATCCGGCGTGTGACGGCCTGAACCCGTCATACGCGCGGACATTTAAACGGGCGGAAAGGAGTGTAAAACTACAAAGAAGACAGACTCGTAGTTTTTACTCCAAATGTTAGTACCATAGTAAGAAAAAGCGTGAATACAGTAAAAAGATGGGAAGATGTCACGTGGGTGTAAATATCATAAGTGCAAATGGTGTATTGGAAAGCTTACTGTGGTAGAATGTGAGTGATGTAAACAATAAAATAGTAGAACTAAAAAGAAAAAACAATGTGAACGAGCACTCAAGTTGGAAGTGTGAAAATGTATCAAAACCTTCTCAAGCAATCAAATGAAGGCATATAATTGAGAATAACGATGAAGGAACTGAAAAGAGTGGTAAAATGTAACACAGCTGTGGTAGGAATAAATATGAAAGTAAAACAGAACATAATGAAAAATTAATACATTCATGGTAACGGGTATCAAAGAATCAATCGTATTCCAAGCAGGATCAAATTACAGTCAATGTCAAGAATTATGATGCAGATGACTTATTACAAGAAGCAGCCAAGGTCATAACGTTCATTGAGGCCTTTTGGGTGAATAGAATCCAATCTGTTTATCCAAAATATTTCTCTTTGCAATAAAAATTTGGTATTATTCCGTCCCCGCATAATGGGTATTTGTTCGAGGATTAGAAAGCGTAATTGGCAAATGTTATGTTGAAAATGGTGAAAATGATTGGCAATCGGAGATTTCGCCTGTCGAGTTCGGATGTTGCTTTTGTGTTCATTGAGTCTTATACGGATTTTTCTTTCAGTTTTTCCAACATAGACTAAGCCCTCAAGAGTCCCAGATCTGTTCCCAGGGTGTCTACCTTGGTTTCCAATACTTCCTGAGAGGCAGTTATTGCCTGAAGAATGTCCTGCAGAGTGGGGCCTCCAGTGGCATCAGTCTGCTGCTCCTGGGTGCCATTGTCTCTCAAGGATTCCGCACTGAACCACGCCTAAGGCCCGCTCCCCCACCCCGTCTCCTGATCCTTCTTTCAGCAACTCTTCCCATGTTGGCAGAGGATGAAACGATTTCTGCTGCGGCGCTAGATGTAACCCTGTCCCCATGGAGTCCCCTTGGGCAGAGCTTAATTCCGACAATCTACTTCTCCGAATGGGGCGCTGTGCCTGCCCAATGCCTCTGTGGTGCATCTTTAACCACCCACATGGCATGTAATATGACTGTGTACTCTGCTTCTCACTACGCCTGCCTGCCCCCCAGCTCATGAACCCCCTCAGGGTGGCAAGCTTCAGGAGGGGAGAGGAGTGGGGAGGCAGTGTCTTCCAACTTTCCCGTGTCCCAAGTGCCAGCTGTCCGATTTATGGAATTGCAGAGTCCCAGTGTGTCACTGGACCTAGTGTCTGATAAGGGGCCCTTCGCTGGGGTGCTGAGTGCGGTCATCACACCCTGGTGCAGGTCGGCAGATGCACCTGAAGTGCTACCTGGATCTGCGAGAGTCAGGTCCTACCAGGGCCCCCCAGGCTCGACCGCCGGGATCCATGCACAGACACCTGGCTTGTATAATATAATAATTATTCCAGATTTGTAAAGCCTGGTTTATCACCCCTAAGGGTATCCAGGCGCTGGGGGCTGTCCGGGAGATTAAGTGAGCTATTGCCCAGAACCATATGATGCTGAGCTGAGCTGCCTCTGGGGATCGAACCGTGCGCCCCGCACTCTGGAGTCAGCCGCTGTGGCCGCTGCGCCATACATCTGCATTGTACGCTGCCCCCTAGTTCTCCTACACTACGGGGCAGTCGATGACCTTCAGCTCATGCCTCATACCAGTTTAGCAACCTCTGCTAAGGCTTACAGCGTCGCAGAATGTTGTCTCTGAAGGCCCTCCGTCTCCTGCTCACTACTGAACCAAATGTGGGTGGTGTAGTGTTTAGGGGTGGCACACTGCTATATGGGAGGCCTAGGGGCATGGGGGAGATAACGGAAAGCAGGACACAACAGCCAGGGTCACTGTGGTGGGCCAAAGACCACGAGCGGTCTCGCGCCCGTTTATTTATACCTTCGGGCGTGCCCGCCCTCCGGGTGCGTGACCAGCGTGCTGGAACGGGCCGGGTGGCTCCGTTACCACAGGTGGGTCGGGTCTCCGGCAGCCGGATCGGCGCAGCAGCTCCTCAGCCGCTCTGTGATGGGGCTTGCTGGCCCCTCTCACATGGGCTCGCCATGCTCCAACTAGGCCGGAGCCGGGGCGAGGCCGTCGAATGCAGGCGTACTGATAATTGAAGTTAATTTCAGCCTGGGGGTGATTGCAGCTCTTGTTACCGCCCCGGGCGCCCACACACCGAGCAGCTTTGGGCCGATGGCAGGTCCTGCCTTCCTCTTCGCACCAGTCAATGGCCCAGTCCTCCTCTCTCCCACAGTTGTTTATTTATACCTTCGGGCGTGCCCGCCCTCCGGGTGCGTGGGTGCGTGACCAGCGTGCTGGAACGGGCCGGGTGGCTCCGTTACCACATCCCTCCAATCTTTCAGATACAGAGATCATTTCTCGCTGAACAGTTCGGTTCTTGCGCACACCACGCAAAATCTCTGAGTCTCTTACTTGGGGCCGGGTTTGGCCGAAGTCCATACGGCTGACTCCGTGGAACATCTCCTCGGCCTGTTCCTCCTGCCCCTCGGCCACTGGGCGCCTCGGCCTCTGCAGAGGGCCCGCCTTCTCGATCGCCCGCCCCGGGCAGTGGGGGTGCGCTCCGCGATGGGCTCGCCTGCACTCCTGGTGAGCCGCACCCTTCCGGGGCCTCAAACTCTTCCTCCTCCTGGTCAGTCTCAGGGAAGCCAGATGTTACTCGTTTGAACCAAGATGCATTTCGCGTTACCGTCCGCGTCCCTCTCCTGGCGGACACCATGGTGCCCTGCACCCCGGTCACTTCCCACACCTCCGGTTCAAACGGGGTACGATACTTCCAATTCGGGTATCGGTCTTTCAGGATGACCCCGTCTCCCACCTGGAGACTCCTCGCCCGGGCTCTTCTCTTCAGACTGGCCTTCTCGTTGGAGGTCCGCCTTCTCCCTTGCGCCGCCTCTTGGTCTAGCGGCCTAGGCTGCCACACATGACTCACCGGGATATTGTCCCTGGGGGCCTTCTTGAATAGAAGGTGCGCTGGCGCACACCGGGTCGTACAGTGGGGTGTCCGTCGGTAGGCACTTAGGAACTGCGAGAGGCATTGATCCGCGTCTTCTCCTTGCTCGACTCCGATTCTCAGTGCCCGGTTCATCGTGCGCATAAAACGCTCCACCTCACCATTCGCCTGGGGCCACTGCGGGGTAATTTTCCTGTGTCTAACCCCTCGAGCCGCTAGGTAGTCCTGGAACTCTCGCCCTTGGAACGGTGGCCCGTTGTCCGACCGGACTTCCTCAGGTAGGCCCATCATGGCAAATATGCGGTCCAGCGCCGCTCGCACCTGGTTGAACGCCGTTGATGACACCACTTCCACCACCGGGAACTTGGAGTGTGAATCCACCACCACTAAGGTTTGTCGCCCGTCCGGGAACGAACCAAAGTCTACACTCAACTTGGACCAGGGTTCCAGACATGGGTCCTCCGTGATCACTGGGTGAGGTGCCGGCTCCCCCCCGGTGATGTTGCACGAGTGGCAGTTGCGGATGGCTTCCTCAACCAGCGCGTCCATCCGAGGGAACCACACCTTGCTCCGCAGCCTTGCCTTGGTCTTGGAGACGCCTTGATGCCCTTGATGCGCCAACCTAACCACCTCTCCGTGGAGACTCCTCGGAATGACGAGCGTTGCTCCTCACAGGACCACGCCATGCGGCCCCTCGCTGAGTTCACTCCGCGCGTTCCACACCTGCTGTCGATACACTCTCTCCTCTTCCGTGAGGGCTTGCACTCCATCCAGGAAGTTCCGCCAGTGGTGGGTCGCCAGCGTGCGCTTCACTTTCACGAGGCAATCGTCCAGCTCCGTGGCCTTGCCGATGTCTTCCAGCGTGAGTGCCACCGGGCATGCAGCTTGCGACACCAGGCGGACGAACTCCTCTGTTTCCGCCTCATCCGACTGATCAGGGTGCACCGGCTCCGGGTGTCTGGACAGGAAGTCCGCTGGGTTGCTGGCCCCGGGTCGGAACACGACCTCAAATCGGTACGCTTGCAACTGGACCGCCCATCTCTCGATCCTCGGTGGCCCTAGCCTCGCCGTGCCGGCGAAGAGCGGAACAAGGGGCTTGTGGTCGGTGACCACCCGGAAGTCGTGACCATAAAGGTAGAGATGGAAATGTTGACAGGCCCACTTGATGGCCAGCGCCTCCCGCTCAATCTGCGCGTACCTCATCTCCGTGGCCGTCAGAGCCCTGCTGGCATACGCGGTCGGGACCCATTCTTTCGCCTCCGTCTCCTGCATCAGGACCGCGCCCAGCCCCACGGGGCTCGCGTCCACCACCACCTCTGTCCGCCGGTGGGGTCTGAAGTATGCCATCACCTTGTCGTCGATCAGCGTGTCCTTGACCGCTTGGAACGCCATATCTTCTTTAGCCGCCCAGGTCCACGGATGACCACTCTTCGTGAGAAGCCGGAGCGGCTCCGACAGGGACGCCAGATTGGGAATAAACCTCCCACAGTAGGTTGCCATCCCTAGGAAGCTCCTGACCTCGGTGGCGGATGTGGGCCTCGGGGCAGCGCGGATCGCCACCGCTTTCTTCGGATCCACTCTCAGGCCGTCCCTCGAGAAGATGTAGCCGAAGAACTCGACCGACTCCTGGTAGAAGGAGCACTTGGCCTCATGCAGGGTGAGGCCGCTATCCGCTAGCCGCTGCAGCGTGTCTCGCAGATGCCGATGGTGTTCTTCCAGAGTTCGTGAGAACACCAGAATGTCGTCACTTAAATTGATGACTCCCTGGAGACCCGAGAGAGTCTCCCTTATGGCATTTTGGAACACTTCGGCCGCTGACGAGATTCCGAAGCTCAACCGCTTATACCTCCGCAGGCCAACGTGGGTGGAGAAGGTGGTTATGTTGCGGCTATCGGGGTGGAGTTCAAGCTGGTGGTACCCCGCGTTGAGATCCAGTTTCGTGAACCACTGCGCGCCGTTGAGGTCGGCCACAATATCGTCCATGGTGGGCGTGAGGTGCTTTTTGCGCTTGACTGCCTTGTTTGGGAGGCGCATGTCCACGCACAACCGGATGGCGCCGGGCTGCTTGGGTTTGGGTGCCACGACCAGGGGGGACACCCACGGGGTCGGACCCGATACCTTCTCAATCACCCCCAAGTCTTCCAATTTTTGCAACTCCTCCTCTACCCGTGGTCGCAGGAGGAATGGTATTCTCCGGTGACGCAGCGCCATGGGCCGGACCGTCGGGTCCACGTGTAGTTTGAACGGCTTCCCGCGTAGGCATCCTAGACCTTGAAACAACATCGGAAAGTCCTTCAGTATCTCTCTTGCATGCAGGTCGTGCACCTGATTCGCGAAGAATACCAGCGCCAGATCTTCGGCGGTGTGGCAGCTCAGCAGGGTGCCTCTCTTGCCTTCCGCCACGTGGAATGTCGTGGCCAGCTTCCGGCCTTCGCTGACGACTTCAACGTCAATCACCCCTCGCAGGGACAGTGGCCGGTCACTGTCATACGTGAAGATTTGGGCTTTGGAGGGTCTCAGGGGTGGGCGTGGCGACAACCTCTCATACTGGCAGCTGTCCATGACGTTCACCGACGCCCCCGTGTCGATGAGAGCACTCACCGGGGACCCGGCCACCATGATGTCACACATGGGCGGCGGTCTTCTCCTCGTGCCTTCCCGGCCTACGAACGAAACGAAGAATACTTCCTCTTCTTCCCCCTCTTCATCGAACTCTGGCTTGGAGTTTTCGCGCAGGGCGGCGGATTCCTCCACTGTCTGTTGGTGCACGCGCGCCGCAGCCCCACGCGGGCCGGAAGCACCTCCGCGCCCCCTTCGGCCACCTCTGCAGACCTTCGCAAAGTGGTTCGCTCGACCGCACTTCAGACATGTTTGTCCCATTGCGACGCACCGGCCGCCAGGTGGGTGACCTAGGCCGCAGTTGCCACATGTGCTGCCCTGTGGAGCCCTCGCGGCTCCTCGCTGCTGGTTCGGCCGTTTCTGCAGCGCGTCCACTCTCTCTTCCTTGATCGCTGGCGTTTTCAGGGCAGTCGCTGGCCGATTGAGGGCCGCCTCCATCGCATCCGCCCGAGCATTGGATAGCTCGTGAGACCGGCCTAGGACCAGGATGTTATCTAGGGAGATGCCTGGCTCCCGTAGGATGAGACGCCGCAACGGGACCGACCTGCACCCTTGTATGAGCTGAGCCCGAATCTCTGCCCTCTGGTCTGGCAGCTCCCAGGACAGCGAGAGTTTCCGCAGGCGTGCATAGAAGACGTCGATGCTTTCTGTTTCTTCTTGTCGCGCCTGGCGAAGCTTAAACCACTCAAAATCGGGGTTAGTTTGGGGGTCAAAATGGCGGTTCAGGGCCCTTATAGCACCCGCATAGTCGTCGTCGTTCCCCCTGTCCGGTAGAGTTTCGAAGAGGTCGTACAGTTCTTCACCACCGTAGCACATGAGGAGAGATCTCTTGACCGTGTTGTCCGTCTCCCGCACTCCGACAAAGTAGTGCTCCAGCCGTCCGATCCATGAGCGCCACCGCACGGCCGCCGTGGAGGGGTCCGATAATTCGCTGAACGGCGGCAGCGGGGCCACCGCGCTGTGTCCAGGCGCGGCGGCCGCGGGCTGCGCGGCAGCTACCGGCTGAGGCTGTTGCGCCGTGCCACTTCCGCTGGAGGCAGGGGTAGTCATACTCGTCACTCCTCACTGCTCACCTCCCAGACCGTGGCTGCTTGGCTGGTGTCCAGGCGAGACCACCGTCGCCCTTCCTCCCTTGAACGGGCCGCTGCAGGCCACCTGCCTGTCGCTGCGCGCAGGCGAGACCTTTTCTTCTGCTGGTGCTGCGCGTGGGCGAGACCTTTCCTTCTGCTGGTGCTGCGCGTAGGCGAGACCTGCTTTGCCACTTTTTTTTTGTTGATGCTTTATTGTCCACGCTCCCCCGCAGGCACCGCTGAGGACGCCCTCAACCACACGCTGCCTCGGGGCTTCACCGGCAGAGCCAAAGCCAGCTTCGTCCTCCCAGACGCTCACGCAGCACTCGAGGGCCGATTCCCCCCTCCGAACAGAGCGCTCACCTGCAGATCGCCCGCCTCGAGATCCCCAGCGCGAGGACGCGCTCGGCGAGGTCCGCTTCGTTCCGCCTCCGCGGAGAGCGCCGGGCACCACCAGGCAAGTTCGTAGCGCGCCGGAGGGGCGAGGCGCGGGTAGGCTCCGCCCTCGTCGCCAATGTAGTGTTTAGGGGTGGCACACTGCTATATGGGAGGCCTAGGGGCATGGGGGAGATAACGGAAAGCAGGACACAACAGCCAGGGTCACTGTGGTGGGCCAAAGACCACGAGCGGTCTCGCGCCCGTTTATTTATACCTTCGGGCGTGCCCGCCCTCTGGGTGCGTGACCAGCGTGCTGGAACGGGCCGGGTGGCTCCGTTACCACAGGTGGGTCGGGTCTCCGGCAGCCGGATCGGCGCAGCAGCTCCTCAGCCGCTCTGTGATGGGGCTTGCTGGCCCCTCTCACATGGGCTCGCCATGCTCCAACTAGGCCGGAGCCGGGGCGAGGCCGTCGAATGCAGGCGTACTGATAATTGAAGTTAATTTCAGCCTGGGGGTGATTGCAGCTCTTGTTACCGCCCTGGGCGCCCACACACCGAGCAGCTTTGGGCCGATGGCAGGTCCTGCCTTCCTCTTCGCACCAGTCAATGGCCCAGTCCTCCTCTCTCCCACAGTTGGTTTGGGGCGCCCCCGCTGCCCACCTTTGGCTCTAGTTATGGAGGTCCCCGTGCATGACCAGGTCCACAGTCGCTGGTGCAGCCAGCTAGCACCCTGCCAGGGTTTTAAGGGGAGGGTAACTTTGCGCTATGTGAGTGCCCTGCCACTGAGCGCAGCCCATGGCACCGCTGACCCAGTCCGCAGCACCCACTGGGCACTGCCACTCGCTGAGTTTTTAGGGGGGCCTCCTGCCGTTCTGCACTTTCCTGGGCTCTCTGATTCAGGGCAGCTGCAGTTACGGCCTCTGTTGTGTCCTGAGGGTGCGAGCGCTTGCTGCGCTCGGGTACTAACCAGGGGCCTACGCTGGTGAATAATACACGGGGACACACAAGTTATGGTTCTGGTCCGCCGCCGCAGCCGTTCTGCCGTACGTGCGTGACCGGCTTTTATTGCCAAAACTCACATGACCTGACGCGTACGCCTCAGCGTATCGCGTCAGTGTCACGATATCACAGGCCTCCGTCAGTGTGGCTACACTCGCTCTTCCTCCCCGCCTCCACCTCATCCAATGCCGGCTTTAGGGTGGTGCGACTGGTGCAGCTGCACCGGGCTCCAAGTTTGGGTGGGCGTTATATGCTCTCAAACCGAACTGAGCACTGTTGCCATATTTCATTTCCACAACGCCGTAGAAATGAAAGGCAAACAAAGCTGCTGAGCGGTAGCAATGCACAGTTTCTACTCGGCTTTATTCTTAATAGCTCCACAAAGGGGAAAAGGAATGCACTTGTATTGGTAAATAACTGCTAATGTTCCAAAATACAGTTTTGTTTACAGTTGGAGGGCCATGAAGCTGGTGTATCGTCCAGGTGTAGCTCAAAGGCAGTGCCCACAGAGCGGGGCGGGTTAACTACTTTCAATCTTGCAATCAAACGCACTGCTGTTTGAAAAACAGGATTCTTTGGCTTTACATGCGATTTCTTCCTTGATGTGATTGATTGTATTTCTTCCAGATCATTTTCAGTTTTCAAGCTGTCCCATCTCCCTTCATTTCAGCCACCTCTCTGACCTATGACCTTCTAGACTCGATAACGGAGGAGCGATGGAGAGTCATCAGGAACAATTTTGCATCACGACCATTCCTGCCAGGGTACTCAGTAACCCGGACAACCCTCCGCTTGCACTTGAAACATCCACCAGCCCTCTATCGACATTGTGACACCCACAAACCTCCCAGCGCCAGCATCCTCGTGGCCTGGCTAAAGGTGAGCTCCCTTCCTCCTATAACATAGACCGCGCTTGGTATCGTTTCTTGGCACTTTTATTAATAACAGTAATGATTGTCCAACTTCTAGAAGAGTCAACTCTGCCTGGATTGCGGCCCCTTACCAGATTATTTTGTTAGTAGTATTTAATATACCCAGTATACTTAGTTCACCTGAAAACTGTCAGCAAGGAACATTAACCCTCTGAGCTATGTTCATGGGATTGGCACGTGCGAGCTCGTTGTTACACACCTAAGCTCTGTAATTACACGCATAAACTCCGTAGCACGTGTGTGAACCCTCTGAGCTATTGTATTCGGATCGGTGGCCTGCAGGTTACACACATAGCTCTTCAGCAGGTATGTTGCTGCACTTCAGTCACCACAATATGCACATTTCTCTATTAAGGTGTCTATCTCCAAAGTGTTGCCCTTGTTTAAATATGGAGGGATTTTCTCGTTTGTGTTATTGCTGCTGCTGGCATATTAAAGACGAGAGCAAATGAATTTTGGTCTTATTGATAAAAAAAATACTTTTGCACGCGGATATCAAGGAGGGGAAATATTTTGGACCCACTGAGAACTATATGAACTAATTATTGAGTTGAAATATTTTTTTCAGAATAGGGTCGTAGCCCTCGATGTACCTGTTGAAAAATGTTTAATTAAGTGAATTTTGAATTAATTATGTTGCTTTCCAATGAAAAAAAATTGGAAATATGTTTTTGAATTCTTGCACCACGAGTGTATGAGTATTTCACTTAAATAAGTAAAAAGAGCTTTCTTTTCTGTTATTTTGAAGCGGGCCAGGTGCATAGTGATCCTGGCCACTACATGAGGCCCTACGGTCCACTCTTGTGGTTTTGCTGCGTCAATGGGTCTGGCGCGCCAATTTTCTGCTTTTTAAAATTCTAGCACTTTAGGGTGGAATGTGGGAGACTTCACGCCCTCGTGGTCTTAGAACTTGGAGAACATTGTGGGATAGCTAAGCTGTCAGCTGCTAATAATATTGATAATAACATAATTATTATTAATAATAGGTTGATAGCTGACATTGTAAAGCTGCGGCCTGTGTTTAGTTCAGTCATAGTTTTCACTCATCATAAAGGTTTAATGTGCTTGCTGCAAAGCAAAGCTTGTAACATGCCTATTACAGATTTGTATTTATTTGTAGATTGGTCAGTGTGATTTATTTTGTCACAGAGATCTTTTAGTTACCTCCAGTTCATAAGTTAAAATCATTCCACTAGAACACAGCAAGTTATGAACCGTCATCAAAGCGCTGCATGTAAACTGTAAGGGAAGAGTTCAGAAAGTCATTTCTTTTCTCAATCATTCTCATTTTAAGGTTTCTAATAAGAATACATTCCAAACCCACGGACCTTTCACAAACTCTATCACAGACATCATCTCCCCGCAAGCCATCGCATCAACCAACTACACCCTGCTGGGAGACCTCAACTTCCACCTCGACAACCAACTAGACCCCAACACCACATCCCTCCTGGATAACCTCCACAACATTGTACTCCGCCAGATCGTGACTGTTGGACTTGACCCTTTTTGCAGAGTCATCCGTAAACTTTTTGCCTTTCTCCTAGCCTTTTTAGGTCAAGTGTAGCGCAGCGGGCATGCGCTGCTCTAGGAGATGACCTTTTGGAATCGGTCTGCACTTTTCAAACACTCGTGCTTGTGGCGGCATCCACCTTGCGGGAGCGAGCAGCGGCGCGCAGGGGCCATCTGTTTCCAATTAGCGTGGCCACGCGCGCTTGTTGACATTTCTCTACTCTCTCTCCTCTGCCTGTCTCACCCTCGCCCTCCCTTATTTTATTTTATAAGTGAGTGGGTCTCTTCATCTCTATACGCTCCTATTACCTGCAACCCATTTCGTTGCTCCGAATTTAAACACTTTCGGGTTGTTTTCTCAGTTTCACTTTGATTTAGCGCAACTGACGCCATAAACTGGTTTAGCCGCGCACGCGCCCTGTCTTTGGTTGTGATGGGCACCCCTTATTAAATCTCCTCCATAAATACATAATTTCTGACTTCCCTATTCTTATAAAACTCATTTAATCTTAAATTAGTTCTGCTCCCAACTAAAAAAAACATTCGAAAACAAATCAGCGCACTATTCATTCAAGCATCCATTCATTCAGCTACTTCAGGCTGGAGGAGCACTGACGCAGCCACGTCGAAGGGTGTCTTTCTTATTTCAGTTCAATCATTACTAAAAGCTGAAAATAAACCCCAAACGCATACTTATGTGTAGTTTACAGCAAACTAGACGATCTGAGCCTTAGAAAAAAAAACTTGCGCGTTTCAAAAGTATCCCTGAAATGTTTTCCGCCAGATGTTGCGAGCTCTTTGCGCACAATGTTACAGGAGATCGGAGCCCATTCCCAAATATTGTCTCCACAGATCTGTTATTTTACGGTGTAAATGGATAAGCACTGCCTGGCACATATTCACTATAAAGTTATCCTTGTGACGCCTCGGCGTTACCAAGGACGGAACCCAAAACGCACAGCCCGAGTCATGCAGGGTGGAATTATTCTGGTCCTGCCGCTGATTAAGGTAGGCCCTAGCTAGCCCTATGGGCAGTGTGTATTGTAGGTAAAAGGTAGGACGTGTACCCTAAGTGTGTGACATGTTCTGGTAGTGACAAACAGCCATTTTGGTTTCTCACTACTGTGAGGCTGCCCTCCCATAGGATTGCATTGGGGATTCCCTGATAAGTGTTTCAGTGGTAATTCCTGATATGAGAGGATCAGCATGGTCACGTTTGGTATGTTTGGAATAGTAATAATAAATGCTACGCAATGGCGTGCGCAGATTTATTATAACTATTTTAGAAATGCCACTTTTAGAAGTTGGCATTTCTGTGTGCTATGTTTCTGCCTGCCTGATGTGAACTGCATGTCTGGTTTTGGAGTGGCAGGGGCTGGTGAGCTGTGTGCGTCTCCAGAAGGGGCATGACGAGTCAGCACTAGGCTGAATGGGACATCTGCATTTGGAGTAGTGGGAGGAGTAGTCCCCTGACCCTGAATAGGTCTGTGCCTGCCTATGTGAATGCTGGCTCCGCCCCCTGTGGCGTGTCTGATGGCAGAGCCCCCATCTCACAAAGGAGGGTGTGAGCACTGTACACAAAGTGCTTCAACACCCCCCAGAACCAGTTGGAACTGGTTCCCCCAAGCCCTGTGCCAACTCAGACAAAGGAGAAATGTGATATAAATATAGGGGTTGTGACCCCATGAAAAGATGGTTCCTGTGCTTTACTTGTGCTTGGGGCTTGCCGCTGCTGGCCCCAAGGAGGAACCGCCACAAAGAACTGCATCCCTGCTGGAGGGCTCTGTGTGCTGGCCTGCCTGAGCCCAGCTTTGCCCCTTTTTGACTTTGAGGACCCTAGCGCCTCGTGAGCGCTACAACTAAATTGCCCAGTTCAGGACAGAAGGAGCGCTGCAGGCCCCTGCACCCCTGAGCCCCTGGTGTGGGCTCGTGTTGGAGCAGCTCAGCCCTGGGAAGCGCTGCGTGTTTTGCACCCCTGTGCTGCCAGCAGAGGAGCGAGAGCCCACCCCGCATTTTGCAGATCTTTGGCGGGAGCCGTCCTCCGCAATTATCTTTTAGAGCGGGTGCCCACCCCGCACTTTGCCCAGAAAGGAAACCACCGCTCCGGGAGCGACCCGAAAGCCAGGTGGCCGTGGCCGATTGTGGGCAGGGCCTGGGGCCTCCCGGACGTCCGGAGCATTGCGGGCTCCTCATTGAAGTCCCGGTCCCATGAAAGGGGTCCAGGCGAAGTAAGCAGAGAGGGCCGCAGAACTTCCATTCGCGGGAGCCCACCCCGCGTATTACCACCTGAAGACCTGCTGCGAGGAGATGGACCCTGCAGCAGCCACGACAGAGCCCGGTGAGTGGGGCTGAAAGGAGGCTTTGTCGGTGCCAACGGGTACCAGTGACACGCAAGGCCTGTGAAAGGGGGCTAAGTAGAGCAGGGCTGGTGCCCTCCAGGGCACGGTGGGGCTTTCTCGAGGCACATTGTCAGTGCCTAGGGCGGGAGTCTGTGGGGGGACTACCGAGCCACATTGTCGGTGCCTCCCTCCTGCAGGTAGAAGAGCCCGGTGAGCAGGGCTCACATCAAACATTGTCGGTGCTCCCGCTGTACTAGTAGTATCAGTGCCTATTTGGTTTTCTCAGATGCGCCGCCGTGGCGGGCAGCTGCAAAGTTTGGGCCCATGTTATTTTAGAGTCCCAGTGGGGCTCACGAGGCACAGTGAGTGCCAGTGCTTGTTTGTTTCATCAGCTGCACACCCGTAGCGGGCAGCTGCAATGGTTGGGGGCCATTTCTGTTGCCAGGTAGGGGTGAGTTGCACCCTACGCCCCCAGCGCATTTGCACACCCAGGGATTTGGGGCACATTGCTTTTTGCTGCATTGGCAGCCAGAGGACCACAGGACGGTCCTGAAGGACCCCTGACATTTTGGACATAGGGCATTTGAGCCCCAGTGGAACGCCAGTTGGCCTGGGGACAATTTGGTGACATTGGTAGAGCGCCAGCTCTACAAAACTGCATAATGTGTTTATGCCTACTATGATGGTTGCCAAATATGATTTATGCCCATGGTATTTACGCTAATGTGTTTATGCTTATGAGGTGATGGCATAATGTGTTTATGCTGGGGATACCTAATGCGTAATGTGTTTATGCTTATGAGTTTATTGCATAATGTGTTTATGCTGGTGAGGCCTAATGCGTAATGTATTTATGCTAATGAGGTTTGGGCCTAATGTGTTTATGCTTAATGTCATGCTATGATATTTTAGGATGGTGTCTAATGCTAATGTGATGATGCTTAGGTCATTATGGTACCAGTAGTTACTGGTTGTGTTTTATTTTTACTACCTGCATTTTGATGGTTCTGACCATGGCCTGATTGGCCTGGTCCTGTATATAATCCCCTGTGAATATTGCTTAATGCCAGTTGGCACAGTGTATACTGTGTGATTATGATTCTAATGTGTTTATGATAATACAAAGGCTATTTTTGACATAAACTTGTGTGGAGTTCCTTTTGTAGTGTGCCTAGTGTGTTGTTGCTGAGTGTGTGTGTTGCGCAAACGCTTTACACATTGCCTTTGGGATAAGCCTGACTGCTCGTGCCAAGCTACCAAGGGGGTGAGCAGGGGTTATCTTCAGCGTGTAACTCCCTTGCCCTGACTAGAGTGGTGGTTTCTGCCTGGCTTAATCGCAAGCCCTAGCCAACCAGAAATCCCTTTCTAACAGTGACCGAACCCACACACTCAGCAGGACACAACCTCGACCCCCTCTTCACAACAGAAAACTCCATCACTTTCAGCCCCACCATTGAACTCCCGTGGACAGACCATCGATGCATCCACTTCACCTTCAGAACACCCACCACCCACAGACACCAGCATCTGCTCCCACGAAGAAACTGGACCAAAATCACCGACGACCAGCTCACCACCTCACTCGGCAACTTCACCCCAACCCCCGCTGATGACTGACGACCCCAACACCACAGCCCGAACTCTGCACAGATGGATCTCCGACAGCACCAACACCATAGCTCCCCTCAAGAAGAAGAACACGCACGCCAAGAAAGCCAGATGGTTTCCCTCAAGAAGAACAACACGCACGCCAAGAAAGCCAGATGGTTTACCACCGAACTTCGAGAGTCCTGACGCACATGCCGCCACCTCTAAAAGGCCTGGAGGAACTCCAAATCCGCAGAAGCCCACAACAACTTCAGAGCCGCCACCAACGCCTACCACCTACTCATCAGAAATACAAGAAAAACAGCGATCGAAGACAGAATCTCCACACATGCACACAACAGCAAAGAACTCTTCAGCATCATCAAGGAGTTCGCCCAACCCACCAGCGAGTCTACTGACATTCCTCCCTCACAAGACCTCTGCAACAAACTCGGCACCTTCTTCCACCACAAAATCAAGAACATTTACGACAACTTCGACAAAGACAGCCAACAAGCTGAACCCTCACCAGCCACGCCCGACACCCTGAAGCCAACGATCAACAGCTGGACAGCCCTTACCACCGAAGACACACTGAAGATGAAGTCAATCCACTCCGGGGCCCCCACGGACCCCTGCCCCCACTACATCCTCAACAGAGCCACCGACACCATCACACCCATGCTTTGCACACCATCAACTGCTCCCTGGCGAACGCCTCCTTCCCCGACTACTGGAAACACGGCAAGATCAGCTCCCTCCTGAATAAGCCCTCGGCGCACCGCCCCCCGACCTTAAAAACTACAGACCCATCTCCCTGCTCCCGTTCCCAGCGAAAGTCATCGAGAAAGCCATCAACAGCCAATTCGCCACCTTAATCGAAGAGCACAACATCCTCGACTCCTCCCAATCTGGCCTCAGAAAAAACCACAGCACGGAAACCGCCCTCCTCGCCGCGACAGATGACATCCGCTCCCTCCTGAACAGAGGAGAAACAGTAGCCCTCATCCTCCTCGACCTCTCAGCGGCGTTTGACACAGTCTCCCACCGCACCCTAACACGCAGACTCCACAACACAGGGATCCAGGACAAGGCACTCTACTGGATCCACTCTTTCCTCTCCGGCAGAACGCAGCAGGTCAGACTTCCTCCTTTCCTCTCTGACCCTACACCAACCACCTGCGGAGTCCCCAGGGGGTCCTCCCTCAGCTCCAAGCTCTTCAACATCTACATGGGTCCGTTCCTTCCCATCGTCAGAACCCACGGACTCAACATTGTTTCATACGCAGACGACACCCAACTCATCCTCTCCCTAGCCAACGAACCCAACGCAGCTAAACACAATTTTCAAGAAGGCATGGAAGCCGTCGCCAAATGGATGAAAAGCAGCTGCCTACAACTCAACACTGACAAAACAGAAGTACTCATCATGGGCCCACACCCCGACGCCTGGGACGACACCTGGTGGCCCCTCGCCCTCCGGAAGCCCACCACCCCCACGAACCATGCACGCAACCTTGGAATCATCCTAGACTCCGAGCTCAAAATGGACCGCCAGATCAACTCCGTCACATCCTCCTGCTTCCACACCCTCCGCCTCCTATGTAAGACCTTCAAATGGATCCCCCTCGAGCACAGAAAGATCGTCACTCACGCCCTTGTCACCAGCAGACTTGACCACGGCAACGCACTCTACGCCGAAATAAACAAAAACGTCACCCGCAAGTTACAAAGCGTCCAGAACGCTGCAGCAAGACTGGTCCTCAACCTGCCAAGAAACTGCCATATCTCCCAGCACCTGCACACCCTTCACTGGCTCCCCATTGAGGCTAGAATCACATTCAAGATTCTCACCCACGCACACAAAGCCCTCCACACCGGACCAGCATACCTGAACAGCCGACTCAAATTCCTCGCACCCCAAAGGACCCTACAATCAGCCCAGCTCTCCTGCGCCGTGGTCCCCCGCGCCAGAAAGACCAGATCGGGAGGCCGCTCCTTCTCCTTCCTCGTGGCCAGAGCCTGGAGCGCCCTACCGCTCCACCTCAGACATACAACATCACTCCCCATCTTCATGAGAAACCTCAACACTTGGCTCTTCGACAGACCCCCTCCTTGATGGATTGGAACCTGCACCTCCTCCCCTCCCTAGCGCCTTGAGACCCTTACGGGTGAGTTGTCGCGCTTAACAAACACTTGATTGATTGACATTCTTATTAGTATATACAACCCCAAATACTGTGCTACATTTTAAATCTAGATGTTCTGTTTTTCAAAACTAAGTATTCATAATGTACAATCCCTACTACTACACCTTGTATCCCGTTTTGTCTTATGCAACATTGTTTTATACATATGTATGAATCATTGTCTCTATAATAGGTGTGTGTGTTTAATGTAAGGTTCATTGCCACCCAAATTGGGACGAGTAATGCAATAAAAGAAACTAAATAAATGTGAGGAGGGGCTATGAAGAGGAGAGGGCACAGTTGGAGGGTGGTGATGTGGGAATCCATACAGAAGGAGGTCATGGGGGTGCCAACAAACACTGTGGTACCAGGCGCCATCAATGCTAAAGCCGGCCCTGGCCTCATCTCCTCTGCACAGTCGGCTCAGGCGCACAGCGCTCCTGGGCCCTTACTGTCGGCACCAAGGTGAGTCAGTCAGGCTTCTCTGCCCTCTGCTCAGGCGCGCAACGCCCATTGGACCTCCCCAGCGTGTGTGTCAGTCTGGGCTGAGACAGCTTCCCGGGCACACACACAGCTGCACCCAAATACTTTACAGGTCTTTAACAGACCATTTACTTGTTAACAAGGCTTTGTTATTCTTTCACCCCTCCTTAGAGCCCCTGCACTTCACTCTGCCAATTGCTGGAAGAATTAGCCCCTCCCTCCGAAATTTTCATTAGCCTCCCCCGAAATTCCACTATAGTTGCGTCTCTGCCTCTGCTATATTATGCAGCTCACAGCCCGTCTGCGGCTTTCACCTTGTCCACTCCGGGAGTTCGGCAGGCCCGGCCTCGGCTCGTCTCTGGCCTCTTGTTAGTTTGTTGTCGCCATCTTGGAGCCGCTGTCGCATAGCACTGCTGCGAGTTGGCCGTTCCTCGAATCGACTCTCAGCCTCAACAGTCTTCTCCCAGAGTGGCATCCCGGGTTTCAGGGGATTCTCCTCAGTGTGTTGATGCCCTCTGAGTCAATTATTGCAATCAGGATGGTGCTGGATGGGGCCTCACCAGCAGGAGCACCGCTCTTTGCTGCCTACTCTATAAAGGCCTGCCACCCTCCCCCCCCCCCCCCCCCCCCTGGTTTTCCCCTTCATGTAATGAATGGTGTGAGAAGTTGGCCTGGTATATGCTGCTCACTAATTCTAGTGATCACCTTGTACCATGCCAGACAACCCTTATGGTGGTGGTTGAAGTCAACCTTGATAGACCAGCTATCCTAGTGGTAGCGTGGACAGTGCAGTCTGCAGGCTAAACTCTTGAGGGCATGTGCAGCCAGCTGTTTTACCATATGTAACCTCCTTGAATACCAAATGAAAGGACACCACACAGATATATATTCAAAATATATATGTATTTATTTACTTTAAAAGTATCCCCTATACTCTTTATGAGCACAGAAGCACATTCGTTAAAACAAGGCAGTGTTTAAATATACAAAAGTTGCACAATTATGGATGGGCCAGGTGGCCAGCTAAACCATATACTAAAATAGTGGTATAAGAACCACGAATAGAAAGGAAGGAAGGCCTAGGGCCTTGGGAATCGCTGGGACGACAAGGAGCTAACCGTAGTTAGTGACCATGAGGCCCACAGGATGCGTGTGCAGTGTGAAAAGTTACACGCGTACACCTATTGATTTCAATGGGTGCGTAAAAGTCACAAAGTTAAAGGAAAAGGAGTCTTCCGGATGGACCAGAACCTAACAACTTGAAACCTAGACACTAGAGATGTTTCTCTACCCAGGAGCACCGGAGTGCCGGCGCTACCTCACCCACAGGAAGCGGGTGCATAGGGGTCAAAGTGCGTCGGGTTTCGTCGTGCAGGTCTATGGAGCCTGAGGATGAAGATGCTGCAGGCGGCCAGGCAGGAAGAGTTCGGGTGGATCCAAGGGTGGATATGAAGAGTAGACGACCTGTAAGCAGAGGGGACAGTGTTCAAAGTCACTAGCCAGTGACCGGCGTGGAACCAGGATGGAACCAGGCGATGTCGGGTGCCAACAGGTGAAGAAAGGAAGCTTGTCTCCGCAGCCACGTGGAAGTGAAGGGATCGATGACGACCAGGAGTCATTCACGAGCTGTCCCACGAAGGCTCTAGCTGATGGCGGTGTCTGCTTCTTGATCAGAGCAAACAGGCCTTGGCTAATGCAAGCCACGCAGGAATCGATGAAAGCTTGGTGCTCTAACCAGCAAGGTCAGAGGGGCTGCTCCTTTTCACAGGAGCAAGGGCCAGTCTGGAGCAACCAGACCAGCGGTGGTGTTCGTAGATTTCGTCGCCAAGATGGCCACTAGCCAACGGGCCAGTAACCGGGATGACGCGTCGAGTGGGAAAAAGCAAAAGGGCCCCACGCAGACTCGTGGATGCTGGAGGGCTGATCTTTGGTGCAAATGCTGCTCGGTGTTGGGGCTTCTCAGGGCCCAAAGCACAGCGTTGAGGATGCCTCGGGTGCTGCGCAGTCAGCATGTCGTGGACGTTCCAAGATGGCTGGTCCCACGTCTCTCGGTGCCTCCACGGGTCTCTTCTTTGCAGGGACTGTGGATCTGGCTCAGAGATGTCTGGGAGTCTGGGTCTTGTCGGGCTCTGGGCTCGGTCTCCGGCGGGAGGCGGCGGCAAAGCAGTCGTTGAGTTGCTGGATGGTGCCTGTATTCACAGGGTGGTCACTCCTTGGCCACAAGGGAGATTCTCTTCAGTCTTCTGTACAGCAGAGCGTCGAAGTCCAGTAGTTCTTCTTGTTTAAGTCGAGTTTCAGGATGATCTGAAGTCTTGGGACACAGCTCCTACTCTTATTCCAAATCTAGGGGCCGGATTACCTGCTAGGTCCCTCCTCTGGGTGGGACCAGGAAGGGGGGTGGTTACACCCCCTTTCCTTTGTCCAGTTTCGCGCAAGGACTGGGGCTGGAGAGTCCCAGCTCCGGTTTGAACTGGCATATGCACAGGGACACCTTGTGTGCCCCAGGCATGTCTCAATCTATTCAGCCCTCCCTAACCCACTACACAAAATCCTGTCTGGGGTGGTGCAAGCACCTCCCCTGACAGGAAACCCTTTGTCCACACCTCCCAAGCTGGAAGGACTCCCAGCAGCAGGAGGGCAGACTTGTGTTATGGTGGCAGCATCCATTTTGTGATGCTGAGGCTCTGTTTAACTTTACCCGGGTTTCAGGTTAGGTACATGTCGTGTCCCTCTAGAAGGGTGGAATGCTACCCCCATCGCCAGAACTGGCAAGGGGGTAGTATTCCAAATCGTATGACACCTTAGTCGACATGTTTTGATAAAGCCAAACCAAAGTTAGCATTTGACCGCGAGGTACATAATGCCCTTAAGAGTATATGGTATGGCAATATCATGAAACAGCTAAAGGACGTTGTTCCGAAAGCTGCAAACAGGCTCAGCTCATGCCAGAGCACCATCTCACATGAAACCAAGCACTCTACCTCCAGGATTGTTAAGGCCTGCCATAGGAGTGACTGATAGGTTACCATGTGTCCATATATGTTAGATATAGGTATACTATATCTAAGTAAGAGGTGATTACACCAACTTACCCCAGCTGAGTGATCAGCCAGTTGTGTCAAATAGTGAGGCCAGGCCAGGGGTGGCATAATACATGCTGCAGCCCCTGGTAGGCCTTGGATACACCTATGCCCTGGGTACCTGGGGTACACTGTTACAGGGTCCAATACGGTGAACCAGTTCCAATTGGTAATGCACCTAGTGTGCATTGGCATTAATTTAGGGAGAGAGCAGCAGGGCTGTGGGTCTGATTAGCAGGCCCACAGCCACACTAAGTCATAAAACCAGTGAAGCAAAAGCAAAAATTTGGGTGACGATAGGATAGCAGACCCTACTCTCCTACAAATGGGTGCAAAAGTGTGGATCTGAATGTATATCTATCATCTTTGGTGACATTCTATATGGAGGTAACTGTGCACAAGTTCTTGTGGAATGCTTGAAATATGCTTGTAGGAAGAAGGCTTTTTATCTATTGTGTCAAATTGAGGTATACAATGCAGAAAGTCCAGTACTGGCTTACAGGGCTTAAATGAATAAATTCTCTCTTTTGTGGAAGTGTTGGCAAGCAGTTTAGGCTTATCAGAGGTTAGTGCTAAGCATTTGTTGTACACACAGTATCAATAAATAAGACACCCACTCAAGAAGAAACTCAAGACCAATTTAGCAAAATAAAATGTATTTTTATAGAATTTTTAACACCAAGAACTTCGTAATTAGGTTAGTTTGTAAATACTTTATTTCGGCCAAAGGCCATAACAGGTTTGTAATTATACCAACATTCATAACACAATATAAAATGCATCAAGCAATGTATATAAATATTTCCAATAAATTAAACCAGCCACTAGACATTCCATTACATCCACCCCAGCGACTTCTCTTTTAAAATTTGCTAAAACTTTGTATAATACAGTAAAAAAAAAGAGAGAGAAGAGCTTATTATTTCATTCAATTCACAGTACTCTCCCTGTTATGGGTACAATAGTCATTACAACATCACAACTTTAGGCCCATTTAATTTCTTAATAGTCCCACTGCAAACAGATATCTGGATAGGGCAAATATTACATGCGGTGCGGTGCTAGTTGTTAATACCCTCAGTGCCTCTTGGTGCTTCCTAAATCCCAGTGAGTTGCACAGCGGTCGAATCCATTTCCTCCTTACCCTATCATATGCCGGGCAGAAGAATAGGATATGGGCTGTCTTTTCTGTGGGCTTTAAAGTGCGTGTAGTGCATAAAGTGCAGGAACGGTCTCCATTTCCCCCCCACTTTACTGTATGTTTCTTAGTCTGAAAGATGTTATACCTTAGCTTCAGATACAAAGTTCTTGCTAAATACGGTTGTACACTATCGAGAAATTCTTCAAAGCTAGAATTTGGTTTCATAGATGGGAATTGAGTTGTTAATCTTAACTGTTATGAGTCGCAGTGAAGTGCATTCAGGGTATGTAACCAGTATGATGTTTTTAATATATCTTTGCAACTGGACGTTAGGCTATGTGTCTCTGTCCAATTTGAACTGAGACCTGGTTCTATGAGCCATTTCTTTACAAATCTTAGCCATGGGAAGGTGAGGAGACATGTTTCAATAGCCAACAGTTCACTTACACCTTCTTTATACACCACTAATTACGGTGTTGTCCACAAGCATATCCAATATAGCAATGGTCGTAGTGTTGCAATATTACCTATATGCCTCAGGTTTAAATAATGGAACACTGGGATAAGTGGTGTAGATGAGGGCAGCCCCACTAACCTTCTCGCAAACTTATTTTCCCCAGTTATTAGTTGCTTAATATCACTAATGCCCCATAACTCTGATCCATACAGTGCTACCGCCTGGACCTTACATTTATATAGCTCAAGGGCTGGTGTCACAGGTTTGCTTAAGGACAAACTGTTCTTCCTGAGAACAGCCCCCGCCTCCTGTGCAAGCCGTAAGGGTGAATGATTTACCTGGTGCTTCCATGCTAATTTGGAGTCAAGTAGTATACCCAAGTATGTAAAATTAGGGGCTTGTTCTATTTTCCAATTATTCAACTTAAAATTGTTTTTGAAGCCCTGATGTGGATTTATAGCCATATACTTTGTTTTTACCAGTGTTTATTTCTAGGCCTTTTGTCTGGCAATATCCATTAAAATCATCCATCGAATTTTGTTAACCCTTTGGCGTTTGCGAGATCAGGATAATATCATCTGCAGACAACAGCGCTGGAATCAAATTCCCTTTCAGCTTAGGGGGGGTCGTTTTCAGTTTTTTTGTAGATGGTTTACCACGTCATTGATATAGAGCAGGGGTCTTCAAAGTGTGGGGCGCGACCCCCAGGGGGGCCGTGAAGTGATGGAAAGGGGGTCGCGCATTCCCGGTCACACTTCTGCCCAGGCCGATCGGACAACAAAGGATTCAGCCCCCCTCCTCCCCCGTAGTGTGTCTCAGCTCGAGCTGCTGTGGGCTGTGGGCTGTGTCTGCAGTCTTATCTCCAGCACAGCCCAGCACGCCTGAGTTTTTCACATGTCGTTAAAGACCATTTGCATGTTTACATACCTTTTGTAAACTGGTTACTGAGGCTGTCCCCCAGTAATGTGAAGCAGGCAGGTGAGCACAACGGTCTGGTCGCATTTACACATGGGAAGAAGCAGTGCATTCATCAGATTCCGTATGTGCATTTTAAGATTATTATTATTTTGGTCTGCATTAGGTGCAACTCGCTCCGTTTAGCTGGATGATGTCACATTCAAATCTGCCATAAGTCAAATAGGACCGAGCAGAACTGGAGTAAGGCGTGACAGGTAACCACTACCAGAGTGCTTTCTGCTGCGGTGGAGCGGTCAATACTCCATGCCGTGAATATTACACTCTGCGATCTGACGTTTTCAGTTTACTCAGTTAAAGCACGCATCTCCATCATTACAGGGCTCTTAGTAGCTGTGGGAATGATGGTGATTTTTATTGCATATAACAATAAATGTTTTCCCGTACTCACCCGAGGGGCTGACTGAAGCCTTGCTGTCCAAAATCAAGGATGCCACCAAAAGGGGGACGCGTTGGGAGAAGAGGTGGCAGTGAAAGACAGGAAAGCCCCGTTTTCACTGTCCACACAGGGCGTTGCACTTAGTATGTGTGACAAACTGAATGGGCAGGTCGATGCCCACGGCTTCCTAGGTGTATCACTGCAACACCCACTGCTGTACATCTCCTTCATTACGCGAGGGTCCTTGATTTCGAGGGAAACGGGTTCAAAGGAAAACACTTGTAGGCTCTCATCTGTGGAAACATTTTATTTTTGTTGCTGTTATGCTATGGCTCATCTGAGCGGTTAGTGGTAAGCAAGCTGACTTTGATTTGGCACCGGCGCCCCAGTGCTCGGCCCAGTGGCGTAACGAAACTTGAGGGGGCCCCCCTGCAAAGCACAATGAGAGCCCCCCCCAGCGGCCCGGCCCACCACCTACCACTTTGCCCCACCAACAAAAATAAGCAGTCACCTAAAGCCGTATTTTCAGCACTTATCTGTGCCTACCTCTAACAGCAAATATAAATAGAATGCACTTTAATTGTCTTCTGGGGCTGCCTGAATGATGAGATCCATGACTGATAATTAAAGGGAACAAAGACAGAAAAGTCACATTACAAATGATTACATACTTTTTTATTTATAACCCCATTTAGTGCCAAGACGAGGTCTTCCCAGGCTCTTTAAACACATGGCTGGCATTTTCCTTTTGGAAACCCTACTTTATATTCCTTTTCATGAAATGCATTCTCATACTACAGCAGTAAATGTACAATTTATGAAGTAGGACTGTTATGAGGCAACTCACTGGTGCAACTAACGCCGGCGAGAGAGTGTAGTGCTGCCCGTGTGCGCTACAGCGCTGATGGGGCCCCTGGAGGCTGGAAAACGGGGGCTGCTGGGGGCATAGCTGCCAAGGTTTCAGATTGCCATGTGTGACATTTTCATAATTTCAGTGTCATTATGAGTGACATTTCAACGACTATGAGTGACACTTTATTGCGAGTAAAATTAAGCAATGAAAATGATCAACACATATAAATATCAGAAATAACAGAAAATGAGGTGAATGAGAAGTGCAGATGGGCCTGGGAGGTGACGGGCCAGAGAGGCCATGAGATAAATGTGAGAAACTGTTAGAGATGAGGGCAGTGAAAAGACAGAATGGCAAGAGGTGATTAAGGGTGAAGTGAGAAGTTGAATGGGGAGAGTTCAGAAGTTGTAAAAAGGGGTTAAAGAAAATGGCCTGCAAAGTGAGAGAGGGATTGGGATTGGGAGAGGAGAGGAGAGAGGGATGGAAGGGAGGGGTGAGAGGAAAGCGACATTGGTAAATTGCTTAACTCTGCACAAGACCGCCAGGGTTTTAATGGACCCCTGCTGCTCCCGGCCCAGGCCAGGTGAGCTTCTAATGTGGCAGCACGTATTCCTGCAGAGTGGAAGGCTCATCACAAAGGTTGACTAGACATCTTTCTGATGTTAATTGCTGTATTTTAGTTATAAACAGACCCTCCAGCTTTTCGCGATTTCGCGATTCGCAAAATAATCGCGAAATCGGCAGTGGAGCGCGATTACCGCGATTTTGACCTTTTTGGCCGCGAAAACGGTCTCCGGCAGGCATAAAAAAAATTATTGCATCTTATTGGCTGTACGCGCATACGTCACTACGTGGCGCCGTACAGCAGTAAATACCTGCCTGCATTTTACTGCGGCCGGCATTAGGGATTACAGAAATAAAAAGTACAGTCTTGAGTGGGCCCTGCCCATTGACACGGTTGTACACCTTAAGAGGCTGCATTCTCAGCTGCGCATGCCTCTCTCTTTTAACCGTCACCGTGACAGCATCTCTCCCCTTTATTAGGTGCCTTCCCACTTCTCTTGCTGTCCCTTCGCTCTAGCCCCCTCCTTCCCTTTCCAGTTCCCGTTTGCCCATGGCAGGAGGGGTCAGGGAAGGGGATAGAGGAATGGAGGGTGTAAACAATTCTGTAGGGCTGGCAAGGTCCATCGTTTCGACTTTGTTTTACATGGAGGTTTGCACATCATAAATGTACTTCAGTGTTGATTCCAAACACAAAATAGATTCTGTAGTTTGTCAAACTTTAATCATCTTCATAAAAATAAAAAACCCTTGAAGCCAAAACATTTCTTATTTTGGATATATAACCCAGCAACTTCTCCAGGCTGGTAAAGAACACAAACATAACTCAAACTCTTGCAGATTAATTTAAAAATATTTGCTTCACCCTGATAGAAAGCAACTCTTGCCAATTCAAGAAAGACCAACCTGACTTTACAGGGCCAAGGGGATGCTTTAAAATTAGTACAGAGAGACCAACAAATGATGACATTATGAGTAAAGTCAGTTTGTAGAAAATTATACACATGACAGCATAAATTATACCAATTATGTATGAACATAGTCTATGTTGACACATGTTGGAGTCTAACTCCAAGAGTAACTGTTTCCATAATGTCAATATGTAAAAGCCGTTAAGATATATGGTAACTAATCCCACCTATGTGAGCAAAGGGCGTAAAAATTAAAGAAAAAACACGAAAAGGAGTCAAATATATTATCTCCTGAATTGAGGACAGAAGAGAAAATGAAGATCACACTTTAGTGATATTCAATGTGAAACCCAAAAGGACTGCTAAAATGTTGTAGCAATCCACCAAAGTGTGAACATTTACTCATAAAAAAGAAAAAGAAAAATAACACGGTGTTTTAAATATGTTTTTTTTCTGCAAGTGCAAGTTAAGAATGTCAGGTAAATATGTGGTACAAGACTGATGTCAAGAATTTTAATATCATGCTAAAGTTGTCATTGCTAGGCGAGGTGCAAATAGGTTAGCAGTTGCCTGGGTGAACAAATAGAAAGCAAGTGCTCACTTTGAATTCATAGGCAAAAGGAGGTTACACATTGAAGGATGGTCATTTGAGAGCTATGAACGAATGGTATTTTAGTACTACCTAGCTTCCTCCTGGCCAGGTGACCACTGCAATAGCAGTGGGACGTCAGCTGCTTCCTGTGCAAGCGCCAAGGTGGAGGAGTCCCTCGTTCGTTTCTCCTCAAATGAGGGTCGCGCGTGATGTCATCAGGTGGCGCCCAGAATGGCAGCATATAAGGTATCATGAATCATGAGACCCACGATTGGCCTCTTTTTCTTTCTGCTGCGCACCAGGATGCAACATACCACATCAAACACCCCCCCGCTCACTCCTGGAAGAAGGTGGAATTTCTGGACGGGTTTAGGAGGCAGCGGTGCCCCGGCAGAGGTGCATACATAGAAAAAGGGACCCCTCTCACGAGCTGCAGATTGGACACTTTAAACATGCCTATTTCATAGTGGAATGCTCTGCTAAATCAGTTTATATTGATTTAAGGCTGAAAAGGAATGATTCTGAGTAAAATAAAGTGCCGCAATAATGCCGCTAAATTTCCATATTTGTGCCGCTAAATTTCCCTTTTTGTGCCGCTAAGTTTGCAAATCTATGCCGCAATATCCTGGGGGGTCTGTATAAACTGGTACTGATGGGGTGGAATCTTTCCTCAGTGTTACTGTGTGCAAAAAAAATTCAAAATAATGAAGCAATTCTAGCCCAAAATAACGCGGCATTACATAACATTATTTACATTTTCTTCCCACACAATTTAGTCAAGCCTGTCGTGTAATTTGGTCCTCACCTGCCTCGTAATTCCAGAAGCCCTGCCTACAGGTTTAGAAATGTTTGTCAGGAGGGGGTCCTTACGACTGAAAATGCTGACAGGGGGGTCTCGGCACCCAAAA
This sequence comes from Triturus cristatus, assembly GCF_964204655.1. Taxonomy (NCBI): domain Eukaryota; kingdom Metazoa; phylum Chordata; class Amphibia; order Caudata; family Salamandridae; genus Triturus; species Triturus cristatus. The sequence goes on along the minus strand of NC_140595.1, from coordinate 206,416,656 downwards.
GTGAAGACCTCTGATATAGAGTAAGAACAGGGTGGGAGCAAGTACACATCCCTGTCTCACTCCTCTGTCTATTGGAATTGATTCCGTGAGTTACCCGTTCACGCCCCAGCAAACTCTCGCATAATTGCCATTATGCAGCCTTTTTTCTGTGTTAAGCTGGAGGGAACTTCTTGTTCTTTTAGTGAATCCCACAGTAAGCATCTAGGTACGAGGTTGAAAGCCACCTCAAATCTACAAATGCTAAGTAGATGTGGCCCCCTTTACTTTGACATACTTCCAATTGATACATAAGAGTCTAAAGACTTGGTCCACTGTGCTTGTAGATGATCTAAATCCTGCCTGGTACGGGGACATTAAATTGTTAGTTTCTATCCAATTGTTGATCCTGTTCAGTAATTGTCTGGCATAGATCTTCTGTAGCACATCTATGAGGCTGATTGGCCTGTAATTCTCGGGTTGCTGTTTGCTACCTTTTTCGTGGATAGGGACAATTTCAGCCCCTTTCCACGTTTCCGGTATTAGTGCGCCTGATGCAGGACCCAAACCTCTTTGTCGTGTTTGAATAGGTCTCCGGGAAGTCTGTCTAGTCCCGGTGCTCTTCCCTGCTTGATAATATCTATGGCATATTCGGTTTCTTTCAGTGAAGAAGTGATCACTTCTCTGTTTACCACATTCTTGTCAGGCTTGCCGTCTTTAATTAAAGTGGGCCGAAAGTTGGAATATAGTTTAGTGAAATTATCTATCCAAACTGCCGGGTCCAAGTAATGCTCCGTTCTCACCACTTGGTCCTTTCCCCCACCAGCAATTATTTTCCAAAACTCTACTGAGTTGTTGGTCTTTGCTGCCTGTAGGAGATCCAACGAACTGTTCTCTTCCCAATTCTTCCTGGCAGTTGCCAGTGTTCTCCTGTGGGTGTCTCTAGCCCTCCTTATTAAGTCTGCATTTCCCTGCGTTAGGCTTTCGAGTAGAATTTTCTTGGTTCTTCTGCACTCTGGTGTATACCATGGATTTATTTTTGAGCCCATCATAGTATTGGGCTTCAGTTACATCCCGGTGTTTTTAGTAAAAAGGGGCTCTAGCTTAGCGACTAGGAGAGTGTGCATTGATGTTACAAACGTGCCACTTGCCTCTACGTGTGGACCCACTACCTCTGCGAAAGTATTGTAAATGCTTGTCATTAACTTTGTCACCTGTGACCATAGGCCACTTGATAGATCTATGGTTATTCCCTACTAGGGGATGTATGTTTTGCAGGTTTTGAGTAGATCATCCCTTTCTGTCTTACCTATTACTTCTAAGCAAAGTGGCCGGTGGTCGCTATGCTCCCTTACGTCTACTCTGAAACTCATTATCCTATTCCAACTATGTATACTATGCATTACATAATCTATTCTCGATCGCGAGCTACCAAGCTTAAATGTATTTAGAGAGGTTATTTCATCCACTTCGCTAATCACCCTTCCATTACATGCCCTTAGGTGGTGTTCAATGATAACCTGCAATATCTTTAATGTGGCATTGGTGCAAGATTTTGATGACCTAACCTCTAGTTGAGGCAACCCCATAGCCATATCTTCTTCCTCTGTTAAGCTTTCTAGGCCATGTAATGCCTCGTAGGCACAATTAAAGTCTCCACATACAATCACGGTATCACTGGGGTCTACAAGGTCCAACGAACTGCCTAGTACATAGATAGTCTAAAAATTAAGATTTTGCCTGATTGGCCTGTTATAAATATTGAATAGATACAGTTTTTCAGTATTGTGAGTATCTATATCTGAGTAGACTGCCAATAAATCTGGTGAGTATATAATAAAATCATTGTACCGCATTCCCAGTGTTATTGTAATCTATATTACAAGGCCCCCTGATGGTCTTCCTCTCTGGGATGGGGTAGCATTCTTATGGTATGTTTTGTATCCCAGCTTGAATGGGGGGGGGCTGGGGGGTTAGTAACTTTGTCTCCTCAAAGAGGCAGATATCAAGTTTGTCTATATGGCTGTGCCAGTCAGGGTCCTCAAGTTTTTGTTTTAAGCTGGCAGTGTTCCAGGAGACTATACCTATGGGTGTTGGACCTTTCAAAAGTACTTTGTGTATTTGGATGTCCATAGGGCAAGGCGTACCCTCTGACCTATTACAAAGTACTGACAGCGCTACTTACGCCTACTTCTGGTTGGGAGCCATCCACATTTGAGTTAGGCATCCTCTGCTGTAACGTGTCACTAGAGCTAATGTTCCAGATAATATCTATGAGCACAAGTTAAGTTTCAGACAAACTCATTCAATTTTGTTAGGCACGGGGAGATTAAGTGCTTTGCCCAGAATCACAAAATGTTCAGCGTCCCTGCTGAGGCTGGAACCCGGTTCCTCAGCTCCCAGGTCGACCACCCTAGCCGTTGGGCCACATTCTCTCCTTTTGTTGAAACTATTAGCTCACTCTTCTTCCTTGTGCCCAAACATTACAAAAGGCATTGTTAGACAATACACGTCATACACAGGCAGGCCACACTGACTACATTCCACTTACTGCTTCGGATTCACCACAAGTGACTCACTACATCATGCAGCATCACAGTATCAGACTCACACCTTTACCATGACACCATCATATTCACTCCCATAACACTCAGACCATTACTCTGACCCAAATGACTTCCCCCGGATGCTTGGCATACAAGAACACATTGCTTTTCCCAGCTCTAGAATGTGCTTAAACAGCCATCCAGAGGTCTGTCACTGACTTCAAGTATCTCACCCCGCAGCCACGCATTATCCATCCCCCTGTGTGTGCATGTCTAGCTTTAGGCATGTATCTTTGACAGTACGTTTGCATACATGTGCATTGTCTATATTTGACTCTACGTGTATCTGCTGTGTGTTCTTGACTACTTAGGTGTTATTAGTATTACCGTTGGTGATTGTATGTCAATATGTGCTTAATATTTGACTCTATAAGTACTAGTGTACATTTGTGCTTGAATGTGTGTTGAGGGTATATTGTGTGTGTGTGTGTGCGTGTGCGTGCCTGCATGTGCTTTTGTGTGCACTATACAAGGGCCAGGCCTATTAGTTTTGCCAATGCTTGTTGTAACAATGGTAAACAAGAGGACACACCTTAATTCAGCCTGTTACAAAATTGCTTCTTTTACAATATGTTTGTTTTCCATATGATATTTTAGCACAATTTCACTCACGTGCTCTAATTTCACACTGTCTAATGGCTTATTAGTGTATCTTAGAAGTCTACACTTGCCACGTCATTGGAGGTTTGTTTATGTCCTTTTATGGTCTGCTGACGATGTTTTGAAGTGAACAGAGATGTCTATGGCGTGCTACGAGTCTGGAACAATTGTTTTTATGAGATTATTTTATTCTCTGAGAGAAGTACGATATACAACTGGATGATGACAATGTAAGAAAATACAAAATTCGAGTTCTTTAAGCGCTTCTGCAGGTGTCAACGTATGACTGATTATGCATGTTTGATCTTGGTCGCATGCACTGGGCAGTGTGTCTGATGAAGCACTGGGCGGTAATGGAGGGACAGGGAGAGTATAGAAGAAACGTCCCTAGTAAATTCTCCTCCAGAAACCAGTGCATTTCCCTTACCAGTGAACTCTTATGCCCTTTGTGTTAAGTGAGTCATCGCAAATTAAAACAAAGTCTCTTGCTAGGGTTTTCACAGCCCAGGGCAGTAAAACTGCATCCCTGTAGCAGTGCCATTTGGCTGACATTGACAATGGAACACACTGTACTGCTTCATCGGATTAAAAAGGGGTTTGGCTATTACGTTTGACAGTGTCCTTACAGTTACACCCCTTACCTTCTTAGAGGATACGTAGGAGATGTAGATACTCAGGGGTCACCCTTGAACAATGCCAATCAGTCTCGCTATTGGGATCTTATAAGTATTTATATGTATTTAGCTATGCAGCACATTAGTGTAGGGGGAGCGCGACACTCAGCATTTTAGATGTCTGCGGATAAGTTCTGCTGTCTCAAAAAGCGCCTTCTTTATTGATACGCACTTACCCTGACTTCTAGTGCAAAAGTGATTCAGCACCCACGCTAATATGCTGCATAGCTAAATACATATAACATCCTAATGGCGAGACCGATTGGCATTGCCAATGCTTGTTCTTGTTTGAATTAGGGCCTTTGACACATTTGGTAAGCCACTGCGTTAATTGAAATTTACATCAAACTAGTGCTCCGAATGGCTCTGCTAAGTACCTCTCAACAGAACTGTGCGTGAGCGTGCTTGGGCGCTAGATGGCGCTGCAGGATTTCCTCTACTATCCACCACGAAATAGTTTTCATTATTCAGGTTCAAATTAAAAGATGGAAACTCAATGGTATGCAGATTTAATGTGTTTCTGCTAGTGTTCAGAACTCGAGTGAGGTCTCCCGATGGGCTATTTCCCCGTAACGGCTGCGGATACGGATATCTCCCTCTGATATGTATTTTTTTTTAAATCTCATATTTTAATGGTTAGCTTAGCGTGGACAGCGTCGACAGCACAGATCAATTTATAACCTCCGAGTCGCAACAGGTGAGAATCAGCTCATAATATAGTAATATCAGTAAATGAATTGCCATCGGGCTGGGTAAAAGAATCTCCTAAACCCAAAGCACAATGGATCCGAAAAAGGCCAAAATCCCACACCCTTTCCGCCTCCCAGAGCAGGCCCTCGCGGCCCTCTTACCTGCAGTGACTTCATGTTAGGATTCTCCAATATGGCGGCCAACTGGCCAAGGAACCTGGTGATGTTCACTTTACGAGAACATTTCGGGCTTTTCTTTTCTTCTGTTGTTGTCCTGGTTCCATAAAATAAAGACATCTGGAAGGAGCGTCAGGTGTATATCTTTAGTTGGTGTGCCCCTAGGAGAAAACTGAATTGTTAAACAGTTTAGGAGAAGGGCAGCGTGATGCGAACAAGCTCTCACGTGGCTGGCTTTCCAGTCGGAAGGCAGTTCGTCTTCAATATTTAGTTCCACCCCGAAAGCTCTAGAACATCCAAATGTTCTCGTATAAAGGAAGCAGACGCCTTTCTGTTATGTGTTTAGACATCTACGCTACCATGAGAATGCTTTAGGGTTAAGCCTTGGTCAAAGGCACTAACCTTTCCCAAGCACAACTGAGTAATGCTTTTAATACCACCTGATGCTTCCTGAACTGGACGTTATTTGAGAGCGTCAGAACAAAAGTAACAGTTTTCACCTTACACTCAATGTGGAATGTGGGAATGTGAGAACGTCTGCGGCAAACATTAATGAATAGGTCTGCACCCATTTACTCCCATCGCCTAACAAAAGTACCTTTAACAACTCATGAAAACGTGTTTGCCTCTAAGACCCCATTTTCTCCTCCATATTAACCACTCATCAAGGCCTACAATCCTCCCTTGCCCACAGGACATACACACTCTTCCTTCATGTGGAATATGCAAATCCTAACCTACCAGTCTCTAAATCCTATATATAATTGGCTACAATATTCATGACTTTGCCAGTTCTCCCCCTCTTAGTGCCCCTCCCTCCCAGTCCTCTTCATGGATTTACTGGTCCAATATTCAATCCCCGGACCTACCAGTCGTCGTTTATTGCTGAAATCAACCAGTTCATGGTACTTTGGACCTTCCAATCCTCTTAAGCCCCAGATCTATTATTTTCAAGGGCCCGGTTGCTCACCGTGTTCTTAAACCAACCAAGATGGCAGATCTTCCCAGTCATGAGGGAACCCACTCTGTACTTTTCCCATTCAATAATCTTTATCTGAAACACTCAAACACCCCATGCACCTATGAACTGCTTCACTCCACAAATGTTGTTTTCTGGCCCGTTAAATTCTCTTAATTACAGTAACAAACAATCCAGCATCTTTTGCATGCCAAAAATGTACTGCTTGTTGTTTGTAAACAACAAGTGCCTACCACTTTTTTCTTTTAAATAAAAAATACTTTTTAGATTTAATATCCCAAAACGTAATCTCACAGTCCCCTCCCAGTCTCCAAATTAATCTCTACTTGTAACAAATGTTTCTCATTTTTTTTATGTAATCACAACTCCAGTACCAACTCTTGGAAGTCAGACACTGTAAGGGATTTTTGGGTACCGTTAGTTTTATCTTACCAGATAGATTTAGAATGATGATTTATTTGGCTGTTATTTATCTCTTCTTTTCTTCTTCACTTTTCAGATTTGTACGAGTTCTGTTCGCCGGCACCCTCAGCAAAAGGAGAGAGGAGAGAGTTCAGGTAAGTTCTTGTTTAGGTGAATCACTGTATAATTACCCTTGACTGTACACATTAGTGTTAGTATATGGTGCCCCTTTCTCTGGGGTTTCTCTCGGAATTTCACAGAGGGGGTTAATGAGTGAGAATAGCACCAACACAAATATTTCTAAGAACATTTTTCAGTATCTTCCGGGTTTTGTTAGAATTGAAAAGTGACCAAAACAAAGTAAATAAAAGGAACTGAAATCTATAGCCTCTCTCTGAGAAGGACTGTTTTTTCAGCATAATAGGTAATTCGAAACTGGCCTGAAGCCTTAATCATGGAAGACCTCTTAGCTGTGAAGTATTTTTCCCCTAGCATGATGAATAACGTTAGGAGGATGATTGTATAATTTTCCCTTTAGCATAAACTCCAACCCGTTCCACTTAAAGCTCCTCCTTCTGCCCCTGGCAGAACTGTAGCCAGTCACGCACCTGTGTGAGCTAAGCAACTCCGGTAGCGTGGTAGGGGGGGGGGGGGCGAGTGTCCTGCCGGCAGCCCTCTTGTCTGTCCGAACAGCTCTCTGCTGCGTTTCTGCTGGTCGGGACTCAAGAACATCCGTCAGCCTCTGCTCTGGCTCCCGTCGCATGGTTGAGCAGGACAAAATTTGTCTTACACGTCATCCTCCAAACAATGTTGGCATCTGGCCTTCATACTCACACATGCTTTTACAATGCATGCCCCTACAATGTGGGCAATACAATGAACGCGTTGTTATCACGCGTTCCATTACAACGCAAGTCATTACAACGACTTGCCTAAGGGAAGCGCCGGATTCAAGAATAGTATATTTTACTATTCCAACTCTAGTCTGTGCAACAGTAGGGAAAGTGTTGGATTCAAAATCCAACAATGCGTTCCTTAAAGCAAGTCGTTGTAACAACTTGCTTTGTGGAATGTGTGGTAACAACACATTTGTTGTAGTGCCTGCATTGTAATGGCACTTTGTAGTTCTTTATGCGTTGTAAACGCTGTCTCCTGGTGAAAACTCCTCCTTCCGGGTCATACCCATAGGATCGTCAAGGCCTCCATTTGTGCCTGCGTGGGGTGCCTGACCTTGTCCTCTTTTTATTTCTGTTTCCGGGTCATACTCCTGAAAAGTAAAAACAATGTATTTGTTTTCATTTTTAGATACAGCTGAGACGGCGGACCCGGGGTGAAAATCCGGTAAGACCTTGTTTATTTTCCCCTCACACCGCTGATACTGACAGTGCACTAATAGTATAACCGGAGGTCCACAGTTCATTTAAAATTCACTGACAATCAGCTTAAATTATTGCACCCTACATGCCCCACTGTTTGAACCAAAGCATATGTTGTTTTTCTATGCCAAAGCCTAACTGGGGACTGAATGGTTGTTTTGCTGCCTGTTGCCAATCTATTTGGGCAAAAAATGCTTTATCCGTACTCTCCAATTGCCTTTCTTTAAGTCATATGAAAAATGGCAGAATAGAACAAACAAATCTACCATGTTTACACTGCCAATGACCTTACAAATATTATTTATAGCTTTTTGATGTCTATCACTACTTATGTTACCTTATAAACCCCAACTCCAAATAATCAGCTCCGGCAGAATGTACCCTCCCACACCCTTTCCTCACTTCTTGTGTGTGACTTCCACATCAGGAGTGCCAATGACACGTCCACTAGCCCTCGCGCCTCTATTTTCAAGAATTCCAAGGATATGCATGCCAGCTCTACAGCTACCTCTGGTGCCAGCCTACTGAAAACCTGCCTCCTTGAATGAGGTTATGCATCAGCGATGTTATTATCCACAGACAATATTATCCACACACACAACACTTGCCTTGCTCGTAAGATAAATTTACGACTCATGCAGTCGAGCACAACAATCTAAATGTGTATATATATATATATATATTACCTACTGGCGGTTGCCAGTAGGTAGTTATAGTTAGGACCTATTTTCCATAGGAAATACGCAACATTCTATTCCCAATAACTTTGGCGCCGATTGACGAATCTTCGCAAAATTTTCAAAACTTTTGGCCAGCTCCGGTCCGCTCCTATCCTGAAAGTCTCGGGATGATTCGTGTAGTGGGGGCCGAGAAAAAAGAGAGTCCCAAAACGTGTTTCCCCATGCAATTTCCCAAAGGACATTTAGCCGTAGCTACAGCCCGAACTGCTGAACGGAATATATATATATATATCTATAGAGAAGGAATTATCTTCGTTGAAAATGACCACTGAAATGGCAAAGTTTAAGGAAGAGTTGGAAGTGCAAATCGATCAACATGAGGACTCAGTAAGAGAACGGAAACACTCTAAATTCATGAGGGACGCAAATGATTACGCTGAGGGGCGTATCTTTACTTTCTCTCGAAAGTTTGATACAATGAAGGAACAAGCAACCTGGAATATCGCAACAAGCTTCTCAAGCAGTGCTTCCTCCCTAATGTCCAATGAGCCCAGTGATGGGGAACAGCAATCTGAATCAAATAGGAGCAAGTTATCTTTTTTAGGAGACATGCGCCTAATATTGCAACAGAGGCAATGGGAGCAAAATCGGCCCACATTTCGGCAACAAAGGGGAAGAGGCAGAGGACGGAAATGGTCACAAAGAAACCCAAAAGAAGGGGCAACAGAAGTAAGTGCTACCGTGGAAAAAACGGGTACAGAAACAAGGAGCATGCGCAGGAAGAACAAGTAAAGGATGAATTACAAGTAGTAAACTTATCCAAAAGACCTATTTCAGATACAGAGACTCTGTTATTAAAAAGAGGGATAAACTTTTGCCCCACAAGTAAAATGGATTTAGCACAAGTAAGAATCGATTTGTACTTATACATTCGTAAGATCAAACTGGCCAAATTCTTTGGAGATAAAAAACACTATGGAAAAACTAAAACATTGGAAGAAAAAACAACCAGTGTACAAGTAAAGGACACAGAAGGTTTCTTGACATTATTAAATTTGGATGTAACAGAGGGAGAGGAAATCCCTTTAAGCATGGCAGTCAAACAAGGAGGAGCAGGTCTAAGTGGGATGAAATCGAAGTCGAAATTTTATCCTCAATTAACACCGGGAAACAAAATAGATTTGTTTCAAGAAGCAGTCATTCAAGACCTATACAAAATCAAAAGACCAGCATTCACCGATAATTTAACTAAGATGGAACGAGAAGCCCTACGGAATTTGACAATGGATGACCAGATCGAAATCAAATTGGCAGACAAAGGGGGAAACATAGTAATAATGGATAAAACGTCATATGTAGCGGAAGCACACCGCCAGCTGAGGAACACAAATTACTATGAAAAATTGAGAAAGAACCCCACTTTGGAAATAAAAGAAAAAGTTGATAACAAGCTTCAAGAATGGGTGGGACGAGAGCTAATAAATGAAGAAGAATGTAAATATCTAACAGTGCCCCATCCAATTACAGCTACAATTTATTTCTTGCCAAAACTTCATAAGGATTACCAAAAACCACCAGGCAGACCCATCCTGTCAGCGAAAGGTTCATTGTTAGAACCAATGGCAAACTATATTGACTTCTTCTTAAACCCCTACGTAACTCAACTCAGCTCCTATATACAGGACACGACGGATCTATTAGATCAGCCATTGCCTGTACCCTATGCATTGAATTTAAAAAGAAAAATAAAGCGCACAAAAAGTTGTAAAGAGTGCTTCCCGTTTTCTTTCCGGCTGGAGGGAATTTTGGTGGATATATATCTATATATATATATATATATATATATATATATATTCCAACACAAATTTCTCCGTGAAGGGGGCCCCCAACCCTAGCAGGGCGGCCTCGGAATGCAGGAACGGAGTGTCCTGCTACTTGCATCCAGCAACATAAATGAATCAGCCGAGGCCCGACTTCAGAGACAAAAGTGCTTTAATAGTGCAGGGCGGCAGCCAATCAATTATTTCCAGACGCGTTTCAACTGTTCATTCAGTCTTAATCATTGGAGAGCCTCTGGTAACCAATGGGGATGCTCTCCTGGTGTCTCATTCCTCCATTTCCCAGGATGCACTGTGGAAGCGAAATGCAAAATTCTCTTCAAGCTGCTACGCAATTGTCAAATGTAAGTATTTCAGTGCAAAGCAGTCTTGTAATACAAATACATTTGTGCACTCACAGGGCATCATTGCTCGTTGTGCTGCCACAGGTAAAATGTCATTAAGAAAGCTCCCGTCTCAAAAGTCAGCTTAGGGAAGTGGAATACTCCCCAAGCATCCCTTGCTCGCCTCCATGCGGTAAACTGTATCAGGGAAATCCTTTCTTTTCCGACTTGGAGGCGGGCGGGTCATGCCCCCTGAATTAGATTCCAACACAAATTTCTCCGTGAAGGGGGCCCCCAACCCTAGCAGGGCGGCCTCGGAATGCAGGAACGGAGTGTCCTGCTACTTGCATCCAGCAACATAAATGAATCAGCCGAGGCCCGACTTCAGAGACAAAAGTGCTTTAATAGTGCAGGGCGGCAGCCAATCAATTATTTCCAGACGCGTTTCAACTGTTCATTCAGTCTTAATCATTGGAGAGCCTCTGGTAACCAATGGGGATGCACTCCTGGTGTCTCATTCCTCCATTTCCCAGGATGCACTGTGTAAGCGAAATGCAAAATTCTCTTCAAGCTGCTACGCAATTGTCAAATGTAAGTATTTCAGTGCAAAGCAGTCTTGTAATACAAATAAATTTGTGCACTCACAGGGCATCATTGCTCGTTGTGCTGCCACAGGTAAAATGTCATTAAGAAAGCTCCCGTCTCAAAAGTCAGCTTAGGGAAGTGGAATACTCCCCAAGCATCCCTTGCTCGCCTCCATGCGGTAAACTGTATCAGGGAAATCCTTTCTTTTCCGACTTGGAGGCGGGCGGGTCATGCCCCCTGAATTAGATTCCAACACAAATTTCTCCGTGAAGGGGGCCCCCAACCCTAGCAGGACGGCCTCGGAATGCAGGAACGGAGTGTCCTGCTACTTGCATCCAGCAACATAAATGAATCAGCCGAGGCCCAACTTCAGAGACAAAAGTGCTTTAATAGTGCAGGGCGGCAGCCAATCAATTATTTCCAGACGCGTTTCAACTGTTCATTCAGTCTTAATCATTGGAGAGCCTCTGGTAACCAATGGGGATGCACTCCTGGTGTCTCAGTCCTCCATTTCCCAGGATGCACTGTGGAAGCGAAATGCAAAATTCTCTTCAAGCTGCTACGCAATTGTCAAATGTAAGTATTTCAGTGCAAAGCAGTCTTGTAATACAAATAAATTTGTGCACTCACAGGGCATCATTGCTCGTTGTGCTGCCACAGGTAAAATGTCATTAAGAAAGCTCCAGTCTCAAAAGTCAGCTTAGGGAAGTGGAATACTCCCCAAGCATCCCTTGCTCGCCTCCATGCGGTAAACTGTATCAGGGAAATCCTTTCTTTTCCTACTTGGAGGCGGGCGGGTCATGCCCCCTGAATTAGATTCCAACACAAATTTCTCCGTGAAGGGGGCCCCCAACCCTAGCAGGGCGGCCTCGGAATGCAGGAACGGAGTGTCCTGCTACTTGCATCCAGCAACATAAATGAATCAGCCGAGGCCCGACTTCAGAGACAAAAGTGCTTTAATAGTGCAGGGCGGCAGCCAATCAATTATTTCCAGACGCGTTTCAACTGTTCATTCAGTCTTAATCATTGGAGAGCCTCTGGTAACCAATGGGGATGCACTCCTGGTGTCTCAGTCCTCCATTTCCCAGGATGCACTGTGGAAGCGAAATGCAAAATTCCCACACCCTTTCCTCACTTCTTGTGTGTGACTTCCACATCAGGAGTGCCAATGACACGTCCACTAGCCCTCACGCCTCTATTTTCAAGAGTTCCAAGGATATGCATGCCAGCTCTACAGCTACCTCTGGTGCCAGCCTACTGAAAACCTGCCTCCTTGAATGAGGTTATGCATCAGCGATGTTATTATCCACAGACAATATTATCCACACACACACTTGCCTTGCTCGTAAGATAAATTTACGACTCATGCAGTCGAGCACAACAATCTAAATGTGTATATATATATATATATATTACCTACTGGCGGTCGCCAGTAGGTAGTTATAGTTAGGACCTATTTTCCATAGGAAATACGCAACATTCTATTCCCAATAACTTTGGCGCCGATTGACGAATTTTCGCAAAATTTTCAAAACTTTTGGCCAGCTCCGGTCTGCTCCTATCCTGAAAGTCTTGGGATGATTCGTGTAGTGGGGGCCAAGAAAAAAGGAGAGTCCCAAAACGTGTTTTCCCCATGCAATTTCCCATAGGTTATTTAGCCGTAGCTACAGCCCGAACTGCTGAACGGAATTACTATATATATATATATATATGATCGGGAGGAAACTGCCAGTTGTCAAATAAATGGTTTTGCTAACCGTCTTTCGTGGAGTGCGTCCTCATTGCAGGGCATCTAATGGAAACATAAAATACGCGGCAGGTCCAGCCGCGGAGGATCGCACCGCCTGGTGAATGATATACAGGTCTGTAGGGTCATTGAACTGTTCGGACCCGGGTTGGCACAGAAGACAAACTAATTTCAACTGCTAGTTTCATCTCCCGAGGGCCACTGGAGGTCTATTGTTTAAAGCAACCACGAACATTTGAAAAATAAACTGTAGTCACACGGAATCCACCAGAGGATTAAAACATTTACCAAATTAACATCATGTTCCAGCATGCATCGCAACAAAATACTCACCTGAGAGGGCGCACCGGAAGCCTAGAAATTTGAAAATGATGCAGAGAATGCTGGGAGAAAACACTACCGTGGACTCAGTGAATGGCCTATGAATAAGGAGCTTGTAGCCCCGAAACGCGTCAGGCTGATGAAAGGATCGGGAGGAAACTGCCAGTTGTCAAATAAATGGTTTTGCTAACCGTCTTTCGTGGAGTGCGTCCTCATTGCAGGGCATGTAATGGAAACATAAAATACGCGGCAGGTCCAGCCGCGGAGGATCGCACCGCCTGGTGAATGATATACAGGTCTATAGGGTCATTGAACTGTTCGGACCCGGGTCGGCACAGAAGACAAACTAATTTCAACTGCTCGTTTCATCTCCCGAGGGCCACTGGAGGTCTATTGTTTAAAGCAACCACGAACATTTGAAAAATAAACTGTAGTCACACGGAATCCACCAGAGGATTAAAACATTTAGCAAATTAACATCATGTTCCAGCATGCATCGCAACAAAATACTCACCTGAGAGGGCGCACTGGAAGCCTAGAAATTTGAAAATGATGCAGAGAATGCTGGGAGAAAACACTACCGTGGACTCAGTGAATGGCCTATGAATAAGGAGCTTGTAGCCCCGAAACGCGTCAGGCTGATGAAATGATCGGGAGGAAACTGCCAGTTGTCAAATAAATGGTTTTGCTAACCGTCTTTCGTGGAGTGCGTCCTCATTGCAGGGCATCTAATGGAAACATATATATATATATATATATATATATATATATATATATATATGTACACACACACACACACATATGAATATATATATACACACATATATATATTCCCTTAAAAAACCATAAGTTTCCCACATGTTATAGTTAGCTGGACATTTCACTCGTAAAAAACCATTGAAATTCCCCCGTTATAGTTAGTTCAGATAACTATAACTCGCGCGCCCGCAATCCACTGCTGATGACGTCACATATTACATCATTTTTGACATGGTCAGTGGCATCACTCATGACATCACTGATGACATCATCCTTGTGATAGAGTGGCGGTCGCGCGAGTTATAGTTATCTGAACTAACTATAACGGGGGAATTTCAATGTTTTTTTACGAGTGAAATGTCCAGCTAACTATAACATGTGTGAAACCTATGGTTTTTTAAGTGAATTTGCAAGGTTTTTTAAATGCTAATTCCCAACTATAACGTGTGTGAAAACTATGGTTTTTTAAGTGAATTTGTAAGGTTTTTTAAATGCTATGTTATGTATGTTTTATTATATTTTTTATATATTTACTTTACAATAAGCTACCTATGTATATAGTTATAGATTGACTGTATCCTGTAATATGGAATGGCTCGTTTAAAATGCTTTTGTTTTTTTTGTTTTTTAAGGATTTTCACCGTGCGCGCACCCCGCGATTTTTTGAAAACAAAAAAAAAAAATGTTTTCACCCTTCGGGGTCTTTCAGAGACCCCCTGACAAAGGCTAGGGGGTCAGGAACTCTCTACCCTGCCCCCTTTTCACGTTCTCCACCTTTCTTTTTCACTGTCACACACAAAACACACAAAATGGCGGCCGACACTTCCTGATTTCGACCGATTTGAATGTTGACTGACATGAATCCACCAATCAGAATTATGCTCGCGCACGTTAAGGTGCGCGCACCGTGCGCGCTTATAATATTTATGTGCTTTTAACTGCAATATTCTCAGGAACTACTGAACAGATCGACACCATATATGCAAAAGGCACATGCCTGACCTGAGGACTACCTCTTTGCCAAATTTCAAGTAATTCTGTTCAGCCGTTCGGGCTGTACCTTCAATTAAAGGTCCTATGGGAAAATGCATGGGGAAAACGCGTTTTGGGACCCCCCTTTTTTCTCAGCCCCCGCTTGACGAATCACCCCGAGACTTTCAGGGTAGGAGCTGAGCGGAGCGCCCCATTAGTTTAGAAAATTTCGCGAGGATTCGTCAACCGGCGCCAAAGTTATTCAAAATAGAATTTTCGGATTTCCTATGGAAACACGGTCTTAACTATAACTGTCTACTGGCGACCGCCAGTAGATAATATATATATATATATATATATATATATATATATATATATATATATATATATACACACACATATATATACATATATATAGGTACTAAGTAAGTGGGAACTTGTGCAATATATAACCAAAAGAACAATGTTAATTCTGTATTCATTTTTAGATAATTCATACATGTGTAGGGGATAAAAGCATGAGCAACAGATACTAAGGGCCACATGTACATCTTTTTGCCGGTCGCAAATGGGCGATTTGCAAAATCAGCCTGGGTGCGAATGCAAAACGGCTTTTTGACATGTACAAAGCCAAACTTGTTACCGATTTGCAATCTAGGTTTTGCAATTCGATATTAGGAAGGGGCGTGTTAAGGGCATTCCTTTCTAATAGGGACTCCTTATGCCATGTACGAATGTTTTGTGAACAAAATGTGGTTGCAAAACATTCACTTTTTACCACTGAATTCCCTCTGAGAATACAAGCGAAAACGTTCTTTAAGAGCAGGCAGTGGTTCGATATAATTTTTTTGTTGCTTTATTTAGAAGCAAACACAGACATGGTGGTATACTGTCCCCAGCAGGCTACCATCCCTGTGTTTTTAGCGGTTCCCAATGGGTTGCAAATTGCAACCTACTTCATGAATGTGAATGAGGTAGGTCTATTTGTGACCCACTGGGAATCGCAAATGAAACACAGTAGAGTTTCATATATTTGCGATTCACATGTCATCATAATTAGAAACACGAAATTTCTAACATATGTACATGTGGCACGAAATTTCATAAATATTTAGGGAAAAAAATGAATTAGGTACAAAACTTACAGCAGGATGACTATGTATATAAATATGTATTACTTGTTATGACACTCAGTGTGATAGTGATAACAACAAAGGTATTGCAGTGATTTACCAAAGTTATGGCACAAGGCTCAGAAATAGGGCAAGTGAAAAGAAGGGAAAACTGTCAACAAGACGGTTTCAAAAGTAAATTGTACAGATGTTTTGCTGTGACATATGAATAAGTCAGACAGTATGGTTCCTTTTGACAATGTCTCTATCTGATGGGGCAGAAATCAAAGGTTTCTTCCTAGTTCAAGAACCTATTAAGAAGTGAACATCAAGGGTGGCTTCTCCATTAAAGCGGAGGAGTGTCACCCCACTGAAATGCCCCTCGAAAAGCCCCAGAGACGAAAAATAAAATGGTAATGAAGTTAATTAATTACCATTTTATTTTTAGCCAACCCGTCTTTAACTGAGTATCAGGATGGGGCCTGATCTGTGGCAACCGGAGCAGAGAGGAGTGGTGGGCTGTCTGTGAAATTGTTTAAAAGTGCGCATGTCTCTTTGGCTGGCTTTCTTGCGATGGCCAGCCAGACATGCACATTTTAAACCTCTCTAACCTAGCTGTCTTAGACAGCTGGGTTAGAAAAAGCAAAGGCCTCCAGTGTTTTTGGGAGCGCTGAGAGATGCCACTCCCTCCAATCCTGGTGCTTCTCTCATGCTGGTTACCAGCATGAGCAGCACCAGGATTGGTTAGGGGAATTTGCTAGAGCCTGGAGGAGATCGAGCAGAACATGGACTGGAGCGAGGACGTTGTGCAGCAAACAATGTAAGTCACTATTTCTTTTTATTTACAGTCGAAACTCACTTTGCATACGTGCACCCACCCACCACCCATTTCCCCCTGCACATTCTTCGTAGTTCCCAGCCGCAGCTGCGATCTATAAAAAATATTTTGCAGGTATCTTCATCAGGACATAGGGACAAGGCCAATTGCCCTTAGTACTCTGCAGGGGCAAAAGAAAATAAGTTTAAGTCTAAAGATCCCAGGATCACCCAGAACTGTTGGGGGAACCACAATAACGACTTATCAATAATCAGAGAGAGACAACTGTCTGATTTTGGATTGTCACAACTAAAATCAAAAGATAGGCATTGTCAGAGAATGAGAAAAACAGAGTCCAAAAGGCAGAGATACGTTATTGAGCAATGAAAGACTTATCCATTTAATGGGGAAGCAGTGATTTATATGTACAGCAGTAAAGAAACATCCACTCTGTGAAGCAAGAGGGAGACATCCAATGAAGACCAAGAATTGGACACTCACTTGGGAAAATCAAAGTAAACCAAATAAAGAATGAGATGACATTCTCAGCCAAAGTGAGTGAAGGAATGGGCAGTCTTCCCTGTCAAGCAAACAGAGAATTAGGGGTATTAAATGCCTGTGACGCAACTTCAATATGGCCCGTTCATCGATCGGGAAATGATTGAAAGAAAATATTAGTATGTTTCAGGACACAGACTGGTGCGTGAGTCGTTGTGATAAGTTAATTGGTGATATGTTGTCATCCAAACCATTGTAACCTTTACAAGGACTAGATACCTAAGAAATTATTTAGTATATAGGTGTCAAACACCAGAAGAGATAATGAACTGACACAGTGAACAGAAAGTAACTTGTAGGAGGCTGGCTTAGTGTACGGTGCAGACTTATTTAAGTGAAGCACCTTGCACTAATCCAGACAATCCTTATGTGATTTTAGTGGTCTTAGACAACCATAGAAATCTCTCTAAGTGGTAGTCGTGGAGAGCAGCCTTCAGGCTTAGTCTAGGAGGAGTGTAAAGCAGCTTTCTTTTACCAGTACAATCATATAGTGTAGGTTAAGTGAAAAAGAACCACACAGTGTAGTTATAAAAATATGTATTTATTATAAACACTGACCAACACATTGCAATTTCACCTACCCGGAGATATAATCACAATACACAAAATAGTTCAACAACAGAACACGTAAGTAGCACAATTACACAGTGGTCTCCAGGGGGAGACCAAACCATATACTAAGAAAGTGGAATATGAACGACAACCTAAGTCGAGATAGGACCCAGAAGATATAGAAGAGATGGGGACCCAAGAAACCACCCAAGGTAAGTACCCGGAGCCCACGGAGGCCGTGCGCAGAATGGGAACACGACTGCACGCTCAATACAAATAAATAGGTGAGTCGCGGTTGCAGTTTTTAAGGAGGACCCTTCCCAGAGGACCCTGAAGAAATCCTGTGGAAGATGGAAGATTGGAGAGTCAACCCACCCATGGATACCCCAGGAACCAGGATACCTACCCCAGGGAAGCCGGGTGCATAGGTGCGAAGTGACATCAGAAACCGCCGTAGACCACAATGGAGGACTTCAGTGAAGATGCCGCTGGCGAAGAAGGTGAAAGAGTCCAGAGGAGCCCAAAGTTGAATTCAATAAGAAAGGTACCTGCAAACAGAGGGGACAGAGTCTATGCCACTCAGGAGTGACCAGGAGGCACGGGAGACGAATGCCCACCGATGTAAGAAGATGCAGGAGAGTTGACGGTGACCTAGGCGCTGCAGCTGTGTGGACCTGGCTACGCTATGGAAAACCAGGAGCGATTTACGAGCTGTCCCACTTGGATGTCAAGAGCCAGGAGGTTGGTGTCCAGTGGGATCATCGACAAGCCATGGCAGCGGCAACAAACGTGGCAGACGAAAAAGGTGCAGTGTCGGGACCAGCAAGGCACAGAAGTCGCAAGAGGACCTCTAGCAGCTAACCAATGATGCAGGCCCATGGTGCAGAGGCTGCGGTGAGGACAAAGATCTTGGTAGCAAGAGATGCTGGAGGCTGGAGCTTCTTGGAGCCCGAAGATCTCTGGTGAAGAGAGCCAACAAGCCTTGGCAACGGCAAGTCGATGCAATGCACAGGAGTACTGCTCCAGCGGTTCCGACGAAGGCTTCTGGCTTCAGTCTTGCTGTGAAGACAGTGCAGGCCTCCTCTAGGGAGTTGCAGAACCACCACCTGTGTTGCTGAACCGTTCGGAGTACGTGGGAGCTCAGGAACAGCAGACCGGTCAGCTTTTTTGCAGTGCCTGCAGATGCAGGGGAGGGACTCCTTCACTCCAAGGGAGATTCCTTTGGGTGTCTTGGATGTCAACAGGAGTCTTCCTAGTTGCAGTCTCGGTTCCCAAAGCGAAGTCCAAAGTACCCAGACAGTTGAAGATAAAGTGGTTTTGGATCTGAATCTTGTCCCACGACGAATCTAAAGCACCACCCACAGGTAAGCCCTTAAGTACCCTAAATAAAGAGTTGGGACGAATCAGTGGTCCCTCCCACAGGAGCGGCTGGAGAGTGGGAAGGATACTCCCATATCCTTTGTCTAGTTTTGGGCCAGAGCGGGAGCCAATGGCTCCCTGAACTGGTTCCAACTGGAGTATGAAAGTGTGCACCAAATGTGCCCTTCAAAGCAGTCTAGTGGCGCTGGCAATTTCCCCCACCTTGACCCAAAACACTATGTCCTGTCCGGGAGGTGGCACGCCTCCCTGTGACAGGAAACCTATTGTGCTACCTTCCACTACTCGAGCTTGGCTCAGCAGCAGGAGGGTAGAATCATGTCTCTGGCCGCAGCAGCCATAGTTTGCTGTTCAGGTCTGGAAGACTGGTACCAGGTGCACAGAGGGCTTCCCGAGTGAGCCCTACAGTGCATGGAATCATGCCTCCAACACCGTTTATGGTGTTGGGGTATGATTCCAACATGTTTGATACCAAACATACCAGGGTGTGTTACAGCCAGTTTAGAGTTAGCCATTGCGTAATGACGCATGGTCACTCTGTGTGGTAATGGCTGATGCACTTACAATGCCTGGAGAATGGACTCTGGGAATTGTAGGAGTGTCCTGCTCATGCAGGGGCACATCCACACTTCTAGCCAAGCACCCTGCCTTCAGGATTGAAAGGCCTGCCTTGGGGTGACTTATCAGTTTTAAATGTAGTGACCTTAGATATAGGAAAGCTTATATCTGTCGTAAGTGAAGCTAGCACCAGCTTTGCAGGCTGCAATGGCAGGCCTGTAGTTACAATTTGAGTGGTCTCCCATGGGTGGCACACTACATGCTGCAGCCCATGGGGCAC
This sequence comes from Triturus cristatus, assembly GCF_964204655.1. Taxonomy (NCBI): domain Eukaryota; kingdom Metazoa; phylum Chordata; class Amphibia; order Caudata; family Salamandridae; genus Triturus; species Triturus cristatus. The sequence continues at coordinate 206,396,698 of NC_140595.1, read as the reverse complement.
CCCTGGTGTACCTATGCCCAAGGTACCTTAGTACCATATTCATTGACTTACAAGGCAACACCAGTAGCCAATTTGTGCGGGTACTTGAGTACTCACCATGGTCCAATTTAGGGAAGAAGCACATAGACTGGGGTCTTGATTAGTAGGATCCCAGTCAGACTTGTCAGAAAAACATAATGACACCAGCAAAAACTAGGGGTAACCATGAAAGTCGATCCTACTTTCTTACAGAACTTAACATTTGTTCTCATTGCAAGGCATGTAAAAACATTATGAATATTTGGGAATTTATAGCCCCCAACAGTGATGTTGCACACTCCATTAGGAAACCTATCTAGCACTTGCACATCGGATTATACAATGTATGCTCTGTGATGTTCCTGTGGCCATATGTATATTAAGAGCTCCAACTTTCCTTTAAAAACACATTTTAGAAACTCTTATGGTCATAAAACATTGACAAGACTTATTCTATGATCCAGCATTTTGTTCAATTCATATCAGTAATCCAAATATGATCAGAAATCTAAATGATAAAGCATTATGACTGAGGCGCTCCTCCATAATGGCGGCGGAGCATCACCCCACTGAGTCAGTCAGCGAAAAAGAAAAAGATGATAAAGTAATATTATAATTTTTTCCCGCTGACTGACTGAACCAGGGAGTCTTGGGTGGGGCAGGACCAGGCTGGGCCATGGCAGGGAGGAGGAGTGGTAAGTGCACTGTAAAGTGTGCATGTCTGTTTGGCTGGCCGTCTTATCATGGCCAAACAGACAAACGCACTTAGGTTTCTCCAACCAAGCTGTGTTGCACAGCCGGATTGGAGGAACGGCACACACTTCCAGGCACTGTCTGAGCTACAAACCAGGCAGCTCAGACCAATCCTGGTGCTGCTCTCATGAGAGCAGCGCCGGGATTGGGAGGGGAACCTGTGCTGGTGTCCCAGGGACTGCTGGGACACCATCAGGAGCAGGAGAGAAGAGGAGCACCGAGGCGGCTGGCAGCACAGGTATGTTTACAAAATGGTAATTATTATTTCCCTAATCCCCTGTAACTGCCAACCCCCACTTGAGTTTTGCGGCAGGCACCAATGTATTTTGACTTTGACAGAGTCTGACTACACAAGTGACTTATTAAACATTACTTAGAACACTTAAGCCGGAATGTATTATGAATTGTCGGACTAAGGAAGGACATGGTCTCAATAAGATGAAAAGCTAGCTACATATTTATACATTATTTTGTTTCTTCGTTTCTCTTTCTGTTTGTTGAATGACCAAGCTAAACCAGTTTTTTAACAGTGTTAGCTATTTCTGTAATCTCATTTAAAAGATGAATTGCGTTTTCCTAATGATTTCCATAGACTAATGTTATTTAAAGATCACAAAATTACCTGTTGTAAATGCCACTTCGGCCATGTATATTCTCGAACCGTTATGAAAGAGATCCTCTCTGAAACAAAGTTTGTGGTTTTTTAGCAGAAATCTAAACCTCTGGTGTCCAGACATGTTGCCAGTGGACAAAATTCCTTGTAAAATAAGCTCCAACAGCTGTCAGTTGGAGCTCTCATCTGCATGAGGATGCTGCTTATCAGCTTTTTGGCCTGCTTGCTGGCACGTTCTCCGACTGTGTTGTGACGAAGTAGAAGCCAAAAGTCGATGCTGCCATAATCTGTAGCCCGAGCTAGGAGTTGAGTACAGAGAGGGGGGCTGTGTTGGTCTGAAGCACCCCTTGCTGCCTCAACTGAGAGCTTCCTTTCAATGGATTTGGTGCTCCTCATAGCTGCCCGAGAGGTCCAGGGATCGCCAGCGGTGATAACAGTAAGCCATAGTTGATCTATCTGCGACTCGCAAAGTCAGTGATCAGGTAAAATCAACCAGGTTTACTCAAGAGAGTTGAGACAAGAAGCAGCAAGACGAAAGGAGAGCCGAGGCTGGGCTGAGCAGTGGCAGAGGTAAAGGTACAGGGGTGTTTGCTAGTGTGTTTTGGCAGCGGGGGCGGCGCTCAGTGTGGCTTGTGGCTGCTTGGAAATATTGATACAGTTCTAGTTTTGGATACTTGAGTGAAGATATTCTTCTGACCCAATGGATTATTATTTAATGTCCACCTTTTTTTGTACAAACCAGCCCTCTCACTGGATCCACTGGGTCCAGTTTAAAAGTGGTTAGATAATTACTAAGAGGGGGCTTAGAACACCTTAAGTATTTTGCAGAGTGGCGAAAGTTGGAACTATACATCCCTCAGAGTCAAAACCAGCAGTGCACTGGCAGAGTCAACCAAGAAAAAGATATTGTATTAAAAAAGATACTAACCTGTACTAATTTTGCAGTCTGCTGACCTTAAACAATCCAGCCCTTCAAATCTCTAAGGGTATTTTAAGGTCTTATTGAGAAAGGGTAACATTGAAGGGAATAAACAGAGAAGCATAATAATTATCTATCCTGCAGCATTTACCCAAGGAATACTTGGGCTGCAGGTAAGAATATATCCTGTAGAGTTAATATGTCAAAACGAGTTGAAGATGCAATATTCTTCAAAGCCTCTAAAGTGGAAGAATCTGCACAATTATCTTCCCCGCTTGCAAAGTGTATTTGGAATTTTATGAATGAGCATTTTAAAACGCATGTTAACTCAACAGCCATCTTTACAGCTAGCGTTGTTTCTCATGAAGGATGTGTACAAGGAACAAATAGTGAATCGAAGAAAAAAAACAGATATTGGCTTAGCGAAAGCAATAGATTGACTGGGTGATATACCTAAAGACTCATGTAAACAAAGAGGGCCTCTGTTATTTTTCTCTCCTTACCTAAATGCAATGAAACCAGAGAATCTCGGCATGCTAAATGTTTTATTAAACCAAATATTAAGTATTGTCTCGAATGAACATCTAGACTGTCTTGTAGATCAGCATCACGATTTAATATCTATTGAGCAAGCTGATCAGATCACTCAAGGGTGCAAGGATCAATAACTAAATAAATTGTCATTTAATATGGACATAAGTCCCTCTTCCACATCCTCACTGCTTAATGTTCTCCTTCTAATCCAGGGGACCCTTCTGGGCATTCATTGTAGTTAAAAAAATAAAAATCAGCAGAATCAATCTGGTCTCTCAAAGATATATCTGCAGAACTACAAAAGTCAAATTGTTGCCTACCAACATTATTGCAGCCAAGCAATTTGGGAGGTCAGCCAGAGATGAATGATATAACGATGGAGGAAGAAGGAAACTACATTCAGAGAGTCAAACATCAGATGAAGCTAACAGAAGGCTTCCATTAAAACAAGTGCTAGATATAAATACTGAAACAAGCCCAGAGATAACATCTGAATCATTATATATATCTACAAAACCTATGATGGTAGGAAAGAGGCTATACAATTATGGATATATAAAATAATCAGCAAATCAAATTCTCTCTACATTTAGAGCACTCTGAAAAGATAAATTGGAACCCTTTCAAAAATGTATTAACAAAACAAAAGATTGTTAAGAAAAGTAAAATCAAAGCCTCAAAAAAAACAGAGGTATAATTATCTGAAGCTGACCAGGGCGACAGGAATATCAATGGGAAGTTTGATATTATTGGAAGAGAAAGAAATACCACCATTACACGGAACAAAGGTAATAATTGGAAAAACATAGAGAATAAAACCAACAATTTACATCTGGACTCTATAAAAACAAAACAGGGAATGAATGCTTCCATCAGAATCCAAATTAGTCAAGATCTGGACATTTATTTTGATACAGCCAGAAAAGGAAAACAAGCATTGACATAGCCAATAGGTCTCGCCTTTGGGACCTTATAAGTGTTTAGCCATGCAACAGTTGATGTTGTTGCACCAAGGATATTGTGCTGCATAACTAAACACTTATGAGGTCCCAAAGGCGAGACCTATTGGCTATGCCAATGCGTGTGAGTTTGTGTGTGTTTTATTGTGGATGGGTGAGTGACTGAATCCAAGAGTAAACCAATGGAAGACTGAATGGATGCCCGAGTACAATGATGAGTGGCAAGTGCACATGTATGAACTGCAACTAAACAGATGTTGCTGCTACCCAACTCAATCCCACTCTTTTCTAACGACCCAAAATGGAACAAAATGCTGCTCAACCTATTGTAATTCTGAGATGTGACAAGTAGGTTCTATCTAGCATGATGGCCCTGGGCAGAGGGCATGGAATGACGCCTGCTTTCTGATTCATGCCCCAAATGCTCTGCACTCATGCGGTAAACAACTTCTACCGAAAAACTTTGTCCCCGCAGGGAATCACAACGCGGTCGTTACAACGACCGCGTTGTGATTCCGCATACTATTTCTCTGCAAGTCGGAACAACTTGCGAAGGGGGGGGGGAGTTGTTAGATTTAAAATCCAACACCTATCCTAGTGTCCGCACAGACTGGAGTTGGAATTGTAAATTATACTATTCCAACATCCAGCGCCCCACCCCGCAAGTCGTTGTTCCGACTTGCGGAGTAATGGTATGCGGAATCACAACGCGGTCGTTGTAACGACCGCGTTGTGATTCCCTGCGGGGAAAAAGACTGCGGGATGACGAGATAGATTCCACTCATGTATGACAGATAAAATTCTGCTCAACCCACTGGGAGTCCAACATGTGACAAGTGACTTCCACCTTTGCAGGCCTATTAACCTACTGAGTTTTCTTTCTGGTATGATGGCAATGGGGTGGAGGGGATTAGGTGAGAGCTGTAGCCTGGTGCGTGCCTTAAATGCAACGGGACTAGAAATAAACAGAGCTAGTTCTCAGTTCATGGTGAGGCAAGATATCGAATGAACACCTTTCTGGTGAGATCATCCTATTACAACTTTCAGAGTAATCCTGTGCATTTAAAAGAATATTAAAACTCAAGGCTCCTTTATGCAAGCTGTTTTTTTAGTGCCTTCCGATGGACCAAAATACAGTGTGTTGTGAAATAAATAGATCATTAGCAATAAAAACCCTGTAATAGAAATTATACAAAAAGTGCTAGCAAATAGTGGCATTGATGTCATTAGTGCAGCACAGATTCTTGGTGCATAGAGGTATTGAGTGTCTACTGCACCCCAATTATGCCTGTTTTTTGCTACATAAAACAAAAGTGGGGAGCATTTTCCTTAACTGCATTATAATCCATGGAACTCTTACTATGCTGTTCTGTTGAAAACACTGTTGAGATATTACTTATTTTATGTTTGTGATTGTGTTGAAATGGCTGTACACTTTTGTGTCATATGCAGTGTGTAAGATACTGCCTTCACAGAAGCAACATTAAACACAATCCACAAAGAGCCAAAGTAAGACAGTCATACATGCACTTACATGTTGATGGGTGCACGGGTGTCAATGCATTCGATTAGATGGATGAATGGACGCAACTTCATACATAGATCAATGGATTGGCTGGACAGATGGATGGGAGGGAGACCTAGCTAGATGCATGGAGGTATGGGGATTATGTTAATGGATGAATACAGGCACAGGTGTCGGTGAAAGAATGGCTGAATGGTTGAGTGGCGGATATATGGGGATGGATGGATGAATGCATGGGGGTGGGTGGATAGACAACTGCATGGGAATGGGAGTACTGTATGTAGGGTGGCACGCAAGAAACATGAACAAGCCAGACCGGCACCAAAGCAGCATACGGTGGATAACAGTACTAGGAAACAGTCAACAATGTTTAGAGAGGCCTGTTAGGTGGCCATAAATACTGTGCGAAAACAAAGAGTACAGACGACAGCCAGAAACATGGCTTGGCAAACCTCGTGAGACCAGTGCAGGACGGTCCTGCTGAAGACACTGCCAGAAGATGGGATATGGAAATGATGGCATCCTAGTTAGGCAACGGGTGGGAGAGAACTCGGGCCTTATTTATTACACAGTACAATGAACTGCGAAGTTAACTGATTACATAATCGGAAGGAAAAAGTCCACTTAGGACATCACTAGCCTACTATTTCTGATTGAAGAGATCACAGTGTAATCCAAACACTGGGGCTCCCAGCGTGAAATCCCTCTGTTTAGGCAGAAATCACCTACAGGACTCTTAACAGTCACAAGCACCACTTTGGATTCGTTAACAATGCAGTCTGTCATGAAGAACTTGAGGGAAAGGAAAGGTCTACTTGTGTTCCTTACGAGTCCCATCCTTTCTTTTGGGGAAGATCAGGCTTGATAAGGGAAGGAAGAGAAGGAGGGAGAGAGAGTGAGGTGAGGAAAGAGGATGAAGAGGGACTGGGACAATGAGTGGGGAGCTAGTGATGAATGACAACAATGGCAACAGAGGTGATAAAGAGAAGAAACCATAAAAAGCACACAAGAAGATAAAACAAGCGGGTAAAAAAGCAGAGGTAAAAAAAGACTAACAAAATAAGCAGGTATAAAAGCAATGTCCTAAACAAATGGGTATCAAGAACGAAAAGGTGATGGTTACAGAAGCAGGAGAGGGTAAAGAAGGGACGAGTAATAGAGGAGACTGTTAAGAAGGTTAAAGAAAAGAAAGACAAGCATTGGCCGCGCGGCTCACTGAGAACATCAAAGCGGCCGAAAGGGGAGAAAGGAGGGGTGAGTGAAAGCCAAGGTGACAAGAAGGGCTGGTTGAGACGGGAGGGGGGGAATGCCAGCAGCAGAGCAGCCTGATCAAAGCTGACGAAAAGGGAGGGGGAGAAGGGAGGAGGGAGTGCGAGCAGCAGCTGTGCACGTGCACGCCATCATGAACTCAAGCTTCAGGCCTGCAAAATCCTGTGGGTAGCACTGTGAAAACCCGTATACTAAATGCTCTCCGAGCAGCGCCTGCGCGCTGGTTCAGCGAGACCTAAAAAGCAAGGAAACTACCACTTCTGAACTGGTCAGAAGTTTTGAATGTATTTAATCAACTCCCAGATATTGTGGAAAGCACCACAATTTTTTTTTAATTTTGTAGGCTTTGTCAAAAGTCTAGATGGTAAAGAGCTGACAAAAATCTCTCTTTTTTCCAATTATATTATGGAAAGGATCTTAAAAATATCTGCTGCACTGAATGAAATCAGCCTAGAGATACAATAGGGCCTCGAGGTGGTACTACAACTTAACAGCAGATCAAGCGAGCCACATTTATTTGAAAATAATGCAGGGATAATAGCAGGTCAAGAAACTTTTCAAGGAAACAAATTCTTAACCCTGGACACAAATACAAATGGTAAGAGCATGTTATCACCTATTACAACTGCAGTAATCTGTACAATGTAATAAGAAGTATGTTTAGAAACGACTGGATAGAGTCACCTTTCATGTACGCAATTACCAAACATTATGATATTCTATCTAGACAAGATGTATGTGAGCAGTCTCCCCATGCAATGATGTAGAATAGTATGAGGGGTGCTCCCGCAACATTAAATTGATGAGCTGGAACATTTATGGCTTTGAACGAATAATCAAGTGAAAAGATGTGATAAAAATGTTAAGTAAATATCTCATCTTAATGTTCCAGAAAACATGCTTGTGGGAGAAATCCATGGTACAAGGTTATGCTTCCTTTTATGTGAACAGCTGTCAGATTGTTGATCGTAGACCCCGTGCTACTTTACTTATACTGGTTTCAACAAAAAGTGTTAAAAATAGTAAAAATGGTGGAAGTAAATATACAATGAACTCAGATAATAGTGAATCAAGGAAATGAAGTGGTAAATGAAAAATTGCTTTAGGTCAATATATATGTAATAAAATGTAGACACCTACAATTTTTTCAATAATGAAGAATTAGTATTATACATTGAACAGGTATATTCAGATTACCCTGAATCAATTATTGTCATAGCTGGGGTTCCAACATGAAACTTGTACAAATAACAACATATGTAATTATAGGGAACATATTAGAATTATATAACGTCCCAAAGGCAGTCGTCTTTCTCTGTAATTGTTTAAAAGCAAAAGTAAATATAAGTAGACTGCTAGCAGAAAAGGAGATTATTTCCCTCAGTGGGCGAACACTCATAGATTCCCCAGCAAATAAATGTTCGTTTTGAAAATTAAGCTTCTCCCTCCTATAGATTACTTCTGTGTATCAAGATGGCAGTTTAATCAGTTTAGAGATCACAAGACTTTAGCTGTTGATTGGAGTGACCATTGGGAAATTGAGGTATCTTTTTCTGCAATATTATGTGAGAGAATATAATTTTGAAAGAGTTCTCTCTGTAGAGATTGTATACCCTGAAAATTTAGCACACTTTTAAATTGAACTCATATTCAATTATTGAATAATTATCAGTTGAATATTTGCACAGAAGGCAAATTCAATAAAAGTTCTAACAATCTATAAATGTGTAAATCTACAGTATGTGAGGCTGTTTTGTGTCTCCAGATCATAAACCCAAAACATTCTGATTTCACACAAAAAGAAATAGACACTTGCAAGTGAAAATTGGTCTGATTAAACTTGTTTAGAATTAAAAAAAGAAAATTCACATGATGGAAAATGTAAAAAAGAAATAGAAACTAGGGTTGTAGGTAGAGAAATAAGAGAATCATTTGGAAAATATAAAATATTGACAAGGGCAAAAGATAACATACTTTAATACGAAATAGCAAGCAATGCATGTAATAATAGGTGAAAGACAAAAACATGTTCTGGAGATTGGTAAATACTGTATTTGACACACAAACAACTTCCTTAAAAAATATAAATATCAGAAGATAAAGGTGACTACTATCTCCAAAATGTATTTGGTATGACAAATATGAAAATACCTCCAGCAAAACGTTTTGGACCAGGAAATTAGGGATACATTCACACTGACTAACATTAGAAACATCCAGTCATTACATCCATCCTGATGTACAGGACCTGACAATCTTCCCACCCTGGTGGTTACAACAACATGAAAGAGTGGGCAAAATGTTATGCTCGCCTATTCTAGTGGATATCAGTGATTGGAATTATACCAAATTCTTGGAAGGGAGCACTAGTAAAACCTATAAAGAAAAAGTGTGATGAAAGTCTACCACACAATTCTAGATTAATAAGGCTGACTGACATTAAATCACAATTCTCCTAACACACTATCAGGAACTGCTTATCAGCAAAACTCTTATCCCTCTTGAGTAGGGGGTGTTTTTTAGAAGGTCACTCGACTGTGGACTGCTGTTTTGCTTTGTAGGAATAGCTTATAAGTTGCAATAGGTAAACCAAAGACTTTGTAAATGCTTTGTTGACTTCCAAACTACCTTTGATAAAGTAAACAGAGGCCACTTATGGAGGGAAATGTGAAAGTGAGATATACCGTTTGGTCTGCTCTTTCTGATCCAAGAATTGCATACATCCAGTTGGGCACGCGGAGAGCTTGAGGTAACGGGCAGACTTTCTAAAAAATGAAATCCCAGTAGAAAATGGCTTGCTCTAGGACTGCAACTTGGCACCTACACTGTTTTTAGTTTTTATACAGCAGATCTCCTTCCTATTCTAAAAGCAACTCGGCCTTTTTCACCCCAGGTGGGAAATATATATATCACCTGTTTGCTATACGTTGATGGTTTGATTGTCATGGATTGCGCTACGATAGGCTTGCAGAGGAAAATGGATGCTCCTGCCAACTATTGCATAACAAATTCCTTGCAAATAAATATTGAAAAACCAAAGCAAAGCAATTGATCTTTGGCAAAAAAATAAACTATAAATGGTTCTTCTATAAGGAAAGAATAGATTAAGTTAAAAGTCATAAATATCTTGCTCTGCTATTTACGAATACCTCAAACTGGACTGGTCATTTCCAGCTCCAAAAAGTAAGAGTCGCAATATCAGCAAGTTTCCGTTGGTAATATAAAGGGTCTTCACTGCTTCTTATGACAGCATTTTTGGTTAAAATCCCACCAATGGTGTTATACGGTGCTGAAGTCTTTCATTTACGTACAAAATCTTCCTGGGAACAAATAGAAAGTGCCACATTAAAGAGTATTCAAGCTACCGAAAAAAGCCATGATTCAGGCTGTTAGGCGTGAATTTTCTCATGAACATTGCTTGCAGGAACACATCTGCCACTTTTCTAAAATAAATTATCCATGGAAGAAAATTCACACAAAGTATAATTTCTTTGGTGGAAAGAAGCAATGAACAGGGAGAGACAATGGGTGCTGAATGTAATCAATATGATTGACCAGTCTAAACAAAAACACAAATTAAATGGGGATATAGAATCATAGGACTGTTTCCCAGTTTAAAAAAAGCACTGAGAAAAAAATCTGCCAAAACTGTATTGCCGAAGTGGGATCTTGAATACATGAGAAAAAATACATTGGTAGTGTTAACACGCGAGGTGCTAGGAGGAGAGGAAGTGTTCCCCTACCCATATAAATGACTGGTCCATAATCTAATCTTAACGGATCTTTCTAAAATGTAGAACAGGATCCAAACCCATAGTTCTAATACCCGAATGTAATCGGAAGTCAGAAATTCTGCTGTTCGGGAGAGACCGTGACTTGTGGTCGGAGCAATATTGTCTAGACCTCCTAAAACCAGCACCCCTGCCTAAAGAGGCAGTTAAGAATCTAGGCGTTTGGATTGATAGTGATCTCTCCTTTGATACTCAATCCAAATCAGTAGCTGAGACTTGTTTTTGGCTCCTGCGAGGATTAAAACCTCTAATTGGTTTCTTTGATTCAAAAATCCGTCAGACCATTGTTCAGGCTACAATTTTATCCAGACTAGACTATGGCAACTCTCTTTATTTAAGTGCCAATAAGTCCAGTGTCCGGCGTCTGCAGAGAACACAGAATGCAGCAGCCCGCACTCTCCTGGCGCTCCCTAAATCTCAGTGTCTCGGTTTCTACCTAAATTACATTGGTTGCCAGTAGAAAAAAGAATCCAGTTTAAAACATTATGTGTGGCTCATAGAATTCTGACTCAACAAGCACCACCGGGGATGGCAGATCTGCTAGCCTTTTATGTTCCTCAGCGTACTTTACGTTCAGCTGACCAAGGGTTGGCCTGTATTCCCCGAGTCTTAAGAGCCAGAGCTGGCCGCTCCTTAAGAACTCTGGAGGCCAGACTCTGGAATTTGCTCCCAGCCTCCATCAGAGGGATCCAGAAGCATCTTACCTTTCGCAAAGCCATAAAGACCTGGCTTTTTCCAGCGTAATTCCTCTTCAGCTGTTACAGTCTCATGTCTTTGGTTGCGCTGGGACGTCCCGTTGCTGGGGCAACCATGCGCATTATAAATCCTATAATAAATATATAAATAAATCGACATTTACAGAAGAATAATGGAAAATGTCTTTGCCTATTGAACACTAAACACACTTCATTACACATATTAATACATTCATATTTTTTTTTATTTATGGACATATGAAGAAAACATTTAAACCTTTATTTAAAAAAATATCTGTACTATGACACAAAAGATGGCAGTGCGCTTAATAGTAAATACCTTGATTTTTAGATGTGTCAATAGCTTTAGGACAATTCATGAATGCAGTTGAAAGTGAGATGAAATGACTGAACCTGACAAATGTAATGTAAGTTAACTTGTTTCAGCTATTTTTAATGATACTGAATTTAAGGACACATTAGTACCAATAAATGTATACGTTACCTGCCATATATCGTTATACAGTTTAGCCCATTAGGGGGCTATACTGTGGGCATCAGTCTGAGGCGCAAGAATGGAATCTATGTGCGAAAACGACCTGTGAGAGCCCAATAAAGAAGAGAGACCCCTCTCTCGGGCGCGGTGCTTCCACCAAATTTTACAAATGCTGTATTGAACAACAAAGGAGGCTAAATAAGTGGGTCCCAGGTTAGTTGTTCAGTTGTGGGAATGCTTACCCTTTAATGCTCGTACAAACTCTGCCGACAAAGGTGGCAGTGCATACATATTGAGGCCTGTCAATACAGAACCATTCACCATCCCAGAAACTATTAGATATATGCCCCATCTATCCACCTAGGTCTTGTGAATCTTGTATTGGAACTGTTTACTGATGAATATCGCTACCCATCTCAAACCCAGCATGCAGCACAATATTGAATCCGTAGCTGTTCAGGAAGTTACAATTATTGCCCAACGGGGAAGTTTCTTGAAGAACAAAGATGTCAGGTCCATAGTGCTTGGCTGTTTGCAGGACTGCAGTCAGTAAGGTGTTGCTCTTGCTGCCATGTTGAGCACAAAAGAGAGGAAATCTACCACAGGCTTTCTGCGTACGAGACAGAGCTACAATGAAGCATGTCTGCCTGCTAATTTGTATTATTTGTGTAAATAAGAACTGTACTATGATGTTTTAGAATATATCATAACTAGTACAAATGAAGCAATTTTGTTTTGTAATTCTGAAGTGTGGTGTAAACAAATATTTGAATACGATTGAAACACATCAATACACTAGGTGATGGCATTTGGACACATTGTCGTTTGTGTGCACTAAAACTGTATTTCGGTGCAAATGTAATGATCATGTCAATTGAAAATGTGTTGCCTGTAATGGCATTGTACTACCACACCATGCATACTCCACACTACATCACTCCACTCCATGCCCTTCCACTCTGTGCCATGCCACTCCAATCTGTGCCACTCCCCTCCACTCTGAGTCATGCCACTCCACTCAGAACCCCCTGTGTGACACGCTATATCACACGACTCCATGCCAGTCCAAGCTATGCCACTCACTCCATGGCACAACACACCACTCTACACTGCTTCACTTCACTCCACTTTACTCTGCTCCAATGTACCCCACTCCACTTTGCTACCATCTACCTCAATCTACTCAACTTCAATCTACCCTACTCCACTCTACCCCATTCCAATCTACCCCACTTCAGTCTACCCTACTTCAAATTACCCCAATCTACCCCACTCTACTCATATCTGCCCCAATCCACTTCTCTCCACCCCACTCCAGTCTACCCCATTACAATCTACCCGCTTCAATCTACCCTACTTCAGTCTATCCCACTCCAATCTGCCCCAATCCACTCTAATCTACCCTACTCAACTCTAACCCAATCTATCCCACTCCAATCTACCCCACTCCGCTTAATCTAACCCAATCAACCCCCCCACTCCAGTCTACCCCACTCCAATCCACAGCACTCCACTCAAATCTACCTACTGTGCTCCAATCTACCCCCACTCTACTCCAACCTACCCCACTTCAATGTACCCCAATCCAACTCACTCCAATGTACCCAACTTCACTCTACTCCACTCCAGTCAGATTTACACCACTTCATTCCAATTTATCCCACTCCACCCCAAACGACACTGCAACCTATCCAACTCCTCTCCACTCCAATCTACCCCACTCCAATCTACCCCATTCCAACCGACTCTACCACAGTCTCCCACAATCTTCTCCACTCCTATCTACCATATTACAATTCACTCAATCTACCACACTCCATTCCAGTCTACCCCACCCGACTCTACCACACTCCACTCTAATCTACCTCACTACTCAAATCTTCCCCACTCCAATCTAAACCACTCCACACACTCCAATCTACCCTACTCCTCCTCAATCTACCCTGTCCCAATTTACCCCACCCCAATTTTCCCCACCCTACCCGGGTCTACCCCACCCCACCCCACTCAAATCCAGTCCACCTCACTTCACTCCAATCTACGCTACGTCACTCCCAATCTACCCCACTCCAAACTTCCCCACTCCAATCATCCCTCTTCTGTCTACCCCACTGCAATCTACCCCACAACATTCCAATCTACCCTACTCTGATCCACCCTAATCTACCTCACTACCCTCCGTGCCAATCTACCAGACTACACTCTTCCCCTAACTATCTCATGCCAGTCCAATCTCGACTCCACTCCAATCTATCCAACTCCACTCGACCCTGTTCCACTCCACCTAAACTACCCCACTCTAATCCACCCAGTCTACCCCACTCCACTCTACCATACTTCATTCCACTCTACCAATCTAATCTACCCCACTTCACTCTAATCTACCACATGCTACTCAAATCTGCCCACTCTAGTCCAATCTGACCCACTCCAGCCCACTCCAATCTTCTTCACCCCACCGCACCCCAAACTACTGTACTCCAAACTACCCCAGACTAACCTCACTCCATTCCATCCCACTATAATCCACCCAATCTACCCCAATCCACCCCCACTAGACTCTTACCCAGTTTAACCGACTTCACTCCAATCTACCCCAATATATCCCACTCCACTCGACCCCAATATATCCAACTCAGTCTACCCCAATCTAGCCCAATCTACTCTATCACTATCTACCCCACTCCATTATCCCCCGCTCTAATCTATCCTAATCTACTCTACTCCAGTCTACCCCACTCCACCCCAATCTACCCCAATTCAATCTACCCCACTCCAATCTACCATGGTAATCTACCCAACTCCCTCACTCCAATCTACCCCAATCCTCCCCACTCCATTCTACAGTACTCTACCCCACTCCACTATATCCCACTCCACCCCATTCCACTCTACCCCAATCTACCCCACTCCATCTACCCTACCCCCACTCCACTCCATGCCAGACCAGTAACTTTTAGCCATGTTGAACAGCAGCCAGAATGATGTACAACATGGCTAAAACACCTTGTCAAAGCCAATAGCTCTCATAGGCAAGACCTTTTGACTTTACCAATGCTTGCTGTTGTCTGCTTAACCCTCCCAGAGAGCATGGCCCAAGTACTTGCGTCCATCGACTGCTTTTCTTCTGGGGGCTACTTTTTTCCTGATCTTTGAACTCTCCTTGTGAGTGCATGTCTCGTCAGCGTGCTTTGTCTTAATAGTGTTCGAACCTTACTCATGGGACAGAGTAAGTGATGTGCACAGTATCACATCGCGGGACATTGTGGTGTCGCCAGGACTCAAACCTGCTCCTCACCTTTAATGTTGCCAGCTTAAGCTACAGCTGCCACATGTAGTGTAAGACCAGTCTTGAAATAATTTTATTTTATTGCTGTTATTTGACAAGAAAACTGGAGAAATTGTGAGTATGCACCACAACACCATTCCTAATGTGCCCGCTCACCCGACCTCTATAAGACAGGGACTGTATATTGCTTAATAAAAGGGTTGTGACGCCTGTACAGACCTCTGTAAACTGGCAGTGTCATAGCAAGTTCAGTTAGCTCTAAAACTGCTGAGGGGCGGCATGGGTAGCGCCAGGACAAAGTTCTGCCGAACACAGTTCATAATTAACATTGGGAGCTTGAGTTTCCTTCACATGCACAGCACGCGTGGGCCGTTCCAGTCCTCCTTATATCTCATGGATACAGCAAGGCAACACCAGGGCAGCTTGGACTCACAAAACATATACAATACTGGCCTTTGCAATGGAAGCTCTCCTCATCCATGAGCTTTTGGGATTCTCCTATGGATGATTCAAAGGGCTAACAAATATGACATGACTGCAGAGAGAGCAAGAGGAGGAAAATAAAATGGCGTCCGTTTTATCAAGCGTCACTGGTAAAGTCTGATTACCATGAAATGTTTTAACTTTAGTCACGGTATTCATGTGTCAAAACTTCTCAACCATACAGTTCCTCTTTCTTTGGAGTTTGCCATTCAGATTTGTCTTTACAGCGAGGTGTTTTCCTTTAAGATGCAGAGCACCTCCTCCTGCGGAGCTAGATGTCACTCCCTTCACCTTTCAATACGACCACACTTACCATTAAATGTGCTGACGTTCTTTATGATGCCTACTTTTAGCAGTTGGGGCCTGCCTTGGTGTACTGAGAGATGCATGTGTTTAATGTATCCTACTTGATCTTAACATGACTCTTCATTTTCCGTTTACCGCGGAGTAGTTGTGCTCATGGTGAGATGCCAACCTTAACTAAATGTGATCATGTTTCACTAGTGATGCAACACCATTTATTTTGAAATGTATATATGTTTGCAGTGCAGGCACAATGTGAAAAAGGTAAACACCAAACTACAAAAGTATAAGCATGAAATACCCCTGCATGTTCCGGCATGTTAATTGATCCACCTAACTCCAAGTATAGCATAAAGCCAACAAACTGGTGAGCACACATGCCAGCTTTGACATGGCACTGCAAGCCTCAAGTGAGCTTAATACATCTAACTCTCACATACCATGAGGCTTGTGCTGCTCTTATGCACACTGTTGGGTTGGATTTAGATCATTTTAACCCCTTCGCTGCTAGGCCTTTTCCCCTCCTGTGCTAAGCCTTTTTTGGGCTATTTGGGGTAGTGCGCACTTAGGCCCCTGTAACTTTTTGACCACATTAGGTATCCACGCCAAATTTGCGTCCTTTTCTTCCAACATCATGGGGATTCTAAAGGTACCCAGGGTTTGTGGATTCTCCTAGAGGGTTCCCAGAAATTAGTCAAAATACAGCAACATTTTGTTTTTTTTGTGAAAAATGGGGAAAAGTGGCTGCAAATGAAAGCGTCTGGGTTTTTCTCTGCAAATGATATCAAAAAAGGGTTTGTGGGGCTGAAATCACAATTTCTCCAGCTTTTAGGGAATGACAGATTTTTGTCAGAAATCCAACATTTTTTACACAGTTTTGACATTTTTCTGGGACATACCCTATTTTTGCTATTTTTTGTGCTTTGAACCTCCTTCCAGATAATGGTAAAAATGGGTAGAAAAGCAATAATGGACAAAATTCTGAATTCAGCAAGGGGTCATTTGTGTAGATCCATCAAGGTTTCTTTATAGAAACTAACCGGTAAATATAGGAAAAATTAAAAATTTGTTGAAAAAAGCAGCCTTTTGAGTCAACGTTTTCACCTGTAACTTCTTCGAATTATGACATCTCTTTGAAAGCAATGTACCGTTACATCCGGTGGACCTTCCTGGTTGTGGGGATATATAGGACTTGTAGGTTCACCAAGAGCCCAACGAACCCAGAGTAAAAAACTGAGCAGCATTTTGTAACGTTTTTTTTTTTTGTTCCGAGTATATAGCAATTATTGTGGGAAAATGTATACATGGAAAAATCGGTATGAAAGACACCTATGTATTTCTGAAATGGGAACAAATTACAGAGTTTAGAAACAGTGCATATTTGGACATTTTCGAAATTGGGAATAGTCCTACTTGCATGACAATTATTGGTCATTTTTCAAAATGATTTTTTTTTTACACAATGTCTTTCATTTGGAAGGGAGAAATGCATCAAAAATCAATAGGTAATAACAGTTGCTTTAAAAATCTGAACTACCCTAAGTCTCCCGATAAAAATGGTACCTCACTTGTGTGGGTAGGCATAGTGCCCACGACAGGAAGTGGCTCAAAACCTAAGGTGAACACACCACATTTTCACACTGAAAATGTACACTTTTTTTGTGAAGAGTCTAGCTGTAGTTTTTGAACCCTAACCCTGCCGGCACCTAAAGAAACCTAGCAAACCTATACATTTTTGAAAACTAGACACCCAGGGGAATCCAGGATGGGGTGACTTGAGTGCCTCCCACCATGGTCTGTTACCCAGAATCCCTTGCAAACGTAAAAAATTGACAAAAAAAACACATTTTCTCCACATTTCTGTGATGGAAAGTTCTGGAATCTGCGTGGATCCACAAATTTCCACCCACCCCGCGTTCCCCAAAGTCCTACGAGAAAAATAGTACCTCACTTGTGCGGGTCGGCCTAGTGCCCGCGACAGGAAATGGCGCAGAATGCAACGTGGTCACACCTCAAGTTTGCAGTGAAAAATGACCCCTTTTTGGCAAAGTGACTAGCTGTAGTTTTTGAACCCTAGCCCTGCCGGCACCTAGGGAAACCTAGCAAACCTATACATTTTTGAAAACTAGACACCCAGGGGAATCCAGGATGGGGTGACTTGACTGCCTCCCACCATGGTCTGCTACCCAGAATCCCTTGCAAACGTAAAAAATTGACAAAAAAAACACATTTTCCCCATATTTCTGTGATGGAAAGTTCTGGAATCTGCGTGGATCCACAAATTTCCACCCACCCCGCGTTCCCCAAAGTCCTACGAGAAAAATGGTACCTCACTTGTGCGGGTCGGCCTAGTGCCCGCGACAGGAAACGGCGCAAAACGCAACGTGGTCACACCTCAATTTTGCAGTGAAAAATGACCCTTTTTTGGCAAAGTGACTAGCTGTAGTTTTTGAACCCTAGCTCTGCCGGCACCTAGGGAAACCTAGAAAACCTATACATTTTTGAAAACTAGACACCCAGGGGAATCCAGGATGGGGTGACCTGACTGCCTCCCACCATGGTCTGTTACCCAGAATCCCTTGCAAACGTAAAAAATTGACAAAAAATACACATTTTCCCCACATGTCTGTTTTGGAAAGTTCTGGAATCTGCGTGGATCCACAACTTTCCACCCACCCCACGTTCCCCAAAGTCCTACGAGAAAAATGGTACCTCACTTGTGCGGGTCGGCCTAGTGCCCGCGACTGGAAACGTCGCAAAACGCAACGTGGTCACACCTCAATTTTGCAGTGAAAAATGACCCTTTTTTGGCAAAGTGACTAGCTGTAGTTTTTTAACCCTAGCCCTGCCGGCACCTAGGGAAACCTAGCAAACCTATACATTTTTTAAAGCCAGACACCCAGGGGAATCCAGGATGGGGTGACTTGACTGCCTCCCACCATGGTCTGTTACCCAGAATCCCTTGCAAACGTAAAATATTGACAAAAGAAACACATTTTCTCCACATTTCTGTGATGGAAAGTTCTGGAATCTGCGTGGATCCACAAATTTCCACCCACCCCGCGTTCCCCAAAGTCCTACGAGAAAAATGGTACCTCACTTGTGCAGGTCGGCATAGTGCCCGTGACAGGAAACGGCGCAAAACGCAACGTGGTCACACCTCAATTTTGCAGTGAAAAATGACCCTTTTTTGGCAAAGTGACGAGCTGTAGTTTTTTAACCCTAGCCCTGCCGGCACCTAGGGAAACCTAGCAAACCTATACATTTTTGAAAACTAGACACCCAGGGGAATCCAGGATGGGGTGACTTGACTGCCTCCCACCATGGTCTGTTACCCAGAATCCCTTGCAAACGTAAAAAATTGACAAAAAAAACACATTTTCTCCACATTTCTGTGATGGAAAGTTCTGGAATCTGCGTGGATCCACAAATTTCCACCCACCCCGTGTTCCCCAAAGTCCTACGAGAAAAATAGTACCTCACTTGTGCGGGTCGGCCTAGTGCCCGCGACAGGAAATGGCGCAGAATGCAACGTGGTCACACCTCAAGTTTGCAGTGAAAAATGACCCCTTTTTGGCAAAGTGACTAGCTGTAGTTTTTGAACCCTAGCCCTGCCGGCACCTAGGGAAACCTAGCAAACCTATACATTTTTGAAAACTAGACACCCAGGGGAATCCAGGATGGGGTGACTTGACTGCCTCCCACCATGGTCTGCTACCCAGAATCCCTTGCAAACGTAAAAAATTGACAAAAAAAACACATTTTCCCCATATTTCTGTGATGGAAAGTTCTGGAATCTGCGTGGATCCACAAATTTCCACCCACCCCGCGTTCCCCAAAGTCCTACGAGAAAAATGGTACCTCACTTGTGCGGGTCGGCCTAGTGCCCGCGACAGGAAACGGCGCAAAACGCAACGTGGTCACACCTCAATTTTGCAGTGAAAAATGACCCTTTTTTGGCAAAGTGACTAGCTGTAGTTTTTGAACCCTAGCTCTGCCGGCACCTAGGGAAACCTAGAAAACCTATACATTTTTGAAAACTAGACACCCAGGGGAATCCAGGATGGGGTGACCTGACTGCCTCCCACCATGGTCTGTTACCCAGAATCCCTTGCAAACGTAAAAAATTGACAAAAAATACACATTTTCTCCACATTTCTGTTTTGGAAAGTTCTGGAATCTGCGTGGATCCACAACTTTCCACCCACCCCACGTTCCCCAAAGTCCTACGAGAAAAATGGTACCTCACTTGTGCAGGTCGGCATAGTGCCCGTGACAGGAAACGGCGCAAAACGCAACGTGGTCACACCTCAATTTTGCAGTGAAAAATGACCCTTTTTTGGCAAAGTGACGAGCTGTAGTTTTTTAACCCTAGCCCTGCCGGCACCTAGGGAAACCTAGCAAACCTATACATTTTTGAAAGCTAGACACCCAGGGGAATCCAGGATGGGGTGACTTGACTGCCTCCCACCATGGTCTGTTACCCAGAATCCCTTGCAAACGTAAAATATTGACAAAAAAAACACATTTTCTCCACATTTCTGTGATGGAAAGTTCTGGAATCTGCGTGGATCCACAAATTTCCACCCACCCCGTGTTCCCCAAAGTCCTACGAGAAAAATGGTACCTCACTTGTGCGGGTCGGCATAGTGCCCGTGACAGGAAACGGCGCAAAACGCAACGTGGTCACACCTCAATTTTGCAGTGAAAAATGACCCTTTTTTGGCAAAGTGACGAGCTGTAGTTTTTTAACCCTAGCCCTGCCGGCACCTAGGGAAACCTAGCAAACCTATACATTTTTGAAAACTACACACCCAGGGGAATCCAGGATGGGGTGACTTGACTGCCTCCCACCATGGTCTGCTACCCAGAATCCCTTGCAAACGTAAAAAATTGACAAACAAAACACATTTTCCCCATATTTCTGTGATGGAAAGTTCTGGAATCTGCGTGGATCCACAAATTTCCACCCACCCCGCGTTCCCTCTTACGAGAAAAATGGTACCTCACTTGTGCGGGTCGGCCTAGTGCCCGCGACAGGAAACGGCGCAAAACGCAACGTGGTCACACCTCAATTTTGCAGTGAAAAATGACCCTTTTTTGGCAAAGTGACTAGCTGTAATTTTTGAACCCTAGCTCTGCCGGCACCTAGGGAAACCTAGCAAACCTATACATTTTTGAAAACTAGACACCCAGGGGAATCCAGGATGGGGTGACCTGACTGCCTCCCACCATGGTCTGTTACCCAGAATCCCTTGCAAACGTAAAAAATTGACAAAAAATACACATTTTCCCCACATGTCTGTTTTGGAAAGTTCTGGAATCTGCGTGGATCCACAACTTTCCACCCACCCCACGTTCCCCAAAGTCCTACGAGAAAAATGGTACCTCACTTGTGCGGGTCGGCCTAGTGCCCGCGACTGGAAACGTCGCAAAACGCAACGTGGTCACACCTCAATTTGGCAGTGAAAAATGACCCTTTTTTGGCAAAGTGACTAGCTGTAGTTTTTTAACCCTAGCTCTGCCGGCACCTAGGGAAACCTAGCAAACCTATACCTTTTTGAAAACTAGACACCCAGGGGAATCCAGGATGGGGTGACCTGACTGCCTCCCACCATGGTCTGTTACCCAGAATCCCTTGCAAACATAAAAAATTGACAAAATAAACACATTTTCCCCACATTTCTGTGTTGGAAAGTTCTGGAATCTGCGTGGATCCACAAATTTCTACCCACCCCACGTTCCCCAAAGTCCTACGAGAAAAATGGTACCTCACTTGTGCGGGTCGGCCTAGTGCCCGCGACAGGAAACGGCGCAAAACGCAACGTGGTCACACCTCAATTTTGCAGTGAAAAATGACCCTTTTTTGGCAAAGTGACGAGCTGTAGTTTTTGAACCCTAGCCCTGCCGGCACCTAGGGAAAACTAGCAAACCTATACATTTTTTAAAGCTAGACACCCAGGGGAATCCAGGATGGGGTGACTTGACTGCCTCCCACCATGGTCTGTTACCCAGAATCCCTTGCAAACGTAAAAAATTGACAAAAAATACACATTTTCCCCACATGTCTGTTTTGGAAAGTTCTGGAATCTGCGTGGATCCACAACTTTCCACCCACCCCACGTTCCCCAAAGTCCTACGAGAAAAATGGTACCTCACTTGTGCGGGTCGGCCTAGTGCCCGTGACAGGAAACGGCGCAAAACGCAACGTGGTCACACCTCAATTTTGCAGTGAAAAATGACCCTTTTTTGGCAAAGTGACGAGCTGTAGTTTTTTAACCCTAGCCCTGCCGGCACCTAGGGAAACCTAGCAAACCTATACATTTTTGAAAGCTAGACACCCAGGGGAATCCAGGATGGGGTGACTTGACTGCCTCCCACCATGGTCTGTTACCCAGAATCCCTTGCAAACGTAAAATATTGACAAAAAAAACACATTTTCTCCACATTTCTGTGATGGAAAGTTCTGGAATCTGCGTGGATCCACAAATTTCCACCCACCCCGTGTTCCCCAAAGTCCTACGAGAAAAATGGTACCTCACTTGTGCGGGTCGGCATAGTGCCCGTGACAGGAAACGGCGCAAAACGCAACGTGGTCACACCTCAATTTTGCAGTGAAAAATGACCCTTTTTTGGCAAAGTGACGAGCTGTAGTTTTTTAACCCTAGCCCTGCCGGCACCTAGGGAAACCTAGCAAACCTATACATTTTTGAAAACTACACACCCAGGGGAATCCAGGATGGGGTGACTTGACTGCCTCCCACCATGGTCTGCTACCCAGAATCCCTTGCAAACGTAAAAAATTGACAAACAAAACACATTTTCCCCATATTTCTGTGATGGAAAGTTCTGGAATCTGCGTGGATCCACAAATTTCCACCCACCCCGCGTTCCCTCTTACGAGAAAAATGGTACCTCACTTGTGCGGGTCGGCCTAGTGCCCGCGACAGGAAACGGCGCAAAACGCAACGTGGTCACACCTCAATTTTGCAGTGAAAAATGACCCTTTTTTGGCAAAGTGACTAGCTGTAATTTTTGAACCCTAGCTCTGCCGGCACCTAGGGAAACCTAGCAAACCTATACATTTTTGAAAACTAGACACCCAGGGGAATCCAGGATGGGGTGACCTGACTGCCTCCCACCATGGTCTGTTACCCAGAATCCCTTGCAAACGTAAAAAATTGACAAAAAATACACATTTTCCCCACATGTCTGTTTTGGAAAGTTCTGGAATCTGCGTGGATCCACAACTTTCCACCCACCCCACGTTCCCCAAAGTCCTACGAGAAAAATGGTACCTCACTTGTGCGGGTCGGCCTAGTGCCCGCGACTGGAAACGTCGCAAAACGCAACGTGGTCACACCTCAATTTGGCAGTGAAAAATGACCCTTTTTTGGCAAAGTGACTAGCTGTAGTTTTTTAACCCTAGCTCTGCCGGCACCTAGGGAAACCTAGCAAACCTATACCTTTTTGAAAACTAGACACCCAGGGGAATCCAGGATGGGGTGACCTGACTGCCTCCCACCATGGTCTGTTACCCAGAATCCCTTGCAAACATAAAAAATTGACAAAATAAACACATTTTCCCCACATTTCTGTGTTGGAAAGTTCTGGAATCTGCGTGGATCCACAAATTTCTACCCACCCCACGTTCCCCAAAGTCCTACGAGAAAAATGGTACCTCACTTGTGCGGGTCGGCCTAGTGCCCGCGACAGGAAACGGCGCAAAACGCAACGTGGTCACACCTCAATTTTGCAGTGAAAAATGACCCTTTTTTGGCAAAGTGACGAGCTGTAGTTTTTTAACCCTAGCCCTGCTGGCACCTAGGGAAACCTAGCAAACCTATACATTTTTGAAAACTAGACACCCAGGGGAATCCAGGATGGGGTGACTTGAGTGCCTCCCACCATGGTCTGTTACCCAGAATCCCTTGCAAACGTAAAAAACTGACAAAAGAAACACATTTTCTCCACATTTCTGTGATGGAAAGTTCTGGAATCTGCGTGGATCCACAAATTTCCACCCACCCCGTGTTCCCCAAAGTCCTACGAGAAAAATGGTACCTCACTTGTGCGGGTCGGCATAGTGCCCGTGACAGGAAACGGCGCAAAACGCAACGTGGTCACACCTCAATTTTGCAGTGAAAAATGACCCTTTTTTGGCAAAGTGACGAGCTGTGGTTTTTGAACCCTAGCCCTGCCGGCACCTAGGGAAACCTAGCAAACCTATACATTTTTGAAAACTAGACACCCAAGGGAATCCAGGATGGGGTGACTTGACTGCCTCCCACCATGGTCTGTTACCCAGAATCCCTTGCAAACATAAAAAATTGACAAAACAAAACACATTTTCCCCACATTTCTGTGATGGAAAGTTCTGCAATCTGCGTGGATCCACAAATTTCCACCCACCCCGTGTTCCCCAAAGTCCTACGAGAAAAATGGTATCTCACTTGTGTGGGTCAGCATAGTGCCCGCGACAGGAAACGGCGCAAAACGCAACGTGGTCACACCTCAATTTTGCAGTGAAAAATGACCCTTTTTTGGCAAAGTGGCGAGCTGTAGTTTTCGAACCCTAGCTCTGCCGGCACCTAGGGAAACCTACCAAACCCACGCATTTCTAAAAACTAGACACCCGGCGGCTTCCAGGGAGGTATGGCTTGCGTGGATCCCCCAACGTTTCCTTACCCAGAATCCCCTGCAAACCTCAATTTTAGCTGAAAAAAATCACTTTTTTCACACATTTTGGGGTGGGAAAGTTGTGGCATCACCGGGCTCACACAAATTTCCCACCACCCAGCGTTTCCCCTGGTCTCCCGGTAAAAATGGTGCCTCACTTGTGTGGGAGGCCCAAGTACCCGCGGCAGGCAAGGGCCCAAAACGTAGTGAGGTGACATCAAAATGGCCTATCGCAAAACCACCTGGTTTTGCAAGGGGGGTCACTTTGGTTTTTGACCCGGTGCTCGGCGGCCATCTAGGGAAATCTACCAAACCCACACATTTCTGAAAACTAGACACCTGGCGGCTTCCAGGGAGGTATAGCTTGCGTGGATCCCCCAACGTTTCCTTACCCAGAATCCCCTGCAAACCTCAATTTTAGCAGAAAAAATCACTTTTTTCACACATTTTGGGGTGGGAAAGTTGTGGCATCACCGGGCTCACACAAATTTACCACCACCCAGCGTTCCCCCAGGTCTCCCGGTAAAAATGGTGCCACACTTTTGTGGGAGGCCCAAGTACCCGCGGCAGGCAAGGGCCCAAAACGTAGTGAGGTGACATCAAAATGGCCTGTCGCAAAACCACCTGGTTTTGCAAGGGGGGTCACTTTGGTTTTTGACCCGGTGCTCGGCGGCCATCTAGGGAAACCTACCAAACCCACACATTTCTGAAAACTAGACACCCGGCGGCTTCCAGGGAGGTATGGCTTGCGTGGATCCCCCAACGTTTCCTTACCCAGAATCCCCTGCAAACCTCAATTTTAGCAGAAAAAATCACTTTTTTCACACATTTTGGAGTGGGAAAGTTGTGGCATCACCGGGCTCACACAAATTTACCACCACCCAGCGTTCCCCCAGGTCTCCCGGTAAAAATGGTGCCTCACTTGTGTGGGAGGCCCAAGTACCCGCGGCAGGCAAGGGCCCAAAACGTAGTGAGGTGACATCAAAATGGCCTATCGCAAAACCACCTGGTTTTGCAAGGGGGGTCACTTTGGTTTTTGGCCCGGTGCTCGGCGGCCATCTAGGGAAACCTACCAAACCCACGCATTTCTGAAAACTAGACACCCGGCGGCTTCCAGGGAGGTATGGCTTGCGTGGATCCCCCAACGTTTCCTTACCCAGAATCCCCTGCAAACCTAAATTTTAGCTGAAAAAATCACTTTTTTCACACATTTTGGGGTGGGAAAGTTGTGGCATCACCGGGCTCACTCAAATTTACCACCACCCAGCGTTCCCCCAGGTCTCCCGGTAAAAATGGTGCCTCACTTGTGTGGGAGGCCCAAGTACCCGCGGCAGGCAAGGGCCCAAAACGTAGTGAGGCGACATCAACATTGCCTATCCCAAATGTCGCCTCACTACGTTTTGGGCCCTTGCCTGCCGCGGGTACTTGGGCCTCCCACACAAGTGATACAACAAACAAATGATGGTCGGAATGCTGACAATGCAGACATTCTCCCCCAGTCAAGAGATCTGGGTTAAATCCATTGTTCTTTTGCCCACTACACCACCCCAGTTTAGACATGGCCATATGCAAATCAGTCTTGACCCTGTGCCTCATGGGAACAGTCCAGCCCGAACTGCCAAGCCATGTCTTCCCTGGACCAGAATCAAGCATCCTAGGACCGGTTTCTGGCTATCAGCCGTCATCAGCCAGGATAGCTTGACTCCAGTGGCGTAGTGAGCACGGGCCCCACGTCTGGGAATACCCATCCCATTTAGGGCAAAAAGCGTTACAACAAACAAATGATGGACGGAATGCTGACAATGCAGACATTCTCCCCCAGTCAAGAGATCCTTGATCTCCATGCCACTGGAATCAAGCTATCCTGGCTGATGAGGGCTGAAAGCCCGAAACCGGTCCTAGGATGCTTGTTTCCAGTCCAGGGAGGACCTGGCTTGGCAGTTCGGGCTGGACTGTTCCCATGGGGCACAGGGTCAAGACTGATTTGCATATGGCTGGGTTCAAACTGGAATGGCATGGTGAGCAAAAAAACGATGGATTTAGGCCCAGATCTCTGTACTGGGGTGAATGTATGACATTGTTCTGCATTCTGTCCATCAATTGTTGTTTTTGCATTTGTCACCCCGAGTGGGAAGGGTATGCTCAGACGTGAGTCCCTTGCTCTCCATGCCACTGGAATCAAGCTATCCTGGCTGATGAGGGCTGAAAGCCCGAAACCGGTCCTAGGATGCTTGTTTCCAGTCCAGGGAGAACCTGGCTTGGCAGTTCGGGCTGGACTGTTCCCATGGGGCACAGGGTCAAGACTGATTTGCATATGGCTGGGTTCAAACTGGAATGGCATGGTGAGCAAAAAAACGATGTATTTAGGCCCAGATCTCTGTAATGGGGTGAATGTATGACATTGTTCTGCATTCTGTCCATCAATTGTTGTTTTTGCATTTGTCACCCCGAGTGGGAAGGGTATGCTCAGACGTGAGTCCCTTGCTCTCCATGCCACTGGAATCAAGCTATCCTGGCTGATGAGGGCTGAAAGCCCGAAACCGGTCCTAGGATGCTTGTTTCCAGTCAAGGGAGGACCTGGCTTGGCAGTTCGGGCTGGACTGTTCCCATGGGGCACAGGGTCAAGACTGATTTGCATATGGCTGGGTTCAAACTGGAATGGCATGGTGAGCAAAAAAACGATGGATTTAGGCCCAGATCTCTGTACTGGGGTGAATGTATGACATTGTTCTGCATTCTGTCCATCAATTGTTGTTTTTGCATTTGTCACCCCGAGTGGGAAGGGTATGCTCAGACGTGAGTCCCTTGCTCTCCATGCCACTGGAATCAAGCTATCCTGGCTGATGAGGGCTGAAAGCCCGAAACCGGTCCTAGGATGCTTGTTTCCAGTCCAGGGAGGACCTGGCTTGGCAGTTCGGGCTGGACTGTTCCCATGGGGCACAGGGTCAAGACTGATTTGCATATGGCTGGGTTCGAACTGGAATGGCATGGTGAGCAAAAAAACGATGGATTTAGGCCCAGATCTCTGTACTGGGGTGAATGTATGACATTGTTCTGCATTCTGTCCATCAATTGTTGTTTTTGCATTTGTCACCCCGAGTGGGAAGGGTATGCTCAGACGGGAGTCCCTTGCTCTCCATGCCACTGGAATCAAGCTATCCTGGCTGATGAGGGCTGAAAGCCTGAAACCGGTCCTAGGATGCTTGTTTCCAGTCCAGGGAGGACCTGGCTTGGCAGTTCGGGCTGGACTGTTCCCATGGGGCACAGGGTCAAGACTGATTTGCATATGGCTGGGTTCAAACTGGAATGGCATGGTGAGCAAAAAAACGATGGATTTAGGCCCAGATCTCTGTACTGGGGTGAATGTATGACATTGTTCTGCATTCTGTCCATCAATTGTTGTTTTTGCATTTGTCACCCCAAGTGGGAAGGGTATGCTCAGACGTGAGTCCCTTGCTCTCCATGCCACTGGAATCAAGCTATCCTGGCTGATAAGGGCTGAAAGCCCGAAACCGGTCCTAGGATGCTTGTTTCCAGTCCAGGGAGGACCTGGCTTGGCAGTTCGGGCTGTACTGTTCCCATGGGGCACAGGGTCAAGACTGATTTGCATATGGCTGGGTTCAAACTGGAACGGCATGGTGAGCAAAAAAACGATGGATTTAGGCCCAGATCTCTGTACTGGGGTGAATGTATGACATTGTTCTGCATTCTGTCCATCAATTGTTGTTTTTGCATTTGTCACCCCGAGTGGGAAGGGTATGCTCAGACGTGAGTCCCTTGCTCTCCATGCCACTGGAATCAAGCTATCCTGGCTGATGAGGGCTGAAAGCCCGAAACCGGTCCTAGGATGCTTGTTTCCAGTCCAGGGAGGACCTGGCTTGGCAGTTCGGGCTGGACTGTTCCCATGGGGCACAGGGTCAAGACTGATTTGCATATGGCTGGGTTCAAACTGGAATGGCATGGTGAGCAAAAAAACGATGGATTTAGGCCCAGATCTCTGTACTGGGGTGAATGTATGACATTGTTCTGCATTCTGTCCATCAATTGTTGTTTTTGCATTTGTCACCCCGAGTGGGAAGGGTATGCTCAGACGTGAGTCCCTTGCTCTCCATGCCACTGGAATCAAGCTATCCTGGCTGATGAGGGCTGAAAGCCCGAAACCGGTCCTAGGATGCTTGTTTCCAGTCCAGGGAGAACCTGGCTTGGCAGTTCGGGCTGGACTGTTCCCATGGGGCACAGGGTCAAGACTGATTTGCATATGGCTGGGTTCAAACTGGAATGGCATGGTGAGCAAAAAAACGATGTATTTAGGCCCAGATCTCTGTAATGGGGTGAATGTATGACATTGTTCTGCATTCTGTCCATCAATTGTTGTTTTTGCATTTGTCACCCCGAGTGGGAAGGGTATGCTCAGACGTGAGTCCCTTGCTCTCCATGCCACTGGAATCAAGCTATCCTGGCTGATGAGGGCTGAAAGCCCGAAACCGGTCCTAGGATGCTTGTTTCCAGTCAAGGGAGGACCTGGCTTGGCAGTTCGGGCTGGACTGTTCCCATGGGGCACAGGGTCAAGACTGATTTGCATATGGCTGGGTTCAAACTGGAACGGCATGGTGAGCAAAAAAACGATGGATTTAGGCCCAGATCTCTGTACTGGGGTGAATGTATGACATTGTTCTGCATTCTGTCCATCAATTGTTGTTTTTGCATTTGTCACCCCGAGTGGGAAGGGTATGCTCAGACGTGAGTCCCTTGCTCTCCATGCCACTGGAATCAAGCTATCCTGGCTGATGAGGGCTGAAAGCCCGAAACCGGTCCTAGGATGCTTGTTTCCAGTCCAGGGAGGACCTGGCTTGGCAGTTCGGGCTGGACTGTTCCCATGGGGCACAGGGTCAAGACTGATTTGCATATGGCTGGGTTCAAACTGGAATGGCATGGTGAGCAAAAAAACGATGGATTTAGGCCCAGATCTCTGTACTGGGGTGAATGTATGACATTGTTCTGCATTCTGTCCATCAATTGTTGTTTTTGCATTTGTCACCCCGAGTGGGAAGGGTATGCTCAGACGGGAGTCCCTTGCTCTCCATGCCACTGGAATCAAGCTATCCTGGCTGATGAGGGCTGAAAGCCCGAAACCGGTCCTAGGATGCTTGTTTCCAGTCCAGGGAGGACCTGGCTTGGCTGTTCGGGCTGGACTGTTCCCATGGGGCACAGGGTCAAGACTGATTTGCATATGGTTGGGTTCAAACTGGAATGGCATGGTGAGCAAAAAAACGATGGATTTAGGCCCAGATCTCTGTACTGGGGTGAATGTATGACATTGTTCTGCATTCTGTCCATCAATTGATGTTTTTGCATTTCCCACACAAGTGAGGCACTATTTTTACCGGGAGACCTGGGGGAACGCTGGGTGGTGGTAAATTTGTGTGAGCCCGGTGATGCCACAACTTTCCCACCCCAAAATGTGTGAAAAAAGTGATTTTTTCAGCTAAAATTTAGGTTTGCAGGGGATTCTGGGTAAGGAAACGTCGGGGGATCCACGCAAGCCATACCTCCCTGGAAGCCGCCGGGTGTCTAGTTTTCAGAAATGTGTGGGTTTGGTAGGTTTCCTGTAGGAGAGTAGGGTCTGCTATCCTATGGTCACCCCAAATTTTTGCTTTTTGCTTCACTGGTTTTTGACATATTGAGGCTGTGGGCCTGCTAATCAGACCCCCAGCCTGCTGTTCTCTCTAACTAAATTGACACTATGCACCCTAGGTGCATAACCAATTGGAATTGGATCACCCTGTGAGCCCCTGTACCAGTGTACACTAGGTACCCAGTGTGAGAAGTTGGCCTGATGTATGATGTCACTAGTTCTAGTGTACACCTTATATCAGTCCAAATACCCTTATGGTGATTGGTTGTAAAGTCAACCTTATAGACCAGCTATCCTAGTGGTAGCATGGACAAGAGCAGTCTTAGGCTAAACTCTGAATGGCATGTGAAGCCACCTGTGATACCATATATAATCCCTTGAATACCAAATGAAAGGACACCACAACAGATATATATATAAAATAAAGTGTATTTAATCTAGTCAAACCCTCAGCACTCTTTATGAGATTAGAGGTAAGTACAACACAGTCTTATTTAAGCATACATTAAGTCACACAGGTAAGTAATACAGTTAGGCCCTAGGGGCCACGCAAACCATATACTAAGTAAGTGGTATAAGGACCACTGTCACGGAAATAGAATAGGCCTAGGCCTAGGGAATCGCTGGGGCTACACTACACTAGCGTTAGTTAGGAAGTGGGAGGCCCACGGGATTCGTGTGCAGAGTGGAAACACTCACGCGTAATGCGTAAAAGTCACTAGCAATAGTACAGTTTAGAAAACGATAGATTTAGGACACTTCCGGAGTAGCTAGGAAGTTGAGACTGGAAAACTAGACACTAGGATAGTCACTATCCTGATGAGCACCGGAGTACCCAAGTTACCTAGCCCAAAGGCTGCGGGTGCATAGGGGTGAAGATGTGTCGGTTTTCGTCGTCGACTCCTATGGATGCCTGAAGAAAGATGCTGACAGGCAGTCAGTGAAGAGTGTCCGGTGGATCCCAAGGCTGGGATCAAGAAGAGAGGAGACCTGCAAGCAGAAGGGACAGAGTCAAGGTCACTAGCCAGTGACCACGTGGAACCAGGAAGGAACCAGGCGATGTCGTGAAGATTGCAGGTGAAGGTGAAGCTTGTTGCTGCAGCCAGGAGGACCAGGAAGCGTCGAGGACGACCAGGACCAGGAGGCGAGCTGTCCCACGAAGGCTCTTGCTGTCGGCGGCGTCGAAGTTGGACTAGGACTCACCAAGCCTTGGCAAGCGGAACCCACGAAGAACGGAGGACTTGCTTCTGGTGCAGACCAGGAAGGTCTGGGGTGCTTCTTCTTTGCAGAGAAGCGGGAGCCAGTCTGGAGGAGCCAAACCAGCGCAGAAGATTTCAGGGTGCGTCGTCACAAAGGCCACTAGCCAGCGGGCAAGCAACCGGACAGACGCGGCAAGCAGGAAAATGCAGAAGGGCCCCACGCAGGACTCGTGGAGTGTGGGGGGCTGATCTTCGGTGCAGATGGTGCTTGGGGTTGGGGCTTCTCAATCCCCGGTGCACAACTTCGAGGGTGCCTCAGAAGCTGCGCTTTAAGTTACTAGCCACTTTTCCCAGGTAGCCGGTCCCACGTCGCTCGTCGCCTCCACGGATCTCAGCTTTGCTGTGGACGTGGATCAGGGTCGGAGAAGTCTGGAAGTCAAGGCTCTGGTCGGGCTCTGCAGTCGGTTCCTCGTAGAACGTGGGCAAAGCAAAGGGTAGTCTCTTGATGGTGCCTGTTTGCACAGGGTAGCCACTCCTTGGCCACAAGGGAGATTCTTCAGTCTTCTTCTTTCGTCGAATGTCGAAGGTCCAGAGTTTCTGTTCAAGTTGCAGGTTCAGGATAATCCAAAGTCTTGAGGCCCAACTCCCACTCTTATACTAATCTGGGGGGCTGGGATACCTGCTAGGTCACGCCTTATGGGTGGGACCTGGGAGGGGGTGGTTACACCCACTTCCCTTTGTCCAGTTTCGCGCCAGAGCTGGGGCTGGAGTGCCCCAGCGCCGGTTTGAACTGGACTATGCAAGGAACACCTTGTGTGCCCCAGGCATGTCTCATTCCTTTCAGCCCACCCTGCCCCAATACACTAAAGGCTGTCTGGGGAGGTGCTAGCACCTCCCCAAGCAGGAAACCTATTGTCCAGGCCTCCCTGGCTGGGATCACTCCCAGCTGCAGGAGGTCAGACTTGTGTCGTGGCAGCAGCATCCATTTTGTGATGCTGAGGCTTTGGTCAGAGGCTAACAGTGAAGTAGGATTTTAACATGTCTCTCCCTCTAGAAGGGAGGAATAATATCCTCATCACCAGAAATGGTATGGGGGTATTATTCCAAAGTGCTAGACACCTTACACGACATGTTTTGATAAAGCCAAACCATAGTTACCATAACCGTTTAAGATTATAAGGCACTTTAAGAGTATATGGTAGGCTATATCATAGAACAGCTATAAGGACATGGTTCCGAAAGCTGCAGACAGGCTCAGCTCATGCTAGAGCACCATCTCACATGTTACCAAGCACTCTGCCTCCAGGATTGTTAAGGCCTGCCATAGGAGTGACTGATAGGTACACATGTGTCTATATATAAGGGTAGATATAGGCATACTATATCTAAGCAAGGGGTGATTACACGACCTTGCCCCAGCTGAGTGATCAGCCAGTTGTGTCTGATTGGAAGGCCAGACCAGGGGTGGCATAATACATGCTGCAGCCCCTGGGAGGCCTAGGGTACACCTATGCCCTGGGTACCTAGGGTACACTGTACAGGGTCCAATAAGGTGATCCTTACCAATTGGTTATGTACCTAGGGTACATGGAGTCCATTTTAAAGAGAGAGCAGACAGCCTGAGACCCTGAATGGCAGGATCTCAGGCCAACTAAGTCGAAAAACCAGCTAGACACTAGGCAAAAAGTTGGGGGTAACCATAGTCAGATATCCACCTTCCTACACCCAGGGCATTGGTGTATCTAAGGCCTACCAGGGGCTGCAGCATGTATTATGCCACCCCTGGCCTGGCCTAGCAATTTGACACAACTGGCTGATCACTCAGCTGGGGTAAGTTGGTGTAACCACCTCTTACTTAGGTGTAGTATACCTATACCTAACCTTAAATGGGACACCTGGTAACCTATAAGTCACTCCTATGGCAGGCCTTGACAATCCTGGAGGCAGAGTGCTTGGTTCCATGTGAGATGGTGCTCTGGCATGAGCTGAGCCTGTCTGCAGTGGTCGGAACAACTTCCTTCTACTGTTTCCAGATATCGTCATACCATATACTCTTAAGTGCATTATGAACCTCGCGGTTAAATGCTATCTTTGGTTTGGCTTTATCAAAACATGTCGAGTAAGGTGTCATACGAATTGGAATACTAACCCCTCGCCAATTCTGGCGACGGGGTTAGCATTCCACCCTTCTAGAGGGACACGACATGTACAGTAACTGAAACCCGGGTAAAATCAGACATAGCCTCAACTCCAGGATTTTGTGTATTGGTCAGGTAGGGCTTGAATGGAATCAGACATGCCTGAGGCTCACAAGGAGCCTCGGTGCATATGCCAGTTCAAACCGGTCCTGTGGCACACCAGCCCCGGACCTGGGGCGAGCTGGACAAAGGATTGGGGGTGTAACCCCCCCCCCTTCCTGGTCCCACCCTTAGGGAGGGACCTAGCAGGTAGTCCGGCCCCCAGAATCCGCTTAAAGGTAGGAGCTGTGTCCCAAGACTTCAGACATCCTGGAATCAACTTACTACAAAGAAGAAGACGGGAACTTCGACGCTCTGCTGCACAGAGGACTGAAGGAAATCTCCCCTATGGTCAGGGAGTGACCATCTTGCTAACGCAAGCACCACCCAGCTGTTCGACGTCTGCTTTGCCGCCGCCTCCCGCCGGAGCCCGAGCCCAGAGCCCGACAAGACCTGGACCTCCAGACCTCTCACCGCCCGATCCACAGTCCCTGAAAAGAAGGAACCCGTGGAGGCACCGAGACACGTGGAGCCAGCCATCTTGAAAGACCGACGACAAGCTGCAAGCGCGACAACAGAGGCTCCCTCCAAGTTGTGCTTTGGGTCCTGAGAAGCCCAACCACCGAGCAGCATCTGCACCAAAGGTGAGCCCTCCAGCATCTCCACGATCTGCGTGGGGCCCCTCTGCACTTTGCATCTCGACGCGCCTGCCCGGTCCCTGGCCCATTGGCTAGTGGCCATTTTGGCGACCTAATTTGAAATCAACGACGCTGGTCTGGTTGCTCCAGACTGGCCCTAGCTGCTCTCCAAAAGAGCAGCCCCTCTGACCTTGCTGGTCAGAACAATCAGCTTTCATCTCTTTCCACGACTCCTGCCTTTGCCAAGGCTTGTTTGCCTCTTTCGAGTCGCCGACACCGCCGACAGCGAGAGCCTGCGTGGGACAGCTCGTGAACCGACTCCTGGACGTCGTCGACCTTCAGGGACCACGTGGCTGCGGAGACAAGCTACACCTCATCACCTGTTTGCACCCGACATCGCCTGGTACCTACCTGGTGCCACGCCGGTCACTGGCTAGTGACTGTGAACACTGTCCCCTCTGCTTTCAGGTCTTCTACAACTCCGATCCACTCTTGGATCCACCGCATCTCTTCTGGACCGACCGCCTGCAGCATCTTTGTCATCAGGCTCCATTGAATCGATAGAAGAAACCCGACGCACTTCAAGACCCCGCTACCTGTGGGTGAGGTAAAGCTGGCACTCCGGTGCCCAAGTGTAGAGAAACATCTCTAGTGTCTGTGTTTTGAATCTTAAATTCGTAGTCCATCCAGAAGACCCTTCTAGCAGTAACTTTTGAACTTTTACGCACCCATTGAAAACCTATGGGAGCACGCGTGTAACTTTCCTCACTGCACACGCGACCCGTGGACCTCCTGGTCACTAACTGAAGTTAGCTCCTTGTAGGCCCAGCGATTCTAGAGGCCCTAGGCCTTTTCCCTTTCCTGTTCGTGGTACTTATACCACTATTTTAGTATATGGTTTGAGTGGCCACCAGGGCCCATCCATATAAAGTGCAACTTCTGTATATTATAACGTTGTCTTGTTTAACGATTTGTGCTCCTGTGCTCATAAAGAGTCTAGGGGATACTTTGAGAAATAAATACATATATATTTTGAATATATATCTGTGTGGTGTCCTTTCATTGGTATAAAGGTGGGTTACATATCGTAAAACAGCTTGCTTAACACGCTTTAACGAGTTTAGCCTCAAAGACTGCTTCGCCTACGCTACCACTAGGGCAGCTAGTCCGAAAAGGTTGACTTACAACCACACCATAAGGGTTGCTTGGCATGGTACAAGGTGGTCACTTTAACTAGTGAACAGCATATACCAGGCCAACTTCTCACATTTCCCTAGATGGCTGCCGAGCACCGGGTCAAAAACTAAGTGACCCCCTTGCAAAACCAGGTGGTTTTGCGATAGGCCATTTTGATGTCACCTCACTACGTTTTGGGCCCTTGCCTGCCGCGGGTACTTGGGCCTCCCACACAAGTGAGGCACCATTTTTACCGGGAGACCTGGGGGAACGCTGGGTGGTGGTAAATTTGTGTGAGCCCGATGATGCCACAACTTTCCCACCCCAAAATGTGTGAAAAAAGTGATTTTTTCTGCAAAAATTGAGGTTTGCAGGGGATTCTGGGTAAGGAAACGTTGGGGATCCACGCAAGCCATACCTCCCTGGAAGCCGCCGGGTGTCTAGTTTTCAGAAATGCGTGGGCTTGGTAGGTTTCCCTAGGTGCCGGCAGAGCTAGGGTTCAAAAACTACAGCAAGTTACTTTGCCAAAAAAGGGTCATTTTTGACTGCAAAATTGAGGTGTGACCACGTTGCGTTTTGCGCCGTTTCCTGTCGCGGGCACTATGCCGACCCGCACAAGTGAGGTACCATTTTTCTCGTAGGACTTTGGGGAATGCGGGGTGGGTGGAAATTTGTGGATCCACGCAGATTCCAGAACTTTCCATCACAGAAATGTGGGGAAAATTTGTTTTTTTTGTCAATTTTTTATGTTTGCAAGGGATTCTGGGTAACAGACCATGGTGGGAGGCAGTCAAGTCACCCCATCCTGGATTCCCCTGGGTGTCTAGTTTTCAAAAATGTATAGGTTTGCTAGGTTTCCCTAGGTGCCGGCAGGGCTAGGGTTCAAAAACTACAGCTCGTCACTTTGCCAAAAAAGGGTCATTTTTCACTGCAAAATTGAGGTTTGACCACGTTGCGTTTTGCGCCGTTTCCTGTCGTGGGCACTATGCCGACCCGCACAAGTGAGGTACCATTTTTCTCGTAGGACTTTGGGGAACGCGGGGTGGGTGGAAATTTGTGGATCCATGCAGAT
This sequence comes from Triturus cristatus, assembly GCF_964204655.1. Lineage (NCBI taxonomy): Eukaryota > Metazoa > Chordata > Amphibia > Caudata > Salamandridae > Triturus > Triturus cristatus. The sequence goes on along the minus strand of NC_140595.1, from coordinate 206,360,415 downwards.
TCCAGAACTTTCCATCACAGAAATATGGGGAAAATGTGTTTTTTTTGTCAATTTTTTACGTTTGCAAGGGATTCTGGGTAACAAACAGACCATGGTGGGAGGCAGTCAAGTCACCCCATCCTGGATTCCCCTGGGTGTCTAGTTTTAAAAAATGTATAGGTTTTCTAGGTTTCCCTAGGTGCCGGCAGGGCTAGGGTTCAAAAACTACAGCTAGACTCTTCGCAAAAAAAGTGTACATTTTCAGTGTGAAAATGTGGTGTGTTCACCTTAGGTTTTGAGCCACTTCCTGTCGTGGGCACTATGCCTACCCACACAAGTGAGGCACCATTTTTATCGGGAGACTTAGGGTAGTTCAGATTTGTAAAGCAACTGTTATTACCTATTGATTTTTGATGCATTTCTCCCTTCCAAATGAAAGACATTGTGTAAAAAAAAAGTCATTTTGAAAAATGACCAATAATTGTCATGCAAGTATGAGTATTCCCAATTTCGAAAATGTCCAAATATGCACCGTTTCTAAACCCTGTAATTTGTTCCCATTTCAGAAATACATAGGTGTCTTTCATACCGATTTTTCCATGTATACATTTTCCCACAATAATTGCTATATACCCGGAACAAAAAAAAAAACCATTACAAAATGCTGCTCAGTTTTTTACTCTGGGTTCGTTGGGCTCTTGGTGAACCTACAAGTCCTATATATCCCCACAACCGGGAAGGTCCACCGGATGTAACGGTACATTGCTTTCAAAGAGATGTCATAATTCGAAGAAGTTACAGGTGAAAACGTTGACTTAAAAGGCTGCTTTTTTCAACAAATTTTTAATTTTTCCTATATTTACCTGTTAGTTTCTATAAAGAAACCTTGATGGATCTACACAAATGACCCCTTGCTGAATTCAGAATTTTGTCTACTTTTCAAAAATGTATAGCTTTCCAGGATCCATTATTGCTTTTCTACCCATTTTACCATTATCTGGAAGGAGGTTGAAAGCACAAAAAATAGCAAAAATAGGGTATGTCCCAGAAAAATGTCAAAACTGTGTAAAAAATGTTGGATTTCTGCCAAAAATCTGTCATTCCCTAAAAGCTGGAGAAATTGTGATTTCAGTCCCACAAACCCTTTTTTGATATCATTTGCAGAGAAAAACCCAGACGCTTTCATTTGCAGCCACTTTTCCCCATTTTTCACAAAAAAAACAAAATTTTGCTGTATTTTGACTAATTTCTGGGAACCCTCTAGGAGAATCCACAAACCCTGGGTACCTTTAGAATCCCCATGATGTTGGAAGAACAGGACGCAAATTTGGCGTAGATACCTAATGTGGTCAAAAAGTTACAGGGACCTAAGCGCGCACTACCCCAAATAGCCCAAAAAAGGCTTAGCACAGGAGGGGAAAAGGCCTAGCAGCGAAGGGGTTAACATAGTCACAAACAACATCCCCATGGACCTAAAGAAGACTGATCTGGCTTTTTACGCCAATGATGCAGCAGTCCTCTCCCAATCCTTCAGCGAAAAGGAAGTGGCTAAGAACCTTGAGGCATCACTCAGCAGACTCTCCGAATGGTACAGCGACTAGCAGATCACCCTGAACACAAGCAAAACCATAGCAACATTATTCACCAGGAAGATGAGCAGAAAACACCCAGCGATCCTCCTCAATGGGGATGAGATCAAATGGGAAAACAGCAGCTCCTACCTGGGGGTGACTCTGGACTCTAAACTCACATGGAGAAACCACATAGAGAAGACCTGCCAGAAAGCAGCAACAAAACTGTCTGCATTATACCCACTCCTGAAGACCAAGTCGATGCCCTTGCAGAGCAAGGTGCGAGTAATCACCGCAATAATTCGACCAACCATGACGTACGCTTCACCAGTTTGGAGCGGCTGCCGCCCGCAGTATCGGAAAGACCTGCAGAGACTACAGAGCAGGGCCTTACGGATTGCAGCAGGTGCACCAATCTTCACAAGAACAGCAGACCTCCACAGAGACCTAGGCGTTGAGATGTTGGACGACCATCTCTGCAAACTCAACAGGACATTCTACAAAGGACTGGATCAAAAAGATAACCCACTGATCAGGAAACTTGCAGACATTTCTACAAACCCATTTGACCGCTACCGGAGGCCCATTGAAGCGCTAACCTTGTGAAACTGAAACAGCAACACAGCATCCAAAAACTCATCACTGCCTGAGGGCAAATCGCCCCGGCAGGTACCCAAAACTCACCACTGTCAGAAGGCAACCGCCGCGGCAGCCATCAAAAGCTCATCACCGCCAGAAGACATTTGGCAGACGAATACAAGACTCTGCGATAAAACTTGCTGACACTCCCGCAAACCAAATTGACAGCAACCCGCGGCCTATCACAGCGCTGACCTTGTGATCCAACCTCAACTGTGACAAAGCGTCACACATCAATAAGACAACCTAAACAGCGACTGAACAACTCAAAATGAATGTGGAGTAATGAGGCTATCGCCTCGGTATCCAAAAACTCACCACTGTCAGATGGAATCTGACAGGCGAAAACAAGACACACGGAGCCCTTCTATTTGTCCCCTGCAGCGTCTCCAGAAGGTGTGGACCGGCAGCAAGTTAAGTCGTGGTCGTCGGAGTCTTCAGTCGCGTTCCCAGATTCATGGCTGTGCACGAGGTTTTGTTCAGTGGACGCAGGTTAGTTCGGCTGATCTGCAGTGTGGGGAGTTATGGGGGGGCCTCACTGCATAGTTCGTGTTATTAGAGTTCTCATACTTTAAGAAGGGGTGAGTGCTTCCACCCATGTGGAGGCACTCGTAGAGCATGCGAGAGGCAGCTGGAGCGATGCCCGCATTCTCCAATGTACGTTTAGGCAAGGCTCCATAATATGGCATGTCTTACACCTATCTGTCGTATTGTATTAAAAAACTAAATGTGTGTGCTTGTTTCTGTCTATGCATGTGGTGCATGCTTGTTGTGAGGGCTGGTTGGGGGGTTTGGGTACACTCAACCGCCCGCATGTTCATATTATCCAGGGAGGCTTACTGGTGCAACTGGGGTGGTAGGTATCCCCGGTGAGCGCCAAGCATGTGATTGTTGTGATCTATGTTCCGCCTCTTTTTTGTGTGTGTTCTGATTCCTTTTGGTGCACGGCGGGGTGGTGCGTATCTCCACCAAGCAGCATGATATTGCTGTGTATTGTTGTTTCTTTTTCTTTTTGTTGTTTTTGTAGATTAATGGACGGCCAATCTAGATTTTAGCGCTGCCTGGATGGTGTGGTAATTTATTTGGGGTCCGCTCCAAGAATGTAGCTCAGCTCACAGGCGCTGCTCCGCATGTAAGCGAGATGAAAGGTCCAGGGTTGGGGGCGCTGTGGTTGGCAGAGTCGGAAGGTGGGAGGCCCCGGCAAGGAGAAGCTCGTGTTTTTAAAAAACTTCAGCGCAGCTGGCCTCATAGAGGAGGATCCAGGCAAGTGTCTCGGTGTGACTGCACAGGTTAGGGCCCGTTTTATTGATTTAGAAGCTCACTGGTTTATGTTTGATCTTTAGTCAGTGAGGTGCTCCGGTAGGATGCTTGTTTCCGGTCCAGGAAGGACCTGGCTTGGCAGTTCGGGCTGGACTGTTCCCATGAGGCACAGGGTCAAGACTGATTTGCATATGGCCAGGTCTAAACTGGGGTGGCATGGTGAGCAAAAGAATGATGGATTTAACCCAGATCTCTTGACTGGGGGTGAATGTTTTGATTAGTTCTGCACTCCGTCCATCAATTGTGTGTCTTTTGCCTGAAATGTCAGGTGCGCCATCATTTTTCTGTGGCTAGAAGAGTGTTTAGGGACTTCCGTTACGTTTGAAAATGAATCTGTCTTGTATTAACTGTGCATCTTCAGAATAGAAATCTCCTTTAAAGGAGACACTGCCAGCGGATCTAGGAAGCTTTCAAATTTAAACTTCAATGGTCGGGCTGTATATCTGCATCCCACTTTGCACTGTACGTTAAAGGATTTGCCTTCTTGGAAGTAACTCCATTCAGTAATGATTTAGCAATATATGTTTGGAAAGCCTTTTACCCAGGAGATCTTTCATAAGTTCTGGCCTCCGGCACGTCATGATCTTTGTGTGTTTCATAACATTTAAATTGCCTTTAAGGACCTCCCCCTAGCACTTACTTAACTTTGACACTACCTCTCATATAATTTTTCATCTCATGTCTGTGCGGCTATAAAGCTTATATCACCAGGAGGACAAAGTTCCTACGGGCGGGTGCAAAAAGTCACCCAAGCCCTAAAAGAGGCAAAAAGAGAGTGAAAGAGTTCCTAGTTAAAAACCCACCCAGGTCAATGGAAGACCACTCTATGTCCTCTGTTGCCCTCACACACCCCGAAAGGTGTCATGCTTCATCATCGGGCGGTTGCTCCTCGTGGGGCCGGCGCTGCAATTCCCCACGGGCCCCCGAAGGGTCACTTTAGCGGAGATCTTTTAAGAACCGCCGGATGGTGCATGTGGGTGTGTGAAAAAGTGGGTTCGGTGTAGAGGGTAAAAAAGGGGTGCGTGCAAGTTTGTGAAAATATGGAGGGTCATCATGCAGCGAATCATATAGATGTACCCTAAGCAGAAATAAACTGCTAAAAAATTGACCCTGAAGGTACATTACGCCCAGGAATCATGGATCAAAGGCCAACATGTTTCGCGCCTCTTGCGCCCAAAGGGTCGGTGGCGCTTCATCAGGACCATATTCTTTTTTTAAAAAAAGGGTGCACGTGAAATTTACAAGTTAAAAATACCCTCAATATCAGTCTGGGCAATTGCCTGTACACCCTCAGTATGGTAACAGGTCAACGATGAAAATCGCTCCAGATGAATATCTGACTATTGGGCTTCCCCTGTCTTTTCATACAAATTATCACCCGAATGGTTTCAGTTTTGTGTGCGTTTGGTGCATACAAAGCAAGTGAAATGCTTCAAATCAATGTATCTATGAGGCCTGGGCTCTGTATTTGTACTAGCACTACTGCCATCTTCTGCAACGCTCCAAACACTTCTCAATAACATATGTTTCTTGTCCAGATTTTAAGGCCAATGGATAGCGACAGAACCGGCAATCATAGTTAATCTGTTTTGTTACGTCATACTGAGGGATGGGTTATGTCTACTGAAGGAGTGTAAGATGGAAGTTTTCTGACCCACTGACAATACATTTCCAGGTTTCTGACTTCCCACAAAGTGCTTGTGTACATTATATACAAAATAACCAAAGAGTACCAACAAGCATTGGCAAAGTCAATAGGTTTTTATTTACATATGGCACAGTAGTTGAGCTGCTGTACAACATGGCTCAAAGAAAGAAATCAACAAGCATTGGCATAGCCAATAGGTCTTGCTTTTGGGACCTTATAAGTATTTAGTTATGCAGCACAATATCCTTGGTGCAACAAAATCAACTGTTGTATGGCTAAACACTTATAAAGTCCCAAAGGCGAGACCTATTGGCTATGCCAATGCTTGTTTATTTACTTAAGAGCCTGCTGTTGGATTTCCGTAAATAATTATTGTGCTTATGAGGAGGAGAAACAACATATAGTGCTGCGAGGGCTTGGAGCAGGATGAAGGCGCTATAGAAGCCAGACAAAGTGTAGGTGGGAAAGACAGATCAGCTAAAGGAGTCAGTGTATGATAGCAAAAAAAGGAGGGAGAAGAATAAACAAATGCAATAGAAATCAGAGCGGCTAAGCTTAGGTTTACCATGGTGAAGTCTGAGTTATTGTTCTGAGCTTATGTTTGCCTGGTGAAGTCTGTTATTGTTTGGAGTCAGTTGATACAATTGCCCCAACAAGCCTGAAAACAATGCTTTTCATAATAATATAAAAATATAACAGAGCTCTGGGTGTTGCAACCGGAAGCAGGCTTGCAAGCAATTAGGATGAAACAACAACAAAGGGAAAAGCCACGAGAAATAAAAACTAGTCCCCACACCATAAGACGTTCGGCGTAGTAGCTCTCCATCCCAATTTACGTACGAAAGGGGAGAGCAGCATTTTAAAAAGGTTGCAGAAAAAAGGCTGACACCAGCAGCCAGGTGCAGATTTTCCTCATGTTCCATGCTGCTTGCTATACAGCACGCACACTGAAAAAAAGGCCACTAGAGTGGATGCCTGCTTTTGCCTCGGGGGACCATAGAGTGCGTGCTGCTACAGGAGCTCTTTAGTCGGTCCCTACTTGTGTCCTGGGGTACTGGAAAGTTCATGCTCGATCGGAGCGAAGGAATGGGCAAAAGAATGACTACGGAGGGCGGGCAGATGATGAAAGGAGGAGATATTGAAAGAATGGTCTGCATGTGGAGTTTGCTCTGCCTCGACAGAGGTCATAATGATAAATAGGAAGGGGGGAGGGCAGGGCTAAAGACACGACAGAGCAGGTCTCCATACTGGCCAGGACGGTGTGGTGTTAAAGGGTGGTAGGAAGTTACTAAAAGGAGAGCGCGGCCTTTTCATATCATTGGTTTGGAGAGAGAAAGGAGGCGCGTTTATTGGAGAGAAAAAGGAGCGTCTCTGTCTCTGAACTATGTTGGCAAACAAGAAAATCTGAGAATTTTAATTGGCTGGAAGCTTGTGGGTGGGGCAGGGATTGTGGGTAGAGCTCTGAGAGGATATCTGGTAACATTCCAAGGACCGTTGCCCAGACTGCAATAGTGAAGACAGAAATGTGGATTGAGTTTGTGAGGAACTGGAGTCCCGAGGGAGGGTGGGTGGGTGTGCCTGAGACTGTGCTGTTGCTGAACTTCGCTCTTCATGGAAGAGCGTCAATCGACCGTGAACTGGGGGATATCAGAGGAAGTGGGGGAGCTGGTTTGTTGTGGACCGCGGTACTTCATAAAGCAAGTGATTGGAGGAGGTATCACAGAGCCGCTGAACGTCTTGTGGAGGAGACAAGAGGCTGGTTTAGGGTGTCAAGTGATTGGAGGAGGTGTCACAGAGCCGCTGAACGTCTTGTGGAGGAGACAAGAGGCTGGTTTAGGGTGTCTGCAACAACTGGATTATTGGATGTGGAATATATGAGCCGTCTCAGCCGAGGCTTTGTTTCAGAAAGGGCTTCAGAATTTTAAGATAGTTTATCTTATGGAAAGGCCCGGCAAAAGTGAATTTTTATGTATATGGAAAGTAGACCATTAAGGTATGGGTTATTTAAAACGTATGATAAATGAAGCATGGTTCGCCGCGTTTGGTGTTTCTAGTTTTCTTGGTAGACGTCACAATTATATATGATTTAATTCTGTCCCTTGGCGTTATTTATGTATTTATTTATTTCAGTTAGAATTTGATAAAGCGCCCCCTTTCTAGCCCTAGAAAACCGTGACACGCTTCGCGGCCGCGGTAACACAATGAAAGTGAGCAGCCGTGCGGCCGCGAAAATGTAAGTGATCGCGCGCTGTAAGGGTGCCACGAGCTATGCGAATTGCGCGCACCATGACGAGAGAGGAAAGCCAGATGGCGCCTCTGCTTGTCATTGTGCACGTAACCGCACGCTCTATGCCACCCAAAAAGCTGTGGTCGGCTTTTTAAAGCCCACTCACTAAATGTCTCGCCAGAGCAGAGCATGCGCTGGCTCAGACGAGACCTAAAAACGCTATGACGCAGTCGATGCTGACTGTGTCATAGAACTTTTTATTTTACTTCAAGCCATGTTGCAAATCATGTCAGTTGCTGTGCAACATGTAAAAAAGCATTGACAAAGCCAATAGATTTTGTACAGACGAAACCTATTGGCTTTGCCAATTTGCTGTGAAACATAAATACAACAAGCATTGGTAAAATACAAAAAGATTCACAGAGATGCGGGGAAGGAGGGAGGTTTGACTAATGAAAGCCTATTAACACACAGGACAATGTTTCACAAGTTCATTCACTATAAATGTCTTAAGGACTTTTGTTACTATAAGAGTGGTGGACCTGGCCAACCTCGGCAAGGCACTGCATGTGCCAGATGGTTTACTCCACGTGTGATGAGATTGTATAACACTAAGACCCCTTTGGAGTAGGTGGAGTGATATCTAGCAGGTCTTTTTGGCATTTAATATGGAGACATTTCCAGAACTGTCTACTAGGATTTCTGCATTGGAAGTTAAATGGTGGTGCCTACCGAAAATTCTTGGACATCGGTTTGTAAATTGGCTAAACTCTAGAGTTGATTTGATTTATGATGAATCAACTCGTCTGAATGGATCCAAGATATCAGGAAATTGACTAAGTGACCTGGGGATGGCAATGGCAATTCCCAGGGCTCTGCCTATACGGGGAGAGATGACTTCCTGGACACATCTGAAGTGGGATCTGGTGGAACTCTGAATCAAAAGTAGCAGGTGTGACTGCTGCCTTTATGAGTAATTACAAAGGGTGGAAGTGATATCTGTGCTGTGTGGGGCGTTAGCGACAGGTCCGGCACGCCTCTACAGAGTGGTGTGGTTTTATGGCACGACCAGCAAGTGCCAATTGGGGGAGCCCGAGTGCAGCTGACCGCTGCAATAAGTTCCCCAATGTGAGGGAAAGGGAGGTTGTGAAATCAATAAAATCATATTTTGCTTGAGGTAACTGGAGGCCTCACACATTTCAGGCTCACGGGTGGTTTAGTCTGCACTTTCAGCTCATTGACTTGGGCTGGTGCAGGGCAATGACAATTTTTTCTTTCTGATACAGTACAGATTTGTTGTTCTGATTAACAGTTTCCCCTTTATTGGACGATTGTCATAATTGAACTTATAAAATAGATACCAAAGAAAAACAGCGCTAATACTTTGGAGTATAAGCCAATACAGGCAGAAAGAGCCTCAGAAGAAGAACCTTCAGTATAAACTAAATTGGGTTAAATAAATGTTAAAGTTACCAGATGACATCACGTCATTGGAAAGCCACCAAACTCTACTTTTCTTTTTACCCACAAACCCCTTGCAATTTTGAACTTTTGTCCAATTGGCTCAGTTGAGGTGAACCAGAACTACAGCTCCCAAAATGCTCCTGTTTTGTGAATGAGACACTAGCATTGCTGTATGGTGTCACTGATGACTTGAAGTTGTCAGGTAAATTGTATTGATCCAAGCAGTTGAGGTTACTTTCTGCATAAAACCATATTTGCCAATGTAGATGGAAGTGACCTAATGTAAGACGAACCATCTCAAAATGAGCACGGCCACTGTGATGCCGGCTCAGGTACTGTGTCCGGCTCATGCTGCTATTTGTACCACACAGATGGGAAAACAATTTCAGATTTGTCTTGCTCAGGAATAAAAATCAACAATTCAAGGAGGGAGCAGTGAGAACAGACAGCGGGAGGGGGTGGGAAACCAACACAAGGGACGTGTGGGAAGCAAGAGTGGGAGGCAGGGCAGAAATACAAAAAGATACACAGAGGTATGGGCGGGAGCAACAGGAACGGACAGCGGGAGGTAGGTGGGAAACAAACACAAGGGAGGGGGTAAGGTGGATATGGTAGCACTGACAATGGTCAGTGGGAGGGTGTAGGTTGGCGAAAGCAAGACGAGGGAGTGGGAAACAACTGTAGAGACATGCACTCTAAAAGAGGGTTTGTCCAAAATGTAAAAAAACAAGTACCTGGAAGAAGCCTGCGGCCATTGGATGGACACTGGCCACAGACAGGAAACTGTACTTGGTCCACATAGACAGGAAACTGTACTTGGTCCAAGACTCACTGCTGACACACGCTGAAGACTCGACTCTGAAGCCCCTGGAGGAAGCAAGAAGGAGCAGGAGGCATTGCCCAATCAGAATCCAGAAAACAAAAGCGACTAGGGAGCCAACCAATGGTAAGTACTGGCAAGTAATGAGCAGGCTCTGAGCTCCTTTTAAGGATTTTTAGGTCTCGCTGAGCCAGCGCATGCGCTGTTTCGAGACATTTAGTATCAGGGTTTTGGTGGCCTAGCGCTTGCGTTCACGCGAGTGTGCACGCACGCAGCCACCATCTGCTTCCCTTCCACCACTTCCCGGCTGACCGAGCAGATGATCTCCCCTGTCGGTTTGGTCTCCCCCCTACTCAGAGGGGAGCTTACAAATACAGCTATAAGCTAACTAGATGCTCTCCCCCGTCGGTTTGGTCTTTCGCATAAGCCCCGTAGGGGGAGACCAAACCGACGGGGAGATCTATCCTTTCACCCCTTCAGGTTCCCTGCTCCTTTCTTCCTTCTGAAGCTCTTACTCTTCATTCACCCTTTGATTTCACGTTTATATTTCTTCCCCAGCCGCTTTAATTCCTCCTCTCTCTGCTCTCTTTTTTTCCTTAGGTTGCTCTTATGTTCCTCTTTTACTCCCATTCGTATATCTCCCATTTTCCAGTTTTTTTAACCTTTCTTCTTCCCCGTTGTGTATTTCCTGTGTCTGTTTCCCATCTTTTGCTGTCACCCGTGTCTGTCCTCGGGTTGTTTTGACGCTCTTGCCCTCAGCTGCTCTCATTCGTTATTGTCTTTCATGTTTCTGGCTTCCATCTTTCACTCTTTAACCTGCGATCATGCGCTTTTCCGTCACCCTGTGCATGGTTTCCTGGGTGTTTCCTCCCTCTGCTGCTCTTGCTCCCGTTTCCCCATTTCTCAAATCACAGTGTCTCCACCCAACTGTTACACTAACTCTGGGCTCTTGTTCCTCTTTCCTCTCTTTTCTCCCCTCTGTAGCTCCTTCACCCTCTTTTGCTCTCTGTCAATTGGCCACCTTCCTCCCACAGTCACATTTATTTAGCCCATGCTGTTCACGTCGTTCTTTGTCTCCCCCCTCCATCAGCGGCTCTTATTCTCTTTCTCCTTAGTTCTCATGTTTTCCTCTAGGGTTTGAGAGCCCATCCGTGCACCTCGGTTTCTTTTGGTGATTGGTGACTAGAGCATTGCACAACCCAGTGTGTCAAACTTCTGACTGTTTCTACACCTCCCTCTCTCCCTCTGTTCCGTGTATGTGACACACTCCTGTAGAGTGCTTCAATCTCTGGGTGTCTTGGAATGCACTGTGGGATGCTTTGCCTTGCCCAAACCTGGAGACTCCTGGGTGAGCTGCTCTCGCAGGACTATGAATGGACCTGTCCTGTCAGGGACTGAGGACATGCACTTCTTTTATTTGAAAGGGAGAGTATCTGCACTTCTCGGCAGAGCTGCCATACTTTTAATGGGAGAGTACCAGCCCTATTCAGTAGGACATAGGTACACGGGCACTGTGAGTACTTGCACTTTTATATTTCCATTTCATGCACTACTCTAGTGTGATATAGTTCTAGGTCCCTGTGAACCGCAGTCCGTTCCTCGCCATGCAACGTTGTCATCAGAGCATGAGGAGAGAGACTGTGTGTAGGTGAGTACCAGCCTGGGCACCTACTGGTGCCATGGCCAGAACCACGGAGTATCCATTCTAAGGTGGCTTCCCATGGATCTATCCTGCTTGTCTCGCTTGGCCCAAGGATCAGCAGAGATGAGCGGCCTTATGGTACCAAACTCCACATAGGTCCCTCTCTCCCTGTCCTTGCCCATTGTGGGGACGGTGGATGTTTCTCACCATTGACTTCTTATCTCTGTCACTGATCTCCTTCCTGTCTCCACCGCCGTCATGTTCTGCTACTGCCTTTGTATTTTCTGGCTCCATTCACCTCTAGTACTCCTGTATGTTATTGCTCCCTACGGTTCTTTTAGTCCTTTCTTGCTTCTCTCCTGCTTACCCTCCAAGCTCGCCGTCCATCCCTTGGCTCTAGGACTCTTCTGGTTATCTAATTCCTGGCTCACTTACATCTTTCTGGCTCTCATTGTACCGCTCTTGCTGTTAACTGTTTGTGTTTGTTTAACCTGTATGTGGTCATGATTTAATGGATGGACACAATCACTGCTCCCAGGCTTGCAGTCTTTGCTCCTGACAGACTAGAATGCTGCACAGATGACTTGAGGGACAATTATAATTTTTTTAAGAGAGATATACATTTGTGACCCTAAATGGATAGAGGCCTGTTACTCGGGCAGAGCCTGGTGTGTATTTACAATTAGTCTATGCTGCTCGGATGTATAGTAGTCCAAACAATGCTTAAATAGATAAAAACAATAACAATAATTAAATAATTTTTTACATATATTAAACTTAAAATATTAAACATATCACAAAATTAAATGTGTGCAACTGATAATTTTTCTAATTGTATTTAAATATTAGAATTAACATATACAAATAGGTTTAATTCATATTTTAAACTAAGTAAATAGAATATATACATATATATATATATATCTAAAATGTAAGCCAATATTTTAACAATTCAAAATACATAATATTAACAGCAATTAAACAAATGCTATTAAACAGCATATATAAACAAATATGACACATTAATAAATTTAACATAGAAATATTTTTTAATGAGGGACATTTTTCTAAATAAAATTATATTAAAAAAAATAGTAAAACATGAAAACAATAAACAAGCATTGGCATAGCCAATAGGTCTCGCCTTTGAGACCTTATAAGTGTTTAGTTATCCAGCACAATATCCTTGGTGCAACAACATCAAGTGTTGCATGGCTAAACACTTATAAGGTCCCAAAGGCGAGACCTATTGGCTATGCCAATGCTTGTTTTTTTTTGTTTACAAGAAATTTTGCAGGTGCAACCTAAAAAGGACACTGCTTGCAGAAAATGAGCGAACAACTGCAATATCGTAGGTATATTACCAGTAGCGCGAACCAATCCAGTTTTATAAGAAAGCATCAAAAGGTTTTAAGTAGACTTTAGAAAGCACAGCTATCAGTCTATTTCAGTGCTGTCAGCTTCTTTCATCCTTCTCGTACTCCACAGGTGCTGTGCCCTCTTTATGAAAGCACTCTGAGCCCTACAACGTTTCCCAATCAGATCACAAAGTGCATATAATGTAAATAGGTCAGTGGATTGCTGCTTTTGTCTGTGAGTTCCTTTGTTACTTGCAGTTTATAAGATAGAATCTTAACATAGAACAGTGAGTAACTGTTATGAAAGAGCTGCAAGCAAACTGCAAGGTATGAATTAGAACACTATGGTTTTTACCCCAGTCTTTCATTATCCTAATGTTGGGTAAATGGTTCATTTGGATAGAAATCAATTCTGATTGTTAAAGAGAACCCCCAACCATGGTATTATGTTTTAAATTCTTAGTGTGTGCTTCTCCAGATGAAGCCCTCTTATACTATCCTGCCTACCAGTATGGATGACATGCAACTTTCACACTGTGTAGTCCTCTGTTTTATGTAACACTAATTTACACACCTATGATTCATTGTCTCTGTGTGATGTGTTCAGGAGCAGCTCCTCCGTAAGAGCAGAGGAGCGTTGCCCCACCCCCCTCACCTAAAATGACTCCAAAAGCCCCAGACATTTAAAATAAAATAGTAATAATTTTAATGTATTACCATTTTATTTTTCATCCCCCACCCCGTCCCGAACCGAGGGTCAGGGCGGGGCAGGGCTTGCACAGTGGCAGCAGCAGGGAGGAGGGTGGACTGCCTAGGCACTTTTCAAAGTGTGCATGTCCCTTTGGCCAGCCGTCTTGCGAGGATCAGCCAGACATGCACACTTTGAAGGCTCTAACCCAAAGAAAGTGCAGGGCACCAGTGTCCTCGGGAGTGGCGAGAGAGGCCATTCCCTCCAATCCTGGTGCTGCTCTCATGCTGGAGAGAGCAGCGTCAGGATTGGTTAAGGCAGTTGGCTGGGGCTCGCATCCGGCTGCAGCAGCAGGAGTAGACTAGTACTCCACCCACCACCCATTTGCCCGCCCACCACTCCCCATAGATCCCAGCCGCGACTGCATGTGTGTGTGATGCAGTACTTGAAATGGAAAAGTTAAAGTGCAGGTACTCTGTACCAGAGTACCTGTTTGTTTCAGAGAAGTGCCGGTACTCTCCAATTAAAGCTATTGCATCTCTCCTGAGAAGTGCAGGTACTCTCCCTTCCAAAATAAACAATCATTGGCATAGCCAATAGGTCTAGCTTTTGGGACCTTCTAAGTATTTAGTTATGCAGCACAATATCCTTGGTGCAACCACATCAACTGTTGCGTGACTAAACACTTATAGGGTCCCAAAGGCGAGACCTATTGGCTATGCCAATGCGTGGTGTGGTTGTGTGTGTGTGTGTGTGTGGTTGTGGGTGTGAATGTGAATGCGGGAGCGGTTGTGGGTGCGGTTGTGGGTGTGTGTGGTTGTGTGTGTGTGGTTGTGTGCGTGTGGTTGTGTGTATGGTTGTGGTTGTGTGTGGTTGTGTGTATATATGGTTGTGTGTGTGGTTGTGTATGTGCTTGTGTGTGTATGGATGTGTGGTTGCAGTTGTGTGTGTGTGGTTGTGTGTGGTTGTGCGTGTGGGAGTGTGTGGTTGTGTGTGTGTGGTTGTGTGTGTGGTAGTGTGTATGGTTGTGGTTGTGTGTGTGCTTGTGTGTGTGTGCTTGTGGGTGTGGTTGTGTGTGGTTGAGGGTGTGGTTGTGTGTGTGGTTGTTTGTGGTTGTGGTGTGTGTGTGTGGTTGTTTGTGTTTGTGTGTGTGGTTGTGCGTGTGGTAGTGGTTGTGTGTGTGACAGTAATACTAAAAGCATCTCAAAATAAAGGAACACAAACATCGAGTTTGTGGAAAGAGAAAGCACGTTGTTAGTCAAAGGGGTGCAGCAAAGCATTAACACAACAACAAAACAAACAAGATCACTTAGCGAAGAGTGAGTGCTGATAATGGTTACACACAGCCCATCATCTTAAGAGTTTGATTGCAGCCAATGTGCACTCAAACCTGCTCCTTGTGAGTTGCACCCCATATTTCATGAGTTGTAACTGCTGTAACCACCATAGCTCTTTGAGAACTAAAGCGCTACATAGGTCTAATTGATTAACCAGTCGCCAACATGCTGTGCTTTTAAAGAGAATGTGGCAAAAGTTTCCAGCTTCCTCATCATGTCCTCATGAAAGCGCCAACGAAAGGACTCCCTGAATGGTGCAACGGACATGAAGCAGCCGCTGCGATCAGAAATAAACACTGTGAATGTTGTCCAGTTTCACAGTAACATTTCCTTAATGTTCTTTAAGTCACAAAACAGTAATACTAAAAGCATCTCAAAATAAAGGAACACAAACATCGAGTTTGTGGAAAGAGAAAGCACATTGTAAGTCAAACGCGCGCAGCAAAGCATTAACACAACAACATGTTCTTTGATGTTTGATGTTCTTTGAACAAGAACATCAAAGGGGCGCCGGGAAAGTGATCGCAGGCGAAAGTGATTGCGGGCGCTTAATGAGCATAGCCTCTGCTCCTAAGCGCGCGCCAGCGCACATGCACTGTACCTCTAGGCTGGCCATGGTAGCATTTTTTTGAGCCCTCACAAAAAGTCTCGCCAGACCAGCGCATGCGCTGGGTCAGACTAGACCTAAAAAGTGCCGGTACTCAGTATCGGCCCATTTAAAGCACTGGTAAAGTGCTCTGACACCCTTATACTGATATGAGTGGCGGCGGCGCTATAAAACTAAATGCACCTGAGAGAGCGGTTATGGAGACTTGAGGGACACTGTTAAAGGGTGGCAGTGAGGGAATCTGTGGAGGAGGTGATCATTGGGTGGGGGGGAGGGGCCAACTAACATTGTTGCACTGGGCGCCACCAGCGCTAAAGCCGGCCCTGCGTAAATGGCTGCTCCTGTCCAGATTTTTCTTTACATTTTGGGGCCTGTAGTATTATTTATCTCGTTATATAACCAGGAATATAACAATGAATCGGGGGCGGAGGACACAGAAGCTTAGGTGATTAGCACATGGTTATATTGCTTATCAAGTCGCAGCCCCTCGAGGCACGTCATGAATACAAGTCAATCCCATCTCAGCGCCGCTCCAGCCGGCCCGCTAACAGGAGGCGCTCTCGAGGCCGCTTCACGCGCCGCTGAACGCAGCGGAAACGGGAGGAATGCGTTTTATTAGGGGTTAGTCACAGTTGTGATAAAAATAGCCCAGTCGAGGGAGTGTTGACGCTCCAAAGGCAGCTCTGTGTCAGGACGGCGCAAAAATGCTGCTTTCAAATTGTGTCGAGTTCAGTGCCTTCAAATATGGCAATGTACACAAAGATGGCATTGGGTGGGGCTAAACGGTGTAGGGTTGTTCATAGTCGTAGGTGAATGCTGGTGGAACTCCGACAGGCATTCTGGGTAACATTACCAGACAACGCAGTGTCATGAGGGACACTATTTTCCAGTCCCGGTGTTGTGTTTTTTTTTTAAACAACGAATTGCAATGTTATTGTGTATTTTTGGTTCGCATCTACTAACCCGGTTGCACTAACACACCCGAAAACCATGATCTGAAACTGTAAAGCCAAGAATTGGAATATTATATTCTTGATGACAAAGAATCATCTGGTAACTATATTTTGGGTGCTGTTGAGCAGCTGCTGTTTTTTATTTGAAGTTTCTTTGTTCCACTCATGAGTTCGACAGAGTCACCTCACGCACTATAAAAGCTTTGTTTGTAAGTGTATGTACTTCATTAGAAGCCACATTGTTTGCTCAGTGGGCTCAGTATCTCCTGCTTGATCTGTCCTCACATGCTTGAACTTCAGCAGGGCAGCCTCCACCTTTCATCTTTCTGACATTAATCTAATGACTACAATTGAGCTGGCCAATTGTCAAACATGTTATTTGGGGGAGGAGCCTAGCGCGCAACCAAGATGGCCGCGTAGGTGCGAGGCTCCCGAGGACCTCCGCGACCTCCTGCATAAATCCTGACTATATCCTGTCCTAGACGAGGGGACTGTGTTTGTGAGCCCGAGCTGAGGTGCCACCCGTTTTCCGTTTCCGAATCGGACCTCGGACACCGGCGGGAGCACCGATTGAGGTTTGCGGCCTTCTCCACGCCGGCCCCCCGGATTGGAGTTGTGGGGCGATCCGGAGACAAAGTGAACAACAGCGGCGGGCAAGGCTGAGCGACTCGCGTACCCCGCACTTTCACTTTCGCTTTTGCGCCCTCCTTGCTGCCAGGCAAGGTAAGGTTGCGGGGCGGTGTGCGGTGGTGTGGCCTCGTTGGGGTGCCCTGCCGGCCCGCCAGCTGTGATCCACCCTGCGGAGCTGTGGTGGCCCCCCCCCCCGGAGCCCGTGAACTGGTTTGTCGGCCCCTTTCAAGGAGATTGGCACGATTTGGGGACTGGAACCATGTCCACAAAGCAAGATGGCGACCGGGCAAAGGTGAAATCGACCCGCTGTGGCACAGCCCATCAGTCCAACAACATGGACCGCTACACCCTCCAGAAGGGATCTCCAGAGGCGCCGCGCGGGTCCCCTGCGGGCCCGACTGATGCTCCTGCTCTGCCCGCGGATCTGACCCTCCGAGACGTCATGGGCGCCATCGCCGAGATGAAGGCCTCGGTGGACCAGCGCTTCGACACTCTGGCGCAGAAGATTGACTCGGTCCTCGTGGATGTGGGCCTGGTGAGGGCCGATCTGTCTAAGACGAATGACCGGGTCGATACTTTGGCCCACACTACCTCGGGCCTTACAACGGACGTGGCGGCCCTCCAAAAGGAGGTGCGCCGGCTTGGCCAGGCGAGCGCCCTGATGGATCGTCGACTGGAGGATTCCGAGGGTCGGGCCCGGAGGAACAATGTCCACATTATCGGGGTGCCGGAGGGACGTGAGGAGGAGGCGGCGGATCTGTTTGTGGAGGACCTGATCCTCACCCATCTCCAGCCCCGGGGGCTGAGTAAACTCTTTGCGGTGGAACGTGCCCACAGGGTCCCCGGAGGAAGACCTAAGGCCGGAGCCCCTCCGAGGCCTCTCATTGCCCGGATTTTCAACTTTCGGGACAGAGACGCTATCCTGCAGACTTCTAGGCTACAAGGACCGGTCAGACTCGACAATATGGACGTAAACTTCTATCCTGATTTTACTCCGGCGGTCCAGAAGCAGAGACTGAGTTTTCTCGGAGTCAAACGTCGCCTACGGGACCTGAACATCAAGTATGCGATGCTTTTTCCAGCGAAGTTGAGGGTAGAGGTGGATGGCCGCACGCACTTTTTTGATCGTCCCGAGGCGGCCGGGGACTGGTTGGACGCTTTGCCCGGGGATCGGGGCCGGGGGGGTGGGGGGGGCGCGGTTGGCGGGGAGGGCTCGCCGGATTAGGACTGAGGGACTAATAGTAGGCCTTGCTCTGGACAACATTGCTGCCACCATTGTCTGATTCTGTAAGTTCCCCTCCTGTGGAGGTCGTACGGGGTCTCTTGGGGGCTTTCCCTCCTCCTCTGGGGGACTAGTTAGTTTTCTCATTTATGGGGCGACAGGCACACTGCACTTTGGGGGGCTGTCTGGGCTCATGCAGGGGTGCAGGGAGGGGGGAGTTTTGTTGGGATGGGTGGGTTGGGGTGGGGTGTTGTCCGTTTTTTCCGCAAGGCGAACCCTTTACTATATTGGTGTTTTTGTGGTGCTCTCGGGGGGACGAGTGATGGCTTCTGTGTGTGATGGGGGGTAGGGACCTGACTTTGTTGTCGTGGAACGTTAATGGACTGGGGGATAGGATTAAGCGAGGTGTGGTCCTGCAGTATCTGAAACGAATTTCGCCAGATGTGGTCTTTCTGCAGGAGACACACCTCATTGGTAATTCCTTTTGTGCCATGAATCGGCGTGGCTATCGTCTGGTGGCCCACTCGGGCTTCACGTCTGGCTCGCGGGGGGTGGGCATCATGGTTAAGAACTCGCTCCCGCTGGAAATAGACGAGGTGCGCCATGATGAGAGGGGACGCTACACTGCCTTGGTGGGGAGAATGGAGGGCAAAGTAGTTGTCTTGGTTTCAGTGTACGTCCCACCGGGGTTACAGTCTACCACTTTTGCGGACCTGGGGCGCCTCCTCCTTGACCTTCCGGGGGGGCTTCTGGTGGTTGGGGGGGACTTCAATGCTGTGGCTTCTGGGACTATGGATCGTTACCCCCCTAGGGACCTCCCCCGGGCGCAGGCGTGGCTGTCCGGCCTCTTAGATACACTGGGATTGGTGGACTGCTGGCGTTTAAAACATCCCACGCAGCTGCAGTACACTTTCCATTCGGGTGCCCATGGTAGCCTCTCGCGGCTTGATCATATCCTTGTCCCTGCCGCCTATGCTGGGAGAGTGGGAGAGGTGCGCCATCTGGCGCGGGGTATTTCAGATCACTCCCCGCTCCTGTTGCACTTTGATGTCTTCCCGAGGGGGGAGGGAAGGGTAGCTCCAATCAATGCCTGGTACCTGCGCGACCCCACTATTCGTGCTGACTTGATTAAATCCTTGCAGCGGTATTTTGAGGAGAATGTGGGGTCTGTCCCTTCGGCTATCTCCCTGTGGGAAGCCTTCAAGACAGTTCTTAGAGGGGAGGCCCTCTCCTTCATATCCCATGCTCGGAGGCGCGAGCAAGAGGAGGTGACCCGGGTGGAGGCCGAAATTACTGAACTAGAGGGTGATCTGGGGAGTGGGGTGACGGATGCTGCACTGCATGCTCTACATCTTAAGCAGGCGGCCTATAGGGCCCTAGTCACGGAGGCAGCCAGGGGCCTTAGTAGAGAGCAACAGGGGCGACTGTATGATGTGGGCGATAAGGCTGGTAAATTGATTGCGTGGTTGGATAAGAAGGAGAGAGCGAGTCGTGTGGTCCCGCTGATTGAGAGGATGGATGGTGTACGTGTCACCGAGCCAGAAGACATTGTCTCTTGCTTCGCGGACTATTTCCGCGAGGTGTATTCCCCGGTCTCTCCCTGCTCGGAGGCGGATTCCCATGCCCTGCTTCGGGATATCGGGCTGCCCTCCCTTTCGGTGGAGGACAGGGAGTCGTTGGATGCTGCTCCCACCTCGGACGAAATTGCCCTCGCCATACGCTCGGTCGCATCTGGCAAGGCCATGGGCCCGAACGGCATCCCTATCGAGTTGTATAAGCTGCGACCGGATGTACTGGCACCCCACCTCCGCGCGATGTTCCTGGCGGCCCACTCGCGGGGCTCCCTCCCGCCGGACCAGCGTCTGGCTACAATTGTGGTGATCCACAAGGAGGGGAGACCCCGAGACCGGGTTACATCCTATCGGCCTATCTCGCTCTTGAACGCGGAGCCCAAAATCCTCGCCAAGGTGCTCGCCAACCGGCTGGTCGGCGTGGTGGGCGATCTGGTCCACCAAGACCAGTCCGGCTTTATTCCCCATCGTAACACGGCCCTTAATCTGCGGCGCTTGCACGGGGTGCTCGCGCGTGTTCCGTTTGTGCGGGAGCCGGCCATCTTGGCGTCCTTAGACGCCACCATGGCGTTTGATACGCTCGAATGGCCATACATTTGGGCGATGCTGGCGAAATTTGGATTTGGGCCGGGGTTCATCAGCTGGGTCAAATTGTTGTATTCGGGCCCATTGGCGCAGGTGGTAGTGAATGGACGAGTCTCAGCCCCATTCGCGCTGGGACGGGGCACGCGACAGGGTTGCCCCTTGTCGCCGCTCCTGTTTGCAATGGCCTTGGAACCCCTGGCGGAGTGGCTGCGGTGGCACCCTTCCATCCGCGGTCTCCGTTGGACCCCCGAGTATGAGGACCGCGTGTCCCTCTATGCTGACGATATCCTTTTGTACCTAGCCTCCCCGCGCAAATCACTGATTGTCCTGGTTGATGTCCTGCGCTCCTTTGGCCGTAATTCAGGCCTCGTCATCAACTGGGCTAAATCATGTGTCTATGTGCTTTCCGGGGAGGCTCCCGTTCTCCCGCGGGGCTGTCCGATCCAGATTGCCTCGCAGGGATTCCGGTACCTGGGTGTCTATATCACGCTGGACCCGGAGGCTCGCTACGAGCGGAACTTGCTTCCCCCCCTCCAGCGCTTGAAGGAAGACGTCGTGCGCTGGCGGCGTCTGCCGCTTTCGCCGCTCGGCCGGGCGGCATTGTTTAAGATGATGTCGCTGCCGCGCTTCCTGTACGCTCTCCAGAATACTATGGACTTAGTCCCGGCGCGCTACTTCCGCGAGGTGGAGAGTCTACAGCGCCGCCTTTTCAGGGACGGGAGGCCGCGTATAGCCCTTGCGAAGTTGACGCTCCCGTGGTACGACGGGGGGATTGCCCTCCCGGACATTAAGCGGTATTACTGGGCCTCCCAGCTGGCTGCAATTAATCACGGCCTCTATGGGCCCGCTTTAAACCCGGCATTTGAAATGGACAAGATGCTCCTGCCCGGTGGCGATTACAATCGAGCGCTCTACTCTGGCGCGCCCGATCCCCACTTGACGGGCCCCACGCGTGTCATGGTGCGAGTGTGGCACGCGGCCAATGCAGCTATGGGGTGGAAGGACCGTTTGACCCGGGCGTCACCGTTGTATGCGCCGCAGCGGTTGGGTTCCCTGTGGACCTCGAAGCTTCGAGAAGTGGGACACGATAGGCATCAGTAAAGTGGGGGATCTCTGGACGAGGGGGGGATTCAAAACATTCGAGACGCTGCAGACGGAGTTTCAGCTGCAGGGCAGTGAATACTTTCGGTACTTGCAGGTCCGTCACGCACTGGGCTCCGTCTTCCCAGACGTCGCCTCCATCCCGGAGTCTTCCCCCCTGGAGGATAGAGTGCTAGACGGCCACGTTCCGGACAGCACGATCTCCCTCATTTACAAGAAATTGATCAATGACCGCTCGGGCTTGCTGACTGGCCTCCGCGAGGCTTGGGTTGCCGATGGGCTGGAGTTGGACGACGAGGACTGGATTTCCGCGGTGGCCTCTCCGAAGGAGGTGGCCATACCGGCTCGCCTTCGCTTCGTCCAGCTTAAGATACTCCACCGGGTTTACATGACGGGGCCAAGGCTTCTGCGTATGGGCTATACCGAGGATGGGTTGTGTAAGTGAGGGTGTGGTGCTTTGGCGACCTTTTTGCATATTCTGTGGGAATGCCCGAAGGTGGAGCGATTCTGGCGTGGTGTGCATGAGGTCCTGCGAGTGGTTACGCATGTCGCGCTGTTGCCTGAAGCGAGGAGATGCTTGCTGAATGTGTGGGAACCAAATGATTACTCGGTTCCGCAGACGCGATGGGTGACTCTGGGATATATGGTAGCTAAGCGTGACATCGCTCAGCTGTGGGGAGCCCAGAGGCCCCCGGCGGTGTCAGCCTGGACAGAACACATGGACTGGTGCATGTTCCGAGAAAAGGTGGTGTATGTGGCGAGGGGTAAGCCTGGGGCGTGGGTGAAAGTATGGGGCCCCTGGAACGCCTACCGCGGGGGTATTTGCGAGCCACCATTGCTGCCTGCTGTCACACCAGCTCCGTCCCCCTAGTTGACCCCCTCCCCCAGCCCCGGGCACAGGGTTCCCCCAGTCCTTGATCTGCTCCCCTTCCCCTCTTTAGATTCCTGTGGATGGCTGGGGTCCCCGATTTGAGGTGCACGTGCTGTTACTTTTGACTGCGGGTTGCCTTGCGGGTGTGGTTTTTTTTTTTTTTTTTGTGTTGTTGTGTTCGTATAAACTGAAACCGTATTGTGGGCTCAGAGTCATGTGGCCCACGTCCTTGATACCTCCTGATTTACTTCTCTGCTACGCCAAGTGCCTTTTTTTGTACGTATGTCACATGCTCCTGTCATTCTAGCGGCCGGCCGGAAGGTTGTAGGCCCATACTTGTATATACTTGAAATTGCAATAAACGGTTTCAAACAAAAAAAAAAAAAAAAAAAAAAAAATTCTATAAGGGAGATGTATCTAAAATTCTTAAAAAACAAACATATCATACAAATCTATTTACAATACAAACATGTTTTGCTCTTTGTCTTGTGTCTAATGGCTTTTGTAGACCACACAGAAGAGAAACATGGTCAACCTAGAGAGTATGTTGATAGAACCAGTATGAGGCTATAGGTATTGCTCTCCACAATGTGTTCCAGACCTAAAAGAAGACCGTTGAGGTTCATGATAAAAGTTTTAAAAATATATAGTTTCCACAATATATCGCATTTTTTTAATTAATTCATTTTAAGAAGCTGACTTTGAGCTCAAGAAGTCGTGTGTGCACTACAGATTTATTACATAAATTGTCCTGCGTGGGATTATGCAAATCTAAACTAATGTGACAACAATCTTTATTAAAAAAAGTCTGTGTTATGAAAAAAAAAAAAAACATGTTATTTGAACAACAATAATCTGTTGTGCTTCATACATGTAAGTTTGTATCCCGCCCTCTTCACGAAAATGGTGAAGTTGGAGGCAGGGCCTTCATACAAGAGTCTGGAGCCAGCTGTCCGTCAGTGGATGTCTACGAACTGACCCAAACTCAACTCGGGTAAGACTGAGGTTTTGATCTTTGGGGGTAAATCCTCTTTTTGGTCTCCTTCTTGGTGGCCTTCTGATCTAGGCTCGCCTCCTACTCTCTGGGGCTAAATGCTTCTATTGGTCTCCTTCTTGGTGGCCTGATCTAGGCTCACCTCCTACTCTTGGCGGCTAAATGCTTCTACTGGTCTCCTTCTTGGTGGCTTGATCTAGGCTCACCTTCTACTCTTTGCGGCTAAATGCTTCCATTGGTCTCCTTCTTGGTGGCTTGATCTAGGCTCACCTCCTACTCTTTGGGGCTAAATGCTTCTATTGGTCTCCTTCTTGGTGGCTTGATCTAGGCTCACCTTCTACTCTTTGGGGCTAAATGCTTCTATTGGTCTCCTTCTTGGTGGCTTGATCTAGGCTCACCTTCTACTCTTTGGGGCTAAATGCTTCTATTGGTCTCCTTCTTGGTGGCCTGATCTAGGCTCACCTCCTACTCTTTGCGGCTAAATGCTTCTATTGGTCTCCTCCTTGGTAGCCTGATCTAGGCTCACCTCCTACTCTTTGCGGCTAAATGCTTCCATTGGTCTCCTTCTTGGTGGCCTGATCTTGGCTCACTTCCTACTCTTTGCGGCTAAATCCTCTTTTTGGTCTCCGTCTTGGTGGCCTTCTGATCTAGGCTCACCTCCTACTCTTTGGGGCTAAATGCTTCTATTGGTCACCGTCTTGGTGGCCTTCTGATCTAGGCTCACCTCCTACTCTTTGGGGCTAAATCCTCTTTTTGGTCTCCTTCTTGGTGGCCTGATCTATGCTCACCTCCTACTCTTTTGGGCTAAATGCTTCTATTGGTCTCCTCTTGGTGGCCTGATCTAGGCTCACCTTCTACTCTTTGCGGCTAAATCCTCTTTTTGGTCTCCGTCTTGGTGGCCTTCTGATCTAGGCTCACCTCCTACTCTTTGGGGCTAAATCCTCTTTTTGGTCTCCTTCTTGGTGGCCTTCTGATCTAGGCTCACCTCCTACTCCAGTCAGATCAGTCAAGAATCTGGGAGTCTTGATTAATGACAAGCTGACCTAATTTGATCAGGCCAACGCAGTCACTTCGGCGGCTTTTTACACACAGGCTGATCAAGAAGAATCTCCCTTTTCTTCCCGCTCATTTGCAGAAATTTGCCAGAATCTCCTTGATTATGTCAAAGATTGATTACTGCAATGGCCTGTATCTCAATGCCCATCAGCATGTTATTAACAAGCTACAAATTTTGCAAAATACGGTGGCCCGGTTATTGTACAAAATTCCCAAATATCATTCGGTTTCGAAGTTTGTTAGGGAACTTCACTGGCTTCCGGTCAGTCACAGGATTATGTTCAAGGCGCTTTGTATTACTTACAAGACACTGCACGGTCCAGGTCCTGACTTTCTTCAGAAGAGTTTTAATTGGAACACCCCAGGCAGGTCATTTTGATGAGCCTCTGCCAGACTCCTGGCACTGCCTAGGTTCCATCGCATGTCCCGGGACGGCAGAGGTTTTGTGCTGGGAGCTGCGAAAGCCTGTAATGCTCTTCCATTTTCTATTAAAATTATGCCAAATCTTTTGGCCTTTAGGAAAGCCTAAAAAACGTGGCTCTTCTCTGATAAATAATTTCTTTCTTTTGGGGCATCTAATTTCTGTATCTCAGCTAGTGCCAAGACGCCTTCTAGGTAATTGAGCTTCTTTAGAAAAATACATAACATAGCGTCACTCAGCTAAAAGCTAATGGCCTTATATCATGTTGTAATGAGATAGGAAGCCACGCCATTGATTGTCTTGGAGGATTTATTTAGAACCACTTTACACAGTGACCGCCTCTATCTCCAGCATCTCCCAACTGAACGTGTCAGAACCCCGACATTCCATATTCCACCAGAGACATGGCAGAAGCTGAACAGGGGAATGAGGAAGAGAAACCAACACAGACAGAGTATAACATTCCCCTTTCCCCTTCGAATAAAAACAAAGGACTAAAAGGAACAAAAGCAGACAAAGCACAAACAACCTTAAAAATCACTGAGGTTAAGAAATACAACCAAATGACCTGTAACAAAATAGTAATAAATAAAAGAAATAACTGTTGGTGCACAAAGACTAATATGTTTATCAAGGAAGCTCAAAGAAATTAACAACGTCCTTATTGATATCACCTGACCCTTAGGCATAGGCTGCAGGACTTCACTGTATACTAGTCACCACTTTTAAAACTCTATTCATATTACACAAATGACGCCCCGTAACGCACACAGGACTATCATGCACTTACCCTCAAATACCGGCTCTCCAAACATACTATGACATTTATTCACATTAAAGGTTTTCTTAATTCAGACCGAGTCTCCCACCATTACAGAATGGGGTTTAGTGGCCACCTGTTGTCAAAATTCACCTTGGCTTTAAGCTGAGCTTTTACTACTCAACCTCTGTCAAGGTCACCCAACTATCTCAAAAGTACCTATGATTTCAGCCGCTTAAACATCCATCCAGGGACCAACTTGGAGGAAGTCTGCCTACTGCTCAACAGCTCAAATGGTAACACCTATGTAATGGACTGTTTAGTGGTGCGGCGAAACATAGTATTGACGTAACCTCATCCACAATGTCACATATGTTGAGCACCGCTCATTAAATACCCTCACGCGGTTCATGCACTATACCTGCCTGTTGGTTTGGGGATGATACAATGCACGTTTCGAATGTTTGACCCCTTCGGAGTTCAGAAAAGAGTCCACTTAAGCTCACACAAAATGCATACATTTGTTCAAGCTGAGATGTTCTGGAAACCCCTTCCTTGACAAACATCTTTCAGGAAATCCAATACCCTGCCAGGTGTGCAGAAAATGTATTTTCTGACAGCTTGCTGTAATAGTCCATCATAACCAAAGCAAAATAGTTATGAACAGGTAGAGAACTGAATCATCCAAATCCATCCTGACTTTTGTCCATAGTCTGTCAGGCAACTCGATCGGTTGCAGGGTTTGAGTGAAAACCTTGAGCCCTTTCTCGCATCAGGTACACACCACATAATCACAGACAAACTCATCTGTTTCTCTATCCAAAGATGGCAGCAGAAAGCATCACAAAGCCTCCTTTTTGTCATGGTCCACCCAAGACGCCCTTTATCAGCATTGTTGTTCAGTGTTCTAACATGAGCTGGTGGTACTAACCTATCCTTGCAGAGAAGCACGCCATCTTCAACCAGCAGTTCATCTACAAGATTCACAAAAGGTTGTAAGCTGAAATGAAGAGACCTCTCCTTGGGTCAGCGGTCTTTGACATGTTCAAAAACCTAGTTAAGCAGTTTGTTTTTACAAAAAGCATTGCGCCACCCAATGCTTAAACATGTTTGATGTCAGTCGCTGCCACAAAGCAATTTTACAAGTCAGCATCTGTATCATCTACATTAATTCCACCTTCCAAGGCAACCCCGCCACCCCTTTCAGTTTCAGGTCGGCTCCTGGGATCGGATCTCGGGGGGCCTCCTTAGGCTCAGGAAGGGGGACTACGCACCTGCCTCCCCTTTATAAATACATTCGGCCACAGGGGGTGGAGTTCCCTCGGCCGCAAATTGCTGGGAGAGGGGGGCCCCTCCTCCCCTAACAATAGCATACACAGCCCGGGGGTGGGATCCCCAGGGCCAAAAAATGGGCTCAGCGAAGGGGGGTCCTACTGATGCACTCCTCCCCATATATTTAATAGAAAATGATGGGCCACCATTTTGGTTTTTTTTCTTGACACAATCCAGTGGGACTCCTTCAGTATTGCGGAAAAAATTGCAGATTTATTTTAAATTTTGGCCCAGGAAGAGTCTCTCTTTTTTAACTTCCGGAGAGGGGACTAAGTCCCCGAGACCTGTAATGGCTGTCAGCAACATTATTCTCATGTTGCTGGCAGCCAGTCAGTGTGCTCGCTCCTGCAGGAGTCTGCCTTCTGCAGGAGCAACTTGGCCCAAAGGATAAAAAGCTCCCTGGGCCAGTCAGAATTCTCTTTTTTTAACTGTGTTCCCCCAAGACTTCTCTGACCCAATTGTCCAGAAATACAATTATTTTGTAACCTTTTTTTTTTTTTTAGAAGTTACTGAACGGATTTCCACCAAATCACAAAAAGTACAATCTGTGGACCAAGATCTAGCTCCCTGCCAAATTTGGTGCAATTTCGATCAGCAACTTTTGCAGTAGTGCTCCTTAAAAAAGTATATGGAAATGCATGGGAATTTTGTTTTTTGGGATCCCTCTTTTTCCCGGCCCCCAACTTGACGGATCACCCAGAAACTTTCCAGGAAGGAGCGGAAGTAAATTTGCTTCTTTTTTTGGAAAAGTTTCTTGATGAATCGTCAAACTGCACCAAGGCAATTGGCAAAACAAAGAATGCTTTGTCTATGGAAACTAGGTCCTAACTAGAATATATATATATATATATATATATATATATATATATATATATATATATATATATATATATATATATATATATATATATATATATATATATATATATAATCTCCTACTGGTGATTGCCAGTAGGATGTTCTAGTTAGGACCTAGTTTCCATAGACAAAGTGTTTTTTGTTTTGCCAGTAACATTGGCATCATTTGACAAATCTTTACAACATTTTCAAAACTAGTACGCAACTTCAGCTGTGTGTGGAAAGTTTTGTGGTGAGCTGTCAAGCGATGGTTGAGAAAAAGGCGTTCCCAAAAATGCATTTTTTCCCATGCAATTTCCCATAGGGGTTTTAGACACGACTACAGCCTGAACCACTGAACAGAATTACACCAAATATGCTAGAAAGCTAGATCTTGTTCCAGAAAGAGTGCTTTTTTTAATTAGGTGCAAATCCATTCAGTAATTTTGGAGTTATTAAAGGAAATATAAATTTGTATATAAGGGACGTGAATCCTTTGCAGGTCCAACAGATCTCATACTGAGATCTGATTGGTTGCCAACACTTCAACCAGGAAGTGTTGTCAGCCATCTTGAGAATCAGAGTCTTCCGAATCCCAAGAGAAAAGGCAAAAAAAAAAAGAAAAGGGGCAGGGTAGGAATACCCTGACGCCCTAGAGCTGGTGGTGGGTCCCACAAGGGCCTGCCAGGGCCCAGAACATTGTTTTACATTTTTTACTGCAAATTTGTGGATGACCCGCGCCAAATATTTTTTTTATACAAAACAAGCGCGGACTCCAGTGCTTGTTTGGTGTATGCCCCGAGGTGAGCCAGGTCCTGGGGGGTGTATTTATGTATATTATTTAGGGAGGGAGCACGTGCAGCCCCCCTCCCCAGGCTGATTTTGGCCTCTGGGACCTCCACCTTCCCGGAGCCAGGGCAATATTTAAAAGGGAGTCGGGTCTGGGCCCTTACATAGCAGTTTCCATGCCTGCACTAGTGCGGGCAGGGAAACCACTGTTTGCTCTCACTTGGCAAGAGCAATTTAAAGTTCCGGAAAAGCAAGAGCAAACAGTAAGAACGCTTCCAGTGGGCGGGAGCAGGAAAAATGCTCCAGCTCGCTGGGAGTGGACCTTTCATCTGGTTACCTCCCTGCTGTGAAAAGGGCAGGGAGACCAATGAAAAAAACTTCTCATGCACACAAGGAGCAGCTTTTGTGCTCCTCCCTGCATGCATGAGCAGTGCTGGCTTCCGCTGGAGGAGGTGAGCCAGCTGGGGCCACGGAGGCATAGGGCCTCCCCTGCGGCCTCCAACAAAGAGGCTATGGATACCCTGGGTGGAGCAAGGGCACTTATCATTAACTGGCCAGCCCCGGGTGATTGGTCCCCGGTGCCGAATTCAGCCGCGAGTTGGGGGCCGTGCAGCCCCACCCCCATTTTTATTTGTCCAGGCCGTGGGGGATGGGGTACCCGGGGTCAATATTGGCCCAGGATAGGGGGGCTGTGTGCCCCCTTCCCCTTTAGATACTGGCCAGGCCATGGGGATGGGGTCCCTGGGACCAATATTAACCAAGGGAGGGGGCTGCATTCCCTCATCCCTTTTAGATGCTGGCCAGGCCCCAGGGGATGGGGTCCACAGGGCAAATATTGACCCCAGGGATAGGGTACTGCGTGCCCCCCCTTTAGATGATGACCAGGCCCCGGGAGATGAGGTCCCCGGGGCCAATATTGACCCAGGGAGGGGGGGTTGCATGCCCCCTTCCCCTTAAAAATAAAGCCTGGCCTTGGAAGATGGGGTCCCCAGGGCCACAATTGGCCCGGGAGGGGGGACAGCATGCTCCCTTTTAAATATTAAGTGGGTACCCTGGTGGGCTCCAGGGCACCCACCATTTAGTGGATGGACCCCAGGAATAGGGTGCTGGGGCCAATATAGACCGGGGAGGGAGGCTGCGTGACCCCTACCCATGTTGACTGCCTTTGGGGTCTTGGGCATGCCAACCACCCGCCACGAAAGGCCAAAGGCCATACTCGGCATGATGTTGGTTGCATGTGGGTGGGGGCTGGTCGCCTGGGCCTGGCCGCAGGACCTGCAGCCAACCCCCCGCTGTGCAATGCCTTCGGAGGTTGGATTAATGTATGGTAATTTAATGTTACGTTGTGTTTAAAAAAAACATAGAAATTCACTGAATAAGGGTTGAAGGACTGTCGGGCGGGGCAGAGACAGAGAGCAAACGCCAGTCAAAAAAGATAAGCTGCAGAAGAACCAGAACCTGCCCTCCCAGCCGGGCAGATCCAGCCAACAGGATCCATATAAGTGACACTGGGGGTCCACATGACATTTCAAATCAGTCATGATTTCTGGGCCTCAGGGATATGGGACTTGATGAGGCCGTGACAGGGGGGAAGGGACCCTGGTTATTCATTTATTGAGCCTCCAATCCGACATCAGAAATGGTATCTACAACAGGCTCCAAACTAAAGGGCGGCCTCTACCAGACATTCCCCCACATAGAATTGGGGATAGTGACATATCTAACCTAAGTTCCGATACTTATAACGTTGGCGGCACACTTGCTGCCCCCACCTTGTTTCATTGTTATGAAGATCTTATGTGGGCGACAGGCACTCTGCATTTTGGGGATATGGGGGGGGTTGTAACTCACCAAGGAGGGAAACAGGGAGGGGGGAGTTAAGGGTATGGTTTTACTGTTATGTTTGAATGTTTTTTGCTGCTCATGAACATGAAAGCCGGTGATCCAGCAGCGCACCAGCAACAGATACTCCAATACCATATACTCACCTGGGCCCATAAAACACACAATTCTCACACTCACACACACACACACACCCACCCAGGTGACAAAGGCTTCAGGACAGGAATCAGGACAGGATAGATGACCTCTCTAACACCGACGCTTGCGTAGCACCCCTCTCTGACATTCTCTTCCTCCTCGAGATTCTTCTGCGATCTTCTTCTAAATTAAATTTAGGATAGATGGTTCTGCATTCGATTCTTCATCACTCCGACAGCATCCCGAGTTCTGCAGCATTCAGCAAATCTCCGTCTCTCTAACTAACTAAGACTACCTTAATTATACTCTTTTTTATTCATGTACCACCCATTAATGTTTCAATATCGTAAAAATACTAACTCTGATTGGACAGGCAAGGGGGGATGATCATCACACCATGCTTATTTTTCATCTTAGTCTATCAGTCTATTGTTCAAAGATCCCACCCCTTAAAATGTATTCATAAATCTTTATTCCCACCCGTATTCACATCTTATTAGACACAAAAGTATAATTTTCATGTATTCCCTTTCATTCAAAGGACTTCGGTGCTGGTTCCCATGGTATGTATCTTTTGCGTCTTTGGACTGTGTTCAAGAGTCACATCACTTCTTCCGGCTCAATCACACCACGCATGTGCGGAGGTCAGGTGGTTTACAGACTCTGGATTCGTACGAGAGGCCCAAATGCATACTAATAGGAAGGTCAGAAAACCAAATATTAATTTCAAAATAAAATGATTTCACTGTATACCACCTATCTCTACTCGAAACCCTTTTAACCATAATTGTTTTCCCCGCGTTAGCATTAGAAAAATATCTTGGTTTAGTTTCTGCAAAGCAGATGCTAAGCATCTGAGCTTTCAAGCAGCCATTTTAATAGCTTCTGCGCAGGTGCAAGAAATTCCCTCCAAGCGACAGCTCGGCATACTACGTATATGCAGTTGACGCATGCGCAGTAAAGATTTCCCATTAGCAGCCATTTTAGAATTACACTCGAGTTACTTATTAGTAAAACACGTAGGCAAGCTTCTCTATCTTTTATGTCAAATGTGGCGCGTATTAATTTTACACAATACGTAGTTCATACAAGGTTAGAAGTTAAATGAGAGGATGGTTTCTGAGCAAGTCTCTTTTCTACGAGTCCTTGCTCCATCACCGGCATAGGAGACATCCATGCACCAGGGTCAACGCACAATGGACTAAGATCGCGTATAGAACCAGGTATGCCTGACATCAAGGGAGGAATAGCCAATGTCTGAGTATGGTCCTGGAATATAAATGGCCTTGGGAACAAGGTCAAGCGCACGCTGGTCTTCCAGCACATTAAACGCCATGCTCCTGACGTGTTGCTACTCCAGGAGACACACCTAAAAGGTAGCCATTATAAAGCCCTGGACCGCTTAGGCTACAAGCTGGGGGCTCACTCGGGGTAATCGGGAGGGTCTCGGGGGTGGGCATCCTAGTGCACAACTCTCTGCCCCTTATAATTCATAGGATCTGGCGCGACGACGCAGGATGCGGGGTAGCCCTGGCGGGCGGTTGGGAAGGTCGCCAACTTGCACTATGCTTCATGTATGTGCTGTCCAGGCTGCACTCGACCATACTCCCAAAAATCGGTACCCTGCTGCTGGAGCTGCCCCCAGGCACTCTCCTAGCGGGAGGTGACACCAATGCAGTAATGGACCAAGAACTGGTTCAATTGAGCGCTGCGGGGGACACGCTGGTGGGCGGATTGTCCCAGACTTTATAACAGCAATGGGGCTAGTGGGCATAATTTTCTAGAATAAACTACCGACTCACGCAACAGGACCGGGTGGGGAACTTTCAAAACCCGACGCACTTAGCAAAAGATATCTCGGATCACTCTCCCATGTGCGTTAATCTCAAGGGGCCGGTTATTATTAGAACAGGATTCCCCAGGATAGATCCCTGGTACCTCCGAGACCCTGAGCTGAGAGAGAAACTAGATGATGGAGTGGAGATGTATTTCAAAGAAAATGAGGGGATGGTGGCTTTTCACCTGACCCTATGGGAAGCGTTTAAGACTGTACTATTTGGGCAGGCACAGGCACTCATCGGGGGGAAGAGGAAAGAAGAGGCATCTAAAATCCAGAATCTGAAGCACGAAATAATAGCACTGGGATGGGAGGTGGTTGAAGGCGAGAAAACAGACCTGAAACATAAACTAAATCTGCGACAACAGGACCTGCTTGCACTGGCTGACAATGCAGCTCAGGCGCATGCACTGGCCATGCAGTGTTTGCAGTATGACATTGGAGACAAAGCCACCAAGCTACTGGCTTGGCTAGACAAGCGGGACAAAGAAAGATCGTGGAGTCAAGAGATGGAGGGGGCGTCCTTCACACTACCAGTGCCCAAATCGCAGAGACCTTAGCGTCCTATTATGAAAACCTATATGCCCCTGCGAGCTCGAGGTCAGACCAAGACTGTGTAGAATGACTAGCTGATTTTTCGCTCCTGACACTAACCGGGGAGATGCTCAACACCCTGGAGGCCGACCTCACAGAAGAGGTACTGTCTAATGCTCTGGGATCCCTAAGATCTGGGAAGGCCGTAGGCCCAAATGGTCTACCGGTTGAACTGTTTAAAGGCCTAGACACTAAAATTACACAACCAATGCTTGAAATGTTTGAGGAAGCTAGGGAACTGGGCTCACTTCCTGCGGACCAGCACAGTGCCACGATAGTCGTGATACATAAGGCAGGTAAATCCCCAGAGAGCTGCAGCTTGTACAGGCCAATTTCCTTATTAAATATTGAAGTGCAGGCATTGGCCAAAGCCCTAGCAAATAGAATAACCGCCATCCTCACAACCATTATCCAAATAGATCAATCAGGCTTTATGCCATACAGAAGCACTCGTCACAACTTACGGAGACTGTACGGAGTTTTACACATGACGGCAGCCCCTTCATTTGCTCAGTCCGCGCTGAATGAATTAGATGCCTCAATGGCCTTTGACAGCATAGAGTGGCCCTATTTATTCACAGTGTTGGCTAAGCTGGGCTTTGGTCCAACGTTTTTTAGTTGGGTGAAACTGCTGTACCAGGATCCACTCACAAGAGTGAGAGTTAACAGGGCGCTGTCACACCACTTCTCTCTAGGCAGGGGAACCAGGCAAGCTATTGTTTGCTTTGGCACTGGAGCCCCCGGCGCACTGGATTAGAAGAGACCCGATGATATGGTGTAATCGAGCACCGGGTTTCTGGGAAGAATGCATCTCCCGCTACGCTGATGATATACTCCTGTACTTGTCAAGGCCCTACTACTCTATAGCTCGAGACCTCCACATTTTTTAGCTTTTTGGAAGCAATTCGGGCTATACTATAAATTGGATTAAATCAATCATGCTGCCCCTATCCGGTCCTGTCCCGAGACTACCGGCAAAATGCGCAGCTCCATCGGTGGAGGAAGGATTTAAGTACCTGGGCATATACGTAACACGGAGCCCTCAGACATTTCTACAGAACAACCTCTCCCCCCAGCTAAAGAGATTTCACGCTGACGCGGTGCATTGGCGTACTCTCCCATTGTCCTTGATGGACAGAGCCGCGCTATATAAAATGAATACTCTGCCGCGCCTCCTACATGTGCTACAAAACACGCCCTACCCGGTCCATGCTTCCTTTTTCAAGCAGATAGCTCAGGAACTCTACACTCTGATATGGCAGGGAGGGGCGCCCCGAATAGCACAAAGTAAACTACAGAGGGGAGTCTACAACGGTGGACTGGCAGTCCTGGACGTTAGACTGTACTACAAAGCCTCCCAGTTGGTAGTAATAAATGATTGGATTTATTTGGGGAGGGACGAACCGGCTTATAAAATGCATAGAGAAGCAATG
This sequence comes from Triturus cristatus, assembly GCF_964204655.1. NCBI lineage: Eukaryota > Metazoa > Chordata > Amphibia > Caudata > Salamandridae > Triturus > Triturus cristatus. The sequence goes on along the minus strand of NC_140595.1, from coordinate 206,326,149 downwards.
CCGAACGGAAATCACGAACCCCTTATAATACCTGCAGGCCCCATCAGAGACTGCCATCACACACAGCAACAGTGGTCAAATGTTGGATCGAAGCAAAAAACATAATTGGTATGGCATGACCGCTTGACAGCAATGACGCCACTATGGGTGGGAGCCTAGTTGAAGGAAGTGACAACCTTGGCAGGTTTCTCAGGGTGGCGGAATATAGGTATTGAGCACATGGGGAGTATGTGCGGAGAGGTGCAGCGGCTCTGTCCTTTGAGGACTTGCAGAGTGAATTCGAATTAGTGCCTACCCAGATCTTCCCCTACACACAACTCATGCATGCACTAAATAGACACACAAAATGGGGAGAGACTATCCCCTACTATTCTCCCCTAGAAGACAAGCAATTGGCAGACCCGATACCTGACAAAGGGACATCCACGATATACAAAACAATTATAAATAACGCACCAGACCCCCTGACCTCCCTCAAGACAGCTTGGGCTAACAATCTGGGCAATATTGAAGACGAGGAATGGATCGAAGCGACGCAGAGCCCAAGAGAGATAGCGATCAGATCAAGATTCAGGCTGATACAGCTCAGGGTCTTGCACCGTTCATACTACCCCCGCACGCTGTTACATAAATGGGGAAAAGTGCAGTCGCCACAACGCATAAGAGGCTGCCAGACAGAGGGATCCTTCTTCCATATTCTATGGGAATGCCCCGTCATCATCTTCTTCTGACAGGGAGTGACAACAATAATGTCAAGGGTGGTGGGAGGGGTGGTGACCATGGATGCCAAGTGGCTCTTACTGATGATCAGAGCGGAGGACGACTGGCCCAGACATAATAAACTCTGGCTGACCCTAGCAGCCGGAGTAGCAAAGTGCAACATTGCACACAGGTGCGGGTCACACATCCACCCATCGGTGGCAGAGTGGGAGACCGACCTTGATTGGTGCCAACAAGCGGAAAAGATCATATATGATAGTAGGGGTTGCAACAAAAAGTGGGAAAAAATATGGTACTCTGGGAGAAAAACAGAAATGTAGGTGAGGATTTAATGGCCCGCGAGTCAGCGGGTCCACCGGCTGTCTGTGACCGAGTAAAAGCTAAATGAGACGTGCCGCCTGGTTTAAGTATGGTCCAATTATGATGTAACCCGCTTTGCGTAGACTATAATGACCATTGTTCATTGACCTTGCCACAATGTAATTTGTTACCACATATTTGATCATTGGAATGCATGTTCTCTCCTTTTATTATGATCTACCTCATGAGTCTGTTTAATAAAAAGAGTTTTAAAAAAATCACTGAAAAAAACAAAGGTTACAGAGATGTTACAGTTAGGAAACAAAAAAGTCAAAAAACCTTAGAAATTCACCAAAAAAAACAAAGGTTACTGGGACTTTATAGTTAGGTTCCCATTTTACCCTCACAAAACCATAGAAATTCGGCAGTTATAGTTACAATTATCTCAAGCAACTACAACTTGTGTCACTCATGACATCTTCTATGGCATTATTGATAATATGCAACATTTGCTGTAAAAGTATTGATGAGAAAACTGTGCATGGTGGGGGCGTGAGTTATTGTTACCTTAGGGCACAAGTTATAGTTACTGGAGTTTCAGAATTGATTGTACAGTGAAACAAGTTGGAGTAAAAAACAACTTTTTAAAGAAATTTCAACTTTTTACTCTGGGCATCTCAAATCACACCAACCAGAGGCTCCCAAAGACGAAGAGTTCGAGGAGTAAGAGGCTCAAACAAAAGAGGTATAAGGAAAACAGGAAGTGCTGAAGGCTCTGTGGGAGTGAGAACAAGGGCCAGACGTCAACCAAATGATGAAGCACCAAAACAATGTGGTACATTTATTGGGCATTATGCTTTTTACTCTGTTTGGATTTTTCACTCATGGCACGTGAACAAGAGTGTGAACTCTGAAACACGTTGGCAGTTGGTGTTGGCAATAAATCACGCTTGTCACTACAAGAAGCTTGTGGTATCGTTTTGGAGAGGAGAAAGGAACCTGTGGAGTGCATTTGTCAGGAGTCACCTCCGAACACAAACAACCGCATTAAGCAGCCAGGCGACATGTGACTAGAGGAGTTTTTCATTATATATGTATATGTGTTATGTATATGTATATATATATATATATATATGTGTGTGTGTGTGTGTATTATCTACTGGCGGTCGCCAGTAGATAGTTATAGTTAGGACCTATTTTCCATAGGAAATCCGCAACATTCTATTCCCAATAAGTCTGGCGCCGGTTGACGAATCTTCGCAAAAGTTTCCAAACTTTTGACTAGCTCCACTGAGCTCCTACCCTGAAAGTTTCGTGGTGATTCGTCAAGCGGGGTCCGAGAAAAAAGGGGGGTCCCTAAACGCGTTTTCCCCATGCAATTTCCCATAGGATCTGTTGTCGCAGCTACAGCCTGAACCGCTGAACGGAATGACACCAAATTTGGCAAAGAGGTAGTCCTCAGTTCAGACTCGTGCCTTTTGCATAAATGGTGTGAATCTGTTCAGTAGTTCCTGAGAAATTTTGGGTAAAAAAGCTAGTGATATCTATGGCCGGGGAGGATCCGCGCACCCTACCCGCACCGTAAGCGCACCCTCCCCGAACCGAGCGCGCACCCTCCCGATTGCGCGCTGAATGCTAATTGGCTGTCGAGTGTCTGTCTACATTCGAAACCAGGAACTGTTGGCGGCCATTTTCTGCCTCGGTAGAAGCGAGGCTGAAGAAGCAAGGGGAATAAGTGTGTAAAACATATAAAGGGGGCAGAGTGGAAATACTCTGACCCTCTAGAGGTGCTTAGGGGGTCCCAGAAGGACCCCCTGGGGCCCTCTTTTTAAAAATAAAAAAAAACAGCGAAATGTGCGCAGGGTGCGCACATCCTAACGCGTTGGGTGCACGGATTCTCTCGCGTTGGGTGCGCGGATCCAAGGAAAAAAAATTGACATTTTTTGGAGATAAAGATCAAGCTTAAGTGTTTTCTTCTTGAGTGGCTCTAAAAAGAGCCGTTGTGTTCATTGTGAGTTTTTGGTACTTATAAGTAAGTACCTATACAGAGTCTAAAGTTGTTGAGGAAGACTCTGTTTCCTTCATCAGTAAAGTGTACTCCATCTCTCCTATACATCTCTTGCATATGAAAGCACAGATTGTTATTGTAAATGGACCCCATTCTATAGTCTCGGAGAAAAGAAGAAACAGATTTATTCACATGTTTCCTAGCTTTCTCAATTTGTGGACAAAAATGATTGGACCAGTTCCATTTCTGTCTTTGGCATATGTTAGAATACACAAAGGCAGTTTTGGGGAAAAGTGAAATCAGTTCTGCAAAGGTGTCCTTCAGAAGGATTTCCAGACATACCCCAGTCAAAGTGCCTAGGTCATTGCCACCAAAGTGCACTATTATGATGTCAGGGTGTTGGATATGTATGAAGGATTTCACCAATGGCATCAATTGGTGCCACTTTAACCCTATCTGTCCAATCCATTTAATGTCTACATTTGGCAAACCTAGGTCTTTGTGAATGCCTTTGTTTTCTGCATACCTTTGGCTCCAGAAAATATAGCTGTGTCCCACAATCCACACTCTAAGCATCTTGAAAGGAGGTCTGGATGCACTCAGATGGTCTCTGTAAATGAAATGGCAGTTTGGAAAGTAAGATGTTTCTAAAATGGTGGCTAAGATGCAGTTTTGAAAAAAAGACAAGAAATCATTGGTTGTTTGACAACCTTCTACACTGAAAGGTAGGGTGTATATTTCAGTTTTTTAAAAGCATGATTCTTATTGGTTAACAAAAACTGATTGTAAGGAACATTATATATGATAAGCTGATATTTTGAAAAGTCAAGCACACTTGCTGTCTTGATTAGCAACATTGTGTGCTGACCTTGTGACCTGTGTGCTCAGTACAGTGTTCCATGACTTGTTTCCATGGTAACAGACAGAAGGCAGATTGGGGGAAGGGTTCAAATGTATGTCATTTGGAAAGGATGAAATGTTTAACCAATAGAAATGTGTGTTTGCTTTTGAATTTGTGTGAAGGAATGTGATTTTATGTTTACATGTATATGTGTGGAAAATGAGAGGGAAACTTTGCCATTCTTTGGTTTTGCTGAGAGGTGCACAGTGCAGAGATTCTGTATAAGAAAATCTGGTGTGTGACTGATATCTGGTGTGTGACTGATATACTTCTTAATCTACAAAACAACTTGAAAGGTGAGTTATTTAATTGTGAGGGGATGTATGTAGACTGTTTTGATTTTAATCAGACTAATGTATGTCTCCTGCTAAAGTGTAGGGAGTACTTTTTTTCTCTACAATCTTATTGACAGTGTGTGTGCATGTAGAAACCATTCTGTGATGAGCATTTGTGTTTTTCATGTGTTTGCAGATAGATAACTGTGCTGTTTTTATATTTTGGTAGAATTAGAAACCAGTCATTGTTTATGAATTTGTGAAATGAGTTATGTTTCTACACTAAAATGTAGTACTCCTTCTAGATGAAGAAATGTGTTTTGGTATAGTGCAAGGGGTAGTGTTGTTTGTCTAGAATCACACAGTGAGTATGTGTGCATTTGGGAACCACTGTGAGAGAAGCATTTGGTAACATGTTGTATTAGCTGACAGATAACTGTTTTAAAACCTGTCTTGTTGTCAAGTTTTAGTAGCATTAGAAGGCAGTTTTTGCTTATGCTTTGATTAAATGAGTCAGGCTTTGACACAAAAGTGCAGTCCTAAAATATGTTGATTGTGTGCAGTGAGAACAGCAAAAAAAGGCAAACAAATTACTTTGTGGAAATTATGCTGTGTTGTAAAAAATGTATTATTACATGTTATATTTTTTTTTTCCTTTTCTTTCACAGATCCAAATTTTAAAATAAGCAATTTATATGAATTTAGATTGCATTGAAAATCTGAAAAAAATGTATACCATTTTTGATTCCTATTACTGTGAAGGTAAGTTTAACTAAGTCTCAATATGCAGAATGAGGTCTGCAAGAAGCTACAAAGTTGAAACACGTTTCTAAAAACACTCTGGTGCCGATTACGATCCGTTAAAAACCGCGTACGAACCGTCGGTCGGAGCGAATTCCCCGTCCGACTCGTACCCGGTTGTAAAACTTTACAAACATGGAATTACGATTCGCACGGAAACACCATTTCCGTACGAATCGTAAAAAACACCGACCGACGAAAATATACATACGAATGTGATCCGGGAATGCTGCGACGTGACGTCGGGACGCTCTCAGGCAGCGTTTCACGAACCAGGAATTACGATTCGAACCGACAGCAGTCCGGACGGCAATATTTTCACGGCACCCAAAAAGTGCCGCAAAAGCGAAGTACGGCGCGAATCGACCAGAGTAGGTGGCCCGGTACGCGCCGACCCCCCCCCCCCCCAGCCCCCGTAGGTACGCGCCGACCCCCCCCCAGCCCCCGTAGGTACGCGCCGACCCCCCCCCCAGCCCCCGTAGGTACGCGCCGACCCCCCCCCCCAGCCCCCGTAGGTACGCGCCGACCCCCCCCCAGCCCCCGTAGGTACGCGCCGACCCCCCCTGTGTGTACACCCGTGTACGGTGCGTACCCCCCGTGTACGTTCGAGTCGTACCCCCACCCGTGTATGTACGGTGCATACCCCCCGTGTACGCTCGAGTCGAACCCCCCCGTGTACGCTCGAGTCGTACCCCCACCCGTGTATGTACGGTGCGTACCCCCCGTGTACGCTCGAGTCGTACCCCCACCCGTGTATGTACGGTGCGTACCCCCCGTGTACGCTCGAGTCGTACCCCCACCCGTGTATGTACGGTGCGTACCCCCCGTGTACGCTCGAGTCGTACCCCCACCCGTGTATGTACGGTGCGTACCCCCCGTGTACGCTCGAGTCGTACCCCCACCCGTGTATGTAAGGTGCGTACCCCCCGTGTACGCTCGAGTCGTACCCCCACCCGTGTATGTACGGTGCGTACCCCCCCGTGTACGCTCGAGTCGTTTCCCCACCCGTGTATGTACGGTGCGTACCCCCCGTGTACGTTCGAGTCGTACCCCCACCCGTGTATGTACGGTGCGTACCCCCCGTGTACGCTCGAGTCGAACCCCCCCGTGTACGCTCGAGTCGTACCCCCACCCGTGTATGTACGGTGCGTACCCCCCGTGTACGCTCGAGTCGTACCCCCACCCGTGTATGTATGGTGCGTACCCCCCGTGTACGCTCGATTTGTGGACAAAAATGATTGGACCAGTTCCATTTCTGTCTTTGGCATATGTTAGAATACACAAAGGCAGTTTTGGGGAAAAGTGAAATCAGTTCTGCAAAGGTGTCCTTCAGAAGGATTTCCAGACCTACCCCAGTCAAAGTGCCTAGGTCATTGCCACCAAAGTGCACTATTATGATGTCAGGGTGTTGGATATGTATGAAGGATTTCACCAATGGCATCAATTGGTGCCACTTTAACCCTATCTGTCCAATCCATTTAATGTCTACATTTGGCAAACCTAGGTCTTTGTGAATGCCTTTGTTTTCTGCATACCTTTGGCTCCAGAAAATATAGCTGTGTCCCACAATCCACACTCTAAGCATCTTGAAAGGAGGTCTGGATGCACTCAGATGGTCTCTGTAAATGAAATGGCAGTTTGGAAAGTAAGATGTTTCTAAAATGGTGGCTAAGATGCAGTTTTGAAAAAAAGACAAGAAATCATTGGTTGTTTGACAACCTTCTACACTGAAAGGTAGGGTGTATATTTCAGTTTTTTAAAAGCATGATTCTTATTGGTTAACAAAAACTGATTGTAAGGAACATTATATATGATAAGCTGATATTTTGAAAAGTCAAGCACACTTGCTGTCTTGATTAGCAACATTGTGTGCTGACCTTGTGACCTGTGTGCTCAGTACAGTGTTCCATGACCTGTTTCCATGGTAACAGACAGAAGGCAGATTGGGGGAAGGGTTCAAATGTATGTCATTTGGAAAGGATGAAATGTTTAACCAATAGAAATGTGTGTTTGCTTTTGAATTTGTGTGAAGGAATGTGATTTTATGTTTACATGTATATGTGTGGAAAATGAGAGGGAAACTTTGCCATTCTTTGGTTTTGCTGAGAGGTGCACAGTGCAGAGATTCTGTATAAGAAAATCTGGTGTGTGACTGATATCTGGTGTGTGACTGATATACTTCTTAATCTACAAAACAACTTGAAAGGTGAGTTATTTAATTGTGAGGGGATGTATGTAGACTGTTTTGATTTTAATCAGACTAATGTATGTCTCCTGCTAAAGTGTAGGGAGTACTTTTTTTCTCTACAATCTTATTGACAGTGTGTGTGCATGTAGAAACCATTCTGTGATGAGCATTTGTGTTTTTCATGTGTTTGCAGATAGATAACTGTGCTGTTTTTATATTTTGGTAGAATTAGAAACCAGTCATTGTTTATGAATTTGTGAAATGAGTTATGTTTCTACACTAAAATGTAGTACTCCTTCTAGATGAAGAAATGTGTTTTGGTATAGTGCAAGGGGTAGTGTTGTTTGTCTAGAATCACACAGTGAGTATGTGTGCATTTGGGAACCACTGTGAGAGAAGCATTTGGTAACATGTTGTATTAGCTGACAGATAACTGTTTTAAAACCTGTCTTGTTGTCAAGTTTTAGTAGCATTAGAAGGCAGTTTTTGCTTATGCTTTGATTAAATGAGTCAGGCTTTGACACAAAAGTGCAGTCCTAAAATATGTTGATTGTGTGCAGTGAGAACAGCAAAAAAAGGCAAACAAATTACTTTGTGGAAATTATGCTGTGTTGTAAAAAATGTATTATTACATGTTATATTTTTTTTTTCCTTTTCTTTCACAGATCCAAATTTTAAAATAAGCAATTTATATGAATTTAGATTGCATTGAAAATCTGAAAAAAATGTATACCATTTTTGATTCCTATTACTGTGAAGGTAAGTTTAACTAAGTCTCAATATGCAGAATGAGGAGGTCTGCAAGAAGCTACAAAGTTGAAACACGTTTCTAAAAACACTCTGGTGCCGATTACGATCCGTTAAAAACCGCGTACGAACCGTCGGTCGGAGCGAATTCCCCGTCCGACTCGTACCCGGTTGTAAAACTTTACAAACATGGAATTACGATTCGCACGGAAACACCATTTCCGTACGAATCGTAAAAAACACCGACCGACGAAAATATACATACGAATGTGATCCGGGAATGCTGCGACGTGACGTCGGGACGCTCTCAGGCAGTGTTTCACGAACCAGGAATTACGATTCGAACCGACAGCAGTCCGGACGGCAATATTTTCACGGCACCCAAAAAGTGCCGCAAAAGCGAAGTACGGCGCGAATCGACCAGAGTAGGTGGCCCGGTACGCGCCGACCCCCCCCCCCCCAGCCCCCGTAGGTACGCGCCGACCCCCCCCCAGCCCCCGTAGGTACGCGCCGACCCCCCCCCCAGCCCCCGTAGGTACGCGCCGACCCCCCCCCCAGCCCCCGTAGGTACGCGCCGACCCCCCCCCCCAGCCCCCGTAGGTACGCGCCGACCCCCCCTGTGTGTACACCCGTGTACGGTGCGTACCCCCCGTGTACGTTCGAGTCGTACCCCCACCCGTGTATGTACGGTGCGTACCCCCCGTGTACGCTCGAGTCGAACCCCCCCGTGTTCGCTCGAGTCGTACCCCCACCCGTGTATGTACGGTGCGTACCCCCCGTGTACGCTCGAGTCGTACCCCCACCCGTGTATGTACGGTGCGTACCCCCCGTGTACGCTCGAGTCGTACCCCCACCCGTGTATGTACGGTGCGTACCCCCCGTGTACGCTCGAGTCGTACCCCCACCCGTGTATGTACGGTGCGTACCCCCCCGTGTACGCTCGAGTCGTACCCCCCCGTGTACGCTCGAGTCGTACCCCCACCCGTGTATGTACGGTGCGTACCCCCGTGTACGTTCGAGTCGTACCCCCACCCGTGTATGTACGGTGCGTACCCCCCGTGTACGCTCGAGTCGAACCCCCCCGTGTACGCTCGAGTCGTACCCCCACCCGTGTATGTACGGTGCGTACCCCCCGTGTACGCTCGAGTCGTACCCCCACCCGTGTATGTATGGTGCGTACCCCCCGTGTACGCTCGAGTCGTACCCCCACCCGTGTATGTACGGTCCGTACCCCCCGCGTACGCTCGAGTCGTACCCCCACCCGTGTATGTACGGTGCGTACCCCCCGTGTACGCTCGAGTCGTACCCCCACCCGTGTATGTACGGTGCGTACCCCCCGTGTACGTTCGAGTCGTACCCCCACCCGTGTATGTACGGTGCGTACCCCCAGCGCTACGCGCTGGGGGTACGCACCGTACATACACGGGTGGGGGTACGACTCGAACGTACACGGGGGGGGTCCGACTCGAGCGTACACGGGGGGGTTCGACTCGAGCGTACACGGGGGGGTACGCACCGTACATACACGGGTGGGGGTGCGACTCGAGCGTACACGGGGAGGTACGCACCGTACATACACGGGTGGGGGTACGACTCGAGCGTACACGGGGGGGTTCGACTCGAACGTACACGGGGGGTACGCACCGTACACGGGTGTACACACAGGGGGGGTCGGCACGTACCTACGGGGGCTGGGGGGGGGTCGGCGCGTACCTACGGGGGCTGGGGGGGGTCGGCGCGTACCTACGGGGGCTGGGGGGGGGTACGGCGTGTACCGGGCACCTGTTTGGACGTCTCCATGGTTGTTATGGGAGTTCGGTGCGGACGGTCTTTTCACCATACGGTTGTACATTCGGACGCCCGGGATGGATCGTGATTCCCCGGTCGGAGTTCACCTTTCACGTTTGTAAGGTAAATCGTCCGAGGACGTGTCGGACACATTTTCCGACCCGAGGACGTGTGGGGAATGATTCCCAGTGCGGTTCGTATGGACTTTTTACCATGCGAATCGTGATTGCCAGTTCGTACGGCACTTGTACGATTCGTACGGTAAAAAGACCCGATACGAGTCGTACGGGGACATTTTTTACCGGATCGTGATCGGCACCTTTGTTTATACCTATGTAGTTTTGAAATCTGACCATAATCAGATATCATGTGACCTGCAAAAAAAGAGATTTGAGGGGTTCATAATATTTCCCATTGTACCTATTGAAGGACCGCAATCATTCTTCTTTGAACATCTTTGCAGACAAAACTCTGTGCTTACCATCTATCATTTGCAAGGAAATTTAAAAACGGAAATATGTCCCTTTTTGTAACATAGTTATTGCGCAAGACACTCTTTCATATTTACAAAGAGAGGAAAAGGCACTCTGTGCACTTTTTATACTCCATGTAACTACAACCTCATTATGCACACCACTTTCCGTTGAAAGGGTGTTCTATAAGTGTTGTTGTGCATGATTGCACTCAATACTCATAGAACAAGACACATGTCTAGATTCATCAGAAATCATAAATCTCGATATGTGTGTGAATGCTGCACCATTCTAAAATTGGTGTAGGAAATCACAACAAGGAGAATTGTTTTCATTTCTCCACATTTTTATATCTTCAATGCATGTTGAAATGTTCAGCATACATTGAAGGAGAAAAATGCATTTTCTCATTGTTTTTGTGTAGAAAAACAAACAGCACATGACACAGATATCCTTGCACTATGGTGCAAGGGTGCCTGTGTCACCACATGGCTGCAGTTTAAGCAGCCGTGCAGAGAGAAGCATAGATTTGCAACATATTTATGTACATATGTTGCATCCCTGTGCTTCGGAAGTACTACAGCACACTGCAGTTAGAGGTTACTGTGTGATGCTGCAGCACTTCCTCATAGTTCTGCACTTATACATTCACCATATGCTACTAATGCATTCATTCAGTCAATTACGTACTACACATACATTCATCTAAACTTTCACACACTAACAAAGAAATTTAGCTCTTTTTTTAAACCAGGAAAGTTAGTTCTTAGAAGAACTTTTTTTTCTTCTTCTTTCATATTTTTTTTTGGTTTTTCTAACACTTTTGTGATTTTTTTGGTTTTTCTGGAAAAACAAAAAACAAAACAGGAGGAACCAAACAATGAACTTCAGGGAACAAAAAAAAAAAAAACTAGCAAATGTGACTTTCTTGCCGGCGGCAGATCAGATCGATCGACTGCTCACCGTAGCACAAAGTCGCATTGCACTTAGTGCACAGCACTTTTAAATATTGAAATTGAGGACGGATGTCCAAGTTTTGGGCTGATGGATGCACTTTTGAAGTGCTCGGCTGCGATGAGGTGGAAGGCGCAGGAGCAGGAGTGTTTCTCATCCGTTTGCACTCTTCTCGTGCAAGATTGTTCGGATGAAGGGTCCTTAGGTGCTTCATCATACTCGCCGTGCCGCACGAGTATTTCTTGTTAGGATCCCCTCGCAACAGCACTCTTTTGCAAATCTTGCATGTGACCAAGGTGGCATTGGTCTATGTTTGCCCCTCGGGAAAAGTAAAAAATTTCCACACCACAGATGAAAAACGTGGTGTGGGTGGTGCCTCCTCCAAATAATCATCCTCAGATGAATGAGGAAATGCAGGTGATGCCTGCTGCCCTGAAGCCATTTTTAGTAGGAAAAAGTTAGAGCTAAGTGTAAACTTAGTCTAAAAAATCTTCTTCTCTGCAAAGAGATACTCCTCCTCCGAAGGTGAAAGAAGAATGATTGAATTGGGTGGGGTCTTTCAATAGTTAGAACAAGAAGTGTAATGAACCAATCAAATCTCTTTTTTTGCAGGTCACATGGGATCCGCGTACCCTGCGCTTACGCATCACGCACCCAGCCGCATCCGCGAAATTGAATTAAAAAAAAATATAGGATTACATGTAAAAATATATTACTTTTAAGACTAGTTTAGAGTTTGTCTTCAATTAATATTCACATGAAATACATGTATATGTTTTTTTAAATGTTAAATATTTCGCGGGATCCGCGCACCTACCGCGTCATAGACGCAGATGACGCATCGCGGAGCGCGTAAACGTCGCGTTACATACATCGAACGTGTCGCGTATAGGCTGGGAGTCGCGTACCGGTAGCATTGCGATCGCGCACTAAACACGTGCCCAACGCATACCATGCACGGATGCCAACGCATAGGGATCGAGAACGGTGCGCATAGGGTGCGCGGATCCAAAAACATGGAAAAAATATATATAAAATAAAGTTTTGAACAGATAGTTAAAAAAATATTTTGACAAATATAAAAAAATGTTTGAAAAACCCATTAAATTCAAATAAATTTTTTTAATTTTTTAGAGAAATAATTAAAAAAATAAGTTTAAAAAATGGTGATAAAAAAGTATTTAAAAAAAAAACATAATTAATGAAATTGACACACTGAATTTGAAAAATATAGAAATCCAATCAAAATCATTAAACATGATATCTTTAGAGATAAATTATAGATAGGAATTAGCATTTTAAAAACCTTTGAAATTCACTGAAAAAAACATAGGTTTCATGCACGTTATAGTTAGGAATTAGCATTTAAAAAACCTTTGAAATTCACTTAAAAAACCAAAGGTTTCAGGGGCGTTATAGTCAGTAATTGGCATTTAAAAAACCTTAGAAATTCACTGAAAAAACCATAGGTTTCAGGGGCGTTATAGTTAGCTGGACATTTCCCTCGTACAAAACCCTAGAAATTCCCCTGTTATAGTTAGTTCAGCTAACTATAACTCGCGCCCTCGCAATGCACTGCTGATGACGTCACATATTACATCACTCATTACATGGTCAGTGACATCACTGATGACATCACTGATGACGTCATCCATGTGATAAATTAGTGCATCTTCTCACACCCTAATATAACCTTTGATACACCGACTCAAAATTTCAGACGGCCATTTTGAAAACCATAGATACTCCAATACCAATAACTACATACCCACTCATTGACTCTTAGGTCTACATACACCTCCACTCACTCACCTGTACAGTCACTCATACTTACAGTCACTCCGTACAAGACTATCATATGCATTTATACACCTATATAGACACTCACACACCGCTAATCATCCATTGAGGTACTGACACACCTAGTCAGTTGTGCAAATAATTAAACACAGTCCAATTTACTCCACCTATACAGTTAAACACACTCAAGTTCACTTACTCATAAAAATACTAACACATTCTGACGCTCTTATACAATTACTAATACAAGCACACACTCATCCATACAGCCACTCCCGCAATCACACACTCTCACATACAGATAGTTATATACTCTTACACACATATACACTGCGTTTCACATATGTAGTTACTGACACATGTACAACTGAGATATACATTCAATCACTAACACACCCATACATACACTCACCCAACCATACAGTCCATCACAGTTGCACTCTTAAAACCATGCACCCATAGAATCACCCACTCACACATCTATGCACCGAGTCACACACACCCTACCCACACAAATACTCAGGCACCCATACAGATACTCAGACAACCAATCAATAACCCATGTAGACACTCATATAGCTATTCACAAAACCATGCAGCCATTTATACACCAACACACAGACACATACAGACATTCACACAGTTTAGTCACTAGTCTGCAGTAAGATACATTTAATGACTCACTTATAGAGTCAGTTATGCACCTAGAAAATCATCCATTCACACACTTGTACACCCACTCATTCTTCAATAGGCCTTTCCCTATATATATTAAACATATTAAAACTGTACAGAAACACATACTCACTGGATGATGTCATCAGTGATGTCATGAGTGATGTCATTTGAGATGTCATCAGTGATGTCATCAGTGATGTCACTGACCATGTCATGAGTGATGTAATATGTGACGTCATCAGCAGTGCATTGCGGGGGCGCGAGTTATAGTTAGCTGAACTAACTATAACAGGGGAATTTCAAGGGTTTTGCACGAGGGAAATGTCCAGCTAACTATAACGCCCCTGAAACCTATGGTTTTTTCAGTGAATTTTCTAAGGTTTTTTAAATGCCAATTACTAACTATAAAGCCCCTGAAACCTCTGGTTTTTTCAGTGACATATGCTGCAATTTAAGTGAGGTCATGATTAGAATTGGGCAAAACAATATCCTTAAAAAAAACTAACTTCAAAAATCACAGTTAAATTACCATTTTACTATAAATTTGAAATGAAAAATGACTGCAATTCGCCAGTCATGGTTAGCTCTGCAACGCAAACAAGAGCCATGCATACAGTAACTTGGACTGCAAATGCAATTCCTTTTCCCTCCCACTAGTTATACCAATAATTAACAACGCCTAAAACCACATCTTTGAATAACAATATAGATTCAAATAAAAAATAATACTATAGTCATTGATAGTGTTAATGGTAAAGTGATGCGCAATCTGACTGGAAGATCATTTATGACATTTGTAATTGCATCTGTTGTATAACTGGCCAAGTCATGTAATTGCATCTGTTGTATAAATGGCCAAGTCATGAGCACTACATTTGGTGTGGGAGTTATGGTTTGTATGGCTGTTGATTTAATAGACTGCGGAGCTGTAACACTGAAATAAGCTTGCACAAGAGGGTAACTAAATCCTTGGTGCTTCAATATCCCCCAAAACAGGTGAGATCTTTTCAAGAACTGACATTCTGGTTTTTGATAAATTCAAATTCAGAAGACTTTTTCCTCAACATCCACTACACTACTGGCTGGGGACTTGAGTATCAAACTAAACCGTCTGTTCTCTTATGGGGTCTGTGGAGATTTATTTGAGGGATGGGGGTTCCGGAAGCATCTTTAGGAAGTTTCTACCTTCGACTCACACAGAAGCACTATGAGTATTTCTAGTGTAATATGGTTTAGTCTATTTGGACAATTCATCAGTGGCACCCCGCATCTAGTACGTTCAGGGTAGAAACATCAATTGTCCCCACAGGTTACTTATTTGTCTCAGTTGGGCATTTTAATTGCTTATTTTGAGATGTGATTCAAAGAATACCGATCATTGCCAATTGGTTGCAAGGTTTGCCTTTCAATTAAGTTTTCAGCAGTAAGGGTTGCCTTATCTACTAAACTCAGTGCCAGGATACCCTCCTAGGTGATAGTGTGCTCTACAAATCTGCATAACATAACAAACAAACCCCCATAGAATTCGGACAATTATGTCACTCGAGTAATTCAACCTTTTATCTCAAAATTGAGTTTGAGATTCTCCCTTAAGAAATTCTGTTATAGTATCTCTGTTGCATTCCTTAACTTCACAGGTCTTATCCTCTATGACCTACTTGGTGAAATACGTATGCCATATTTAACCAAGAAGAGTCTGGAATCCTCTGGGAAGGGATGGTTCTATTCAGAATGGCGAGCTTTGAAGGCAGACTTCTGATCTAAATTTAGTAACTATAAAAAGAATCGCCAGGTTGCAACTATGAAAATATCACAGCAACTGCATTTGAGGTATAAGAACACAGTAAAGTTCAACAGGCTATTTTCTCTAGGACGAAATGAGATGCAATGATGAAGGTAACTGAACTATTTTGCCCATTTTTTTCCCCAAAGGGTTAACTTCTCCTGGTCAATCCCTGACTCATGGAAGAGTGCGGCAATGAAGCCAATTTTCTAAATTTGGGCATCATGCAGCCCTAGAACACTGGATCCCTTTTGCATATTACCTCTGAGGTTTAACATAAAATTGTATTGAAATGAATCTTGGGATGGGCTGCCGGAATGAGAATCATACAGTGGAAGCAGGCTGGATTCCTGCTTAATCATTTAACAATTGACCAATATTTCACACTGTGGACGATCACTCGGTGGTTCATAGCCGTGGGTCAGCAATTATGCTGCTGTGGACTTTCTGCTGGCCTTTGACAGGGAAGAATGTTTAAGTTTCTGGGCTAAACTAAATAATTGTCAATTCCATAAGAATTGCTTCATATTTTGTAGATTCTTCATAGTGCTAACTAGGCCAAAGTGGAAATAGCCCTTGGTGGTCTGCTGTCACAGCATATTTCCATAAATAATGACTTAAAGAAGGGGTGTGTTTTGGACGCTTCCCTTTTTGCTTTTTATTTAGCTGAGCTTCCTGAAAGTCTACAAATAAAGCAGTAATTTTTCGGAAAATGGGGACCAAACTTCGCATGTTTTCTATTTGCAGATGATTTGTGGATAACAAACTATATCCAGGTTGGTCTCAAGCATATGTTAGTGGTATTAGAAAACGACTGCTCCTCAAATAAAAAGACGATTGACACAGATAAGACTAAAACTATGGGTTTCCCAAGAATATAAAACTTCCCTCTTGGTTTCATGGGTCAAAACTTGAGCAAGTTCCCTACTATAAAGGCCATTGTATTGTATTTTTTGCAAATCTGAGCTCGAAAAACCATCCAGCTGCCTCGAAATAAGTTTTACAACCCACAACATGCACTTTTCATTTCAATTTAAAATGTGGTGGAATATCTAAAAAGCCTCTTCAGAAGGTGGTTCAGCTAGAAGCTATGCTTCAGGTCCTGTGCAGAGCTAAATTGCTTAGTACTGATAGATTGGTTGACTAGGAAGGGTTGGTGGGTCTTTCTATAATAAAAGTTTTAAAACGCCCTGCAAGTGCAATGATTCATCATAAAACTCAAACTTGGCTTAATTGTATGGAGTTGGCCAGCAAAAGGTACTCCTTGCAGATATCTTCCCAAGAGTTTTTTCACATTATTTAAAGTCAGTTGTGAATTTGATCAAGAACTGTCTCTTCTGGACTAAAAAAAGATTGTTATTTTGTTGCCTTAATTGAAAAAGGTTTCTTGTCTTTGGCTAATTCACAACTTTACAAAATTAGTTTATTCAAAACTAAGGAATAAAATCTTGCGAATGACACTGGGCATTAATCCCATTTGGTCGTTGTCAGATAGAGCCATAGACACAGATGTATATAGTGTATCTATGAACTAAATGTAAAGGTTGACCTCTTCTATATTTTATTGGATTTATTGGTTTTATCTTTACATACGAAATAGTTATCTCACTTATTTATTAAATATAATGTTAATAATAGGGACGCTGCAAGTATTTTTTAAGTTGTTTGGAATTTCATGAGTTGGTAATTGCTATTGTTCAATTCTTATGTAATTTAAAGATACGGAATATATTGGTATAAATAACTATGTAGCAGTTTTAAAAGAGTTTGGGGATCATTTAGAGTTTGGTGAACCGGGTACTGTGTCGCAAGTGCGACTGAGCTCCCTGACCGCCAAACTGACAGTCTTCCTGCCCTATTTAGGGTCAGGAGGATCATCAGCTTGAGGTTGAAGGAGCTCTGGCTCAGATGACTGAAAACGTACCCCCGATGAGTTGGTGGTAAGGAACAGGAAAACAAAAAGAATAAGGACCCCCACACCCAGGGAAAAAGTCTCTGAATGTGGGGGTCATTCGTTTTTTGTTTTCAATAACAAAGACCCACTTTGGGAGTTTGTTTTATAAAAACAAAGACTTTCTAAGAGTTTGGTGGATGGCCGTAAAAGCCACTGGCAGCCGTACACCAAACTTTGTATACCTTGATAGGAACCAGCATGACCACGATTCCTGTCAAGATACAGAGCTCATTGTAGGGCCGGCAGTGAGCTTTAAATTTGGAGGACAGTAGGTGAATACGTGTGTGCAGACTTCCATGCCCCTCCCACCCCAATCAAGGGATGTTCCTTACAAAAGAATTTACAAGTGAAAAGTTACTAATTTTCAGATGCAGGTGGAGATCTCCACTACAAAGGTGGAGATCTCTCTACTGGGAAGTATCGAGAAAATAATTAAAGTTTATTATTGCTTAAGAAAATATTGTAAATATTTTAATGGATAATACAAATTGAAATTATTTTTAATAAAGGTATTGATCTACAACCTAATAACTCTTCAAATGAACTAATTTAAATATATTTAAAAGTAAAAATGTAAAAAATAATTTTAATATAAAACTTAAGTGCGCATGTGTGTTTTGGTTGGACTGAGATGGCCGGCCAAACACTCATGAGCACTTAGGGTGTGGAGTGCACGTTGCACTCCTCCCCTCTTCCATGCAAAAAGATACGTTTATTTGACATTTGCTGGCTTATTTGCTGGCTCTGAGACAGGCAGTGAGGCACCGTTCCTCCTCCATTGCGGAGGAGCCGCCACTGGTTAAGCCCCTGGTAAAGTCTACATTATCAGATAGTGTCCTAAACACGTTTCAGATCTGCGTGATTTCTGAATGAGTTGCAATTTTATTGCATTATGAATTTGAGTTTCACTCTTCCGTAGTGTCCCTGTGGTTAAAGGTATGCAAAGATTTGGTTGGGCAGCATTCATGAATGTATATTGACCACTTCACACCGTTGGGCATTTTTCGCATTGGGACATTTGTATGATAATCAAGATTTTTGTAAATATATTGCATGTCTTTTTAGAGAAGAGAGGGGGGGGACCAAGAGCTTGTTGTGGTCCAGTGCCTGTGCTCCGTGTATCAACTATGTCAATCAAATAAGGAGACACTGTTCCATAAGAGTAGGAAGGAGAGAAAAAGGTATATATGCGCACCACCAAGGCACCATTAAACACAGCTGCTTCAGATACGGACCGTCCGGACCGAATAAACAGGTACCGCCACAATGAAGCCCAGCGGGACTAGATATAGAGCAGGTAGCATGATTCTGCTCCTTTACAGACAGGACGACGGCTGGGGTAGGTGCACAAGAGCCAACACCCGAGTAAAACTGTGGCATGTGGAATGATGCTCAAGTAACTAAGACCGAGACCGCACGATCGGCAGTCCATCGCTTGTTGATATTTACGAGTATGTCTGTGTCTTTATTACTTCTCATTCAGCCTGAGAAGGTGCGAGCGCTCGTCCCCTAGTCTATGGAGAAACTTTCTCCCTAGTTTTAGGTGAGTGCTGGGATGATGAGGTTTGTGTTCACTGTGTTGTGATACTGCGGCATTAACAGGGGTGGACTTGCCATGACCCGTTTCTGTCACCCTTGATGAGACGCCGCATTAACTCACCAGTGATACGATTGAGACAGCACTGGGTGATAATGTTGTCAGTTTCTTAACAAGAGGGCACTGGGATTAGCAGGTGACTCCGAAGAGCGACGGATGGGCCGCACGCACCAGGGAACCTCCGTCCCCTGGACTGGCGTGCCTCACTCATGTCGTTCTTTGTTGAGACCCTGCGTCCTACCCACTCTTGAGAGGATTCATGATTTCTGTCCATCTCTGGTTCGTACCCAGTTTTATCTATTCTCTTTTTTTGATTATAGGACACATTCCGGGGCAAGGCGACTTTCCCCTGCCCCTACAAAACCCTGATACAGTGTCCTTTTCTCCCTTCTTTTGTTGTCATTTTCTACCTTGACAGTATCCAGGAGCAATCTTACTCTAACAATTTAGAGGACAGGGTTATTTAGGCCTTGGACGCCCGGATACACACTGTGGGTAATATCCCGCAGATCACACTCACTCACACTTCACGTTTCACTTGGTCCTGAGGAAGCGCCACGGATCCGGCAGGACCACAGGGGCGCGAAACATGTCGACCACATTGTAGTTACCTTTGGGACATTGAACTCACCAAGGTAACACCTAACCTATGGGTTTTTCAACCTGTCAAGGGTGCCACCACCTTTTATTAAAAATATTCTTTGAGCAACCCTTAGACATTTGTAGAACTCATGTTGCACACACCACTGCACCACAACTGTTTTTAGGACCCATACCACACACCCGCATGCACTATACGGCATTTTGGCTCAAAAGAGCTCCGCCAAAGTGACCCTTCGGGGGACCCGTAGGGCATTGCAGCGCCGGCCCGACGAGCAGCAAAACGCCTGATAATGAAGCATGACACCTCCCGGGGTGTGTGAGGGCAACAAGAGATAAGCTCTGCTTTTCCCTTCGACACTTGGGTCTCTTTTAGCCTAGGACCCTCTTTATATACCTTTTTTCTCCTTCCTACTCTAATGGAACAGTGTCTCCTTATTTGATTGACAATATATTGCATGTACCTTTGTATTTACTTAAAAATGATCCTACGCAACATATACTGCGGAGAAAGCAATCATACTGAGCAGGCGCCTTCCACGCCTAGGGGAGGGGCGCCCTTAGTAGCGCCATGGGGCTGAGCCTCCTCCGGGGCCATGAAAAGGGGAGGGCTGGTTATGGAAAGGCTGGTCGTGGTGATGTCATCGGGAGGTGGCACAGAAAAATTGAAAAAAGGTAGCAGGTATTTAAGGCTGTGCCCGGGGAGTTTCCTTCTCTTTGTCCCTTCAGGCCACAGCAGAGCTACAGAAGCGTCGTCGACCACCCACCCACCTGGCAGTCGAGCAAGGCTTCAAGGAGGCGGAGCGCTGACAGTTACCAACAAAGGGGGATGCACAACAATAGAAATGCAGCCATTCGATGGACCCCAGGAGGGGGTAGATTTCCACGTGTGCCTTGGGTAGGCGGGGACGAGGGACTGACCTGCTGGTAGTCCTTGATTCTACAGCCCTAACCCACAATGTATGGACTGAGTACAATCTTGGGGATGCTGCATGTGTTCAGGTACCCCGGTGGGCCGGTGTGGTATGCGGTGCCCTGGATGTCAAGTAATGCAACTGTTGGCTGTAGCACATTGGGGTCTGCCGGGGCAATGTGCGCAGTAGAATGGGAGATTGATGGGCCGAGACGGCCGAGTTCAAATGTACGGCCAAGTTCTAGTGTACAGCCGATTTGAAAAGTTAAAGTGTAAGTTTGTACCTTATTTCCTTACTGTTGGCTGTAGCGCGTTGGGGCATGCCGGCACAACGTGCGCAGCAGAGTGAGCGACTGGTGGGCCGAGATGGCCATGTTACAATGTTCTGCCAATTTCCAGTGTACAGCCCAGTTCAAAAGTTAAAGTATAATGTCTTACCTAATTTCCTTACTGCCGTTCACAAGTTGATGCAGATAAAAGTGATGCTGTGAATAATGGTTATATACCCAAGAAGGATACTTATGCTAGTAATGGTCTGTGGTGAATAACTTGGATTGAAGTGAATAAAAGGCTACGCCATAGACAATATACCTTGATTTGAGTTCTTGGGCGTAGCGGGGCGGTAAGGTGATGGAATTTGGGGAGGAGGGAATGTCTCATTGTGCGCTTACTATCCGCAATACCATTGTGCACAGCAAATCTCCACAAAATGTAAAATTGCGTAGGAAAGATTCTGCTTATATTTTCCTGCATTAAATTATTCTGAAAATACGCAGGTAGCAAGTATCCCTCTCCACATGTAATTCTGCTAACTCCCACAGTGATCATGGGATGCATGAATGCTGCGACAGTCATTACAATGCGAGTAGGTGGTAGATTGTTGTGGAGAGCTCTGCCTGCCAATACAGATGCCTAAAGGCTTGCTACTAACTTCCACGTGCTGCCACCTACATATATTTCTTTATTACATTTAGAAAGACTGCATTCAAAATGGCGGCAGTTATCACATAAAGAGAGCACTGCAAGTGCTAATTTAAGGCACAGTCTGTTCTACAGTTTTGGGCTGACAGGTGACTTAAACAGCTGCGAAGCTGGAGCACCACTGTTTTACCACTTTAGCCAGCGGTAAATGGTTGCTTGTGACAGGAGGTTTTAAGGCAGCACTGCCTTTAGCTGCAGACGTTGCAGCATTTGCTCAACATAACAAACTAACATACACAGGGCAACATAACGCAATTAAAACATACCGGGTATAATGCAACAAAGCATCCAAAACTGAGCACAACGACCACAGTACAACACAGCTTCACATTGCTATAATACAGCAAAAAACAGAACACATAACCACCACAACAAAATGCCACACAACAAATATGCAAACTACATTCTTCTCAAACATTACCACCTCTAGAAAGTTTCTTTCATACTACACAGATAAAATGTGTTTGCAAAAGCACTGTCCTAACTTACCCCCAAGGACATGGAATTGTACCAGTCACAAATGCTTTGTAATCTGGTCCAACCTTAAACCAGAGACCCTGAACGCGCTCCAGCACTTCTTTAGTGCAGTGCGCATTACCCCTTACAGCCCGTAATGTAGCACGTCTGCTGGAGATAATTTATTGAGTTAATGTCATATCCACTGCTGCGGTGAAACAGACAATTTAGCAGTGCTGTAAAAGTGGGGGATCCATCCAGATCCCAGATCCTGCGTCTTTGATTCAACTGGATCTGGAATACAGCCGGCGCCAGTGGAATGTGTAAACCCTGTCTTGATACAGTTGTCTGGCACCGGGACATATCCAGATGCACCATGGATCACCAACATCCATGGTGGCGAAGGAGGCATCTTGTTTTAAGCTCCTGTGGGTCCAATACTTAAGTCTTGCCTACAACCCATCACCGCCCTCCTATTGTCCTAGTCTCATCCAAGCTGGGAACAGCCAAGAACCATTTTCAGCTCTGCATTTTAGTCTTCGTATCCTGAGGTGTGGTTGCAATATTCCTGGCTTGGTTTCATGTAACGTCAGTTCTCAGCTGCAGTATCTTGCTGCTGCCACGCCCCCCAGTAGCACACAAAGGGTTTATTTTCAGTATTTTATGTGGCGTGCCCTCCACATGTGCAACGAACTACGCAGGGGTAGTCAGAACTTTGTGTTTGTGTATATGTGTATTATTCGATAAAACATAACGTTTTAAACTAACAAAACCACTGAAATTCACCAGTTATTTTTATCTCAAGCAACTATAACTCCTGCCTTCAAGCAGTGTTGTCGAGGATGTCATTGCATTGATAACATCCTTAATGACATCTGAAGTTGTTAAACATCATGAGTGATGTAATATTGCGAGGGTAGAAGCAGTGCATAGAGCATTAGAATATTAATATTTATTTTTCCAATCAGATTCACCCAGTCTGGCTTTAAACTAATTTTTGCTTTCCTCGTCGTAGTATCTTGCCAGATTCTTTCTAAATGGCAAGGCTCTCCTTTGGCCTCTTTTAGTTCGGGTGAAATCCATGGGATTAGTTTGCCTGCATTTTAGTTAATGGATCGTGTATGCCAACATCATGATTAATCCACCCGTAGAATTCCTTTTCTACTACATCTTCGATACTTGTAGGTGGCTCAAGAGTAGCTGACGTTGCTGATATGTCAGTTTTGTCTCATTTACAAATATATTTTGTTACTGATTTGTTAGATTGTCTATACTGAGGAATCAAAGGAAATCAAAGAGCTGTCTGAACAAATGCCCATGTTCACTGTTAGGTAAGAGGGTCTAATATGTGTAATTTTTTGATCCTGGGCACAGTCTTGGTTATGTGTGGGGCAGTTATTATGTTGATGTGAATTTAATGACCACATCAAATCATTTAAACTCCTGGTCTTTCATTCCA
The DNA here is from genome assembly GCF_964204655.1 of Triturus cristatus. NCBI lineage: Eukaryota > Metazoa > Chordata > Amphibia > Caudata > Salamandridae > Triturus > Triturus cristatus. The sequence goes on along the minus strand of NC_140595.1, from coordinate 206,302,773 downwards.
GCCAATGAGTCATTTGCGCAATAATGCAATCACCAATTATTGAAATGTTGGCATAGTTAGTTGCCAGCATACATGCTTATTCAAAGAAGAGTTGTGGGAAATGAGCCATATGTTGGTAGGCAAACCACAGAATTATTTAGTAATTCTGTCCAGAAGAGTAATAAATCTAATGACTCAGTTTGTGTTGGACCATGGCAGCTTGAAAATGACAATGTATAATTGCTACAACTCCTCTTTCTTTCTTCATGCCTGTTCTGTTACAATTTAATAGATAGGTGGTAGTTGGTTTTAGCTTCTACCATGTCTTTTCATTGGGGGGGGGGGGGGAGTTTTATATAGCGCAAACTCGACCAGAAGGTATCGGAGCGCTTTACATGAGCACCAGTTGAGTTACAGACAGACACATTCATTTTTTGTTGGGCAGAGGAAGATGAAGTGATTTGCCCAGAATCACAAGATATTGAGCATCCCTGCTGAGACTCAAACCCTGTTCCCAAGCTTCGAGGTCGACCTCTCTAGCCGTAAGGCCACATCCTCTCCCTTATCTGGCAGGGGCTCTACCATTAGCCAAGTTTCTCTTAGAAGTACTATGTCTAAATTGCTAGATTTCAACAGATTTGATATCTCTAGCTTATGCTCAACCAATGAGCCCCTTTTGAGACACACCATTTTAATCTGTTCATTAACATGAGGGCTTAACGCTGTTCTGTTGCTGAAGCGCTGACTATTCAGGTACATAGCAGCCACTATGTTCACCGTTCTTTGTGTCAAAATACCATTGGCTTCTAAACTTGATATAAGATCGGGCTAATATTCTGGTGTACCCGGCACAGGCTCGAAATTCCTGCAAATTATTCCTAACTTTGTAGCATAGTAACTCACCCTGGTCCTGGCCAGGGGCAGATGGGCTTGCCTTTAGCGTGTCCGCTGTGTGAATGTACAGCCCACTGGCTATTGTAGCCCCCCTGCAGCAGCTTCATTAGCCACTAGACCACTAACCTTGATTGGTGCGGTGAAACCAGGAAGGAAAGATCGCAACTCTAGATTTAAAAAATAAAAACAGAACCCAGTTAAAAAAAAAAACTACAATTAAACATATGCAGCTATTTGTTTTGTAATACTCTTTTTATTAAACAGTTGTGATGGTACGGTGACAGGCCATACAGTATGAACATTCAATGAAAGAGCCACAGGAACATGCTCACAGATTACATCACTTCAGAATTTGACATTAAACATCAAGGGAATCAAGAACTTCCTCATTTTTTCGCAATTCAACTGAAGGAGAGATACAAATTTCGCAGCGGAACTTGTTCCACTTCGCCGGTTTGTGAGCCCACTTTCCGGGACAACCTCTATGCTTAAACACATCCTTCTCCGCTATCATGGCGTTGTCCATATGGTTGGCCCATTTTGAGTATTTAGGTAGAACTCCGGTCCTCCACCCCCATATGCAGCTATTTTAAGGTGAAAATTGGTTTGATAAAATGGTCAAAAGAATGTGGTAAACAAGTATAAGATCACAAAAAAGAGTACTAGCGGAACTACGAATCAGTGTTATATGTACTCGCCTTACCTGTAATTACCATGCGTTGAAAAGACTGCACGGTAAAGGAGGTTTTTCAAATAAACCGGCAGTAAATCAAGTCTTCACACTGGCCCCTGCACTCACACCATCACGGACACTTGAACTAATATCCTCTCAAACACCTACACCCACACTGGCAGGTGAATCACTGCATATACATACAGGCACACATGTACTGAAATTTGCACCAGTAATCTTTCTTACCTCACTCACACCTGCACTAGTACCAGTAAACTCATTCAACTACACTGGCAGCAGCACTCATACTGGCACTTGAACCAGTAATCTCACTTAAACCTGCACTCATACTGGTACCTACACTAGTAACTTCTCTTGGATCTGCTCTAATATTTTGCACCAGTAACCTCACACACACCTGAAATCACACCTTTGAAACTTGCACTCACACCAGCAACAACTCAGACTTTCACTGATTCTTGCCTTCACACCTGCACTTGCACCATTACAATCATGCTTATACCTTCACGCACACCACCATGGCCAAGTAACCTCACTCACACCTACACTGGCACATGCACCAGCAACCTCACTTACTCTTGCACGTGTACTGGAACAAGCACTAATACCCTTGTTCACACATGCACTGGCAACAAGAACTTCAACTGCTCATGCGTTCATACCTTCACTGGAAATCACTCTGCTGCTGGCTGTCAAGCCACTTCCAACCCTGCCACTTGCACTCGCAGTGGCACTTGCATTCACACCAGCACTTGCAGCTTTAATCACACCTGTTTGCACCAGTAACTTCACTCACAATTAAAATCGCACATGTACTGGTACTTGTACTCACACCGACAGTGATGCTTGCACCATTAACCTCTTTTAAATGTTCACTCACATCTCTGTTTACTCATGCACTCGCACCTCAACTGCACCTTGCTGCATTGTGGCCTTCAGAACTCAGCCTAGTGTACTATAATATTATGCAAACACACCATCAGATAAATAGCATTGTACTGGAACTGCCCAGCTTGACATTGTAGCTAGTAAGGTGCCACAACCCTGATACTGTGTGAGGGTAAACAGCACTCCATAGGACAGCGGTGACAAAATGTGGAGAAAACTTGTCAAGTAAAGTAGCGTCAAGTAACCCAGAGTGTAAGATTGAAGCCAGCGTAGGACAATGGACACCACCCAGAAAGTGAGTGGTGTTTGACCCAACCTGTCACCTCCCATTTTTATTTATATATAGTATAAATGCGTTTGTGCAGAGTGTAATATGCTCTCTATTGACTGTGGTGTGTGTCTTTGACTTTTGAGAGGTAGTGCCTCAAATGTCTCATTTTGATCCCCTTCCCAAACATTAGTAATAAATAGCGTATTTTCCGCCCATCTGCATATAATATGTATGTCCTACTGTTTGTCCTGTTTTTTATAAACAAAGGTATTTAATCTGAACCAGGGTGCAAGGAATTACATTCTTGCATTCAGATAAAATCAGCATGAATAGTCCTAGTGACTTGCCTGTCAAGTATCTTTAAAATGCTTTCTGTAAGACACTATGCATTCTTTTTGCAGGTTAGTTACGCTGTACTGTGGTACTATGGAATTCGACCTATGCGCTTTAGTAATAAATGTATGTATCTTCATCTGTTATACAGTTGCTTTACATATTATGTTACTGAGCCACTTTCATTTTCACTGGTACGGTGTATTTTTACAGCAGAATCATCAATTATGCGTTTTTCTGTCCAGTATCTAGCTGGTACAAGACACCAAATATGTTCCTTGTTTTTATTGTAAGTATAATGAGAGAGCAAAGATTTTTGATTCCACCAACTGATTTTTGATCCCACGGCTGTGATTGATCTGCAGTACAATTTTCAAAATGAGGTTGTGTACTGTTCCCTACTGAATTAACCAGTTTTTAGAATTTGTGTGCAAGGAAACGAGTACAGGGCCGGAACTAGGGAGGTGTAGCAACTCCTCATCTTCCAAGTTTAGTCATTAAAAGAGCTTTGCTAAAGGTGTTGTTGGTAGGTTTGACGTGGCTAAGGTCAGTAACTGCTCTCAACTCGCCTAATCCATATCTGAACTATCATCCAAGTAATCAAATTGATTGAAATGAACTCATCAGAAATTCCGTGGGTTGGATAGTGATCATTTCATTTGCTGGATTTCAAGAGTAGTTTGAGTTCCCAACTCCTTGCTTGACAAATGGTGTGACTGTGGAGCCCTTGATTGTTATGGTATGGATAATTGGTATTAAGAGTAAGTAGCAAGACAGATTGAGAATAACGAGTGTGTTATGATGTAGGAAGCTGGCTCTGTATATAATATACCAAAGTAAGGTATAGTGTGCACATAGTTCAGTGGATTGATCCTCAGAGGTATAGCAGAGACTAAAGTAGATAATACCTTACTCCCTTTTGTGATAGTGTTAAGCATTGGCAAGAAATGATGTCACACATGCAGAGTGAATTCAGACCAATTGTTTGTACACAAAGTTGTTACTTTATTTTTGTCACTAGAACCAAGATGTACTTAGTAGCAGGTAAGTGATACTTTCAGAACAATAATACTTTTCAAAATACGGTGTGTACTGGTTTTTAGAAGAATACAAGTTACTTTGCAGAAGAGAAAATGTGTTGTACACTCTTTAGAATACTTGCAATTACTTTAGATGACTTTTTAGTTATTTTTATTTTGATAATCACATTTTTATTGGTGTTTTTCAAAACAAAAATACATCGGTAGCAAATCAAGCACATTATTGAGATGAATTACATTCGACAAAAGCCGACTGGAACGCATGAGGTACAGGTGGGATGAATACGACATATGTTTACAAAAATACAAGTACACAACACATTCAAACCCTTCATGCGGGTAATAGGTTGAACCATTTGCCCCACACCTTGCCAAATAGTTCGGGGTATCCCCGGGCCTCAAAGAGGGGCTCCTCCTGGGCCCCACACCAGTCCACTCCCCGCTTCCATTTCAATGCGTGCAGGCCGGGGAGGGTTGCATGTGGGCGCTGTGCAGACGTGCTGGAGTAAGGTATGCCGTATGGAGGTAGTAGATTTGGACGAGATGCAACTTGGAGGAGGTTGTCAAGGTCTTGGGGGCCATAAGGGCGTCTCTCCAATCCGCCTCCTCCAGGGGGCCCAACCGCCCCTCCCAGCGGGCTCGGAGCCGATCAAGGGACGCGGGCCATTGTTCACCAGGGATCGGTAAATCTGTGACACCCCCCCCCCCCCCTCTGCCTAGGTTCCCCATCATCACCTGGGCCACCAAGGGGCTAAATTCCGGGAGAGAGGTGGGAGACGGAATGTGTGTGTGGAGTGCATGCCTGAGTTGTATGTACCTGTAAAATTGGGAGGGAAGGAGGGAATGACGTTGTTGTAGGTCTGCAAAAGATCTGATATGGTCCCCCACCCAGACGTCTCAGAGTAACGAGATCTTGACGAGATCCCAACGACGGAAGTCCTGGAGGGATGAAACCTCCCGCAGCCAGGTTCCACTCCACAGGGGCGTCTGTTTGGTGAGTTTCCGGTCCCATCTTACATGTCGGAGGGCTGTATGCCAGGCCATTAGCACCGTCCTAGTGATTGGGGGCAGAGCCTGTGGCACAGGGCTTCCGTACATGTACGCTTGGATCTGCACAAAGTCCATTGCCCTGAGTTCCACCCGGTACGCCGGGTCGGACCAGCCACCCGCGAACCAGTCGTGGATTACGATGAGCCTCGTGGCCAGGTAGTAGAGGTGGAGATTAGTCACCCCCATGCTCCAATCAAAGCAGCAATGTGCTAGAGATATTCGCGGCCTCCCGTTACCCCATAAAAACCGGATGAAGATGCCATCTAATTTCCGAAACCAGTTGCCTGGAGGGTGGGTGATGATATTTTGTAATATATAAAGGAAGCGGGGGAGGACCATCATTTTAAAGAGGGCACTTCAGCCCAGGGGGTTTAGAAGGAGGGATTGCCATTTCCTGAGGTCCGCCTAGGCTCTAGCGACCAGGGCCGTAATATTCAGAGCCCACTCGAGTTCCGGAAGGAGGGCGACCCACACACCCAAGTACTTGAAGGATTGCCTGCGGAGAGGAATGGTCGTTTGCCAGTCAAAGCACGCCCGGGATGGATGTAGGGGGTCCAGGGTGGATTTTGTCGGGTTGAGTCGGAGGCCAGAGACCCGCTCAAAGGCAGAAAGGGCGTCCAGGCATCTGGGACCGGAGTTCTCTGGGTCTGCCAAAAAAAGGAGGACGTCATCTGCGTACAGAGCTATCTTGTCAATCTGAGTCCGATCCCAGGCCCAACCACGGATGAGGGGGTCTTGGGGGATGAGGGAAGCCAGGGGTTCCATCGCCAACGCGAATAGAAGCGGCAAGAGCGGGCAGCCCTGACGGGTGCCCCTCCGGATGGGGATCGTCTCAGATAGTTCGCCGTTAATGAGGACACGTTCCCTGGGATTACAGTAAAGGACCCGAATAAGGCGACGGAAAGGGGGACCGAAACACATCTTCTCCAGCACGTCCTTGAGATAACCCCAATTCACCGTATCAAATGCTTTTTCAAAATCTATGAAAAGCAGAGCCAGGTACGGGGTGAGGTGATGACGGTGGGCAAGGGCCAGGTGGAGGCGGCGTATGCAATGTCGGGTGCCCCGGGCAGGCATGAAGCCTCATTGGCCTGGATGGACCAAGTCTTGCAGGTGGGGACGGAGCCGTTGGGCCACCGCAGTGGCGAAGATTTTGACCTCTGTATTGATAAGAGGGATAGGGCGATAGTCCGCACAGTCAAGGGAGGGTGGCTGTGTCTTTGGGATGACCACAATAGTGGCCAGATCAGTTTCGGGCGGGAAGGATCCTTCGTCTACCACGCGCTTGAACAGCTCCGTTAAGTGGGAAACCAATTCATCACGATAGGTCGCGTAATACTCTTGGGGGTAACCGTCGGGCCCGGGCGTCTTGCCGGAGTGCAACAGTGAGATGGCTCCATGTATCTCTTCTGGGGTGAAAGGACGGTCCAGAGTCTCTGAGGCCGTCTGGGGAAGGCAGGGCAGCTGGGTTCCTGTCCCAGCCAACAGATCCGCCAGGGAGGTCCAAGGAGGGCGGGCTGCATAGAGGGCCACGTAATATCTAGCGAAAGTTTGGGCAATGGCATGGGACGTCACGTGGTAAGTCCCGGTTTCATCCCGAATCTCGGGGATGATGCGGTTAGCCTTGGGATAAGACACTAAGTTATGAAGCAATTTGCCGTTTTTGTCGCCCCAACCATAGACGCGTGCCACCGAGGATCGCCAGAGCATTATCCGGCGGATCTCATTGCGGATCAGTGAAAGCTGCCGAGTGGAGTCATCGATGTCGTCTGTAGTTTGGACTCCCTCCAGCTGCGCTGCCTGGATTTCCCGCTGCACGAGCTGAGCAGATTGCTCCATGCGTTTCGCGTGGACCAAGCCTCTGACCACACCCCGGACCACAGCCTTGCCGGCCTCCCATAGCGTTCCCGGCGAAGGAACCGAACCCGCATTGGCTGAGAAATAAAGTCACAGTTCTCGTCCGAGGGACTCAACAAATGTGGCATCCTGCAGGAACCAAGTGTTCATCCGCCTCGTCGCACGGATGCCAGCAGGGGAGGTCCCGAGACGGAGGGAGACGGGAAAGTGGTCCGAGATACCCCTGGGCAGTATGGAGTCCCCGGACATCAATTGACAGTCCGTCGTGGGCAGAAGAAACAGATCGATGCGGGAGTGGGTGTGATGGGCCGCTGAGGTGTGGGTGTATTGTTCCTTACGGGGTTTCCACACCCTCCAGGCATCACAGAGACTCAGGGCAGAGGACCAATCAGATAGGCGTTTTGCAGAGGCAAGGCGGGAGGCCGATGGAATGCCAGTCGCATCACGCGATGGTTGCAGGACGGCGGTAAAGTCTCCTCCAACAACCGTCAGGCCTTGTGGGAAGGAGGAAATCACCGGCGTGAGGCGGCGAAGGGTAGAGGGCATGGTGGTGGGGGGAATGTATGTGCACAGGAGACTAAGAAGGTGACCTTCGATCGTACCCGTCAGGGCCACGTAGAGGCCTTGTGTGTCCGTCTCGACTTTGGCCAGGGTAAAGGGAAGTCCTCGCCTAAGTAGTATGGCCACCCCCCGGGAGCCTCGTGTAAAGCCAGAGTGCCAGACCCTGTCAAACCCATAGCGGGCGAGGAAGTTTCATTGTGAGCCCAGGAGGTGAGTTTCCTGTAGAAACAGGAATTTCGGGGGTGCGTGTCGGTGGGCGCTGCGAAGAGTCAAGTAATCGATTAACATTCCAGGAGAGGACGTGGAGGGTCCTATTGAAGTTGGAGGCCATCAAGTTGGGCGATGTGTGGAAGAGGGGACGCAAGCACGGAGGTGCCCGGGTCCCCACTGGGTGGAAAGTGTGCGGACTGGTGGGCCTCGTGTTGTCGGCGAAGGCATACATGTGGATGCGGCTACCGATAAGAACAAGAAATAGCGGGCCGCGGGCATCTAAAAACAACAAACTGTTGGAAGACAACGGTCTTCCCCCCCCCTCGCCCCCCAACTCCCCCCACCCTACACTTCTGAAGAGGAAACATCTGTCGCCCTGAAAGAGAAAACAAATCAAACCAACAACCCCCACAGTGAGGTTAGATCCTAAGCTAAAACGGTTAGCGAAACAGGAACGTGGCAGAGATGGACCCCCTCCATGTAGCCGGATAAGAGATGCGTCGACAGCTGTAATCATAGTAAGACAACGTTGCTGCCAGTACCGTAGGCAGGTCCTGGAATTGGATTAGAAATTAGTTCACCAAACTCAGGGGAACAGCAAAGTCGGATCGCCCCCATCGTGGGGATTTCAAGAGCAGTCGCATTGCAGGAGCCTCCGGAAAAGGAGAGACAGAGTTCCCGCCGTGTGGCTCAGGTATTCCCATCCTCATCGGATCCACGGATCACAGGGCTCCTAGACAAGTCTGAGTCTGACAGGGCTGCGGAGGGGCCCGGGATAGTGCCCAGGTCGATCAGGGAGGTAGTCGAGCTGGGGGAGGCGGACCGCCGCGGCAGAGCCCGGGAAGGGGAGTGCTGAGTCGGCACACCCGGGGAGCGGGATTCCTCCCACCGGCGATCATTCTTCTTGCGGGACCTGGTCCGGTGCCGCTGCGGCTTAGGTAGGGTTGGGTGTGACTGCGGGGGGGGGGGGGCGCTGGGCGAGAGAGGGAGCCGGTCCAGGCAGAAGGGGCCGCTCCTATGTGAGCCAGGTCCAGGCCGCCTGGGGGGTGTCAAAGAAGAATGTCTTGTCTTGGAAGATGACTTTGAGCCAGGCCCGGAAAAGAAGGCCATAGCGAAGGCCCATGGCACAGAGTTTTTGTTTGACTTCATCATAGGATCGACGTTGAGTCTGCACCTCCCTGGATTAGCCCGGGAACACCATAATTCTGGAGTTCTGATACTGCAGTGGACCAAGAGCCCTGGCCGCCCCCAGGATAGCGTCCCTGTCCTAGAAGTTGAAGATTCTTAGGATAATGGGTCGAGCAGGGGCTCCAGGTGGGGGCTTGGGAGCCAAAGAGCGGTGGGCTCACTCCACGGCAAACCAGGGCGAAAGTCTCTCTTTGGGCATCCATGAACGCACCCAGGTTTCTACAAATGTGTCGGCATGGCCTAGCTCCACTCCCTCAGGAAACCCCAGAAGGCGTAGGTTGTTCCTCCACGCCCTATTTTCAGCATCTTCGGCCCTTCGATGGAGTTCCGAGGTCTGGGTCTGGAGGCGGGCCACCTGGGTTTTGAGCTGGCTGATGTCGTCTTCTGCCGTGGAGATACGGGATTCCGTCTCCGCGATGCGTGCCGTACCGTTGTGCAGGTCTTGGCGGATGAGAGCCACATCCACCCTCACCTCGCCAATCTTGTTCTCCACCGAGGCTTGCGACGTGCTTATCGCCTGAAGGATGGTGGATAGCTCGCCCCCAGCGGCTCCAGGTGCGATGGGTGTCCGCCCGCCAGGATCCCGATCTGAAGTAGTAAACAGGTCCATTTTTGTTTGGGTTGGAGGGAGCGGGTTCTGTGGGGTGCGAGTTCTGCCCATCGCCTCCAAGGGTGGAGGTCAATCCGGCCCAGGCAGATGTGGGCGCCGGTCTCGCAGAGTATAGGAAAGGGGATGGGGAAAGGGGGCCTTCGACCCCAGACCGTCAATGCTCAGGTCCAGGCGCCAGAGTTCACCCCCCAGCAGAAGCCGTAAGAAGAAGATGTGCCAGGCCCAGCCCCAGGGTCGGGTGTAGCGGCCCTTCCAGGGGGTGACCAGGTCAGTCTGTGCGTCAGGTGTATTGACAGTCCCCAGCTCAGAGCCCCGCTCAGGAAGATGACGAGAAAGGGAGGGGGGGTGGAGGTGCCATAGTCGATCCACCACCCCTCCACCTGACGCGATGGCCGATCCTCCCTCTGGACCCCACTCACCAGAGCAGTCACTGAGGAGGCAGAAGGGGGGTCTCGGCGGCCCAATGGAGGCAGGTGGACCACCGCGCCCACGCAGTCTCACCGCAATGGTCAGGGCCAAGCCGGGGGCCGTCCAGTCAAGTGTGCCAGGGAAGCACTGCAGGGAACCTCAAGCGGCGCAGAGGACGGGCCTGCAGCTGGCCACGCAGCAGAGGAGTCGGTCCGGGGTCAGAGGAGGGAGAATACAGGGCAACAATGGAGGGGGGGGCGGCACTAGGTCACCTCCGCGCCTCCCGCCACCCGATATAGTGGCCGGTCCACAACCCTTCAGTCCCGCTCACCAGCGACAGAGAGATCAAGGGGGCACCTCCATGGGTACACCAGCAGAGTGTCGGCTCTCCCTCCACAGCGGGCAGGGCCCCCGGGTGAGCCCTGCGCGTGATCTCCGCTACCCGATCCGGCAGCCGGAAGTAGGTCGCACCAGATCACCGGGCCTTCCGGCCTCAGACCGGTGCAGGGCGTCAAGGGAAGTGAAGCAGGGTCATAGAGGGGGTCCCACCCCTCCACCGCAGCCTGAGGTAGCTCAGAGGTCCCCCTCCTCCTGTGCAGCAACGGAGAGGGCCCGGGTCCTGAAGGGCGTCGCTGGTGAAGGCAGGGGCCCAACCCGAGAAAGGACTCCAGAGCGGGCAGCCACAAGCGCCAATGGCAGGCTGGATCTGTGAGGCGCTACGGGTGGCAACATTGACAGCAAAGGGAGCAGGCAGCAGAGACAGCGCGGCCAGCCTCCGCGAGGAGCTGTCCTGAAAGGGGCCCAGGAAAGAACAGGGCCCTGAGCCGAGGTCAGAGGCAACCAGCCCGGGGGCCTCAAGTGCAGAGCCGATCTGGCGTGGAGGGCGCAAGAGCCGAGGCGGCGCACCGGACGAATGGGTGGTGGAGGTCCCCTCCGGCAACCCGGCTGCCCGAGTCGTGCAGCCGAGACTCCCCACTGGGCAGGATGACTCTCTACCCCCTCGCTGCTGTCCGCACGCATCATGGTGCTCCCTAGGGGGTGGAAGGTAGGCCCCAGCCTGGATGATGCGTGGGCTATCAGGCGCAACCCAGATGCCGGAGGGTTATTTGGGTTTCCCCCTTTTGTTTGAAGAGGATCAGGTGCAAGGGCAGCAACAGGGAAGCAGGCCTCAAGGCGGGGCCCCCCCAGGACCACGCTGCCGACCACAGCACGATCGCGGTCCGACTCTGGTGAGGGGCAGGGAGACCTCCACCGCACCGCTGCTCGTGGTGCAGCCGAAACCCCCATCCTCAGGCAGGATCGGCTACTGCCGCCCAGCGACTCCCCTCGCCGCACTCACCGGAGGGGGGTGCGAAGATCAAAGGCCAGCCGAGTTGGCGCGTGGGCCACGGCCGCCGGACCCAGCCGCGGAGGCATCCAGAGCCCACGGGTGTGTCCAGGCCTCGGGACGTTGCAGGAGCCGCCCGCCGTCCGAACCGACAGCCGATCCTGGGGGGCTCCCGCAGCGCAGGCCTCAGGTCGAGCCCGGCACCACCAAATCCCCGGCAGGGAGGCAATGGGCAGCGCCGTAAGGAGGCTGCAGGCCGAGCCGCACCGTCCGGTGCCCCGCTCCAGGCCGCTCTCACCAGATCTCTCCATCTCTTCCCCACGCGGGTGGGGGACTCTGTGGAGGCGCAGCGGCGCCCGTTGCACCCACGATGATCAGCTTCAGTGGCGAGCTGCCACTCAAGGCCCGGCAACACAGGGAGCGAGCGCCGCCATTATGGGTGAGGCGAGGCAGGAGAGCAGGCCACAAGATGTCGGAGCGGGCCGATCGCCGCAGACGACGGCTCAAACAGGTAAGGCAGGCTGCCAGGAATTGATGGGTACAGCTCTGGGGGTCAGAATGCTGCAGATGTCGGCGGATCATTGCACGGATGACGGAGGGGTCCAGAGCACTCCTAGAGTGCGACCGCCATCTTGACATGCCAAGCCCACAGAGCTTTTTAGTTACTTTTAAGTTACTTTCTAACTTTGTGCAAAACAAAACAATCACACAGTTTGGACATTGCAGTACATCAGTAAGCAGGTTAACTCATTTGAAGACACTAAATTACTTTTGTTGCAGTACAAGACAAAGTCAACACAGAATATTTTTAGAGAAAATCCCACCATGCAATCCTATGGAGGAAAAAGCAGGGTTAAGTTTGCAGGTAAGTAAACGGTTTTGGTAACTGAGTTTTGGAGGGTAGAACGAATGTTCCCCAAGGTTCAATTCTGCACTCAAGGTGCACCACCAGCGGCACTAGGGCGGCCGGGTGCAGAGTGCAGGTGTGCCAATCCTTATCATTGGAAACTAGTGGCACATCGGTTGGAGCCTGCTCACGGGGAGGTAAAGCGGCCTTGAAGGATAATCTGCAGGACTTGGGTAAGTACAAAGGGGGCCCTAGGTGGCACCAAAACCACACCACCAGCGACACAGGGGTGGCCGGGTGCAGGGGGCTAAGACAGCGTTGGATGGCCAATGTTATCCTATGGAGATCATCAGGTCCGGTTTCAGGCTGCAGGCTCAGACCAGGAGGTCTCTTTGAGGGAACCAACAGCCAGGGGAAGGAGTTGAGATGCCAGACGATGTCAGGGCACCATTGGTTCTGGTCACCAGGACTCAGGGGCGGAGGATGCAGGGGTGTCTTGGGATGTCTGGTTTCTCCTTACCAGAAAGGTTGTGGTTGAGGAGTTCATCGTGAAAAGGCTGCAGGCGTCGACACTGGACCTTGGAGGTGACACCCCTCGATGGATAGGTCAGGACTGCTGGGTAACCACTTCAGGACCGGTGGACCCTCTGGACACGGGTTGTAGACGGCGGGTGCAGAGTAGAGTCCTGAAGAACAAGTTACTTACCTTCGGTAACGATGTATCTCTAAGAAACATTAGTTAGTTAGATTCCTCACCTTAGAATATCCCCAGGCGTCAGACTGGATCCGGAAGATTTTTCGTCAGCAATACCCCTTGCGCGTCGCTAGGCGTCGTCTGCGGCTCCGCGTCCGTCGTCGGCGTCGTGCGCCGGAATGACGTCGTCGGAGTACTTAGACGCCGCCCTCGCGCGCTGACGTCAGTTCTTGTACATAGCTTTCCACGCCAGGAACGCAGAGCCATGCAAAGACCGACACTGGTGCCAAAAATAAAATCTAGGGGCCTGCAAAGGATAACCTTAACCCTAGATGTCAGTTCGCAGAACGGGGAGGATGGGTGGGTCGGTGAGGAATCTAACTAACTAATGTTTCTTACAGATACATCGTTACCGAAGGTAAGTAACTTGTTCATCTGAAAGAAACACGTTAGTTAGATTCCTCACCTTAGAATAGATACCCAAGCAATACCATCCCCGGTGGTGGGTCTGCGAACCAAGATCACACCAGAAAGTCCTGGAGGACAGAACGGCCAAAGAAGCCATCCCTCCGGACTTGGCTGTCAAGGCAATAATGCCTGGCAAACGTGTGTAGCGAAGCCCACGTTGCCGCCTGACAGATGTCCTGCAAAGGGACACCTCGTCCCAAAGCAGTAGTAGCCGCCGTGGCCCGAGTAGAATGGGCACGCAGCCCAACAGGAGGGTCCTTTTTTGCCAAGGAATAACAAATTTTGATGCACAAAACGACCCACCGAGAGATGGTCCGTTTGTGCACAGCTTTCCCCTTCTTAGCACCCACATATCCAACGAAAAGTTGGTCGTCCACCCGGAACTGCTTTGTGCGGTCCAGATAAAAGGAGAGCGCACGTTTTGGGTCCAGACGGTGGAGCCTCTCTTCCTCTTTGGAAGGATGCGGAGGCGGAAAGAAGGTGGGCAAGGTGACAGACTGCCCAAGATGAAAGGGGGTCACCACTTTCGGAAGAAAGGAGGGACGAGGCCGAAGGACAACCTTGTCCGGATGAACAGAGAGAAAAGGAGGCTTTGAAGATAAAGCCTGGAGCTCACTCACCCGTCTAGCCGAGGTGATGGCTACCAGAAAAGCAGTCTTAAGCGTCAGCAGACGAAGAGGACAATTATGAAGAGGCTCAAAGGGAGCGCACATTAGAAATGTGAGAACAAGATTCAAGTCCCACTGAGGCATTACAAAAGTGACAGGAGGGAACGTGTGAGTAATGCCTTTTAGAAAGCGTGTAACTACAGGGGACTTGAAAAGAGAAGGCTGATCAGGAAGCCGCAAGAAGGCAGAGATGGCAGCAAGATAACCTTTCAAGGTGCCCAGGGCAGAGCCCTGCCGGGCCAAAGAAAGAAGAAAGAGGAGAACCTCAGAAAGAGGGGCGGAAAGGGGATCCACAGCCTTTGCTGTGCACCATGCCACAAATTTGTTCCACCGGCAGGCGTATACCGTCTTTGTGGAGGGACGCCTGGCTGCCAGAATGATATCACAGACTTCAGGAGGCAAGTCAAATGGCATCAACTGCCGCCGCTCAATCTCCACGCATGGAGGTGGAGGCTGGACAGGTTCGGGTGGAGGACCGTCCCCTGCTGCTGCGACAGAAGATCCTCCCGAAGGGGCAGACGTATCGGAGGATCGGTCAACATACTGAGTAGCTCGGGATACCAGTACCTTCGTGCCCAATCCGGAGCCACCAAGATGACTTGGGCCCGGTCGTGCCTGATCTTCTTCAGCACTCTGGGCAGAAGTGGTATAGGCGGAAAGGCGTACAACAGACCGCAACTCCACTCGTGACGAAAAGCGTCGCCGAGCGAGTGCCGCCTTGAAAATTCCAACGCGCAGAACTGCTGACATTGCGCGTTCTCTTCGGTGGCGAATAGATCTAACCATGGCTCTCCCCACTGCTGAAAGAGACCTTGCGCCACCTCGGAGTTCAGACGCCATTCGTGATCCATCATGCACCGGCGGCTGAGTTCGTCTGCTCTGGCGTTCAGAGAGCCCGCCAGATGTTGAACCACTAGGGTGACGCCCTGGTGTTCCAGCCATGTCCAGAGGCGCAGAGCCTCCTGACAAAGGGTCCACGACCCCACCCCGCCTTGTTTGTTGCAATACCACATGGCGGTGGTGTTGTCCGTGAACACCTGCACGACACTTCCCTTGACAGAGGGAAGGAAGGCTTTCAGTGCAAGTCGGATCGCTCTCAACCCCAACAGGTTGATGTGGAGACGAGACTCCGCCGGAGACCAGAGGCCTCTGATCTCCGCCTCTCCCATATGGCCACCCCATCCCAGGCTCTTGCCCGTGACCCAATCGCGGTCCTTGAGCCACCACTGCAACTGCTGTGCAGTGCCCTCCGAGATCAAGACATGGTCGGACAGGTTGCCGTGATGCTGGGCCCACTGAAACTTCAGGTCCCACTGCAGAGCCCGCATGCGCCGCCTGGCGTGATGCACTAGTAGGATGCAGGAGGCCATCAGCCCCAGAAGCCGCAACACTAGCCTGACCGAAACCCAGGATAGAGGCCGAAAGATGGGAGTCAGGGCCTGAATATCCTGGACCCGCTGTTCCGGTGGATAGACCCGGAACTGCGCCGAATCGAGAACCGCTCCGATGAAGAGGAGCTTCTGAGAGGGACTCAGGTGTGACTTCGGCACGTTGATGGAAAATCCCAGCAAATGCAGGAGATCCGCCGTAGTCTGGAGGTGGGAGACGACTGCCTGGGGCGAGCCCGCCTTCAACAACCAGTCGTCGAGATAGGGGAAGACTGGAACCCCTGATCTGCGCAGATGAGCTGCGACCACCGCCATCACTTTCGTGAACACCCGAGGGGCACTGGTAAGGCCGAAGGGGAGCACGGTAAACTGAAAGTGCTCTTGACCCACCGTGAACCGCAGGTAATGCCGGTGGGCCGGCAGGACGGGGATGTGGAAATATGCGTCCTGCAAGTCCAACGCTACCATCCAGTCTCCCGGGTCTAGGGCAGCTAGAACCTGAGCCAAAGTTAACATCTTGAACCTTTCCTTCCGGAGGAAGGCATTGACGTTCCGGAGGTCCAAGATAGGGTGTAGGCCCCCTTTGCCCTTATTGGGAACCAGAAAGTAGTGGGAATAACAACCACGACCTACTTCTGGGCTCGGAACGCGCTCGACGGCCCCCTTGGCCAAGAGGGCCGAAACTTCCTCGTGAAGAAGATTCAAATGATCCCCCGAGATACGGTGGTGCTGCGGTGGCATGGCTGGAGGGGTCGTCTCGAAGGGGAGGGAGTAGCCTCTTCAGACGATTTGCAGCACCCACCTGTCCGATGTGATGGACCGCCAGTGGAGCAGGTGATGGCGAACTCTGCCGCCCACTGGCGTGGAATGGGCCTGAAAGCTCGGACTAGGAAGGCTTTGAGGCGGATGCTGCCGGGGTGGATGTGGGCTGACCGCGTCGTCCTCCAGAACCGCCTCGGCTGAAACCACTTCCGCGACCGTGCGCAGGTTGGTTCTGCGGCTGGTGGCTAGGCGTACGTGAGGAGGCACCCCTTCCTTGGCCACGAAAGGGGCGAAAGGCGGAAGTTTGTGACCGCGGGGCCGAGAGGCCCAAGTACTTGGCCGTAGCTCGGGAGTCCTTAAAGCGATTCAGCGCACTGTCCGCTTTCTCGCCAAAAAGGCGAGTGCCATCAAAGGGCATGTCCATGAGAGTGCTCTGGACATCACCCGAAAAGGACGTGGACCGCAGCCAGGCGTGACGTCTAAGCGCCACCGTGGTAGAAATCGCCCTACCCAGCGAGTCCGTAGTGTCAAGCCCACATCGGATAGCATGTCGTGCTGCATCCCTCCCATCGGCCAGAGCCTGGGTAAGTCGTGTCTGGACCTCCTCCGGACACAGGGGCAGCACGTCCTCCACCGTATCCCACAGAGAGTGGGAATAACGGTCCAAGAGACAGGCGGTGTTCAAGGACCGCAGGCCCAAACTAAGGGAGGAGAACAGCTTTTTGCCAAACTGTTCCAGTCTCTTGGAATCCCGGTCCGGCGGGGCTGTCGGGAAGGAGGATTGGGAGGTACAGGCCTGGATAACCAGGCTCTCGGGGGTAGGGTGTTGGGACAGAAAACTGGGGTCGCCCGGAGCAGGGCGGTGGCGCCTGGCGACGTTCCTGTCCACAGGAGGGACTGTGGAGGGCTTGGACCAGGTGCCCTGCAGAACGTCAATGAGGGCCTCATTGAATTGAAGCAGAGGCTCAGTGGAGCTTGCTGCAGACTGAAGCACCTCAGTGAGGACGTTAGTCCTCACAGCCACGACAGGTAGCTCGAGCCCAAGGGCTGCGGCCGCCTTGCGCAGCACCACAGAGAAAGCAGCACCCTCCTCCGAAGCCACAGTCGGAGGAGAGATGAATCCAGTGTCTGGAGAGGTATCCAGACCACTGGCCTCCCCCAGTTTATCTGCCCAGTCCTGTGACAGCTGAGCCTGAACGGCCATAGGGTCCTCGGACCCCTCCCATTCGCCCCCGTCATCCGATTCCTGGTAAACAGGAGGAAGGATCAGAGCCGGACGATAGACATAATGTGTCTCCAGCGACGCCGTAATGGCGCCGGGTCCGGACCGGGGCTGAAGTGGGGCCCGACGCCGAGCGGAGCCGGCGTCGGAGGTGGAACCGGTGTCGACGCCGGCGGAGGAGGCGTGACGAGGTCGACCGGCGTCGGCGGGGACTCGGGAACGGGTCCCTCGGGCACTTGCGGCGTCGAGGCCGGAGCCGTCGACTGCGCCGGGGCCGGAGCCGCCGGCAGGCAAGGTTGCCCAGTCAGGTCCGCGGGGCCCGAAGGCGCGCCAGCGGGCGTCGACGGCGGAGCCAGGTTCCTCATGGCCGAGAGGAAGGCACTGACTTCCGCCGGCGTCGCGTCAGTCCCAGGGACCGGCGGGTATGGGGACTTGCGCGGTGCCTGCGGCTCCGCTGGAGCCGCGGGGGTGGAACCACCCTGACCCTCGGCCGAGTCGCGCGACCGGCGAGGGGAGTCCGAAGAGCGGTGTCGCCTCTTGGACTTCTTGGAGTGCTTCGACTTACCCGAAGACTTGGAGCCGGACGATCGATGGTGACGTCGGCTGCGGGTCCGCGACCGATCCTTGGACCTCCTCCTGGACCGGGATCGAGAGGGGCGCGGAGCCGAGTGGCGAAGCTCGAGAAGCTTACGGGACCGCTCCCGTCTAGCCTTCGAGGTCAGGGCCTTGCAGTCCGAACACGACTCCGCGTCGTGGTCGAGGCCCAAACAGTAAAGGCACCGGCGGTGATGGTCCGTAACCGATATCAAGCGGTTGCAGTCAGCACAGGCTTTAAAACCAGGCATCCTACCGGCACCGGAGTCGAGACAAGATCAAAAAGGATCAAAAAATGTAGTCAAAAAAGACTGAAAGGGGTAGCTCTCCCGGATCTGCGCTTACTGGCGCGGAAAAAAGAAGAACTGACGTCAGCGCGCGAGGGCGGCGTCTAAGTACTCCGACGACGTCATTCCGCCGCACGACGCCGACGACGGACGCGGAGCCGCAGACGACGCCTAGCGACGCGCAAGGGGTATTGCTGACGAAAAATCTTCCGGATCCAGTCTGACGCCTGGGGATATTCTAAGGTGAGGAATCTAACTAACGTGTTTCTTTCAGATATAGGGGTTCTTGGTTCAGCAGGGGCTTGATCTTCTTTTGTGGACAGGGCCTCTGTCCTCAGGAGTCTTGAGTCATTGTTGAAGCAGGGGATCAGTCCTCACCAAGTCTGGAGGTTGCTGATCCTTTTGGAGCAGTTGTTTCCTGCGCATGGCAATTTGGAGCTGCATGCAGGCCGGTAGGATGGGGCCAAGCCAGTTGGGCCTGGAGTCTTTACTGTTGCGAGGTCTTCGGGTTCCAGTCTTCTTAGGTCATCGATTCGGGGTTCAGGGCTGCCCCCTAAATACTGTATTTAGGGATGTTTTAGGGGTCTCCAGGTAGTGGCCAGTGGGCTACTTTCCTTAAGATAACTACACCTTTAGTGTGCACATCCCACATAGGAGAGTGTGCACAATCCCTGATTGGAGGGTGCCTGCCATCTGCAAGATGGCTGGCACTGAAGAGTGGGCTTCACCTCGCCTCACCCACCTGAGGGATGGGGTTGGCAGAGGTGGGCACACCTTCTGGGGTGTTCTGATTTTTCCTGCCTGTCTTTCCAACAAAAAGGGGGTGAGACAGAAAGCGGGTCTGCCCTTGATGGCAGGAGAGGCTGGGGTTCACGTTGCAAAGGCGGCAAGGCCTTTGCAGCTTACCTGCCACAGATGGTTCTACCTGACCTGGGGAGGTGTGAACCCCTCGCTCAGGAAAGCTTTGTTTCAGGGAATAATAAATCTGACTCTGGAATCATTGCAGGTTTATTATTCTGAGATGTTTGATACCAAACATCCCAGAATTCAGTAAAGCCATTATGGTGGAAGGAAACTCGTAAAGACCAGTTTCTAGAACATATACTCAGGATGGCTTTACTGGGCACTTATAATATCTAAGACTGGCCTTAGATATTATAGGGACCTGTCTGCTCATGCAGATAGGTCATCACATGAGGTATAAGGCACCCTGCCTCCAGGGAGGACCTATCTACATGAGTCTCATACAGTGCAAGGCAGGCATGGCACACAGGGATTTGTGCCATCTCGACTCTTCACCTTTATCTGCACCACAACACATAGGCTGCAATGGCAGTGGTGCCTGTTTGAGGTGAGAGGTCTCTGAGGCTGGCAAAATGCATGCTGCAGCTTTCCGAGGCCTTTCGCTGGCTACTATACTCTTGGTACCATAGGTACCCCTTACAGGGGACTTGCAGATAGGCCAGAGTTGCGCCAGTTGTGGAAACAATGATACAGGTTAGGGAAAGAACACAGGCCCTGGGAACGTGATTGCCAGGGACCCAGGGCACACTCAGTCAAATTGCATCATGTAACTGGCAAAAAGTTAGGGGGTATCCCTTCAGATAGGGCACTTTCATACACATGGTGATTCATTATCCAGGGACCCTGGTGTACCAGATGGTCATTACCTGCCATCTGTTCCCTTTTAGCCATTAGAAATCACATTCTAAACATGCCTGATTTTAAAACTGTGCTTGTCTTTGGTACTCAAATTTGGTAGTGAGCCTGTCTCAAACTTCTCATCAAAAGATAAAGGAGCAAAGGTATTGGGAAAAGTAAGGGTCAAGTGTACTAATACCTTGCATAAAGTACTCTCAATTTGCGACCAGTCAAAGTCAAAGTGAGCTTTATTCGATTGTAGACAGACAATCATAAAAGCACATAAAACATTGATGAAGCCCGAACATTTTCAACACAGGGACCAGACACAGTTTCCAATCACAGGAGTAAAATTTACAGAAAAGGATAACATGGAGCATAGTTTGTTTGGAGATATTGTCACATGGGCACAACTGGAGGTTTTGAGACCAGTCATTTACTGTGGGGAGGGTGACTAGTCTATGGAAAACCCCCAGTCGAAATTGAATTAGAAGGAACCTATTGTATGCCGCAGGGACATAAATAAGGTAAGGTTGAATATTAAAAGTAATTAAAATCATCTGATTGTATAGGACAGTGGGCTTTACTATCTCAGATGTCTGTCTGATAGTGTCCAGCATAGATAGGGCCATTTTTTTTTAAATCCTTCCTGGTTATGTCACCAATGGAGCTAGGATTAGTAAAGTACTCTGGGTGGCCAAAATCTTGTAGAACTTTGCGAACATAGTTTATCCATGGAATCCTCAGGGCCCCTGTCCAGTCTCGGGACATCCAAAAGAATCTCTCTGTTTAATTTTGCCTCTTCTTTCGTCCAGAGTCTGTGCCATAACAGCACAGTCTTAAGCTTAATCAAATCAGAAATAAAAGTGAGGTACCATTCGGGACGGATAAAATATATTAAAAATTAAGATTTTCTACTTTTTGAATAGGAGGCAGATCAACAGGCCCCCATACCCCAGTCCTATAAACTGCCGCAGAAACACATTTTGCTTTATAGATCTTAATGAGTTCCTCAGGAGGTCTCTTGCCTAATTTTTTAGCAAAGGAACTAATGGCAGATGTACTACATAATAATACCAGTTGTTTTGCAGCCACAGCCTGTGTCCAAGTATCGTTATTGGCAAAGAGAATGCCCAAATAAGAAAATGTTTTAGTAGGCCCAACCTTTTGTCCACCCACAAACATATCTTTGGGTTTTATGATGCCAGTACCACAACGCATTATAAAAGTTTTAGAGGAGTTAACTCTTAACCCTAAATCATTCATAAAATTGGTAAAATTATTCAGAACCCTCTGAAGACCTACTTATGTGCGAGACATAAGCACCGCATCGTCTGCATACAAGAGGGCTGGGATCGGGCGTCTCGCCACTTGGGGAAGATCATAATTATCATTTAAAAGGGCCTCTCCCAGTCCGTTTATGTACAAGTTAAAAAGAAACGGGGCAAGAACACAACCTTGCCTAACGCCACTTCTTATATGAATGGGTGCTGACCGTTCGCCCTTTAAACCGCAGCGCACTCGTGTATTAGCATTACAGTAAAAACGTTTAAGAAAATAAATAATCTGTATATCAACCCCCATTACTTCTAAAATTGACCAAAGTTTATTGTGGATCACGCAGTCAAATGTTGCTGTGAGGTCAACAAATGCTAAAAATTGGTTCCCCATCTTTGCCCTTTTGTATTTACCAACCAGGAGAGACAAATGTAATCCCTGCTCTACGGTTCCTACACCAGCTCGAAAGCCGTATTGCAGGTATGACAGGACGGAATTTTCTTCCACCCAGTCCTGGAGACGTTCCAGTATTATTCTGCCCGCTACTTTCGTTATGGCGTCTAATAGGGAAATTGGCCTATAGCACGCCGGGTCTTGTCTGTCCCCCTTTTTAAAAATAGGCACAATAGTTGATTCTACCCAAGTAGGTGTAAAGACTGCACTGCATTTAGCATTTACAACTTGTGTTAAAAGAGGGGCCCATAGAAGAGCGTTTGATTTAAACAAATCTACAGGGACCCCGTCAGGACCAGGCGCTTTGCCACCCTTGCTTACAGTAACTGTCCGCTCTACCTCATCTAACCTAAACAATAGAGCGGTGTGTTGGGGGCAAGACTTAAAGTTGTAGTTCTCCGGTGCACTACTATTTGTCTTGTCTAGGTTACCCTCACCCCGATACACTTTTGCAAAGTGAGCTATCCATTAGTCTTCCGCTATTGCTATTTCAAGCGATGGACCATCTTCTCTAGACAAAAAAGGGGCCCTAATAATTTTCCAGAAGGCCGCACTATCATTAGCTATTGAGGCTGAGTGTAAAGCGTCCCACGCCTCTTTCTTTAGTGTGGCTTTTCTGTCCCTAATTGCGTGTTTATATGCATCTCTAGCCATCCTTACACTACTTTTATTTCTCTGATTTTTATGTAGGTCCCATTTTAAATAGGAATAAGCTTTAGTGCATCTAGTGTCGAACCAGCCCTTGTGCGCTCCCTTACCACTATTATATCTAGTAAGAGACTCTCTGACCACGTTAGTTATTAACTGAAATGAAGCTAAGATGTTTTCTGGGGTAGCTGTCTCACTCAGACATGTTTCAATAGCTGAGTTACAATTGCCCACCACAGTTTTGATCAAATTAGCTTGATCCGCTAAGGACCAACATAGGGAAAATAACCATTGGTACTTCCTATGGCTATGTTTTCTAGCTGTTGATTTTTCTTATTGTGTCTTAAAATTGTGGTGGACGGTAGGAAAATCGCTAAGAATAATGGGAAGTGATCGCTATGGGACTCATCGGAAACATAAAAAGAGTGAAGCCTATGTGCATGACTATTGGTTACTAAAACAAAGTCAATAATAGATCGAAGACCCCGGCCATTAAATGTCCAGGGCATAGGAGCAAGGAACAGGGCATACTTCGTTTGCATAACCCAGATCGAGGGAAAAAATAATCTCGTTCAGTTGTACTCCCAGGACTGAGTGCTGAAAATGGGACGTTCATGCCCCGTCCTCATTTACGGCTTCACATAGTTTGTCCCCCGCGTTCACACATAATGTACAATTAAAGTCTCCAACAAGTATAAACATAATATCTTTCCTCTTCCAACGGCCAACATTTTTCAACACCTTCAGTAGATTTGGGATCACAACTCTCACTTTATCAGGTGAGATATTATTATAAAAATTGGTAACAACTATAGAGTGCATTGAGTCAATGTCCATTTTGGCAAGCTGGTAGTAATTATCATTAACAAGCATTGATATGTTCGTAACATTTATTTTAGCTGATATGTAAATGCAAAGGCCCCCCCTTAGATCTACCACTCAAACTATCAACTGCAGGGGTATAGTATGTCCTATATCCATTCAAATGGACCACCTCCTTAGACCAGGTTTCCTGAAAGCATAGGATCTCAAAGCGACTAATAAATTCTCTCCACAGAAGATAATTTAACTCTGAAGGAATGCGAGCAATGTTCCAGGAGAGAACGTTGCATAAGGCATATTTACTGCTTACGGCACTGTTGGCTATAGCTGCTTCGTTTGGAGCCTCAACTTCAATGCGAAAAGGGGGAGAGACATGTAAGGTATCCTGAGATTCAGCCATATTTTTTACTTCCATATCTATCATACTTTGGCCCTCAATGCTATCATGTCTCCTGATGAGGGTGGGTGCGGGATAAACAACACCCGCCACAGGATGACCATAGATTACCCCAACGGCAGGCACATTCACAACAAGATTGGGGGGCACCAGATTCCCCGTAGGAAGTCAATCGATTTCCTCCAATGAGTTCAGAGCTTCAAAGCGATTATTCACTGGAATCGAGAATAAGGGCTCCCCAAATCCCCCGGAATTGCCTCCCCAGACATATACCCTCGGGGCTTTAGAAAATTTGATGGTTTGTAAAAATAGCCCAGAGGTAGAATGTGTATAGCATTAGGATTGCAAGGCCCATTGTCACCCCTTTCCAGAATTTTATGCACGAGGGGTGGGGAACTAAAGGTCAGCACAACACAGTTGCCGCAAAATGACTTGGCTGAGGGGCCAACCCACCCAATTTTACGAACCACTTTAAATTTCGAAAAAAGAGAGAATTATGTAAACCAGTCCTTAAGCTCAGGAAATGAAGTGACTTATTCCTTAGCGCCGCCCAGTGCTCAAAAACATTATGACACAAAGGGGGGACATTTGCCAAGACCACTATGTAAGGTGTAGCTGCTGGGGGCAGGTTCAAGATACACAGAGGATGCTGGGGAGTTTCTGATTGATCATCAGAATTTATACCTTTCACTTTCTCCCTGTTCTGACTTGACGTCCCAACAGTCGGTACTCCATGCTCGGTGCTAGAGGGGTTGCTAATAGGTGCCACTGGAATACCTTCTTTAGAGAGAGGCAACCTATTGTTAGCTAGTGGAACTTCCAGCCTGTATTTGTCCATTAGAGGTACAACTCGATGGAGTGCCAGCCCCCGTTCCTGCCTCGCTAGTGTTTGTATTGCTGGGACTTGGCTTAGAGCAACCCAATGGGGCAATTGAACTACTTACATAGTCTTCCAACCTGGCTAATTTAGCTTCAACATGGGTTATTTTTACCATAATGGGTTCCAGCAGAGTAGATAACATAGTTTCAAGTCTACCCCAAAAAGTCCCTCCTTGTAAACTGTCAGCAACTATATCTATATCTTTAGGATTAATAGCATTCGATTGATCCTCATTGGTTACTCTTGCCTTAATGGAAGTTTTAGCTAATTTTCCTTTTGGTCTCTGCACAGGTTTAGTCAGTTTTCTGGTGTTCCTGGTTTTCTTTTTATTCAAGGGAGGTTCTACAGTATGGTCAGTATTAAAGTTAGCTTTTTGCCCTCTAGTAGTAACTGTGGGCCTGGCGGGGGTGAGCTCTGGTTCTGAAGATGAGGAAGAGACAATATCTATCGGTTTAATTGATGCTTCGTGTAGCATTCCACCAGACTGGGAAGAAGATGCCTCATTATTAATCTCCGCACAAGACTCAATAAGTACAGGGGTCAAATAGTCTCTACATTGTGCGGGTAGAGGCTCCAGAGACAACCTCAGCTCAGTAAGTTTGATTTCATTTATCAGCACTAATTCAGCCCTTTGCAAAAAAAGCATCTAGAGTACCCACAGCCCCCCTACCTTTGTTTGATCTACACTTACTCGTTTTCAATAAACACACAAGAAAATATATTTAGTGGCCAGTACAAGAAAACAAGTCCAGAGTAACACAAACTGCAAATATGTACCTCGGAAGCAAAACCTCAGAAGGATGGCCCAGCCCGGTCTCTACCAGTCTCAGACGAGCCCGCCCTTGGTCCGGCTTTGTCCGGGCTACGTCCTGCACGCGTCCCACGCCGCGGGAGGAGAGGCAGCGCTTTATGTGCGATGACCATGCATCCCCCTCACTTGCGGCAGCTGGACAGAGAAGGTTGCACCCTGGGAACTGGAGTTCTCTCCCTGGGTGGTGACAGCAAGGGTGCAGCAGATGGTGAATCAGTGTGACCCTGGGACCTTGTCCCACCAGGGCTACTGCAGTAAAACCACGGGAGCGTCGGACGTCAGAAAACCAACGGCAGCAGCAGTTAAAAGCGACCAGTATTTATCCTACCTGTGTGGATCCAAACTAAGTACAAATTCCAAATCTGAATGAGTCACAATTAATATTAATAAGGTAGGTCGCAAATAGCAACTCGATTCGATTGGACAGAATCACAGGGATAATGACCTGCAAGGGTCAGCAGACCACCATGTCTCTTATAGCTTTTGAAATTAAGATTATTATGATATATATTTTTTTGAATAGGTCAAAGTTTCCTTAAAATAAACCGGCCTGAAATCATATCAATTGGGCTTTTGAAAGGACACTCCCAATATGCCCTTCCTAGTACTGAATTGATATGGAGTCCAACCCCATTTTAGAAGTCGTTAAAATATTACTGATTCCTAAAATGGGTTTAGTATAGAGCAAAAAAACATTTCTGCAAGCGTACATAGCTATTTGAACTGTTTGGGACTATAAAAATGTTTATACAACTTGCATCATATCTGCTCAAGATCAGACAGTTTGGTAATGCTGAAGAACCAAAACTACCTTTGCTACTTGTTCCCTGGATCTTGGCTTTCCCACTGCATTTTGATGAGTGAACTAAAAGACTGGGTTCAGTTTTTAAAGACATAATATCCAATGAGCATGTGCTGGGTTCCAATCCAGTTCTATTATCACACACTTCCACAAACACTAAGATGAACTCTAAATTCTTCCAATCTTGTAAAGATAACCAAAGACCGAGAATGAACGTCTTAGATTACTCAACTTACTCCCATTTGCAGACCAGGCTTAAAAACCTTTCACCCTGGCTCCACACTTTCCAAAATGCCCACTAGATCGCTGATGAGGGTTTGTTCGGATAGAGAGATTAAAAGAAGGCTGTCCCCAGGGTTATAAAACTGTTGGGGGCCAAGCCCAGATTTTAATGCTTCGTTTATTATCGGCATATTTTTTAAAGTGGTAAAGGTGTGGTTAGATGTAAAAAAAAAAAAAAAAACTTTCTAGACCCTTCCCTCTTCTATCCCTCCACTATCCTTTTCAATCCAAAAAGCAGATGTCCACCGCTCAAATTGATTTCATTTTTCCCCAGACTAATTCACCAATAATTCTTTTTTGGTTCTGGAGTAGCGTGCTTCTCACCTAAAAGCACTTTAACACCTAATAAGGGGTAGCAAGCATTATATAAATGCAAATATTTTCCCTCTTGTATCCCTCAACTATTCTTCTCAATCCAAATAACAGACTAACATATCCACTGCTCAAATTAATTTCATATTTCACTATACTAATTCACCACTAATCCTTTGGGGGTTCCAGAGAAGCGTGCTATTTGCAAAAAATAGCGCTTCGACGCCTCGTAAGCGCTATATAAATGCAATTACAATACAATATTGATGAGATTAGAAAACACCAATATTCTGTTCACACTGCGTTGTGTGGAGTCGTCCTTTGCCCACATGGTAGGGCCCAGTTGGTATTTAAACCTCATCAATAGGCAATTTGTGATTTATTTTTATATGAAGGTGTGGATTTCAACATGGTCACCGTACACTATATCATTTAATGACATTGGGACGCTCCGCTTTTTGTACATCGGTTTTATTTTTACTAAGCACGCTTTGCATTTTAGTTACCTTACCATTGTCTCAGACGCGCATAAGCCTGCACTAGGTGGGGGTGGGGGTGGGGGCATTTCTCTGGCGCTATGGGTCAGTGTAAGAAATGTAATGTCGTCTTTAAACCCTCCCCGAATAGCGATCCATGCTCGCGGGCCTGTGAGTGGGACACAATAGCACTATTTGTTTCCCTCTCACATAAGCGGCTCTGGACGCGGAAGACGTGCGCCCTTTATGGCCGCGCAGCGACGGCGGGATTGATTTTCGCAGCCTCCGACGAGCGACAGTAAAAGCTATTGAAGCGTCCCGTCGGAAATTAATGCTCAGTGTTATGGGCATTCACGCCCTGCCTGGGAGTCGTAAAAATAAATTAGTCGTATATTGTTGGGCAGCAGTTAATAATCTCCTGGTGAGGGCGCGTGAGCGGAATGCTCTTCCTGTGATGCGCCCGTCTTCCGCGGTTTGCAGACCGGCCCCTTGAAAAGTGATCGCGCGCGCCATATTATAATCATTTAAACTGATGTGTGCTGTGAATGCACTCCGAGCAGCAGGGCGCGCGCCGCCTAGGATCAACACAACGGACTTACTGAACAGCGCGTGGTCATCTTTGAAGGACAGGCCTGCCCAGCCTCGTAGCCAATCAAAAACTCTCATTAATTTACGACACGTTGCATCAAACGTCCCTTTGAGTCACAGAAACCAATGCACACAGTGAATGTCAGAGCTAGACCACCTAGACGTGATGTCCAAGCATCTATAGAAACTCTAGTTCTGCCTTGACAGGTTTTGGGGAAAAAAGCAAGAAATAGGTGTAAATCAACACACAAGTAGAAAAAATGTTCGAACCGATAACAAACTATAACTTCTATCACCCCTTGCGTGCGCATGACGGAACCACGCCGTCATGAGTCACGGGCGAGCTGTACTCATGACGGCGTGGTTCCGTCATGCTGCGGCCGCTCCGCCCACGCGGCACTAATTCCCCGCCTGTGCGGGCGAAATGAAGAGTGGGCGGAGTCGTGACGGAACCACGCCGTCATGAGCACAGCTCGCCCGTGACTCATGACGGCGTGGTTCCGTCACGAGCATGGCGGCGCCAAGCTCACCCCACACCCCCCCCAGCGCCGCGGCGGAATTTGCGCCGCGGCGAAGGGGTTAACTGATTAATAAACAGACAATGTAAACAGACCAGACTGAGAACCAAAAGCAGCCCTAAAAAATGTTGTCATACCAGCCCCCTTACTGGCCAGGGTGAGTAAGTTCAGCGAGTGAGCACACACTCTTAAAGGGGAGCAGAGAGGGTGGTCTTCCCCAAGAAAGTTTAGCAAAAAAATGCATTTATGAAATGTTACTGATTTTCTGCAGCCACCTCTTCTGCCTCAGTTCCCCTCACTCCCCCTTTCTGTAAGTCCTCTTCCTTCTTACTCCAACTATGGGGAGATGATGTGGCCTCACGACTAGAGCTGCCGACTTTGAAGCTGGTGAACCAGGTGCGAGTCTTGGCGTCCGCTTAACATCCTGTGATTCTGGGCAAATCACTTAATCTCCCCGTGCCTACCAAAAAAAATGAATGTGTCCTTGTCTAAGGTAACTGGTGAAGTCGACCTTCGGGTCGAGTTCACGCTATATAAATCTGCAACAAAAAATAAAACTATGCATTCTGTCTTATTTCCCCCCCCCCCCAGATCGGTCTTCCCCCTCCCCCTTTTTTCTTCCTCACATTAGGTTTTTGCTTAATTTTCCTTCATTTCATTCCCTATGCAGTTCACTTCCTCCTTTTGTCTTATCCTTGCTCCTCCTCCTCCTTCTTCCTTCCCCTTTTTCTCATTACCTTCCCTTCTCTCCCTCCTTCCTGCCTTTTGCAACTTACTTCTTTCTCTCCCTCCTCCTCTATATTTTAGTCACCTTTCGGTCTCCCCTCTTAACTTTTCAAGACATACGTCTCACACACAAAACGCACCACCAGCCAAATGCCTGTTCGCACACTCCACCAACCAGGTGCCAGTTCAGTCGCAGCAATCGCAATGCCTGGAAGCTTGCAGAATGTGTGAAATGGTGTTTCAGTGGCAGTGTGTGTGTGTGTAGGGACTTGCTGCTGGTCACTACACACACACTGGCAGCCAAACGCCAGTCCACACATATTGCCAGCATGATGCCAGCCACACACACCGGCTGCCAAATGCCACTCAGACATCACCCTGAAGCTCCATGCCAATTTCATTTCTAAAACACTCCCACAATGAACAGATTACACACACAAAGCACAGACAAAAAAATTAAACATCCAACTAAGAACAACACATACCAACTATGACTGTATACACAACAGGTGAACCTAATCACATCAAACTACTCCCAACAAGGTATCTAAACAGAAAATATATAGCAATATACACCACAGTCAGTTCTCTTTTACTCTCATGGTTGCTCCCAGTACATGAGTTGTGTATGGTACGATATAAAACATGTGGCCACACATAGGCCAGGATTAGAGGGACACTCAGGGCAGTACATACGACTCTCTTCATACTCCTCGTCAGACACAGACTCTACATTTCCAACAAGGAAAGTCTTTTTTGGGTGTTGGTGGAACGTATTCAGGAAAGTGCCAATCTTTCAATCTAGCCACATCCTCTACCACTCTGACTCTAAGAAAACTTGCCTGCTCACTGCATTAAGGCTGCCTATTACAGGCTGCTGGAACTGTACAAAACTCCTCATGGAATCTGGAGAACAGTCTTTGAAAACAACATAAGCATTGAAGGATGCCAAATGTAACAAATGAACAGCCAACTTCTTGTACCAGATGTATGACTTTCGGGCAGCAAGTAAGGCTCTAATCTTTCATCTACTCAGTCTACACCTCCCATGTGCTTTTTATGGTCTAAAATTCACACAGGTCTGCCCATTTGGATACTTGACCCCAGTCACAGGTAAAGTGCTTTCATCATGAATAGTTGTTAGCATGTGGACATCTCTTCTGTCTAAAGATTTCAGAGCAAGAACTTCATTACTATGCAAGGCACGGCTCTGCCCCCTTTCAAATTGTTTTACACACAAGCTGCTTTGGGTAACCTTTACGGTTAGAGCAGATTGTGCCACATGCCACTTGAGCAATTCCTTAAATAATTACACACCTGTGTAGAAATTTTCCACATTTTAAATGGTGGCCTATATTAAAATGCCCTCTGGCAAGTTCCTAAACAATTTTTTCACTGACTCCAAAAGTGGAAGGGTAACCAGGGAGGTCAATTTAAGAATCCCTACCAGTGTACACCCGAAGATTATTTACATATCCAGTGGCACTTTCCCACAGCATATACATCTTAATACCATAAAGTGCTCTCTTGCTGGGAACGTATTGTCGGAAAAACAAACAGCCTTTGTACAGAACCAGAGACTCATACACAGATATAGCTTTCCCTGGAACATAGATCTTTGAGAAATTATCTACTAAATGGTCAAGAAGAGGCCACATTTTGAAGAGAAGGTCACAATTTGGGTGATCCGGTGGCAATGCTGTAGCATTATCCACAAATTGCAGCATCTGCCTCAGAAGCAAATGCCGGTCTTGACTTATGGTTGCTGGAAATATAGCAGTTGCCATCAAGGGACTGGTAGACCTATATAAAGACAGTGATGGCTTTCTTAGCAATCTCATCAACAATGAAACACCAGAAAAGATTATTCTCATGGAGATTTGTGGGGTCCACTGCCTAGCTCTAGAGTGGGTCTAAAGTGTGGCACTATTGTCCCTATAAAACTGTTCTGCACTCAAATTAATCTGCTTAACAATAGCGTCCAAAAACACATCATCAATATATAGTTAGACGAAGCTGATGGGCAAAACGTTTTCTGTCTTGACTCTACACCTTACAACACCACTAAAGGCAAACAGAACAGGCTGCCCCATATTAGGGAAAGCCCAGGGTTCAGTACTTCCCTGCCTGCGATCCTGCTTGCTTTTGCTGCACTACTGCATATCAGAGTCCTTCTCTACAAGTGGCACTTCATCAGCACTGATAGTGAATTTATCATCAGATGATGATTCCTCTCGTACAGAAAATCCACTGCCAGAACTTTCAAGAAACTGTTGCTGTATCAAACAGTAAATATAACTTTGATATATAATTATCTAGAAAAAACGATCAATACAAACCACATAATGAACTTTATTTTCTGCAAAATACCTCTCAATTGCCAAAGACAGCTAGACTGAGGATCAACTGCACCTACTCTGCACAGACAGAGCAAGCATCATCGATATCCCTCTAGAAAGGAAAAAGAAAAGAAAACTACACACACGACAATCCAATAAACAAACAACTTGCACAAATCCAAAGTGAATTTGTTATGCAATAACATAGAAGCTAAATAGATAGCAATCATTCCAACAGATAAAAAACACTTTCATGCAGGGCAGTGATGCTCATTTGAAGTAAACAGTACAAAAAGGTTTTCTTCCCAAACACATGCAACTGCACAAACTGAAGATCTATCAATGCTGAAACTGCAAGTAGGAGTCAACACCTAGGAAATCAAGTTTTGAACTACAATAAAAAGAAGAACTAAAACATTAAGTTGACAAATGCAAATAATGACAGAAGTAAAACAGTTCACGTTCTAAAACACAATGACGTCTGCCCCAAGGAGCAGACCAGTGTCACAACTATCTGATCCACCCCCAAGGGGGGGGTGTAAAACAAAGAAGAAGTACTCCAGAGGGGAGTGACCCTTATTCCAACCTCCAGCCAAATACCAGTTCACACACACCACCAGCCAAACGCTAGCCAAACAGCCAGGCATACTCCAGTCCCCACATACCGCCAGCCAAACGCCAGGTCATCACACAAAAAATGTGTTCCCTGGTGTCTAGTGGTTTTCCGTCACCCCCATTGGTATATAGGTCCATAAAAAAATTGATATGCGGAAAGCTGGGAACTGAAAACAAAGGACAAGTGTGCGTAATACTGGGAAGTGCCACTTGGCAAAGGGGGCGTTTTCCCAACATCCACCTATACAAATTCCTTGGTGTCTAGGGTTTTTTTTAGCTCCCCTTCAAGACAGACAGCCTAAACAATGGCCGATATGCCTGGGGAGGGGGGTGGGTATGGCCCAAGGTGTCCCAGTATTTTTAGGAAGCAACACTTGCCCAAGGGGATGCTCACATACACCTAAATAAACAAATCTGTGTTATTCAGGGGCTTTTCACCCCGCGGGTTGCAGATCGGCCTAAAAAATGGCCGATCTGCCGGGGGGGGGGGGGGGTTCGTCGGAAAGGGGCTAAAAGATGGACTCTTTCAAGTAGGGAGCGACCTTTGTCTAGGGGCCGCTCCCAACATCAAATAAAGGACTTTCGTGGTGTCTAGAGCTGCATTCCTGCTGCGCGATCACAGCCCTACCCGCAAACCCCCAACAGGAATGCATTTTAGAGAGACACAGGGGGTGCAGGACAAACTGCGAGAGTGTCTGAAAAGTTTCAGTGCTCCGTCCATCATCTTCTTGTGTTTGCTTTGTTTGCCCTAAGTTGGCAGTGTATGCACAGACGTGGGTCCCTTGCTCACTTTGCCACTGGATTCAAGCTAGCTTGCTGATGAGGGGTGCTACCCCAAAATTGGTTCCAGGATGCTTGTTTCTGGTCCAGGGAAGACCTGGCTTGGCAGTTCAGGCTGGACTTTTCTCACGAGGAATAGGGTCAAGACTGATTTGCATATAGCTGAGTCTGAACTGGGGTGGCGAAGTGACCTAAAGAACGATGATGGATCCAACCCAGATCTGTGACTGAAAAGTTTCAGTGCTCCGTCCATCATCTCCTTGTGTTTGCTTTTTTCCAGCATGTCCCCGCCTTCTGTTGATGATATTGAGGCGCCATGCACGCGCTAACGTCATCAGATTGCTGAAGGAGGGGTGTGGTAGCAGCGGATGCGCTTCCGCTGCCATTCCTGGCAGCCATCATTTTCAAAGAGTAAATTGAGTGTGCTGTCTGAGAATTAGATGTAGTGGCAGGTGCAGAATGTCTGGGTTTTGAATGCATTCTGTCATCTCAACACTGTATCGCTGGGATGCTGATCTATATACCACCGGGCACATCCTGTAATTTCATAAGGTCCCTCCATGAACGCAATACATCGCTAGCTTTTAAATATAAACATCTTCTGATAGTGGGGGACCTGAACTTACATATGGACAAACCTTCTGACCCTCAGGTGGTTGCTCTGCTGGAAACAATGTCTGCCTGTAAGCTAATGCCCCTCATTAAGGACCCACACATAAGATGGGTCATGTGTTGGATCAAGTCTTTTGCAAAACGAAATTGGACACTGATTCCCCGATCCCTATTATTTGGTCGGATAATTTTTTAGTCCTACTTCAGATATCTACAATAGGGAAGAGTGAGCTTTCAGAGACTAAATCCTCTGTCTAGAGGGCTCCTGCTTCATCTGTCCCCCTATTTTGTCAGACAATCGTGTAAAGGATACCTGTGCCATATATTCCTGGTTAAAGTTGAACATTGACGCAGTCGCGCCTTTAACCATGTATACTTCTAGAGGCTCATGCCACTCAGCTCCCTGGTTCAATGAATCACTAAGAATTGTTAAAAGTAAATGTAAAATGCTTGAAAGTAAGTGGTGTAACCTCTGTTTTCTGGATAATAGGAATATCTATATGGTAGCCTTAAAGTACATAAATGAGAGAGGCCAAGTTGAACTACTGGCAGAGTAAAATCACGGCTTCAAAAAATAAGAGCAAAGAGATCTTTGGGATCGTGAAGTCCTTTACGGCTCCAAAGGCAAGCAGTAAAGCAACCCCTCTGTCAGCGGATTGGACGCACTTGGTGGCCCAGTCCTTTCATGCCAAAATAGTGACAATCCAGCAGTACTTCTCAGTGTCATTCAAGGATAGCATGTCCTTGCTGAGTACCTCCATCCCTGTAGCCCCCCCATTTTCTCAGCAATTACACTTCCCGGTCATTGAAATTGGGGATTCACTCTCTTATCTGATGAGCCTAAAATCTGGTTCACCAGTGGATGCATGCCCCGCGAAGCTATTACCAGCCATTGCTCCCACCATAAATCAACAAATTAATAAGGTTTTGAATTCCTCTTTGCCAGCTGGTATTATGCCGCCTCTCTGGAAACAGGCAAAAATCTTGCCCCTCCTAATGAAACCGAGCGCAGACCCCCATATACACACTAATTACAGGCCTATCTCCCTCTTTCTGGCTCTCTCCAAGGTGCTGGAGAAGCACGTAAACAAAATAATGATGGAGTTTGCTGAAAAACATAATCTTTCGCACCCCACTCAGTCAGGCTTCAGGACTAATTATAGCACTGAAACGACTCTGTTGGAGGTGACGGAACAGCAAAAAGAGAAGCTGAATCAGGGGGAGCAGAGCGATCCTCAAATTGTTGGACCTGTCGGCAGCGTTCGACACAGTGCCACATACGAGGCTCCTTGATAGATTGACATAAATGGGTTTCTGAGGTAGGGCTCTAGCCTGACTAGCATCCTACCTGGAGGACAGAGAACAGGTTATTTGGACTCCCCCTTTTTCCTCTCTCATGCCCAGTTTACAGGTGGGAGTACCTCAGGGCTCCTGCCTCAGCCCAACTCTTTTTAACCTGTATATGTCCCCTCTAGCAACACAGGTGATGACCTATGGTGCAAAGATAATCTCATATGCTGACGATACTCAGCTCATTTTCTCTTGCAAAAGAGGCAATGAGTTTGATGGGAGCGTGATTAGATCTTGCCTCACAGAGGTCTTCGGGTGGCTGGAGGAGAACATCTTAAGTGCAACTCTGACAAGTCAGAAATAGTTTTTTTCAGCTTGCCCTTAGGGCACGATTGGAGTCAATGGTGGCCTGAAGAATTCTACCCTCCCAGTGTGGCTCAATCCACAGTTAGAAATCTTGGAATCCAGAATGATAATGCTCTCTCTATGCGTCCCCAAGTTCTGGCCCTGGTGGGGACCTGTTTTGGACTACTTCGAATGGTGAGAAAGTTCCTTCCGCTTCTCCTGTTGGACTCTAGTAGAATTGTGATCCAGGCGCTGATCACATCCAGATGAGACTATGGGAACATCCTCTACCTGGGCTTGACGGATTTTCTCCTACAACGCCTTCAGGTGGTTCAGAACGCTGCAGCCAGGGCTATTCTCCGTCCAAAACCCAGGTCCCGCATGGCACATCATCTTAAAGCCCTTCATTGGCTACCGGTGAGGGGGCGGATAAAGTTTAAGGCCATAGTAACTTTCTTTAAGGCTCTTCATGGCAAGGGGGCCAGCTACCTCAAAAGACGTGTCGGTTGGTACACTCCGACAAGAGCACTTAGATCAACTTCAGCGGTATATGCATGTGTCCCTAAGGTGCGCCTGGGACTAAGGGGCTGTAAATCCTTTAGCCTCCTGGGGGCACAGGCATGAAACGAACTCCCGCTTCCCCTTAGACTTGCTACGGACCTGACGAATTTTAAAAAACGGTTAACAACTTGGCTCTCTGGGAGTTAAACCTTCTCTATGACAGTTAATGTGTGATTCGGTAGCGCCGGGACACTCGTTTTGGAGTAGCTGAGCGCTTTACAAACTCCTGCCATTCATTCATTCCTGACGGGGCATGTGGCCGGGGAAAAACGAGGGGAGCGCCAGCTCTTCCCTCACTGATAGGTGCTAAGACGTGCTGGATACGCCCTCAGCACCGGGGCTGAGGACGTATCCAGCACGTCCTTTGCACCCAAGGGGTTAAAGGTGGTCCTGCTCTTCACATGCAGCCAGTGGGCACAAGTCTGGAAAAGATCAATGGGAGCCAGATCAGAACAGACCAGCCTTCACACACACGTAACTCTTCCTCATACAGGAAAAATACCTTTATTTTTTGCATTTAACTTGCACCGTGCTGGCGTCTTGCAAGGTTTCCAGTCCCACATTGCTTTATACATTAAAAAAAATAAAAAGGCAGGGGCCCAGAATGGATTTTAAGAACACGTCCCTCTACTGGCACTGCCCACTTTCATCACTGACACCACTTACTGCTTGCATAAAGACTACCAAAACTATATTGCAACCAGCAAAAAAGTGAGCAAGCCCATTTCCAACATAGGGGGGATTGGTGAAGGTTTCTCCTCTCAAGATATTTTTCCCTTGGCCCTTATCATATTTCGAAAGCTATGTAGTTCCTTCACACCCTATGTGACGATTGCTCTGGACACTGTGCAGAGAGGTCAAGGATTGGCTGAGCATATAGCATGAACACTTTTATGACACTTGAAGGGCATGGTCTTCAGTCTCCACACCAGATTTCTCAGTTGTGTCGTCATAAACACCCATCCATTTCCTAAACTCACCTCAACACCTAGAGGTGACTCAGTTTGCGGTATGCGCTATACAAGACTCATATGTTACATGATAAACATAACTGCTAAAACACAACATCTGGTGAAACACTCTTAGGAAAAAGGACTCCTATACCATGCAACATGATGTAAAAATATGTGAAATGTAACCTTGAATGCAGCAGTGACTTAAATTACCTTAAGGGTTCTTGTATAGATTGTCAACAAAAAAATAATCATTGTTTGCTTGTAAAATCAAGGGCCTGAAATTGTTTATCACGCTACACTGGAGTGATATTTTACAAGGAAGAAAATAAAACCAAAAGAAAGTTGAAAATATTTGTGAAAAATGTAACCATCAACAAAATGTTGATGCCACTTGCCTTGGAAAAGAGGGCTTGTAAGAAGTTGGAAATAGTGGTGTAAGGATTGTTCTCTGGCAAATAAGGCCACTTATAAGGCAGTATTGAGGCCCTATCATGCTCCTATTAAATCAGCCCAGGCCTCTTATTTTGAAACCAAGATCAATTCAGCTATCAATGGCCCACAAGAAATGTTTCAGATTGTTAATACCTTCTTTATTATTATTAGGGAAGTTTATAAAGCGCTTGGTTACGCAGGAAGCGTGTCCCCGCGCTACATTTGCAAACTCGAAGCAGAAGTGAGGAGGGGTTCAGTTACCTTGAGAAAAGGTGAGTTTTTAGGTTTTTCCGGAAACTGGATTCCGAAGGGTCAAGGCGGAGATTAAGAGGCAGGGCATTCCAGCATTTCGCTGCCAAATGGCGAAAGGAGCGTCCACCCATGCGGGCCTTTCTGATCCTAGGGACCACCAGTAGACCTCTATGAGAAGAGCGCAAAGCACGTGAGGGTACATACTTGATGGCTAGGTTCTGGAGTGGTGCCGGCGCTTTCCGCGCAAGAATGCGATAACATGTACAGAGGGCCTTGAATTCCACTCTGCTTCTTACTGGCAGCCAGTGAAGGCTATGAAGAGCAGCTTTGGTATCTGATCTTTTGGGGAGTTTTAAGATGAGGCGAGCTGCCGCATTCTGCAATACCTGGAGGCGTTTTACTGCCTTACAGGTGGCACCTAGGTACAGTAGGTTGCCATAGTCCAGGCGTGATGTCACAAGGGCGTGTACCAGTGTTCTTCGGGCGGATATAGGGAGGAGGGCAAGGACCCTGCGTAAGATTTTTAAGACGCTGAAACAAACACCGGCCACTCGGTTTATTTGGGGTCCAAAAGACAGATCAGTATCAAACCATACGCCAAGGTTTTTGACCTCCTGACGAGGCAAAGGAGCCTCCCCCAGACAGGGGGGCCACCACGCCGACGACCACGCAGAAGGGCTCCCCCCCACCATGAGTACCTCTGTCTTGCTTCCATTTAGTTTAAGGCAGTTGGTGGACATCCATGTAGCAAGGTCTTGCATGCAGGCCTTGAAACTGTTCGAAGCAAGTCCGGGTTCTCGCGATAGGGAGATGACCAGCTGCGTGTCGTCTGCGTATGACACGATTTCCAGACCATGGCTCGCGGCAATCGAAGCCACTGGGGAGATGTAAAGATTGAACAAGGTTGGGCTCAGGGACGATCCTTGGGGAACGCCCTGTCCCAAACCCATGTCTCTCGAGTAGTGGTCGCCAAGGCGGACTTGGAAGCTTCTCCCAGTCAGGAAGGATTGGATCCATAGGAGTGCAGCTTCAGATATCCCTCCAGTATTCAAACACTGTAGCAAGTTGGCATGAGCTACAGTGTCGAATGCTGCACTCAGGTCCAATAGGATGAGGGCCATGGTGTGACCCTCATCCGCCCCCTGACGGAGAGCCTCCACTGCTGTTAAGAGTGCGGACTCTGTGGAATGACGGGGACGGAAGCCGAATTGAGTGTCATGTAGTAATGCCGCTTTTTCGACGAAGTCCATCTGTTGTGAGTTGACCAGTTTTTCGGCTACTTTGGCCAAATAGGGAAGAAGTGAAATAGGACGTAGGTTCTCTAGTTTCTCGAAACTGATGGTCGGTTTCTTCCTTAGGGGTAGGACCACCGCCTTTTTCCAGTCTTTTGGTACAGTTGAGCTACTAAAGGATGTGTTGAGTAGGTGTCTGATGTAGGGTTCTAATACCGCTAGACTGTCTGTCAGACGTTTAGGTGTAGTAGGGTCACGAAGAGAACCCGACTTCACGGATTTACAAATTTTTACGAGGTCTTCAGGTGGAGGGATGACGAAGTGGGTCAGTCTGAGTCTGTTACCCCATTCCCTGGGGCTTTCGATGAATTCTGCACCCGTTATGGGCTGTGTTGGGAACGCTGCGTATATTTTTGCTATTTTCTCGGAAAAAAAGTTAGCAATTTTATTGCACGCGTCGGGGGAACAATCATCTGGGACACTGGATGATTTCCCACTCGAGAGAGTTTTGTAGAGCGAAAACAGCTCTTTTGTGGAATTGCTGGCTTCACTAACTCTAAGCGTGTAGTATGCTGTTTTGCACTTTCTAATCAGACCATGGTAGAGTTGCCTCTCAGTTAAGTAGGTGGCTCTAGATTCTTTAGAGAAAGTCTGGCGCCATTCTCTTTCAAGTTTCTTCAGTGCGGTTTTTAAGGCTCTAAGTTCATCGTTGTACCATGGAGCTGTTTTTTGAACACGGCCCCCAGATTTGGTTTTTTGAAGAGGAGCCGTGTAGTCAAGTGCCTCAGTAATACGTTTGCACAGGTTGGTGTTGGCTGTGTCAGCGTCAACCCCCCCCGGGCTCCCCCCTTTAATCAGTGCCTCGCAGAATTTATGCTGGGAAAAGGTAGCCCAGTTCCGTCTAAGATGATACAGCAAAGCCGGCTGCGGAGGTCTATTTCCGGGGATGCGAATGGTGAAGGGAACTAAGTAATGGTCCGACCAGGGGATAGGAATAGGGGATTTGGTTTCTACTTCCCCCCAATTAGCAAATATGGGATCCAAAAGGTGACCCAACTGATGTGTTGGACCGCTCACAATTTGAGTCAGCTGGAGGGCACCTAATGCCTGACTGAAGTTCGTGCTTGTACTGTTTGATGGGTTATTGAAATGTATGTTGAGGTCACCAAGTACCAAAAATTTGTTGTTACATAAAGCGGTCTCCATGATACCTTCAACTAGACTTTCTCAAACTTGGCAATAGGACCAGGGGGTCTGTAGATTAGCATGCCCTTTAGCGTGTAGCTGTTGTTCACTTTAATAGTGAAACTCCCAGCCTCGCTGTCCAGGATAGGGGCGCTTTCAAATTGGCATTGCAGACTTTCACGGACTACAATTGCGATGCCCCCTCCCCTGCCATTGGGTCTGTCTTGTCTATGTATTGTGTATCCTACTGGGAGTGCCTCAAGGGCATCGACTGTAGAGTCGCTGTCTAGCCATGTTTGTGTAAGAAACATAAGGTCCCATTTAGTCTCAGTGAGAAGATCATATAGGTCCAGCTTATGTTTCCTTAATGATCGCACGTTAAGTAGTCCACAGTGTATAGTGTGGTCCATGGTGGTTGTGTTCCTGTCAAGGTCAAA
Organism: Triturus cristatus; assembly: GCF_964204655.1. Classification (NCBI taxonomy): domain Eukaryota; kingdom Metazoa; phylum Chordata; class Amphibia; order Caudata; family Salamandridae; genus Triturus; species Triturus cristatus. The sequence continues at coordinate 206,262,863 of NC_140595.1, read as the reverse complement.
GGAAAACTGGCAGTGTTCACAGCCTGTAGTATTTTCTACGTGTAGCTTGTGCATGCATGACACGTTAACGTTGCGGCGTAAGGCATATAATGCCTGCTTGCTCCACCGTATGTGGTCTTCCCGAGGGGCATGGGGTATGGCCCTGGACCGCGTACGATCGCGGACGGGCGCAGATGGGCTTGACTTAGGCGCGACTTCGGCGCGATGACGGCGCGCCCGCTGCGCTCGCCCGCTGCGCGTCCGGAAAGGGCACATTGATATGGGGGCGGAGAGGCGTGGCCTCACGAGTAGGCGTGTCTGTGGGATCGGGCGCGCGAAGGCGTCAGCGCGTTTCCCTCCCTGCAGCAGCGCTAGGAACAGCTGAGCTGAGCTTCCCGACTTCCCAGCAACTACCAGGTCAGTGGCACCTAAGGCATGCAACAGGCTTGCTACTTCTTTCCAGGAACTTTGTGATGTGCTTGCAAATGTTTTAGAGGACAAGATTCTTAACATTGAGAAGAATTTGCTTGAGCGGTCTTTTTTTCTGGATGCCAGACTGCTGGTGTAGGAACGCACCAGCAAGCACTGTGACCTCCCTCAGTATAGCCTTATTTCGCTTGTGGAGCCTGAAAAAGCAACACTGAACTTCAAATCAGTTTTTTCCGACTGATCCCTGCCCGCCTCTATTTTGGTGTCTGGGGTTAAGTTGATCAACCCAGTCATTAATTAAGTTTTTATCACCTCTCTATAGAGAGCTACTGTGTTCAGTATCTTAGAAGCAGGCTATAGTTATTTCGCTTTTATCCAAAATCTTCACTGGACCCTAACCGCCTGTCCAATTTCCAGCCCATTTCACTCCTACCAGCACTGTCCAAAGTACATGAAAAGCTTGCCAATAGCCAGTTCTCTGCTTTTCTCAAGCAGCACAACATTTTGTACCCTAGTCATCTGAGTTTTGCCCCGAACATAATACAGAGACTGCACTGTTAGAAGTGCTGTATCATATCAGCTTAACATTCGATCAAGAAAAGAATGCCACTGTGATCTTACATGATCTTTCTGCGACATTAGATACCGTATCTCATTCCATCCTTCAGCGACGGCTTGCTAACTTGGTGGTTGGAGTCCAGGCCATGGGGCAGGTCTGGCTGGCTGTTCTCCTCAGCCATTACACCACTTAAGGAATGGGTGCCACAGGGTTCTTTGTTGAGTCCCACTTTATTTAATGTTTACATGGCTCTGCTACCCACACTGGTTGAGTCATTTGGGTTTAGAGTCATCTCTTTTGCTGATGATACTCAGCTGTTTCTTTCCTTCAAGAGTAATTCAAAAGCGGTAAGGGCATCTTTTAAAGTCTGACTTCATTCAGTTTTCAATCCGATGCAAGTAAGTCAGCTGAAGTGCAACTCTAACAAACCTGAAATTCTCTTATTTGGGTTACATGGTGCAAATTGGTGGTAGTCGGGCTGGCCTGCATCTTCATCTCCCTGTCATAGTCACTAAAGATCTTGGAGTTAAGCTTGACAACCAATCTTCTTTCCAACCTAAGATGTCTGTTGTGGTAAGTCCCTGATTTGTGCTGCTTTGTCCCTTCAAGGCTTTTCTTTTTCTTCTCCCACTGCACTCTAGTAAGACTAGTTCATGCATTGATAACTTCTAGGTTTGATCATATCAATGCTCTCTATCTTGGGCTTATGCATGGCCTGCTCAATCAGGGCTGCAAATGGTACAGAACGTCACAGCTTGTCTAATTTTGAAACTGCCTTGACAAACTTCAGTTTTTAGGCATCCAGTCATCTTAGATTTCTCCAATAGCTGGCTGTTAAGAAGAGGATTCCTTTTAAATCTTTGGTCCTTGCTCATTGGGCCCTTCTCTCTTCTGGTCCGCACTAGCTCTCTGCTAGACTTACCGCCCTGTAAGAACACTTTGGTGAGCCACGGCCACCTTGCCGGTAGTGCCAAGGGTTAAATGGTGGAGGAATGAAGGCTACTATTTGTTTTTTCTGGCATCTAAAACCTGAAATAAGCTACTTCATGAACTTAGGACCCTTGGGTCTGAATTGTCATTCCAGAAGAAGCTCAAGACATGGCTGTTCTCTTAATGCTAAATTTGTGACAGAGAATGTTTGAATTTCGCAATCTCTAGAGCCAGGACACTCCTTGGAGTTGCTGCACACTCTACAAATCATCTTATGTTATTCAACACAGCTCTTCATCAAACAAAGGGTGGTGGATTAAATGAGAGAAACTTACATTTACTAACCTATAGATTGGAACTATGTGAAGCAAAGTCATAACTCAATATAAATCTGCAAACTATTTTAGATGTACCTCAAGAAACACACATTGAATCTACCACCCAGTCATCACACGCAGATACATACAATGTGTGACAGGAAACAATATGATAACAAAAAGCAAAGACAACCAAACACAAATGTACCTTCCTACTATCCCGCGGTAAGATAGCAGGCTGCTTTAAAGCTACCCTGGGCTCCCAAGAAGAGATCTGTGATCGTGAGAGCTTCAGAGACATCCACAGAACCATGAAAGGAACATCACTTGAAAACCCAATGTGGATCACATATTCACTGATAAAACAATATGCAAGTACATGTCATGCTACACAGGGAACCAGACGCAGCGTGGGGACCCTCCAGCGGTGGACTTATGACCACTGAAGAGCCTGAAACACGTGATAGAGGTAGCATGTCTAAAGTGCCCACCACAGACACCGAATAATATGCTTCCATATTATGTAGCTTTGCTGATCTCTGAGTACACCGGGCTCATTTACTTCAAAATCTTGCGAGCAGTTTGTGTAAAACAGTGTTAGTTATCGGGCGAGATGGCGCAGAAATAACAGGCCAAGTTTAAAAGCAAAAGGCTGCTTTATTAGGACAGGAATGGAGCTAACACCTTAACAATATTACAAACATTGAACTAAACCCCACCATACTAATACAATAACTTGAACTGTCCCCTCCCACCCTTAAGCCCCCCAAACCTGGACAAACCCCAAACTGACACTCCTGGCATTCAAAACCCCTTCGTTACGTTTACCGTCCTTTCACACCTGCTCTCAGTGTCACTCCTGTACTACTTCTGCCAGTATCTCCGCGGCAAGGCTCCAAAACCTTACGGCCTAGTGCGTGATCTGCCTGACTGCCACGTGTTCAAAGCGACAACTAAAGTTCCAGCTACTATCTGTATGGCCAATAAAGCATGTTTTGTCTAACAAAGGGAGGGTTAAAAATAGGGAAAGAGGTACTTCTCAGGAAAAACTTTAATGAACAAGTTCTTTTACCTATATTAAAAATGTGTGGTGCTATCTTTTAAACTTAAGTTATGCTAAATAGCTATACGTCAACATGTTTCTAGCTTCCGTGTAGTCTTAACAATGATCTAGTAGCTATTCATCAGGACCAATATCTACCTAATCTACTTAGCTATTGGAGTTTTAATGTATGGGTTCATTGATTTTCTCCCAATCACACATACCTTGGTTTTGGTATTGATTTGTGATTTATTTAGCAATGACCTGTAGTTCAAACACACATAGTACACAGTAAAAATACAATTCAATATTTCCAAATCATTATTTCCAATATTGATTCTGATTTGCAAATCGTGAAACACGTGCTTATTTTGTTGCATCAATGGCATGCTTATTTGTGTCCATCAATCGCATGCTTTGTGCCAAAGTATGTCACCTGTACATATAAAAAACTGCGTACCCTACAGAATCGTCGTTGACCCACATAGATACTCATACTGCTTTAGGAATTGCATACCCCACATACAGTCAATAAAGCAAGCTCACAGGTATATATTGTTACAAAGATCTTGAAACCATCAGGGGAAAAATAAGTGAGGGAGGGGGCCCAGAAAACCTATCTACACGCAGGACCCAGGTGCAACTCCTTTCATTCCTCCCTGAGAAAACCGACTCTCCTAGGAGCCCCGCCCACGAAACGGCCACTAGGAGAACCCCCCCCTCCGGGCCTGGACTTCACCACTCGTCCAAATGAACCCATGGGCAGACTCCCTAAAGGAAGCCGCCCCTGGAAGCTGTTCGGACGAGATGGCACAGAAATAACAGGCCAGTTTAAGAGCAAAAGGCTCCTTTATTAGGACAGGTATGCTGCTGAAACCGTAACAATATTACAAACATTGAAATAAACTCCACCTCACTAATACAATAACTTGACCTGTCCCCTCCTATCCTTAAGCCTCCCCAACCTGTACAAACTGGACTCCCGACATTCAAACAGCTCCCCATTTCATTCCATTTACCGTCCTTTCACACCGTACCACATTGTCAATCTCTTGTACTCCTGCCAACATCACCACGCAAAATGGCCCCAAAGCTTTCCAGCCTAGTGTGTGATCTGCCATCCAGAAAAAAACCTACGTAGGTGTTTTTTTCATCCCCCTGCAAACCGCTCATTTGTTCTCTGGTTGCGGCCCCGACAATCCTTATGACATTTATGCACCAGGCTGTCGCCCAACAGCCTAAAGATACCTTCAAAAAAACTGCTGTGCAGCTGTTGCCCAGCAGCCTCATTGTCCACTACTATCCCATCACTGCGAGTTTCTTTGCTAGCTGTGCTCTGATTTTCAACAAATAAAATGAATTGGCAGTAAAGGAAAGTTGTACCCCATCCTGCCTGATCAACGGAATGGCTTCCTTCTTGAACTTGTCATGTTCACTTAGGTCTATTACTCTAGACTCACAAAATGGCTCATTTCTCTGTTTACCTTGTGCCTGGCCTTTCATACTGCATTGTACCTAAGAGCCCCTCCCCAAAGTTGCCTTTCCCCAAATGCTGTCCAGAGTACATAGGTCCCTATGAACATTTAATTACCTCTTAGTCTGTTTTCATTGCCTTAATCAGACGAAGCACAGACATTTGTACCAGATCATTCTCACCTAAGTGCATTATCAATATATCCAAGCAGGATCTCGCTCTCACCAGATCTGACAACCAAGGCAACAGCTGCCCCGATTTTATGCTTCCTATCACCCACCGTTCAATTCTAAGGTCCATCGCTCTAAGACCCAATTTTTGGCCACTAAGGCAAGCCTCCACATGCTTCTCTGCACTTTTTACAAATGAGTGCCCAACTATCCATTTAGAGGAAAATGTTGTCTACGGTCCAGCAACACAACCTGAAAAGACAGAAAAACTCAGTTAAATGCAAAACTTCACTACAATTTTTCAAAGCATCTAATGTACCTTAAAGAACAATCAGAAGACCATCTTCCAAAATCATAACCTCTTTCAGTGAAAAACCTAAACGATTCCACTCTGATAACGCACCAATTCTAAAGGAGTGAGTCCAAAATTCCCAGCTATTTCACCCTGTGCAGCCAGAATCTTCCTCACCCAGAACCGACATTGCCCTCAAAGCCGACCCATCCTGCTGTGTGAAAACTCTGCCTTCTTCTTTCTGCACCTCCCGTCCTTCTGAAATCCAGTCATGCATCCTCCGGGCACCCTTCTCCTCCAATGCTCTTTAGCACAATTTTTCTTCCTCTTCCCAATTGTTCCATCTTTGATCTACCCAATGTTAAAACAAACTTGTCTCCTTGTAACTCAATGTCTCTAGTTTGCAAACCTTTTTCTCCTTGCGTTCCTAACAATTCAGTTATCCTGAAGGCTCAAAAAAATAACCATAACATTGTCAAGTTAAAGAGTAAAACTTCTAAGTCATTAAAACAACACCTCATCAGACCCCTTACTAATAACACAAATCTCTAAATCTTGATAGGATTTCTACTTTTCACTTCAATTTTTCCTTTTTTTGTCCATCCTTGTAGCACTCTCTTTCCTAGTTCCCCTTCCGTGGGTTCATACTGCAAAAAGAACTTACCATAAAAACGTATTCCTTATAGTTTCCTTGCAGTAGTGGAGGCTGAAACACCCTTCACGATGTTGGCCATAATGAAATGAACTAAGTCCTCCCTCCTTAACTCTATGCCTTCTGGATCTGATCCTCTCGTAACCGCTCCACCCAACAAAAACTCTTACAAAACTGGTCTGTATGTGGACCTGGTCTGTTGTGCCAGTTAGTTTTCTACCAAACTGAGCACCTTCAGTTTCCCAAATCTCCACCGGAACCTCTGTCTTCAGCAGTGTGTGCACTCCAGGTGCTAACCGACGGAATCCCTGCCACTGTGAATGAGACATTGCGCCTGTGATGATATTATTCACACCTGGCAAGTGTCTAACTTGAAAGACAATATTGTACACTAAACCCCCAAGCATGAAATGCGGCAAAAGCTTGAAGATCTTCTTTTCTTTTGCCCTCTGTCCATTCACCACTACTTTCTGATTGTCAACATTAAATGTAACTGTCTTGTTTTCTACTTCCTGTCCCCAGAGATAGCCACCAACAGGGGAAAATATTACATGAAAGCAATGCTCCTCCCTTCTTCCATCCATTTCTTAGGCCACCTTTCAGAGTACCACGTTTCTTCCCAATAGAGGGCAAAACCTTCTGACCCAGCCAACGATCAAATAGTTACACCATTGAAATTTTTCAAAAACATAAACCATACTACAAGGTCCGTTCTTACGGATGCTGAAATCCTGAATCTATGATGAGGCAGCGTAGCTCCTGAGATAGCAAAACCAAACCTTCTGCAAACGGCTTTACTTATGACTACCTTAAATGTAAAGTTTAAATGACCAAGTAAACACTGCACTTGGCATAGAGAAAGTTAGGCGCTGCTATGGCTTTATCCAATAAAAAAACAGTTCTCAAATCTTGTCTGAGGGAAGTCTTGCCTCCATCTCTATTGTGTCCAATTCAATCCCAAGAAAAGTCAATCTGGTGCTATGCACTTCCATCTTTTTAGGAGCCTGAGGTACCCCAAGGTCATCCACAATCCCATGGAAGGCTTGGAAGCCCTGACGCAATCGTCTGACCCATGGTTTCCCATAAAAAGAAGTCATCCAAGTAATGTGTCAACATCTTGTAACCTGATTTCACTGTAAAGCACCATAGCAAAAGGTTCTAAAGCCTATATGTACGACTGGATTTTGCATTTCTTAACGGTCCGAATTGCTATTTCATGCTGTTACAAAATGCAAAACTGCCTTTCGTTATGTACAAAGGCATATGCTGCGTCCCAGTAGAAATCACAGTTTGCAATTTGCAAAATAGGAAATCGCAATTAGCGATTTCCTATTTGTGAATTGGAAACTGCATGTACATAGCATTTTCTAATTGCGACTAGTCGCAAAAAGGACATTTAGGAAATGCTAAGGAATGTTCAAAACTTTTGCTGAATTTCAAATGCATTTCACTCAATACACCCACTAAAATTTGAGTGCTGAACCACTGTTTGCTTATTTTGTCTTGGTAGTCTCTTCCATTTGAAAAAGAGAGGGGCTGTACTTCAAGGTTTGCTGCACCATTCAAAATAATTATATTCTATCCTACATTATTGTTGGCAAGTGCGGTCTTCTATTGTCTCAACCCCTCTATCTCTTGTTGCATATATTTATATATGTATGTGTGTGTGTGTGTGTGTGTATTATATGTATATATATTTATGTAAATATTACCTACTGGCAGTCGCCAGTAGGTAGCTATAGTTAGAACCTAGTTTCCATAGGAAAAGAGTTTTTGGATTTGCCAATATCTTTGCGCCGTTTCACGAATCGCCGCAATTTTTCAAAACTAATGAATCGCTCAGGTAAGCTCCTGTCTTGAAAGTTTCGGGGTGATTTGTCAAGCGAGGGCTTAGAAAAAAGGGGGTTTCCAAAACATGTTTTCTCCATGTTAATTTCCATAGGTAACTTTAGAATAGTCTACAGCCCGAACTACTGAACGGAATTACACCAAATTTGGCAAAAGAGTAGCTCTTGGTTCAGAAAGTGACCTTTTTGTTAAATGGTGTAAATCCGTTCTGTAGTTCTTGAGAAATTGTAATATTTACAGATATCTATATATGGACGCGAAGGATCCGCAGACCCTCCCGATCTCCAGCCTTGCAATATGATTGACTGCCAACAGTTCCAACCAGGAAGGGTTGGTAGCCATCTTGTTACTCGGTAGAACCGAGTCGCAAGAATTTATTTTTTTTAAATGTGAAAAGGGGGCAGGGTAGAAACACCCTGACCCCCTATGCCTGCTCAAGAAGTCCCACAGGGGACCCCCCAGAGCCCCAAAAAGTGAATCCAGTCGAAATTATTTTTTAAAATAAAGCGCGGTCTCCCTTGCTTTGTTCTCTCTAAGCCCTCGGGTGGGCTAGGTCTCAGGAGCAATGTTCAATTATGATGCGGTAACCACGAGGGCCCCCGCAGCCCCGGGGACCGCCTCCTCCCCGGGGCTTTAATAATTATGGACTGGGAAGACCTAGCGCTCCTCCCAAGCCCCGGGGACGTCCACCTCCCCATGGCTTTGATATATTAAATGGAGTGTGGGTGGAGCTCCTGCCCCCACACTGCCCCAGGGGCCACCACCTCCCCGGGCATATGCTTTAAATTCCCCCGGGGACTACTGCTGGAGCGGGTTATGCAAAATTGTGTATACCCACCCCATTTTGCATGTTGTTTTATTAATTAGATGAATTAATTAATTATAATTGAACTAATGGATTGGAGTGATGTGGAAAATACTTACCAACCTTACTAATATATGAATTACACGTTGTCACGAACCACCGTGGCCTCCGTGGAACACTGACGACCCGCGCAGCCTCAGCGCGACGTTTGCGTTAACTACAAACTTCAATTCCCAGGTTTCCCGGGAACCGGACGCCAGCGCTGACGTCATGACGCTCGTCAAGGAATCCAGAAAGGCTTCCGGGTTCCCGAGGAGCGGCGCTGCTAATTCCGTGTTCGAGGTCGGCAGGAAGAAGACGGCAAGAACCGGTAGGGGTGCGGTTGCACCGATAGAGGTCTTGTGATCTTCCTGTGTCGTGTCTGAGTATAATCTGGTAGTGCATGTAATTTGGAGGCTCGTAAGAATCACGCGGCCTGACAGTTGCGCTACGCTTCAGTTGTCAAAGGGAGTCCCTACTCCCTCCTATGTTTCGAACCTTCCCCTGTGATACAAGGGGAGTCAAGGTACTTTTGGAGAATAACTTAGGAAGCGACTCGCAGGCCTGTTGGACGAGCCGTATCCGACTCTTGCAGGCTTGCTTTACGCTCATCCTGTCATCGGACCTGAAAGGTCCCAACCGCAGTGGCGGAAACATTATTTGATTGTAAATAGGGTGTGGTCCTTGGAGTTTCAAGCTGTATGACTTCAATACCGTCTGAATCCCGATGCCTGGCACAGTGACACTATAGGGTTGCCATTACGTTACATTGTGGGATTAAGCACCGGTTGGTGTATTTGATTGCATTAAGGGAGAAACCTGAAAGGCCGAGGAAGGCCAGATAACATTGGATCAGCTCCTGGTCTAGTTGATGGCGCCAGCGAACTTCCCTCAAATCCTAAGGGGGAAACTCTAATGCTATTTCTGCTTCTCGCCTTGTGTGTCAGGGTCTGATAGAGCTCCGTGGAAGTTAGCTCCTTACCCCAGTTACCTGTTGCTGTGATAAATCTAGAACAAGATAAAGACCGTGGCTTCTCACAGGTTACTCCCTCGCTTAAAGGAACCTCTCCATGTTATTTTTCTTTACAGGTACTAGGGGGCACAGAACTTATTATTTTGAGGGACATTAACTGCAAGGAGTCACTAAGAGATTGGCTGTAGGTTATTGATCCTTGTGTGTTTTCTTTTCACAGATCTCCCTCCCTGATGTTCCCTTCCTTTCCTTCCCTCACCTGATCACTCGATAGAGTCTGTGTTTTAAATCAGGCCTTTTGAGCTATCAGGAGGTGGACCCCATAGAGCATCGTACGTCTCCGAGGATCTGCGGACCTGACAGAATTAGCAGCCCAAGATTGACACATCCTCCCGGACGTACGGTGCCATGGCCACCTTAGAAGACGTGATGGCCGCTTTGGCCATTGTGCAGAGCGAGTTAAGCGCATCTAGGGCAGAAACCGCGGCGCTTCAGGCACAAGTAGATCGGATACAGCGCAATCCTTTTAGCGTAGGAACTCCTTCTGGTCCAGCACTTCCTTCCGTGGTCGTGGAAGTCCCTACCCCGATTCCGTTAGCCTCCCCAGAGAGATTCAATGGGGACCCAGGCAAGGTACAGATATTTCTTACACAAGTTCTGCTGCACTTCTCGTGCAGGCCAAAGGCATTTGGTACCAACCAGTCCCGGGTGGCCTTTTTAATATCTTACCTCATAGGAGATGCAGCACAATGGGCAGTGCCACTAGTAAAACGGGACGATCCATTGATGTACGACTGGGATGCGTTTCTGGCAGCTTTCGAAAGAACTTTCAATCGCCGAGCGGCTACCCTCTCCGCGGATAGGGAGCTGTTGAGCCTAAAGCAAGGCAATCGGGATCTGATTGCCTATCTCAATGATTTCCGACGCTTAGTTACTGAGACTGATTGGCCTGAAGCCAAACAAGCGGCCATATTTCACCAGGGGCTAAAGGAAGAAATGAAGGATGTGTTGGCCCAAATCGACCCCCAACCTCCCTCCTGTGAAGACCTTATTCAATTAGTCTTAAGACTAGATCATAGGCTGAGCGAACGTAAAGGGGAACACAAGAAAAGAGACAGACCTGCCCATCGGGTAGAAACGGGCCGCCCCTCATACAGTACCCTCGGATCTAAGCCAGAACCTATGGAAATAGGAGCTGTACGCGCTCCCTTAACATTGGAGGAGCGCGATTATAGGCGAAAGAAAGGGCTGTGCCTCTACTGCGGAAGGAAAGGACACTTCCTCAAAGAATGTACTCTTCGTTCCAAATCCCAGAGAGAAGATTATCGAAAATCGGCGGCTGCCATCACTGGGCCACCGTCGGAAAACTACCAAGCTTGAAGAAGATGGAAGGGACACCTTCAAGCCAGGCCGTCATCCCTTTTCTTGACTACATTTCTGCTAACAACAACCACCTCTATATAGACATTCGCTTGGAAATACAAGACAGATGGCATTTGGTACAAGCCATGGTAGATTCAGGAGCAACCGGCTGTTTCATGGATCAACATCAGGCCGCAAAGATGGGGATCGCCTTACAGGAAAAGGACTCACCCGAAGCAGTGTTTGGCGTTGATGGGAGACCATTAACTTCAGGACCCATCAGTCGCCATACCGGAGACCTCAAGATGAGGACAGGAACTGCTCATATAGAACGCCTGGATTTCAATATCATCCAAGCCCCCCAATACGGGGTGATACTCGGCCTACCCTGGCTAAGAACTCACAATCCTATAGTAAATTGGGTGACAAGGACCCTTCGGTTCACTTCTGAATATTGCGAAAAGCACTGCAATCACATTCAAGACAATCCAGCGACGTCTTTGGCCCACTGCCACCACATAGCCACAGCCGAAGAACATGAGGTGAGTCTCCCGGAGGAATACCAGGAATATGCAGGAGTATTCGACGAGAAAGAGGCTGAGATCCTCCCCCCGCATCGATCATACGACTGCCAGATTGACCTTGAACCTGGTGCCATAGTCCCCTCCGGTCGAGTGTATGCTCTCACCGAGCCAGAGACACAGCATCTTTGGGAGTACTTGGATAAGTACTTAAAGCTGGGATTCATCCGCGACTCAGTCGCCCGCGGCCTCTCCCCTATTCTTCATTCCGAAGGCCAACGGCGAGCTCCGCGCGTGTGTGGACTATCGCTCCTTGAACGCAGTAACCATAAAAAACAGATATATAATATATATATAATTTCCTCTACAATCGACCCCAAAAGAGCCATTATACCACCAAGTAATTTGGTAGGGGTTACCTATACCGATGCATTTCTGCGGAGTGTGGCCAAGAACATCCAGGCTAGGAAGTGGCTAGACTGGCTAAAAAAGAACCCGGATTGGAAGGTAAAAGAAGGATTACCTATTCGGGGTAGACAGTTACTGCTACCAATCGCAGCTCTTCGCAAACGTGTGTTTGAGTGGTGTCATTCCCTTCCTAGTGCGGGGCATAACGGGGTATCCAAAACCATTGACAGAATCTCCAGGCAATTCTGGTGGCCTTCCATGCGAACTGACATCACAAAGTGGATAAGAGAATGCGAGGTCTGTAGCCAAATGAAAACCAGCCACATGAAGCAAGCCGGAATGTTACGCCCTCTTCCTACTCCTGCACAACCATGGGACAGCATTTCCATAGATTTTATCGTAGGAATGCCAGCCGATAAGGGACATACAGTGATAATGGTGGTGGTGGACTATTTGACTAAGATGGCACATTTTGTCGCCTGCAAAACGATAACCTCGGCTAGTACGTTAGCTCACTTACTATTGATACACATAGTGAGGATACATGGATTGCCAAAACGGATAGTGTCCGACAGGGGGTCCCAGTTCACCGCGAACTTTTGGAGAACATGGTGTTCGGCACTGGGTATAGTTCCTAATATTTCGACCAGCTTCCACCCCCAGACAGATGGGCAAACAGAGAGGGTAAATCAGACCCTAAAACAGTACCTCCGCTGCTATGTAAACGTCACAACTGAAGAGTGGGTGGACAAACTATGGGTGGCAGAAGCGGCATACAATAGTGCAGTGCATAGCTCCACAAAAAAATCCCCGTTTTTTTGCACCTACGGTTTCCATCCCAGATTCACCCCCCTGGTGTTGCCTGTAGGGACAACTCCCGCACCCGAAGTACAGGATAGGATCTTCAGGATACAGAAAACGCTGAGGGAAGTTCAAAAAGAACTAGGGGCAGCGAAAATAAAATACAAGGCATATGCGGACAAACATAGACGACTAGGTCCGGTGTACAAAAAGGGGGATTACGTCTGGTTGTCTACTAGACACATCAGATTCAAACGCTACAGTGTGTTTAACCCTAAGTATATTGGACCCTATCGAGTGATTAAATTGGTCAACCCGGTTGTGGTTAAGTTAGCACTACCCTCTTCTCTCCGTATCCATCCAGCTTTTCATGTATCCTTACTGAAGCCTTCCCACACAGCCACTAAGAAAGGGACGGTTCCAGTATTGGTCAATGATGAACCCGAACATGAGGTACGGGGTGTTCTGGACTCTAAAATACACAGGGGTAATCTGTGGTATTTAATTGCATGGAAGGGGTATGGCTCAGAAGAAGACTCCTGGGAACCAGCGTCAGGAGTGCACGCACCAAGGTATACGAATCTTTTTCATAAAAAATTCCCTACGAAACCTTGCCTCTGTCAGTGTTCTTCGGGGGAGGGATGTACTGTCACGAACCACCGTGGCCTCCGTGGAACACTGACGACCCGCGCAGCCTCAGCGCGACGTTCGCGTTAACTACAAACTTCAATTCCCAGGTTTCCCGGGAACCGGACGCCAGCGCTGACGTCATGACGCTCGTCAAGGAATCCAGAAAGGCTTCTGGGTTCCCGAGGAGCGGCGCTGCTAATTCCGTGTTCGAGGTCGGCAGGAAGAAGAGGGCAAGAACCGGTAGGGGTGCGGTTGCACCGATAGAGATCTTGTGATCTTCCTGTTTCGTGTCTGAGTATAATCCGGTAGTGCATGTAATTTGGATGCTCGTAAGAATCACGTGGCCTGACAGTTGCGCTACGCTTCAGTTGTCAAAGGGAGTCCCTACTCCCTCCTATGTTTCGAACCTTCCCCTGTGATACAAGGGGAGTCAAGGTACTTTTGGAGAATAACTTAGGAAGCGACTCGCAGGCCTGTTGAACGAGCCGTATCCGGCTCTTGCAGGCTTGCTTTACGCTCATCCTGTCATCGGACCTGAAAGGTCCCAACCGCAGTGGCGGAAACATTATTTGGTTGTAAATAGGGTGTGGTCCTTGGAGTTTCAGGCTGTATGACTTCAATACCGTCTGAATCCCGATGCCTGGCACAGTGACACTATAGGGTTGCCATTATGTTACATTGTGGGATTAAGCACCGGTTGGTGTATTTGATTGCATTAAGGGAGAAACCTGAAAGGCCGAGGAAGGCCAGATAACATTGGATCAGCTCCTGGTCTAGTTGATGGCGCCAGCGTACTTCCCTCAAATCCTAAGGGGGAAACTTTAATGCTATTTCTGCTTCTCGCCTTGTGTGTCAGGGTCTGATAGAGCTCCGTGGAAGTTAGCTCCTTACCCCAGTTACCTGTTGCTGTGATAAATCTAGAACAAGATAAAGACCGTGGCTTCTCACAGGTTACTCCCTCGCTTAAAGGAACCTCTCCATGTTATTTTTCTTTACAGGTACTAGGGGGCACAGAACTTATTATTTTGAGGGACATTAACTGCAAGGAGTCACTAAGAGATTGGCTGTAGGTTATTGATCCTTGTGTGTTTTCTTTTCACAGATCTCCCTCCCTGCTGTTCCCTTCCTTTCCTTCCCTCACCTGATCACTCGATAGAGTCTGTGTTTTAAATCAGGCCTTTTGAGCTATCAGCCAGCTTTTCTGAATGAACAATAGTGTGCTACTAAAAAAACGGAAAAATCAAGTAGAATGACATCAGAGACTTTATTTTGGTGGGAATCCTGTCAGACGATTTCAATTGACCAATCAGAACATTTGAAGACCCGTTTTTGATACAAATTGTCAATGATTTTTACTATAAATTATGGTAGAATAGAGAGGTTGGTGCGGGTTCGTTTCTGGCCTTTCTCGATTTCCTGACGTTATGCTGACGGAGAGGACGGTGACACTGCAGGACAGCTGTTTGCCTGAATCGTTGACGGACTGAATTAATGCCCAAACTCCTGATGAACTGAACCTACTAAATTGATGGGCATAGATTTGCGAGACTGCCAGATTTGACATAGAGGACGACATTTAACCAGAATAGGTAAATATGAATGGCAACTTGATCAAATGAATGATTTAATTTGCAATATTAATATAAAATTAAAATTGAATATCTACAGAAATGAGTTGGGTTGTTTATTCATTGAAATGTGTTAATGAAAAGATTAATTAGAGAATTAGAAATTAAGCTAAACCTGCAACTAACTGATCCATCCCAATTTATGAGAGGAATACTAAAGGTGAAGTTTAAGGCCTAATGAGTATCAAAAGGTGGTGTAGATTTGTCGCTCATTAGGGTAGAAGTGGTTTTTCCTTCTCATACCAGCGCTTGGAAGATAATCGCCTCCTACACGGACTAATGGTGAGTGAATGTTGGTGTTATGGGCCCCACCAGCGAATGTATGGATAGTGTGTGTATGTGAGATCTTTGGTCTGTGACGGAGGGAGGGATTTTGCACTCCACGTTGGAGCACTACCACCTCCCCAGGGCACTAATTATTTAAATGTGGGGATCCGTTATGGAGCCCTCCATGTTCCTGGTGACCGCCACCCCCAGGGCCAGCTCTAAAAATGTCCCGGGGTTCCCACCCCCGGGACATTGCAGTTTGCTCCCGCCATGCCATAGCAAACTTCTGCTTCTCTTCATGGAAGCGAGAGCAGAAAAACTACTCTCGCTTCCATGAAGCGAAGCAGAATTGCTTTTGGGCAAAGGGAGCTGCATGTCAGTAGCTTCCTTTGCCCAAAAGCTATGCTGGCTCCTGCAGGAGGCGGGGAGCTGGCAGGGACCTCGGGTGCATTGGGGCTCCCCTTGCGGTCCCAAACACAGAAGCCATGCCCCGGGGGATGGGGTCCCCGGGACCAAAAATGGCCCAGGAGGGAGGCCACTCGGCCCCCCTTTTTATTAAAAAAAAATATGGCCGAGGGATGGGTTATCCAGGGCCGAAATCGGCATGGGGAGGCGGGGTGTGCATAAATGTAAAAAAAATGGCCAAGCACCGAGGAGATGGGGTCTCAGGCCAAAAATGGCTTGGGGGAGGGGGGCTGCTTGGCCCTCCTCCCTTAACATTTTTTTTAAATAATTGGCCGGGGCTGGGGGGATGGGGTCCCTGGGGCCGAAATTGGCCTGGGGAGGGGGTCCCCTCCCCTTTAAAAACAAACATAGAATGGCTCATCCCTGGGGGATGGGGTCCCCAGAGCATTTATCGACCTTGGGAGGGGGGGCATGCATACCCCCCCTCCCATTTGAAAAAAAAAACGTTAATGGGTCAGGCCCCGGGAGATGGGGTCCATTGGGCCCAAAAGCACTAGGGAAGGAGCAAAGGGGACGTGGCCTATCACAACTTAGCAATCATGCTGTGTGAGACTTACTAATTATGTGGTATGATAGTCTGTATTTTGGAGTGGTAACCTCAGATTTAGTTTTCCTCGTTTCCAAAGAAGCTAAACTGTATACTCAATGAGAAACAAAAAAAAGAAGGAACCACTGAGGAGCACTTCTGGACCTAGTCAGAGGTTTGAGCAGGGCCACTGGAATTATGCGACTGTTCCGCGTCAGCGATTTTTTGTACATTTTCAGCATTTGCCACATAATCCATCCTCTGCCGCATAATCTGCAGATTTGAACAGATTTGAACAAAAAAAACCTTGTTTCTACCTCAAACTGCTCAAACCTTACCAAAACTACAGCGACAAGTGTTGGAAGGCCCTTTGCAAAGCTGAAATGGTCACCTGTTGCTGTGGTTGTTAAATTGGTAATAATGATGCTCAAACCACTCTTGCTTCTTTCTGCGCCTCTCTTGCTTCTTTCTGCATTTCTCTTGCTTATTTCTGCACCTTTCTTCCTCTTTCTGTACTTCTTTTGCCTTTTTGCACATCTCTTCCGCTTTCTGCACCTCCCTTCTTTCTGCACCTCTCTTGCTTCTTTCTGCACCGCTCTTTCCTCTTTCTGCACCTCTGTTGCTTATTTCTGCACACTCTTCCCTCTTTCTACACCTCACTTGCCTCTTTCTGCACCACTTGCTTTTTTATGCACCCTTCATTTCTTTCTGCAACTCTCTTCCATCTATCTGCACTTCTCTTGCCTCTTTCTGCGCTTCTGTTGCTTCTTTCTGCACTTCTTTCTTGTTTCTGCATCTCTCTTATTTCTTTCTGCACCCACTATTGCCTCTTTCTGCACCTGTCTTCCCTCTTTCTATACCTCTCTTGTGTCTTTGTGCACCTCTGTTGCCTCTTTCTTCACTTCTATTACCTCTTTTTGCACCTCAGTTGCTTGCTTCTGCACCTCTGTTGCTTCTTTCTGCACTTCTCTTGCTTCTTTCTGCTCCTCTCTTGCTTCTCTCTGCACCCCTCATCCTTCTTTCTGCCCCCTCTTCCAGCACCCGTCCTGCCTCGTTCTGCACTGCTCTTTCTTCTTTCTACAATTCTTTTGCCTCTTTCTGCAACTCTGTTGCTTCTTTGTGCACCTCTTTCTCCTTTCTGCACCTCTTTCTTCTTTCTGTGCCTCTCTTGCTGCTTTCTGCACCCCTCATGCCCCTTTCTGCACCTCACTTGCCTCTTTCTGCACCTCTCGCTTCTTTCTGCACCTCTCTTGCTTTGTTCTGCACCTCTTGTTTCTTTCTGTAACTCTCTTGTCTTTTCCATCACTTCTCTCGCTTCTTTCTGTACCTCTCCTGCTTTTTTCTGCACTTCCCTTGGTTCTTTCTGTACTTTTCTCGCCTCTTTCTGTACTTAAATGGGAAGTGCAAGCTGTCAAGTTTAAATGTCTGTGTGCTCTCGTGTCTGAGGTATATGTGTAATTCTCACGTTATGCATCTGAAAATGGTAGCTTAAAAAGCTGGTAGCTTCTCCTATAGGTGGTCATACCTTCTCAGTTCTGCTCTGTCATTCAGTTGCACAGGCATACATGTCTTACGTATGTAGGTGTTATAGAGTCCATCAAATATACTATTGAATACCCATGTTCCCTGTATTATGAGCAGAAAGAAATACATATACCTTCTTGTACACACATTTACAGAGTATGCTGTTTGAAACACAGGTATTCAAGTATTTGTATGTTTATTTTTTTGTAACATGTCACTAGTTAAAAGCACAGACACGCATGCATACCTTCTCAAGCTTGCTGAGACTTACAACAGTGATATGGTTAGGATTGCTGTTTTACATTTGGTAGGCCTAACATTCTGAGCAGTTGAAGAATAGTGAACCTTCAAGAGAATGTGAGGTTTAAGACATCTTGGGAGAAGGATTAGTGATTAGCCTAATTTGTATGAGTGTGTGGAAAGATACCTACAGTCAAAGTAGGCCTCTTTCTGCCCCGCTGTTGCTTCTTTCTGCACCTTTCTTCCTCTTTCTGCACTTCTTGTGCGTCTTTCTGCATTTCTCTTGCTTTTTTACTCTACCTTTCTTCCTCTTTCTGCATTTTAAAAAGCTTAGAAATTCACTGAAAAAACGCAGGTTTCAGGGACGTTATAGTTCGAAATTAGCATTTAAAAAACCTTAAAATTCACTGAAAAAAACCGAGGTTTCAGGGACCTTATAGTTAGGAATTTGCGTTTTTTTAAAAACCTTAGAAATTCACTGAAAAAAACACAGGTTTCAGGGACTTTATAGTTAGGCTGACATTTCACTTGTACAAGACCAGAGAAATTCAGCCGTTATAGTTAGCTGAGCTAACTATAACTCGCGCCCCCACAATGCACTGCTGCTGACGTCACATATTACATCACTCATGACATGGTCAGTGACATCACTGATGACATCTCAAATGACAACACTGATGACATCATCCACATAATCTTTGATGCACCTACTCACACCTCATTATAACCTATCATACACCCACTCCAAATTTCAGACTACCATTCTTGAAACCATTGACACACCAATGCCAGTAAGTACATATCCACTCATTGATTCATAGGTCTACGTAAACATCCACTCACTCACCCATACAGGCACTCATACAGCCAGTCACTCACCAATACAGCTGCTGAGATATCCATTCATACACCCCTACAGCCACTCATAAACAGTCAGTCACCCAAAGAGCTACTCCCACACCCACTCACTCACCCAAACACTCAATCATGCAGCCACTTACTCAATCATACGGAAACACACACACATTCACTACTCATACAGATACTAACAAATACTTACTCTCCATACAGTCACTGAGAAAAGCAGGTACTCACCCATATAGCCACTCTCACAATCACTCACTCACTTACAATCACTCACTCACTCATAGTCACTTATATACTCCAACACTTACATATACTGCCTTTCACATATGCAGTTACTCACCCATATACCACTGAGACATCCGTTCACTCACCGACACAGCCATATGCACACTCACTCGCCCATACAGTCCCTCACAGATGCACTCATGAACCCATACCCCCAGGGATTTATCCACTCACACATCCATGCAGGGAGTCACACACACCCTCACCCACCCACTCAGGCACCCATACAAGCACTTAGATAACTAATCAATAACCCATATAGACACTCTTGTATCTACTCACCAACCCATGCAGCCACTTGCACACCAACTATAAAACTAATACACACATTCACACAGATTAGTCACTCACGCATGCATTCACTAAGACACGTTTAATGACTCACTTATACAGTCAGTCATGCACCCACTAAATCATCCACACAGACACTCATACACCCACTCATTCTTTAATACACCTTGGCGTATATATATATATATATATATATAACATTCGTTTGAGATGTCATGAGTGATGTCACTTACCATGTCATGAGTGATGTAATATGTGACGTCCTCAGCAGTGCATTGAAGTGGCGCGAGTTAGTTAGCTCAGCTAACTATAACGGCTGAATTTCTCTGGTTTTGTACAAGTGAAATGTCAGCCTAACTATAGCAACCCTGAATCCTGTGTTTTTTTCAGTGAATATATATATATATGTGTATATATATATATATGTGTGTATATATATATATATATATATATGTGTGTGTATATATATATATATATATATATATATATATATATATATATATACACGCTCCACTTCCTCGCGCTGCTCCAACGAGAACACACGGCAATGCAGACTCGGGTACAATTCCAATTATTTTTATTATCTTTTAAAACACCATTAGTACAAAAAACGGATGGACGGTCTATGCGTTTTGGCACCCAGCCTTCTACTGAACCAAAGCGTCTTATTTTCTAGATCATCCTTTTAAGTGCTCTTGTGCTGTAACCCCTTGTTGATGTTCATTATACAAAAACAACTAGACTGCAAGTCTTGATTTTGCTTAATGGCAATTTCTACTCGCCATTTTCTATTCATGTAAAGTACAATGCATCGTAAATAAGCAACATTTCATTCAGAACACATGTTTGGCAATTGTTCAAAAGCTAGGATTTAAAAAGAGGGCTGTGCTTACAAACATATCAATTCATTTACAAATCAAATAGAGTTGACATTTGATCTATAAAGTGTGAGTGCTTACTCAGTGCAAATAAAGTCAGAGATATATCTTATTTTGTATTTTTCAGGTATGAATCTTTTTCCTCAAAGTATATATATATATAAATAAATTAAATAGGACTGTTTGTGTGTAACATATGTGGGGTTCAATATTCTATTTTCTTTCTTTGCCCCCAATTTCTACCATTATATTTCCTACTTGTTACAATTTTTTCTACATATCCAATGATAACACAATGTGAATGAATTCTATTCTTAATTATTTTCTACCAAAACGTTAGTTGGTAAAGTACTTTGTAATAATTTTGCAGAAAAGGGTTACCCATTTATTTGGGAGTTATAAATACATAATTAAGATTTTATCTTCAGATATGTCTAATAAGTGAAAAAATATATAATAAAAAGGGGGGACTAAATTAAAAAGATTGAAAAATTCTCACAGTTTGTAGTGAATTTCATATTCCTAAAATAGACAGATACGCCAAAAAGTTGTGATGGGTTTATCCTGGATAGGACTTATATTCAGTTTTATATTCCACATCCAGTCATGAATTTGGCTATTCCAGAATTACTTTTCTAATTCCCTCAAACCCTCTCCATATATTCAAAATGAGAGTTTAACCTGAATTCACATAAAGCATGTTGCACATTCATTCATTTTTTATCTTCTCTCCATTTCAATGAAGAGTTCATGGTGGGAGTACAAATCTATTTCCCATAAGTTTATCACATATAAAGTAGTCTATTATCTATAGCCATATCCATTAGTCCATTTTTACCCCAATTATATGCATTTGATTAGGATACAATTTGGATATCAACGTTGTGAATAAGATATGTTTGTCACAATTTCTTTAGCAGAATACAAAGTCATAAAATTCAAGGTCATAAACCACTATCACAATGTGTCATTGTCAAGTAATCTGTGTAAAATAATTTTCCAAAACGTGTCTGTTAAGCTAATAAACTTGGCAAGCCGCCCCCCGCGAGTGCTGTTACTCTCTGTTTGGAGTGTGGAGGAGAGTTTTGGAGCGTTTTTATATATATATATATATATATATATATATATATATTTGTGAGGCTTCATTCTCTATCTACTACAGGCAGAACAGAATCTGGTTATTCATAAAACCTTTTAACTTGAATTTTTCTTGTTGTACTTCCTGCTAAACATTGTGCATAACATGTAAATAGTATGTACATTTTAATTGTTAACATTGGTTTTTCTTTCTCTTTTTTTATTTCACAGGAGAAAAGGAAGGTACCCCTTTGACACGTATTCACCTGCACGGGCAACCTACCCTTTTCTTCATATGCACGCTGTCCTTTCACTATCACCAAACTGGTATGTACACGATCCACGACTACCAATACTTGAGCATACGTGACCGGGGTGTCAGTGCACGGGACTGTATTGATTTTCATTGATTTTCACTGGCATTGTGTCACTGTCCCTAAACTTGATTAGCCCACTTCCAGCCAATTGGCATTGTAACCTATATCGGGGGCGTCAGTATGCGGTTTTCGATTAGCCCGTGAGCACAGTACATTTTAAATGGTCCTATTGGAGGACGTTCTTTTGTATATTGAGTCCGAAACCTAATGTTTCCTTTATGTACACACGAACATTTAATGTACATATGACTTTGACAACGATCAAGGAAGGGTGACATCAGTAGTGTATTAATTAGCAATTGCAAACATAAGATATGTATTCATTTTGTGTATTAATTAGCAATTGCAAACATAAGATATGTATTCATTTTGTTTCGAGTACAGGTGGAGACACATTAGCATGTCCATACCTACCTGACCTCTTCCGCATTGTATACTATATCACGAATCATCGTATAATCTGTCTTTACCCATGTATAAGTAAAGGGTGGTTTGAAACATAATGAACATTGCTGACAAATATTATACGTATTCATGTTATATACTGTATCATGAGTCTCACAGGTTATAGGGAATGTTGATTCTGTTCAATCTAAAATGTTACGTTCAGTGAACACATTAGCATGTTTTACGCTGTAACACACCTTTCCAAGATGGATGCCATGTTTAGTAACCTTTCGTTTGCACACAGCCCCCCCTTTTCTATGTCTATGATGTGGATCCAGTACAACTTTATCAGTATTATTTTTTCATTGTGACTCTACACGTGAACAAGGCTGTCGCCGAAACGCGTTGTGTAGGATTAAACTTGGATCACCTTTCTTGACTGCTGCTTGGTTTTTCCTGAGAGCGTACGACATATACTTTTGTTGTTGGTTGGATATATATATATATATATATATATATATATATATATATATATATATATATATATATATATATATATATATATATATATATATATATATATATATATATATATATTCACTGAAAAAACCATAGGTTTCACACACGTTATAGTTAGGAATTAGCATTTAAAAAACCTTGCAAATTCACTGAAAAAACCATAGGTTTCACACATGTTATAGTTAGCTGGACATTTCACTCGTGAAAAACCATTGAAATTCCCCCGTTATAGTTAGTGCAGGCAACTATAACTCACGCGACCGCAATCCTCTGCTGATGCTAATACTGTATTTAGACACTTATTTGCCCATGTCTTCTTCCATTAAATTTTAGCTATACATACATTACAGATATTTTTTTTTCATAAAGACACATATGTCATCAGCAGAGGATTGCGGTCGCGTGAGTTATAGTTGCCTGCACTAACTATAACGGGGGAATTTAAATGGTTTTTCATGAGTGAAATGTCCAGCTAACTATAACATGTGTGAAACCTATGGTTTTTTCAGTGAATTTGCAAGGTTTTTTAAATGCTAATTCCTAACTATAACGTGTGTGAAACCTATGGTTTTTTCAGTGAATTTGTACGGTTTTTTAAATGCTAAGTTACTTTACGCCGTTCGTGGCGTGCGCGCCCACTTCACGCAGTTCGTTCCGTGCGCGCACGGTGCGCATCGCGCACCGTGCACGCACAGTGAGCACGTGGTGCGCTTCGAGCACCGCGCGCCAACTTTACGCAGTTAGTGCCGTGCATGGGCCGGGCCTGGATGGGCCATGTACGCACGATGCGCTTCGCGCACCGTCCGCACACGGAGGACATATTATGCGCTTCATTGTGAAATGTTATTTATTAAATGTTCAATTGTTTCATATGCCATGCACAAATGGTGCAGGGCACCTTTTGCACACGGGGGGGGGGGAAAATGTGGATATTTTTTTTTTATTATTTATTTTTGACCGTACGCGTACGGTAAGCGCAATCGGCGTTTTAAAAATAAAAAAAAAAATTGCATTTTTGGACTTGGGGGTTCTTTTGGGACACCCTAACCAAGGCTAGGTGGTTAGGAGCTGTCTAGCCTGCCCCTTTTCATGTTATCCAACTTTGTTTTTCCTCCCCCCCTCAGAGTGCGAGAGAGAAAATGGCGGCCGACACTTCCTGGTTTCGACCGATTCGAATGTTTACTAAGATCTAACAGCCAATCAGAATCGCGCTCGCGCACGGCACCGTACGCGTACGGTTAGCTTCCCATAAGCGCACGGTAAGCGCACGGAGCGCTGCCACAGATATATATATTGATTTAAATGCTATTTTCTCAGGAACTACTGAACAGATTTACACCAGACCTACAAAAGGCACTTCCTTGACCTGTAGACTACCTCTCTGCCAAATTTCAAGTAACTCTGTTCAGCCGTTCGGGCTGTAGCTGTGTCTAAAGCAGGGGTCTCCAACCTTTTCTGTAGTGAGAGCTACTTCCGATCAGTGAAAATCTTCGTGAGCTACTAAAGGCCAAGCAACTCGCGCATTTTTTGGAGACACCTCCCACGCCCTGCTTAATTGTCTTTAAGCCTAATTTCTTTATGGCCCATTCTGTGGTATGAACAAAATACAACTATAGAGCTGATCAAAGCTGTCAGCAGACTGAAAATCATTAAATAGTAAACTGTATATCTGTCTCACACCTCATTCGCCACACTGCTATGCAATGCGTCACATAACATGATAACAATAACTGCACCTTGGTGTTTATCAGGCAAGACAAGAAAGCACTTCCAACATAGGATCAAAAACCAAAGAAAACACTTCGAACCAACCACCCTACACATGCCATAGCTTGCTAACCATGTAGGTAAGTGCTCCGGTGCCACAATTAGTAAGCGCTATTAAACTGCTGCAATAGAAGGCTTCCCCTTTCTTCATTATCAAAAACAAAGGGAGAAAGGTTATGTTACAAATGAATACATATGATTTTCATTCATGTCCGGGCCTTTGCAGACTATTGAAACAACAAATGGCCGACATTTGGAAAGGTGGTAGCCTTGCTTTCCTTATAAAGCACTTCACTCAGTTCTATAACACATGCTTTAAGTCTGCAAAGTCCATTTTCAGAAAATGCATAGTTCTGCAATGTTCAGCAACAGACTGTCTGCTAAGCCTTGCACTCACTGCACAGTCCTCTTCGACTTCCAGTAATAATATATAGTAGCATGAAACATAGGTCAATGTCCCTCAGCGCATACCTCAATAAACAGAAAGCTCCATAGCCTGATCAATAACAGGTTCTAGCCAGGAACAACCCTTTGTAATCCAATAAAAAAGGAATACAATACATTCATCTAGTCCAGCCTTATCACACTTCTGTTGAGTAGGACTCGCCTACAAACAATACGAACACATGCAAAAAAAGATAGTTGGATTATTTTCATATAAACATAACTTTCTGAAAATGAGCATGAAAAATAAATAGCACACTGGTAGTTCGCCTTATTCTCATGGTATTTCAAATGGGCTCTCATCACCCGCCCAGACCGTGGGGAAAGCTGATATTTCTCAGACATTTCTGTGACTATGCATAAAGAGGGCTGCATTATAGCGCCTATTTGCTTTAATTGAAAATGTCATTATTGAAGCAGAAGGCCCCTTGTGTAACCTTACATATTATTGAAATAAGAAATAAAGCAAACTTATACATTAACTAATCTAATATACAGATCAAATTAATTCAAACTCCTACACATCATGAAATACTGAAAATGCTCAGACAAGCGAGCATGAATTTGTTCCTTAAAAACATGCCAAATCTGATCACACCTCGTGTATGCTCACACACTCCAGTTGTCTATTGCACTCACCAGCCTGCTTTCCTCCTACATAGGACATGAGTTTCTAAATCAGTACAATGGAGTCCTTCATTCAACATTCTTCTGAGTAACACCTCAAGAACCATGCTAAATAAAGACATTACAACAATGGGATCAAAGTGCATGGGTAAAAGGGCTAATGAGCCTTGCTTAGAAAAATCCCACGCAAGAAGAAATTACATCATCTTAGCCCAGCCACTAAAATTGTAAACTGCCGCTAATAAATGCATAGCAGTAGATTAGTAGAAGTACTTAACAAATCAATTTGTTTTGCGTAGCTGTGGTGCAGCAAAACACAGCTCTGTGTCACACAAGCAGAGCTGCCTATGCACAAAGGAAGAGTGTGGGAGACAGAGAGACTGGGAGTGATAGGACAGAGAGGTGAAGGGCCTGCTTTGGGAGGATCGGGTCAGTACATGTAAAGCGCTTTGATTTCAACTTCGGCTGACACCACGCTTTAAAATTGAAAGAATATATAATGAAGCACATTAGCAGCCAATGTTAAAATCAAAGGGTCTTGCATGCACTGAGCCGCTTTCATTGACTACCACACAAAGGCAAATTTATAGCGTGCTGTAGTAGTAAGTGAAAGCAGTTTGTGCAGACAAGAATCTTTGATTTTAACATTTCCTGCCACCCCAGTTCCTGCCCAGTACCTGCAAGGACCTTGGACTTTAACCTCTGCTGCCACCGTGCTTTGTTACTGAAGTCCGATAGAAAGCACGGTGGCAGCCGATTTTAAAATCAAAGGGCCTTGCATGCACTAAGTCACAACGTCCTTGCCTGCCCTGAACTGCTTTCACTGACTTCCACACGAAGGCAAATTTAAAGCGTGTTGAAGTCAGTGAAAGCAGTTCAGGGCAGGCAAGGACTTTTGATTTTTAACATTGGCCTCCGCCGTGGTAGCAGCTCATTGCCTGCAGAATCTTGGATTTTAAGGTCGGCTGACACCGCACTTTATATCGAAGGCAAATGTAAAGAGCGGAAGCATCCGACCTTAAAATCAAAGGGCCTTGCATTCACTTAGCAGCTTTCACTGTCTACCACGCAAAGGCAAATTTAAAGCGTGCTGTAGTCAGTGAAAGCAGTTCATGCAGGCAAGGACTTTGGATATTTAAATCTGCTGCGACCGCGGTAGCTGCTCAGTGCCTGCAAGCACCTTGGATTTTAATATCGGCTGCCACCGCGCTTTGTTACTTAAGGCAGATGTAAAGCGCGTTGGCTGCTGATGTTAAAATCAAAGGTCTTACAATGCACTTAACCGGTTTTACAAACTATGCTGCTAATAATCAGGGGGGAACACTTACCAGTCCTGCGCAGCTTCCCAGGAGGATGAGATGGCAATTATGAAGTGTGGTGCCTGCCTGGAAAAGGCAGGTGGCGCGTGACTGCAGGAAGAACGTCACGTTCTTTGGCCCGCCCCACCCCAGCTAAGCTCACTTCAGCTAATCAGAGCAGCTGGTTTGTGTGAGGGCGGGCAAGGTCTTAGAGCTGGCAAAGACAATGATGGGATACAAAATAAAATGCTTAAATAACGTCTCTATAATTAGAAAGTAGCGCGAGCTACTCCCAGAGGGTCGGCGAGCTACCAGTAGCTCGCGATCGACCGGTTGGAGACCCCTGGTCTAAAGGTCCTATGGAAAAATGCATGGGGAAAACGCGTTTTGGGACCCCCCTTTTTTCTCAGCCCCCGCTTGACGAATCCCCCCGAGACTTTCAGGGTAGGAGCGGAGCGTAGCGCCCCATTCGTTTTGAAAATTTCGCGAGGATTCGTCGACCGGCGCCAAAGTTATTCCAAATAGAATGTTGCGGATTTCCTATGGAAACATGGTCCTAACTATAACTATCTACTGGCGACCGCCAGTAGATAATATATGATATATATATGATTGATGTTTGCGGTTCCGCCTGGACCGCGGAGGAGCCCTGCTGTTTCACAGACCTGCTGGAGCGTCATTCGACCCTACAGCTTAAGGAAACTGGTGGCTGTTTTCTGGAGGACTATTTCGCTGCAGCAGTGAGGACAGATGTACACAACCCACTTGGGATTCATTGAAATTATTGGTTTGGAAAACGGCATGCAGCCCACTGGGGTAAAACCTACTACAAGATCCAGGATGCCACTTGCAGTGGCCACGCTCACTGAGGCGGGATGCTTGTGAAGATGATGCCTTTAAATTGCGTCCTGCCGCTTTTCCGAACATTGAGCATGCAGCCCATGATTAAGTGCTGTTTAGCACGAAACAAGTCGGGGAGCAGGACTTTGCCTATCTGATGTCATCAAGCTTTTCCCTGTATGCAGTGCCTTCATTAAAGAATCTTCAGCTAAAACTCACCGGTTGTGGGCTCTTCCTTAGCAGGCACCCTTGTTGATTGATATATATATATATATATAAATTCCTTCCACGTCTCCCGGAGGTTCTCAGCAAAGGATCACAGCACCACAAACGAATGCTTTATTCCTCACAAGTTGGTACAAGGCATCATAGACGGTAAGGACGGTCTACGCGTTTCACCTCCCAGCCTTCTACTGGACCATAGAGTCCTGGAGCCCAGAATGTCATTTTAAAGTGCCAGTGCAAATACTATTTGTAAACAGTGAAGACATACTGAACATAGAATGCATCTACAATTTCAAAGTAAAGATTGTTTTTCTATATGTTTTTTCCAAATTAATCCATATTCTGGAATGGGAGCAAAAGAGTTCAAAAAAATATATATATAATAATTTAATATGATGCAATAATGGTCATGGTAAAGTACCCATGTATCTTCTGGGAGAAGTTATAGACAATGATAATTATGCGATTTCTCCTCAAGGTCATTTTGAATTATCATCTATTGTTAAGGCTTAAACAAAATTGCAAGTATTAATATATGTACATATATTTACAAGAATGGGAACCAATAATGTGAGTCTATCGATTATTTAACACTTTTGTTGTTATCAATGATGACTACTAAAAAAAGGTTAATCCGATTCAAAGTTTCAGTCCTGTATACATGCAATTCTTATCAATAATTGTAAAGTACATAATCAATTTTGCCTGCAAAAAGGTGAAAATAACGTGATTTTTACATCATAATAGGAGAGTTAATCTATCATTTTATTTCTAATAGTCTTTCTCCCATATTTTCCAAAAATTGCAACTTATATATAAATATGATTATGAATATGCGTCATAGAGAGTGACAGTTGGATAGCAGTTATTATGAATGAAGATGAATTGTTATGAATTCAAGGTTCAAAATTCCTGTGTTGACTTGAGTAAGATTTTTATTACGAGTCCTCACTAATGGAAGTTTTTTTCTCTCTTTTATCAGTATCATAAGTGTACGTGTAATTCAGCATCTAGATTATGACCCCACGGATTCTCTGTACCAATGGATAGGATCGTTTTAGACTCAGTTCTTCGTAGGTCATATATATATATATATATTTTTTTTTACCTGCTGGTGGCTGCCAGTGGATAGTTATAGTTAAAATCATGTTTTCTTAGGAAAAGCATTTTTTGACTTGCCGGTTGATGCATGGAAAGTTTCAGGGTGATCCGTCAAGCGGAGTCCAAGAAAAAGTGGTGTAAAAAAATGCATTTTCCCATGTTAATTCCCATAAGACCTTTAGACACGCATGTAGCCCGAATCGTTTGAAAGAATTACAATACGTTTAGCAGAAAGGTAGATTTGTTTACACAGATTGTGCTTTTTGTTATTTGGTGTAAATCTGTTCAGTACTAGTTGAAAATACTGTGAGTCATACCTGTGGCCATGACGACTTTGTAAAAAATGACTAGCTTGTGCAGGGAAATTCAGAGCTCTGACTGGTTGCCAACACTTCAACCAGGAAGTGTTGGCAGAGATCTTGGGTCTTGGCTTCAGCCGACCACCCCATAAAATATAAAAATAAACAAAAGGGGGCATGGTAGGAATACACTGACCCCATAAAGTTGGTCCTGGGGTCCAGAGGGGCACCGACAGGCCAAAAAAGCGTTAAAAAAAAAAAAAAGATCACAAAATGGGGCGTGGCCAGGTGGTCCAACATGGCAAATGCACATTAGGCCAGCGCCACTAGCCCAATCATTTATGTGACTATCTTTATCAGTTACTGCTCCAAACTTGCCCATAACATCGAAGAATACGGGCAGATCACGGACACAGCCGATCTGGACCGGATCAACAGGCCGAAAGCAAATCAGCTCCCAGAGCTGCGCCGATCGTTGGCGGCCCTGGCGCGATGGCAGGATACACCGAGACACAGAGATGCCGGATGGGGATGCTCAGGGTCTTGAGAAGAGCCACAGCTAAAGATGTGGGGTGTTTGAGGCCCCGTGACTAAGGGCACCAATACTGTGCACTGGAGCTGCGTGTGCTCCGGGCAACCGCACACAGAAGAGGATGGACTGTGGCCATGCCTGGGCTGCGCTGGATGCGGGCCTGCGTGCCGGAGGCCTTGGATTCACTGGCGGGCCGTGGAGGTGCCGGTGTGAGATCGCACTGGCAGAGCAGACCGGTGTCCCGGCTTGTTCACCGCTGAGAGCGCGGGCCCTCCTGACTTATTGCCGGGGGCGCCGCTGCGGACTGGGACATGCGAGGCCAAGAGATCTCTCGATGGTGGTTCCAGTCGGGTCTTGAGGCAGGGCCTAGGAGCTGGTAGGGATTGCCCACCTGGGAGAACACACTGCGACCGCTCTGGCTGCGAGAAGCATACCGCCCCAGCGGAGCAACGGGTGAGAGTGAATTGCTTTCCCAGCAGCCCCCAACTCTGTTGTGCTCGGCCCCCGTCCAACTGCATGCCGTCGCCTGCGACTGAGACATCGGTGAGGAGGTAAGGCACCCAGTAGGGGGTGCCTTCTCCCATCCACAGAAGCAGCCGGGCTAGGTCCCGGTGCGTCTTGTGACGTAGGGAGGCCATCCCCAACCTGCCTCCGCAGCAGCCTTCAGAAGGGAACAATAGAACCTACCGCACCTTCGATGTGCGGTCGGGCACCTAACTGAGGCGGAGTTCAAAGTCTCGGGAGTAGAAGATGCAGTATCTACACTCCAGGCTAAAGTATCCTCTCTAGATAAACTAACTAAAGGCCTGGCGATGTGGATGAAATACACTGAGGGGCGGGCCCACAGGTTTATCTCCGCTTCGTGGGCTTCCCCAAGAACTGCGAAGGTAACACTGAAAAGTTTGTGACGGAGTGGCTTACCTCATGGATCCCAGCAGATATCCTCTCCCCATGTTTTATAGTAGAACACGCGCACAGAGCCCTTTTGCAGCGCCCACCCCCAAGGGCTATACCAAGACCTATCCTTGCACGCATCTTGAACTATCACAATTGCAATTTGGTTCTTAAGCAGGCTAGGATGAAAGGGGACCTTTTCTACGAGTCACACCGAATTATCATCTTCCCACACTATACTAGACTGGTCCAGCAACCGCTGCTAGCAACAGTGGCAGTCATTTCAGGCGGCCAAGGTGCGCCTCCGGGATCTAAAAATTGTATATTCGCTCCAGTTCCCGACTTGACTACGTGTAGTGTACAATTCCCACTTCATATTTTTCGATGCTCCAGAAGCAGTCTTTAACTGTACGGATGAGGTGTGACATCTTAAACCACACACCCTACCACGCCGCAACTCGGACTCCTTATCTGGAGAATCCCGCCGCATCCTACCACAACAGAAGAACAAACAAAGGCATCGCTCCAGGTAAACTTGGCGCTCCAAGATCTGTGATGAGGAACAAGGGCACACCTCCGCAGCGGAAGCTCCTGCACAACATAAATGACCTCAATGCCTGCCAATGAAATTATTACCGAAACATTATTATCATTCTTATGTGCAGTAAACTGACATTATACCATGGGTTGGAACACCTTAAACCTCTTCCTTTTACTTCATATTGATACAATGACTCATGGGTGTTTGGGGATCCATTTGATGGACAACTTGTCAACTCCCCATTGGGGTCAATATCACTTTCCATCCGCAACAGATGCTTCTACCGTTTTGAGGTATTAGGAGAGGGTAGGGGGAGAAATGTTCAATGGGGTTTCAGTTTATTGTTTTAGCCCAATGCATAGAGTTTGTCACACTAGAAAGATGTTCCTCCATACCCTTGCACCACGATTATTTATCACCACACACTAATGTCGACACAAGCAGGTGAGGCCCCACCGGGTCAAAGGCAAACTGTAAGCTGCAATGTAAGGGGCATGCTGGATAAAATCAAGCAAGGTGCGATACACCAGGCAAAACGGATAAAAGCAGATATACTATTGTTACAGGAGACACACCTCATGGGCACCAAAGCACCCTGACTGGCCCGATATGGCTATGTACAGGTGTTTCATGCCAGTTTCACACGGGGCTCCAGGGGGGTGGCAATCCTTGTACATCGTTGAAAACCATTCCTAGTCTCTCGCTGAAACGTTGACCCACAAGCGAGGTATGTCCTGGTCTATGGGACTATCTACGGAGATCATATAGTGATTGGTAGTTTCTATGCCCCTCCACCACTTACCCAAATCTATATTGATCCCCTTTTAGATGTATGGGGTTTGCTTTCTGAGGCCCCACATTTCTGGGAGGAGACTGGAATGATGTGATGAACATATCTGCTGACCGGGGGTGACCTTTATGAATAGTAGAGACACCAAGGGAGTCAAGGCTAAAATCCTTCACGGACATGGTCGCCTGGGTAGATACCTGAAAAGCGCACCACCCATATGAAACACATTATACATATTACTCCTCAGCACACAACTCTTTCTCTAGGATTGACTATATTTCCCTCCCAGACTTGTTATCTCCAGAGGTATCAGACATTACAATTATGCCTCGAGGACTGTCAGACCACTCCCCAATTGGTATATAGCTCTCGGTGGGCCCACATTGCCAACCATTCTGGAGGAGACTTCCCCCTTGGCACCTACAAAACCAAGACTATAGATCCCACATCCAGAAGACGCTGATGGGTTTCTTCACCCTTTATACATAAACAGCCTCCTCCACGGAAATGTTATGGGAGGCCATGAAACCCTGAGAAACTATGACACTAAGAGGAGAAAAACTCCTCCTGTGTCGTAAGAGCAGAGAGGAAATCTCTGGTGGGAGTACGTCCTGCCATGGTAAACACTAAGTCACAAAAAGTACCCCACAGTTATAGAAATAACATTAACTAACCCTGGTTAGGTATGGGAAGGTTATCTATGAAGCATCCTAGTTAATACCCACTGGGTTGTGGGAGAGGAAATGATTCATTTTGTTTATATTACCCTCACACACCCTAGTGGTGTCATGCTTCATCATCGGATCACCCTGACTCCTAAAGGTCAGGGTGGGCGCGACCGTTTTTCAGGGAGCTCTTACAAGATGTGGCCAGGGGTCTTAAAGATTAAAAATCCTCAGACAGTTATCGGTATCCCTTTATTCGTGGAACTGTCAGGGATATTAAAAGATAAAAGCATATAAAGGGTCAATTGGATGATTGTGGTCCTATGACCATAGTGCCGACATGTTTCAGCCCAACAATAGGCCAAAAATGGTCCTGGGCTTTCTTCAGGGCATCAAAAAGAACTTCCCTCCCTGGTAAGAGCAGAGGATCAATATCAAACTATTTCTATTTCTTGAAAAAAAGGGCAGGTAGCTGCTTTATTTAAACAAAAGATAGACTTATCTTGTGCTCTGTGGTTTTCTTTTTACTCCAGCTGTAGATAAAAAGAGAACAAGAAAGAAAGAGAACATAATGTAACAACATTATTTTGGTGCCCGTTGCTTCCCATAGGTGATGTGCTTATAAATTGCACCCAAGCTCATCCAACAGGACGGGTAAGTGCAAGCCATCTTTCATTGTAATCTGTCTTGTACACTTTTTACCAGGCTTATCTTCCGCCACTGTTTATATTGTGTTGTATATCGTGTAGTGGCGATATACATCGCATTCTAATTCTATTCAAATACTGGTGTTAGTGTAGTCACTCTAGAATCACCAACGTGACACTCTCATCAAACCATACAGTTGTACAGTCCTTCGCCTTAAATTCATTCATACTCTTTACACATCCTTCTCTCCCTTACCCCGTTTTGGGAGAGGTAAAACATCACAGGGAATCACAGTAGGAGGGGCAGCCCTCTAGACAACTCTGAGCGTCATAAGGAAATTGCCGGGAGCAAGTTGCAGTGTAAAAAGGAGAAATAACAAAGAAGAAAACAGGCACAGCTATGCCCTTAGTAAATCTGTGTTGATTATCATTCCCCCGCATGCCTGTATGTGGAGTATCCCGCAGAGGGCAAAGCGCTTTTGCTCTGTTGATAATCTGACACTCATGAAGCAGGAATGGGCGCGCTGATCTACGCGGCGAGGGCGTGTCTCTACGTCGAGGCACGCTTGCACGGAAGGGAATTGAAGTACATGCGGCATGGTGCACCCTCTGTGCTCTGGAAATTTAGTTCCTGATTGCCTTGCTTGGATGGTGACTCTGTTATTACCATTTACTAGTGTTTTCCATAATTACTTATGTATTAAAGTTCATATATTGCGGCTTATGCAAATGAAAGACCGGTGTATAATTAATTGCCAGTATGTCCCGACAAAACTCAGTACACTTGAAGGTTACCAATTTGGAAAACTTTATCGACAAAGCCTGTCACGAACATAATACCATGTTCATGACTCTCTTATGTTCGTCATTCTAGTGTGAATATCACCACTGTTTTCCACATATATCTATGAGTATTACACCTATTTTCTTAGACTTCGGCCAATGTGCAATCAATTATCAGTATGTCCCAAAGGCCTACCTAAGTGTGTTCGCAGTTCGTCACATAGAAAAACGTTGTTGATAGTGCCTGCAATGTATAAACTACCATGTGTGTAACTCCTCTATGAGTGCTTCAAGTTTTTGTGTTTATCGTATGCTATTGTGTTGGGAGCCGTTGTACGCTAGCGCATCCAGTGTTGTCCTAAAAATTGCAGTATATTTACCAACTCCAATTGGAAAGAAATCGTTAAGAGTTTCTATCAAGCGTTGCCATGTTGTTACTGTATGTAGTTCCTGTGTAAAATATTTGCAACTGGAGGGCATGTTATATTCCCATACAGAGTGTGCATAAAAATTATATATATATTTTTTGCGCCATGTAGTTGGTGCTGGCGCAGCTATATATGTCTCTCTCACTCTATTTTGAACGTGTTCATGGTTTGACTGTAAAACAAATCTAGATGTCCTGTTTAGTTGATTCCATGGGATGGAATCATTCAACCCCCTTTTGTGAGTCCTCAATCGGTAGACCCAACGTTGTTCACGTTCGAGGAGTCTTTTGGCCAGATTGCCGCCTCCCTTTATCTTTTCAATTACTGTCCACTTTAAGTCTTGGTCACTATGATTTTTTTCTAAGTAGTGGGATGTCAACTTGGTTGCTGTAACAGACCGTCTAATTGTACTGCGGTGTTCGCTTATGCGTACCTTCACCTTCCTACTGGTCATGCTGACATACATAAGCTGGCAGGGGCACGTAATTACGTACACCACATTGTCTGAATTACAATTCGTATGTGACCTTTGCTCCCATGGGTAACCTAAACCTAGGTTAATATGTTTCTTGTGCTCAGTGAATGGGCACACAACGCACGTGCCACATGGATAGTGGCCCATGACAGGGGGGTGTTTCCACAGTGTCTTTTGTGTGGTATTTTTAGGTTTAAATGTATCTGTGTGAACCAAGGAATCCCTGAGACTCCTATTTCTCTTGAAGGAGAACATCATTTTTTCAAACTTTAATGTGTTTGATGTTAAAATAGACCATTTCTTCTTAATGACTTTCTTGATCCTGTTCGAGGAGGAGTTATATGTAGTGACACATATCAATGAGTTAGTTTCTGGTCTCTGGTTTGTCTCTAAGAGTGCTGCTCTAGGCGTGTTTGCTTGATCTTTTATGTGCCTTATCAATGATGTTCTTGGGATAGGCTTTTTGTTGCAATTTCATGCTCAATTTTCCTGCCTCTTTCCGGAAATCATTCAGGTCGGTGCAGTTCCTACGGACCCTGAGAAATTGTCTAACCGGTAGATTCTCCCTCAGGGCCCGTGGATGTGCACTATCAAAGTGCAACAGACTGTTCCTGTCTGTAGGTTTTGTGTATAGTGAACTCACTAATCTGCCTCCCCTTGCTATAATGTTTATGTTAAGGAAGGATACTTGTTCAATATTAGATGTTTGTGTGAACCATAAGTGTGGATTAGGTTGGTTAATCCAGATGGGAAATTCAGCCATGCTACTCTGGTCCCCTTTCCAGATGACAAGGATGTCATCTATATACCTGACCCATTTCTGTATTTTGTCTGAGAATGGATTGGCAGACCAGATGTGCTCATCTTCAGAATGCCTCATGTACAGACAAGCTATACTTGGCGCAAATGTACTGCCCATGGAAGTCACATGGACTTGTAGGAACATCTGGTCTTCAAATTTAAAGAAATTCTCAGTGACGGCCAAATGCATTCTTTTTATGATCCATTCCACTGGTGCCTCCCACTGCCATTCTTCCTTGCGTAGTAGTTGTTCAATGACACGCAGGCTCTCCTCTTGAGGAATACTGATGTAGAGTGGCGTAATTCATTTCCATGTACCTGGGCTGGGGAGGATGCTACACAGGTCACACAGAACAACACTAGGTTTGTGATTGAGCAAGTAGAAGGGAAAAAAACAACTCCGTTTGCTGCGAGTTCAAATAAGATTTCTATTTGTCAAGGCCTGCTATACTTTATGCTCTGCGGCTCCTGGGATTTTACCTTTTCATTTATAACTACAGGACTGCGAGTACCAGCATGCAAAGGAACACGTAAATAGCACCAATGTAGAGCTAGCTCCCGTCCGGTGCATTTAATTTCAGTGCTGTTTCCAATTTCACATTGGTGCACACCTTACTGCCCGTGGAGAGATTCATGTCTGATTGGGAGTACTATTCGAGCAATCAGTTCCTGTGTTTTGTCCTCCCATCCTCTTCTCTTTTGACGAGTTCGAGCTGTACAATCCCAGAAAACACCCCAAGATTTGTGCAGTACGCGGTCTGCACCGCAAAGGGAAAGGTTCGGGCGGCTCACTGGTTGCTTCCATCTGAAAGGACGTTTTCCAGTGACGTGCTTCTAGTAACGTAGTCGTGGTACGGATCAAAATACACCGGGGTAGAACAACTAATAACGGGACCGGCGCCTGCGTAGTTAGACAGTAATCTGCGGGTGTGACCAAGTCCGAGAGCGCCTGACGTCATCCGCGCCGCGCAAACCACCGTCGACCTGACGGCGGTAGCTAAACGGGAAAGTCAGCAGCGGGGTTTTATTGCTTTACAGTTTGGTTTGAAGGACTGGACTAACGGGGTCAGGCAGAATTGGTGCCGCTCTCCAAAAATAAGGGCCGATGAGACCCACCGGCTCAAACCCATCTCCAAGCTATCTCAGCCACCTTTGCGCGGACGGAATTTGAGAGTAAGTTTCCCGTCATATTTACAGCTCAACATCACAAGCACTCTGTGATTAACGATACAGGGCCTCTTGGGTGTTGTAAAGCTGTCGATGATGTGTTCCTTTGGACCACGTCCGAGCTATATGTAACTGCAAATAATAAACAGTATGAGTGTGATGTAGGTGCTGCCAGAGCGCCGAAAGTAAAGAACGGGAAGCAGCAGCAATTGTGGGTCGGGCACTGGAAAAACGCACATAAACAGCCCCCACCAGGTAAATAAGCATTTTCATAGCCAATGTGTCCAGATAGACAATAGAGGACAAAAGTAATAGTAATAACAAAGTGACAAAACATATGTGGCAGCGCAACATATATATAATACAGCTTGTAACTGTTACAAAAATCATATGACACAAAGATGTTGCTGAGATTATCCGTCCAATTGTTCCAAACTAGACCCAGTGTTGTTATTCACATTGATTTCAAGGGTGTAGTAGTGGCTCTGGACATGATACTATTTGTCATTTGATTTTTGTAACAGTTACGTGTTGTATATAAATATGTTACACTGCCACATTATGTTTTGTCACTTTATTACTTTTGTCCTCTAAAACCACGGTACAACAGTGTAATATAATGAATTTCGTAGTCTTCTTTAGGCTGAGGACTTAAGATTTATTTCAATTTCATCAAGCACCCACGACCAGACGCTCCCGCTGCACACCTGGACTCCAGACAACTGACTTAACGCTGTCGGAACCCTGGAACGCATCGAGCAGCCTCCGATCACGGAACATCATTCAAACAATACATATCCTCGTGATACATCCTCGCGCCAGAGTGCAGCGCGAGGATGAAGAACAACACACTATAAACAGTCTTCAATCAATCAATCAGGCGTTTGATGAGCGCAACTACTGGCCGCGAGGAAGGAGAAGGAGCGCTGGGCTGATCGTAGGGTCCTTTGGGGTGCGTGGAATTTGAGTCGGCTGTTCAGGTATGCTGGTCTGGTGTCGTGGAGGGCCTTGTGTGCTTGGGTGAGCATCTTGAAGGTGACTCTAGCTTTGATGGGGAGCCAGTGGAGTGTGTGCAGGTGCTGGGAGATGGGGCAGTGTCTTGGCAGGTTGAGGACCAGTCTTGCGGCGGCGTTTTGAATGTTCTGTAGCTTGTGGGTGAGGTTTTTGTTTATTCCAGCATAGAGTGCGTTGCCGTTGTCGAGTCTGCTGGTGACCAGGGCGTGAGTGACGGTCTTTCTGTTTTCGAGGGAGTTCCATTTGAAGGTCTTACGTAGGAGGCGGAGGGTGTGGAAGCAGGAGGAGGAGACGGAGTTGATCTGGCAGTCCATTTTGAGCTTGGAGTCTTTATATTCCATGTAGCAATCAATGGATATATAAAGTCTTGAATCCATACATTGTGCTTTGTTTTTGGCGTGTGTCTGATTGATCCATGATATTTATCTTTGAACGTTGAAAATGTTTCCAATGATTAGTTCCTGGGTTAGACAGCTTGAATGGCTTACAGCTGCCTACTTTTAAGAGTTTATCTGAAAGTCGAGGACTTAAGAAGGTGACCCCTCTTCAAATGACGTCACCTTGGACATCCGCTATTGAAGGGGTGAGTTCGGGAAGCATTTAAATTCCTCACAGGCCAATTAAAAACAGATCCAGTGTGAAACAGGGTGCCAATTAAGTGCTTTCTTGCCTCCTGAAAAAAGATCACATCTTTTCAGGCTGCATGTAAGCCTGCGACCACTGACACCTGAATTTCGAGGCAGGGTAGGCCTGTATACAGCTCACTTACATATTTGATGTGTGAGTTAATGGTCTCACACAATTCTATGGTATTTGCTACATGAAGCGCATAAAGAGGCACAATATGTTTTAATATAAGTATTGATAAAAGCAGTTGTCATACTAGCATCTGCAAGCTTAAAGGCATAGCTGCACCCACCATAAAGTCAATCAATCAATCCGCTTTATTCGACCATGATAATAAGTCATCAAAGCCCAGAAATATACAATAAAATTTCATGAGCATTCAGAAATTAAAACAACACTAAAATTGCAAGTCCACAAAACATTGAAATATTACCACTTTAAAAGAATATGTACAGAGTTAATATCACACATAGTCAATATTTATTACCTTTCAAGACTTTGGAATGGACTATACAAAAGAGGCAGAAGTCCTAACAAGGGTACGCTGCAAAGCGCCCATTAGTTACGCATTACAGCCGCCTCAGCTTTTCTGAGGATGACGCTAGTTGGGAGTACTCTGCAAAATTAAGACCCGTTTTAAGAATCAATGGAGACGAGCGTTTTCAGGTATAGTCCACGAATAATGGATAAATACAGATGATGCTGTTTCATATATTCCATATTAAAATAGCTGTTATCAAATTGTGTATTCATGGCCATGCCTAGCGGTTAATATTGGGGAAAAAAGATTCATGGAAATTTTGAAACGTGGCATATTGCACCACCTTCTTTGAGAAAAGACAGATATTGCAGCAGTGCAGTTAACCTACGGGGAACCAGAAAACAATAACCTATTATAATTAAATGAACTAAGGAAAGCCAAAGATTGTTTTAAATTTCATAACTGATCAAGCACCATGTGAGATTACTGTACTGGTTTATTAGTAGTTTTGATTATTTAGGGAACAACTTAGTAGGTTGCAGGTCAAGTCCAAATGTTCTGGTCAAGTAAGAGGTCCGTGATACATCTCTGCAATAAGAGAAGAGATAGAAAAGATATTTAAAAGTAAGTACATAACAGCAACAATTGTTTATTCACTAAAATTGTACACTTTAGTGTCTCAGTGATTGGTCTGAATATGAGCCCACCTGTTATACATATATGAGGTGTGTGTGTGTGGGGGGGGGGGGTGGCTGTGAAGGTCCCATTATTTTAGAAGATAAAAAAAAGGTGTGTATGCATAATTACATGCACTCAAGTAGCAGGTAAAATAATTACAAGAACACAACTCAATAGATAGCGACACACTGCCATCTACTGGTGGAAAAAACAAAATGTAATTTCTGATTTGCATCAAAAATTGTGATAAGAAATGAACGTAATGCCAACAAAACGTTGGCCAAGGCTTTCCAGTGTGTTAAACCTTCAGTCAAAACAGCGAAGTTTACGCGTATTTTAAAGTTTTCTATGTGCTGTACGCAATGGAAACTGTAGGAAAGTAGGATCTGCTTTTATGGTTACCCCCACTTATTGCTTGATGTGATGCTGTTTCTGACTAGTCAGACTGGGATCCTGCTAACCAGGACCCCAGTCTCTGTGCTTTCTCCCCTAAATTGGTTTGGTAAGTACTTAGGTACATCCCAGATTGGACACTGGTGTAACCTTATCAGTCCCTAGTACATACTAAGGTACCCAGGGCATAGGTACACCAGGAGTCCCCCATGGACTGAAGCATGTATTATGCCACCCATGGGAGACCACTCGATTTGTAACGACAGGCCTGCCATTGTAGCCTGTATAAGTTGGTGCTAATACCACTTACAAAAGATATAGGTTTCCCTATATCTAAGGTCACTGCACTTAAAACCTATAAGTCACCCCCAAGGCAGGCCTTTCAATCCTTGAAGGCAGGGCGCTCGGTTCTAAGTGTGAGGGTGCCCCTGCATGAGCAGGACACCCCTATAGCCTACAGAGTCCATTCTCCCGGGTTGTTAGTTTGACAACTGTATAACGTATAGAGGGGCACCCCGTCATTACGCGATGACCATCTCTAAACAGGCTGTAACGAACCCTGTCATGTTTGTTATCAAACATGTTCGAATAATTCCCCCACAACGTAAATGGTGTGGGAGGTATGATTCCATGTACCGTAAAGCTCCTTTGGGAGGCCCTTGGTGCTCCCAGTACTAGTCTTCCACACCCAGACAGCAAGCTAGGGCTGCTGCTGGGCAGAGACATGTTTCTGCCCTCCTACTGCTGAGCCACGCTCGGGCTGGGGAAGGCAGAACAATAGGTATCCTGTCACAGGGAGGGGCGATCACCTCCCAGACAGGATTTAGTGAATTGAGGCAGGGTGCAGGTGCAAACAGACTGCGCCTCCTAACGCCCTATCTCATTGCTTAATGCAGAATCTAAAATCCTAGCCAAAGTGCTCGCCAATAGGCTGATTAAGGTAATAGGGGACTTAGTACACCCTGATCAATCGGGGTTTATGCCAAGAGGAACACTGCTCTAAATCTGAGTAGAGTGCATGGGGTCTTGGGCAGGGTACCAACCATACGGGAGGATGCAATCATAGTCTCCCTAGATGCCACTATGGCATTTGATACGCTTGAGTGGCCTTATCTTTTTGCCGTGCTCACAAAATTGGGATTCGGACCGGGTTTTAGCCGGTGGGTGCGTTTGCTGTATAGCACACCTATGGCTCAAATAGTCGTGAATAACACAAAATCTGAGACCTTCACACTTAGCCGAGGGACCGGTCAGGGATGCCCACTCTCTCCCTTATTATTCGCTTTGGCCCTCGAACCCCTTGCAGCATGGATCCGTAGAGACGTGATGATCCGTGGAATGCGATGGTCGGCGGACTGGGAATACCGTATTTCTTTATATGCGGACGACATCCTCCTATACCTCATGTCCCCTAAAAGGTCTCTCATTGTTGTATTAGACATCCTGCCATTTTTGGCATATACTCCGGGTTTCGTATCAACTGACAAAAATCTCTCCTATATGTCCTTTGTGGAGGCTCTCCTCCGCTACCTCGAAACTGCTACATACCGATAGTCTCAGAAGGCTTCAAATACCTAGGTATATTCGTTTCTCTTGATCACTCACTCCGGTATGCCCGTAACCTTGTTCCCCCTCTGCAAAGACTCAAACTTGACATCGCAAACTGGAAGTCACTCCCGCTCTCTTTATTGGGCAAGGCGGCCCTTTTTAAAATGATGTCCCTACCCTGCTTCCTTTATGTCCTTCAGAACTCGGCCGACCCTGTCCCAAACTCCTATTTTAAAGAAATAGAAAGGCTCCAGCGAGACCTTCTCTGGGGCGGGAGTCCGCGTATTGCTTTGCAAAAACTCACGCTCAGCTGGTACGACGGCGGAATCGGACTGCCCGACATTAAAAAATACTACTGGGCAGCACATCTTATAGCAATAAATCACGGCACCTACGGTCGGCAAGACGACCCAGGGCTCAATTCAATATGGACAGATGGCTTCTTCCAAACGGGACATACACCCGAGCACTGTACTCCCAACCAGACGGGTACCCACTTACAGTTAAAATTTGGCATTCAGCAACCAAATCGTTAGGCTGGAACAATAAATTGACTCTTGCCACACCTTTGTGGGACTCACAAAAACTAGGGGACCTGGAAAACTCCAAAGGCTTTGACAAATGGGATCTAATTGGCATTTCCCACATTAGGGACCTCTGGGGCAAAGAGGGTGTGAAGCCCTTTGACATCCTCCAGCGTCAGTATGCACTTTCTGATTCTGAGCGTTTTCGTTACCTGCAAGTCCGATACGCGTTGCAAACCGTGCTGCCCCGTGACTCATCCTCACTGGAGTACAGGCCACTGGATGGTCATTTACCTGAAAAAGCTATCTCCCTAACTTACCGAAAACTAATTAATAACATGGAGGACCCCCCCGCTGTCACTACGAGAAAAATGGGCGGGAGATGGCATTGAATTGGATGATAAAAACTGGCAAATGGCGGTCTCCTCCCCCAAAACTGTTGCTATCCCGGCACGTCTCCACCTGGTGCAGCTAAAGATACTGCACAGAATTTACATAACAGGTCCCCAATTGAAACACATGGGTGGTCCAGCAGATGGGTCTTGTAGGAGGGGATGCACCCAAATGAGCACGTTCATGCACATAATATGGCACTGCGAACCAATCCAGGAATATTGGCGTAAGATACACGAAGTAATGAGCGAAACAATGGGAGTCGAAATTAAGCCAGAAGCCCCTAGATGCCTCTTCAACATCTGGGAACCCACTGACCTCAACACACACGCCACACAATGGGTCACTCTCGGCTGCATGGTCGCCAAGAGGAACATCGCTCAGCTCTGGGGGGCCTTGCATGCCCCCACGATCACCGACTGGGAAAAAGACCTTGATTGGTGTATGCTACGGGAAAAGACAGTGTACATGGCCTGGGGCTGTCCCCGAAAATGGTCCAAGATATGGGCCCCTGGGAATGAATACCGTGGCAACATATGTACTCCTCCCCGTAATTTTGACTGTGACGATCCCCCCCCTCCCCGTGATTTCCAATGCATTATCCTACTGTATCTGTATGTATATTTGATTTCATTGTAATCCCTACTATTGACTTTTGTGGAACTGTACCTATATGTCGAGTCTGTTTAATAAAAAGATTTTATTTAAAAAAAAAGAATCCCATTAGGATTTAGTCGAAACCCATTACCTGAATAATGAGTGTGGGACCTCATCCTGGTCTCGAGTTGGACACCCCGCAAGGGATGTTCAGACGACTGTCAGCTGGAGCGGCTGCAT
The DNA here is from genome assembly GCF_964204655.1 of Triturus cristatus. Classification (NCBI taxonomy): domain Eukaryota; kingdom Metazoa; phylum Chordata; class Amphibia; order Caudata; family Salamandridae; genus Triturus; species Triturus cristatus. The sequence goes on along the minus strand of NC_140595.1, from coordinate 206,219,482 downwards.
GCAGGAGTCTCAGCGTCTCTGGTCAGTGTGTCGGCCTTGAAGTCTCGGATCCCTCCTGCCTACTGATAGCAAGAGGTGCTGTATTTATACAGTCCTTGTGCGTATGTTAGCCATTGTTCAGTATGAGGATGACGGGGATTAAACCTTGTGCATAGATAGGAGAGGTGAAGTATATTCCCTGGGTAGTGTGCTCATGAATTATTCATATGTGTTAAAGATGACATCTTAGCAATATCGATTGGGAAAAACCCTCCCTCTGCATGGAACTAGGTGAAAGGTTTAGTCCATAAAAGGTGTCAGTCCTTATAAGGCGTTATGTCCCTATAAGGCATTCTGTCCTTATTAGGAGTTATGTCCTTATAAGGCTCGTTCATATGAAATGAAGGGGAGATGATGTAGGGAAAGAGTACGATGTTCCCTGGACCTATGTTAGGGTACCGATATGAAATATAACAGGGACTGTAGTGTGCAGAGGGGCACATAGTTTGCTTAGCAGGAGGGGAGGACGATGTCACACAAGGGCTGTAGGGGTGGGAATACAGAGGGCCTGCAGGGGTTGGTAGCACATAAATGGGCTGGAGGGGCAAAGCAGGGTGGTCTGGTGCACACATTGTGGTAGCAAGTCAGGGCGGGGTGGCTGCAAAGGCGAGGCTAACTGGTATGAATAAGAGCTGCCTCGTGCAGACAGACTGCAGGTCTAGTGCCAGGGCTGCGCCAAGAGGAACTGCGAAGTGATAAGAGTACAGCAGTGGTCTAATAAGTTGTCATGAGTTTACACAAACATTATACATCAACACCCCATATGCCAAAACACCATCATATGCCAATATAACCATATAAATGTGCCCACCAGGCGCGTAGCTAGGGGGGGGCGGTGGGGGCGGACCGCCCCAGGCGGCACTATATTTAGGGCGGCCGCTCGGCACTGGTGGCCCGTTGCGGCTGCGGCGGCTTTTATAATTTATTTAGGGACACAGTGTGTCACAAAATAAATTATAAAGTCCGCCGCGGCCGCAACGGCGCGCGCGGCCGGGCGGCCCAGTTTTGAAGAGTGTACTGTGCAAGCAGCGCGCTGCGCACTGCGCGCACCTCACCTACCTGGTTGTAGTGCTGAGTGCGCCAGTGCGTCAGCGCCTGTTGCTGCATTGCAATCCGCACCATGACGTTGACGCTACATTTTGGCCGGGCCCTCGCTATGGGAGCGTAGCGGTGACGCGTCACGCGCTTCACCGCTACGCACTCTCGTGAGGGTTGATCGACGTTTTGCCTGGGTCGCGTCGGAGTCCTGGGCAGCAGGGTCCTGTGCATTGGAGTTCTGTGAGGAAACTGAAGACACTAATCTGCATCGGCATACTTGCCCTTGCTTTTTGGAGGTTCCTGAATCGTGTCTGGGTTCCTGTGTGGCCGGAGGTTCCTGAATTGAGTGGGAGATCCCTGTGCGGCCGCAGGTTCCTGAACAGCGCCGGAGTCCCTTGTATGGCGTTGGTATCGGGTGAGACAATTATATTTGTGCAATCTGCCTTTTTGTTGTTTCCGTCGTTTCCCTTGCTGCACACAATTTGATTTATTTGAAGTCAGGTAGGACCCTGTAGGCAGGTTCTCTTGTTGTGCATATTTAGTTCTTTTGCTCACCTGATTCTCTCCTCTCTGCGCTGGCGGCAGTAATTATTTTTTTTTTTGCTCTTATTTATTGTTTTGGTATTGGGTTATCTTTCCGTTCCTGTGGATTAACAGGCCTTACTGGGGCCCGTTTTTCTTTCGTGTTCTATTTTATTTTACAACCTTCATTATTTCAGAGAGATAAGGGGCACTGGTGGATGGTGGCAGTGAGGGAGTCCAAGGAGGAGGTCATGAGGGGGAGGGGCTATGGGGAGATGAGGGGCACTTGTGGCGTGAGGCAGTGAGGCAATCTGAGGAGGAGGTCACTAGGGGGGCCATGGAGGGATGAGGGGCACTGTTGGAAGGTGGTAGTAAAGGTATTTACGGAGAAAGAGGTTATTAGTGTGGCGCCAAAAAAGACTTTCGCATCAGCGCTAAAGCCGGCCCTGTCATGGCCTTTCTATTTTTAGGTCGAGGGACCATCCGGTCTGCCGAAGGCAGAACCGGAAGTCCGGAGATTTAATGTTTCTTAGAGTGGCTATTTAGGCCGCCTCTCTTTTTAGCTCTCCTCCATTGGCTGGCTTCCTAAACGGAGGCCAGCCATTGGAGGAGAGAGCCTTCCCTCCAAATAGGCTCCGTCTTTTTCAGATTCGGGGGCGTGTTCCGTGCTGTTCTTTCCACTTTTTAGCCACGCCCTTTTTGGGCGTGTTTTTCTCTCCTCCTGCCAATGGCAAGAGGAGAGAAAAAGAAACACGCCCCGAATCCTAAACTGCCGCTGCGTTTCTCCGAGGCATTTCTGCTTCGCCTCGGAGAAAGGCAGCGGTGTGCTTCTTATTGTGTGTTCAATTGAAATAAACTCGGTTTTCTTTTGTAGTTAAGGGTGTTTTCTATTGACGGGTATTTGTGTGGAGTTTGACTGGGGAAAGTGCCTCCGTATTCAAATGCAGGGCACCTTTCTTGGGTGCCTAAAAAGAGCGATCTCTGCGCCGGGCACACGCATTTCGCATGTCCGTAGTGAGGGGGGCGGATGGTAAATACTTTGTGAACATGAAAAGCCCCCCCCCTCCTGATCTATCTCACTCCCAAATATGTAAAAAAATAACTTCCAGAATCTTGAACGACAAAGACTCCGTAACCCTTTTGCGTCCTACGTTGCGCATTTTTTAATACACATTAAAATGCAGTCATTTAATATCCTAGAGTCTGTGTGCGTAGTTTATGCAGGGTGCACACACCGCAGTGTCCACGAATCCCAGCAGTGTGCGCGTGTACGTGCGCGCGCTGTCTGTTGAACCAGCCCCTGTGTGAGACCATCTCAGTGCCATCCTCGTTGCGGGCCATAGCTACCCACCTCTGCCACGCTCTGACCCGGCCCCAAAGAGGCGCGAGCGGGGAGTGTGCGTGGGGGCAGAGGGTGCCGGGCCGTCTGCTGACCGGTTGCTGTCACTGTGTGTTCATCCTCCCGGAGCACGGCATTCCAGAAACGGTTGCGTCAGGGGTGTTGGGAGAACGTGACGTTCATAAGCATCAAACATGTTTCTTCTTAAGTGTGAAATCCCCCGACATTTTTCTGTGTTTTGAGTGTTCTTTGAATAGAATAAATGGTGATGTTTCCTAATTTGTGATTTGTTGTCTGTTGCTCTCCAGCATAGTTTGGGATGAAAAGGAAAGCGCAGTATTGTCTCGAATAGGGGAGCTGCCTTTTGCAAGCTTCAGGACTGTCTCTTCCGCTCTGATCTAACACTATGCCTGATGGACTTTCCTTTTCACGGTGTTACGTTAGTGCGTTCTGCAGCTCAGGGCGCATTTGGATAGACAGACGGAGCACTTGTATATGACACGTGTTTTTACGGTACTCATTCGAAGTTGGAAATTACAAATGTGTTAACATATCTCGGAGTTTCGGGCAATTGGGCGCTTGTTTTATTTGTAATGTGTTTCATTAGCGTGGGTTATGTTTGAGAAGAACATGGCTGTCTTTGTAAACTCCTACCCGACACATATTATATATACACCATGTTTACTAAACCTCACTAGGTCTGGCGCGAGCCTTGCCAAGACCGGGGCAGTTCTTTTATAATGCCTTTCGCCCCCCAAGGAATGTTGCCCCGGTACCGTTTACTGTTTAATGCGTGGTTTTACATATACCTTACAATGCACTCTAAATAAACCAGAATGCACACCTTCATTAAATACTAACACATTCTATAAAATATGTGCAAGTGCATTTCGTCGTTGTTTATTTGCGTGCACTTTTCACAGAGATTTATTTAATTTTAACAGCGCTTATAACGTGCACATATTTCTAGGTTATTATACGTACATACCAAACAGGAACAGTACGAAGACTTTAAATTTAGCGCCTTACGTAGACTTTATATTTTGATTGTGCTGCCGCCATTAATGTTAGCGCCAATTCATTGCACAGCACCCCCCCCCCCCCTCCACCCACTGCCATAATGCTGAGTAATGGCAGGCTAGCCTGTATTTGTAATATGTTGTTTATTTCCGTGCACTTTTCACAGAGATTTATTTAATTTTAACAGCGCTTTTAACGTGCACAGATTTCAAGGTTATTATACGTACATACCAAATAGGAACAGTACCACTCTGCTTACATCTCACTACCTCACAACATCACTCTCCCTCACTACATCACTGTTTCACTACCTCACTCTCTCTCACTACATAACTCTCTCTACCTCACTACTCCACTCTCTCACTACCTCACTATCTCACAACTTCTCCCTCTCAAAACATCACTACCTCACTCTCTAGCTCACAACTTCACTCTCTCTCACTCACTACCTCAATCACTCTCTATCTCACTACCTCACTCTTTCTATCTCACTAACTCACTTTCACTCTCTCTTTCACTACCTCTCTCTCTATCTCACTACATCACAACATCACTCTATGCCTATATATCACTACCTCACAACATCCCTCTCCCTCACTACCTCACTCTTTCACTACCTCACTCTCTCTATCTAACTACCTCACTCTCTATCTACCTCACTCTCTATCTCACTACCTCACTCTCAATCTACCTCACTCTCTCTCACTACCTCATTCTCTATTTCAAAACCTCACTCTCTCTCTCTATCTCACTACCTCACTCTCTATATGCTAATGCAATAGGTATCACATATGCAAAAAAAGCTAATGCCAATAGAAATGACAATGCCATTTATTTAGGGATACAAAAATGATAAAAAAATAATGAGCAATACCAATAGCTCTACCTATAATATTGCCGAGACCATTGCATTGTAAATGCTTGTTGTTTATTTAATTAGCAGTTGGGTCATAAGGGCTACTGTGGAACATACTTTAAAGTGCATGCTAATTATATTTACTGCTATATTCAATGTTTTAAGTTTGAAGGTGATTTTACTAATGTTTTTACCGGGAAAAAGCAAAGTGGAGCCCGATGGTGCCTGATATGGGGCTGGGGCCCAAGGTCAGCTGTGAGATAAGGTGCACTGGAAAGAGGAGAAGTGGATAATCAAGCCTGGTTGGGAGAGCGTTGCCGAGTCCGGGGTCAGGTGGAGGTAGTAATGAAGAGGGATTCTCCCTGAAGGCTCGCACAGAGGGAGCCTGTAAGGGAGTGCGTTGCAGAGTCCGGGGTCAGGTGGAGGTAGTAATGAAGAGGGATCCTCCATGAAGGCTCAAACAGATGGAGCCTGAGTAGTATCACTTGCCTGATAATCCCACCTCAGAAACCTCCTCTTCCCATCAAAGGAACATTACATGGAAAGTGATAATATTTAGAAAGAGATTTGGAAAAGAGTGAGTTTTACTGGTCCTATTTTTCTTGTTTCTTCTGAATATTCAAGGAGTGCCGCAGCGCCGGAACAGTTTGTCCCGGGTCTTGGATAGAGTTGAACAAGTTCCCATGGCCCCCACAACTGTGTTTAAGGATTGTGATCATAATATGTCGCCCCTCCCTGTATTTTAGCTTTGGGCCCCCAGGCAGGCTGTGCACCATGTGTGTGCTGAGGCTGCTGTGAAGGAGAGATGCACTATTACAAGCTGGTTTTGGGTACCAAGAGCACATGTCTTTTCATTCCCAGGGAGTTGGTTGCTGCTGCTTGGAAGTAATGACAGGGAGCGACCCCTGGTTGTTGCCTTTGGGCCACCAGAGTGGGCTTTGTATCCGGTCTGTGTTGGCAAGGTGGAGCTGACTGACCCCTTTGTGCTGCGTTTAGCTTTAAGGGCACACAGTGACTCATTCCCTGTGAATAATTAATTTGCTGTTTTTGAAAGATAAAGTATCACAGGCTTCGACACTGTTAAGTTGGTTTTGGGTCCACAGAGCACATCACGTTTGTGCAGGTCCCCACTGCTTTAATGGGGGGGACCATGATGTATGGTCATTTAATGTCAGCTGTAGATGAAGGTTACATGAACAGTGTCCTGTATGTGCATGTTTGCATTGTGTTGAGGGGATTACCCGGTAATTGTTCACGCAGCTCTCTGATGGATGTCACATGCGGTTTTTCTGAGTCCCCAAATAGATCATGCAGTCTGTGTGTTCTCTTTTGTACTGCCAGTCACCGGTGTATTCAACTGTGTAGCCTTGGACCGTGTCATGTATGTGCATGTAACTTGCATGATCAAGGTAACTATTAGCGGCGATACTACGTGTCTCTCGGACCTATTTGAAGTGCATGCCCCCCCCCCCCCCCGGGGGGGGGGGGCGGCAATCTGAGGGATAGCCCCGGGCGCCACAAGCTCTAGCTACGCCACTGGTGCCCACACATCCAATATTGTACGTCCGCACACATCATCCTATGCCAATACAACTAAAATCTTGTAGTTACATCTATTATATATCAGCACACCGACATTGAAAGCCAGGGCACCATTATCATATGTTAACACAAGCAATAAAATACATCCACAAACCTTCCATCATGCACCACAGCCACTATCGTATGCAAACATACCTATTGTTGGTACATAATGTATGCTAGAAGACACATTATCACGCATTACTAGGCACATCATTATGTATCCACACAACCAAAATCCTAGTTCCAATACACCCACCACCATATGTGTCAAAGAAACTAAACACTAAGGCCATTTACATTTTTAATATGTTTAGTTACAAAAACAAATTCTAACATGTTAATCATACAATCTGTCAACAAGGTGGTCCCTCAGCAACTGTAAACAAGCATTGGCATAGCCAATAGGTCTCGCCTTTGGGACCTTATAAGTGTTTAGCCATGCAACAGTTGCATAACTAAATACTTATAAGGTCCCAAAAGCGAGACCTATTGGCTATGCAAAGCGGCCGCGAAAGTGATAGTGATCTAACATCAAAGCGGCCGTGAAACCGAAAGTAATGGCGGTAAAGCGCGGCGCGCGCGCCCGCGCACATGCACTGTGGCTCTAGGCTGGCCTGGTAGCACTTTTTGGAGCCCTCTCAATAAGTCTCGCCAGACCAGCGCATGCGCTGGGTCAGACGAGACCTAAAAAAGGGAGCACTTTTAAGCAAGGCGGGGCACAAATAATTTGTTATTTAAAAACAGTCTCAGGAGTGTGGAATTTAATAAAATATCTACTTGTCCATGTGGCAGGTGGCTTCATAAATCTGCTTGTCCTGTAACAGCAATCTCATTATATAAGAGCTCTGATATAGCCTTTCTGATTATGCCAGGGCTCATACCATAGTAGTGTTTGAATACTTGCAATCCCCTTATGTTGCTACGTTTCCGCAGATGTACTTACTGGGGCTGAAGGTAGTGGTAAGCAATAGTTCCAGGATTAAAACGCCCTTTTGAGTCTGTGCAAACCTACTAACCCTGCATGTTTTTAAGGGTTTTCAACAACTCTTCTCTAATCTTTTCCCATACTGAGAAATGTTGGAAATTTACTCCTGACAATGGCAGACGTAAACCTTCTACCAGAGTTGGGAAAAAAGTGGTTGGAGGTAAAGTGAACTTGCAAACACTCCGATTTTCGCATGAGCAAATCTACACATGCAAATTTGCCCATGCTAAAATGCAGTTCACAAATATTTCCTAGGAGTACTATTTCTTGTCCTACTTCTGTAATTCTTGGGAATTCACAAAATCAGTATAGCTGCACTAAATGCAAGGACTTATACATTGGGTGCACTTTTGAGATTTTTTAAAATAATTGGTACTCTAATTTGGTCTGGCATTGGCCATGACCACCTGCGTTTATCAAAATTCTGTCTCCTCTCTGTATCGGCTGGCTTCACTGTGAGTGACAGCATTCTAGTCTTTCACAAGGAGCATACCGGCACACAGTCGTTTTGTTCAGTGCCAGTAGCTGCTGTGGCAGCGTGTGCTTTTTGAGACCAAAAACAATGTTTGCTTTCAGTTTGCTCAGAGAATCAAAGCGTATGCTGGAAACATTTATCGAAGGCCTTAGCACTGCCTCCCTAACTCTGCGGGCAGGTGGAAACAGTGTCAGGGCACAGGCACGTAATGAGGCTCGGGAAGACTACAATTCCTGGCAGCCTTGGTTGAACGTCTGACGTTGGACGTCGCAACCCACGTGATGTGGAAGACTGGAGATAAGCGAGGCTAGGGGTTTGAATGCTGCAGATTATTCATATTGTCAGAGGATTGACGCTGGCCAGTTTCCTGCTTGTTCCTGGTCAGGTAAGGGTGCCTTTGGCACCGCTGGTTCCTTGTTCCTTTTGGAGATACCCGAACGCCTGATTTTTTCCTTGGGGGCACTTAGGGCGTGAGTGCTCATTGCCTATTTCTTCCCTATGTTGGGGAGCTCTTCCTGGTCATATCCTAGAGCTCTTGCGAGGGAGAAGGTGATTTGGTGTCGTTGTTGCTTTCTAACAATGGATGTGGATTAATTGGGTGTACTATATGTAATTTTTCCCTACGTTGGCAAACTCTTCCCTGTACCTCGCCCACAGAGTTCATGCGAGGGAAATAGTAGTATTCATTAGCAATTACGTTATGGTGATTACGTATTGCTATACATTTGGCAAGAGGATCTTACTTCTGTGGAGAGTGACGTAACTCTTCCTTTTTGGTTATTTATCCCGGCATTTCCTGGATATCATTTACAAGACGGAACTAAGTGCTACCCTAACTTTCATTCCTGTTCATATTGCTGTGAATACTGGTCTTGTTTATGTGTGACTATTGCAGCTCATCATCATTTGCACGCTCTTTTACTTTTGTCTTCCACAGGGGTGTCAAAGACAGAGGGTCTTCTGAGCAACTGCCTTAACCTTAGAATATCAGGTAGATACATACGGTTACTGGATAATAGTATGTTACAACAGAAGAATAATCTTTAGTCTTATGAATCCTTTTATGTTTTCCAGCAAATGGTATGGAGATTAGAGGTTACAAGCTCAGCACCCCTGTTAGCCGGCAATCTTTTCTTTCCTTAACGGTTAGTGGAAGTATGGGTACAATGGAGGATTAAGGAGTAGGGGAGGTTGCAAAGGTTGAGGTAGTAATTTATTCTTTTGTGTTTTTACAGGTCTCCCTCCCTGCTGTCCCCATCCTTCCCTTCGCCCGCTTAACCACCCTTTAGTCTGTGTGAATTTATATCCAGACTTGGGGCTGTTGAGAGGTGGACCCCTATGAGCATTGGTTCGATCCTGAAGATACGTTCAGTCCTGGGACAAACAGTACTTGTGTGCAAGAAGTTACTATGGAATTAACTGTTACTAGATAAGCAATGCCTGGTTCCATTCCTCAGCAATCTTGATCATTCAGCATCACATAGCTCCCAATAGAGAGCAGCTTGAAAACCAGATGAATCACGACAGCTGGAGAACCCTTCAGATAACCGGACAAGTTTGCAACCAAAGTATTTCATTCCCCATGAAGTGAAATGTCCTTGCGTACTAAGGACCCACTCAAAGCATCCTCGCATTCGGAACCACTAAGGAACATTTCTGTGTCCCCATTTCTGCATCTAAACCTGAATGGTACTTCGCAGTATTCATACACATAACCTTCCCCTAGCGCTTCATATCTGCCTACTTGGTGGTATTGTAGACAATATTGGAACTGGAAAGTCGTAACCGGTAGGTTGATGTAACCATGGATCTTCCAGTCTGTGGATCGTGTCTCAGCCATAGTGAAAGGTAATTAGTCTATCTTTTCAATGTATAAATATACTTTGCATCTCTCTGTGCCATTGATAGCTGTCTTTCAGTCAGCTCGTATAAAGAAAACAGATTGGTGCTGTTGATGTAATGCCACGGTACGTGGCCAGAACTCCATGTTTGAAGTGTCCAGCTTCATAGTACAATGAACCATAGTTGTGATTGTCCATGCTGTAAAATAGACATGTCCTGCTGTATTTTGTCAATTGCAAAAGATACTGTGTTGCCCAGTGAAAACATTCTGGATGTCAATGTGGTCATACCATTGTCAACCACAGCCAAAGCCTTTTCTAAATTAACCTTATCAATCACACGCAGTCTCTCAGCAGCTTCCTGTTGAGAAACTTTTCACATTTCACGGTATACTGCATACAGAAAGCGCTTTTGACACAGCTTCCGGGGACCTAGCAAGAAACCCCTGAGATCCATGTCACCAGAAAGAAGGGACAAGTGTTGTTTCACCTGAGAAAGTGTTGTGGTTTTAAGGCACATACGGCACAACTTCCCAACACTACATGATGTCACCACTCCTGAGGGTTCCAATTGTACATATTGCTGGTTAGGCCAACTTATTTTAAACCCTTCTGCATTGCCTAGGAATCTAGACTGACACCCATTAGTGTCCAAAGGCCAAACCAACCATCCCTTCCAATTGGGATCTGATGAATGTAAGAGCCATTGCGTATCATGGCTTCTAATGTATTCACACTGTATTGGGTGAAATCCTGCCAGTTCTCAAAACTTGAGAATGCGGGAACACAGGGTATTTTTTAAATCCTGACTATTCCAGGACTTGAAGTCTGTTGCACTGTTTTATTCAGGAAATAATTTGATGTGGTATTATGCATGCTCTAAACATGGCCTCAGTTCCCTGAACCAGCCAATCTTTTGTCCCCTAGGCGTTTCTCCAAAAGTCTAAACCATGTACAGACAGCTGGGAAAGAAAGGAAGCAGAGAATATCAGCTTGGTGTTTGTTAGCATATTTGTCTTTACATATTTTGGTGGAAGCCTATAATAATAAGAGACTGGGTCTGATGTGTCAAAACCAGAAAAATAAGCAAACTTATGTGCAAATGTTTTTGAACTACCTTTCGTGGTGTTGGGCAAGGTTCCTATTGGGTCTAATTATAAATAGCACATGGGACAGTAGCTTTGTGTAACAAATGGCGAACATAATGTTGATAACAGAACATATGACCGTAATTAGATGTACCATCATACAATTCATCTGAAGAAAATTAGGCCAATTGTTCTAAATCTGCAAGTAAATTGTACACTGTTTCAATGTCCCAGTCATCAGAGAAAGTACTAGAGGTGATGATGTAATTTAAGGAAATGTTAAGCACATATGGTATTGGTAAAAGTTCAGTAGGACCATATACATCATACAGCACCCTGTCCCACACTATTGGGATTCCTTCCGGAACTGGAACTGCTGTAATGTTCAACAGGAATTAGGTCCCTTGGTTCACGTTGTGATGTTACATGTGTTTCAATGCCAAGTTCATAAGTTGTACTGCAGAATATTCTGGGAGATCATGTCCATTCAGTAGCAGGAAAAAGACTGTTACCAATCTAGAGGACCAGGAAAAGTAATCCAGAGATGTAACCAAGGAGTAACAAAGTATGTTTTTTTCAGCCAAAGTTAGAGAGCGTGCATTTGTAGCTTGAAAGGAAGAGGCGGTGGCAATGGTATCTCGGGTTCAGTTGAATCTGATTAGAAGTCGCCATAGTCCACGAAGTAGCCAGACGCCTTCCGTTTTTTTTTTTACAGCTCTGCAGGTTTTGTAGAACTGGGAGATGACTCAATCTGTGACATAGTTACATAGATATTCTAGATTTACAAGAGTGACCCTTATGTCCCTGTGAACCGGGTAAGTACAATGTACTGCAAAACAACGTTCACAAGGAACTAATTCGAAAAGAATTATCTATTACATACAATCTCAATGATTGCTTTTGAATTAATCTCATACCAATAAGTCAAGAAAAAGGAATAAAGAAATTTTTTAAACAAAGACAAATCAATGATAGACACAGTAAGTCTACACAAGACCCTTTTAGATTACTGAAATCTACCAAGCCTCAGCCGAGGTCTTTATTTAATAATCACTTTTTTATATCACATATAAAAACACATTTTATATATACACAAAACCTCTCTTTCTTACATTCACAGTGAATGGTGAGCCCCAGTGAAACAAACCATAACCTTATACAATGTGACAAGACAAAAAAGATTTGTGGAAGGTTATTGGAAAAATTAGAAGGACAGTTTATATACAATGTACAGTGATTCAGTCAAGGCTGTCTCTTATTTTGTTGTCGACGGCGTTTCAACCCACTTTTAAATACCGGGTCTCATCAGGACTGTAATTCTGGGGACTGAGAGAGAAGAAAGAAGGGAAAATAACTATACTATGATTCATATACTAATATTTTAAAAGAAGGGTACCTAAGAGACTTACAAATTCTTGGCTTACCAGTATAACACATACAGTCGTCCATATAGGATCCAGTATGTTTAGAGATGTGGCGGATGAAAATTACATCCAAACCTATAAGTAAGGGATATTCATTTAGTGAAAATTCAATCTTGATTACTCCATATCATCACCCGGGTGCCCAGTATTAGCGCACTTACTTGGGTTCTTTTTTATCCTCCAAGGGTAGGGGTCAATTATTACACCGGATATTAAAGGAGATTTAAATTGCTGTTTCAACACTTCTGTAACGTATTGAAAACTGTGATCAATGTTCATAGGACAAAAACAGGTGGTCCAGCATAGAAACCCACTTAGTTTACTTACATGTTCAATATCAGGAGAGAGGATGAAAACTCCTATGATCAGTAACGATTCTGCTGTATATTCAAAAAAGCGGCACTCACCCACTGTAAAAAACGAGGGTGTCAATGAGCCTCATTATATCATAATAGTCGGTTTAAAAGTGTAATCCTTTTGTACAAAGGGCTACTTACTTCGTGGCACCTTGGTCGATACGTGTTCTTTCACGCAATGCCCGTAGCCGAATTAATCTTGCTAGCAGTCGGGCCCGGAACTTGCTCGTTTTTAACTGCCGATACTATGGAAAAAAGTGCGCCCTAATGGCCGCCATCTTGTAACAGTAAAATTATGTCCAATAACCTTTCTATTCCTCAACTATACATGCCATTTATTTCATGAGCTTTATAAATGTAATCTACCCTTGGAGGTTTGAAGTGGGTGAGCGTAGAGAAGGCGGAATCGATCTCATTTGTATTCAGCCATGACCCTCGCTATTTCAATATTTGCCGATGTTAAGACGGCACGGATGGCGGCCATCTTGTAGTAGTAGAAAAACGTTCATCAACCCAGTTCACAGTGGAGAATCAAATTATTCTCTATTCGTGAAACTTTAAATTCGTTCAAAAAAAGGGGGGGGATAGAACATGTATAGTGTATTATTTGGGCTTGAGAGTAATTTCTGGGCTTGGAGGTGTTTTCTTTACCTAGGTGGTTAAGGGCGGAAGAACGGCGATAGTGGCCATCTTGAGTTGGGAATACCAGCACCCATAATATGGGTATTTATATAAATATATATTGTACTCCAATTATAGACCATTCAAATGATTATATGCAGTTGTTACAGATAGAAAGTAATATTTCAGAATATGTGTAAGTATGGTCGACATCTTAAAAGAATCACTACCCTTAGAGTGGGAAACCATATCGTTTTAGATACCGGTGGTTGTTCAAGAAAGTCAATTTCATTTACGGCATAGTCCTAGAACATTAATGAACAGTATCAGTGCCATAATATGACCCTTGATCACAATACATCAATACATAAACATTATGTCCGTTTGTACAACAATCATACTATACACAAAATCGATTTTTCAGCACGAGATTGTTTCCTGAACAATGGGGGTACACCCATACAATACTTAATAAATTGCACAAAATGTTTTAAAAAACACAAAATATTTAACATGTGATCCTGTCTAATCTTGATCCTTTCCAATAGTCTACTACATGACAGGGCCCTGTCAGATACATAAATAAGGAGAGATTATGTTATGAGAGTCACACTAGTGTAAACTGATGAATTTTCGCCACTCCTCAAGGCTGTTTAATCCATTCTTGATAGACCCACACTTGTCTATCCATTTACATTCTAAGGATTGGAGAATAAGAGAGATGTCACCACCCCTACGTGGAAGCTTGGCTTTTTCAACCACTTGCCACGTCAAATCATTGAACGTGTGATCCTTTTCAATAAAATGATCGACCAGGGGGGCATTAATCACTTTGCACCGGATACGGCTCCTGTGTTGGCCGATCCGTGTCTTTACTGGTTGTGTGGTCTGTCCTATGTAAATTAAATTACAGGGACACCAGATACAGTAGATAACATTGGATGTTGAACAATTGGTGTGGTCATATAGTTTGGCCTTGATGTTACCATGTATGAAGAATTTTGTTTCTTTTGTCAGACTACAGGCCACACAGTTACCGCATTTATAATGTCCTGTTATAGCCGGTAATGACCAAAGCTCTTGTATGGTCCTTTCATTCTGGTACAAACTAGTGTCTGAATGGACCAGGTGATCTCTAATGTTTTTACCTTTTTTGAAGGAGAACAAAGGCATTTCTTTGCAGCAATCCATGGTGTTTAAAGTGGACCAATGTTTTTTAATTATCCGCTGTATCTGTGTGCTCCAGGGGCAAAAGGTAGTGACACATACAGCTTTTTTCATTGGTTCTCTCACTGTTTTCTCTAATAGAACCTCCCGGGGGCTAAACCAGGCTCTCTTCATTGAGGTTTTTACCAACCTTTTAGGGTATCCTCTTTCACGCAACCTAGAACTTAAAAGGTTTGCCTCTAAGAAGAAATCCTGTTTCTCTGTACAGTTCCGTCTCAACCTCAAGAATTGGCCGTATGGTAGGCCATCTCTGAGGGACCTAGGATGGAAACTATTATACTGCAATAATGTGTTCCTATCCGTAGGTTTTCGGTACAGTGTCACATTTAGATGATCATCTCGACATCTAATTTTAAGGTCTAAGAACGGTACCATTTCTTTATTTTTGTAGTATGTAAAGGTAAGAGCAGACTGACATGTGTGCAAATATGCTATAAATAAGTCCAGATTTTCCTCATTGCCGGCCCAAACAAAGAAAATATCATCTATATATCTCTTCCAACACTTGATATTCGTGTGGAAGGGATTGTTGGTATTGGTGATTATATTTTTCTTCTAGGTCTCCGACATAAAGATTTGCCAAATTTGGGGCAAAAATTGCGCCCATAGAAGTGCCTGAGCATTGCTAGTAATAATCAGAGTTGAACTTAAAGTAATTTTTGGTCAGGGCTATATTCAGTAAATCGATGATAAATTCTGTAGGGACCTCTGCCGGTGCTGGTCTTTTCTCCAAAATCTGCTTAATAACTTCGATACTTTGTTGTTGGGGAATGTTTGTATATAATGAGTTGATATCCATTGTAACCAAAATCTCTGTCTCTGGATTGTACTCCATGTTCTCAATCAAATTAATCATATGGGTGCTGTCTCTGACATAGGTGGGTAAGACCGGGACGAATTCTTTAATGAAGCTGTCGATGTAATGTCCCAATGGCTCCATTACTGATCCACAGCCAGAAAGAATTGGTCGCCCTGGAGGGTTCTCCGAATCCTTATGCACTTTCGGTAAAGTATATAGGACCGGAGTCCTTGGGCAGTATTTATTTAAAAAGTCAAATTCGTGTTTCGTCAAGAAACCATCGTCCAATCCCTTAACCGTAATTGATTTTATAGATTTTTGAATATCTTTTAGGGGATCTCGAGGCAGTCTTTTATAATGTTCTTCATTACTTATTTGTCTCATTATTTCCGCCTCGTATTTGGATCTTTCCTGAATAACGATCCCACCCCCCTTATCTGCGGGTTTCAAAATGATATTATCATTGTTCTTTAAAGAAATCAAGGCATCACGTTCAGATTTAGAGATGTTATAAGGGGTGAATTTCTTCTGGTCTTTCAATTTTGAGATATCTTCCAAGACACCCTTTTCGAATGCCAAAATTTCAGGTGGCATCATATTATTAGTTGGAATAAAGGTGGATTTGGGGCGCATCTGGGATCTAGGGGGAGTAGGAATTTCTTCACGGTCACTGAAAAAGACTCTGAGACGTAAAGATCTGAAAAATTTATGTAATTCTGTCTGTAGCTGAAAAAAATTGGTTGATTCAGTCAAGACAAAAGACAGGCCCTTACTCAGGAGTGATAATTCATGGGTATTCATAACATGCGTGGTCAAATTAAAAATTGGTATACATTCCTTTTCTTTCTGTGGATATACTGTTTCTACTAACATGGTGGTGTCACGATTAGTTGGTCCTACCAAGACCTCATGACCCAGATGTTGATCAACATCTCCAGTATAGATGTCCATCATGTGTTCAGAGCAAAGGTTCTGTGTTATCCCCCTGTCCAGAGTTATTAGCTGTTGGGGCCCCATGTGTAATATTGGTGGCGCGTTTGTCTTTCTCCGGCAAACTGGTGCCAGACCCTTCTCTGATTCCGATTGGACCCCCTTCCCCTCTGAGCCTGTCCTAAAAAAGGTTGCTGTTGTTGCCTTGCTTGTGCACTGGTGCCTTCCCCTGCGTCGTCTGAGGATTCTGACCCTGCTGATGATTCTGAGAAACCAACCAGGTTATTGTTCTTGAAACGTCCCCAAGTCACGTTCTTTTTGAACTGTTGTGGTTGGACGTAAAAGTCCTCTACTAAGTAAGGGAACGCTTTCTCTTTACTATAGGCGTTAATATCCTTCTGAACCTTGTCTGCTTTTTTCTTTAATTCAAAGGAGTTGAACTCCTGTATGGTTTTGTTCAATTTCTCTAGGGCTGCTTTCGACTCTTCGATGTTATCACAGCCGAATAGCTCCTTTTCAAAATTCTCGATTTCAATCAATTCTTGCTTACTGTGTTCTAAAGCCGTCTCAATGCCCAAGACCATCCAGTGTCTTGAGCATGTGATTGATATATGAGAAAAACCTCCTTTGAATTTTTTATCGTCTCTGAAAATGCTTGGAATGTTCCTACCTACTAAACCCTGTGGAATAATGTTAGCTCTTAAATACTTCGTTAACATTCGGGCATGTAGTTCTGTTCGGACATGTTTCTTCTTAGCCCGTTCTAACTTGTCCAATAAAACCATTCTAGGATTGGTACTAATCAGCTGTGTGGTAGTGGAAAAGAGGGAGGGACCACTAATGACCTTTGCAATATACTTCTCAGTGTAGAGAGGTGCCTCTCTATCTGACATAATCTTATATACAACACTTCAGCTTTTCAACTAAATACAATCACAAAAAAATTCTTTTTCAACACAGAGAACAATTTACAAACAAACAACCCAAAAATTGGGTAAAAGCAATATATAATAATGCTCTTGCAGAAAAACTGCACAATCAATATTCTAGATTTACAAGAGCGACCCTTATGTCCCTGTGAACCGGGTAAGTACAATGTACTGCAAAACAACGTTCACAAGGAACTAATTCGAAAAAAATTATCTATTGCATACAATCTCAATGATTGCTTTTGAATTAATCTCATACCAATAAGTCAAGAAAAAGGAATAAAGAAATTTTTTAAACAAAGACAAATCAATGATAGACACAGTAAGTCTACACAAGACCCTTTTAGATTACTGAAATCTACCAAGCCTCAGCCGAGGTCTTTATTTAATAATCACTTTTTTATATCACATATAAAAACACATTTTATATATACACAAAACCTCTCTTTCTTACATTCACAGTGAATGGTGAGCCCCAGTGAAACAAACCATAACCTTATACAATGTGACAAGACAAAAAAGATTTGTGGAAGGTTATTGGAAAAATTATAAGGACAGTTTATATACAATGTACAGTGATTCAGTCAAGGCTGTCTCTTATTTTGTTGTCGACGGCGTTTCGACCCACTTTTAAATACCGGGTGTGATCTTCGGGATTCGGCGGGCTGGAAAAGCAGGCAAGGAGGCCGTATATAGTGTGCAATAGTCTACTTTATTGTGTCCAAGGTACGGTGTGCAACAGGATAGAATACAGGTCTTCTGCAGGAGGAGGGGTAGAAACGATGTGGGGCCCCGTCGGTTGCGGTCGTCGTCACCGAAGGTCTTCTGCTGTCCAAGTCGCCGACGTTGGTCCCAGGAAGGGGGAAGGACGGACACCTCGGAGGGCAGTGAGACAAAACACAGAAGGAGCCGTTAGTCCTGCGGACACTCTATGTCGCTACCGTAACCTTCACCGGGAGTGATAAAAGTGGAGGGGAGTGTGAGGAGAAGGGACGAGGAAAAAGAGGGATAAGTCGAAGAAAGATAGGTGTTCGGAAAAGGGGTTGAGTGGGGTACTATTTACAAAGCGTGAGGTGCTGTACAATGGATACGGAGAGATCCTATCAGTGTGCAGGGGTGCTAACAGGAGAGAGGCTATATACATCTATCTACAGAGAGTCTAGGGTACACACGGGTACTGTAGAGTACTATACGGAAGGAAAAGCTGGTACTCACGGGCTCCGCCGTAACTCTCATCCGAGTTACGGCCGCTCTTCAGCCTCCTCCGGGGGACTCCACCAGTCTTCCGACCACTCTTCTGGTTCGCCGCTCTCGTCCTCTCCTGTCGTCGTATCTCCGGCCGAACTCTCCTGCCACGATCCTTCGACGACTTCTGCTTCCTGTCTTCCGGCTTTTCTGTCTCCGGCGGGGAACGGGTAGGAGGGACTTCCGGGAATCAGGGGTTGTCCTTCCGGTGGGTCGCTGTTCGGGATTGGCTCCTGTAAGAAAGAGAGGGGCGGGATTCCTGGGGTCACCGAGGTTGTGGTTGAAACCCTGGATGGACTGTCCGGGCAGGGAGGATTGAGCGGAATGGACGCCCCGGGCAGGGTAAGTAAGGGGGGCCAGATCCGAGGTAGGGAGTCTCCGTTACATTCCCTTTCCCTAGCTGTCTTTCTTGTATCCGGTGTGGACAGTGGATAGCGAGAGAGGAAGTCCGCGTTACCCTGTTCTATGCCTTTTCGATGTACTGTTTTGAAGCGGTACGGTTGGAGGGCCAGGAACCACCGCAGGACACGGTCATTGTGCCCCTTGTTCCGGGCCATCCACTCAAGGGGGGCGTGATCGGTGAAGATGGTAAAGTCACGCCCTTCTAGGTAGTAACGGAGACTGTCCACTGCCCATTTAATTGCCAATGCTTCTTTCTCCACGATGGCATAATTCCGTTCTCGAGGAAACAGTTTCCTGCTGAGGTAAAGAATGGGTCTTTCGTTCCCCTCGTGGTCCTTCTGTGACAGCACTGCCCCTAAACCCTGTTCTGAAGCATCTGTCTGAAGTAGGAAGGGTTGTGTATAATCCGGACTAACTAGCACGGGATCGGAGGTCAAGGCGTTCTTCAGATCGGTAAATGCATGCCACAATAGGGGAGTCGGGTTTTTCAGGATGGCCTCTGTTTTCGTGGCTTTCTTCAATAGGTCAGTGAGCGGGGCGGCCCTTTGGGAGAAATTGGGCACAAACCTGCGATAGTAACCCAGAAGGCCCAGAAAGGCCCGCAAGTCTTTTCTGGTCTGGGGGAAGGGGAGTGAATGGATGGCTTCTGTTTTGCTTCTCTGGGGCCGTATGAGGCCCTCACCCAGGAGGTATCCCAGATATTTAACGGTTTGGGCTGCCAGGGTGGTTTTGGCTGGATTAATCGTGAACCCATAGGAGCCCAAAGAGGAAATGACGTTGTGGAGATGCTCCAAGTGTTGTGACCAGGTGTCGCTGTAGATAACTATATCGTCGAGGTAGGCCCCTGCATACTGAGTGTGGGGTCGTAAGATATGATTCATGGCCCGTTGGAATGTGGCGGGCGCGCCATGGAGGCCAAAGGGGAGGACGAGGAACTGATATAAACCTTCAGGGGTCGAAAATGCCGTTTTCTTTCGGTCTTCTTTTCTAAGAGGTATCTGCCAGTACCCCTTACAAAGGTCCAGAGTGGATATGTACTGGGCTTTCCCTATACGCTCGACCATCTCGTCTACTCGGGGTAACGGGTATGTGTCAAAGGATGATATCTTATTGACTTCGCGGAAATCAATACAAAATCTCACAGACCCATCAGGTTTGGGTACAAGCACTATTGGTGAATTCCAGTCACTTACAGAGGGTTCTATAATGCCCAGCTTTAACATCTGTTCTATTTCTTGGTGTATGATCGCTCTACGGGCTTCAGGGACCCTATAAGGCCTTTGCCGGACCACCTTCCCCGGACTCGTCTGTATGGTGTGCTCAGTGATGGAGGTATGACCCGGCAAAGAGGAGAACACCTGTTGTAAAGGGGAGAGACGATGCTGGAGGGCTGCACTCAGGGACGGAGGTAGGGCGGGGTCTATGCAAGGGGAGAAAGAAAGGGGTTCCAGACCAATAGAGCCGACTAGGACGGGACGAGGACCTTCCCATTTTTTTAGTAAGTTGACGTGATAAATCTGGGTGGTACCCCGTGTGAGGTCTAGTTGTACTTCGTAGGTGACAGGGGTTATTTGTCGGAGTATGGTATAGGGACCTTGCCATTGTCCAAGGAGCTTTTGGTCGGAGGAGGGCATCATTAAGAGAACTAGATCTCCCACTGAGAAGACCCGGTGTTTTGTGCCTCTGTCATACTGACCCTTCTGTTTCTCTTGTGCCTGTGTAAGATTCTGATGTACGATGTCCCTTATTAGAGACAAGTGGGTTTTGAGGTTCTCCATATATTCCGGGAGGGGACGGGTGCGATCTGGTTCCGCCTCCCAGGCTTCTTGAGCCATGTCCAATAAAGAACGAGGGGGTCGGCCATACAACAGTTCGTAGGGTGAATATCCTGTGCTGCTCTGCGTCTTGCAACGTATTGCAAATAAGGCAAGGGGTAACATATCCTCCCACCTCCTCGCCTCCAGCCCTAATAGTTTCTTTAGGGTTTGTTTTAATGTGGCATTGTATCGTTCCACTAACCCATCGGTTTGTGGATGATACGCCGAGGTGCGTATCTGTTTAATCCCTAGTTGGGAGCAGACCTGTTTCATAAGGGAGGAGACGAAGGGAGTGCCCTGATCCGTCAGGATCTCCCGGGGAAATCCTACCCTTGAGAACACAGCGATGAGAGCTTTCGCAACGTTTTGGGTGGTGGGTTGTCGCAGGGGAAGGGCTTCGGGAAAGCGGGTGGCGTAGTCCACGATGACTAGGGCGTATCGGCAGCCACTTCGGGAAGGTAGTAAGGGTCCTATGATGTCCATACCTACCCTGCTGAAAGGGACGTCAATGAGGGGAAGGGGTTGTAGGGGTACCCTTGGAGGTTGGTATCTACTGTGTTTTTGACAGACCGGGCACTCTCTGCAGTATGTTTTGATGGTTTGGTGTACCCCTGGCCAATAGAACCTGTCTAGGATCGCTTGGCTAGTTTTCTCGTCTCCGAAATGTCCCCCCAGAAGGTGGCTGTGGGCCAGAAAGAGCACCTTCTCCCGGAAGGGACCAGGTATGAGTAATTGAGGTTTTTGGTGGGTCCCTCCCTTCCGATATAGCAACCCATGTTTCTTAAAGAAGTAGGGACCTACTATAAGAGGATCCTCGTGGTCTACTGCCTTGGCCCATGCTTCCTGCAGCACCGGATCCTCTCGCTGGGCTGCCCTGAATTCTCTGTCGGTCTGCCACGGGTGTTCTTCGAGTGTCACTGGGAATACACCGGTGTATTCACGTCTCTCCTTCTTTTTCTGGGCTTTGGGTTTCGGTGGTTTGGGTTCAGTCCTAGGGGAAACAGGTCCTTGAGGGAACGGGGCTTCTCCCCACCAACGGGTCAGGGAATCAGTTGTTTCTTGCAGAAGTCCTGGTAGTCCCATATAGTCACTTCCCAGAATAGCCTGTTCCGGTAGAGTGGGGACAAGACCAACAGAGAGGGTGGTTCCAGGATCCTTGGGGTGTTGGACCCGAACTTGGGTAGTGGGGTACTGTTTGGTGTCTCCATTGACACATTGAATGGCGACCGTACCGGACGTCGGCCCCACAGGTTGAGGCAAGAGCTGGGGCCGGATAACGCTCTGTCGACACCCCGAGTCAGCCAAGGCCATAAGTGGTTGTCCATCAATGCTTACAGGGCAGTGGAACGACGGAGGTGACATGCCTGGGACCGAACACACATAATTCCTGGCGAGTCCCACCTCCATTGGTTCCTCCTTCTGGGGGCACAACCGAGCAATATGACCAAAACCCCCGCAATGGTAACACTGGGGTCCGGGGTTATTAGGTCGGGGAACTACGGGGTATGGGAGCAGGGGGATTGGTTCCGGTCGCCTCTGGAAAGAAGGACGGGGAGGTCGGAGGTTTATGGAGGGATGTGGTTTGTGGGGCGGATCTTCCTTGCTTCGTTGGGTCTCTTGTGCCCGACTGTAGGCACTTGCGATTTCCACCGCCGTGTCTAGGGTAAGGTGGGCATGTTGTCGTACCCACCTTTGGGTGCCGGGCAACAATGACATCAGAAATTGTTCCAGGTAGATTTTTTGTAACACGTCGTCCATGGTGGAGGATTCCGGTCTCAACCACCTATTAGCCAGGTCCTTAATCCTAAAGGATAGAGCTCTCGGGGTTTCCTGGGGTCCCTCCTTGATTTGCCGTAGTTTCCTGCGATAGGTTTCATCGTCGATGCCCAACCGTTCAAGGATGCACTTCTTTATGTCCCCATAAGGTGTGGTACCCTGTACGTTCGCCTGTTGGTATGCCGCCTGTAATTCGCCGGTCAATAAGGGACCCAGGTAGTGACCCCAGCGGTCGGCAGGCCATGCTGCAGCCTGTGCCAATCTCTCAAAATTGGTAAAGAAAAAGTCGGGATCCTCCCCGGGCACATATTTTTGCAGTACCACTGATGGTAGGGAGGTGGCTGGTCTCTGGTGCTCCAACACAGTGGTCAGTTTCCCCATAGCTTGTTCATGGGTGGTCCCCTGACCCCGTAACACATCGTGTAGTTGGCCGCGATCGTCCTCGGCCGTCTTCAAGAACCGCTCCATCATTATCCCCAACTGCTCCTGACTCTCCGCCATTTTCTTTATTACGGCCTCCATGCTTCCAGCTAATCCCACTTCTGACACCACCTGTGATCTTCGGGATTCGGCGGGCTGGAAAAGCAGGCAAGGAGGCCGTATATAGTGTGCAATAGTCTACTTTATTGTGTCCAAGGTACGGTGTGCAACAGGATAGAATACAGGTCTTCTGCAGGAGGAGGGGTAGAAACGATGTGGGGCCCCGTCGGTTGCGGTCGTCGTCACCGAAGGTCTTCTGCTGTCCAAGTCGCCGACGTTGGTCCCAGGAAGGGGGAAGGACGGACACCTCGGAGGGCAGTGAGACAAAACACAGAAGGAGCCGTTAGTCCTGCGGACACTCTATGTCGCTACCGTAACCTTCACCGGGAGTGATAAAAGTGGAGGGGAGTGTGAGGAGAAGGGACGAGGAAAAAGAGGGATAAGTCGAAGAAAGATAGGTGTTCGGAAAAGGGGTTGAGTGGGGTACTATTTACAAAGCGTGAGGTGCTGTACAATGGATACGGAGAGATCCTATCAGTGTGCAGGGGTGCTAACAGGAGAGAGGCTATATACATCTATCTACAGAGAGTCTAGGGTACACACGGGTACTGTAGAGTACTATACGGAAGGAAAAGCTGGTACTCACGGGCTCCGCCGTAACTCTCATCCGAGTTACGGCCGCTCTTCAGCCTCCTCCGGGGGACTCCACCAGTCTTCCGACCACTCTTCTGGTTCGCCGCTCTCGTCCTCTCCTGTCGTCGTATCTCCTGCCGAACTCTCCTGCCACGATCCTTCGACGACTTCTGCTTCCTGTCTTCCGGCTTTTCTGTCTCCGGCGGGGAACGGGTAGGAGGGACTTCCGGGAATCAGGGGTTGTCCTTCTGGTGGGTCGCTGTTCGGGATTGGCTCCTGTAAGAAAGAGAGGGGCGGGATTCCTGGGGTCACCGAGGTTGTGGTTGAAACCCTGGATGGACTGTCCGGGCAGGGAGGATTGAGCGGAATGGACGCCCCGGGCAGGGTAAGTAAGGGGGACCAGATCCGAGGTAGGGAGTCTCCGTTACACCGGGTCTCATCAGGACTGTAATTCTGGGGACTGAGAGAGAAGAAAGAAGGGAAAATAACTATACTATGATTCATATACTAATATTTTAAAAGAAGGGTACCTAAGAGACTTACAAATTCTTGGCTTACCAGTATAACACATACAGTCGTCCATATAGGATCCAGTATGTTTAGAGATGTGGCGGATGAAAATTACATCCAAACCTATAAGTAAGGGATATTCATTTAGTGAAAATTCAATTTTGATTACTCCATATCATCACCTGGGTGCCCAGTATTAGCGCACTTACTTGGGTTCTTTTTTATCCTCCAAGGGTAGGGGTCAATTATTACACCGGATATTAAAGGAGATTCAAATTGCTGTTTCAACACTTCTGTAACGTATTGAAAACTGTGATCAATGTTCATAGGACAAAAACAGGTGGTCCAGCATAGAAACCCACTTAGTTTACTTACATGTTCAATATCAGGAGAGAGGATGAAAACTCCTATGATCAGTAACGATTCTGCTGTATATTCAAAAAAGCGGCACTCACCCACTGTAAAAAACGAGGGTGTCAATGAGCCTCATTATATCATAATAGTCGGTTTAAAAGTGTAATCCTTTTGTGCAAAGGGCTACTTACTTCGTGGCACCTTGGTCGATACGTGTTCTTTCACGCAATGCCCGTAGCCGAATTAATCTTGCTAGCAGTCGGGCCCGGAACTTGCTCGTTTTTAACTGCCGATACTATGGAAAAAAGTGCGCCCTAATGGCCGCCATCTTGTAACAGTAAAATTATGTCCAATAACCTTTCTATTCCTCAACTATACAAGCCATTTATTTCATGAGCTTTATAAATGTAATCTACCCTTGGAGGTTTGAAGTGGGTGAGCGTAGAGAAGGCGGAATCGATCTCATTTGTATTCAGCCATGACCCTCGCTATTTCAATATTTGCCGATGTTAAGACGGCACGGATGGCGGCCATCTTGTAGTAGTAGAAAAACGTTCATCAACCCAGTTCACAGTGGAGAATCAAATTATTCTCTATTCGTGAAACTTTAAATTCGTTAAAAAAAAAGGGGGGGGGATAGAACATGTATAGTGTATTATTTGAGCTTGAGAGTAATTTCTGGGCTTGGAGGTGTTTTCTTTACCTAGGTGGTTAAGGGCGGAAGAACGGCGATAGTGGCCATCTTGAGTTGGGAATACCAGCACCCATAATATGGGTATTTATATAAATATATATTGTACTCCAATTATAGACCATTCAAATGATTATATGCAGTTGTTACAGATAGAAAGTAATATTTCAGAATATGTGTAAGTATGGTCGACATCTTAAAAGAATCACTACCCTTAGAGTGGGAAACCATATCGTTTTAGATACCGGTGGTTGTTCAAGAAAGTCAATTTCATTTACGGCATAGTCCTAGAACATTAATGAACAGTATCAGTGCCATAATATGACCCTTGATCACAATACATCAATACATAAACATTATGTCCGTTTGTACAACAATCATACTATACACAAAATCGATTTTTCAGCACGAGATTGTTTCCTGAACAATGGGGGTACACCCATACAATACTTACTTTATTCCTTTTTCTTGACTTATTGGTATGAGATTAATTCAAAAGCAATCATAGTTACATAGATGTCATCAGTTTTTTAAACAGAAATTTGTGTTTCTGTACTCGTTGACTGTACAGTTGTAGTTGTTTCAACAGGAAGGAGAAATACCTCATTGTTGTTTACTGTTTCTCGTTGGAGAGGGAAATCTTCTTTAGTCATTAAAGCTACCATCTGAACTTCCTGAACGGTTGCGAGAGGAGTGCGGTGGCATCCCCGGAGTCCACATGGCCTACTGTTAAGAATCTGCCACATAATATGGTATGATCAGATCAATGGAGACAAACCTTTTGTCTCACTGGCCGGCAAGAGGCGGTTGAAGTACAGTTCTGGTTCCTTCGACAGCCAGGACAGGTACAGGCACTCTGTAAGATGGCCCAAATTCTTTCTTGTTCACAATCTTTTTCCTGACTATATATATCTCCAATCTTCGTGACCCAGCCAGGTCTTTCTGGAAAAACCTTCACTTTCCCAGTGGCGGTGATTTTTATTTGGACGTTGCTTTGTGCGACCCAAAATTCATTTAGTTCCTGTAAAACAGCCAAACGTTCATTGATGTGAAATGGTGTTTCTGCCGCCACTGCGCCGACAATATCGAGGTCTGGTACCCACATTCTCACTCCAAACAGGATTTCATATGGAATGCGATGATTTTCTTGGCATGTTATTGAGTGCCCTCTGGAAACCACATAGGTGATTGACCCAACTGCGACCCAAGCCTAATACCCTTGCTGTTAAGGACTGCTTTAAGTCATGGTGGTTCTAATCAGCTATTGAATTTCCCTCAGGATGATAGGGTGAGGAGTATCGCAAGGTCACACCCAAACTTCCCATGGCTTCTTTGTAAGCCTGAGAGCTAAGCACAGGAACCTGGTCGGAATGTAGTGTGCCAATTGCATATGTCCCAATGAATACTCACAAATCATTTATAACAGTTTGGGCATCAGCCGACTGCTATGGCCAGACCTACAGGAATCTAGAGCATGAATCTACTGCCACCAAGATATACCTGTAAGCCCCATCAGATTGTAAAGTACCGCAATGATTAAAATAGAAGCAAGCCACAGGCTTGTTAGAAATCAAAAGAGGTGTCTGTGCTGGAGGCGCTACAGTGGAGCCGTTCATCTGCTGGCAGATGTCACATTTGAGGACAAAGTCCTTGGTCTGTTTAGTAAGACCTGGACACCAATAGTGCTGCTTCAGTAATTAAACTGTAGCAGTAATCCCTGCATGTGCTGAACCCAGACCCTCATGTGCAGCTAGTATTAACCCCAATCTGCGATCAGTGTTCGATATGACTCTGTCCCCCACTCCTGGAATCTGAGCATACAGAATGTTTTTTGCATCTAATTTGTAGGAGTATTTGAGTGGAACGCCTTACGGTAGGTGTGTGTCTTTGCACACAACATTGACATCCACCATGATGGCTCATTCAATTCAATAAGCTTTATTTCGATTTAAAATTAAATCATAAGAGCATTACATTGAAAAGAAGAACCTCCCAACCAGTCAATGCAATACACAATCTTCAAGTTCATTACAATGGATTAATAGACAACTCCTCTAGTTTTTCGTAATCTCATTGCTGCCTTCAAAAAGTTTAGAACACAGAATAATGTAAAGTGATCAGTAGACATTTTTAAAAACAGTAATGCCACCCTTACATGTTTAAACTTAAGTTTCTTAAGCAGATCTTTCAGATACTGTCTCCTTGGCCCGGCATAAAAAGAGCATAAAAATATAAAGTGAAGGGTATCCTGTGGAGATCTATGATCGCAGCCACAGGGCCCTTTATCACTAAGTTTATCAGTAAAACCCTCTGGCACTGCTCATAAAAAGTGGATAAGACCAAATCTAAAACGGGTCATTAAAAAGCTTTCATGTGGGTTAAGTACAAAAGACAGATAGGGTTCTATACCAGGGGTTGTTTTGACCAAGGCATGTTCTCCCACAGTCCGCTTTAAGAGTTCCACCTTTTCACGGGTGGTAACCAGAAAATTAGAATGCAAGATCTTTATACTCCCCTTGTCGCTGGGCCTAATGGTCTCGGATGGCTCTGTCTAATCTCGTACTAGGGACTGATTGCAGCAATGTAGGCAGTGTGAACTGTTGCTTTAGCGGCTTCACCAGCCATGGAATTCTCTGCAACATGAACGTCAAGATGTTGATGACTCAATGTATGAATAACGTTAGCCCATGGGAAGCATTCTTTCAGCTTTGCCACCTATTCCCAAAACATCTTGTGCTTGATTGCGCATCCCTTGGAATCTCGAAATCCATTCTGGCCCCAATAGGACTGGACACAGTAATACGAATCACACACTATAAGTGTGGGGAAACCATGATTCGTATTTTGTAGTGCTAGTATCATGGCTGTGAGTTCTGACAGCTGTGCTGTACAGTCCCCTAGGGACTGTGTGTGTTTTTCAGGAAGGAACTTTCCATCATGCATGTGCCCCTTTACAATTGCTCCTGCGGTGGAATATTGGTATCTTGTCCCTACGGCAGGCTGAGGATATTCTTGTTCCTTCTACAAAAATGCTTGTGTTTGTAATGTAGAATCAAATCTGTAATCTACATCTGTTGCATTGAGCGAGTTAGCCCATTGTATTCATCGTGGATGTAAAACTCTCACTATCTCTCTTTCACTCTCTTTCACTCTCTTTCACTCTCTTTCACTCACTTACTCACTCACTCTCACTAAAGTAGTCTGGGCAGCTGTGAGACTTTTCTCAGTGGGTGCAAAATGCAGTTCAGAGTTTGTGTGCAAATGTGCTTTGTATGCAATAAGTTCTCTATCACCTCCATTGAATGTAATGTATGTATGCCCGGTTGGTCCAGCGACAACGGGGATCACCAGTTGGTCATGTTAACACGTGTGTGTAAATCTTTTGGAGCTGTCATGTCAGCTTATAGGGAACGTAAAATGTTCGTATATTCCTGTGTCCAATGTGTGATTGAAAAATCATGTCTAATTAAATCGTAGAATAGTTTTACCTGTTCTGCTTAATCCAAACTGTATGTTCTGCCAAAATTTAAAAATCCTAAAATGGATTGTTGTCTTTTCATATTCGGAGGTTGGAGCAGTGCACATTTTTCTAAAAAATGTGGCGCCAGGCTTTTGCCTTCACTTGACAACTCATATCCTAAAAATAGGACATTGAGATGGGCAGTTTTTGATTTTTTTACATTACATTAGTAACCCAGGTGAGAAAACCATAGAATTATACGGTCAACTCTGTCCAAGTGTTACATTAATTCATCATCCATCAGATAAATATCATCTACATAGGACAAAGCCTCCTTATCAAAATTTTGAGGTAACTCTAGTCACTCTGGCTGAAAACAGCCCAGGGCTATTCTTATACCCTTGAGGTAACCAGCAAAAGTGCCCCTGGGAGCCTAGCTTTGAAAATGCTGTCAAATATCTGATTTCATGCGCTATATTCTGTCAGGAAAATCCATTTGAGATACCTAGTGTTGTTTTGTATTTCTTCTGTACGATGTTATTCATTGGTGCGGCACTGAGTGAATTGTGTACTGCAAATGTGCAATTAGATGTGTTTAAATGTATGTAATCTAAAACTAGACGGTATGAATTATCTGGTTTCATTACAGGAAACAAAGGATTATTCATTGAAGCGGTGCAATTTTCTATTACACTTTGGTATTCAAGTTGTTCTAGGATTTCCATAACTTGTTTTTAGCTTCATGTTTTATTGGGTATTGTCTCTAAGGGTGAGGAATTGATTTTAATGGGATTTCGTGATGAGGTGTCTCCTCATCCCACCCAACATGATTGTGGTATAGTGCAGGACCTGGTGCTAACACCCACTCCTTGGCGTAAGAATGATTAATTGATTCTGGAATGAGGTCAGAGAAAACAGGTAAAATTACTTTTCCCCGTTTGGCCATTTAATTACGAACTCAGGTGGCCAGTCTCTTTCAGCCAAAAGAATATCGTAACCATATGTCAGGTTCTCCCAAAAGAGAGCTCTGATGTACCTGGCTATGACCCCCTTTAATTGGAGTGTTATTTCATATAAATGATAGGGAACACTTACCCTAGTATCAAGTGTTTCCACCGTGATATGCTCACTCAGCGCTACTGCTGCCAGATAATCCATCAGGTTTCGGTTAACTTTCATGACTTTTGCTGCGCTGTTCAGCATTGTCATTGCCCATCCCTGTTCAGAAGCAGAGTCCTCAGTAGCCTAGGCATGCTTTATTTTAATCCCAACTAACTTCTTCATTTTTAATTGAGGTTTAGTATTCTTTGGATTGTCTTCTTTTTTAATGATATAGACTGATGAGCATTGTAATTCCTTCTTCGGTTTCACGTGCTCTTCCGATCTGTGCTCTGACCGACCACCTCTCTCCGAATGTGTATCTGATAACTCCTGAAAGGAACGAGTATCAGTATCTTGATACCTGTCAGGCTTTCTCATGTTATCACGGTTCCTAAAATTTTTTTTTCTTTCAGTGGTCTCCTGTTGAGGAGACCCACCCTGTTATTGTGTTTTATTTTAATTTTTTTGTTTATTGTCCCATTTCTTCTTTGATGAATCTGGTGCTTGCTTAGAGTTATCCTTTTCTGAATTACTCTTAACTTGTGGTTTCCCAGGTCAGGCTCCCAAATTATTTCTACCTAACGTAGCATAGGTTTCTTTGATAGTTTTAAGCAATTCCAGCTCCTGTTGTGCAGGAGTGAACTCCCTCAGGCGTTGTGGTGTATAGCTAATGCTTCTACCTTCCCCTTTATGTTACTTTACATAATGGCTGATACTGTAGCAAAATTGTCAATCAGTTTCTTTCCCAAGTCTGGGGCAGGTGCTTCTCCTAACTCACAATGTGCCTGTTTCAGTACTTCAGGCATGACAGCCATTGAAGGGGTAGCATGTGTTCTGGTGTACACTGCAGTGAAGACTGTACCCCAAGGTGCACAGTCTTCCATCAGAAGAGCCATCCCCATTGGCAAGAATATTGTTCATATTCTGTGTTTTTCCTGTGGGTCCATATAGAGGAAAACTGCTTCAAGCTGGTTTGTGCTATCCAGAACGGAATTTGTTCCGACTGGTGGGAATCTTTTCCATAATGGCATTCGGTGTTCGTGGGCAGATACCCGTAGTAGCCAATTGTGGTTGTGCAGCTTGAGCAGTCCAAGCAGGGTAAACTGTGAGTGTTTGCATTATGAACTGTGTTGGATTTATGTAAATCTTTACTAGATCTCTGTGTAGAGTGCCTAATTCTGCTGCATCTCAATTACCAATGTTAGGATGCGGTATATAAGCAGGTGAGACTGGCCTTGTCGCTCCTTCTTTACTGAGCAGACTGAGTCTCACGTTTTCAGTAGTGTGGGGGACGGCACCTTTAAACCAATGTATATGTTCTTGGTAAGATAATGGAATTTCTATGTCCACATAAAGAATGTGTTTCTCTGGAGTTGCATCTTCAATGTAGGTATGAAACAATGGTGTGCGTACATTTGCAGTTGGGAATTTAGCGCAGGAATAGAATACCTCTGTTCTGAATGCTCCGTGGGCCTCAACCACAAAGGTAATGTGTCCACCCGTTGCTAGGAGACCATATTTTAATAATTTTATTGTAACTGCA
The DNA here is from genome assembly GCF_964204655.1 of Triturus cristatus. Classification (NCBI taxonomy): domain Eukaryota; kingdom Metazoa; phylum Chordata; class Amphibia; order Caudata; family Salamandridae; genus Triturus; species Triturus cristatus. The sequence goes on along the minus strand of NC_140595.1, from coordinate 206,188,397 downwards.
TGTCTGCAGTTTTCTATATTGTTTAGGGCTCCTACTTCTTCAATGTTTTCTCAGTTTACGGACATTGTTTTTTAAAGAAGAAGTAAATTAATAGATGAATTTATGGAGATAGGGTAAGCACAATGTGGGAAGTTTTAGCCTACAAGCTTGAATAACCTACAGCCAATACATAGGGTATACCTACTAAGCTGAGGCAGATTTCCCTACCACTACGGACGTCTTCGGTTTGAAGGTGAGTAGGAGTCTCTGAGAAATCACAACTGAAGTACTTGGGTAGACTATTGAATAAGAACCCTCCAACGTTGGTGGCACCATGTCCTGTAGTTTCCACTAATCCATAGGATTTGCGCATCTGTTGGACAACATAAGCTTTATGTGAGGTGCCTAGACTGATTTAGCGCACCGACGCAGGATATGATGGCCTAGAGACCAGCTAACTCACAGTGCACCATAAGCCCACCTAACCTTACTAGGGAGCAAATGGTTTCTGGCAACCACTGAACATGACACCCCTGACCCCTCAGGGATCGTGGTAACAGATCAGAACCTCCCGCTCAGTCATTTGTGGTCTTTTGTTCTCAGAGAAATATGCAGAGAATACACAGTAGGGCGTTTTCAATATATTTACTGAACCAACATTATTCTTGTTTAAAATACATGTGCTGCGATAATCAGTTGACAGAAGCATGTGAAAGTGATTACAAGCACCAAAATTGTAAATAGCAGATATAGTTCTAGCATGGTGCTAAAACAATGTATATTTGCAGGCATGTAAACAAGGTAGTAATTAGGTGTACTCCTACTACGTGAACCCTACTCAATGGGTGCTTCGAGTGTGTGTAGGTGTAAAGCCAAGAATCCCCCCCAAGGGACGATCCAACCCCATCACCTGGTGGAAAAGAATGTAGGACCCAGTCTTGGTCATGAACTGGACAACCTTCACGGAGATGTCAGACCGCTGTGTGGTGAAGTCTCAGCATGCAAAGGACCCCCAGGTGTCGGCCGAAGTGCCTCCTTTGCTAATTACCAGGGATGCTTATTGTTTATAATAAAAAGCAGCCATGCGATGCACGTATAGATTATCAAATGTTACGGATATGCTAGCCCTCACCCCATGAATGAAGCTAGAACCACATTTGTACATAGTGCGTAAAAAGCCTTGTACTTAGTGTTCGAGGTATCATGATAATGTTATGCGAAGCCAGATGTGTTAAGAGCAGTAGTTTCATAGAAACTAATCCAACAATGTCACGGAAGCAAATATGTGCAAAAGGTCACATCAGAAACGTTATTGTGCAAAAAGAGGGCAATGTAAGAAAATGTGCAGTTATGTTACATGGGCCTAACTTGGGCACTTAACAACAGGAAAACATATAGTTGATGCATATGCTGTTCTGCTGGAAATCCTTATTTGGGTGAAGCATGCCCGTTTAACATTACAAGTTTATCTAGCAAATTATGTTGAATTCAACTAACAACATTCGATCCTTTACCCCATTTTAATGAGACTTTGGTATATTGATCAATATTCGAAATCTGGCAAACTAGGAAGTTTGGGAATAGTGACGAGAAATAACTTTGCACTGAAATGTACAAAATTATAGCATTATGCATATTGCTTGTAATAATTACATCTGGCCTATTTGAGGAGAGGCTAATCCTTGCTCTAGGCCATGTTTCAAGTAAAAACCGGCACGTAACACAAAACTATTGTATGCCAACAGCCTGCGCATTGGCCACGCCTGCCCATAACAGCAGAGACAAAAAAGGCCTCTTACAACAGGCCTGTCACCACAACACCAAACCCTGTATCCACAATATCTACTAGTATGCATGGTTCCAGTCCATGGCAGAGCTGTGGCATCCCCTCTTTCCCTTTGCTTACCTCCAAAAAAACAAGACACCAACATCCACTGTGTGCAACTAACCAGACAATGGCTATTTCCACATGCATAATCTAAATGCAAGGTTATACAAAATTCTCTTCATTGTCGTTTCTGACAGAGGCACACAAATGTGAATACTTGGGGAGAACCACGTCAGACCACAATCTGTTAATCCAGCCCCTCAGATGGGGAGGAAGTCTGACAGCAGTTCTGTCATGGAAACTATAACCAAGTGTCTTGGAAGGTTCAATTACAGGGAGACCACAGCGACTGAAATAGGCTTTTACTTCACTGATAAGGGTACCACCTCAGATGCCCTAACCGAGTAGGAGACCTTCAAGGTGGCTGTGCCCTCATCTTCCTGGAGCTCTCAGCCTCCTGTGACACAGTCTCCCACCACACCCTCTGCACAAGACTTCACGACATCGGCATCCATGGCAAAGCCCTAGAATTGGCTCCCTTCCTTCCTCCCCGGCCGAATGCAGAGAGTCAGGCTTCTGCAGTTTAACTCAGAACCCACAGAGATCAGCTGCGGAGTGCCTCAGGGTTCTTCCCTGAGCCCCATCCTTTTCAACATCTACATAGTCCTGCAGCATTGCCTGTAATCCCCCATGCCATAAGAGGCAGAGATTCCTCCAACACTAAAAGATGGAGATTCCCCTCTGGATCCTGGAGGAGATCTAGAAAGAGGGGTAGAGGGATTGGAAAATCCCAAGAAACTTCCAGTAGAACCTGGTACCAGACTTGCGACCTCCACCTTCTATCTCCACACTTGGGCCGAGAGGTGCATTATCACAACATAGACAGTGGTCCCAGAATGCCGTGGCTAGGGCCGATAGGGTCTTGGCTCAAGTTACCCCCTAGCATGTGCATATGGCGCACCGCCACTATGTTGTCCATCTTGAGCGGGCCACAGCATTTTGTTTGGTCCCTGGTCCAACACCTGACCACGAACGAGCCTGCCAGAAGTTTGAGGCAGTTGATGTGCATGGATTTTTCTAGAGAGGACCATCTTTCTCATGTGGAGAAGTCCCCACACCTTGCACCCCAGCCCGTGGCGCAGGTGTCAGATTCTGGGACTAGATCCGGGAGTGAGACGAAAATCGCTTCAGCGTGGGTGATCCACTACTATATTTCCTCTCGGGTCTCCTCAGTTACCAGAATCATCTTAGAATATGTGAGGCCCCTCTGGAGGTAAAAAGCTTTGAGCCGTTGCCGGGCGCAAAAGTAGAGAGACCGGGGAAAAATGGCCTTGATCGAGGATGACAAAAGCCCCACCACCCTTGCGATCTGACATAGGGAGGTGGACAGTTTGATTGCCATCCGGCACAGCTCATGCCTGATCTTGTTCATTTTCCTTGAGGGAAGGCTCAGTGTGGCTTGTGCTGAGTCCACCGCAAAACCCAGGAACACCAGAGACTAGGTGGGCATAAGGACCGACTTCGGTCCGTTGACGATGAAGCAGAGAGACTCAAAAAGTGAGACCGCCATCTGTAGATGCAATGAGAGGTTCTTGGGGGAATAGTTCATCAGAGAATGTCGTCTTGATACATGATGAGATGGGTGCAATGAGCCCTGAGAAAACCCTACCACTGGTCGCATCACCTTGGTAAAACTCCATGGGGTGGATGACAGACTAAATGGAAGAGTGGTGAATTTGAACGTCTGACCCCGCTACTGAAACTCGAATCGACGGTGGGGAGCAAAAATCAGGATGGTAAGATAGGCGTCCTTGAGGCGCACCCTCCAGTTGATGAGTTAAAGGAGTTCCCTCAAGTGATTAATGCCCTCCATCTTGAACTGACGGTAAACCAGCCACTTGTTGAACTCCTTCAGATTAATAACCAGCTGTTGGTCGCCATCCCTTTTGTCCACTATAAAAAGATAGGTGAGAAACACCACAAGATGGGTAGAGGTTTGTACAATCGCACCTCTGTAAAGTATTTCTGCCACTTCCGTGCCTACCAACTCAACCTCTGTGGGTGAGAAGACCAGCGGAATAGTTGGCTTCCTTTGGGTAGGTGAGCTCGAAAACTCTATACTGAAACCTTGTATGGTCTGGAGCACCCAATCATCTGAGGTGATAGCTGCCCAGTTGTGACTGAACCTCTATACCCTGCCTCGCCAGGCGCTGATGTTAAAATGGATAAACACTCGCCTTCAGCGGAACCTTGACTGCCATCGCCTCTGTAACTGCCTCTTAAACCCCAGTGCCGGGAGTACCCTCTGGTGGGGTAGAATTTTCGGAACTTTGAGGCATCCTGGTATTGCCCCCGTGTATTGCCGTAGCCTCTGTCGGGAGCTGAAGGGTGTGAGTGGCCGGCTGAGTGCCTCCTGTCTCGGCCAGCCCCGGCGAAAACCTGGGACATGAAGATACATTAGATAGATAGCTGGGCCTTGTCCAGTGAGTTGAACGTTGCTACAAATTTACCTAGTTCACGAATGAATGGGTCGCCAAACAGTCCTCCCTGGGCAATGGAGCCAGCTTCTGATGTGGCAAAGTCCACCAGTTTGGGGTCTATCTTTGAGGAGCAAGTGGCACCTCTCTGTTGAGATAGTGCAGTTTGCATTCCCCACAAAGATAATGGATCGTAGGGCCCACCCGAAAGTATAACTAGAGAGATTATTTTTCCAGACGCTTTGGTGTTCTCTGTCATGGCTAAGATGCAGGTCAATGGACCAGATATGTCTAGTAACTTATCCTGACAAGCCTGCCACAATCTGTTGATGCCCTTCTTGGGGTTCGCGCCTGTTTTTACCTAGAAAAGTGGCCATGCGCTCATCAATGTTGAGGGTCAGCGCCACCTAATCGCCTAGAGGCGCGCGGGGCCACTCTGACCAAAGGCAGTTGCGGATCTCCTTATCCAGTGGCTTGCAAAGCAGTCCCGTGACATAGGTCACAACTTTATCCGACGGGGCCCATTACGTGAGCGGGAGTGCAGAATCTGTTTGGGGTCTAGCATATCAGAAGTCCCCTGAGGGGCATCACCCGTTTGTGTGTGGTCGCTAGATTGGTAGGGAGAGGGACACCATGGGCGGGATCCCATATCGAGCTCCACATCTGAGCCGGAGGGTGAATCAGTGTACAGAGTGGGGGGGGGTTACAATGTCTCATGCAGAGAGAGTTCTAGCGTTAAAGGTTGAGACTGGTTGAGAAAGGCCCTCTTCAGCCTATCAGAAGGGTCTATATCGATGCCTAGGGCGTTTTGCGTTTAGTAGGTGGTGCAGTCTGGAAAGGCATCCCCAGAGGTGACGAGAGCATAAGCCTTAAGGTTATCTTCGCTGCTAGTGGGGGCTTTAAAGCACCGTTCTGTGTATTGCAAGAGTTTCTGCTCCAGGGAAGTCACCGCTTGTGTAACCACCTTCAAGACATCCATGACCTCACAAAAGTGATTGTCGATGAGGAGATAAGGCATGCTGTCCTCCTCCATATAGGTCTCCCCAATGCTACTCATCTTTTGGTAAGTACCTATTGGGCTCACCAGTGTTAGATCGTAGGGCTCTGGTGTCACCAGGCAAATGAAGAGAGTATCAAAGCAGGCGGGGGTCTGCCAGCCAGATAGTAAGCAGTCCAAAGGGCCAATGACAGAGTAAAAACACTGCAGGACACCACTACACCCACCTTAATATGAAGGGTTCAGCTTGAGCCTGGGCTAGTTTCCGTGTGACTGTCACCAACCTGTCACTCGCGCAACGAGCTGCGCGAATTATACCGACCGCGGTGTGTGGGGTAATGCTCCAGGCGTAAGGGGCAAAGGAAAGCACCAAGTGAGGCTGTAAATTAGGCACCTGGCCAGCCACACTGTCACTTTCCGAGCGATTCGATCAGAATTAGCTCGCCTGCATGGGAGACCTGGTAACGAGACGTGCTACTTGTGCTCTGCACTCTGCCTCCCTAGTGGCTGGCAGACCACACTGCGTCTGACCCCGGGCACTGTTGCTCGAATCACTCAGAGAAAGTGACTGCGGAGGACCGACAAGGAAAAACACATTAAATAAGGGCACACGAAACGCCAGCAAAAACTAAGAAAATCACCACAAATAACAGTGCAATATAGAAAATAAAGGCCAAGAAGCCCTAGGCACTTAGCTCGGCTGCTGGAGCAGCAAAGAAAGAGGAGGTGGCAACATCAACGAAGGACTATTAAAGGGTCCTGGACTGTTAATTGGGCACCGTTGATTTTTTCCCAGGGTGTTCTGAGAAATGAACTCCTAGTTGTGTTTACTTGGCTGCTGTAATAAAGTGAATAAAGTCCAGCATAATCCTTGCCTCTGGTCCTGACATAGAATTTTCTAATCCTCATTTCTTTTTTAGGTCCCGCTGAGCCCAGCGCATGCGCTGGCTCGGAGAGACATTTTGTATGTGGAATTGTGGGATTTTCAAAGTGCTGCCTGTGGCCTAAAGCTTGCGTGCACATGAGCGTGCACGTGCGCAGCCGCCATGTGTCTTTCCTCCGCAGTGCTTGATCGCGATGCGATCACTTTCACTTTCGCGGGCCGTGTCACTTTCACAGCCATGCGGCCAATGATTGTTTTGTGTGGAGTGTGTAGAGTCTGCTCTAGGCGGCTGACTCTGGTTGGTTGGCCTCCTCACTCACCCTCGGCCCGTCTTCGTCTTCCTGTGCAAACCTCCTGTTGGTATCTTTGTACAAACTGAAATCGTCGTACACTTTGTAGGTTTGACATCCTCCACACATATTATTTCTCCCTTTTCATTTTCCTCGCTTTCTTCTGCTCAACTCTCATCTTTTTCCTTTCATCTTTTTACCTTCTTTCTCTTGTGCTCTCCCTCTCCATTCTCGTTAACACTTCCCTTGCATTCTCTCGTTTTTTCTTCCACTGTTCTGTTGTAACTTGCTCACCACCCCCTTTCTTTCTCTATGTTCTCGTCTTTTCAATTCTTACTCTCATCCCTCTCGACTCTTCTGAACCTCAATCTTTCCATGTAGCCTTTTTTTTTTTGTTTACCTTCCTTCCTCATACATCTTCTCTCAGGCTTCTTGTTTCATCTATCTTTCTCCACACGCCCCGTCAGTGGCACGCGCACATCCCCTTTCGTCTCATATTAACTTTCCTGTAACTGCACTAAGCAGTTATCTCTTGGATTTCACCCCACCCCTCTCCTCCACAACATCCCCGCGCACCCCGTGGGAGCCTCATTAGTCCCCTGCAGGAGAACCTGTGAAGACGATATCTGATCTCATTGACATTACGAATGTTGCTACTAATTACTGACAAATGGCGAAAGCACCGCCCCTCTGTTGTCAATCAACCGCAGCCGCCCACCTCTCGGGTTCTGACAGTACAAGCACAGCTCTTCAGTGTCTCACTGCCAAACCGCCAATTGAAAGCAAAATCTGAAATTATAATTGGCGGACGGCTAAATACCCCGTGAACGCAAAAACTTGCAGCTATGGGCCACCGAGGAAGTCTGCTTCCATCGCCAGTGCTGCAAAGCTCTCAGATTGTCGAGTTCCATGAGGGAGAAGCTCGTCCAGTACAGGTTTATTTTTTGCATTCCGCAATAGATCATCCTGGTTTTAAAATGTAATGGAAGCATTGGGTTTAGGCGGCGGTCGTTGCTTCATTATTTTCGCCATCCTCTTAATTTGCTGTCTCTCGAGTGATGTTATCCCTTCTCCCTTTGTTTAGTTTCGGCTCTGTTTCTTTCTTTTTCTCTCATTTTCCATCATTCTTGTTTCCGTCTTTATTTTCCCCTACTAGTTCTTCTTCTTGTAGTGGGACCTGCTCGTGACTGTCCTTCAGGGCGGCAAGAACATGGATTACACGTGTGATTTGCTGGGCGATTTGAAATGCTCTGTTTGCGGGACTGCTGTCCTCATGTCAGATTACTGTCACTCTTGAGGCGATACTGCTTATTACGGCTTTCCTCAGGCTCATGGTGTATGATGATAGCTCCTTAGGATTCTACATAGAAGAAAACCGTTGTGGGGATTCAGAGTGAGAAGGTGGCTGATCAGGGGTGTTGTTTGCTGTGTAGCGCGTTGAGAGTACTGTGTCGAATGGCGCCTCTTTTGGTGCCTGTGTGGTTATAAAGCTCCTCTGGGGTGGTGCATGGAATAGGAATTCCTCAGTGATGTTGTATTGGAAGTTATCTTCTCAGGAATTATGTGATAGGGTTAACCCCTTGTGGTGGTTGCATGGAGCCTTTCACAGGGATGATATGTGGAGGGGCACCTCCTTGGGGTGATTAATGGTAGAGCAGCTCCCCAGGGATGCTGTGTCAAGGCTTGCACCTCGTGGATACTGTATTAAGATCTGCTTCACAGGGATGCTGCGCTCATGGGTAGCCAACCCGTGATGCTGGGATTAAGGTTAGTTTCTCATGAGTGTTGTATGGCGGGGTGGCTCTACAGGGATGCTGTGCAGAAGGATAACTCCTTGTGGCTTCTGTGCGGAACAGTAGCTCCTTAGGGTGGCTTAGATTAAGATCAGCTGCTCAGGATTGCTTTCTGGAATTGAAGCCCCTGTGTAATCTGCCCATTACTTACATATCATAGCCACAAAATGCAACGATCCATCAGGTAAACTGACAGAGTACCTGCTGCTGTAGGTAATGCATTTCTTGCTTCATGTCAGTTCAAGCCATCTGCCTGGTACATCTTGTGTTGTGTCCTGTGCCTAAACTCTATTAAGTCTGTCCCTTTGTTTCGTTTTGTAATTAAATGGAAAGTGAAAATCCTTTGGCAGCAAGCTCACGGTCAAAATGACTTCCAGTGTTGACATTCAATGTTGATCTTCAATGCTGAGCACTTAAGTTACACTTAAACTTTAGATTTTGTTGTTGCTGTAATGTTTATAATCAATGTGCTGTTCGTAAACCTCTTAACAAATATAAGCATTGCAGTCTTCTCACAGGAAACAATGCACTAATGCCGTCTGGCGCGGGTGGGGATCAGGACGCCGATCACCCTCCTCACTAAAACAAGCATTGGCTTAGCCAATAGTTCTCGCTTTTGGGACCTTATAAGTGATTAACCATGCAACAGTTAATGTTGTTGCACCAAGGATATTGTGCTGCATAACTAAATACGTATAAGGTCCCAAAAGCGAGACCTATTGGCTATGCCAATGCTTGTTCTTTCCTCCTTTTAGTTTGTTCTTTCTCCTCCTTCTAAGCTCTCTTCATTATCCAATGATAATTACAAATGCTATCGGTTTTACTAGCAGCGGAAGTGCAAATAATTGTTCTATAATAGTGAAGCCCTGAAACAAACTGTAACAAATAACTCTTATTCTTACTGAAATTGCAATTTACATGTTTATTACAAAAAGAAGCAACATCGAAGAAGAAAGGGAGGAGAAAAATCAAGAGAAAACATTTACTTTGATACATTTGGCTATCAGTGGGATAATACTGACCTCCATGTATTTAATAAAATTAGAACTTTCCTATATTACACTTTGCAAAACTGCAGGCTTCTTTTATGCTTTTTAAAAGCAAACTAACAACGGACACATTTTAAAAGCTGATGTTGAAGACCAATCAACTGCCGCAGAATGTTTGCTAACCAAGCTCTGGCACACTAGGACTTCTAAGCCATAGCTGTCTGGAACAATGGGCACCAACTGAAGAAATGTTAATGCTAGATACAGCCGTAATAGAGTTATTCCACATAGCTAATGCAGCAGATGGCACATGAAAAAATGATTTTTATAAGGGAGATAAGAAGCTGAGCAGAAGATGCTTTGATAGAAAAAGTTTTAGACTCATTCTTTTGAACATTTCACAGTGCATAGATTTGGTTGGTCTAGAAACAGAATTGTCTAGTGATTACGTTTTTGTTCTGGCAATGGAGAAAATCATCCCTACGACATTCCAATTCATAAGGTATATGTTGAAAAAGAGTTTAATATTGTTATAGTGAATAAAAACATATTTGAAAGAAAAAAAGTTTCTGAAGCTAACTTGAAACGTTCTAAAGAAGAGAAGGAAGTTTTGGAGAGGGATTGGAATGTGTATTGAAATATGTAACATATCTATGAACTAGATTTGGGAAGGTGAAAAGGTGGTCACTATGACTAAATGGGTTCATGTCTCCTGATTTTTAAATGGCAATGTGAAATCATGTGGAACGAAGGAAATGCATAAGAAACTCAATCAACCTATCAATTCCTCTTTTTTCGTTTTTTAGATAAATTCATAAAGGAACTCCCTGTTTCCATGGCTGAAGAAACCCATCTATTGGTATTGATTTGCTAGTGAGTCCAGTCTCCAGCTGCAAAACTGGGTAAGTTGGGAATTCAGTCTGAAGGTAAACAGGTCTACAGAGAATGGGTCCCAGTCTTTATGAATGTGTTGAAATACCAGAATGTGGAGTTGCCAATCAATGAAATCCCTCAGGTGGATAAAGTACTAACCTGCTACACAGTTTAGATGGCAGGGGAGATATTCTGCCATTGCAAAAATGTGATTTTGAAGACAAAACTTCTAAAATTGGTTCGCCTAACTTGCTAAAATCTAGGAATGAGTGCCCCCCTCAGATATTTTGTAGTGGAGGCGGAGTTTTAGATGACATACATTGCTATGTTAGCATAGGCGTCTTAGATGTTAGAAACGCCATCTTGCCACTTTTTGCTGCTTTTGCACACGACACTGCAGATAGATGTTATTATTTGAAAACTGCTTGCTTGCCTTTTCTTCACATGAGAACTGTCTGTTGTTCACATCCCTAGACGTGCACTACAATCTTGGTCTGAACATTGTGTGCAGAAACAGTCTGAGCCACCAAACAATGTATGTTTTTGAGTTCAGGTTGATCGGCCCACGCTCTAGCCATAACACGCACACAGCTGCAAATATTTGAAAGTCGAGCGCCTTTAATATTGCAATTTGCATGCACTAGACACACATTCTGGAGAAGAACTTTTCCAGGCGCAGAGCAAAGCTGATCCTGTGATGTGATTCACCTAAGCTGATCTTTACGGTATGGGGTTCCCCATTCAAACCTAGAGACCTTCTATTAGTATAATAATACTAGCTTACTAGCGAAGGGAAGGTGGTTGTATTCCACTGTCATTTGTAATATGATTTCTCCCTTCATTTTATATGGTATTGTAACAATGCTGATGGTTTTAATCATTTGTCTGCTTATGTTAGCCAAAGTACTGCATCTCCAGACACGTAGTTTATAAAATAAATATTTTAAACTTTACTGTGTCTCTGAATACTCTTGTTGTGGACTGATATGAGAATAATAACGAACAGGTATTTCTGATTCCCACCATTCCTGAGAGTACTCTAAAGTCGCATGTTCTGGGTTGTCTAATCATTGGTAGCTTATATATGGTATGAAGAGCGAATGAGACACTGATGCTGGTCGGATAGGGGTTCTGGGTACTGAGGTGAGTTTTTGGTACACCTCAATTCACTAAGGTCCTGGTTTCCTGCACATAGTTCTGTGCATGAGCAGAATCCTTGCAACAATTTGATGTTTTTTAGTACAATGATGTGAAGTGTCCAATGAACATGGTCTTTTGTGAAAGCCTGGATTGCAGAGGAGCCTACAAGAAGTTTGAAATAATTGAAAGTACACTGACCGCTTCTTGATTTACAGAATAGGATGGAAGAGGGAGAGAGGAGTATTTTAGGCTTTGGTGAATGATATACTTAAAATGAGAAGTTTTTTTGACAAAGTGAAAAGAAAAATGTATTTGCCAATTAAAAGTAACAATATCGCCTTTTAGTATATAACTTAAACATTTGAAGTCTTTGGAATTGTCCAGATATTTGTGCACACACATAACTATTGAAACAATGAGATTTGAACCCTTAATCATCAGCGTTAGAGTGTAAAACTTTAACCACAATTGACTATCTACTGGACTGTGTCAAAACATAACTATAACATTCAACCCAAACATTTTGATATTAAAAAGAAGTAAATGATCTTGCATTAGGACTGTTGAACATTTCAAAATATTGTGTTCAATCAATCAATCATAGCATTTGTAAAGCGCACTACATACCCGGGAGGGTCTCAAGGCGCTAGGGGGGGGGATGCTGCTACTGTTCGAAGAGCCAGGTCTTGAGGAGTCTCCTGAAGGATAGAAGGTCTTCGGTCTACTGTAGGTGAATGGGGAGGGTGTTCCACGTCTTGGCGGCGAGGTGAGAGAATGATCTGCTGCTGACGGTCACTCTTCGGATGTGGGGGATGGTCGCAAGGGCATGGTCTGCGGAGCGGAGCTGGCAGGCGGGGGTGTAGAGGCTGAGTCGTCTGTTGAGGTACGCTGGTCCGGTGTCGTGGAGTGCCTTGTGTGCGTGGGTGAGGAGTTTGAAGGTTATCCTCTTGTTGATGGGGAGCCAGTGCAGGTCTTTCAGGTGGGGTGTGATGTGGCTGCGGCGGGGGATTTCCGGGATCAGGCGAGCGGAGGCGTTCTGGATGCGTTGGAGTCGTTTCAGGAGTTTGGCCGGGGCTCCTGCGTAGAGTGCGTTACGTAGTCCAACTCTGCTGCTGACGAGGGCCTGGGTGACCGTCCTTCTAGTTTCGGTGGGGATCCACTTGAAGATCCTGCGAAGCATGCGTAGGGTGTTGAAGCAGGAGGAGGAGACGGTGTTGACTTGCTTAGTCATGGTGAGTGGAGTAGAGGATGACCACTAGGTTTCGTGCGTGGTCGGTGGGTGTAGGGGTTGCTCCTAGTGCCGACAGCCACCAGGAGTCGTCCCAGGCCGAGGGGGTGGCGCCGAGGATGAGGACCTCCGGTTTGTCCGAGTTCAGCTTCAGTCGGCTGTTCCTCATCCAGTCGGCGACGGCCTTCAATCCTTTGTGGAGGTTGGTTTTGGGGGTGTGGGGGTCCTTGGTGAGCGAGAGGATCAGCTGGGTGTCGTCGGCGTAGGAGATGATGTTTAGGTCGTGTAGTCGGGCGACGTGGGCAAGTGGTGCCATGTAGACGTTAAATAACGTTGGGCTGAGAGATGAGCCTTGGGGTACGCCGCAGATGATCTCGGTGGCTTTGGAGCGGAAGGGAGGGAGGCGGACGCTCTGGGTTCTTCCGGAGAGGAAGGAGGTGGTCCAGTCCAGGGCCTTCTCTTGGATTCTGGCATCGTGGAGGTGTGCTCTTAGTGTACGGTGGCAGACTGTGTCGAAGGTGACTGACAGGTCCAGGAGGATCAGGGCCGCGGTTTCTCCGTTGTCGAGCATTATCCTGATGTCGTCGGTGGCGGCGATGAGGGCAGTTTCGGTGCTGTGGTTGCTGCGGAACCCTGACTGGGTGGGTCTAGGATGTTGTTCTCTTCGAGGAAGCTGGTCAGTTGTTTGTTGACGGCCTTTTCGATGACCTTCGCTGGGAATGGGAGCAGGGAGATGGGTCGAAAGTTCTTGAGGTCCTTGGGGTCCGCCTTGGGTTTCTTTAGTAAGGCGTTGATCTCTGCGTGCTTCCAGCTCTCTGGGAAGGTCGCTGTCTCGAAGGAGATGTTGATGGTTTTCCGAAGGTGGGGAGCGATGGTCCTACTGGCTGTGTTGAAGATGTGGTGTGGGCAGGGGTCTTCCGGGGATCCGGAGTGGATGGTGTTCATGATCTTGATGGTGTCATCGTCGTTGGTGTTGGTCCAGGCGAGCAGGCGGTTGGTGCGGGTGGTGGTCGTGGGAGTGTCGGCTGATGTCAGGGTGGTGACGGCGTCGAAGCTGTCGTGGATGTGTGTGATCCTGCGGTGGAAGAAGGTGGCCAGCGAGTCGCACAGTTCTTGTGACGGTGGGATGTCATTGGTGTTGGAGCTGGGGTTGGAGAGTTCCTTCATGATGCTGAAGAGCTCTTTGCTGTTGTGTGCATTGTTGTCGAGGCGGTCTCTGAAGGCGGATCTTTTGGCGGATTTGATGAGTTGGTGGTGTCGGCGGGTGGCGTTCCTGTGGGCTGTGTAGCTTTCCGGTTTTCTTTCGAGGGTCCAGTTTTTTTCTAGTTTTCGGCAGATTCGCTTGGAGGCCTGGAGGTCTTCGGTGACCCAGCTGACTCTCTTGGTGGTGTGGGTGTTGGGGAGTTTCTGGAGCGGGGCGAGGGTGTTGGCGCTGTCGTTGATCCATTGTTTGAGGTTGCGGGCTGCGGCGTCTGGGTCGGTGGGTGGGCTCTGGGCGAGGGCGGCGGTTAGCTGGTCCTCGGTGATCTTGCCCCAGCTGCGGCGAGGCATCTGCTGGGTGTGGTGGGTTTCCGGAAGGTGAAGTGGATGCAGCGGTGGTCGGTCCATTGGAGTTCGGTGGTGCAGTCGAAGAAGACGTGGGTGCTCGCTGAGAAGATGGGGTCAAGCGTGTGGCCAGCGGAGTGTGTGGGTGCTGTGACGAGTTGTCTGAGTCCGAGGTTGCTGAGGTTGTTGATCAGGGTGGAGGAGTTGGGGTCGTTGTTGTTCTCGAGGTTTAAGTTCAGGTCCCCGAGGAGGATGTAGTTTGTGGAGACGAGGGCGTGTGTGCTGACGAGGTCGGGGTCCGGGGGGTCTGTAGACGAGGGTGCCTCTGAGGGTGGTGATGGGGTCGGTGTGGATCTGGAAGTGCAGGTGTTCGGCGTTGCTGAGGGTGTCGTCGGCGTGTGTCGAGATTTTGAGAGTGTTCCTGTGGACGATGGCGATTCCTCCTCCTGTTCCGTTGGTGCTGTCCTTGCGGGTGATCTTGTAGCCTTCCGGGATGGCTATGGCAATGTCGGGTGCCGAGGAGGGGGGTCAGCCAGGTCTCCGCCAGGAAGGCGACGTCTGGGGAGGTGGAGTCGAGTAGGTCCCAGAGTTCGACGGCGGGCGGAGCGGGTGTTGATCAGGATACATCTGAGGGAGTTGGTTTCTATGTTGGGCAGGTTGGCGGGCTGGATGCTGGAGAAGCTGCAGTTCCGGCAGGAGAAGGGTCCTTGGGTGCGCTTTGGGGCGGCCAGGCAGCAGGTGCGTGATCGCTCAGCGTTGAGTGTGAGGAGGGTGCTGGAGTCGTAGCTGAGGCGGTCGTCGTGGTGCGTGCGGGGGCCAGGGTTCCTGGCGCTGGGCGCGGTCCACGGGCGGACGGGTGCAGACGGGCTTGCCTTAGGTGTGCCGCCAGCGGCGCGCTCGCTGCTCGGCTGCGCAGCGTCTGGCATATATGGGGAGGTGGGAGGGAGGAGCAGCTGGGAGGCGGGATCAGCGAATGGGCAGTCAGGGGGGCGGGCCACAGGGTGCACAGTGGCGGGTGAGGCGAGGGCACAGAAAGCAAAATGGGGCAGCAAGGGGGAAAAACCAGTGGCACATAAGGCAAGAAAGCGGGCCAGCAAAGGGGAAAGAACAGTGGTACAGAAAGAAAATGTGGGTCAGCAAAGGGGAAACAACAGTGGTACAGAAGGCAAAAATGGGTCAGCAAGGGGAAAGAACAGTGGTACAGAAGGCAAAAAAGCGGGTCAGCAAGGGGAAAGAACGGTGGCGCAGGAGCAAAGCAACGGGGCACAGAAATGGAGGAAGCGCACTTACGGACGAGAATACAGCAGCGGCAGTTGGGCAGGAGCACGCAGGTGGAGCTGTGCGGCAGGGGAGCGACCTACCAGGAGGGTCAGGGGTCGCTCTCCTCACCACACAGCGTCCGGCATATATGGGGAGGTGGGAGGGAGGAGCAGCTGGGAGGCGGGATCAGCGAATGGGCAGTCAGGGGGGCGGGCCGCAGGGTGCACAGCGGCGGGGGAGGCGAAGGCACAGAAAGCAAAATGGGGCAGCAAGGGGGAAAAAAACAGTGGCACAGAAGGCAAAAAAGCGGGTCAGCAAAGGGGAAAGAACAGTGGTACAGAAGGCAAAAACGGGTCAGCAAAGGGGAAAGAACAGTGGTACAGTAGGCAAAAACGGGTCAGCAAGGGGAAAGAACAGTGGTACAGAAGACAAAAACGGGTCAGCAAAGGGGAAAGAACAGTGGTACAGAAGGCAAAAACGGATCAGCAAGGGGAAAGAACAGTGGTACAGAAGGCAAAAACGGGTCAGCAAATGGGAAAGAAGAGTGGCACAGACGGCAAAAACGGGTCAGCAAGGGGAAAGAACAGTGGTACAGAATGCAAAAACAGGTCAGCAAAGGGGAGAAACAGTGGCACAGACGGCAAAAAAGCGGGTCAGCAAGGGGAAAGAACAGTGGTACAGAAGGTAAAAAAGCAGGTCAGCAAGGGGAAAGAACAGTGGCGCAGGAGCAGAGCAACGGGGCACAGAAACGGAGAAAGCATAACACAAACCCTTAACCTGCAGAATGAGCATATATGCCCTTAACCACTAGTCAAAAGTGACTCTACTGAGCTGTGTCTAAACCTAATTATAACATTCAACCCAAACATTTTGATATTAAATATAACTAGATAATTTTGCAATATGATTGCTGAGCATTAAAAATCTTTGTAATTGAAAAGACACGTGACCATTGAGAAACCAGGACTCGAACCCTTAACCTTCAGAGTGAAAGTTTTTTAAGATAACGACTAACCATAAGTGACTTTACTGTACTGTGTCAAAACATAATCATAACATTCGACCCAAACATTATATTAAAAACATTTCACTATGAATTCTCTCTCTCTCTCTTTCTCTCTCTCTCTCTCTCTCTCTCTCTCTCTCTCTCTCTCTCTCTCTCTCTCTCTCTCTCTCTCTTCCCCCCCCTCTCCCTCTACCCTTCTGTAAATGGAGAACTAGCACCTCATTCTAATAAAAATATGTCTCATTCAAATAGAAGATCAGTGGTTCAAATGAAATGTAATCTTCTCATCCAGACATGGAGATGGTCTAGCCACCAGATTACCTCCTCTTTTGTTTCTAACCACAAGGGAATCAAATCCAAATAGTTTAAGCCTCTTCCTGGATGCTGAATTTTCAACCTTTGAAGAGCTGGATAATGTAAATGGCCTGGAAACACCGCATGTATAAATTATATCAATAGACCCACTATATCGGCTAAATGGCAAAGGGATATGTGAGAGCAAGATCATTTCTTTCTTTCATAGAGGATGTGGAGTTCACCACAAATTATATTGAATGGGCCAGACTCCATTCCATTCCACGACACTCCATTCCACGCCATTACATTCCACTCCACGACACTCCATTCCACGAAACTCCATTCCACGACACTCCACTCCACGACACTCCACTCCACGACACTCCACGACACTCCACTCCACGACACTCCATTCCACAACACTCCATCCCACGACACTCCATTCCATTGCACGACACTCCATTCCATTCCACGACACTCCATTCCATTCCACGACACGACACTCCATTCCATTCCACGACACGACACTCCATTCCGCGACACAACACTCCATTCCGCGACACAACACTCCATTCCGCGACACGACACTCCATTCCATGACACGACACTCCATTCCACGTCACGACACTCCATTCCATTCCACGACACGACACTCCATTCCACGACACAACACTCCATTCCACGACACAACACTCCATTCCACGACATGACACTCCATTCCATGACACGACACTCCATGAAACGACACGACACTCCATTCTACGTCACGATACGACACGATATTCTATTCCACGACACTCCATTCCACGACACTCCATTCCATTCCACGACATTCCATTCCATGCCACTCCATTCCACGACACGATACGACACGACATTCCACGACACAACACTCCATTCCACGACACGACACTCCATTCCACTCCACGACACTCCATTCAATTCCATTCCACGACACGCCATTCCATTCCACGACACTCCATTCCACTCCACTCTACTCCATTCCATTCCACGACACTCCATTCCATTCCACGACACGACATTCCATTGCATTTCACGACACAACACTCCATTCCACGACACGACACTCCATTCCGCGACATTCCATTTCACGACACAACACTCCATTCCATTCCATTCCACGACACTCCATTCCACGACACGACATTCCATTCCATTCCACGACACAACATTCCATTCCACGACACTCCATTCCATTCCACGACATGACACTCCATTCCATTCCACGACACGACACTCCATTACATTCCACAACACTCCATTCCATGACAAGACACTCCATTCCACGACACTCCATGACACGACACGACCCTCCATTCCATTCCACGACACTCCATTCCACGACACTCCATTCCATTTCACGACACAACACTCCATGACACGACACTCCATTCCATGACACAACATTCCATTCCATTCCACGACACAACACTCCATTCCATTCCACGACATTCCATTCCATTTCATTCCACGACACGACACTCCATTCCACGACACTCCATTCCACGACACGACACTCCATTCCATGACAAGACACTCCATTCCATTCCACTCCATTCCACGACATGACACTCCATTCTCTTCCACGACACTCCATTCCACGACACTCCATTCCATTCCATGACACAACACTCCATTCCATTCCACGACACTCCACGACCATCCATTCCACGAAATTCCATTCCACGACACTTCATTCCACAACACTCCATTCCACGACACTCCATTCCACAACACTCCATTGCATTCCACGACACGACACTCCATTCCATTCCACGACACTCCATTCCACGGCACTCCATTCCACGACACGACACTCCATTCCACGACACAACACTCCATTCCTTTCTACTCCATTCCACGACACTCCATTCCACGACACTCCATTCCACGACACGACACTCCATTCCACGACACTCCATTCCACGACACTCCATTCCACGACACTCCATTCCACGACACGACACTCCATTCCACGACACGACACGACACTCCATTCCACGACACGACACTCCATTCCACGACACTCCATTCCACGACACTCCATTCCATGACACTCCATTCCATGACACTCCATTCCATTGTATTCCATTCCATGACACTCCATTCCACGACACGACACTCCATTCCACGACATGACACGACACTCCATTCCACTCCACGACACTCCATTCCATGACACTCCATTCCACTCCATTCCATCACACTCCATTCCACGACACTCCATTCCACTTCACGACACGACCCTCCATTCCACGACACGACCCTCCATTCCACGACACGACCCTCCATTCCACGACACGACCCTCCATTCCACGACACGACCCTCCATTCCACGACACGACCCTCCATTCCACGACACGACCCTCCATTCCACGACACAACACTCCATTCCACGACATGACACTCCATTCCACGACACTCCATTCCACGACATTCCATTCCATGACACTCCATTCCAAGACACGATACGACACGACTTTCCACGACACAACACTCCATTCCATGACACGACACTCCATTTCATTCCACGACACGACACTCCATTCCACGACACGACATTCCATTCCATTCCACGACACAACATTCCATTCCATTCCACGACACAACATTCCATTCCATTCCACGACACGACATTCCATTCCATGACACTCCATTCCATACCACGACACTCCATTCCACGACACAACACTGCATTCCATTTCATTCCACGACATGACACTCCATTCCATTCCATGACACTCCATTCCTTGACACGACACTCCATTCCACGACACGACACTCCATTCCACGACACGACACTCCATTCCACGACACGACACTCCATTCCACGACACGACACTCCATTCCACGACACGACACTCCATTCCACGACACTCCATTCCACGACACGACACTCCATTCCACGACACGACACTCCATTCCACGACACGACACTCCATGACACGACACGACACTCCATGACACGACACGACACTCCATTCCACGACACTCCATTCCACGACACTCCATTCCACGACACTCCATTCCACGACACTCCATTCCACGACACTCCATTCCACGACACTCCATTCCACGACACTCCATTCCACGACACTCCATTCCACGACACTCCATTCCACGACACTCCATTCCACGACACTCCATTCCATTCCACGACACTCCATTCCATGGCACAACACTCCATTCCTTTCTACTCCATTCCACGACACTCCATTCCAAGACATTCCATTCCACGACATTCCATTCCACGACATTCCATTCCACGACGCTCCACTCCATGACATTCCATTCCACGACACGACACGACATTCAACGACATGACATTCCATTCCACGACCCGACACGACATTCAACGACATGACATTCCATTCCACGACCCGACACTCCATTCGATTCCATTCCATGACACGACACTCCATTCCACGACACGACATTCCATTGCATTCCACAACACGACACTCCATTCCACGACACGACACTCCATTCCACGACACGACATTCCATTCCACGACACGACATTCCATTCCACGACACGACATTCCATGACACGACACGACATTCCACGACACGACACTCCATTCCACGACACGACATTCCATGACACGACACTCTATTCCACGACACGACACTCCATTCCTTGACACAACACTCCATTCCACAACATTCCACGACACGACACTCCATTTCATTCCACGACACTCCATTCCATTCCATGACACTCCATTCCACTCCACTCTATTCCATTCCGTTCCACGACATTCCATTCCACGACACGACATTCCATTCCACGACACGACATTCCATTCCACGACACAACATTCCATTCCACGACACAACATTCCATTCCATTCCACGACACTCCATTCCATGACACTCCATTCCATACCACGACACTCCATTCCACGACACAACACTGCATTCCATTTCATTCCACGACATGACACTCCATTCCATTCCATGACACTCCATTCCATGACACGACACTCCATTCCACGACACTCCATTCCCTTCCACGACACTCCATTCCCTTCCACGACACTCCATTCCCTTCCACGACACTCCATTCCCTTCCACGACACTCCATTCCATTCCCTTCCACGACACTCCATTCCCTTCCACGACACTCCATTCCCTTCCACGACACTCCATTCCCTTCCATGACACTCCATTCCACGACACACCATTCCACGACACTCCATTCCACGACACTCCATTCCACGACACGACATTCCATTCCATTCCACGGCACTCCATTCCACGACACGACACTCCATTCCACGACACGACACTCCATTCCACGACACGACACTCCATTCCTTTCTACTCCATTTCACGACACGACATTCCATTCCACGACACTCCACGACATTCCATTCCACGACACGACACTCCATTCCATGACACGACACTCCATTCCACGACACGACATTCCATTCCATTCCACAACACGACACTCCATTCCACGACACGACATTCCATTCCACGCCACAACATTCCATGACACTCAATTCCATTCCATGACAGGACACGACACTCCATTCCATTCCACGACACAATACTCCATTCCATTCCACGACACAATACTCCATTCCATTCCACGACACTCCACGACACTCCATTCCACGACACTCCATTCTATTCCACGATATTCCATTCTATTCCACGATATTCCATTCTATTCCACGATATTCC
This sequence comes from Triturus cristatus, assembly GCF_964204655.1. Taxonomy (NCBI): domain Eukaryota; kingdom Metazoa; phylum Chordata; class Amphibia; order Caudata; family Salamandridae; genus Triturus; species Triturus cristatus. Next base: position 206,167,096 of record NC_140595.1, on the reverse strand, counting down.
ATTCTATTCCACGACACTCCATTCCACTCCACAACACTCCATTCCACGACACGACATTCCATTCCACGACACTCCATTCCACGACAATCCCTTCCATTCCACGACACGACTCGACACTCCATTCCATTCCACGACACTCCATTCCACGACACTCCATTCCACGACACTCCATTCCACGACACTCCATTCCACGACACTGCATTCCATTCCACGACACTCCATTCCATTCCATTCCATGACACTCCATTCCATTCCATGACACTCCACGACACTCCACTTTTTGCCACACCCCTTTACTTCACTCTACGCCAGATTTGTACCGAATCGCGATTTGGTAATTGCAAAATGATATGTAGGTAGGAATCGTAAAATATTTAGCGATTCCTTAATATTACCTAATAGTGATCAGCTAAATACTGAATCGCTATTAGGTAATATGACTCCGTTCCTATGGGCCAAAAGGTCCATATTTGCGGATGGCTTTGCATTTGCTAATTTGCGATTACTTAATTGGTAATCGCAAATTAGTGAATGCAAAGCCAAGGGTGCCCAGGGGCATGAGCCCCCACTGAAGCACCCTCAAAATTCAAATTGTGCACATGTAAAGCGCACACATGCTCTAAGGGCATGTGTGCGCAGCATGGCACTTTGAATAATGCATTTTTCAAAATTGCTACATGGTTACCATCAACTTGAAGTTGATGGTAATTAGCAATTCCTAAATTCACAGTTTGCATTTAGGAAAGGCTTCTTGCATATGCATTAGGGATTTGCAAACTGCCAAATTTTGCGATTCACACCATTAGCGAATGCAAAATGCTTTAATACATCTGGTCCTATGCCCATCCACTCTACAACACTCCACTTTATGACACTCCACTGTACACCCCTCCACTCTGACACTGCATTCCTCATCCCCCACTGTACGCCACGCTTCTCCACTCTACATATCTCCCTCTATGCACTTCATGCCACTTTACTCTATGCCATTCCACCACTCTCCACTTCACTCATTCCACTCTCCACCCCACTCATTCCACTCTCCACCCCACTCATTCCACTCTCCACCACTCTGCTCTAATCCCCTCTCCACCCCTCTGCTCTAATCCCCTCTCCACCCCTCTGCTCTAATCCCCTCTCCACCCCTCTGCTCTAATCCACTCTCCACCCCACCACTCTCCACCTCACTGCTCTAATCCATTCTCCACCCCTCTGCTCTAATCCCCTCTCCACCCCTCTGCTCTAATCCCCTCTCCACCCCTCTGCTCTAATCCCCTCTCCACCCCTCTGCTCTAATCCCCTCTCCACCCCTCTGCTCTAATCCCCTCTCCACCCCTCTGCTCTAATCCCCTCTCTACCCCTCTGCTCTAATCCACTCTGCTCTAATCCACTCTGCTCCAATCCACTCTACAACACTCTGCTCTAATCCACTCCGCTCTGCTCTAATCCACTCTACAACACTCTGCTCTAATCCTCTCCGCTCTAATCCAGTCTGCTCTAATCCACTCTACAACACTCTGCTCTACTCCCCTCTACAACACTCCACTCCCCTCTACAACACTCCACTCCCCTCTACAACACTCCACTCCCCTCTACAACACTCCACCACCCTTTACTTCACTGTATTCCACTCCACTCTATGACACTCCACGCCACTAACGCTTAGCCATGCTAAACCGCAGTCACGCTGGTGTACAAGATGTCTAAAACACATTGGCAAACCCAATAGCTCTTGCATAGGCGAGACCTATTGGCTTTGCCAGTGCTTGTTATGATTGTTCTTCATCCACCCTTGGGAATGTCAACAAACTGTTTTAATTTGGTAAGCTTTAGGAACCAATTTTAAATTAAGCAGTTCAAATGTTTTAAATGCACTAACATATTATGGCAATATTTGCATATATCTTTTAAGAAGTTCACTGTAGTTATAAGAACATGCCTTATCTGTTAAAAAAAAATCCCCATTGCTTCAGTTCACTGCTTGTGAGAATGTTACCCTTATTGCAATACAACGCTAGTAACTCATTCATCTAGCCATCATCTAGAAGAACATATTCATGGTGAAAATTAATATTTAAACAAAGGCAAAGTAATATACAGATCCTGAATTTCTGATACAAGCATTAAAATACAACAATAGGCATTGATGCCTTAAGGCTACTTGCCAAAAACGATCTGTTCATTTTAAATTGTATTGCATATTATTGCACCATCATTGTTTATTTGCAGATAGGTATCAAATGGCATTAGTGACCCAAATTGCGTTTAGCAATCTATAGAAGGCCACTAATAATTTTTAGGCCCAAAAAGTTTAAAATCAATAGAGAAAAGGGTAATTTCAATGGAAAATATTTGGAAAAACGCAGGGTTATGCAGCTTTTACTTTGGTATGTCTGTCCTTTCGGCTGCTAGTTTCTGTTTCTGGTGAGGAAAGTGTGTTTAAGACAGCAGTACCGCCTCCTATCCACAGGGGCAGAGCTGAGCAAAAATATAAACACACTTCATGAAACACAGGTCCCCACAAGGCAATTATTTAAAAAGTTGCAAAAATCGACATAGATGTTCCTGGAGTCATTTTTTATCATTTAGAAGACATTGCCTTTTCGGGAGCTGGGTTCAGGTCCCCACAGTGCTATCAAGTCCCCACAGCGTGAGTGTGTTATCACACCCAAGTCCCCACAAGGATACTAATACTAATATACACACACAGCCACGCCTCGCCCCGCCCCCCTCGCCCCCTGGTCATTTAGTTTCATATTGGATTTCAGGATATTTTTTTCTTTGTCATTAGCTGCTTAAAAAAAACAGTAAGAAAGACAGCATTTCATGAGCTTCTGGGCTTGACATAAAATTGGGAAGGTTGTTCTAAAGGTCCCTCAGAGAACTGAAGCAGTATTCTAGGTCTTCCCCAGCTAAGGTTTCAAAGATCTGGTAGACGAAATAATGCTTCTGCAGCACTGGCAGCAAGCCTCTTTTGGTGGTGTGGTGTTCCAGTACACTTCAATGATCCTGCTATTAGCTCAAAATGCTGAGAGGGCTGCCAGTCCTCATTCAGTGGGTCAGCAAGCAGAATGCTTTTTTACGAAGAGACAGCTGAGAAAAGCAAGCAAATGACTGTGTGCAAAACCTGATTTTCATAAAATGACACTTCTGCCTGAGACCTAGAACGGCAGAATGGTACAGGCTATGTTCAGGATGAACAAGGCAACAATAGATTGCAGCTACCTTGCTGCCTAGTTCTTTGGAATCTTTAGCATGTCTTTCTCAATTGCTTCACTGAAGGGAGAAATAAATTAGAAACGCATCAACGAAATTCTATGTGAAGGAGATAAGGTCTGTCGCCAGTAAACTGTGGTTTCAAAGTTTTGTGGCAGACTGAGAAAGGGTCACATTCTGTTGCAATTAAATGACCTATTAACTCACTATATCCACTGGATGATTGTTTGAAAATGGCATTAAATGTGTTCATTTTTTACATTGTCTTGAGGTATGTGATTCCATTTGTTGTCTTGAAAACGGACTATGATCTACCTTTTGAAACAGCAACAATGACTATAAAGGAAGCAGATTTGAATCTATAGCCAATGTTTTGAGCATTCCCTCTAGGTGTGTATCTCATTGATACGATTTCACTGCAGTGAACCACTATTAACCTCAACCTCTACTTACTGCACAACCACCAACCCTGTTCAAGTCCTGCACATGTATTTGTCATATATTTTAAAACGTAGGTCTGTTGATGTATTTGACACAATCCTTCCTGCTGGTAGATGATGGGCTTATCAAATGTCTTCATACCCATTCAACCAATTTGATAAGGAATTTAGAAAAATATTGTTTATTTTAAACAAACGAACAGGAAAGACACTTGGTTGAACATGCATACATTCACAGAGTGAAAAAACTGGTATTCAAGAAAAATACATCATCATAAGTCAATGGGGTAAAAGCAGTAAACCTTTTTCGCAGTGCATTCTTATCTGTGGGGTACCTGATACTAAAGCATGAAATTATAAAAGCACATAACATACCATATTATCAAACCTACTACACACATTGCACAGAAACTTTATTTTTTAACAAAGTTAATTAATTTCAGTGATATTTCACTCTACAAGATCTTCCACAGGCCTCAGATCAAGACTAACTGAGGCATTAGTGTTTATCTTCTATCAGTCCTCAGTATAGCACCACTTGCTCAAATGAAATATGACAGCTGGCTAGAGAAAGTGGCTATGCTCTGTACCATTTAATATGTTTTAACACCGTTATAGCTTTCTCTTTACAACTTGTCAGATGCATTCTTTTTAATTCAGTCCAAAAGTATCAAGGTATACCACATCAGAATTTACTGGCAAGATCAGATATCTGGTTGTGCTCCTTTTGATGTTCAGGGGCTGGTCTGTGCCAGCGCATAAGCATTGAATATGATGCCAACACGGCATATGGTCACTTTATCCCACCACGCTTCAGAAATGGAGTTAGCAGACTAGATGAATCCAATGTATCAGCCAGGCCTCATTAAAGGTGTGGCAGTAGCACTACTTAGCCACTCGAAATGAGCTGCATAAAGATGAAACTCCATGGAGTTTGACTTAATTAAGGGCGCTGAACTAGATGGGCCAGTTGTCTTTCAGCTATCTTGTTCTCATTTAGAAAAGTTGGCATGTTAAGTTATGATCTTAGATATAACTTTCTTACATGATTGTATGCCCAGCAGCAATGTATAACACACACACACACACACACACACACACCAGGAATTCAATACAAACCTAGAAATATAACGTCTCTTCTTAGAATGCAGCCCTAGTCTCCACTTTCAGTTTTATTATAAAGCTTCAAACACTGAGTTACATGACCAGGCACAATACATCAATTCCGTTTGCAGATTTTACAGAGTGGACTGGGTTAACCTCCTCACAGCACCATGGTTGCTATGTAATTCAAGAAGAGTATTAATTGGGAAAACTAACTCAATGGAGCAAAAACAACTTGCGTTTCTGAATAACTGTATATTATGGCAGCCTTCTGGAAACTGAATCTATGAACTAAGAGCTTACATGCCTGCAAGACAACAAGTGGTGTACCAGACTCAGATACCATTGAATCCATTCTGCCACTGCACTATACAGTGAGACAGTGGCAGGAGAACAGGCCTAATAGATCACTGTGGGTGGGGGTTGCTGAAATCAAGAAAATTTGGAACAAACTCATTCCATTTCAACAAACTTTTGTCATAGTTTTAAACTGAAAAATAGAGTCAATAGTCCAAAAGCTCCTTGTTACCCAATGGGACATTAGTTAAGGAATTGAACTCCGTTGCTTTCTACTTTCTGTATATTAAACCGTGCGATGAGAGGAATACAATGTTTTCATAAACTTTTGTGGCTGGTCATGTTGCACACTGTTTACCATTGTACTAGACACAATGTACCATGTTGAAAACCAGTAGCTGAAATTAATTATACAGCGATGCGGGTGGCTGGGCATTGCTTGTGCCTTACTTGGAAAAACACTAAAATAAACCTTAACAAATATTAATAAAGCTTGATGTTCCTTTTTGTGGCAGTTATCGGGGAGAGGAGGATAAGAGAAAAGTGGAAGCCAAGGGTCAGGATCAAATTGGAAATTTAAATAGGAAGATGCAATGGAAGATACTTTGAAATGAAAAGGGGGGAGGGGAGAGAGGAAGATGAAGACTGCATCCAAGAAATAAGGGAGGAAGAACAGACCGGGGAGAATATTTTAGTAGAGTTCATGCATAGAGGGAGTCAATTAATAATAACAAGTCGAAAAGTGAAAGTCAGAAAAAGAGGGACACAAACGAAAAAGTAAAAGAATTCCATGTTGGATAAAAAGGCACTGTCCACAGCAGGCTTGCTGAGATAGGCCACCTGTGTGAGAGGACAGGCTCTATATGCAACAGTAAACCGGTGGACCACGGGGAGGATCATTTTGTTTCATAAGAGCTATCAAAGAAGTGTCCACAAAGGGTGCTTTTTTATACCTTTCCTGTAAAAATTAATGGTTGACTCTTCAGGGACTGTTGAAGGTGTTTCGAGAGTGCAGGACCAGTTGCTTTAAGGGTCCTTTCTCTGAGAAGCCTCCTCCTGATTTGGATATAACAGATTAAAGTGGATTAATGGGTTGCTGCCGGCCAGGTATTTGGTGAGGACTCTTACACCAGAATCCCTTGTGCAAGGGGCATAAGGCTTTGAATGTTATCATTTTATCTACTGTGGAAGATGGAATGTTAAGGAAACATGGCCATGTTTGTTGAGATTGATGCAGTATTTAAGTGCCTTTTTGTGTTTCACCTGCAATTTTTGAGCCTGCATTTTGAACACGTCCATGTATAGGATATTGGAGATTAGTCTTTACATGATCAGCAATGATTAAAGACCTGATAAGCTTCATACTTTAATATCTAAATTTAAACAGTCATGACTTCTTTTGCAGCTGTGTAAGGCCACTTTAGTTTTTGGGGTATCAAACAATATTTACATGATCTCCTCTTCTCTCTCTCATGTTAGAATGAGGCTTCCACAGAACACAACTTAGGCCGCAGTTTCAAGTACTTTTCTTGCCAAATTCCTGAGTCATCATTTTCCTCCAGTACTGGGGCTAGTAGAGCCAGCATTCTGAGAGAGCAAGAAGACAAAATTAACCTTTGCTAAAGATCAGTTAGGACTTGTAACACGACAGCTTTACCGGTGTATCAATTATCAGCATGATAATCAAGATCAACAAGCAAATTTGGAGGTAGTGAGTTTGTCATGAATAAACTTCTTATGATAAGGAATCATTAGAAGAATATGATTTACCAGAGCCCAGAGCTCAAGACCCAAAGTATATCCTTGAGATTGCCCTTTGATTCTGCCTATGTCAGTTGGTTTATTAGGCAAGACAATACTGTTGGTGAAAGGGTGGAATAAACTGGATCATTGCAAAAATAGAGCAGTAGCTCTGTGGATATTTGAGAAATCTGATAAACAATGAACCTGATACATTTTTGAAGGAAGGATTCTGATGATAATGGAGCACCATGAACATAAAAGATGCATCTGAATGTGTGCACTGCCTGCAAGTTATTCTAGCAATATATATCAGCAAGACTTGTTAGCAGTCTTGGTGCTGTGATGGCTTAGTATAAAAATTAATGTACATTTACCATGCTTGTCTAACCCTACCTAAACCAATGTAGGAGTACCCATGTTCTCTAGATACCAACAATTATTTTGAAATGTCTAGCTGTTCCATCTCTTAATGTAATTAGTAACTCGTAGATTCACTTTGTGCATGACTTCATCATTGGCCAGTTTACTTTTTGGGAATTTCAACCAAAAGGCAGACTGTGTGTTGCGACAAAATGTTCCAATTACTTGCTGGAACTTACTTCTGTGAGGTGTCATCTCCCCTACAGGCTTCACTTGACCTAGTATCAAGCAAAGACATTCTATCCCCTCCCTTAATTTCCCTTTTTTTCAAATTCTTTTTATTGAGATATGTTACTAGTGCAATATGACATGACAGAGAATAATGCTAACTGAACATGTGTATCATGATTAATAGAAAGCAATATGAATAAATCAATCTGGGGATAGGTCTGCTGAAAGGCACAGAACAGGCAGAAAGTGGCACCTCCCCTAATGTCCATTGACACTCCTCTCACTTGGTGGACCCATAATGGGATGTCCATTTGATAACAGTCTATTTTCCACACACTCTAAAGATCAACATCGTGAACAGGAGAGGAAAGGTGGAATAGAAGTTATCCAGTATTGCAGTATCTCATAGGTTCACATGCTTGAATCATTCCCCGTCATCGAGATGGGAGTCCCATGGTACCATAATCAAGCAGTAATTAACAAATATTATAGGCTATTGTGGTCATAGGCCATGAATTTAATAGCCTATCGTTGTCCTTTTTTTAAAAAAGTACCAAACTTTAGGTAGAACCAATCAGCTGTCAGCACCCTCTAGAACACTGTCAGCACTTTCTACAACACTCACAGCAGAGGCCGTTTCCCTCAGAGTTTCACCGCACGTTCTGTGTGAAGGGAGTCTTCCTAGGTTCTACTCCGTTTTTTTCTCTTCTCTATTGGATTTTATATTCCCAGATTTCAGCATGTCTGACAAAAAGGGTCTCCTTTTCCACCCATGTAAGACAAGACCTGTGGCAGGAAAAGAGTCTATGTCGATGATCCACACAAGAATTATATATATACTGCCTCCATCCAAAACATGAGGTTAGACAGTGCAAGATTTGTTGCACCTTCTCCTCAAAACCTCTGCAGAATAGAGAGGGGAGGCTATTATTCTGGCTCCAGACAACTAAACATCAGAGAACATCTTAAGAGGAAGAAAGTGATGGATCTTCAAGGCCTCATAAAAGAGCTAAATCCCAAGAGGGTACCTCTGGAGAGGGGAGAAAACATCTCAAACCTTCTCATGAGGGCAAGGATTCAAAAAAGGAGAAAGCACAAAGACTCCTCAGGGTCTGCATTATCCTTACTGTTAGACCTGTCAGCCCTGTGGGTGGTCCCTCCTCATCATTATTTATTTTGTCCCACTTTTGCCTCAAACCCTGTTATAATATTTCCTTTTTGGGAACCACCAGACTTTTTAGTGTTGATGCAGGGTCAGGGAGCCATTTTCCCTACCCCTAGAACTTCTGTCTGAGGGCCTGAGACACAAAATGGTGGCCACCCATTGTCACCTGTGACATCACCAGAACTCACTGGAGGTTTCCAGAACCTCCTGGAACATTCTAGAATCCTGTGATAGTGGGAGGCAGTTTAGAATGTTGGGAGGCCATCTCAGAGTGGCAGTTGGCAACTGACTGGAGAAGAGAGAGGACAGAGATAGAAGGAGGTCGGAGTAAGGCAGCAGAGGTGGAAACCAGTGCTTGGAGTGGGGTCCAGAAACCCACCCTTGATGCTAGTCCCTACTGACCAAGCCCAGCCTAAAGCCCTGTGTGGGACCCAGATCAGAAGAACCATCTTAAGGATCTGAACATTTGGAACAGGCCTTAAAGAGGAAGAACAGCAAGCTCCTGACCTGTTCAGCGGTGTCCTCCTGGAGTCCTGACGTCGAGAAGCCTGGAGACCTGGGGCCTGAGGTAGAGAAGCGGCGCTGACAGGAAGCAGACGTCGTACCCGGAGCCGTCAGAGGTCGAGTGAGGGCGCCGACAGAGGTCGTGGAGAGGCGCCGGAGGTCGAGTAGAGAGTCACCCGAGGTCGAGGTGAGGCGTCGACGGGGGAGTGAAGTCCGCCCACCGGAGTCGCCGGAAACTGAGGTGAAGCGCGCCGGAGGTCGGGAGTGGAGATCGCACTCCGGAGACACCCGGAAGCGGGGAGACCGTGTCCCTGCGACGCCAGAAGGCGACATCGAGTCGAGACCGCCCAGCGACATCGAGTCGAGACCGCCCAGCGACATCGAGTCGAGACCGCCCAGCGACATCGAGTCGAGACCGCCCAGCGACGTCGAGACCGCCCAGCGACATCGAGTCGAGACCGCCCAGCGACATAGAGTCGAGGCCGCCCAACGACATCGATCCGGAGCCGCCTCACGGCGTCGACACGGCGCCGAGTGGAGCCGATCGTCGAGGAAGGGACAGTAAGTGGTAGAGGGGGCGTCTGAGGCCCCGTGGAGCCCTAAAAGACCATCCTAGGGGTTAAAGAGGTGTTAGGACCAGCCTGGGAGTGCCAGGGGTGAACAACTGAGACTGGTACAGTGACCTCCGTAAAGGGCTGTGTAGTATGGAGGGCCAGATCTTTAGGTTACCCTTGTTCTGCCTCAGCTTAGGCCCCAGCCTTGACCAATCTAGGTGGGACATCCCCATGCCATCCAAATGACCATAAGCTGTGTATGGGCAAAGTAGGACCAAGTGACCTCATGAAAATGATCTGATCTGTAATTGTCATTGATTGTTTTACCTTATTTATTGAAGGTGCTTTATTTATTGTCTTCCACTAATTTATTCCTGCACTGTATTTATTGTCTGACTGTATTTATTTGCCGACTGTATTTATTGCACATCTATTTATTCTTTGCTTAATGATGACCTGAACCTATTTGTTGAAATTCCGAAGTAGTATTGTTTATTTGACCTGCTCTTTTGAAGGAAAATCCTAATGTATTGGATTTATGATATGAAGCCTGCAACTAAGAGAAAATAAGATAAAGACATATATATTTTCATCTTGACTTCCATAATTTTTACGGTGTAGTGTCGTTTTTGGAACGGATGAACACATGGTTATTGTGAGGGTGTGACGTACGCTTAACACGGTGCCTGACCCCCAACCGCTCGAGCCAAGCTACCACTGTGCTGGGAACCTGGTGACTGCTAACCCGGTTGCCCGGTTTCCAACATAAAATTGGTGTTCAGTGGTGGAATAGAGCTGTGCTTGCGTCTACTCGACAATAACTTTGGGTAGTCCATAGGCCTACACCGGGAGTTTTCTCCAAGCGGACTTCCTAATTTTGAGTTTTGTTTTTTCCAAATTTACTTCTGGTGGTGGGAGGAGGTATTATAAAAGGTACCCCCCTGCATAGCTTCTGTAAGCAACTGTCTTCTATCCTGAGTGGGCAAAATGGAGTTTGTGTTGGAGGATGTGGAAACTTACACTGTGGCCCAACTCAGAGAGTTTTGTCAGCGAGAGGGGGTGTTTTGTCCCCAAGGTGCAAAGAAGGGTGAACTCCAGACCAGCTTGAGGGCTTGGGGGGAGGCACGGCGAGAAAGTAAGGTTGAGAAGGAGGACAGGGATGGAGAGCCTGACAGCGAGGGGGCTGGGTTGTACCAACCTGAGGTGGGGAACCTAGTAGCGGGGCCCAGAACACTTTCAAGGAAGGGCAGCAGTGTCTCTAGCAACGGCTTATTAGAAGCAGAATTCACTGACCGGAGGGAGAAAAGACAGCTCACATGGGAGTTGGCGAAGCTGGAGAAAGAAAAGGAGGAACGGAGGATGGCTCACGAGTTGAGGCTCAGGGAGATAGATCTCCAGATCCTACGGGTCGGGGCACACACTGTTCCTAATGGTGGCAGCGAAGAAAGAGAAATCACCAGGGAACCCAAACCCTATTTGCCAAAAGACATAGTAGCTAGCTATAGTGCGGGAGATGATATCGCCAAGTGGCTAGCAGCCTATGAGGTCTCTTTAAGAGTCCATGGGGTTCCAGAGAAATATTGGGGAGGGGGATTGTATAGATACATGCCTCCAGCTGGCAGGGATACATTATTGGCCCTGGAGCAGGATGAGCAGACCCACTACCCCACCATGAAAGTGGCGCTCGTGAGGAAGTTTGGACTAACACCCGAGAAGTACAGACCGAAGTTCCGGGGTAGCCACAAACTGGGCACACAGAATTGGGTGGATTTCCTGGACTATGCAAAGAAGGCATTAGAGGGTTGGATACAGGGCAGCGAGGTGAGGGACTACGAGGGGTTGTTTGATCTGATATTGAAGGAACACCTGCTCGAAAAATGTTTCCCCGAACTGCGTCAACACCTGGTGGATAGCAAGCTGACCAATCCCTGGAAGCTTGCTGAGGAGGCGGACATTTGGGCTAGTACCCGGGTGTCCACCAGGGGGACTGGAGGGGACTCTCAAAAGACCGGACAGGGCGCCCCCCAGAAGAAAGAGGGAGGGGAAAAGAAAACTGAGTTCTCTAAAGGCCCCCAAAATAGTTTCCAAGGGAAGGGAACGGGATTCACCCCTAGGGCTAACCCACCCAGAAACCCTAATCCTGGCCAGAGTCAGCAGCCAAGGGTTGTCCATTGCTTCGAGTGCGGTGGTGTTGGACACTATAAGGGAGATGTGAAGTGCCCGGAAAGACCACCCCCTCCCATCGGAGGAAAGGCCCCCGGAGTAGCTAGTGTAGTGCTCGGGGAGGAGATGCCTTTAGATAAGGGAAGGGAGTGGGTGGGTGTCACTTTAGTGTCCCTGGGAGAACGGGAGATGGTTCCTAAGATCCAGGTGCCCGCGAATACCACAAAGTATGGGCAGTGGGTCACCATCAACGGCCAAAGAGGGGAGGCTCTGAGAGACACAGGAGCCAGTATGACTATGGTACGTAGCCAGCTGGTGTCTCCAGAGCAGGTGATTCCCCATGTACTCCACCCTGCCGCGATGGCTGACGGCAGAATGGGCCACTATCCGGTGGCCGAGGTTCCATTTGAATGGGAAGGGGTTGCAGGGTTGCTTCGAGTTGCCGTAAGCCCTGCCGTGCCAGTCGATTGTCTGCTGGGGAATGACATGGAGCATAATGCTTGGAAGGAGGTGGAATACCGGACTCATGCTGAGATGCTGGGTACACCTGACTGGGCCTGTGTCAGCACAGGGTCTGCGACTACCCGGAGGGGGAGTTCGTTTAGGCGGGAGCCTGGAACAAAGGCACCGCCGGCTGCCGACCAAGGGAAGAACCGAGGGCAGGAGGAGCCTGCCTCGGCATCCGCGCCCCGTGTGACGGATAGGCCACCGGAGGTGGTGGACCAGGAGTCCGCGGAGGGGGATGTTACCGAACTGGAGAACCTACCCATCCCGGCCGAGTGGCACGTGGAGGGAGGGCCGACCAGGGAGGAATTCTGCAAGGGCCAGAGGGAGTGTCCTACCCTTGAGGGACTGAGGCGACAGGCCGAAGCCCAGGCAGCAGGGAACGTTGAGGGGAACTACAATATTTACTGGGAGGATGGCCTCCTCTACAGTGAACCCAAGGCAACCATGCACGGATCGTCAAGGGCCTTGGTTGTCCCTCAACGTTATCGAGCCTTCCTCCTGGAATTGGCTCATGAGATCCCCTTGGCAGGACACCTGGGGCAAGACAAGACCTTTGCCCGGCTTGTCCCGCACTTTTATTGGCCTCAAATGAAAGTGTCGTCCGACACCTACTGCCGGACGTGTGTGTCTTGTCAAGCCAGTGGGAAAACAGGGGTGAAGCTGAAAGCTCCCCTGGAACCACTTCCTGTCGTTAGCACCCCCTTTGAAAGGGTGGGCATCGACATTGTGGGTCCGTTAGATCCGCCTACTACAGCTGGTCACAGGTTTATCCTGGTTCTGGTGGATCATGCCACACGGTACCCAGAGGCTATACCTCTGAGGACCATTACTGCACCTGTTGTGGCTAGGGCCCTGATGGGAATCTTTACCCGAGTGGGTTTTCCCAAGGAAGTTGTGTCCGACAGGGGGACCAACTTCATGTCAGCATACATGCGGGCCATGTGGAAGGAGTGTGGAGTGACCTACCGGTTCACCACTCCTTACCACCCCCAGACCAATGGTCTGGTGGAGAGGTTCAATAAAACCTTGAAAGGCATGATCAGAAGTCTGCCTGAAAGCCTGCGGAGGAAATGGGACGTCCTCCTACCCTGTCTATTGTTTTCTTACAGGGAAGTGCCACAGAAGGGAGTGGGCTTCAGCCCCTTCGAGCTTTTGTATGGGCACCCTGTGCGTGGACCTCTCGGCCTGGTGAGAGACGGATGGGAAAGAACTCCCAGAAAGCTTCCCCAGGACGTGGTGAGCTACATGCTGGCCTTCCGGAGCCAAATGGCTAAGTTGTGGAAGCAAGCTTCTGACAACTTGGAAGCCAGCCAAGCAGTGATGAAGGCGTGGTATGACCACAATGCTCACCCGGTGGAGTTGGAGCCTGGCCAGAAGGTGTGGGTGATCGAACCAGGAGAGCTTAGCGCCCTCCAGGATCGCTGGTCAGGACCCTTTGAGGTGTTGGAGAAGAAGGGTAAGGCTACCTACTTGGTGGATCTGAAGACCCCTCGCCAGCCCCTACGGGTGCTGCATGCCAACCGCCTCAAACCCCACCATGAGAGGCCCGAAGTCATATTGCTGATGGTGACTGACGGAGCAGAGGACGTGGAAAGCGAGCCTCTCCCCGACTTATTTGCGTCTCAAGAGAAGGATGGGTTGGTGGAGGGAGTGATTCTCTCCCCGTCCCTAACTCCTGAACAGCAGGAGGACTGCCGCCAGGTCCTGGGGCATTACTCTTCGTTGTTCTCCCTTGTTCCGGGTAGGACTCACCTGTGCGTCCATGACGTGGACACAGGAGACAGCCCACCTGTGAAGTCAAAGATCTACCGGATGACAGACAAGGTGAAGGCCAGCATTCACAGTGAAGTCACTAAGATGCTGGAGCTAGGAGTGATTGAACCTTCCAGCAGCCCCTGGTCCAGTCCGGTGGTACTAGTACCAAAAGCTGTACCACCGGGGGCCCAACCGGAACTGAGGTTCTGTGTGGACTACCGGGGACTGAACTCAGTAACCAAGACTGATGCTCATCCGATTCCGAGGGCGGATGAACTGATTGACCGGCTGGGAGCTGCCCAATATCTGAGTACCTTTGACCTTACTTCCGGGTACTGGCAGATCTCTCTGACTGATGGAGCTAAGGAAAGGTCAGCCTTCTCCACGCCCAAGGGCCACTACCAGTTCTGCGTGATGCCCTTTGGGCTCAAGAGCGCACCTGCCACGTTTCAGCGTCTGGTGAACCAGATCCTCACTGGAATGGAGAGTTTCTCTGCTGCTTATCTGGACGACATTGCCGTCTTCAGTAACAGCTGGGAGGATCACTTGTGTCACCTGCAAGCTGTTCTCCAGGCCCTGAAACACGCTGGTTTAACGATCAAGGCCAGTAAATGCCAGATCGGGCAGGGGTCGGTAGTGTACCTTGGACACTTGGTGGGTAGGGGAGCGGTGCAACCCCTCCAGGCGAAAATCGAGGCTATCATGGCCTGGGAACCCCCAAGACTCAGACTGAGGTCCGAGCTTTTCTGGGCCTCACCGGGTATTATCGCCGCTTCGTGAAGGGGTATGGGACCATTGTGGCCCCCCTCACGGAGGTTACGTCCAAGAAGCAACCTCGACGGGTAGTCTGGACGGAGGCTTGTCAGCAGGCCCTTGTGAAACTGAAGCAAGCCATGTGCGAGGCCCCGGTCTTAAGGGCCCCAGACTTTTCCAAGGAGTTCATTGTCCAGACGGATGCATCGGAACATGGCATTGGGGCAGTGTTATCGCAACTCAATGAAGAAGGCCTGGATCAACCCGTGGTCTTCCTATCCCGGAGACTACTTCCCAGGGAACAGAAGTGGAGTGCAATAGAGCGTGAAGCCTTTGCCGTGGTATGGGCTCTGAAGAAGTTGCGGCCATACCTGTTTGGCTCGCACTTCCTAGTTCAGACCGACCACAGACCCCTTCGGTGGCTGATGCAGGTGAAGGGGGAGAATCCCAAGTTGCTAAGGTGGTCTATCTCCCTACAGGGAATGGACTTTCAGGTGGAACATCGGCCTGGAGTGGACCACGCCAATGCAGACGG
Source organism: Triturus cristatus (assembly GCF_964204655.1). Classification (NCBI taxonomy): domain Eukaryota; kingdom Metazoa; phylum Chordata; class Amphibia; order Caudata; family Salamandridae; genus Triturus; species Triturus cristatus. The sequence continues at coordinate 206,151,769 of NC_140595.1, read as the reverse complement.
TCTCTCAAGGTATTTCCGCCTTAGTGATGAGAACTCCCAAGGGGTTGGGTAGCTCTCCCCACTTTCAGCTGGGGGGGGGGGGACGCGTGTTAGACCTGTCAGCCCTTTGGGTGGTCCCTCCTCATCATTTATTTATTTTGTCCCACTTTTGCCTCAAACCCTGTTATAATTTTTCCTTTTTGGGAACCACCAGACTTTTTAGTGTTGATGCAGGGTCAGGGAGCCATTTTCCCTACCCCTGGAACTTCTGTCTGAGGGCCTGAGACACAAAATGGTGGCCACCCATTGTCACCTGTGACATCACCAGAACTCACTGGAGGTTTCCAGAACCTCCTGGAACATTCTAGAATCCTGAGATAGTGGGAGGCAGTTTAGAATGTTGGGAGGCCATCTCAGAGTGGCAGTTGGCAACTGACTGGAGAAGAGAGAGGACAGAGATAGAAGGAGGTCGGAGTAAGGCAGCAGAGGTGGAAACCAGTGCTTGGAGTGGGGTCCAGAAACCCACCCTTGATGCTAGTCCCTACTGACCAAGCCCAGCCTAAAGCCCTGTGTGGGACCAAGACCAGAAGAACCATCTTAAGGATCTGAACATTTGGAACAGGCCTTAAAGAGGAAGAACAGCAAGCTCCTGACCTGTTCAGCGGTGTCCTCCTGGAGTCCTGACGTCGAGAAGCCTGGAGACCTGGGGCCTGAGGTAGAGAAGCGGCGCTGACAGGAAGCAGACGTCGTACCCGGAGCCGTCAGAGGTCGAGTGAGGGCGCCGACGTAGGTCGTGGAGAGGCGCCAGAGGTAGAGTAGAGAGTCACCCGAGGTCGAGGTGAGGCGTCGACGGGGGAGTGAAGTCCGCCCACCGGAGTCGCCGGAAACTGAGGTGAAGCGCGCCGGAGGTCGGGAGTGGAGATCGCACTCCGGAGACACCCGGAAGCGGGGAGACCGTGTCCCTGCGACGCCGGAAGGCGACATCGAGTCGAGACCGCCCAGCGACATCGAGTTGAGACCGCCCAGCGACATCGAGTCGAGACCGCCCAGCGACATCGAGTCGAGACCGCCCAGCGACATCGAGTCGAGACCGCCCAGCGACATCGAGTCGAGACCGCCCAGCGACATCGAGTCGAGACCGCCCAGCGACATAGAGTCGAGACCGCCCAGCGACATAGAGTCGAGGCCGCCCAGCGACATAGAGTCGAGGCCGCCCAACGACATCGATCCGGAGCCGCCTCACGGCATCGACACGGCGCCCAGTGGAGCCGATCGTCGAGGAAGGGACAGTAAGTGGTAGAGGGGGCGTCTGAGGCCCCGTGGAGCCCTAAAAGACCATCCTAGGGGTTAAAGGGGTGTTAGGACCAGCCTGGGAGTGCCAGGGGTGAACTGAGACTGGTACAGTGACCTCCGTAAAGGGCTGTGTAGTTTGGAGGGCCAGATCTTTAGGTTACCCTTGTTCTGCCTCAGCTTAGGGCCCAGCCTTGACCAATCTAGGTGGGACACCCCCATGCCATCCAAATGACCATAAGCTGTGTATGGGTAAAGTAAGACCAAGTGACCTCATGAAAATGATCTGATCTGTAATTGTCATTGATTGTTTTACCTTATTTATTGAAGGTGCTTTATTTATTGTCTTCCACTAATTTATTCCTGCACTGTATTTATTGTCTGACTGTATTTATTTGCCGACTGTATTTATTGCACATCTATTTATTCTTTGCTTAATGATGACCTGAACCTATTTGTTGAAATTCCGAAGTAGTATTGTTTATTTGACCTGCTCTTTTGAAGGAAAATCCTAATGTATTGTATTTATGATATGAAGCCTGCAACTAAGAGAAAATAAGATAAAGACATATATATTTTCATCTTGACTTCCATAATTTTTACGGTGTAGTGTCGTTTTTGGAACGGATGAACGCATGGTTATTGTGAGGGTGTGACGTACGCTTAACACGGTGCCTGACCCCCAACCGCTCGAGCCAAGCTACCACTGTGCTGGGAACCTGGTGACTGCTAACCCGGTTGCCCGGTTTCCAACACTTACTCACTACACCTTCAAGTAAGGAAAAATATTGTCCTCTAGCCTCTTCATCAGATCCATTAAGGCACAAATCTGACAGAAAAACCTTGTTGAGGTCACCATCGACAGCGGGACCACGCTCGTCGACTACCACGAGCACCATTATCTCATCATTAACACCGTTGACGGCAGGAAAAACGTTGACGGTAGCTATTCCAGGTCCCATACCATCGACGAGGATTTAGCAGACGAAGAGCCTGTTGATGTTGAGCGCACTCCCGACCACTGCATCGTCAACGATTACAGTGCCGACGCCCATCAAGCTGTCAAAGGTCCCGTCGACGATCGCTCTGTTGACAATACGGACAACGTCAATACCATCGACAAAGACTTTTCCTGAATCCATGACGACGCCACAATCGACGACGGTGAACATTTCAAGAGTGAAAAAGACGTTCCTAAAACCTGAGATGACTTCATTCATAAAGTGTCACCTTTACTTCTATCTCACTTGCTGGATATAGATGATGATGACATCTACAGAGAAGCTCATAGCCTATCCAAGCTGTGTGTCAAATGCCAGGAAGAGGACGATGACTAAGAGGATGAAGAGCAATATTATCAACAAGGTTATGTAGCTGCGCCTCGTCATTACCAACCTTATTGCTTCCTTCCTGATTCTCACCTAGAGACACGTCACATCTGCCACCTTCTCTCTTTCAGGATTTAAAAGCAATGTTGGCTAATTTCAGACAGCGGAGTCGACCTCGGCGTCAGCAACCTGAACCACCACCTCCACAGCCGGAACCAGCACGCACACTGACTTTACCACCGCTTGACACACTCAGGATCACACTTCGCCCACTGATCGCAGTGCCTCCCACAGAACCTCCGTCTTCCTCAAGACTAGGAAAGAGAAGAGGGTGAAATCCCGGATCCTCTACAACCGCTGGATCCTTGGGATGACTACATCATCCCCACACCGTCCCCTCCACCACATCATCCAGCAGACTCTCCTCCTGAAGATATTGGAAGGTTCCATAATTTAATGGGGAGAGCACCCACCAGGTTTCATCTGCCAATGACAGTGAAGCAGGAAAACTGCTTCCTGTACAATTTCAATGAAGAAACTTGGAAGTCTATATGCTCCATTTCCATAATCGATTCTATTTGGCAGGAGGGAGTGAAAATTATAAAAACCCCTGCTGTGGTATCGGATTGACAAGAAATACAGAGCTCCAGAGGGTTCCTCATCCTGCCTCACAGGTCACCCAAGACCGGATTCAGTCATTTCGAAGGCAGCACAGAGAAGATCTAAAAATCCGGCCACTCGCATCACAACTCCACCTGATAAGGAAGGGCGTAGATTGGATGTTATGGGAAGGCATTTTTCAAGTATGGCGACATTCACAGTTCGCGCAGCTAATGCCTTGGCAATAATTGGACAATATGATCATCAGATGTGGTCTGGCATGGGCTCAATGTTAGACCTCATCCCAGAAGATAGAAGCCAGGATAATCTTACTGGAAGGAGAGCATGCAGCATCAGAGATCATTTACTGCATGATTGTTATAGTTCACTCTGGCTTTCGATAACTAGCGGGTGCTGCTGTGTTACGACGCCAAGGGTGGTTAAAGTCTACCACCTTCAGGCCTGAGGTTCAAACAAAGATATTGGATATGGCATACGATGGAAAATCTTTGTCTGGCAAACACATCGGGTGTTGTTGGGAGTAAAATCTGATACAGACACAGCAAACTCATTAGGCATCTTACAGTACAGGAAAATGCCATTCAGAGGAGCCAGAGGACGAGGCTTCACCTCATATAGAGGTGGTTACCAAAGGGCCCAACAATATCAGGCATACCAGCCGCAAAACAGGTAAAGCTTCCAACCTCCTGCATACTGTCAATCATCGACAGCTGGTTTCTCTCACTGGGGCGGCCGCAAGAGAAAACCCATCCATGGCAGAGACAATGGGCGAAAACAATGAGCAAGATCGGGTACCAGTTTCCCACCCCACCCCTTCCATTCCGTGGGTGTGAGAATTTCCAAACATATACAACAGTGGTAGAACATAACAGACCAATGGATATTGGATCTGGTCACCTATGACCATACCCTGGAGTTCACAGAACGGCCACCAACTACTCCGTCCAGGGGAGGCCCCATGCTTTCCAAAGGAGCAATCGAAGGGGTCCCGGTAGTGGACAGGGTTTCTACTTTTGTTTTTTCATAATAAAACAGATATCAGGGTAGTGGAGATCAATACTGGACCTCAGAAAACTCTACAAATCCCTAAGGAAACAAACATTCAGGATGGCAACACTCGCTGATATCCTACATCGCATCAGCAGAGGAGACTGCATGACCTCTCTTGATCCAGAAGACGCATATTTCCAATTCATCATCCATCGCAAACATTTAACATTTCTCAGGTTCACGGTAGCTGGTACCCACTGCCAATTCAAGGTCCTCCCTTTCGGCCTCAAATCTGCACCAAGAATTTGTACCATGTCCCTTTCCCTGGTAGCTGCAGCTCTACGAACTCAGGTCACCAGGTATTCCCCTACCTGGACGACTGGCTGCTGAAAGCACCAACGGCACTGCAAGTTACCAAAACTACAGAGGCCTGCCTACAGCTTTTTCACAGTCTAGGATTGACAGTGAATCAAAACAAGTCATCACTTGTTCACAGTCAGACCATATTGTTTCTGGGCTCCAGGCTAGATATGGTCCAGTGCAAAGCTTTCCTCTTGGACGAATGGCAACTGCTTCTGCAGAAGTTAGCCCTGGCCGTTACTGGAAAACGGTCCGTATCTGTAAGGAAGTACAAATCACTCCTAGGCATGTGCATATCAATGATAAACCTCGTCCCCGTTAGCCAGGTTAAGGATGACACCTCTACAGGAAGAGCTTCAACATCAGTGGTTGCAGATATTTGGATCCTTTGAAGACATTATATATCATTCCGGGCATCAAGGAAGACCTAGAATGGTAGTACCACCGGCCAAATCTCTTGAAAGGTCTTGCCTTTTTCCAATCAATCTCAAAATTCATTTCAACGACAGACGCCTCCATGGATGGCTGGGGAGGCCACCTTCAAGATCTCCAAATTCAGGGCAAGTGGTCCAGTGCTCAAAAACTGAAACACATCAACAGTTTAGAGCTTAAGGCCGTATTTCTCTCCCTGCAAGCTTTCTTACCAAGGATAGCATGTTTTTGCGTTCTGGTTCATATGGACAATACGACCAGCATGTATTACATCAACAGGCAGGGAGGAAGGAACCAGGTCCCTTGCGATATCGCAAGAAGCGCAAAAATTGTGGGATTGGACAATGGAACAGGGCATATCTCTTAAGACTGAACACGTTCCGGTCTTCACAACATCCTAGCGGATGCCCTCAGCAGAGCAAAATAACAGCTGCCACGAATGGGAACTGAATCAACAGCAACTAGACATGGTGTTTGCTTGGTGGGATACACCAGCATTATACCTCTTCGCCGCGAAGGTCAATATGAAATGCAAGACCTATGTCAGCAGGTTCCCTCTCCCAGGATCATGGGGGAATGCCAGTTCGATGCGATGATCAGGGATATATGCCAACACTTTTCCACCGATCCCATTGATTCCCAGGGTACTTACAAAAATGAAGGCAGAGCGCTGCCTTCTGATACTAATAGCGCCCAGATTGCCCAGACAACATTGTTTCCGGAACTTCATCTCAAGAGTCCAGACCCATACGTGTGCATCGATCACCATCCCTCCTGACCAGAGACAAGGGTCGGGTATGTCATGGAGATGAATATTTCACAGGAATCAACAGATATCCTTGCAAAGTCTAGAGCTGATAGCACTAATAAAACGTATATGCTTAAATGAAAACGGTTTTGCTTCTGGTGCCAGCGAAACAATTTACATTAATTTCAAGCCTTTGCCATATCTCCTCTTCTTAGCTAAACCATTTCTCATGTTCGCCTCAGTAAAAGTGCACCTTGTCTTGATCTCTCAGTCCAGAAGATCCTCTCAGCTTCCTTCCCTCTGTCCTACTAGTCTGGTAAAACAGTTTATGAAAGGTATTTTCTGTGCCTTTCCTCCGGTGTGGGCACCCACTCCTGAATGGAAACTCCATATGGTTCTCTCACTATTGATGAAACAGCCATTTGAGCCGATTCGCATAGCTGAATTGAAATTCCTGATGTGGAAAGTGGCTATCCTTCTGGCTCTCACTTCCGCTAATAGGGTTAGTGAAATACAGGCATTAACTATTACGAAACCATTTCTTCAGTTCACAGAGGATTTTGTGGCTCTCAGAACTAATCCTACCTTCATCCTAGTTTCATCCTAATGAACCAGTTGTACCCTGAACTTTCCTTCAGAATTCAACTACACTAGCTGAGCAGGCTCTGCATGTGCTTGACATCAAGCAATGTCTCAAATTCTACCTACAAAGAACTTTAAAAAAACTGATCAGTTACTAGTGGTGTACGGTCAAGGCCCGCAACCACTGTAGCTCCTAGTATACATATAGGTAGAAGATTAAAAAAAAGTTTACCTATACAAGTACATGTGTCTCTTCTCTGAAGATACACACATATATATAAACATATTTCAGGATGAAGAATATGAGGCAACATACATGCATTATATATATATATATATATATATCTCGCACAAAGTTCAAAAGTATGACGCACGCTCAGGAATTGCCACCAAGCGAAGATTTAATTTAGTTGTAACGCGTTTCGGCAGACGAGTTGCCTTGTGTAAACAAGGAAGCTTGTCTATCGAAACGCATTACAACTGAATTATACCTTCGCTTGGTGGCAATCCCTGAGTGTGCGTCATACTTTTGAACTTACTCCGATACTGTTTACCGGCAGGCTCCGCCGGTATTACGCACCACGGGCCCATGTTCCAGAAGGAGTTCTGTTGGTTGATATATATTCATATTCTTTATCCTGAAATATGTTAGATCAACTTTCCTTACTCAAACTAGATGGAAAAACTCTTACAGTATTGTTATGTAAGAATGTTTTAAATGTCTCCCACCATCCGCTACCGACAAAATGATTCCTTACGTTACTGCTTGCTATTCTGATTCAAGCATGTGAATCTATGGAAGATACCCCAATACTGGATAAGAAAATAAGTTACCTGTAACTATGGTTATGCAGTATTTCTATCTTTCATAGATTCACATGCAACCTGCCCTCCTTCCCGTAGAGGCTCCCCTCTTTTGCGTTATGGGACAACAAATACCAATTTGTGCTTAGAAAATCTTAGGGAAACTGCCTCTGCTGGGAGTGTTCTAGAGGGTGATGATTGGTTGTACCTCAAGGGTAGCCCCTTTAAAAAAAAAAAAAAAGGACACAGATAGGCTATAATGGCCATAGGCTATGAATTGTATAGCCTACGGTATTTGTTAATTACATCTTGAATATTTTACCGTGGGACTCCCATCTCGATGACGGGGGAATGATTCAAGCATGTGAATCTATGAAAGATACCAATACAGGATAACCGTAGTTACAGGTAAGTAACTTGTTTTCTACTGGCACAAGTAAGGGTATTTGGAGTGATGAAACTTATCGCAAACATTACTTCCACAACCCAACCTAACCTCAGTCCTTAATTATGTGAGGATTTGCCATAGCATTATTTCACAAATAGATCACAACAAAGAATACAGACTCTCCATAATGCAACATATCTACTTACAGCATGGAGCCCAGCCATCAATAACATTGTTCCTAAGTCTCTAGCTCTTTGATGCATCACATCCAAACGGTAATGAGAAATAAAGGTAGAAGATGCTGCCCAAGTAGAATCACAGCAAATATCTTAAAGAGCGATTCTCCCATGCTTTTGCCCAGGAGCCTGTGATCCCATGCGTGCACGGATCCTGATCTGGACTAGCAGGGAAAACAACCTAGGAAACAAACGACTTGACCCTGCAACATAACTGGGAAGGAGAAGGTTTACATTCTCAAAGAAAGAAAAAAATGAACATTAGAGTATCCCTAGTCTAGAATCTTAAGTATGAGCCCTACAGACAGACCTATTCATACTAAAAAAAGGCGCCACGGTTCTCCCTCTGGGAACAAGATTTAGGGGGAAAAAGAAGGCAACATTTATCTCGGTCTCATTTTTAAGGGTGAACATTGAAAGCAGAGGGCAGAGATCTAAATCAGACCCATCCATAAGAAATTGTAACACTCCTTTTGATAAAAAAAAATTCCAAGGATTGAAAATTGTCTTGTCACCAAGAGGCAAATGATGAACCTCTGCAAGACTCCTAAATAGAAGCTAAAACAGAACAAAGGCCTAACTACCATAGCCCCCTACTTTTAGCCTTCCAACACATAGATGAAGTTGCCGATAGGATAAGAGAGGACTCTACATAGGAAAGTGGTCCAAAGGAAGGCGCCACCTGAGGTATACATCTAGGCGCCTTAGAAGAGGAAACAATCCCATGTCAGGGGAAAAAGGGAGCAATTGCATGGACTACTGTATTCTCCCTGTGGAGTTGAGCAAATAACTTGGCTATGAGGGAAAAAGGGGCAAAGATGTAATGTAGAAGGACAAGAGGAGGATAGAGCATCCATCTCCCATGGCCGGATCTCCAGAAACCTTGAGATGAAGCAAAGCGATAGTGCATTGCTGGAGTTTGCAAAGAAATCCATCCGAGGAGTCCTGCAACTCAAACATGTCTCAGAGGAATACTCAGGAAGTTAGAAGAAAGTTGTAGGATCGAGAAAAGACCCTCCTCAGTTGGCCCGCCACTTTATTTCCACTCTCCAAATCTGGGGACATAGTATTAAAAGATTGATTTCACCCAACATCCAATGTCAATCACTAGAAAGACTAGTAATAATGAGCCCGATCCTGGCTGAAAGTTCACAAATGATTTCCCCACAGTGTTGTAGGTGTGGAGAACTGTCTGGCCCTGTAACTGTGAAGCAAACCAAATTAGAGTCCTGAAAATGGCAGCAAGTTCCCTCTGACTAGAGGACCGCATCCTTTCTGATGGGACCCACCTTGCTTGCGCTGGCAGAATCCCAGAATTATACTTCAACCTCCGCTTCTTGCATCTTGAGCAATGACTAAAGGCAATGAGGGGTCTGAGGAACATCTCGCTTGAGGTTTGATGACTGTAACCAACACTGTAGAGTCTCCTATCTTGTGCTGGATACTGCAATCAACAGGTTGAATTCCCAAGAAGGAGGTTTCCAGTAATGAAGCAGATGTAGGTGAACCCATGGTACTACAAAGATGCTGGAAAAAATATTAGAAAAGAAACTAATAGCATCTAGATCTACCTATGTCACCCCCACTTAATAGTTTGCAACCACAACCTGTAGTTTACACACCGGCAGAAAATAGAAAGGAGATTCATCTCCATATGTATAGACATACACAACAATATGATGAGATATGCTACAGTAACCATACTATGCAATGAGTACATGTTCTCCCGGATAGGCGATTGCAAGTACAAATGTTTGAAACACATGTTGTTATCAGTCGCAATACATTGCCATGTGAGATGTTTGTTATACGGAAATGCTAACAAAAAATATTTTAAAATAAATAAATATCTAGATCTAACTATGTAACTCCCTCAGCACTTATCTCAAGATAAGGACTTACAATGTCTACCTCAACCTGGAAACAGTAACTGGGTGGATCCCACTTCTGGCTCAGTAAGGCAGGCAGATAATGACACATATTTGAAAAACTAAATGCAGAATTGAAGACAGTGTACAAATGTGTCCTGAATCCGACTCCAATAAATTCAAGATCTTGTGTTTGAGTCAGGTGAGATTTTTGATCAGGAATCCTTGAAGGCCTAAGAGACAACATATACTCTCCTTCTCCCTCACTGTCCTGGAATCTGAAGGAGAATGCATAAACAAATCATCCATGTAAGGAAGGACAAGGATCCTGGCACTGTGCAGGATTGACACCAGTGCAGCCAAGACCTTGGTAAACATCCTCTGAGATAATCTTAGGCCGAAAGGTAATATTTGAGACTGCCAATAGAATACTCTCCTACCAATTCTCAGAAATTGTTGATGAAATAGGTAGATTGGGATGTGGAGCTAAGCATCCTGCAGATATATGAATTTTATCTACTTCCCTGTTTCAATCAATGGAACGATCCGTTGCAGTGTCCTTTCTGAAGTAAATTGTCTTCATAAATTAATCCCAAGCATAGGGGCCATCTGTTTGGAAGAGGCTCAATTAAAAACACCAGGTCAAAATCTTGAACATACATGTAGTCCAGAAGCTAAGCAGGTTTGATTACTTCTTACTCCCAGGGTTATGAAAATAAGTTTTCCCAATCATAGCTGAAAAGAGACAGTCAGTCTCCCACCGGACCTCGAGAAGCGAGGTAGAAGCTCAGCATAGTTAGGACTGCTGTTAGAGGAGGAGGAGAAATCTGAATTACCATTGCTTTGACCTTGTAAAAAGAAAGACAGATATCGACCTTTAGAAGCTGGAGGATAGAACTGCCTCTGCCAAGGTCTAAGAAAAAAACTGAGCCAGGAAGGTTTCCCACTCTTAAGCTGACTTTGGAAGATCTGGACAAATTTCAAATTCTCAAAGGTCCTCTTCAAAAGTTCTTCTGGGTGACCCCTAAACAGAGTTGATGCTCCAGATGTTTATTTGATCAAAGGAAATCTTGGGTTTTTGGTTTATTCACCCTTTGAGTTCCATTAAATGGATCTGCCTTGAAGGCTTGTGTGAACTCTCTGAAGGATCTCTGTCAGGGAAGCAATCGGAGACAGAGTTTGCTTCTCAGGAGCTGGTAGAGAAAAATCAGGCCCAATTCTCCTACTCTTTCAGCACCATCACTTTTACCTCTAAAGGTATGATTGTAACTAGAGTAGTGTTTACAGGGTTCCATGATTCCATTAGGGCCACACATTCAGGACTATGGAATTCCAGCCCTTAAATACAGCCGAGCTCCGATCCCTGGGGTATCTAACTTACTCTTTTATTGCATTGTAGAAAAATAGAAGAAGGCAACTTTCACTACAAAAACTATCCAACGGACAGTCAGTGAGGCCAGAACACTGGGTTAAGAAAGGCTCCTTCGTCGGGACTAACTTCAAAAGACACAAGCCTCTAGTAAGTACTGAGAAACACCTTAACTTGCATTTAAATATATACAAATTGTGCTTTAATTTAGTCCCCCACTCTATCCAAAAAAGATAGTAGCTCCGTAAGGCTGCCCTACAAGGCTCATCTAAGGAATCTGCTTTCGGAATATTAGTCAACCTAGCCCAGCCACTGCACGTTCTGCACCCTTATTTTACTTGCCACATAGGAGTGAAAGGAGGCAACGGAATGGTAGTGGAGGTGGCGATGGAACCATACATTTCTCCTAGAACCTGCAGTAGTTTCTGATATTTCTGATAATCGAGCAGAAACAGCTGAACCCATTGCAGAGCATGACGTTTGAACCTCGACTTTTTGCTGGCAGACTAGAAAGTTCTCTCTTATTCTTACCAGGGCCTTGGCAAATTTTTGATACACAAACGAAGCTAGCAATCAGGATCCAGCCAAGCCAAGACCCCCATAACCTGCAGATCAGACACAAAACTACAAGTTGTGTTACGAGATGATGTACCCTTTATGGCCCCTCCTTGTGGGTGGAATCTAAAGAGACATTCGTGGATTGGAGGGATTAGGTTATTTTCCCCATTTACAATAGATTATGCCTGTAGGGGAAGGGACACTTCACAGAGGTAAGGAAGGGGACAGAGCAGGGCCGAGAAGTTAATGTATAGCAGAGACAGTTTGTAACCTCAGCCAAATCACTAGTGACCCATTACTGTTAAGACAGCGTGTTCCCTCTGCTTAGAGGTTGAGGCTCCTAAAGGTGGAATTCACAGCGTGAGCAGATCTGAGTAAACGAGAGGATTATTCAGCCTTACAGTGCACAGCACCTGTCACTGACCAATAGGCAGTGTAGCTACTTCAGTGTGGTTCAACAAGGATGACACAGTTTTAATGGCTTGCACCCCAAAGCCCTACAAAAGTTAGTAGACTATTTTGTAAAATTTATTGCAGATCTGGATTTATCAACTAATTAAAAAAACTCTCAGATCATGGTTTGTGGCCCTAAGACGTACAGTGGTACCGCATCAGTTAGTGGGAACAAATATTTAACTTGCGTGCACAATTTCCTGTATTTGCGAGTTGTGCTTTAATTCTTTGGGCACACAGGATTCCCATATTTTGCAAGCAAAACAACACTATGTAGGGTGATAGGAGCTCTTTTGAACCTTTTGTGGCCTACTGGTTGCAAGGCCATGTCTCCTCTCTTGTCTATGTATAAGCCTCCGTGTGTTCCAATAGCTAGTTATGGTACAGTAGTTTGGGGTTATTCAAACAGCCATCCCCTGCAGGTTGAGCAAAATAGCCTGTGTGGGCGAATGTTGCACCTACCGCCTACTTGCTTCCACTTTGTCACTGGGAGATCGGTTTGCCGTACCTTGAAGATCTGATCAAACTGGTCCCAATCTTGCTATGGCTTTCGATTTGGACCAACCCTGAGGCAACTTTGAATAAAGCTATTATTAAATGTGTTTACTGCAAAATAAGGGAGCAGTTATCCCGCAGATTGCCTATATTGATTCATCCCTAAAAGATCTTGATAGCCCGAAGCTACTCACTCGCCATCTCTCGTAAACACAGAGGATAAAAAGAGAGTGAAATTTCTTTTTATGAGAAGATGAACTCTGAGGGAGAGCGCTAAAAGCAGTACAACTACAGTGCAGTATTACTTTAGCTTTAAAAAAACAGATGGTTTGGCGCCTTATTTATCATGGGCAATAGGAAGATGGGAAAAGTCACTTTTGTTCTGTTTCAGGGCAGGAACTGTCCACTATCAGCTTCGCTTACCCATGGAATTAAGTAGCCTATCATCCCTGGGTTCTTGTCTGTGTGACAGCACTTTTGAGCAAACCTTGCGTCATTTCTTTTTTTTGTTGTTGTACATTTTATGTAATCCTAACTAAACAATTTCTGATACCGTTATTAAATAAATTCCCCCTGGCACAGTGCAGGGTGGCTCTTCGTTATTTGCAACTGTTCAACAGTGAGGAGGTTTGGCACAGAGTGGGCTCCTTCCTGAGATCTGCTGTTTTCTGTAAGAGTAAGTAAGCTTGATTTATGTTTTTACCTCTGTTTACAAGTATTTTTTGTTGGCACATATATTCCTTAATTCATTTATTGTGCGTATCTTATTGTTTTGTATTTTAACTTGCTTTTATGCATACCCCGGTGTGTGAATAAATAATTATTTGATTTGTCACTGACCAGTGAAGCCTGTAACAAATGCAAATATTAAATGGGATAACAGTTTGGAGTTAGTATGTTTGGATCAAGTCATATTCAAAGCATTGACTCATTCTCTGCAGGACTAAGACTCTATAAACTACTAAATAAATTACTGTTGTTGGGTTTTTATGAAAGGACAACAGATTGAGAAGCGAGCAGATTTCAATGAGGAGGTAATTTCCTAGATGGTGACTTTACATTTGAAATTAACACAGAACGTTTGCAGACTCTAGAGGTCTTGCTCAGGAACTGTGACAGTTCGTAAACAGTGGCCAAAATAAAAATGTCTACTTCCTCGGACATTGGGAACTCCTCAGAGAGTTAACATAACATAATTAGCCCGTGCCAGGGACGCCATAAAATAAATACTTTAAAAATATACTCTTGGTATTCTTTCAAGAACAATCTGAAGTTTAATATGTGGTGAGGCATCAGGGTGTGAAATGACAACCTCTTGCCCACCACTCTCAAAATACTAATGTAATTTTTTTGCAGATCGGTCTACCTCCTTGACTGCTTGAACACCCAAAGAAATCACAATCATGCTTAAAGCATACGAGCATGGCAGTACTGCCTGGTCTTTACCTGCCCTTTATCATGTCTTCCAGAAAAACTTGACAGGGTGGACAGTAAAAGCTGCACACGAGATCTGGCTGGCACAGATTGTTACATTTTGATCTTAATTCAATTAGACAATCTCTTCCTAAAGGATTATAACCAGTCCATCCTTTGCATTAGATGACACCATCCACATCTCACAGGTGACATTAGCACTTCAACCCTAGTGTAGAGGTCACCAGCATTCCAGGCCATAGCTGTAGAAGTAAACCACATTGCAGGGGGAGCCTCTCCCCTCCACTCGTAGAGTGACACATTATTGCTCAGCAATTACCACCACCACTACTACTTAGAAGTGTTGCAGGATATCACATTGAGCGGTTGATATAATCCCTTACATCCAAAACTGTGGTATAATGAGATACTACACAAAGGCAAGCAAGGCATACCTACTCAGCTGCATTGCATAATTCATCATCAGAGATCATACTGACATTATCCAACAGCAAGACAGTTTGGTTTCAGATCATGATGCTTTTAGATAATGGACCCCATGTCGTGATGAAGGTGAAGTGGTAGAAAAAGACTTTAACAGTACAGTCAATAGGAACAAGTGCTGGTGCTCATCGAACCTGACATAGCTGGCCCACCATAAATCTCCACTGAGAAGCATGCTGGTCCCATTACAGATCAAGAGTCCGTTCGGATGAAGACTTTAGGTCTAGAGAAAATTTTGAGGGCCTCTTCAATCTCCGAGAGCTTCTTATCAAGTTCCGTCCTCCGATTCTGAATGCTGAGTGTGTCGGCTCGGACAGGCAGTGTGACCAACTGCTTCAATAGCTGTGCTTGAGCTGGAAAAGGGAATTGACAGATAGTTGCATACAGTATTGATTTTGCAGAGTGAGTGTATTTCAAAGGAGTAATGTAAAAACATTTACTGCTCTCAGGGACAGTGTCAGAACATGTTCTAGTCTGTTCATATAGGTTATTTACAAACAGAGAATCATTTCGGTTGCGGCACATGACTTCATAAGGTCTTCATTTTTCTAAGCCACAAATAGCATGTATTTTTTTGGGGTGCACAAAGACTTCTTTCCAAGTAATGGAGAAAGTGTGTGTCTTGTTTGTCAGCAGGTGACTCTTGTTTGAAGAAATAGTGTTAAGGGTATACAAGATATTTCTTCTACTGAGTGTCGTCCTTTATATTCACATTGTTAATGACGGGGAACATTTTGCAGTGAACTACCATGGGGCAGGATTTGAACAGGAAACGATATTTAAATTAACTTTTACATTGAATAATACATTTGTCACTCAGCCCTTGCTTCTGAAGCTAGTAATACCTACCCTGCAGGAGATGCAAACAAATTTACTTCATTGATTTGCTGGCCTCAGTATAAAGTATATTTAGTCCTTGTTCTGTCTTTCTGCTTTGCTCTGATAACACGAGACACATTTATGGCCTCACACCTTAAGTCTGGTTATAATGTTGATTGATAAATATATTATCAACATTTCCTTTATGACAACTCCTACATACACCCTCAACATCTGATCAGGTTTCTATTGAGCATCTATGGCTCTTTCGCATGTGAAATATTGCTTCCAAATTGATAGGTTACTCAACAATAGGAACGTAAGTCAACCCGCGCTGCATAGAAAGCATCTTTCAATCAATAAGTATTACCTAAGAGATAATTCCTAAAAAAATATATCAACTTTAAATCGCACAACTTCAAACTGTGATATTATATTCTTAATCCCCTCCAGTGTGCCTTTATATAATCTGTAAACTATGTATGTTATTTGATCCATGCTAATTAATCATTAAGTTCAAGTTTAACTTTATTAATGTTTAGACACTTGTCTTTAAAACATACATTTTAAAACTGGTTACATTTACATTTAATTTAACCCCACGTATCTCTACCCTCCCAATGCTTCTGATACCGGCTCAAACCCGAGTACAAATATGTTTGATACATAAAATCCCTTCTTCCTTAATGCCTCAGCTCTAAAATATCTAACTTAAAACTTTTTGGCCTAGCCTCTTGCACCACTAATCCAGCATATTTTTAAAAATGGTGCCAGGGCACACGCAACATCGGATTCCATGTTCAACAAAAGTGCAAGTGCGTTATTATGATGATTTGATCATATCTTATAAAAAGCGGTTTTAAAATCAGATGTTAAATCCTATGAAAATGACAATAATCAATTAACAGATAAACATTAACATTTTTGAACCTCAAACCACATGTGCAGTTATTCTCCGCATTCAGAAGAACTGCAAATCAGGAAGTGCCGATATGTACGGAAATGCCCTCCTGTTTTCCCAAGATTCTAAAGTATACTTTGCAGAAGATCTATTCCCAACATACTCCATATCAACCAATCTCGACTCTCCTCTATTGGCCATATTTAGTTCAGCGTTCGAAAGATGGGAGGCCTCAGTTATCTTAAATTCCTTGATTTTTAGGGCCACTCGCAATGGCAACTAACTTATTTCGGACCTGTAATGCCTATCTCAGCTCCCTCCTTCCTATTTTGGCAGTGCATAAAGCTGATACCTTCTGTCTCTCTGAGGACCAAAGTTTTCACCAAAATCGTAGGGTTGCTTTTCTGATGGATACATCTGCCAGTGGATTCCTCACCTTGTGAATATCCCCTGCGCCAGCAACATTCGGAAACTTTTGTAGCAGACCACGCCGATGAGGTCGAAGAGGCACGGCTCCGCTCGCGACTCCGCTGACGTCACCGGCTCCATAAGAAGACCTCGTCGGCATGATGACGTCAGTTCCCTTTTTTCCGCGCCGTCGACGCCAACGGATTTCGGGAATCGCTGTTGGTAGCTTCATTGTTACTTGTGTTATCTCTGGATTTTCTCCGTTTCTCTTTCAAGGATGTCGACAAGAAAGTCGGGTTTCAAGCCTTGTCGTGAGTGCGGCAAACACATGTCGATCACTGATCCACATGAGGACTGTGTGTGGTGCTTGTCTTCTGACCACGATGTGGATGGTTGTTCCAGTTGCCGCAAGATGAGCTCGAAGGCTCTCAAGGAAAGGGAAGCAAAGCTCTTCATCGCAAGGATGAAAAAGGAGAAGAGAGGAAGAAGGAAGTCGAGGACGAGGTTGAGGTCTCGATCGAGGTCGGGGTCGGCGTCGAAGTCGACTTCGGGGCATGCTTCGCGAGCCAAGAAGCATAAGAAGAAGAGGAGGCACTCTTCTCGACGCCACTCGGACAAGAGTTCGGCTCCGAAGTCGAAGTCGCCATCTCGACGTCGGAGGGACTCTGTGTCTCCTTCTCCTCTGCCGGATTCGCCTTCTGGTCCTTCTTCTCCAGTGGCTTCCCTGGCTCCGGCTTCTCCGGCGCCGGCTCAGACTACGATGCCGGTTCCATCTCCGGCTCCGGTTCCATCTCCAGTTCCAACTCCGGCCCCGGTTGAAGATCTTCAAGTCCCGGGTGAGCCTGCGACGCCGTTAATTCCACCGTCGGCGCCGGTTGGCCCGAGTCCGGTGATGACTGACCAGTACCCTGCTTTCCCTGGTCCAGGTCAGGACCCCTCGCATTATTTAAATGCCATGTACGGGGTATTTGCTAGAGCCATGTACACCACTGGTGCACCTGCGGGTCCGATGGGTCCAATGGCGTTTAATTTGGGGGTGCTGCAAGTCTATCCCTTTATGCCGTTCTTTCCGGCGACGCCGTCTTGGCATCTACCGGCGCCGAGGACGTCGACGCCGCTTCCATCTTCACCGGCGCCGGCTCGACCTCGTTCGACGCCGGCTGCTCCTGCGGATCCACGTTCAACGCTGGCACCGGCGCCGTCGGATTCGAACACGGCGCCGCCGACGCCGCTGGTACGGATTCGGTCCAGAAGGGAGGCTCAGAGGGTGATTGATGAGCGGAGGTACCTTCTGGAGGAAGCAGAGGAAGGAGAGCTGGTGGAGTCGGATGAAGTGTTCGAGAAGCTTAAGAAAGCTAGTGGGCTGGATTTGTCTCCCGAGTGGGAGATTACTCCTCCGCCTGATGAACCCTCCAAAGATGTGGCTCCGTATCATGCGGTAATCAGAAAAGCTGCGGAACTGCTTGATCTCCAGTTGCCAACAACGGAGTTTAAATCAAACATTTTGACTGAGGTTTTACATTCTCCTACGGCAGTTTCTGAACCTTTGTTACCTTTTAATGAGGCCATTATTGACCCTGTGTTGGAGGTGTGGCGTAAGCCTTTTTCTGCAGTCTCCAAGACGGTTGCTAGGAGGTATAGGGCAGCTCCAGGGGACCCTGAATTCTTGACATCGCATCCATCACCTGAGAGCCTGGTGATTCAGGCGGCTTGTTCAGGGAAATCCAAGGGTGCTTTTCCTCAGGTTCCGGGGGACAGAGAGGCTAAAAGGTTGGATCAATCGGCCAAAAAGGTCTTTTCATCGCTAGCATGGCTCTGAAGTCAACGAATGCCACCTGCCTTTTAGGACGTTATGTACATGCACTTATGGATTCTGCTAAAAAGCGGGCGCCAAAACTATCTGAGGAGGATAGGATTGGTTTTCAGGAGATCTTGACTGATGCCCAGGCAGCAGCACGACAGGTGATCCAAAGTGGGCTGGACACGGCGGATTCAGTGGCAAGGGTCATGGGATCTTCTGTCGCCACTAGGAGGAGTGCGTGGCTGAAGTCTTCAGAGTTTTCCCAGGATGTGCAGTCAACTCTGTTGGACTTGCCATTTGATGGATCTGGCTTGTTTGGCAAAAAGGCAGATGCTGCTCTTGAACGTTTCAAGGAGAGCAAGGCAACGGCTAAGTCTCTGGGCCTTCAGTCCCAGTCGAGGGGGTCTTTTAAAAGGTACAGAGGGTTCGGAAGAGCATCCTTTCGATCCTACAGACAGACCCAGCAGCAGCAAGGTTCCTCGTCTAGAGGATTCCGAGGTAGAATTAGGGGTCGCACACGTGGCCGTCAACTCTCATCCTCCTCTTCCTCCTCCTCAGCCCCTCCCACCACCGCAAAGCAGCCCTAGATCCGCCATTCCGGATCATGTTGGTCCTGTGGGGACCGGCTTACCCATTTTCAACAAGATTGGGAATCTGTAACCACAGATCTCTGGGTTCTGGATCTGTAGAGAATGGGTACGCCCTTCCCTTTCGGGAATTCCCGCCAAATTACCCTCCTTGTCAAGGGGCTTCCTCGGAGGGCCACCGTCTTCTCCTGCAGGAGGAAGTCCTGAAGTTGTTCCAAAAAGGTGCGATGGAGGTGGTTCCAGAGCAGGAAAGGGGTCAGGGATGCTACTCCCGGTATTTCCTGATTCCGAAAAAGGACGGCAGATTGCGTCCGATATTGGACCTCAGAATCTTGAATCTTTTTCTAAAGCAAGAGAAGTTCAAGATGCTCACCCTGGCTCAGGTACTTCAAGCGCTGAATCAGGAGGACTGGATGGTGTCGATCGACTTGCAGGATGCGTATTTCCACATCCCCATCCTGAAGTCGCACAGGAAGTATCTCCGGTTTACGGTAGGGTCGCAACATTATCAGTTTGCGGTCCTTCCATTTGGTCTTACTACTGCACCCCGAGTCTTCACGAAGGTGATGGCAGTGGTGGCAGCCCATCTCAGAAGGTCGGGGATCTCGGTTTTCCCTGATCTGGACGACTGGCTGATCAAAGCGGAGTCGCCAGAGAAGGTGCTACATCATCTGCAAGATACGGCTCAGCTGTTGTTCAAATTGGATTTCTCGATAAATGTGCTGAAATCTCACCTGGTGCCCTCTCAGCGCAACCTGTTCATAGGTGCGGTACTGGACACTACTGTGTGTCGAGCATTCCCTCCTCCTCAAAGGATTCTCAACATACAGGAAATGATTCCTTTGTTTTACAATGGAGCGGTCGTTCCAGTTCTGAAGGTCCTTCGCCTGATTGGTCTGTTCGCTTCCTGCATTCTGTTGGTCAACCATGCACGCTGGCACATGAGGGCACTCCAGTGGTGCCTCCGCAGGCAGTGGTATCAGCACAAGGAAGATCTCAGGGAGTCTGTGAGGATCTCCAGAGAAGCTGCGGCGGATCTGTCTTGGTGGAGCGGGGAGGGCAATCTGTCTCAAGGAAAGCCCTTCCATCTACCTCCATCGGTGGCCACAGTGATTACGGATGCATCCACTTTAGGGTGGGGTGCTCATCTGGGGGATCTGGAGATCAAGGGTCTTTGGTCTCAAGAGGAAGGGTTGCTTCACATCAACCTTCTGGAATTGCGGGCGATTCGTTTGGCGCTCAAGGCCTTCCTCCCTTCCCTTCGCGGTCAGTCGGTTCAAGTCCTGACGGACAACACTACCGCGATGTGGTATATCAACAAACAGGGAGGAGTGGGGTCGCATTGTCTCTGCAGAGAGGCTCTGCGTCTATGGTCCTGGGCTCAGGACCATCAGATTTGTCTGATGGCAAATCATCTGGCCGGGGTTCTAAACGTACGTGCGGACAGTCTCAGTCTGCAGTTCGCCGCCGACCACGAGTGGAGGCTCCATCCGGAGGTGGTTCGTCACGTCTTTCGGATGTGGGGAACTCCTCGGGTGGACCTGTTCGCCACTCACGAGAATGCTCACTGCCCGTCATTCTGCAGTCTCCAGTATCCGATGCAGGGAACGTTGGGGGACGCGTTTCAGTTGAGTTGGGGCTCTCGACTCCTTTACGCGTTTCCTCCCATACCCTTGATTCCTCGGGTTCTGAGGAAGATTCGCCAATACCGGGCCCAAGTCATATTGGTCGCCCCGGATTGGCCAAGAAGGGTGTGGTACACAGATCTTCTCCACCTCTCCTCGTGCCCTCTGCTCCGTCTCCCTCTGAGGGCAGACCTCCTCTCGCAATCGGAGGGGCAGGTTCTACACCCCCACCTCCAGAGCTTACACCTTCATGCCTGGAGATTGAATGGGGCAACCTGAATTCTTTTTCTCTCCCACCTGATGTGGTAAATGTAATTTTGTCTGCCAGACGTCATTCCACCAAATCTATATTTTCTTATAGGTGGTCTAAATTTGTACTTTGGTGTGGTGAGAAGTCAATTGATCCTTTGAAGGCTCGTCTGTCTAACATTCTACAGTTTGCCCTTTCTCTTGCCCAGCAAGGCTTTGCTGTGGCCACTGTAAAGGGATACTTATCGGCTTTGTCGGCTTTCCTTTGCTTGCCGGACCAGCCTTCATTATTCAAATCACCTATTGTGCTTAGATTTCTCAAGGGCCTCACAAACAGATTTCCTCCTACTCCCATTTATTGTGCCTCAATGGGACTTAAACCTTGTCTTGACTTATCTTATGGGTTCTCCCTTCGAGCTCTTACATAAGTGTCCCTTGAGACTGTTGTCTTTTAAGACGGTTTTCCTTATTGCAATCACCTCGGCAAGGAGGGTAAGTGAGCTTCAAGCTCTTAGTTCCAAATCCCCGTTTTTGACCATTCATGCTGAAAGAATGGTACTCAGGACCAGGGCTGCATTTTTGCCTAAGGTGGTAACTCCCTTCCATCTGGGGCAATCCATTACCCTTCCTTCCTTCTATCCTCCCCCTCACCCTTCCAAGGAGGAGGAGAGACTTCACCGCTTGGACCCTAAGAGGGCAGTGAGCTTCTACCTGGACAGGACAAAGGACTTCAGAGTTGATGACCAGCTCTTCGTGGGCTTTGTTGGCTGCAGGAAAGGTCGAGCGGTGCACAAGCGTACCCTTTCCAGGTGGATTGTCTTGTGCATCAAGATATGCTACTCTTTGGCTGGTAAGGAACCTCCAGAGGGTTTAAGGGCTCATTCCACTAGAGCAAAGTCTTCCACTTCTGCTTTGTCTAGGGGTGTTCCTGTGGAGGACATTTGTAGGGCGGCAACTTGGGTCGCCCTCCACACCTTCGCGAAACATTATTGCTTGGACACCGAGGTGAGGAGGGACGGACACTTTGCTCGTTCCGTCCTTCAGGACTTTCTGGTATAGAAGGGTGGACACCCTCCTCCGGGAGTGGAGACTGCTGTGGAATCTATTCACAAGGTGAGGAATCCACTGGCAGATGTATCCATCAGAAGAACAAGTTACTTACCTTCGGTAATGCTTTTTCTGGTGGATACAGTATCTGCCTGTGGATTCCTCACTGACCCACCCGCCTTCCCGTTGTCCACCCTTGTATACCTTTAGTATATGATAGTGTTTCATGTACATTTATTACTGTCAAAGGCATTGTGTGGTTTATTTTGCCTTTCTGCTTATTCTCCACACTGTGTGTGTTGCTTTGTATATTGTGTACTGTGTATGCTATGTATATATTGCTGTCTGTCCGTCCGTGTGCCTCGAAGGCACGGAAAAAAGGGCGGAACTGACGTCATCACGCCGACGAGGTCTTCTTATGGAGCCGGTGACGTCAGCGGAGTCGCGAGCGGAGCCGTGCCTCTGTGACGTCGTCTTCGACCTCATCGGCGTGGACTGCTACAAAAGTTTCCGAATGTTGCTGGCGCAGGGGATATTCACAAGGTGAGCAATCCACAGGCAGATACTGTATCCACCAGAAAAAGCGTTACCGAAGGTAAGTAACTTGTTCTATAGGCTGAGGAATTCTGGGCCTGCAAATCCCCTTCCAGTCTTATTGCCTGGGCCATTGCACTTTTTGGTAGAGCGAACGCTTTTTTCAAATACTTGTTCTCACACCACTCCCAACTTCCCTCTATACTTAATTACAATACCTCAGCCCAGTAAAGACATTGATAAGGGACCATTGCATTATAGACTGTCAAAAGGGGAGACCAGGATGGGCCAACAATGGTATTCTCAAAACGCATCTCCACCAATTCTTTATGTGGGGCCTAGTTTAGCTTTTTTGTGAACATCATACCTAGGTTCCTAAAGGACGATACCACCTCTCCTGTACTATGACCTAGTAACCACTTATACCGTTTTTTTCCCCCCCAAAAGGAATTATTTTTGTTTTTTCCAAGTTCACCTTTAATTTATTAATCACACAATTATTAAATCTATTCAGTTTTCTCGGTAGGCAGACTTCTGTCAAATTCAGAATTGCCAAATCATCTGCATAGAGTAGACATGACACGTGTCTACCCCATATTTTCGGCAAAAAGGACTGTGTTGCCGCCAGAACCCACGGAAGTTCGGCTAAGAACAGAGAGAACTTGGGGCACAGGATGCAGCCCTGCCTTAATCCATTTCCTAGAGGTATTCTCCATGAAAGGGCCCCTTCCAAGTCCAGCTCCACTTAGGCCCAATTTTCAGAATGCAATTCCATCAGGATTGCCAATAACCACTGGGGGATGCCGTGCTGTCTTAATTAAGCTCAGAGTATACTACAATCTACCAAATCAAAAGCTGAGCTAAAATCAACAAAACAGCAGAATAAACTACCAGTTGTTTCCTTCGCCTAATGCCCCGGGGCCCACAAGCTGAAGCAGTGATCTAACATTGAGTGCCCATGCTTAAAACCCCCTTGTTCCAAAACCCTCATCCCAATTCTTCAATGAGCCAAGAATAACCTTGGCATACAGTTTTGCACCTCAGACTTTCATCTTAACGAACCGATTGTGCTAAAATAATTTTTCCCAAATCCTCTGACATGAGCTGAATGTACTTTACATTCCTTGGATATAAAATGCTGCCTAAAGTTCTATCTGGACAGAACCAAATCCTTCCGCAAATCCAATCAATTGTTTGTAGCTTACAGTGCACCTAGGAAAGGTTCACTCTGATGAAACAAAGCATCTCTAGACAGATCTCTAGTGCAATTCTCTTCTGCCAGCCTCTGCTGTCAAAGGTCTGTGCTCACTCTACTAGAGCTGTGTCAATGGCTCTGTTTGCTGGTGTGTCCCTATCAGACATCTGTAGAGCAGCAACCTGGAAGACGCCACACACATTTACTAAGCATTACTGCTTGGATTCTGTGGCCATGAGAGATGCTGTAGTGGGACAAGCAGTGCTGAGAAATGTTTCAATGAAGGCGAGCCTTTCTTTACTTTCTACCATCCATTTTGACGCACATTTTCTTTTTTCTATTTGAAGTGTATTTACTGTTATGTATACACAAACCATAGTTACTATTTGCATATGTATATATTTTTTCTTATTACATAGCGAAATGTGCTAATTACTGCTCTTTACTCTGATTCAAGCATGCGAGTCTATGAAAGTTCCAATACTGGAGTAAGAAAATAAGTTATTTACCTATAACTGTAGTCCTCCAGTATTGGAGTCTTTCATAGATTGACATGCGACACACCCACCTCCCCTAGAAAGGCTCATCTAAGCTACTTCTTATTGTACGCACTGTGCTTAATAAAATCTGAGGGACTAGAACTCCTTTCAGGAAGGTTCTACAGGGTTGTGTCAGCTGATTGGTTGTTTTCTAAGTTTGGTCCTTTTTTAAATAATGACTTGGATATGTAACTAAATAGTGTGGCCTTGAGCCTTTAAGTTCTATGTCTACTGTGACATTACTTTTCTATATATAGCGGAGACTCCAATCTCGACGACTGGGAATGAGTCAAACATGTGAATCTATGAAAGATTCCAATAGTAGAGAACTACAGTTACAGGTAAGTAACTTATTTACTTTCAATTCTGCCATGCATTTTACTGTTGGCTTTTATAAAGCCATCAAGAAATAATCATCAACCAATGAAGCACTTAAGTTGCAGACAGCTATAGAATCACCATGTCACTTAAACACTTTATTACAACCGCTTCAAAAAGGAGACAGAAAGAAATCACCACCTAACTCAGCGCTGAATTGCAAAGAAAACCGATACCCGTTTTTAAAGATAGTATACAAAAATAATAACATGCATTGAAAGAGCTTTGATACTGAAGAGAAAAGAACTATTCTTAATCAGATGTGAACAAACTGGCCAAGCGCTGAAAGTCATTCAAAGTCAACGTTGCCTAACTGTATGCTGTGGTGGACCAATGGATGAAGCCAGGCCCTCTGTATGTATGAGAAGTACAATTTGTTTTGCAAAACAATAGTTTGGACAGACAAAAAAAGCAGTTTCAGAGGCTATACCTAAAAAAAGAAAAGACCCAGGAGGGCAGACGTTTTTGAGAGGTGACAAAGAATAAGAATTGTACATCTTGAGCCTAATGAAAAGGTCCCCATTGTGAGACCTGGTAACTATACCTCCTTCCACCAACAGGGTTACTGTTATCAGTGGAACTGGTAATTCAGTTGACAGAGTTGCCTCACTGGGGTAATCTGTAATTCCAAGTTCCACTGCAGGGCGATTCCTCATTTCTCCCGGATTCTCAGATGGAGACACCAGCTGTCGTGGTTGAAAAAACAGGCCCGTGGCAAGGACGTATATGAAAAACCACAAGACTACAGAAGAAAAAGTTACTTACCTGCTGTAAAAATCTTTCTGGTGGATAATCTATTAGCCTGCTGATTTTTCACCTGTAGACAATCCCAGGAATCAGTCTGGATCTGGAGAACTTCAAAAGCTCTCAAGTTGACGGTAGTGGGTGCTGGTCTTGGTTGACGCCTGAAGTGACATCCGGACGCATGCCCGAGACAACATAGTGCCTGCCCCTGCGCAACGAAGCACTTTACATCCATTTTTTCCAAACCTTCGAGGCGAAACGACAGATTGACATCAATCTAAAAGTGCAGTATCAAAAAGTATAGTTTGGGATCTGATTAACCCTCCATGTAATACCTCCATGAAACAGGTAGGCAGGCAGGTCGGCGAGGAATCTGCAGGTAGATAGAGTATCCATCAGAAAGATTTGTACCGCAGGAAAGTAACTGTTTCTATTAATGGATACTTCTACCTGAAGATTCCTCACCTGGAGAACAGATTTCACAACAATACCCTAACCGGAAGGAGGGTTGACGGATGTATAAGGAAGTCCTGTTAAACAGATCTGACAAAATGGCCTTCCCTAGGGCATCCCTGGCGAATCTATGCAAGGATGCCCAAGTTGGCACCTCCAGCAAGAGAGGAAGTGGGAGACTTAGCCCTGGTGAAATGGGCCCTGATCCCTTCTGGTGGATCTTTCTTAGCTAAGGCTTAATAGTTCTTCATGCAGAGGAGGATCCATCTTAAAAGAGTCCTCGTCAGCGCCAACTTATCCTTTTGGGCACTACAATATCCAATAAAGAATTGATGACCCAGTTATACGCCCTTGGTGTTGTCTAAGTAGTAGTTTACCACCTTCTAAGGATCCAAGCAATGCAATGACTCCTCTTTTTGTGGGGGTGGGAGGGTAAAAGGCTGGAAGAGAAATGGATCAGAAGCAAAGCAGTCCTGGCTTGCAACACCAACTTGTCAGGATAGAAAAGGGTGAAGGAAGGACGGCAGCTAAGGGTTTGCAGCTCACTCTACTGTCTAGCAAAAGTGACAGCAACCAAAAACATAGTTTTGAAAGTTAACATTCTCCGCGAACAACTATGAAGGGTCTCAAGCGGAGTCACCATCAAAAAGATGAGACCTGAGTCTCACTGGGAAACCCCAAAAGAGGATGTAGGATACATGTTTGTAGAAAGTGCATAATGACAGAGAACTTAAAGGAATGGCTGGTCTGCCAGAAAAAGGAATGCAGACAAAGCAGCCACTTACCCATACACAGTGACAGTTGCACAACCCCTCTGAGCGAACAAGAGCTCATATTTTAGAATCTGAGATGGTTTGGCTTGCAAGAGGTCCACATTATTGTCTGCACACCATGCAACAAGTTTGCTCCATCTGCTTAAGTAAGCAGACTTGGTAGAGGGGCAATGTGTTTACAAGATTTGGTGGCAGCTGAAAAGAACTCTGCTGTCTCCACGCAATCTCCAAGCATGTAGGTGGAGGTCTCGTAGATTGGGCTTCAGAACAACTCCCCTGGACTGGGAGGGAAGGCCCAGCCTGAATGGCAGGTGGATCGGGGGACATGTGGAGAAGTGCAGAATGCCCATATACCACGCCCTTCTCTTACAGGGGATCCTCAGCAAAGTTATAAGCACCTGAATATTCCCGCCCATGCACGGGACCCCGGAAACACAATCATATATGTGAAGAACTTATATATATATTTGAGGTGATCAAGGCCGCTTGGACGTATATAGACTTCCCCTATATACCAGAAACAATACATTAAAAACGGGGAGAAAAAAACCCCCAGCAAAGCATGTTTGAAAACTGTTTTAATGCTTAGCATTTAGCGCAATCCTGTAAAAAGGACTGAAAGCATTGACAGCTCTCAGGCTGCATTGTAGAAACATAGCATAGAAAGCTGAAAAGCTAACCCATAGCAACATAGAAATAAACTGGCACCGTGCCTTTAAGGCAGCCATGACCCCTAGCTTCCCATCATGCCTCAGGGGTGACAGGTCAGTTGTTCTTTCCAGCTCCTTCAGTTCAGGACCCTGGTTACACAGCTCTTCTTTTTCTGGCTTTTTGTCAGAAATAATCTCCAGTTTTTTGGAAAACCTTGCAGTGCAGTTGAAAGTTCCACCAGAAGTGCTGCCTTCAACGGATACTGGAGGGCACTAAACTGCTTGCATGGAGCATTCTCTGATGGGGCAAATAAACCCACCTCACTGGGCGAAGATGTTCTGGACTACCTCTGCTAGGAGACGCCACCCCTGATCGCCAAGATAACGTCGGCTCTGACATTCAGAGACCCCTTCAGGTGATTGGATGTTAACCAGATCCATTGGTGGTGAGCCTATGACCAGTCTCAGCGCCTCCAGACAAAGAGGCGAAACCCTACCCCACCTTGCTTGTTCACATACCACGGTCGCTGTTGTACTGTCTGTCAAAATCTGGATGGACTGACCTTGGAAGGAGAGGAGAAATGCCTTGAGCGCCAGCCGTATTGTCTGCCATATTTTTAGGACAAACTCTGACACTATTAATCTGATTCTACGTGGAGACTCTAGAAATTATGCTTATGAGTTTCAAAGACTGTCCTCTGCCAGTGACCTAGATACCTCTCCAGAACTACCTATGAACTTCCCCACTGGTCCACCAATACCTGAAGAGGTCTCTGTTCATAAGGTGATTCTGAAGGCTGGCTAAGTGTTAAACTTGCAATTATCCACCACAAAAGCCAAGACCAACATTCTTACAGAGATCCTTTGATGCTCTACGTCTTAGTTGGAGCAGCTTCTCCCTTTTAATTTGGCCATTTTAGAGACCGTCTTGACGGCATGGAAGAAACCTTCAGTTCAGGCAGTCAATCGGCTTGTAGGCTGCCGTTATCGCCCAGTTCCAGGTGACACAGCATTCCTTTCAGGCCACCCTCACCTGAGAGGCATGTTGTTCAATCTTCCTGTTCTGGGTGTCAATCTGAAGGTTCTCTTTCCACAGGACCCTCCGATAGGAAGTCAAAACATCTTAAGGCAAAAAGGCTTTTTCTGCAGGAAGTATTGCCCTGAAATTCCTTTACTCTACCTGCCTTCTAGCCACATATAATCATGCCGTTGTGAGATATACCAAAAAATGATCTCGCCTCATGTTACGGATGACATGAGAAAACATCTCCAAGAGATCATTTTTTATGATCAAAATGTTGCCCACCATATTATAAAATCGGGGCTTCACACAGGATATCCTGGGGCCCATGCCATGGGCATTCCCATTCATAGACATGCTTGGGTTCACACATCCACCTTTTGTGCGGATGACTAGACTAATCTTATGGACCTTCCTTTTGATGGTGTGTGGCTTTTTGGTGACTAGGCTGATTCAGCTCTTGGGTGTTTCATAACCAGCAAACCCCACTACGTGCTCCCTTGGCAAGCATTTCCTGTCTCCGTCCAAAGATTACCGTTGGTTTCTTTTGCTTTGGGGTCTTCTCAGGATGGTCTTCCTTTCGCCAAAGACAATACCAGCAGCAATAGCCTAATTATCTGGTCAGGCAGTCAGAGGTAGAAAGAGTGGGAAAGAGCCATGGACCCACCTTGCAACCCTCCTCTTCCACATAACCAGGAAAGCAGTCTAGTTTGCTTCCCCAAGTTCACCTGGAGCCTGTAGGAGGGTGGTTGTCTCATTATCTTCAGACCTGGAAGACCATTACTTCAGACCACTTGGTCTTTCAAATCATAGAAATGGGTTACACCCTTCCCTTAACATCTGCCCCCCCTTGCCCCATTCCCTGCTTTCAGACCACCTAGACATACTGCAAGAGAAGGTGGCAGCTCTTCTCTTGAAAGGAGCAGTGGAGTTAGTGCCAGAGCAGGAAAGGGCCATGGATTTTATGCTGGTTACTTTCTGGTAACCAAAAAGGATGGCGGTCTCCGCCCGATCATAGACCTCAGGGATTTGAACTTTTTACTCAGGAAGGAAATGTTCATGATGCTGACCCTTGCTTAAGGACTACTGGTGTTGGAACTTGGAGTCTGGATGGTGTTGCTCGACCTGCAGGATGCGTATTTTCATACACCTATACTGCAGTCGCTCAGGAGGTTCTTGCGATTTTTGGTGGGTTCTATGCTCTACTAAGTTGAAGTTCCTCCTTTTGGTTTATTTCAGCGCCTCAATCCTTCACGAAGGTTATGGCAGTAGTAGCGGCCCATCTCAGAAGGTTGGGCGTACCAATTGTTCCATGCCTGGGCAACTGGCTGATCAATGCCAGGTCGGTGGAGTTTGTCTCACATCATCTGCAGTCAACAGCTTCTCAGCTGTTTGACCTTTCTCTGCTGTTCAACCTGGGATTTTTGATCAGCAAGCCCAAATCTCACCTGAGGCCCTCACGACAACTCCAGTTCATAGTAATGGAGACCACGTTTCTTTGTGCCTTTTCCCCACCTCAGAGAATCAGCACAATTCAGAAAGGGTTCCATCCTTCCAGCTGGGCGCACGAATACTACTCCTGAGTCCTCAGATTACTAAGACTGCTAGCTTCCTGCATTCTCCTAGTCACCCACAAATGTTAGCATGAGCACCCTGCAGTGGTGCCTCCGCAGGCAGTGGCATCAACAAGAGGGAGATCAGTCTGGCTCAGTCAATCTTCCCCAGCCCTCAGCGGAACCCGAGCACTTGGTGCAGGAACAAAGCGCACCTGGTAAGTGGGAGGGTCATTACTCCCCCTCCAACCATGACTATGTCAAATATGAGATGTCTGGAAGATCTGGAGATGCGACGTCTTTAGTCCCTTGAGGAGCAGGCACTTCACATCTATACTCTTCCTCCTCCTAAAGTCGTTGGCATCCTTACAGGTTCTGTGATGAGGAGTGACGCCATGCTTCGATATTGGTGGCACTGTACCTGAAGTTGTAGGTGGAGGAAGTAGTGCCATTCACTGCATCAACTTCTTACTGATGGGCCCTGTACCTGAGCGCAGGGTCAAATTAATGTGGTGCCAGCATTGGATCATCCGTAACGGTGCTGAAAGGCATTGGATGCAATGGCATGAACATCAGAAGCCGGTATGGTGTGCTGGCCCAAAAGGGGAACCAGTTGGCATTAATGCCTTCGAGAAGATAGAAAACATGGTATTGAGGAATGCCAACAGGTCAGAACCTGGAGTCGGGTACTCCGGTAAACCTGTTACCGACGCCAGAATTTCGGGTGGTGGAGGCACCAGCACCTTCTGGTAGATTTGATGGTTGCAGGACTTCACGGAGGAAGAGTCATGGGGGTCAAAGTCAACTAACTCCAGCTCAGAGGACGAAGGTCCTGTGGGAGACCAAGAGTGACTGGGAGACTTAATTTAGAGTTTTTTCTGTTTTTCTATGCTATTTCTTTATGACCCCCTGACCTAGAACGATATCTTGAATGGTTGGGGCAACAATGGTTCTCTCTGGCCATATAGTGGATAGTTTTGTGCTCTTTTATGGCCTTAGAGTGTAAGCTGTGGCAGGGAAGAACCCGCGAGTAATGGTCTGACCCTAGGCCCAAAGACAAATAGCTTAGGGGTCCGTAATGGATAGCTGTCCTTCACGATCCCTACAGGGCTTGAACCTTGATTACTAGGGAGGGTAATTGGTAATGCAATTTATATTATAGCCTTTGTGTGAGGAAACTTCTCAGAGAGCATAGCTTCAGATCTACGTCGACAGCGCAGAAAAAAGGGCACTGATGTCACTGCGCCAGGGCAGGCGCTATATGGCCTCAGCGATGCTGCCTGATGTCACAGGTTTTCTGGATCGAGTCTGACACCTGGGATTGTTCTGCAGATGAGGAATCAATCAGCAGGTAGAAGTATCATCAGAAGAACAATCTAGGCAGTTGCCACTGGTCACAAAGTTTCATATTAGTTCAGGGAGTAACCGAAGGGCTGAAGTATAAGAGTACACAGATACACTAGGAAGACTTCTTTGAAGACTAAATGGGATGTCAAGAAAATACTAGCCAGGGAAATGTTTGGTTAAGTTTGAAGTGCACTGGTGTAGATCTTGTTTGAGTGCACTTAGTTCAATTTCTTTCAAAACATAAAATGTAAGCATTTCCAAGGACAACACCTCCATTGCTGCTTCGAAGTAAACTTTACTTTTTTAAATTAAATGTACTAATACACAGACCATTCATATTGTATAATTGTCATTATAGCTACTAATAAAGCATTTTTTCAGTACCTGAGAAATAAAAATAACAGGTGTAACTATTGCCAAATATAATATTCAAATGAATGATTTCGGATGGATGAATGCTTTAAGCAGACTATAAAAATTCCAATATATGATTGGCAGGTCACACTAGGTGTCAGTTGTGAACGCTTGCTAAGGCACAAGATGAGTATCATTTGCTTCACAATATGACAACTAGGGAAAATAATTGACCTCACTATATTTCTCTACTTACTCGGGATTCTTCCATCTTTAGATTATTGAAAATCTACCAAGTCTTCTACTTACTCTGTTTGAGATTGTTCAGCGTGTCAAGTCGTTCCTGCTCTGGCATCATGGTGTGCCCTGGGGGCATTGATGGGTCAGGCATTTTCTTCTGTCGATCTTCAGCTTCTTTACGCCAGTGGTCTTTCAGTGCCAACAAACTGCAAACACGAAAATAAAAACAGAAGTACCTGAAGATTGTTGGACAAAACAATTCAACATGTGCAAACATGTGGCAAGTAAAACGGCTCTACTTACAATAACCAAATTAAATTGTGTAGATATAATGGAGGCAGAAAAACAAAGGCAGGCACCCACAATACCCTGCACCTTAGCCACAACCCTCGTTTTCAATTGAACCTGGTTGGGGGGAAAAGGTCAGGTCTTAAAAGTAGAGGAGATTGGATGAGCGGGATATCAATACTGATGATCCCCACGGTGGAGAAGTATAATTACAGGTAGAAAAAGAGTATATCAAGCTATGCCCCTACATTGGAGGGTTAAGTGAGTGAGTGACAGCATTCATAAAGTGTCTCAAAAAGGGTTGATGTTGATCTTGTACATCTGCCTAACCAAACAAGTAAGTCAGCAGATGTTTCCTGAAACTTAAAAATGTATCTGTAAGCCTCATGTTTAAGGGGAGTGAGTTCTAGAATACTGGTCCTTTCAAGAGAAAGAGATGAAAGAAGTCAAACTGGAACACCCCTGGCCAAAGCTGGGGTGGAAGATTTTGCCTGGTAGAATGGGGGCGGAGTTCTTGAGGTGGCACTTTCTTCGCGAGGGCCTAGCACATTTTCATAAACCAAATTATCCAGTGGGACAGGGTCCTCTTCAGGACCGTTTGCCCTTCATGTTGCCAGAATATCCTTGAAAGGGTGGTCATCAGACCTGAAGTATTTAGTGTGGTCAATGTAAAAGACGACATTCTCGCTTTGGATCTTGCTTGTGTATTTGCTCTTCCTCGATGGGGTGGTGTGGAGGATAGAATGGAGCATAATGGACTTACACAGATTAAAAGGGGCCACCACCTTAGGAAGGAATGCCGCTGTTGTTTTAAAGACCACTATAGTACAAGAGCCGCCCTTAAACCCATGTGAACCTGGGACATTAATACTTCCTTAATCACAGTTGTTCTCATTGGTATCATTCAATTCACTTCCCATTAATCAGTCCACTTGACTGTATACAATCAATGGCAAAAAAAACTTCATATCCAGACCATGATGTATCCCAAACAGCTTGAATTAGACAACATCAACTGTTATTGCCACAGTTAATATACGGTTACTATGTGTCCCAATGAAAACCACTATCCAGAGTGCCACAAGACAAGTGAGCGGAAAGTACAAACAAATTGTTATGTGTTCTTCTTATCAAATAAAGAACACCAATAAAACCATTAAGCCAATAGCAAATTCTTGTTTGTGCGTTTTGTTTTTATGTCGATGACCTTTCAACCCTCAACGTGCTACAGGGGGGCCACAGGACAAAAGGATCATTAGGACATCTGGAAGGGATAACCAGAAATAAGTTAGAAAAGTTAAAAGGCTTGGTTAAGAACTTTGAAATATGCTGGTAAAACGCAAACGTTTACCTACAGTGACTGGTCCATGTGAGGTATGTGATAGTAATAACCCTTGTAATGTAATGTACTCACTGCAAGGTTGATGGATAATATAGTAGGTTAGTTATGTACTATACTCGTAGTGAATACGAACCAAGTTATACTGTTGTAGTACTCGCCCTCTATGAGCCAGGACACCTAATTAAGGAGTGCAGCCAACAAAGGGAGGGGCAACCTCTTCAACTCCATGTCCGTCAGCTTCCAGTGCACTGCGGTAAGGTTCCCAGTCAGTGTCCAGGATGCTATGGGACAAGGGGCAGAGGTCTACATTAATAAATATGGCCGCCTTTCCAGGAAAGATATGGAAAGCTGTGTGCTCCAGCTCACAGACCGTTACTGAAGATTACTGCGGTTGGCAGTCTAGCTTTCCCTCAATACCTCCTAGGAGACAGTGTCCCAAATGGGAATGCTGCACAGTGTCGATGTCAATATGTGGGGGAACTGTCTTAACTGATGGCATTTTGCAGGGCCAGATAATCCACGCTCTCCTAAGAATTAGATGGGAAGAACAGGTCACTACTATCACCTGTGCCCTGGGGTTGTCCCTCTGGTATTTTTAGAGGATTGGAATCCAAGAGAATAAGCTTATGCACCCACTGCCATCAGGCTCAATGTGAGAAATCTATACTGGCCGAGTATGCCTCCTTTCCTATCATCTGAGCCTCTCTTCTTGAGCAATGGGCCATAACTGGGCTTGTTGGTACCTCCTGCAGAGGAACGGTTGTAAGCTGAGGCAGCTGTGGAGGCTCAGTGGGAGTCGGTGCTGGGACTGGCATCAGTATCTGCACCAGGAGAACTGACAAAGGATCAGTGTCAGTACGTCTTCGGCTGACTTCAGAACAGCTCTTAGTAGAACTATAGAGATGCTCAGAAATGGGGTAGAACCTACAGACAAGAACCCATACGGGCTCCACCTGGCCTCTAGGGGTAAAAGTTGTTTCAGGGTGGGGCGAAACATGTACCACACAGCAGGGAGGAAGAGTAGGGGGATCCAGTATTCGCACTGGGAACCTGGGGTAGCTTGCACCAGCAGTAATAGTAGTATTAGCGAAAGCGGTGCAGGGGATGGATCCTGAAGTGCAGTAATATCCATCAACTCCAGCTATGAAGACCAATATTCTAGTGGACACTTTGAGTATGCAGCGGTGACTTACTCGGTCATTGTCTTGGGGACTCCCATCTACATTTCCTTTTTCTCTTTCACAAAGACTTTGATGGCAGAGAAGAGCAATACTGTGATCTCAATCTGAACCAATTATGACATTGAGCCAGATGTGCCAGGCACATCTTGGAATTATGCTCCACAATGGCCGGAGACAGAGACGTCTTGCATAGGAATGAGGAAGGCTGCAGATGAACACCTTAATACGGGACTTAATGGGCAGAGCCCAATTGACAGAACAGAACGTGTGATCTTCATGAAATACAGAGCCCTGATGATGTCCACATTGGTCGAAACGCGTTGAATGAATTGATTTTTGTGATGTTTTCTGGATGAAATAATGGAATAAGAAATAAACAAAGAATTGGAAATACATAAAGACTCCCTACAGACTTTCTTTAAATGGGAATGTAAAATGGACTATTAACAAGAACCTTGCTTGGGAAGGATTAATGAACTGGGCGCTCCTTTTTGTGTAGGTTGTAAAAGTGTGAATGGTTAACATTCTTGAGAAAAAATTCTGAGGTTAAAGCATCCCAGGAGAACTCCGGTTCTTCCTCAAAGGGCACGGAAAGAAAGGAACTAACGTCAGGGCACTGGCATGAGCGCCATATGATTCTGGTTCCACTTCCTGGATTGTAGTGGAGCCAACGCCCCTTAATGCCATGGGACGGTTATGTCAAAATATTTCAGATCTAGTGTACAGCCTGGGATATTCAGCAGGTGAGGAATATGCAGGCAGAATTATCCATCAGAAACCATTATTATATCACACATCATATTGTATTTTGTATTTCTCTTCAACTGTTCAGAATATTTGAAAGTGTAAATCCTCCACCTTTTCCATGCCAATACACATCATAATAATAAAATAATTTAAAAAATCGAAAATATATTTTGGAACTCTTCTTGTAAACCGCCACAACTTTAACTTGAAGAAGGCAAGACATTGCTTGGGTACAATTGGCAAAGAGTTCACAAACATTCACTTTAAATTTAGCCCTAAGTGGAAATGCATAGATGTGCAGTAAATATGTTCCGTTACTATAGTATTTGACAGATGAAGGTTATCTGCACCCTTTTTTGCAATATAACATTCTGCAACTTTCACTGATAGGCATTGGGGCGAGTTGATCTAAAGGGCTGCGAGAATTCCAAAGTGGGAGAACAAATCGGGCCACACAATGGTTAGTACATACTCTATGATTGCAACTCTGCCTTCTGATAACCCCAAGAAGTTACAAGAGTTAAAAGTACACAAAATCATTAATAAAGATATAAAATGAGATGAGAACGGCAAAATGGGTTGCAAGGTGCGCACAGAGCAACAAATGCAACCAGTGCTTAATTTGAGCCGGCGGGAGCCACCAGCACTTATTTTTGGGCACCAGCACTTGTACATATCAGCTATTCACTGAGAGTAAGTAATGGAAATCGGAAAGACGTAGGAAGAGAAAGACGGAAATCCGTCACAAAGGGAGGAAGCAGGAACTTGTAAGAGTGAGATAAAGGGGATGGGAGTGTCTCGCAGTGGATTAGAGTGGTGTGACAGAGCGGGACAAGTGACACAGGAAAACAATCAGGACTGGTGGACACACATACCGTTCTCACCCCCTCTTGTCCCCCCACAGCAGGACGACTGGCTTACCTCGCCGGAAAATACGGCACAGACTAGGCCTGGGCAAAAATTTCGTTCCGTTCGCGGAAATTGCGATAATTTGACATTTTTGCGTTCCGCGGAGAGCGCGAAAATGTCAAAAATTCCGGTTTCCGCAGCTTGGCGATAATTTGTTTCTTGCTCGCGCTGTAAAATAATACATTCTCGCGCGCGCGCGATCGCCTTACCTGAATCCCTGCGTTCGCCGACAAGTTTTCTTGATCCGGTCGCGTTCTCCATGAGATGTTGTATTGTTTTTAGCCATTTGCGCTGTCTCGCGACAGTTCGCGCCCGCAGTGACGTCATGCGTCGCGCGATCACGTCTTTCTTCTCGCGATCATGCACCGCGAGAACAACTCAAAACAAGATGGCCGCGCCCGCAAGCAACCACATGGGTAAGTTGGCGACCCGCAACCATGCAGAAAATCTCGCGAACATGCCGGAAAAAAACTTCTGCATCTTCGCGATATTTCTGCTTGTTTGCGATAATTTTAAACATTCTCGCGATAATTTGCGAAGGTTAATTCCGCCCACCCCTAGCACAGACACAGGGAGGAGCGGAGCCCTTTAACTGGGAACACTACACGGCATCCGACACTCCCCTGAGTGACGTCAGGGCGCAGTGGACGTCAAAAGGAGACGAACACGGACAGTGGACGGACGGCGATTCCCGGAGGAGCGGAGGCGAGGACTGGAGTACAGGAGGAGAATCAAGAGAAGGAGAAGGAGACGCGTTGAGCAGCTGGTGCAGGGAGGACAGCGGAGGAAGCGGAGAAGCGGATAACGGATGGCCAGGAGGCCCGGGATCCCGCAAAGCGCCCCACCACGTTCCCAAGGGAGGAGCGTGGCTAGGACAGGTACGGGACCGCGTAGTGGGCTGGATCGGGAGGGGGGGAAAGCCGCCGACGGGAACTTAAAAGTCGGGATTGTGGTTCCTTCCTTCTTGCATTCCCCACCCCGTCTTTGCACTTATCACACGCACGGATAGAAATTGGTGCACTTGTTAGGGTGACTCCTCACACCCGGCCCCGGCATTAGGTTGAACCCTAAAGAAAAGGTTTCCTGACCCTGTCCCTTTGTTTGTTTCTCTTTCTTTTGGGGGCCATATGCATCCTGGGGAGAGACCTATCGATTACATCCCGTGGGCCAAGGTACGGAAGGAAGAAGAATCGTCCAAGGGAGGAAGACCCCAACCCAAGAGAAACCATGGATCCTGCCATACATCCCAGGGAGAGACTTACTACTCGTTTACGCAAGCGATATACCGCAATAAAACCTCACTTACCAAGCACACGTGTCCCGTCTGTCCCTGACGCGCCGTCACAAGTGGCATGAGGTGGATTTAAGACTACCAGCCTTGGCACTGAGCGCGCCCATGTTTCACTGTGCCAACGTCTGGTTTCTGAGCATTATCTTAAAGTATCATCTCAAACGGTTCTAAAACCCATACGTTGCGTTTTGACAAACAATCTAAAAAACAGCTGAAGCCTGATTGACTATAGCACATCATGTCGGGGATGCAACATGGGAGATCTTCTATCCTTTTCCTTCCCTCTTGCTCTTTTCTCACTTCTCCCTTCCTCTATTTTCTTGAACTGTGAGCACCGGGCTAACGACCTGGCATCAGGCTGAATGGGCAGCTCCTAGTTTTCAAATAAAAAATGCTGCTTCTTTTAAAATCATTTCGCTGCAACAACAAAATGTGTCTCAATGAGCTATACCCCAGTTGCCCCTTGCCTGTCAAGGTATTATTTATTTAGTCTTTTTTTTTATTTTTTATATATATATATATATACGTTGCACTGCACTTTATTGAGGGGGTCACGCTGGGTGCGAAGAAACTGTCTCATAACCCAATAACGCCGCTTCTTTCTTAATTACATCGCAGCAACAGAAAAGAGCGTTTTAAGATGCAGCAAATTTTACTCACTCGACACCTGCCAGATGCCATCACCAGACATGTTTGTGCGGCACTGCACTTTACCATGTGTATTATTGGCTGTATCAATGTGTATCAATTTGATTGTTTTAATGCATTGCAATGGTTTTTAGTAACTATTCAAATAAAATAAACTGAACTGGTTTCTGAGCAGTGCTTCGAGCATCGGCATTTTTTTTTTTTTTACAAATAAGTACTGGATACAACATAAATTTTTTGCATGCTATTATGCAATAGGTGTTAAATGTGACAATTTCCACAAAACCTGCAAACAATATCTGCAATTAATTTAGTTTGTTGTACATGTGGAAACAAATGGTGCGTTTATAAATGTTGTATGGGAGTGGAAAGGTATGAATATTTTTAAGTGATGAAAATGCAAAAACACTAGACTGCAATTTATACTAAATGGGATGTGTTCAGGGTTTAGATTATGGATCTTATGTTTCCATACTGACTCTGCATATGGCAAAAGCGTTGCTTGACTAACGAAGACTTAGGTTGACCTTAGCCATCATTAGTTCTAGGGGTTTCAAGGAGCAGCAAAATAATATTTAAACATTCTAAAGTAACATGCTTCATAATAAATCCGGTGCTACTAAGTGCAAAGTTTATGCGACCAAAAAGGGATCATTTTCATATTAAGGAAATATTGCACAGGGCCGAGGATAATTCATATCTAATAGGCAGAAACATTTTACAGGTGAATGATGGCATGTTGCTAAAAGATGCGTGGAGAAAAGTGGAGGGAATAGAGGGAAGACACAATCTCCCAAGGGGAAAGAAGAGTTTGAGAGCGTTAGAAAACAGGGCAAGGGAGCAATAGAAAATGAGAAACAGGGTTCAAGAACAGAGAAAGGGAAATAAGTGGGAGGACATGAGAAGGGAAGAGTAACAAGTTATTTGAAATGTCTAGCGTGATACCTAAAATTGTTTAAAAAAAATATAGGTCGTTGTGTACGTACTATTGGGGTACTTGGCCTTTCTGCTTGGTATTGTACTCCTCCTGTTCCTTGCGTTTCTGCTCGAGCACCTCTGTTAGTGTTTGCAGGGATCTGGAACGTTGCAGGTGAACTTTCTTCGCATTGCGGGCGTTGTGGGACACAAAGTCGATGCTTACACCTTTAACTTGCATCTGGAGTACCGAGATGGCATGAAAGAATAGAAACATTTATTTATTGATTTATTTGGTGATGCGTCTGTTGCACACTAGCACCCTTGGGTATGTAATCTATTTACATTTAACAAAGACCTATACATCAAACATGGCAGTACAATAACAAGAATTAAAATAGATAAACAGAGATTAAGAGCCTGGTTTATATCTTGGCAGAGAGGGAATTCCATCACAATGGCGACGGAGTTCCCTCCCCACCAAGACTGGTCCACCCAACCGATTTAAATTAGTGCGGACCATAGTTTGATGATGGCGGAGACTACTTCATCTCAGCCGTGGTCAAACTTCTCTGATGGAGTAAGGGCCGTCAGAGTTTTGGCTATAGGTCTGACTGGCTAATTTAGATGGGCGGACATATTGTGGGTTTTTCAAAGTCCACCACTGCCAGGAAAAACCTGGCTGTAAGAGGCACTGAAAGGTGCTCATGGCTTTGCTCGTCTTGGGAAGAAACTTCCATGGCAAAGGGGGCGTTGGTATTTTTTATTTTCAAAATGAAAATCCCTCTTTGGCACTGCCCAATCCAAAACAGCATGCTAAGAAAGAACGGATTGTGTTAGGACCACACAGAGTAGGCACACTAGACAAATACATTTATGGGAAGGGATCTTCCTCCAATATATTATCCTGAATATTCACAACAATGAATACCAATCAGTGCCTACTTGAAGCTCAATCAAGGCAAGAAATAATTCCTATTATTTTTCAAGGTCAACAAATAACAGACATCATAAACCTGGCTCAAAGACATGAACTTTGTATCTTTTCACGCCCCAATTTTCAGTGAATGCCAAGTCACTTGGATTCACCCCGGACTTCAATCTTACCATCAAGGATCACTATATCCCTCCTCCCCCCGAAAAAAAAACGAGGGTCTGGTATCAGCTCTCTGTTCTAAAGAAAGGGAAACCATTTTTTCAGGTAAGCAACTTCAGAATGGCTGTGCAAGTCCTCAAATTCTCACCTCTGAAAGATGGTAACTCCCTGCTCCGTGGCATTTTATGCTCCACACTGGCCCCCCTTAGGGGCACCCTACAGGCCACAGCACATCTCATCCAGGGCAAGAAGAAGTATAATCACATCACCCCATTCTGATGGAATTCTATTGGCTCCCCTTACTACTCACACCATCTTCAAAACCAGCTGCATCATTTACAAAGCCATAACTACCAAAACCCCACTTAATTGCAGACAGTCTCATCATCTCCGATGCTTCATGGCATACACAGAGCCAGGACACCATCAGACTGTGCATTAAATGTAAAAAGGAAAGAAATATGGCAGCCAACCCTTTCCTTCTATGCACCCAGGATCTGGAACAACATTTCTGTATCAACCGGAACCGTCCCAGCTCTGCTTCGATTCAGGAAAGAGGTGAAGACTCACCTCTTTGAAGAATACTAAATCACAACATTAACAGTTGATATAAACAGACCACAAACTAGCTATCTCTCCACTCAGTTGTTGTCTTTATGCTAGATTTTGACAATGTAATGCACTGCATTGCTTTTTGGCTAGGTTTGTGCTGTTGAAAAACCACATATATACATAGATACAGAATCTGCTACTTCCTCCCCAATCATCCAACCCTGCTGTGAATAAAAAAGACGTTATAGTTCTGCCTTCTTTTCCAGTACTAGTCTTAACAAAAATGCAGCCACAGAGCTTTACTTCACTTGGATTGCACCATTATCTGATATTCCAATCACCTAACACCAGGGCAGAAAGCTCACCAGGGAATTCCACAATGGCCTACAGCACCTTACTGAAAGCTATTCCGGTTTAACAGCTACGAACACACCCTGTTTACGCAGGTGCCACCCTATTTGTTTCTCACCTGCTCCTGGTGGTTGTCTTCCATCCTGGGACTCCCAACTTCCTTCAGGGCTCTCGAATGTGTGGGACTTGGTGACAATGAGCGTCTGGGCCGGACCCCAGAGCCACAGCGGGAGTGAGCCTTAAGGAACCTGGGTGTCTCCACATTTGGAGTAGTAG
This sequence comes from Triturus cristatus, assembly GCF_964204655.1. Classification (NCBI taxonomy): domain Eukaryota; kingdom Metazoa; phylum Chordata; class Amphibia; order Caudata; family Salamandridae; genus Triturus; species Triturus cristatus. The sequence continues at coordinate 206,110,537 of NC_140595.1, read as the reverse complement.
AGCTGTCCTGTAAAAAGAAATGGACAATTGTAGAGTTTAGCTTTTGCACAGTGCAATACGTTTGTACTGCTTTAGGTCAACTTGAGAAAAACAGGACCATGCAAAACAAGGCATCCTTGTAGACTGAGAACTTCTAAGGCAGTGCACAGTTTTATTCTGAGCAGGCCGGATTAAGGTACAGTAATTTCACCACAGGAGAAATCTGTTACCACAACTTGCAGCTCTTCCCTGGAGTGAAATCATGACACAATTCTGAGGTTTCCTGCCTAGCACGAGGGAGAACATCATGTATCAGAGTTATTACACCTGACTTACACAAATTATCCCTCTTTCTGATCAGCTTCCCCATGGAATTTCAACCAAATGTGCATACTAAGAATCACTAGTGTGGGAAGTTACTGCACTGCTTTGAAAACCCGGCACTGGTATTAAGATAGAAGACAGAAGTCAGAAGGAGGCCGTAAGTGGAAAGAAGTTAGAAAGGACAACAAATCACTATGACTAAATACAGTAAAATTGGATCTACTAAAAGCTGCTGGAATATCATTAATCACTTACATCTACCAGGTAAAAGTTTTTATGTTTTAAATAGACATTTGTGGCGCTCTATTTGTTGTAGTCGTGCCTTTATACCACCGGAGTGCATGGTGGAAAATGAAGACTAACAAGTACAAGGAATGGGAATCTGTGTGGCTAGTTTTGTAGAATACATGGTTAGACCCTTGATGGAAGGACTGAATCTTCAGTTGTTTGTGGAACTGAACGAGTGATTGGTCTTTTTTTATATTGGTGGAAGGTACTGTAGAGACGGAAGTCTTTGCACTGCAACGAAAGCAGTACTTTTCTGTCCATGTTCGGCTATTTCTGGCAGATTCAAAGCGTTTCCCTTAGTGGACTCAACAACTCCTGCACCACTGGGGATGCTGCACATGGGTTACATTAGCCCCAAATCAATGGGAGAAATGGCTTATGGAATGGCCACTATTATCAATATTCCCCAAACCCACATATCTGCAAAATGTCAGGAGCGGTTTTGTCTGAGTGTGGCCATTACTTGGATTGGGGCTCCTGGTATCGTGGAAGGTACTAACCATTCATATTGCTAAAATGTATTCAAATCTGCACTTCCTAGGTATGCCATGTGTGAGAAGTTGGCCTGGTATATGCTGTCCACTAGTTCTAGTGGGCACCTTGCACCAGTCCAAACAACCCTTATTGATGATTGGGTTTAAGACAACCTTTTTTGAAAGCTGTCCTAGTGGTAGCTATGGAGAGCAGACTTCAGGCTAAGTCTTGAAAGAGTGCAAAGCAGCTTGGTTTACCACATTATAACCTCCTGAATGACCAAATGAAAGGAGAACCACACAAGGTCTATATATAAAATATATGTATTTATTTCTAAACACTCTCTACTAACCTCTTGATGAGATTAGAGAGCAAGGCACACAATAATACAGTTCTAAAACGACAGTAAATAGCACAATATACAATGAGCCCCAGGGGTAGACCAAACCATATATTAAGAAAGTGATATAAGAACCACGACGTGACTAGACACAGTGCCTAGAGCAAGTAGAATCACTGGGACCCCAAGGACCCACCCAAGGCAGTGACACAGGGGACCCACGGGGGAGGTGTGCAGTGTGAGAACACAGCCGCGAGCCCCGTACAATTCAATGGTAAAGTCGCGGTTGGAATTTTAAAGGATAAGGACACTTAGGAGAGACCTTTGAGCAAACCCTTTCAGACTTAGAGGGTTCTAGGGCCAGCACCTACGGGAGCACCGGAGTACTCGTGTTACCTCACCCAGGGAAGCCGGGTGCATAGGTGTCAAATGGTGTCGGGAATCGTCGTTTTCATTGGCGATGTGCTGCAAAGTGCTGTTGCTGTGGAAAGGAGAATTGTCCGGTGTGAACCAAGCCTGGATTGAAGATGTGAAGAACCTGAAAGCTGAGGGAACAGAGTCTGGGTCACTTGCCAGTGACCAGGGGCACGTTAGGCGAATGCCCACTGATGTCGGGTGTTTCAGGTGCAAAGAGGTGAAGCTTAACTCCACTGCCCCGGGGACCAGGAGGCGTCAACGACTACCACAGTCTGCAGGCGTGCTGTCCCACGAAGGATGTCAAGTGCTGGGGGTCGGTGTCCGGATTGGAGACCAACAAGCCTTGGCAACGGCAACCCACGCGGTGAGAGAAAATGGCTTCGGTGTGGACCAGCAAGGTCCTGTGGACTCCCCAGGCGATGGAGAGTCAGGGCACGCCTGGAGCAACCAGGAAAGCCCGTTGAAAGTTAAAGTACCCTTCTCAGCGACCCACAAGTCGACGGACAAGGGATCACGAAGGGACCTCGAGAGGAATCACTCAATACCAGCCCACGGGTCACTCGAGGAGTGTAGGCCAGTAATCTTCGGTGAAATCACTGCTCGGGGTCTGGACTACAAGTAGCCCAAAGCACAGCCTTAGGGATCGCCAAAAAGCATATGCTGCTGCAAATGGTCGCGGTGTCCAGGGGTTCGGGTTGCACGGTCCCCACAAGGGCTTTTGATCTCAGGTTTGCTGAGAGCACGGATCGGCCTCGGGGAAGCATGGAAACCCACCTCCTGTGTTGCAAAAACTTCGGAGTCCTTCAGGCGCTGCGTAGTTGCCAACCGGACAATTGCGTCTTTGGTGCCTGCGTTGCAGGGGATTAACTCCTTTTCTCCAAGGGAGATTCTTTGGTCAGCCAACGTCGTGTAGATAGTAGTTCTGGGATTCTGTAGCAGAGTTTCGTCCAGGTAAATCTAAATTTCTGTAGTCAGGGGTTCCTACTTTATAACCAAGGAAGGGGTGGGACAAACTCCGGGGACCCACCTATGGGAGGGTCAGGACAGAGGGGTGGCTACACCCATATCCTTTGTCCAGTTTCGCGCCAGAGCAGGGGCTGGTAGCCCCTGCAACCGGTTTCAGCCTGCAACCAGTTTGAGCTGGACTATGCACAGGGACACCAAATGTGCCCCCAGTGCAGACTTCAAAGCACTCTGAGTGCACCCACCGAGCCCCAATACACACCTCCCTGGAAACCTATTGTCCAGGCCTCCCCTGCCGGAGTTTCGTCCAGCAGCAGGAGGGCAGACTCGTGTCTGTGGCTGGCGGCATCCATTTTGTAAAGCCAGGGTTTGCAAAGCTGGTACCAGGTATACCGGTGCTGTCATATTTCTCCCTATAGTAGGGTGGAATCATACCTCCCACACCAGTTACAGGTGTGGAGGTATGATTCCAAGGTGTTTGACACCAAACACTACATGTTTCCGTGCAGTCATTCCAAAGTTAGGTTATAATGCACTTAAGAGTATATGGTTTGGCTGCATCACAAACAACCCCGGAATAAAGGTTCCGAAGGCTGCAGAGGGGCTCAGCTCATGCATGTGCACCCTCTCACATAAAACCCAGCATCCTGCCTTCAGGATTGATAAGGTCTGTCTGGCATAGGGGTGACTGATAGGTTTATATGTGCAGTGATATGGAGAGATATAGGGAACCTATTTCTCAGCAAGGTGTGCATACACCACCTTACACCACCTTACACAGGCTGCTGTAGCAGACCTGTTGTGTCATTTTAAATGGCTTCCATGGGGTGGCACAATACATGCTGTAGCCCCTGGTAAGCCTCTGGGGGTACCTATGCCCTGGGTATATGGTATACCATATACTAGGGACTCGTAAGGGTACCCCACAATCCAATCTGGAGTGTACCTAAAGTACATGTAATCAATTTAAAGGGGAAAGCAGTTAGGCTGGGGTCCTGAATAGCAGGATCCCAGCCAAACTAAGTCGAAAACCAGCAAAACACCAGGAAAAAAGTGGGGGCAACCATGCAGTCAGATTCCACCTTCCTACACCATGGTTTACTCATGCTAATTAAGATGGGCAACATTGTGTTATACCCTATAGCACTTGTAATAAAGTGAATGGGATATCCTTCACGTTTGTGACAGGAACAACCAGTTTGCAAATTCTAAATCTGCCCAAAAAACATGTCCAGGAATGGTTATCAAATATGACCTTCCTTGGCTTCTGACCACAAACTGATCAACTGAACCAGGTCTCTAGGAATTCAGGTTAGCACCACCCCCATTTTTAGCTTCAAACTTAAAAAAGCACAACTCAAAAAAGACATGATGAACAAGTAACAGCTCATTACAATTTGTTAAGCGCCCTGCTCGCAAACATCCATCTGACCAAGTGTCTCAGGAAGTTTGAAAGAATGTCACCCACACTGAAAAAACTCTCATGTTTCCCTCCCCAGCTTGCATTACCTTCAAACCTGCATCTTTACTTAAAATTTGAAATTCACCATATCTGGTAAGCAATATCAAGAGTGCTGGACTATACAAAAATCAAGGCAGCAGTCTCATCAGGTTTGAGACAAAAAAAAAAGAAAGAAACCGCAATGCAAAGCCTTCACTTGCTATACTCCTAGAATTTGGATTTCTCTCACTATCCAAATAGAACATGCTTCCTCGCTCCTCAGAAAGAAAATTATTCTGTGAACAACACCTCATCCACTAGTATCCGTCTGAATAGTCAACCATCATCCCCATTCTCTGTCATCCTCCCTAGTACAGCTTCATTGTACAGTGCTCCACTCCCTTTAGGCTTTGTGTTATTCAAATTACAATTTACATAAATAAACATATCAAGTTGAACATAGGGACAAGAGTGTCAAGGGAATAAGTTGAGAGATGAGTTGGGGGTTGTACAGGGAATTCATTTAGTTGAGAATATAGAAAAGTAGGTAGACAAAGTCTGAGGGAGGGGAAAGACACAGAGCTAAGGTGTGAAAATGAGAGCTGTAGACATACTAAACATTATGAACCTGTGCTGTATTTATAATTGACTGTACTAGTGGTTTATCCATATAGTCATTAACTTGCTGCAAAGTGAATTACAGAGCAAGTCTTGCTAATGATGCTTTGTAGTCGGTGTTCCTACTTGCAGTATAATGCCATGGGTATATATTAGAAATTGCTTAGAAAAGGGTCTCTCATAACTCATTACTGCTTGGATGGCAAGAGGACGGCTTTTATCTCACATGTACATGTTCAAAATAGGAATGATCTAACAAGGACTTGGTTCCATACCTGGAGCAGAGCCATCACCTTTGACTCCACACTCTCATATTTTTGGGATTTCCACAGAGCCTTCACAGGCTTGGGCTTGTTGATTTCCCTCTCCATCTCCTTCTCACGACACTTCTTCTGAATTTCCCTCATCCTTCGCACATTCTCCTTCTCATGGTCTTTGGGGTCCTTCTCTGAAAAATCAAGACAGCAGGTTTATTCTTCTGTGTCTTGGCATGTATATTTATGTTTCATTCCTCTGTGTGTGATGTCACTTATGGGATAAGTGGAGCCATCTCAAAAATGTCAAGAGCTTAGGGGTAATTAATGTATCTTATAAAAGCTTAATATGCCAACAGATGGAAATGATTGCCAGAGTATCTCTGATCTTACCATATTGCTATCATGTTTTAGGTGGCTTATAATGCACACACTAGAAAGTGAATCTTAGGCAGGAGGAATCACATCATCATTAACATAATTATTTTACCTCGTATACAAGAGCCATCAAAATGTACCAATGTTAACTGCACTAATTTAGAATACATAGTCCACACCAGATAACATAAAAATACATTTTCAATAAAAATAAATGAATGATGTTGGTACATACAGTACTCAGTGTTGACACTTGTCAAGGTTTAGTCATCAATAGAAATAGTTAAAAATATATATATATTGTTATTGAGTATTTCAAAGTAGGCAGCATATAATATCAAACAGAACTTCACAGGCTGTGAATACTTAGGAGTGCATAGGGTCAGTCAGGCATGCGGTAAAATCGTGAGTTAACATTACCAGCATATGCAGCATATATAAAGGAACATCACATAATCCATTGTCATCTCTTGTGTGGCAAAGTGTTTTCATCTACGGGGGTTAGCCAGTAGTTGCTCCCAGCTCTATACCGTAGTGGTTCTACCAGGGGCTCCAGACCTTGTGAATTTATTTTGGGCATCCTCTTGCTTTATATGCAACTCTTTCAGCCCCCATGTAAAGGTCCATCCCAGTTATTCATTCCTTAAGGGTAGGGGTTTCCGAGGCACCCCAGTGTTTGGCTATGTCCCTCTTGGCAACCACAAGGCCCAAGTAACAAAAAAGGAGTTTAGCTCGAGGGATATCTACCTCTGATGGTATTCCCAATAGAACAAACTTGGAGTCCATTGGTATGGCTTCCCCCAGTATTTTGTGTAATTGTTCTATGATGGTGGACCAGCAGAGGCGTAATGTAGGGCAGTCCCATAGGGTATGTATGTATGTGGCCCTCTCTGCTGTACAGCGAAAACAAGCGGGGGAGTCTGCCCTGACAAATTTGTGTAGTTGAGCCCTATCGTAATATATCCTATGTAGACTCTTGAATTGTATCAATTTCAGTCTAGATTTAATGGCTACTTCTCTCGAGTGCATGAATGCTGCCTTCGAGTCAATGCCCTCCATATTACCTCCTGTTGTTTCCCACTGTGCTCTCAACTTCGTTAGTGAGTCAGACATTTTTTTAATTAATGTTCTATAAGTCCATGAGACCGCTTTCTCCGTGATTTCCCCCTGGAACAATCGTCCCTCCAGCGGTGCATACTTGGGGAGAAAGGTCAAGTTAGTGTGTTCTACTCTCCATGCATGTTTGAGCTGTAGGTATTTAAAGTCTATGGTGGAATTTGATTGGTATTCCTGTTGAAAGGCGCTAAAAGGGATTAAACTTCCGCCTTAAAGCAGATTGCCCACTCTAGAAATTCCCATTTGATCCCACGTTTGAAAGCCTTTGAGCTTCCCGATGTCTGTCAATTGTGTTCCCTACTCCCATAACAGAGTTTGCCGGGTAATGCGTTTATTCCATCCTAACTGTCTCTCTGCCTTTTTCCATGCCTCTATGGTTCTCCAGGTTGCCAGCAGTAAATGGGTTGTTCCTTTGCCACCTTAGAGGTACATGCAAGAACGAATGGCCCCCCTCTAGGGCGTAGGTCGGGTGCTCCCCAGGAGAGTGTCCCCATTCATCAATCACTATTAAGTGTGCTGCTCAGTAGTAGGAACATATATCAGGGAGTGCTATACCCCCGTTGTATTGGCTTCTCTGCAACATCCTTAGTGCACCTCTTGGGTGAACCCCATCCCAAAGGAGGGGATGAACTTCTCCTTCAACTGTGGCAAAGATAGCACCCCCCATATCGCCTCCCCCCTATCGTGCGTCACACCGCTGGTAGTGGGCGTCATGGAGCGTGCAGGTACACACACCTACAGCATCATTTATCCCCCTAACCTATCTAAACAATCAGCCAAACGCTTCAAGCATAATTTTATTAAACTCCACCCTGAAACTCTCTTCACAGACCCTTATTTCTCACCTCGCAGAGGAGTCACTACCACAGATTTCATTTTCCACACTAAACGAAGAGCCCAATGGAGAAAAGCATTCCTAGCCTCTCTCTCGATCTCCTCTACGAGGAAAACCGCACATGGGACAGCCTTCGTTATTTCCCCCTCCCAACTCTTTCATGCGACAGTGACCATCACCATATACAATAACGGCACTATCCTCATTCAAGCCACGGATCATAATTTAAATCTCCTAGACAACATCTTCCCCATCATTAAAAACCGGGGGTCTATATCACAGCTGCCTTCTCAACCCGCTCCCTGTGGCAACACAGACTGGATTAACTCCCCCACCCTGACTTACAAGATTTCCCCGCTTCCGCCCGGTTCTAGTCTGTCCCCCACACAATTTACCCCCTTCTCCCACACTCAGCACTTCACCTCACCCTCACCGCCCGGCTCGCTTGACACCCCTGCCCCGCATACTCCCCAGCCACCGCTGACACCGGTGCCTTATGGCTCTCCCCCCGTGCACCCCTACCATCCACACACCCCCGTCACTGCACCTGACCCGTTAACTCTACTGCCCAGCACGACTGCGACAGCCTACATGCCTCCCTTAGATGGGGAACCTATTCCTCTGTAGCCCCCCGATCCTCTCCCCCCTCACAGTTTATACCCCTCTGATTCTATCTCTTCCGCCACCTCCCCATTGCCGGACACGGCCTCTCCTGACACATACTCCCCACAGCGCAGTCACCCACCCTCACGTAGACTGCGGGCTAATAATGTCTCACCTCACCCCCTTTCTGATACTACGCTTCCCTCTGAGCAATCCACCCTCCACCCTATCCCTATCCCCTTACAACAGCCAGCAACCCCAATCTTACACCCTCCCACACAGCCTCCCTCAGGCACAACACACCCTCCTACCTCTCACTCATCCGCACCAGATCCTAGACTAGATGAAAGTATGATCACCTTGCACCAAATTAAAGCGGAGCTTCATTCGTTCAAGGTGATGTTGTCGAGACATTCATTGCGCCTCACGCCCTCAAAGACCTATAAATCACACGAGCACCTGGACCTCATTTCATCTGCCTCTAAAATGCCCCCTCCCAGTTGGAAAACAGTTCCTTCCCACAACACACTAACACGCCCTATGCGCTGCACCAATCCGTTTTCGGAGAGCGATCTCCTCTCTCTGCTGCACTCTTACGAACCCTCCCTCCCCAACTCCCTTACGTCCTCTCAGATAACCATCCCGACTATCCCCCTCAACCCCTGCAGACCCGCTACACACAACAACAGAGGAGTCTGTGATAATAACCTAAGAAGAATCCCCATCTCTCAAGACCCCTCTTCTTCCCTCATTGCACCCCATCTGCAATGCACTCTGCTAAACTGCAGATCAGCCGCCAGACATGCAGCCGACATAGCTGACCTCATCATCTCTCAGGAGCTTGACATCTTATTTCTAACCGAAACCTGGTTAAAAGAATCCTCCACCCCTCTACTCGACATCATAGTACCACCTAACTACGACATCATTAGACTAGATAGAACGGATAAGATAGGGGGTGGCATAGCTTGTATACATCGCAGCAGCATCTCCATAAACAGAGCCATTTCGCCCACTTTCCCCTGATGTGAATACTCATGCCTAAACATCAGTTGCAAGGGCAAACCTTTATGCTCACTCCACACCATCTACCATCCCCCAGGAGACAACCTCCTCTTCATCGAACACCTCATGGACTTGATCTCCTCTAACAACGGGCGGCAAAACACCCAAATATTCCTTGGCGACTTCAATCTCCATTGGAATGACAATAATGACTCAGGGGTCAACAGCTTCAAAAACTTCCTGGATGATCTAGCCCTCATCCAATCCTGCAATAGTCCGACACACAATAAAGGATCAACCCTTGATCTCATTATCTCCAAAGCTGACGTCATCCAGGTGGACTCGATCCAACCATGTGACTGGTCGGACCATCATATCATTGCCTTTCATATCAAAGAAACCACTAAACTCAATTCAGCGCAATCCACAAAACCAAAGATCTGGAAAAGAGATTTGAAAAAAATCAACCCCAACTCACTACCCTCCTCCAGCTATGACCTGCTCCAGCCCCCTTTAGGCACCTCTGACGTCCATGATCTCACCAATCACTATCTCAACACTATGACCTCGATAATTAATGAGGCAGCCCCTCTGCAACTTTAGAGAGCTCCCACTAAAGACTCCAAGCCCTGGTACAACTCTCTACTTAATGAGGACAGACGAGCCCTCAGGTCCTTAGAACGCAATTGGAGATCAGTCCCATCGGCTCACCACCTCAAACTGCTTAGGAAAAAGAGAAATGCATACTACAAAAAAATTAAGCGCACTAAAGCGGACTTCTTCAGCCATCAATTAGACCAAGCTAAAAACCGCCCAAAAAAACTCTTCGAATTAGTCAAAAATCAATCCAAGGAAGCACCACAATGGCCTCGAGACCTAGCTCGCCCACAACCTAACTGTGGAGAATTCTCTATCTTCTTCAATCTGAAGACTGACAACATCATAAAGGATCTCCTTAATGACCGACTACTACACACTGCTCCTCATACGGTAATCACCACCTCATTTACACCCGCGCCATGCCATTTCCCCCCTAAGCCTTGCCCTAAAAATGAGGCAGTATGGTCTTCCTTCGAGACGTACAATGAAGACGCCCTAGGCAAGATTCTCAACAGCATGAAACCGGCCAATCACCTCTCTGACCCTCTCCCGGCTAATGCAGTCAAAGTCCTTTCGCCTTGGCTTCTTCCTCTTTGGACCAAAATCATTAACAGCTCACTTCAACAAGGCTGCATCCCGGACTCCCTCAAAGTAGGCCAAGTTTCACCTATCCTAAAGAAACCCACAGCTGACCCTACCGACCTTAACAACTACCGTCCCATTTCCAATATTCCCACCTTGGCCAAACTGCTGGAAAAATGTGTACACCGACAACTGACCAATCACATAGATCACTTTGACCTCCTAAATAAACACCAATCAGGCTTCAGAGCTGGTCACAGCACTGAATCAGCCATGACACACATTATTGATGATGCGTTACAAATCCTTGACCAGAATGGATCGTGCCTACTCATCCTGCTAGACCTCTCCTCAGCCTTTGATACGGTCAAACACCAGAAACTATTAGATATCCTGGAGCATAGAATGGGGCTTTCAGGCACAGTGTTAAAATGGTTTACATCCTTCCTTCATAACCGCACACAAAAATTCAAGGTCAACAACGCGCTCTCCAATTCCTCTCCTGTAACACTTGGGGTGCCGCAAGGGTCCTCACTCTCACCGACCTTATTTAACTTGTTCATGGAACCTCTCACTGATATCCTGCAGACATCCAATGTACAATTTCATATGTATGCGGACGACACACAACTATATCTCAAGATCAACTACCTAGAAGACATTAATATGCTCAACTCCACACTCAAGATCACCCAGTCTTGGCTATCAGAAAATCATCTCAAACTGAACGCACTAAAAACAGAATTCCTCCTCATAGCACCACCGGCCAAGATCCCCTTAATGCATGACTTGATCAAACAGCTCTCCGCTTTCAACGTTCAACCAAATATCGTGGACTTAGCAAAATCCTTGGGGATCACTCTCGAGAGCAACCTCACGATGCAAAAACACATCAGTAACGCTACAAAGAGAGCTAATTTCCAGACAAATACCCTAAGGAAGCTGAAACCCTTCCTGCCAGTCGAGGACTTCAAGTTGGCAGTTCAAGCTATCCTTGTGTGGATTATGGAAGCGTCTCCTTATGTGGCCTCCCAAAAGCTGCAACAGCGCCCTTAAGAGCGTCTATCAACGCTGCAGCAAGACTCATCACTGGCTCGAAAAGAAGCGCACACATTACCCCAGACTTAAAAACCTTGAATTGGCTACCATTTGAAGCTAGAATCCACCTAAAAGTTGCGTGCATGACTCATAAAGCCTTACATCACAGCTCTCCCAGCTACCTCGCGCAGAAACTGACAATCTCTGGTGGTCTAAGGTCTTCTAGGAGTGCTGAAAACCTTTTACTGAAACCACAAAGGTTCAACAAAAAGAAAACTTATAAACGATCCTTCTCGGGGATGGCGCCCAAAATATCGAACGCTCTTCCCCCTGAAACCAGACTGAATGCCTTCACCGCCTCTTTCCAAAAAAGAAGTTAAAGCATTTCTCATGGCAAAATTTACATGAGCACTATGGATTAGTTACTTACCTGTAATCCTAGTTCTCTTCCAGGGGTATCCTCATCAAAGTCATAAGCATTAGAATATTCCCGCCCATGCGCGGGAACCCGGAAACACTATATTGTATGTGCCCCACATATATATATATACCTATAAATATATGTATGTATATATGTATGTATGTATATATATATATATATATATATATATATATATAAATAAGCAATTGCAGCCCAATAAACATCAGAGCTGAATCATGCCGTAAGGAATTTCTACCATACATGAACAACATGCATTAGAAACAGGAGAAACAATAAAAAAATTGTTTAGAAACTGTTTTAATGCTCAGCAAACAGTAGAAATTCTCATAAATCACTGAAAGCATAGGAAGCTCCCAGGCTGCATTGCAAATACCCAGTCTAAAAAGACTGAAAAGCTAACCTGTAGCTGCATAGCAATAAACTGACACCGTGCCTTTAAGGCACACCTGACCCCCAGCTTCCCATCATGCCTCAGGGGTGACAGTTAGGTCAGTTGTTCTTTGCGGAGACTGAAAAAGCCATGGTACAAAGAGTTAACAACATCTTCAAAAGATAACAATCCGTTGCCCGGGGAGGCAAGAGGATACCCCTGGAAGAGAACTAGGATTACAGGTAAGTAACTAATCCTTCTCTTCCAGGGGATCCTCATCAATAGTCATAAGCATTAGAATAGAATAGCGAGCCTCACCTCATCTCCCTGCGGGCAAAGGAGAAAAACAGAAAAGTGATCAGTAGGTTGAGAAAGAAAAACTAAGCTACCCAAATAGATTCCTCAACGAGGCTTGGCCTACTTGAGCATCAGCCCTGGAATCAGATTCTAGGCAGTAGTGCCTCGTAAAGGTATGAACCGATTTCCAGGTTGCCGCATTGCAGATCTCTGACATTGGGACGTCATGCAAGAAAGCAACTGTGGCCGCTTTCCCCCTAGTGGAATGCGCCTTAGGAGGCAACGGTAAGGGTTTTCTCGCCAGCTGGTAAGCTAAAGTAATGCAGGACACAATCCATCTCTAAATGGATCTCTTAGCGGCTGGGAAGCCTGTTCTCATGGCGCCATAATTGACAAATAACTGATCTGTCTTCCTTATGCCCTTGGTACTTTCTAAGTAGAACTTAAGCACCCTCTTGAGGTCCAAGGAATGAAGCGACCGCTCAGCCGGGGTCGCTGGGTTTGGGAAAAAAGATGGAAGGGAAATGGACTGATTGATGAAAATCAGACACTACCTTAGGGAGAAAGGATGGATGCGCCCTTAAGACTACTTTGTTATGGTGAAAAACAGTGTAAGGCTCATTGGTACACAGCGCTTGGATCTCGCTTACTCTGTGCGCTGATGTAATGGCTACCAGAAAAGCGGCCTTCCAAGACAAATGCTGCAAGGAAGCTCTGTGGATTGGCTCAAAGGGTGGGCCCATCAATTTAGATAATACCAGGTTCAACTACCACGGAGGAGAAGGGTTTCGAACAGGGGGATACACCTTCTTCAACCCCTGTAAGAAGTCCTTGACCACCTGCATCTGGAAAAAGGAGGGCTGACTAGGAGATCTCCTGTACGCTGTAATTGCAGATAAATGGACCCTGATAGAAGCATACTTTAAACCCGATCTTGCTAAGTACAGAAGGTAAGGGAGAATGACATCCTCCTGCCCCTTCGTAGGATCAAGGTGATGTTCTCTACACCAAAGAAAAAACCTCTTCCACTTGAACGCATATGACGCTCTTGTGGAGGGTCTTTTTGCTTCTTTCAAAATATGCATGCAATCAGGAGGCAGTTTCAAATGTCCGTATTGCAGGACCTCAGGAGCCATGCTGTCAAGTTCAGTGAGGGAAGGTTGGGAGAAAGAATCCTCCCGCCCACCTTGGTCAGCAGGTCCGGCCTGCAAGGTAGTCTCCTGTGTGGAAGTACCGACAGATGAAGAAGGTCCGGGTACCACCACTGCCGTGGCCAGTCTGGAGCTGAATCATCGTCATGCTGGATCTGAGTAGCTTGGACACCACCTTCGGGATCAGGGGCAGAGGAGGAAAGGCGTAGGCAAATGTCCCTGACCAGTCCATCAAAAGCGCATTCCCCCGTGTCCCTGGACGGTGGAATCTGGACGCGAAGGCGTGGCATTTTGTGTTTGTCGTCTGCGAATAGATCTATTTCCGGACGACCTCAACAATGGAAAAGGTCCGCCACCACCTCGTCGTGCCGCACCCAGTCTGGCTGATCTTCGAAGTGCCTGCTGAGTGCGTCTGCCTTGACATTTAGTTCTCCTGGAAGGTGTACTGCCACCACCGAGAGGTTCCGGGCGAGAAGCCAGTGCCAGATCGCCTGTGACTCCAGGGAAAGAGGACGCGACCGAGTTCCTCCCTGTTTGTTTAGGTAGAACATGGTCGTTGTGTTGTCGGTCTGGACCAGGACGAATCGGACTCGATTGCCGGTAGGAAAGCTTTCAGAGCAAGGTGGACTGCTCGTAGCTCCAGCATATTGATGTGGTAGGTCTGTTCCTTCGCCGACCACCGTCCTTGAATCTGAAGGCACCCCATGTGTGCCCCCCCAGCCTTGCAAAGACGCATCTGTCACCACCGATTGCACTGGAAGTGGCTGGTGAAAAGGGACTTCCACCATCAGATTGCGCCGCTGAGTCCACCATGTGAGGGATGATTTTGCCGCCTAGGAGAGACATAGCTGATCTTCCCAGCGACCTGTTGACTGATCCCACTGGTCCTCCAGAGTCTGTTGCAAAGGCCGCATCCTCAGCCGGGCGTTAGGAATGTGAAAGATGCAGGACGCCATGGATCCTAGCAGGGATGCCACCTGCCGGACTGACGGGTTCTGCACCTGGAGCAGAAGCCTGCACTTCCGTTTCATTGAAGACAGTCTCTCATCCAAAGGATACGCTCTTCCCACGCTTGTGTCCAGAAAGGAGCCAAGGTAGTGGATGGTTTGGGTGGGCTGCTGCACCGACTTCTCCATGTTGACACGAAGGCCGCGATCGTGTAACTGTTGTAAACAGATCTGAAAGTCGCGCCTCACCTGCCGCGGGGATGGACCTTTCAGCAGCCAGTCGTCTAAGTATGGATAGACGAAGAGACCTTGTCTGTGAAGAAAAGCCGCCACCACTGCCATGCATTTGGTGAAGGCTCGCGGGGCCGACTTGAGCCCAAAGAGCAGGACTTTGTATTGATAATGTTTGTTGCGGACCACAAACCGTAGGTACTTGCGATGACGTTTTGCAATGGAAATGTGGAAGTACGCATCTTGGAGGTCCACCGAACACATCCAATCCCCTACTTGCAGATGTGGACATATTTGATGAAGGGCCAACATGCAAAACTTCTCCTTGACTATGACCTTGTTCAGAAGACGAAGGTCCAGGATCGGTCGAAATTTGTGCTCCTGATCTTTTTTGGGGACCAGAAAGTACCTGGTGTACACTCCTTTTCCTATTTGAGAAGGTGGAACCTCTTCTATAGCCTGCTTTTGAAGAAGGGCCCTCACCTCCTTTCGAAGCAGCTTTAACTGGTGAGGAGGAGACTTTTTCGGTGGTATGTCCTTTGGAAGCGCACGGAAACGTAGCGCATATCCATTGCGCAGTATATTCAGCACCCAGCGATCTTTTGTGATGCTGACCCACTCTGCCAGATGTTGTGAAGCACTTCCTCCCACTGGAGTGGGCAACGGCGGCAGAGGAAGTCACTGCTCATGACTTCCCTCCTGCTGTGGTAGAGGACTGCTGTTGGTGGCCCCCTCTACCTGTGTTGGACTTTCCTCCCCGAAACTGTGACTTTCCCTGGGTCTTATTCTGGGACCACTGAGGGGTTTGAACCCTATGTTGAGGCCCCTTGCACTGGTTGGGTCTGTAGCGGCGTCTGAATTCCTTCTTCTTCTCCAACCCAACCGCCTTGAGGGTGTCCAACTCGGTCTTCATCCTACTCATCTCTTCATCTGCGTGCGTGCCGAAGAGAGAAGAGCCAGAGAATGGAAGGTTCAAGATTCTCTGCTGCGCATCTGGCTTTAGCCCTGTCAGTCTTAACCAGGACGATCTCCTGGCGCATACTCCATGCACGTAAGAGTGCGCTGATAGCACCGCTCCATCTGCCGCTGTGCTAATCGTTTGATTAGCCACCAAGGATCCCTCAGTGACTATCTCGTCAAAATCCTTTTGGTCCTCCTTTGGGAGCTTGGATTTGAACCGCTCCAAAGACTCCCAGAGAGCTCTGTCATAACGGCCTAGCAACGCAGCCGCGCTGGAGACCTTAAGGGATGCAGCCGCAGACGTGCAGGCTGTGCGACCCCACGAGTCCTGAGATCTGATCTCTTTATCTGGTGGGACAGGAGAAGAAGCCGATACAGCATGAGTCTTTCTTGCTGCCGCTACGATTACCGAGTCTGCAGGAGGATCCATCTTAACAAAGACCGGATCAAAGGTAGCCGGCTTATATTTCTTAAGGATGCGAGCCGGCACCACCTTGATGGTTGCTGGAGTTAAGAAGGTGTCCATGACAGGGTCCAGGATCCCCGGAACCAATGGAAGTAATGGTCGAGATGCAGTCTTCTGATGAAGAGTCTCGAAAATCACCGTCGTCGTGACTTGCGGGACGGACATCTCAATGTTGAGTTTCTGAGCACCCCTCTGCAGAACCTCATGGTATGAATTGATATCGTCTATGGGTGAGACCCTGGAGACCGGGCTGTCCGATAGTGTGGGGGAGTAATCCCTCTTTGAGGACCGGGTGGAGGAAGTCGATGAAGTAGATGGTGTTCTTCTACTTCGTCGATGATCACGGGGTCTTTCTCGTGATCTGACTGCACGATCTTCTCGCCTGGGGGAGCGCGATCTAGGGCGCTGTCTCTCAGGTGACTTCTCGCGTGCTTGCCTGGGAGGACTCACTCTGTCCACTTCGTCCACCAATCTTTGAAGAGGAGATCTATGCACCAGACTGGCATACTCTTGCATCCTCCTTGTCGCCCCTGAGTCCTGCCAGTGACGTACGGGCAGCAGCCATCTGGGCGATATTTGAACCGCAGTAGGGGTCTCGCGTTGTCTTGAAGGAGACCTGCGGACATGGCTAGCAGCTTCTCTATGTGAGAGACCTTGCGGAGTATCTGACCTTGGAGAAGCCCCCTTGGATGAGTGCGAGGACGAATGGCGCGAAGCTGACTCCGTCACTAGGACCACCGATCCCTCCCCAGACCTCACCGAGGCCTGTCTCGACGTCGAGCGTGCTCTCGACGTTGAACCCGCACGCATTGCAGACGTCGATCTTGGCTCCTGCCTTCTGCTCGACGTCGAACGCCGTCTCGACGGGGACCGGTGCCGATGAGAAGCAGGAGAAGAATGCTGCCTCGACGTCGAACGGCGATGTGAAGCAGACGACGGAGGGACTCTCTCTCTCGATGCCGAACGTCGTCTAGACGACGGCGGAGCTGTGTCCAATCTCGATATCGACGGTCTGCGCGACGACGGCTGAGGGGTATTTTTCGCCCTCGAAGCCGAACGTCGTCGAGACGACGACGGAGACCTCATCCTCGACGCCGATCAACACCTGGTTGACGACGGCGGAGGAGTCTTCGCTCTCGACGTCGATCACTGATGGAACTGCGATGGCAGAAGTGAGCCTGCCCTCGACGACGGAGGGGTGACACTCCTCGACGCCGATCGTCGCCGCATTGACGACGGCGGAGGGTCTCTGCTCCTCGACGCCGATCGTCGCCGGGTTGACGACGGCGGAGGGTCTCTGCTCCTCGACGCCGATCGTCGCCGGGTTGACGACGGCGGAGGGGTCTTGTCTCTCGACGCCGATCGTCGCCGGGTTGACTACGGCGGAGGATCTCTAGTCTTCGACGTCGACGACGTACCTTTCCTCGACGGCGAGCCCGCTGTCGAAGGTCTTTTCTTAGAAATATGACCCACCTGAAGATCTTTTTTCAGCGCCGAGCCCGACGCTGAAGTAGAAGGACGCGAGGACTTGCTTCTAGAAGGCGTTATAGACCTCTTGGAGCCCTTCCTTACCGGAGATCTTCCTCTAGATGATTTACCTGCCAGGCCATACAGGTGAATTCTTTCCCTGTCCTTCAAAGTTCTTCTGGACAGGTTCTGGCAGTGAGGGCAGGTCTTAGGATCATGATCCTCCGGCAGACAAAGAATACAGACCCTATGAGAATCAGTCTTGGCCTTCTTTTTACCACAAGAAGGGCAAGGGTCAAAAAGAGATGGCATTTTAAGATATTAAAAAAATGCCCAAACCTGTCAAAAAAGACAGCTTCTTACCTTAACAGATGAAAGACGTCGAAGTAAGGAATAAAAGTTGTAAAAAGTGAAAATATTTTCTGACAAAAATCAGAAAAGAGTGGAGCTGTGTTGCCAGGATCCTTCCTGAAGGAGCCGGAAAGAACAACTGACCTAACTGTCACCCCTGAGGCATGATGGGAAGCTGGGGGTCAGGTGTGCCTTAAAGGCACGGTGTCAGTTTATTGCTATGCAGCTACAGGTTAGCTTTTCAGTCTTTTTAGACTGGGTATTTGCAATGCAGCCTGGGAGCTTCCTATGCTTTCAGTGATTTATGAGAATTTCTACTGTTTACTGAGCATTAAAACAGTTTCTAAACAATTTTTTTTATTGTTTCTCCTGTTTCTAATGCATGTTTTTCATGTATGGTAGAAATTCCTTACGGCATGATTCAGCTCTGATGTTCATTGGGCTGCAATTGCTTATTTATATATATATATATATATATATATATATATATATATATATATATATTCACTTAAAAAAACATAGGTTTCACACATGTTATAGTTAGCTGGACATTTCACTCGTAAAAAACAATATCAGCGCGTATAGATATTGATATGTTTTTAAATGCTATTTTCTCAGGAAATACTGAACAGATTTACACCAGAACGGAGCGCCCCATTTGTTTTGAAAATTTCGCGAGAAATCGTCACCCGGTGCCAAAGTTATTCAAAATAGAATTTTGAGATTTCCAATGGAAACTAGGTTGTAACTATAACTATCTACTGGCGACCGCCAGTAGATAATATAGGTTTATATATATGGATATATATGTGGGGCACATATAATATAGTGTTTCCGGGGTCCCGCGCATGGGCGGGAATATTCTAATGCTTATGACTATTGATGAGGATCCCCTGGAAGAGAACTACTCAGACCTGATTTCTTTAGATCCTGTTGCAATATACCTCACCATGCTTTAATCCTCCTACTATATTTGCATGAATTATGGTTTTATATGATTGTTACTTGCATACTTTTGTTTGTTCTACTTTCACCTGGTTGTTATGTAAAGCGCTCTGATATCCGCAAGGATCTTGTTCGCGCTCTATAAAACTTTCAAAATAAATAAATCCGGAATTACATGGTGTATATTTTGGAGGACATAGAGAAGCTTGAGCAGCACGACCATTTTTTACATTGCACTCCTACCTAGAATTGTTAGGGGCAAAACTCTCCATCTTTCCACGTCAACGTGGAAGGCTTGATTTGTCCCAGTTGATCTTATAGTCAGTATGGGTCCTATACATATTGAAGAGCTGAAAAACCCCTGGTAGAATCGTAGCTGGCTGAGTGATATAGAGAAGGACGTCATCTGCATACAACAAAATCTGTTCATTTGCCAATGTCTCCATTCTATCCTTGAAACCAACCAGGTCATGGCGTGTCCTAACTGTGGTTCCAGTGTGAGAGCAAATAACAATGGGGATGGGGGCACCCCTGCCTTGTGCCACTCTCTATGGGGAATTCTGCAGACCTCACGGCATTCACACACACCCTTGCCATAGGACCAATGTACAGGAGTTCTGCCCTTGCCAGGAACTTAGGGCCAATGGACTTCATAAAATGCCTTATCAGCATCAAGGGACAAAAATAAGTGAGGGTCTTCCCTATTTGCATCTGTGTGCAACCAGTTGGAGAGTCTGCGTAAATTGAACTGTGTGGACCTTTTGGGCATAAACCCAGATTGATTGTGGTGTATGAGGGAGGCTATCACTGTTAGCGGCCATGTAGCCAGGTCTGTGGCCAGGGTTTTCATTTAAGCATTTAATAATAAGATGGGATGGTAGGATCCACAGTCCATAGCGGGTTTCCCTGGCTTATATATCACCACTTTGGTGGTGTTGCGAAGGTCCTGGGAGAGAGCTCCCTCCTCCTTGCCCCCAAGAACATATTGAGTAAGTAGCACCCAGCAGTTCGGCAAATTTCTTGAAGAACTCTGCTGGTATTCCATTAGGGTCAGGGGTCTTCCCTGATTTCTGTTTGTCTATAGCAGCCACAACTTCTATCAGTGTAATGTCTTCTTCTAACGCCCCGCGGTCTTCAGGAGGCAGGGTAGGGGCTGGTATGCCTTTTCATATATTCTCAGATCTGTAATTCGTCTGCCAGTACACGGGCTTTATAAAAAAAATCTGCATAATATTGAGAAAAGGTGGTGTCGGAAAGTGGCTCTGTATATACTGTTCCCAAATAGGTACAGTGTGTACAGAGTCCACAGAGGTTTGGCAAAGGCTAAAGTTAGATATAACCTTACTCTTTAAAGAGGTAGCTTAGTCGAGCAATAAGGCAGTATCAGAGGACAGTATAAAGCATTTGTTGCACACACTTAGTCAGCAAATGGTCTCACACACTCAAGAACTGAACTCTAGGCCAATGGTTTTGGTATAAAAATAGGTAGTTGTTTTATTTTAGAACCAACAATAGGTATCAAAATATACTTTCTCAGATTGAGAGGCTTTAGATAAATACTTTTCAATAGGCAATAGTCTTTTGAATATAATACTTACAGTGGTTGAATAGGCAACACAATTTCAAACACAATAATACATTGAGCTCAATGGGAATTTCAAGTTAAATGCAATTAGTTACTTTAAGGATTACTTTTCTAACTCCAGGACTGGATCCTAGATTCAGTCCTGGGACAGTTCCTCGAAACAGGTGAGTAAATACAATTTAGTTACTGTTGTGATTTTTAAGCAATATTTTGGTATTTTAAAAGTTGACACTTTGAAACGTTTTCTAATAGAATCATCAATGTTATCCTATGGGAGGAAATTCACTTAGCTGGTAAGTGGGGTTATGGTTACTTTTTCTAGCTCAGTGTTGGATCCTGGATCCAGCACTAGTGTACCACCTGTAAGCAGTTGAGAGAATGCGTTTAGGTTATACAGGCAATTTTTAACGAATATTTGTAAGTTTGCAAAATCGAGAGAAGAAATTTCACAGAAAAACAGTCAATGGTTTCCTATGGAAGAAAATGCAACTTACAGGTAAAGTATGTCTCGTTACTTTTGTAATCCAGTGCTGGGCTCCTAGGTTCAGCACTGGGACATCTATCTAAAACAGGTAAGTAATTACGTTTTCACAGTTGGCGCGATTTTTAAAGAATATTTGTAGTTTGCAAAAATCGACACTTAAAAGAAATTTCACAGAAAAACAGTCAATGGTTTCCTATGGGAGAAAATTGAGTTAGCGGTAAGTATGAATGTAATTACTTTTCAGGGTCAGGGCTGGGCACCAAGATCCAGCACTGGAATCTCTCCTGCTAGCAGGTGAGTATTTTCGTTACTCGGTTGATTTTAGGTAAATATTTTAAAGTTTAGAAACTCCACACTTAGAAGAATTTTCAAGTGAAACCAGTCAATGTTACCCTATGGAAGAAAAGTGAGTTATCAGCTTTTGGGTAAGTACTCGACTGGCAGAGGTAAGGTTCTGGGCATAGATTTCGGGGTCGCCCAGGGTCAGGTAAGTACAGTTGTTACACCCTCATCGGCACAGGGGCAGCCAGGTGCAGAGTGAGTTAGGCCCAATGTTATCCTATGGAAGTCAGGGGGCCCTTGGTTGGTGGCTGCTGGCTAGCAGGCCACGCTGCTGTGGGAGCTAGGCTCCTGGTCACTTTCTCAGGGTAAATGAGGAAGTAGATTGGAGTAGAGGTTGCACTGCCAAGGGCACTCGGGCGGCTGGGTGCAGGGTGCTTTTGAGCCTTCGGGCGCTCAATGGATTGCAATGGAGAAGCTCAAGAACTAACAAAGGCTGCAAGCTCGGGAACGAAGATTCTTCAGGTGCGACCACCACTTCGAGAGGTAATTTGGGTAGTTGGAGGATAGGTAGGTACCCAGGAGTTGGGCATAGGGGTCCGCAGGGCGCCGGGGTGCCTTTTGGTGTTGGGAAATCTTACCCTCTGTTTCTAGCGTTTGGGGGGGCCCTGGTTCTGAGGCTGAAGGCGTCGTCAGGAGCATCAAGGTGGATCCTTGGGTGCCGGATTCGGGGTCACAGTCGCCGGGGGGACGTCCTCGTGGTCTTTGTCCACTCCAGCACAGGCCAGGCTTGCGGGTGCAGAGTGTGCAGGGTTCGCAGTTCCTGGCTGCTGCCAGGGGTCAGTTACTTTCTTTGAGCAGTACCACTGCTCGTGGGAGTCCGAGATGCTTAGAGTCACAAGGTAGCCAGGTCCTCTGGGGTTTGTGAGGTTGCTGGCCATGGGAGATGCCGGGATTTAGCAGGAGCAGGTTTGAGGGTCGACAGACCGGTAGGGCTGGGGCCAAAGCAGTTGGTGTCTTCCTCTTGTTGGCACCTGCATGGCAGGTCTTCTTGATCTGCTTTGCTGTTTCGGATTCTGGATCTGCCGAAGGAAGGTTCAGGGAGCCCCTAAATACTAAATTTAGGGGGGTTACAGGTAGGTAGAGGGCAGGGACTTATGGGTCCCTTCCCTGGGGTGGGTACCCCCTATCCTGCCACTCTCCTGTGGGAGGGGGGGCAGTAGCCTAGTCCTGATTTGGCAGGGCTTCCCATCTTCAAGATGGCGAGAGCCTGGAGATGTGCTTCACCTCGCCTCCCCCACCTGAGGGGTGGGGTTGGCAGAGGCTGGCACACCTCCTTTCCTTCTTTGGGGTTTCCGGCCAGTCTTCCCGCTAGAGTGGGGGTCAGAACCGGTAGGGGCCAGTTGCTGAGTACAGCAAGTGGCCTGGAGACGCTCACAAAGGCCGCATGCCTTTGAAGCTTCCCCTGCCCATCCTGGGGGAGGAGACCTAGCACCTCGCCCAGGATGTGCATTGTTGCAGGCCCAGGAGAGCGGATGGCTCTCTACCCAGGGGTCCAGCAACATGTCTGCTGTGTGGCAGCCTAGGCAGCCCCTCAGACAAGACGTGAATTATAGGTTAGGTTCAGGAGGCATCTCTAAGATGCCCTCAGTCGTGCTTTGTACATTAAATCCCATACTGGCATCAGTGCGGGTTTAATGTGCTGAGAAGTTTGATACCAAAATTCTCAGTCTTCAGTGTTGCCATCATGGTGCTGTGGAGTTCGTATTGACGACCTCCCAGCACCATATACTCTTAATGGCAGCACTGCACTTACAGTGCCCAGGAATGGACCTGGGTACTGTAGGGGCACATGGCTCATGCACCTGTACCCACACCACTGGCATAGGGCACCCAGCTAGTGGGGTGGCTGATGTATGCCAGGGCAGTGTGTGTTGTGGGCATGGCACACAGGGATGTGTGCCATGTCAACTCTCTGTTTTGTTCTGTACCCAGACACTCAGCATGCAAGGGCAGTGTGTGTGTCAGGGTACAGGGCATCTAAGGGTGGCACAATAAGTGCTGCAGGCCTTAGGGGCCTTCTCTGGTCACAAGGCCCTGGGTACTTAGTGCAATTCAGCACAAAGTGGGGACATAACATGCAAGAAAGATGGCACTTTCTCACAGGTGGTTGCAATCTTCTGTGGTGAGGTATATATATTCCCATTACCCGCATGTATGGCCTGTACCCAGCGTGCCTCTACCTCTTTCCTGCCCAGCCAGGCCAGTAATCTCCCTGCCTTATCGTCTGTCTCATATAGGTGGAGTTGGGTGGCTATAATCTGGAACCTTGCCTCTTGGTGTGGTAGTGCCTGATAGTCTGTATGTAGGGTTCAAATCTGGTGTGTAAGATTGGGTCTACGCTTGTTCCTAGGCATCTCTCTAAAGCTATTCATTTCTCTTCAATTGTCTCTATTTCAATGGCCTCTTTCCTTTTTTGTGGGCTTTGGCATTTTGGGCTCTGTTCCAGAGTACAGTCTTGTATGCCTCCCATAGTACAACGGCCGAGGCTACAGAGTCTTTGTTTTCAGAAAAGAATAGCTCAGTTTCTACCCTCAGTCCGTGCATGATTGTTTTGTCCCTTAGCTCCCATGCATTAAGTCTCCAACTCCCAGGAGGTTTGCGAGGTCTGGCCACAAATGTGACCCATAAGGGCAAGTGATCTGACAGACCCCTCACCAGATAGTTTGCCCTCTCAATATCACCTAACCCACCCACAGGGGCCAGAATGTAGTCTAATCTCGAATGCTGTGTGGGTGGCGGTAATGTAGGAGTATGTACGGTCAACTGGGTGATGGCGTCGCCAATGGTCAGTCAACCTCAATGTGGTCAAGAAATCTGACAGTGGAGTAACACCTCTGCTCCCCTGTGATAGGCTTGTACGATCGAGGTACGGATCCACTACATCTTTAAAGTCTTCCCCTATAACATGCATTGCCGAACCGGACTCGAAGTATCTCTACGACATTTTCCATTGTCCCTCGTTGCAGGCGGGAGGGGGTGGGGCATAGACGCTTTTGAAGATGATGTCCCACATCCCTCGTACCACATCTGGTTTCATTCTTCTGATGTTTGCGGCAACTAATCTTCTTTTAATCTTATTCCCTAGACCGTTGATGTTCCACGTCATCAGTGAGAATCCTGGTTCCGTCCGTGTGTTATCCCTGCTCATCTACGGTGAGGGAAAGGAGTGTACTGCACAATGCTTCCGGTCTCGTTTTTATGCCAGTGAGCATTGCCACTTCTTGTAGCTGAGAAACAAAACAACACCCCTTCACCCAACCCCTTCCAGGAAAATTGACAACGTTGTCCAAATGCAATGAGACCAGATATTCCCTATTCGGTATCTCGATTTCCCCCCCAACTCGCTTCACCCCCCACACTCCCCTGTGCACTTACCTCCATAGGTCAACATGACAAATGTGTCGCAGGACGCACTAGAGCGGTCTGTAGCCCTCCAGACTCCGCTATACCCCACCCCCCATCTTACAATTGCTCTCCCAAAAACCAACAAACCGGCACCCGAGTAGAAAGTGGGTGCACAATAAATTGATGGTGTTCTACTTCTGACAGGAGATTTATCTGGGGGGAGGCCACATGTCGCCTTTTCTTCCTTTGGTCTCTGCCAGACCCGTTTGTGGGATCAGTCAGTGTCTTTGTCCTGTGTTATTTTCGGGCCAGATTCAAGAGGCTTCCGGTGCCGGCTCCTTATGCAGGTTAACTGTGCCTCTAATAGTGGGTGATGTTCCTCTGAACCTGTGGAGCAGTCCTGGTCAGTTCAGTCCGGTCAATCACGGTCCCTCTTGATGTGATATCACACTTTGTCCTCTTGAATCTACGGTGTCCAGGTTCGGCATCAATATCCATGGAGGGACAAGGTCCCAGGTTCTCCCCGCCGGGATAGCCCGGGGGTCTTGATTTGTTGCCTGGGAGTTGCATTCCCACTGCGGTTCTTCTACACATCTGAGGTTTAGGTCTGCCCCCCGTGCAGGTCCCTCCGTTTCTCTCTTATGGCGCTGCGCAGCTTTCGAGGCAGATGCTCCTCCATCCAGGTCAAAGCCTCTGGAGTCTGAAAGAAGATGGCCTTGCTCCCAAATAGGACCTTGAGATTGGCTGGAAACAGGAGCATGTATTGTATGTTCATTGTCCTTAGCTTTTGGTTGACAGAGTCAAAGGATCGTCTCTGCTTCTGTACTCCCGTGAGTAGTCAGGGGATATCATTAAGCAATGGAAATTCTTGATCGAAACTGAATTTGAAATTATTTCTACCTATTCAAGTAATCATTCAACTAATTTGCTTAGATTAATGATAAATTTATATTGGTGGTGAGCACTCAGTGTATCTGAGTTTATTGTTTCAGAGACATTACAGTAACCAATATAGCCTCACAGCCGTATCTATAGAAAAAGTTAAGAAAATTGTTCAACTGATTAATTGCAGGTGCTACAAACAGGACAACTTTCTGATTTAGGTCTTTCTAGGAAACTCCCAAGTTCACATCGCTGTGAAAATGGCAGGGTATCCAGCCTACCTTTAATACGATTGATTACTCTTATACCACAGTGGTTTAATGATATCCAAATAATCTTCTATTTGTCTTTTAGTTTAACAGTGATGTGAAAAAGAAAGCGGATTCGTAACATTCTCATTTTACATATTAATATACATATTAATATACTTCTGGCCTTCATCTAATCCTCACCAAATCCTAAAGGTAGCTAAATCCCAACTCATGTAAAACGAAGGCACACTGATGTCCCTTAATCATCATTTATGAATCAAAAATCATCAAATATTCAGGATTCCTATGTGAAAACGTAAGTGAGTTCTTACTACTTCTATGTCAGTTATGAAGTTAATTCGGATCAGATGCTACTACTAAACAAATGCACACTATTAAATCATCATTAAGCAAACTTTCAGTCTAACTGCTGAAATAACAAAATATGCCTCTCACCAGCATTATCTGTTTAGGAAGCTTAAATTCTCCATCTCTCACAAAGACCTCAGATTAGCTGTACAAACGCATACTCTGACTCATTTTGACAGAAGCCATGCAGTCCTGGAGGCCGACCCAAATGCAACATTGTGCCTCTAAAGATAATCTTTCATGCTGCCACCCAACTGGCCACAGCAGCCAAGAAATCACACTATCACCCCGTCCCAAAACAAGCCTGCTGGCTCCCTCAGGAAGCCACAATGTAATTCAAGATAGCATGAATAACACACAACATGCTCTAGATTGGCCTTCCATCGTTCCTGAAAGATGTACTCCCACTCACAGGTGATATGAGAAATACAAGAACAGACACCTCATTATTCTCAAAATTCTAAAAGCAAAATGAAACAAAACCTCAAAACCGGCCTTCTGAAAAAGCAGTTACAGACATGGTGATCTGCTGACCCCAGCAGGCT
Organism: Triturus cristatus; assembly: GCF_964204655.1. Lineage (NCBI taxonomy): Eukaryota > Metazoa > Chordata > Amphibia > Caudata > Salamandridae > Triturus > Triturus cristatus. The sequence continues at coordinate 206,083,852 of NC_140595.1, read as the reverse complement.
ACCATCCCTATGAGTGCCGGCCATTTCCAATAAGTTGCAAAATGCAACCTGCCTCATGAACAGTAATGAGGCAGGTCCTTTGCAATCCATTTGGGAATCGCAAACAGTGTCTAAGACACTGTTGTACATCAGTGTTTGTGAGTCACAAAAATAATGCAAATTGCGAATCGCAAACACTGAGGGTTGTACATCTGGCCCAATGTCCTTGAGACAGATAAGAAAATGTTGAGTTGTTTGGATGTAATGTGGAACAGCATGGTTGATGAACACTAAACACTTATTAACACAAGAACCTCATGCCAACTGTTAAGTATGGTGATAAAGGGGAGGTGTTTATGGTCCACTTTGCAGCTGCAGGATGTAAATGCTTCACAATTATTGAGTCCACCATGTGAATTCCTCTCTATACTAGTGTATTGTAGAAGAAAATGTGAGAACATCTGTCCATCTGCTAAAATCTAGGCAAAAGTGGATCAGGCTTACACAACAGTGATCTAAAGTACACCTGTACACCTTTGTCCCTCTTTTAAAAAAAATGGACTGTTTCAGACCCAAACCATCAGATAGGTATCATCCTCTTCAGCAAGACTGAGTTCGCCAACCTCAATATGTACGAAGGCAAAGCCTCTAATTGACTTCTCAAAAGCTCTGCTGCACTCTTATCTATGCACAATACTCGTATTTACGCACAAGGCTATTCCCATCGCCTGAATATTGAAGATATCACTCACTTCATGTAGGGTAAATGAGGGAAAACATCTCCTGGATTAACTGTACTGTCAACATTACATTCAATTCAGGGTATCAGAATGTGGTACTTTACATATGGTGATGCGAAAGGGTTAAACCATTGATTATCTTGAATATTTAGGTGTACCTCAGAATTACTTCAGTCCTCTCCTGACCACCCCTCCAGGAGGACATTTGGTTCTAATCCCCACTGCCTTTTTTAGAGCCTTCCAAATTCCGTTATTGATGGCTTTTCTTTTTCTTAAGAGGCTGGGATAGCCTACTCTTGGAGGGGATTGTTAGAAATGGACTGATGCTGGTGGTTTTCCTTTGTTTCAGATAGGAAGCCAACATGTCTGCTTTGGTGTAATGATTTGCCAGTTTGTTAATAAAATCTTGAGTCATTGGATGACTTACTTCTGTGCATTTAGGTTTACAAACTTCTGTGAGAATTTTATAAAATTCCTTATTTGCACATTTAGCATTTTGAATTCTGTCTGAGTATTTAGCTTTTGTTAACATGCTCTGGTCGTCCAACTCCGCATTGTGGAAATACAAATATCAAAAAGATCACATGACATTTCAAGTAGTAAGACTAGAAAAAAGTGACCCATGCAACATTTACATCACACTAGTAGGAATATTTGTGAACTGCCAAAAGTAGTAGATGTGCACCCACCGGTAGTACTACTTCTATGTGTGCAGAGTTAATACTTTTTTGTGAATCAGGCACTGTGTTTTGACTGATAAAAGGTTTACAAACGTTTTGAACTGATTCTCGTTTGGAGTGTCCTAAATTAATTTTAATGCCTAAAAGAAATTACATTTCACCTACAATCACCTAAAATATTCATCTGGTGCAATACAGTCCTAGCCAGCATTTAATTGCCAGAAAACCCTTATTAAAGTGGTCACACGTTGAGAGTTATGCAAGTGCCTCTGTCTAAAAGGTAGAACTGGGCAAAAATAATCACACATAACATTGGACCACTTGGCATCTATGCATCTCACCATGCTACAGTTTACTTGCTAAAAGAGATGAGCCGGTGTTCTGACACATGATGGTGTGGTGCAGCCTCAACTATATTATCCATTGAAATGGCCACAACATTTCCCAATTACGTGGTTTTAATAGTAAAACCACTACTACAGTTATAAAAGTCATTCATAGAACCGCATTCTGCCACCCGGCTGCCTGCACCTGGAGACTTCAACCCCCATACAGCACCGCTCTCACGCCACGAGGCGCGGACTTTGCATTGGGTGCCCGGAGGCGCATAAAATCAACTTGCAGTCCCGCTTTGCGGGAACCGCATTCTGCCACTCGCCTGCCTGCACCGGAGGACTTCAACCCACACACAGCACTGCTCTCGCACCAGGAGGCGCTGAGTTCGCATTGGGCGCCCGGAGGTGCATAAAATCAACTTGCGGTCCCCATATCGCAGGACGCAGGCGGGCGCGCCCCGGCCAAGGGCGGGCCTGTCTGAGTCCGGAGGAGGTCGGGCCGGGCCATACCACTGAAAGTTTTGACTCTGGGTCGATTATACTTGTCAATATAATGTACTGTGATTAATCATTACAGCTGATACAGAGTTTGCACTGTGGGGGTACCAAAAATGAGTAGATTTAAATAGTAGGGACATTGGATGCCTTCCTACTGAGGGCTGAGTCGGGTCTCATCCACGAGATCAAACTTACATAGCGCAGACTATCCCTAGAGCCCCAAAGCTCCTTGAATCAATCAGCACCTACTGCCCCTATGTCACAAAATAACCCCGAACCCAACGCTCCTCAAACTAATTTGCTGCATCCTACGGTCTCGGACCAAGAAATTACCGACGTTACTGAGCCAGCAGAAAAACCAACCAGGCTGAACGTAATCACCAGGGGCCAGAAAGCAAAAATTAACCAGGGGGGTAGTATTGCACCGCCATCCACGAAGAGAAATGGGCAGGGGTCCTATAAACAAAACCATCCCTTGCCAAAGTCACTAGGACGTAAAACAAATTCTATTGATAGTGAGTCTAACTTGGGGCTCATACGGGCATCAAAGGACAATGTTTTAACCTCTTCAGTGCCCATGACGAGATAGTCTCGTCATGGAGCACGGTCGCGCTGTGCCCATGACGAGACTATCTCGTCATGAACCCCACCCACTAATGTAACGCCCGGCACAGGAGGGGGAAAGGGCGTTGCGCAGAAGGGGTTAACAGAAATACTTCCAGATCAGGAGAAGGAGGACTTCTGGGAAAAGTTAGAGTTAATAGTCTCAGCCCTTTTGGACCCAATAACGCAAAAATTATCTCAAATGGAAGTGAAGCTAGCTAGCCTCGAAATGCTTGCAACTAGCACTTCTTTAATTCCCCCTGGTACCTGCCAATGCAGAGCTGAGGTTATCCCCTCTAGCAGGAGTATGAGTCCATTGCATAGTCAACCTGTAAGTAATTCTGCGAATGAGAGTACGCATAATTCTAAATCCTACAATCCCATACTTAAATCTAAAAATACGGTTCAGGCTGGTCCATCATGTTCAAGAGCAGCACCCACTTTTTAAAATTATTCAGAGACCCCACATCCTAAAGAAGGTTCGACCTTCAGGCACCCTCAGGCCGTAAATGCTTCAACAGCCCCTGTCAGGGAAAGCAATATCCAAGAGGAGGGAGGCCAGATTAGAAGCTCCCAAAGACGTCAGAACTTTGATCAGAGAGATTTCCCCAGCCTAATAACAAACTTGCATTTTCCCCCAGAGGTAACTCCATACACAGTGGTACCGGCCATTGTTCCCCCTTTCTTCCCCGGTGATTTAGAGGACTGGTCAACATTAAGGAATTAATCACTACACTTATTGAGTGCAAGGACGGGCATAACTAATTTGCTGTTTTCAGAATTTAAGATGGCACGACGGATTGGCTGGGTAGGAAAGTCTACCATGACTTAAACTGGAGACTGTGTACTCTTAACATTCAGGTCCCCAGGTTTGGTCCAGTCAATACTTGATAGGGTAGGCAATTGGCCAGTAAGGTCAAAGGGGATACATATTTTAACTCTGGGGTTTTTCTATCAACCACCTCGGCCTCCATGGTATATTGCTGAGGATGAGAAATCTAAATGTCGAAGGCAGCCAAAGTATGCAGTTCTAGTCAGTAATCATTTTGACATTCTGAACACACTTGAAGACATTGACTGACTGACTGACCCTCCCAAGTCAGTTCCTAAACCCTGATGGGGGCTTATGTGGGAATTAAGGTGATAGGGTTTCAAGGAAGGTTAGCAACTTAGATCAAGTTTATATAGCGCAAGGAAATTATATGATGTTCTCGGTTCCTAAGGAGGAGGAATCCCAAGGCATGTGTATTACCCTACAGATCCCGGCTCCCTCTCCCGATTCACATAATCATCTAAGTTTAGCTGAAGTATCTATTTGTGAAGGTGACCTTATGCCCCCTAAACCTGTAATAGCTAGCCCCCCATGTAAATCTGAGAGTTCTCACTGTAGCGTCACTTCCTGGAACATAGCTGGATTACGCTCCAAGGTGAATAACCCAATATGGTGCGATTTTATATTAAACTATGATATATTGTGTTTCCAGGAAACGTGGCTCAAGGAACCAATTCATTTAAATAGGTTCAAAACATTTAACACACATGCAATCGGGGGTCTAAGTGGCAGAGCAAAGGGTGGGCTCTGTACTTATATATCCAACAAGCTAGTAATAAAAAAGATTGAATCAGATCTGTGGAAAGTCATTATCAATTGATCAAATTGCATCTAAGTGTAACCCATTGTATTGTGTTGGTTAATCTTTACAATAATATCCCATTAGATAAAATTGTCAATGTGGTAAAAAAAATTGGGTAATGACCTGAAATCCTTGTGTAATGATAGTTCCAATGACATGATGTTAATCCTGGCCGGTGATTTTAACCGTGTGTTTGCTCACATGAGGATGGAAAAATGTGCAGTTTTAATGCTGAAGAAGGCATAAGTAATACTCACTTTTGCCATTCCGTGACAGGGGAGCTGTTTAATGAATTGATCTTCAGTTTAGACTTGGGGTTTGCGAATGATCTATGTGATATACCCGTTCCTATGCCTTACACCTTTAATGGCAGAGGTTTAAGTTCAGAGATAGACTACATACTATTGTCAGATAGACATGCATCTAGGCTGCATTCTTTTATTGTTGATGACAACTCATTGAGTGACCATTTTCCCTTGTGTATATCGGTTCTTTTGCCTACAAGTAAATTTGGAAGGGATGATAAAGTCGACCAGGCATTAGCATATGTAAAAATTTATCAAATTAATGGATATACACTACGCTGGTCAATGGTGGATCCCATAGCGGTCACAAAACAATTGGTAACCAAATGTAAATTGGCTTTTGACACCTGCCTGAGTGAGGCTGCCACCCTGGTTAGTATTCTATCCCCCTTCCAAGAAATACCAGGTATAGTAAGGGAAGCATTATACGTTCAAAATCGAAAAAAAGAAAAGCCTCCGGGCTGGTTTGACTCAAAGTGTAATCAAGCTTACTCAAACCTGAAGCACGAGCTACACAAGTCACCAAGAATTCCAAATAATGTTAGGCAGGCAAAAAGCGACTATAGCACGGCCCTAAAGGAAAGAAAGAGTGCCCTGAGAAAAGAAGCCTGGGATACCCTCCATAAAGCTTCACAAATGAAAGACAGCGCCGCTTTGTGGAGAGCAGTCAAAGCGCCTATTTTATTACCTGGAGGTGGACCTTCCATAGAAATTGCAATATCTGAGAAACAATGGATTGAACACTTCTCCAAGGTATACAATGGGCTAGGAAACCTCAACATATAAACTGGTATTTCCCAAGAGGAAACCAATCATAACTTGGACCTCCAGTTTACTCTGGAGGAGAATAGAGCATGCTCAGCTAGTTTAGGTGGCAAGGCCCCGGGCCTAGATGGGGCCCCAGTAGGTCTGTTCAAGTCAAATATTATTCTTTGGGGACCAAATATCACCCAGGTAATCAATGCAAGCTGTCAGGCTTTGTTTCCAATGACCTGGGTGGAATCTATTATAGTTCCTATCTTTACAAAAGGGGACCGCCAGGATCCTGGGTGCTACAGACCCATTTCTTTATGTGATTTGTTGGCAAAAGTAGTTGGCCGTATAATTTTGGAACGTCTACTTGACTGGGCCGAGGATAGTCAGGTCCTATCCGATTTACAATACGGTTTTCGTGAGGGGCTAGGGACAACTGAGCAGAGCCTCAATTTAGCCATTTTTGTGGGGAAGTACACCAGGGTGAGAAAGGGCAGATTGTTTTTAGCCTGTGTGGACCTCACGACGGCCTTCGATTCTGTGAGGCATGATAAACTCTGGCAGGTTCTCGAGACTCTGGGGGTTGACCCCACATTATTCATTTATTTAGATGCCTTTATAGTGGTGCAAAGACACAAGTGCGTTTTGGCCTGGGTGGCGAGCGTACTGCTTCATTTCCTATTAGGAGGGGGGGGTCAGACAAGGTTATGTCCTGGCCCCCTTCCTTTTTAATCTCTATATCAATGGGTTGGGTCAGGCATTACTCCCGAGACGGCCGAGACTTTCCCCAAATAGGTAGAAGTCCTATATCTGCTCTCCTCTATGTGGATAACGCAGTATTGATGTCATGTACGCAAATTGGCCTTCAGAGGGTTTTTCTAATTTTATGAAGGATCTTGGTCTCGGCGTTAATACCTCGAAGACTTTTATAATGAGATGTGGCCGTGGGAGCCAGAGGGCCAGAGATATGTTTGTGGACGGGCAGAAGATAGCCCCCACAAAGAGTTTTTCATATCTTGGTATCCTATTTAATCAGAATGACTCTTGGGTCCAAGTCGTGTCTGCGAAAAAGCTGGCGCTTATAAGGACAACAACTGCCCTTGCCATCTTCTCGAAAAAATTGAGTAGGAAACCGCCAGGAGAGCTCATTCAAATCTACAAAGCTAAATGTATCTCTACTGCGATGTATGGGGCGGGGGTCTGGGGTTTGGTTAACACACACTTGCTACAAGTAGTGGAAAACACTTTAAGATATATCTTGTCAGTACCAGCTAGTACGTCTTATGTTTGTCATGCCAAGTTGGGTTCCACATATATTTCTGAACAAATAATTGGAACCCATTCTCCTTTGGCACAGGAGCTGGTCAAAAGAACAGACCAAGTTAAATGGGGACATCCTACTGGATAGCCTTAACCTGGAATGGGCCTTAAAGATCCCATGGGTAAGGTTTGTCCGAGATTTTATGAGTGATTTATGGCATTTAGAATACTTTACGGATCCGAGTACCACCAAGTTGATTACAAGAAAGCAATTAAAAAAGGATGTTCTCCAGCTATTGGATATGTTAAGAATATCTGTGGAGATCCTAAAGCCCAGTGTCCAGCAACACCAGATGATTTTAACTACTTACAGTTTGCAACCATACTTAGCATTTGTCCCTGGTGGATATGATAGGATGTTATTAACCAGGTTACAGGCTAGGGACTGTTCATAGGCTTGTAACCTTCCCAAGAATGAATGATTGGGCCCGAGATCTGCAATTATGCCCTTGTGACAACAACTCAGCCCAATCCACAATCCATTTAGTTTTATTTTGCAAATTTTACAGGGAGTTAAGGAAGGTGTGTATAGTTCCACTTTTAAAAAATCAGGGGTTGAGGCAATGTCGCCCGGCATTGATTAAACTTCAGTTTGCGGAGAATTAGCATATATCATGGAGGATAGCTATGTTTCTGAAGAAAGCATTATATCAGAGGAAATGTATTGTAATCTAAGGAGTGAGTCTGACCATGCACATTATCTTTTTAATACTGTTTTATATTATTTACCCTGAATTGTACACCAAATTATATGCAGCACGTTCTGCTTTTTTGTATATTTATTATGAGGAATTTTTTGTATTCAATTGTGTGTATTTTTTAATGCCCTTTTATGATTGTTTAAAAAAGCAATCGAATAAAGTTTTCCTTCCTTCCATTCATAGACTATTTTTCATATTCATTAAACAGCAAATTGAATGGTAAAGTCACATTTTTAACAAATATGTAGGAAAAATAACTTTTAAAAAGTTACCTTTAAACTGCCTGGACCTCCAGGAGGCTAATTAGCATCAGTCTGGTCTTCCAGTGCTTGACCGTAATGAGGTGTGAAAAGTTAGATTGAGCTGTCTCGCTTGCTGTAGCCAACCTCAGTATCCATCACAGTCATCCTCAAAGTACATCCTGCAAGCTCTAGTCTACAGCAACAATAGACTATTATTGGCCCTTAGTGAGAAATCTCCAAAGCTCCAGGGGGACCAACCTGATTCAGGTATCTGGCATTCGGTCCCACAGTAGGGTTACAAATCGAGCAGCATCCACTGTGGGGTGGGTTTATCTTCTCAAAGAAACAAAAGGACATGTGTATCATTATTTCAAGTAGTGATTACCTAATTGAGATTTTCTCTGAATCGCAATCAGGCAATCGCTATTCCTAATGTAAGAAACCCTTTTGAGTTTCATTAGCGATTCTTAATGGGTCGCAAATAGGCGTACCTCATGCATATTAAAGAGGTAGGTCACAATTTGCGATCCCTTAGGAATCTACGCCATCACAGGGATGGTGGCCTGCTGAGGTCAGCAGACCACAATGTCCGTGATTGCTTTTAAATAACGGTCTTTTTTTTTTTTAAATGCAGCCCGTTTTCCTGAAAGGAAATCGGGATGCAATTAAAAATGAAACTTTGCAGTTTCATTTTTTAAGAGTAGGCAGTGGTCTGTGGTACCACTGCCTGCTCTTAAAAATATATTTTAGTCCATTCTCAAAGCGAAAGGGGTAAATGAGTTACCACCTCCTTCAAGGAGTCAGTAAAATATGAATGTTTTGCGACCATAATTCGGTCTCAGAACATTAATACATCCCATTCAGATTCGGTACTGAAATGGACGCCCTAAACACGCCCCTTCCAAATACCGAATAGCAAACACAAATTGTGATTTGGCAACGTGTTAACAAATCACAATTTGTGTTTCATACATATGTAACAGCATGTTTGCGGTCGGAAATGGACCGATCGGCCGTTTCCGACGGCAAAAATGCTTAATACATGTGGCCCAAAGCCTCTCTCTGCGTTGGAAATTAGAAAATGTTCAAATGTTTTGACTTTCAGGCATTTCAACAGGACTAATCCACTTGTTGTATCTGACCAAGGCTCTTTCAAAATCTGTAGAAAATCACACCTCATTCCCGGTCTACTGCTTCCATGGACTATCATTGGGGCTTTGTGCTTTTTGGTGCTATTTCTACTTACAACTTTAAAAAAAATCATATCTACTGCTCCTCTTATAGGATTTTGATTGTTTTGGTGTCATTTTGTTTATTATTATTCACTCCATTATTCTAATTTGTTTTAATTTGTATTGTTTGGTGTACTGACTTTATTACGGATTGGTACTCCATAACTTCTTTACACATTGCCCTAAATTAAGTCTGTTTGCTCCCTGCCACAGCTACCAGGGGTAGAGGCTCAGGTTAACTTTGTCTTTAGGGGTTCTCCCTAGCGGGATAGTGTTATTATTCCTTAGGTCATAGCCCACCTCAAATAATATCCACTTTCTTACAGCGTCTGTGAGCTTTCTATTACTGCTCAGACATATTACATAACAACGCCTATATGTGGAAAGCAAGCCAGACCTATTGGCTTCGCCCATGCTAGTTTTCTTATTATTCCCAACATAATTGCTGAAACTGAATGATCAAATGTCACTTACAACAATTTGTTGTGAATAATTAGAATAGAAAATTCAATTATGAATATGTGAAACTGTGAATCAAACAATACTTTCTGAATATACTAAACTATGAATTAACGAAATCTAACTTTTCTGGAAAGGGCGGTGGGTTCTATGGTGTCTCAATCACTCCCGTCCTCTTCTTCACCGCTTTCCTCTCTAGTCCCTTATCCTTTTAGATGCTACCCCCTTCTTCTCTGCACCGCCACCTGAAATCCTACACCTGTACATCTCACATAATGCACCCTTCTTCAAGCCTGTCCTTTCTCTATGTTCTCTTGCGTGTACTTTCTTAAGTCACCTCCACTTTACCATGGCCTCTCTGTCACACAGATGTGCACACCATCCGTCTCCTAACCAGCCGTCCTTTGACAGCAGCAGGCCAATCCAGATTGCTAAAGGGAGACCCTGCCCCTTGTCCTCTCTATCCATTGCAGCATTTGTTAAATGATGAAAAAGTGTTAACCTGTTGTGAGGCACGCAGGAAAGTAACAAATGGAGGACTAAAATGCTTTTCACGCTAATCTCAGGCCAGAAAGTGCAAATAAGTGATTTAAACTGAAGAATATTGCTGCCTGTTCCTTGATAATGTTTACCAAGCCACGAGGTACAATTTATTACTTTGCTTCTGCGCTGTGCAGCTGGGAACTGCGTTTTAGTAACTACACAATTCACCCTTGAAGCAGATTTTAATGCTTGCAGTTAAAAGCAATTAGGAAGTTCAGATAGGTCTGGAATGCCTCAATGGATGGATGCACAGTTTTAAGATATTCCACAGCATTTACTTAAATGTGATTTAAAGAACTTCCCCACTGCCAAGCTAAGGCTGATTAAGCTACTGCCACCCTCTTCTGGTGGAGAAAGGCTGCCACTGCCCGTATGTAGATTTCCAGGCTAGTGACAGAAGATTGCCAGTTGCATTGCCTCGGCAACTAACCAATCTATCAAAAGGAAGTGCAAACAAGGGGACCCTACAATGGCTATACCCACCCTTTTAGACTTGTTAACTTTAACAAATATTTTCGAAAATAACAGGCATCCATTTCTAACACTCAGCTGTAGACAGTGATGCCACATCTTTCTGTCAAAAACACCAAACTAAAGTATTTGTTCTGCGAATAGTTTTCCTGGGAATTATTGAAATAAAAAGAATGATTTACTAAAAAAAATATTTTAATGTAATGGATGCACCTCAAGTTGAACTCTTGTTAAAACCATGGAGTTATAAAGGGGTAGTTTCATGCGCCCAATGGCAAACAAATGCCATGACCTCAAAGTCACAAATGGAAACTTTCACAGGATGCTGTATCTAATAAAGGCAAGAGAGTAGTATTGTGTGACTTTTAAAACCGCACTAGAGTTAAAATGTATTGATATACTCACACTGATTAGCCCTTATATAGATACGAGCGCATTTTTCTTCTTCCTGGTTTATGGACATGGCTAAAACATGTAAACCATGAACTGTGATTAACAAGCCAAACATATTTCTTCACCATCGCCTCCAAAATGTCTGCACAAAAACAAGCTTAGTTGCTGGACGTCTTATATATCCATTGAAAAATTTCATGATATCACAGCAGAACTATGTGATTTACTCCATTTACACTCCACAATCCGCCATGATAACACCAGCTATAACACCATTAGGTGTTCCGCATCTAAATTCAGACTCAGTTCACTTACTTCTAGGTGGTGATTCCCTCTGTAGTGACACTCCTTCCAGCTGAAGGAGAACTCCAACTGTTCCCTTCTGCCCTCTCTCCAGAATTTCCCGGGCATTGGGACGGATTCGCGGAGGATTGGCTGGCCGTGCACTGTAGCAAGTTGGGTATAAGGTGGGGTCAGGTGCCAGGGGTCCAGAAAGAAAGTCAAGCTTCAGTGAGTTTCCTTCAAGTCTCCCTCGGGCTACATAAAAATGGTTAAGGAAGAAAAGTAGGGAAACATTGATTGAGGGTCACTAAAATGCAAGATGCAGCCACTGTATAATGTGTAAATCAAGTGTTTTTAATTGTTTTTGCTGTACCAGAAACAAATGTCAAGAGAGTTAAAGTGAGAGACTAAGTGGAAAAGGAGTGAAAGAAAGCATTAGAGCAGAAAGGTTGGCAAAGATATAAGGCAAGGAATGAGAAAAATATAAATTACATGCAGGGGAGAGGAGAAACAAGATAAATAAATGACAGAAATGAGAAACAAAACATGGGGAGAGCGATGCTAAATTAAAAAAACTGAAAGAAATTGTGAAACATTTAGAACCTACAATAGGAAAAACTTAGCTAAACTACAGCAGTGTTTTTTATTCGTTGTTTTAATGTGTATAGATAATATTTTAATTTTATGTACGAGCATAGGTTCTCTACTAACATTTATTAGTTTTGCATGATTACTCAACTAATTTAGTTATTCTGAATGTAATTTTATCTAGGAGTTTTTAATCTACGCCATTTACGATGACATCATTGTGCAAAATAACATTGAAAAGTGACATGGTTTAGTGTTAGGGAGAGTACATTTACAAAGGTAAGAGTGACAGATCAGGTAAATAGAGACTTACCAGCGATGGTGGAAAGACACAGCTTTGCTGTAATCCAGTATTAATTTCAATTCTGCCCGTTAGCGAGCATCCCATGAATTCTTTACTTGAGCTGCCAAGTGCGTCTATTTACTTGAATCATTATCACAATCAGTAGTAATGAATCATAAATGCCCCTGATCTAAAGCATTCTTGATAATGTATCCTAGTAAATTTTTGGGGAATCCTGGAATGCTGCAAGTTACAACAGTCAATTCCTTATGATATCTTAGCTCACACCAGACAGAGTCTGTTTTTTTACAGCGAAAAACAGGGTTCATTCCCTACCATCCAGAGTATTTGACTGACTGGATTTACAGCAGCATTGCCTCATATTAGAATAAAGCCTCAAACTCTTACAATGCAGGCTAGTAACACTGGGATTGGAAACAGGCTTAGCTTTGCTAGTTATGCTAGTGTAGTTTATAAGAATGCAAGGATTCCAATGCTATATTACAGTTAGTAATGGGTGTGAATGACTGTAGACATATACGTGATCTCTCATCCACTTCCAAACAACTGCATGACATCTGGCTATAGTGGATAAGGAAATACGTAGCTGCGTGTGACATCACCATGCAGCCTCATTTATGCTTGGAGAAGAACTAGAAAGTGGAAGAGACAGAGAGAGAGAGAGAGGAATTCTTAGAAAAACCACATATTATTGGATGGGCTGGGATGCAATTGTCCAGATATTTTTCCTGTGCCCAAACATTTAGAAATTGGGTCAATCAAATACCTTTATTTTTCTTAGCATATGCTTTAAAACATTACGACTAAAAATACATTAAAACTAGAATTGTGAAAAACTATATAAAAAAACTAAGTTAGCCTTTCAACTAATTTATTTTTATTATTTTTAATATAATATTTTTGTAAATCAACGGAAGCATTAAAAACTGCAATTGGCCCAAAAAGCGTGGTATCTCTTAAATTCATAATCCTGAATTTCAAAGCAATAAGACATAAATACAACCTACAAAGATATAAAAACAAAGTGCATTAAATTACTAGATGCCGATGTCTGCATATTACCTACAGCACATAGACTGTCCCTCCTTTTTTTACTAACCACTTCTATAAAGTCTTTTAACTGCCAGCTTGGCTGAAGGCCCAATAGCAGGTAAAACTGGCATGCCACAAGGTTTGCTACAAGATTTAAACTGAATAACTGCGTACAGAAAGGTCACCCAAAAATTATTTTAGGACCATCATTGTACCTTTTGGGCCAAGTATTGTTTATCTCTGCTCATACCCTGAGGTAATATTCCCTTCACACAATAAACTTCTTACAGTCCTGAAACTCTCCATAGGCAATTTAAAAACATTTAACAAATCATTAATTTTTTGAGCAAAGCTTTGTTAAAAGGATTATCCTGATTCTCTGATGAACCTTAAGTCAAAAGATGACAACTTTCCATCTAGTGAATTCCGCCCTCCAGTAGGAATTTTACTATGTAGATTTCTCAAATTCCAGACGAAGATCGAATTTTTTTCTTATCTTTTTGTATCTGACCTTCCAGCATCCGTATCTATTTCTATTTTTTCCCCACTAAAATTGTGAAAGGCACAAATTGGTTGTTTAATATACACAGATGCCCTTGCTTTAATTGATGTAGCATCATGTGTTCTTCAAAGGAACATAAATTCCCTTTTCTTATGACCAGAAGTAACTAAACGGATTGAGAACAAGTCACCATCATCTCTTTCTGCTCCATTTTACCACTTAAACTATGAAGGTACGATTCAGCAGCATCCACTTGAGATATGCGATCTGCCTTCCAACACAACCTTTAGTCCTGCACAGTTCTACAATGAGATTTCACACTCTAGAGCAATCAGGCTTTTCTTTATATGCTGAAGTTGGTGGCATGGTCTCACTGTGGACCTGCTATGGTACAGGAAGACAGATTATTTTGCCCTCCAACTGTGGTGTGCTAGTCTGTTAGAAGGTATGTAACACCAACCCTTTCTCCAATGGGTTACGCAACCCTGCAATTATAATACCTTTATTAGTACCATTTTCACTGGATTTTTAATTGGGTATTCAGTACACCCTTCACATGGCCACTCTGAATAAGCCCCAAGTGGAGAGAACCACATTATCCAAGAACTTCTGAATCGTCAAAGTGGGGGACGTTTCTTCAGGGGTTTGCAGGACTCCCAGCAGATAAATGTTTGGCGCACACACCGCATCTTCAAGGTACTTTAGCTCACTTTCCAAGTGTATCAAAACTCTTGTTCTCTTCATAGTGTAAATTCACTGCTGAAGATGCCAGATCAGACAGCCATATTCTGCACTGTGATCTCTGTCTTGGACAATCATGAATCCATAGCAATGAGTGCACCTACGATTGCAGTGACCTTTCTCTCTGAGGATGAAGAGGTGTCCTGCAGATCCAACAGTGCCGCCAAGAGGAGTGTCTCACAAGGCTATTTTGGCACTTCGACTGTCTTTAGAGGACATTGTCATTGTCAGGGTTCTGATCCAAGCAGCCCAAAAGCCCCCTGCTTGCTAAAACATACATTTCTCATACCGCTCTCCAGTGTCTAGTAGTGATGAAACAGATGCTCACTCTGTGGTCCCATGCCCATGTGCTTTGTTGAATCCCAATGGCTACCTCTCTTCCCTTTCTTCTCTGCAACAACCACAGCATCACTAAGGAGCCTAAGCATGCCGCTATGGTTTGCTGCCTGCAACAAAAATAGGTACCCCTCTGCCTTGCAGTACAACATCCAAGCTCGGTAAATGCAGCACCACACCCCTGTGCTCTCACCGTTAGGGCCGTGAGCAGAGAGGCACCACCTTTCTTCTTAGGCAACGTGAGGGTGATATGTATTCACTGATTATTTTGCAGCTGGCACCATCAGTTAAGTGGGCAACAAATGATTATTTCCCACAGTCAGTAGTCGTTTTGACTGGTCACCAAGTGTCCTCCTGCTCTCGCCACAGGTCCAAGAAAATAGGGCCTCCCCACAGTCCAAGTCCTCCGCTGAGCCCAACGAGCACCTGAAAAGAGGTCAGTGCCTTTTGTTCAGGTTGCATATAGTTGGAGAGAAGACAGCAATTCAGCTGAGATTCAGTACCTTTTCTAGTGTATTTTGTCCTACACTGGGGTGGAGGTCTCCTCTGTGTTAAGGCGACAAAGATGAACCAAGTACTGGCCGAAGGGCGCACTAGTTATATCCCTCTAGTGGCCAAGACCACATAATTTTTTTAAAACATTTCTATTAAAGATTTCTCAGTGTTTATACAGTCAGAGTGCAGAGATGCAACATTATAACATGTCCCTCGTGCCCTTGGGGAGAGCGGTATACCATAATTTTGACAGTAGACCTTTATACTGGTAGTGTAAGAGACAGAAAAACCATTTTTTCATTGTGCCCACTCAAGTCCTCCCCATTCTTCGGGGTGCACAAAGTATTAATATTCAGCACCCATTTCTTGAATAGATTTTTTTTATAACCAGAAACAATAAACAAACAGTTCAAACAATTTGTTCTCGGCGGTCTAGTATCAAACATCTATCAGGTGAAGGGTCCCAGAATCAGGGGCTGAGGGATTACCCCGCGCCGGAGAGCAGTTGTGCAACATTGGGTTCACGTATGACAGCAGTGCTAGGCATCAGCAAGACCAAGGCGCACACTGTCGCAACTACAGGCAACCGCCCTCAACGGCACTCATACCCCAGGGCAACTACTATAACTATATCAACAAGCCTGCCACTAGGCAGCCAACCCATGCTCACTCTTGGACCCCGAAACACCTGAAGGAGAACGACTCCGAACCTTAGGAGTCTCAAAGGCGTTAAGCACCTCCGACTGTAGGGGTGCTATGGGTCGTCTCTGCAACCCCCAGTCTTCCTCCCTTTTAAGCGACAGGCCCTCCACACGAGCCCATTGCTTAACAGTGGCCTCCCACTGTGGTACCACCAGACCAGTCGCCGAATTCCACATCATGGTAATCTGCCTTATAGCCAGTATAAGCGCAAAACCTAGAACTAGACTCACCACTTTCTTGGGTTTCGGATGGGTGGAGTTCCCCCAACAAGCTCACCTCCAAGGTGCATGGGACAGTGCAAAAACGTCTCTCATTCAACTTCTGCACCACAGATGCCCAAACCTCATGTCCAGGCCATATGGCAGAACTCTGCCAGTGCATAATGGGGCAGTGCTTTACCTCCCTCCCTATAAATCGCAGTGAGCTTTTTCGCAGTGAGGTAGGTCTGATGGATATAATTAAATTGGACAATTTTGAGACAAGTAATTCGGGAGCCCCTCTGCAGGTAAGCCAATATCTTCGCCCATATCTGGTTAGAGATATCCCTACCTAATACTCCTTTCCACTTCAATTTGAGACCAACTAAGGGCTTCCTTACCCTCCTATTGCGGGTGCCATAAAATAATTTCACTAGGAGCCTACCTGTTCCCAGGAATAAAAATAAAAGTAAGACAGTATGCATCCGAGGTTCATTCATCCCTTTATCCCAGAGCGCTGTGAATGTCTTAGCTAGCACCTCATATGTAAGGAACTGTCCCCGGTGTAAGCCATGCGCATCAATAGGAAGGTCAAAGGGCACCGACGTGGAATCCTCATAGCAGTCACCCACCGTCACCAGCCCCACCTCCGTCCAGGTCCTCAACTGCGCTGCTGAAAAAAATATTGGGGCTTTACAATGAGGGAGTCCCACCAATGGGAGGACTGGAGTGTACAATGGACAGTCTAGGATTTGCCAGGCACTGGGCCTTCAGCAACGGAGGGCCGTGGCCAGGAGCAAACCATCACTTCCGCTCCCAGGCACCCTCTGCAGAAGCTGAGCCAACAGCACTCCCTGGTTAGGTTCAGCCCCCAGGGGCCAGCTTGGCCAGGTTCGCTCAGTCCAGCCATTCTGTGAGCCACTGCAGCTGGGCAGCCAGAAAGTATCATTCAAAATCCGGCACCCCCAAGCGCCCTTTTTTTTATTTTGACGGAGTTTTAAATAATGGGAACTTGACCCGAATCGGGTATCGGAGCGTTTTACATAGCACCAGTTGCATTACATGAGGACACATTAATTTTTGTTAGGCACAGGTTCACCACCGCTCTCCAAGAAGCCAAACGCACCTGCAGACGCCTGGAGAAGAACTGGAGAAACATCAAGACAACCAAAAACCACACCACCTACAAGGACGCCATGATAGACTACCACAACCAGATCAGAGCCACCAAGAGGAACTTCATCCACAACAAAATCCTGGCCAACTCCACCAACTCCAACAAACTTTTTTATGTCATTCAAGAATTCGCCAACCCACGCAGCAAAGCCACAGACATCACCCCATCCCAAGACCTCTTCGACAAGCTTGGAACCTATTTCCACCTCAAGATCAGAAACCTCTACGACAACTTCTTCGACCATCCACCAGGCGCCACAGATGGCCCCCGCCCCCCAGAAACACCAGCCAGCCCACCATCTCCAACTGGACACCGATCACGGCCGAAGACACCGCCTCGACCATGAAAAGCATCCACTCGGGGCCCCCACCGACCCCTGCCCCCTCACGTCTACCACAGAACCGCGGCCTTCATCGCACCCGAACTACAACGCACCATGAACACCACCTTCAAACCAGGCACCTTCCCAGATGACTGGAAGCGCGCAGAAGTCAGACCCCTGCTCAAGAAGCCCACAGCTGACCTCAAGAACTATCGGCCCATCTCGCTCCTCCCCTTCGCAGCCAAAGTTGCAGAGAAAACAGTCAACAGGAAACTGATGCGATTCATTGAAGAGAACGCCGTCCTCGACCCGTCCCAATCCGGATTCCGAAGCAACCACAGCACAGAGACCGCCCTACTCGCCGCCACAGACGTCATCCGCACCCTCCTGGACCAAGGCCACTCCGCAGCCCTCATCCTACTTGACCTATCAGCGGCCTTCGACACAGTCTCCCACCGCACATTAGTCGCCAGACTACACGACGCAGGCATACAAGGAACAGCCCTGGACTGGATCCGATCATTACTCACCGGAAGAAGCCAAAGGCTCAGACTCCCACCCTTCCTCTCCGACCCCACGAAAATCACCTGTGGAGTCCCACAGTGTTCATCCCTGAGCCCCACCCTCCTCAACATCTACATGGCCCCCCTTGCAGCCATCGTCCGACAACACGGTCTCAACATCGTATCCTACGCCGACGACACCCAGCTCATCGTCTCCCTCACCAAATACTCCACCACTGCCAAACTCAACTTCCAGAAAGGAATGCAAGACGTTGCAGTCTGGATGACCAACAGCTGCCTGAAGCTAAACGCCAAGAAGACAGAAAACCTCATCCTCAGTACCACCCCTTCTGCATGGGACAGCACCTGGTGGCCGACCTCCCTCGGAAGCCCACCTACCCTCTCAGATCATGCCAAGAATCTCGGCATCGTACTCGACTCATCACTCACCATGAACCGGCAGGTCAGCGCCGTCACCTCCAGCTGCTTCAACACCATCCGCATCCTCCGCAAGACCTTCAAGTGGATCCCCCCTGAGTCAAGGAAGACAGTCACCCACGCACTCACCACCAGCAGACTGGACTATGGAAACGCACTATGCCGGCATCAACAAGTCCCTACTTCACAAACTCCAGACAATACAGAGCACCGTCGCCAGACTCGTCCTCGGCATCCCCCGACATGAACACATCAGCCAACACCTACAAAGTCTCCACTGGCTCACCGTGGAGAAAAAAAATCACTTTCAACATCCTCACTCACGCCTACAAATGCCTACACAACAACGGACCCAAATACCTCAACGACAGAATGAACTTCCACATACCCAGAAGAAACCTCTGACCTTCCAACCTCGCACTGGCTGAAACCCCACACAGCCAGAGCAGGCGGAAGATCCTTCTCTCACATTGCAGCCAAGACCTGGAACGAGCTACCGGCAGACATCAGACGTGCCCCCTCCCTGAACACCTTCAGGAAGACCCTCAAGACCTGGCTCTCCGGCTAAACAGATCTGCGGACCCCGTTGCCCCCCCCCCCCCTCCCCGCTCAGAGCCTTGAGACCCTGATGGGTGAGGTAGCGCACTTACAATTCCCTGATTGATAGTGCCTACCTGCTCTCTCCAGTGCCTCTGGAGATGTTGTACTTCAACAGTTGTAAGGTGTGTCTCTTGTAATACAGCGATGTAAACAGCCTTGCTTTTCAGAAACATGTGAACTTTGTGTCGCCTGGCTGCGGACCCTATGCCTCTTATGTTCCAGGTTAACAGTTTAAACTTAGTGTGGGCCGTGGCCATAGCAATGGTATGCAGTCAGTGTCATAGCAGCCCCACCCTACCCTGCCCCTCTTCTCCCTGTGTATGTCGCCTCTCCGTAAGGAGATGTACCAGCCCTAGAACTTGAAAAACATATAAACTTAGCCCAACTCCCCAACCCTAGAGCAGATTAGCAACAGTTAGCCGGGCAAACATAGGCATGATAGACTATGTGTTTATCGTACAACCATTATCCACTAGTAAGTGGATTGGGGTGTGGGGGGGGGGGTGATAAACCTCACAGGCAGCACGTATAGGTACCCCGGTCTAGTCCAATGACCCCCATCCCAGCCATCCACGCTCTTACTTATAGCAAAGTCAGGGTTTGGACAAGACCACGGGCACCTGAAGGCTGCGGCAACTAATTCCAAAGGTAGCCATTCTCTGTCCAGGGCCCTGCATATGAACATCAACCTAAGGTGTCAAAGGTTTTCAGTGCATGGCAGAACGGTACCCCACACAATCATGCTAGGGAGAGCACTCCTCCCATCCTCCAGTATGGCCCTTCTACAAAGTTCAGGGCACTAAGTGTTCTGTCCCATACCTTCCCCTGACTGAGGAACCCTCTTACTAATGTTCAGCATGCATATCAAAGCAAGCCCTCAGACATCTGTGGAGTTACTTGTGCATTCTTCGTTTGCTAAGGGTGGTGTAATCTGAAGCATACATCTCAAAAAGCTTCTCCGAGCAGGTGCCATCATCCAAGTCTGTTGGCCTGCCTGCAGTGAGTGATCCCTAAGTTGTCAGGGTATGTCCAGACGTGGGTCCCTTGCTCCCTGTGCCACTGGATTCAAGATAGCCTGGCTAATGAGGGTTATAACCCCGAAACCAGGATGCTTGTTTCCGGTCCAGGGAAGACTTGGCTTGGCAGTTCGGGCTGGACTGTTCCCATGAGGCACAGGGTCAGACTGATATGGCCATGTCTGAACTGGGGTGGCGGAGTGAGCTAAAGAATGATGATGGATTAAACCCAGATCAGTTGACTGGGGGTGAGTGCTTGCAATGTTCAACACTCCGTCCATCATCCCCTTTGGTTTTGCTTTGATCCCAGTCGCTGCCAGCAGTGCTGTCACTTTATCTTTGTCCGCCTGAGCTTTAGTTGGTTTCTGGACAAGGTCCAGGTGAGTCGAATCATAGCGCCCCCTCCGCAGCACAGTCAATCGTGCCCCTGCACAGTAACGCTCCAGCCACTCTCAGGCATCCGTGGGGTTCATGAATATGTAGGTGTTTCCGTCCAACAATAACCGCAACTTAGCGGGAAACAAGAGAGAGTTCTGCCTTAGAGCCGACGGTCCACCCCGGTCTTCTCCCCCCTCAGGATGGATGCGCTGCTAGCACTGGGACACTTCCGTTGGAGGTAGGCGTGCGCACTACAAGCTCCAATAATAATAATACCTCAGTCTAGCATCCCGCAACTACCGCTTGATTTGCAAGAAGGATGCTCTTTTTAGCCTGCACTGTCGCTGGAAGTCCGGGAACACAGTCACCGCCACATTATCAATACAAAAGGGGCTGCCAGTGCACGCCTTCTGAAGCAGTGTGCCTTGATAACGGTAATGAAGAAATTTGGACACTACTGGTCTCTGCAGTCTCGCCGGGGCTGGAGGCTTCGCAGGGACCCTGTGTGCTCGTTCGAGGGCAAAGAAAAGAGAAAGTTCATTAGAGACCACTTGGTTTTTCATCTAGTTTTCCAAATAAGCTACAATGTTGTTGCCGGCCGTTCCTTCAGGCAGCCTTAAGATTTGCACATTGTTGGCGGATTGCAACCTTCAGTGTCTTCTGCTCCTTCTAAGCTCCTCACCCATTCAGTGAGATCAGCCATTTGTTACTGCAAGGACCGCTGCGCCGGCTTGAGTTCCCCAACAAGTACATCTGTTTCCTTAACCTTGTCCTTTAGCTTGTGATGGTCCACCCTAAGAAGGCCCAACTCTGCTGTCACAGTACCAATCTGTTTCTGTAGCATATCTTTGGAGTCCGCATTGGTGGCAGTATATTATCCAAATCCATTTGTAGGGAAGATGAAACATGCTCCAGACCAGCCCCAGCGGCCTGCTCCCTGCACCTCCAACAGCGCTCACTACATCTCCATGGACTTGCTAGGGTCCTTCTGTTTGGGCTTTCCCATTATCCTGTGCACCGCCAGCCTCCCACAGGCTAACCACCAGCCAGCGCACCCAGCAGGAGTCCAGGTCCGATGTCAACCTGGGGGGCGTGGGTGGTCAATACTCAACCTGCGGGGTGTGGGTGGCCAATACTCACAGCACGCGGCCAGCCAGGCCCCATGCCGTCCACACCATGTTTAATGGCACCAACAGCAACTTGTCACATGCAGCGTACTGGGCAACAGGTCCCTCCCCTCCTGTCACCATGAGCCGATTTGCATCCTGAGTATCCACTGATACCCTCCCAGTCTGCAATCATGGCCCTTCAGGGGGAGAGGGGAACCCCAGGCACCCCTTTGGAACCGCCAGGCACAGGCCCTCGCCCAATCCAGAGGCCCTGTGTTATGTGTGGAATGGCACGAGTACTCCTAGCACCAAACCGCACCCCAAAGCTCCTGAAACTAGCCGGCCACCTCCCCTGGGTGCAAAATTGACCACAGGGCACCCCCAGGCTCGGCAACACCAAAGAAAGCACTGCTGGTCCTTGTATGCCACCCGGTTTTTCTGCCAGGTGCTGTGCAGAAAATTACTCCTAATCCGTATCTGAGTTTCCGGCCACACTAATCTGGAGTGCAGCCACGGGCCTCTAGTGGAGGCCAGGTGTCCCCAGAGCTTTATAGGGGTCTCAGCCTTCCCCGACACTGCCACTCTGCTGGACGTGTCAGGCCTTGGACGCAGAGCGCGCCAACTCGGGCACCATCACACTGAGCACCTGCTCCTCCTCAATCCCGCAGGACCCTGTTGTTAACCGCTGCTGCCCAGCTCCAGAGTTGCAGCAGACTTCCTGAGCCGTACCGGCCCATGAATGCACCGTGGACAGCCGGGAAGAAGACTAGAATGCCGGATGACTGATTAGGCCGGGGCGGAGCGAGAGCCTCACACGTCTGCCATCTTCACCAGGGCGGCCACGGACCCCTAAGGCATCCACGGAAATAGATCTAGGGAGCAACAAGGCCTTATGTTTTGAAATACTACTGACTCGTGAACAAGGATGCAATCACTGCACTTTCATTTCAAGAAAATAAAAAATCTTCCTTATTTAAGCTCCATATATTGTGGTGATATTCTGACTGCTGGAACCCGTGAGATCTGTTTTGCACAGCATCTGGTTTGAACTGGCACAAGATGGAGGACAGAACTTTGCTTCCTCAGACAGTGGACATGTACGTACTGCCTGCATTCCTGGAGCTGAAGGGAGAGGCTCCAAATACTAAAGTGCGGGATGATGGAGAAAGGATTTCCCTTTTAAATTCTATGGGAACCTTTTAGCAGGGGGTTGTGGATTAGGTCTTCCTGAATGTTGCTTTGTGGTTGATGGTAGAGCCAGCAGATTATGTTAACAGTGCGCAGTTTCTAGGCCAGCCCTGCCCTTTTGTCTTTTCTTGACTGCTACTTCAGGAAGGCTGATGACAGCAAGGTGCAGAGTCTTCACACCTCGTTGTGCCCGCGTTTTGAATACTTCTGCTTGGAGCATGCATAGTCATTAACTGCTGCCTGTGAGAGTCATGCACAAAGGCTCTAACAAAAAAAGAACTTTGAAAGAAAACCACACCAAAAAGGTTCCTTGACTTTCAATAGTGAATCAACATCCTGTCTTCAAAAGGAGTCTAAAGGTTGGACCCACACAATGTCACTTTGGTCCAGTTCTAAGTTCTTATTGACCAAGGAAGAGACTATTACATAAAGTGTTCAAAGAGATGCTGTGATTCAGGGCTGGTGTTTGACTGAGGTGAGGTAACAACACCTGAAGCTAGTGCATCTTGATGGAGAAGTTGTGGGTCTGCCTAGCACCTAGAAGCCTGCCAACCTGACTGCTCAGAGAGGGAAGGAAAACGCCTGAACTTGCAGGACAGCCTCTCTAGAAGGAACAGCTCTAACATTCCCTGTTGTGTGGACCACCCAGAATAGCCAACTTGCACTGGAAGAGTAACCAGCACTGACTTAAACAGTGAAGGGGTCATGCACTCTTCGTGTGTGACTGATGTGGCAAACTCCACAATGAAATGACAAACCCCAAGCAAGTGCATGCTATCTAGCATTGCTGCTGTAGCCCATGGGACCACTTCTACCACTGTCCAGTGTGCTGTGTGAACTACAAAGTCGACAACACTATTGTAGGGGAAGAACACACACCATTGGCCTGGAGGCCACAACTACCGAAGGAGTGTGACTGCTGCCAAGGCCTGCTGTACTACTTGCATTCAGCGAGAAATGAAAGCCGTAGCAATCGTCGCAACTCTGAGCCTGATGACATGAGACCCTGGCTGTGTGACCAAAAAGGGCACAACACAGACAGGTGACACAGGCCATGCTGAAAGCCTGGGAGATTGTGTCATCCACTAAATAGATCTGAATGTTAAAAGTAATAACAATTGCAATTGTGAATGCTTTTGAAATATGCAAACTGAACTGATCTTCGGGCTACTAAACTTAGTAACTGCTCTCATTAGTCAAAAAGTGCACTGGCACTTGTGCCAATTATAGCCCTTGAGCTTTCCATTGCTGCTAGAACACAGCAGCAGTGTGGAAACTGTAGCAATTGTACTAGACCACTGTGGTTGGTGGAGAAATTCGCTACAGCCCTTTAGTTATGTAAAATCCTGAAGCTGAACCTGTGTGTAGTGTTTTGTTTGCTGTAAAATGTAAGTATTTCTCTTTTGCTAAGATAAGTATTGGTATGGACTGTACTTTATTAGGTCTGTTTTGAGCTTCTGCTCCCCTCTACCTAAGAGGGCTTGGCTGCTTGCCCGTGCTATCAAGAGGCAAGTGTGGATAGGGTGTATTTAGCCCTATTTGCAGAACCATAGTAGCATGTACCCCAGGGGCAAATGTCCCCAGGCACCATAGTTGTGGTCACATAGCTTCTGCATGCCTTGTGGGCCCTAACAGGGTCTGACAGGTGTTATGGAAATGATTGCTGCCTCACTTATTTAGGTGCAACTGGGAGAAATGGCCTCATAAAGGATATAGCTACAGCAGACAAAATGGCCAGAATATGCTGCTTTAATATAAAAGCTTCTCTGATTCCTTACCTGAGACAGGGCGCTTGTAATAGTCGGGGAAGAGAGTAGGGTCTGGAGGAATTGGGCCAGAGATCCTAGAGGCCCCCTCAGACATCTCTCCCACCTGTTGGGTGCACCTGGGGGATTTAAAGAGTTTTAACAAATTAGTAGGCTTGGGAAACAAGAAGGGGGTACTCTGGTTACCCAGATACTTCAGATGTTTCAAAAATTATTTGCCAATAATTATTCCCTCAAAGAAGACATAATCAGCACTTTACAGAAAGAAAACGTCTATGCTCTCAATAGATACACTAACAAAAATGCTTGTAAGCAAAATCTGACTTTGACCACAGGGCGTAAAAAATGTGTACAAGATAGAAGCAAATCTATGTAAGACTCGATCTGCAGTGTAAAATAGCTCTACGATTAATAGTTTTATTACTAATGAACAATTTGATCTACTATTAACAAGATCATAGTGCTAGAAAGGGTAGAGGAGTGGTGGTGATCCACGACAAATCAGTTCAATTTAAACGGACATACTGTGAACAGTTCAGGGGCACTAACAATATGTGTTGAAGCTTCAAAGATAAAACAATGCCCCCACTTGGCTGTATCCTTGATGATTGACCTCTGCAAATCTCCCTAGAATTCTTCAGCCGCCTTGAAAAACTGATTATTCAGTACCAATCACACACTTTTGAGGGCTTTATAGTGGGCAGTTTCAGTTTGTAGGCTGAACGTACCAAAAACGAAGTGAGCGCAAAACCCCTCATTATTTAAATATTTAAGACTTTAACAGTATGTTCATCTACACAAAAAGCTAGCCTCGTAATTGACCAAATGTTTAAACAATTTTAAGAGATTCAGTCAGTATGTCAAAATAGCTTTATTTCGACCGTACAGGCCATAAAAGCACATAAAAAAGACAATACATTGCAATTTGAATAAAAAAGGAGGACATCATAAAAACTGTGTACATTAGTTCTATATTAAAAAATAGTACATTTCTAAGTTGTGCAAGTTTTCTAATACATTCTTGAGTGTGCTCCTTCGTGGCAACTCGCAGTACTATGATTGGGTACGGTGCAATGTACAACAGAGTTTGTAGATTCTACCTTGGGTGAAGGAGGGGATAGAGTAACACATATTTAAACGAATAACCAATTCATTTGTAAGTAGAACACCTGTCGGTTGTTACAAAGTTTTTGACTTTATCTGATTGATAAATATAGCAGAGATAAAAAAAATCCATGTTAAAACGGATAGTATTATACAATTAAAAAAACCTAAAGAGAGGGTAATTACAGTGCAAATGATCATATAATGAATATGTGCAAACATGGCATAGCAGCATATGTAAAGGTTGCTAGGAGCTAAAAGTTTCCTAAAAGGGTTTCCTTCAAAATAGCTCTACGAATGCACCACATCGAATGTAGGAACCGAGAAATGGTGAACACAATAAGAGTATTGTTTTCATGCTTAAAAAGCCTGTGCACTTCTATAGAGTGTCTAATCCCCATGTTTCTGCACAGTTGTAACTGCCACCGAGACCTTGGCTTTCCATAGGCGGGGCAAAAGAAAAGGACGTGAAATTCAGTTTCCTCAACTCTAACACACCCCAGACAGTCAAGTTTATGGGCTCCCTGCCATTTATTAGTAAATGCTCGAAGCGGGAGCGCCCCGTGTCTGAATTGAAGAAAGAGTTTCTTTGCCATAAAGGGTTGGATGTGATCAAGTGCCGATTCTAACCTGTATTGCTCCTTGATATCCAGAAACCTGGAGGTCAAGCAGCTCGGTTTAGTCCCCTGCCATGGTAAAGCCAGTTTGGTTCTCTATGGGAGTAAAGTAGTGCCTTTCTGGAGATTGTGGGACAGGTCTCTTCTGGTGTTGTCCACATATTTGAACTCCCTAATGCCTGGCAAGACTTCCTGATATGAGCTAGCCAAGGGAGTTTCCCCGCACCTAGAAGGCTCATAACATCCTTCAGCTCCTCTTTATAATCAGCTAGTTTAGGTGTACTCCACAGACGTCGCCAGTATAGAAGGGGTCTAGAGGAGACTGCATCTGCTATATATATGTGCGATATATATCCCTAAATCCATCCTGAGCGGTGTTAATGGGGTACTCGTAGGGAGGCCCAGCAATTGCCTAAGGAAAAGGTTCTCTGGCATAGATAGGGAAGTTGATGGGCCATGGCACCATAATTCTGCCCGTACAGTGATGCTCCCCTGACCTGTGTTTTGTAAATTTCTGCTATGGGACCTATTACTTTGTGCGTGCAACTTTTATAAACTTTTAAGATGCCCCCCGTGGACTGAGTCAATTTTAGACTGGTTTTCTTTATTTGTGTCCCCCAGTCCATTTTTTCAGTAAGTGTGATCACTAGATAATCAAAAATGGACATCCTCTCTAGGGCCCTTCCATCAAATTGGGGATGTGGGCAATTTGTAGTGTTAGCGTTAAAAACCAGGTACTTGGTTTTTTGGAGGTTGATCTCCAGTCCCCTCTTTTTGCAGAAAGACCTGAATACCTTGAGGACCCTCTGCATACCCTTGGGCGATTTAGAGAGTAGCAGCGTATCGTCCGCAAACATAAGAGCTGGAATTTTGCGGTTCGCCAGCCTCGGTGCATCAACGTCTTTCCCATCTAACAGAGTTTCAATTAGACTGTTTAAAAAAAGAGAGAAGAGTGTCGGGGCCAGGTCGCATTCCTTTCTCTACAGCGAAAGGGGTGGAAAGTTCACAATTTTCACTATATCTAATTCTCGCGTAGTTGTCTTGGTGTAGGCGTTTCAGCTGCTGGCAAAAATATTCTGGTACTCCCAAATCGAGAAGTATGCCCCACAGCTGATCTCGCTGCACCCAAGTCAAAAGCGGATTTAAGATCGACAAATGTGAGATAGAGGCTGCCACCCTCTAGGACCACAGTTTTCCAATGGATGAATTGTAATCAGAAGATCTGGTCAATGGTGGAGATCTTGGCCCTAAATCCTGCTTATAAAAGGTGTTAGTACGTTGTTCTCTTCTATCCAGGATTGCAAGCGCCTCAGAAGTACGCGAGCAAAGATTTTTTGGGTAACGTCCAGGAGGCTTATGGGGCGATAATTTGCTGGGTTAAGTGGTAACCCCTTTTTATAGATGGGGATAATTTCTGCTCCCGCCCAGGAAGGGGGCAGCGCCATGCCTTGTAAAATGGCATTAAATAATGACCATAGGTAGGGTGCCCAAACTGTGGGTTCGGAGCGAAATAGGTCACCAGGTATCTTATCCAGCCCCAGTGCTTTAGCTGGGAGTAGATTGCCCAATGTCACTGTTATCTCCTTCATTGTACAAAGAGGAGCATCTAAATTTGGGAGGTTCACATCTACGGTAACTGATTCTACCCTGCCCTCTTCCTCTGCCGACCTTGAATATAAAGATTTTAAATGAGTTCTCCAAACTTCTTCCCCTAGGTTTGG
Organism: Triturus cristatus; assembly: GCF_964204655.1. Taxonomy (NCBI): domain Eukaryota; kingdom Metazoa; phylum Chordata; class Amphibia; order Caudata; family Salamandridae; genus Triturus; species Triturus cristatus. The sequence goes on along the minus strand of NC_140595.1, from coordinate 206,055,846 downwards.
ACCTATAGCCGATTGGCCTTCGGATTTCCCTGTCTTAACTAAATTCCAGAAGGCTCTCATGTCATGGTTATCCAGTGCTGTTTTTATTGCTTCCCATTTATCATTTTCCCAGTTAGTTTTTGCTCCAGTTATAATTTTTTTATATCGATCCCTGGATTCCTTAATTCTTGGCCTATCGTTTGTTCTGATATAAGTTAGAAGGGCTTGCTTGGCTACCTTACAATGTTTGTTATACCATGGGTGCCTTGGTTTAAAATTCGGCCTGGGCCTGTTGCGGTTAAAAAGAGATTGTGTTAATGCAGAGAACAGATCCTGGTGTTTTTTTGCCAATGTCATTTGGGACGTTATACTACTGCTAGTTGCTGATAGTCAAAACGCGGCTTCTAGAAAGGCGTCAATTTTTTGATAAAGAGAGGCCACTTTATACAGTGTTTGAGCAAGTTCCCCCCAGCTAACCCTCCTCCCTCCTTCAGCCAATACTAGACATGGGTTAGGGTTTGTGCTTGGTTGGTCTTCAGTAGACGGAAGTGATATTTCTAGGACCAAAGGATTATGATCACTCTCGTGGCTGGGAACAACCTTAAATTCGATAACTCTATACCAGAGGCTAACGTCTACCAAGGTGTAGTCTAGTATTGATGCCTGCCCGGGTCTGTTTAAATTGGAATTCCCTGGACTATAGGATGGAAATCGATCAGTTACAGGCCCTTAGTGAATGGCTAAGTATAACTGCATTCATTTGTAGGACTAAAGGAGTCCATGCCCGTACTGGTTGAATATTAGGTTCTGGAATTGACCATACCAAGTCCTCCTCACTTGTAATACTAGTAGATAGGCCATTCAGGGGCTCGAATTGACAATTGAAATCTCCTCCTATAATGACCCGGCAGTTCTCCGGTATAGTGGGGAGAAATGAGATTAGGCAATAGAGCGTGTGAGAGGATTGTCCATAACTTACTGGCCGCGAGTAGACATTAATTATTGCAATCCTCATAGAGTTAGAAAAGGAGAGAAGGACGCACAGAATATCAGGGGACAGGGTCTCTAACTGTTTAGCATTGCATCCCAAGTGCACTCCTACCCATGTGCACAGACCCCCGAGGGTCTCCCCCTAGCCCCCTGAACTGCTGGGATACAGTACGACACGTAGCCCACTCTAAATGTGTCTGTCCTCGACCATGTTTCCTGGAACAGGCATAACTCATGTTGGTCTATGAATACCCCCCAATCTGGGAAATTCAGTTTCGAGTTGAGACCTGCTATGTTCCAGGATCAGATCCGAGTGCTTGATGGTTCTACTGAGTTAGCTAAAGGGGCCTGGGGGGTGAGGCTTTCCTCTAGAGGAGCTTGGTGTGTATATTTGGGCCCTACCCCTCCCCTATGACTACAATCATTAGCCCGGTTTAGGTTACTAAGTGGGGTGGGAGTAAAATCTAAAGCGCTACCCACACTGATCTTCTCCAAAACTTTTTTTGATTCCCGTGTCCATCCTTGTGTGAGAGGCCGTCCTGATGCATGTATCCCAATCTAGCCTCGTATTTATCACTGGACCCTTTATTAGAGGGATCAGTTAGGTTTAGTCAGTCTACCAAATATAAAAAGCTGAATCTGTTGTCAACGGGGATGTTATACATCTTTGGTGTTGGACATTCCTAGCCTATTTCGGCCTGGCACCACTCTGGTCGCTCGCCCCCCCAGCCCTTGGCCGTGTTTCCCTCATTTTGCGGCATTTGACTGAGTAGATAGAAGTATCCCAGGGGGAAGGAGAGGATACCCCTAGAGTAACCCCAATCTAAGATGTGATGGACAGCCTGGGTATCCCTAAAGTTGATCACAACACAATCTCCTGACATGTCCTTTCGCCTCCACCCCAGCCAGCATACCCTACCAGTGAGTAAAATTTCGCTTTGATCTTCCTAAGGAAGGAGGCCTGTATTTGGTTAACCAATAGATGCATTTGGTTTTAAGTTCGGAATGTGTCTCCCCTAAGCCTCTTTCCAGCTCAAGTACTCCGGCTAATACAATGACATAGGGAGTGGAGGCTGGAGGGAGGTTAATACGTGGTATTGCAGATTGGATTTCCCTTGGTTTTGTGCGTGATGGGGTCCCCTTATAGACATCTTGGTTATTTCCAACTTGTTGTTGATCAGGTGGCCCTGATGTGATCGGTGTTGGCCTGTTTACAGCCTCGGAGAGGGACAACGAAGAGGCCTCTGTTGAGGGTTAACTGGATCCCGGCTCTGCGGGGCGGATAGTCTAGAAGTGGGAGCTGCATCCTTTTGCTCGATTATGTTAGCCCCTATGGGGACAGACGCTACGTCTGGAGCAGTTGTTGTTACCTTGTTTAGGTGCAAGGCCGGCTCTAGAGCAGGGGATTTAATAGACTCAATTGTATTAGGAATAAAATCAACTTTGCCCACCCAATGGTCCACCAATGATGATAGTTTATCAATTCGTATCGTTAAAGCATCGAGTTCAACTTTTACAGTCGAGGTAAAGTGAGCTTTAACTTCCGATACCAAGTTGGACACCCACAGAGGCTGCTCTGAGGTCATCTGCAATTGCTCCTCTGTTCTTTGCCCCCCCCCCAGAGACTGGCTTGAGAGCATGTCGGGGGCTTGTGTGTTACGTTTAGCTCCCTTGTGTGTGACAGGTTTCCGTTTCCCTCCTTCTTTCCACCACCTCCCAGGGAGATCTTGGGGACATAGCCCGCCCCTGTCTGTGCTTGAGTACATGGAGGCTCTGGGTCTAGGATCACGTTTGGTGTTAGAGATAAAGACAAAGTCCCCGAGTCAGATGGAGTTGGACTTGGGGCTAGAATGGGTGTTAAAGAGAGGCGTCTCACGGTGCGCTCGATTTCGTTAGACACTGCTCCGATTGCCCGCTGGAGCATTTTATCAATTGCGGTTGGTTGAGCGGTTAAAAGTGCTGATGGAGCTTTCTGCCGGGTGATGGCCCCTTTTGCTGGGGGGGTGCGTTTACCCATGGCTGCTTGTGGAATAGTCCTCAACAGTACATAAGATTCACATTATAGCTTTTATGGATGGACCACTTTTTAATGGTCTTTCACTTTAAGGATAAAAAAAATCTTAAAAAGCTGTGCAGAAACATTTCTACCATTGACATTGGAAACAAGTGAACCCTACAAGCTTTCAAATCTCATTTTAACAGGCGCGATAACCATGCTAAAATAAACATGCATCCCACAGAGGCAGATACTATGCTACAAGAATGTAATTCTATTACCCTGATGTAAAACAAAATGATAAAAACTAAATATCTCTCCTCTCCCTTGCATACTGCAACTCTAATAGAAAAGAAAGACGATTGCTGGAAAAAGCACTACACAGAACCTTCGGTAATTATGATGAAACCAATTATATAAAACGGGTGAGGAAATGCTAGCAAAATTAAGAATTTTAGCCAACCAATTAACTCTGTCACCCATGTAACTGGTGCATAGGTGGAGTCAGTTAAAGTCCTCTAGAGTTTAAAAAGGCAATTATAAGAACTATCTTAAAAACTGCTATTAATCCAGAGGACCCAGCCAACTTTCAGCTAATATCGCTACTACACTACTTATCCAATATTCTTGTGAAATTAGTAATTACATAACTCCAACCTTTTGTCAAGAAAAACTGCATTCAGACAAATGCCCAGGCCGGTTTTAGAACGGGCTGTGAAACTGAACCAGTTATCAGTTACACATTAGGCAACCTAAGAATGCTTCTAGACAGAGGAAATTCCAGAGCAGCAAAACACCTAGACCTCTCCACTGCTTTCGATACGGTCATCCATAGGACCCTGCTACAATGCCTGACCAAGTCTCAAATCAAAGGTATTACCTTTAAATGGATATAAACTTTACATCACCGAGAACACAGCAAGTTCAATTAGGAACTTTCACATCCTCATCTACCAGCTACACTGGGGCATCTTTCAGGGGTCTTCCCCCTCTCTGTGGCTTTTTCAAATTTGTACTCGACCTTTGGCAGTGCTGCCTAATCAGTTTTAGGCGATCACCTATTTATTATGTTGATGATACTCAACCGATAATTAATTTGAATGATGATCCTCACAACCCCAGAACTAGCCCTCATTTTGGAAACAATCTGTTTTTCAAGAAAAAATCTGTTTTTCGAGTCACAATAATTATCTCAATTTATATCTATCCAAGGAAAAGATTTTAGGGGCATTCGCAATGTGAACCTGTGGAATGCTTTGCCGTGGTCTCTCTCTGTGGAAGACTGCGCAAGCCTAGTTTCCTCGCTTAGATTTAAATACAAAGAAACAACTAGCCATCATCATCCAAATTTGATTCTAACAGGCCCGTTCTAGCATTTAGACACAGGTTAATGGTAACCAACGCCTTTGTAAAATTCCATAATAACTACGGAAGTCAGCCTATCTTCCTTCCAATAAATTAACCACTTACTGACTATGGATAGAAACTGGTCTAGTTGGAGTGGTCAGTAATCTAACAATATTTGATTTGGTTTTTGATCCTCTAACCCTGCTTCACTGGCTCCCATTAGAAAAGCCCATTTGCTTTAAAGCAGCCTGTATAATGCACAACATCTAACACAGAAATGGCTTGTTTCTCGCAAAACAATTAAAAAATATAGCTCCATTAGGAATCTTAGGTCTGCCCGTAAGACCACTTTAAAGGTTTGCCACACTAACTACTAAAAATGGTGAGCAAGAGTCTTTAGCGTCCAGGGAAGAAATGTATAGAACTCTATCCCTCTGGAACTTCATCTTCTTCCTAATCATTTTCTCTCCTCCTTGCTAAAAGTTTAGGAAAGCTGTGAAAACCTGGGTGTTTTCCAAGTAGCCCTTCATTACTTTCTGTCTTTAAGGTATTATAGCTAGCACAAAGAGTCTTCTCTAAAGTGTATGTCTGCGCAGAACAAGCATCCTTAAAAGGTGACTTCAGTAGCCATTTTTTTCCTCTTTTGATGCATATTCAAGGCCATCTCAGATCCTCAAAAAAGAAAGGTCATTTTATACTTTTTGTACGTTTTCATAAAGAATCACTCTGCCAGTTAACTGAGTGTTAATTTATCTCACATTAAATAACATATGGGGTGGGATGGCCGGGGCTGAGGAGTGTGGAGAGAGGCTAGGAGGTATACTCCAGAAAGTGCAATGCAGCCAAGAAAGAATTAAATTACTTTGTTTCGCAAATTGGCTTTACTCCTAAGGTTTGTCTTGCCTCCTGAATTCTTAATAGAAGGCAAGAGGTATGACAATTGTAGGTAATAAAGAGCCTTGAAGATGCAGGCTAGCTTAAGTTTAAGTCTGGCTTGAAGTGTAAGTCAATGGAAGACTTTTATAATGGTATTATTTCAGGGAACATTTTCTTTCTTAATGTGGGAAATTCGGCAATATGGCATCAAATGAGTAAAAAAAGAAATGTTATTGCATTTTTGGGAATTTTCATTGAATAATAACCACTTGCAGTACAAGATAAAAAATGTCTACAGTGATCAAGCAATTCGATGCATTCCAACTGGGGGCCATTGTATACTACTGTGTATTAAAATTCAAATAGAAATAAGTTTATTAAGAGTTGGGATCTATAAAAGATTTATAGTTTACTTTTTTTGATATGCTTGTATTCAATAAAAAAAATTAATGTAGCTGAATTGAATGACAGCATTTACGATATAAAACTAACACACAAAGTGAAAGACAGTAAAATCGATGTTTTAGATGCTATGATTGAAGTGAGCAATGAGAAACGGCAGACTGATTTGTTTACCAACCCACTTACCAGAATTTTTCTACATAGCACAAGTTTTCAAACTGAGTTAATTAACAACACATTTACCGTACAGCCAGTTGGTGAAAATCAAGCCGATTGTATCGGAACCAAATAAATATATTCATCAAGAACAAAACATCCTGATGATGTTTAAAGAAAGAGGATATGAACCAGATATTTAGTAGTGCACAAGATGGAGGGAAATTATTAGACAAACTAACTATTGGTAAAACAAAAAAAGAAAGGGAAAAGTGAACAGCAAGTATTCATCAGCTAATATTCAATACAAAGCAATTCATTTAAAAAAATCTTGCAAAAGTATTGGAGACTAATTTATTTACATCCAGAGCTACATTACATTTTTCCACGTGTTACATTAACTCCATATAAAAGAAGTACAAATATCAAAGATAAAATGATGAATCAGTGACAGTGATCCAACAGAGTCAACCAATTCCTATAACTAAACTGAAAGGAACATTCCCTTGTTAGGGATGTATACACGTTAACAACAAAATAAAAGTTCTCTCTGTGACGCTCAGTTTTGCATTCATACAATAAAATGTCCTTGTGGTTTATTGTACATCGGTAAGCCCGAAAAGAAAACTCATAATTTCAGATCACAAATACAATATATGACAAATGAAAGAAAAAGCTTCAGTTTCTTATCAGTTGTTAGAATCTAGGCGCACAGTGAGTCAACTTTGTTTCCAAGTGTTCAACGTACTGGATAAAAGAGCTCATTTCAATAACAGCAGAGACTTTGAGAAACGAAAAATTATTGCAAACAAGGACCCCAATGGGAATGAATGAAAAATGAAATTTGAGCCGTTTCCATTAAAATTCAATATGGTCTATATTCCAGTTTATGATATGCTCAATGAACAGTATTGTGAAACGAATTGCTTTATGTAGAACAAAAAAGAAATAAGGTTGCTGTCTTTAAAGAATTATGATTAAGTCAGATCCAAGATGGGTGTGGGATTAGATGTTCGCAACAATCCTTTAATTGAATCAGACTACTTTTTTAAAACACATTTTATTGTTATTTTTCAACAGGTAACAAATGATGAGGTAGAATGGAAAGCCATAGTACAGTCTAATACAGTGAGATATATCACAGTACTGCATAGTGCCCATGTAACAGCATTTCGTCATCCAGTATAACATTAGACAATAACTGTAGATCTATTCGTTCAGCATACTTGAGTTGGCTTAACAGTCCCTGATTCCGCCCTCCCCAATGATACAGGATGGATCCACAGGAGCACTCTTATTCCCTGCCGAGGCTTTGAAGATCAACACCAGTCTGTGAGCCACTGGGTCCAGCCCGAGTCTTCATCTATGAATCAGTTTCTACTTGAGCTGCCAGTAAGTGGATTCTACATTTTACGGCCGACCCTAAGAATGTTATGGATGCAAAATAACTGCCTGATAACAGATTTATATTGGTTTTTTTAATTCCACACACTGCCTTAAGTTTTTTGTTTGCATATTTTATAGCTATTCCTGTGATTCTAATTGCACATGACCACATTTGTCTCTGAAAGGAGAGTTTGGAACCCCAAAATGCATTGAAAACTTGAATGCAGTAGCATGCATGGTGATTTTCATGGAGATTGATTTAATACTCGTTTAAAATCAATTTGTGAAATACACTGTTGTGGATATTAATATATACAGAAATGAAAAATCAGGAGATTTTTTCACATATATCTGTAAAGGCTTGTTGTTTCTTAAACATAGTAGTAGTATACTGGTATGGATTTAGCAAATGCTTTAATAATAAAAATATAATGCTTTAGCAAGCTCTCAATGCATCCATTCTAGTGAAAGAAAACAGAAAAAACACTTTGGATATGTGATTGTCTCGTATCCTTGCCAGATAAAATTCTATAAAGAAGTGCAGAGAATTCTGAACAGCTGTACAGCAGATTGGTGAAGAAGCACCTAGTAGCACATACAAAAATGTATTTTCACTAATTCATTATATTCATACGTTTTATTGAATCATTTCAAATGAAAAACATTTGTGTCTACATAAAAATAAATTGTTGTCTTTCCAATGTATAACCATCTCTTTCTCTCTCATTGTAACAGACAACATGTGTTTCATGGTAAAGACATTGCTTCTTTGGGGCTTTAATATCCGATTCTCTTTCTTCCAATCGCAATTTGTTAGAACATTCTGCCCTCTAGTGGCAGAATGTTTTAATAGCCTTATAGCCCGCCATAGCGGGCTATACCGGCTATTAAAGGCTCGCTCCCGAGTTAAAGGCCTTTAACAAGGGACCTGGACTTTAATAGCCGGTATAGCCCTGCTATGAAGGGCTATAAGGCTATTAAAACATTCTGCCATTAGAGGGCAGAATGTTCTAACAAATTAAACAAAGGTCTCTCGAAGGGATTTAACTCCCCTCGAGCTCCGAGAGGCCTTTGTAAAACATTGGAATGTTACTCTGCGGGCCTTTACCGCCCGTAGAAGCATGGAGCACTCCATTGTCTACAAAGGAGCTCCCAACATTCCAATGTTCTAATATATATTTCTGCAGTAATGCTCAAAATTACTTTTTAATAGTATAAACCCATCTGTGTTTGTTGTAACATTCAAAAAATCTTTTAGAACAACTGCCTGCATAAAGCATTCCAAAGTCTGAAAGGAATACATACAATCTCACATTCAAGGGCTTGCTGCGTACATCGCATGAGACAGAAATCCACATCCAAGAAATCTACTCAATTTGCACAGTACTTCACATCTCAGCAATCCAATTAATCTTTGTGCCTCAATGGTTCCACCATGTCAGGCGGTTAATGCAGTATAAGAAGTAATTTTGAGTGGTACGTCTGAAATATTATATATAGTGCAATAGGAGCAAAGAGTCAACAATTTTGAAATATTATGTCAAGGATACAAAAGGTCCTTTCAGTTGTTGGATGAACAATATGATGCTATTGTGAAACGACTCCGTGAACAGATTGGAGGAAAGCAAAGTTTTAATGGTCTGTATACGTTATAAATAATGTATGTATTTACAGATGTTTTTCATTTGAAATGATCCAGTAAAACATTTGGATATAATAAATTATTGAATATTCTACTAGGTGCTCCCCTTGCCTATCTGTTGTACATTAGTGAATTTGGGAGCCAGAAGGGGTACTGGCTTAGTGGACAAGTAGCGCAGGGGCTTAGAGTTCAGTTAACGCTATAAATTTGAAAGTAATACTTAGCTACGTTAGGAAGGGTTAAAAGACAAGAGTGGTTTAGGAAAAATCTCCAGATGCCATAAAACAAGTGGTATTAATCTCTCATACTTTAAACCATATCCTAAACCATTTATTTCATTAAGTCCCAAAGGGCAGACTTGCGCTATGGCTTTTACTTTAACATCATATCTGGCTAGTGGCTCAAAAAAGCTTGATAAATTCTTGATTGCTTTACAGTAATTGCATCTCCCCACCTTAACCAAAATATTTTTCTATGGAATATCTGCAGGTCAATGGAACAAATAGAAAGGAACTTAAGTGTAAAAATGAAATATACATGAGCAGCATTAATATTGGGAAAACCATTATCAAATTCAATAGGAGAACCATGGTGTGTCAAGAACGTCATGCAATAAGTATGCACATGACGAAAGTCAAGTGTAAAACTGAAGAGGGATATTACAAAACTAGAAGAGCTACAAGGAAAACTTGTGCACACCCCCCATTTTCCCGATGATTTTCAAATTCCTGGATATCCACCTAAAATAAATTTACATACAAATATTACAAAACTTGAACTCTTTAACTAGTCAGTTCTTGGCTAGAAAATCCGGCATGGATTTGGCACACCTAGACCTGCTTTTGACAAGTTGGCTGTACCCTATGGTAAGAACAGCACACTCAGTCGAAAGAAAAATGTACTAAGTTCGAGGTTTCAGGAGGATCACCAATCCCAATACAGTCGCTATGATTAGGCCACTGATGTAATCACGACACCATATTTCTAAACTTTTGCACAGCTCAACTGTGCAGGAATACCAGAAATCATAGGAGAAAATTACCTTAATATTATAATTCAAGTGAATGTGTTAAAGAAATAAAACAATATCACCAATTTGCATCAAGCCTAAAGACGCTAACAAAGGGTCACCGTCTGTACAAGATATGCTGGACGCCAGTGAGACTGCGGTTAACCAAACTCCTAAGTGGCAGTCTAGGCTGGCTTTTAACTCCTTAATAAAGGAGGCAACCAAAGGTAACTTGGTTGGGGACAAGTTCACTTTTTTAGGGAGAGAAAGAGCGATTCGTGATATACCTTTTCTTGTAAATTGGGAATTTTTTGTTGATGCGATGATTACTCCCTCACAGCTTCGTTTCATTCTGAAATGACCAGATTTTGCTCAGGGTAGCTAGGGGTGCTCAGATGTAATGCTTTATCTGCGATTCGGGTGGTCTATATGAGGGATTTTACTTACAGATCTCAAACTCCCACTATTCTTTCCGTAGACTTAGTGCAGGGGGTAGTCATGGTTGCTTGTTGTATTCGATATTTGCCCGCTCGCTACACTTCGCATTATGTCCTGTCGTTAAACGCAATTGCATGTTTGAGTCCAATCCGAACTTTTGTACCTTTCTTTGACACGCTTTTCGGCTTCCTTTTATAATGCAACTCCCTGAAGATGCCAAAACACCATATCCGCAAACAAAAAGATGAGTAATGGGCAAATGTTTCATATGGCGACAGTACTCAACCACCAGCAAAGCACAGAACGACCCTAGCTGTCAAAACCGCCTCAGCTCACAGAAAGGGTCCGTACAGGGCAAAATTAGGAGTATTGCACAGCAAGAGCATAAGCCCCCAGGAGTTCGAATAATCCGGGCAGGATCTCGGCATCCCCAGCCCCCGGAGACTGCACAGCCACAAAAAGCCAAGAGAAAACACCGTTGTGATTGTTACTAGAAGCAACAGTTCAGCATATCTCCAAACTTTGGGCCTTAATGAAAGCCCCACGCGTGCAATGAATAGTCCCAGCAACGCCCCTTGCATTGCATAGTCCTAAACACAACCGCTCAAAATATATATCCCATCTGACAGCACTGCCGCCTGCACACACCTGCTCCCGCCGACCCTTTTCAGCTTGTCGATAAGGCCGTTACAGGTCACTCGTCACCTTCGCCTAGCAACGGTCACTTCCTGTTCCAGCTACTAGGCTTCCGCTTCCGGTTTCAGCGACATCTGGGAGATGAAGTTTTCCATGTCTACTATGGACAAATGCAGGTAAACGTTCAGCACGTTATCATTAACTACGGTTACAACGTGCTTTAGTCGTGTTTCTCTGTAAGCGACTTTCGCATGAGGCAATTTTAATTGCATCTATATAGCGTTTACTGCCCCTGACGAGGGGTCGAAGCGCTTTACTCCGGGCAGCACACTGTAGAGGTATAGAGAGTTAAGTAAGCGTGACGACGAGTATTTGCTGAACCAGGTGGGTAAACGTGCAAACTTTAAAACACCGAATTTCTTCATCTAATTTTGATCAAAATTGTGTGTCTTTTGTTAATTTCTGAAGCATTAATCTACGAAATGTTACAATTGAAAGTTAACACGTGTTACATTCAATGTAGAAAGCATTAGCGGTGGTCGAGCCAACAAAACAACAGTGCGAGCCAGAACCTAGCTCAGGGTCTAGCTTGGTTCTAAGAGCCTGTGCACGAGCAAAGTCTTAAAAAAATGGTTAGCATGTAGAACGTACAACAAACATTATGTACGCTAAAGTCTCTTCAAAACTCAAAAAGTGTATTTCTATAACACCAAGAAGCGTTTCACCTTAGCACAATATATTATATCACTTCATTGAGAGGCATTTATTAAATGTGATCGTTTATCTCGGGTTTTGTACCAGCTGCAGAACTATCCCTATGATGTTGCACGCTCCCTCTTTTCGAAGATCAACTCAGTTCTTCGGAGCTTCACGTGGAATCAGGGCTTCCCAGGCATTGCCTTATAAAACTGCTTCTAATCAACCTTCGAAGGCGGAATTTGATGCAACGGACATAGAATAACACTACAGGGCATCCTCCTTAGTGGTTGTCAACTGATGGTGGTACAACACCGAATGAAGCTCTACTCACGCCTCTGTAAAAGTGGGCACTTCAAGGTACATCAATCCATCATTTGCTCTACAGAGGTGGATTGCATTTGACACTTCCGCCGATGATCAAAATGGTAATCCAAAAATGGAGGTCCACCTTGAGACGCATGAGTTGGCAAAACATTCTGACGGAACCCCAGTGTGGGCGGGCGGTATGCTGAGGCAAGTGTCTGGGTTGGAAGGGTTCCAGAAATGGGATGCCATAGGCATCTCTACTATGGGAGTCTTACTAGAGGGCACAATACTTCAATCACACCAGACCCTACAGAGGGTTTTCGCACTTCACCACAGTCAGTTCTATTGTTATCTACAACTCAGGCATGCTCCAACACCATATATCTCAGACTTAAAAGACCTCCCCGAATTTCACCCTTTAGAGGCGCAGCTGCTTATGGGTGAAAACGGTGATCACAAAGTAACTCAAATTCACCGCACATTATTTCACCACATGGCAAACCCCTTCGATGCTCTCCGCTCCTCATGGGAGAGAGACATGGGGATCCTCACAGTCAAGGGGTGGGCCGATGCTAGGGCAGTGCAGAGACACTCAACAATTGTAGCTAGGTTCCGCCTAATACAACTGAAATATCTACATAGCACAGGCACAAATTGTGGAAGATTGGTGTGATTCCTTCCCCTGCCTTCCTCCACTGCTTGGCACAGGAGGGAGACCTACTTCACACAATATGGAACTGTTTTGGGCAAGCGCCATACTGTGGCCTGGTGCTCTCCTGTTTGTGCTCGGTCTTGGGGTGGAATATACCACTAGACCTCATATTATTATATGTTAATTCTGATCACAACAAAAGCTGCTACAAATTATCATTACTTGGTTTGGGATTTACCATGGTGATATTGCTCACCATTGGAAAGATAAACACCCGCCTTCTATTGAAGATTGCAAAAACCAAAGGAAATGATGAACGGAGTGTTGAACATTGCAAGCACTCACCCCCAGTCAACTGATCTGGGTTTAATCCATCACCGTTCTTTAGCCCACTCTGCCACCCCAGTTCAGACATGGCCATATGCAAATCAGTCTGTTTTTTCATTTGTCACCCCGAGTGGGAAGGGTATGCTCAGACGTGAGTCCCTTGCTCTCCATGCCACTGGAATCAGGCTATCCTGGCTGACGAGGGCTGAAAGCCCGAAACCGGTCCTAGGATGCTTGTTTCCAGTCCAGGGAGGACCTGGCTTGGCAGTTCGGGCTGGACTGTTCCCATGGGGCACAGGGTCAAGACTGATTTGCATATGGCTGGGTTCAAACTGGAATGGCATGGTGAGCAAAAAAACGATGGATTTAGGCCCAGATCTCTGTACTGGGGTGAATGTATGACATTGTTCTGCATTCTGTCCATCAATTGTTGTTTTTGCATTTGTCTCCCCGAGTGGGAAGGGTATGCTCAGACGTGAGTCCCTTGCTCTCCATGCCACTGGAATCAGTCTTGACCCTGTGCCCCATGGGAACAGTCCAGCCCGAACTGCCAAGCCAGGTCCTCCCTGGACTGGAAACAAGCATCCTAAGACCGGTTTCGGGCTTTCAGCCCTCGTCAGCCAGGATAGCCTGGTTCCAGTGGCATGGAGAGCAAGGGACTCACGTCTGAGCATACCCTTCCCACTCGGGGTGACAAATGCAAAAACAACAATTGATGGACAGAATGCAGAACAATGTCATACATTCACCCCAGTACAGAGATCTGGGCCTAAATCCATCGTTTTTTTGCTCACCATGCCATTCCAGTTTGAACCCAGCCATATGCAAATCAGTCTTGACCCTGTGCTCCATGGGAACAGTCCAGCACGAACTGCCAAGACAGGTCCTCCCTGGACTGGAAACAAGCATCCTAGGACCGGTTTCGGGCTTTCAGCCCTCGTCAGCCAGGATAGCCTGATTCCAGTGGCATGGAGAGCAAGGGACTCACGTCTGAGCATACCCTTCCCACTCGGGGTGACAAATGCAAAAACAACAATTGATGGACAGAATGCAGAACAATGTCATACATTCACCCCAGTACAGAGATCTGGGCCTAAATCCATCGTTTTTTGGCTCACCATGCCATTCCAGTTTGAACCCAGCCAAATGCAAATCAGTCTTGACCCTGTGCCCCATGGGAACAGTCCAGCCCGAACTGCCAAGCCAGCTAACGCATACACATACTGTTCTATTTACATTTTGTGGCATAGGCGTACCCGCCGTCGCCACTATATTTCCCACAGTCCTTTGGGGCAACTTGCTGGTGTGACGAGCGGTGTGCGACCTACTTTTCCTCAATTTAAACGGCTTCCTTAAGCTAACGGGCTGACGAGCCTTGAGTCTGCACCTGCGCGCCAGGAGAGGTACTTGACCTGCTTTTAATTACATTTGGCAGTCCACGCGGCACCCCTTTACACTGACCTGCTCCCTGCTGACGAGAGGCAACTACCTCGAAACACGTGTCCAGGGATGGCTAACGCATACACATACTGTTCTATTTACATTTTGTGGCATAGGCGTACCCGCCGTCGCCACTATATTTCCCACAGTCCTTTGGGGCAACTTGCTGGTGTGACGAGCGGTGTGCGACCTACTTTTCCTCAATTTAAACGGCTTCCTTAAGCTAACGGGCTGACGAGCCTTGAGTCTGCACCTGCGCGCCAGGAGAGGTACTTGACCTGCTTTTAATTACATTTGGCAGTCCACGCGGCACCCCTTTACACTGACCTGCTCCCTGCTGACGAGAGGCAACTACCTCGAAACACGTGTCCAGGGATGGCTAACGCATACACATACTGTTCTATTTACATTTTGTGGCATAGGCGTACCCGCCGTCGCCACTATATTTCCCACAGTCCTTTGGGGCAACTTGCTGGTGTGACGAGCGGTGTGCGACCTACTTTTCCTCAATTTAAACGGCTTCCTTAAGCTAACGGGCTGACGAGCCTTGAGTCTGCACCTGCGCGCCAGGAGAGGTACTTGACCTGCTTTTAATTACATTTGGCAGTCCACGCGGCACCCCTTTACACTGACCTGCTCCCTGCTGACGAGAGGCAACTACCTCGAAACACGTGTCCAGGGATGGCTAACGCATACACATACTGTTCTATTTACATTTTGTGGCATAGGCGTACCCGCCGTCGCCACTATATTTCCCACAGTCCTTTGGGGCAACTTGCTGGTGTGACGAGCGGTGTGCGACCTACTTTTCCTCAATTTAAACGGCTTCCTTAAGCTAACGGGCTGACGAGCCTTGAGTCTGCACCTGCGCGCCAGGAGAGGTACTTGACCTGCTTTTAATTACATTTGGCAGTCCACGCGGCACCCCTTTACACTGACCTGCTCCCTGCTGACGAGAGGCAACTACCTCGAAACACGTGTCCAGGGATGGCTAACGCATACACATACTGTTCTATTTACATTTTGTGGCATAGGCGTACCCGCCGTCGCCACTATATTTCCCACAGTCCTTTGGGGCAACTTGCTGGTGTGACGAGCGGTGTGCGACCTACTTTTCCACTGATTTGCATATGGCTGGGTTCAAACTGGAATGGCATGGTGAGCCAAAAAACGATGGATTTAGGCCCAGATCTCTGTACTGGGGTGAATGTATGACATTGTTCTGCATTCTGTCCATCAATTGTTGTTTTTGCATTTGTCACCCCGAGTGGGAAGGGTATGCTCAGACGTGAGTCCCTTGCTCTCCATGCCACTGGAATCAGGCTATCCTGGCTGACGAGGGCTGAAAGCCCGAAACCGGTCCTAGGATGCTTGTTTCCAGTCCAGGGAGGACCTGGCTTGGCAGTTCGGGCTGGACTGTTCCCATGGGGCACAGGGTCAAGACTGATTTGCATATGGCTGGGTTCAAACTGGAATGGCATGGTGAGCAAAAAAACGATGGATTTAGGCCCAGATCTCTGTACTGGGGTGAATGTATGACATTGTTCTGCATTCTGTCCATCAATTGTTGTTTTTGCATTTGTCACCCCGAGTGGGAAGGGTATGCTCAGACGTGAATCCCTTGCTCTCCATGCCACTGGAATCAGGCTATCCAGGCTGACGAGGGCTGAAAGCCCGAAACCGGTCCTAGGATGCTTGTTTCCAGTCCAGGGAGGACCTGGCTTGGTAGTTCGGGCTGGACTGTTCCCATGGGGCACAGGGTCAAGACTGATTTGCATATGGCTGGGTTCAAACTGGAATGGCATGGTGAGCAAAAAAACGATGGATTTAGGCCCAGATCTCTGTACTGGGGTGAATGTATGACATTGTTCTGCATTCTGTCCATCAATTGTTGTTTTTGCTTCTATTGAAGATTGGAGGTTGGTAATATACTTGTACATGGGGGAAAAAACGGTGTATGAAGCCAAGGGCATCCCCTGAAAAATACATGAATATGGGAGAAGTGGGCAGACTATTGGAGAATTGCTATCACTCTGGAAAGGACCAGCATTGCAACAATGGAGCCTGATATATGAACGCATGAGGGATAACTAGGATTGGGTGTGAAATTCTGCCCCGCTCTGTGAGTTTTTCCCACTCTGCATTGAGTTCCGAAAAACATCACGTAGCTGCACGGCGTTTTTACTCTCACGGCTCGCCAACGTTAAGTTGGTGAGCGCAAGTGCAGACAATCTGACTCCATACCACCTCCTGGCGAGATTTCCCAATACGGGCAGTCGCGGTTGGTCGCTACTGCTTGCGGTGAGAAACTGTCCGTTCGCGTTGAGCCAGTATCCGTTTGATTAGAACATCTACTCTAGTGGCAGAAAGAAGCCGCTCCCTCTTGTGCTGCACGTGATGCCGTTTGCGGTGATTTTACAGCGCGAGAAAAACACCCAGCGCTAAAAATCAGCTTGAGTAGCGCGGCATGCCTTACTCTGTCGCTTGTGGAACTCCGCGTAGCACTGCAGAGTATTTTGTTCATGCAAACTCTGCCCTGGCCTAGGGATAACCACTCGGTTCCTGAGAGTATGATATTTGTCAGACCTTGTTTCAGGGAAAGGGGATGGAGTTTTGTAGGAGGGTGCATAGGGAACATGTGCCTTGGTTCTTTGCAGTTCTTTCTGGTTCCGACATTGCTACAGTGTGTCCTGCACATGTAATTTGCCATATAAAATCCAATAAAATGTGTTTGGAAAAAAAAGTGATAGTTTTTAAAAATAAACTTAAAAACATGTATGCCCCTCCACTCCCTGATGACAATGACACTTCTGAACTAAGAAGCCAGTTAGATGTCACATGCACCCTTTCCGTGACATTGATTATTTTTTGTAAGTGAAGCAACATTATAGTTTATTATATCAAACACGAGTGAGTTTTTTTATGCAACGCACCTATTTCAAGGAGCATTCATATATGATATTGAAGAAAAAGGAGGCATAGTGAAATTAAACCTTTGCCCGGGGTCAAAAATGTGGTCAGGCCAGGACTGCTCCCAAGTTTAATGGTTTCATGTTGTGCAATTCAGCCATTAGATGGAGTTTTCTCGCTCCTATTTTATGTGCTTTGTCTTTAATTCTTAGAGAATGAGATTAACCTATGTTGCACCCAGGAAGCACATGCATAGGGAAAGAAGGCAGACCAGATAGAAAGCACTCAAGCATGTAGCAAAAGGATACTTTGCCAGAAATGTCACAGCAAAAAGGTCATGGCCCTAATGCGAACAGGGAAAATTGGTGACGCCCCACCACCCACGGTTTGGTGCTACAAGCCAGTCATAATTAGTGTGAAAGGGGCTGCTCAAACACCTGTGCTCTGGTGTCATTGCACCTGCTGCACCATTGATATCTACGCCACGGTTTGCCTGCGATTTCCATTTACAGCATCATTTCAAGAAATGCACTCATACTTCTGCAGGCACGATCTGTTACACTGACTGGCAACACCCTACCCACTTTACTACAATTGTGGTGACTAAAGACATCATTAGCGTGTTCATCTGATCTCCTATGGTTACTAAACCAACCTTCTACACACTAACCCCCCCCACCCCCACCACCACCACCACACTTCAGACGCCGTGATACAAGATGCAAGCACCACAGAGCCGGATTGGATACCAAAATCAACACTGGGAAAAATGTTCAAACCAACTGCACATTGCAGAAGGCTGAAACTGGAATGGGATCATTGGGGAATTGTGGGGGCATGGTAGCCCATCCGTCTCTGCATGCAGTCCCCTAGCCTGCATCCTGCAAGGAAAAGGCCAACGTGGTTGAGTGTCCAACTTCCTTCTGAGCACCACGCTGATCACTCACACATGATTCAAAAAACATTCTCACATAGACCATACTACAAAAACAACAAAGCACTCCCTCGCGGTATAGTGTGCTACCTGTCCGCCAGCGTTCTTCTGCTCGTTGTAAGAGTTATGAAGCACTATAAAATGCAATCACACTTGCAGTTCTTCATTGACTATCACAAAATTTCAACTGGATTAATTTAACTAGATTCACTTTACTTCTTTCCATTTAAACTCATTTTTTATTCCTATTTCAGCGGAACTGTGTGTGCATATGTTCATTTCGGAGTATGGTTCTTTCTTTAAATTACATGAAATCGTTTCCGTATTGTATTCGGGGCTGCCAAGTTTCCAGCCTGCGTATGTGTGAAATGTATGTTTACATTATGCCTGTGTGTGACATTTTCATGTCTTGCAGTGGGTTTTCCCTGCCACCCTGTTAAAGGCTCCTCACCGAGAGACCTGTGATGGGAGTTCATATCGTGTCTCACATGGTGGCACCGTGTGAATTTGCTGGTATGGTACTCCCACTAGGTCCCTGCAGCTCCCCGTCCGTTTAAGTACCTGCAGTGCAACATCCCTCCAGGCTTTTGCAGCACACACTGTTTTGCACCACGTTCGTGAAGCACTCTGTGCATGATACTGCAGTGCACTAACTCTTCAGGCCCCAGCAGCAGGGCTCCCAGTCCCAAAAGGCCCCTGCAGTAGTACTACATACATACAAACATTCTGACAGCTGTAGAACTCGCTTCTTTAAAGACCCTTTAGCATTCCCTCCTTTCAGACTCCTGCAGCACTCAATCCACCTCTCCTACATTACACTCCCACCCTTATAACTTTTGAGTTTACAACTTCCCTTCCTTCAGAATACTACCACACATTCCCTTTCGGTGCCTGTAGCATTCCTACACCCTTATTTATACAAATCCCCTCACTCTGTGCTCCTCTAGCTCTTCCATCTCTCATAATAGCTGTCAACTGACCCCATGCTAGGAGAAATCATTTTAGGCAGTATTGTTTTAAGCCATCATCACTAAGCATACTGGTCCATTTACACATAGGTTGCTCAGGTGTAATTCTTCCCCTGCACATGAGAGTAACTTTACACTTTTGTGCTCTTCGCCATTTCTAAATGTAAAGTTACTCTTCGGTGTAGACTTGCATGTCTGCACCCCTGATGGAGCCTCCTAGAAAAGGATTTACAAGTATATTTACTATTTGCCAATTTTCAGACATAGGCGGATGTCTCCGCCACCAGGACGAAGAACTCCCTTGTAAACTATAGGAACATTTATTAAAGTTTTTTAACCGTGAACAAAATATTAAAAATATTTTATCATAAAATATTAATGTGAAAGAGTTCAAATATATATTTTGTATCTAGAGCTAAATTACTAAAAGTTACAGTAGATTAATGTAAAGGTGTATTAAATAGTTTTTTACAAAATATATATTTGATTTAAAAATAACCCTGAATATTAAATTAAAAAAAGGAAATCCCACCTAAATTAGCATATTTGTATTTAATATATATTAACATTTCTTAAAGGTTGTATATATTTTTTAAATACTGATAATTTTTTAACAAACATGACGTTTATTAAAATTTAAATATTAAAAGAACTACATTAAAATTTCAATATAATTATTATATATATACTTTCCAATTAACATTTATATATTTATTTTAAAAGTCAAAATTATTTTCTTAGTTTAAACATTGCTCCCCTACGAGCGTTATTAGCCCTTGCTCTATTTTTTTCTATGAGATTGTGCTGCTGTACCTGTGACTGTGAGGGGGCGGGGGAGTAATTTAGGACTGTTTTGGTTCCCTTTCCCTTTTAGCTATAATAACGTTCGAAGTGCAGTTTGTGAATAGCAATGTGCTTACTCTTGTGTAGGTTGGTGTTTTATTTGTGAATGTCCACCCATAAACTTCTTCAATTCAGGTGTATCACACATTTTCCGGCCATTTCCCCTTGTCCCTCTCACAATTGCTACTGAAATTTGGACCTTAGACTTGTAAGGAAATCTCTGTACTTGTGGCAGAGATCTCTGCTTAGAAAAGATAGGAACAGAGGAGTGTTCCATATACATGCTTGTGAATTTCATTTTGTAGTACTGGAGTAGTACTATGGAACAACTTGCAGAATGCAGCTTGTGAATAGGGCCTATTGTGACTTATAAAGTGAAAGTACAAGTCCCAGGACAGCTAGGGCTGTTGGCGAAAAGAGTACTTGCTGAAAGGTACTCTTATGAGTTAGCTGACATCTATGTTTGAGTTGCCTAGAGTATACCCACCTTTTTGGTTCCTGGGTTCAGGATGACTCCTTCCTCCCTCCAGGCTAAATAGACCCCAGGACACAATTTATCTTTGCTATGTTAGTTTGCTGCCTCTGTAGCTTCTGACACTTTAATAGCATAGTGAAACAAACAAAAGAAATGTTACTTCACCACATCAGTTGACAATCACAACAGCATCAATTTGAATTTACACTTATTCCATGCTTTCTCTATTCAAGGTTATTTGTGTATGATCTCAATCTTTCTCTTTACACATAGAGGTCCGTGCTTCGTGTCATTAAAAGTTCATAAACTGCCTTGTCTAACCTATGATAACAGTTCTCCTGTGCTCGATAGCTTCTGTCCATTCTATTACCGAATCTGCTTGAAAGCCAGCAGCCTAAAGATGAATCTGCTAAGAGAGGGTCAAGCCAAGCTTTTGCCTAACTCCCTTAGGCACCTTATGGCAGCCAGCGTTTGAGTGGAGGCAAATCTCAAACCTCAACAGAGAGAGCAGCATAAGCTGAGCTGCAACAGAGCTCATTCATCTCTGTCATTCATGGCTGTAATGCGTAACAAAGCTGTCCCACTTGTGTCTTTGTGAACATTGTTTCCTTATCTTCCCCACACCCTGTGTCATCAGTCCTATCGAAGTTCACACAGCAACTCATGCATACTGAGGTCGCTAGACCACGCGGCACAAGCTCCTTACCTGAAAAATTTCAGGTGCCCACTGGAGTGACATTGGGCATCCGAATGCTCATGTTCAGCTAAACCAGCTGTGGTAGCCAAAGTCTACAGGATTGATGATGTAACAAATAGCACACAGAACGTAGGGAAACCCAAGTCTAACCAACGTTTAATGCAAAATAGCAGCCAGTCAAGCAAATGATCAAAAGACAATTGTCACTTCAACTGACCAGGCCGTCGCTAGAAAAGGTCAGGTGGAGCATTGCGGTAAAAACAATTTACATTTAGATAGAGTATATATACACTTTCTCATAATGCAAGTTTATGTAGAGCGTTCATGTGACACCAGTTAATTTGTTTCAGCAGAAACCTGTCTACTGTGCAGGTGTCCAGATCTTTTCTTCCAAGGAGGTGGAGGATGCCTTTGAAGGGAAGATAGCATTTATATCCAAAAACGCTAACTCTATTCTTCTCTCAAAAACACACTTCCTTTACCATAGTATATGTTGTGTCATCATACATGCTGTAGGAAAGTAGGAACTGCTTTTTTAGTTACCCCCACTTTTTGCCTGGTGCTATGCTGTTTCTGACTGGGATTCTGCTAACCAAGACCTCAGTGTCTGTGCTTTCTCCCTTAAATCGACTATGGTGAGTACTTAGGTACATCCCAGATTGGCTACTGGTGTAACATTATAAGTCCCTAGTATATGGTACTGAGGTATCCAGGGCATAGGTACACCAGGGGCCTCCCATGGGCTGCAGTATCTATTATGCCACCCATCAGAGACTACTCAAATCGTGACTACTGGCCTGCCATTGCAGCCTGTGTAAGCTGGTGCTAGCACCACTTACAACAGATTTAGGTTTCCCTATATCTGGGGTCACTGCGCTTAAAACCTACAAGTCACCCCTAAGGCAGGCCTGGTGATTTAGGAGGTCTTAGACAACCTTAGGAGCTCTCTAAGTGGTAGCTGTGGAGAGCAGCCTTCAGGCTTCGTCCAGAAAGAGTGTAAAGCAGCTTGTTTTACCATAACATAATCTTATAGTATATATAAAGTGAAAAAGAACCACACAAAGTATTTATAAAAATATGTATTTATTATATAATACTCGTTAACACGTTCGGATATCTCCTACCCAGAGATATTCACAATGCACACAATACTTTTCAAAGAAACACAGTAAATAGCACAGAATACACAGTGGGCCCCGGGGGAGACCAAACCATATACTAAAAGTGGTATACGAACCACGACTCGGGTCAAGACAGTGTCGAGAGGACATAGAAGTACTGGGGACCCAAGGAACCACCCAAGGTGAGTAGATAGACACCCCACAGAGACCGTGTGCAGTGTGGGAACACAACAGCGTGCTCCGTACAACTCTACGAGTAAGCGCAGTTGGATTTTTAAAGATTAAGGACCCTTCCCAGTGGACCCTGGAGAAGCCTCATGGAAGACAGAAGGTTGGAGAGCCACCCCACCCATGGGTTGGATACCCTAGTACCCACGTTACCTACACGAGGGAAGCCGGGTGCATAGGTGTGAAGTGATGTCAGAAACCACCGTCGATCCCAATGGAGGACTTCAGGAAAGTGCCGCTGCTGAAGAAAAAGAAAGTGCCCGGTGGAATCAGAAGGTGCATTTGAGATTAGAGGTATCTGCAAGCAGAGGGGACAGAGTCTATGTCACTCAGTAGTGACCAGGAGACTTTGAAGACGAATGCCCTCCGATGTCGGGTGTTGCAGGATGAATGACGTTGACCTTGACTCTGCAGCTGTGAGAACCCTGCGACGCTGAGGAAGACCAGGAGCCATGCACAAGCTGTACCACGCCGGTTGTAGAGTGCTGAGGGGTCGGTGTCCGGTGGGAACACCAACACGCCTTGGCAAATGCAACCAACGCGGAAGTCGATGAAGGTGCAATGTCTGGACCAGCAAGGTCCAGGGGACTCACCACAAGCAGGTGAGTCAGGGCAGGCCCGAGCAATCAGGGGAGCCCAAAAGAAACAAAGGTGACCCTCAAATGGACATACAGGCCATAGGCACTGGAGTCGCAAGAGGACCTCCTCAGCTCACCAAAAGATGCAGGCCACGATACACACGATGCGGTGTGGCTGAAGATTCTGGTCACTGGAGGTGCTCGAGGTAGGGGCTACTTGGAACCCGAAGATCTTCTTGGAAGGAAGCCAACAAGCCTTTGCAACTACAAGTTGACCCAGTGCACAGGGGTTCGGTTATTGCCACGCGAGGTACTGGCCTCAAACTTGGTGAGAGGGCAGGGCAGACCTCGGGAGCTGTGGAAAACCACCACCTGTGTTGCAGAACCTTTCGGAGATCCTAATTTCCTTCAGGTTGTCTGGATTAGTGCAGGGTGCCACATTTACATAAGTGAGTACCATATACTAAGCCAGCTTCTCATATTGGCGTGCAGCGGTGGGGTTTCAAGCCTGCATTGTTTACCAGCTAATCTTGGTGTGGATTAATTGAAAAACCATCACTAATATTAGGCACATATAATACAGCTTCGAATAAGTAAGTTCTACTGAACCTAGGGTTAGGTAGTTAAGGGTCTAGCACAACCCTTTCTCCAACCTCAGAGAGTTTAGCTTCCTCTAGGGTAGGTAGGTGCAACACCTCACTTCATCTAGAACCATGTCTTTAGCTGGGGATATCAGCGTACCCCAGTCTGCTAAGTACAGTGGTCTGAAGTTTCAGGATCTAAAAACCCTGTGTAGCCTTAGAAAGATAAAGACAGGTGGTAACCCCACCATTAAGCTGCTCTTAGAGCTGCTACATCAGGATGATGGCCTTCCTGTAGAGGCAGAAGAACAGGATAATGGGGGTGGGAATATTCATGGAGAGGGAGCACCAGGGGTTCACCCTGATGATCTCAATTCAGAGTATGGGCAGGAGGATTCAAATGATTCCAACCTGCCAAACTCTATCCCCTCAGGCTATAGTGCTGATGGCACAGAGGACATCCCCTTTGTTCCTCCGGGTGGTGCCAGAGTAGACCAATGAGGTCTAGATCCTCCTCTAGAGAATCCAATGCTCCAGGCACTTACACAGGGACCTACATATCTAATAAGAGGTACAACTCTTTGGAAAGGGAATACCAAATTCTCAAATTTGAGAAAGTCAGACTTAAGCTCAGGTGACATCAGTTGACCCTTGACAAAGAGTCCCTGGAAGTATAGAAGACCTGGAAGAGATTGCGACTAGAGTCCAATGGTGGCAGGAACAGTGTCCCTAGAATCAGAGAAACCTCTTTTGACAATAGGAATTTGAGAAGGATAGTCACTCATTACCAGGATCATTGCTTTGGAGAGGGCCTGCAAAGTTCAGAGGGTCCTTCAAGAGCAGCAGGCAGCTATCCTGTGGCTCTCCTTTGCTAACAAAGGTAGAGATAAGCTCCTCACTGCTAGAGTTGAGGATGCTGACAATTACTCGGGGGGCTTATTTACAAGCCCCTTGCACTGCACATGCGTCACTTTTACCAATGTTAAAAGTGACGCACCGGGGGCGCTAGGGGCTTGCAAATAAGCCCCTCAGTACTGCAGAGTGCTCTCATTGATGGGTTTGGCTTAACCACTGAACCGTGTAGAATTAAGTTCAGAGATACCCAGAAGGCACACACCCATGACTGGGTAGACTTTGTAGACAGTGCTATTAAGGCTGTGGAAGGCAGGCTTCATGGAAGCAAGGTACAAGACTATGAAGGATTGTACAGTTTGATAATGAGGGAGCACATACTTAATAACTGTCAGAACCAACTTTTGCACCAGTACCTAGTGGACTCTGAGCTGACCTCTCCCCAAGAATTGGTAAAAAAGGCAGACAAATGGGTCCGCACCAGGGCTAAGAAGAAAAACCATGGTAATGGAGGTGAGCAGAAGAAGCAAGATTCTTCTAAAGCCTTGGAAAAGGGTGCAGACAAGGGTAAAGATAAAAAAGGAGTCTTCACAAGGGCCCCAAAAACCTGCATCTGTGGATGAGTCCCAAAATTCCAAGAAAGACAAAAAGAAACCTTGGTGCTACATTTGTATGATAAAGACCCATTGGACAACGGATCCTGATTGTCCAAAGGCCAAGGAAACTCCTACTACCACTCCCCTAGCATAAGTACAAGTGGTAGTACAGCAACCAAGGGATTAGTGGGTTAACCTTTAGTTCTGAGATGGGTTCTGGCTTAGAACTCCTGCTGAGGCTGTTCTAGTCTGTGATGGTGGCATAGACCTTGCCACTTTACTGGTAAGTCCCACTAACTTGGGCAAGTACAGACAACAGCCTTTGATCAATGGAAAAGAAGCAATGGCTTACAGGGACACAGAGGCCAGTGTCACTATGGTGACAGAGAAACTTGTGTCCCCCGATCAGATCATACTTGGACAATCGTACCAAATCACCAACGCTAGCAATGTCAGGACTGACCATTCCTTGGTAGTTGTGAACCTTAGCTGGGAAAGGGTAACTGAACCTAAAAAGGTTGTGGTATCTCCAGACCTACCTGTAGATTGTCTGTTGAGCAATGATCTAGAAACTTCAGCGTGGGCTGAAGTGGAGTTCAGGACTCATGCAGAGATGATGGGCATCTCTGCCAGTGAGTTTGCTGTCACGGGGGCTCAGGCCAAACAGCACTGACAAGGCACTGGGTCCTGGAGAAATGGACCAGGTGCCTCCCAAGGGAAGGAGCAGGAAGGGTAAGGCTTTTTCCTCCTCACAAACTCCCTGTGAAGATCAGTCTCCTGAGGGAGATTATCTCAGGCCCTGTGAAGGTACTGTCCGAGAGGAACTTGGGCCTGATAAGGCAGAGTTCTTGGGGGCAGACTTGAGTTTGGAGCAGAAAACCCGCCCCTCGCTTGAACCCCTCAGATAGCAAGCTGCTGCTGAGGAAGCAGGGAATATCAGTGGGTCCCATAGGATCTATTGGGAAGATGGGCTTCTGCACTCTGAAGGTAGAAACCCCAAGCCTGATGCCACCAGGAGGATGGTAATACCCCAGAGGGTCAGAGGTTTCCTCCTCTCCCTAGCACATGATATTCCTCTTGCAGGACACTTAGGGCAAAGCAAGACTTGGGACAGGCTTGTCCCTCACTTTCACTGGCCCCATATGTCTGAAGACACCATGGAGTTGTCTCGCTCCTGTGCCACTTGCCAAGCCAGCGGTAAATCAGGCAGCACCACAAAGGCCCCCTTAATTCCACTTCCAGTGGTTGGGGGTCCCCTTTTAAAGGGTAGGGATTGACATTGTTGGTCCCTTGAACCCTCCAACTGCGCCTGGGCATAGTTACATCCTAGTGGTGGAGGGCCATGCCACTAGGTACCCAGAAGCTATTGCCCTTAGAACCACTACAGCTCCTGTAGTGGCCAGGGCCCTCCTGGAAATCTTATCCAGGGTGGGTTTCCCTAAGGAGGTCTTAACAGACAGAGGTACAAACTTCATGTCTAGTTACATCACTGCCATGTGAAAAGAGTGTAGAGTGAACTACAAGTTTAACACACCCTACCATCCACAGTGCAATGGACTCTTTGAAAGGTTCAACAAGACCCTAAAGGGTATGATTATGGGACTCCCAGAAAAGCTTAGGCGAAAATGAAATGTCTTACTACCCGGCCTTCTCTTTGTCTACAGAGAGGTTCCTCAGAAAGGGGTTGGCTACAGCCCATGGACATCCAGTTAGGGGTCCATGGTGTCTAGTGAAGGAAGGCTGGGAGCAACCTCTCAAACCTCCTAAACAGGACATTTTGGACTATGTACTGGTCTGCGTTCACGCATGGCTGTGTACATGAAGAATGCCAGTAAAAACCTGGAGGCCAGCCAAGAACTCCAAAAAGCTTGGCATGACCAAAAGGCTGTCTTGACTGTTTACCAGCCAGGTCAGCAAGTGTGGGTGTTGGAGCCTGTGGCCCCAGCAGCTCTCCAAGACAAGTGGAGTGGCCCCACACTAGCCTTGAACAAAAAGATGAGGTCACCTACTTGGTGGACCTAGGTACTCCAAGAAGTCCCAATAGGGTACTTCATGTGAACCGCCTGAAACTTTTTGTAGGCAGGGCCGGCATGTGCTTGTTCATGGCAACTGATGAGGGACAGGAGGAAGAGAGTGACCATCTCCCTGATCTCCTCTCTCAGAACCCTGATGATGGGTCAGTGGATGGAGTAGCCTTGGCAGGCAGCCTCACTGACCAACAGCAAACTGATTGTAGGTAAGTCCTCAATCAGTACAGACTCATGCTCTCCCTGACACTCAGTCAGACCACCTGATGTACCCATGAAGTGGACACAGGTGGCAGCCTGCCTGTCAAGAGTAAAATCTACAGACAGCTTGACCATGTCAGGGATTGCATCAGGACATAGGTCCAAAAGATGCTGGAATTGGGGGTCATTGAGGATTCAGAAAGCCATTTGGCCAGTAGTCCTTGTGCCACAACCTCACACCAAGGATGGAAAGAGAGAGATGAGGTTTTGTGTGGACTACAGAGGCCCCCATGCAGTCGCTAGAACTGATGCCCATCCTTTTCCAAGGACAGATGAACTTATAGCTACTTTGACCTCAGCCATGTTTCTGAGTACATTTGAACTGACTGCTGGCTACTGTCAAATCAGACTAGCTGAACATGCCAAGCCAAAAACAGCATTTTAAACCCCTAGTGGGCATTATCAATTCATTGTGATGCCCTTTGATCTGAAGAATGCATCTGACACATTTCAGAGGCTGGTGAACAAAGTTCTCACAGGCCTGAAAAGCTATAGTGCATCCTATCTAGGCGATAGAGCTGTCTTTAGATCCACCTGGCAGGATCACCTGGTCCACCTTAGAAATATTCTGGAGGCCCTGCAATAGGCAGGCCTCACTATCAAGGCCACCAAGTGCCAGATAGGGCAAAGTAAGGTTGTGTACTTGGGCCACCTTGTAGGCGGAGGCCAGGTTCAACCATTACAGAGAAAAATCCAGACCATAATGGACTGGGTTGCTTCAAACACCCAGACTCAGGTCAGAGCTTTTTTGGGCCTGCCTGGGTACTACAGAAGATTTGTCAAGGGATATGGGTCCATTGTAACTCCCCTGGACGATCTTACATCAAAGAAAATGCAAAAAAAAAGTTCAGTGGACAGTAAGCTGTCAAAAGGTATTTGATGACCTTAAGCAGGCCATGTACACTTCTCCCATCCTGCAAAGTCCTGACTACTCTAAAACGTTAATTGTCCAGACAGATGCACCTGAGATAGGGTAGGGGCTGTGTTATCACGACTAAATGCAGAGGGCCAGGATCAACCAATAGCTTTTATCGGCAGATGGTTGACACCCAGGGAGAAAGGTTGCTCAGCCATTGAGAGGGAAGACTTTGCTGTGGTCTGGGCCTTGAAGAAGCTGAGGCCATACCTGTTTGGCACTCACTTCATTGTTCAGACAGATCACAAGCCCCTCTTATGGCTTAAACAGATGAAGGGTGAAAGGCCCAAACTTTTTGGGTGGTCCATTTCCCTACAGGGGATGGACTATGCAGTGGAACATAAACCTGGGAGTAACCATGCCAATGCAGAGGGACTCTCCAGATATTTCCACTTAGAAAATGAAGACTCAAATGGGCAAGGTTAGTCTCACCTCCTTACATTTGGGGGCAGCGGGTTGTGTAGGAAAGTAGGATCTGCTTTTTTGGTTACCCCCACTTTTTGCTTGGTGCTACCCTGTTTCTGACTAGTTGGACTATGATCCTGATTACCAGGACCCCTGTCTCTGTGCTTTCTCCCTTAAATTGACTATGGTGAGTACTTGGGTACATCTCAGATTGGCTACTGGTTACCATTATAAGTCCCTAGTATATGGTACTGAGGTGCCCAGGGCATAAAAACACCAGGGGTCTCCCATGGGCTGCAGCATGTATTATGCCACCCATGAGAGACCACTCAAATTGTGACTTCGGGCCTGCATTGCAGCCTGTGTAAGCTGGTGCTTGCACCACTTACAACAGATATATTTCCCTATATCTGGGGGTCACTGCACTTAAAACCTACAAGTCAGCCTAGGGCATGCCTTTCAATCCTGAAGGCAGGGTGCTCGGTTCTAAGTGTGAAGGTGACCCTGCCAGAGCAGGAGACCCCTACAACCTTCATAGTCCATTCTCCCTGGTTACAAGTGCATCAGCCATTATGATACTGGACTTTGCTCTGGTTATCGAGACTGCAACTGGGAAGGCTCCTGCTGCTCCTGGTCTTGTCTCCCTGCTCGTCTGCTGCAACATCCGTGTCTGTGCTCCATACAGGAACCTTCCAAGGCCTGTGGGCATACAAGACACCTGAAGGAATCTCCCTTGAAGTGAAGGAGTCTCTTCCCTGCATCTGCAGGCAACGCAAAGAAGCTGACTGGTCTGCTGATCCTGGGCTCCCTCATACTCCGAAAGGCTCAGCAACATAGGTGGTGGTTCTTCACATCCCTTGAGGCCTGCCCTGTCCTCTCACCAAGTTTGAGGCCAGTACCCCTTGTTGGAGCTGCAGGAACTGAACCATGTCCACCGTGTTTACATGGTGTTGCAAAAACTTGTTGGCTTCCTTCCTCCAGGATATTCGGGCTCCAAGTAGCCCCAACCTCAAGCATCTCCTGTGACCAAGATCTTCGTCCTCACCGCATCGCTTGCATCGAGGGCCTGCATCTTTTGGTGAGCTGCTGAAGGTCCTCTTGCAACTCCAGTGCCTCCAGCCTGTGGGTCCTCTTGAGGGTCTTCTTTGATTTCAGCGGGCTCCTATGATTGCTCCAAGCCTGCTCTGACTCCACTGCTTGTGGCGAGTCACCTGGACCTTGCTGATCCCGACACCACCTTTTTCGCTTTGCACGTTGATTGCGGTTGCCAAGGCTTGTTGGTGCTCCCGATGGACTCGAACCCCTCAACTCTCGACATCCTACGTGGGACAGCTCGTGAACGTCTCATGGTCTTCCACAGCGTCACCTGGTCCACACAGCTGCAGCTCCAAGGTCACCTTCGCTCTCCTGCAACACCCGACATTGTTGGGCATTCTTCTTCCATGCCTCCTGGTGATTCCTGAGTGGCATGGACTCTAACCCCTCTGCTTGCAGGTACTTCACATCTTGAATCCACCTTTGGGTTCCACAGTACACTTTAACCTTCTCCAGCAGTGGCATCTTCCTGAAGTCATCCATTGAGTTCGGCGATTTCCGACGCCACTTCTCACCTATGCACCTGGCTTCCCTGGTGTAGGTATCCTGGCTCCTAGGGTATCCGCGGGTGTGGTGGCTCTCCAACCTTCTGTCTTCCAAGAGATTTCTTCAGGGTCCACTGGGAGAGGTCCTTCTTAAAAATTGCTACAGCGACTTACCCATTGACTTGTATTGAGCCCGCTGTCGTGTTCCCACTCTGCACATGGCCTCCTTGAGGTTCTTGGTTACTTACCTCGGGTGGGTCCTTGGCCTCTTGAGGGTATAGTCTTGACTTGAGTCGTGGTTCGCATACCACTATTTTAGTATATGGTTTGGTCTCCCACTGGCAACCACTGTGTATCCGTGCTACTTACCTGTTTTATTTACAAAGTATTGTGTGCTTTGTGTATATCTCCGGTCAGGAGATATTTGTACGTGTTAGTGGGTGTCATATAATTAATACATATTTTTATAAATACACTGTGTGGTTCCCTTTCACTTAATCTATACCAATAAGATTCTGTTCTGGTAAAACAAGCTGTCTTACACTCCTTCTGGGCTAAACCTGAAGGCTGCTCTCCACACCTACCACTTAGAGAGCTTTCTAATGTTGTCTAAGACCACAAAAATCACCATAAGGGTTGTCAGGATTAATGCATGGTGCTACACTTACATACGTGAGCACCATATACTAAGCCAGCTTCTCACACATGGATATTGTAGTATTGTGATATTGTGCATGGTAGGACACTTGCGGTTCTGGGTGGACTCTAAACAGGAATTAGGTTATCTGCTGGGAGGTGTTAAGGTCTGGTTTTAAATGTTATGATGCGGTACCTGCTGTGTGTCGTATGCTGAGGAATAAAGACGTCTGTTGCAGAGCTTTGTGTGTGAGGTGTTCATTTTCATGCTCCCTGGCTAAGGAAGATGCTACAACTGGTGACAAGTAGAGTATATGTACCCCAAAGAAAAAAATGCTACTCTTCCCTGAAAGTGTGCAACTACAGCAAACCGTGCATGCATGCCACCTGCACCCCAAGTTGATGGAAAGCAGTCTGCGTTTGGCATATGTGAAGTCAAAGCCCCGCTCCAGTCCATACATGGCCATCAAAGAAGTTGAAGGCCCTGCAGAGGAACACGTTCAAGAAGCCTGCCAGAAACCTGCTGGTAAGGCTGCCGGCAGGAAGACCGTGCTGTGACGTAAAACAGAGCAATCATCTACACAAAGCAAATGCTAACGACAGTGACAGGCAGGTACAAAACAGAAGCACAAGCAAGTGAAGTGCTATACGATCTCGAAATAGGACGAGACGACCATGCCCAAATAATCAGGGTGTTTCATGGAGAAATTGCCGGTCCTGCTTTGAATGAATAACGCTGCTTGAACAGCACATACTCTTCATGGCGACAGAAGGGACCATAAGGTACGACATGGCTACATTCTTGAAGCCATACATTTGTTTGACACAGCAAAGAAACAGAATATTGGTGCCAGGTGGGCTACATTAATTGAAACGTTTAATGACTTTATAGACGCACTAGAAGAAAAAGACAACAAGAAAATCATCAAATATTTGAAAACTTGCAGGTGATGGAGTGAAAGAAGTGATAAAGAAGGTCTCATAAACTGATGCAAGATTGTGCCAAAAGATTAAAGAAGCATTTGATGCCAAATTCACTTCGATATGGAATGTTGACTATAAATAGTACACCTTCAACCAAGCTCGACAACAGGTTGGTGCAACGTTGAATGAGTTTGTTGAAAGACTAAGTGTATATTTTGTATTGCCTGTCTTGTACACAACCTTCTTGTGATGCATGTATTTTCACCTTGCATATTAAAAACAAATAAAGCTATTAAAAAAAAAGTTTGTTGAAAGACTCCATGCACTTATCAAACATGAAGTTCTGTGACTAATGATGGAGAAGCCATGCGCCTCAGAGTCCTTGATAGCTGTCTTTCAAATTCCCTTTGGAGACGAATGTTGAGAGAGAGACTTGGTTTAGAGAAAATGCTGATGGCTTCTAGGGCTGAAGAACAAGCAGATTGACAAGCAGTGATAACATACTGGTATTTGGGACAACACAAAGGAGTATGACAAAGCTTTTACACAAGTTTGCCAATTGCTTGATGATGCAGGTTTCACTTTGAATGCAGCAAAGTGTGAGTATCACAAAACCAAACTCAAATTATTTGGGCACATATTCTCTGATGCTCTGATGGGGGAATTAATTACTCCTGAGCGGATAAAGTGAAAGCATTGTCATCTACTTGCCCCCCACAAGATGTAATCATGCTGTGATCCTTCATAGGCATGGCAGGTTTTGCTCAAGAATAATTTGTGACTTTGCTACAGTGAGTGCCCCGTTGAGAGACTTAACAAAGTTTCAATTAAATGAAACATGTGATTGAGAATACAACTCAAAGGACCTATTTTGACCCCAAATTACATACTGAGATGACAGTAGATATGAGCCCATTAGGGCTGGGGGCAATTCTTGCTTAACAAAATGGTCACCCAAAGGTTCAGCGACACATTGTGGCCTATGCCATTAGAAGCTGTCTGAAACAGAACGTGTCCTTTCTCAGCCGTAAAAGGGGAGTCTGGCTGTAGTGTGGGCCTGCAAACATTTCCATGTGTTTCTACATGGAAAACGTTTCACTGTCATCACTGACCACCAACTTTGCTCACTATTTTTGGAAACCCGAAAGCTAAGATGTCCGCTCATATTGAAAGGTGGGGGGTGCGACTACAGGAGTACGACTATATGATTGTACACAAGCGGGGGAAAGATCAAAACCCTGCAGATTACTTTTCATGAGTGCTGCTGCATCGCCACAGTTCAACACCCAAAGTGGCTGAAGAGTATCTCACCTTCATTGTGAAGTCCAGCCCACCAGCAGCTCTATCCATTGGACATGTTATCGTTACTACCACCGCAGATAAAGACATGCTCCTCCTCAAAGACATCATTACAATACAATCTTGGAAAAAAAGTAATAGACCCTTTGCTGATGATGTTAAATTTAAAAAATGCAAAAATATTAAGAGGCTTGTTAATCGTCATAACTGCAAGTCTGAGACAGCAAGTCATTGAGCTGGCTCATGAAGCACATCGTGGCATTTTAGCCACCAAGAGGGCCCTAAGAGACCAAGGGTCGGAGCCTTCCTGGCCGATTTGTAATGGGCCGCTCGGTTTACTTTTCGACTGCTGCATTATGATGTTTGTGGTCGGAAAGTAAACCGCCCGGTTATTCCGGCCGGCTTACAATGGCCTCATGGAGCCTGTCGGCCATTTGGAGCCAGCTTGTAATCACAAAGGGCGGGCCTTTCCACCGTTGGGATTACGATACATGGTTTCCGACATGGTTTCCATGTCGGCCTGTCTGACATGGAAACCATGTCGGGAAGCATGTTTGCGTGCCCCCAGCAGGGCCCCCTTGTGTGTGCGGCCTCCGGTTGGGGGCCGAGGCGGCACCTGTGGTGCCCCCCTGTTGATCCCTGCTCCTTGTGGCAGGCACCTTGAGGTGCCTGCCACAGTGTGCAGGGATGAACAACACCTCACATTTCTCAATGGGAGCTTTTGGTAAGGCCTGTTTACTGCTATAACACGAGCTCCCTTTGAGAAATGGGAGTATGTGATCGAACATTGTTCGGTCGCATTGTAATTGGCCAGTCGGGACGGCTGACCGGAGGTCGGTCAGTGCTCGAAATCGTCATCAGGCCTCTATTGTGGTTCCCTTGTCTAGATGAACGAGTTGAAAAAGAGCTAAAAGCGTGCCACCTTTGTAACTGTTTATCTCCAAGGTGACGCAGGATCCATTGACAATGTCTGACCTTCCTGCGCAACCTTAGGAGAGAGATTTGCAGTTGACTTCTTTGGGCCTCTACGAAATGGAAATCACCTCGTGGTATTGTAAACAAGGAGAGCCCACCCGTCACTTTTGGACTTTGTTTCCACTTCTGGTTTTGGAAAACAGAATGTTTTTTTAGATAACCCTCTCCCACCAGGGTTTCCCCTTGGTGGCATGCTTCATCATTGGGTCCTTTCTGTTCCACTGCGGAACGGGGCGTGCTGCGACCTACGAGTTATGGTGTTGTTTCAAATTGATGAAGCGAATGTAAAGAAAATATAAGTGGAGAGAATTTTGTGGAAGATTTAAAAATACCTGACTAGTAGGAAAAATGGTTTTATTCGAACCTCTAGCCGGAATGGTTAAAAAATAGGGAAAAGAATGAAACTCAATAGAATTATGTTCCTGAGTTTCAGAGGTCTTCATGTTTCAAGCCCTACCCCAAGGCTATTCATCAGGACTAAGGATTACTGCTTCCTGATTCCACTCAACACTATTTGTGAAGCAAGTGCATGCTGAAAAAGTTAAAAATATACATATAGCACCGTGTTGGTGTTATATCTGCGAAGAGAAAGTTAATCTGCCATGGCTCCTGGCCATGTTACACATATTGTACATGCATATTTCGATCAATGGAGAACGTCATCTTTGTGAACCTTGTGATTTATTTTTGAATCCTAGTTCCCACCTTCTTTGACTCAGAGACTTGCGAGGCATTGAGGCTTTCCTTATTAAACAGTATATCTGTGATATGAGGTTGGTATCAGTAGTTTTGGAGAGCAGCCACCTCTCAAATGAGGTGAGGTGGCGTTGTGCCTGAGGGCGAACACTGGAGTGCATTACCCAGTGCCTGATTTGCTAGTAACGGTACCGTTCCGGGGAGTCCCTGTTGCGAACGGAAATCTTCAAAGGACAGCGGGCCCGCCTCGTCGAAGAAATGCTCAACAGACCTGCAACCCTCTCTAGTCCACCAAGTAAAGGTCTCCACGTCCATCCCAGGGGAGAAGGCAGGGTTCTCCACCATGGGAGTTAATGGGGACAGGAATGTGCTTAGATCTTTTCTCTTAGCTATCCTGTCCCACGCCGCTAAGGGGGCTCGTGTGACCAGTAAGAGATAGAGACTCTTAGGCCGGGCTGGTTTGGGCAGAAAAGGGACCTTCCAAAGCGACTGCCCTTCCACCGCCCTATCCATGAAAAGCCAATGATTTTCGGACTCTGGGCGTGACCACTCCGCAAACGCTTTAATCTGGACCACCCAGAAGTAGTCCTGCAAGTTTGGGACCCTGAGGCCTCGGGTAACTCAGTTCTCTCCGTATTCGGGGTCTCTTGTCAGCTCAAATGAAACATTCCACCTCTCGCTGTAAAGTGCGTATAGTGCCCAGAGGAGGTTCCAGCAGGAGGGTCTGAAAGAGATATAGTGTTATAAAGAGGACGAAATGCAGGTAAGGAGTAACTCTTCTTTATTCGTCTATTCACCACCACAGGATCCAGCAGAACAGAGGAAGGGTGCAATGGAATGTTGGTGACAGGGAGAGGGAGGAACCAATGGGAGGAGAAAGGAGGGGGGGAAAGGAACGTACCAAGTAGTAGATTACAACACACCTCCCTGCATAGGGCGAAGAGAGAGAGAGAGAGAGAGAGAAAGAAAGAAAGAAAGAGACAGGGGAGAAGGCAGTATCAACAGGCAGCGACGAGGTCACTGCAGTAACAATGTAAGCAGTAGAACAGCAAGGCTTGGGAGGGAACCCCAAGGAACATTATACATTAACTCTCATTTAACACAGTAGTCTCTGGTCCAGATAGGTGAGCTCCTTGTTCTCAGAGATCTTCTGGGACTGAGAGTTTGAGACTCTGTCTCTGGGTTACTATCATTGTCAACGCCACCCCCTTGTCCATTAGGGATGATTCTGTCCATGCTCCATGTTTGGCCATTGTCGAGATGGACTACGTTCTTTCTAACACTAGATATTTTGCACGGATCCGAAAATCTTGACGCTTCTTTCCTGCGTGCTTTTGGTAAATCCACCCGGACCCAATCACCCTCTTTGAACATTTGTTTTTTTACATGTTTGGTCTACCAGGGATTGTGGGTTCGTCCCATCTGGGGTGCCACAAAGGAAGTGAGATGCCGTGAGTTGGGATGAAGCTCCATCTGGTGATAGGCAGAGAATAGGTCGAGAACGCTGAAACAAATCGCACCATTAATGAGGGTAAGCACCTCATGAATACGTGGGAGGGGTTGCCTGTCTACCCATATGTTCTGGTTAAGGTCCCTGAGGTCTACACACAGCCTGATGTCCTTACTGGTAGCCTTGGTGGTAAGAACAATGGGGGCCAACCATTGTGAACACTCTATGGGTTCAATCACCCCCAAGGACAGCAATCTGTCTAACTCATTTTGAAGGGGAACGTGCATTACATGTGGTATGGGTCTGGCTTTGTGTGCTACCGGCCTGGCATTGGATTTCAATTTGATGGAATGCTGATAATTCTTGAGTAAGCCTAGGTCATCAGAAAACACTTTGGGGAAATCATTGCAAACATCCATCCCTCCCACCGATGGATCCACTAAAAGGACCTGATCGGGACTGTTGGGGTCTAACTTAATCCCGAGTTCCCTCTGGTGTTTCCAACCCAACAAGTTGGACCCCTTCTGGGTAATGTATATCTTGCCCACCGTGTTCCTCCCTTTGAACCCTATTTCCTTAGTGGTCATGCCTAATAGGGGTATGGGGTCCCCATTGTAGCCTCCTGGTTGAATGTCAGGAGGCTGTACCGTTTCTTCCCATGAGGGAAACAGTTGAGAAAATACCGTGGCATCAACAAGGGTGTAAGGGGAACATGAATCAGCAAAGACAGTTAGGGTTTTGTTATCCAGGGTAATGTTGCAAGAGGGGAATTTGTCAGCATTGTTTTTGTCTTTTGGTTGAAAAATTAACTTGGGATCAGGAAATAATTGTGGCTCGATCTCCAACACCGCTTTAGAGCGCTGATCGTGACAAACCCTGGACAAATGTCCTTTTTTCCCACATTTGTGGCAGACAACAGAACGTGCTTGGCATATCGGGTTATTGGCTAAGTGTGTTGGGCTCCCACACCTATAACACTTGAGTTTATTTCCCTGAAGTGGGGTGTTAGCTATCTTACTTTTGTGATCTTTGCTTATGGCATTGACCTCCATGGTTTTGCCCCCTTCACCCTTCATTTCAACCATACAATCTGCCGTGTGCTCAATCCCTACCGCTATATCAATGGCTTCCTTGAGGTTAGGATTGGCCACTAGAAGCCTCTCCTGAATCTTATGATTGTTGGTGCACCTGACCAACTGGTCTCTAATCAGGGAATCTTGAAGGGACTCAAACTCACATGTGTTCGCTAGACCCTTTAAGGCTGCAATAAATGGTTTAACATTCTCATTTTTTCCCTGTGTTCTTGAGAAGAATTTATGTCTCTCTAACACTACGTTTATCCTCTTACTGAAATGTTTTTGTAGTTTGTTTACTGCCACCATATACACATTTTCATCATCATCACTATCACTTCCCCCTTCTGCATTAGTGGAAATATCATCATAGACCTTGCGTCCCTCAACGCCCAAATTGTGTAGGAGGGTGTGTAACTTGCGTAAATGAGAAAACTTCTCCCCCCCAATAGCAATAAGATAGGACTCCAGTAATCCAGACCATTGTTTCCAAGGCAGAATAGGTTCTCCTGCCTCGTTAAGGAACGGTGGAGGCTGCGACATATTAGCAGCTGCCATGTCTTCTTTATTCGTCTATTCACCACCACAGGATCCAGCAGAACAGAGGAAGGGTGCAATGGAATGTTGGTGACAGGGAGAGGGAGGAACCAATGGGAGGAGAAAGGAGGGGGGGGGAAGGAACGTACCAAGTAGTAGATTACAACATATAGTATCTTTGGTAGTATGGTCATTTTTACAGCTGCTATCTGGCGGAGTCAGGACAGAGAGAGCGGTCGCCACCTGCGTATGTCTGCTCGGATTTGGTGAAGTAAAGTGGTGTCGGTTACCGCTACCGTGTTCGATATAGATGGAGTGAATTGTATCCCTAGATATGATATAGCTACTAGTGCCCACTGAATGGGATACGTGCTTTGCAGTTCTATTTTTGTAGTGGGCTTCAGAGTGAGACTAAGGGCTTGTGACTTACGGATATTAATTTTGAAGCCTGCTGCCAGGGAGAATTGCTCAAGCTCGGACAGGAAAGCCGGGAGTGAGGTCTGAGGATCTTCAAATGTCGCTATTTCGTCATCCACATATAAGCTAAGTGTGTGTTTATCCCCCCCCCAAAAGTGTATTCCGGCAATTCGCGGATTATCGCGAGTCCTTTGAGCCATTGGCTCCATATCTAGGGCAAAAAGTTGGGGGGAAAGGGGGCAACCCTACTGTGTGCCTCTCTGAATGGGGAAGGGAGTAGATGTATAGCCATTCACTCGGACCGTGGCCGCTGATGTGGTGTGTCAGCTGAATACCCAAGCTATAAATCTATCGGGAAGCCCAAAATGCCGTAGGGCCGCCAGTCCTCTGATGTATGCGCTCTAGTTCCTGTGTTTGTTGCATCAGGAGCTCTCTTTTTTCTCCTGTGTATTTTATTATCTGAAGCTGCAAATGTTATGAATTCCCCTCTGACCACTGTTTTAGGGAATCCAGAGGATAGCTGTGGGGTCTCGGGGGTATCGTTTAATTCCAGGTAGTCTCGCAGAACCTTGGAAATCTGCCGGACCACCTTGTGCGGTGTAGCAGCTTGTCTCGGAGGCGCCAAGTCCATGGCGGAGGCTGGGCACTTGGCAGGGAGAGGGCCAGAGTGACCGCTGAATGATCTGAAAGTGTACGTGGTAATATCTCTGTTTTTTGGATACAAGGCCCTAAGCTTTGTGTGCCCAGGAAGTAGTCAATCCTTGTGTACGTCTTGTGGAAATGTGAGTAGATTGTATATTCTCTGGCCGTGGGGTGTTTGTCTCTCCATATATCGATTAAGCCTGCTTTTTCAAGTGCCTGTTGTCCCTCTTTTGAGAGCTCTGTTCTGTCTTTGTCTCTGGGCCGATCTGGCTAGGGCGTTGTCGAAAGCTATCTTTAAATACCCTCCCAGCAAGATTGACCTGTCGGGGGACGCACTCGCGTCTTGCACTACCTTTTGTAGATATTCCTCCTGTCCTTCACTGGGGACATAGACTGAACCGATTGTGTTTGCGACCCCATGTGAAAGGAGTACGCTAAGAATCTACCCTTTAGTTCTGCTTGCTTGTATCCTAGCTTTCCTGGAAATTTATTAGAAATGAGGATGGCTACTCCTGCTTTTTTCGTAGATAAAGAGGAAAAAAGCTGCTGCGAGAAGGTCTTAGAGCGGAGTCTATGCGTATCCCCTGGGAGGAGGTGAGTTTACTGAAGAAGTAATATGTTGACTTCAGAGTGTTCGAGATAAGATAGAATGGCACTGCGCTTTATGGGGCTGTTAAGGCCTTTAACATTCAAGGTTAGAATTTTAAGAGTCTGGGATAAGGTTGGGATAACGCGCTGTGAAGAAGAGTATATACTATGGGTCTGTATCAGTGGGGCAATCCGGCTAGGCCTATAGCAAAGTAGCGCGGGGAGCCAGTGAGACGTGTGAGTAGAATGAGGGGAGGGACAGGGATCAAACAAGAACCCCAAATTAACATTATGAGTGTCCTGGGTGTGCATACCCACGGGAAGAGTTCCAGATCTTCATGCCGCTCCATTCCCCCATGCCTCTGCCATTTTGTATAGATCGGCGAGGTACAGCGTGGGCTCTGTGTTCATATCTGCAAGTCCAAAGACGGGCTCAGGACCATTCACGCCGGCCCGGCAGAGTCTTCCCCCAGGGACACCAGAACCCCCAAACGCTCTTTATCTATTGTCTCTGGATCAGGTCGTAGCGGCTGCAAGATCTTGAAAGAGGAGAGGCTGATTCTCCTTTTAGTGGAATGGATGACTGTCTCTGGCCTTTTGAAGAATACGGTCTTTTAGTTGGAAACCGTGCACACAGGTGAGGATGTCAGCAGGCGGGGCCGGGGAAGATCTTCTCGGGCCTACTTGGTGTGTGCTTTTAAGTTTGCTCTCCAGATCGTCAGAGGTCTCCAGGATTGATCGAAAGAGGCCTTCTACAAACAAGCTAATGTTCTGGCCCTCTGCACCGTGTGGAATACCTTGAATACTTATGTTGTTACGCCTCGAGTGGTTCGCGAAATCTTCAGCATGTGCTTGGAGTTCTAGGTGTTGATCCCTGAGACGAATAACTTCTTGTTGGAGATGTTCAATCTCATCGTCTCTGCTCGAGCTCTGGGTTTCTAACGTTTCCACCCTAGCCCCTAAGGAGTCGACATCTTTCCTCACCTTCTTGATCTCCTGCGCAAGTTTGGTCTTCATTTGTTTCAGGTGTTCCCGTAGGGAGGACGACGAGGGTTTCAATAAATGCTCACGTGTGCCGAGCCTCAGTGTCTCTGAAGTCAGTCGACTCCGACATTTCTGCGTTACTTGAGCCGGGCGCCTTGGGCAGTAGGTCCTTGACCGAACAGTCCCTTTTCCCTTTATTTAGGAGGCGGGTGGGCCTTGCACTGGCAGGACTCCTGTTTATAAACTCTAGGTATTCCCTCCTGTGACAGCAACAAAGAGGGGTGTCCGCCCCGGGAGCACGCTAACTATAAGGTTTGTCCTTTGGCGTGAGCTAGGCTTCCTGGGGACGTACGTTATGTAGCCGAGGTAGCGAGTTTGTCAAGGGCTCTGTGGAGATGCAGGTGCCCCATTTGCAAGGGATCACCAGCAGGCGCCAAGGGTGTCTATCTGGTGCTGCCCCAATGAGGCAAGCCTCTCTGGGCTCCACGGGGGCTATCGATGCCACTCAGTCTCAACTCAATGCCCGCTGTTGGTGTCCCTGCTGGGGTGAAAGGCGCGCATAGGGTTAGTCTCCGCTCACTGTGCACCAGAGCCTGCATGAGTGATGTGGGTCACTTCTGGCCTAATCATCAGTCTTTAGCCTCTAAACACGGTGTGGTCCAATAGCGGGATGAAGGGGCCCCACCACCTCCCCTCAGGCCTCACATTCTTCTGTGGCGCCGTGGCATTGGCTCTCTGTGGGGAGTGCTGTGGGCGCCAATTGCTGCTCTGCCAGTCGCGCGTTGTTCTATTGGCTTTTGATGGCACCTTCGTTGGTTCTGCGGGGAGGGCATGCCACCCCCCAGCTCCTCCCCGTCTCGGGCGCACAGTTGGGCCCAAAGAGCTAGGCCATGCTTCCGGCCTTGTCCATCATTACTGTGTCCCATCCTCGGGCTGTCTCAGTCTTTTATCTGGGTTTTACAGCCCAGTAATGTGTTTTTCTCGCTGAACCACGTCTGGTAGGCACACTTCGGGATATCCTAGAGGGTATGCATTTAAGGGATGTGTGGTGTGAGCGATATCCTAACACTAGGCAGTTCTCCTGCCACACCCCTGCCACGGGGACATCCAGCAGGCTGGACTAATGGTTTCTCTCTATGGAGCTGGGATGGAGTGTGGGTGGGATAGCGTACTTACCCAGTTATCTCTCGGACCACTCCCCTACCTGTTGAATATCAATGGAAACGGGACTAGGTCAGAGATACCCCTATGGCGGCTTAATACCGAGTCCTTAACCAACCCTCCATTTGTGGCCAAACTCGCTGAAGAGCTGGATAATTGGGGGTCGCCTCGAACCGCTCGGTTGAATGGGAGGCCATGAAAGTGGTTCTTAGGGGACTATGTATAAAAATGTCCAATGGGGTATGTAGGCAGTTAGAGAAATATGTCGCTGGGCAGGAGGCAATACTTGGTAGATTAGAAGCTAGGATCCCCCTGGTTCCCAAGGCACTGGCAGAGAGGTCTGGGCCAGGGAGGCCCTGTTGAAGGCCCTCCGTAGGTTGGAAAAAACATGTGCATACGACCTACCATTAAAGATTGTATAGAGAGGGAGATAGGATTGGCGTCTCACTGGCAGGATTTGTCAAACAGGAGACTCCCTTTGCCCTAATAATGCAGATCCGAAATAGTAGTTGGACCGTGGCCTATACACAAAAAGCGATTGTGGAGACATTGGCAGGCCATCTGGGGGCTGTTTACGCACATCAGCCTTCTTCCCATCAGGAGATAATTTCTGTCTACCTGAACATGGTTGAACTTCCTAAGTTGGAGCCCGAGGCAACTGAGGCATTGTGTGCCCCGATCACAAAAGAGGAACTTATGCTAGTTATAAATCGACTTACACCTGCCAAGAGTCCAGGGTCCGAGGGGCTCCCTGCGAAGTTTTACCAACAGTTCTCCCCACTTTTAGCAGATAGACTGTTAGAAGTCAATAATGAAGCGTTGGGAGGTGGTGCATTACCACCTTCCATGCAAGAGGCGTTGGTGGCCATGATACCTAAACATTACAGGGACCCTTTCCTACCCACCTCCTATAGGCTCATCTCGTCATTAAATATTGATGTAAAAATACTCAGCAGGATTATGGCGGAGCGTCTCTTACCGAGAATGCCCCGGCTTATCCACCCGGACCAGGCAGGATTTATACCGAGACGGAGTACGGCCATAACTTCCGACGCTTGGCTCACGTATGGCACGCTCCAGGCTTGTGGGAGAAGGAGGGCGCTATGGCAATGTTAGACATCAAACAAGCTTTCGATCCGGTTGATTGGTGCTATATGAGGCAGGTTCTTAGACGTATTGGGGCGGGAGTTCGGTTTCTCAAGTGGGTGCAGCTGCTCTACACAGCTCCATCGACCAGAATTACTCACTAGGACGATGTCCAAACCTCTCACTCTTTGGCGCGGCTCGCGGCATTGTTGTCCGCTCTCACTTCTGCTATTTACGGTGGCCATGGAACCTTTAGCGGCGTGTCTGCGAGATCATCTGGGCCCCTGGGACATTATGCTGGGGACAACGAACAATGTGGTCTCCCTCTATGCGGATGACACGCTGGTTTATTTATCTCATCCGGAGCAATCCGTGCCTTTACTCCCAACGGAGCTGTGATCATTTGGCAACATCTCAGGCCTTCATATTATTACTTGGAAGTCTAAGTTGATTCCTGTGGGAAAATTGGCCATGGTACCGGTGGCAGGGCTGCCGCGTGTCCAGCTACCGTGGGCGGGTGAAGGGACGCAATATCTTGGGATCCGGCTTGCAAATACAGCCTCTACTTACCTGTATCTTAATATTGGGAGGGTGATTGATGGACTGCGAGGGTCCGTGCGCTTCTGCCAGGACCTGCCTTTGTCGCTCATGGGGTACATTGCACTTGTTAAAATGATTTTTCTTCCGCGTTGCCTCTATGCAATGCAGCATTTGCTCTACATGATCCTGCGACATTACTTCCGAGAATAGACAGCCTACTGACAGATCTCCTATGGGGGAAGAAACGTAGAAGGGTGCATCTGGCAACACTACAACGAACTTGGGCAGATGGAGGACTGGAAGTCCCCCAGTTGGCATTTTACTATATGGCTTCCCAGCTGCAGCATGCAGTGCACTGGAGGGACAATGAAGACAATTGGAAGAGGCGTCTCCAGGTGGGTATGTGCGGAGAATGCTCTTTGACAGAACTGTTAATGTTGGGATGTGGCAATCCTTGTGAGAGCCCATACATTGTGCGACATGTAGCTGCCATGTGGGAAAGCTTGGTGCGCCGGGTGGTGCGGCCCGCCTCGTACATGCCCCATGGGACCGGCGCCCCTTTGCCAGTATCGCTGACTCTGTCATTGCGCGGATGGAGAGAAGGGGGTTGTCAAGTGATGGGCAATTTATTACGCGCGAGGAAGCAAGGATCACCTTCAGCCTAGGACCTGCAGTACGAAAAGTTTCTAGTGTAGCCGAGAACTCTGGCCGGGGTTCCCTGAAGAGCCTTCCACCAGCAATGCACTAAAGGTCATGTTATACATGGCGCAGGGTAGACGATTGGTTTCCCATCTTTATAGAGCATTAAGGGATGACCAATCCAACAATTCTCTAATGATTCAGCAAAAGTGGGACACACTTGTCGACGAGCCCCTAACGGAGGCTGATTGGAGGAAAGTCCATGAAGGGGAGCAGAAGGTCAGTGCCAACGCACGATTTAAGCTCCTCCAATATAACATAGTACACCAAGTGTACCTCACCCCACACACATTACACATCTACCCGTCCCGCACTGACGAATGCCCTAGATGCAATGAAACTGGAGCGGACTTTCTACACATGGTGTGGTCTTGCCCACTACTCTCTTCTTACTGGGAAGAAGTACTCATGCATTTACAAAGAGATACAGGCTGGAATATCCCCAGGGTGGTTAGACAAGTCTTGCTGGGGGTGCTACATGCGCCACGGCGCAAGAAGCTGAGTAGGCGTTTCGTTTTCTTGGGGCTGGTCCTGGCCAAGAGACGTATTATGATAGCATGGATGCGCCTTTGACCCCCTTAATCCGAGGAATGGATCAGGGATGTGTGTGGGGGGCAACGGCGGAATCAGTCCGAATGAAATTTGTCTGAAAGGATGATAAGGTAGAAGAAGAACTCCTA
Source organism: Triturus cristatus (assembly GCF_964204655.1). Lineage (NCBI taxonomy): Eukaryota > Metazoa > Chordata > Amphibia > Caudata > Salamandridae > Triturus > Triturus cristatus. Next base: position 206,011,206 of record NC_140595.1, on the reverse strand, counting down.
ACATGGGCTTTGATGTTAGCAGAAGTCTCTGCTAGGGCAGCACAAAATGGGAATGACACCTAGCCCACAAACGGCAATGTAAGCCTTGACAAAGTATTTACTTGATATATGCAATCATGTAAACTGACACAAGTTGGAGTGGGTTGGGAGGGTGGGGAGTTTCTTTAATAGGATGTTTTCTGTGTAAAATGATATGAAGAGATGTTTGAGTCCGGATGCTTTTGATATACAAGCTCTGATTGTAACCAAAGCTCATGCACTCATATGTAATGTTTGTGTTTGCAAATGCCATTAAAAATAACATAAGAGAAACATTATCATTTTACCCAAGGACAGATACAAATACCAACAGTTCATTGAAAAATAGGAACATTTCATTACATTGATGACCACTTACACTTTAACATGGGGCATCCCCTAATAAGGGCTTAGTGTAATGCCAATGTTAACTTGAATAAGGAGGAAGCTTTCAAAGAGTTTCAAAGTGTGTCTAACTATCTAGAACTTACTTCTGTTATACCAATTCAAATGTATGATCCACCCCCAAATGTTTCAATTCCATGTTCACCCGCAATTTGATTGGGCCAAGCAGTGGGGTGAGGACATCACACCATACCAAGTGCAATATTTTTCTTTAGTCTATTGTCTAGTTCTCTGCCCCTTAATTTTAATACCCACAAGCTTTATTACCACAAGCATTTCATATGTGGATCGATAAGTCTATTTTACAATGTTGCATCCTCTTCCTCTCGTAGGATCAAGAGTTGGGTTTCCCATGTCCTTGCTGGGCTTAGGGTTTGGCAGTCAGTCAATTTACTTCATTTGTTCAGAACAAGCAGACGTTGCACATGCGTAGAAGCCACAAGAAAACAGAGACGCGGTCACCCTCCAAGGCCCAAATATGAACTATTAATAAAGTCAAAGAAGAACACGTTAGAATACAAAGTTAAATGAATTCACTGTATACCACTTACTTCTACTCTAACCCCATTTACTTAATACATCTTTTGCATTAATAGCTTAGTAGAACTTGCATAGGTTAGTTTCAGCACAGCATGTGCGTTAGTGCATTACTTTAAAGCAGCCATATTAAAAGCTATTGCGCAGCTGCAAAGATTTCCCCCCAAGCGACAGAAAACATCATACTACGTAGATGTAGTAGACGCATGCGCAGAAAAGTTCCCCTGTTTCTAGCAGCCATTTTAGGACACTGGTTATTCATTAGTAAGGCACATAGGAAAGCGTCCCCTGGATACAAAATGTAGAATGTGGTGCACTGTTAGTACTCACAGACAGGTTGATTATAATGTTACAGGTTATTCGAGAGTATTGCATACAAGCAAGTTTCTTTTTATGCGAAACCTTGCTCCATCAATCCCCTCTCTGATGCCATTTTATGCCATCACTAAATTCTACTAAATCAGATGCCAACTTTAGCATTCTACTATTTCAATGTCTTCAAATCTTTTATTCTTTCCTTTATCTTTCTTGATCCTTTCATTTTCTTTTTATGCGAAACCTTGCTCCATCACTACTACAAAACATATTAAACAGCACAATGTTGCAAACTCATTACACTTGGCAAATATCCTACTCTTATTTACATTATGATCCTTCTAGACCATGATGGGTTATGGAATAAGTATACATTGTATTTAGATGCTATACAATTCACCTAGATTTCTGAAACCGATAAGAAAATATCATATCCCCATTTTATAAAGAATTAATACAGTTCAACATTTGTCATCCCAATACATACCATTTTCATATTTATTTAATCCGATATTATAAATCTCTTGACATCAGCACATATCCATTCGGAAATCCCTACATGAGTCGACAATTCTCATGACCAGTTAGTAGCACTGATCTTCAAATAATTCAGGCCTGTGCGCTCCATGTTTGTCACCTGGGAAAAATGACAACCATAAGAACTGAGTGAAAATAAGATTAAGTGTCAAAAAATTATTAAAGTTCGAAAATGCGCCTCCGTCTTTTTGCGACATCCAACTGTCCCAAATCAGAGTTATGTAATGGGTACTAGACTGCCTTTACAGAAGCACCCCTAATGTGCTTTGAATACAGAAATAATGGCGCACAAACAGTGACATAGACAAAATAGTCATGCCCAATTGATGGCAATTTTGCAGGATGCTCAGGCATTCAGTAAATACACCATGATCCTGTTAGAAAGGTGTGCAAGGGTGGTTATATAGTGTCATAGTTGTCAGGGCGGCCATGTGCAACTGGTAAAAAAGCGCCAGAGGATTTAAGGCTTTATCTTAAACGTGATGTGAAGACCGCACTGTTAGGAGACAGAAATACGGTAATTTAATACACAAACTCCAGCATGCCCCAATTGTCGCGGCGGCACACATAGACAAAGTATTAAGAAACTGGCCTCATTTATGTATGGAGGTATGCATAGATTTAACAAACTGCCCCCAACGTGTCATGCATGTCCAAACGCTTTATACACAGCTGATAACTGGGCTGCCAGAAAGCAGCTATGCTGAAATGTACCGTACTAATGAAGCCACATTGCCGCCAGGCAAAGTAGCCCAACACACTAGTGTGCTTTGCAAAATCATCACAGACATGGCACAGTTGATGAGATAGTCACATGCAAACAGTAACTCAGATATACTCGAAACCGACATACTGCGCTTAACAAATCATGAGCCTCCCACTATACTGGCTTCAATTGGTGCAACTCGCTGTACATTTGTATACCTCTTCAGATGCTGTGGTGTGAAAAAACAAAGGAAGCCTGACAGTTACTTCACATTACTTCAGTGGTGGCTGGTATTTGAATGCAGTGGAGTGTGTGTCGCGGGGGAGGAGGAGGAGAAAATGAAATAAAAAATCCAGATTTACTTGACTGCCTCCTGCCTTCTCCACCGCCGCCTCCACTCTGTCCTCTTCCCCGCTTCCAGGGCTGGAAGTAGGTTGCACTTGGCTTCTAATTTCTTGTACCATGCAACCAAACCCTCACCTTGAGATGAATCATCCACAACAGAAACTTATTCAACCGCACCAGGACTAAGAGTCATGCCAAACAAACTCTGATGATACCTGCTGAGAATATTTAGTCCTTTCTTTGCCACATAGACCTTCCCTTGGATATGTCTATCTTTGAAGACAAGAGTGGTTTCAAAAAGCCCCTTTAACTTAATCCTCCTTCCTTTGTAAGAAACCGGGCTGCTATCTGGTGGATTGAGATGTTTGTCCCCCCAAGTACTGTCAAATAACTGTTCTGTAACCATAGTCATGCGTGCTCTGAAGTACTCCAATTTTTGAGACTCCAGAGGTGCTAGGGGTAGCACCCTATGACTTCGAGTACTTCCTGATGTGGTATTATAAAATTCTGCATATCTTGATAATATCACAAAGAACTTGGCAACAGAAGCTGAAATATGAAAAGACATCTTTATTAAACTCAAATGAGTGAGACTACGTCGCACAGAAGCCTTAGCAACTGAATGAGGCAGTCTCCAGAACAGAAACCAGTTTCCTTTTTTATACAGGATCTGGGCAACACCGCCCTTCTCTTGCAGTTGGTCATTCACATATTTTACTTCAAAGAACAAGCAGAGTCATGATTGCAATCTCACATTTCAGTTCAGCCAGCCCGCAATTATTTACCCAGCAAGGCTCAGATCCCACATCTGACCCCAATAAACATGAGCATCTCCTGTTTTGAGAAACAGGCCATAAAGCAGGAACAAGCAGGTGCGAAAGTGATTAGCCGGAGGCTTGTGTGCGATGAAAGGACTTTATGGTGTGTCAAGCCCTGGTGCTAATCACAGGTGGCCGGAGGAAGGGGAGCTCGTGAGACCGGACTGACCTGGGGCAGCGGAGACCAGCTGCCCAGGTCATGGAGAAGTCAAGCAGAAAGTACATGTATTCTAAAGGCCCGTAGTTGCTTATAATGTGTTTGTCTATGTGAGGGCAACTATTAAGATGGCCACCGCTCCAAGATGGAACCCACGGAGTCAATGTATAATAACGTATACATAGTGCATTTGGCAATGGGACGTTATGCAAAGCGCTTGTACATACCGCATTGACCAATCGCGGTTTGCTAATACATGAATAAACAGGGGTAGGGCCCTGTCTCCTACGTGGTCCCAAATACCAAAGTACGACAGACCCTCCTTTTGCCCTTACATAGGCAATCACTATACTCATACTGATCTTAGTCCAGGTCTATATTCACCAGATCATCAAGATGTTGCTGATGGAGCAAAATCCTAGTACTTGGACTCTCTCTCTGGACAGGTCTCCTTGAACACGAAGAAGCACAAAGGCCACATATGGCAGGACAAAATAAGGAATACCTCTATCTAGGTGGCATAAGATCACACCCCCAACAATTAGTGATGTTCACTACTAACTAGTGTCGATGCAGGAGCTGTATAGAAGAATTGCTTACGAATTCTAATCTTTTAACCTGCTCATGTTCAGAAAAAGGGTGAAAAGAGTGCGAAGAAACAGTAGTGGAAAAAAGACATAGGTTGGGAAGCGGGTGCAGAAGTCAATTGGGTAGAGAAAAACAATCCCACCCATAAATGACAACGTCATGTTTAAAACCCACTAGAGAATACGTTATTAAGAATATATAGACAACGGGAGAAAGTAGCGACCACTATTACAAATGAAATATTTAGTAACATTTTAGGGCTCCTATACATTTTTGTATGTTCAGGTGAAACAGTGGTGACCCTCATCAATGCTCTGAGGTGAAAAGGGGGCACCTTTCCACAGAAAATGGATTTTATTCTGCTTATACTAGACAATGCCAGCAAAACAAACAGTCTTCTAACACCTAGTCTATACAATCACACGGAAACCTCTCGTGAAACCACCTATGCCCAGAGTCCGTTCAAAAAGCCTCTCTGGCAGGCTTCTATTGTCCATCAAATCTTCTTCTGTTGTTTTCTTTTGCATGGGCCTCTTCATTCAAGCCTTTCATGAGAAAAGAAAGTACTGCTCAGTTGGAGTGCCCTCCTGGTAAACACTCACAGCTCACGGTCTCAATGTTTCAAGGCAGTGCACCTGTGTCTTTCCTCTGCTGCAGACACTACAAATAATATGCTCTTCATTGGTCATGGGCACAGATCATCTTGTGCAGACCCGGGACCATTCTCAGGATCCAACACTCATCATTCGGTGTCAGAGGACGCTCAGGCTGCTCTTTCATGGGCACTGGAATGTAGTGCCTTCTGTCAATCTTGGATCCGCCGGTGCACTGCACTTCCATTGAAGCAAAGGAAAAGAGGGGGTATGTGTGGCCAAAAACTCAGGCCAAGGGGCTCAAGGGACTGCACACTGTCAGAGGTTACCAGCACATGACAGGCGCTCTTGTGTACTGAAATTCTGGTTCTGTGGCAAAACCAGCTCCTCCATCTTTTCTGATGTTGAACGCCTTATGACGAAGCAAGCGTGATGCTTTAACCAGTTCGTTGTATAACAAGGGGACTGTAAACAGGTGGCCTGCGGTCCTTCAAAGGAGTGGCCACACGCCATGGGACAATTTTGGTCCACAATACACTGTCTTTCTTAGGAAGCAATACAAATAAAAAAGGCAGTAGGCAAAACAGTGCCTCTAAGCTTTTCAATTGGGTTTCCGTGTGAGAGCCTTCATCATCTAAGGGTAGATAACTACACGAGAATTCTATCTAAAATGGATGTCTTCACATATGGTGGCATTGTCTAATAGGTCAAACACACATTTTTTTTCTGAATGATTACATATAAGTGTTTCTAAATTCCTTATCTAGGACATTTCAATAGAGAAATCACATGGTACAGATTATCATAGGCATGTAGAAACCTTTCATATCAGGTGCACTAGGCAATACACAGGCTAATAGTCAGATATGAAAACAAAAGACAAGAACTAGAGGGTCCTGATATTTGCATGATTAGAACACATCTGATCCCACCAAAAATTAAAGCAGCAGGAACAAAAAGGGTAAAAACCACATTAAAAATAGACATTGAAAATTCGTCATGTTCAAAAGGGTAAACGCAAGATATCCCCTATTGGTATGGAAAACTTGTCTTACTATAATATTGAGTCAGTTAGCCAGTCTATCGCTATCCTGACAGTCAGGTTGGAAAACATTGCAGCAGGCCTAAGGAAAATTCTTGGAAACCAGTCTGGTCATACAAAAGGGAATTGTACATAATATGGGGGTTCTTGGTGCATCACTGCAGTCTGGAAGTATGTACCTGAACAATACACCTACAATAATAAATGGGCTGACTGGTGAAAGGAATACGGAAAAGGGAATTGGAACTAGGACACAACTAAAATCCCCAATCACTAAGCATAATGCGACATTGGGCAGGGAAGAAACAAAAGCAATAAAAAATAAAAATCTATAGGAAGGACAAGAATTTACTTGGGTGGTAGTCAGGCATGTGACATCACCAAGAGTACGGGTGATACACAAAAGGCCAAAGTCACATACGTTTTAACTCTACCGCTGGCGACTACACCATATACGGTAATCTTAGCTAATGTTCCAGTTCCTTCTGCAGGGAAAAATGAAAACCTAGTTTCCTTTCAAGAAGCAAAGGCCATATGCTACTTAGGAGACAGGACACCATTACCTAATGTAATATAGAAATTAAGCCACCTTGAGTCACAGATCTATAATTTCATCCTTAGGTCCAATCAAGGATACATAAATGTAGGGCTGCCTGTTCCTTTAAGGGAAGGGCAGTATAACGTGACAGGTGACAGGTGACACACTTTGATCCTGTACATCTCTTTTAGTTTTCTGTAATACCATTATAGCCAATTTAGACATGCACTGGTGAAGTGTTGCCTCTCATGTTCACAGCATGAAATATCATTAGCTGTGGAATTTAGTAACCAGAACAAGTTCAACCAACTGTTGCGTAGCGATGGGCATCGTCATGACCATCCCCTTCACAACACAGGTAAACTTGTAATAGTATAAAAAGCAGCAACAAAAACAACGAAAACATGCAAAAAATAATAAAAACGCACAAAACATCAAGCCATCAGAAATACTTGCTGTATATCAAGCACAAAAAGCATAGACAAAACAATAGCATATGTAAAAAGCGGTGACACACAACACCATGTCTTGTACTTTATGCACTGTAAAACTGCAGCCCAAAACCCAATATTTGGGCCCGTTTAATTTGTCAGGTTTAAAATACTTACCCTCCTTTTTGACAGTAGATCACCAGGCAATGGAAATCTGCTGTCAAATATAACTCTACTGTTTCTCTACTAACATACAGGACCAGCAAGAACAATTCATGATAGCAATTCGTTCACATTTAGGCATGTAGCCTTAAAAAAACATTTTAGAATCTTTTTGTCTGTCTAAGACTTAATGCAACACTTCTTTTTCTGTTAAAGAAGGGCAACTATAGCAGGCATCATTCTATTTTCTTTTTTAGAGCACCAATGTATCAGCAAAGCATTTAACATGATGTTTGGACTTTCAAAGAAAACCCCTTTGCTATATTTTCCCGGTGGAATTAAGTTCTTTAGTTTTAGTGATGCTATGGAGAAACCAGAAACCCCACCTTTAGAGGCCCGTGTAGCAAGGTCATTCTGCATTCCACAGTGGCAAGGCCCTAATTTAAAAGGTCATAAATGTCAACTCCATTGTTTACGGGAAAGATAGCATCTCAGCAGCCTGACCGAGCCAGCCTCTGCAGCTCCCAACCCCCAGCTTCTGACACTCTGAATTCGTCAAAGCCAGAAGGCCTTCCTAATTCCTCCTAATTTGCAATAATTCGCTCTATGTTGAAAAATAATTTCTCCTTTTTAGGCGCTAAAAAATTATCCCTATTCCCAGATTGTTAAACTACATGTACTGTGAATAATTCACAAAACTTAATAACACACATACCAGTTTTTAGAGTAAATGCTTGTTGCAATCCTATGCAATGGTATACATTTCATCAACCTTAAATGAATGAATGTCTCAGTAGGCCCAGCTAAAGTTAGACTGAACTCCAGCAAGTGAGACCACTTTCTGCCCCAGTCCACTGGCACTGTGAATTGTATTCGCAATGAGTTTTGATATTTTCTTCATCATTTAGTCATTTGCCTTTATTCAAGCTCTGTTTGTCACTTTCATATTAGCATATGAAACTCAGTGCCTCCCGCCAGGTAATTACAATATTTTCACCCCTACTGCTAGAACCTGCAATCTCATCTTTCCCCTCCTACTTACTCAAACCGGTACCACATTCCTCTTTATTCCCTTCGTCAATACAACCTTCCTCACGCTACTCTTCATGTCTTTATTACTCCCCTTCATCATCTCTCTTCCCTCCACGGCATTCTATTTTCCCAATTGTTCTTCTCCTTCCTATGTATTACCCAGTTCCTATAACCGCAGTTCTACATTTCTCCACCCCTCTATCATTACTGACTTCATCACGTACCTGCTCACAAACATCCTCTTTTTCCTTCATCAAAAAACAATTCTCCATTTCTCTTTCTCTATGTGGGTGCTAACTCCATTAAGGCCGTTTTTTATTAACATCAAATAGTTGCGGGTTGCGACACCATATTTTATTTAATTTCCCCAAGTTTTTAAAAAGGTCTTGTTTTTCATAGCGTGTTCAGTAGTATCGTGACAGACACAACTAAAGTTAGAACCTTCAACCCTGATATTAAAACAAGCCTTTGTACTGGCACATTGACTCATTGAATCATAAGAAGACACAACCTGTAAATATATATCAAAACCTAAACGTATGCATTTACTGAAGCCTGGGACACTTCAAACAGTACTCTGAATGAAAGAAAATGCAATTGAAACAGTCCTTTTTACCCAAATTCGACTTTGATATTTTAAACATTAAAAAATGAATATCCTACAATTTTCTTGCATAATATGCATTACCAGAATGTCTATTACATAACCCATGAGTCAGGCATTGGAAATAATAACTCATACTTTATAAAAATGAGCTTGTTTGCGCCTGCGCCAAGGGAAAATTGTACGCGCGAATGCTTGTCATTTTAGTGATGCAACACAACTTAAATCAAATTTTAATGCTAGGAGGTCATAGTATGAGTATTAAGCTTTATAAATATCAAAAAACGATTTTGAAAAGCACTTATTTTTTTAAAATAATTTTTCCCATGATTAATAATTTTCTTTTAAAAAAATCCCAATTATTCGTTTTTGTGATAATTCCATGTATAAAAAACAAGCTGCATCCCTTGCCTATCATTTTGGACACATTTAACTCACAAGCCTAGGTGCATAAGCCCAATTTGAAACGCGTCACATTTTTGCGCCACTTTCATTTAAAAAGACGGTTCTGCCAAATTTCACCCGTGTTCAACTGGGAAGGAGCTGGCTGAATGAACATTTCTATCAAATATACTGCAGCTGAAAAGTTTGCCTGTGAACATCTAATATAATGCATCTAAGGAAAATGCTGTAAATTTATTTACTTTTGCAAAAATAGATAATTTCGTTTTGGGGCCTGATTTATATCTTTCGAATGTGTTTCTAATTTTATCCTTTAAGCATTTAACGGCAATTTGGTATATGTGCACAATTGCTCATTCTATAAATTAAAGAGCAACACATAGCTATTGTAGCACATCACATTGTTCATTTCTGGATTTTTGTTTTAAGTTTCTACTTGATATTAATTAACCAGCAAACTACTTAACAGACTGGAAACATCAGAAGACCCACAAACACATATTGAGCTCATTTCAGACATAAGCAGAAAGGGGTTAAACAGACAATACAGCGCGCTTTAACCATTTTTCATAAATAGCGCCGTCGCAATTTACTTACAGAAGTTGCACTAATGATAAAAAACCCACAGACATTTAAACACACAGTTGACTTACAAATCAATACGCATGACAGAAAGAAAGAACAGCTCACAGACTATACTTGAAACAAACCATTTGCAAATACTGGTTGTAGGTCATATTTACAAGCAACGCTTTTCAATAGTGTTCCAAAAGGCTGCATAAACAGCTCCACAGACAGATGCATGTCCAAGAAGTAGTGAATGCGCTCAATTCACTAGCTCTGCCTAGCAGAACACCACACAAAATCGTTGTGCATATCTTCATTCGTGAACGAAGGATCCTTGTTTTGTATTATGTCATATTTTAATTCCCTGGGGATACAAAATCACCAAGGAAGAAATATGTTTTTAAATCTAACCTATTTAGATATTTCCCACACTATGGTACCTTTCAAAACAAAAAGCAACACATTTTTCCATGTGAGCTTACAAACAGGCATGTCAAAAATGCTGAATCAAAACCAAATGGAGAAATATCTCCTCATTACCTGCCTACGCAAATTGCAATTCGCATATCCAAACCTATACAAACCAAAAGCTACATTTCCAAATTTGCTAAGATCAGGCATCTTAAAGCTCACTAAGCTAGCCTCAAACTTCAACAGTTTATCTCTACCAATAAACTCGCAAATATGCGAGACCCTCGGTTTTGGTAATTGCAATGACCAAATCAGAAACCAAGAAACCAACCCCTCGGCTTTGGTAATTGCGATAACCAAATTAAAGACCCAAAGAACCAAAGGACTGGGAGCGACCCACTTATACTTAATTCTTATTCTTAATAATCAAAAGGTTATCCAAATTCTAATGGTCAAGTTCTACATGCCCATACGTCTTTTATAATACTCACGCCAATTGGGTTCTTTTTCTCACCTTTTGAGTGACATCATGTGGAGGATCAAAATCAGGAAGAGCAGAAATATACCGGACTACATAATCAAAGAATCTCCAGAATCCCTGTGCACAGAGTACCTTCTTGGTAGAATCCCGGTCTGTCCTTCCAGTAGATTTCAGTCTCCTGACCAGATCACTCCCACAGAAAGTCACTTCTCTGATGAGGCCCAGCTGGTGGGCGCCAAACTGAAGTACTCCAATTTTTGAGACTCCAGAGGTGCTAGGGGTAGCACCCTATGACTTCGAGTACTTCCTGATGTGGTATTATAAAATTCTGCATATCTTGATAATATCACAAAGAACTTGGCAACAGAAGCTGAAATATGAAAAGACATCTTTATTAAACTCAAATGAGTGAGACTACGTCGCACAGAAGCCTTAGCAACTGAATGAGGCAGTCTCCAGAACAGAAACCAGTTTCCTTTTTTATACAGGATCTGGGCAACACCGCCCTTCTCTTGCAGTTGGTCATTCACATATTTTACTTCAAAGAACAAGCAGAGTCATGATTGCAATCTCACATTTCAGTTCAGCCAGCCCGCAATTATTTACCCAGCAAGGCTCAGATCCCACATCTGACCCCAATAAACATGAGCATCTCCTGTTTTGAGAAACAGGCCATAAAGCAGGAACAAGCAGGTGCGAAAGTGATTAGCCGGAGGCTTGTGTGCGATGAAAGGACTTTATGGTGTGTCAAGCCCTGGTGCTAATCACAGGTGGCCGGAGGAAGGGGAGCTCGTGAGACCGGACTGACCTGGGGCAGCGGAGACCAGCTGCCCAGGTCATGGAGAAGTCAAGCAGAAAGTACATGTATTCTAAAGGCCCGTACTTGCTTATAATGTGTTTGTCTATGTGAGGGCAACTATTAAGATGGCCACCGCTCCAAGATGGAACCCACGGAGTCAATGTATAATAACGTATACATAGTGCATTTGGCAATGGGACGTTATGCAAAGCGCTTGTACATACCGCATTGACCAATCGCGGTTTGCTAATACATGAATAAACAGGGGTAGGGCCCTGTCTCCTACGTGGTCCCAAATACCAAAGTACGACAGCTCCGGAATCCACCAACAATTGTAGTCTTCCCATCGAGAGACACATCAACCACAGGATCAACACAATTCTCAGAGTCATACTTAACCACCACAATCATGTTAGTTAAAGAACTCACAACCTCACTCACAAGATCGCTCTTATCCTCTTCAGAATACACAACATTGACATTGGCCTGGAAACCACACACCTTAGCAAAATGCCCTTGTTTGCCACACTTCCGACAAGAAGCATTCCTTGCAGGACAGATCTGGGAATTAGGAAAATCGAAGGTAAACCCGCATTTCGTACACACCTTCTTTGAGGGACCACCCTTCTTCTCAGGTTTGAAAGAAGTGTACCTACTCCCTTTTGGTTCACCCTCTGGCTTGGCTTTATCACCTTGTAATTTATCACCTTGATCTCTACGTTCCTTTACCACACCCACAACATTTTATTCGGGTTGAGGCTCCCTTGAGGCTTTCTGGGACAGCTCAATGCTCTTGATGATGATAATCGTTTCATGCAGGGAGGAATTTTTCAGGGTCAGTAATTTCTCTTGAACCTTTTTATCCCTACAATGAACTATGACTTGATCACGAATAGGTTGGGAAGTAAAATGTTCAAACTCACATTCTGACGCTAGAATGCGCAAAGCCGCGACATAAGACACAATGCTTTCATCAGTGTCTTGCTCTCTTGTAAAAAAACACTTGTGTCTAGCTACAACCAGACTACCTTCCACATCAAACTGTTTCTCCAACATTTCACAGCTTGATCAAATGCATTTAACTCCTCTCCTCCCTCAACTGTATCAAGGGGAGGAAGGTGTTCAAGAACAGCTTGACCCTCAAACCCAAGGTTATGCTCCAAAATTAACCTCTTCCATTCAGCACTAAACCTAGTACCTCCCATGGCACCTAAATACTTCTCCAAAGCTCTGTACCACACCTTCCACCTATCTAGTGGATCGCCTGGAAGCTGTAAGAGCGGAGGGGAAAGTTGAACATTTTGCATCTTTGTCGTGCTCTTAATGAGCCAGAAATAAACAGAACAAACAAATGATCTCTACCTGCAAAAAGAAAATGGGTTAAAGATTAACACACAACACGGTAATGCCTAATACTGTCAGAACTAGGTATAATAACTGTGGTCTCCTCTGCATTTTGATGAAAGAACACACTCGAAAAGCGCTGAAAACAAAGTCTATATGAATCCGAAAGGTTTACTTGTGTGCAGCCGCTGTTATATCAAATACCAATCACACGATGCATGACCAGAAAACTGCAGAGGGTCCGGAACCTGTCAACAGTTAATCTGTGTTGAACGACGATCCAGACATACGCGTGTAAATGTGCCACACCCACCACTGCGTTGCTGGGTTACGCGAACCCAGAAAGAGCTTTGCCTGGAAACGTGATGACTGGCCCTGTTACGTGCCTTTCTTTAACGTGCTTCCACGTAGACCTCAGTGCACGAAGACACACATAGTGACGCACTGTTAGCGATGCGCTCAATCGCAATCACCAACACTGCTGCAATGTTCTATTGCGTCACCATTCCAGTCACAGCACTAACAAAGAAAGACCTCCAAGCAACTCGAAACACACAGGCACAATGTACAGAGCAGAAAGCCCAAACGAGCTCAGGGAGAATCAGGAAAACTCAAGTTTTTCTTTTGTGAACTCGAGCGTCAAATTAAACCACAACTTGGGTGCAGGACGGAAAGATCATGGTGTAGAGCATCCAAACACTTGAAACGAAAAGATGTTCCCTGCAAAACCCCTTTTGGATGAGAGGAAAAGGCTTTCTCCACTCTGAGGGGTGCCGTAGCACAGAAGAGAAATATCCACAGCACGGCAAAGCACGAAGATGTTCTCCAACAATACCGATGTCAAGGAAAAATCCAAGTAACAAACAGCCGAAACGGACCATGGAGAACAGGCCACACCGACACAGCACACGTGGGTGAAGAGAGGGACAGTCCTACTCGTCGCCAAATTTTTAGTGATCACACTGAGGCGGTTAAGTGTGGAAGCACTAAGTTTATTGTCTGTCCATATCTACAGCTTCTAGGGACCAAGTAACTGCCCCTTCTTATTCAAACCATCAGATTCTATCATCATGACGGTGACATTATAAACTGTGACAAGGACAACCATAGATAGTAAGGGGAACATGCTCTGGAAAGACTACTTAACATACCTTTTATGTACTCGCCCAAGTTTGTAAAAAAATTCCACTCACACCTGTTCACTATTCGCCTCACCAGGTCTGGTGCAGTGTTAACCTCCATACTCTCAGAAATAGAGTCGGCCATCTTAGAACGGAGTCAGTTGACTTCCATGATAGCCAATAAATAGTCTGGAATGATAAAAGTCCATCGTGAAAAACGTAATAGACAAAATATTTAAAGTATATTCTTATATGTAACATTAGGCCCACTAGACCTTTTGGACCTTTCTATGCTGATAAGGTGACACCAGTAGACATCGCACAGGACAGCAGAAGCACCTGTCCTCCAACCCCTTGCCTCGCTTTGCTGCAGCTATTAGCTTTCCCTCAGTGACTCACGTCCAACTGCTGGGAGGCAGGATTCATTGTATCCTCCTAGGCTGGTGATTCATCCTACTGCAGGAGGTATATTCCTTACTCTCTAAGAGTGCCACGGGTGCGATCAAACTCAGAGAGAGGTGAGGGCTGTTATTCAATTTACTTTCTTGTTTCTGACAAGGTTGGGGACCTCAGACCTTTCCTAGAACATCAGCCTCTAAATGCCTTCCTGCAGAAGGACAAATTCAGATTTCTCACATAGGCTCAAAATAGATATTCTCTAACCCAGGAGATTTAATGGTGTAGCTGGGCTTGGAGGATGCATATTTACATATACTCATCCTGCAGTCCCACAGGCGTTACCTGCAGTTGAGGCTAGTAAATGAATATTTTCAGTTTTCTGTGCTCCCCTTCGGCCTCACCTCAGCCCCTCGTGTGATCACAAAAGTGATGGTGCTGGTCGCCGCCCACCTTTGAAAGTCAGGAGTTTCTGTACCTCAGCAACTGACTGCTGGAGTTGGATTCACAGCACTCAGTCATAGCCTACCTCGAGAGGATGGCGGAATACATAACTTGATTGGGTTTCACCATAAACAAGATGAAGTCCCACCTGATTCTCTCACAGTAGCTTCCATTCATTGAGGCAAACCTGGATATAATTAGGTTCAAAAAGTGACTCCACCGTAGTGAGTCCAGAATATTCAGACTTTGGCTTGGCCTCATGTATCCTCCATGTAATTATTGCCAGTCCGGACATGCAGGCCCTACTGGTTTCCCAGTGTTCCAAGTATTACAGCTTCCCGTTGGACTCCATCCTGGTCTCAAGGCAGATGGCTAAGATTTGCAGTGGTGGCTGACCAATGTCACTTTATACAGTGGCACACCACTCTCCCATCCCCACCCAGAGCTCACAGTGGTGACAGATGCATAAATATTGGGTTCAGGGGGGTCAATTAGGGGAGGTAGAGATCACAGTTCTCTGGTGTCAAGCAGTGAGCCAGCTCCACATCAACTTACTAGAACTTTGAGCCAATTGTTTTGCAGTGAAGGCATACCTGCTGTCCATTGGAAGGTCGCGGTGCAAGTTCTCCCGGACAACATCACAACAATGTGGTACTGCAAAAGCAGGGCAAATTGTGCCAATAGCATTATGTCCCTGAATGCCAGAGTGGACGACCTAAGCAGACATCAAGTGGCATCTGTAGCCCAAGATGGCACGGAGCTTATTTGTTCAGTGGGGAGACCCTGGATAGGGATGAGAATGCCGACTAGTGAGTTTGATGGGGATCAATAAATATTCAGCACCTTCAGAATATTCTTCCCCATTGCCACTTATTTTATCCATGCCCGTCAGGAGTAAATACGAAGGTGGTAGTACTAAATATAACATCTAATACCCTGATTGATGACTATCGTGTAAACCATTTGTCACTAAGTTAACATTATGGTTGGAGGTGAAGTGATGTCTTAACGTTGTTAATTTATATATTCTTGCTACAGTTCACTGGTGTGTATCAGAGGTAGTATGTTTTTCTCATCTAATGTAAAAACAAGTTAAATGTGCAGTAGCAATTTGTTGTAAATTCTCTGGGTGACCTATCGAAAGGCTGCAGCAATATTTGGACCCACATTAACAGACACGGGTCCTGACGTCTTGTAGTCAGACCATACCTTTTCAATATATTTCCCACTCTTTCCTTCTGGCAAAAAAAAGGAAATTGCAATTCAGGTGGCGTTAGAAAGGCACGCATTTCAACATAATATAGTTCTGTGTTCTTAGAGGTTTTTTTTATTATAATATTTTTTTATTTCAGAATAGTTTTTATTAGGATTTTATACATTCAGGAAATGCTGGTAAGAAAGTACATATAAAGCATTCCATCTAAGGGGTGGTACCAATTAGCTATGTGAATGACAACAGTATATCTCATAATCAATGAGTGTTACATATCATGGGGTAGGAGGTGTGAGTGTGTTGGTGTGAGATTCGGTTGGCTAATGTTGGCGTGGCAAAGCGGTTGGATTGTTTGCTCTGTGAGGACTGTATGGTAAATTATTTGTGTGTCGTGGGTTTGAAGTGAAAGAAAATAGAATAGCGTTGGTGTTGGAAAATTTGATATATAGTTATCCAATTTGTTCCAGATTTTCCCTTTATTCTGTGATGAGGATTTAAGATAGGTGTTCAGTGAGTTAATTGCACCTCTGGTAAACTGAACCTATTCCCACCAGGCATGGGAGAACAGTTTGGATGGGTCCTTCCAGTCAGCGAGGATGACTTTGAGGCCGGTTGTGACTAGTATATCCCATAAGATTTGTTTGTCTTTATTCAGTGCATGTTTTACCTCCAGTGGGAGGATACCTAATGTAATGGCCACAAAGTTGGGATTCCAGTTTATGGGAAGAATTTGTGATATGGTGTCAATGATATCCAGCCAGATTTTTTCTGTGAAGGAGCATTCTTAAAACGTGTCTCAAGACTCCTATTTTCTTCTCGCAACTCCAGCAGGTTTCATAAGGGAAAGGCCTGGTTCACAAAGTTTGGCTGGGGTACAGTGGGCCATATAGGCAATGCAGTAGCAACATTGCGCCAGGGAGGGGTTAATTTGTTGGTAGTGATGTTTCCCTATATGAACAACCAATCTGGTGTTGTCTCATGGGAGTTGCTAGGATCAGAAATTAGGGTTTCCCATTTATCTTGGATGGGTTTGGTTAGCGTAGAATTAGTGGGGGAGAGGAGAGCGTATAATATGAATGCCAGGTGTCCCTATTTGCTGTATGTACTTGGTGTTTTGGGTAGGTTGGGAGAGACTGGTGGTTTACATCTGGCTATAAGTGATTTAATTTTTTTGGAAGTGAAAGAAGTCCATAACATTGGGGTTGAATACCTTTTTGAGATGGGAAAGGGTATGGGTTCTATGAGGGTACCAATATCTCCTACCAATAGTATGCCCTTTTGAGCCCGTTTCTCTAAAAATAGTGTCCTGCTTTCAGGTTCAGGTTAGTTGTGCCTTAAGGAGGCTAAGAGTGAGTATCATATTTTTTTGGGCAGTTTATTAATTTTCCGTTGTGCCTGTACTGTGCATGAACGTATGTTAGCGGAATGCTGTGTTCTGATTTTCTTGATAGTTATAAGAGATGCGAGGGATAATGGTTCAGTCAGTTTTTTCGATGTTGAGCCAGGAGGGGGAGGGGTTGTTAGTAGGTAGAAACCATTGACTTTGTTGTTTAGCTAGAAAAGCGTGTTAGTATCTCTCGTAGTCTGGTAGAATTAGGCCCCCAAGTTTGTTTGGGAGCCTTAGTTTCTTTGGAGCAATTCTGTTTTCTTTTTTAGATTTTCATAGGAACTCAGTAAGTAATGCATCAATTTTCGCATAGAAGGTATCACAGAGGTATATAGGGGACATACTAATTAGAAAAATGATAAAGGGCATGATCATCATTTTGATTGATTCTATTCTTCCCCACCAGGTAATTTTGTCTATTGTATTGTATTCATTTAGGTCCATGGAATCTTTGAGGTTTTGGGTGAACCATAATCCTAGATATTTTATTGGGTTAGGGACCCATTTAAGTCCATAGGCACTGATCATGGAACTATTGCAGTAGACATTGAGTGGTACTTCTGTTTTTTCTTTTTTAAGACAGTATCCTGATACTTCAGCGTACCTATTGATGGTGGTCATGATGTGGGTGAGGGACGGATCAGCATTGGTGGTGAAGAGGAGTATGTCATCGGCGTAAGCGGGCAGTTTCTGTGGGCCGGCAGAGAAACGGATGCCTGGGATGAGTGGATTTTCTCTAATTAGTATGAGCACAGGTTCTAGAGTTAGTACAAATAGCAGGGGAGAGAGAGGGCATCCTTGCTTGGTACTTTGTTAAAGGTGTTGGTTAATTGCTCATTGATATGTAACCTGGCTTTAGGTTCTTTATATAAGGCGAAGATGATTTTAGATAAGGAGGGGTCTAAGTTGAAGGAGGTGAGCATCGCATGGAGGAAGGCCCACAAAACCTTGTCGAAGGTCTTCTCTGCATCAAAGGCAATGGCGTGACTTAATAGTCTGATGTTGTCAACACTTATGCTCCCCTTTATGGTTTATATCCGTTTTATTATTTTTCAAACAAAGGACCTGAACATTACATATAGCCCGCACTTACATCCACTGGCCAGTGGGCTCAAGACTGATAGCAAAAGAAAAAGGTTTGAGGGAAGGGGACAAGGGGAATAAAACAGGAAAATATCAACGATAATAAACAGTGAACTTAAACAGTCCTCAGATGTGTAGCAGGAGAGACAAAGCAATTTGGAGCTATGTCGCCGGGGGGCATCAGTGTTTGAGTCTTGTGATGAGTGTGCAAGGCGGAGTATTTCAAATACTTCAGGCAGGTCAGTTCCCTAAACTCATGGGAAAGGTTTCGGACACACGGTCCCCAAGTCTTGTCAAATAAGGATAACTTCCGCTCTATCACTGTCATTAGTTTTTCCATGCCCAGGAGGTGCCAAAGCCTATGTAGCCAGTCTAATTTGGTTGGTATGCAGTCCGTCCCCCATTTAGCCTCAATGACCTGTTTTGCAGCGCAAAGGTCCGAGGTGAGAGCACACCCCCTATGCGAGCTCAATGGGTACATTAACACATTTGGAAGGCCCACTAGTATACAACTAAGAAAGCAGGGGAGATTTGTATCGTATATAATCTCCGGCCAGAAAGTTTGTAGCTTCGGGCAAGACAATAGGATGTACTGTGCTGTCCACATTGCCTCCAGCACGTGCCATCGCTGGCCGCTATCCACTTGGTCAGTCGGGCAGGGGTATAATCCCAGTAATGCGGAATTTTCAGTAGTGTTTTCAACCCTTCCACACAACAAGCAGAGGAGTGTGCCCTGTGCAGAATGTCCCCCCCAATCTTTCTGAGTAAAGATGCTCCCACATTCCAATTCCCATCGTCTTTGTGCAGTCGATGGATCGCTGTGTTTAGGAATGCATATATGTCTGCTAAGAAGCGTTTATCCGAACTGCGCGTCAAGAGCTACATCTCCTTGGGTGTAAGCGGACTGGAGGTGTCCCGTTTTATATGTGGTTGTGTAACCCAATGTCTAATAGTGAGGTATTAACAGTGGACAGATGTAGTGCCAGAGGCACTCCCATATATTAGGACCACGTGATGACCTTTGACTACCATTATTTGTTTTGACTTTTAGTGTTTTACTTTATCGTAGTTTGAATGTAGGACATCATTCTTCCAGCATGTGCACATTTCCTTTAAGATTTCTTTTGTGTAACTGTGTAGTTTTAGAGTGGGAGAGCTTTCACAAAGTAGAACAGCCCTGCCAGGAACAGAATGTGTGGGATGTGCATTTGAAAGCCTGAGAGAGAGGCGTGCAATGTCCCTCGTGGTCCCGGAGTGCAGTGTTATAAGTAGTAGAGCTCAAATGTGCATTATGTTGCACATTGGGAGATGAAGCGTGTAATGCTATAGGCACGGGTGCACAAATGTGCATTGTTTTGTACATTGGGAAGTATTATGAAGACCCATCTCCCTGCTCCCGTTCCCAGCAAAAGTCACAGAGAAAGCCGTCAACAGCCAACTCGCCACATTCATCGACGAGCACAACATCCTCGACTCCTCCCAATCCGGCTTCAGAAAAAAAACACAGTACGGAAACCGCCCTCCTCGCCACAACAGACAACATCCGCACCTTACTGGACAAAGGCGAAACAGCAGCCCTCATCCTCCTCGACCTCTCGACACAGTCTCTCACCGCACCCTAATACGCAGACTCCAGGACGCAGGGATCCAAGACAAGGCCCTCGACTGGATCCGCTCCTTCCTCTCCGGCAGAACGCAGCGAGTCAGACTCCCCCCTTTCCTCTCGGACCCTACATCTACAACCTGCGGAGTTCCCCAGGGGTCCTCCCTCAGCCCTACACTCTTCAATGTCTACATGGCTCCGCTCACCCCCATCGTCAGAACCTACGGACTCAACATTGTGTCATACGCAGACGACACCCAACTCATCCTCTCCCTATCCAACGAACCCAACACCGCCGGACACAACTTTCGAGAAGGCATGGAAGCCGTCGCCAAATGGATGAAAAACAGCTGCCTACAACTAAACACCAACAAAACGGAAGTACTCCTCATGGGCCCAAACCCCTGTGCCTTGAACGACACCTGGTGGCCCCCGCCCTCGGAAGCCGCCCACCCCCAAGGACCACGCACGCAACCTGGTAATCATCCTGGACTCAGAGCTCAAAATGGATCGCCAGATCAACTCTATCTCGTCCTCCTGGTTCCACACCCTCCGCCTCTTATGTAAGACCTTCAAATGATCCCCCTGGAACACAGAAAGACCATCACTCATGCCCTGGTCACCAGCAGGCTCGACTACGGCAACGCACTCTATGCCAGAATAAACAAAAACCTCACCCGCAAGCTACAGAACATCCAAAACGCCACCCCAAGACTGGTCCTTAAGCTGCCAAGACACTGCCACATCTCCCAGCACCCATCGAAGCTAGAGTCACCTTCAAGATGCTAACCCACGCTCACAAGGCCCTTCACGACACCGGACCAGCATACCTGAACAGCTGACTAAAATTCCACGCACCCCAAAGGGCCCTGCGATCAGCCCAGCTCTCCCACGCTGTGGTCCCCCGCACCAGAAAGACCAGATCGGGAGGCCGCTCCTTCTCCTTCCACGCAGCCAGAGCCTGGAACGACCTTTCGCTCCACCTCAGACAGACATCGCTCCCCATCTTTGCAAGAAACCTTAAAACCTGGCTCTTCGACAGACCCCCTCCTTGATGGACTGAAACCTGCGACCCACCCTTACGGGTCAGTAGTCGCGCTTAACAAACACCTGATTGATTGATTTGTGAAGTTCTTACTATTTGCTTTGACATGCCCTCATGCCATCTTGAATTCTGACTTGATCTAGCTTGAGCATTTGCGCACACAGGTAGGCCCCCAGCTTACTCAAGTTGTTTAGGCTTTTCACGTTCAAGGTTGCTTTTGGAGATTGTTTTCTGTACTGTTGGAGACTTTCATAAGCTTTGTTAAGATAAGGGACTGGAAAGTGTGAGAGCGCAGAAGGAAACATGAGAACTCTTTTGCCTTTGGAATGCTTGCATGGAGAGTGGCCAACTCCAGTAAGTTTCCTTGGCGTTGAGGACGTCCTCTCAGAAACTTCTCGTGCTTTGAGATTATAAAATTGGTTTGTTGACTTGGAAACCGGGATTTGTTTAACCTGAATGATGAACGTGCCTACTTCAGTGTTGCAGAACCCGGTTTGCTGAGGCACTTAACCCCAGCTGTGAATCTCCCAGTCTGGAGTGGGCTAAGATGCAGTGTTTGCATCCGTAAAGGTGTTTTATTTTTGATTATTGAATTTGTGATGTGTGTGTGTCTGTGTACACTTTCAAGTCTCCTGTGGTTATCATCATCTGAGGTGTTATTTTTGGTTATTGGCATTGTGATGTGTGAGTGTGTCTGTGTGCACATCAAGTCTTCAGTGGTTGTAATTATCTGATGTATTTAGCGTATATATCTTTTTGATTTCTTGCAGTGGATGTCCATATTATTATCTGCTTGTATTTCATTTCATGTATTATATTCCATGCATTTAACAGTTGCATTTGTTTACTTATAACTGTGTTAATATTGCTTGCACATATATATATATACATATATATATATCTCTATATACATTTGAATGTTGTTCATTCAACATCCGGGAAAGCCTTTCTATTAGAGAGTGTTCCACAAATATAACCCCATGCCTTATTCTGAAAACATGTGTAGTGTAGAAGGGAACAACGGTTCTGGATGGCCTATGAAGGTCCAGGACAGAGAGAGGCCCTTGAGAGGGCAGATGATTTAGTATAGGTACAGAGACTCATATGGGAGAATGATACTTAATATAGAGAAAGGGGACACTTATTTATTATACACAAGATGAATTCAAGTGCTCACATATTTAGTGACAACAAGCGTGACGTGCAGGTGAGGGTGAACTTTAGAAAAGAGCATCGCATTGGCAACAATAGTGAACCATTTTCTTTGTTAAATCAGTACAAAAGGTTCAAGTTGCGTAAGGTCGACGACGTTTCGAACTCAATTATTCGAGTTCATCTTCAGGACAAATGTGAGCATATGAACTCTAAATATGGGAAATGCAAATAAACAAGTATAAATAACTCATAAAATAGTCCCTGAACTGTAAATAGCATCACAATCAATTAAATGTGTGGTACATAATGTTCTCCAAATAGTGATGCAAATAGGAAGATCCATTTGTAATACTTAATTGTAAAAAAACTGTAAAAAGAATCACGAAGTAGAAAAAGTAAACTGTGTACTGCCCAATAAATGGACGCATTGATCATTACCAAAGGTTATTCGCATTAGACCCTTATTGTCGCAAGGAAGAATTAATTAGCTATTAGGAACCAAGGTGCTAACAGAGTGAAGCGGGGACATGAGGCAGCACGATAAAAATTGAATTGAACCACTTACTTAGCATATGGGAAGGTAAGTAATAGAAGGTGTCGACAATTGGGAGTGTTGCACCGGTGGTGTCACCACAGCGGTGAATGCCTCGAGGAAGAACGATGGCCTGGGGAAAGGGAGTGATTTGTGTTAGCGAGACGTACAGCGGGATAGTTTACGAGGATACGGGGTTGTGCCGGACTGAGAGAAGACTTACTTGAAATCAAAACTGTATCCAACCGGATCAAGTTAGGAAGGAGGGGTTCCGGTGCCGGGAATTTAATCTGCAAGGGAGGGGGAGTGAGTGATTACGATCAAGCGGACATTGCGGCCGCGAGGGAAAGGGAAAAGGCGAAAATTGAGCAAATTCAGAGTTACTTACTCATTTCAGGCGGCACACGGTTCACTCAATGGGGGTCTCACGGAGGGGTGGAGCGGGTCCTGTGCGTGTGCAAGTACGCGCAGCGACTGGTAGTGTAGCCAGAAGCGATTGGTATTTGATACAGCAGGTTGCTATTGGTTACGTAAAGAGAAAGCAGCTCCGTGCGTTGAAACGCGTGTGGACCCAACGCCGGTAGTTGGCTCAGGATATGCCTGTTTACAATAGGCAACGAGTGGGAGAGGGAGCATGCGTGTGGGTGCACGGTAATTAATTGGTAAGAGAGACGTGTGTAATGAATACACGTGAGTGAAAAGGGACTGACTGCGGGGACAGTGCATGCTTGCAAAATGCAAGGCAAGGCAGTGTGAAAGCTTGCTACATCTAGATGAAATCACATAAATTAATTAATATAAACACATATAAACAATCAAGGCCGCTAGATTGGTTAATTTCTAGTAGTTGCGGGATCAGTCTTCAGTCAAGCATGAAAATAAAAATAAAATACAATACATAACCAGTCTCATGGCTGGAAAATGGACAAGGATGCATACATGTAGCCATGGGGTGAGTAACCAATTGTACTGGATTTTCAAAGGTTATTGGCATATGGGGCCACGATATCTGGTTACATTCATCCAGAGTGTTAAGCCCATGTTCGATAGAGCGGCATTTGAAAATCCATTTGCATTCCATGCGATTAAGGATTTGTTGTTGGTTTCCTCCTCGATGGTTAGGGTGTAGACTGTCAATCACTTGCCATGTGAAATCAGTTTCAGAGTGACCTTTGGCCAAAAAATGTTCCACCAGTGGTGCCGTTTGTATTTTGCAGCGGATCCTACTCCTATGTTGAGAGATCCTGGTCTTGATTTTCTGCGTAGTTTGTCCGATATAGAGCAATTGGCAAGGACATTTAATACAGTAGACCACATTTTGTGAATTACAGTTGGAAAAAAACTGTAAAGTGTGTTTCATGCCATTATATTAAAAAAACTGGGTGTTACACGTAGAATCACATGACATACAATTGTTACATTTATAGTGGCCCTGTAGAGGAGGGAGGCCGAGGAAAGAGTGTAGAGTATTGTCCTTGTGTGTGGGTTTTTGGGCTCTAACTAGGTGGTCCTTAATATTACGTCCTCTTTTGAAAGCAAAGAGCGGGGTGCCTGTGTGAAGCTCCAAAGGGCCTAGTACTGACCAATGTTTTTTTATCATTTTGGTGAGTTTATTGCTGACTGGACAGAAAGTAGTCACGCATGTGATCTTGTTAAGGGGTGCTCTTTCTTTGGGTTGCAGCAGGAATTCACGATGTGAATACCAGGCTCGTTTCATTGAACGACATTGAAAACAAGTTCATTCTCAATAACACTGACCCATTTCTAGACAAAATTCGTGTTTGGCGCAGGTACATAGATGACGTGTTTATGATTTGGTCTGGCACTGAAACCGAACTCCAACTATTCAGCGCTTGGCTTAATAACATCCAGCCTGATCTCAAATTCACCTATAATTTTGACAACACCAAAATTGATTACCTAGACGTCACGGTCAAGAACTCCAATGGCGAACTCTACACTACCCTATTCAGAAAACCAACAGAGCGTAACACCCTCTTGCAATACGATAGCTGTCATCCCAGAGCACTGAGGGATGGCCTACCCTACGGACAATTTCTCAGAATTCGTAGAAATTGTAAATTCAAAGAGGATTTCTTCCAGGAGGCTGAAATCCTGTGCAAAAAACTCACTAACCGGGGCTATCCTAGACGGTTAGTAAAACGTTCAATGAAACGAGCCTGGTATTCACATTGTGAATTCCTGCTGCAACCCAAAGAAAGAGCACCCCTTAACAAGATCACATGCGTGACTACTTTCTGTCCAGTCATCAATAAACTCACCAAAATGATAAAAAAACATTGGTCAGTACTAGGCCCTTTGGAGCTTCACACAGGCACCCCGCTCTTTGCTTTCAAAAGAGGACGTAATATTAAGGACCACCTAGTTAGAGCCCAAAAACCCACACACAAGGACAATACTCTACACTCTTTCCTCGGCCTCCCTCCTCTACAGGGCCACTATAAATGTAACAATTGTATGTCATGTGATTCTACGTGTAACACCCAGTTTTTTTAATATAATGGCATGAAACACACTTTACAGTTTTTTTCCAACTGTAATTCACAAAATGTGGTCTACTGTATTAAATGTCCTTGCCAATTGCTCTATATCGGACAAACTACGCAGAAAATCAAGACCAGGATCTCTCAACATAGGAGTAGGATCCGCTGCAAAATACAAACGGCACCACTGGTGGAACATTTTTTGGCCAAAGGTCACTCTGAAACTGATTTCACATGGCAAGTGATTGACAGTCTACACCCTAACCATCGAGGAGGAAACCAACAACAAATCCTTAATCGCATGGAATGCAAATGGATTTTCAAATGCCGCTCTATCGAACATGGGCTTAACACTCTGGATGAATACAGAACTATTCTGTAACCAGATATCATGGCCCCATATGCCAATAACCTTTGAAAATCCAGTCCAATTGGTTACTCACCCCATGGCTACATGTATGCATCCTTGTCCATTTTCCAGCCATGAGACTGGTTATGTATTGTATTTTATTTTTATTTTCATGCTTGACTGAAGACTGATCCCGCAACTACTAGAAATTAACCAATCTAGCGGCCTTGATTGTTTATATGTGTTTATATTAATTAATTTATGTGATTTCATCTAGATGTAACAAGCTTTCACACTGCCTTGCCTTGCATTTTGCAAGCATGCACTGTCCCCGCAGTCAGTCCCTTTTCACTCACGTGTATTCATTACACACGTCTCTCTTACCAATTAATTACCGTGCACCCACACGCATGCTCCCTCTCCCACTCGTTGCCTATTGTAAACAGGCATATCCTGAGCCAACTACCGGCGTTGGGTCCACACGCGTTTCAACGCACGGAGCTGCTTTCTCTTTACGTAACCAATAGCAACCTGCTGTATCAAATACCAATCGCTTCTGGCTACACTACCAGTCGCTGCGCGTACTTGCACACGCACAGGACATGCTCCACCCCTCCGTGAGACCCCCATTGAGTGAACCGTGTGCCGCCTGAAATGAGTAAGTAACTCTGAATTTGCCCAATTTTCGCCTTTTCCCTTTCCCTCGCGGCCGCAATGTCCGCTTGATCGTAATCACTCACTCCCCCTCCCTTGCAGATTAAATTCCCGGCACCGGAACCCCTCCTTCCTAACTTGATCCGGTTGGATACAGTTTTGATTTCAAGTAAGTCTTCTCTCAGTCTGGCACAACCCCGTATCCTCGTAAACTATCCCGCTGTACGTCTCGCTAACACAAATCACTCCCTTTCCCCAGGCCATCGTTCTTCCTCGAGGCATTCACCGCTGTGGTGACACCACCGGTGCAACACTCCCAATTGTCGACACCTTCTATTACTTACCTTCCCATATGCTAAGTAAGTGGTTCAATTCAATTTTTATCGCGCTGCCTCATGTCCCCGCTTCTCTCTGTTAGCACCTTGGTTTCTAATAGCTAATTAATTCTTCCTTGCGACAATAAGGGTCTAATGCGAAGAACCTTTGGTAATGATCAATGCGTCCATTTATTGGGCAGTACACAGTTTACTTTTTCTACTTCGTGATTCTTTTTACAGTTTTTTTACAATTAAGTATTACAAATGGATCTTCCTATTTGCATCACTATTTGGAGAACATTATGTACCACACATTTAATTGATTGTGATGCTATTTACAGTTCAGGGACTATTTTATGAGTTATTTATACTTGTTTATTTGCATTTCCCATATTTAGAGTTCATACGCTCACATTTGTCCTGAAGATGAACTCGAATAATTGAGTTCGAAACATCGTCGACTTTACGCAACTTGAACCTTTTGTACTGATTTAACAAAGAAAATGGTTCACTATTGTTGCCAATGCGATGCTCTTTTCTAAAGTTCACCCTCACCTGCACGTCACGCTTGTTGTCACTAAATATGTGAGCACTTGAATTCATCTTGTGTATAATAAATAAGTGTCATATATTGACCTCTCTTGTCCCCTTTCTCTATATTAAGTATCATTCTCCCATATGAGTCTCTGTACCTATACTAAATCATCTGCCCTCTCAAGGGCCTCTCTCTGTCCTGGACCTTCATAGGCCATCCAGAACCGTTGTTCCCTTCTACATTGTATCACCCCATGTTCGCATATAGGGGTACCCTTGTTCTTCATAACATTATTCTGAAAACAGTCTTTTGATGTGTCTCATTTTATAAAAGTGAAATCCCTTTCCTGGTGGTGATTTTATTGCTTCCCCGTGTTTATGCCTCCGTGTGGGAGGGCAGTATGTTCTGTTATTTGGGAGGGCGAAGAAATACAGCAGAGGAGGGACGACCATACTTTGATTGAGTTTGAGTGAAGGCTAGGAGTCTGTCCTGATCATATAAGTCTCCTATCCTTTTGCAGCCTGCTTCCTGCCATGGCAAGAACGTTGACCCGCTTATTGCGGGAGGAGGATCCAGGTTATTAAAAATTGATGTCTGAGGTGAAACCTGGGAAGATAGATTTTTTGTAAGCTGCACTTTATCCCATGTGGCCATGGTTGCCCGAAGTACCGGAGAGATGTAGACCCCCACTGGCCTATATTTTTTAGGAAGCCAGGGAAACTTCCAAATATGTCTTCCAGCAATGTTTTTTTTTTTTTTTGATGGACCTAGACCATTCCACCATATGTCTGACCTTGGAAGCTTGGTAGTAGTGGACCAAATGTCGGACCCCCAGCCCCCCCTCTGCCACGGACCAATAGGCCTGCTGTTTCACCATATGTGCCTTCCTTCCTTCCCAAATATAATTCTCAATTAGCTGTAGCATCTGGGCTATTACATGGGGGGTGGCTACAGTGGCAAGGTCTGCTTCACGTATAATATTTCGAGTAATAAAGTCATCTTTACCGTGGCTTGCCGTCCTAGCCATAAAATCGTACCTCCCTTCCAGGATTGCAATTCTGTCCCAATCGTGGCCACGAGTGACTTAAAATCCCACTCCGCTGTAGTCGCCAATGTAGCGAAGAACTAAAAACCCAGATATGGTATCCCCTGTGTGGCCCATGAGAAGGGAAAATTACCCTCAATGTAAGTTTTTTCTGCCTGCGAAATAGTAAGACCTAGCAGCTGTGTCTTTTGAAAGTTAACTTTAAACCCAGAAGCCTTCCCAAAATTCCCCTGCTCTGCTAGGAACTGTATAAGAGTGGCTTTGTGACAGTGACCATCACATCGTCCACGTACATGGCTAATTTGTACTCCCTGTCAGCCATCTGCATGCCCGCTATCTGACAATTTGCCCGTATCCCCTCCTCTAATGGCTCCATATAGAGCGCAAAAAGTAGAGGAGAGAGGGGCTAGCTCTTTTGCGATGCTCGACCAATGCTGAAAGGCTGTGACAGAACCCGATTCACACTGGCTTGTGCCCGAGGGTGGGCGTTACTGCACCATATACACTTCTGGTATCTGGGGCCAAGGCCAAACTTACCTAGGACCAAGTGAACATACGGCCAGTGCACCTTGTCAAATGCTTTCTCCGCATCAACTGAGAGGAGGATGGCAGCAATGTTTGCACGGTGGACCTTGTCAATGAGGTGGCAGAGATGTTTAGTGTTGTTGCTACACACCTTCTCGGGAAAAAATCCCGTCTGGTATGGGTCCACCAGACCCTGGATGTTTGGGACCAGCCGTGCCGCCAAGATGCTAGTAAATATTGTGGTGTTGACGTTTAAAAGTGAATTAGGGTAATGTGATGCACAGTGCTTAGTGTCCTTCGCAGGTGTTGGAATCACTGTGATTATGGTGTTTCGCATTGAATCTGTGAGTGTTCCTGATGTGCTGAAGGAATTATAAAGTAGGGCTGATAGGGGTGCCAATGTCGGGGCAAAGGTTTTATAGAAGTGTACCCATCTTGTTTAGGCACCCTCCCCAGTTGTAATTTGGCTATTGCAGTTAAAACGTTGTCTACCTGAATATTCCTGTCCATGTAGGAAGAATCCTCAGGGAGGGAATTCTCTAGGTGTGTGGGTTCCAAATATCGCTTTGACTCCCTCTGTCGCATGTCTCCGCTGAGTACAATGTAGAGTAAAATTGTTTGAATTCCTGCACTATGAGGGAGTCTGGATATCCCCTATCACCCTGAGTCCTCTCTAATTTGTTAAATCTGACACGTAGTGTGAGCCCTCAGCCAGTGTGCTAAAAGACGGCTTGCATTGTTGCCCTCTACATAATATTTCTGCCTCATACGCAGCAGGGCATGCTCTGCTCTATCAAAGGCTTTGAGCTCTTTACGTGCAAGACTTAATTGCCATCTTATTTTGTGGGAGTCTGTCCTTTTATGGTTCTCCTCAAGTGTCTTCACCCGACCCTCCTAGAAGCATCTCTTGTCCCGCCTTTCCCTGTTGTAGCTGGCCAATATGGATATAAAGGTGCTCTGTAAAGTAGCTTTAAGTGAGTCCCAGAGGAGTGCAATAGGGGTAGTTGTGATGTCATTGAATTCAAAGTATGTGGTTATTGCCTTGGTGGCCTCTGCTACATTAGAGTTGCATTGTAGAAGTTTAGTGCTAAAGGCGCCACAAGCCCAACTGTGATGTGCCAGTAGAGATGCGTATGTTTATGAAGATGGGCGAGTGATATGAGAGAGCCGCCGACCCAATTTAGGTTTCTGTAACTGCCACAGTTAGACGGGCGGACGTAAGCAAGAAGTCTGTTCTACTATAATTCTGGTGAGCTGCTGAAAAGTATGTATAGGCCCTCTCTACAGGGTGTGTCACTCTCCACACATCCTACAACCCCATATCTTTCAGCCAGTAGAGGGCAGCCTCTGAGAATGGCCCGTTCTCTGCAGTGACGTATCCGGGAGGGCGTCCAGTGTCAAATTGAAGTCCCCCCCCCCCCCCCGCCTAATCAGAACATCAGAGTCCACCGACATCCTCACCCGACCCATGGCATCCAGGAGAAAAGGGCTCTGTAATTCATTGGGGGTGTATACTGTGGCTATTCTGAGTGTTCTGGAGTGTAGGGAAATCCACAGCGAGTGCATCCTGCCCAGTATTTCTGCCTGAATTTGAAGCACCCGACCTGAAAAATGTGTAGCTAGGAGGATGGCAACCCCAGCTCATTTATGGAGGCCAGGGGAGAAGATCAGGTGGTCAAACCAGTGTGAGCGTAGTGTGGAAATGAGCCTTTTTAGGGGCCCACCTGTGCAGGGGTTCACCCTTATCTGTCCACGGGTCCTTAAACCAACAAAGAGGAGATTGGCACTGAAGCTGGAATTAAAAAATAACAAGTTTATTCACTCATGAGTGAGACCACATCCATACAACACCCTCAAGTGTTCCAGGAGGTAGTGGCTTGAATACACAGACCATGGGCCTTATATACTGTGTTTGTTGCGGAGTAACCATGTAGACTCAAATAGAAGGTACAAACATACACAGGAATAGCTATCGACTAGCATGGGCAGATGGATATCACGTAGTCAGCAAAGTGGGAGGGGAGACAGAACTGCTAACATCAGTAAGACATGATAGACAGTTACATTCTCAAAAAGGTGCATTCTAGCAGCTACAGGCCTCTCTGAGCTCATACATTGCTTGAGCTTAGAATAAAAGGAGTTAACTAAAGCTGATGACTCAAGCAGAAAGAAAGGCAAGCAACAGTGAAGACGGAAGAATCACATGGCTAACAAAATGGACGCCACAACCAAGATGGCTTCAGCTCATGCTAACAGCAATTATTTTCGATTTCCACATAAGGCCCTTTTAGCATTAGCTGAAGACATCGCTATGCAATAGAAGAAACATGAAAGTTATCACCTATATCTATTAACATCAGTTTGCTTATTTCGTGGTCAGTTACTAGTCAGGCATTTACATTCTGAACATTTCGTTTAGCTGGTATACATGAGGTACAGGTAGAAGCACAAAGGGAACAAAGCATCTGGCCACATTGTATACATAACCAGCAGGAAAAAAGGATCGCAACAAATATACATAGGGCTGATAATAGTTTCCAGCCCCAAGCAGTAAATATTGTCCATAGCCATCCAGTCAAAGTCCATGGTCCTGAATCCTGATGGATTTCAACGGCTATTTTGTGCAGCTTAGAAATCGCTTCAAAAACTGAAGGAGCTTGGTCAGGGATGTAGACACAGCAACTACTTCCGATGATGTGGCACGCTCCACCACGTTCGGCCAGAACCACGTCGAGGACCATCCTGTTTTGGAGCGCCACAATCCTTGCAATTTGCATTTCTTCCGTGATATTCCAAAGGGCCATAGCTGTCTGATTGATTACAGCCTCTACAACACATGTCAAGCACCTTATCTTTCTGCTGTTTAAGGCCGCAACAACAAAGAAGAAGAGTCCCAAATTAAAGTCAACATACTACTGCAATGCAGTATCAGTTTGATCCACCTCATCATGATTTATTGTTCTCTTTGATCGGCTCTTAGAAATGTCATTGTACAGTTCATAGTCTTTATGGTAGGATTCAGGAGGCAAAAACACAGGTGGTAGCAAAAAGGACACAAAACATGTACCCGACTAACCAATAGGTAGAAGGTAATATCCCTTATGTCCACAAATAAAATAGGTGTTGTGTGATGACATAAAACTGCTATTGTTCGCTCCAGTAATATTTAACACCAGAGTACAGTCACTTTTCCCCACAGGAATACTGCCAATACTGTTCACACAAAGGTCTGCTCGAGCTCTAGTAACAGCTATAACAGGAGGTCCATTACCCTTGGCAGTTCGAGTGTTAGGGAAAACATAGTGTGTGGAGGAATTTCCTTGGCAATACTCCTCCATTTCCCATACTGTTCCTTTAGCTTGTGGATCTCCTTCTTCATCAGGGTAACAGACTCTGTTTAGTTGGGCATTAAGTCTTCCTACACCAAAGTCAGTAATGTTAGCAACATGAGTAGCCCACAGCAGCGCAAACCAGGCCCGAGAAGAGCCATTGTGTGAAAACGGCAAAGGAATAAAAGGCGTTCCTCCCTTTTTCTGATGAGCTGGCATCATTCCACACACCCAACAGTTGGTGATGTTCGTAGCATTGTGGGTGTGATGCAACATCTGAATGAACTTGTTGTTGAGATAAGACATTCGGTGCTTCTTCTCATGATAATGAAGAGTGTAATAATGATGCTCAATGGGAACAGGAGTAGTAGCAGTCTGTAGACTTCAAGCAGGAGCTACTCCCTCTACAACCCATGTTATTACAGTGATCAGAACAATAATCGAAGTGAGTCCAATAATGAACATAGTCTTTCGATTACAGACTCTTGCAGCAGTTGATTTCTTCTCCGTAGGCATGTTCATCTCAACGTTGAACAACAAAGCAGATGGGGCCCTAAGGTCCTGGGCAGTTGTTGGTTTCTTCACTGAGGTTGAGACGAGTATCACTAAAAGGGTTCCCCCTTTGCTACTTAGACATTCACTAACCCAGGACAGTGGCTCAAACTGTTTTTTTCAGCAACGAAGTGTCTTTCTTCCGGGGTCGCAGCTGATATCGAGATGTACCAGGAATCGTGTGGTCCGGGAAGACTTCCTCAGATCCTGCAGGTGACGCAGCTCGGCCATTCTCGGTGTCCAGGATATCGCGGTGACCTTTCAGCGCAGCAGGTTCCACCAAGGCGGACGGCACCTTCTTACAGTGGGTGAAATGGACCCAGTTCTTCTGATTTGTCACTCAGACTGCAGTTCTAGTTGCCAGAAGAACTTGCTCAGGTCCCCGCCACCGAGGGTCCAGGCTGCTCGACCTCTGGAACACCTTCACCATCACCTGGTCACCGGTACGCAGATCATGACCATCACCTTGCAACCTGTCAGGAACAGCTTCTCGGACCTGTTGATGAATAGAAAGCAAGCTGTCAGTCAACTGTGACAAGTAGTCACTCTACAACACCGGGGGAACATCATGTATAGGGTGTGGCTTTGAGACCCCCCAAATATTCATGGGTCTGCCAAAAATAACCTCAGAAGGTGTAAGGCCAGATCGAGTATGGGGTATCGATCTAATGGAGAGCAATGCTAAGGGCAGGGCATCAGGCCATTTTTCACTCTAATCTAACAGGCACCAAAGACACAGCACCTGTACCCTAAACTCTAGTCCTTCCCTAACTCCTGTGTTGCCCTGCTGGCGCACTGCTCTTTCGTTGGGACCGCAGATTGTATCTAGTGTGCCCAGGCACCTCCTTATAAACAAACAAAGGTGCAGACTTGCATTCACTTGGGGACCGGAACTCGGAGGCCTGATGCACAGAAACTGGAGTATCTGAAGCAACCCTTGTTTCAGAGGGGGTCCCCTCAGGCAAAACCTCCTTGCTCTTGTTATCGGTCTGTGCCTTTTTTAGCTAGGCATAAAAAAAAGGAACAAAGCGAGGAATCAGCTCTCCGTCCTGATTTGTGACCCCGTCTTTCACCTAAGAATTATCCGACAGTGGTAGGGTTACAAGTTTCTTCCGGCCTTCCACCTTCACCGCTGTTATAGTGCCCAGCAACACCTGGGCTGGGTCCCTTCACCTCGGCTCCAAATTAGACTTGTATTTAGTCCCCTGGTTGGATCTGATATCCTGGCCCCTCTAGCAATGGTTGTAGGGCAGCAGATATCTGTTAGTGAACAGAACGGAAATCTTTAGACACAACATACAAATAATCAATAAAAAGAGGATATTCAATTTGAGAAACACCCCTATATTATTCTTCTGAAGAACCTAAAAAAAAAAGGAATTTCAAAACAACTATTCAATTCAAAATTCTTTATTTCGGTTCGCATAAAACCATAAAAGATGCATCATAAATTTTCACATTCACAATTTGTTTAAGTACAAGTGTAACAACTTCCACTGCATTTAGTAACACTTCATCAAGGTATGAGCTGTCGTCAAGAGGGTTAATACAATTACATAACCGCTAAAATTACAGTTAAAATATATAAATAAATAAAAACTAGCATGAAATACCTTAAAATTCATTTTATAGTGTGTTCAAATCAATATAAAATATAAACTCATATTCCATTGTATATGTCTTTCAGTACTGTTTCCATTTAGACAACATATTACAAATACCTTTTAGCAATCAATAGATACATAAGTTGCATTATAGTGCCATTATGCATAAGTGCATGTGCATACTTTACTAAAACCATGAACTTTGTAAACACCTATTCTTAATTTGTTATGTTTTAGAGTTTTAGTCCAGCTTTTGCCCTTATAAGGCTCACATTAAATAAAAATCGTCTGACACTAAAAACAATTTTTTGTGATGTCAGTTTTCAATATTCTGCCCGCTTCTAGGCATAGTCTAGTATTCATGTTCCGACAAATAGGTTTAATCCATTTGTTCCTGGGTTTACTATAAGCCGGGCAGGCGAATAAAATGTGTAAATCATTTTCCTTAGACACATTTTGACATAATGCACAGAATTCATTACTAGTTCTGTCTGTTTGTGGCCCATTTTGATGTGTTTGTGTTAATTTGTAGGATCTCATATCTGAACTTCATATGCAAGGATTTAACCAATTGTTGGCGAACTTCATCTAAAAAGGGCTCAAAGCTTGCTACCTCTTTGAAAAGAAGCAACTTAATTGTTAAAGTACCATTATCCTAGTCATGTTACATACTAGTTTGTATATAAGCCCAGAATGTGGATTTTAACAATTTCCTGGATGTCAATGTCAGCTGTGTCGGATGTTCGCAAAAGTGGCGCAAGCCTAATTTCTTAAACCAAGAAGAAACGTGCTTGAGCCACGGGATGCTCTTGCTCTGATCAATGTTTAAAATCTCCTCTAGACCTTCCTTATAAACTGTTCGTTCTAGGGTTGACCAGAGCCGCACCCAAAATGATATGGGCCTTAAAATTGCATGATGGTCTGTACGTTTGACATTTAAATCCATAACAATAGGGATTAAGGGTGTTCGTACTGGTAAGCTTAGCAATCTTCTAAAACATTTATTTTCTCCTGGTTCGAAACTCTTTTTGCAATTAGACCCCCATATTTCAGCCCCATAAAGAGAAGCTTATTGGGCTCTGTGTTTAAATACCTCTAAGGCGTGGGACACTGCATTCGAGAAACTACTCCCGTGTTTCTTTATTATGGGTAGCGAGTTTTGAAGCAGGGTGATCTTATTTTTTCCAATTGCGGCTTCCAGGACAGCTTTGTATCCAAAGTTATACCCAAATAATTAAAATTTTGTACATATTCTAGGTTTTGAGTATTTATTGCTAAACTCTTTTTGAAAGACTTATGTGGGTTTATGGCCATATATTTTGTTTTTCTGGCATTTATTTCAAGGCCCTTTTTGTTACAATAGGTGTTAAAGAATCCAATAAACACTGTAGACCTTTCGGGGTTTGTGAAATTAATATTGTGTCGTCGGCGAATAAAAGCGCTGGCACCAAATCCCCTCCCAGTTTGGGCGAATCATGAGTGCACCCGAGCAAATGTCTCGGGATATCGTTGACGTATAGAGAAAATAACGTGGGCGCCAGTACTCACCCCTGGCGCACGCCCCTTTTTACCGGGATTGCCTTTGTGAGTTCACCCCTCGGACCCCATCTTACTTTGGCAAAGTTGTCCTCATGTAGTCCTATTTGTACAAGTATTTCGTCAGACACTCCTTGGCATTTCAACGATTCCCAAAGTCAGTTTCGCGGTATGAGGTCGAAAGCAGCCCTGAGGTCTACAAAAGCAATATACAAGTGGCCCTTTTTTAAATTAATGTATTTCCAGCATAAACATATAAATCTAAAAACTTGATCGATTGTG
Source organism: Triturus cristatus (assembly GCF_964204655.1). NCBI lineage: Eukaryota > Metazoa > Chordata > Amphibia > Caudata > Salamandridae > Triturus > Triturus cristatus. The sequence goes on along the minus strand of NC_140595.1, from coordinate 205,975,163 downwards.
CTGATTTTAGATCTAAATCCCGCCTGGAATTTTGAGATGACATTGTTCTCTTCAAGCCAATCGATTAATCTCATTAAAATATGCCTAGCGAAAACTGTTTGTAAAATATCGATTAAACTTATTGGTCGGTAATTAGCGGGGTCATGACGATTACCCTTCTTAAAAATCGTAGTGATCTCTGCCCCTTTCCATGATTCTGGTATGGGAGAGCCCGAAGCAAAAGCATTGCATAAATTATTTATACAGGGGCCCCAAACTACTGTTGTGCTTCAGCAAGTCTCCCGGAATTTTGTCAGGGCCAGGCGCTTTCCCTGGCTTGACTGCATTAACTGCCATCAGTGTTTCTTCCAGACTAAAATGGAGATGTTTGAGTATAGGTGCTGCAGTAGAGGATATTTTTTCAGCTTGCGCTGCCGCATAAAGGCTGGAAAAATGGTCCTCCCAAGTTTTAGCGTCAAGAAAGAGGTCCTTAGCATGCCTGCCAGACTTATTGCCCTTTGTTAATATTCGCCAGAACCCTGCTTGGTATTTGGACTTAGCTGCACAAATTAGATCCGTCCAGATATTGTCGTCCCAAGTTTTTTTCGAATGAGCAAGAATTCGCTTATAGTTAGTTCTTTTCTCCCTTGTGGCCCTTATATTGTTTTTTTTTTTTATTGCCAATATAAGGTCCGCTTTTGCTTCCCGACACACTTTATTGTACCATGGGTTTGCTCCTATTCTTGAATGGCTCCTTCTACCACCCTTAGTTAATCTACTCACAATCGGCACTAGAGCTTTCAACAAAGCATAATGTGCGGCCAATATTGGGAACTCTACTGCAGGTGAGTCTAAATGGAGGGAGACGATGTCTGCAAAAGTAGTGTAAATCTGCGTTATAGATTGAATGTTTCCCAATATATTAGGCCACTTTAAAGCTTGACGATTATTGCTAACAAGAATATCATCAGTAGGGATGTTAGTATCTTCATTGCTCACAATAATGTCAATGAAGGGTTCAGATACTAGTGTCAAATGTAGGGGGCAGTGATCACTATCGGATCTGGAATCTATTGTCAAATCGCGTACGTTTGGCCAGACCTCGATTGATACCAATATATAGTCTATGTTGCTCTTGCAGTTGCCTCCGCTAAAAGTAAAAGCATTTGGTCTATCAGAAGGTAGACGACCATTGCAAGCTCTAAGTTTTTTGCTGGGTGCTACTAGGCTGTGGAATTCCCTCCCACCATATCTGAAACATGAGAACAATCTGTTATCGTTTAGGAAGGCGCTAAAGACTTGGCTGTTTAGTCATTAAGATCTGTCGAATCTCAGCCTAAATGAGTAAGCGCCTTGACACCTTCAGGTGATTGTTTTCGCGCTCTACAAGTCGCCTTTTCATTTAATTTCATAAGACCCTGCCATGTTATCAATTTCATAATTTGTGCTACAGCTATGGTGCATGACACTGTCGGGCTACTTTCTAAAGGAGGGATGTTTAACAAACTTGTACTTATAAGTCATAGAAATCACGATAGAGCGTCTACTTTGTGAACCTTCACTATTGTGCAAAACTGCAGACACCTCTAAAATTATTTTCCTTGCATAAGAACAACCATGTTTTGCGCTTATGACCATGCTCTCATATTATAGGTGTAGCGGGAAACTCTAAAACTGTGAATGTAACAGAGATCCATATTACATGAATAACTGATAAATTAAACATAACCTAATAGGTACATGAATTTTCCAGCAGAACTTTGTGGCAGACAAGAAAACAAGCAAAGAACATTTTGTTCTTAGAAATGTGTGCTAAGGGCATATGGGCTTCTTTCCTAGTATTGTGAACCATATGCATCATACTTTTCACGATCCGGGCCATGCAATATCATATTCAGGGGAGAAACCTATTCACCAGCTCTAGCAAGGGCTGTCAGCTTGATTACATACACTAACTGATGAGGGACTCGTGATGCCTCTGCGACTTATGTAGTACTGCAATAACATCAACAACAATGGTGTTGCCACCTGGGAATTTGGAACAAAAAGCACCAACATATAGTTCCCCTTAAAGGTCAATATAAGGGAACATCAGTCTATTTTACCCATTCTTTCATCCTTTTCCAATTGAATCAGTTTACAAAACGGAGGGGTAGTAACATGGCGTATTTATTTATTCATTTTGTTAATTCTAACAATTTGTTCAAACAGTATTACTTAATAGCCGATTAGATGTGCACTGGTGAGGTGCTTTGTCTCTATTTATGCAAGAACATATATACAGCATCCTGTGAAATGAATGACTAAAGCGAGCCCAACCGATTGTCTCATGGCCATTCCTAGGGGGGGAGGGGAGAGAGAGAGAGAGAGAAAAAAAAACACACACACACAACAACAAGCTGCCCTGTGTACTGTCCACGCATAGCTCACAATAATACACATAATAGGCACATAAACCAAGAAAAAAGGACACTATAATACATATACCAAGCACAAAAAACACAGTGTGTTACTTAATTTTGCTTACCCTTAATTTGCCCAGGAGCTAGTCTCCTACCCCCCTTTCGCTTTCGACAGTAGGTAACCTAAGCAGGTGACCTCCTGTCGACAATACTCACCCCTTTTTGGCAGCTTGGCACGGACAAACTTGTAGGAGGTAAATAACTAGGGCAAACCACACCGAGGAGGCCATGTCCAATACTATTGGACTGTACCACTTTGTAAATGTTGCTGTACAAGCACATTGAGCTAACTAGAAAACATTAATCCAATGACCAACTACCAATTCCTTTAGCTTATTGTGCTGTTTAACATGATGGCGCATTAATGCAAACTTTATTTTATTGCCTCCTCATCTGGCCCTGGCACAGCAACCTTAAATTGAAACCATTATTCTGCATACATAGCAAAGCTGCTCTCTGTGTCAGGAGCTGCACATAGCCCACAGACACTGCTGCCCCTCCTTCTCTCTTATGGCTTCATAGAACCTGCCTGGTCTTTTGCCAAAAATAATAAGCAGAGCCTCCCCTCTCTCTCTCTACGCTCTGGCCCCCTCCTTCAGAATGTCTTCCAAGGTTGAAGTGCCAGAGCAAGCCTGCCAGAAATAAACCCTCCTTTGTCTGCTCTGGTCTCTCCCCCCTTCTTTTTGATAGAGAAAGAGAGCACATTCCTACATGCACTTTTAAAATGTGTGTCTTTCTAAGCACAGAAATAAACAGTACGGTTTAATTTAAACGCGCATACTTTTTTAAATTTTCCAAAAGTTGCACTTTTCTATGTAAAAACGAATGTACATTGTTACTAGTAGTACTTCTTACTTTGGCAGCATCTATGAACTAAAGGTAGGCTAAAGAAAACATTAAAAGACAGCGCATACTTTTGCAGGTTTGCCTGTAGACATTTTTCCGATAGTAAATCTTCCATTAATGCCATGTATTCCACACATTGAGGGGCTTTGTAGGAGTTTCAGTGCAGTGCTGAGCATACCTTTGCAGAGGCAGGACAGCAACAAACAGCTGCTGTCAATAAAGGCACCTCCCAAACCTCACAGGGACATAAAATGGAAAGCTTTAGGTCTCAGTAAGAAAACCATTTAAATAATGTTTTGAAAATGGTAGTGTTGTGTTCTCAAGTAGTTACATACACATATGTAAATGCCAAGCTGTTTGGCATAACACATAGGCCTTAGCCTTTAGGCTTTAGCCAAGTGCAAGCAGATTTGACAGGTAAAGGAATAGAGTCCCAGTAGAATAGAACATTTGCCCAAGACCACACATTGTAGTTAAGTGGGCAGCATTAGAAATTTAGTTCCCTCGTTTGATCGCTAATCTAACAACTAGGATACATCTTAAGAAACATGATGCATTATGTGCAATCAGAGGGAAAAGCCTGGATATTAAGTATATCTCAGACATACCCCAAATGGAGCACTGTAAAATGCCCAACAATGCGGTAATGCAGCACATAAAAAGGAGTTTCTTTAAAATGATGCTAGAGAACTTGCTTTAGTTGTGGAGGGAGCATGATGGGTCTGAAGAATCCAACTCAGTCTCTTGCTTGTAATAGATATATTAAGGAGGTCTAGGTGTTCTTTCACATCACTAAGGCTTAGAAGTGCCTTGCTTTCAAACACTTCTATATGTCTTACAGTCTGTCCTTTGACTTGGCTTCTCTTCCCTTTTTTACATTTTTTTTTTAATTTCTTTTTATTTCCAGGAAGCAATAGTTACATTCTTTTCTTTAAACCATGACAACAACAAAAAAAAAAAAAGAATAACAACCAATCCAAAAGCGAGCATCGTACCAAAAGAACACATATGTACAAGTAAAAAGACAAAACCATGACCTATATAATCATAAATCCTCCTGTTTTGACTACTGTTCCATCAGTGGACCCCAGACTAACTGGCCCCTTACCTTCCCACTTCTGCCTTTGCATTTATACAATGCCATTTCCAAATTATACACATGATGCAGTCTGGCATACCATGCCTGATAAGTCAGAGGATCCTCATCCTTCCATATAGAAGCGATCATAATACGATAAATAGCTATTACCATTTTGACCTAAAAACATTTCAATCCCCTCCTTCAATCCTCCAATTTACAACAGTCAGAAAACATGTGGACCAAATCAGCCGGGCCCTGATCACACCTTGGGCATTTGTTGTTATCCCTTTCCCCCATGCCCAAAGTTTAGCCGGCGTAAAATAGAGTCTAAATATAGTTTTACAAATTTGGGCTTTAAGGTTGGCCGAAAGAAATACTTTCTTAGATAATTCTAATGATCTGCACAAATCTACATCCGGGTTGTCCAGTTTAATCGCGCATCCACTTTCTACTCTCGCTATGTCATCCTGATTCGCCTCCATCAGCATAGCGTATACATCCTTTACTCCGGCCTGTTTTTTCTATAGATAGTCTAAAATCGGGATGTAGACCAGGCTGGTAGGTTGTAAGACCGTCTTTTTTATTATCTCCCTTACTTGTATATATTTAAAGAATGTTTTAGGATCTAGCCCATATCGTTCCTGAAGTTCACTGAACGGAACAACCCCATTCATATCAGTAATGTCATCAATTTTATTAACTCCTGCCTTTTCCCAAGTTCTGCTTATATTGTCATAAAATGGAGCCGGAAAGACTGAGGAGCACCATAATGACACATACCGCTGAATTCTGGGGATTTTCAAAGTTTTACTAACCTTCCACCAGACATTCCAGGCTGCTCCTAAGGTCTTAAAACGTGTTTTTTTTTTATAATAGCTACCCTCAAGTTGCCTCAAGAATAACCCTGATGCTAAATTCCCAACTGCTAGTTCATAAATAGATGGCGGGGTTCCGTTGCCCAAATCTATTATCCTAGCCTGATCCCAAGCTTTTTGCCTGAATAAAATAGTCATATGCTGCAGTATTACAGCCCAATAATAGTATAGTAAATTAGGGACTGCCAACCCCCCCTCGATGTTGCGGCAAAGTCATTAATTTCAGCGATCTCCTGATTTTCTTGTACCCACATATAAATTGGGAGAACAGCCCATCTATATTTTTGAAAAACAGATTAGCAGGTTCCAAAGGTATACACCGAATTAGGTAGAAAAACTTAGGAAACATAGTCATCTTTATGACATTAGCTCTTCCAATAATGGATAGATGTAAATTATCCATTCTCTTCAAGTCTACCCCCATTTTCCTTAAAAGAGGAGCCGAGTTAATTTACCATATTTTCCCAACCTCTGCTGCAATAATTACCCCTAGATCTGTAGCTGACTCCATCCTTAGGGAGTCCTGAAATTGCGTGGTCCCAGTACAGGCAATTTGTGTTTTGTCTGTATTTAAGCTATAGCCTGACTGTTTCCCAAATTCTGAAGCCAACATTTCGATCCTGGCTATTGCCCCTTGTGTTTCCGGGGTAACAACCCCGATATCGTCGGCGTAAGCTAGAACTTTGGTGTTATGTCCCTGGATCTCTATTGGTTTAATTACATGATCGTTCAGCAAAGATCTAATTAGGGGGTCTATATAGAGCGCGAATAAAATAGGAGAGCAAGGGCACCCCTGCCTTGTACCACGTGTGATCTCAATCCTACCCGACTCCCTCCCCATTAAATATATTTTTGCGTGAGCTTGGACATACATAGCTTGGATGGCGGTTAGAATTCATGGGCCGAAGCCATTAGATCTTACATTTTGCCACAAATATGCCCATTCTACTTGATCAAATGCTTTTTGCGCATCCAACAATATCAGAGACATCTGTGTACCTGTGGCTTCTGCTATATCAAATAAAGAGATTACCCTTCGGACATGATCCGTTGTTCCTCTGCCCGGTATGAAGCCATGTTGCCATGGGCTCACTAGGGTCCCAATTATCTTTGATAGTCTTAATAGTTTCTCATCAGTGTTAATTAGTGATATTGGTCTGTATGAGGCAGGGTCCTCAGCGTTTTTCCCCTTTTTAAAAAAGATCACTATATTCATCTCCTGCCATGGTTGGGGCGGGACCCCTTCTGTTGTACAGCTAGAAATAAATCTAACAGTAGCGGGGCCAGTTCTGGCCGTAACACTTTATATATCTCCATCGGGATTCCATCTGGACCCGATGCTTTACCCAAGGCCATCGTCTGCAATGCTTCAAGGACCTCATTCAGAGATATGTCTTCTTCTAACTCTAGCAGCTGAGGGGACCCATTCCCTGTTGCTGCAGCTGTAATAATTGATCCAGGGTCTCTGGACCAATATAAATCTCGATAGAAGTCTGTGAATATTTTTAAGATACCCGGAAGATCTGTAAATATCTTACCTTCCTTCCCTCTTAATTTTAAAATGCTGTTTGCTGCTGCTCTTTGCCTCAATCGGAGGGCCAAGTGCTTCCCCATCATCTCGCCATATTCGTAACTATCCCGGGTATCTGTTTGAAAGCTTTCAGCCACTTTTTTATTCAAGATTCTATTAATTTTTGTCTTAATTCTGATTACCTTTAGCTCTAACTGGGTTTGCAGGTCTGTCTGTTTTTGACCTATGGCTACCATATGTTGTTTCTCATAATTACTCATAATTAATCAGTTCTCCTGTAAGTGCATTTATTTAATCCCTCTGTTTTTTCCTATAAAAACCACCAAAACGTATTTTCTCGCCCCTAAGCTCCGCTTTAAAAGTGTCCCAAACATTTTCTCTCGATGTACTGAATCTATTTATATCAAAAAACTGTCGGGTCCACCCCCTGATGTGATCTACGAATCCTTCTGTAGCTATCGTCCACTTTGTAAATACTTTATTATATGTCGGGACCTCAATATTGACCAATGGATTATGGTCCGACAGAACCTTAGGGGTCTGTTAACCTGTGCTCCATCCAAAAGAGAGGCTGATGCGAAAAAATAATCAAGTCTAACATATTTTCTGTGAGGGCATGAGAAATATGTGAACCCCGGATCCCCTGCCTTTTTACAAGACCACATATCTACCAACCCATGGCTAACTGAGAGTGCTTTTAAAGCTTTAACAACGTGTGGTTTCCTACACTTATACCCTCCCCTAACAGAATCTCCTGAGTCCAAATGAATATTAAAATCGCCGCAAATAATCAAGGGCGTTGGCCAGGAGGCCAATTCAAGCTCCAGTTCTAGAAATAAGTCTGCATCATCTATATTTGAGCCATATACTGTGCAAATTGTAAAGTGATTTGGGATGAATGCAATAGCCCACCTGCCCCATTTATCCGACTTGATTTGCTTAATAGGTAAGATTCGATTGGACACATGTATAGCTACCCCTCTGGTGTTAGTAGACTGCGATGAGCAGATTACCTGGGAATACCCTGGGATGATATTGATCCTTCTTTTCTGCCAGGGTATGTGAGTCTCTTGCTGACAGATAATATCGACACCTAGTGCTCGCAAGAGCTCCCCAGCCCTATTTCTTTTGCTTCTATCGTTCACCCCCCTGATATTGATTGTGCAAATAGTCAGTCTACCCATATTTGCGGATACCTTGATTCCAAAATTGCGCTTTAGACCACACTTTAAGACTCCCTCTGGTACATCTGGTACAACTCTTTTTCTGTAACCTTGCATTGCTTTCCTGGATTTTCTGGATTTTACCCCCCCCCCCCCCCCCCCCCCCCCCCCCCCCCCACCCGACCTCCCCCTCTCCCCCCCCCAACCCCTCCCACTATGAGCCTCCCAGCTACGTGAAGCAACACACCCGCCGAGGTCTGTGTGTGTGATGAATGGTGGTTCCCTCCCTTAAGGTGACATATGAATACAAATTGTGAGTTTATATCTCCCCTGTGTAGATACTTAAACAGATTAATCCAAGAACCATTAAGGCTCTGGTTATTCTAAGAACTTTTTTTTTTAATGTTATTATGTTATGTTATGTTATATGGTTCTTATAAAGCGCCTATCACCACTGGTCTCTAAGCGCTAGACAGACGACCAACAACATAATGCCGCCTCCACACCATTAGGCGCAGAGAGAATGAAAGAATCATCTCCCCCCAGAGTTTAAAAACTCCTTGGCCTTGAGCTCCGATGTAAAAAATTTGGTTTGATCTTTCCAAATTACTTTCAATCGAGCTGGGTTAAGGAGAAAGGCCTGTGCTCCTTTCTCCTGAAACTGGGAGATCATTTGACGCAAACGCCATCTTCTTTCCACTGTGGTTTGGCAAAAGTCTGGTCTAGTAAAAAAAGAAAAACCATCTGCCGCCCGCTGTGCTTTAGGTCTTGCCTTCTCGAACACATTTTGTCTTAACAAGTAGTTGCCAAAGTACACCAGGAATGCCCTTGGTTTGGCATCTGGGCGAACTGGCTGCCGAATATTAAACAGGACTCGGTGTGCCCTTTGTATTTCCTGGGACCAGTTCCACCCTTCCAATTTTGGGAAGGATTTCGCCAGAAGCTGAACCATGAAAAGACGTGCATCGGATCCCTCCTTCCCCTCCGGAATGCCAAGAAAAAGTTATTTCTTCTTTGGCGTTTTTTTCCTTCCTCAAGTTTCTATTGGATATCCATGAGTTGATCCTCGTGTGCTTCTCTTCCCAGTGCTTTTAATGTGCTCTAACACCTACACCTTGCAATGGGGTTGACCTTTAAAAATCACCTCAGAGCACATAGGCTTTAACCCTCAGACAGACAGCACTGAAGCTATTTGCTTAAAACATATTGCACACAAATTAGGTCAATACAAACAGAAGGTCCTGTTAAAAGAATTTAAATCTAGTACAGAGGTCTTCAAACTGGGGGGCGCCAGGCTCATGCTGATAAAAGTGCTTTGTTTCGAGTTGAAAAAATGAGTATCAGTAAGCTACTCTGTAATGGCCCATCACTAACACCTTTTGTCATTTATATATTGGCTCGGAGTAGGTGTCAAAAGGGAAGGGACTTCATATATTCCTAAAACCAGAATAGAATGTTTTAAAAAGGATAGTATATCTTAACTGCAATATTCAAATGTTAGACATATAGAAATATTTAAACATTGCAAATTTATTAGAATAATTGTTAAAAACTCTTGGTGGCACGTTTTTTTATTTTTATTAAATTTTGAAGACCATTGATAAAGGAAGAACCAACATTTCAATGCTCAGTACAGGAATTCAGTAAGATAGTAGCCAGAAAACAAAATGGATGCATTTACGTAGTGTTCTTTTCGGAGGCTACCAGCTTTGGTCAAAAAACAACAAAGGCACCAAAACTAGCTCGTGCCCTGCCTAACACCTCCACTATATCTCTCCACGTCTAACACACCTATCTTCTCATGAACCATAGCAAATTCTTGAACCATCTCTATCCGCATCTGACTCTTTCCAACCTCTTGCTCTCAATCAACCCCAACCTTTCTCTCATCTCTAGTTCCTAGTGTAACCCCTTCACCATGCCTTCAGGATTTCAACTTCCAACTCTTCTCTTTCTTATCTAAAGCCTACTGCTATTTTTTAGTTCCCTGTTTAGCGCCCCTCCCTTCTCTACCTCTACTCCGGCCACCAGCCTAACACCCCCATGGAAACACAAAGCCATCAACGGCTTCCCAGGGACACTTAAGCCATTTCTAGCTGAGAATTCCTGGGCCACTACTGGCTCTCTTTATAAATCTTACGCTACCACAGGCTCCTGGTGTAACTCCAACAAGACATCCCTGCCTTCCTGTGTAACCCTTCAGTGCTGATTGGCTTCCAGTGGCTCTCCATGTAATCCCTTACCCATCCATAGATCCCCTCAAAACTGCCTCTTTTGACTAATTGTGATGTGAATGTTTTGAAGTCTCTGTGGTTTTGTCATACATTTAATGACATGAGTGTCACATGATTGTGTCACGGCGTGCTTGGATCATATGATGTACTGGGAGAACCCAATCACTTGCATTTACCCTCCCCCCTCCCTACTTTAGTGCACAGGCTCTACACCAAAATCTGTACTCTCTTGTACTTGTTCTTTAGCTGCTGTCCTCAGGAAGACACTGCCACAGTTTGAAAAGCTGAGGATGCAATCAGTTTTTGGATGTTGGAAACTGGTGTAACCTTCTCAGACAAACATGAGGACTACTGTATGTGGCAAATACCGTTACTTCCAACCCAGATACTTTCCTCTGTCATTTCTTTTCCTGTAAATGCCCTAAAACTTCTACTCTCCCCATCTCTACATCTCGCTATAATATCTTCCTACCCTCCACCACACCATTCTTTCTTAAAGCTGCCGGTGATGTCTTGCATGTATGGGTGGTCTCTCCTTTCACAAACCCAAATCCAGGCCCAAAACATTCCCCAGCCTCCTCTCAATCACCCTCCACTCAACAGCTGAGGAATGTTTTGAGGACACAGGATCATTTAAGCTTTTTTGCCTAGAGATTTCTCCGACCAGCCATCTTCTTCATGCTTCTTCCTGGGCTCCTGCCTAAACCACAGTGTATCTGATTCTAGAAATGCCAGACTCTGGGTCAATTTCTTGTTAACCTGTAGGTAAGCAAGTGGTGTTTGGGTCAGATCACCCTGCAGACATGATCCCGGTTTGATTTCTTTAAAAGTAGATTAGGAAAAAATGTCTTGGTCTTTGCCTTATGTCTGACAAGGTTACACTGGACCTGGAAAAAGTGATCTGTATTTTCTTACCAGGCAGACAACCCTCACTGGAGAATAAAGTTTGTGGTAAATGCTGACCACTTCTGCTAGGGGCTTAATAAAAATGACATTGAGTAGTCCAAGCACACTAATTTTGCAGCTCTCCCTCATGTGGAATTTTTGTGTAAAATTTGCTGTAGAAGTCTAATTATGCCACTGCACTGTGGTAACTATTGCTGGCGAAACTTCACAACTGCAACCACAGCTGTTTTGAAAGCGCTGGGATTTCTTCCGATATGTTGTCCATAGTTATAACAGGATTTATTCAGCAGTTCATCTGGGACATACCTGGGACATACCAATGCATTTCCATAGCCCAGATTCCTTGCAGTTTGTATAATGGGATATTAAAATCCTGCCAGGACTGACCAGATTCACAATAGAAGGATTTTTACATCCTTGGCCCTGATACCAGCTACTTGCATGAGTTAAGTCATTTCAGACTTTCATTGCTGCACAACCTATTATAGTGTACGTTTTACTTAGCTAACACAGGTAAGGTAAATGGATCTGGAATCTACTGAAGCCTTCCAAGACTTTCAATCAGCTGTTTCCTATGGGAAGACTTGGAAATCCTTTTTGTGAATCTGTAATACAAATTGGGCTTTGTTGAAGATCCTACTGACTCCTCACCAAGTTTATTGGTACACTCCCTGTCTTGGGAACTGCTGGTAAGACTGCCATACCTTGGGCATAAACCTGAGCATCCCTCCCTGGTGGCTTGCTCAATCATAGGCTCAGGCCCAAGAGTTCTCTTTATTACCATTATGTGTTGCAATGTCACAGTCACCCAGATGAAAATCTTTCACATCATGCAAGATGATCCTTTGATGCTAATTTGGCTGCAATCTGCACAACGGTCTCCTAAGAAGAAAGGAATTCTGACTCCTGTCCTTTACTGATGAATTAGAACAACTATCCTTTGCACTACTGAAGAAAACATAGCTCTGGTTGAGGCATACTGAAGATTGACATTTATGTCCATCTCTGACTTAGGGCTGGATCCCAGATGTTTTGTAGAGATCAGCTTGGGTCTGCAATGTTTGTTACTGTATTTTATTTGACATTACCTAGTGCAAAAAGTATATTGTAATATAATTTTTTTCCAGTACCTACACCAAGTAAATTTATAACAGATACTGTTTTCCTCAATCAAACATCAAAAGCGCCACTCTGTAAAGTTAGTAGTGCCATAGTCTCCACTACAAATAATAGGCACTTTCTTTGGAAGTTCATCTAATTGAATTAAGCAATAGGCTGGGCAAGTTGGTTTCTTTGCAGGGCAAGCAGATTTCTGTAGCAAGTTGTCCCTTGGACAAGTACATTTAAAAAAATATTCCACATCCCTGCAAACTGTGGAAATGAGCCTTTTTAGGGGCCCACCAGTGCAGGGGTTCACCCTTATCTGTCCACGGGTCCTTAAACCAACAAAGAAGAGATTGCCACTGAAGCTGGAATTCAAAAATAACAAGTTTATTCACTCATGAGTGAGACCACGTCCATACAACACCCTCAAGTGTTCCGGAAGGTAGTGGCTTGAATACACAGACCAAGGGCCTTATATACTGTGTTTGTTGTGGCGTAAGCATGTAGACTCAAATTGAAGGTACAAACATACACAGGAATAGCTATCGACTAACATGAGCAGATGGATATCACTTAGTCAGCAAAGTGGGACGGGAGACAGAACTGCTTACATCAGTAAGACATGATAGACAGTTACATTCTCAAACAGGTGCATTCTAGCAGCTACAGGCCTCTCTGAGCTCATACATTACTTGAGCGTAAAATAGAAGGAGTTAACTAAAGCTGATGACTCATGCAGAATAGAAAGGCAAGCAACAGTGAAGATGGAAGAATCACATGGCTAACAAAATGGACGCCACAACCAAGATGGCTTCAGCTGATGCTAGCAGCAATTATTTTCGATTTCCACAGTAGTCTGTGCCAGTACTTCCTTAAGAGAAGAGTCTCTTGCAGTAGGCAGACATCACAGCGGGCCTCCCTAAACATGGAGAGGAGAGCTATTAGTTTCATTGGGGCATTTAGGCCTTGGACATTAAGAATAAGTATTTTAAGCATGGGGGCTGTGTAAAAGTTTCGTGTTGGCTAGTAAAGGCAATCGATTTGTGTAAAGTGCCGTAAATGTATGCTCCTCCTCAGTGAAGACTGACCATTCATAACATTGACATGACAGTAGCAGATGTGGCAATGAGGATATGAAAACCATAATACCAAACAAACAACATAACAACTTTGCTCCCACGCCTGGGAGATCATTTTACCAAACTGTGGGGGTTCAGTTCTGTGGCACCGGGACTTCTATCACAGTCCAGAATAGTGGGTGAACGGTCTCTGCCACACTACACCCAGCCTGAGTTATTCTGGAGCACAACAGCCAGGGTTGGCAGTATAGAAAAGAACAGATGGTGCAAGGTCTATTTGGGAGTCATTTTCTTCATGTGACACATAGATGTCAGTCACTGTCAGGATCACTTGTGGTCCCTTGTTGGAGTTGTTGTATTAGTGCAGCTCGTTCTCGGTGTTTTTCAGATTCAGTGAGTTTGGCTGTGGACTGTGTCCCTGTCTGTGTGGGCCGCCATTACTTGGTCAATGACCGAGTAGGAGCCAAGGGCTTGCGGCTGTGAGGTCCCTCGTCTGCACCATTTGGAAGATCGAGAATTAAGTGAGCCTCCCCAAGGGTGCGCCCCATGTGGGTTTTGTTGTTCCAGTCAAAGATGAGCTCAAATGGATTCCCCTATCTATAGCGTACCCCTTTGTCACGTAAGAAGGCCGTAGCAGGTCTCATGGCTCTTCTTCGTTGGAGTGTGATAACATATAGGTCTTAGAAGATTCCAACTTTTGCACCCTCGAACGCAATAGTGGTTTTGTCTCTCGCTGACATAATATCTGTCTGTTTATAAGAATGTAGACAGGGGAGGATGTCTTGAGGGGTCCCATAAGTCTTGGCAGGACGGCCTGCTCTGTGGGTGCGGACTAAGGTAACCTCTTTGTCTTTCAATTCCAGTGCTATGCGTCGGAATAGACGCACCACGAAGAGGGATGCCTTTTATTTGTATGTTAGAACGGCGCAATCGGTTTTCTAAGTCCTCCAGATGATAGTAGAGCGCCTCATTTTTAATGTGCAACACTAGCAGTTCCTCTTGGTGCGCATTTAATTCATCCTTCCGCTGCTCCTCTGTCCGCTCCAGTGTGTCCAGCTGTTGGCCCATGTCAGTCAAGTCTTTCTTGACAAAACTTGATGTCCTCTGCCTTATCTCAAGGGCAGCGATATCCTCAATAAGGCTCCTGAAAGGGGTCTCCGAGAAGGCCCAAGTCACTGGCTCCTCTAATGCTGAATTGCCTGCCTCAGCACCGGGAGACCACGTCGAAGCCTCGGGTGAGATGCCCGGGCGGTGGGTGGATTTCTTAGATGGCGGCTTGCATAGTATGTCCTTTAAAGTTGTGTCTTTATTTGAACGATTCACCGTCATCTCGCTTGAGATCTGGGGTCTGAGGTGCCGACTGCTTTCCCTTCTGTATCAAAGGTGTTGCCAGTGCCAGGTCACAGATAGGTTAAGTTTAGCTTATGCTCTCAGTTTCCTGGAGAGTAGCGGTTGTTTGGGGGGACCACAAGAATATGTAGCGCACGTGTAGTAGAGTCCTATATGATTCTGTAAGGGCAGGCGAGTGACAGGTCGCTAGGTGGGTCAGGGCCAGCAAGAAAGCTGTCCCACCGCAGTCCACTCAGATTTCAGAGAGGTGCGTTTATACCGTTAAGTCAGGCAGCAGAAGAGGGCCAGAATGCACCGCTGATCAGGTGCATCTAGATGATTCCAGGAATACAACCCTTTTTAGCAGTATTATTAGTTCCATTCAGCTAGAGCACTGCAACATGCCGATCTTACAATGCTAGCGGTAGGTCCGGGTCTTCCGTGCACGAGCACATCAACAGCAGCCTGTGGATGGCTGACTCCCTGCTCAATTTGCACTATAGTCTAGGCTCCAGAGGCACTCAGAGAGCCCAAAGAGAATCAAGCCCCTCTGGGTGGAAGCCGATGCCAATCTGGTGCCTGTGGGCTCCCAGTATGCGTGTGCTGGGGCAATCCGCAGACACCACCCTGTGGTGTGTATATCACAGGCGACTGCACAGTGACCTATCCCTGCATCCCTCCGCTCCTACCTCTCTGCCGCAGCTGGTCCCACCAGTGACACAGGACGGGCCCCCCCCGCACTGCCCACGACCCGGAGTCGTAGCCCCCTATGGCGTCTCACTGCACATCAGCAGGACCGGGCCGGGTTGCGTCAGGATGGCATGCAGGATACAGCTATCAGCACCCCGGCGGGGGGAGGCCTTTGCTCCGCTCGGTGTCACACGTGGGCCGCCTCCAGACCTTCTTTAGCACCACCAGCAGCAGACATGGGCTCAGTGAGCCTTCCATACATTCAATTCCACCTGTACTCCCAGCCGGTGCTCCGCCGGCCACCCGTCATGTAGAGCGGTCATCAAGTCACCGGATTTGGGACGCCGCCCCCGGCCCACCACAGGGATGGTGGTCGATATGCCAGGGCAACCATCTTAGGGCCACGTCTCCTGGAGACTCCTCGATGTCGGGAAACCTCCTCAGCTCTGCATTTGCACTAGATTTGCCGCTGTACGGTTTCACGGTTATTCTTCCCACTTGCCCCAGCAATCAGAGCCATGGGAGGGTGCTGCCAATGCAATAGCTATTAGACATGCGGCAGAGCTCTGGGAATTTGCTGTTACTCTGTTGCAGGGATTCTGCATATATACAGAACTACGCGCAGGAAACCAGGACCTCGGTGTATAATGGTATACCAACAACCCACCTTAATGCCCGGAGCCCCTATCCGACTAGCTGTAGTGTCTCTTTCGTTTTCTGTAGTACAGCGAAGCTACCAATGATTAGACATCCTAGAACAAGTGACTCAGACTCTCTCAGTAATCGCGGGAGCAAGAACTCTTTCGCCAACTCACTCATACTTGTCCACAACATAAGTAATCAGAGACACAGTATAGTTTAAAATGTTTATTTTAACTAACGTGCTTTATAATGCAGTACACAAGCCAATACAAGCAGCAAAATGCATTACCTCAATACAGTGAGCATTGTTACATATCTGTAAAATATGAACGGAGATATCATTATATAAAGCTAGTGGAAAAAAGGCCTAACGTGCCTTATCACCCTCCCCGTGCTAGGAACTAGTTTATGATAATTATAGAAGACCTCTGGGCTTTGTCAGGGGGACCCCATTCCTCCAGGTTTAGATGCAAGGGTTTACATCTCCGGACAAACACAGCTCTTCATCTCTGAATGGTTTTCTTCGAGTGCCTAAACATGCCTACAATGGAATATTAAAATTACCGGATTTTCGGTAGTGCACCTGTGGCAGTATTATGTCTAACATGCGTGGGACTGACCAACAACAGATTAACAGAGCATGTTGTTGTTTTACCTTGCGCACGCTGAGCAGACAGAGCCTCAGAGTACAGCAAGAGAAGTGAAAGATAGACGGTTCTCATGTGAGTGAGCACAGGCAGAGGAGTCGTTCAAAACAAACGCCTGTAGAAACGTGTGCAAAAGCGGCAACATAGCAGCCAGGCTTATACTAACTTATGCTAACTGAGCAATGTACGCAGTGAATCCATATCCTCACTACGCCCTACCCTTGGTAAGTCCATCGCATGTAGTCATAGGACCAACACAGAGTTCAGGAAATATGAGCAGAGTTCAAAAGCGTCCACAGTCCATCGAATTTATATAGATGGGCAAAAAATGTGAAAAAACTTTATTCGGGCTTGTAAATAGGTGCCACAAAATATATATATATATATATATATATATATCATATATAAAAAAATATAGGCAAAGATGAGCGCCAGCCTTTTTTAATCCATCAGAGTGTATGAGCAGTAGACAGCAACGGCTTCCAATAGGAAATCATTGTCATCGTTAGAAAACATCGAAGCCATCCAGTTTAGCAAGCAGAACGAGCATTCGTGATCTTCACAGGTGGGTGGATCTAGCACCATCGTAGGACAACTTACGTGGTATTCAATGTAGCTACGTTGTAGGAAATCCTGCGCCGCCACACAGATATCCCATTGTGCCAACACTCCAAGCTCAGCCGCACATGCCATAAAACCAACCCCGGAGCATTCTTGCTCATGGGCCACTAAGGGACTCATCAACAGTTCGTAATCCGGGTCGGGAGATGACGTATTGGAGAGGCAGAGATCCAACGCCCATTGAAAGGAGCATTCCAAGCATGAAAAGACGGGTTGCACGCATGTGTACAACGCAAAGCGGAAAGACAGTCTATAAGACACGCTGAGTGTAGCCCCTGGCAACGTGCCATAGCATTCAAGCATCCGGTCGCGCAGCAATTGTAACCGGTCTTGGTGATGTAGGACCACAAGCGGTGCATCCATTGCGTAGTAGGCAAATCAATAGAAGGACACCAGCGGCTATGGTAAGCAACAGTGGTAATCCCCCAAAGACGCTGGAAAAAATAGAATGAATAAAGGCCGGTATTACACCAAATATAGTCTGAAAAGAAGACACAAGCCCAGAGCCCACACATTTAAAAGAATGCACCAGGCCACGTGTATCAAGACGCATTGAGAAGATACGATGAATTCATTCACCAAAATGTTGTGTAAGGTTTTATTTAAAAGGGCTTGAATCTCTGAATTTGTACTCGCTATCTGCAGGACAAATGTCTCGCGCGCAGAAGTGAGCGGTACCTCCTGTTGGAACGATAACGCTTTTATTCTGCTCAACTTATTGAAGTCGGTTTTGTTTTTTTTAAACAATTTTTATTTTCACACCAACCAAAGACCGGTACATACAATATACAGTCACTGTGAGAAATATCCATTGGAATGTGGACATGCCTTTCACATAGTGCCATTCACCCCTTGGCAAACTGGGGGTCCATGCTAAAAATAATCATTATACATTTCCTGGAAATAATAAAAAGTCAAATTAAGCGTCAGGTGCAAGCCAACAATGAGCAGGGAGCGGGAGACTGAGAAACCCAGAACATGCTCCCTAAGGGGGAGAAGCCAGCACCTCCGCCGTAAACTGGGCCATTAGCGCCTGTCTGTCCCTCCAGAGTTCCACCATTGGTGAGATACAGATGTCGCCTCTGTATCTATTCCATTTCCCCCACTTCTGATCCCATTTTTTGGGGCAGCCTCTGCTCTTGAATGCTGATTTTTCTGCTATCATGGCCATATCCATGTCTTTTGCCCAGTCAGCCAGGCCGGGACCGTGGCCACCCCCCAATGTTGTGCAATATTCCGTTTTGCTATAATGAAACCCATGGAGGCCCATGTCTGTTCAGCCTGCATGCGATCAGACGCCCCCCATATGTTAAGTAGGCACAAATGGGGAGATAGCTCCAGGGACTTACCTCTCACTCTCCCAAGTTAACGGGCGATTTTCACCCAGTAGTCGTGTATGTGTGGGCAGTCCCATAGAATATGGAAAAAAGTGCCCTCCTGATTGCAGTGTCGGAGGCAGAGGGGATCAGGACGTCTACCCAGCCAGAACAGGAGTTTGGCGTCAAAATATGCACGATGAAGGATCTTGAGTTGGAGCAGGCGCAGGCGCATAGGGATGGCTATATCTTGGGGTGAGGCTAAAGTGTCCCTCCACATGTCATCATCTATATCCCCCAGATCCCTCTCCCACCCCTCCCTAAGTTTCAACATCGGGTCGGGCGATTGTTGATCAATTTCTTGTAGGTGAGCGAGATGGCCTTACGGTCCATGGGGTCCAGCAACAGGCGGTCCTCCAGAGGGGACGAATCCGGGAGTGGACCGTCCTGAGGCAGGGCTGAGGACACCACGTGAGTAATCTGTAGGTACCTGAATGTCTCCGATGGAGCAAGGTGATATTTAGCTTGGAGCTCCGGGAACGATGCCAGTCTCCCCTGAACCCAGATATCCCTGATCGTGGAGATTCTGATCAAGTCCCACTTGTCAAACCCCGGGCAGGTGCTGAGATGACCTAAGATTTCGGGCTCCCACAGCCACCCCAACCTCTTAGTGACCTCGTGCCAAACCGCAACTGTGCGTGCCGTGGGACCTGTCAGATTAAGTTTGCGAGGGTTGGTGTATAATGCTCTGTTGTAACCCCGTCCCAAGAGCCACTGATCAGTGTGGAAATTAGGCTCATCGTGGGACTCAAACCCCCAGCGGTTGACAACCACCAATTGGGAAGCCTGGTAATACAGTCTAAGATCCGGTAAAGCGATGCCCCCATTGTACCAACCCATGGTAAGTTTGGTCATTGCGATACACGGGGTGCGGCCCTCCCAGAGCAGTCCCCGCAGCATTCCATCAATCTGAGAGAAATAAGTATCTGGGATTGGGATAGGTGTGTTTTGCAGAGCATAGAGAAAGCGCGGAAGCGCTAGCATTTTAAAAAGGGACGCGCGGTCGAGAAGAGTTAACGGGAGAGAGCGCCAATGCTCAATGTCAGATTTGATGCGCTGAAGAGGTCCAAGTAAGTTGAGTTCGAAAAAGAGGTCGGGGTCACGAGTGACGAAAATGCCCAAGTACCGAAAGCCCGAGGCGCCACTGGGATAGTAAATCCCCGGGGACTCGCCGGGGGGGAACCCCATAGCGTATACATCTGGCACCGAATATTTGAAAGATGTGAAGAACCCAACGCAACGACCGAGCAGGGGAGGCCAAGTATAAGAGGATGTCATCGGCGTACAGGGAGATGCGATCTTCATGAGATGCCGTCCACTTGAGCCCCCGTATCTCCGGATCACCTCTGACTCATACCGCGAGTGACTCCAAGACAAGAGCGAAAAGCAGTGGCGACAGGGGGCAGCCTTGTCTTGTGCCTCGATAAAGTGAGAAAGTGGCGGAGCAATGATTATTGACAACAACGTGAGCCGTAGGGTATGTATACAGTAGCCGAATCCAACAAATGAAGTTGGGTCCAAATCCCAAACGGGCCAGAACGGCGAAAAGAAAATCCCACTCGATGGTATCAAATGCCATCGAGGCGTCAAGCGATAAAAGAATCGCGTCTTCCTCGATGGTGTAAAGCTTGCCTAGGGCCCCATGTACCCGGCGTAAATTCCGAGCCGTATTCCTCCCCGGCATGAACCCAGATTGATCGGGATGGACCAAGTCAGAGATAAAGTGGAGAAGACGGTTCGCAAGAAGTTTCGCCAGAATCTTAGCCTCAACTGTCAACAGGGATATGGGCTGATATGATGTGCACTCTTCAAGAAGTTTGTTCGGCTTATGAATGACCACTATAGCGGCATTGCGGATCTCTGCGGGGAGCACACCCGACTCGAAACATTCAGTATAGAGATTAAGCAAATGGGGAGCCAATAGTGAGGACATAGGCTTAAATAACTCAATGGGAAGCCCGTTAGGGCCCATAGCCTTCCCGGAGCGAACGTCCCGTATGGCCTTCTGAACCTCTGTCACCGTGATGTCTGCCTCTAAGGTCTCTCTGTCCTACGATGAAATAGTGTGGAGATAGCGCGTAGCCAGCAGATCAGGAGACAGGGAGGCCTGGGAAGTGGGGGAGCTAGTGTAACCTCCTTGAAGTGGCTAGCAAATGTATCAGCTATGCGTTGGGGGTCAGTTATTAGGGTACCCTCCGATGTTGCAATCGCGCGGACCCATCTAGTGGCCTGTTCCCTCCGCTCCAGCCACGCCAAAAGTTTACCCGTCCGTTCGCCCTGCTCATAAATCCTGTGGCGAGAGGCTAGCGAATGCGCTGTCCCCTCCTCAAAGAGAAGCTGTCGATAGGCCTGTCTCTTGAGTGCCAGACTATGGCGAGAGCGAGGTCTGGATCCCGGGAGACCGACTACTCCAAACTCAAGACCTCAGCCTCTAATTCCGCTAGTCTCTTAGTCCACTCCGCCCTGTGCCCCACCATGAGCAATAAAGCCCTGCCCTTAATGACTGCTCCAAAGGCCCCCCATAGTGTCTCTGCGGAGTCGACTGAACCAACATTTTCTGCAAAATAAAATTCAGCGTCCTTGCGGAGGGCATCTCTGATGTGCGGATTGTTCAGCGCCCAGGGGTGTATGGAAATAGAGCACGGGTGGCCCCCAGTGTGAGAGACCAGAGTCGCCAGGACGGGGGAGTGGTCGGAGATACCACGACCTAGGCAGCCGGACCTAGTGAAAAGCCGAACATCCTGGGCATGAGTGAAGAGATAGTCTATCCTCAACTGACTACCATGCACCCCGGATTAAAACGTGAAGCGAGTGTGTGATGGGTTAAACCACCGTCGAAAATCCACCACCCCCAGAGCATTAGCAAATTCGGACAACTGTGAACCTCTCTGCGGGTCGCCCCTGGGAGGGTGGCGGTCCATAGAACCGTCCATCGTGAGATTGAAGTCCCCACCCAACACCAACACTCCGAGTGGCAGGTCCAGCAACAGGGTCCCTATGTCATGCAGCGTCAAACGCTGTAGTCCGGGGGGGGCGTAAACAGAGACAGCATTAACCACACGCCCTTCCCAGGTGCCCGAGACCGCAGCATATCTGCCCTGAGGGTCATTCCAGGAGTTGTGAATGATGTAGTGGCAGACCCTCCAAAGCAGAATCCCAACCCCCCTGGAGCCCGAAGTGAAGCCAGAATGAGCCACCATTTTGTACCCTTTCCTATTCAGGGCGCCACAAGAGTTACCACTCAGGTGTGTCTCCTGCAGTAACACCAGGTCAAGCTCGTTACTCTTAGAGTACTGCAATACAATGCCTCTCTTAATTTTATCGCCCAATCCGTTAACATTCCAAGTGGAAATATTAAGTGTCAGACCACGTGCCATCACGTCCAACTAGCGGGAGCTAAGTAATGGTGGATAGTAAAGCGTGGGTGTGTGAAGTTAGGGTAGGAGCCCCATGTACCAATGGTAAGTGAATGAAGTAGGATACTGGAGAAATGGACAATATCGTGTACCGGTGTGAAACAAAACAAATACAAAAACAAATGGCAGACATGCAAGAAAAATAATACTATGACTAATGCGACCAGCGGGGTTAAATCAATCACCCAATCCGTCATAATTAACTGTCGAGACCCCTTAGAAGAAACATGTCTAAACAATAACAATATGAAAAATAACACCCCAAAACTTGCCCCCCCTCCCCAACGTGAAATCCCCACATCCCCCCACCCTGCCTCCCTGCTTGGCGGTAACACAACCTCCCGCCCCCCAAACTAGCAGAGTGCCTATCGCCCACCCTTCCAAGAGCTCGTGGGACCGTAAGGCCAAACCGAGCAAACAACCCCAAAGGAACTATATCTGCCCCAACGGTGAATCAAAACAACCATGACATAAATACTTCAAAAAACACTGGCTAGGGCCAGGCATCAACCCACCACCCTCGCACAAGGTCTGCGGGAGGACAGATATGAACTCCGGACCACAGCAACAGCTAGGACAGTCTATTTTCGGGCAACATCTGGCCAATGCAATGGGAGCAGTTAAGTCAAACCCCAATTGTCACTGTCCAATCAACGTTAATGCCCCCTCCCAAGGAAAGTATACAGACCAGTCATTCGGCACCACCTGCCGCCTTCGTCAGGTCCATTTGCGGTGAGCCTCCACCAGAAGCCCGGGTATCATCGTTCGTTCCCACACCCGGGTCTGGTGAAGTCGGTTTTTAAAGTTGGGACGCAAGGCCAAATTGAGGTATCGAGGTTCCCATGCAGGGTGGGAAACCACATTTTACAGCAAACCACGCGGTGTGAAACTGTTACAATGTACGGTTTGCCAGCAAGCAAACCACAACATTCTTCGTTATTCAAAAGAAGATAGCTACCATTAGAAAGTAGGGGGAAAGTGGGCTTTATAGCTGGTACTGGAATACCTTTTAAAACACAGGCAAGATTTGGGGCGGTAACACTACAAGCCCTGTGTATCTGTATGTTTTTGCTGACAAGGGAATGACCTAACATAGAGTCACAAGATTCCCCTGTAAGGTATACTTCACTGTCATCTTGCAAACATCTGTATGTAAAAGGAAGGACCACACTTCATGGAGGAAAGCGCTGCCCAGGGCTTCATAGCAACCTATTGGGTAAAGCTTCATGCACAAGGTAAATTTAAACAAAGAATATGGTAAAGAGATAACCCCGTAGATGAGCCAAACAGCAGAGTCAGTTTCAGCCACGGAGAATGGTAAAGGGTCAATCTTCTCAATATGTAAAAGTGTGTATGTTGCATCCTTCATGGACATGAACTGTTGTTTGTCAGTTAAATTCAAAGGTAAAAATAAGGTAGTTGAGTTTAAAAAATCCCATGGAACCTTCCCCATTATCAAAGTTTGCAAAGTCCATGCAAACTGCATCACAGAACGTAACTGATTCCGACCATGATACAACACAGATGCAGCCTCTTGTACAATATCACCAACAGATGAAACAATATTATCTAATGTGTAAATGTGAGAAGACAGTGTGTTAATACTATTGTCAACAACGGCAAGAACCGTTTCTAGATTTGCTTGATCTATTTCCCTCAAACGAGATGCCGCTTCAATTTGAGAAAGTTTCCAGATTTAATTGTAAGCTGCGTAAAGAAATCTCTTTCTCCTGGGACCAGAAGGGCCCTTAATAAAATCGCCCAAGTCAATGTTACTGGACAACAGCGATGGGTGTTGTTTAACTGATGATAGGGACGAGTATTGTAACCAATTTTGACACAATTTTCCAACAGCATAAGTGGTATCTGAATGTGCATCAGCAAAACGCAGATCTAATCTATATTGTTTGTAACCAGGGACCCTGTTATGAAAACGTAATTGGCAAGCATCAGCAGCCGTCTGCCAAACTAACCATCCCAGTGGGTCAAACTAGAGATATTAAATGTAACATTCTGGACTAAAGCTTGCAGTACTTCAATGGAATAATCAGTATGCATGCTCCAGTTCTGATATAGGGCTAACTTAGGAATGGTAGGGGCATTCATCTGTTTTGTAGTGGCTAAACCAAAACAGGTGGTTTGATAAATCGAATCATTTAAAAATAGAATTTGTGTTGGGATGAGGCATGCCCGATGTAAAGCTTCAGTGCCGCGAACCTGCCAGGATCTAGAACCCCAGACAGTTTTCAAATCAACTGTAGCCTTCCAATGTTCATAGCTACCTAGTGATAAGTTATGTATAAACAAATTGGAATACAACTATTTTGTGTGAGTTAACATCACTTTGGAAGTAGATGACATGTTTAATTTAAAATAAAAGGACTCTGGATTGGACCTGTCGAAATCTGTAAAGTAAGTGAATTTTTTCAAGAGGGATTTGTAGCTGCCTGTTAATGGAGAGAGGCAATGTTCCCATTGTGTGTAATTAGAAACTTTTCTAAATGTATTAGCCTTATGCAGGTAGTGATGTCCAAAATGTTGGTAACAATATAAATCGGCATAATCTGCAGTATTCAAATACAAATCTTCAGCATCAAAGGCAGCACAAAACTTCAAATCTGAAAATAAGGATTGCACAGTTTGCACATTCCAATCATCTGAATGAATGTTCTGTTTCACTACATCAGCCATTGAAACACAAAGTACATTTGGTACATTAATAACCTCTGTCGGAGCATGAATTTGGAAATCCACAGCATCCCAGACTATGCCATCGGCGACTGGAATGGCGGAGATGTTAACAAAAGTCTGGTCTCGTTTCATGATGTGAGAAGACGAGTGGGGAGCCAAAGCTCCAGTTACCAAGTGCACAGCAGAGCGCTCTGGTAGGTAGTGACCATTGATAAGAAGGAAAAAAAACTGGTGCAAAGCCAATGGACATGAACAGAAAAATTATGATTAGCACCAACCAGACGTATGTCCGAGGAGGGACCAAATAAGTCTGTTTAAACTAAGAGACAAAAACACTGAACTTTGTAGGGCCAAATGATGAGTCGGAAGTCGAGTCAAAAGAAAAACATGACTGGCTAAGGGCAGTTGGTAGCAAACCAGGCAACAACTCGCTTGTGGGATAAGCATATTCAGTTTCCCCAGTGCAGGTGGAGGCTGGCTGGGTAATCAAGGGATCAGTGATAGAGTTAATCTCAATGGCAGTGTCACGCTGTGTGTCGTCGGATGTGCCAAACACAGGATACCTGGATATTGCTGGACATGATGCAGCTGGTGTTATACTATTCAGGATCCGCCAGATGTTGTAGCTTGACATTGTCCACTGAGATGTATCTGTTGTCTTTGAGACCTGGAAGTGGCGGTAAGATGACTATATGAGTTCCCTTCACGCCAAGCACTGGAACCGGTGCACGATAAGAGGGACCAAACATTTTTTTTGTTCTCCACCTTCTCTCGGTCCAGATCTCTAACTCTGGGTAGCCAGCCTGCTACCGGAATCTGTAGTGTAGCATCAGTGGCAGAGTGTAAATGGTCTTTTGCCAGACCGTCACGGGTTTCTTTTAAGTCCTGTAACATAGTAGAATGATTATCTACGTCAAAGGGTGCAGCTGCTGCCGCCATGACTAGACCATCAAGGTCCGGGACAAACATTTGCATGCCAAAGAGCATTTATTTCGTACTGGGTCCGCCCACCCAGAGATCTTCTAGGGAGATTATTAAGTGCACGTTGTACATCGTACAAGTGGGCTAGCCAATTCCTGCCAATACCTAAGACTCTAGCTGTCAAGGATTGCTTAAAGTCACGGATCATTTGTGCCACAACTGAATTGCCCTCAGGCCTGTATGGAGATGAAAATTTCACCTGCACCCCCAAAGATCGCATAGCATCCTTGTACGCCTTAGAGGCGAACGCTGGACCCTGGTCAGAATGGAAGGTGCCACATGCAAAAATTCCCACAAAGACACGTAAATCCCTGATGACATTTAGAGCGTCAGCACTGCGTTGTGGCCAAACCCACACAAAACGTGTGCACGAATCAACTGCAACTAAGATGTATTTATAAGCAGTGTCCGAAGAAAAAGGACCGCAGTGATCAAGATATACACAGCCGAAAGGCTTATTAGAAATGCAGAGATGTGTTAGTGGCGGTCGTGTGACAGAAGAGGGTTTAATCTGTTGACAAATGTCACAAAAAAGCACATAATTACGGGTCTGTTTATAAAAACCACGCCACCAGTAACGTTGCTGCAAAAAGGAAACCGTCGCAGACACTCCAGCATGCGCGGAAGCCATGCCTTCGTGTGCGGATGTTATCCATGAAAGTCTGCGGTCAGCGTTGGGAATTAACCTGTCACCAACGTCAATAATTCTTACATATGGAACCTTGTCGTGACCTAAATGATAAGAGTACTTTGAAGGGAGCCTTTGAGGGTAATTACCTCGCAACGCAGTAGCAGCGATAGCTGCCAAGATGTCATCATCTAGCTGAGTCATGGATCTTGTAACGGCTGCAACTTGACACGTGGCTTGTCGTACTTTAATATTCGGGACCGCGTAGGGGACAGGGCCCTACCCCTGTCTATCTTGGTATTAGCAAACCGCAAATGGTAAATGCGGCATGTACGAGTGCTTTATATACCGTTCTAGCTATGAATGCACTGTGTACACGTTATTCTGCTTCACTACGCGGGTTCCATTTTGGAAGCAGTGGCCATCTTGTCATTGCCCTCACATAGGCTATAATGGAGTAAATACGGGCCTCACAGTACATGGGCTTTCCCTCTGACTTCTCTGTGACCTGGGCAGCTGGCTCTGCTGCCCCAGGTCAAACCGGTCTCACGAGCTCCCCTTCCTCCGTCCACCTGTGATTAGCATCAGGGCTTGACCCGTCATAAAACCCTTTCATTCTATACAATCCCCCGGCTAATCTCTTCCACACCTGCTTGTTCCTGCTTTATGACTTGTTTCCCAAAACAGGAGATGCTCATGTTTATTGGGGGGTCTATTGACATCCGATGTGGGATCTGAACCTTTCTGTATAAATCATTGTGGGCTGGCCGAACTGGAATGTGGGATGGTCATCATGACTCTGCTTTTTCGTTTG
Source organism: Triturus cristatus (assembly GCF_964204655.1). NCBI lineage: Eukaryota > Metazoa > Chordata > Amphibia > Caudata > Salamandridae > Triturus > Triturus cristatus. The sequence goes on along the minus strand of NC_140595.1, from coordinate 205,948,068 downwards.
TAATGTATACCTTTATATGGCCATATCGTAAACCAAGGAATGTGTGCCTGGAGCATGATATTTTGTACTTAAGGAGAAGCCCGTTCCTATGATTTTCAGCAGCCTCCTGAGAACATACACGCTGTTGTACTTCTAGGATACCTGTCATTGGTCTGCAGCCAATAAACGATTCTTTGACTTCACCCAGAAGACTCTGTGTTTCTGTAGGTCTGGAACAGGGTGAACCCAGAAGTCATAGGGTGTGTGCCCCTGCACCGCTGGGTCTAAAATACCCAGTACTTCAGTTTGGCGCCCAACGCGGGGCGATTTCAGCGGTACCAGTCCAAGCCAGAGGTTCGTGAGGAGCTTCGTGTGGAAATTACGGAGGAAGGCCGCCACTTCATCGACCCCTGCATGTCGACGTGGTCCGAAAGTCTTTTCTGCGAGGTTCTCCGCGTCCCGACGGCTACGAAGGACTGCTGCCCTGATTAATCGACCTGTTTTGGACCCTTGACGAATTTGAGAGAGCGAAACAATCGAGAGAGTCTTCTGGTGACGCCATCGATCAACAATATTCAGTTAAGTATAAGTGGAGCGTCTCCTATTTGTTTTTGGTATCCTTCGGGATCGTTTGATTTGGTAATTTGGTACTTTGGAGTTTGCAAACGCCAAAACCAGAGGACTCGTGTATTCACGAGACTATCGTAATCGATAATCCTTTGACGTTTGGATCTAGACTAGTGAGCAAAGATGCCTGGTTCTGGACTATTTGGTAGATTATTCTGTTTGGGTTGTGGAAAAGATTTCCAGCTAGAGGAATCATGTCCGGTTCCTCCGGTTGGAACTCCAACTTATGAGCTCTATGTAAAACATGGTGTAGGCCCCATTGCATATAACGAAGTGTGGATCCACTACACCAGGAAAGATGGTGTTTTAAAATGGCCCCAAAATGGTAGTTTCGATACCGATATTTTAGATAATTTGGAAATTAAATTGTTTAAGAAGAAAGCCCGGCCGGCGATGTTTGACTCTTTCCGCTTATGGCGAAAGGAAGCCAAACAAAAGGAAATTAAGTTAGCGAAAAAGAATAAGAGAGAGAAAGGTATGACAGTGATGCAAGCAGCTGTACAATTTAAAGACAATGAAGAGGAGCAAATGAGTGAGCAATTGCATAGGCAGCGCAAGTTAGGGTGTGGAAATATGGATTTTTCTGGTCAGTTATGTCCCCTATCTTGGACCCCAACGGTTCTATGTGCATGTCGCAAGTACATGTATGCTCCCTCCAGTTCCAGTAATGATGACGCAAACACATGTGCGTCCACCGTCAACATGTCCTCTGTCAGATCCGCCATAAATGGGCTGGATATTCCATTCCTAAATATGAAAGGCCACCGGCTTTATATGGTTCACTTATGCCATTTTACAGTCCAGGCAAGTAGGCCCTGATTCTGTCATCGAACTCCTTTTGCCTTCTGCCTCTGAAAGCTCCAGTTCAAGCCTGCATCTGTGACCATGAACTTTGTCTCATTCTCTGCGCGGCTCACGAAGCCTGACATCAGCCTATTCTCTGCCAAGAACTGTATTTCACCTTCGAATTATCTGCTTCCCCCTCAGCCGATGCATTCCTGCCTAGCAGCTTAAGTAAACATTCTTCCAGTTACCAAGCAAAAAGGCCCATCTTCTCTGTCCTCATGCAAGTAATTCATAGCCCTGTTACCATGGAATATTCCTACCCCCTCGCATTCAGTGTAGACACCTAGACGCTTGTACACGCACGCACAGTCAGTATAGAATAGATTCTGTCCGAGAGTCCTTCTTTTGTGGATAACATAGTTCTTTAAACATAGGATGTTAGATATGATTTGGGATTAGGTTGACTTGACCCCCCAGACTTCTTGTCTCCACACGTAGAGCTAAATGTCAAGTCCCCGTCACCCCCTAGTTACACGTCAATTACACGTCAGACTGCTGCGCGCGCATCAATGCCAAGTATTATCTTATAGATCCACCTATGTATTACATCATAGCCAATCATGTTCCTTTTTACTCATTATTACACCCATTTTCGGTTACGTGAACCAGACGTCAATGTCCTTATCAATTGTTACGCCTACTGTATTCACTTCATTATGATGTATGTATTATAAAAGTTACTGCTTGTCAATAAAGTATGTACTTCACTTCCTGAACTCCCGTGGTGATGGAACTTGAAGCATCCGATTATAATCGCTTATTGGAATAAAGCCCATTCTGAAACTCTAATACCACGGATTCTGCCTCTCATTTCATTGAGCTATTTTACTATGTTCCTGTATCAAATTCAGTCCCGGTAAAGGAGAAATATTTACCACATGATGGCGCCCGAACAGGGACACTTTCTCATCTCACGCGCCGGCGGTGCGTTGCAGGCCCGGTCTCCTGCCACAGCTGGACGGACAATAACGCGTACCAGCAGGATTTCCTGTATCTCCCTCCGGTCAAGCGGGGGCGACTGAGACTGCAATCAACACCCAGACGAGGCGGTGAGAAGTGCGAAGTATCCCGACCAGAGCCTAGCTGAGAGAGCAAGATCCGAGGTATACAGAGACCCACCAGTCCGACGTCAAGCCCAGTGTCCGACGAGTCGAGTCGAGTCCAGTCCAATCCGAGTCAAGTTCAAGTTACTGAGGCCTTCCGTTTCCGAAGCTACCCGGTGAGTACCATTACTGGGGAGGCATTTCTGACGTGCACATAGGTTGTGCCGGTCAAGACGGGTTTGGGTACACAAATCCGGTCTGCACTGTTTTAGCAGTGTATCTGTACTGTTTAGCAGTATATCAAGTATTCCGAAGTATTCCGAAGTGTCTAGTTATTATCTAGTTATTGTCGAGAATTAAGCTTGGTGATTAGTTATGCAGACGATCATCATTGTTGTTTCAGTTAAAGGTTTAATGTTTAATGTTTAAAGTGTTTAAGTATATCGTGGTATGAATGACTGTTCATTATCGTGTTTATTGTATTAAGTCTGTTCAAAATTCAAGTATCAGGTCAAAATCAAGTATAAGGTCAGTTCTCAATATGCCGCTCTTTTCGAAATTAAGACAGATCACTACCAGAAAAGGGGTTCTCGAAGAAGCCGTCCCTATTCCTCCTAGGGACACCCCAGGGCACTTTATGTATCACAAACATGGATTAGACGCTATATTATTTCTTGATTTATGGGTAGACTATACCAAGGGATTACCAGAAAGTCAGAGGTGGCCCACAGTAGGGACCTGGGATGCAGAGTGCATCATGAAAGTCGAGGAAGAATTATGGAAAAGGAAAGTCAGACAGTCACAGAAAGACGCCGTTGAATTATGGCGTAAAGAATCACATAGACGAACAGAAAAAGCACGTAGACAGGAAGAGAAGAGTAAAGAGAATTCCAATAAAGTTCGAGAGAATCTATTAATTGAGGAAGGTATCCGAGTGAAATCAGAACAAGTAGACAGACAAAGAAATGCCCTTATGAATGGTATGTATCCCCTTCTGGCCGAAGGATTACCTAAGGCTACTCCGGAAACGCCAAAAGACTTGCCAACCCCATTGTTCCCCATAAAGGTACATCCTAAGGGGCATCCTAGAACCGCAGAAGATGTTTTTCTTTCCTCATATTTAGATGACGCCGCTCCCGAGTATGCCAATTCCGCCCCACGTAGACCGCCTACCAGGGAGGTTCAACGCCAAGATCCAGTACCCGTATCCCTGCAGCAACAAATCGAGTCACAAGTTCCGGCAAGCACATCTGTTTCTGTATCCGCTCCTACAGCTACTTCTATGGCTGTGTCCACACCTGTAGTTGCTGTGTCACGTTCAACGAATCCTTTTACACCCGACGCCCCAGATGGAGCCGCGGGAGGAGCTACCAATGTCTTTTCTACGCCACCCAGAATAAATAAACTTACTTTTCAAGAGTCAGCGCATTCACGTACACCCAAAAACTCCTTAGTGCCCGTGCGCTTACGGAACTTCTTATAGATTGTAGATATGACCCGGTGCCTGGAAAGGAGGACGAAATGACCCTAGCATCATTGCGTATCAGACGAGCCGCAGTGTATTTAGCGAAGTTACCAGGAATGACTGCGCATCTAGATAATATATATCATTTTGTCCAAACAGGGCGAGATCCAGAATGTATTTACAGAGCTATGGAATACCAGAAAGTAGAGATACAGGGGGAACTGTTACGTTTCCTCATAAACTGTGTGATCAGAAATCAAGACCGACCGGGGGTAGACCCGGAAGCCATGAGAATTCTTACAAGATGGAGCCAGAATATATCAGAAGGGAGACATGATAAACAAAATTGTATAATAGCCATGTGCCGAAAGATCCGTAAAGAAATAGAACGCCTACACGAAGAGAGATTAGAGACAGACGAGTTCGAACAAAACGAGGAAGAAGGGCCAGGACTGCCCACAGGACAGTCAGACACCATAGCCTATGTAGGTAGAGGAAGATCTTGTAATAGGAATCAGACTAGATATCATACTGACTCAATACATCCGACATGTCCAGATAATAACAGGAATTTTCAAATACCTATAATTAATATAAGGTCTAACGAGCATTCGTTCCAAACCGCCGACAAACTACTCCGAGAACGAAGGGGTTATCATTTCCTCGATTCTATGGATGAACAAGATTTAGCCAGGGCAGCTGTCCATTGGGTGGACAGTCCCGGAAAATATAGTGATGATACAGTAGTACGCACATTTTTGAATCTTACCCCAGATGAACAAAGGTTAGCTGGGATTTATATGATCCAACAACTCATTATACTATATCGGAGTCAGCATTCGGACCCTGGTCCCTTGCCTGACATACTGACTGAATTACTTATGAATAAATGGAGAGGTCCAGGTACTGAATTAATTAAAGAAATTCTAGAATCAAGAAAGCAGTATATTCTTTTCGTATGTTCAGAACATGTTCCATTGTCCGTCAAGGAAAGAACTACGTATCACATAGATAGACAGAATCCCTTACGAGAAGTGCACCCAATAAAGGGTGAGGACAATGAGTTTAAACGCGTATTTGTATATACGCCCATATCGAAAATAGAATTATTAGAAATGAAGAAAGTAGTACCCAGTCATGACAAGGACCCAGCGGGGTTTCACCGAGAAATTAAAGACATGTTACTCATGGGAGAGTATACCTACCCCGACATTATGACAATATTAAAGGTGTTGATGCCTGCTGGCATTTATGAGAAACTCAAAGAAAAAGAGTGGGAGGTAGGTGATCAAAAGATAGAATGGTCAGCATTAGAAGCAGAAGAAAGGGCCCGAGGTCCAGGTTCGGGGCTTGGGGACAAAACTAAGGCATTACCAGGACTACTAGTACAGGTACTGCCACGTTTATTAACTACGAAAAAGGAAGATTGGGGTACAATTTCAGCCTGTAAACAGAAGCAAGATGAAGACACTAGTGATTACTATGCCCGTTTTGAAAAATGTTTTGGTATAAATAGTGGCATAAAAGCAAGTAGCGAATCATACCCACATCTGTTTGTAACAAAATTAGTAGAAAATGCTCTGCCTCCAGTAAAGAATAGAGTATTAAAATTCGAAAGTACCTGGCAAGGTAACACTCCAACACAAATGTTACAAATGTTACAGTACCACCACAATAGAATTAAAGAGGAACAAGAACATGAACACAGACGCATGAAAGACACAAAAATGAAAATGCTAGTTTCCCAGACAGTTCCAGCTGAAGGACATAAAAAGGGTATGACACATTCCGATTCAGCAGGACCTGTAAAAGGGACATGCAATTATTGTAAAAAGCCAGGCCATTACGTACACGATTGTCCAGTTTTAAAACATAATATCGCCATAGGTAAAACACAAGAAAGATCACGGCCACTCAGACAAGACCAGAATGAACAAGGAGCTATACAGCATGTCCAGGCAATGCCAGCCGCACAACAGCCAATACAGTTTGTGCCAGCTGCACCCCCATTGCCTGTTGCTGCCACACAGACAACAACACGACAAATGTATCAGACCGCACAGTATGAATATCCCGAGTATCAGCGTTACGCATGAACTAGCCTAGAGAGGGAAGTTGACTTACCCCTTATCGAGATTCCTGTAGATCAAGAAGGACCTTATGTACATAGTAAATTATTAGGTCAAGATAGAACATTTTTACTCGATACAGGGGCAAGTCGAACAACTATAAAACGTAGTGAAGTTCCAGGGGCACCCCTCTCAGGCTCACAAAATATTTCCCTTGGTTTTTCAGGAAAACCTATTGTTAATGAAGTGTCACAACCTCTGCCACTCACGATAGGACCTCTGACCCGAACTACAGATTTACTGCTTACTAAATCATGTCCAGAAAATTTATTAGGAATAAAAACGTTAAAAGCTCTAGGAGCTATAATATGTTGTTCTCCGGAAGGAGTAAGATTGTTTTTACGTGATTTTAAAGGTCACTATGTATCTAGAGACATGGATCCCCGACTACAGACTTTACCTACACATCTATGGGCACAAGGCCCTACTGATGTTGGTTGCATGAATATTACACCATATCGAGTCACACTAAAGGCAGGAGTGGTGCTACCACGAATGCGACAATACAAGTTACCACCAGATGCTGTAGTGGCTTTACTACAAATCATTGACGAGCTCATTGCCCAAGGAGTAGTTGTGGAAACAGACTCCAATATATGTAATTCACCGATAATACCGATTCTTAAACGAACAGATCCGAAGGCCCCGCCAGTATATCGATTGGTTATTGATCTGCGCGAGTTAAACAAATGCATTGTGCCACAATTCCCTGTGGTCCCAGATATCTCGTCATTACTGACAGCTATTGATTCCGAAGCGACATTCTTCACTGTAATCGATCTCAAGAATGCCTTTTTCAGTGTCCCAATAGATCCGGAAAGCCAATATTTGTTCCGTTTTAGTTTAAATGGACGTAGCTTTAAATTCTCACGCGCACCTCAAGGATTTACAGAAAGCCCCAGCATCTATAGCCAAGCATTGAAACGAGAACTTGACAGTATCCACATGCCAGTTAACACGGCTCTGTTTCAATACGTCGATGATCTGCTGATCACCGCAAGAAGTGAACCTGAATGTGAGAAAGCATCACTGACAGTTTTACAATTTCTAGCTGAAAAAGGGCACAAGGTGTCCCCTTCTAAGCTGCAATTCTGTGTCCAGCGAGTTGTTTATCTTGGACACTCGCTGGACAAGGAGGGAAGGCAGCTTACACCCGACCGCATTCAGTTGATAGCTAACATGCCAATACCCAAGACACAAAAGGAGGTGCGGGCTTTCATAGGCCTCACTTCATATTGTAGACAGTGGATCCCGCAATATGCATTCCTAGCAAAACCACTCATTCAGTTGACAACCCAGGAGGCAGCCACATCGACTGTTCTCCCTTGGACTCAGGAACACACACAAGCTTTTGAAAAACTAAAGAAAGCTTTATGTCAAGCACCAGTTTTAGCAACACCATGTTACAGAAAACAGTTTACACTCTTTGTTACAGAACGCGAAGGTACTGCTTTGTCAGTACTCACACAGGAACAAGCAGGAGCACACAAACCATGTGCTTATTTTTCTAGTACATTAGATCCCGTAGCTCAGGCTTTGCCTGCATGTCTGAAATCAGTGGCAGCAACAGCCTTAGCAATCAGACAAAGCGATGCCATAGTGTTAGGACATCCATTGACAGTTCAAGTACCACACGCAGTAGAGGTTCTTGTAAATAGAACACAAACACAACACTTGACCGTAGCACGACTTACAGGGTATGAACTTACATTGTTTCAGCCACATATAGAAATAAGACGCTGTAACACATTGAATCCTGCCACACTTTTGCCAGTAATCGGAACAGACCCACTAGCTCATGACTGTATTGAAGTCATTACTGTAACGACAAAACCCAGACAAGACTTGACCGATGTTCCATTGTTAGATCCAGACTTGACATTTTATGTCGATGGTTCATGCATGAGAACAAGTACAGGAGAGTTAGTAGCCGCTTATGCAGTCACAACAGATACTGAAGTCATTGAAACTAATCGTATAAATACTTTGTCAGCTCAAGCCGCAGAGCTCATCGCTCTGACACAAGCCTGTATTCAAGCCACGAATAAAAAAGTCAACATATACACTGATTCACGTTATGCATTCGGAGTTGTACATGACTTCGGCGTGCTGTGGCGAGAGAGAGGTTATTTAACTTCCCACGGTGCCCACATTCAGCACGGACCCCTCATTCATGCATTATTAGATGCGATACATCTACCCACTGCAATATCAATTATGAAATGTAAAGCCCATACAAAAGTTACTGATACCATTTCCCAAGGCAATGATCTAGCCGACAGAACAGCTAAACTGACTGCTCAAACTCAAACCCCCGATATGACAAAGACAATAGTCCCGACACCGACACATTGTATGACAGTTAAAGATCCTACTCTTGACGTAATTGACATACAGACACATGCTACACCAGACGAAATAAAGAAATGGACTGAATTAGGAGGGATCCAAACGGACCAAGGATGGATGATGAAGGAAAGGTCTGTATGGTTCCTCCCTGATTCAATGGTCCAAGTCGTAATTAACACTATACATAGTCCAGCACATCTAGGAGAAAAAGCTATGCTAGACAGCATTCAACACATTTGGTTTAATAAGCATTTACGAGCAGCAGCCAAACAAAAGGTCCGTACCTGTATGATCTGTTGCCAGTTCAACCCAGGAAAAAGTGTTCCCGTAGAACAGGGTGGATTTCAGCCTCCTGATCACCCTTTTGAAGTCCTACAGATGGATTATATCCAGATGGAACGATGTCGAGGATTCAAATATGTTCTCGTAGTTGTCTGCGCTCTGTCCCGTTGGACAGAGGCGTACCCGGTTTCAGATTACACTGCCCCGACTACTGCCAAACAGTTGGTTCGAGAATTCTTCCCACGATACGGTTTACCACGTGTTGTCTACTCAGATAACGGCCAGCCGTTCTCATCCGAATTAATGAAACACGTTTCACTTCTGTTAGGTTATCAGTGGAAATTCCACTGTGTTCGACATCCCGAGGCAGCAGGTCTCGTAGAAAGACATAACCAGATACTGAAAATCAGACTGTCCAAAATATGCAGAGAGAAAGGTGTCGACTGGATAGTAGCATTACCAGTTGCACTCTTTTACATGAGAATGGTAGCACACTCTAGAACAGGGCTATCCCCGTATGAGGTGATCTTCGGTAGACCACCGAATATGTGGGGGACGCCCATACCACGCAAAATAACTGATATTGACTGTAATATGCTGACAGATTACTTGGCTTCCTTGATGTCTGCACTACAATCTTCTCGTTCACAGGTAGCTGCAGCCTTTCCCGACAACACTGAGGTGAAACCCCATGACGTTGTTCCGGGTAATCTTGTCTTTGTGAGAAATTTCGACAGAAAGAATCAACTGGAGCCCAGGTGGAAAGCACCCAAGTTGGTCCTGTTGACCACAAGAACAGCCGTGAAGATCGAGGGCCGCAAGGGCTGGATTCATTCAAGCCACATAAAAAAAATTCATGGACTACCTTCGGATATAGACATTGTGCCCTGCACTCCCTCACAGACTGATTCAAAACTTCCTTTGGTGGAAAAAACTGAAAGCGAACTTTACAAAGTTAAGTTAAGGCCTAGGACGTCGAGCAATTTGATTGTTTAAGTCCTCTCCAAGGTGAAGCGGTTGAATTGTCTCTGACATGTATCCCCTGGACCTAAGTAGAGGAAATACCGGAAAAATGTTGAAACGACAGGCGTATTGTAAATCACTGCGTAGCCACTGCATAGTGACATTATTAATTTTGTTTTTATTGAGTCTTTTAATAATTATTACAAGTATGTTGTTGCACATATATTACCCTATTTCTAGACATGTTTATAATGTTGCTGCTGAACATTCTTTTAGTGACTTACCTCCGCATGAATTGTCTTATAGACTTGCGCTGCGCAATAACACTTTCATTAGTATGTTACATCATTCCCATCAGACTAGTAACGCCACCAATTGTTGGGTGTGTGGCCGACTCCCTCCCTATCAGAATTATGAAGGAGTCCTGCCATTCGTTCCGCATCCATTTACACATAATGGCTCCTGTGGAGCATGGTTTAGTTCAATTAATTCCATAGACTCAGACACAGCAGTTTACCAAGATCATTGGGTATGGGGAAACCTGAACCTAGTTTTACTCAAAGTCTGCTACCCTGACAAGGAGGGTCGCCCCAAAAGAACAGGAACTGATCTAGAAAATGAAGTATATGGATTAGGTAATTTTACACCTAATCTCATGATTCTAAATGTCGTATCTGAAATTGAACTAGTCTTACCCACCATGTCAGTATTCCCAGCAAAAGGTGAATTGTGTGTAAGAAAGGTTGGTTCTATACATATGGGCCATAGTAAATGCACTACTACAGTAGAATTCAGTGATCAAGGCAAATCTTCATTCAGAGCTTCTCGCCACTCCTACTTTATATGTGGTCAGACTGCATATATGCGTCTACCTCTAGATTGGGATGGTACCTGCTACATTGCATTCCTTTTGCCACCTGTTTTCCTAGCTCCTCCTGATTATTACAGAAATATTCATTTAGTACACAACAGAGAACGGAGAGATCTCCCCATTGTCGATTACACTGAGACGGCATGGGACAAGTATGTAGATTTTAATAAAGGCATCTTTCCCTATATAGGTACTGTTACTAATAGTAAGCTAATACGTAGATTAACTAGAACCCTTGAAGCAGTAGTGAATGAAACTATTTCCGCCTTAGGCAATTTAACAGAAGAACAGTCTGCTATGCGGATTGTTGTGCTTCAAAATCGTCTTGTCCTTGACGTCATCCTGGCTGATAGAGGCGGAGCTTGTAGGGTCATCGGATCAAGCTGCTGCGTATTCATACCAGAAAATTCGCCATCCGTATATAAAGCCATCACTCGCCTTCATAAGATAGTAAGCCAGATACACCAGAACCCAGGCACTTGGACTTGGTCCAGTTGGTTTTGGAATACGGTATCAGCCTGGGGATGGAGAGTTCTATCCTTCCTAGGTATTGGCCTTCTCATACTATTCAGTTGCTGTCTATGTCTGCAATGTGGACCAGCAATTTGTGGTCTATGTGCCACATCGTGCATTCCACATCAAGATTTTCATTCAAGATCCCGGAAGAAGAAAGAAGAACAAATGATGCTATATGAACAGATCAATGGATTGATGAAGATTGATATCTCTTGAAGGGCAAGAAGGGGACAAGGAGGGAATGTGGAAATATGGATTTTTCTGGTCAGTTATGTCCCCTATCTTGGACCCCAACGGTTCTATGTGCATGTCGCAAGTACATGTATGCTCCCTCCAGTTCCAGTAATGATGACGCAAACACATGTGCGTCCACCGTCAACATGTCCTCTGTCAGATCCGCCATAAATGGGCTGGATATTCCATTCCTAAATATGAAAGGCCACCGGCTTTATATGGTTCACTTATGCCATTTTACAGTCCAGGCAAGTAGGCCCTGATTCTGTCATCGAACTCCTTTTGCCTTCTGCCTCTGAAAGCTCCAGTTCAAGCCTGCATCTGTGACCATGAACTTTGTCTCATTCTCTGCGCGGCTCACGAAGCCTGACATCAGCCTATTCTCTGCCAAGAACTGTATTTCACCTTCGAATTATCTGCTTCCCCCTCAGCCGATGCATTCCTGCCTAGCAGCTTAAGTAAACATTCTTCCAGTTACCAAGCAAAAAGGCCCATCTTCTCTGTCCTCATGCAAGTAATTCATAGCCCTGTTACCATGGAATATTCCTACCCCCTCGCATTCAGTGTAGACACCTAGACGCTTGTACACGCACGCACAGTCAGTATAGAATAGATTCTGTCCGAGAGTCCTTCTTTTGTGGATAACATAGTTCTTTAAACATAGGATGTTAGATATGATTTGGGATTAGGTTGACTTGACCCCCCAGACTTCTTGTCTCCACACGTAGAGCTAAATGTCAAGTCCCCGTCACCCCCTAGTTACACGTCAATTACACGTCAGACTGCTGCGCGCGCATCAATGCCAAGTATTATCTTATAGATCCACCTATGTATTACATCATAGCCAATCATGTTCCTTTTTACTCATTATTACACCCATTTTCGGTTACGTGAACCAGACGTCAATGTCCTTATCAATTGTTACGCCTACTGTATTCACTTCATTATGATGTATGTATTATAAAAGTTACTGCTTGTCAATAAAGTATGTACTTCACTTCCTGAACTCCCGTGGTGATGGAACTTGAAGCATCCGATTATAATCGCTTATTGGAATAAAGCCCATTCTGAAACTCTAATACCACGGATTCTGCCTCTCATTTCATTGAGCTATTTTACTATGTTCCTGTATCAAATTCAGTCCCGGTAAAGGAGAAATATTTACCACAAGGGATTGACAAATGTTACCCAGCTTTACCACATTCTAAGCAGAATGAGTTAGAAGAAAAGGAGAAAGATCCCCTGATGTCACATTTGTTGAGTTTGCCACCCCCGTATGCTCAAACTGCCACGGCGCTTCCCCAGCTTGTAAATATGCCACCTCCAGTGAATATACTGCAAGCTTTGCCGCTACCGCCAGCTGCTTTGCAGCCGGTTCCTATCCCTGTAGCGCAGCCCTCTCAAGGACCGCCAGTAGTGCTTCCAACTGCCCCCGCACTTCCTGCGACTTTGCCTAATACAGCAGCTGCCTCCCCTGACACTCTTCCTTCCACCACTCCAGTACCTGTCTCTACATCCTCTTTTTTTCCCTCTGTTTTTCCCCCTGTTCTCGCCTCAGCTTCTCCTTCAGCGCGACAGCGCTTAGCTAATGTGGTTACTACATTAATGTCTCCTCTCTTTGAGTCATCTGGTGCGACTCCTGGTTTACAGCGTAAGCAATTGCGTAGCCAATTGCCTAACCCCGATGAGAAAAAGGTAATAGATAACATGGCGCGTAGATGGATTGTTTTTCCTTCACTGTATGATGTGGAATCAGTTGTCAATGTCTTCCATCAATGGGATGCCCCAAAACAGAGATATGTGTTTGAGAAAATGTGCGAAATTCTCTGTGAAGAATTGGAGGATAGTGGTAAAAATCCGAACCCGCAGGAATTGTGCAGAGTGAGGTTCGATTTTGGAACTGGTATAATTGTGGACCGCGGAGTAGACAAAGCAGTTGCGGTTGTATTGTCCTTTAGGAATGATGATTGCCAACAGTCATTGTTTGAACAAGATGTCCTTATGGGGAAAAAGGTAAAAGCGCGACAATACCCCATGAGAGAAGTTCCCCCGGTATGGAAGGAAGCGGTTGCAGCTGCTGGTGGTAACCCCGCTGTGGCAGCGCATTTCCAGCGTGTTTGGGTGCATGTTCCATGGAAGCGCTCTGAGGTGTTAGCGCTTAAGCAGTCCTTGCCTGATCCCCGTAAGAACCCAGCAGGTTATTATAAAGAGTTGTCACAGACGGCAGGGTCATGCATTATGAATCTGGCCGACATAGACATGTTGTTTGGTAATGTTGTTCCACAGCCTCTATGGGGGTCAATTCGTAATGTAGATCACAATGCAGAACTAGGGGATACATGGGCTAACATTGTTGCTGCTGATGCTAGACAAACTGGTGGTGCGAAACCAGAACCTTTAGTAGCTGAACTGCCTGGTAGAATCATCACGTATATGAAGACAATAATGCCTGCGATGCACGTAAATTGGGACAAGTTATCTGCATGCAAGCAGAAGAAAGATGAGACAGTGTCAGACTTCTTTACTAGGTTTGAAGAAACGTTTATTGACCACAGTGGGCAGGATATGAGCACTGAGGGTGGCCAACGGCTGTTTGTGGATAAGTTTGTGCAGAATTTACTTCCTGACCTGTGTAAAAAGTTAAAAGATTCCGAAAGTTCTTGGGCTGTTTCTTCTTCAGCGCAAATACTGGCTACTGCACAGTATTATGAAAATAGAGATAAAGACGAGAAAGATAGAACAGAAAAGAAAACGAAGGAACTAAAGACAAAGGTCCTTTTACAGCAGGCCTATCCGCCACGTGGAGGTCAGAATAATTATAGGCAACCCCAAGGTGTCTATCACCAACCCCAACAGTTTCAAAACAATCAGCAAATGAATGGGTATTACCAACCACGTGTCCCTGTAGGTCCCAACCAATGTTCATACTGCAAAGAGGAAGGTCATTTTAAATATAGTTGCCCTAAATTAATGCAGCGGAACGGTAATGCGTATGGCGCAAGAGGTAGGGGTGGTCAGCAAGCTCCTAGAGGCAGAGGGCGTGGAAGTGTTCCCCAGAACGCGCGTCCTCTGCCGCCTCAGAGTACCATCAATAGCTTTGATCAGCAAGCTAATACGACTAGTAATACGGCCCAGTATTATAATAATGATTATTATGCAGAGGACGGTGATGCAGAAAGTAATGACTACTAGGACAGCCATAGACAGAGAGAGGGAGTTGTTTCAGTGCCAGTGGATCAGAGTGGACCGTATGTTGAGGTGACTACAGCAAATGTAACGGAGCCTTTTCTGCTAGACACTGGTGCTGCAAAGAGTTCAATCATGCATTCAAAACTCCCTGGCGCACCTTTGTCTGGCGATATAAATGTTTCAGTAGGTTTTTCTGGCGCCCCAGTTAGGAACCCGATTTCCAGTCCCATGTCACTTTCTGTTGGACCTCGCGAGCTGAAAGCACCCCTGATTCTGACAACAGGTTGTGGTGAGAATTTGCTGGGATTAGATTTGTTGAAAAGATTGCACGCTACACTGTATTGTTCTCCTTCAGGAGTACAACTTACATTAGGCAAGAAAGTGATTTCCCCAATGTATTTGTCTAAAAATACCATGCCACCTGAATTGTCATCCCTTCCGGATGCACTTTGGGCTACTGGTCCCAATGATGTGGGCCTCTTGGAGATACCGCCATATGTGGTGACTTTAAAGGCTAATGTCAGACTGCCACGTATTCCCCAGTACAAGATCTCTAATGAAGGGCAGAAAGCATTGTTAGACATTGTCAGCGACTTGATTAATAAGGGTGTGATAGAAGAGACAAGAGGCAACGTTTGCAATAGCCCGATTTTACCTGTCTTAAAACGAACGGATCCTTCACAGCCACCTGTTTACAGATTTGTGATTGATCTCAGAGAGGTTAATAAGATTGTTGTGCCACAGTTTCCGGTTGTCCCTGATATAACTGCCTTGTTAACGATGATTCCAGCCTCTGCTGCATGGTTTTCAGTGATCGATTTAAAGAATGCTTTCTTTAGTATCCCAATTGCAGAAGAGAGCAGGGACATTTTTGGTTTTAGTCTGGGAGGCCGAAGCTTCCGCTTCAAACGCGCTCCCCAGGGCTACTGTGAGAGTCCATCCATATATAGTCAAGCTTTGAAAGCGCAGCTTGATGCACTTGTTTTACCTAGTGGCGCTATCCTGATTCAGTACGTGGATGATTTACTGATCGCTGCGGATACTGAAAAGATCTGTAAAGAAGCCACATTGTCACTGTTGCGTCATTTATCCGCTTTCCATCACAAAGTGTCTCTCTCTAAGCTGCAATATTGTCGACAAGAAGTGACCTACTTAGGTCATCTCTTGTCGAAGGAGGGAAGGAAACTGACCCCAGAAAGAATTCAAGCCATTGCACAGTTGAGTGTGCCAAAAACACAGAGAGAAGTACGTGCTTTCTTGGGCATCACTTCATACTGTAGGCATTGGATCCCTAGTTTTTCTTTATTGGCAAAACCTTTGTTAGCCTTAACATGCAAAGACACACCGAATCCTATCCCATGGTCTGAAGAGTGCCAGAAAAGTTTTGTGGAATTGCGTAATGCATTATGTTCAGCACCTGTGTTGGGTACCCCTGACTACAGTAAGCCTTTTACATTGTATGTTCACGAGAAAGATGGTTGTGCGTTGTCAGTGTTAACACAGCCTTTTGGCGACAGACCGCGCCCATGCGCATATTTTTCATCAACCTTGGACCCTGTAGCAAGGGCATTGCCAAGCTGTCTGAGAGCGACAGCTGCTGCAGCGATGTCTATCCGACAATCTGCTGGTTTGGTAATGGACAACACATTGATTGTTATGGTTCCACACGCTGTAGACACATTATTAAATAGGACCAAGACACAACACTTGACTAGTGCGCGATTATCAGGTTATGAACTTACACCGTTAGCAAATCACATACACATAAAGAGATGCAATACGCTGAATCCAGCCACGTTGTTGCCAATTCCAGCAGACTCAGATGAGATTGAGCAACATGACTGTCTGTTCAGAACAGAAGAAGAGACGAAAGGGAGAGTAGATCTAAAAGATACTCCCCTGACTGAGTGTGATGGCACTTTATGGGTAGATGGTTCGTGTTTCAAACTCCCTAATGGTGACACGACTGCTGCATATGCTATCACGACTTTACACACGGTCGTGGAAACTGCACGAGTGCCACATAATTCGGCCCAAGCAGCAGAATTAATCGCCCTCACGAGAGCATGTGTGTTATCTGAAGGAATGAGAGTGAATATATACACAGATAGCCAGTACGCCTTTGGCGTGGCTCATAATTTTGGGCGACTGTGGAAGGAGCGTGGGTTCCTGACGTCGCATGGAGCTAAAATTCAGAATGGCAAGTTGGTGAATGATCTCCTTGAGTCACTGACCCTACCGTTGCAAGTTGCGATCATGAAATGCAGTGCGCACAGGAAAGTCACGGATGATGTTGGACGTGGGAATGCGTTTGCTGATGAGACCGCGAGAGAAACAGCACAGAATGTGAAGACTAGAATGTATGTTGCAGGCCCCGCAAGATGGGTTAATGATGTGGGAATGTGTGAGAACACAATAGAGAGTGTGAAGTCGCTTCAAGCTGAAGCTACAGAGGAAGAGTTAAGCAAGTGGAGAGAAAGTATGGGTAAGTTGGATGAGAATGGTTGTTGGATTGATCTGACAGAACATAGGCGATGGTTGTTGCCTGATGCATATGTGCTTCCAGTGGTTACTATGGCACATGGAATGGCACATATCAGTACGAAAGGTATATGCAAGTTGTTGGCTCCAGTATGGCAGAATGCTGGGATTCCCAAGTGTGCAGAGAATGTGGTCAAGAATTGCATAGTATGTTTGAAGTACAACCCTGGTAGGGGAACCCCAACTCCAGCTGGTCACTTTGCACCCCCATCATGTCCATTTGAAGTTTTGCAGTTGGACTTTATTCACATGGAAAGATGCAACAACCTGAAATATGTACTGGTGGTTGTTTGTGCTTTCTCAAAATGGATAGAGGCTTATCCTCTGAAAGATAACACTGCCCTATCCACAGCCAAAGCCCTTGTGAAAGAGTTTTTCCCTAGGTTTGGGATGCCAAGAATGGTGTGGTGTGATAACGGAAGTGAGTTTGTGGGTAAAGTGATGAAGAATGTATGTGAAGGGCTAGGGATAAAGCAGAAGTTCCACGCTGCAAATCACCCCCAATCAGCTGGATTAGTAGAACGCTACAATGGAGCCTTAAAGCTCAAGCTGGCCAAAATCCAGGCGAGCACCGGTCTTAAATGGCCTGACGCTCTGCCTCTAGCACTCCTGTCCACCAGAATGACCATACACTCACGAGTGGGACTTAGCCCTTACGAGGTTGTTTTTGGCCGTCCGGCCAATGTATGGGGTGTACCGAGGCCCATGAAGTTCAGTGAGATAGAGCATCCAGTACTGCTCGATTACCTGTATGATTTGACTGTTAAACTGCGTGTTTTGCACCAACAGGTACATGATACTCTTCCCCAAGCTTCTGAACCTCCTGGACACCCCATCAACCCTGGCTCGTGGGTCCTGGTCTGAAATTTCCAGCGCAAGAGCAACGACGAGCCTCGCTGGATCGGCCCTCATCTTGTTCTTCTTTCAACAAGATCAGCAGTGCGAGTGAAAGGGAAGAAACACTGGATCCATGGTACCCACTGTAAAGTAGTCCCCTTGCCTCTGCCATATGACCAGTGGGTCAAGGAGGGTATCGCCGACACTGAGACAGACACTGTACCTCGTTTTGTACCATTCAGTGACTCACGCATAAGAGGCACAGTTTCAGACCAAGAGAGTGACAATATTCTGCAGGAAGCTGTGCCACCATCAAATCGACTGGACACCACTGAGCCTGAACTTTTGTTTCAAGACCAAACAGCACCTGGCCGTCTCCGCTATAATTTGAGACCTAGGCCCATGGACAAATAAAGATTTCCTCACTATTTCCTTTTTAACATTTTTTGCTCTCCCATCTGAAGGACTTTCTTGATTTTTGTTTTTCGAACCACCATCCGGGTTCTGCCGCAGGGTCGCGGTGCCAAGACTTTGGGGTACAGGCCGAAGACGCTAGGTCGACGGTCCTGGTTGGTCTAGGGCGTTTCCCTGGACTGACAGGCGTACTCCTTAGCAGAAGAAACTCATCCACCGCGAGCGGCCCGAGTAGAGGATGGAGTTTTTTAAGATGGAGAGACCGATTGAGGAAATGAACTTTAACGCAAGGATGTGTAGAATTGTAAAAAGTAAATGTTTTGTCTTTTTGTGCCTTTTTACACTGTGTAGTATAATAATGTTTATTGTAGGATTTGTGTTTTTCTCCGCTCAAAAGCCCATTGAACCCACTGAACAGCCTATACCCCTTTCTACTGCCTCCTCTCACTCTTTTCACCCTTTGCCTGAGCACGAACAGACCAGACGATCAGAGTTTGTAAATAACTCGTTTATCCAGCTCTTGCACCAGCACCAACTGGTAATGAATACGACCAATTGCTGGGTATGTGGGTTAATGCCACATACCATTAACAAGGGTATTCCCTACCTGGTGCTGCCGTATAGTTACAATGGATCGTCATGGGCATTCCAAACCATGTTTCTCTATGCTCTAGATACATATTCCCCTCGCCAACCGCGTTCCATCAGACCTATCACCAATAATAAGGCTTTGATGAAAGGAGTTGCCGATATGAGTAGGGATATCGATGCATACTCATCCATTCCCAAAGAAGAGTTGAGACCTTATGTAGGATGGAACGCGACGGGGTATAGTATTAGTCTGGGTGAAAGACAGCGAAAAATCTCATCTCCAATCTGGGTCGTACCCCACATGGGTCGGTTCTGCTTACAGGGTAATAGTCAGAATCCTAGAGCTCAACTGGGAAGGAGTGACTGTACTGAAACGTACACTTTCCCGTCACAGTTTTCCCCTGCGTTTTTGGCTGCCAAGGGCACATATTTCATCTGTAATGACCGAGCATATACATGGCTGCCCCCTGATTTCTCGGGCACATGTTATATTGCGAACTTGCTACCGCCGACATTTACTGCTGCCTCTGACTATCACAAAACCAGAGTTGTGAGAGGTGTGATTAGTAAGGAGGATACTGCCGGTCAGGAAGCAGGAGACTTCTTCTTGGGTTTCCTGCCGTTTTGGGGACCTATGGTCAATAGTAGGAACCTGAGACAGCTGACTCGTGTGGTTGAATCCACTGTCAATGTAACGGCTGGTGCCCTTAGTAATCTGACAGCTGAGCTCCAAGCGGATCGCCTTATGACTCTGCAGAACCGCATGGTTCTAGACGTTATTCTTGCAGACCGCGGTGGGGTATGCAAGGTCATCCTATCCAGTTGCTGCATTTTTATACCAGATAATGCTCCAACAGTGTATCAAGCCATCTCCAAACTCCATAAAATATCTGAATCCATACACGTGGATAAGGGAGATTGGTCACTGGTGGGGTGGTTCTGGGAATTTATATCTGCCTGGGGTTGGAAAGTTCTGATGGTCATTGGAATGATCTTAGCCATTCTTTTCCTGTTCTGTCTGTGCATACAGTGTGCTCCTACGATATGTGGTCTCTGTGCTACCTTATGTGTAAGGAAACCTGTATCGAGGGACGAGCTAAGTAATAGGATGATGCTACAGCAACATCTCCATGACTTTGTGAACATTGACCTAGACTCGGATTAAGATGAGTATAGTGATTGCCTATGTAAGGGCAAAAGGAGGGTCTGTCGTACTTTAATATTCGGGACCGCGTAGGGGACAGGGCCCTACCCCTGTCTATCTTGGTATTAGCAAACCGCAAATGGTAAATGCGGCATGTACGAGTGCTTTATATACCGTTCTAGCTATGAATGCACTGTGTACACGTTATTCTGCTTCACTACGCGGGTTCCATTTTGGAAGCAGTGGCCATCTTGTCATTGCCCTCACATAGGCTATAATGGAGTAAATACGGGCCTCACAGTACATGGGCTTTCCCTCTGACTTCTCTGTGACCTGGGCAGCTGGCTCTGCTGCCCCAGGTCAAACCGGTCTCACGAGCTCCCCTTCCTCCGTCCACCTGTGATTAGCATCAGGGCTTGACCCGTCATAAAACCCTTTCATTCTATACAATCCCCCGGCTAATCTCTTCCACACCTGCTTGTTCCTGCTTTATGACTTGTTTCCCAAAACAGGAGATGCTCATGTTTATTGGGGGGTCTATTGACATCCGATGTGGGATCTGAACCTTACTGTATAAATCATTGTGGGCTGGCCGAACTGGAATGTAGGATGGTCATCATGACTCTGCTTTTTCGTTTGTAATGTATACCTTTATATGGCCATATCGTAAACCAAGGAATGTGTGCCTGGAGCATGATATTTTGTACTGAAGGAGAAGCCCGTTCCTATGATTTTCAGCAGCCTCCTGAGAACATACACGCTGTTGTACTTCTAGGATACCTGTCATTGGTCTGCAGCCAATAAACGATTCTTTGACTTCACCCAGAAGACTCTGTGTTTCTGTAGGTCTGGAACAGGGTGAACCCAGAAGTCATAGAGTGTGTGCCCCTGCACCGCTGGGTCTAAAATACCCAGTACTTCAGGCTATTGCAGATTTGGCCTCTTCATCAGCCAAGCTATTTCCGACAGCGTGTGTGCCCACACGTTGATGGCCAAGAGTATGTATAATGTGTGAGTGGCAGATGTTGTTTAAGATCTGCCACTCGA
Source organism: Triturus cristatus (assembly GCF_964204655.1). Classification (NCBI taxonomy): domain Eukaryota; kingdom Metazoa; phylum Chordata; class Amphibia; order Caudata; family Salamandridae; genus Triturus; species Triturus cristatus. The sequence goes on along the minus strand of NC_140595.1, from coordinate 205,927,001 downwards.
ACCCAAAGCATCTTATACTTAATTGTGCTGCCTTTGGAATCACGATAGTCATTTTGTGACCAAAAGAATAAGTTGTCATTGAAAGCTTGTACACAGTAATAAGAATCACTTACTATTAGAGTATTCACATTAGGATCAGCAAACTCCAGTGCAAGCACCAAAGCACGCAGCTCGGCCAGTTGGGCTGTACAGTCACCTAGTGCTTGCCTATGCACAGCACTGGATTTGAACTCTACGTTCACCATGGTACCTGCCAAAATTGCACAGGCCGCAGAATATGCATGCTTAGCCGGTTGCGCTGAACCATCGGTGTAAATGATACAATCGTACTCCTCAAGTGGGCGCATAGACAGAGGAGGAGGATGAACATATTCATACTGCAAGAACTCCTGTGTCTGGAGCGAGGAGTCAAAGATAAAGGTAACATCTGGAGACGTCAAGGAAGTAGCCCACTGTATCCATTGAGGATGTAAGGCCTTAGAGTTTGGTACACTTGCCTTTGTCACTGCTTCAAGTGCAGGGTACGGTGTTACGACTAAAATGCGTTTACCCTGTGCCAGTGCGGGTTCCTTCAGGATCGCCATCTGCACAGACTTTTTCAACAATGGAAAATCACATCTCGGCAGAAGTGTATAAATGTGATTTGTAAGCAATAGGTACTGTGTCGCCTTCATTAAAAGTCAAGTAAGTGAAACCCACTGCCCCTGGTACTATTCTTATCACTAGGTTTGTGTGGTTATCACGTGTTAACAAGTATTTAGATTCAAGAAGATCAGACTGCAAAGTTTGCAGGATAGCTGAATGTTTCGAAAGCCAGCAGGCTTTTGAAAAGGTTGGTTGTATCAAGGCATAAAGAGGCTTGATACGCTGGGCATATTCAGGAATGTAAGTACGACTGAAGTTTAAAAATCCCAGCAATGATTGTAGTTTTTTCAGTGTTGTCGGTGGTTGCAAACGTGCGCATTTCTCCAGAAAGTGAGGTGCCCAGCCTTGACCCTCGTTATTGAGCTCATAGCCCAAGAACCACACTGTGTACTCTGCAATATGGGATTTTGCTAAGTTGAATTTGTAACCGTAGTCCGCAAACAAAACAATGATGCGGTCGACTCGGCAGAGATGCGTCCATAATTCGTCATCCGTGAGATAAATATCATCCACGTACGAGTACGCATCTGGGTCTATGCTGTCTAACAAAGGGACAACACGTGTGGCGAAAATACCGGAGCTGTTTTTATAGCCCATAGCTAAACGCCGAAATAGTTTTTACCACCGGCCGTAAAGGCGGTCCATTGACTGCATGCCGGTTACAGATTATGACTAAAAAAGCCATTGGAAATGTCAAGTGTAGTTTTATATTTTTTACGAACAAGACTGTCTACAAGTGCAGAACTATGGGTATTCTGCACCACAAAAGTACGACGATGAGAGTTCAAATGACGATAATCCAAAACTATGCGGTACAACCCATCGGTTTGGTAACGGTAAAAAGAGGGTTATTCATTGGTGACACACATGTCTCAATTACTCCTTGATACTCTTTAGAATCTCAGAAACGGGACACTTTGCTTCCCGCCGGAGGGGATATTGGGGTTGCGACTGAGGCATAGATGGCAATGGTATCTCATGGGGCGCTGAGTCCTTATCCCATCCCACATGTGTACGGTACAGAGCCGGTGCAAGCACCAAAGCCCACTCTTCAGCAAAAGACAGTGCATGCTCCTTCGAGACATTACGTGAAAAACCCAAAAGTATCACTTCCTCCCCTTTAGGAGCAGCAATAACAAATGGTGGTGGCCAGTCCGTCTCTGCTAATAAAATGTCGTAAGAAGAGGTCAGACTTTCCCAAAAAATCCCTTTAATGACACGCTGTACGTCACCTTCAATTAAAAGAACTATGTCATATAGTCTGTCAGGGGGAGCCACTCGAGTGTCAGCGGTTTCAACTGTAATGAAAGTGTCAGTTGCTGTCGCCTCCAGAAATGGACGCAGTGCTTGCCACACTATTGTAACCTCCGCTGTGCTGTCTAACAGCGTTACTGCCCATGTTAAATTCAGGAGGTGGGTTCTCACCGTCTGTAGCATATCTCGCTGTTAAAGCTGCAACTTTCTTTTTCTGAAACTGTAGGCGCTGACGTGGAAAATCGTCTTGTTTTCCCTTTTCGTCAGTCTGACGAGGCTGCTCACGTCCTTGGGGGTGCCTCGACCTCTGCCGCGCTCCTGACGTTCTCCGCCACCGGCATGTGAGCCTGATGTTTCCTGTAAAGAACGAGGAGAATGCTGATCAGGAACCTGAAACCTGTCAGGATACCTAATACTCGCGCTGTCGCGCAAATCATAAGTACGCTCAGAAGACTCGGGTGTCGGTGACATCGCATGCGACCCCTGTTTCTGTTGTTGCTTTCCCTGTTTCTTAGTTCTCCAGTTCTTTTTATTAAAGACTGGACGCTCGTCTTTCTCAGACTGAGTTTTTTGTTGTGTTTGCGGTTGAGCTGATAACTTAGCAAAAGGCTTAACACCCAAACTATTGCGGCCAATGGTCTTATAAGCCTGTGCAATAATTTTCGGTGGTTCGCTTGGCCTGTCGGGTTCTAGGACTAGAGCCAAAGCATTAGCTACTTGAAAGTTCACTTCATCTTCCTTAACATTAGAAAGGATCCGATCAGCAACTACGTAGAACACTCCGACCAGTCTCATCCCCAATTCAACAGCCGATTCTGGGCTGTGCTCATCCTGAACACGTTTAATCACGGAGGAGAGTACAGTCATTGAGGGAGTGCCGAAACATTTTGCATACACTGCCGCGAAAACCTTACCCCAATTGTTACAATCGGTTACTTCGGGTATTAAGTCTTTCTGCAAACTAATTGTCAAAATCCTGTGTTTCTCCACAGGAGAGGTATTCGGAAATACAGCCTCCAGCTGGTCAAATTTTTCAGCAAGCCAATAAGGTAAATCATCTTTATTTTGAGGACGCTTGCTCATTACTGAATTAACCATAATGGAACTGATAGTCACTCCGCCAGGTCCAGATTATTGGGCAGCAAGTCCAGGTGGTCCCACCTGAATGTTGCGAGAGACATATGACAGCCCGATGCACCCGTATCAGGGAGGTGTGCAATATGCGGATCTCCGCTACAGGAACTGCCAAATGACGTGGATGTGGTGTTTATCCAGCCAAAACAGGCCAAGTGGCCCCATCGATAGATAAAGGGCCCATATGGATTGGAGTCACTGGGTGGGCGCCATTAAACCAGATTTGGTGTTGCCTTGCCGACAACAGAACTTCAAGATTCCTATAGGCCGATATACATTAGGAAGGGCTGTATGAGTGTATACATGGAACAGGTTATCTGTTCCGTCCACTGCCGTAAAGGTGACCCAAGAATAAAACACCTCAAAGTGGGAAGCCGGATCAGCTCCAACCACAAAGATAAGGGCTATAGCCACGTCCGGCACTCTGTAATCGGCTAAATGTCGACGGAGCGCAGCGCAACTATGAGCCGGTATATCTACATCAGCCATGAGGACAAAAGAATAGATAACAACCTAATGTATGGCAGCGCAATAAAGGGTAAGTACAAGAAGAAAACACCTTTTAAGAACATCAAGCTTGAAAAAACTATAAAAACATCAATGTAGGAGGTATCACCGTCACATCTGTTTCCGGAAATAGAAGCAAGGGTTTTGTGGACAAGCACAAGTACTACTCCAGCATCTCGCAGATAAGAGCCAGACCAAATTTGGTTGCGCCATGTTGCAGGAATTCTGCACATATACAGAACTACGCACAGGAAACCAGCACCTCGGTGGATACTGGTGTACCAACAACCCACATTAGTGCCCGGAACCGCTATCCGACTAGCTATAGTGTCTCATTCGTTCTCCGTACTACAGCGAAGCTACCAATGATTAGACATCCTAGAAAAAGTGACTCAGACTCTCTAAGTAATCGCAGGAGCAACAAGACTCTTTCGCCAACTCACTCATACTTGTCCACAACATAAGTAAGCAGAGACACAGTATAGTTTAAAATGTTTATTTTAACTAATGTGCTCTATAATGCAGTACACAAGCCAATACTAACAGCAAAATGCATAAACTCAATACAGTGAGCATTGTTACAATTCCGTAAAATATGAACGGGGAGATCATTATGTAAAGCTAGTGGAAAAAAGGCCTAACGTGCCTTATCACCCTCCCCGTGCTAGGAACTAGTTTATGATAATTATAGAAGACCTCTGGGCTTTGTCAGGGGGACCCCATTCCTCCAGGTTTAGATGCAAGGGTTTACATCTCCGGACAAACACAGCTCTTCATCTCTGAATGGTTTTCTTCGAGTGCCTAAACATGCCTACAATGGAATATTAAAATTACCGGATTTTCGGTAGTGCACCTGTGGCAGTATTATGTCTAACATGCGTGGGACTGACCAACAACAGATTAACAGAGCATGTTGTTGTTTTACCTTGCGCACGCTGAGCAGACAGAGCCTCAGAGTACAGCAAGAGAAGTGAAAGATAGACGGTTCTCATGTGAGTGAGCACAGGCAGAGGAGTCGTTCAAAACAAACGCCTGTAGAAACGTGTGCAAAAGCGGCAACATGGCAGCCAGGCTTATGCTAACTTATGCTAATTTAGCAATGTACGCAGTAAATCCATAACATCACTACAACTCCAATCTCACCTTTATGAGTCCGGATTGTGATGGGTGTATAATACTTTCGAGGATAGGATCCAGTCTGAGTGGTAGTATTTTTGCATATATTTTTCAATGTTTATAAGGGATATTGGGCAATAGTGTCTGGGGTTGGCAAAGAAAGAACAAACGGCAGACCAAGGTCCTGCACATCCAGTCCACATGTACAATAAATTTGAAAGTGGTGCAGTCACTTCCCACACCCGCCATCCAGAGGTGTCAGAGATCGCTGATTTTTCGGGAATAAATACAGAAGGTGCACTCGCTGTGAAGTCAAGACGCACGAATCAAAGTCTGTTCCAAAATTACTTCTTTTTATTTGAATTAAACTTTAAAACTGGCACACAGCCAACACGTTTCGTTCCCGATTTTTGCCAGTGGGAACTTCATCAGGGCTCTTTTGTATAAAGCTGGAAAGTGGCAGTAAAAGGTACTTAGTCTAGTTGAACCTCAAATGGAAGAAATAACATCCATGACAATATATGTTGCAAAGTCTGATACTAAAGAATCAAAGAAACGTAGAAAGTCCAATAGACACGGTTCGGTAAAGCTATGTTAAAGTAACAAGATGCTGTAGGTACTGATAAAAAAGTATGTTTCTCCTCCTTTGACGGCTTGATAACCGGCAGAGCTTCTGGGGTTGAATTGGTCTTTCCGTTCTTTGGGTATAACTACTATAGTTGCCTCAGCAGCGGAGCCTCAGACGGTGCCTGTGGAAGAAAAGTGTTAAAAAAGGTTCTCTGGTGGAGCAATGAAGGATGAACCCAAGGTCTGGTAAAAGGAGACTGGGAAGCCGTCCGGGCCTGGGGCCTTCCAGGCATTCAGCTTCTTAATAGCACTTAAGATTTCATGGCGCAAGATTGCGTGTTCTAAGGAACGTTTTCTCTCTTCATCTAGTTTGGTAATATTAATTTTGTTGAGGTATTCCAGGCACGCTTTATATGGTGCGTTGTTACTTTTAGAGTATAGGGCACAGTAGAATGGTTTGAAAGTGTCCAAGATTTCTTTTTGGTTCGTCGTTGGGATGCCTTGTTAGTTATATAGGTTATTCTTCTTTTCTGATGGTTTTGTTTTAAATAGGAGGTCAGAATTCTACTGTCTTTGTTAGGTCCCCAAGAGTTGATGCCTTTATAGCTTAGACTATAAGGTGGGCTTTATTGCTCAAGGTCTTATTATATTTGTGTTTTAGTTTTGGTGAGACTGTTTAGCTGTGTCAAGTTTTTGGATTGCTTATGTCCTTTTCCAGTGTTTTTATACCGAGTTCTAGTTGGTCGAGGATGTTATTATTAAGTTTGTTTTTCTTAGCCATAAGTTCAATCATGTGACCCCGTATTGTGCATTTCAAGGCGTCCCAGATGATTTGGGGATTAGGGCCGGAGCCCTTATTGAAATCTGAGTAATTATTAGAGGCTTTTCTAACTTGAGCTTTTCACTACCCTTTTCCTGTCAAATCTCATCTGTATCCTCAGTGGATTTCCCTCTACTGTTAGGCTTCCCTCACCAGCTCCACTCGTCCTTCTCCCCTGTCTCTGCCTCATGGCGTTCCCCATCCTATTTTGGGTAGTATTTGTATCTAAATTGAGCAGGAGTATTTCTTCAGAATAATATTTTTACTTGTGTTTGACCTTCAGGATCTGATTCTCCAATTTCAGGGATTAAGGAATCACTTTGATCTTCTCTAGTGGGAATTTTGTGCATAAATTGTCATTGTAAAGCAGTATCAAACTGCTCTGCCAATGTGTACATTTGCTAAATTCATAATCGATTTCATATTACAAAAAACCTTTGTTTCTACAGTCAAATGTCAGCTTCATGCATTTTTATACTGGCCTCCGTTTGAACTATTTCACTTACTCACTATGTAGACATATAAAGAGATCACTTTCAAACTTTTAGATTTCCTCTTTGTGCAGCAAATAAAAATCCCCTGTGTTGGTCTCGCTAGACCCCCCACGTTCCACTCATCCACCGACTCAGATGGCTAGTGTTACATCGACAATTTCTTCCCTGATCTTAGGTTACAACCCGATTCCCCTGGCAGGTTATCCTCTCGCGCTCCACCGCTTTATCTCTCTTATGGTGAACTCCCTTGCACGTTCTTGCATAACATGCCACCATCTCAATCGGAGTCCAGGCTCCTGCCCTCCCGGATTCTATCCAACTTATCCTATCCCACCTCCCCTTACCCACCGCCTATCAGCTACACCGATGTCACCTCACAACCCCCCCAATCCCCAGTGCCTAGCTCCACGCAAATTGGTTCGACACAAGACACCATTGATTCAAGTGCTCCCCCTGAACTCCTCAGTGCCGCTTTAGACCCACCAGATTTTCCTCGAGACACCACCTCTCTATCAAAACTTTCCACACAACCATTATCCTTTACCCAACACTCAGACCTGGCTGCTCGCCTTGATGAGATTTCACTCCAACTGCGCCTACTCACGGATGGATTTCATGAACTGAAAACCCTCTCTATCGATCATCTCCCCCCTGCTCAGAACATTATGCGCACTAGAGAACTCGCCCTTGAATCACACGTGCAGCCCCTGTCCCAGACATGCGTTCCTCTCACCCTACCTCGTAAACCTCACCCCTCCCGCCCCAGAAGAATGAAGACCGATCTATAGACCAGTGATATTGATATTCTTATCCTCTCTTATGCCCTCCCATTAAATACTGACAAGACCCCTCTGGACTCATACAAGGCCCTTATGGGTTTAATCCAAGCCATCCATGCCATCCTGAACAGGTAACCCCCCCACAACCTCAGAGCTATAAAAAACAACAACTTCAAGCTTGTGAATAGCATTCAGTCTCCGACCGCCCACACACCTCTCCAATTGAAATGCGTGCTACTCAATTGCAGATCAGCGAGTAAACATTCATCCAATATCTTTGACCTCATTCTAAACAATTAGCTTGATATTATCATCCTCACGGAAACCTAGCTAAATTGCTCGTCCACCCCTGTCCTTGGCCTTCTAGTCCCACCTAGCCACAACATAATTCGATTGGACAGACCTATAAAACAGGGCAGGGGATTAGCTTGTATACACCAAAATACACTCTCGGTCTCACAATCTGACTCCTCTGCTCTGACCTTCAGTGAGTACCTATGCTTCAACATCTCAAGCAATCACCGCCCTGCTTGCAAATTACACACTTTCTATCAACTCCCTGGAGACAATCTCTCCTTCATTGAACAATTAATGGAAATCATCTCCTCCAATGATGACACCCTAGTTTCCCAAATCTTTCTGGCAGACTTCAACCTACGCTGGTCTAACCCAATAGATCAAGCAGTAAATTGCCTTAAATCCTTCCTAACTGAACATGAGCTGACACAATACCATTTCCAATTTCCAATTCCAATTCCATTATCCCTTGTGATTGGTCCGACCATTATTGCATCTTCTTCCTAATTAATTGGATATCGCCTTGCACATAGCGCTACTTGTTAGATGCCTGCTGTAATTTTAAAAGCCCTGTTTTGTCGTTTTTGTTCTTGTCATTTTACCCACTTCTACCTTGGTTTTAATAATTAGTTCAGAATTGCTTAGATATTTCATAGTCGCCCCTACCTGTGTTCTTAGACCCGGACCGCATCTCTGCACTATAAAATTCTGTTGCATTCACCGCCATTTGGGCGGCCCGGTCCCCGCGCTCTGTTTACCTGGGGCGCCATCTTGGGTGGGTCTTAGAAGCACTCCTCAGCCATTCGCTGGAGCCGACACGTGGACTGGCTAGAGCCCTACTTAATTAGTTGGGTATGACGCGCAGCGTGTACGCGCATCGGGGACGCCACAGTGACGCCGGAGTCACGCCAGAGTCCAGCCCGTCTGCGCCCGTCCGCGTTGAGGACGCGCTGAGCGGCTGGACTCTGGACTTAGACGAGGCCTGTGCCTCCTCGTGTAGGTATACTCATCAGGAGATGCTACGCCTGAAACCTCGCAGTTTGAGGTGCTCGCATACCTATGAACCAGACGAACTTCTTTGCCCCCTACGATGTGGTTGCCACCATACGCGTCTGTCTGGTAATTCTGTTCCCCTTCACCCCTCATTTGACCACCCTGCCGTCATTAGACCCAGGACAGTGGGAGTAGAAGGCATCCTGATCAATGCCTGCTCCCTGGTCAAAAATAAGGTAATGTTTAGGGAGATGGTCTTGGATAGAAAGCCTGCCCTAGTGTTTATCACTGAAACGTGGGCTAAAGACTCATCTGGTCCTGATCTGACTGAAGCGGTCCCGGAAGGGTACTGCCTGGCCAGACTGGACAGACAGGGACGAGTGGGAGGGGGGATAGCTATCCTCTATAAAGACCACCTGCAATGCCACACAGTACCTATACCCGATTTTCCGGATAGCGTTCAGGCTTTCTACTTTACGGTAAAGGAAGGGAAATGCCCTTTTTTCAACGGAATTCTGCTGTATCGACCTCCCGGCCCGAGGACCGATTTCATGCATAACTTCCTCCAGTTTTTGGAACCCTACTTTGGTCGAGAAAACTTCTCCATTCGAGGTGATTTCAATTATCATTTAGAACGGCTTGACAGATACCTCGTCCGCGGGGCTACCCATCGTGCAGGCCACACTCTCGATGGTATTTTCTCTAATGACCATCGTCTGACCGTCAAGGATCCGGTACATCTGTCCTGGTCCGATCACCTTGCGGTCCCATTCCTCTTGGAATGCCCTCGGATGGATGGAAGTAAAATAGGGAAACACACAGTGGGAACTGGCAGAAATTTTAGGAATATCAGTAATGACTCCCTCTCGTCATGGGTTGCCAGCCTTTCTACTACGGGTATGGATAGTGTTCAGACCGCGGTTGGTCATTTTGAACAGGTTATCACTGAGGCCCTGAATGAATTGGCCCCATTACAGACCCGTCGTCGAGCCAGGAAGAGACCCTCTGCCCCATGGTATTCGGAATCCCTCAGACTCCTCAGGCAAGAAGTGAGGAGGATGGAGAGGCTCTGGCATTCAGGTTGGGACCTCAAGAATAAGGAAGCTCATAAACTCCTGGTCAGGAAATACAAGACTGAGATTGTGCAGGCCAAACAAGATTACTTTGTGGCCATGACAACTTCGCTCTCCTCGCCGAAGGAGCTCTTCAGAATCGTTGACTCCTTAGTCAACCTACAAACGCCTGACTCTGTTGTACCCTCGCAAGATCTATGTGATAATATCGCTTCCTTTTTTCATACCAAAATACAGGATATCTACCTGGCTCTTGAGGTACAGTGGGCCCTCTGCTCTGGTTGAGATGAATAGGACCACCCCAGACATCTCCCTTCTGAGCACCTTGGACTCTTTTCCCCCGCTGGTCTTACAAGATCTGGAGATCTTGCTTAATAAAACCAAATCTGGCTCCCCCCTAGATATCTGCCCTTTGAAGATTATTAAGCAGTGTAGGGAAACCCTCCTACCGCCTCTACTAGAAATCATGAATCTAGTTATGAGGGATGGTGTCTTCCCCTTGGAGTGGAAGAGTGCAGTAGTGAAACCCTTGTTAAAGAAGGCTTCCCTTGATCCGGAGGTCCTAAAAAACTTCCGTCCGATCTCACTGCTCCCAGCCCCTGCGAAGATGCTTGAGGCACATCTAAACAAGCATCTCGCTGCCTTTGTGGAAGGCTCGGGCTGTTTGGACTTCTCCCAGCATGGATTCCGGAGGGAATACAGCACTGAGTCGGCCCTCACTATTGTGCTTGATAAGATCCGCACTAGAGTGGATGGGGGCCAGACCACCCTCCTGGTCCTGTTGGATCTAACTGCGGCCTTTGATACCCTCTCCCCCTCAGTACTTACATATCGTCTGAGGGAAGTGGGGGTGAAGGACGCAGCTCTAGACCTACTGACCTCCTTCCTTGAAGGAAGGGAACAAAGAGTCATGCTGGGGGAGTTCCTTTCTCCATCCCGACCGGTGCTATGTGGGGTCCCGCAGGGGTCGGCCCTCAGTCCGACCCTATTTAACATCTATGTGACCCCACTAGCCAGATTAATTAGAACTTTCGGGATGGAGGTAGTCTCCTATGCAGATGACACCCAAATCCTCGTCTCTCTTTCCCATTCAGATGTACCAACTGCCTCCAATTTTAGATCTTGTATGGAGGCGGTTGGTCAGTGGATGGTCCAGAACTCACTTAAACTGAATGGGGAGAAGACTGAGGTGATGGTGTTTGGAGGGAAAGAGAACATCTGGTCAGCCAGTTGGTGGCCTGACTCGCTAGGAGTGTGTCCTTCCCCCACGATATCTGCTAGGAATCTTGGGGTGATGATAGATCCCGCCCTGGATATGGGCGGACAGGTTAGTAGAACCATCTCTACCTGTTGGGGCTTAATTCACACCCTGCGAAGAATCAGGAAATATCTCTCTCAGCAGTCTAGAAAGCAAGTAGTTGTCGCTCTCATCGTCTCAAGACTGGACTACTGTAATGCGCTGTATGCGGGGCTAAATAGGAGCCTTCTACAGCGCTTGCAGGTAGTCCAGAATGCCGCAGCCAGATTTGTTCTGGATGTTCCCAGACGCTCCTCGGCCACGCTGGCCAGGAAAGCGCTGCATTGGCTACCGGTAGAGCACCGAGTACGGTTCAAAGTCTTATGCATGACCTATAGAGCCATTGCAAAGAACAGCGACACGGGAGTTGGTTCTATCATCTCCCACTATACTCCTGGAAGGGACTTGCGTTCCTCCAGGAAACTGCTCCTGACAGTCCCCCGCACTCAAAGAGCCAAGTGGGGTGGCAGGGCTTTCTCCACTCTGGCTCCTAAATGGTGGAATGATCTTCCTTTGGATCTCAGGTCCCTACTCTCCCTACAGATATTCCGAAGTGCCCTTAAAACTCGCCTCTTCCTGCGAGCCTATGTGTAAGGATGTACATTTCCATCTTTGTTTTGTTAGGCGCCTTGATACCTGCGGGTTATTGTCTTGCGCAATATAAATTTTCTATCATCATCATCATCATCAACAAAGAGGTGTCCCCGAAGAGGGTCCAGCTCAAGTAAACAAAGCAATGGAAGAAGAACCTTAGGAATATTAACTCTAATGATCTAGCAATGCACTGTAGAAAGGCCTTGACCCCCCCCCAATCAAACATGTCTGATGTTCATGTTCTCACAGATTTCTATAATTCCAAAATCTCTGGCATCCTGGAAGAAATAGCCCCTCGACAATAGAAAAATGCCTCCTCCAAAATCTCCAAACCCTGGTTCAACAGCAACCTAAACTCAGAACGACACAACCTAAGGTTAGTGGAAAGATCCTGATGATCGGTACCCTCCACTGAACATCTAATTCACCTTAGATCTGTCAGGAACACTTACAACAGAAAAATCAAGAATGCAAAGGCTAACTTCTTCAGATCCCAACTCAATCAAGCCAGAAACCGCCCCAATAAACTGTTTGAAATTGTTAAACAACAATAGGTAAAGACACCCAACAGCTCAGACCTTGGTGATGGCCTACCATCCTGCAACAACTTGGCTGCCTTCTTCACCAAGAAAACAAAAAGCATCAGCCTCGACCTTGAAGCAAAGAGGGCTCTTCTCCCAAACTTCGAGAGTGCTGCGCAGCCAGCTCACCATGAGTGGCTCATTTCCTCCAGAGTTAGCACCAAGAACAACGCCTCTTGGAACTGCTTTACTCTCCCCAGCGAAAGAGAGATTTACAACACTCTGCTGGTGATCAACCCTTCTAATCATTTAATGGACCCGCTACCACCGCCCATCTTTAAAGATATCAAGGAGACCATCATCTCACTTTGGACAAAGATAGTCAACTCGTAGCTGTTACAAGGCATGATCCCCAACTTCCTAACAGTAGCGCAGGTCTCCCCCATCCTAAAAAAACATAACGCAGACAGCTCTGACCTCAATAATGTCTGGCCAATCTCCACCATCCCCACGCTGGCTAAACTGCTTGAAAAATGCATGCAGACTCAACTTTGTGCACACATGGAGCATTGCCAACTCCTTGACCAACATCAGTCAGGATTTCAGAGAGGTCATAGCACGGAATCTGCTCTCACTCACATTACGGATGACATTTTAAAAATGCTAGACCAAAACAAATCATACCTCCTGATTCTCCTTGACCTAGTTTTGGCTTTTGACACTGTTAACCACGACAATCTCTTATCCATCCTAGAACACAGGATAGACTTTTCAGGACTGGTATTACAATGGTTTACTTCTTCCTCCACATTAGATCACTAAAAGTCAAGGTGAATCAATCCCTTTCCCAGCCCTCCTCAATTTCTATGGGGGTTCCACAGGGGTCTGCACTATCGCCAATACTCCAATTTATTCCTGGAACCGTTGGCAAATACTCTGACCTTCGTGAACATTCTCTTCCATATGTATGCGGATGACACTCAATTTAATCTGAAAATCACCTCCCCTGAAGACTTCATCTCACTGAACTCTACCCCTATGAATACTCAAAACTGGTTAACTGATAAGTACCTCATGCTCGACACCTCCAAAACAGAATTTCTTCTCATTTCTCTGCCTAATCACAGCTACAAGATCGATCACTGGCTGAAACACCTTTGCGGCCTTCAACTGCAGTCCCCACATTATCGATTCTGCGGAATTCCTCAGAATCACACTAGATAAGCACTTGAACATGCAGATTCAAAACAGCAATGTAAGCAAGGGTGCTAAACACCAGATAAACATACTAAGGAACCTCAAACCATTCCTACCACAGGAGGATTTTAAGATGATGGTACATGCTCTGGTACTGCCTAGGCTAGACTATGGTAGCTCCATTCTATGTGGACTTCCCAAATATAACTTAGCCTCCATTAATGCCGTAGCTAGACTGATCAAATGTACAAATAGAAACAACCACATCTCCCCAGCCCTCGAATCCCTAAAATGGCTGCGATATGAAGCAAGACTACAGCTAAAGATAGCATGCATGACCCACAAAGCCAGACATCTCAAGACTCTCATTTATCTGGCTCAAAAATTAGAACTGTCTGGAGGTTGCAGACAGTCAAGAAGTGCAAGCTCATTGCTCCTGAAACCACAGTTCTTCCACAAAACGAGAACGAGTCACAGAGCCTTATAAGGCACTGCCCCAAAGATTTGGAACTCTCTTCCACCAGATGTCCGACTAATTTCTTCCACTGCTTCCTTCAAAAAGGACATAAAAAAAATCCTAATGACTAAGTTCTTGCCTTAAATGGCCCAGGCCCCATTGCTTTTTTACTGCCTACTGATAGTCTACTAGATTATTGTGCACCTTTGATTTACAGCACTCGCCTGCTATTCTCATTTATGTTCTTCTCCATGTACCGTATCCATCCTATCCTAATTTTGTTGCACTCCTATCTTGTTTGTTTTATGTATAGTCAAGTTATGCTTGTCCTTCCCCCCCCCCCCAGACCCCACCTATTTTGACTGTAAAGCGCTTGGATACCCTCCTAGGCCACATTTGTGCTATATAAAACTTTCTAAATAAAATTAATGGTCATGTGTAATCTTAGTCCATATTTTCAGTTTTTTTATGGCTATTTGTGAACTATCTGTGCCAAAAAGCATGGCTGGAAAAAGAATTAAAAGCATTGCAAATATCCCTGTGACCTGTAAGTTTGCATCACAGCACATGCTACTTGACAGCACGCTGGAAAGGTGTTTTGAAAGAGGGATGACAAAGATTAAAAATACTTCAATCACTGAGAAGTATATTTTTCCTTACTTTGTGGTTCTGCCTCCTCTCTTTTCTGATTGGTTTGGGACCGGATTTCAAATTCTAAAAACAGGGAGAAAAAAGATATTACACGACTGACCATATTTTAGCAAAGAGGTTGTACAGAACCTACTGGCTGAAAGCTGATAATTTCTGGGCGAGACCAAAAAACAAGCCTGACAAAAATCTATGACAGATAGTCGCTTAATGTGCCGGCTATTTAGTCTTGTTGGCAAAGCGCATATTAACCGTGTGCTGAAAATAGTCACAGTCACTGCTGATTCCAGCTTGTAGATCTGATACTATAAGATGAGCAACAATAGAAATAATGTTTCTACGTATAATTAATCTACCAAAACATCCAAATGATCATTGTTGGAAGTATGGGATGCACTGTTTGATGACTTTACTTGATTGACTGATGATGTGCCTTGTTGAGCAGAACACTGCTTATATAGGCACCGTGTGTTCAATACACACTGTTGAGCAGGGTTGTAGTAGGAATGTGACTGACAACGTAGGTCACTTGTGGTGAGGCCATTGCAAGTACCGAACCCAGTCCTATGACTGAAGTATCAGTCACTGTTGCTGATTATTACTCAAAAAGTAAAGAGTGATTCATTGTTATGTATAAGGAGATTGACTATCCATGGAACTGGGAGTACCAGCTCAGACTGTTGCCAGCCTGTTTGTTCTCCCTGGTAATGTAACCATATCACTGGTGTGCTGCCATCTACTTTGTCCTTGCTTTAAAGTCTTGTACATACCTCTGATAATAACATTTGTTATAAAGTTTAAAAAAGATCATGACGGAGTGTCCAAATTGCTGCCCAACAAAAGTCTGCCAAAGAGATATTCTTTTGGATTGCCATTAATGTTTCCTTTGATCTGATGGAAGAACATGAAATCAGTGAGGTGCATTAAATTCTGAAACGTCACATGAATTGGAAATGCTAGATACCAACCATATTTTAGCAATGGCTTTAGTTACGTTGTAGCCTGTAGTATGACAGGTGGCCAAGGTTGATTCTTTACAGTCCATAAGATTATAGATAGGCTGTTAGGTAGATGCACATCTTGACTTAAGTTTCTGCATGTGTATGACGACAAGGGCACATTGTCTTGGATTTCACAACTGGCGTATATCCATCATCAGTAAGCGACTTCCTTGAAGGTTTCTTGTATACTTTTCATGCACATTTTCAGTGCTTTCAAAATATCTAGCTTGTTCAAGGTTTATCCTGTTGACCAAGCATAGGATCAAGACTTACATTTTCTTTCTTTAAAAAAAAAAAAGACACATTCTTGATGTAAAGGAAAAGTTAGGAAAGGCTGACAAGACAACCGATGAGTAAGAGGAAGTTGTCTATGTTACGCTCTTGCCCACACTGTTATAGCATAAAATTGCACCATCCAATTACCGCGGGCAGCATATTGAGAAAGCGTGTTTCTGACACTCGGAGTGTCTGGCAGAGTTGCCCCAGGGAGCCTTTGAAGTCAACTCCAAGTATAGTCTGACAATGAGGGCAGGGCTACTGGTCCCCAGTATGATGGAATGAGTGATGAGCTGCTGCTTCAATGAGTCTCAGATTGCACCCTCAGTCTAGTGAGGTCACACAGCCCACCTTCGCCCTAGTGAAGTTCCAGTGGCAAGGTCAGGCAATGGCGAAAATTGGCAGCACACTAAAACCAAGTGGGTAGTAGAGAGCGGCCCATCCAAGGCTGGTGGACAGAGCTGGCCGCATGGAGACCTGAAAACCTAGATGTCCCCTATTCCTGCGTTTGTCATCGGAGCACGCACCCTGTAGGTGGCATGGACTGAAGGGGAGTTTTCTACTGGAACCAACAGGAGACCTGCTGGCCAACACAAGGTTGAGTGGAGGTCACTGGGGGCTCTCTCTCCCTAACTTCTCTGCAGTGACTGGAAAGAATCTAAGTCCCTGACCCACTGGGACTGAAGTGGGGAGCCACGCACCATTGCTAATGATGTCAGTGGCAGGCGGAGTCTCCTGAGGATAATCAACTCCTCAGTTGAAAGCTGGTCCTGTTGCAGGGATTCTGCACAAACACATAACTATGCGCAGGATTATAGAATCTTGGTGTATAGGGACAGAGTCATCCTACCCCCTTAGTACCCATGAGCCCAGGACCAACTTGCTATAGTGTCTCACTTCTTCTCCTACTCACCCACAGAGAAACAAATGATTAGACACCCCGGAACACAACACTCCCAGATTTCTTAGGAATTGCAGTAACAAGACACACCCTTTCACTCTTGTACTTGTCCAGAATAAGATCTGACAGAGACATGAAACTGTTTAAAATATTTATTTTAACTAACGTGCCCTAACATGCAGTATACGCGCCACAACAAGCAGGAAAATGCATAGTACAAATACAGTTAGCATAGCAGCTAGTCCATAAATCACGAAGGGAGATGTAATCATGAAAAGACAATTGAGCCTAACCTCCCTCCCCTTGCTAGGAAGCAATATTATATTGTATGTTAGAAGATCTCAGGGCTTTGTCAGCAGACCCCATACCTCAGCCTATAGATGGTAGATCTACATCATAGGTGCTGTCTCGCTCTTCTCCATGGAAAGATCCCTTTCCAAGAGTGTGCTACCTATTCATGTATTCTAATAAGACCAAAGTACATTGTCCAAACAACAGCTGCATCAGTATGTTTTGTCTAAGAGCTAAGGTCTCTGGCCAGAACAAAATAACAAGGGGCATTGTTGTTCGACCTTGCACTTAATGTTCAGTCAAAATCCCAGGAACATGCAGAGAGTGAACAGAGCGATGAGTTCTCATGTGAAAACAGCCATTGAAATTATTGCAAAAAATAAAGACATGTAGTAACATGCGCAAAGCAGCTGGCAGGCTGCAGCGTGCTCATGCCAACTTAGTAAAAATGACAATGTCCCTATGGGCCATGTGACAAACTCCCCTTGGACGGGTCGTTAGCACTATGTTTAAACAAAAATCAGCGATAAGCAGAGGCAAAGCTTCTCAGTAGTATTCCAAATAGGATATCTGTGAACACAAAGAAAAAAAATACAAATTTAAAGAGTAGCCAAATGGGTACCCAAAACACATCCACTCATAGCAAATCTTCAGAGTTACAAATGTTGTGGGAAAGGCGGAATGCCAGAAACTCAAGTATGTTGTCTGAACTTTCCTTAGTAAAAAGGTATGCCATCCAATTGAGTAAGTCAAACAATATGCTCCTCATATCCAGAGGCCGTTAGGAGCATGCCTGGGCAACCTGCGTTAACTTCAATGAAATTCCGATCTATAAGGCGCTGTGCACAAGTACAGGTACTCAAGTCTGCTGTTGGTCCAAGTAGAGGATCACACATCAGCCGCCTACCCATTGAACATTCCTGGTCATGGGCTTTCAACGGACCCATTAACAGTGCGTAATCCAGGGCAGCGTGGGTTGTTTTGGAGAGGCAGACATCCAGGGCCCATTGAAAAGGAATGTCAGCCAGTAACCGGTGTCAAGAGCTTTCAATGGCATTGCACCAAAATGTCGGCGCATCTGCTCATGATACAGCTCTAACTGGACCAGGTAGGGCAGCACCACAGATCGAGCAGTCATTGCGGAGCAGCAATAGAAGTACAAGTACACCGCAAATGAGCAGGAGCAGTAGGGGAAACCCGCCGAAGGTACTGGAAAAAATGGAATGATAAATGCTGGGATGATAAATTTAGTCTGAAAGGAGCTGACGAGGCCTGAACCCACAAGTTTAGAAAAGTGGGCCAAGCCCTCAGTATCAGATGCATTAAATATTTGGTGAATTCATTATCCAAAATGGAGTGGGAGATTTGTGTTCAACAGTGAGTGAATCTCACTTGCGGTTCCCGCCACCTGCAGTTTGAAGGTCTCACAAGCTGATGTGAGAGCCACTTCTTGTTGAAACGTTAGCGCTTTTAGTCTTCTTAGCTTATTGCAATCTGTTTTCAAAGTTGGAATGGAAGGCCAAAGCAAACTTTCTACATTTCCATGCGGGGGTAGAAACAGGACATTGCTGCAGCATGTAACACGTTGGGAAACTGTTACTATATACGGGAAGCCTGCCCGTAAGCTGTAGCAGTCGGGGTTATTTAAAAAAAGGTAATTTCCATTAGAAAGCAAAGTTAGCGCAGGAATAATAGTTAGGACAGGGATACCTTTTAAAAAGCAAGCCAGATTAGGGGCCACAATATTGCAGGCTCCATGAAGTTTAACTTGTTTATAGACTAGGGAATGTCCTTTTCTGGAATCATAATCCTCCTCTGTAAGAAAAATGTCCTTATCCGCTCGATGACATCTAAAGGTGAAAGGCAACGACCATACCTCAAGAATATAGCTACTGCTGAGGGGCTCAAATCAACCAACCGGCAGTGAAATAACCCCATGTATCAACCATACAGCTGAATCAGTCTCTGCCACAGAAAATGGTAACTGTTCTAACTGTTTAATATGTAACAATATCTATGTGGCATCTTTCATTGACATTAACTTCTGTTTATCAGTCAAATTAAATGGCAAAACAATGTGGAAGCATTAAGATAAACCCATGGCATTTTTCCACTTTTGAGTGTTTGCAAGGTCCAAGCAAATTGCATTTCAGAACGTAACTGATTTTGTCCATGGTACAAAACAGACACTTCATGTTGAACAATGTCAATGACTGATGATAAGCCGGGCACATAAGCTATCCGACCTGACGTAGCTCCCTGGACTGACTGGTGTAGACTCCCTAAATGTTGCCCGGCTTCAAGGGACGCTTCGGGCCACTTTCTCTACCTTCCCCGTCCCGTATGAAGACTCCCCCCCCCCCCCCCTCCTTACCCTACTCATTGCGGACGACACTGGGTCGCACCTAGTCACAAAACTGTATAAGGCCTGCTTGAAACTCCGAATGGGACGGGAGGACTAGACAGAGATGGGAGGACGATCTTGGGCATCCGCTGACTGACAAGGAGTGGACCTTCTGTCTCGAGCAAACCCATAGGGTGTCTCCCAACCACAGGCTTAAATTGCTTCATTTTAAGTTTGTCCATAGAATTTACGTGACCCCTAGCCAATGGGCAAACTTTGACCCCACTTACCCCACAAATTGCCCTAAGTGTAATATCTTAGACGCCGATTTTGCACATATGTCTTGGGCTTGTCCTCCTATTTTGGCTTATTGGCAGGAAGTCTTTGCAACACTGGCGCAAATCATAGACTCTCCCCTTGTACCCTCCCCTAAAATGGGTCTGTTGGGTCTGGTTAATCACATTAAACTTTGTTATAGGCGCTTTACTGCGATAGCATTACTTCTGGCCAAACGTGAGATTGCTGTCCTGTGGGGGGCAAGGGCTCGGCCAACTAAATCGGCCTGGCTGCGTAGTCTGGCATATTGTAGCATCCAATCTGAAATATACGCAACGCTTCAGTCTCCAACCTCCAGACCCCGTTTACCACACACAACTGCAACGAACACTCCTTGCTTCGCAGGCTGCAACTACACCGACTGCCTCCCAAGCTATTGAGTGAACAGTACACAAGCTGCCTTTGTTACAAGCCAGGTCCTGTGTCCCCCCCCACACATGTTTGCGCATGCAGGCACAATGTACCACAGCCAACTGGTGTGATGTATTTAGTCACAGTCTCGTGTATCTCACGCTTCACATACTGGAACTCACTTAGTCTTTCTCTTTTTCATCTGGATAAATTGGGGTCATTGTTTTATATGATTTATAATTTTTGTAAGTTGTAGATGCACTTTCGTCGTTTTATTATAATTTTAGTATTTTTATTGTTTTGTGATGTGTACTGGATATTTTTACATTGTATATTTTGTATTTGGATGTCGCTTATGTTTTTGATATGTTTGTCTAATGTGCTTATATTTTCAATAAAAAAAATTAAAAACAAAATGACTGATGATACAATATTATCTAAGGTATATATCTGAGAAGACAGTGTATTAATGCTATTATCGACCACAGCAAGAACCTTTTCTAAATTAGCTTGGTCAATTTGGCACATGCGCAGCTTCCATCTGCAATAACTTCCAAAATTCATTATATGCTGCATAAACAGAACGTTTTGCTCGAGGGGACTCTGCACCTAAAAGAAAATCAGCAAGATCTATGTTACCTGACGATAGAGAAAGATGTCTTTTCACAGATGACAATGTGGAATGTTCTAACCGCTGCTGACATAATTTACCCACAGAATATGTGGTAACAGTATGTGAATGGGGAAACGAGGGTCAGGTCTACTTTGAGTAATCCCTTTGGTGGTATTCAAAAAGCGCAATTGATATGCATTGGAACTCGTTGGCCACAATAACCATCCCAAGGGGTCAATATCAGAAGAATTCCGAAACATGACAGTTAAATCCTCAATTGTATGGTTGGTGTGCGTTTGCCCCGTTTCATAAGCAGCCAATGACGGAATGAAGGGAATGTTGAGATTTTTTACTGTGGCCAGACCAAAACAAGTAGTCTGTTGTACCATCTCATTAAAAAATATGAGCTGGGACGGTATCAGACATGCCCAATGCAGTGAGTCAGTTCCCTGCACCTGCCAATGTTTGGTACCCCAAATAGATTTTTAAATCAGCCGTGTCCTTCCAGTACTCATAAATGTTTGTGGCCAAATCATTAATGAAGGACAAGGAGTTGGCCAATTTGGAATGGGTCAACATAAATTTAGTTTGGATGGGTATGTTCAATTTGTATAAATAGGACTGTGGGCCAAAAAGATTGTAACCAGTAAAATACATAAATTTACTTTGTCGGGTCTTGGAGCTTCCCTTTAACAGTGTTGGACAATGTTCCCACTGTGTATAATTATAATATGGTCTCTGAGTGCTCGTCTTGTGCAAAAAATGATGCCCATAGTGTTGAAAACAGAATAAATTACTGCAATTTGCAGAATTCAAATACAAGTCTTCAGTGTCACAGGCAGTATAATATTTCAAATCTGAGAATATTGAATGAACAGCGTGAACACCCCAGTCTTCAGAGTGTATACCAGCAAGACCACATCTCCTAATGAAACGCAGAAAACATATGGAATGTTCGAAATTTCGGTTGGGCCATGGATATCGAATGGTACTTTATCCCAAACAATGTCATCAACAAATGGAAAGCCTGAACTATGAACCAGGGCTTGATCTCTTTTCATTTTATGGGATGGCGTGTGAGTGGCCAGAACACCGTCAACCAAGTTCACAGCAGAGTGTTCAAGTAAGTAATGTCCCCTTGATCAAGAGGAAAAACACAGTTACAAACCCAATCTACATGAAGAAGAACACCATTGCAGCACCATCCAGACGTGTGTCCAGGGCGGGACCAGGTAAGTCTTTTTGAACTAGGAGATGAAAAGACTGGTACATGTGGGGGGCTCCGCCACAGAGGGCGACATTGTAGATGTATCAGAAGAAAAGCTAGCCCGGTCCATATAGTAACCACTGGACTCCAGCTGAAACAACAGGGGTTGTTCTTTATTTGAAGGTGAATGTATTGTACTTTCAGGAATGTCAATTTTAACAGCTGGAGGAGAAGCATATTCAGTAACCACAGTTTTGGATGTTGAAGGTCAAACGGGCAACAAATCAATTGAAGACTCAATTTCCCCTTCCATTTGTTGGGGATTATTCGAAGAAACAGAAGCCATTGGATTCAGAGAGCGATCCCGGTGTGGAATGCTTGGAACCATACTATTCAGTATCGGCCATATGATGTAGCTTGACGTGCTCAATTGAAATGTAACGATTCTCCTTACAACCAGGTTGTGGAGGAAGAATCACAGTATGGGTGCCCTTTAAGCCAAGGACTTTGACCGGTGCACGGTATGATGGACCACATTCTTTTTGTCCTCCACCTTCTCTCATATCAGATCTCCAACTTTAGGAAGCCAGCCAGAAACCAGAATCCGCACCGCTGCATCCGTGAAAGAGGGCAAATGGGCTTTCGCTTGTGAATCACGAGCCTTTTGTAGATCCTGTAACATAGCACAATGGTTATCTACGTCAAACGTTGCTGCAGCCACCACAACGTCTAGAACATCAAGGTCTGTCACAAACATTTTAATGCCAAAGAGCATTTTGTGTGGGGTCTGCCCACCCTGAGATCTTCTTGGGAGATTATTGAGTGCACGTTGAACTCCATATAGATGAGTCAACCAGCCCCGACCTGTACCTAATACTCTCGCTGTTAAAGATTGCTTTAAGTCACGGTTCATCCTCTCCACAACAGAATTGCCCTCAGGGCGATTTGAAGACGAGAATCGCACCTGCACCCCCAAAGACTTCATTGCATCCCGGTAAGCCTTAGAGGCAAAAGGAGGACCATGGTCAGAATGGAAGGTGCCACAGGCAAATGTCCCTACAAAGACACGCAAATCTTTTATAACAGTTTGAGCATCAGCACTACGTTGCAGCCAAACCCAAAGGAATCTAGTGCATGAATCCACTGCATCCAAGATATATTTAAAAGCATTATCAGATGTTAAAGGACCACAGTGATCAAGATAAATACAACCAAACGGTTGATTTGAAATGTACAGTTAAGTGTGCGGTGGACGTGAAACAGTTGAAGGCTTAATCTGTTGACAAATGTCACAGGAAAGAACATATTTACGTGTCTGTTGATATGGACAACACCACCAAAAACGTTGCTGTAAAAGTGAAATAGTTGCTGTAATTCTGGCTTGTGCAGAAGCATTGCCTTCACATGCGGCTATTATCAGAGAAAGTCTGCAGTCCTCGTTGGGAATCAGCCGATCCACAACGGATGGAATAGTTGCAATTGGTATCTGATTAGATGACAAGTGATATGTATAACGTGAAGAGAAACCTTGGTGAAACTCTGTTCCCTCATTCGTCGCAGCTTATAGCTGCTAGAATATCATCATCAATTTTAGTAATAGACCTAGTGACTGCTACTACGTAACAAGTGGCTACTGCCGATTTGGCTGCCTCCTCAACCAGCGAATTACCAACAGCCTGTGCTCCCACACGTAGATGGCCCAAAGTATGAATAATGTGTGGATGGCAAACGTTCCTTAAAAGCGGGCACTTGTGCCCAAAGCGTTTTTAGCTTAATTGCGCTACCTTTAGAATCACGAAAATCATTTTGTGTCCAAAAGAACACATTTTTATTGAAGGATTGTAAACAGTAAAACGAATCGCACTACAAGAATAGGAACATCTGGATCAGCAAATTCAAGAGCCTGAACCAAAGCACGTAGCTCCGCCAATTGAGCTGTTCAGTCTCCAAGAGATTGTGTGTGCACAAAGGAGGATTTAAAATCCCCGTCAACAATTAAACCTGCCACAATTGCGCAGGCTGCAGAATGAGCGTGGTTAGAACCAATGGCTGCCTGCATGGACCCATCAGTATAATAATGCACTTGTACTGATCAAGAGGGAGTAGTGGTAAAGGAGGAGGATGAACATTTTCATATTGTAAAAACTCCTGTGTTTGCAAAGAAGGATCAAAGACAAAGTTGACATCAGCCGATGTCAAAGAACTAGTCTGTTGAATCCAATGTGGATGCAAGGCTTTCAAATTCGGGACACTAGCCTTTGTGACTGCTTCTAAAGCAGGTACCGGCGAAACCATGAAAATGCGTTTTATCTGAGCCAGAGAGCGTTCCTTAAGAATAGCCATCTGCACAGTGGTCAAAATCGTTTCTATAGAAGAGAAACGCGTTTCAGCTTGAGTATACAAATGCGATTTATAAGCAATGGGGACAGTGTCAACCTCATTGAACGTCAAGTAAGTAGATCCTAACGCCTCTGGTACAATCCTTATGACCAAATTTGTAGAATTGTCTCAAGTTAACAAGAAGTTGGTCGCAAGCAGATCAGACTGCAGAGACGGAAGAATAGTAGTATGTTCCGGAAACCCAACTGGAAGACGCGAAAGAGGGTTGTATCAACGCATACAGTGGTTTGATACGCTGGACATTATCAGGAATGAAGGTTCTGCCATAATTCAAAAAGCCCAGCAAAGACAAATTTTTTAAGGGTAAATGGAGGCTGCAACTGAGCACATTTCTCCAAAAAGTGGGGAGCCAACCCCCTACCTTTATTATTGAGTTCATAACCAACAAAAAGTACTGTCAGAAAGGCAATGTGTGATTTTGCAAAATTAAATTTATAACCCAACTTTGCAAAATGAGTGACTATGCGACCAAGCACATAAGATGGGGAGTCATCTCATCATCAGTCAAATAAATGTCATTGACATGCAAAAAAGGCATCAGGGTCAATCTCATGTAAAATTGAAACAATGCGTGCCACAAACACGCCTGGGCTACTCTTATATCCCATAGGCAATCTCGTGTATCGACGCTGATTGCCCAGCACACTGAATGCGATCAAATCACGGCTCTCAGAAGCCAAAGAATGGCTGTAGAAGCTGTTGGAAATATCCAAAGTAGTTTTATATTTTTTGCGAACGATGTTGTTTACTAACGCAGAGCTATGTGTGTTCTGAAACACAAAGGTACAGACATGACTATTCAAATGTCTGTAATCTAAAACTATATGATATAAAACATCTGGTTTCAATATCGGAAAAACAGGATTCTTCATCAACGAAACACAGGGTTCAATCCCACCCTGGTATTCCTATTGAGTCAAAATGTCACACACGGACACATTTGCGTCTCGTTTAATCGGATATTTTGGTTGGGGCTGAGACTCAGAACGCAAAGGAATCACATAAATTGGTGAATCTTCGTCCCAACCCGCCTGATTGCGATATAGCGTCAGAACTAAGGATAATGCCCACTCTGAAGCATAAGCCATATTATCGTCATCCGGTACGTAGTGTGAAAAACTGGGTAGAATTACATCTTACCCCTGGAGTAAGCTTGAACAAAAGGGGGAGGCCAATCAACCTGCGCTAATAAAATATCATATGATGAAGTGAGATTTTCCCAAAAGACTGCTTTAATCGGACGTTTAATACCACCTTCAATTTGGAGGCTTACTTCATAAGGCCTATCAGTAGGCTTTCACCTCCAGGCGTTGGTGGAGTGTCTGCCGCACTAGGGTAACCTCTGCTGCGCTGTCGAGGAGGGTTACCGCCCAACTCCTGTCGAGGAGCAGGGTTCTCACCGCATGAGGCATACTTCGTAGTCAAAGCAGCAACTTTTTTCTTCTGAAATGTGGCACCGTATTGAGGTGGTTACTCCTGCTTGAGTTTTACATCAAACTGGCACTGCAGGTCACATCTTGCTAGGGTAGACTCACCTTGTCTGCGATCCTGTCGCCCTCCTCCGCCGAATTGTTGATCCAACGATTCCTGAAAGGAACGAGGAGAACGAGGACCAGGAACTTGGAACCTCTCGGGTGTCTTAATTTTTGAGGTCACGCAAATCATATCTACGTTAAGAAACATCAGGTGGAGGCAAGCCTGCACGAGAACTAGGCTTCTGTTGTTGCTGCCACTGGTTCTTGTTCCAAGCCTTTTTAGGAAAGACTAGACGACCCTCCTTATCAGTAAGGGGTTCAACCTGTGGCTGAGTAAATATTTGAATTCCCATGCTATTGCGACTCAGAGATGTATACACATCTGCTATAATAATCAGCAATTGTCACTGCCGATCCACTTCTGCCACCGCCGCTAGGTGTTGACGTACTTGTAAGCAAACCGCTTCACCTTTATTGTTGGCCATAATCATATCAGACAATAGAGAACATTTCTACCAACTTCATCCCCAAAGCCACGGCTGGACCAGCCCCGTGTTCATCTTGTACCTTCTTTAGAACGCTCGGTAAAACTCTCATGGAGGTGGTGCCAAAGCACAGTGTATGTACTGAAGCAAACACCGTCACCTAGCTGGTGCAGTCAGCTAAAGAGGGAATCAGATCAATTGCCAAACTCATTGTAAGGATCCTCTGTTTTTTAACAGGAGTCTTGTGTGGAAAAACTGCCTCAAGCTGCTCCAATTTCTGTGCAAGCCAAAATGTCAAGTCATCACGGTTTTGAGGACTTTGCCCATCACCAAATTAATCATGACGGGGCTAATCACCAGTCCACTGTGTGTCACAGTGGTGGAGGAATGGCTCCAGCCGGAGCCACCTGAAGTGTACGGGACATAAACTGTATAACACTTCTGTGAATGTGAATCAAAGATGTATGTAACTGATGTAGCTCTGCGAGTGTAAGATTTAGATCATTCGGATGTGATGTAAAACTAGCCAATACAGGCCAAGTGGCCTCATCGATAGATAAGGGGGCCCATGCGAACAGCATTAACAGGGTAAGGAAGGGTACCATTAAACCAAATGGTATGCTCCCAGGCCATCAACGGAACTTCAAGTAATGCATATGGACGATATGCTGCAGGAACGGTAGCCCTCGTATATTCATGAAATAAATTATCATTCCCATCCACTGCGGGGAATGTAACCCAATAATAAAAGACTTCGAAGCAAAAAGCAGGATCCGCTTCAACAAAAATAATGTTAGCCCATGTATTTGGGACTCCGCACTGAGTCAATAGCGATCGGTTGTGCCTTAGTAAAAATGGAATAAAGACACAAAAAAAAAATGGTAGCGCAAAACTGGGTAAAGAAGAACCTTTCGAACATCAAGTTTGAAAAACCTATAAATCAACAAATATAGGAGCCAAAGCCCCCCCCACCACAGACGTCTCTGGAAACTGGTGAGAGGGTATTGTGGACAAGCACAAGCGCTACTCAGGGGTCTCATGAATAAGTACCAGACCAAACGTTGGTTGCGCCATGTTTCAGGGATTCTGTACAAACACAGAACTATGTGCAGGATTATAGGACCTTGGTGTATAGGGACTGAATCATCCTACCACCTTAGTACCCATGAGCCCAGGACCGACTAGCTATAGTGTCTCACTTGCTCTCCTACTCTCTCACAGAGAAACAAATGATTGGACACCCCAGAACACAACACTCCCAGATCTCTCAGGAATGGAGATAACAAGACACACCCTTTCGCTCTCACTCTTGTACTTGTCCACAATAAGATCTGACAGAGACACAAAACTGTTTAAAATATTCATTTCAACTAGCGTGCCCTAACATGCAGTATATGCACCACAGCAAGCAGGAAAATGCATAGTACAAATACAGTTAGCATAGCAGCTAGTTCATAAATCCTGAAGTGAGATGTCATCATGAAACGACAATAGAACGTAACCTCCCTTTCCTTCCTACAAAGCAATATTATTATATGTTAGAAGATCTCTGGGCTTTGTCAGCAGACCCCATACCTCAGCTTATAGATGGTAGATCTACATCATAGGTGCTGTCTCGCTCTTCTCCCTGGAAAGATCCCTCCAAGAGTGTGCTACCTATTTGTGTATTCTAATAAGACCAAAGTACGGTGTCTAAAGTTATCTTCCCCCTCAGAAAGGCCTTATAGGCGTCCCAGATGACCCTCAGTGGTGCACTATCCATGTTAACCCTAAAAAACACCTGGGAGTCTATACGTAACTTCTCAACTATAGCATTGTTCGATAATATAGTGCAATCTATTGTCCATCTCCTCTGTACTGTAGTTTTGGATAGAGCCATAACCAAAGTTACAGCAGAGTGGCCTGACAGATGTGCTCCTAAATGCCTAACTTCTTGTACCTGGACGTTTAACTCTTGATTAACCAAACAAAAGTCAATTCTTGATGATGACCATATTTTTTATTGTTAAATGTGTAGCTCTTCAAAACCCCCATCTTCCCTATCCATATGTCACACCAACCTAGATTTTTATTAAGGACCGCATTTTACTATTTATTATTGCTCTACTCTTAGAAGATCGGTCCAAATTCCCATCAAGCACCACATTGAAATCCCCTACTAAAATAATTGGATCTGGGAAACTTAGCAACTCTGTCAACAACCCACTAAATGGAACCGGATCATCTAGATTTGGACCATAGTATCTGACTACCGTATATATCTGATGGTAACACCTCAGTTAAGCAATAACCCATCTGCCTGCTTTATCCACTCTGCTCTCCTCTATTTTAATAAAGGGATTTTTTAGTATTACCACCCCCTTTATAGTTAACGGTTGATTGGTGAAAATGACCTCCTGCACCCACACTTTAGACTTAAAAATCTCTCATTTCCACACTAGTCAAATGAGTTTCTTGAAGTATTATAATCAGGGCAGGGGCATCTCTCATGTAGTGCTAGATCTTTTCCCTCCTGTGCGTAACTCGCATCCTGTTCACATTCCAAGATAAAATCTCACTCCGCACATGCTGGGCAGCACTCATCACGTACACCATAAACTAAGTGTAAAGGGGGAACCAGAGCCCATAATTGTTTGAAGAGGACATATTCTTTTATATTTTCTCCCACTGCTCCCCAACCAGTGAAGGCAGCAATTGCTGTGCACCCTACACCCCCCCCCCCCACCCTGGAGAACCCTCCGTCTTCCTCCTCCATGGCCCAGGCCTATTGGGGCCCCACAGAGTCGTCAGAACAGTTAACCTCGTACCAAATTAAGCAGATAGAGCAATTTACCTCACTTAATCTGCTCAAGGAATAAGAAGAAAGGAAAAGAAGGAAAACAAACAAAAGAAAGAAAGGAAACCTGAAAAAGGGTTAAAGACTGAAGGGGGAGGAAATTAATAATTACCACCACCCCAAGACTCTCTAACTTATCCCTGCTTCAGAAATGGACTTGATAAATTCCTCCACTATTTCAACACGTCTGAAATTCTGCATTTTGTTGTTAATCATCGCACGCAAACTAGCAGGAAATCTCAATTGTGCTGTGGCACCCAATTTCTTTAAGGGGTCAATCAATTTTTCTAACTCCCATTGCTTGTTCGCCGTGATCTGAGACACATCAGACCTTATCTCAAAACTAAAGCCATCCACAGTCTGAGTCTTCATCTTTAGGGCCTTAATGAGAATTTCTTCCTTCACTTTATCGGTGTGAAAATAGACCAACATTTTTCTAGGCTTTGTTTTGTTTGCGGTTAACCTAAATGGATCCCTGTGGACCCTCTGATTATCATTCATAAGGTGTTCTGACGGGCAGTCAACATAGGTTCCTGCTATAATCAGTCTTGCCACAAACTCTTTTATATCACACCCCTCAACCCCCTCAGGTATTCTTAACAAACAAAGGTTATTCCTTCCTTGGTCATTCTCCAAAGATTCCAGTTTTTATTGGATAACCTCTCTGTTGCCCTTTAGGAGAGAAATCTCTTTCTTATTAGCCTCAGATTGAAGAGTCAGTTCTCTCACTGAGGTTTCCAACAGTGAGGTCCTGGCTGTAAGATCATGTAACTTCTTTTCCAACTTATCGTAAGCCGATCTGATCTCCATCTAGTTCGTCTCGGAGGTTTCAAATCTACTCCTGACTTCAGACGTTAATAACTGGATTAAGTCAGAGACTGATAGGGACGATGAGAGAGTTAGAGATGCAGCCAGCGTCCTGCTTTCCACCGCCCGTTCAAATTGTTGATCCACATCACCAAGTGTTGTTGGCCCAGTCTGTGATTTTCCTTGGCTACCTGCCCGATGAAACGGGGGGGTCCAGGCCTGTGGCAGAAAATAGACTTTCCTCCTTCAACCTCAGGGTGCCGTGAGAAGCCACCTCTAAGGACTGTGACTCTTCCGCCAAAACTTGAAACCTATTTGGACTTATGTCAACCTCCCCCTTAGGGGAGTACAAAACGTTAGCTAACGGGGGTATAGGTGGATTCTTTTCTATTAAAGTCTTTGGCACCACTTTAAAAAAAGATCTTAGTGAGGGCGTGATTTTTAACTTCTTTACTTGGGTGTCCCCTTTTTTCTTCCTGTATTTTTCTCTCTTGGGACTAACCCAGTCTTTCGCAGCTGCCTGACGTAATTTGGTTGTCTTACATTTATTAACTGTATCTATTTTGCTGCCCTGCGTTGTTTTAAACTGGGCTTTACCTTGAGCCAGTAGGGGGACCCCTGCTGCTAGGCTCTTAAGGGTATATCTGTTCAAGGGAATGTGACTCTCCCGTTGCTCCTTCCCACTGTCCAACACCTGGATGCCCTCTAATTTATATTGAGCAGACCTCCCTCTTGCCACCAAATTGTCCCTGGTTTGCTTTCAAACTAAAAGTGCTTGTTTTTTTTAATATGAGAATTACCTATGTTAGCTCTCCAATTATCCGGATCCCACGCGCTGTCGCCCTCCTTGCTGAGGCTCAAACCAGCACACTTTGTGATTTCAGTGCCTTCACAGCCCCCCAGCCCCCCAGCCCGGGCACTGAGCTTTCCGCTCTTGTGCTGCCTCTGCCAAAACTCCCCCAGATAGAACACTGGGCGACCACTTTTCAATCTCGGCCGAGCTCGAGAGCCGCTTGACCCCAGCAAGAGTCCTGGGCCGGGTAATCATGTGGCCAACGTCGTCGCAGCCCCAGAAGAACCCGCAGAATGAGGCGAAAGGATGGAGAGGCACTTCCTGTCAAACTGCGCAGGTGGTGATTGTTATTTTCCTACATAAAAAGCTTCGTAACAGCCTAGCGAGCAGTCAAAATAAGCTTACGACCCCAGGAGCCTCCGTGACCCGCTGCTAGACGGCCACCATGTTCTCAGCCAATAAGGGGCATTGTTGTTCGACCTTGCACATAATGTTCAGTCGAAATCCCAGGAACATACAGAATGAACACAGCGATGAGTTCTCATGTGAAAACAGCCATAGAAATTATTGCAAAAAATAAAGACGTGTAATAGCATGCGCAAAGCAGCAGGCAGGCTGCAGCGTGCTCATGCTAACTTAGTGAAACAAACAATGTCCCTATGGGCCATGTGACAGTACTGTTCTTTACAAGTGGGGGCTCCTTATTGCCTTAATCGTGTCTGTTCATTTGGCAACAGTCAACACTCAGAGAGGCAGGACCGGATGGATTTCAGTGCTTAGAGATGGCTGTGACAAAATCGTAGAACAAGCAATCTGTGAAGGACTTACTTTTGATATTCTTTAATTCCAAGGCTGCCACCGCAAAGGCTGCTACAAATAACATGGCCAATGCAGAAGATTTGAAGGTAGCTGATCAAGGGGGTTCCGTCACAAAACAGTTTCTTATAGAGAAGCGAGGGAGTAAGACCAACAATTCCTCCGCTAAGAAATCCTCGCAGTGAAAGAACAAAACTTAGAATTGCAGACTTACCTTGAAAATTTAGAGGGTTTGTCATGTATGAGAAGATGTGTTCTAAGTGGACAGAGGGATTAGATATCACAGTCTTCATACAGAATATGTTCAAGATTCTACTAGATAAGCTGGATTCTGAAAATATTTCACGGCATGAGACTCACAGAACCAGCAGGCCACTAGCCTCCGGACATTCTAACACGGGTGCACGACTTTCACAAGAAGGAGGAGATTATGGCAGCAGGCTGATGGGAGGAAAATCTTGCCTGGGATGGGTAGAACATCCTCCTCTCCTGAACTTTTCCCACAAATTGCTACAAAAGGATAGACAGTTCTGCCCTGTCCTTGACTTCCATTGCACCTCCTTTATGATTGGTAGAACTGTCCAATGCAAATTTACTCCCTAAAATAAGCAAAAGCCCTGCTACAGATCCCGAAGGAGCCTAGGGATTCGAAGGAGCCGTGGAACAACTTTGACTGCCAATGTCAGTATCCTGTTCAGAGTGCCACAGGGCAAGCACGAGCTACTGGGCACAAAGATTTGGTTCGATGGCCTTTATTCCTAATGTCCTGAGCCCAACCTACTACTAGGAATCCTAAGCAATCCTTTCAGCACTTGACTCTCAGTGGTAGTGCAGTTCGAGCAGTCCAAGTCTTCTCGGGGGAAGGTAGATATAGGGGGTGAACACAGGCTCACATCTCAAAATACACGCAACTGCAGCATTAAAGATGTTCCAGTCAATTGCTTGTTTTTATGAAAAAAGGAGTATTTATATACGAACACAAACTAAAATACGACTTTCACAAACAATACACACAGTCCCCTGAGGTCAGGACTAAAGTGTATAACCGGCTGTTCCCTGAGTTCCACTCACCTCTCGCTTGCCGTAGTGGATATTTACCATTCACTTTAGGCAGTCAGGTTAAGCCCCTTAGTAATCAGAGTCTCAGGTGTCCGCCTCCGACTCTTTATTAAAGTTAAAAGTGTTCCAGCGCCGAAACGCTGTTGCGCAGGCAAGATCCCCAGGGCCTCCCAGCCCGATAATCAGTCTTATCGGCACCAGAAAGATCTGAGTGACTGGACTCTGAGTGTGGCCCCTTCGCAGGTCCTGAAGCTGCAGCTGGGGGAGGGTTCTCAATGCCCCTCCGATGCTTGTTAAGTTTCTCTGGATCCTCCTCACAGGTGGGCGGTAGGTGCGACTCTCAGTGTGCTGATCCTCCGTTACGGCTAAGTTCCCTACTCCGGTCACCACAGTGGCCTCCTTCAATGGATTCAACCAGACCACACTCCTTGCTGCTTAGTCTCAGTGGCCTCCTGGCATATGGGGGTCACTGGTTATCCTCTGTGCTCAGGCTACAAACTGATCAGCACACAATCTTCCCAGTGACCCCACCTAGCATACAGTGTTCCCAATTTGGTTCCTGCACATTGGTGATGACCCGGTCAGTGCAGCGACGTTCATGGATCACTTCAGAGCCACCCTGATCTTGCATAGGGGGGTCACTGACTTTAACCTGCACAGGGCCAACACCCCATTAGTGCTGCAGCCATCTCCTCAAACCTCGCTATGGGGATCCAGTTCTTTATGATTTTCTTATCAGACCCATCCCCTTCCAGAGATGTGCCCAGGCCCCTTCCCTGGGACCTCTCTCTGAATCAAAGAGCACCCTTTGAAGTGAATTGAAGAGCCTGGCTCTCCCTTCCTCCAGTGTGTCTCACCCTGCTCACAGGAATGTAACAATACACAATTCAGTCTGGGGGCATCCCTCTACCTCCTCTTATGTTTTTCCAGTCAGCCCTGGAAATGGAACCCAGAGTCTTCAATGTAGTGTACTATTCACAGGCACACAGACATCCAGCACATGCATATAATATACACACACTGCACAGCACTGCATAATCCCTGTATTGAACACATACACCCATCACATGTATTCCACACAAGCACTGTGCAGCGCTACACACCAAACCAATGTAGGCCAAGGGTGAATTAGGTACACAGCAGTGGAACTTTAAATGAGTGAGCCTGGAGGCCTCACTCCAGTAACACAGGTAGAAAAGATCTGTTCATTTCTAGTGATCACTAATTTATATGCTGCCACCACCACGCTTGTGTTGCTTAACTCCTAGCAAAGGCAGTAGCCTTTCACTACTATGCGATTAGTGCTTTGGATGCCCCTCCTGGTCCAAAAAGACTAAGGGCAGGGGTGCACGTCCATCACCATGCAAGGGATTTTTCCATCCCAACAGCCAACCCCGCCCAAACAGACCAATGAAATAATAACACTCTAAGCTTTCTTACCAAGCAGGAGATCAAGTCCTCACTAAACCAGCTCAACCTACAAGATTTATGGTTGGGTTAAGCAAACCAGTCTATTTAACCTCTTCCGTGCTCATGACGAGCCCAGCTCGTCATGAGTCACAGTGGAGCTGTGCTCATGACGAGCTAGGCTCGTCATAACTGCCGTGGTCTGCCAACGTGCGATTGATTCCCCGCCTGTGCGGGCGAATTAATCCGTGGGCGGAGTCGTGACGAGCCCAGCTCGTCATGAGCACAGCTCCACTGTGACTCATGACGAGCTGGGCTCGACACGAGCACCGCAACGCCGCAGTCCGTGGTCCCCCCCCCCTGCACCGTGGGGGAATTACCCCCGCAGCGAAGGGGTTAAAAAAAGTAGCTAATGGAAGTACTAAAAATCTTAAGATTAGTGATGACAAACCCGCCTTCAGTAAACTCTCGCATGTGTGATCCGTGATTAATTCAGACAAGCGACCAAGATTCCAAGATTATCTACAGTGGCCTTTCTTGATTAGATTAAAATTGAAATTGCTATAATATTGTTCAGGCCTAATACCATGCAAAGATGGATCTCTCCCGTGGCAGCCAAAAGACCCAGACAAACGTTGCAGATCTTTTGGCTATCACCTTAAATCATCACTTTACCTTCTGGGCAATAATTTCTTTCCTAAATCTGCTACTTAACATTTTAAGTATAAGAAGCTGTCATCATGCCATTATAGCCAGCTTGGAAGGTTCCAGTGTGAAGTGTTCTGTTTTTTCTCCTCAGCAGCTGCACTCCGGAGATGTAAAATGTAACCACTTCGCTGCTAGGCCTTCCCCCCCCCCTGTGCTAAGCTTTTTTTTGGCTATTTGGGGTAGTGCGCGCTTAGGCCCCTGTAACTTTTTGACCACATAAGGTATCCATGCCAAATTTGCGTCCTGTTCTTCCAACATCATGGGGATTCTAAAGGTACCCAGGGTTTGTGGATTCCCCTGGAGGGGTCCCAGAAATTATCAAAAATACAGCTAAATTTTGGGGGTTTTGGGAAAAATTGGAAAAAAGGGCTGCAAATGAAAGCGTCAGGGGTTTTTCCTGCAAATGGTATCAAAAAAGGGTTTGTGGGGCTGAAATCACCATTTCCCCAGCTTTTAGGGAATTAGACTTTTGTCAGAAAACCAACATGTTTTACACAGTTTGGGCATTTTTCTGGGACATAGCCTATTTTTGCTATTTTTTGTGCTTTCAACCTCCTTCCAGTTAAAGGTAGAAATAGGTATGAAAGCAATAATGGGTCCTGGAAAGCTATACATTTTAGAAAAGTAGACAACATTCTGAATTCAGCAAAGGGTCATTTGTGTAGATCCATCAAGGTTTCTTTATAGAAACTAACAGTTAAATATAGGAACAATTGAAAATTAGTTGAACAAAACTGCCTATTGTGTTAATGTTTTCACCTGTAACTTCTTCTAATTATGACAGCTCTTTGAAAGCAATATACCGTTACATCCGCTGGACCTTACTGGTTGTGGGAATATATAGGACTTGTAGGTTCACCAAGAACCCAACGAACCCAGAGTCAAAAACTGAGCAGCAATTTGCAATGGCTTTTTATTATGTACCGGGTATATAGCAATTATTGTAGGAAAATGTATACATGGAAAAATTGGTATGAAAGACACCTATGTATTTCTGAAATGGCAACAAAATATAGAGTTTAGAAACAGTAGATATTTGCACATTTTCGAAATTGGGAATACTCATACTAGCATGAGAATTATCGGTCATTTTTCGAAATGACTTATTTTTTACACAATGTATTTCATTTGGAAGGCAGAAATGCATCAAAAGTCAATAGGTAATAACAGTTGCTTTACAAATCTGAATTACCCTAAGGCTTCTGATAAGAATGGTACCTCACTTGTGTGGGTAGGCATAGTGCCCACGACAGGAAATGGCTCAAAACCCAATGTGAACACACCACATTTTCACAATGAAAAATTACCCTTTTTTTGCAAAGTGCTTAGCTGTAGTTTTTTAACCCTAGCTCTGCCGGCACCTAGGGAAACTTAGCAAACCTATACATTTTTGAAAATTAGACACCCAGGGGAATCCAGGATGGGGTGACTTGACTGCCTTTCACCAGGTTCTGTTACCCAGAATCGTTTGCAAACCTAACATTTTGTCCAAAAAAACACATTTTCCTCACATTTCTGTCGTGGAAAGTCCTGGAATCTGCGTGGATCCACACATTTCCACCCACCCCGCGTTCCCCAAAGTCTTCAGAGAAAAATGGTACCTCACTTGTGTGGGTAGGCCTAGTGCCCGTGACAGGAAACGGCGCAAAACACAACGTGGACACACCCCAATTTCACAGTGAAAAATGACCCTTTTTTTGGCAAAGTGCCTAGCTGTAGTTTTTGAACCCTAGCTCTGCCGGCACCTAGGGAAGCCTAGCAAACCTATACATTTTTGAAAACCAGACACCCAGGGGAATCCAGGATGGAGTGACTTGACTGGCTCCCATCAGGTTTTGTTACCCAGAATCCCTTGCAAACCTAAACAATTGTCCAAAAAAAACACATTTTCCCCACATTTCTGTGGTGGAAAGTTCTGGAATCTGCATGGATCCACAAATTTCCACCCACCCCGCGTTCCCCAAAGTATTTCGAGAAAAATGGTACCTCACTTGTGTGGGTCAGCCTAGTGCCCGCGACAGGAAACGGCGCAAAACTCAACATGGACACCCCTCGATTTCGCAGTGAAAAATGACCCTTTTTTGGTAAAGTGCCTAGCTGTCGTTTTTGAGCCCTGGCTCTGCCGGCACCTAGGGAAACCTAGCAAACCTATACATTTTTTAAAACTAGACACCCAGGGGAATCCAGGATGGGGTGACTTGACTGCCTCCCACCAGGTTCTGTCACCCAGAATCCCTTGCAAACCTAAAAAATTGTACCAAAAAAACACATTTTCCCCACATTTCTGTGGTGGAAAGTTCTGGAATCTGCGTGGATCCACAAATTTCCACCCCCGTTCCCCAAAGTCTTTGAGAAAAATGGTACCTCACTTGTGTGGGACGGCCTAGTGCCCGCGACATGAAACGGCGCAAAACGCAGCGTGGACACACCTCAATTTCGCAGTGAAAAATGACCCT
Source organism: Triturus cristatus (assembly GCF_964204655.1). Classification (NCBI taxonomy): domain Eukaryota; kingdom Metazoa; phylum Chordata; class Amphibia; order Caudata; family Salamandridae; genus Triturus; species Triturus cristatus. The sequence goes on along the minus strand of NC_140595.1, from coordinate 205,890,046 downwards.
TTTTTGTGCTTAGCTGTAGTATTTGAATCATAGCTCTGCCGGCACCTGGGGAAACCTAGCAAACGTATACATTTTTGAAAACTAGACAGGCAGGGGAATCCAGGATGGGGTGACTTGACTGCCTCCCACCTGGGTCTGTTACCCAGAATCCCTTGCAAACCTAGAAAGTTGTAAAAAAAACATTTTCCTCACATTTCTGTGGTGGAAAGTTCTGGAATCTGTGTGGATCCACAAATTTCCTCCCACCCAGCGTTTCCCCAGGTCTCCCGATAAAAATGGTACCTCACTTGCGTGGGTGGCAAGGGCCCAAAACCTATTGAGGCGACATCAAAATTACCTATCACAAACCAACCTGGTTTTGCATGGGGTGTCCCATGAGTTTTTGACCCGTGGCTCGGCAGCCATCCAGGGAAACCTACCAAACCCACACATTTCTGGAAACTAGACACCCAGGGGAGTCCAGCGAGGTATGGCTTGCATGGGTCCCCATCATTCTCCTTACCAGAATCCCCTGCAAACCTCAAATTTCGCCAAAAAATCACTTTTTTCTCAAATTTCTGTGTGGGAAAGTTCTGGGATCTGCGTAGACCCACACATTTCCTCCCACCCAGCATTCCCCCAGGTCTCCCGATAAAAATGGTAACTCACTTGCGTGGATGAGTCAAGGACCCGCGACAGGCAAGGGCCCAAAACCTATTGAGGCAACATCAAAATTACCTATCACAAGATTCCAGAACTTTCCCACACAGAAATTTGGGAAAAAAGTGCATTTTTCAGCGAAATTTGAGGTTTGCAGGGGATTCCGGGTAGGAGAATAATGGGGGACAGACGCAGGCCATACCTCGCTGGACTCCTCCTTGTGTCTAGTTTCCAGAAATGTGTGGGTATGGTTGGTTTCCCTAGGTGGCTGCCGAGCCCCGGGCCAAAAACTCATGGGACCCCCCTTGCAAAACCAGGTTGGTTTGTGATAGGTAATTTTGATGTCACCTCAATAGGTTTTGGGCCCTTGCCTGTCGCGGGTCCTTGACCCACCCACGCAAGTGAGGTACCATTTTTATCAGGAGACCTGGGGGAACGCTTGGTGGGAGGAAATTTGTGGATCCACGCAGATTCCAGAACTTTCCCGCACAGAATTTTGAGAAAAAAAGTGAATTTTTCGGCGAAATTTGAGGTTTGCAGGGGATTCTGGATAGGAGAAAGATGGGGGACCCACGCAAACCATACCTCGCTGGACTCCCCCGAGTGTCTAGTTTCCAGAAATGTGTGGGTTAGGTAGGTTTCCCTAGATGGCCGCCGAGCCCCGGGCCAAAAACTCATTGGACCCCCCTTGCAGAACCAGGTTGGTTTGTAATAGGTAATTTTGATGTTGCATCAATAGGTTTTGGGCCCTTCCCTGCTGCGTGTACTTGGCCCACCCATACAAGTGAGGTACCATTTCTATTGGGATACTGTGAAAAATGCTGGGGGTTTGGAAATCTGTTGTTACTGTCTGCAGTGTGAAAATTTGGGCACAATAATGCATGGTAAATGTCATAGTCACATTTTGAGGTTTGCAGGACATTGTGGGAAAGATAACTTGTTGGGATCCACAAGAGAGAAATCACCATGCACTACCATGGGTTTTTAGTTTACCACAAAAACTACAGTTGTTAGGTTATTCTTAGATGAAATGTACAGCTTGGCAGAGAGACAAAACAGACAAAGATTACTGCACAGCCATCTATTCCTCAAGCACACACACATACTGATTGGATTTGGCATGAGGGCGAGTGATTATTCAGTATATAAAGTTTTATTAACAAGAGAGTTCACAAAAATGAAATACACTGTCAGTAATTGAAAGGGCAAAAAACTGAACCAGTGACTCGCAGCTCGTGAGCTGTAAAGCCACGTCAAGGCCCCAACCGCTTTACAGGCCGTTCACACACCTTTCATACGTGATACACACAAGACCATTCACACCACCAGGCACCAAACCAGGTGTGAGAGATTGCAGGGCGAACTCACGAGCAGGGCACCGTGGAAGGGCTCTGCTCGTAACATACAAAGTATTCCCCACCATCAGGAAGAGCGGGACTGCCGAGAACTACAGTACCCATACACCTCTCCTGTCTATCCACAGACGGGAACCGAGGACCCGGAAGGGGGCGGGGTTAACCCCGGAAGCTCAATATGATATCCAATGAAAGGAGAAGGTGGAAGGAAGACGGGGTCTCAGACCAATGGCGAGAGAGAAGAAGGTTGGCAGGACGAGCGGAAGGAAGAAGACTGATCCGGTCCAAGGAAGACGGAAGGAGAGACCGCGAACGAGGACGACGGAAGGAGAGACCGCGAACGAGGACGCCCGGAAAGAAGACAGCGACGACGCAGATCCGGAAGAACGGTGGTGCGAGGAGTGGTGGTGCCCGCCGGAGGATGGTGGGGAGCGGCCGCAACTCTGGAGAGTTGTGGCGGAGCCGGTGAGTAAGACCGTCCCAAGGGATTAATGGCTGGGGCTCCGGGGGGCGGGGGGGAGTGAGTACAGTAAGCAGTACGGGTGGGAGGCTGGGAGGATAAGAAGGTGGCGCTATCATCACCCTAGCACACGGCTGCCGCGCTACAGTCACCCTAGGTCCTGGCTGCACGGCGCTTGTCCTAATACGCAGATAGCTCCGTATACCCTTATTTCACCTTGTTAAAGCCTGATACCCCATTGATTCCACACACTGCTAAACTAGGTATATCGTAGTAATAGGTAGAAAAGGGCTCCGGTAACACATCGGACGAGTCTTGTTGGTTCTGGCATCCTCTGTCCCTTTTCTGCCCTTCCCCTTCACGACCCCTCAGACGATAGACGCTGAGCAACACTTCGTGGTGTGGTGACGGTGATAATAAAAGCCGAAAAGGCCTATAAAAGATATAACTGACGGCTCCCTCTCTTTTCCTCCTATGAGCCTCCGGGAAGACGGACGCGACAAGGACGAGGAAAAACCTGGCACGTCAAGTTCCACATCCCCATCGGACTCAGCCAAGGCACTCGCAGGACGGGAACCAGAAGGGACACTATCCTCCAGATATCTCTTGTCCAACAAAGGAAATAAAACTCTTTCTTTTGGCAAATATATACAGCCTCCTCGCCTGCTTATCAGACCTGCCCTCCCACACCAACACATTAAAACATTAGCAAAAAGAGACAAGGTACACCCTGCTTGAGAAAGACAAAAAAGACAAATATTACTGCACAGCCATCTAATCCTCAAGCACACACACATACTGGTTGGATTTGGCTCGAGGGTGAGTGATGGTTCAGTATATACAATTGTATTAACAAGCGATTTCACAAAAATGAAATGCAAAGGACGAGAAACTGAACCATTGACTCACAGCTCGTGAGCTGTAAAGCCACGACAAGGCACCAACGTCTTTACAGGCCATTCAGACAGCTTTCATACATGTGACACATACAAAACCATTCACACAGCCAGCTGCGGGCCCATCACATTACAACACTCACACCAGCAGACAGAGCCATTCAAGGGCCCATCACTTTCACACGCCCATGTTCCTGACACAGCAACCACACAAGCTGATGGATTGCGTGGATTGGCGCTTGGCTAGCAGTGTGTGTAGTGACCCGCAGCAAGTCACTACCCACACACCGCCAGTCGAGCGCCAGTCCACGCACACCGCCAGCCAAGCACCAGTCCATGCACACCGCCAGCAAAGCGCCAGTCCACGCACACCGCCAGCCAAGCACCAGTCCACGCACACTGCCAGCCAAGCATCAGTCCACGCACACCGCCAGCCAAGCGCCAGCCCACGCTCACCGCCAGCCAAGCGCCAGCCCACGCTCACCGCCAGTCAAGCGCCAGTCCACTCACACCGCCAGCCAAGTGCCAGTCCACGCACACCGCCAGCCAAGTGCCAGTCCACGCACACTGCCAGCCATGCGCCAGTCCACGCACACCGCCAGCCATGCGCCAGTCCACGCACACCACTAGCCAAGTGCCAGACTACACACACCGCCATCACATTTAGGATTTTTTTTATACAAAAAAGAAAACAAACAAATTGCAAATAGAAAAAAATCTACTAACACAAAATCTGAAACTAAATACATTGCAGTAATGCCAACCTTGAAACAGAACAAACATTTTTAAACAATACAGACCAGGCAGTTCACTTTACCACTCATGGATGCTCCCAAAAATTCTTATGCGTGTGGTACGTTCTAAAACAAGCAGGCACACACAGCCCAGGGTTAGAAGGACACTCGGGGCAGTACATACGAGTCTCCTTCCGCATACCTCTTCGCTAACAGACTCTACATCTCCTAGTGGGAAAGTCTTTTGAGGGTGTGGGAGGAATGTATTCAGGAAAGTGGTGATCTTTCAATCTAGCCACATCCTCCACCACTCTAACTCTAGGAACACTTGCCTGTTCCACTAGAACAAGGCTGCCTATTACAGACTCCTGAAACTTAAGAAAAGTCATCTTTGACTCAGGACAAGAATCCTTGAACACAACAAAAGCATTAAAGGTTGCTAAGTGGAAAAGATGGCTAGCCAACTTCTTATACCAAATGTAAGCCTTACGAAGAGCAGTGTAAGGTTCTAACCTATGATCTACTCTGTCAACACCACCCATGTGCCTATTATAGTCTAAAATACACACAGATTTGCGCACTTCAGCAATGTGACCCCAAACAGTCACAGGTGCAGTGGTTTCATCATGGATGGTAGTCAGCATGTAGACATCTCTCCTGTCTGAAAACTTCACAGCTAGAAGCTCCTTGCAACGCACTGCACTGTCCCCGCACAAGCTTTTGACAAACAAGTTCTTTTAAAGTGGATTGTGCCACAAGCAACAGTGCCCACTTTGGCCAATTCCCTGAACAGCTGCACACCAGTGTAGAAGTTATCTACATATAAATGGTGGCCTTTGTTAAATAATCCTCTACCAAGTTCCCACACAATTTTCTCAGCCACTCCAAAAGTGGACGGATAACCAGGGGGTTTAATCCTGGATTCCTTACCGGTGTAAACCCTGAAATTAGAGACATATCCAATCCGACTGTCACACAGCATATACAGCTTAATTCCATAGCGTGCCCTCTTACTAGGAATACATTGCCTAAAAACCAAGCGGCCCTTGAACAACACCAAAGACTCATCCACTGCTATTTCTTTTCCTGGAGCATAGATCTCAGAAAATCGATCAACAAAGTGATCAAGGACAAGCCGAATCTTAAAAAGACGGTCACAATCGGGGTGATCTCGTGCCAACGCTAAACCATTATCGACAAAATGCAGCATCCGAAGCAGAAGCAAATACCTTTCACGACTCATGACTGCCGGAAATATAGCCGTTGCCATCAATGGACTAGTAGACCAATATTGAAGACATTGATGGCTTCCTTAGCAAGCCCATCAAAAAAGTTAAACCCAAGAACTTCTTCAACTCTTCCAGGTTTGTGGGAGTCCACCGGGTAGCTCTAGAGTGGGGCTTAAGGCTGGCACTGTTGTATCTCAAAAACTGTTCGGCATACAAATTAGTCTGCTTAACAATCTCTGCCAAAAACACATCGTACAGAAACAACTGAAAAAAATGTATTGTCAAAACGTTTTCAGTATTCACTCTACACCCTGGAACACCAGTAAAGTCTGGCAATGCCGGCTGCACCATGCCTGGGGCAACCCAGAGGTCAGCACTTTCAACTGGAAGCCTTGCAGCCCCAGGGTTCAGCCCAGATACCTCTTGCCGCACTACACCAACATGAAGCCTTGTAGCCGCAGGCTGCAGCCCAGATGCCTCTTGCCGCACTACACCAACGGGAAGCCTTGCAGCTGCAGGCTGCAGACCATATGCCTCTTGCCGCACTATACCAACGGGAAGCCTTGCAGCCGCAGGCTGCAGCCCAGATGCCTCTTGCCGCACTATCGACACATCAGTGTCCTCCTCTAACACAGGCACTTCATCCGCACTGAGAGTAGCTTCATCATTCGATGATTCCATGTGGAGAGAAAACTCACTGCCTGAATCTTCCCCTCCCATCTCTGCCTCAGAATCAGAATCAGTCAGTCTCTGAACCATGGTCAGAGGAAGACTCAAGAGCATACCAACAACCTGCTGAGCAGTAATCCTGCAGCTAGCCATTATCCTTACTAAGAAAGGAGACTGCACAAACAAGTCAACAACAACCAACACTGTGCACAATTAGTAGTAAACAAAGTGTGGCTTTAGCATAAAGATCTATATACTCAAAAACAATATAACTCTCTTACCAAAGATAGCTACACTCACCAGCACCTACTCTGCAGAGACACAGCAAAAAGCAACGATATCCCACTAGAAAGAAAAAACAAAACCAATTACTCATAAGACAACAAAGTACACATCGAGCAATAATGCAAATAGTTTTTGACACTCAAAACACAGAAGCAAAACATACTGCTATTATTACACCATTTGCAAAAAACACATTCATGTAGGGAATTTAAACTAATTTAGAGTAAATAGTACAAAAAATGTTCTTACCAAGCACATGCAACTACACAAGCTGCAAAACCAGCAGTAACAAAACCGCAACCTGGAATAGTCTAAAGTGCAAAAGCCTTGAACTAGAATAAAATAGAGAAATTAAAAAAAATACTATTACATTTCACAAACAATAATACAATTAAAATTATAACACACATTGTCGCTACCCAAATGGTCAATCTGCCAGATGGGCCTACAAATAGGGCTGATAAAAATGGGGATTAGGTGAGTTTTCTACCAAGCCACTCTATGCCCCAGGTGGGGCAGAAAACAGACAGATATTTGCCGCCCCTTGGAAAAAAAATTAGATCCTTGGTGCCTAGTAGGGTTTTCTGCCTTACCCTCCCACCTAGGGCAGAAAGACCACAACAATGGGGCAGATCTGTCGGGGGCAGAAAATACACAAACATATCTTAACCCCCTTGGCCAAGGGGCCGCTTCCATTACCTATAAAAGAAAATTCCTGGTGTCTACTGGGGTTGTCTGCCCCCCATACCCGGGGGCAGTAAGGACAAAAAAAGGACTGACTGCCACCAAGGGGGGGCGGGCAGAAAAGAAATTCACAAATATAACCACCTTTGGAAGCGAACCTTGCCCAAGGGGTCGCTTCCACACACTACAAAACACAATCCCTAGGGCCTAGTGGGTCAGGGGGGGCAGAAAGGCCAAAACAACGGGCCAAAAAACATCCAAACAATTTGCTTCACTTTGGAAGCAACCCTTGCCCAAGGGGTCACCTCCAATTAAAAATAAATGCCATCCCTAGTGCCTTGTGAGGTTGAGGGCAGAAAGGCCAATAAAAGGGCCGATCTGCCCCCGGGGGGGAGGGGGGGCAGAAAAACATCCAGAAAAAAATGCTCCCCTTCTATATTGAAATCCCCCAAAACAAACCCTGGTGGCTAGTGGTGTTTTCTGCCCCCCCTGGCGGCAAAACGGCCAAAGAAACGAGCCAATTTGCCCCCGGGGGGGCAGAAAAACATCACCAAACAAATGCACCCCTTTGGAAGCGACCCTTGCCCTATGGGTCGCTTCCATCTAAATTTATGCCCCCAAAAGGAAACCCTGGTGGCTAGTGGCGTTTTCCAAAATGGCTGAAAACAAACTGCCCGATTTGGCCGGGGGGCAGAAAAACATGAACAAACAAATGCGCCCCTTTGGAAGCGACCCTTGCCCAAGGGGTCACTTCCATTGAGAAAAAAAAATCCCTGGTGCTAGTGGGGACATTTCCACTGCCCGATCACGACGCTGTACGCGATCGTGAAGCAGAAATGCCCTGTAAAGAGACATCAGGGTTGAGTCTTGAGAGAAGACTTGCAGGGGGTCACTGATTGGAAGGGGGAAATGAGCAGGAGCAGAATGAGCGGAACACTAGAAACTACATTCATTTTAATTAAATGGAGATTAGCATAAAAATGTGGCACAACTATAATACAACTATAATACATTATTAATCACTCTTCTAGATCATATGTTAATAATGTTGTATGGGTATCTTCCTTAATTCATCAGTTACGACTGTATGCATCATAAAAATCATGAATTCATGCAAATAATGTCGCCTAAAATTGCACATCAGAAAAAAACTACAACGACCCCTCCCTCTGATTATTTTTAAATAATTACTAATACCGCACTAATAATCTTTATTAATCGACCAATAATTCGTAGATTTCTTCTTCTTATGTAGTTGAACATGTTCCTCTATCATTAATTGCTGGTACAGCTGATTCTTGTACTCTTCTAGTTCCAAATCTGTCGATGTCTTTCTCAATTTATTGTTTCCTCTTGTTCCATTGTAATGTCTATTAATCATACACTCTAGTAATTTGAATAAAAGAAACAGAACAATTGCACAAATCATTATGATTATTACAGGAGTTAAAACTGATTGTAACACACCTCCACCAATACTAACTACCCACTTTTCAGCTTTCTCAAAAAGATTTCCTAATTCAATAAATCAACGTCCTACAGCTTCCCATGGGCCAGGTTCCTCCAAAAATCTAATTTCAGGAGTTAAATTAGTTACGTTAGTGATAAAAGAATCAATAGACCCGCTACTATCAGGAATGTAGGTGCAGCACCTTTTAGCCTTAATTACCTTACATACTCCTCTTTCGTTTTGCCATAAGAATATCTAAAGCAAGCCAGTTCTACATGACTATTGCCCTAGTTGCTAAAATTTCTACATTTACTAATTTAAAAGTCATGCTGTACCTATCGCAAGCCTATCTACTACAGTAGACAACCATCTGATTTTCACATCATTCATTGCTACTCCCATGGAAGGATTAATAGCTACCAATTATCTAAAATTAACTGCACAAAACTTAGTTTTGCTCTCTTCAAACTGCTTTTATCCTCAAGTTTACTCACATGATAAACTCTAGGGAAAACTAAAGCTAAATATCATGAACCTACCCGATTTCTTGGCAAATTAAAATAAGGAGTCTTTCCACAAATGTAATAGATTACCCTCATAATGGGTTCCCCTCCAGACAAAAGATTTTCACTACCTTCATATGATTTGTCACAGTTACTTTCTCCTACAACCTCGTCCTTGTTCTTCTCAACCTAACTACGACTTACAATACACATCTCTCCTTTTCTCTCTTGTTCTATCTTCAGTCTAGCATGTGAACCTGATCATTGGAATTCTTCTTTCATTTTTTTCAAAACAGTTCTCTGCTTTTCCAAATTTGTCACCACTCTTAATCCTCTTTCATTATACTCTCTGTTGTTTAAACAGGTTAGTAGCATATCTGTTTTTTGCAGTCATTGTTAAATGCTTAACTTATTTCTCTATTATCTTAATTAAACAAATTCTCTAAGTATACTTTAAAATCAGTCAAGTAACACGGGTAAAGAAATTCTTCAAGATTAAAAATTTAAATTGATATAATCATGACAAAGCATATCAACTTCCTAACTGTAAAAATGCTTCCCTGCTGATGTAAGAAGATAGGTACAAACATAACATTTATTAACTTTCATTAGGTCAACATACTCCTTAATCAATTTAGTATATACTTTATCCCTAAAACCTATAAATGTTTTCCATGTTCTGGCATATCCTGTTTAAATTCATCATGATTAGTCAAACCATTAACCTTTTTATTAATACAATTTGAAACACATCCCTCAGGAAACAGTAAGCACAACAACGGGCCAACTAATAATGTTATAACTAACAAAGTAATCACTACAATTTTCTTTTAATAACCAACTTTATTTAGTTTAGAAATACAGCGAGAGGAGAGGCAAGATGGCGGCCGTGGCGTGGGCTGTGTAAGCAGCTCCTCACTCTGGCTCCGTACCTGGTGGAAACGAAGAGTGTTATTCGGAGCTTTGCTATCCAAAACGCTACCATATGGACAGTACGAGTCGGGGAGAGTGATCTGCACCGCAGAAAGCAGAAGAACTAGCCGCTAGAACCTCGTATGGTGCTGTGGAGATTCTGGAGGGAAGGATTACGGTCTGGAAGCGGGAATCGGACTACGGCTCGAGCACAGACGTTGACTCGGAGGCGGACGCTTCAAGAGACGCCGCCATTCAGGGTGAAGCTACGGAGCCGCTTCTCCTTTCAAAAGCGTGAGTAAGCCGAAACTGTTTGACTGCTTGAGTGGCACAACGCGACTGGAATTTTTCTTTACTTTGAGATTAAAGTGGGACGGCACCTGTGGGAGCCTCCGGTTCTGCTTTCCGAAAATCATAGAAAGAATATTGGTACCGACTGCACTGCGGATTTAAGAAAGAGGTTTGCAACATTGTGTCGTTGCATGGATACATATTTCTTGATTCACTGTTAAACCTGACAGCTGATAGTTGCTTTGACCCGGACATTGTACAGGAATGAGAGCCTACTACAACTAAAATCTCCTGAACTTTAATCTATCTATAGCACTAATTAATTAGAAATCTGCATCAGATGTTGCTTCTTGCTCATGAATACCGGAACTGTTTTTTGCTTTGGCGCTATTTTGGTTTCACTGGCGCTCACTGGTCGATAAAACACGGGGGTAGTACCTCGCCGAGTTCTCAAAGTATGCCACCAAAAAACCAGTCAAAGCCTCATACTCGGAGTGTGCGGATTAAACAACCCGCTGAGGGAAAGGGTGCCTCATCTCAACCAAATTTGAATAAATCTATACCCGTTATTACTGACAAAGGAGCAAGTCTTACTGTTGTAGGCACTATGGAGAAAGGCTCCCTGCCTCAATCTGCTGTAAATCAAGGGATCACCCCGATACATCATTTCTTTGAGAAAAAAAATGAGAAACAGAGAGATATTGTTTCACCAACACCTATATCTGAAATTCTTGAGTCAGCAACTGCAGATACTATTTCTGAAACCAATATTGCTGCTTCAAACATAACGGCGCAACTTGTAGACACTCAGGATTCTGGTTCGCAAGGGGTTGTGGGAGTTGGAGTTCTAAGTAATATTTTACAATCTAATGGGTCAGCCGAAACTCCCATTAATTTGGATTTAAATATCCTAGAAAGAGCCATAACCAGTCAAGAAGGTGGTGATAACTTTTACTCCCTATCTGACTACACATCGGATGACAGTCCAAGTCCAAGTCACAGCAAGGAGTGGGCAGATTATACTGCAGAGAGCAGTGTTGTCGGGGAAGACGATGATGATGGTGTCTCACCAAGTACAAGTATCGCGACAATTAAAAAACTAAAGAAGAGGGGATCTCATAATCGAGCAACAACTAAACTTAGAATCGAGTCTGGGGGATCGCCCTCCTCAGCTCCTGACAATCCAGCGCTAAAAAACAGATCTGAGGTCGAAACTGAAGACATATTGACTAATATTCAAGACAGATCTAATCTAAGTGAAAGCCCTCCAGAAATTACGCTAACCACTATATACAATACCATGATGACACACCGTGCAGAAAGCAAAGCGGAAAATTTACGTACTCAAGCTACATGCGCTAAACTAAAGAACTCTATTCGTCGAGTGATTAAGGTCTCAGCGGAGACCGCTGATAGAGTCACTGAAGCCGAGACTCGCATTTCGGTGCTGGAGGAGGAGTCTCGAACTCAGAAAACAGAACTTGAGAACGTCAAAGCACAAAGGGATGACTTATCTTATAAATTAACCGGGCTAGAAAATCAGGCTCGAAGAAACAACCTGCGATTTTTGGGCATTCCTGAAAAGAAAGAAGGATCAGATACTAGACAATTCATTATTAAACTTCTAAAGGAGGCCCTCCCTGATTTAAAAACATGGGATTGGACAAAGGAGATTCAAAGAGCCCATCGCTTTCCATTCTCTATGAAGAATACTCGACAGGGTGACCAGTCATATCCGCGAGCAATTCTTGTTAGCTTTAATAACTTTCTTGCAAGAGAGGAACTCTCAATGTTAGCAAAACCTGAGAAGAAGATATCTGCCAAAGGCTGTACTTTTTTTGTACGGCCAGATTTCTGCCAGGCAACAGTGGCCCAGCGATGGCAGCTTAGACAGTTAATACCTCAATTCCAGCAGAAAGGGGCTACTGTTTATCTTCAGAATCCCGCAAAACTTAAAGTTATATGGAAAGATCAAACAAAATTCTTTTTCTCAGAGATCAAAGCTAAAGAGTTTTTACTCATGTTATAACATATGGTCAGTGTTAGATATTGGACATTTATATATATATCTGTCTAGCATAGCGCTATCTGCTTTTCAGAATTTTGCTTTCTGATATGGGTCGGAGCCAGAGAGATATGGCATTCCATCTTACACAGGAACTGTTAGTTCCTGAGCCTCATGTGTGGGGGAGGGGGGTGGGTGGGTGGTCTTCAACCTGGGGGTTGAGGGGGTGGTGGGGTTGGTGGGGTTGGTGGTGGGTGGTGTGGCATAAAACAGCAATGATGATTGATCTGGGCTATATAAGCCTTGGTGGGTTGATTTTTATGTGTTATGTGAGAGTTTATCGGCAAAAGGCTTTTTTGATTCAATTAAATAGGTTACGATTGATAGTACTTTTCAAAAATTTTCAATATGGTGAGAAAAATTAAAATGTGTTCTCTTAATGTTAATGGTCTGAATGATTTTAAAAAGGTGGGGATTCTGCGACACTTGATTCAACTTCTCCAAATTGATATTTTATGTCTACAGGAGACACATATCCCTTGGTCCAAGAGGAATTTGTTCAAAAACCTGGATCTAGAGCTACTAGTCTGCTCTAAACAAATGGGAACAACTAGAGGTGTCGCTATTCTTACAAAACGCGGAATTGGGAAATGTATCAGATCTTTAGGCGACAAATGGGGGAGATGGGGGATTGCAGAAATTATTATTGACGGGAACAAACTGACTATCTGTTCTCTATATGGCCCGAATTTAGATGATAAGGAGGTATTTAATACAATTAATTCTGAACTAGCAGTTTGGGATCATCCTTTAATCCTTTGTGGCGATTTCAACATTAATATTAACGCTGATTGTAATATTAGGAATTTTAGGAAATATAGAGATCGGAAACCTCAAACGTTTAAAGCTCTTAGAGAATTAACATTAAATAACGGACTGATTGATGTCTGGAACAAATTTAGACCTTTAGAATCAGGCTTTACTTACTTCTCGGCCCCACACCAAAAATTTGTTCGCTTGGATTATTTTTTTATTTCTACTCAACTTGTCAGTAATAGCAGTATTGAAGTCCTACCCCAAATCATCTCTGATCACAATCCTATTGTTTTAGATTTGTTGCTTTCTCATTCAGCCTATTTACAAAAAAGACCGTGGACATTTCAGAGAAATTTATTGTTAGATCAAGATTATCTAGCTCATATGGCCCCGGTAATCAGGGAATTTTTCTTGAAGAATAATAATACTGCCTCTGTACAAATGGTATGGGATACTTTTAAATCAATAATAAGGGGTGAAACCCTGAGTTATTCGAATCTCCGTAAAAAGAAAAAATTAGCTGCATTCAGGGAGAGTCTGGATCGAATAAGGCAAGCAGAAATCAAATTAGCCTCTTGTGTTAGGCTGGGCTCAGCGATACAAGAAGCTCAAAAATTGCTGGCCACTGCACGGTCGACTGTTTACTCTTTTTTAGCCAATCAGGTAGCTGAGAAGTACAAATTATTTAAAAAAGAATGTTATGAACTAGGTGAACAAACTGGCAGAATATTAGCCCAAAGATTGAGACAGAAAGCAACCGCTACGGATATAGCTCAAATATTGGATATGGAAGGGGTTATTCAGGAATCCAAGTCTGGTGTCTTAGAAGCATTTCGAAATTTCTATCAATCTTTGTACAATCGATCAAATGACGGTACTAGTGTTTGTGAAGATGCTTCCAACTATCTTCCGAAAATTGAACATCTCTCCTCTCTTACGGAAGTTCAAAAAAATACACTAATCGCTTCAGTTACTTGGGAAGAGATAGAAGGGGCTATTCTAGGCTTGGCATCTGGTAAAGCGGTCGGACCAGATAACATCCCTCTAGAATTTTATCGAACATTCCGTAACATGTTACAACCAGAGTTATTGAAAATATTCCAAGAAGCATTTAATGGTCGGCCGCCTCCATCATGGTCATTAGCCACTATTGTCGTATTTAAAAAAAAAGGGAAGGATCCTATGGATCTCGGATCATACAGACCTATATCCTTAATAACATCAGACAGTAAAATCTTCTCTAAAATATTAGCTTATAGATTAAATGATTTAATGCCAAATTTAGTGGCTGAGTCGCAACACGGATTCATTAAAAAGAGAGATACAACTGATCATGTTAGAAGGATCATTACTCTGTTAGACTGGGCGCAGGCCACGGGATCCCCAGTCGGAATTGTCCTACTTGATGCTGAGAAAGCATTCGATAGGGTTGATTGGGGTTTCCTTTGGCAAGTACTGATCTGGAAAAAGTTTCCGGTTGAATTTGTATCTGCTCTTAAAGCCTTATATAATCAACCTAAGGCTGTAATTCGTATTACTTCTGAGACTTCTACTATATTATCAATAACAAGGGGGACCAGGCAAGGGTGCCCATGTTCACCTCTTTTATTTGCACTTTATATTGAGTCTTATTTGCAAAAACTAATACATCAGGAAAATATCCCACCGGTTATAATTCATCAAGTAGAGTATAAAATCTTCGCATATGCTGATGACGTCGCGATTGCTACTTCAGATATCAGTCTAGCATTTCCTAAAATTGTAGAGGCAGCTCGAGAATTTGGTTTATATTCTGGATATAAATTAAATATAGCCAAAACACAAATAATTCACTCTAATGCTAGTATACCAACTGACTTGACATATGCTAAAACGGCCTTATATTTGGGCGTAACACTTTCTGCTAAGGTCGAGGACATTGTTAATCTTAATCTCGACCCACTACTCGTCTCAACTTCTAGATCTCTTGAAAGGTTAAATAATCTCCATCTCTCTCTCTATGGTCGTACTAAAGTAATCAAGATGCTCTTTTTCCCCAAATTTCTTTATTTTTTTCGCACCATACCTTTATTATTTCCCTCTACTTTATTTACAAAAATAGATAGAATATTTTCAAGATTTTTATGGGGATATAAGAGAGCTAGGCGATCTTTTAAGTGGTGTTCACTCCCTACTTATAGAGGAGGTTGGGGATTACCAGATTTCCGGTTATACTACCTGGCGATATCACTTAAATTTATGAGAGTCCTAATTTTTCAAGAATTACCACCTAAGGACTTCACTTACCCAACTATTTATGAAATGATCTTAGGTGTGCAAGCACGTCAATGCCTTGTACGTTTTTAGAACCAAACTACTACAAAAAACAAGATTTAAAGTTATATTGACCATTTATCAGGTATGGAGACAATGTAAGAAAAGATTTTGCTTCAATAACATTACCTATTATACACCATTATATAATAATCCGATTCTGCCATCAATATTCTCAGACCAGATTCTTCAGCAATGGCAAAGACTTAATATGTTTAATTTAGGCGATCTTTATCAAGAAGGACGATTTGTTTCATTTTTGTACATACAACAAAACTATAATGTACCTCAAAAAGACTTTTTTAAGTACTTGCAAATACGTAGTTTTCTACTCACCAAGAACTTGTTATATACTAATAACATTAGGAAAATTGATATACTTTAATGTTGTAAGAAACAAAATAGAATTGGCATAATGTATCAGACTATGCTGACCCGGATGGAGGACAATCTTGATTCGTTCAATCTAAAATGGCAAAAGGATTTGGGTATAGAGACTATTAACTTATCTGATGCTCTATATTTATCTGATTTAGTTCTAATTAATGGATCTTTTAAAAGCCAATTCTTTATGAGCATTTTTGATCTATATTATACTCCAGCTAAATTGATGAAATGGAAAGCTAATAGGGGTGATAAATGTAGTCGATGTAATCTTCTTGGTGCAAATGCCGCACATATGTTTTTTTTCTGTCCAAATGTAACTCAATTTATTTCCCGAAATCCAAATGTTTTTGAATAATATTATGAATTTATCCGTTATTCTTTCTGCTGAATTTGTCATTTGTGGTGTTCAATCAAATCCTGTTAAAGTGTGGACAATTGCTGAAGAAGGCTTTTTATTTATATCTATGTCTATTTTTCGATACTGTATCACTTCCCACTGGCTTGATTCTGACTCTCCTTCATTTATACAATGGCAATCGAAATTGTTGAATATTTATCAGCTAGAGCAAGCTGTGTATCGGCTAAAAGGGAAGAAAAAGAGAGCTCTAGGCTTAAATATCTGGGCCCCTATTAGCAACTGGATTCAGTCTTAGAAGACAAACTTTTCTTTTTCAATTGTGTTAACCTTTCTTTTTCTATTTTTATGTATGCCTTGTTAAGCTCGTTCAATTATCTATGCTGTTGTGAAAATTTAATAAATAAATATAAAAAAAAAAAAAAAGAAATACAGCGAGCATCATCTATACATTATAAGTATTACAATGGAAGAAGGAGAGAAAATGTGGCTGTTCAGATCCGCGACAACATGCATGAAAACCCACACAGGACTCCACCCTCTCATATCGATAGACCGTGATAGGCCCACCATTCCCCCTACACCTTCTAGTGTTTGTGAGGACATTCACAGGCTTCAAATATGGGCTTTTCTTGCTGTGCACACCAGTCAATTCCAGTGCATTATGTCGATAAAGAGGGAGGCGTTGGCTGCTTCCTGGGACAGGTTATGTCTTGTTTGTCCACTAAAGAGGTCCTACTCAGGAAAAGTCACTCAGTGCAGGGACCTCCCAGCTCTTCTAACAGTCCCAGCAATGTTATCCTGGGGTTTAGCTCAATAGGATGTCCCAGGACCTTTGGGACAACCTGCTCCACCCCATTCCAGAAGGGCCTCAATTTGGGGCAGCTCCATGCAATATGAAAGAAGTCAGTGACAGGTGATCTACAATGCGCACAGATAGGACGGGCATCAGGGAACATCCACTGTTTATGGGACGTGGACAGATAGGCCAAGTGGAGGTAATTTACTTGTATCATCCGCAGCCACACGGATATCGCCAGTTTCCTAGGGGCCAGGCATATTTTCCTCCACTCAGCATCATTGAGGTCACCCACCCATCCAGTCCATCTCTGTTGAAGAGAGTCAAGCTTGTCTAGAGCATGAATAATCAAGGAGCAATAGATCTAAGTTATTGCTCCTTTCCCCAACCACCCCATTAATATCTTTGCCTCAAAGGGGCTATATTCAGGGAGTTGGTTGTTGGGGTGATGTGTGTCCCCAGAGCATGCTGCACCTGAAGGAAGCTGAAGAATTTTGTACTTGCTAGGGAATAGTGCTCTTTTAGTTCCTGGAGGAACAGGAGGACATTGCCTTAAAAGAGAGCGCCTTGGTGTGTGTTGCCTTAGGAGAGTGAGTTCCATCAGCCTGCGGTCCCACTGAATCAGGTGCAAGGACACCCTCCAGCAGTATATTGCCACTCTGGTACATGTAGGCATTCCCTGAGACACAGGGCTCCCATGCAAGTAGCCCAGGAGTCCCTCAAATCCCACCACATGAAGTTCCAATCGATAAGCTGGGTCGTCCCATCCTCCTGTAAGCCACTCATTAATGGGTACCAGATGTGCGACCAAGTAGTAAGCTTAGATATCTGATACCCGTAGCCCCCATCTAAGGGCGACTGCCGCACCGAGGCAAAAGCCACTGTGTGGCGTCCCCCCGCCCAGATGAAGGAGGTTAGGTTGGAGGTCAAGGATCGGAACCACTGTCTGGTTTGGGGTGTGGGAAGTTCATTAAGACATATAAATAGCAGGGAAGACACACCATTTTGAAGACCCCAATGCATCCCATAGGATTAAGCGGCAGTCTCTTCCAGCGATCTAGATCACGGTCAAGGGCTGAGGCCAGGCCCTGGAAGTTGAGTTTCCAGGCCAAATGAGAGGGGGGATATATGTATCCCCAAATATTTTAAACTTTTTTTGTTGCAAGGGAATGTACGGGCACCAGCATTGACTTTCAGCATCCCCCTCACCTCCACCAAGATGGATTTGCTTGCATTAATACTTGGGCCAAAAGCTTCTGCATGAAGACGAAGAATCTCCAGGCATCGAGTACCGGAGGCCGAGGGTCTCTAAAGAACAGTAGAATATACTCGGCATAAAGTGCCACCCTATCTCCAGTCCCCCATCTCCACCCTTGTATGAGCACCTTGCATCGTATGAGCCATGCCAGTGGTTCAATGACTAAGCCGAATGACAGTGGGGAGAGTGGACACCCTTTAAGGGCCCCCCATAGGATTAGAAAGGGGGTGGATTGGATGTTGTTCACCCGTACCTGAGCCATTGGGTTATGATAAAAGAGGTGGTCCATTCTCTGAAAAGTTTGTTCCATGGCTTACTCGTATCAGGACCGCCTCCTGGAAGTCCCATGAGACCATTTTGAAGGCTTTGTGAATGTCCACAAGGAGGAAGGCTAGTTTGCCGTCAACTCACTGTTTCTGGGATAGTGCTATCTGCATCCGCCAAATGCAATGACGCGTGCCCCTACCCGGCATGAGCCTACTTTGGCCTAGGGGAATAAGATGATTGTGAAGGTACGGGTCAGTCGGGTCACCAGAATTTTAACAAAGATCGTAGTATCCGCATTATTAATCGAGATTGGACGATATGAGGCGCATTGGTCCAGATGCATGCCCTCCTTGGGGATCACCACAATGATGACACAGTCAAGGTTGGTCAGAAATGATCCCCACTGTACAACCTCTGCTTAGTAATTCAGTAAGTGGGGCGTAATAAGGGAGCGGAATCTCTTATAGTATTTGATGGGATACCCATTGGGTCCAGAGGTCTTCCCTGGCTGGAGTTCCGCGATGGCTTGGTCTACCTCTTCTTCCATCAGAGGCCGGTCAATGTCCTGAGCGAAGGAATGCGGAATTAAGGGTAGCGGGATGTCACGGAGGATAGAGTTTTCCATCTCCAAAGGAGGCACCTAGCGCTGTGCGTAGAGGTTCTCCTAGAATGTTGCAAAGACCTGGGCGATTGTTGGTAACTCCTCCTGAAGGTCACCGGTTAGGTCTCTAATCACGGGTACCACCCTGGTGGAGACACCTCAGGTTACCACCAACTTAAGTAGCTTACCAGACTTGTCTCCCGATTCTTACACTGTTTGAGTTGAGGCCATCCAGCCCTGTTTCCCCTCCTCAAGGGAGATCTGCCGCAGTTTGGCTCGTGTATGTTCCAGCGGATGCTGTGCCTCCCTCAATGTTGGATTGCAGAGCTCGACATTTCAGACTGAGTATTTTGTTTTCCAGATTAGGCATCTGCTCATTCTGCAATGACTCCTGTCTCCCGACATATCCCTTTATCAACCCTCTTAAGGAAGGTTTACACACAGCTCAAAGCGTCACTTTAGATGACATAGAGCTGTTGTTGGGTTGGAAATAGGTATTGAGTTCTTCCTCAATGAAGCAGACACATTCGGGGCCTTCAAGTGCCATGCACTAACTCGTCAGATGGATGGATGCCCCACTCTGTAGTGAGGTTGGCATGGTCAGAGATACCATGTGCGAGAATGCGAACAGAGCGTAGTGCAAGGAGATCTGTTGCGGTCAGCCACAGCAGATCAAGTTGGGCCTCCGTGCCGTGGACTGCCATTCGATGTGTGTATGCCTGCATCAAGGGATGCCAAGAGCACCACACGTCGCATAGGCCTAGAGAGTCAGCCCAAGTGGTGATGCTTGCTGAACGGGCCCTTCTGCCAGGACAGGGGTTGGTGGAGGTATTTCACTCGGGGTCAGGAACAGCGTTTAAATCCCCTCCCACAAGGGTAGTCCTGGAGGACAGCTACACCAGCAGGACTTGCAGTGCCTGGAGGGTACGTTGCAACAGCTGCTGGGGGGCACAACATAAGACAAAGCTGTATTGCCTAGAGGCCATGCCGCCCTCAATCCCTATGTACCTCCCCTGGGATTCCTTATGTACTTTAGTAACGGTCATAGGAAGGGACTTGTGGAGAAGAAGGGCCACCCCTCTGAAGCCCCTTGCAAAACCCGAATGGAATGGGAGTTGAGCAATCCTCGAAGGATTGTGGGCTTTGTTGCACCACCCTAGTGTAGTCTGGAAATATCATTATTCTAGAGTACTCGTTCAGGTTTGTACCTTTTAATGTAACTCAATGCAGCCAATTTTTTTTATATGGTCCAGAAGACTGTTAGTGTTCCAAGACAATATTGTGAGCATGTGAGTAGGTGGTGTGATTATAGTCAAGTGGGCAGAGGTCTGCCAGGAGCAGGAGCTGCCCTCGAGCAGGGCTCCGAGTTGTGGACCGGTAAGCCAATAGCATGACTTGGATGGCTTGCAACGTATAAACCTGAAAGGAAAATTGTAGTTAACAATGCCTTAAAACCAACAGAAGTCCCCTTCCAACTCTCCCCCCTTCCAATACTTCTTCCCTTGAAGCATCTGTTGCCCTAGTTAAAAGAATCATAATGAGTCAACAAAAGTACTAGAAAGGTAAAAGCAGGGGGAAAGTCCGACAGCATTGTCCACACCCCTGGGACGGATACAGTGCCTGGCGGTACATATGAGGTAAAAACATTGAGGGTATGGAGTCACAATGGTGTGCACGGTGACTGGACATGCAATACGTTGACAGCTGCCACAACAGAGAGTCCCCCACGGTAAGTTGTCTCACTTCCCCCCAGTTCGAAGAATGTGTCAGATCTCTTGGCACCTTTACTAATTGCTGGGCATGGCCCTGGACCATCTCAAGTTTCTTCTGCAAGAGGTATAGCCAGTTCACCACCAAAGAGTGGTCATTCTGATGAACGCGGGACATCGTCAAGTTAGAGAGCTGCGGAGTCGCCTCAAGGGTTGGATTGAGTGTCACCACTAACTGCGCTGCCCCGGCCGGCTGGGCGCCCAGGTTCTCGGACGACTCTCATTGGGTGGCTTTCTTTCTCCGGGATCAGGATCGCTTCGTTTTAGATCCGCGTGCTGGGAGTCGTGCCTGGGGCCTCTACAAACTCCTTTCTCGCCTGTCTTCCTTGTTCAAGAGTTGTATTGTTCACTTCTCCATGGCCCATTCCCAGGCCTTTTCCGGGGTGTCAAAAAAGTAAGTACAGGATTGAAAAAGAACTTGAGGCAGGCCAGGAAGAGGAGCATGTAGAGGATATTAAGGACTTGCAATTTCTGCTTTACTTCCTCGAAGGATTGTCGCACCACCCTAGTGAAGTCAGGAAAAATAATTATTCTAGAGTTCTGGTGTCGGAGGTCAGGTTGATTGTGGATCTCGCGTAGGATGGCGTCTTGGTCCCGGAAGTTTAGAATCCGTAGCATCAATGGGCGAGGGGTTGCTTCGGTTGGCAGTTTAGGAGCAAGGGACCTGTGTGCTCTTTCAATGGCAAAAATGTTGGAGAGCTTGTCAGCCGGGACCTGTTAGTGGAACCTGGTTTCAATGGTGGTGTCCAGAGCAGAGTTATCAAGACTTTCGGGAAGGTCCACTAGGCGCAGGTTGTTACACCGTGAGCAGTTCTCAGCATCTTCTGCCCTCTCGCCGAGTGTCGCAACCGAGGTCGTCAACTTGAACACCTAGCGCTTAAGGGTGGTAACTTCATCTTCAGTCATAGAGATTTGCGTCTGCAACCTTGCGCATGTCATGTTGCAATAGTGAGAGGTTCAGCCAGAGGCCGCACACCTTACCTTCCACCACCTCCCGTGGGTCTTGGATTGATTTGAGAATTGATGTGAGATCTGGCATTCATGGAGGTGTAGTCGGAAGTTCCAGGTTGCCCACAGCTTCTCCATTACCTTATGCGGGTACAGTATATTGATCCATCATGGTTTGATCCGAGGGAAGTGGAGGGGGTTTTGGTCGTCCCATTGTTGTACCACCGTCTGACAGACCCTCGGTTGGGGTGTATGTTGGGGACAGGCCCGCTTGCCATGAGGCAGCACAAGCAGCATGTCTCTCTGGGTGCCCAAGCCCCTCCTCCGCCATGAAGCAGCCACTTCCGAGGTGTCGGATGGCAGGGCTGGAGGTCAGTCAAACACACCACGGATGTGGTTCGGCCCCACCTCCCGCTTGTCCGGGGGCAGCATGTGTAGTCAGGGCAAACGGTGCAGGGTGCAATAGATGATTCACACTAAAAATCCAGGTATCGCCAGACAGTGTTGGGCTGGCAGCATCAGCGGATCCCAGTCCGCAAGGGTATAGGTGCTGGAGACCAAAGTTGGTTCACCGTAGGCAGTGGCTAATTCAGTGGGGAATGCCCAGGTTTCATCCACAACTGTAGGAGAAGGCCTGGAGAGTGAAGCAGAGTGCAGCGGTGCAGTCTGCAGCCAAAGCCCCTGCTACGCAGCAGCAGAAGGAGTCAATGAAGGCGAGAGGGGCCTTTTAACTGAGGGCCTCTGCAGAAGGCTGCATGAGGCAAGAGTCCGGCCACCATCTCGGCCACCGGCGCTTCAACAGGGTCTGCAGGTCTGTTAGAAGATCTCTGGGCCTCCGCAGTAAGATGTCCCTCCCGGGAAGGGACTCGCATCCATGCACAGTTTCAGCAGAGCTCTGTGTCTCTGCAAGGCCCTCGGGGTCCTCGGACGCCTGCCGCACCACACAGGGCATCCAGCGGGCCAAGCAACACCGAAAGGCGGGCCCCTCAGGCCACGGGTCCGCGAGAACTGGTCACCGATTCCCTCAGTGGCCCCCTCCAGGCAAGTGTTTCAACAGTGTACAAGGGGTAGAGAGGAGGAGGAGGGGGACGAATTTCACACTTGCTTCCCCGGCAGACCTCAGTAGAGGAAAGGCGTGAGTCCCCCGCAGGTCTCAGGACACAGGGATGGGCACAGCAGCCACCTGGGGGGGCCGAGCATGTCGCCCCGGCCTACCTCAAGAGCCGCCACAAGGCCTGCACCGCCAGTCACAATGGGTCCCTGTGCAGCAGGGCCCGGCCAATCTTCAGCGCCGGTTGCTTGCCACAGCCAGCCAGGACAAGGGCCAAACAGTCACCTCAGCCTGCTCCCTGGGGCATCCAGCAGGCCCCGGTACCAGCTATGCCTGGTAGGGAGCAAGTGTGAATTTACTACCGGCAGGGCCTTAGTGTCCCGTCGACGGCCGCCATCTTGAGTCGAATCCGGGTCTCCTGTCTGCCAACCGGTGCAGCCCCAAAACCTCTCTCCGGTGCCCCAGAAGCCCAGGAGGCAGCAGTGGGGGTTGTCTCCCTCACAGGGGGACAGCAAGGCAGCTTGCAGTCAGCACTGCCAGGCAGGATGGGCAGCGATTGCAGTCAGGTGGTGAGAGCTGTATTAAAGCTTGAACGCCATCTTGGCCTCCTTGGCCACGCCCCTGTCATCACTACAATTTTACAGCATCTGCTATGTTACATCCTTTATTAAAACAAAAATTCTTATTGTGATAAAATATAAAAAGTCAACAAACGTTAAAACAATAATATTTTCTTCCTATTTTGTTGAAATATAAATCCAGACTAAAAATTGAAGCCAACATCAAAACTCCTCTTCTTAGTTTTCTTTCAAAGTTCATATATTGCATTCAAAACACTTTTGTCCTAAATCAGTTAGACTTAGTCTCTTTTTGCTTCAACCTCCAAAGGAATTATTTTCATTTAAAGTATTTTTATAATTTCTATAGTCACTTTTATTCAATCTCTTTTTACTTTCAAGGTGGTGCTTCCTTCAGTCTCTGATTCACTTTTAAACTTGTATTGGCCTCTATTCATCAAAGGATAATCCTCATTAATTTATAAGCTTCTTCTACTTCTTCCAATATGTTTAGTAGACATACCCATTCAGGCAGTGCATATTTTTGATTTGGAACACTTTATGAACCCCAATGTAACCCTATATAGGCCTAGGTAGTTGCACAACCCTTTACCTACATCTGTCCTACCATTGTTCTACATAATGGGTCCGGCACTGACCTTTTACCTAGTTAGGTGCTACATAAATGTTGTAAGATTTTCTCCGAAAACTAGCCTCATTTATTATGCATGAGGATTCTCAGTATCACAGCAGGATTACCATTTTCTGCATAATTACTCTGTATAAAGGTCACCACTATCGTCATCCTTGCCCAAAATTCCCATAGCACACTTCTAGGTAAAACCCCTGGGGGTACCTTTCGGGTATATAAGCACTACATCTTCACTGGGCAAACCAGAGGAGAAAGACTTCCATGCTGCCACACTGACATGAGACTCTGAGGTTCCTGCACACAGACACTCCAGCATGCAGTGGTCTGACATCCCTCGCAGGGTGTCCATCTCGAGACCAAAACGGGGTCCTTCACACGCCCACATCAGGTAATGGGGTTGTCTCTATCATAAGGTGGATTCTTGGCTATACACCTACATACATGCTATATACACTTAGGTACATCTAGTTAGGGTTTGCATCGTAGTACGAATTATTACTGTCATGTATCTATATGCCTGCATATATTAATTGTTTTAGCACTGTGGTAGAATTCTACCTTTTCTTTACTCTGCTGGTGCTTATAACCATATATATCTGTTTCTGTCACATGGTTGTTGCAGCACACATATTTTATTCTAGAAGGACGCTAGTTCAATAAATACTTATTGAAAACGTCCCCTTTGTTTTTTCTGTGCATCTCTCTGAGACAAGTGAGCACGAGTGACTGAGCGAAAAGTACTGAACGGTTTCCACGATCCCTGAGGGGTCAGGGTTGTCATGTTCGATAGTTGCCAGAAACTATTCATTCCTTGGTAAGAGAGACTCATAGTGGCACTGTGAGCTAGCTGGTCTACAGACTAACCTATCCTTTGGGGGTGCCTGGAATCGGTCTGGGCACCAACCCCTTAGTTTATGTCGTCTAAACGCGCAGATCCTATATAGATTTGTAGGAACAACACAACAGCTTCTTCTGGATGATCTTTTAGCAACTGCTGATTCATTCCCACTAGTTTCTAATTCCAATTATCCCTTAGGTTTTCTTTCTTACTCATGCTTCCATTTGCAAGTTCTCTGTTTTGGAATATCTTTAGTTTTATCCTTTTCAGTAACAGTCTTTGTTTCTTTATCTTCTGGAAAACTTTGGCTCAAGCTCAATCCTGAATTCTGGCTTGTACTTGAACTTGCATTTCAATCATGTTTGTATCCATCTTCGTCACCAAAATTATGTTGTGATGTACCAGACGTAGCCGAGTTGTCTTTGTAGTTTCTTTGAGTATAAGTTACAGGATGGTTTCCATGTAAAGCTGCGCCACCAGGAGCAGCCTGCCTGCTGCTCAGCCCATCTCAACTGTCACACCTCATCACACAGGCACCCAAACATTCCATAAATCTCCATCACACCAACATTCCACTCAGAACACTCACACTGTCTTAGGAGCTAGGTAGCATAGGAAAAAGATTATTACAAAGGCAGGATACAACAAATTATTTTCTTCCAAAATGAGTCTTTTTGATCAGAGGTTTCACGTTCTTCGTCTGAACTTTTGCCCACCTGAAACCTTTTTCCTGCTTGATTTTTCACTTTATCTTCACCAGCTTCTGAAAAATCTTCACACTCTCTATGATTTTACACGGCACACTTAGACTTGACTTTGAGCAAACTGTGTGCCTTGATCATGTGCTTCAACCACTGCTTCAGCTACTCTCACTCTTTTTGTGTGAGAAGCGTGGATCCACTGAGGGACACCCACGTACTTGACAGCAGTGTTGGATGTTACGATTACTTGTTAGGACCCTTTCCATCTCTAATCGAGGCAGCCCTTTCAAACTTTCTTGCAGATTACTATGCAGCCCCCCACTTTCAGTCCATGGCACGGTATACCTCTGTTCTCTTCAGTTGCCACAATCACCTGATAAGAGACAGATTTCACCACATCAGCTAGCCATTTGCAATAATTCAGTTATTGAAACTTGTGCAGATGAGGGCACAAATGCAAGTCTCATTGCCCCGCCCGTAACTATCTCATGAGGCGATAAACCAACTTTTCTGTCAGGTGTAGTTCTCATATTCATCAAAACGAGAGGAAGAACTTCCAGTCATTTTAAACTACTTGAAGCACACGTTTTTGCCAGAATATTTTTTAGAGTGCCATTTGTAAGTTCCACCAAGCCTGAGGATTGTAGTTGATAACTACAATTAAATTGCTGATTGATATCAAAAGCTGTACAAATTATCTGCAACTCCTCCCTTTTTTTTTTTTTTTTTTTTTGTAAATTCTTTTTATTGAACAGCTTGCACGTTATGACAATAGCTTTACATCTTTGCATTATACGAACTGCATTGTTACATCTTCTATGCTGGCATGCCCATCGTTCATGTCTTCCCCTCCTATTCACTGCTTGTTTGATAGTCTTACAGTCTGTTCATCTCCATCCCCGTATTCGCGACCCATCTACCCTGCTGAGTCACTATCCTCTGAGTCGGAGTCCTCAGACTGAGGGGGTTCACAAATATTCCCTCGGTACTCATTCCATCCACCCCAGACCTTCTCCCACTTTTTGGGGCACCTCCGATGAATATACACAGATTTTTCCGCCATCATTGCCATATCCATGTCCTTACACCATTGAGTCAACGTGGGGCAGATACTGGATCCCCACCGTTGGGCAATGTTACGCTTAGCGATAGTCATGCCCAGCGTCACCCAATCCTGAGCCATCGCATTCAAATCTGTTTGTTCCCATATATTGAGCAGGCAGCACCTCGGGCTAGGATGTGTCCCAATACGCGTGACCTGGGATAGTGTATGCATCACCGCAGCCCAGAACCGCACTATCACCGGGCATAGCCAGATGGTGTGGTAAAATGTGCCTATCTCCCCGCACTGCCTGAGACAGAGTGGTGTGTCAGCCCTGTGTATTTTATGTAAAAGCTGTCTAGGGTAATAGGTACGATGTAGAATTTTTTGTTGGACTAGCCTCAATCTCGATGGGATTGCCGCCTCTCGAGGGGAGGCAAGTGCCTCCCTCCAGTCCGCCTCATCGATCTCCCCCAAATCTCTCTCCCATTTCCCTTTGAGCGCAACCATAAGGTCCTTTCGGTTATTCATTATTTTCTTATATGTCAGTGAGATCGCTCTCCTGTGAAGGTGGTCCGTCAAGAGTCTGTCTTCCAGTGGCGAGGCCTCTTCAGGCCTTGTGCCTCATGGTATCAGGGACTGTAACGCATGCCTAACCTGCAGGTATCGGTAAAATTCCGTCTGGGCCATAGCATATGTCTCTTGAAGATGAGCAAAGGAGACCACCTCACCCTTTCGCCACATGTCCCCCACTTTGGAGATACCTATCAGATCCCAGCCACGGAATCCCTTCGTCCTCCCCAACTTCCCTATGCGCTCGGTCTCCCATAGTGGCATCGCCAGTGTGACAACCCCGTCCCATCCTAGTGTGCGTTGCGCCTCGTACCATATTTGCAGTGTGTGTCGTGTGGGCCCTGAACTAGTCTTCTGTACCTTTTTATTATATAGGGCGCCCATTAATCCGGATGGTTCTAGCAGGTGTCTGTCTAGCCTAAATGCGGGATCGTCCCGTGGGATATGCAGCCACTGATTTACTGTGACCAGCTGAGAGGCCCAATAGTAGATCTTCAGGTCCGGGAGGGCTATTCCGCCATCGTACCAGCAGCTGGTGAGTTTCTGTTGAGCTATTCGAGGCGCTTTTCCGTCCCATAGTAGCGAAGTTACCTCCGCCTAGATGCTGTCAGATGCTGTCTTTGCCTTGAAGGGAATACGAGCAGTTCAGTCTTACCTGCCATCTCACTCCTGGGTCCCTGACGCTGTGTGTCTCCCCTGCTGCCGCTATCTGACATCGCGCGGCCATCGCAGGGGGAGACTACAGCTCCCAGTGGGCTTAGCGCTCCCCAGCTGATACGAATCTTCGCGCCCGGAGGCGCTTAAGAGAAGGAGGCTCCCTCATGGGAGCGGGTCCCAACTCAGATGCTGTCTTTGCCTTGGAGGGAAAACGAGCAGTTCAGTCTTACCTGCCATCTCGCTCCTGGGTCCCTGACGCTGTGTGTCTCCCCTGCTGCCGCTATCTGACAACGCGCGGCCATCGCAGGGGGAGACTACAGCTCCCAGTGGGCTTAGCGCTCCCCAGCTGATACGAATCTTCGCGCCCGGAGGCGCTTAAGAGAAGGAGGCTCCCTCGGTGGAG
The DNA here is from genome assembly GCF_964204655.1 of Triturus cristatus. NCBI lineage: Eukaryota > Metazoa > Chordata > Amphibia > Caudata > Salamandridae > Triturus > Triturus cristatus. Next base: position 205,861,947 of record NC_140595.1, on the reverse strand, counting down.
CGGGTCCCAACTCAGATGCTGTCTTTGCCTTGAAGGGAATACGAGCAGTTCAGTCTTACCTGCCATCTCGCTCCTGGGTCCCTGACGCTGTGTGTCTCCCCTGCTGCCGCTATCTGACATCGCGCAGCCATCGCAGGGGGAGACTACAGCTCCCAGTGGGCTTAGCGCTCCCCAGCTGATACGAATCTTAGCGCCCGGAGGCGGTTAAGAGAAGGAGGCTACCTCCGCGTCGCGGGACGCGCGCGGGCGGCGCCGGGCTAAGCCCGGGCAAAGGGCGGGCCGTCTGTGGCCGTCCGGGGCTGGTCGTGGCTGGGCTGGGCCCCATCTCTTGGTGGTGACATTGAACTCGTACAAGCCGCTTGTGCCCCGGTTGCTAATACTATATGTAACGTCGTTTTTCTGGATTTTGTCTTATTTCATTTGTTAATCTTGTATCCTCGGTGTTATATTTGTGTATGGTATTGTTCTCGCACTAAGATAGTCATCGTTGTTTTTGCTTGATATTAGATATGGGGAAGCATACGATCGCTCAGGTCCATAATGATCCAAAGCAAACAAATGTTGCCAATACTTCACTACCAACCTTGACAGCAATCGATCGTATGCTGCAAAAAACTATTGGGGTGGTTGTATCTGCCATTGAAAGTACTGAAAGGCGTCTCTCGCTTCCAGCAGGTATGCCCCCCCTCTATCTACTAATAATGTTTCGATTCTTACCACCAACTCCCAGGATTCTTTAATGGCACCATCTTTTATTGGTCTCCCAGAGGTTCGAACATTACAAGAAATAGGGAAAATTGTAATTCCTCAGCAACAGTCAGATGGAAACTCTACGTCGACACGATCTAGGTTATCTCTGTCCCCGGACATCTTTTCCCGTAACAGCTTACCTGAGTTTCCACCCTTGCCTGAAAACCCCACAGTTGAGGTGGGACTAGATTCACCTTCAAGCCTAATCTTCACCACTGGTTCAGTGCAAAGTATCAATAATGATACACCCCAAATGACAACCAGAGGCCAGAAGGCTAAATGTAAACAAAAATATAATAACAAAGAAGGGCCACAATTATCTACTGCTAAAGGAAAGAGATCCTATAAATCTAGTAAAACCACTAGTAAACCTAATGTGGAACAAGGGAAAAAGGATAATAATAAATCACTAGCTGCCCTTTTGGGGAAAAATGGAGAACATGCTAACTACTCTTCTTGTACCCATCATGAAAAAATTAACAAACATCGAAACTAGGGTTAATAATATGGAAGAACAAGTTGTGGGCAATTCACACAGCTCACATGGTAATGTACTACTTACCCTACCCCCTGCTGTACCACAAATAATTTTGCCTGATCCGAAAAGTAATCCAAAACAAGTATCAGGGGTATCTGGCAGTTGTGATCAGCAGGAATCAAGTGGCTCAAGAGGCATAAAATCTGTGGGAATTAATGTATTAGGTCCCTCTGTTTCAACTTCAAATAAAAACTTAACTACTCTAAGTATTGGTGCTGACACTAGGGAGGTTAATATTAAACCTAGTTTACCAACGTTGAATTTACCCCCCGAGGCTCTACCTTACACTGTGGTGTTAGCAAACGTTCCACCTCTCTCTCCTAATACTTATGAGCATTGGACAACCCTGAGGAATAAGGCCCTTCATTTTTTGTCTATTAAATTTGGGCAGAATAGTGCTTTGTTCGCAAATTTTAAGATGGTTAGAAGAGTTGGTTGGCTTGGTTCTACAGTTAAATCATTAAGAGGGGACTGTGTGATTGTATCGTTTCGGTCTCCCTTATTGGTTAATGATATACTTGAGAAATGTTATACTGGCCATTTAGCTACTGATTATGTTAATATTGTTCCCCTTGATTTCTTTTATTCCCCCTTACGACAGCAAAGGCTGTGGGGTTCTCTTCCCAATTGTCCAAGCAGGGGCGTCTTGAGGGAGAAAGATATAGTATACCAAAATCCAATCAGTATGATATTCTTAGTGGCCTAGATAATAATGACTGACAGCAAATTTATTCTTCCCTAAACACTTCAATTTTTGTCTCAGAGCCTACGCCGATTAGTGTTCTTTTGGATAATATTAAGGGAGGTAAGAGGCCAGTCAGTTGCTTATTAGAGACTGAGGGTAACGCATGGGGGTTGGTGGTATCTGAGGTAGGACTAGTGGAGAAGAGAGAGAGTAGATCTCTGCCTTTGTTGGTAGATTCTTCTTCAGTTCCTCCTGGCTGTCCCCCATTTGGTACTCTGCCTTGTAACATATGTTCATGGAACATTGCTGGCATTAAATCCAAAATTGGTAATCCACTCTGGCAAGACTTTATTCAAATGCAAGACCTTATTTGTTTACAAGAAACTTGGACCAGTGACCCGGTTCATCTAAACGGGTTTAAAACGTTCCATACTCCAGCTGTGGATACCTCTCATGGAAGAGCTAAAGGGGGACTGATGACTTACGTATCTAATAAACTAAATCTTATAAAGATAATGGAGCCAGTTAAAGATCCCTATTTTCGGGGCGTGGCCGAGCCGAGCTGCAAGATGGCCGCCGTGTAACGGGGCTCTGCCGGCCGGACACCTAATCCGTCAGACAATCCGACCTTTGCCTTGCTTTTTGACCATTAAAATACACGGCGGGAAGTGCCCAGGTGAAGGGGATCCTAGCGGTGCCACTGCGGTTGAAATCGGCCTCGGAGATCCGGAGCTACACGGCCGGACTGGCCGAGCGGCTTTTGGGCGCCGTGCTGGGCGGATACCTCTCCTACGCGAGACCCTGGTCGAGGGCCGCGGTCTGGCGGATACGAGGCGGCTCTCGTGGACCCAGCTGAGACGTGGTGAGCCCTGCGACTGGCGCCCGAGTGGCTGTGGTGGCTTCCTGACGTGCTGAGGCCGGCCCCTGCTGGGGAACTGGTACCGGGAGGAGGCTGAGCTGGCGGACTGGCTGCCTAGGCCTATCCGGCGTGGCTGCGCCCTGATCTGATGCCTGGGCCGATGGGCCTACTGGAGTGAGGAGACGGGAGAAGGAAGCTGTGGCGCCCGCTGGTGGGCCCGATCCCTGCCCGCAGAAGGTGATATCCGGCTGCCGGAACCTGCCGACGACCTGCTCTAACCCTTGTGTGCCGGCGGGCCGGGGAGACACGGCGATGGAGAGGCTTACTGAGCGGGAGGTCGGCCGGGCTGCCTCCCGGGCCACTGCGAGAGGACTGTGAGGCCGCCATTGTTACCCGACTAACGCAGACCCGCGCCCTGAATGTGACGAGAGCTGGCCTGGTCTTCCCTACTTGGCGGTGTTCCTCGTGTGGAGGGGGTGACTGTGTGGTGACCACTCCACCTACGCGTTCCTTGCGCTTGGTGGCCTGCTTGTTGCTTGATACCCCTCACCGCCATTGTTGGGAGGTGGCGGGCCCTCGGGGGAACCATGGGGAAATCGGACGCCAAACAGAGGAAGCTCCCCTTCGAGAAGCAGACCTTCCGTGGCGCCGAAGCGGTGCCGGAGTCGCAGACGGTGGTCCCTGAAACACAGTTGGACCCAACACCGGACGATGATGTCAAAAGTATGTTCCGTGACCTTAAGGGCTGCCTAAAGGAAATTGACGGAAAACTCGACTCCATGGCCCAGCGACTGGATGGCATATCGCACAGGGTCGACAAGCATGAGGAGCGTATCACGGCGATGGAAGCGAGAATTGCGGACTGCGAGGAGGGCCACGGAGACACCCAGGAGAAGTTACTCCGAATGGACAGGGTCCTGGAGGTGATACGTGGGCGCAACGAAGATTTGGAAGCTCGCTCCCGCCGAAATAATGTACGAATTATTGGGGTTGCCGAATCCACTAACATTGGAAATATGGAACTATTTGTGGAAGGAATGTTCCGTGAACTGTTTGGAGAGGGACTGTCGGCCATGTTCTTGGTTGAACGCGCACATCGCACGTTGGGGCCGCGACCCGTGCCGGGGGCTCCGCCGCGGCCAATCCTGGCCCGGGTTCTTAACTACCGGGACAGGGATACCATCCTGCGGTTGGCACGTGAAAAGGGGGAACTAACTTTTCAAAATATGGTTATCTCCTTGTTTCCGGATTTTACGCAGGCTGTGCAGGCCGCCAGGCGCGAATTCATACCGGCCAAAAAAATCTTCCAGAAGGTGGGGACTAAGTATGCGATGCTGTACCCGGCCAAGCTGCGGATCCATCATAAAGGGAAGCCCATGGTATTTACTACGGCGGCAGACGCGATCAAGTTTGCGAGACAGGCGGAACGTTCGCAACGTGAGAGGCGAGATGACCAAGAGAATCCGCCGATGGGACAGCTAAGTGACATTGAATGACATGACACAAAGACACGCGTGCCCATGCTGGGTCGCTATACTACATTAATGTAGGGCGCGTGCCCTATGTCCAACAATGAGTGTCCCTGAGACCTGCAGAGGGAGATAGGTCCGTCCCTGAGCTGAGAGACTGGTCTGTTCATGCATGATTAACACTACTAGTATCCTGCGGAGAACTGTGATGAGAAGCATGCAGGGACTTCCAAGCTGTACCTTGAGATACTGCTTTAAATGCTAGGCGGAAATGTCCGGCCACCCGGTCGTTTATAGACTGGGGAGTGAGCCGGTAACCCCACGCCCCTGTGGGATGATTCCCGAGATACTATTGCAAGACAGTTTTAGTTGGGGGGGGGTGGTGGGTGGGGATGATATCTCAACCTGATTGGGGGGTTGGAGTGGGTGGGGGGGGTTGGGGTTATTGTTGGTTGGTTCTACATCACTACACTTTCTGGCTACACCACTACATGGCGATGCGGTCCAGACACGGGCAGACTTACTGTGGTTGCTGATTCATAGGACGGGAGGGCGAGATACCTGCGGGTGGGCCCTTTTACTGGGTCCCTCGGTGACCACACGTCTACATGAGAAAGGCACACACAAGCCGCCCTGACCGCGTTGCGCTGCCTTACCTGGAATATCCGTGGTCTTAACGATCACCGAAAAATACGCTTGACCCATGCACATCTGACGCGACACCAAATAGATATATGTTTCCTACAGGAAACCCACTTGACTCGCGCCGCCGGGGACAAGCTTAGAAATGCACGGTGGGGAGAGGTACACACATCGGGTTGCTCCAACTACTCCCGTGGAGTGGCCATTCTTATCCGTAAAGGCCTTCCCTGGCAGACGTTCAAGGTACAAGCTGATTCGGATGGGCGCTACATCATACTACTTGGGCAGCTCTTTCATATGCCGATCACGTTGATTAATGTATATGGCCCCAACTCGGATGACCCTGGCTTTTTCCGGAATGTCTGGCACCTGGCGCAATCCCTGGGTGGCGGGGCTTGCTTGTGGGGTGGAGATTTCAATGCTGTACTTTCACTGGAGCTAGATAGGGAGGGGGTGGCCTGCACGCATCATCCGCTAGCGGCTGGCCTCATCCGTGGCCTAATGGCAGATTACACTCTACTAGACACGTGGCGCGTACTGCATCCCGCGGTTAGGGAAGGCACCTGCTTCACCCCGCACAGGGGTGCCTGGTCCCGCTTGGACTACTGGCTCTTAACCCCGCAGGTACATGTATGGGTCTCTGCAGTCACTCACAGGGCGCGTTCCCTCTCCGATCACTCTCCTGTCGAACTAACTCTGAATGTCCCCAAGCCATATATCACACCCTTCACGTGGCGGCTACCACCACATGCCCTGACAGATCAGGTGTTTCGGGAAGAGATTCATCAGCAAATACTTGACTACTTTGAGCTGAATGAGGGATCTGTGGCTTCGCTAGGCACGCTGTGGGACGCATTTAAAGTGGTGGTAAGAGGCCACTGCATTGCGGGGCAGGCAAGGGTCCTAAAGACTATCAGGTGTTCGCTAGGCAAATTAGAGGATCGCCTGCATTCCTTAGAGGTGAAATACTGTTCGGACCCCTCGGCGGCCACGTTGGCCGAAACTCGCACAACGCTAACTGCATATCAGGAGGAGGCTGACAGGGAACTTAAGTTCCTGACTAAGCATGCTGTGGCCCGTAGATATGGAGAAGGGGACCGCCCGGGTAGAACACTCGCCCTACTCCTGCGCGCACAAAGACCATCTCCCTTCATATCCTCAGTGATGACACAGGGAGGGGATAACGTATGCACTCCCCCTGAAATCCTAGATACGTTTCGGACCTTCTACAGAGACCTCTACAGGTCGCGGGAGGCCCACACGCCGGTGGAGCTTGCTGAATATTTGGATACTGTACAGCTTATCTGGTTCAATGCGCACCAAAAAGGCTACTTCGATCGGCCTTTTGAGGCGGATGATGTGCGGGAGGCCATAGGCTCCTTGGTTAGCGTGAATTTGTCTGCCCCCCCCAACCATTCCATCTGGTTGGCTTAGCGCCAAGATACTCCCTGGAGTGGTAGCCGCGCTATATAAGTACACCTTTACATTACATTACATGCTCCCAGGGTCGCTTAGAGAGGCTGTCATCATCACCCTCCTGAAACCGGACAAGGATAGCCAACAATGCGACTCCTACCGGCCACTGTCATTACTTAACACTGACGCGAAGATTTTTGCGAAAATGCTGGCCACTCGGCTACAGCCGGTGTTGCCCCTCATGATCCGTCCGGATCAGTCGGGATTTGTACCGGGCAGATCGACCTCTCACAACCTCCGTACCCTCTTTGGAGTACTACACTATTTGGCCCCACATGTTAAGGCTGCGGCGGTGCTACTGGACGCCACCAAAGCGTTCGACTCCCTGGAATGGGGGTTCCTGTTTCCGCTGCTGCAGCGCATGGGTGTGAGTGAAGCCTTCATTGGCTACATTAGACTGCTCTATACCGGCATCACGGCTAGGGTGAGAGTTAACGGGCTCGTCTCGGCGCCCTTTGCAATTCAGAGGGGTACCAGGCAGGGATGTCCCCTGTCGCCCCTGCTCTTTGCTATCGCCACGGAGCCTTTGGCTGCTCGCATCAGGCAGCATCACGCGGCTAGAGGCATTGGGTTCTCGTCGAGGGCATTGACGGTATCACTGTATGCTGATGATATCACGTTATATGTCACTGATCCTCAGACGAACCTCTCCCCTCTGACGGGAGAACTGATGCATTATGGTCAATTATCGGGGGTGAATATAAATTGGGAAAAGTCGGTAATTATGCCCCTGACGTCCGGGACTCCCCGCTTTACTCCGGATTGCCCGCTGAAATGGGCCACTGGCCCGGTGCGATACTTGGGGATTTGGATAAGCACGGATAAACAGCAAATATGGACGGAGAATTATGGACGGGTGATGAGTTGGGTGGAGGAGAGGGTCGACCGCTGGAAGCACTTGCCCCTTTCGCTGGCTGGCAGAATTGCGGTGGCCAAAATGGTGATCCTGCCCAAACTCCTCTACCTGTTTGGGAATATCCCACTACCCCTGAATGCACATTTTTTGCGGCGGCTACGCTCGAAGATGGTGGAGCTGGCCTGGGGGGGTAAACAACCGAGGGTGGCATGGGAGACTCTGACTCTCCCACAGCGACAGGGAGGCCTGGCGGCGCCGGACTTCTCCTTATATGCTTACTGTGCACAGGCACAATTCCTGCATTACTGGGCACATCCTACACCGTTTCAACCACATGTGGCGATAGAGACGGACAGAGTAGCCCCGCTGCCGCTAAATGTGGCACTTTACGTGCCACACACCCGGAGATGCACGGACATAGACCCGGTGCACGCACTCAGGTGGGCATGGGATGGGCTGCGGCGGAGGGCCGGACTTGACCTTCTTTATTCACATTCTGTGCCCCTGCGCGGGAACCCGATGTGGCCGCCGCTGCGCAGCATGCAGACCGGGGAGCGAGCTGAAGAGCTGGGCCTCCGCACTGGGGGCGATTTGTTTCCGGGAGACACCTTCCTAACTCCGGAGCAGATGTGTAATGCAGAGGCTCCGACGGTGCTGGACACGCTTCTTTACTATCAGCTCCGTCACTCGTGCCGGGGGTTGTCTCCCGCGTTCCCGGCGCCGCCGCCGGCCCTGCTTGCCTTGGAAAATGTACTAGCTGTGGAGTCCGGGCGCAAACTTATATCCCGCTTGTATGTGCAAATGCAGACTTGCCACCCCGTGATTCTTCCGGCGGCGCGGGGCATGTGGGCGGCGGAACTGGGTACGGATATTTCGGATCAACATTGGGACTTGTGCTGCAAGAATCTTGAGATTTTGTCCCCCAACTATAGGCTGCGCCTGATCCACTTCAAATATATACACATGACGTACCGTACCCCTAGCCGATTGCACCGGATGGGTTTAAGAGACACGGATGAATGTTGGCGCTGCTACACTCAGGGCGCCACCTTTCTGCATATGGCATGGAACTGTCCTACATTGTCGTCATTCTGGGCAAGGGTAGTAGAGATTCTATGCGAAATCACTGGCCTACAGATCCCGTGCACCCCACAGGCTGCGCTGCTTGGTATTTTGCACATGGTTAAACCCAAACACCGTAAGCTACCAGCGATGCTATTGTTACTAGCTAGAAGACAAGTTGCGATGCACTGGGGAGTTGCTACGTCACCTAGCATTCGAGCGTGGGTCACGAGCGCAGTCTACTGCCAGACACAACTTACCCTGTACTGGGAGCTTATGCCGCTGCGTTCACGACCTAAGGACATTTGGGGGCCTTTCACACAATGGTTGGAGCAAGCTACACTGCAGGCGCTGTAACTCGATACTATTCCCTAAGGCGGACGCAAGATGGCGGTGACTGTATTTCTCAGGGGGACTTTTTGGGTGATGAACCGGATTGAGGTGACGCATGCGGGCGGGATGGGACGCTCGGCTGCTGAATGCCACGCACCTGATAGTGTAGCACTGAGTTCGTGTGATGGTACCCAAATTGTGATGATCTGCTTGGTGTGGAGGCGTATCGTCATCGCTTGTCATATGTACACAACAGTGAGTGATGTTGTTTTAAGTTTGTTTTGAAAACTGCAAATAAAAAGAATAAAAAAAAAAAAAAAAGATCCCTATTTTCATATTTTGATAATAGTTTTGGATCTAGCCACCCCGATTGCTTTGCTCAATCTATACAACAACATCCCCCCTGGAGAAGTCTCTACTGTTTTTAAGAAAGTGGCCAAAGTAATGTTATCACAAGAACATTTTTTGGGATTTACCATGATGACACTTCTTTTGGGAGATTTCAATTGTACTCTCTGCAACATGTCTGCAGATAATAGATGTAGTATGGGACGAGAAGATGGTGTGAATCAGTCACACTTTAATCATTCTACTTTGGGTGAACAATTTAATGAACTAATTGGTCAACTCGATTTGGGTTGTATAAACGAGGTTTGCCCAACACCATTTCCTCTTCCTCCAACTTTTAATGTGCGAGGTTGTACCTCTACTATTGATTTTGCTCTAATTACAAACAGGCACGCTGAAAGTATCGCCACCTTTAACGTATCTGATATCGCTTTAAGTGATCATTTTCCTCTTTGCTTAGCCATTCTTATCCCAAAGAGGTCTGCCTCAAAAAATAGTACAGATAGAGACAGACTATGGGAAAATCTTGCAATTGGAAGTACAAATGGCTATACGCTTAGATGGGATAAGGTAGATCAAAATACTATGCTTAATAGTGTGATTAATAACTGTGCCTCTGATTTTTCAACGTGTCTGGCGGAGGATGCCACTTCTGAAAACATACTCGCATCCTTCTTGTCAATTTGAAACGAGATTAGAATTTCCTTAACGAGACAGCGTAGAAATAATAAAGTTCAGCGGGGTGGTTGGTTTAATACTAGATGTACTAAAGCATACTCTCTTTTAAAGAAAGCATTGCATAACCAACCTAGATGTATAGAAGACGTTCGTAGATCTAGGAAAGAGTACACACTCGCTGTGAAAGATAGAAAAAATGAATTAAGGAAAGAATCCTGGGAAGCGCTGCATCAAGCGTCAGTATCTAACGATTGTGCAGGTTTCTGGAAGATCATTAGAAATCCCTTATTTAGAGAAGAGACCTGTCCGACTCTGGAAATAGCTATTCCTGAGGTCGAGTGGATCAATCACTTTTCTAGAGTGTATGAGGGAGATAGAATGTCTCTCTCCCCTTGTAATCCCTCTGACTATTTATCTCTGAAAAATATGCAGTTTTCTTTGCCAGAGGTTGAAAAGGCAATATATGCAAGTAAGGGCGGGAAGGCCCCTGGCCCAGATGGTGTACCCATAGACGTATTCAAGTCAACTATGCCTCTGTGGGCCCCCCTTCTGGTACAGGTGTTAAATGCCAGTTGTGCATCGGAATTATTGCCCACTTGGGCGGAGTCCATAATTGTCCCAATATATAACAAAGGGGATAGACATGACCCGGGCTGTTATAGACCTATTTCCCTCTTAGATTCTTTTACAAAAATAGCTGGGCGAATAATTCTGGACCGCCTATTATTGTGGGCTGAAGATAACTCTATTTTATCTGATTTACAATATGGTTTCCGCTCTGGTTTAGGAACAGTGGAACAAGGTTTAAACTTCCTGATGTTGACTGGGAAGTATACTAGGGCTAAGAGGGAGAATTTGTTTGTGGCTTTTTTTTGACCTTTCAGCCGCCTTTGATTGTGTGATTCATTCCAAACTATGGTTGTTATTGGAACAAATTGGGGTTGAAGAAAATATATATATATTTTTTCAATGCTTTTATAGTGGAGCTTTTGCTCGCGTACGTTATGGTTGCAAAGGGGAATGCACTGGTAAAATCCCAATCAGGAGTGGGGTTAGGCAAGGTTGTGTCCTAGCCCCTTTCCTTTTTAATTTGTATATTAATGGTTTGGAGAAAGCCTTGTGCAACAAGAGTTTTGATCCCCCATACGTAGCTGGTCGCCCAATTCCGCTATTAATGTACGCGGACGATGCAGTCCTAATGTCTCGCACGCAAGTGGGTCTACAGCGCGTGGTGGCTAGTTTTGCCCTCCTTATGAAAGAATTGGGCTTAAGAGTTAATATTGCAAAAACTTTCATCATGCACTGTGGTAGAAATGTAAAAACTAAGAAGGCCATTTTTATTGAAGGACAGCGGTTGGTTCTAACCAAGCAATTCTCCTACCTAGGTATTTTGTTTACCCAGAAGGACGTATGGGGTGAGTCAATGGAAGCGAAAAAACAGGCGATGATACGCTCGACTGCTGCCCTTAGGTCCTTCTCGGGAAAATTAGGCACCAGACCACCTGCAGAATTAATTAAAATTTACAAGGCTAAATGTGTATCTGGTGCAATGTATGGTAGTGGGATCTGGGGGTTTGTGGATCCTATCCCGCTCCAGGTAGTTGAGAACTCATTCCTGAAGTTTATCCTCGCAGTTCCCAAGAGTTCCTCGAACTATAACTGTCATGCAGAATTGGGACTCTCCTTTATATCGGACCTTATTAAGGTAGAACCCGTGCTATTATGGCACAGGGTGTGGTCAAAAGAAGAACCTAAGCTTAACAGAGATATATTGTCAGATGTCTTAAAGTTAGAAGGATTTATGAGGATACCTTGGCTGAGATATGTACGAAAGTTTTTGACTGATATGGATAAGCTGGATTATTTTTTAAATCCCCTTACTATCTCAGCCATATCACGGAAAGAGTTTAAAAAAGAGGGTCTGCCTTTTTTTAGAATCAACAAGAGGCGCTGTGGAGGTCTTAAAACCCACTGTTTTACATCATCAATTAATTTTAACATCTTTTAATATTCAACCCTACTTGATACATGTCCCGCGTAACTATGATAGATTTTTATTATCCCGTTTTAGATTTGGACTGTTTCATAGATTGGTTAGATTTCCCACAATCAACGATTGGTCTTATGAATTGTCTCCCTGTCCTTGTGATGAATCTTCTCCCCAAAGTACCATGCATGTTGTTTTGTTTTGTAAATTTTATCATCAAGTTAGACGAACTATTTTATTGCCGTTTTTAAGGGTGATTGGGCATCGGCAATGTCGCCGTGCCATGTATGATATTCAACGCCTGGATAATCATCTTTGTGTTGCAACAATTACCCTGTACTTGAAAAAAGTGATATTTATCAGGAAAAGGATGATTTTATAATGTATTTTATAATGTATTTTTCTGTAATTCTTGGATAATATGAAACTTTTATATTGCAGTTATGATTTAATGTTTTTTCCTCTATGTACACTTTTATGATTGTTGTTTACAATCGAATAAAGTTTTTCTGACTGACTGACTACCTCCGCCTTTACCGTCTTGAAATAGGCGTCTGGAACTCGAAATGGCGTATTTGCAAAGCATATAAGAACCGGGGGAGCGCCATCATTTTAAATAGGGCCGCACGGCCCAAGAGTGTTAAGGGAAGAGTGCGTCAAAACTTGACGTCTTTTTTGTACTGCTCCAGGGGCTGGTTCAGATTCCTTTCCATGAAAAGCGCCCGGTCATGTGTCACAAACACTCCTAGATACTTAAAGCCCTCCGTGGCTATTTGTAGTGGGCAGCCTCTCGGAAGCCGCGGCGGAGGGCCGTGGAGTATATATAGCAGAGACTTTCCCCAATTAATGATGTACCCCGACATCCTGCCGTACGCGGCACATATATTCAATAGACAGTTGATGGACCATGCAGGGGATGTTAAGTATAGCAGTATGTCATCCGCATATAGCGAAATGCGGTCCTCCCAACCAGCGGCCCACCGCAATCCCCGTATTGACAGATCTTGCCTAATCCAAGCCGCCAGAGGCTCCAGGACTATCGCAAACAGGAGCGGTGAGAGGGGAGGGGGAAGCCCTGCCTGGTGCCCCTACCCAATGGGAATTCATCCGATAGGTGGCCGTTGACTACTACTTGTGCCACCGGCTGCGCGTACAGCAAACGTATCCATGCGCATAGTTTCGGTCCGAACCCCATATGTTTAAGGACTGCAAATAGGAAGGGCCATTCCACCAGGTCGAAGGCCATCTGTGCATCTAACGATAGTATGACCGCATCTTCTTCTATCGTCGCCTTACGCTCTATCACTCCGTGTACCCTTCTAAGATTCAGTGCTGTGTTGCGGTTGGGCATAAATCCAGCGTGGTCTGGATGGATTATTGCCTCGAGATAAGGCTGTATCCTTGATGCCAATGTCTTGGCAAGTATCTTTGCCTCCACATTGAGTGGGAGATCGGTCTGTATGAACCGCATTTGTGCGGTGGTTTCCCTGTCTTATGTATCGCCACTATAGTGGCAAGTCGTTGCTCTTTGGGCAGTATTCCTCTATCTAAGCTTTCCGTGTACATGGCGAGGAGGTGGGATGTTACCTGCGTACTTGCTAGCTTATAGAATTCCACTGGTATTCAATTGGGCCCTAACGCCTTTCCTGCATGAAGTGCTCTAATGGCTTGCGCCAGTTCCTCTGTCGTTATATCTACCTCGAGTGCAGCTACGGCAGCGTCATCCAACGATGGCATGCGTATATCTCGTAGGAATGCTAAGTGTTCCGTCTCTATTGCTGTTGCCGTCGGTGTATAGATAGCCTCATAATGCTGCGCTAGTGCCTCTGCTATTAGGCTCGGTGCTGTCACCAAGGCCCCATCCCTAGCTTCGATCTGGGTTACCCAGTTGCTTGCCCTTTCTCTCTTCCCAAGCCAGGCCATGAGTCGTCCCGCCTTATCCCCCTGCTCATAGATTGTGTGTTGTGTCCTCGTCAGTTTGGTTATAGCCTCTTCCCGCGTGTACGCCCTGTATTCCATCTGCGCCATATGCAAGTCATGCAGCGTGTCGTCTGTAGTGTCCGCCGCCAGGGCCGCCTCCGCCCGTAACAGTACTCCCTCTAAGTCATCTATGTGCTTTCAGTGGTCCCTCTGCTGCCCTACTATCGGTGACATGGCCTGTCCGCGGACCACCGTCTTAAACGCCTCCCACAGCGTTATGGGGGAGGTGACCGAACCTGAATTTTCCTCAAAGTATCTTTTTGTCGTCTTAAGGAAGCCCTTTCTTATCACACGATTCTGGACGTGACCTGGCCTGATGGGGAACAGTCTTCGGGCCGGAGAGTCTCTGCAGCATACGTGACGATAATCGGGGAGTGGTCTGATATGCCTCTGGGTAAGTGTCTAATGTCTGTCATGCTCGTCATCCCTGTTGCCAATGTAAAAATATAGTCTATTCTAGAGAGACTGCGGTGGGCCCCCGAGTGGAAGGTGTATTACCCCCCCCCCAGGCATCCAGCAGCCCCAGCGCCTGAGCAAATTCCTGAAGCCTATAGGTCGGGCCGCATGGGTCCCGGGAGGGGTGCCGGTCCAGGGTGGCATCCATGGCGGCGTTAAAATCCCCACCAATTATCAGCTCCCCATCCGGAAGTGCCAGTAGTAGGTTCCCCAGATCCGTGAGTGCCGGCAGGTGCAGCGCCGGGGGGATGTATACTGATATAATATTGTATGTTTTGCCCTCCCACTGGCCCGTGACGGCCGCAAACCTCCCCTGATCATCTTTGTGCGTCGCCGTTACCGTCAAAGGGAAGCCTTTATTTAGGAGGATCCCGACCCCTCGGGACCCTGAGGTGAATTCGGAGTGCGCTACCATTTTATACCCCAGTTGATCTAATGCCCGGACTGCCGTGCCCTGCAGATGCGACTCCTGAAGGAGTGCCACCGCCGGTCTTCGTCGTCTGATGAATTGCATCACCAGTCCCCTTTTAATTTTGTCTCCCAATCCGTTTACGTTCCAGGACATGACAGTCAAGGGGGGACCACTTATTTGATCAGCTTGTACCCCGGGGACACTTCTACCATCCTCCTGGTTGCTATCCGTTCTCTCGGTGGTGAACTAGGACTGATTCCTTTGCTATCCCTGTTGTGCCAACCACCATGCAGCTCATAATTGCCTGTGTCACTACTAGGTCAAGAATTGTCACTCCTGTGCAGAAACCCCCCCCCCCAAAACTCCCCCTGACCCTGACCCCCGCCCCTGTCCCCCCTCCCTGCCTCCCTGCCTGGCGGATGTGAAACTACACACCTCCCCAACTTAGCAGAGTGCTTTAATTCCCTACCCATGAACCTACTTGCAAGGGAAAGAACCCCCCCCCCCTCGGCTCCCGAGTCCCCCTGTCAACAGAGTTTTAGGTGGCTATGGCGCTCACTCTGTGTCCAGTGGCCCTCGCCTATCGGGTCTTTGACAGTATACCTCACCAGCAGAAGGGGTCCACGCCTCTCACTTCTGTAGCTGTCTCTGCCGGCCCTGTCCATCGTTTGCTGCTTTACTTCAGCACTTACAAACTTTACCTGGGCCTCTCCGTTTTTTTGGATCTAGGCCCCATCAGCGTTCAAGACTGCCGTCCAGCCTCCAGATCCAGGGGTTACCCTTCAAAGTCTCCCTCCGTGCCGTATCCAGCCCTCTCCGCGATTGCCTGGCCACCCCCGTCCTCTCCTTGCTCTTCCTGTCGGGCCGGCTGCCCGGGCCCCCTGCGTCCTTTCTTCTCTCGCGCGCTCTTGTCCCTGGCGGGGCGCCAGCCCTCCAGCCACTCCTGCGCCTCCTTCGGGGTGGGAAAGAACCAGCTTTTGCCCTCCGCTTCCACCCGTAGCTTTGCCGGGTAGAGCATTGAGTATTTCAGTTCTCTGTTTCGCAGTTCCTGCTTGACCTCCGTGAAAGTGCGCCGCTTCTTCATGACTGCGTCTGTATAGTCTGGATAGAGGGTTACCACACTGTTATCCACCCGGATCGGTGGCCTCACTCGAGCGGCCTGTAGGATTGCATCTCTGTCGCGAAAATTAAATATCCGCGCCAAGATCGGTCTCGGGGGGCGCCCGGCCTTGGTCGACCCCCCGGCACCCGGTGTGCTCGTTCTACCGAGAAGAATTTCGAGAGCCTGCGGGGCTTTAGCTAGTCCTGGATCAGTTCCTCAACAAACAACTCCAGTGCCGGGCCTGTAACACTCTCTGGCACCCCAACCAGGCGCACGTTGCTGCGCCTCGCGCGCCCTTCTTGGTCATCGAGCTTTTCCAGCATCTGCTTGTTAGCCACCTCGAGCTGCTGTACCTGCTTCTGGAGAGTCTGCGTATCCGCTGAAAGGACCGTCGTTGTAGCCTCCACGTCCGCCAGTCTCGTTCCCAGTTTCGACATGTCTGCCCGAAGTAGTGTCACGTCACAGGAGATAGTGCCGATGGAAGCCTGCATCTGCTGCAAGGTGAGCATGACATCCCGGAGCGTAATTTCTTATTGCTCCTCCACCTCCAGGTCCTGTAGGGTTCCAGGCGCCACCTCTGCTCCGCCGCGCCAATCCTTGGCGGTGGCGTACTTGTCGATGCGGTTACTTTGCACCGGTTTGGGGCCCCTGCCACTCATGGCGTCGTTAATAGCGCCGTGTGCGCGCTTCTCACCACCGACCCACCACTGGCTTCGCACCTCGGCCGCCGCCGATCGCCGTCCGGTACCTCGGCCTCCACTCCGGGCAGTACCAATCCTAGTCCGGCTTCGTCACTGACGCTCAGCTCGTCACGGGGGGACCAGGCACCGGCCCCAGCTATGACCTCCCGTGTCCGCCAGCCATCCGCCGCTATGGTCTCCGCAGACGTCCCTCCACCAGCCCTCGTAGCGTGGGTAAGGGCCGACAAGCAGCGACGACTCTTACCGGCCCCCTTCCACTCTCCTCACTATGGCCATGGCGCCTGCTGTGTTCCTTTCCCTGGCCCTTCGTGTCCTGTCGCGGGGCCTTCACCTCCCCCGACGGGGGTCGAGCTCCGGCACCACGTTCCGGTCTTCGTGCTGCCCCTCCGGGCTGGGTCCGGGTGTTCCCTCCCAAAAGGTAGTGATTCGGCGTGGCTCACCCCGGCCAGGGCCCACCTCGGAGCCGGTCCCACCTCCGTCACTCCGCCGGGCGCCGGGCGTCCTCCCGGCGCGCCCTCCGCCGATGCTCTCCTTACGCCGGCGGCCGCGTCCGCTACCGCAGCCCCCGGCTTATGTCTCGAGGCTATACCGCGGCCGAGCGGTTCGGTTTGTAGCGGTTTTCGTGCGCGACTCCTCTCTGCGGTCACGTCCGCTGACGCCGCTGTCCGCGCTAGACCTCCGCCGCCGCTTCTTCGCCGCCCACGGCAGAATTAGTGTCCGGATTTTCAGGGGGTTATCTCGGCGCCCTCGGGAGACTCTTTAGGCTGCGGCCATGTTCTTCGGTCGCCGACCACGCCCCGCAACTCCTCATTCTTGAAGTTTGCACCAGGATCAGTTTGAATAGAGGTTGGAGGATCGAAACAAAGAATCAACTCTCTTAACAAAAACTTAGCAACTGTAGGACTATCTCCCTAACTCGTGGGATTGTGCTCACTGTTGGGTATGGTTTACATATTATGCACCTTTTACCGACCCAGCCATGAGTAGATTAGGATCTTGGTCCTGATGAATTGCTATGATCAACTTTGACTTTAAATAGGCAAGAAACATATTGACCTTCTTTAATTATCACTTATTGAGCTAGTATGGGCCATTGTATCCCTTTCTAGCCATTCATTGTTTTTAAACGATAACAACATTATAAGCTAGCATCTCAATAAAATCTGTGTGTAATCTCGAAAATGGCCTTCTGATTTGCCAATGCGATTCATTATTGTTACAGTTTACTTAGCCTAGTTATTTAAATGGCATATCAAACAACGAGTACATACATCTTCTGCAACATGTTGAAATCTGGTGTTTTCCCAATAGTTTTTTTTTTAATTCTAATCAAGCTATCTCTTCCTGCCTGAGTCTGATTATGTAAATATATACACAAGCTGTAACACAGAATCTGGCAAATATACTTCTGGTTCACATTGACATACATATCTTGACACTTCTTTTTATAGCCTAACATCTCCCATTTTCTTTTTTCATTTTCTGGGTCATCCTCCTGTAGGTCTTTTAGCTCACGCAAAGATGTTTGCATTGAATCCTTTTTTATTTATTTTTTTTTATTTTATTTGTCAACAAGAGGGTAATAATAAAAACGACACAATATTCATTACATACAGATATCAGAGAAAATGATTACATACATGAAAAAAAGGGGGAGAAAAAACACCAAACACAAAAGAAAAAGTATTCATGAAACAGAGAGCATGGTAAAACCAAGATAACCTTAATGTAAAACTGATTAAAAATTAAAACAATGATCCCCAGATTGCATTACATTGGACTACAGAGCGAATGCCCCTAGATTTAGCCAGCGCTTGTTCCATATCGTACGTCTGTCTTACTATCAACCACCAGTCCATAACCGAAGGAGGTTTTGATGAGATCCAAACCTGGGCAATTGTTAGTCTTGCAGAGACCTGTAAAATAGTTAACAAGCTCAAATTCCTGCCACCCATCATAATTTCCATAGTCGTGAAAGGTGTTTCCATCCCCAACTTCTGAGACACTACTTGGCCAACCTTCTGCCAGAATGTTGACAATTCTGGGCATGTTACGAACATATGTTTTATGTCAGCCGCATATAGATCACACCTTGGGCATTTTGTCAGATCACTGACTGAGTTATTAGATGACCACTTAGCTATTCTTTCTGGGGTATAATATAACAGACATATTGTGCAATGCTGCTGCAATCACAAACTAGTAGAATGCACAACCTTATCTATAGTACTAAAAGCTTGTGATAAAGTGATAGCCGAAACCGACGTCCCCATAACCTTGCTCTAGCGATCAGCTAGTCTCACACAGTCATCTGATCTATAAGTACTCAAACTTTTATACCCTCTGCTAATCAATGATGGCTTTGGGGCAATCTCAGGTTATAAATTAAATGTCAACAAGACCCAAGTTCTTCTTAATCGTAAATCTTTAGCTCCAAGGCATGGGGTTTGTTCGGTTGCTACTTATCTGGGTGTTTGGGTGTCGGCACAGACAGACAGGATATTTTCTCTAAACTATGAAGCACTGCTGAAAGAGACAGCTAAGTCACTTAAGAACTGGCATACGCTGCCTTTAGGTATTATTGGGCGAGTTAACATTATAAAAATGAAGATCCTGCCCAAATATCTTTATCTGTTCCGTTCTGTCCCACTACAGGTGACTAATTCATTTTTTAAGCGACTAGAGGGAATGTTACAACAAACAAATGATGGACGGAATGCTGACAATGCAGACATTCTCCCCCAGTCAAGAGATCTGGGTTAAATCCATCGTTCTTTTGCCCACTACGCCACCCCAGTTCAGACATGGCCATATGCAAATCAGTCTTGACCCTGTGCCTCATGGGAACAGTCCAGCCCGAACTGCCAAGCCATGTCTTCCCTGGACCGGAATCAAGCATCCTAGGACCGGTTTCTGGCTATCAGCCGTCATCAGCCAGGATAGCTTGACTCCAGTGGCGTAGTGAGCACGGGTCCCACGTCTGGGAATACCCATCCCACTTAGGGCGAAAAGCGTTACAACAAACAAATGATGGACGGAATGCTGACAATGCAGACATTCTCCCCCAGTCAAGAGATCTGGGTTAAATCCATCGTTCTTTTGCCCACTACGCCACCCCAGTTCAGACATGGCCATATGCAAATCAGTCTTGACCCTGTGCCTCATGGGAACAGTCCAGCCCGAACTGCCAAGCCATGTCTTCCCTGGACCGGAATCAAGCATCCTAGGACCGGTTTCTGGCTATCAGCCGTCATCAGCCAGGATAGCTTGACTCCAGTGGCGTAGTGAGCACGGGTCCCACGTCTGGGAATACCCATCCCACTTAGGGCGAAAAGCGTTACAACAAACAAATGATGGACGGAATGCTGACAATGCAGACATTCTCACCCAGTCAAGAGATCTGGGTTAAATCCATCGTTCTTTTGCCCACTACGCCACCCCAGTTCAGACATGGCCATATGCAAATCAGTCTTGACCCTGTGCCTCATGGGAACAGTCCAGCCCGAACTGCCAAGCCATGTCTTCCCTGGACCGGAATCAAGCATCCTAGGACCGGTTTCTGGCTATCAGCCGTCATCAGCCAGGATAGCTTGACTCCAGTGGCGTAGTGAGCACGGGTCCCACGTCTGGGAATACCCATCCCACTTAGGGCGAAAAGCGTTACAACAAACAAATGATGGACGGAATGCTGACAATGCAGACATTCTCACCCAGTCAAGAGATCTGGGTTAAATCCATCGTTCTTTTGCCCACTACGCCACCCCAGTTCAGACATGGCCATATGCAAATCAGTCTTGACCCTGTGCCTCATGGGAACAGTCCAGCCCGAACTGCCAAGCCATGTCTTCCCTGGACCGGAATCAAGCATCCTAGGACCGGTTTCTGGCTATCAGCCGTCATCAGCCAGGATAGCTTGACTCCAGTGGCGTAGTGAGCACGGGTCCCACGTCTGGGAATACCCATCCCACTTAGGGCGAAAAGCGTTACAACAAACAAATGATGGACGGAATGCTGACAATGCAGACATTCTCCCCCAGTCAAGAGATCTGGGTTAAATCCATCGTTCTTTTGCCCACTACGCCACCCCAGTTCAGACATGGCCATATGCAAATCAGTCTTGACCCTGTGCCTCATGGGAACAGTCCAGCCCGAACTGCCAAGCCATGTCTTCCCTGGACCGGAATCAAGCATCCTAGGACCGGTTTCTGGCTATCAGCCGTCATCAGCCAGGATAGCTTGACTCCAGTGGCGTAGTGAGCACGGGTCCCACGTCTGGGAATACCCATCCCACTTAGGGCGAAAAGCGTTACAACAAACAAATGATGGACGGAATGCTGACAATGCAGACATTCTCACCCAGTCAAGAGATCTGGGTTAAATCCATCGTTCTTTTGCCCACTACGCCACCCCAGTTCAGACATGGCCATATGCAAATCAGTCTTGACCCTGTGCCTCATGGGAACAGTCCAGCCCGAACTGCCAAGCCATGTCTTCCCTGGACCGGAATCAAGCATCCTAGGACCGGTTTCTGGCTATCAGCCGTCATCAGCCAGGATAGCTTGACTCCAGTGGCGTAGTGAGCACGGGTCCCACGTCTGGGAATACCCATCCCACTTAGGGCGAAAAGCGTTACAACAAACAAATGATGGACGGAATGCTGACAATGCAGACATTCTCACCCAGTCAAGAGATCTGGGTTAAATCCATCGTTCTTTTGCCCACTACGCCACCCCAGTTCAGACATGGCCATATGCAAATCAGTCTTGACCCTGTGCCTCATGGGAACAGTCCAGCCCGAACTGCCAAGCCATGTCTTCCCTGGACCGGAATCAAGCATCCTAGGACCGGTTTCTGGCTATCAGCCGTCATCAGCCAGGATAGCTTGACTCCAGTGGCGTAGTGAGCACGGGTCCCACGTCTGGGAATACCCATCCCACTTAGGGCGAAAAGCGTTACAACAAACAAATGATGGACGGAATGCTGACAATGCAGACATTCTCACCCAGTCAAGAGATCTGGGTTAAATCCATCGTTCTTTTGCCCACTACGCCACCCCAGTTCAGACATGGCCATATGCAAATCAGTCTTGACCCTGTGCCTCATGGGAACAGTCCAGCCCGAACTGCCAAGCCATGTCTTCCCTGGACCGGAATCAAGCATCCTAGGACCGGTTTCTGGCTATCAGCCGTCATCAGCCAGGATAGCTTGACTCCAGTGGCGTAGTGAGCACGGGTCCCACGTCTGGGAATACCCATCCCACTTAGGGCGAAAAGCGTTACAACAAACAAATGATGGACGGAATGCTGACAATGCAGACATTCTCCCCCAGTCAAGAGATCTGGGTTAAATCCATCGTTCTTTTGCCCACTACGCCACCCCAGTTCAGACATGGCCATATGCAAATCAGTCTTGACCCTGTGCCTCATGGGAACAGTCCAGCCCGAACTGCCAAGCCATGTCTTCCCTGGACCGGAATCAAGCATCCTAGGACCGGTTTCTGGCTATCAGCCGTCATCAGCCAGGATAGCTTGACTCCAGTGGTGTAGTGAGCACGGGTCCCACGTCTGGGAATACCCATCCCACTTAGGGCGAAAAGCGTTACAACAAACAAATGATGGACGGAATGCTGACAATGCAGACATTCTCACCCAGTCAAGAGATCTGGGTTAAATCCATCGTTCTTTTGCCCACTACGCCACCCCAGTTCAGACATGGCCATATGCAAATCAGTCTTGACCCTGTGCCTCATGGGAACAGTCCAGCCCGAACTGCCAAGCCATGTCTTCCCTGGACCGGAATCAAGCATCCTAGGACCGGTTTCTGGCTATCAGCCGTCATCAGCCAGGATAGCTTGACTCCAGTGGCGTAGTGAGCACGGGTCCCACGTCTGGGAATACCCATCCCACTTAGGGCGAAAAGCGTTACAACAAACAAATGATGGACGGAATGCTGACAATGCAGACATTCTCACCCAGTCAAGAGATCTGGGTTAAATCCATCGTTCTTTTGCCCACTACGCCACCCCAGTTCAGACATGGCCATATGCAAATCAGTCTTGACCCTGTGCCTCATGGGAACAGTCCAGCCCGAACTGCCAAGCCATGTCTTCCCTGGACCGGAATCAAGCATCCTAGGACCGGTTTCTGGCTATCAGCCGTCATCAGCCAGGATAGCTTGACTCCAGTGGCGTAGTGAGCACGGGTCCCACGTCTGGGAATACCCATCCCACTTAGGGCGAAAAGCGTTACAACAAACAAATGATGGACGGAATGCTGACAATGCAGACATTCTCCCCCAGTCAAGAGATCTGGGTTAAATCCATCGTTCTTTTGCCCACTACGCCACCCCAGTTCAGACATGGCCATATGCAAATCAGTCTTGACCCTGTGCCTCATGGGAACAGTCCAGCCCGAACTGCCAAGCCATGTCTTCCCTGGACCGGAATCAAGCATCCTAGGACCGGTTTCTGGCTATCAGCCGTCATCAGCCAGGATAGCTTGACTCCAGTGGCGTAGTGAGCACGGGTCCCACGTCTGAGAATACCCATCCCACTTAGGGCGAAAAGCGTTACAACAAACAAATGATGGACGGAATGCTGACAATGCAGACATTCTCCCCCAGTCAAGAGATCTGGGTTAAATCCATCGTTCTTTTGCCCACTACGCCACCCCAGTTCAGACATGGCCATATGCAAATCAGTCTTGACCCTGTGCCTCATGGGAACAGTCCAGCCCGAACTGCCAAGCCATGTCTTCCCTGGACCGGAATCAAGCATCCTAGGACCGGTTTCTGGCTATCAGCCGTCATCAGCCAGGATAGCTTGACTCCAGTGGCGTAGTGAGCACGGGTCCCACGTCTGGGAATACCCATCCCACTTAGGGCGAAAAGCGTTACAACAAACAAATGATGGACGGAATGCTGACAATGCAGACATTCTCCCCCAGTCAAGAGATCTGGGTTAAATCCATCGTTCTTTTGCCCACTACGCCACCCCAGTTCAGACATGGGAATGTTAAGCAGCTTTATATGGGGTTACAGGAAAGCGCGACGAGCAATAGATTTGTTAAAACTTCCTTTTAGTCAAGGTGGTCTTGATTTTCCTGATTTTAAAATGTATTTTTGGTCATGTTTCATTGGCCATCTTCGCAGTCTCATTAATCCTGCTAGTACTTGTCACAAGTTTATGTTGGGTGAAGAGAGCAATATGTTTCTTTATAGAACTAATGACCCAAATTATTACAAAAAGGTTAAGTTTAGGACCAATACGAGATAGCATATCTATCTGGCGCACTATCTCGCTCAAGTGTAACGCATCGCTTTTCTATGATAAATTGCTGTGGGCAAATGCTGGGCTAGCTGCGGTGTCGTATGCTTAGGCGATCTCTATGACTACAGCGGCTTTGTTTCTTTGGAGAAATTGCAAATACAGCATAAACTACCAGATTATATGCTGTTTAAGTATTATCAGATCCGCTACTATTTTTTACGTCACTTAAATTTGACGAACATATGCGGCTCTGACATCTGGGATTGTTTACATGCTATAAAAGTTTGCATTGAATCCAATAAGAAACAAGTCACATTGTTCAAATGTTGTACTGAATCATTTTCAAAGCCGTCTTTTGCATTCTTCTGTACCACTGACTCCTTGCAAGGCACAATACCTTGCCATCTGATTTGCATATCTGTTTCCTAGCATATGTGTTCATTTATAAATACAGATTGAAAGTTGTTACCTGTATATAAAATTGTCACCTCTTCACTTCTTTGTGTTTTCTCCTTGGGAGACAGCGCACATTCATTGATTTGTCTTCTTAAAACACATTATATGTGACCGTTGTCCAATTTCTGTGTGAACCATTGTTTTGAGTATATACTGAATGCTCAGGTTCTACTGACATTAGTGCTGCCCCTGTCATATACAGTATTTATTTAGAGTTTGGTAGACAGGATACTCTGCCACAAAAGAGGCAGAGTACGGTGTCCGCCTGCTGTATTTAGTCTGGTGAACGGTCATATTTCCACCGGTGGAAACCTTAGACTGATGGCCCTATGGGGGTTTGGGCCATTGGTCCATCGACCCTCCACCCTAGTATTTAGAGCATATAGATCAACGTACTTCCTGTTAACAGCAGCCAGGAAAAGTTTGGTTGCCTCAGACAGATAAATACAAAAATAACGCTCACACCCTGGAGAAAAAATTCATGGCTGTCAGGGTAATTGTTTTGTTTTACAAAAACAAACTCCCACATTTAGAGTTTATTTTTGTAAAACAAAGAAGTTTGCTGAGCATCCCCCCTCAACAAACATGATGCCTGCAGAGGCGCCGCTGTGACTACAACTCCTCTGAAGGCATGGAGGTCTACACTAAGCAGGGCGAAAGTTCTAAATATGCCGGGTGGTAGTCTGCCCGGCCAGTGGGGGTGATTGCTTCCACACTCTGGTGGATGTTTGGCCGGCCACCAACCTCTAAGTACCCACTAAGAAAAAGGTAGGAGGAACTCACTGAAATCGTGAACCTCAGACATGCTGAAATGGATAACTACTGAAAGTTGGGTAATACTTCATTGGATAACAGTTTTTACATTATATCCATATCTGTGACAGATTGAAGCATTGAAAAGCTGCCAAGATGTCAGTGTTGAAAAATAAATGTGTATGTTTGAGCAGTAGGATTGCACCTGTGGGAAATTGTTTGCTGCCGACACATTTGCTTCCCATTAATTTATGTTCTGTTGAGTATTTAAACACCAATCCAATGATTATAAAATGTTTGGTCTCAGTGTTTTCTGCCTAGAATTACAGTAGCATGGGACTATCTGTTTGTTAACTTTCTCACAGGAAAAGTATGTCGGTCAGA
Organism: Triturus cristatus; assembly: GCF_964204655.1. Lineage (NCBI taxonomy): Eukaryota > Metazoa > Chordata > Amphibia > Caudata > Salamandridae > Triturus > Triturus cristatus. The sequence continues at coordinate 205,836,753 of NC_140595.1, read as the reverse complement.
TGGTTGCACATGGTTATTCCCCTTGGTCTCATAATGGATATAATACCTGAGAAACGCAATTCCATTCCTTGTCTCCCCTGCACGGAGGTACTTCCCCCTGTATTGTGACACTTTACAGGCATGTCCTGTATCCTTGAAGCACAACGCCGGCACTGAAGGGGAACACAACAAAATCATACATTTTCTGATTGGACACACTTTAAGTAATTTATTGGTGGTTATTGTGACTCTTGGTCTTGCTCTGGAATTGTTACATTTTGTTAGGATTTCCTTCTACTAGAAAATATTAGCTTCTCACGTCACCCAAACACTCTGACAACTCTAAATCTCCGGAGTATATGGACATCAGGAAGGCAAAGGTTTCAATGCAGGTTTTGTCTTGTACTATCACATTTCTACATGTTTCTTTTGGAGGCTATAAAGCGTCCACCCTCTTTCTCTTACAGAGCAGTCATATAACTCTGCCATTTTTCCTACCTCATCCAGCTTTAGTCTTGCTTAGCTCTCTAAAAAGGCTTGAGATCTGATCGAGGGAAGACTGGGATGCATCGCGTAGAGACCACCACAGATCTAAGACCACATAGCCCCATGCAGACCTATCAGGTTAAAGATAGTTTTAAACCCACGTAATCAGTGACAGGCCTGTACATGGAAAGAAATACGTGGTGAAAAGCAGTGGGTTCAGCAGAAATAGACCGCTTACATCACATTTTAGTTTCAGGAAACTCGAAAGAACATCTTGTGATTAGTTAAGCTGAGCTGCTGTACGAAAATAGGTCACAATTACATTCAGTTTCTGGAAAGTTGTCAGACATTTTGTGGTTAGTGCGGATGAGCCATCATACCAAATAGGTAACAAAACAGGTCACCACAACCATCATCTGCTAGGGGAATGGGCCAAGATGCACGAATCACATAAGAGCTCGCTTCCTCCCTGTACGCTGCGGTTCATCACACCCCTGCCTGAGAACATATACACAGGATGAGACACCAAATGTCTCATCCTGCCTTAGATATACTGGCGCACATTTGCACGCGTCTGTAGAAACCACATGTCCACACCTAAAAGTCAGATTGCTTGGCAAAAGAAACCACATGTAAAGATCAGATAGCTTGGCCCAGTTAGCATTTTAGCAAGATATGACCACGCCTTGTGCGGTTCCATAAACATATGCTTTTGTATGCTTAAATTCTGAGAACCTACACCCACACAGTCGGTTTCTGTTTGTCATCATAGAAATTACCAATGGTCACGTGACATTGTACTTATTTTGTGTTTTCTACCTATACATTTCACTGCCTGCTCGCAGTACTTCGGACATCAGATTGCATCTCCACCGAGGTGTCTGATCTGCTCAAATTGTGTCTTGCTTTTTCTTTCTCAGATTTTTCCTCCAACATATTGGCAAGTCACCAACCAAGAGTTCTATTTGATCTCACCGATTGCCACTATCTGGAATACCACCTACCCCCGTTGAATGGATTGCGCATTTTGAAAAATGGTAAGCAGACACTCATTTATTAACGTTATGCTAATTTGCGGGGACGGGTGGAATTCGGAATTGTCATCATTAAGGTGAGGACAGTGCGGACTTTGTACCCTTTTATTTAAAGAGTTAACATTTGGCATTGTAATACAGATGATATTTTGTATTTGCATGCAAGATTGTGTATGAATTTGTATGACACAATTTTTAGGCGATAGGTCCAGAAGAGACAGGGAACTTGATTAAACAGTCAAAAGTGGGCAGAGGAATAGGACTTGAGGCTGGGTCTCCCAGTCTATTTTGTCATTAAAGGGACGGCAGAGTTTACCCTGAGTAAGAACAGAACAGCCTAGTTTCTTTTTGCAATCCCAGACCTTCAGTCTTGAAGTCACAATTTGCAGTTACAAATAATGAAGTTTATCCCCTATATGAATGCAGAGGATGGTGATCAATGATATTTGCCCTAGTATATAGTTTAGAATTGATGAATATGTATATGTACATGTGAATAGAAATGTGGCCACAGAATGTCTTTTTTTTTTCTTTGTAATGCCATTTCATGTCATGTAGAATTTAGGACTAAATTAACGGATTTCCTATCTTGTAAAGGATAGTGTAGAACATTAGGATAGGAAATGTAAGTAATTGACTGAGTGAGGCAAATATTTCAACAGTACGCGAGCGATCAATCACAAAAGGTCCCCAAATTAGTTGTCCTTCTTTATAACAGTGAGGTTGTTGGTCACTCCAATCGCCCTGGCCCTAGTAGACTGCAATACCAGCATCATCTAATAATCCCTATATGGGAGAAATTCTTGAATGCCTAGGTATTGACAGCACATCACCTTTAGTTCTAAGGACAACATACATTGATGTGATAACAGCAGATCTGTCATTTAATTAGATGAGCCCTCCAAAGAACTGATCAGAAACATTTCTAAAACTGAGATTCATACCACAACAACATCCAACAAGGATATTGTCATTGAATAACAGACGGTTGTAGTAGTGCAGTAGCCTCATGAACACCATAGCAAATTGTGATAATAGCAACTGTTACCCCCAAGATAGAACTATAACTATACCCCCTCAGGATTAGAAACTAAAAGAATTACCGGATAGAATAGACAGAGATATAGATAACTATCTTGAGGGTACTCAGGCAGAGGAAGAATTATCAGATAGTGTAGACAGGGATATGCATAACTATCTTATAAGTGATTGTGAGTGGGACTTCCACACAGCTAGATTAGAGGAGTTTGTTGCAAATTGTACAAAACCTGTTATGGTCCAATGGTGGAATATCCTCTAAAGGCCCTCAAAAGAACTGACTTATTCCTTTTCTGAATGTTGAAGGAATCAACCAAAATATAATATATCACCAAGGACAAATAGTGAGAAATTGGCAAAATGCCCCAGTGACTTTCCATACTAACTGATATAGATAGGGAGGAGGCACAACAGGACATTAATAGTATTTTTAATGTACATGAGATACAAATTAGAACATGTTGGAACTTGGGAAATGTCCTGTCTGATAAAATAAATAGCAGAACAAATACAAGGTGAACCTTCTTATGCAAAGATATTCATTTTAGAATATACATATTTTCGTGTGCCACGGATGCCACATTGTGGCCAGTGACAGATGATAATGAAGTCATATTAACATATTAGTGGGACCAGAGACCACTGTTGTGGTGTTCTGTCCCCAAAATAATAACACTCACCCCTAATTTTAGAAACTCTAACCTGCACACTTCTCACGGACGTTCTAAATTGCGCAGTTTTAGGACATGAGTAACTTAAACACCACAAATAGTCATTATATATTCATGATAACGTTATAGTGTCCATTGCATCATACAACAATCCACTTAGTCTTCCCATAAATGCACCCGCTCAAGACAAATGTATGGATGAAGTTCAGCAGAAGTTAGGGCTAAATATGTTTGATGTTCATCTTCACGACATAAGCAATTTATGTGAAGTTCGGAAATACCCCATGTATTAGACAAGGGTTGAGGAACTTCGAATTTCGATCGTGATCGTATCGACCCGCCATTTTGTGCTCCGCCGCCATTTTGTGTTGCCCTCACTCAGGCAGCATGGTGAACAAAGTCTCTTCTGCTTTTGCTGCAGCATCGTGTCGACATAAGCCTTCTGCCTCTATTTACAAAGCTGGTGTTAGGACTGGCCGAGTACACTAATCCCTGTCTGGTTATTCTAATCCCTGTCTTTACTATCTGTTGGTTCACACTATTCTTTTCTGACTTAATCTTATCGTCTGGCCTTCGCTGTCCTCTGCTCGTATTCTCTTGTTTCACAATTGTCCTCCAAAACACACAAACGTATCCCGCCACCTGCAAGTCAGCTACAAGTCAGTTAATGAATTAGCTCGTGGGGAGGGGTGACAAACACAGTTGGAGGAGAGGCTTCTTCGGGTTACTCGATACTTTGTTTTCCATTTCTTTCTATTGGTTCCGACTTGTTTTCGAACTACTCTTATTGGTTTTTTTTATGTGTTTTAGGTGTGTTCTTAGTTAATGTATATGTCACCTATGTACTATATAAGATTGTGCGCCACGGAGTGAAGTGGCAGTCTCCTGAGAACATACCGTGTGTACTTCTAGGACAACTGTACTAGCTGCAGCTAATAAAATCTGATCTTTTAACGCCGACAGAGTGTCACCGTGTCTCTGTGTAGCTAAGCAGGAGAACCCAGGAGATTAAGGCGTACCCTCCGCCGCCAGGCCCAATTGGTTCTGGTTCTTCAGGGTCCACTTACATTGTAAAGAGTACACTAGAAACGCGAGCAAAGTACTATAAATAATATAATTTGGGAGATTGGTTAGGCGCACAGAAAGCCAAAGACAAAACTAAATATAAGTCTAAAATATAAGACCAGTTCCAACAAAGGGCCATGGACTCCCCTGTTGAACACCTGGTCAAAGTCTTTCCCGGAGACAAAGACTGGATAGAAAAACACTGTAAAGAATGGCACAAAGTCACTCAATACCACCACACCCATGGCCCCAAGAGCCTGGTAGTCCTCCCACTCAGAAGAAACCCGGAGGCAGACTCAAGGGCAGTACAAGGAGAAACCACTCACAGAAACAAGTGGTAGGTGCACAGGCCCAGAAGAGGCCAAGAGGCAGGCCCTGCAAATGGCCAAAGCCAGAGGATCCTAGTGATAACAAAAGAGATGAGGGGACATCGAGAGAAAACCAGAGACACCCTGTTATGTCCTCCTCACTTGACTCACATCATCAAGGTAGTTAAGTGTCATACAGTCGTCACGGCTGTCTTCTTTGCATACCCCATCACCGACACGAAAAAGGCCCCTTGACAACACACATACCACCGTTTTGTTAACTAGTGAAACATCGCCACCTTCTGGCCTTTTGGCTGCTGTCAGACATTACACAGAGACAGCCCACCTGTACCTTAGAGAACTACAAGAAAGCGCCCCAGACCAGGAGAAACAGTAATGGGAAGCCAGATGATGCAACCCGACAGGAACAGAGTTAACATACAGACAGCTATCCACAGGGAAGCCTGTCATACCCCATTCATTGATACTGAGAGCTCCAAACCAGCTGCATCTTCCTTCACACACCGCTAGAGACAACATGTCCCTCCAAAAAAGCCAAGATTTGTTTGTTCCCAACTTTCAAGAGATGATCACCGTGTGCCAATAGTATTCACCAAACCCCACCTTCAAAGTAATAGCTTCTACAATACCTCGACCACAAGGACTCTTTAAGGAATTCACTTTGATTGCAATGACATGACAGACAGATGCAATAATTATTGTTACCTCATAGTTGTAGTCTGGCTGTTCTCAATGTGGATCAAAGCCGGACCTAGTGTCCACTGTAATCAGGGCTGACTCTACAGCGGTGCGACTGCCACTGAACCAGGCACTGACTTCAGGTGGGGGTGCCGTTTGCAAGTATAATTATAGTTTTAAAAGCACCTGCTGGTGCGTTCCTTGACTCTAGCAAATTTCAAGCAAAAATAAATGTCAAGATAGCTGCAGTGATTAATGTTCTTCCTGGAGAGAGAGCAAAATGTTGTCTACTGGAAGTTTTGATTCATCGTGAGGTAACTCAGAGAGTTAGTATGTGTACTATTCAGATCACAAAGTGCATGCAATGTAAAAAGGCCAGTGGATTACTGATTTTGTTATGGAGATCCTTTTGTTACTTACAGTTTATAAGTTAAAATCCTAATATAGAACAGTGAGCTATTAGCTGTCATCAAGGAGCTGCATGAATACTTCAAGGTATCGATTAGAGCGCTATGTATTTTTTTTTTTTAGCTCAATCTTTCATTATCCTAATGTTACAAAAAGTAGAAATCAATTCTTATTATTAAAGAGAATTATGAACCATGGTGTTACATTGCTTCTACAGACCAAGCACTCTTAAGCTACTGCCTACCAGTATGGATGACACTACCTTACAGTTCTCTGTCTTATGTAACATTTCTTATACACTGATTTACACATGTATGATTGATGATTGGTTGTCTCTGTGTAATGTGGGTGTGATGTTAAGTGCTCTGACACCCTACACTGGTATGGGTGGCGCTTTAAATCTAATTAAATGCATCTGAGAGAGAGAGAGTGTTTATGGAGAATTGAGGGGCATTGTTAAAGGGTGATAGTGAGGTAATCCATGGCAGAGGTGGTCATTGGAGGGCGCCTACAAACATTGTAGCACCGGGCGCCACCAGTGCTGAAGTCGGACTTTGTGTCCACTGTGATGCCAAGTCTTCTGTTAATTGTCGGTTCCGCGAGGTGGGATCCCAGTGGGTTGTTCCTGAAGGGATCAGACCCGACAATGAGACACACACACTTCATCAATAATATCTTCTCCCAACTCACCACTTTGTTAGGAATGACACACATACTCTCGTCAGCCTACTGCCCTCAAAGCAAGGGCATTGTGGAGCGCCTCAACGGCCTTCTAAAAAACAAAATAAGTAAACTGTGTGTAACATTGAAAAATAAATGGTTGTACTGTCTGTCTCCCACTATCACTGTTTGCCTTAAGAAACACCCCAGTATCAAATCATCATTTGACCCCACATCAGATAGTGACAGGGAGAGTAATGAACATATTTGTGCCACAATGCCCCTTTAGCTGACGCCCCTCCAGTACATGACCAACAGACACCCTAGCCATTAGGAGCTCCTATTTACATCTTGTTTTTTTGTTGTTTAAATTTCTTTTTTGGGAGTTTTACGTTTCATGGTACATCGTTACATATCTTTATTAATACATGATGACAGGTGTATGCAGGTAGTCGAATAGTATCAGTGCATCATGGAACAACCATCCCATCATATAACGTACATCGCGAGTAAGAAACAGCAAAATGAATAGGAAATTACCCTTCCGGTGGACTATTATGGGCAATGGTAGGTTGTCTGGTGCCTCCATATGTGGGTTTCCACGAGTCGTGGGTTGATATTCAGTCCCCTGCTCTATCCCCGTACACCTTCTTTTATATTGTCCATGGTTGTGTTCCCAATACAGATAAGCCGACTACGTAGGTGTCGGGAGGGAGAGCGTAGAACAGTGAACTAAGGGGGGAAGTGGAGGGGACGGGGGGTCAGGGAGCCAATGGATTGTATAGTGGCAGTTGTCTATTTTGTGGCCGATTCTGGTTTGTCCATTAAGGAGCTGTGGTGTCAGTAGCGAGGGGAGAGAGAGACCCGAAGGGGGGTTGCGTCTCCCATCACGGACCGGGTTGCTAGTCTGGTGGGGCCCTAGTACACGGTCAGCCTTTCATATCACATGGTTGTTACGTGTTGGTGTTTGCTTGAGCTATGGGGGACAGGGGTGGGGTTTGGGATTGGGATTGTGTGGGCATGGATGAGTCATCCAGTGTTGTCTCTTGTGCAAACTGAAACAGGAGTTGTGCCTACTCCATGGAGATGGGATGTTTACGTATCCCTTTCACCTCCTCGTCTCTCAGTGTTTCTTCCTCTGCTGCCCCCCCACTTTTTAACGGCGCCTATCCAGGCTGCCTCAGGGGGTCCTGCCGGGGCCCTCCAATGCATGGCTATTCCTCTTTTCGCTAGGAGCATAGCCATGGATGCCCTATTTACATCTTGTTAGCAAGTAGAGAGATTCTAAGTCTCAAGGACCCTTCCCTCTAACACACAGCACACCTACTGCAGTGAAATTTTGCGGCCACAGGCCATGATTATAGCTCTCCAACATCTGATTAAATAACTACCGAAGCACACAAAGAAGTCCAAAAATCATGAAGTATAGCTAGTAAAGAAGTATTGTGAGATCGAAGTTTAGTCGTGATTTATTCTTTCCACGGTTATTCACATTTCTTCCGTCAAAATGTAATATCTAATACAGACAGGCAGCCGACATGTGTTTTGTCACAGAGACTTTTTCATGCCTGAAGTGTATAAAAAATGCCAGTATTCTGAGTTGTAGTGCCAGAGGCACTCCCATGTATTGAGTCCAAGTGATGACCTTTGACTACCATTGTTTTAATTGACTTTAGGTGTTTTCTTGAATGTACAACATCATTTTTCCAGCATGTGCCTTTTTCCTTTTAAGATTTCTTTCATGTCTCCTTGTGGTTTCAGAGGAGGAGTGTTTGCTTTTTACAGCCTTGCTAGGAACAGAACATGAGGGATGCGCATTTGAAAGCATGAGAGAGAGATGTGAAATGTACTTCTCTGTTTTGGAGTGTAGTGTTATATGCAGTGGTGCTCAAATGTGCATTATGCTGTATATTGGTAAGTGACGTGTGTGGTGCTATAGGTAGCAGTGCACAAATGTGCATTGCGTTGTACTTTTGGAAGTATTATGAAGTTATTACTATTGACTTTGACATGCCCTCATGCCATCTTGAATTCTGACTCTGTCTAGCTTGAGCTTTGCACACACAGACCGGCCCCCAGATCACTCAAATTGTTTAGGCTATTCACGTTCAAGGTTGTTTTCTGTTCTTTTGGAGATTGTTTTCTACTTTCTCAAGCTTTGCTAAGATAAGGGGCTGGAACATGTGGGAGAGCAGAAGAATACATGAGATTTCCTTTACCTTTGGAATGCTTTCATGGAGAGTTGCCAACTCCAGTAAGTTGCCTTGGTGCAGAGAGGGTCCTCTCGTAAACTTCTAGTGCTTTGAGATTATGAAACTGGGGTTTGTTTACTTGTAAAGCTGGATTTTGGATCTGAATAGAGGTGGATAGGTCTACTTCAGTATAGGAGTTCCTGGCTTACTGAGTCTCTTGACCCTGGCTGTGACTCCCCGGCTGTGAATCCCTCAGTCTTGAGTGGGCTAAGATGCAGTTTTTGCAGCTGGTGAGGTTTCATTTTCGATTATTGGTATTGTGATGTTTGAGTCTCTGTGTGCACATTCAAGTCTCCAGTGGTTATAATCATCTGGATGTATTTAGTGTATATATATATATATATATATATATATATATATACATATCTGTTTATTTCTTGCAGTGGACGTCCAATATCATCTGCTTGTGATTTATTGCATGCATTTACCAGTTGCATTTGCCTACTTATAAGTGTGTTACTATTGCTTTCCTATATATATATATATATATATATATATATATATATATATATATATATATATATATATATATATATATATATATATATATATATATATATATATATATTCACTGAAAAAACCATAGGTTTCAGGGGTGTTCTAGTTAGCTGGACTTTTCACTTGTACAAAACCATTGAAATTCCCCCGTTATAGTTAGTTCAGCTAACTATAACTCGCGCGCCCGCAATGCACTGCTGATGACGTCACATATTACATCACTCATGACATGGTCAGTGACATCACTCATGACATCACTGATGACATCTCAAATGACATCACTGATGACATCACTGATGACATCATCCAGTGAATGTGTGTTTTTCTGAAAATTAAATATGTTTTATATATGTATATCTCAAGGTCGATGGAAGAATAAATGGGTATATAAGTGTCTAAATGGATGATTTGTTTTTGAAAAATTGTTTGTGTAACTGACTGATTAAGTATATCATAGTGAATACATGGCTTAGTGAGTAATGTTTACATATGTAAATATCTGTATCAGTCTCTCACTTTGTGTATAAGTGGCTGCATGGGTTGGTGAGTAGCTACATGGGTGTCTATATAGGTTATTAGTTGGTTTTTGGAGTATCAGTCTGAGTGTCTGCATGGTTCGGTGGGGGGTATTACATAGTACATAGGTGCATGAATGAGTGACTCACTGTTTGTATGTGTTGAAGACAGCATGTGTGCAGGACTGTATGGGTGGATGAGTGTGTGTATGGGTGTGTTAGTGAGTAAATGACTGTCTCAATAGTGTCTTTATGAGTAACTACATATGTTTTAAACTAGTATATGTGACGATTGGTGTATATAAGTGAGTATATGTGAGAGTGAGAGATTGAAAGGGTTCCTGTATGAATAAGTATGTGTTTCTATAAGTGATTGTTTAAAAGACTAAGTATGTGTAAGTTTCCGTAGAAGGAAGTGTGGTGGTGTGTGTATAACTGTATATGCACGTAAATGTATGTTTGATTCTTTATTAGCATGAGTGAATATGTGTGTGAGTAACTCTATGGATGAGTGGCATTGTGTAACAGGATATATAGGTGTATGAGTACATATGATGAGTGAGTACATGTATGAGTGACTGAATAGGACTGTTGGTGAATGAGTGGATGTGTATGTGGATCTTAGAATTACTGAAGAGGTTGTTGTAACCGGTATTGGTATATCCATTATTTTGAAAATTTTAGTCTCTATTTTTGAATATATGTATCAAATGTTATATTAGGGTGAGAGGAGGTCTGCCACTCTATAACAAGGATGATGTCATCAGTGATGTCATCAGTGATGTAATTTGAGATGTCCTCAGTGATGTCATGAGTGATGTCACTGACCATGTCATGAGTGATGTAATATGTGACGTCATCAGCAGTGCATTGCGGGCGCGCGAGTTATAGTTAGCTGAACTAACTATAACGGGGGAATTTCAATGGTTTTGTACAAGTGAAAAGTCCAGCTAACTATAACACCCCTGAAAACTGTTTTTTTCAGTGAATTTCTGAGGTTTTTTAAATGCTAATTCCTAACTATAACGTGCCTGAAACCTATGGTTTTTTCTGTGAATTTCAAAGGTTTTTTAAATGCTAATTTCTAACTATGCCTACAGAGATAGGACATGTAAATAAAGAAGAAAAAATGCACAGAAAAAAAAAAGAAGTGCAGAAAGAAGCAACAGAAGTCCTCAAAGACGAAGAAAAGTGCAGGAAGAAGGATAACTTGCAGAAAGAACAAAAAGAAGAGCAGAAAGAAGCCTTGTTGCAAAATCATCCTGTACCCTCAACTTTTTCAGACGGATACTGGTGGTAACTGAGTCTGACTAACCAGTCCTAGAGCCAGTGCTATGTTAAAAGACACTTAGAATACAGTGAAAACACCTACATACACTAGGGAACATTATGCGTTGGGGTCCCCCTGTGATTAGCATGACCTCCTCTGTAAGCCCCTAGTATATAATAGGGCAGGGGGATTGAAACTACCTCTTAAAACAGGCCACAGGGCGTTTTTGCACACGTTAACTCAGGCCCCGTCCCCTCCCTTCACCACTGTGTAAACACGCCCCGTGTCCGTTTTTAGTTGGGAGATTAAGTTCATTTGAATCCTGAGGGTCCCTAGGGTCCAACTAGCCCACTAGGTACCTCCAGTAAGTGCCACAGAGCTGCGTTGCAGAGAGGTGTAAAAAGTGGCACGGCCTGGACCACCTCTCTGCAATGCAGCTCAGTGGCGCTTACTGGAAGCACTTGGTGGGCTAGTTAGCCCCCGGGGCCCTCAGTATTGAAGGGAAATTATATCCCCAATTTAAAACGTGCCATAGTGCGGGTTTGCACACATCACCCCAGGCCCCGTCCCCTCCCTTCACCACTGTGTAAACGCGCCCTGTGGCTGTTCTAAGTTGAGAGATTAAGTCCCCTTGAATCCTAAGGGTCCCTAGGTTCAAACTAGACCACTAGGTACCTCCAGTAAACGCCACAGAGCTGCGTTGCAGAGAGATGTAAAATGGGGCTTGGCCTCAGAACACCTGTGTGCAGCGCAGCTCCCTGGCGCATACTGGAGATGCCTGTTGGGCTAGTTGGCCCTCAGGGACCCTCAGTATTGAAGAGGAATTAATTCCCCAACTTACAACTCGCCAGGGGGCGCGTTTGCAGAGTGCTGCAAGGAGGGGGTGTGGCCTCCGGCACGATGCCAGTCTTTTATTTATTTTAATTTTTTAAGAAGGGGGGCTGTGTGGTTCCCCTTCTTATTCTAATTTATTGGCCCTGATGACCCCATCCCCCAGGGCCTGTCTCCTAATTATATTTTTTGACCCCAATCCCCAGGGCCGGCCACTTTTTTCTTATTATTTTTTAAAAATATATATTTATAGACACACCTAGGACATGCTGGACAAACCGTACGTACCTATCACCATGACGATTTGCGTGATATTCATTAAAAGGCGACTATGCATACAATGAATCCACGTGGAATGTATTTACACCACTAGTGAAGCTCTGACATGTCTGATGCCCTACCGTGCCTAATCCCGGTAGACACCCTTGTCGTTTATTTATACAAACATGGGTAGCTATTGACGGGCACACCAAGCCATTCAAAGGGGATTCGACAAAAATTCGACCAAAACTATGCAAGAAACCCCCCTCACGGTTAATAAAACACACATCCACTGCCGGATGTGTAATACTTTTTATTTTACTCTCTGGAAAGGGGACGAACATCACTTGAGAGTCACAGCGCGCTCCTGGCAGAGCCCAATGCTGTGTTACACCCACCATTGCCTGCTGAGTGCCACAGACCTCTGTGTTGTATTCCACTAGCTAGTGCATATGCTATGACACTCTCTAGCCCATGTGCACTGTAACACCACCCTGTGAATATGTCATGCCACACTTGTCTTCGCACGGGTTATTTTGCCCCATCTAACGTGCCTTCCTCGATGCCTATGTTATAACGCACAGTGCTATGCCATACATATTACAATCTGGGATCCATATCTTTGTCACAGTGCATATGCAACGTTACACTCCCCAGCACATATTTTATATTACAACTTTAGAGACTAGTTAGGTTACACAACACTGCCCTGTGCATATTACACTCCAAGGCTCATATCGCATAGCACGCACTAGTGCCTGTGCTATCTCGCGCTCTCCAATGAATCTTGCATTGCGCACAATGTATTGCATATTATATTTCACGCCCGGTTCATCTTATATCACACTTTTTGGTGCATAGTTTATACCATACACTATATCTAGTTTTCATTTTCAATCGTGCTCTCAGGACTATGTTCTATATAACACTGTGTTCACCTACCCTTTTCACAGGCATTACATTTTGCGATAGGGGGTGGAGGGTCAGGGGGTGTTTCTGCCAAGTGAGCCCGGAGTCACAGTCACAAACGTCCTCTTCTTCCTGAATAAAAGTGAGATTATGCTGCATACTTGTTCATATTTTAAGTAGTTCGCACAGACACACGTTTTAAAAACAATAAAGTTCCTAATACCCGCCTTCTCTGAACAGTTAGCTTGCTGCCCCATCCCCCTCCTCCCTATCCTCTGTTGTGTGAATCCATGGACTAGCCTCCTCCCTCCTGCCATGCATGGTCTGATGTGCTGCCGCTGCCCTCAATTTAGTATGATGTACCAGTCCACTCCTCCTGCCCTCCATTGCCCAATTATATGCCCCATCATTGCCCTCCAGCTTAAACTCTGTGCTTAGCTTGCTGCCCCTATTCTCCTTCCCCCTGCCCTCCGATGTCTTTGTGCATGCCCCTGCTCCATCCTTTTTGCCCACCATGTTCCATGGACCTGCCACTCCTATCTACTCTGAGTGTTCTGTTGAGCTGCCACTCCCCTCCCACCTGCCTAGCATTGTCAGATGACTGTAACCTGTCCCTGCCACCTCCACCCTGCCTGTCCACATGCCATGCCCCTTTCCTCTTCCTCCTGTCCTACATGGTCCATTGTACTGCCACACCCTTCTGCCCTCCCTGGTCTGTTGTGCTGCAACTGCTCCTCATGCCTGCCCTGTGCGGTCTGTTGTGAGGCCCCTTCCCCTGAACTTTCCTGTCTGTGCACAGGTCCTGACCCTCCCTTCTATCCTCCATCGTCCTTTGTGCATGCCCCTGCACCCTCCTTCTTGCCCATCATAGCCATTGTGCTGCCATTAACCCTCCCACTTGCCATGCATGGTCTTCTGTGCTGCCATGGCCCCTCCCACCTTCCCTGTGTGGTCAGTTAGTTGCCCCTGACCCCCTCCCACCTTCCCTCCATGGTCTGTGTGTATGCCATCACAGTCTCACTGTTGCTCTTCATGGTGTGTCTTGCTTCTAGTGCCCATCCTGCCTGACCTCCATGGCTATCTTGCTGCTCCTGCCCTGCCCCCTTGCCCCCAGTCCTCTGTTTACATGTGCAGACCCCTACTCCCTCCCTCCTGGCTTGTCTGTTCCATTGTAATGCCCCTGATCCGTCCCTCCTGCCCTTTATGGTCTTTTATGCTGCAGCTTTCTCTCCTGTCTGTCCATTATGGTCAGCTAGCTACCATTGCCTCTTGCCCCTCTGTTCTCTGTTGTCCGTGTGCATGGTCCTGTCCCCTCCCTCTTGCTTTCTATGGACTGTTGTGCTGCACTCCCATCCCGCATGCCCTCTGTGGTGTATTGTGCTGCTGCCAACCCTGATGCCTGCCCTGCAGGGTCTGTTTGGTGCACCTCTCCATGTCCCTCCTGTCCTCTGTTATCCAAGTCCATGTCTCTACCCCATTTCCTTCCATGATCCAATGTACCATACTTGCGAACATTTTGAACTTGGTAAGAGGGAGATTTTGAAAAAAAACTGGGGTACTGATTTTCCCCTTTGAGTTACATTGAAAAAGAGGAGATTATAGACAGGAGACAGATCAAATAAAGCCCATTTGAGCTTAAAAACATTGGACGTTTCCTGGCTGAATCGGGTCTGTTGGCATGTATGGTTGTACTACCATTGCCTCTTCCTTCTGCCCACAATGGTCTATTACATTGCCACAGCCTCTCTTGCAAGTCCTGTATTGTTGGTTTGTTGCCCCGCCCCCCTTTCCACTGCCCTCCATAGTCTGTTGTGCTGCCACGGCCCTTTCTGCCTGCTCAGTGTGGTTAAATTGTTGCCTTTGCACCCTCCTACCTGCCTTCAATTTTCAGAGTCCGTGCCCCTGGCCTCTGCCTCTCAACAGTATCCCAATGAACAACTAGATTGCTAACATTCTATATTTATTACAAAAGTGTGGAACGCCTGACGTCATCTTGATGTAATCAAAACTGTAATACCTAGAGCATTTCCTTTAGAAATTATATATATGAGAGGGTCTTATTGGCATCAAAATTATGGTTAGTGCTCTAAAAGACTAAAATAAGGACATATTTTCTGAGTTTTCAAATAGCGACAAAGCACTTTTAAATTATTTGTTATCTTTATGTTTTTTTATCCAGTTGACCACTTCATTAAATGTTGCACTTAGGGGAGAGGATGTGGTGTTACTTCCAGAACTGCAGACTTTGCAACTGGGGAACCAGGTTGGAGATTCTGCTTCAGCTCGACATTCTGTGATTCTGGTCAAATCACTTAGTCTCCCCATGTCTACAACCAAAATGAATTTGTTCTTGTGTGATGTAACCAATGCTCATGTAAAGCACTCCAATACCTGACAAGTCTGCACTATATAACACTGCAAAAACACAAAATAATAAGTGTTTTGCACACTTCTGTCATTGGGCTATATTTGGGCTACATCTGGGTGATTTTGGGCTACATTTGGGCTCTTTTGTCTCCGGTGGCCATCTTGGGAGATTTATTTGTTATGAAGTTTCCTAATTTCCTCATGTACTGCAGTCTCCTCAGTAGGAAATGCTTTCAGTTTTTTACTTTGATTCCATCATGAAGGTATTCAGATATGTCACACATTTGCCATAAATTCTGAATGTTAGCACTCTAGTTGCTCATTAGATCACTGTAGTAAAACTACTGTTCACCATGGAAGTCTGCTCCTGGTATTAAAAGTGCATGTTTCAGTCTGCATGTCAGAATTTTTAATGAAATAGAAGAGGATTTGAGAAGTCACTCAAAATGTGCCCTCATTTTCTTTCTTCAGCATTAATCATAATTTCTATGGCAAAATAAACCCCCTCATTGTGTTCCTTTTTAAATTAAATGTTTTAAGTGTTACCAGTTTATTCCAATCAAGATGGCTTCAGGTGTGCCATACTTTTGTCATAATGAAGACAGTAAGCGCTCTAGTTGTTTTTAAGAACACTCTGGGACATTCTGTCATTGGGCTATACTTGGGCTACATCTGGGTGATATTTGGGCTACATTTGGGCTCTTTTGTCTCTGGTGGCCATCTTGGGAGACTTATTTGTTATGAAGTTTCCTAATTTCCTCATTTACTACAGTCTCCTCAGTAGGAAATACTTTCAGTTTATTACTTTGATTCCATCAAGAAGGCATTCAGATGTGTCACACATTTGCCATAAATTCAGAATGTTAGCACTCTTTTTGCTCATTAGATCACTGTAGTAAAGCTACTGCTCACCAGGGAAAACTGCTGCTGGTATTGAAAGTGCATGTTTCAGTCTGCATGTCAGAATTTTTTAATGAAATAGAAGAGGATTTGAGAAGCCACTCAAAATGTGCCCTAATTTTTCTTTCTGCAGCACTAATCATACTTTTTATGGAAAAATGAATCCCCTCATTTTGTTCCTTTTTAAATTAAATGTTTGAAGAGTTACCACTTTAATCCAAGCAAGATGGCTTCAGGTGTGCCATACGTTTATCATAAGTAGGACTGTTAGCGCTCTAGTTGTTCTTTGGAACACTCTGGGAAGCTGCAGTAGAACACAAAGGAATCAACTGACAGTCTCTGCCCTTGTTGGATGTACATGTTTTACTGAGAATGTCAGACTTCATTCTCACATGACTGAGAAAGATAATGTGAATTTACAGAAAATAAGCTCTCAGTTTAGCTTATAGATCACCTTCCAAACCTCTGTGGGAAAAGCATGAGAAAATATTTTTCTCTCAATCATGATATCCCAGCAGAAGGCTTTTTCACATGGTGAAATCACCTTAGAACATACCACAATTCCTAAAATGAGTATGGTACCATCAACAAATGATTTATAATGTAACTAAAGTCTTAAAACCTTCTATTAACTGCAATGCTTTTTAATGAGGTGCTATCGTGTATATTGGTCCCAAGATGGCTGCCAACACTTCTTGGATGAAGTGCTGACAGCCAATCAGATCTCAGGATGAGATGTGTGGTTAGGCTCCGCCCACATATATATATGATTTTACTTTTGATTTTCTCAGGAACTACTGAACAGATTGACACCAGACCTGCAAAAGGCACTTCCCTGACCTGAGGACTACCTCTCTGTCAAATTTCAAGTAATTCTGTTCAGCCGTTCGGGCTGTACCTTCGACTAAAGGTCCTATGGAAAAATGCATGGGGAAAACGCGTTTTGAGACCCCCCTTTTTTCTCGGCCCCCGCTTGACGAATCACCCCGAGACTTTAAGGGTAGGAGCGGAGCGGAGCGCCCCACCTATTTTGAAAATTTTGCGAGGATTCGTCAACCGGCGCCAAAGTTATTCCAAATAGAATGTTGCGGATTTCCTATGGAAACACGGTCCTAACTATAACTATCTACTGGCGACTGCCGGTAGATTATATATATATTACCTACTGGCGATAGCCAGTAGGTAGTTATAGTTAGGACCACGTTTCCATAGGAAAACCTCAACATTCTATTTTGAATAACTTTGGCGCCGGTCGACGAATCCTCGCGAATTTCTCAAAATAGGTGGGGCGCTACGCTCCGCTCCTACCCTGAAAGTCTCGGGGGGATTCGTCAAGCGGGGGCTGAGATAAAAGGGGGGTCCCAAAACGCGTTTTTCCCATGCATTTTTCCATAGGACCTTTAGAACGAGCTACAGCCCGAATGGCTGAACAGAATTACTCAAAATTTGGCAGAGAGGTAGTCCCTAGGTCAAGGAAGTGCCTTTTGTAGGTTTGGTGTAAATCTGTTCAGTAGATTCTGAGAAAATAGCCTTTAAATCAATATATATATCTGAGCCAGCTTACGGTACGCTTACCGTACGCTTACGGTAAGCGTACGGTGGCGTGCGCGAGCGCGATTCTGATTGGCTCTTAGATCTTAGTAAACATTCGAATCGGCCGAAACCAGGAAGCGGCGGCCGCCATTTTGTCTCTCGCACTGAGAGAGATTTTTAAAATCGGAAGCCCAAAAACATGTAAAGGGGCTGTTTTGACAACTCCCTCCCACATAGTCATGTGGAGGGAGTCCCCAAACATCCCCCAAGTGCAAAAACGGTTTTATTTTTTTTTCGGCAATTTCGCGGGGTACGCTTACCGTACGCTTACGGTAAGCGTACGGTAAAAAAATAAAAATAAAAAAAACACTATCCACACTTACCCCACCCCCTGTGCTTTTGGTGGCCGAAGGCCACCAAATGTGCTGGGCTTATTACAATGGAAAAAAACACTATCCACACTTACCCCACCCCCTGTGCTTTTGGTGGCCGTAGGCCACCAAATGTACAGGGCTTATTATAAGGGAAAAAAACTTAGCATTTAAAAAACCGTACTAATTCACTGAAAAAACCATAGGTTTCACACACGTTATAGTTAGGAATTAGCATTTAAAAAACCTTGCAAATTCACTGAAAAAACCATAGGTTTCACACATGTTATAGTTAGTGGAAATTTTACTGATAAAAAACCAATGAAATTGCCCCGTTATAGTTAGCGCAGGCAACTATAACTCAGGCGACCGCAATCCTCTGCTGATGACATATGTGTCTTTAGGAAAAAAAAATATTTGTAATATATGTATAGCTAAAAATGTATGGAAGAAGACATGGGCAAATAAGTGTCTAAATACAGTATTAGCATCAGCAGAGGATTGCGGTCGCGTGAGTTATAGTTGCCTGCGCTAACTATAACGGGGCAATTTCATTGGTTTTTTATCAGTAAAATTTCCACTAACTATAACATGTGTGAAACCTATGGTTTTTTCAGTGAATATATATATATATATATATATATATCTCCACCAGAATGCCTCTCCAGGTAAGGACGCCACTCCGAGACAGCAAGTTTCAACTAAACTAATTTATTGCAGAAAGGCTGTCCATCTCAGCTGTTGTTTTAAAAAAAAAACAACGCGTTTCGAGGCTTCACGCCCCTTTTTCCAGGGTAACCAATAGCAAGTCACGGCATCGCCACAACTATATTTTCCAAAAAAGTCACGCAATCTCCAGTGATGCATGCTGGTAGTTGTTGGCCTGTTTTTCCCCACCATTAGGATCCGTGTCCATTGCTAAAACCAGGTTCTTTGTAATTCATTCAAATTCAGCCCTCCAGTGAGCTCCAGGTGTGATGAGCAGCCTATTCAATTTTTGCACTGACCTCGCCGTTCCGGCCACATGGTTGTGACCGCGCAGACCTGCCACCACATTTCAGGCAGACGGTGCATCCTCCGCGGCTGAGGCCGCCGCGCGTTACATCTCCACCAGAATGCCTCTCCAGGTAAGGACGCCACTCCGAGACAGCAAGTTTCAACTAAACTAATTTATTGCAGAAAGGCTGTCCATCTCAGCTGTTGTTTTAAAAAAAAAACAACGCGTTTCGAGGCTTCACGCCCCTTTTTCCAGGGTAACCAATAGCAAGTCACGGCATCGCCACAACTATATTTTCCAAAAAAGTCACGCAATCTCCAGTGATGCATGCTGGTAGTTGTTGGCCTGTTTTTCCCCACCATTAGGATCCGTGTCCATTGCTAAAACCAGGTTCTTTGTAATTCATTCAAATTCAGCCCTCCAGTGAGCTCCAGGTGTGATGAGCAGCCTATTCAATTTTTGCACTGACCTCGCCGTTCCGGCCACATGGTTGTGACCGCGCAGACCTGCCACCACATTTCAGGCAGACGGTGCATCCTCCGCGGCTGAGGCCGCCGCGCGTTACATCTCCACCAGAATGCCTCTCCAGGTAAGGACGCCACTCCGAGACAGCAAGTTTCAACTAAACTAATTTATTGCAGAAAGGCTGTCCATCTCAGCTGTTGTTTTAAAAAAAAACCAACGCGTTTCGAGGCTTCACGCCCCTTTTTCCAGGGTAACCAATAGCAAGTCACGGCATCGCCACAACTATATTTTCCAAAAAAGTCACGCAATCTCCAGTGATGCATGCTGGTAGTTGTTGGCCTGTTTTTCCCCACCATTAGGATCCGTGTCCATTGCTAAAACCAGGTTCTTTGTAATTCATTCAAATTCAGCCCTCCAGTGAGCTCCAGGTGTGATGAGCAGCCTATTCAATTTTTGCACAGACCTCGCCGTTCCGGCCACATGGTTGTGACCGCGCAGACCTGCCACCACATTTCAGGCAGACGGTGCATCCTCCGCGGCTGAGGCCGCCGCGCGTTACATCTCCACCAGAATGCCTCTCCAGGTAAGGACGCCACTCCGAGACAGCAAGTTTCAACTAAACTAATTTATTGCAGAAAGGCTGTCCATCTCAGCTGTTGTTTTAAAAAAAAACCAACGCGTTTCGAGGCTTCACGCCCCTTTTTCCAGGGTAACCAATAGCAAGTCACGGCATCGCCACAACTATATTTTCCAAAAAAGTCACGCAATCTCCAGTGATGCATGCTGGTAGTTGTTGGCCTGTTTTTCCCCACCATTAGGATCCGTGTCCATTGCTCAAACCAGGTTCTTTGTAATTCATTCAAATTCAGCCCTCCAGTGAGCTCCAGGTGTGATGAGCAGCCTATTCAATTTTTGCACTGACCTCGCCGTTCCGGCCACATGGTTGTGACCGCGCAGACCTGCCACCACATTTCAGGCAGACGGTGCATCCTCCGCGGCTGAGGCCGCCGCGCGTTACATCTCCACCAGAATGCCTCTCCAGGTAAGGACGCCACTCCGAGACAGCAAGTTTCAACTAAACTAATTTATTGCAGAAAGGCTGTCCATCTCAGCTGTTGTTTTAAAAAAAAACCAACGCGTTTCGAGGCTTCACGCCCCTTTTTCCAGGGTAACCAATAGCAAGTCACGGCATCGCCACAACTATATTTTCCAAAAAAGTCACGCAATCTCCAGTGATGCATGCTGGTAGTTGTTGGCCTGTTTTTCCCCACCATTAGGATCCGTGTCCATTGCTAAAACACGGATCCTAATGGTGGGGAAAAACAGGCCAACAACTACCAGCATGCATCACTGGAGATTGCGTGACTTTTTTGGAAAATATAGTTGTGGCGATGCCGTGACTTGCTATTGGTTACCCTGGAAAAAGGGGCGTGAAGCCTCGAAACGCGTTGGTTTTTTTTTAAAACAACAGCTGAGATGGACAGCCTTTCTGCAATAAATTAGTTTAGTTGAAACTTGCTGTCTCGGAGTGGCGTCCTTACCTGGAGAGGCATTCTGGTGGAGATGTAACGCGCGGCGGCCTCAGCCGCGGAGGATGCACCGTCTGCCTGAAATGTGGTGGCAGGTCTGCGCGGTCACAACCATGTGGCCGGAACGGCGAGGTCAGTGCAAAAATTGAATAGGCTGCTCATCACACCTGGAGCTCACTGGAGGGCTGAATTTGAATGAATTACAAAGAACCTGGTTTTAGCAATGGACACGGATCCTAATGGTGGGGAAAAACAGGCCAACAACTACCAGCATGCATCACTGGAGATTGCGTGACTTTTTTGGAAAATATAGTTGTGGCGATGCCGTGACTTGCTATTGGTTACCCTGGAAAAAGGGGCGTGAAGCCTCGAAACGCGTTGGGTTTTTTTTTAAAACAACAGCTGAGATGGACAGCCTTTCTGCAATAAATTAGTTTAGTTGAAACTTGCTGTCTCGGAGTGGCGTCCTTACCTGGAGAGGCATTCTGGTGGAGATGTAACGCGCGGCGGCCTCAGCCGCGGAGGATGCACCGTCTGCCTGAAATGTGGTGGCAGGTCTGCGCGGTCACAACCATGTGGCCGGAACGGCGAGGTCAGTGCAAAAATTGAATAGGCTGCTCATCACACCTGGAGCTCACTGGAGGGCTGAATTTGAATGAATTACAAAGAACCTGGTTTTAGCAATGGACACGGACCCTAATGGTGGGGAAAAACAGGCCAACAACTACCAGCATGCATCACTGGAGATTGCGTGACTTTTTTGGAAAATATAGTTGTGGCGATGCCGTGACTTGCTATTGGTTACCCTGGAAAAAGGGGCGTGAAGCCTCGAAACGCGTTGGTTTTTTTTTTAAAACAACAGCTGAGATGGACAGCCTTTCTGCAATAAATTAGTTTAGTTGAAACTTGCTGTCTCGGAGTGGCGTCCTTACCTGGAGAGGCATTCTGGTGGAGATATATATATATATATATAAATTTATTGGAGGGGGCACTTTTCATTTGAATGCAGGTGGGCCCACTGGACACGCATACAGCCCCGGGGGCCGCCACCTCCCCGAGGCTATTTCGAATTATTGGGGGGGCTTGCAGAACCCCCTGCCCCAGGCCCACCACCTTCCTGATTCACACTGGTTTTTTTATTAAGTAATGCGGGGGAGGCTGTGGGGCCTCCCCCGGGGATGGCCACCTCCCCAGGGCACATACTTTAATAATAAAAAAAATCAAAAGTGAAAGAGGCCCTGTGGCCTCCCCCGCCACCTTCCCGGGGCACAAATGCAATAACTAAAAGGGTCCATTTCAGACACCCGGGGACCACCACCTTCCCGGGGCAATTGTGAACAAACAAGGGGAGCCGCGCTGCCTCCTGCAGGAGTCCTACATGGCCTGGGTACCACCACCCCTTAGGGCCGGCTCCAGCTATGTCCCGGGGTGCCCATCCCGGGACATTGCAGTTTGCTACGTCATGGCATTTCTTTAAAAAAAGAAAAGGCCTGGCCCCGGGGGATGAGGTTTCCGGGGCCGAAATTCGCCCCGGGAGAGGGCCTCGTGGCCCCCTTCCCTTTGATTTTTTTTTGATTTTTTTTTTTATAAAGGGTCATCCACCCGGGCCAAAAATGGGCTGGGAGGGCAGCAAGCTGGCCCCAGGGCTGAAATCAGCCTGGGAAGGGGGCCGCATAGCTCGCGTCCTGTTTTTTATTAAAAAAGTTAAAAAAGGGACAGGCCCTAGGGCATGGGCATGGGCACCCAGGAATGCAAAATGATCCAAGGAAGGTGGGCCACGCAGCCCCCCTTCCTAAAAGATAAAAAAATTAAAAAGCTAACAACTCGCTGGAGACCCTACCCCCTTTCTCCACTACTCTGCAAATGCACCTGCTGTCGCTCCTGGTAGGGGGATGAAGTCCCCTTTGCTGCTGAGGGTCCTTAGGGGCCAACAAGACCTCCTGTAACCTCCAATAGGCACCATACAGTGGGATTACTGAGAGGTGGTTGGAGGCCATGCCCCCTCTCTCCACTACTCCGATAACTTGCCTCTCAGCGCACTGCTGGTGGAGGGATGAGGTCCTCAGGACTAAAGAGTACTTCTTCCCCCAGCGAGTAATTCCCAAGGAGGCATGATTTTAGACCCCTTTCCTAAAAGAGAAAAAAGGAAACTGCAAATCGCTGGAGACCCGCCCCCTTTCTCCACTACTCTGCAAACGCGCCTAGTGTCGCTCCTGGTTGGTGAATGAAGTTGGCTTATCTGCCGAGGGTCCTTAGGGCCAACAAGACCTTCTGTTATAGTTAGCTCAGTTAATATAACTGCTGAATTTCTCTGGTTTTGTACGAGTGAAACCTGAGCCTAACTATGACGTCTCCGTAACCTTTGGTGTTGAAAGTGCTCTATACTAGAGTTGCTTTCCACCTAAACTTGAGAACTACCCAGAGTTCTCTGCTTCTTTTTTTTATATATATTTTTACACTGAAAAAACCATAGGTTTTACAGACGTTATAATTAGGAATTAGCATTTAAAAAACCTTTGAAATTCACTAAAAAAAACATATGTTTCAGGGACGTTATAGTTAGTTGGACATTTGACTCATATAAAACCAGAGAAATTCGCCTGTTCTAGTTAGTTGAGCTAACTATAACTCACGCACCCGCAATGCACTGCTGATGATGTCACATATTACATCACTCATGACATGGTCAGTGACATCACTGATGACATCACTGATGACATCTCAAATGACATCACTGATTAAATCACTGATGACATCATCCAGTGAATGTGTGTTTCTGTAAAGTTTAAATATTTTTCATATATCTCTATGCCAAGGTGTATTGAAGAATGAATGCATTTACAAGTGCCTGAAGGAATTATTTAGTAGGCGTGACTGACTGTATAAGTGAGTGATTAAACGTGTCTTACTGAATGCATGGGTTAGTGACTACACTGTGTGAAAGTCTGTATTAGTCTCTCAGTTGGTGTGTAAGCAACTGCATGGGTTGCTGAATAGCTACATGAGTCTCTGTATGGGTTATTGATTTGTTGTCTGAGTATCTGTATGCGTCCCTGAGTGTCTGTATGGGTGGGTGGGGGGGGTGTATGACTCTGTTCATAGATGTCTGAGTGAGTGATTCACTGGTTGTATGGATTCAAAAGCGCATCTGGGAAGGGCTATATGGATGAGTTACTGTGTGTATGGGTGAGTTGGTGAGTGAATGAATGTCTCAGTGGTATATGTGTGTCTAAATACATATGTTTTAAGGCACTATATGTGAGTTGGAGTATATAAATGACTATACATGAGAGTAAGTTATTTGAAGAGTTTGTGTATAAATGAGTGTCTGCTTGTATCAGTAAATGTATAAGATAGTAAATATGTGTTAGTATCTCTATAAATAAGTGATATGGTGTGTCTATAAATAACGGACTTGGTGTGTATAACTGTATACATGAGTAAATGGATATGTGATTGGTTCTTTGCATTACTGACTAGGTGTGTGAGTAACTGTATGGATGAGCGGATGAGTGTGACTGCATGTATAGATGTATGAGTACATATTATACTACTGTATTGATGAGTAACTACATGTATAAGTGAGCGCTAGGGGGCGCCGGACCGACATGGCCGCCTAGCGGAGCGGCTCCGAGCGCCCGGCCCCGTCTTCTTCAGCCTGCTCCGCACCTAGCTGCCCTGGCCGGGTTTTGGCGGGCGCTTTAAGACGTGGAACAGTCCCGCATCCTGGGGGCGTAGTTTGCAGGGCTCCGGTCCTCCCCGGGCCCCGCTGGACGTGCCTGAGGCGGGCGCGGACGTGGAGCGCCTGGAGCGAGGCTCGGCGACGGAGGCTACTTGAGCCCACGGCGCCCACGAGGTGTCTGGGCCCCGGGCCTCCAGTGGCAGAGAGGGGGCAGCCAGACTGCAGTGATCGCGAGGGGCCCTTCCCCCCCACCACCACAAGGCAGGACCCACCTATCTTCGGAGGACTCTAATAGCCGGTGAGGGAGTGGAGCTGCATCCCGGGGACGGAATGACACCAGGTGGAGGCCGGTGAGTGCGGTGACGTGGAGGTGGACAGCGGAGCCATAGGAGCGGTGCGGGGGGTCCGAAGGTGGTCCCTGGGGGGGGGGAACGGCACTCCGTTGGCTACTTTCCCCCCCCCCCCCTCCGCTGATGCAGGCCCTCCGAGGGCGCCCGTCTTGACCAGGGGGGGGGTTGTCCCCGAGTATCGGGCCGCGGTCAGGGGGCCCCACGGACACCGACGGCGCCGTCCGGAGACGGTGAGAGGTGGCAGCGTACCGCCCTGGACTCTGACGGGCCGTGGATCGGCGGCGGTCCCTGGGGGTGGTTCGGCTGTCATACCGGGCAGCGCCCCGGGAGGTGATTTGCGGGGCTTGAGTCTGCAGGCTGCCCGGGCGAGTGGAAGCCCCGATTGCAAGTTCTTCCTCCTGCCATCCAGTTCCCTGGTCCTCCTGGTCTCCCCGTGATCTATTGCGGGGCCTCCGGCGGGGGTGGCTGTTCCCCGCGGACTGAGGTGGGGCCACCATGGGCAAGGACAGGTCCTCCCGGCCGGCGCCTGCGGCCACCCAAACCAGGATTGATCAATTCACGACCTCCGAGAGAGGGACTGGTCCGACCGGGGAGGCGGTGTCGGCCCCCGCTACAGACCTGGCCGCCATCTTCCAGGCCATTAATGCTTCCCGCTCTTCCCTTAAGGGCATGGTAGGGGAGGTCAAGGTGGATGTTGCCCTTCTTCGGCAGGACTTGCGCAATGCTACTGCCCGCATCACTGAGGCCGAATCGAGAATCTCGACAGCTGAGGATGACATCCGTCAGCTGCAGGATCAAGTACGGGAGCTCACCACCCACTCTAAGGAGCTGCACCGCCGGGCCGAGGATGCAGAAAACCGGGCGCGTCGCAGCAACCTCCGCCTGGTGGGTTTTCCGGAGGGGGCTGAGTCGGGCCGGGTGGACGACTTCTTAGAGCGCTGGTTCAGATCCTGGATGCCAGCGGACAGTCTATCGGCCTGGTTTGTTGTTGAAAGGGCCCACCGCTCCTTGGCTCCGAGGCCTCCGGGGGCACCCCCCCGCCCCTTTATTCTCAAGATCCTCAATTTCAGGGACAGGGACGCTATTCTCCATGAGGCCAGACGTGCTGAATCTCTCACTTACCAGAATCAAAATATCATGATCTTCCCGGACTACACTCAGGAGGTTCAGGAGCTGCGGCGGTCCTACACGGAGGTGAAACAGAAGATGCGGACCCTGGGCCTCCAGTACCAGCTGCAGTTCCCGGCCCGTCTCCGGGTCATCTTTCAGCACAAAGCCATTTTCTTTGAGACACCTCGAGCCGCCTGGACTTGGCTGACGGAGGAACATCCGTTGCATCGATCCGGGTGAGGCTCACCGGCAAGGAGCCGCGGGGGTCAGCCTGTGTCCAGACCGTCCAGACCCCGTCGTAGGAGGCGCACCGTGCCCCGGGGGAGCGCCGAGGGGGAGGTGGTGGTCACACGCTCCATGGGACGGCCACGTCGGGCCTCTGGAGTTTCACCGGCCTCTTCGGCCGCCACTGCTAGTCCTGTTGCCGCTGACTGCCGGGCCGGATCCCCCGTGCGGTCGGACTCTGTGGCCCCGCCTGCTGCACAAATGGACACCTCGGACCTCTCCTGCAGTCCAGTGATTTGACTCTGTCTTGCTGGGGGTGGTTTGTTTGTTTGCTGGGGGACTGGGAGCGGTCTACCGGGCTGCCAGTGCCAATACTTGGACTTCCGTGCTCCATTTCAGGGAAAGCTCTCGGCCAGGGCAGGAGATTAGGTCATTATCTGACCGATTGGGGGTCCACTAGGTGCTCAAGCCCGAGCGTTTTAGCTTGGTAGTTGTTCTTCACAGTTAGGGCGACAGATGCTTCCGTTTTCGAAGTATAAGGTGGGGGGTGGGGGGTTGGGGTGGTTTTGGGGTTGTTCCTTTCTCCTAGGGAGGATTATGTTGGCTGGAAAGATCCTCCTCATGGTTGTTGTTCTACGGCATCATTGCGCTCCTGACTTTCCCACTGACCTACTTTCGCGGGGTCTCTACCCTTGGGGAGCCCCTGCGCCTGCGTCCCCCCTGGTCTCGTTGCTGGGATCGCGTTCTAGGGACACCCCCCTTCCACGTGCACTAGATGCTCCGACCTAGGGTTATGGCTGAAGCTACCATTCCAAGGGCCGCCGTGCGTATTTTGTCATGGAATGTCAACGGTCTTTTGGATCGTTTCAAGCACACGGCAGTCCTTAAATATGCGCAGCGCATGGGGATTGATGTCCTTCTCTTGCAGGAGACCCATCTTATTGCCAATAACTGTCCCTTTCTTGCTCGGTACGGGTACGTTAGGGTATGGTTCCCGGGGAATGGCTATCCTGCTTAGACGGACTTTTGCCTTCGTTCTTGCCCAGGTGCATTTCGACTCCCAGGGCACGGCGCTTGCGGTTTGTGACACTTTTGAGGGGCGGCCCCTCACCCTTCTATCCCTGTATGCGGCTCCGTCCCAGCTGCAACCCGTCCTCTCATACACTGCACACTTCCAACACTCCCGGCGGGCGCACTCGTCTTGGGGGGGGATTTCAACGCTGTATATACACCTTGCATGGACGCGACCGGCCCGGTCTCCCTTGCCAGGGCTACCCGCATGAAGCAGTTATCGAACTGGGCCGAGGCCCAGGGTCTGTGTGATGTATGGAGGGTTTGGCACCCGCAGGCCCGCCAATACACCCACACCTCGGCGGCGCATCACTCGCACGCCCGGATTGATTTAATCTTTGTCCCATCTACCGAATGCACGGGGCTACAAGATGCCCGCATTCTTCCTAGGGGCCTTTCGGACAACTCTCCGCTGCTTCTGGCCCTCGGCCCGCCTCCCTTCTCTGCCCGCCCGGTGTGGCGCCTGAACTCTTGGTTCCTTCAAGATAAGGAATTTCGGAAATCGGTGGGAGCTGAGATTTCTAATTACTACCACCATAATGTGGGCTCTGTCTCTTCCGCGGCCATCCTCTGGGAGGCTGGGAAGGCGACTATTAGGGGAGCGGCTAAGGGTCTTGTACAGCACCAACGCCGGATACGTCTACAGCAGCTTACTGAGTGTGAAGCACAGGCGCTGGAGCTTGAGCGCGATCCGGAGGCTTTGGGGGAGGCCGGGCGGGCGCGACGACTGGCCTTTCTGCGGGATGAGATTCGCTTGCACTCCATGGAAGCGGCGAAAACTTTATGGCGCTCCTCGGTGGTGCGGGTGTACGGCTGGGGGGGATAAGAACGGTGCTCTTCTCCACCGGCTGGCCACGTATCCCCGGGCAAGCAGGATTATCCCCGCCATTGTGGGCCCTACCAGTGACACTCACACGGCCTCCGTGGCGGTGGCTCAATCCTTTGCCGATTACTACTCCACGCTGTACCGTGCTCGGGAGCCTGGGATCCCTCTTACGGAGTTGCTTGGGACCGTCGGAGCGTATCTAAAGTGCTTGGGGCAGGAGGCCAGGGAGACCCTCGACTCGCCCGTTACGCTACAGGACATTGACGATGCCATCAGCCACCTGGCCCCTGGGAAAACCCCGGGTCCGGACGGCTTCCCACAGCAATACTACGCCCACTACAGTGAAACCCTCGCTCCGCAGCTTTTGGGCCTCTATGCAGAGGTGGTAGAGAAAGGTTCGTTTCCATTGGAGACGGACATGGCTACGATAGACGCAGCCCCCATCGCAGTCCTGCTCGGACTATCGGCCGATATCTCTTATTAATACGGAGGTCAAGATATACGCTACCATCCTGGCGCAACGGTTGCGTCCGTACCTCCATTCACTGGTCCACCCGGACCAATGTGGATTCATGCCGAACCGAGGGACTCGGCACTGCCTGCGGTGCCTGCATCTCGCCCTGGCCCACCGAGAGCGCCTCTCCCCTTATCTAGCTTTTTTGTTGGTTGACTTTGAAAAGGCCTTTGACTCGGTGGGGTGGGTTTACCTTGATGAGGTTTTAGAGAGGATGGAGTTCGGTCCTCAATTTCGCGCCATGGTCCAGGTCTTGTACGCGGCTCCACAGGCTAGAGTGTTGGTGAATGGGGCCCTGTCCCGCCCGTTCTCCATCGGGCGGGGGACGCGCCAGAGCTGTCCGCTCTCGCCCCTCCTCTTTGCCTTGGCAATGGAACCCCTGGCCGTTTTGGTCCGATCAGACCCTGCTCTTCGTGGATGGGACTGGCAGGGCATTGCTCCCGATAAAATAGCTCTGTATGCGGATGACGTCCTCCTTTACCTCTCAGACCCTGCCATCTCTGGTCCTATTGTTCGTCGGATTCTTCGCCGATTCGGTAGGGCGTCGGGTCTCCGTCTCAACCCCAGGAAGTCGGTTTTGGTTCCGCTGCATCCGTCTAAAGATTGCTTCGATTGGCAGTCCGATAGTCCCCTCCGGAGGCTTTCTTTTAAGTACCTGGGAATCTGGGTCACCCTTCTGCCTGAGCTCTGCTGGGCTCTTAACGTAGCTCCCATGGTCAATAAAGCCAGATCAGACCTGACGAGGTGGCAGTCGCTCCCATTGAATCCCATGGGGAGGATCACTCTCTACAAGATGATGATCCTTCCTAGGTTCCTGTACATGCTGCAGAACACGCCCTGCTCTTTCTCCCGTCCTTGGTTCCGGAACTTGGACAGCATGGCGACCAAGTTTCTCTGGGGTGGCGGTAGGGCCCGGCTGGCCCTAGGCCGGTGCCGGATTCCGTCACACGATGGAGGTCTGAGCATGACCAACCTTTATTTATATTACCTTGCAACTCGGCTCCTGGTGGTCCATGATTGGTTCTCGGGCTGGTGGGACGATCCGGCCTACAGGCTGGAGGTACAGCTGATCCGGTTCCCCGCTATTCAGAATATGCTTTACGGGGCGACGGTTCCTCGGTCGCTTCCGGACGTTGTGCGTGCCCCCTTTTTGGCTTGGCGTGCCGCTCTACGACATACCCGGTGGTCGGGGAAACTGACCCGTGTTACACCGCTCTGGCATGGCACTTGGCTGAGGGAGGTCACGGGTTTGGAAGGGTTTCGAGCGTGGGATCTCCTCGGAATCTCTTGTTTAGGCGATCTGTGGCGGGGGAGTCATGTGCTTTTTCCGGGAGCTCCAGGCTTGCTTCTCATATTCCCCTCACAGTTATACAAATATCTCCAGCTGGGCCACGCGATTCGGTCTCATGTCCCTCTAGATTCCCGGTTCCCTGCCCATAGCCCACCAGAACCGCAGGTGATGATGGGGTTCCTGGGGAGGGGGGGGTATCTCCCGTATTTACCGGGCTCTGGTCAATAACACCCCACTGGACTGAGAGGACACGAAATTGCGCTGGGAGGCCTGGTTGGGACCACTGGATGAAGCCGATTGGAGGGACGCCCTTATGGCACCTAGGACGATCACCTCCTCGGCCAGGCTGCGGCTCATCCAGCTTTACTACTTGCATACCGCCTATTTGACCCCGGAACGCCTCCACCGCGCGGGTCTTTCTCCAGATGCTTCATGTGCACGATGTGGGGCAGACCCGGTGGATTTTTTCCACATGGTGTGGACCTGCCCGCGTCTGGGAGCCTACTGGGGCGAGATTGAGGCTGAACTAACTGAGACGCTGGGGTGGGGGGTTCCCCATGATCCCAAGTTGGCCCTGCTGGGGATAACGGACGGTCTGAACGGTTCCCGTCATGAGAAATTCTTCCTAACTACTGTTATGGTAGTGGCAAAAAGAGATATTGCTGCTGCATAGAAGCGGACTGACCCACCCAACTGTGCTACATGGAGGAGGGGGGTGGACTGGTGCGCAACACAGGAGCGCATGATGTGTTCGGTGCGGGGTTGTCCCAAAAAGTTTAACAGAGTATGGGAGAAGTGGCTAGGGGGTATAATCTAGGGGTGTTGATGCGGGGGGGGGAGCGAAGTGGCGGGGGAGGGGGCGGAAGGTCTTGCTATTGAATGTCGATGAACATAGGAGCTATATTCTTGATGCCAGTTCGATTGGACGGTTGTCCATGTATTTTTGTATGTTTATATGCAAAATAAAAACTTGCTTATCACAAAAAAAAAACTACATGTATAAGTGACTTGATGTGTGTGTAGACCTAGGAAACAGTGAGTGGTATGTAGTATATGGCATTGTTGTGTGTATAGTTTCAAAAATTGTAGTCTGCATTTTAGAATGGGTGTATCAAAGTTTATATTAGGGCATCAGTATGTGCATCAGATTATCACATGGATGATGTCATCAGTGATGTCATTTGAGAGGTCATCAATGATGTCACTGACCATGTCATGAGTGATGAAATATGTGACATCATCAGCAGTGCATTGTGGGCGCGCGAGTTATAGTTAGCTCAACTAACTAGAACAGGCGAATTTCTCTGGTTTTATATGAGTCAAATGTCCAACTAACTATAACGACCCTGAAACCTATGTTTTTTTAGTGAATTTCAAAGGTTTTTTAAATGCTAATACCTAACTATAACGTCTGTAAAACCTATGGTTTTTTCAGTGAATTTCGAAGGTTTTTTAAATGTTAATTTCATATCTAGGGCCTTATGTAGGTAAATTACATTTACCGATTCTTAAATACCGAATTTTACCGATTCGGTATTTATGAATCGGTAAATGTAATGTAGGTAAAAAAATACCGATTCGGTAAGTGTCGGTATTTTAGAATCGGTATTTACCGATTCGGTAATGGTAACCTGTATCTCATTGATTCCTATGGGCCAGGAGGCCCATAGGAATCAATGGGAAGCCAGTTACCATTACCGAATCGGTAAATACCGAATCGGTAATGGGGGGAGCTCATTCAAGGGTGGCAGGGTGTCACATTGACACCCTGTTGCACCCCTGATTCCTGCATGTGTGCACATGTGGCACACATACATGCCCTGAGGGCATGTGTGTCTGCCACATTGCACACATCTAAGGGCCAAATAATGCCTTAACTGAGACATTCGTCATTTACCACCAACTTTCAGTTGGTGGTAAATAACGAATCCCCACACCCACCACACACTCCCCCTACATCTCATTTCTGTATTCGGTATTTACCGAATCGGTAAAATTACCGATTCGGTAATTTTACCGATTCGGTAAATTACCGAATACAGAAATGATCCCCCTACATATCAAAAGCCTAAATACCGGTCGGTAACGGTATATTTACCGAAAATCGGCCGTTACCGACCGGTATTGGGCTACCTACATGAGGCCCTTAATGTTTATAAAAACCTATATTTTTTCTAATTTTTTTAATAATATTTTGGAACTCTATTATAGTTTTTTTTTTTAAACTTTAAAAATTAAGTAATGTTTTATATCTTCCCCAAAAATATGTATATCTTTTTTTTAGTTTTTTTTTTTCTTTTAGAAAACTGCCCTCCCATACCGGTAGTGTACCAAGCTCCATCACCACGCGAATCATATCCGCCATATTGCTAAACTCGTAAAGGATGCGCATTTCGCATCCGACGGATTCGTGGCACCGTGTCCCACGTATCATCATATACGTATGAGTCCGCGCCAGCTGTTACATAGGTATCCGATGGGTACGCAGTACCAAGCCACAAGTTACGTCATGTACATATGGGGTTGCGCCCGCTGCGCGTTGAGCATGCGACGAGTGCATGCTGCCAGGCCCTGTGTTACGTATGGTGTCGCGCCGGGTACGCCATTCCCTCGTTTGTTTTTTATGTCTCTAAACTATATCTAAATAACTTTAAACTGTATATGAGAGCAAGTGATAATCTAAAATATTTTAAACATTTATATATTTCTAACTGTAATAAACTTATATTATGATAAATATATTTTCTCAAAATCTTGTCAGGTTCGGCCTCCTTCCGCCCTCGATGCGCGATTGTCATGTGACCTTAAAAAAAAGCGTTTGATTAGTTCATAAAATTTCCCATTATAACAGTTGGAGGACCCCACCCATTTTAGTCATTCTCTCTACAGCGTTTGATGACACACCCCTTCTGCTTAGAGAGCTTTTTTGAAAAGTATTTTTGCTGTGTACACATATCTTCTACTACACACAACATGCAACCATCATCTTCATCAATATTCATGGTCTTTACATTAGCCTTCCACGTGTGATGGCCATGCATCTCAAACGTTACATCAAAAATCAAATGTGTGTTACACGATGCCCCTGGTGTGTGTGTGTGTGTGCACATTATTGTGCTGCCTTTCGGCCTGGGTATTGCTGGCCCGAAGGGGTAACATCAGCCATGGGCAGAGTGCATATCCTAGATCACATGTGACAAACAGTAAACAGTAATGTGTACATTTGTATTGCTGTATTCTCTGTTGTCAGGCTTTACCAGTATAGTAGTGTGTCATGTGTGATACTTTCAGATTCACGTTTGGCATGCATTGCTTGACTATAATGAACGTTATCACTATTTATGACGTAGCCTCACTGCAAATCCTCCCTCCATCCGAGCACATTCACATGTGTGCGCTTCGCGATAGCAACACTTTCAATAATAACGCACACCATTGACATGAGTGTCTGCGCATATCCACAACCTTGACAACGACATGTGATGTTGGCCATTCAATGTTTTTGAACAGCATCTCATTAGCGATAGTTGCCGCCCTCCTGGTACATGCTACATTAATGTAAATTGCGCATTCTGCGACGTCAAAACTGCAACAGAAACACACATAATTACACTTCCTGGCCAGGCAGGAACTGAACAACGTCCAGGTCCGCGGAACTATTATTCACACCCCTACGCTCGCCTGGCATACTCAAGCCCAGCCCACTTTGCGTACGTATAAATAGGATAACAACAACGCCACATGTCCCAGTTCTTTTACACTGCCTCAGGTGATAAGGCCGCATCCACCTCGCATATCACAATGCGCGATAAAAAAAGGGATCTATAAGGCATACACCATAGTCGCAATCAACACTGCACCTGAATTGTGAACACTGCTGCCTGTCGTGTTTGGACACACATCAATGACAGCAGATGAGCAGTGGGGCCTGGGTGCACAGGCCCTGCAATTGAGCGCGATGCTGCGGGAGGGGTGAGGTGCATCAGCCTGGGTGCGCAGGTACAAACAAGCGATATTGCCCTGCCTAATAATGTGTTCTCTGACCTCATTCAGTCACATGTCTGTCTCATTTTAAGGACCTGCTGGAACGTACTGTAGGCCTGAGCCAGCGGGCAGCGCTGCCTTACAGACACGTGTTGAGCGCAGTGCTGCAGGAGGGGTGGGGTGCATCAGCCTGTGTGCAAAGGTGCAAACAACCGATGTTACCCTGCGTACCAATGTGATCTCTGACCTCATTCAGTCACATCTCTGTCTCATTTTAAGGACCTGCTCGACCGTATTGTAGGCCTGAGCCAGCGGGCAGCGCTAGCCCTACAGACACGTGGCGATGGCTTTTGGGGCACTGTAGTGAGCTGATTACTAAGTGTACATGCACACAGGCTTGCACCACCGCATTACACCCGCACATTATGCTTCTACCATGCGCTCTGTTCCTTTGTATGTGAACGTTGGCATAACATATTACTATTTAACCTTGTTTATTCTCGTGCACTCCAACTCCTGTTTGAACCACGATTACCACTAACAGTTCGAAGATCGTACTTCAAGAAGTAAGGATGCACTCAACTGGTGCTCTCTATTAACGTTGAAAGAAACCTTGTTTTACCTCAAGAAGTTTCCAACATTATATTTTTTCTCCCCTTTCAGACACTGGGTTAGTGGAGCCAAAATAGGCGGAGCGGGTGCTCACCCCGTGATGATGCCCTGGGCATTCTGACACCTTCCACCATGGTATCAAGACACCGTCCCCAACCGGAGAACTGCTGGGCCACCCTGATAGTGGCACCCCAGAGTTGGAGCACGCACGTCCTTGGACACACCGGTTGTGGCAGGTGAGCAGTCAAGCCTCGGCGCGCAGGAGCTGCAATTGAGTAAAGAGCAGAGAAAGGGGCTGGGGTGCTGCAGCCTGGGTGCACAGGTGCAGGCAAGCGATATTGCCATAGATAATAATGTAATCTCTGGCCTCATTCATATCTCTGTTTCATTTCAAGGACTTGCTGGACCGCACTCTTTCTCGAGGACCGAAGCGTCCCAGACACACAGGTGACGGTAGGTGAACAGTGAGGGCTGGGTGCAGTATGCCGGCGCTCTGTCTCCTCCTCCCTCTGTTCTTTTCACTCTCCCTCCACTTCTCCCTTCCACCCACTCGCTCTCTGTCCCATTCTCACTTTCCTCAGTTCATTCTCACTACCTTTCTTTTTCTCTTAGACATGGCACACACACTTATGTTTCTTTTTTGTCTTGCAGGTTTTGTACGCTGCTTCCGAAGGAGTCCCACCCACTTCTTTCATTTTTTACTGTTGTTCGAATAAAGTTACATTTCCATTTATTTGGATTGTGTTAATAAAAGTAATTTTTTTTTACCAGTAAATAACTGAGTGTATGGGTCTTCTTTTTCTGACAACACTTGTCTGTAGTTTATTGTGAAAATCGGTGGTTGATGGTAGGTTATAAGGGAAATTGTGTTTAATTTTCCGGTGCACCTACCAAATATAAATAAACAGACTATTACATAAATTAAACCTGGGTAATTGTACAACGGCAAGAGTTCTATGAGTGTATCACTTTTTAACACCATGAGTACTGCCCGTGTGATTTCAGAACCAATAAGGCACTGCCTAGGGCCACCGAGGCTTCAAGGACTGGCGAGGCCCACCCTGCATATTTAAATAAAGCCCCGGCGGTTGCCGATTCCCGGTCTTGAGTTGGCCTCGAAGCCCCCCGAACAATTCGTAAACAATACCCAGGGAGGTGTCGATCCCCTAGTCTGCGAAACGTCTCTGTGCCCTCCCGCGCCTAATTTACATGTGAGATTAAGATCCCCAGTGCTGCAGAGACCCCGCAATATAATAATAGGATTGGCCCCGGAACATTACCCACCAGTGGTCTCATTTAAATGAAAGCTTTTTTTTTTCTCCATTTTTACCATCCGGTTCTCCTTTATTGAAATGATGCATGGTTTTCCTCCTCTCGCTCCAACAAGGCAAACAAGAATTTACTATCACAGGGTGAAAACAATGCTCCCGCCCTGTAATATCAAACATAAATGTCCCGCGCTTGCACACCCCGGGACATTGTATGACCTGCGCCTGGAAGGTGACGCTCCATGGGACCATGATGCTTTGTTTAACGCATAACCACAGAATTAGTATAAACGCATACTAACACTACTTGCACACGTGTGGTACAGCAACCAGAGTGTAGTGAAGAGGCAGAGGAAGCACAAAATCAAAAAATGTAAATCCTACCAGAGGTAGGATAACATAGTTCGATCAGCCGACGACCCTGGGATGAGTAGAAACAGATTTACCAAGAAAACAGGTCTTCAGCACACGACCCTGGGATGAGTAGAAACAGATTCACCAAGAAAACGGGTCTTCAGCACAAGGCAAGCAAGCGCAAAATCTTGGTGAGTGCTGGCTTCTTTTCACCTTCTCCCACTCGTTGCCAAATTTATGTAGTGAATAGGAAGACAGCAGTGGATCCGATAAGTAGATTTATTGCAGGAAAAGAAGACAGCTTAAACAGCCACCAACAGGACCAGACACCAAGACATCCGTCTTCTCAAGCACCATGTAAAAACTCCCCAAGATTTCCCTCATGACAGTCCTACATGCTAACATTACATACTTACATTATAGTATCATTACATACTAACATTGTACTATGACTTACATTGAAATAGTACACGGAGCACATCACTTTACAGCAATGAGCTCCCGGTTTAATCCCCGAGTCTTCAGACCAGTAGGGGTGAGTAGTTCGCTTCCCACTCCCTGTATAGTATAAACGCATACTAACACTACTTATAGTTATACTACAGTGGCCAGTATGCTACAGCGCCCACAGCCCATCACTTTACAACAATCAGTTCGGTTTGATCCCCGAGTCTTCACACCGGTAGGCGTAGTACTTCGCTTCCCACTTCTGGTATAGTATAAACGCACGGTAGAGCTCAGTAGTTCGCTTCCCACTCCCTGTATGGTATAAACGCCTACTAACACTACTTCCACAAGTATCCTACAAACACCAGAGCACAACACTTTACAGCAATGACCTCCTGGTTTAGGCTCTAGGTTTCATACCCGACTGTAGCAGCATCTCATCTCAGCACCATGTCACTCTGAGCAACACTGCACTTTCAGACCGGTGGGTGTGACTACTTCGCCACAGAGGTTACAGTGCTCCTATCCTCCTGTTTCCTACTCTTTTTGCCCTTTTTCCCCCTTACTTGCTTCAATGGAATCACAAAACGGCGGCCAACACTTCCTAGTTGCAACCGCTCGCAGCGCTCACAACCAATGAGCAGCAAGCTCATGCTCGTAATGCCTCAGCCAATCAGATGGCAGAATTCCCAAATATCGATATCTGTAAATTTAGATAATTCTCCAAAACTACTGAACGGATTTACACCAAATAAACAAAAGCGTGCTTTCTAGACTAAGACCCAAATTTGGGGCAATTCCGTTCACCCGTTCGACCTGTAGCCTTGTCTAAAGTTTCCTATGGAAATAAACATGGAGCAAACACGTTTTGGGACCCCCCTTTTTTCTCGGCCCCCCCTTGACGAATCACCCCCAAACGTCCCACATAGGAGCGGATATGAACAAAGAATTAGTTTGGAAAATGTCATGAAGATTCATCAAACGACGTGAAAGTTATAAGCAAAACGAAAAATGCTCTTCCTATGGAAACTTGGTCCTAACTATAACTACCTACTGGCGACCGCCAGTAGGTTATATACATATATATATATATATTCACTGAAAAAACCACAGGTTTCAGGGACGTTATAGTTAGTTGGAAATTTCACTC
This sequence comes from Triturus cristatus, assembly GCF_964204655.1. NCBI lineage: Eukaryota > Metazoa > Chordata > Amphibia > Caudata > Salamandridae > Triturus > Triturus cristatus. Next base: position 205,798,823 of record NC_140595.1, on the reverse strand, counting down.
GTACAAAACAAGAGAAATTCGGCCGTTATAGTTAATTCAGCTAACTGTAACTCGCGCCCCCGCAATGCACTGATGTTAACGTCACATATTACATAATTCATGACATGGTCAGTGACATCACTGATGACATCACTGATGACATCTCAAATGACATCACTGATGACATCATCCAGTGACTGTGTGTTTCAATAAAGTTCAAATATGTTAAATATGCCATGGTGTATTGAAGAACTAGTGGGTGTATAAGTGTCTGGATGGATGATTTAGTAGGTGCGTGACTGACTGTATTAGTGAGTGATTAAATGTGTCTTACTGAATGCATGGGTTAGTGACTGATACAGACATTCACACAGTTTAGTTTGTTAGTTGGTGTGTAAGCGGTTGCATGGGTTGGTGAGTAGCTAAATGAGGATCTATATGGGTTATTGATTGGTTGTCTGAGTATCTGTATGGATACCTGAGTGTCTGTGTGGGTGGGTGGGTGGGGGTGTGTGAATCTGTGCATTGATGTGTGAGTGGATGATTCACTGGGTGTATGGGTTCAAAAGTGCATATGTGAAGGTCTGTATGGGTGGGTGAGTGTGTGTATGGGTGTGTTGGTGAGTGAATGGTTGCCTCGGTGGTACATGTGTGAGTAACTGCATATGTGAAAGGCAGTATATGTGAATGTAGGAGTGTATAAATGACTATATGTGAGAGTGAGTGATAATGAGAGTGGCTGTATAGATCAGTGTGTGCTTGTATTAGTTATTATATATGAGTGTAAGTATGTGTTAGTATATGTTTGAATAAGTGACGTGGTGTGTGTATAACTGTATAGGTGAGTAAATGGGAGTGTGATTGAGTCTTTGCATGACTGACTAGGTGTGTGAGTAACTCTATGGATGAGTGGCAGTGTGTGAGTGTCTATAGATATGTGAGTGCATATGATAATGCCGTATTGATGGTTGACTGCATGTATGAGTGATTGTATGGGTGAATGAGTGGATGTGTGTGTAGACCTAGGAATTAGTGAGTGGATATGTACTAACTGGTATTGGTGTGTCTATGGTTTCGAAAATGGTAGTCTGTATTTTAGAGTGGGTGTATCAAAGGATATAATAGGGTATGAGGAGGTACATCAGATTATCACATGGATGATGTCATCAGTGATGTCATTTGAAATGTCATCAGTGATGTCACTGACCATGTCATGAATGATGTAATATGTGACGTTATCATCAGTGCATTGCTAGGGCCCGAGTTATAGTTAGCTGAACTAACTATAACGGACAAATTTCTCTGGTTTTTTCGAGCGAAATGTCCAACTAACTATAACGTCCCTGAAACCTGTGTTTTTTTCAGTGAATTTCTAAGGTTTTTTAAATGCTAATTTCTAACTATAACGTCTTGAAACCTATTCGTTTTTTTCAGTGAATTTCAAAGGTTTTTTAAATGCTCATTTCTAACTATGCCTACAAAGGTAGGACATGTCAAGAAAGAGGAAGAAACGCGCAGAAAGAAGCAAGACAAATGCAGAAAGAGGCAACAGAAGTCCAGAAAGACGAAGAAAAGTGCAGGAAGAAGCAAGAGATGTGCAGAAAGAACCAACAGAGGAGCAGAAAGCCCTGTGCCCCCAACCTTTTGCTGACGGGTACTGGTGGTAACTGACTCTGAATAACCAGGCCTAGAGCCAGTGCTATGCTAAAAGACACTTAGAATACAGTGAAAACACCTACATACACTAGGGAACACTATGCGTTGGGGTACCCCTGTAATTAGCATGACCTCCTCTGTATTTGCAATGAGTTAGTACCTGGGTCATTGCATGAGTACATAGGTTCTGACTGGATGATTAGAGTACAGCAAGGAGAGTGCATGGTGAATTTATAAGTGCTTGGTTATGGCGGAGTGATTGGATAAGTACATGGTGCTGGCTGGCTGATTGGAGGAGTGCAAGGGTAGTGACAGGGAGATTACTGAACTGTATAGGTAGTGCTCCAGGGATTGTAGAAGTGCATGAGTTAGTGCCTGGGTCATGGCATGAGTACATGGGTAGTGACTGGATGATTAGAGTACTGCAAGGAGAGTGCATAGTGAATTTATAAGTGCTTGTGTTTTGGCAGAGTGATTAGATAAGGACATGAAACTGGCTGGGTGATTGGAGGAGTGCATGGGTAGTGACTAGGAGATGGCTGGACTGTATCAGTAGTGCTCAGGGGATTGTAGCAGTGCATGTGTTAGTGCCTGGGTCATGGCATGAGTACATGGGTAGTGACTGGATGATTAGAGTACTGCAAGGAGAGTGCATAGTGAATTTATATGTGCTTGGGTTTTGGTGCAGTGATTAGATAAGGACATGGAAGTTGCTGGGTGATTGGAGGAGTGCATGGGTAGTGACAAGGAGATGGCGCACTACCATACATACTCTTATGCATAAGTCGCCTTGACTGAACACCCCAAAAAACTGTGCACTCACCTCAGAATCACTTTATTCCCTTTTCCACGTTGGTCTGTTTTTGAGCATGGACTGGTGACTACCAGAGTGCCCCCTAAGCATAAAATATTACTGAGTAGAAATACCGCAGAGGATGTCCTGTTTTGCCCCACCACAATTTCAGAAACCCTGCAGGCTCCGTAGAATGCAAGAGAAAAAAGCGGTGAGGGGCGACGCTGAAAACAAAGTTACCTCCATCCCCAGTCTCACATACACTGTCCAAGACCCCCAAGATCCTTTCTAGCTTATCGACATCTATACGGGCACCTATTGTCCGGGGGTGTACCCATCCAACCTTTGCGCTTGGTCATCTGAGCCAGATGGCATTATACCAATAAATGGATTTTTGAGAGCCTTTGAAAAGACTTTAGCTGCTGAATGCTCCCCGGGTGCCTGTTAAGGAAGTTCATAATAGGCTGGTGCAACCAAAAACAGGTCTGCCCACTTTCCCTTAGCTAACATTCTTGGGAAGCATCAAGGATTATGTACCTAAAGATCACAGCATTGTTTTAGGCGGTATAGAATAATGCTGCAGCTTGGGTAGTGCTAAGCTATGCCGAAAAACATTTTGCATATTAGTGTAGGAACTTTGTATTGTATTCAGCTGCTATCTGGGGATGCTGTCCGCCTCCAAGTGCCGTGGAAAAGTAAACAATGTTTTAGGCAAGTATACTCCTACTGCAGAATCCTCCAGTATTTGAAACCTGCTGAGTTTCCACATTGAGGTCCCTCATGGAATGGCATCACTATAATCTATTAAAGCATTTAAAATGGCTCAGGCAACGGGAGGTACATTTTTCTGGCAATAGTAAATAAGCACCTTACCTGAAGAGTTTGGTTTGGAACTTCAAAGATGTAGGCAAGAGACTTATCCCTCCATAATAAGGTGCTCATTAACAACACACCTAGATACTTGGGCCCTAGCTGTTGCTGTAAATGACCCACAACTGGCTTGACGTGTGTAAAATGAGAGTTCACCGTAACCGGTATCTTGGTGCTGAATAACAGATTACACAATTCAATTTTACCCATTTTTTCGCCCCCAGTAGGATGCAAGGCTGAATGGAACCTGTCAGGCATTGAACCTGTGGCCATGAGGTCAAACGCAGGTCCCTATAGTGAAAGCTTTGGTTCATTAGACCACCTGATCTGGCTGTGTTAGTCATTTGTGTAGGGCAATGGTCCATACTTATGGGAAAAGAACTCTGGTATGAATATGTTCAGGCCTCATTAATTGTTATTTTGGTCAGTCCCAAGATCTGGTAAAACACCTCCACCATGTTTATGAGATAGCATTCGGCTCAGTGGGGACCAGGAAAGCCACTTGAGTGGTGTCTGTCCAGCTGGCCCCCAAGCTGCATAGCAGTCATGGAAAAGGCATGTTAATCCCACTCACATAATAACATTAAAAGAATCAGTAGCTTAGTGATTTCTCCTCAGCTAGATCTGTCACCATCCACCAACTACGCTCTCAAAGGGCATGCTATGTGCTACAAATGATTATTCCTAAAAATGAACACAAGCATGTGACAATGGGCCCATAAATGCACATTCTCCTGTTGAAATAAGAATACCACCTTTTGTACATGGGAGAAGACCACAAGCATGCATAACCATATAAAACTGGCAATGCAATTTAAAGTCATGCCTCTTAACCCTTAACCTGTGGCCTCTCCTGAATCCTGGCCCCGTCAGCAAGTTCTAAGGACTCGGGCTGCACTGCATTTTTCCGATTTAACCATAGTTGTCACACACAGCGAGATCCTGCTGCAAATTTACAATACTCGTATATGATTTTTCTTTGGAGATAATATGTCACTAAAAGATTACTTGGAGTCTCCGCTGAACACGCACACTCCATCGTACCTTTCTCACTAGTACTGTAAAAAGTACAAGTTATGCACAGATGTTCGCAGCAGGTACGCTATCCGACTCCTAAATTATACATCTCTGCCACAGGTGCATTATTGACCAGACAAGCAATATGACTCAAAGATCTTGAAACATATGCCCGGCGGATTAAGCTTTCTTCAGCAGGGGGCCCAGCCCCACAAGCTATCCCCGTGAAAAAGGCATTTTAGTGGACTTGAAAACTTATCGCCTGCATCCTATCATTTTAAAATGATTTCTTAAGCTTCAGTTGTGAGATTTTAATGGTGTAGATCGGAAAGATAAAAATTTGGGGGGCCCCTGACACTGGAAACTGAGCATGCATGTAAGCTCTGAGACGTGCCCACTGGAATGACTGTGCGATCAGAAAAACGAACTCCACCACTGGAATCGGTTATATCCATTAAATGAAATTGCCTAGTGAACACGTCTGCATATCAAGGTAAACATGCCCGACTGAGGTTCCGTGGGTTGCTCAAATGTGTTGCAGAAAACACATCCTCTGGCCAGAGCTGAGGTGCTTTCCAAGAGCACTGAATGTTTTGGGCCCTGGTATGCTCATATTGTCAACAACATGGTTAAACGCCATGAAGTAAGTGGCAGTGCCGTAACTGTATATGAAGGCCACCTGAACCCTTCCATCCCTGCCAAGGTGAGTGCTAACCTGCTCTCCTTTTATACACACATGCTCTTATTGGGACATTATTTTGAAGTTTTATAAAGCGAGAACTGGACCCAAATGAATTGGAGAGCTTTGCACGAGTCCTAGTCACATTGCAGACAAAGACATTTATATTTAGGCGCGGATATTATATTAAGTGATTTGCAAAGAATATCAGGCTGTTGACCCTCCCGCCGAGGTTTGAACCCCGATGCCTACATTCAAAGTCAACAGATTTAGGCATAAGGAAACTAGAACCTCTCTCCCGAAAATTTGACGAAATAATAAGCACAGGTGGTGGGATCCATGTCACAATTACATGGGACCCGTCTAATCCTGTGACCCCCTCCCCTGTACTCTGGAACACTGCTCTGCTCCTGGACACAGGGCCAAGGACGGCAGACGCCAAAGACCAGCTCGGGCCAGATCGGACCGGCCAGGCTAAGCGGCCATATTTTTAAATAACAGAAACAACGTATGGCCTGCTCTTTCCTAAATATTCTAAGACTGGCATTAGAACTATAACATAACCTCCTGCGTGCCCAGAAAAACCGACTACCTAAAGAAGTGGGTGGGTTGAGAGAACCAGGACGGGCTCCTTGTCGAAGGCTGAGAAGGTGTTATTTACTCCCTGTGTCTGCACAATAGATCAACTTATTGAGTGAAAATGGCATCTGTGCTTCAGCTTTGCTTTGTGGCTAATTTCGGCATCATGGCTGCTGTTCGAACCCAAAACCAGGACTTTTGTTTTAATATTTAACAAAGTGTTTTTCAGACATTTTTAAAAACCAGCATGAGGGCTCCACCATGTAACCAGGACTTTCCTGTGTGATGGATTTTTGCGGCATTAAGTGTTCCAGTACTAGTATTAGCTAGACCATTGCTTGAGACTGGACAAAGGGGGGGCCGCAGGGCCCCTGAGACAGATGGGACTCACATCACTCTGCCCCTATATTATAACGGGTAAATCCCACAGTCAGATGCAGAGCCCGTGTGCCCCCAGCCAGAACCGACCATCCCCATCCCCACCACTGCCTCTGCACTGGCCGCATCCACACAGGGCCCCTATGGCGGCAACTGGTGAGGCCTCTGAATATAAGGGGAAAAAAGGCTGTGCAACTGTGGCCGCTGCCAGAGCCCCTCGGAGGTGCCCCCTCAGCAGGCCCAGATAGAGAGCAAACAAGTGGTGAGGCTGGCACAGTCAAACTGTGTCATCCGCCAGCAGCCCCAATCCAAAGGAGAACTGCGCCGAAATAAGAACTCCATTAGGTCGTTGCCCTCGACCAATGCTTGAAAAGGGGGGCAATGGCCGCGTTGAGTCATCAAGGGAAAAGAAAGAAAGAAGTCTCCTTCATGGTGGGGGCAGCGTGCACCGGGAATCTTCAGGGGCAGGCAGGCAGTATGGTGCTCATCAGGCTGATCTACAGCCTTTTAAGCTGTCCTGCTACCCCCGCAAGCTTCCCGGGTAGCCTTGCTACCCTCCCCCATGCAACCATTCATTGCTTTCCCGCGAGAAACATACCCGAGAAAATTTAAAACAGCAGCCGCCGCCATCAACTGGCCCGCACCTGTCTCCGGGGCCCTGCGGTGGGGGGGTGCGCCACTTTGTCCAGGTGTGTAAAACCCATGGTGCGCACAACCCCTGCCCTGCGCACTAGCCTCATGTCCGTGACTTCTTGGCTTTAAGGCAGGTTGTGTGGTAAAGCACAGATCGGCGCTCCTCCTCGCAGACTCCCATCAGCGCTTCTGCTTTCTTCCTGCCAACTTTCAGGGATAGGTTTGCACCTCTTGAGTAGCTCTTTTAACGCTTGCCTGTCCGGCCGCGGAAGACTCAAGACGTTGTGAATGGAGCGCCTGCTTGTGCGGGTGTTGCCGCGTCTGTGCACGCCCAGATTGACAGGTACAGGCAGCACTTGCGGCACGCTAGCTATATAAATAAAATGTAAAGCACATTTTTAAGAAGAGAGATATCTCACTGAGGCACAACTTACTTGGCAAGGTGACTCGATGAGTGGCAATTGTATGGGCTGATCGATGCGAGGCACAAGATGGCTGCCAACACTTCCTGGTTTGAAGTGTTGGCAGCCAATTAGAGCCAAGCTCGTGCTCTGAGAGTTATGCTCCGCCCAGATATCGAAACTTTTTATTTTTTTAATACCTCAGGAACTACTGAACGGATTTACACCATCTAACAAAAGGGGATCTTTCTGAACCAAGGGCTACCATTTTGCAAAATTTTGTGTAATTCCGTCAAGCAGTTCGGGCTGTAGCCGTGTCTAAAGTTTCCCATGGAAAATTGCATGGGGAAAACACGTTTTGGGACCCCCCTTTTTTCTCAGCCCCCACTTGACGAATCACCCCGAAACTTTCGAAATAGGAGCGGACCGGAGCGCCCCACGAGTTTTGAAAATTTTGCGAAGATTCGTCAATCAGCGCCAAAGTTATTGGGAATAGAATGTTGCGATTTTCCTATGGATAATAGGTCCTAACTATAACTACCTACTGGCGAACGCCAGTAGGATATATATAGACATTGTTTGTCCCATGAACTATTTTATTTTTGAAATGCCGGCGTCCACATGGATATTCAAATTTCAAAGGACTTCTAATCCCATCATGCTTTGTTTTACTACTCACCTGGTTTTATCAGTGCTACCTTGAAAATAAAGATGGGAGTTTCCTTTTTAAACTGCTGGCGTTCTTCATTCAGAGTGAAAGCCGTCCAGAGGAAGGGAGGTATCCCGAAACGCGTAGGCGGCGCATTAATGGGGAGATGTCTTGTAGTAGCAGCCCTGCCTGTGGCCTGAACTCCGGCGAGTGCAACCATCCGGAGCGGCAACCTCTTTTTCTATATATATATATCTCCCCATCCCCTACTGGCGGTTGCCAGTAGGTAGTTATAGTTAGGACCAAGTTTCCATAGGAAGAGCATTTTTTGTTTTGCTTATAACTTTGGCATCGTTTGATGAATCTTCATGAAATTTTCCAAACTAATTCTTTGTTCATATCAGCTCCTATGTTGAAAGTTTGGGGGTGATTCGTCAAGGGGGGGGGGCTGAGAAAAAAGGGGGATCCCAAAACGTGTTTTCTCCATGTTCATTTCCATAGGAAACTTTAGACAAGGCTACAGATCGAACGGGTGAACTGAATTACCCCACATTTGGCAGGGAGAAGGGTCTTGGTCTAGAAAACACACTTTTGTTTATTTGGTGTAAATGCGTTCAGTAGTTTTGGAGAAATATCGCAATTTACAGATATCGATATTTGGGAATTCTGCCATCTGATTGGCTGAGGCGTTACGAGCTTGCTGCTTATTGGTTGGGAGAGCTGCAAGTGGTTGCAACTAGGAAGTGTTGGCCGCCATTTTGTGATTCTTTCAAAGCGAGTAAGGGGAAAAAAGGGCGAAAAAAGTAGGAAAGAGGAGGGTAGGAGCACTGTAACCTCTGTTGGGTGTTTAGGGTGTGCTTTAGAGGGGGTGCGAAGCAAACTACTCATACCCACCGGTCTGAAAGTGCTGGGTACGGAAATTAAGTGAGGTATTGCGTAGAGCCTGATGCTTCTAAGGTGAGCTGCTGCGGGAGTCGGGGATGAAAGCGTGAGCCTAAACTGTCTTATGGTGTGATGTCATGTGCCCTGGCCGCTGCAGCACACCTGTGGAAGTAGTGTCAGCATGTGTTTATACCTACTAGGACGAACTACTGACTCCTACTGGTTTGAAAGGCCTGGGGTACGGAAAATATGTGAGGTATTGTCTAGAGTCTCATGGTGCTAAGCTGAGGTGCTGCCGGAGTTGGGGATGAATGAGTGAGTCCAAACTGTGTGTCATATGCTGTGAAGTCATGTGCTCTGGCCGCTGTGCCACATCTGTCAAGTAGTGTCAGCATGAAGTTATACCTACTCGGAGGAACTTTTGTTTCGAACATTGTAACTTGTGTATGGTGCTTAGGGGGTGTTATACAGGGAGTGCGAAGGTAAATTTGCGCATATCAAATCAATACGGTATTTGTAAAGTGCAAACTTCTCACCCCTATGGGTCTGAAGGCTCTCGAGGCCGGCGTGGAAATCATGTGAGCTATTAAGTGAGCTATTGCCCATAGTCATATGGTGCTGAGCTGAGGTGTCCAAAGGTGTCCATCATAAGCATTTCCAAACCTACTCCAGTCAATGTGCCTAGGTCATTTCCACCACAATGCACAATCATGAGGTCAGGGTGTGGAAGATGCAAAGAGGTTTTAACCAAAGGTAGCAATTGGTGCCACTTCAATCTTCTCTGTGCAAACCATTTAATGTCCACATTTTGTAAACCTAGGTCTAAGTGAATAGGTCTGTGTTCTGCATACCTCTTGCACCAAAAAATATAGCTATGTCCTACGATCCACACTAGCATTTTGAAGGTATGGCTGGAAGGTATGGAAAGATGCCTGTAGCTCATGCAGTTCCTTGGTAGAATAAGAGATATGTTTAAAGATAGAGAACTACTTTTTTTTGCCATACAGAACGATACGTGATTGGAAAAACATCTTTGTGATTGGTTAAGAAAAAGCAGTTTCAACGTGGAGTACATATCATAGGATAAAATTTGCTCAACTCAACCACACCTGCTACTTGCATTTGGAAGGCACTGTTCGAACTTAAAACAATCGTGAACTTTTAACCTGCACGTGCCGTTAAATGTTCGAGAAAATGTTGCAAAAAAATATCGTTAAGTTTAAAAAACAATTATGAACTTTTAACCTGCACGTGTTGTAGAATGTTCTAGAAAGTGTGTTGATAGAATACATTGCACTTTTTTTTTTTTTTTAATTTTTTTTATTGTTTTGTAAAACAGTGAAAACAGTAGGACATTGAAACGAACCTTGTATACATATCCCTAGATAGAGCACCACCCCATTGCACAATCCCTCAACCAACCCAATTTCTATTGCAGTTCGAAAGACTCTGGCTCCCCACCGTCCCACCATCCCGCAGGTCCCTTTAACCATCCGAGTCAGAGGAGTCCTCATCTGAAAGAGGCGGCGGATCGCATATTTCTCCCCTGTACTTGTTCCATGCCCCCCAGACCTTGGCCCACTTGCGAGGGCATCCCCGTCTAATGAATACAGAACGCTCTGCAAACATGGCTGCGTCCATTTCCCTGCGCCACGTGGACAGCAGTGGCACCTCCTCTGCACCCCATTTTTGGGCTATATTCCTTTTGGCCGTCATGATGCCCAGCGTCACCCAGCCCTGCGTCTGACGATTGAGGTCATTGGGCTCCCACACATTTACCAAGCAGCGTCTGGGTTCCGGCAACAGCGATATTCCACACGCCTGTGACATTGTACGCAGCACTCGTTTCCAAAAGTCTTGAATGATTGGGCAATCCCAGATAGTGTGGTAAAAGGTTCCCTCCTCCCCACAACCCCGCAAGCAGAAGGGATGTGGCGCCCTGCCCAGCTTGTGTAGTAAGCATCTGGTGTAGTAGGAGCGATGCAAGATACGAAGCTGCACCAGTCGCAGCCTCGAGGGTATACCCGTCTCGCGCGGCGAGGCCAGTGCCTCACGCCACTCTGGGTCATCAAAATCGCCGAGCTCGTCAGCCCACCGCTCCCGCAGGATCCCCATAGGGTCCGGTAGATTGTTGACCAGCTTGCGGTACGTGAAGGAAGTAGCCTTCTTTGGCATATATTCCGTCAGCAACCTGTCCTCCAGCGGGGACGCCTCCGGGACCTTCGCTCCAGGAGCCAGCTGCGTCATTAAGGCATGCCTCATCTGGAGGTATCTGAACCATTCCGAGAGGGCCAGCTCGTACTGCTGCTGCAGGCGCGCGAACCGGACAACCTCCCCTTTTTGCCACACATCGCCGATCGATATTCCAATGTTATTCCAAGTGTCGAAGCCCTTGCTGTCCCTCAGACGTCCCAGCTTCTTGGCATCCCACAGAGGTGTTAGCTGAGTCAAGACCTCTCGCCATCCCAACCTGGCCTGAGCAGCATGCCAGATGGACAGAGTCTGCCGCAAAGGGCCGATCATCCTCGAGGCCAGTCGGGTATCATACAGTGGGGACAGCATACCCCTCTCACCCAGCACGTCCCTATCCGCCTTGAACGCCGGGTCAGATTGAGGCGCATGGAGCCACTGGTTAATCACCTTCAGCTGCGCCGCCCAGTAATAAAGCTGGATATCCGGGAGTGCAATTCCCCCATCATACCACCCGCACACCAGCTTAGACTGCGCTATGCGCGCCGGCCTGTTGCCCCAGAGCAGGCTGGACACCTGTGCCGCTATCGCACGGAAGTAGGCCGGAGGCACCTGGTATGGGGTATTCTCTAGTACATATAGAAACCGCGGCAGAGCCATCATCTTGAAGAGCGCCGCTCTCCCAACCAGGGTCAGGGGCAGCGCTCCCCAGTACTGCACGTCCCGCTTAAGGCGGTCCATCTGAGGGCTTAGATTGCGCTTGAAGAATTCCGTCTGATCCAGCGCGATGTATATCCCCAGGTATTTGAACGACCCCTCCGCCACCCGGAGTGGGCAACTCGGCGGTAGCCGCGGGGGTGGGCCCCTTAGTACCAGGAGGACCGACTTCGACCAGTTGATCGTGTAGCCAGACGCCCGGCCAAAAATCTCGCAGATGTTCAATAGCGTCAAGATGGAACGCCTCGGGGAGGACAAATAGAGTAGTATGTCATCCGCGTAGAGTGAGACGCGGTCCTCCCAGTCGGCAGACCACCGGAGGCCCCGCATCATGGGCTCCCAGCGGATCCAAGCCGCCAGCGGCTCAAGCACTAGGGCGAAAAGCAGAGGCGACAGAGGGCATCCCTGTCTCGTGCCACGTGTCAATGGGAAGCCCTCCGACATGTGTCCGTTGGCCGTGACATGGGCTAGAGGTTTAGTATAGAGGAGCTGGACCCAGGCACAAAATCTCGGTCCGAACCCCAGATGCTGGAGTACCGCGAAAAGAAAGGGCCACTCCACCATGTCGAACGCCATTCGTGCGTCAAGGGAGAGAATAACAGCCGGCTCCTGCAACCGCTCCACTCGGGCCAGCACACCATGCAGCCGCCTCAGATTGTGAGACGTACTTCTGCCAGGCATAAAACCGGATTGATCCGGGTGTACAATGTCAGATAAGTGAGGTGTGAGCCGGGCGGCCAACACCTTCGCGAGGATCTTGGCCTCCGCGTTGATCAGCGAAATGGGACGGTATGAGGTACATCGGTCCATCGGCTTACCCGGCTTCGGAATTACCACAATGGTGGCCGTTCGCTGGTCCTCAGGGAGTTCTCCCACCTCGAGGCTATGTGTGAACATATTCAGCAGGTGCAGCGTTAACGTCTCGGAGAGTCGCTGGTAAAGCTCGATCGGGATGCCGTTCGGTCCGAGCGCCTTGCCAGGCTGCAGCGTGCCGATAGCCGCCTGGAGCTCCTCCACCGTGAGCTCAGCCTCGAGCGTCTCTCGAGCCTCAGGGGAGAGCTTGGGCATCTGCAGGTCTTGGACGTAAGTCAGTGCCATCTCCACCGTCATGGACGAGCTGGAGGAGTATACCTCGCGAAAGTGCTCCGCCAGAGTGCGCACTATTACTCGTGGGTCTGTTACTGCCAATCCCTCATCAGTGCTCAGCTGCGCAATCCCCCTGGCGCCGTTATCGCGCCTGTCAAGCCACGCCAGCAACCTACCAGTTTTGTCCCCCACATCATAAACTGTATGCCTCGATGCCTCAAGGCGCTGCCTGACTCGCTCTGCGAGGTGCTCTTTATATTTCGTCTGAGCCACATGTAGGTCATGCGAGGTTGCACGGGAGGGAGCCGCGGCTTGGCGGGCCTCCGCCGCCCGGAGCTCGAGCTCAAGCGACTGTAGTTCAGCTACCTGTTCGCGCTTGTGTTCCGAAACGGCGGCCATCGCCCGGCCCCGCACCACCGTTTTGTACGCCTCCCAGAGAACCGCAGGGGAGTCGACCGAAGTGGCATTTTCCTGGAAGTAGAATTTCGTCGCTTGCACTATGGATTTACTAATCTTTGGTAGGCGAATGTAGCTAGGGCGGAGCGGATAAACGCGACGGCGCATTAGGTGATAACTAGTGTATTGCAAGAGGATCGGGGAGTGATCAGAGATGCCTCTGGGTTGAATGTCTATACTGTCAACATTCTGGAGACAACCGGGGGAACCTAGAAAGTGATCAATGCGGGTGAGACTGTCATGCACCCCGGAGTGATACGTGTAATGCTTTGCCGTCGGATGATGCAGCCGCCATATGTCCGTTAATCCGATCGCCGTTGCGAAGCCCGCGAGGGCGGGACACTCCCCCAATCTGTCCCCTAGGCGGAGACCGGTCAGTGAGATCGTCCATTACAGCATTAAAGTCGCCACCCAATAATACCTCCCCCTCCGGTAGTGCGAGCAGGAACTCACTGAGTGCCGGGAGCGCCGAAGCGTGCAGTCCGGGTGGGATATAGACAGACACTATGTTGAGGGGCCGGCCCTCCCATTGTGTGTGCGCTGCGGCGAAGCGCCCAGCCCCGTCCGTGTGTACACTAAGCACGATCAAGGGGGACCGACGCCGCAGCAGGATACCAACCCCCCGGGACCCAGAGGTGAATTCAGAGTGCGCCACCATCTTATACCCCCATCTGTCAAGCGCTTTAGTTGTGGAGCCGGTGAGGTGGGTCTCCTGGAGCAGGGCCACTGTCGGGGAGCATCTTTTGAGACTATGCAAGACCAGGCCCCGCTTAATTTTATCTCCCAAGCCCCGTACATTCCATGTGAGTATAGAGAGGGGTGGCGCCGGAGTCTGAGCGTTGGCAGGGGGTGGGTCATGCTGCACTTCGGACATTACGGTGGTTGGGCAAATTGACGGAGCATGGTGCGGATAGCGTGGCGTGATGCATGGGTCATGCAGTGAAAGCGCGGTGAGTTTAGGTCAAAGGCCCGTGTCCTACAGAACCTCAACATAACAACAAAACTGTAGAACATTCCCCACTCCCCCCCCCCCCTCCCTGCCTCCCTGCCACACGGACGCAGAACTGCCCGCCACCCCAACTCAGCAGAGTGCTCCATTCCCAAAACCCCAACCAGTACTTGCGCTGTAAGGAGCGTGGGGTCCGAGGAAGACCAAGACATCCCCTGTCCCCAGGTCCCATCGTTCACACCCTCTGGCAATAGGACGTAGGCCAGTCCAGCATCTGTGGGCACCAGATATTGATCTCCGGCTTCACGCCGCCGCCACGGCATCAGCCGGTGGGCTCCCCCTCAGTCTCCTCTGCGCACCGGTCGCGGCCCTCAGAGTCCTCCTCACTCCCCATGCGTCTCGTCCTGCGGGCCGAGCGTCCACCACCCGCAGCCGGGCGCCATCCCTCCAGCCAGTCGTGAGCCTCCTCCGGTGTGTTGAAAAATACAGTTTTGCCATCCGCCACCACACGGAGTCGCGCCGGGAAGAGCATAGCGTAGGGAAGCTCTCGGGCCCTCAGCTTCTTTTTGACCTCCAGGAAGCTTCGGCGCTGCGCCGCCACCGCCGCCGTATAGTCCGGGAAGAAGGACACCGTGGAGTTCTGGAGACGGATGGGCGGCGCCACCCGCGCCGCCTGAAGAATGGCATCCCTGTCGCGGAAATTGAACAGGCAGGCCAGGACAGGCCGCGGGGGCGCACCCACTCGCGGTCGGCCGCCGGGCACCCTATGGGCACGTTCCACCGAGAAGAAGGTTGACAGGCCCCGGGGCTGCAACTTGGACTTGATCAAGTCTTCAATGTAAAGGTCCATGGCTGGGTGCCCTTCGCTTTCGGGGATCCCTGTAATGCGCACGTTGTTGCGGCGAGAGCGCCCCTCTTGATCGTCCAGCCTGGCCGCCATGCGCTTGTTGTCCATCTCCAGCTGGGACACCTTTTGTTGGAGATAACTCGAGTCTTTTGCCAGGGTCTCCGTCACCTGCTCAACATCCGCAACCCTGGCAGACATTTTCTGGAAGTCTGCTCGGAGAAGAGACACGTCCGCGGAGATTGACCCCACCGTCGTCTGTACTTGTGTCAAGGCAGCCATGATGTCTTCCAGCGTTACTTTAGGCGTCTCTTTGTCCGCCGCCATCTTCTCGGTGCGCCCGCCACGGTCAGGCGGTGTGGAGTCCTTGGTGTAAGCGAATTTTTCAAGTTTGCCCTGCGGATTCCCTTTGGGCCCCTTCCCGCTCATGGTCACAGCAGGCGGCACTCTCCCTCCCGCTCGCCACTGGCGAGCCGGTGAAATGGGCCTCCTCGACCGGGCAACGTCCAACTCAGGCAGCACTGCGAAGCGCCCAGGTCTCGGCGAAATCCGGTACCAGGCGGGCGCACAGCCCTTAGTCCTCCCCTCCGGTCACAGTAAGTAGTAGGCGTCCCGAGGTACCTCACAGGTGCCAGGCAGCAGTGCCAGAAGTCGCGCTGCTGGCAGCCAGGGCGAGCCGCACCTCCTCTCTGCTATACTCGTCGGACCTCGCAGCCGGGGGCAGACCAGGATCTCCGGGCCCGATTATTACCTCTCCGCAGGGCCACTCGCTGCGGGATCGCTCGGGCCTCACCCCTCCACTCAGGCAACGGTTAATCAGGGGCTGCAAACACCCCGCCTCCGCCTCAGAGACGGCCGCTCTCCGTCTGGGGCACTCAGGGCCCCGGCCGCCAGCGCCGATGCAGGCCGCAACTCACAGGACCTCGCTGTGCACGCTCTGGGCGTCCGGGAAACTCCGGATCGGATCAGCCGGCGTCGCGTCGTCTTCGCCTGTGATATCCGGGCAGCCCCAAGTCCTCCCCTCCGGGGGGCCTCACCGGCGCCAGGCCGTGGCGCCCAGAGTTGCGCCACAGGCAGCAAGGATGGGCAGCACCTCGTCTCCACTCTGCCGGCCCTTCCTCGCAGCAGGGGCCGATCAGGATCTCTGTGCTCGATTGTTCCGCCCCCGCAGGGCCACCCTCTGCGATATCGCTCAGGCCTCGCCCATCCGCTCAGGCAACGGTCCGCCCGGGGCCGCAAACACGCCGCCTCCGCCCCAGAGACGGCCGCGCTCCGACCGGGGCACCTCCGTCACTCGAGGCCCCGGCTTTCAGTGCTGGTGTAGGCCTCGGATCTCCGGACCTCGCTGTTCGCGCCCTGGGTGCCCGAGAAACCTCGGGATCGGATCATTCGGCGTCGCTTCGTTTCCGCCGTTGGTACGGGGACCCTGGAGCCGGATCATTTCACGGATCATTCACGGATGTCAGGGGAGTCGATCTCACCCTCGGAGCCCAACTAGGCTGCGGCCATCTTGCTCGGCTGCAAGCCACGCCCAGAATACGTTGCACTTTTGACTTCTATGTGTTGTTGAATATTTAAAAAAACGGTTTATATGGAAAATTAAAAAGAAACCAATAGAGAGAAGTTTTGAAACCTAAAAGAATCAAGGAACTATTCTAATTTGTTCTTTACGTGTATTTATGTGCGGAGCAACAAAATTATAGACACAACAGCACCAGGAAGAGGAAGAAGCAGGAAGTGGGGGGGGCGGGGGAGATGGGCAGAATGGCACACATGCACAATTAAGTACAGCACAAGTATAGACAAACAATGGCCAAAATGAAACACACCAACAAGGAGCACAAGTCACACAACCCGCCAACATCACACCACTGAACGAGCATAGAAGTGAAAACCACGCTGCATTCATACAGGATGTGGACAAAGGCCGGTCGTTGGTGTTGTTGGATATCTGCGACCGTGGTCATCATGGATGAGATGCCCAGCACGGGGCACATAGGCGAGTTCACTTTGTGTTACGTTGCCTAACAGCTGCTCCTCCCTCCCACGAGCCCCCACACATTTGTACGGTGCGCTGTTGTATCTTGTGTACTCGTACGGCACACCATTGTAATGCCTATTCGCGCATGTCTTGCTACATGCCAACTACACCATCACAGTGCCGTTTGGAGGTGGTGCATGCCACTTTACAACATCGACTGCTGCGGCTCTTGTGGCAGGCCACACCAGAACACAGAGACACACTTACCACACTTCCTGCACACGGATATGTCCGAGACACCCCATTCCCCTTGTCGGATAGGCACACCGCGGACCAGCACACGCCGGTTGTGCATGCAGGAGGATGCGTGCGTAGCTACATTTCCAGGCTCACTGTCAACGCTAAGGTGACAGCACACTGTGATGTTGCAGGGCTCGTGCCTATCATGCTAAGACAATGACCACAGGGACACACTTGCTCAGATGCGGGTTTGGGGGGCGTTGGCGGTCCTGGAGTTGTTGCGATGAGTCTTATGGCCCTCATGGGTATCCCTGTACCATGCTCATTGACTCTATGGCACCTGTGGGTGTTCTGGTGTGGCTCTTGGCTGTGTTCCCTTTCATGGTGCAGGTAGTCGTCCTGCTTAACCCCAGCAGAAGACAGGTGTAAAATCCCTGGTGCTAACGTGGCTTATCGCCGGAATTTGTTTTGCATTGCTGTTGGTGTGAGAGTTGTGATTGTGATTTTTTTCGTGTGCAGAACAATATACAAACTGAGCAGTGTATCTCGTCAAGATCCAGCACCTTACGCACTATTACCAATCAATATAAATACAATGAGATTTCTTAATTGATTTTGTGTGCACACTGTAAGTGCAGCCACTACCTCAGTGCAATTCAATACTGGATTTTAGTATTTAGAATAAATCGCAAAGGTGCACCTTGTGTCTTTTTGCATGGGAACGGCTAGTCTACATTTCATTATCAGCACTTTAATGGAAGTAAAGTTGAGATAAATCTAACACACTATTTAGAAGTATTCCCGCGATAAGTGCCCCAAAATTTAACACCATGGTGGACTCTATCAACTGACAGGTGATGAGGACTCACTACACGAAGCCCGCACGGAACACGCGCGCCTGTTAGAGCGGCTCCGAAGCGTAAATTATGCAGCACATTCCGCGAGGATGCACTGTCTAGGCGACAGACCTGGCAAACTTCTAGCTTGGCTGATCTCCCAAGAAGCTCGCTCGGCCCCAGTGGCGGCCATACGGGCGGAGGGTGGAGATCTGGTATACACCCAATCGCGCATACATGACACGTTTGTCACCCACTATGAGGCACTGTACCGCTCTCGCCTACCGGTCCCTCACCCTGACATGGCCGGCTACCTCTCCCCCCTGCAAATGCCACAGCTGACCATTGCACAACAAGACGAGTTGGGAGCCCAGCTCGCGGCAGACGAGCTCCGAGAAGCCATCTTCAGCCTGTCTAATGGCAAGTCCCCGGGCCCGGACGGGCTCCCGGCTGAGCTTTACAAGGCCGGCTCGGATATTCTTGTACCGGAACTCCTGAGAGTATATAATGCGGCGGCAGACAGCGCCACTTTACCCCCAACGTTAAACGAAGCCACGCTGGTCTCCATTCTCAAACCAGACAAGGATAGCACGCGGGTGGGCTCCTATCGCCCCTTGGCGCTGCTAAACACAGACTACAAAATACTAGCATCTGTCCTAGCCAGGAGACTAGCCTCACATGTGCCCAACCTGGTGCACCGAGACCAAAATGGTTTTGTTCCCACGCGGCATACTTCCCACAATATCCGTCGTCTTTTTAGGGTGCAGGAGTACGCCACGCAACAGTGGCACAGAGCGGGGTGTCTGATACTAGACCTAGAGAAGGCCTTTGACTCGGTGGAGTGGCCGTACCTAAGAGCAGTCATGGAGAAGTATCAGCTAGGGGGAGGATACAGAGCCATGGTTGACTTGCTCTATGGTAGCCCGACAGTCCGAATCTGCACGGGAGGGCTACTGTCGGCCGCCCTCCGGGTCTGCAGGGGCACTCGGCAGGGCTGCCCGCTTTCGCCGCTGCTATTCTCCCTGGCCATGGAGCCCTTGGCCACGACTCTCAGAGCACAGGGTCCGACATGGGGAATCCCATTGGCGGACGGTCTACATGCGGTATCACTGTATGCGGATGACCTGCTACTCTACGTCAGAGATATCACGGATATCCCCGCTTCCCTCTCTGACATTTTCCGCACCTTTGAAGGGGTGTCGGGACTGAGAATCAACTGGTCCAAATCAGGGGCCTACCCATTTAGTCCGGACACGCCTGAATGCGACATCAGCCTGAGTGGGGACACGCTGCAGTGGCACCCCACCACCTTCCGCTACTTGGGGATCAGAATATACAGAAACCCAGCGGACGTCTTGGAGGGAAACCTCCTCAGAGCGATAGCCTCTGTCCGAGCGCAAATTGGCTTCTGGAACACTTTACCCCTTAATGTGCCCAGCCGTGTGGCGCTGACCAAGATGATTGTACTACCCCGGCTGCTATATTATTTTGCGAATCTGCCCGTGTATGTCCCCCCCAGGCTGTTCCGCGAGCTAGAGGTGCTGCTACGCACCCTTATCTGGAACAAGGGGAGACCGCGAGTGGCGCTGACCAAACTATACCTGCCCACGGACTCGGGGGGCTTGGCGGTCCCTAACATGGAGCTATACTATCTCGCGGCACAGATGCAATGGGTGGCGGGATGGCTCGGCGGCAGGCAACTGGAGGACACCGCCTCGACTGCGGCTGCCTGGACACAAACGCAAATAAACACCTTGTTTCACCCGATAACACGCACGCGCTGCCCCTCCCAGATGTACCTAGCAGTGGCGCGCAGGTGTTACCTGAGATGCCTCCGCCTCACGTGCGCAACAACACCATATGCCCCGATCCTGCCGCTCCTGGGCACCCCTGGCCCGACGGGGCCGCTCACGGAGGCGCACTTGGCCAGCTGGGGGCGCGCGGGAGTGGACACGCTGGGCGACCTATATGCAGATGGAGAATTGCTCACCTTCGCAACCCTAGCTGACGACGCGCCTCTCCCGGCGGGGCAATTTCTGCTGCATGCGACCCTCTTGCGCACGCTCACTGCTTCATGGGGCGACATCGCAGTGGAGCTCCCGATGCACAGCTTTATACAATATCTACATGTTATGGGCAATGGCTCGCACGTTGTACATTGGCTAGTGCGGGCACTGCAGGCGCACTCGCAACCTTCCACGCAACCACTGCGGGAACACTGGGCGACGGACAGGGGAAGAGACTGGACGGACAAAGAATGGGCACAGATCCTGGCTGGCCCGACCTATATCCCGCGCAACCCCCGCTTTAAACTTATACAGTACTACATACTACAGCGCGCATATCTTACGCCCGCCAAGATCAATAGATACTTCCAGCTGACAGACGCAGCTTGCCAGCGTTGCCTGCTGCCGGGAGCAGACCTTCTGCACATGCTGTGGCACTGCCCAGATGTGCGGCCTTATTGGGACGACGTATTGGCATTGCTCGTACGCGACACTGACGGGCAACTGCCGCACACATGGGAAGCATGCATACTGGGGTTATATAAGCGCACAAAAAACAACAAAGTACATGCGCGCTTCTGGGACATGGGACTTATAACGGCCAAGCGCTTGCTCACCAAACACTGGAAGGCCGCGGCCCCCCCGCACGTTAGACACTGGACAGCCTCCTTCAATAATTGGGCGCGCGCGGAGAGCACGGCACTCCTCCGTGAGGAAATAGCGGGGCTCCGCAAATTCCCCATCGCCCAGCACTGGGATGACCTTCTCAAAGCATTCCAGACGGCTTGCCAGGAAAGAGGGGTAACCTGAATCACCGACGCCTGCCGTTTCCTTGTGGATTGACGGAGGCGGCCTTAGAGCTGCAGCGGCGCCACCTCCTGCTCCCTCCCGCCTGCCTCTGGTACCTTCTACTCCCACTCTCAGCGAGGCCGACACCTGAGGCCTAGCGCTACACAGATAGCACACACGCCTACTACATACTGCCGCCCCGTCTTGAAGCAGTGCAACCAGCGCGTAGCTGGGGGGCTCAGGCGGAAGGACGTGGCCACTCTGCCTCGACCTGCCACTCCCCCTTCAGCGTAGCAGAGCGCCCTGCGCGCAACGACTCCCACCGTGGGCGCTGCATAGATGCTTTGGACTCTCGACAAGACCGGGGGCCCCTCCACCCCCCCCCCCCCCCTCCCGGCCGCTATCTCCCGCGCACGGCGCACGAACCCGCTATGCCTCACTGGGCGGCTGTTGACCTCCCCGCACTGGTGCAAAATGACCTCCCCCCTCACCCCCCCCTTGACCCTGTTTGAGTTAAGACCCTTCACCCCTATTACCCCTTCTGCCGTATAAGCGTCGGGAGCGGTTTGCTTATCGGCTGTGTTTCCCGACTAGATTCCTGATTTGTCGCAGATAACACATGGCAGTTGCGCTGTCTAGCATCCCCGAAGCGCTGCCCTATTTTGAGTGCCCTGCTTACTGACGGTGGAGCGGCGATGACCTGTCTGCCCTGCCAGGGATGGGAGCGACCGAAGCTTGCGGCAACCTCTTGTCAAGGGCGCGTAGAGCTGAGAGCTGGGCATGCCCCGATGACCAACAGATTGAGAGACACAGCGCTCGGGGACTGGGCGCGCAACACACAGCACACACATGGGCCCGAAAACGGCAGCACAGACTAGAATTGCTTGACTTAAATGCAAGGCTACACCATTGCGAATCAGGTACACCAAGCACACGCATACAACAAAATAGACCTATCACTTGCTCAGGTGCGCGTCCAAGGGCTACAACAATGCCACCATGTACAACGCCGCCGGACCCCAGGGTTGTCGGCTGAACGGCTGTGTCATATTGTTAAACAAGCACTCATCAATTGCATAACTGATTTGATACCATGGATGGTGCACGTACACTATGTAAAGATACCGCTGTGAACAATAAAGGTTTTCCAAAAAAAAAAAAAAAAATGGTGGACTCTATCAAATAACTGTAATAAGAACAAGAAAGAGTCACACAGCAGTTAAGAGAACAACCAAAAACGTTATTTTTTTTTTTCAAACTTTATTTTTTTATAAACATAAATATGTAAACGATCAACTATTTTCAAACTTTATTTTTTTATTGACAGATATATATGAACGATAAACTAATAAACAAAATGTATCAAAAATAATACAAAACAACAAGGCGGAACACACCTGTGGAGAGTCCATGGATGTCGACGACAGCCTGGAAAATAAAGCACAAAATAAAGACATGTGTAATGGGCATATCAAAGGAGAGAGAGACAGAGAAACAGAGAAGGGAAAAAAAAGCCTGAGAGAAAAAGAGAGGGAAGGAAAGAAAGGGAGTGAGAAAGGGAGAAGGAAGAGAGAGTTAAAGAGATTGAAGAAAAAGTAGGGAGAGAGAGAGAGAGAGAGAGAGAGACACAGACACTGCCGCCCCTGCGCATCCATGAGCAAATAATTACCTGGTGCCACCGGAGTGTGCAGCAGTGGGCACTCCACGTGCCCGTCAAAACTCTGCGCATCCCAGATATGTCGCTGAGTCCTGAGTCCTGAATGGCGGAGACCACATCAGCTTCTCCGCGGATCTCACAGATGTCGCTGAGTCCTGAGTCATGAATGGCGGAGACCACATCAGCTTTTCCGCGGCCCGGCAGAGCTCACAGATGTCGCTGAGTCATCAATAGCGTAGACCACATCAGCTTTTGGGGCCGCTAAACCTGTGGAACTCAAGTCCGTGCCACGTGGTGGTAGGCCCCTGATGGCGATATGAGCTTCGGGTGGCACTAACCCTGTGCATCTGAAGTGCGCGCCAAGGGGGTGGTAGGCCCTTGACGGCTATACAGATCAGGGTGCGACTAACCTTCTACGCAACTTTTCAAAGACTCTTTATGGTTGAGACACGTGAAGCGTCCGCCATCTAGTCAGCACCGGCAATAAAGGATGTGACGTAGTCGATCTATTATATTTGCATGGTCACATGGCCTGTGACGCATGTGCCGGATGGGTGTGGTGTGTGTGCAAACCTGCTCTCAGGGAGTGGCCGTGAGATGTTGAGAACTAGACCACTGACCTGCACACCAACTGCGAGTACGCCTGCGGCAGGTAGCTATGTGGGGCCAACGTCGGAACGTAATCGGAGTGGCATGGCGTGGCGTACGACAGAACAGGGCAGGGATAGCTACAATGGCACGGATGGTTCATAGTACTGCGTCTGTGAGTCAAACGGACGGGCCGCAGCTGTCCCTCTGCGAGCCTGGGTGCGAACTGTTCATAACTCACACTACATAAGCATTAAAAAACATTTAGTAATTCAGTCGGTCAGCTGGCATTTGTCCGAGGCATTTGTGAAAACATATTGGAGTTCTTTCTTTGATAGATACCCCTTTGACGCTGCCTCTCCCCACATCAGCAGGTAACGCACCCTCTTCCCACATTACCATCATACCTCCAACAACCTTCTTGGGCCCGGAAGTGTCCCTGTGCGGTTGGACAAACAAGAATCTTAGTCATGTATAGATTTACATATAAAAAAAAATATTTAAAGAAAAGAACAACAAATAAGACTGAAGAGAGTCTGGTGCCTTGGTCGCTGCCACGAAGTTGGGGTGACAGCCATTCAGGACTCAGGACACAGTTACACATGTGGGATCGGCTTGTGTTAAAGAGGGTTAGTTCGACTACGTGTCGCCGGCCTTGCATATCGAAATATGCCCCACTGATCGAAGGGAGTGTGGTGCTGTGGTCGGTGCCACAGACTTGGGGTCACTGCCATTCAGGACTCAGGACACAGTTACACATGTGGGATCGGCTTGTGTTGGACAGTGTTAGTTGGCACCACGTGTGCAAAATTCAAATTGCGAGGTCTGCTGCCCTCCGTGTAGTCTGTACTTGAAAATGAATTTGATGATTGTACTAAACCTATAACTGATATAAAAAATGTTCAAGAAGAAAGGATACTAAAAGGATATTATATAGATTTGAGGCCTGTAATAGTTACTTGCCTAGTGGACTGTGTAGTTAATGAATGAAGAAATACTTTTCATTGTGAGCCCTACTGAGTGCAGTGTAGGCGTATAATGAAAAGATGAAATAAGTATAGAATACACTGACAAAGTGTTGTATTTTCCGAGTACAATCTTGTTGTTAGAAATTAGCATTTAAAATTGGAATTGCGAGCTGTACTGCCTGCAGTGTAGACTGCTATTCCATGTTAGTTTGCATTTGAAGATTAATTTGGTCATTGTATTAAAGCTATAACTGATATAAAAAAAAGTTCTTGAAGCGAGGATACTAAAAGGATAATATGTAGGGTGTAGGACTGTGATAGTTACTTGCCTACTGGAGTCTGTTGTTGCATATGGAAATACCCCTCACTGATCAAAGGGAGTGTGGTGCTGTCGTCGCTGCCACGGACTTGGGGTGACTGCTATTCAGGACTCCGGACACAGTTACACATGTCGGATCGGCTTGTGTTTAAGAGGGTTAGTGGGACTACGTGTTGCCGGCCTTGCATATGGAAATATGCCTCACTGATCGAAGGGAGTCTGGTGCTGTGGTTTTCATCCGGAGTTGGGGTCACTGCCATTCAGGACTCAGGACACAGTTCCACATGTGGAATTGTTCGGCTTCTGTTGAACAGGGTTAGTGGCACCACGTGTTGCCGCCGTTGCATATGGAAATATGCCTCACTGATCGAAGGGAGTCTGGTGCTGTGGTTGTCTCACGGAGTTGGGGTCACTGCCATT
Organism: Triturus cristatus; assembly: GCF_964204655.1. NCBI lineage: Eukaryota > Metazoa > Chordata > Amphibia > Caudata > Salamandridae > Triturus > Triturus cristatus. The sequence goes on along the minus strand of NC_140595.1, from coordinate 205,774,261 downwards.
CAGGACTCAGGACACAGTTCCATATGTGAGATCGGCTTGTGTTGAAGACGGTTAGTGGCACAGGGAGTGTGGTGCTGTGGTCGCTGCCACGGACTTGGGGTGACTGCCATTCAGGACTCACGACACAGTTACACATGTGGGATCAGCTTGTGTTGAACAGAGTTATTGGCACCACATGTCGCCGCCGTTGCATATGGAAATATGCCTAACTAATCAGAGGGAGTATGCTGCTGTGGTCACTGCCATGGACTTGGGGTCGCTGCCATTCAGGACTCAGGACACAGTTCCACATGTGGGATTGTTCGGCTTGTGTTGAATAGAGTTATTGGCACCACGTGTCGCCGCCGTTGCATATGGAAATATGCCTCACTGATCGAAGGGAGTCTGGTGCTGTGGTTGTCTCACGGAGTTGGGGTCACTGCCATTCAGGACTCAGGACACAGTTCCATATGTGGGATCAGCTTCTGTTGAACAGGGTTAGTAGCACCACGTGTTGCCGCCGTTGCATATGGAAATATGCCTCACTGATCGAAGGGAGTCTGGTGCTGTGGTTTTCATACGGAGTTGGGATCACTGCCATTCAGGACTCAGGACACAGTTCCACATGTGGGATTGTTCGGCTTCTGTTGAACAGGGTTAGTGGCACCACGTGTTGCCGCCGTTGCATATGGAAATATGCCTCACTGATCGAAGGGAGTCTGGTGCTGTGGTTGTCTCACGGAGTTGGGGTCACTGCCATTCAGGACTCAGGACACAGTTCCATATGTGGGATCGGCTTGTGTTGAAGACGGTTAGTGGCACCATTTGTCGCCGTTCTTCCACAGTGTAGGCCAGAGGTAGCGGTAAGCAAGGGCTCACAGCCACGTATATACGTTGGTGGCCCCCCGGCCTGCGTAGTGCAGGTTCAGTGGCACCACGTGTCGCCGGCCTTCCATATGGAAAAACCCCTCACTGATCGAAGGGAGTCTGGTGCTGTGGTCGCTGCCATTCAGGACTTGGGACACAGTTATACACGTGGGATCGGCTTGGTTGAACAGGGTTAGTTGGCACCACGTGTCGCCGGTCTTCCACAGTGTAGGCCGGAGACAGCGGTCAGCAAAGGCCAACAGGCAGGTGATGTTGAGTAGAACTGCACAGATTGGGAGCATTTGGTCTTCTTAACCCATTATAGTCTCTTACACAATTTGCGTTGCTACTAATCTTGAATTGTGAACCGTGTAACCCCAGTGTAGGGCGGAGGCAGCGGTCCGGATGGGCGCACAGCCACGTGGCGTTGAGTTGAGCTGCACAGTTAGTGGCAACTGGAGTACTCAGCGTGTGCGCGCCCTGCGATGATACGTGGTTCCGGCGGGCCGCACTGGGAGCAATGTGTTTTGTCTAATGAATTCTGCCTTGATGAGGCCACGTAGCGATGACTTATGGTGCAGTGAGTTAGTAGCACCTGAAGCACACAGCGTGATGTCATCAGTGATGTCACTGACCATGTCATGAATGATGTAGTATGTGACGTCATTAGCGGTGCATTGCGGGGGCGCGAGTTATAGTTAGCTCAACTAACTATAACAGGGGAATTTCTATGGTTTTCTATGAGTGAAATGTCCAACTAACTGTAACTTCCCTGAAACCTATGGTTTTTTCAGTGAATATATATGTATATATATATATATATATATATATATATATATATATACACACACATACATACACACATACATACACACATACATACATACATACATACATACAACATACTAAATCCTGACTGTGCAGTATTCAATCTCTAATGAGAGCAGGCTGAGGTTCCCAATCCTCTCTGGCTTGTTGCGGTCCCGAGGTTTTGAATACCTCCAAACTCCATCTGTTCACCAATTGCCACTGGTACCTCTGGACACTTTGAAGACGGGGCTCTGTGCGCGCTGTGGCTGCGCGCCCATTTGCAACCACCATTCAGTCCTCCTCCGGAAACAAACCAGAGCACACAAAGGGGCTGCATAAGTTCCTTTTTATAAAAAAAAAACTCATAACGCGTTTTAGTCAGTGTGCCTTCATCAGATTTCATGACTTTCAGGTTTATCTACACCTTTTTTATATGATATGCTGCCTCTCTGTTATTGGAGGAAGCAACTAGCCAAGTTCCCATTGGTGAAAGATTCATGGCCATTCACAAAGACTGCAACTCCCAGCATTCCTCAAGAATGTAGAACTAAATCCTGACCGTGCTGTATTCAATCTCTAATATATACATATATATAATATGGTGTGTGTGTGAGTCTTACTGTGCATTGAAGACACAAGATCACTGTCACTCGCATTCGCAGATGACGGTCCCTGTAACACCTCTTGTATCAGGTCAATGGATCAAAGGTGATTCTCTTCAGTTCCCACAGCAGTCACTGAGGAAACACTCAATACCTGTCAGCCTGTTGTAGAGCCGTTGTCTGTACCGACTGGAGCTGAAGCATCTGTGGAGGCTCTAAGAATGCCATCATCAACATGGGTATACGCTGAGGACACCGATACATGTGGGCCTTTAAGGGGTCCAGCAGTACGGCTGTGTCCGGTGGCGCAACTAATGGAAGGATCAGACACAGGTCCAACACGCATTCATATCCGCAGAATAGGCAGCGGAACACAGGCAAGATGCAGTCAATCCAAACTGGTCTGAATTATAGGAACCAATGCTCGCTTAGCTCCCGAAGCCGAGGTGTGCCCAGATGGAGTACCAATGCAAAAAAACAGTTGATGGACAGAATGCAGAACAATGTCATACATTCACCCCAGTACAGAGATCTGGGCCAGTTTGAACCCAGCCATATGCAAATCAGTCTTGACCCTGTGCCTCATGGGAACAGTCCAGCCCGAACTGCCAAGCCAGGTCCTCCCTGGACAGGAAACAAGCATCCTAGGACCGGTTTCGGGGTTTCACCCCTCTTCAGCCAGGATAGCTTGATTCCAGTGGCATGGAGAGCAAGGGACCCACGTCTGGGCATACCCTTCACACTCGGGGTGACAAATGCAAAAAAACAGTTGATGGACAGAATGCAGAACAATGTCATACATTCACCCCAGTACAGAGATCTGGGCCTAAATCCATCATTTTTTTTTTTTGCTCACCATGCCGTTCCAGTTTGAACCCAGCCATATGCAAATCAGTCTTGACCCTGTGCCTCATGGGAACAGTCCAGCCCGAACTGCCAAGCCAGGTCCTCCCTGGACAGGAAACAAGCATCCTAGGACCGGTTTCGGGGTTTCACCCCTCTTCAGCCAGGATAGCTTGATTCCAGTGGCATGGAGAGCAAGGGACCCACGTCTGGGCATACCCTTCACACTCGGGGTGACAAATGCAAAAAAACAGTTGATGGACAGAATGCAGAACAATGTCATACATTCACCCCAGTACAGCGATCTGGGCCTAAATCCATCATTATTTTTTTTTTTGCTCACCATGCCGTTCCAGTTTGAACCCAGCCATATGCAAATCAGTCTTGACCCTGTGCCTCATGGGAACAGTCCAGCCCGAGCTGCCAAGCCAGGTCCTCCCTGGACAGGAAACAAGCATCCTAGGACCGGTTTCGGGGTTTCACCCCTCTTCAGCCAGGATAGCTTGATTCCAGTGGCATGGAGAGCAAGGGACCCACGTCTGGGCATACCCTTCCCACTCGGGGTGACAAATGCAAAAAAACAGTTGATGGACAGAATGCAGAACAATGTCATACATTCACCCCAGTACAGAGATCTGGGCCAGATGGAGTACCATGCGTTCACGACAACGTCGCACCAGCAGTGCTTTTTCTATCTCTCCATGAACTGGGCCGTCCATTGCGTAGCAGAAAAATTAAAGCCAGGATACCCACTACAAGTAGTAGTACCAGTGGAAGCCCTCCAAAAACGCTTCCCAATACGGAGTGCATGAATGCTGGAATAGCTCTGAAGATTGTCGGAAAGGTGCTCAGTAGCCCAGAACCTACACGTTTAAATAGGTACACAATCCCCCCTTGTATCAGACAAGTTAAAGCTCCAATGAACCAGTTCTCCTAAATGGAGTTGGAAGTTCGTACTGACTAGTGCCTGTATCTTAGAAGAAGACCTTGCAACCTGGAGATCAAAAGTTTCTCGGGCTGAGGTTAAGGCCACATCCTTCTGCAAAAGCATGGCTTTCAGTATGCTCAGAGAATCAAACCGTATAAAAGAAACATTCAATGAAGGCCATAGTGTAGCCTCCCTAATCGTGTGGGTAGGTGGAAACAATACTTGCATACAACAAGTAACCCTGGAACTTACTGTGACTAGATATGCAATGCCTGGTACCATCCCACTACATCCTTGATCATTCAGCATCAAATAGCTGCCATTCGACAGCAACTCGAACACCGGATGAATCACGGCAGCTGGGGAACCCTTCAAATGACATGACAAGTTAGCAACCGAAACATTACAGTCTCCGTGAAGCAAAAAATCCTTACGAACTAAGGACCCACTTAAAGCACTTTCACAGTTTGAACCGCTGAGAAAAACGCAAGTGTTCCTGTATCTAAATCTGTACAGTAATTCCCCGTACTCATGTATATATCCCTCTCCTAGCGCTTCATATCTGCCTACCTGGTGATACTGGAGACAGTATTGAAATTGGAAAGTCATGACTGGCAGTGTAATGTAGCCATGGATTAATCATTCCGTGGAAGGTGACTCAGTCACGGTGAAAGGTAATTGGTCCAATTTTTCAATGTGCAGCATGGTATATTTTGCATCTCTTCGTGCCATTACTATCGGTTTTTCCGTTTGATTGTATGCCGAGTCGTACTGTTGATGTAACGCCAAGGCACGTGGCCAGAACACAATGCTTGTAGCATTAAGCTTAATAATAAAATGAATCGTAATTGTGATTTTCCATGTTGTAGAATAGACAAATCCTGTTCCATTATATCTACTGTAGAAGACACAGTGTTGCCCAGTGAATACATTCGAGATGATAGTGTGGTCATACCATTGTCAACCACTGCCAAAGCCTTTTCTAGTTTAACCTTATCAATCTCATGCAATATCTCAGCAACCTCCAGTTGGGAGATTTTCCATACTTCATTGTAAATAGCATACAAGAAGCGCTTCTGACGTGGCTTCTGGGGACCTAACAAAAAAATCCCTAAGATCCATGTCATCCGAGAGGAGGGATTTGTGTTTTTTCACTTGGGACAGTGTCGAGGTCTTTAGCCACTCTAGGCATAACTTCCCAACACAGTAAGATGTCACCCCCCCAAGTGTTCTGATTGTACATAGCGCTGATCAAGCCTATGGATGCTAAACCCTTTGGTGATACCCCTGAACCTTGACTAACACCTATTCGTGTTGATAGGCCAAACCAACCATCCCTTCCAATTGGGTCTGATGAATTGTAAGAACCATTGTGTAGCATGGCATCTAATGCATCCTCACAGTGTTGTCTGTAATTTTGCCAACCCTCAAAGTGTGTAAGCAAGGGAATGTGAGGTGTGTTCAAATCCTTGATCTTAGCTAGTCCAAGACAGGAAGTTTGTTGCAAAGTATCGTTCTGGAAAATCATCTGATGTGGTGTGAGGCATGCTCTAATTAAGGTCTCAGTTCCCTGAACTTGCCATTCTTTAGTCCGCCAGACAGATTTTGTGTCTATAGTGTCCCTCCAAAAGTCGAAACCCTGTAAAGACAGCTGGGTGTTAGAGGTCAGGTTTCTTGCGTAGTCTTTAGACTGTAAAGAGTGAGTTAACTGCTGGCCTTGTGACACACACTTTTGAGATGGTCCCTTATTTCCCTTTGGGGAGGTGGAGTTAACTATGTTCCCTCCCTTTATAAACCCTGAATTGCCGAGAAGCTGGTGCTTGGCTTTCGGATTCCTGGAATCAACTCCACGCCCCTTTTGTCCTGCAGTCTGTTTAGCGTTTCCATGTATATCAGAGGCTACGGAACTGTAGAACGTGCTTTCGTTACCTGGTTCCCCCACCTTCCTAGTTCGAGAAAGAAGGCTGTTGAGGCTTTCCCTTTTTTTCTGCTGAGTACGCGACCGCGCCGTCTATACCAACAGAGACGCGGCTGTTTCCGATTACTGCTCCGATTCCCGTTTCCCCTTTCAAATACTGCGGAGATTCCCGCTCCTCTGCCGCTTTAATGGCGGCCTCTTTTGCCCGCTCCCTGGCCTCTGGGACTGGAATCCGGCTTCAGTGCCTTGGCAGTCTTTGACGGTATGAAAGAAACCTGACCGCGCCTGTTGGTGTAAACGCGGTTGTGTTCAGTTGTTTGGTATTTGGAAACAATGTAGCTAGATTCCCGCTAAAGATAGTTAGACGGGAAAGTTTCACACGAGGCTGCGTGTTTATAACGCAATCGTATTTAGATACGGGCACGGTTCCCACGCGTAGAGCACCAGCTTAGTGCACATTAAGATTTCATGAATGTCTTGCTCTCCAGGCAGATTCTCCAGGCGAGTTTTCCATTTGATTTAAAGGAACAGACTCTGTAAGGTATTGGCTGTTACTGTGGCAGGGTGATGTTCCGCTCTATGAGTTTCAAGCCTTAGGGTTGGAGTAATTTGCTCTTTATGTTTAGTCTGCTGGAGTGCCCCAATAATTGTTTCCAACGCCCATACTCTGCACTGCTGCGTCATCACGATATTCCTTTTGCCTAAGGAGATGTCCAGCTGGTAAGGTACAGTGTGTGTGTGTGTCAAACATAACGCCAGCATTAGAAGTTTCATGTTAACTATCCACAGTGGGGTGGGGAAGGTGTAATTAACGTTCTCTTCCTTATCTTCCCTGAAGGTTATTCCCTTCCTGCTCATTCTGAAGAAAACCATCTGGGGGTTCGGAAGTACTAGCTGCCACGGCTTTTGATCCCCACATCTCAGTAGGTCAATCTGTGGGTGTGTGTAATTGAGTTCTTCTCACCCATAGAGAGGCTTTGGGAGTGTGGGGAATTCCTCGTCGCTCCTGTGGATTGAGCTGGGAGATCTCACCGGTTAGTGGTGTGCGGCAACACTGGGCAATAAAGGAAGCAGAGTATATAAGCTTAGTGTTAGTAAGCATATTTTTCTTTGCATGTGTAGATGCAAGTCTATAGCAATAAGAGGTTGGGTCTGAAGTGTTAAACCCAGAAAAATAAGCAAACTTCTGTGCAAATGTTGTTGAGCTTTCTTTCGGCGGTCTTGGGCAATTTCCCATTGTTAGTAAGTGAAAACATCATGTGGGACACTTGCTTTGAGCAGAAAATGGTCACCGTAGTGTTGGTAACAAAACATGGTGTCAAAATTAGATATCGCATCATACAATTCATCATTTGAAAATGCAGTAGATTGTCCTAAATCAGACAGCATAGTATTTACAGTTTCAAAGTCCCAATCATCAGCGAAAATACTAGACGTGATGATATCACTAAGAGAAATTTTAATTAAATGTGGTATTTTTAAACGTTTAGTAGGACCATACACATCATAAGGTAACTCTGACTCATTCTATTCCTTCTGGAACTGCTGTAATGTTCACTATGGACTGGTCCCTCTGTTCACGGTGTGATGATGCATGCGGTTTCTGGACCAAGTTCACATGTTGTACTGCAGACTGTTCTAAGAGGTAATGTCCATTTGGAAGTAAGAAAAAGACAGTCACTATACCTAACCAAAGGACTAGGAACAGTAGACCTATTGCAATACAAAGCTGGAGCCAGGGAAAAACAAAGTAAGACTTTTTCAGCCTAAGGTAGAAATCACAAATTTGTTGTTTGTGGCAAATAGGCGGTGGTGGTAACCCTGGTTCACTTGGATCCAATGAGAAATTGTCAAAATCGATAAAGTAGCCAGACGCAGTCTGATCTATCTTTGGTAGCTCAGCAGGTTTTATGGAACTGGCAGATGACTTGTATCGAGACATATTCACAAATACGTCGGTATTTGGCTGAATTGAGATCGGTGTGTCATTTGTAGTTTGATGTTGTTCAGTTTCAACCGCTACAAATTCCATCCCATTGCTGGTAACTCCTTTACTACGTAGAGTAGAATCTTCAAATGGTATTTATCTTTCCGTTTGATCTTCCTATAGGGTAGCGAGAGGAGATCTGTGGCTACCCAGGAGTCCACGCAGTCTACTATTGAGTGTCGGCCACATAGTGTGGTTTGATCAGATCAATTGAGATGAATCTCTTGTCTTTCTTGCCAGCAAGGGGCAGAAGAAGTTCTGTTCTTGTTCCTTCGACAGCCAGGACAGGTACAGGCGCTCTGTAAGATGGCCCCCAATCCTTTTTTGCCCACAATCATTTCTCTGACCAGATCTCCAATTTTCTGGACCCAGGCTGGTCTTGCTAGAACAGCTTTCACTCCCCCAGTGGCAGTGCGTTTTACTTGGACATTGCTTTGTAATGCCCGGAATTCATTGAGTTCCTTTAAAACAGCCAAACAATCATTGAGGTCAAATAGTTTTTAATTCGCCACTGTGCTGCCACAATCGAGGTCTGGTACCTACATTCTTATTCCGAACATGACTTCATATGGAGTACGGCCCCCCCAGGGAACTTCTTGGCATTCTGTTAACTGCCCTCTGGACCCCATATAGGTGATTGACCCAACTGCCACCCGAACCTAATACCCTAGCTGTTAAGGATTTCTTTAAGTCCCGGTTCTTCCTCTCCACAATCGAATTTCCCTTGGGATTATACGGGGAGGGGTACCACAATGTTACACCCAAACTTCCCATGGCTTCTTTGTAAGCATGTGAACTAAACGCAGGACAATGGTCAGAATGTAATGTGCCAATTGCGTATGTTCCTATGAAGACTCGCAAATCCTTTATAACAGTTCATGTGTCAACCGAGCTCTGAGGCCAAACCCACAGGAATCTAGAGCATGAATTCACTGCCATCAAGATGTAAGCCCCGTCAGATTATATGGGGCCGCAGTGGTCCAAATAGACACAAGCAAGTGGTCTGTCTGATATCAGTAGTGGTGTTTGAGGTGGACGTACTACGGTGGAACCCTTCATCTGCTGACAGATGTCGCACTTAAGGACATAACTCTATGTCTGTTTAGTAAGACTCAACCACCAATAATGCTGCTTTAGTAGTGAAACGGTTGCAGCGATACCTGCGTGTGCTGAACCCAAACCCTTGTGTGCAGCTAGAATTAATCCTAACCTGCAAACCATGTTTGGTATTACTCTATATCCCACTCCTGGAATTTGAGCATACAGAATGTTTTGTGCATCTAACTTGTAGGAGTACTTGAGTGGAAAACCTTTTGGCAATGGTGAGCTGTTGCATGTAGCTTTTACAGCTATCATTATCTGTTCGTCTATCTTCGTGCTAGATTGCAGCAACGGCAGCAGTTTGCACTGTCGCCTTGGCGGCTTCATCAGCCAATGAATTCCCTTCAACGTGCATGCCAACATGCGGATAACTCAACGTGTTATTTACATGAGCCCGTGGCACACATTCTTTCAGCTCTGCTACCTGTTCTTAAAGCAGCTTGTGTTTTATTGTGCAACCTTTGGAATCTCTAAACCCATTCTGGCCCCAATAGTGAAGATAGTCATTGTGTGACTAGACACAATAAAACGTATCTCACACAATGAGTGTGGGAATTCCCGATCCATATTTTGTAGTGCCAGTATTAGGGCTTTTAGTTCTGCCAGCTATGCTGTGCAATCTCACAGAGACTGCGTCTGTGTATTGTTAGGACAGAACTTGTCGTCCCGCATATGTCCCTTCACAATCACATATGAAGGAAGTGGCTCGAAAATGGGTCACTTGGGTCACTCACGACCACCTATATGCCTTCCCAAATAATGAAGAGTCGGTCAGACAATAGAGAATACAATCCAATTAGTTTATTGCATATACGCTGCAGCAGAGCCCAATCTGATCAGTCTCCGGAGAGGACTGCCGAGGGGGTTTGGGGTCCCTCCTCATGGTCACATCAGTTATACAATTTTACACCTCTAGAGACCCGCCCAAACTGGAATTTTTCAGCTCAGGCCACAGTGAACAATGGGAGGCACATAAGATGGGCTGTGCCACTGTGCAAGGAATACACTATCTTACTCTCAAGGCAATGCAGCAGCTCTCTACCATGTAAAGCTGTGAGAACGAGCACATCTAATGGCGAAAAAATATAACAATGGACAGTACGTTTGTTAGGACAGCGAAGCTCCAAACTTGAGGAATACAAGTCAGAGGGGTGGGGGTGGCCTTCTCACAGGGTGCGAGCATTACAGAAACAGACACTCTAACTTGGCTATGAAGCAACATGGCACCGATAAAGATGGCGCCATGCATGCTAACTTAAGAAGAACAAGGGTTCAAATGTAGGAATAGAACACGGTAATCACACGTGTTACAGGAATTACATTTCACATCCAACAGACCCTCCTTTTAGCATGCATGCTAAGGAGCATTATTGGCGCCATCAGGTCAGGGTCTTTAACAATTCTAAGGCAGAGACAGAGAAAATCACTTTGTGCCGTTAATATTCGTAAATCCCTTCATCCACATTTAATAACTCCTGAATACCTTGCAGCATCCTTACTCTTGCATTAGAATCTCGCCGTGGGGGCTTGGGATGTCTTTTGAACATTGATACACAGTAGGCACAGCAAACAGGAAGACAGTGGATACACAGGCAACATGTCAGTATTACACCAACTATAGCAATGAGGAAAGTAAGGATCTTCCACCCCCAAGTGGCAAACAAACCTTGGAACCATCCTGTGAGTGACCAGGAGCCATTATTTTGGTGTATCTCTAATGCTATCTTATGCAACTTCTGTATGGCAGTGTATACAGTGGGGGCATGGTCTGGAATGTAAACTCAACAACTACTGCCTGTGACATGACAGGCCCCTCCCCGATCAGCTAAGATAACGTCTAAAACCATATGGTTCTGAAGAGCAACATGTCTCGTAGCCTGACCTTCCACAGTGATATTGGTCAGTATTCCTGCAGTAGTATTAATTACTCCTTCCACTACCCTTGTAAGTCGTCTAATATTAAAACTGTTGGCAATGGGGCCCCAAATGGGTATAATACTTTTCATGGCACCTGTAAACTGCTGTAAGGTGATGTCAGTCTGATCAATGTCATCAGTATTAAACATTCTCTAGGTCTGAGAAACATGTCCTTCTCTTAGTGGCAGGTGATGATCCTTATGGTAATTAGGAGGAGCTACATACACCGGTGGCAAAAGATAGGAAAGGTAGCATCCCCCTGACCACCCTTCGGGAAACCAAACATAACCATGATGGCCACAAACAAAATAAACATTACGCGGCGGTATCAGGGGTGGACTTCTCATAACCCTCAAGTTGTAAGTAGTATTACAACTGCTCTCACCCACTTCTATATCTCCTGTCCCATGGACACAGAAAGGAGCCATAGCATTCATCACTGATAGTGGTATGGGTTTGTCCTCAGTGACATTTCGGGCCTGGAAGGACTGATAGTATTCAGACGAATTATACTGTTAAGATATTATTCCTCTCTACATGAGACCAGTTCCCTCCTTTTACCCCCGTATATGCCTGCATGCAAGTACTCAAAAATAACATACCAAACGGCTCTCGGCCTGTGGGGGCATCGGGGAAAACTCTATGATGGGAGCGCACATCCTGTGTCGAGGTACGAGAACTAGTACTTTTTCGTTCCAATGTATCAACCTGGGGAACATTTTGGATCACGCTCAATAAGGCAAACCACCCTTCACAGCTATTAACATATGACAAGGGCATGGATAATAAATGTTCACTTTTACCCAACACTTCATCCTGTTATAAGCAGCATGCGTCTGGTGCAATGTTTGAATTAATACATTATTTTCATAAGACTTTCTATGCTCCTCCTTTTGAGGGGCCAAGGTGACAAAGATATGTTCGGGGGAATAGGAGTAGTGCTCATCCAAACACGTGCAGGGTATTTCTCTTCAAGGTAATAGGTCACCCCGAGTGCCAGTATCAGGGAGATCAAAATGATGAGCACAAACACAACTTTACTTCTAACAGACTAGGTGGACCATACAGGCCCATTTTGCTCGGGAGGTGGAGCCGCAAAGAGCTGCTCTTCCTCCTGAATGGGGCGCCCAAAAGGATACATGTGTCATCTATGCCTACACAGACACAACAGAAAAGTCTTACACTTGGAGCCAAGCTGGAATAAAAAAAAAGAAAAAGGAAAATCTAAGCAATATATTGTCTATTTATCGTTGGCGCTTTTGAGCACCGGCGTTGGAGCTGTTCGTCCAGCTCTTGTCCGGATCCCACATAGCAGGGCAGAACACCTTCTTCTCAAATACTCAGTGCTCTCAGCCCTGGTTGATGAATGTTCAAATACAGCACCAACTATTCAATCCCTAAACTAGCATTTATACTACAAGTTCAGTACACTCACTATTCTTCAGCAATGCAGTCCATCCCTACTAACCTGACTGACCCTCTGGTGCATTGTTCCTTTTGCGGGGACACAAATTATATCTCAACACTCCAGGCACAGTAGGGTCGGAAAACAAGGGATCACATTCAAGGGGACTAGAAGGCACAGGGGCAGACTCAGGTGAATTAGCAGATGGTGGACGTGTCTCAATCAAAGGTGGACCTCCAGGCTGAGACTCCTGGATGGCCTTAATTTCAGGTGGCACCGCTTCAGTCAGCACTGCATCACTTACCTCATCCGATGGTGCCCACGTAATCCGAGCAGCCGAAAAGGTAATAAATCGTGGCACTTGTTCTCCTTCACAGACCCCTATCCCATCTGCTACCCACTGATCATAGGTCAGCAGCAGGGGCACCGGTTTGCAGTGTGTGGTATGGATCCAGTTTTTCCGATCGTCAATCTTCACGGCAGACCGAGTAGCTAAAACGACCTGTAGAGGTCCCTTCCAGCATGGCTCCAAGCTGCTCCTCTGAAAATTACAAATCAGGACACAGTCCCCGGGCTGAATATCGTGACCAGGAGTCTCTGGTTGCTGCTGCAGGTCCTCTGCAACCTGTTGGTGAACAGAACGCAGATTTTTTAGTCAACTCATAAAGGTAATCGGGGGCAGAGCTAGCTATGATGGAAGATGGCCGTTCACTGAGCGAGCTCCTCCGGTCGCTTAATAATCCTACAAATATCCTGCTCACTGGAATTTGTACCACGAGTGCACTGGAACATCGGGGCTACAAGCGGACCCCCTCCATCGAAACTGCGGCTGGTGCTGGAAAGATCTGGTGGAGCTACGCAGGAGTGGCCTATGCTGTGAGACCGAGATGTGAAGCCGCGCGCTTGCGTGTGAACCACCCGTGACACATGGCACGCATGACCGCGATGGCCGCCCTGCTGCTCCGGCGGGATGAGATTAACCAGGGAAGAGCGGGCCACTGAAAGACTCCGGAGTGCGGTGGGGCCCGCTATACAGGGAACTTGTCATCGGTGCGCTGCTCCTACTGAGGTGAGACGGCGGCTGCGTGACGGTCGTCAGCCGCAGCGGAGGTTGGCATCGGCTGTGCTGCGGGCCTGTAGAATACTTAACGAGGACAGCGGGAGGCACACATAAGACAACTGGGACATTGTGCGGTCTCTTTGAGGGGACAAATACACTACCAGCATCAGGAGGCATAGCGCACGGTGTGAGCAGCGCTCCAAAACCCGGATATTGTGCAAGGGAAACATCAGAGCCTGAGATCGCCACCGCGGTGTTGGAAGGCGGGGACGAAGAACAGAACAACAGAGGACGAGGCTATAACACTGCTGAATCTTTCTCTGCTTGCGGCCCTCAGAGTGCCGCATGTGACATGCAGCCTCCGCTACCTGGCTGACGTGACTTGCTGCGCATGTAGGGGTTAAGCTGCAGCGCTGGACCCTTGCAGGTTTTCCTGGAGGTGACCGAACGAGGGTTGGGGCGCCAGGATCAGCGTGTCACCCAGCTGCTATTACAGAGGGCTGCAGGATAGGTTGCCTATGCCGAGTGGCTGTGGGCCCGGATCGCAGGCCCCAAAAGCAAAGCAGTATTGCCTGGTGCGCCTCCTGCACTGTTTAACCACGTGTAGCCTGTCTCCACGTCAGAGGTGCTGGACAACCTGAGCCTCCCTGAAGCCGCCCAGCAGACGCGGTGATCAGCACGTGTTGGGGGGAAAATACTGGGCAACATGGGCAAGCCGGACCGCAATCAACCCAAACTCCATTTCGAACAAATGAAAAAATCGGCTGAGACCAGTTCAGAAGAACAGCAGGCTGAGCACCAAACAGAAGGGGGTGTGAGTGGAGTGGTGACAAGCGATGTGCAGGCCATGTTCTGGACCATATAGGCTGCACTTTCAAGTATTGATGGGAAGATAGACTCTCTTACTTTCAGGGTGGACCGCATGTCCAAGCGTCTGGACAAGCACATGGAACGCATTGACATGGTGGAGCGTCGCATCTCCGAAGTAGAAGATGCTCACCAACAGATGCAAGTGGACAAAAGCTTGACAGTCTTGCTGTCTAAGGCTGAAGACATCGATGCGCGTTTCCGACGTAGCAACATTCGCCTCATGGGCACAGCAGAAACAACCAATGGGCCAATGGAATGCTATATTGAACAACTACTCATATCTCTGATGGGACGAGAGTCATGCTCTGATGTGTTTATTATAGAAAGAGCGCATAGATCGTTGGCTCCTCCGCCGACCGGGGCCACACCTCGACCGATCATAGCTAAGTTATTAAATTACAGGGATCGTGATGTGGTGCTCCGTAGAGCTCGAGAACTGGGCAGCCTGTCACACGAGGGAATGGACATAACTATATACCCTGATTTTACACCTCTGGTGCAGGAGGCAAGGAAGAAATTCGTGCCTGTCAAGAAGAAACTTAGAGACCAAAATATACCATATGCAGTGCTCTACCCTGCCCGCCTGCGGGTCACGGACGGCGAAAAGAACACTGTCTATAACGACCCAAGAGGCAAGACGGAGGAGAGGTCCGCTACCGCTGATGTCGAATGAAGGGACCGCAATGGCTGGTCGCAAGCCAACCACGGAACTACACCCCTTGAACTACAGCAGGGGATGTGGGTACTAGCTGTGGGGTGCTCCATGGCATGGGTCCTAGAGTCTGAAATGTGTGCTGACATATACAGGATGACACGGAGTTGGTGGTACCGACTACAACAGGGACACTGAACTGGGACTGTGCATTGAGGATTATAACACTGTGCATTATGGTAAAGGCAGGCCCACCCACGGAACACAGATAAGTGCACCCAAGAGATCCGCAACAGTGTTAACTGAAAGTGTTAACTGAAAGTGTTTGAACTTTTTGCATATGCACATGGATATTGAACTAACTGGATATGGCTGGAGTGATTATGTGCATAGTTAAGCTTGCTGCAAGGTTACTGCCCTGCGTGCTGCGGTGAGCAGCGAACTAGCTGCTTTGTTTGCGATCACCCATGTGATTTCTATCACAGGGCATCGGACTGGTAGCTCCCGCCACCCTGTGTATACCACATCTAGTTATTTTTCTGTTGGGGGGATGGGTGGGGGGGAGTTGCAACTGGACGTGTTTTGTCTTCGCAAGAATGGGAGAGGCAAAGTGAGAGGGGGGAATGGGAGTAATACAGAAAAGCCTGGTCGGCTATAGAACAGCAATTTCTGATTGCCTTGGTATTAGCGTACACACAAACCATTGCCAAATTCAGCTAAGTCCCTACACTGAGTACAGACAGTAGACGCAGACACACAAGACCCTTAACATTCATGTCATGGAATGTACGTGGCCTACATAACCAACAGAAAATACGCAAATTCTTCGCATACCTGGACCGCCACAAGGTTGATGTTGCATGTCCCCAAGAGACACACCTAACGGACATTACAGAGGGCAGAATCGGTGCGAGATGGGCATCCTACCGGATGGCATCATCATACTCCACATATGCCAGGGGAGTATTAATACTAATCAGACGAGGCACCCTCTTCCACCTTTTTCACTCTATTAAAGATGACCAAGGGCGTTATGCAATGGTTCATGGAAGTTTTGGGGGCACCGCCTTAACAATTGTTACAGCATATGGTCCCAATACATGATGACCTGTCCTTTTTTGTGCAGCTACTGGCTAAACTACGCACGCTACCCCCCACAGTGGTCCTCTGGAGTGGAGACTTTAACACCTGCATAGACCCGGCCCTGGATAGATCAACCGGGATTCATAGATACGGGAAGCAAGCGGCTATGGCGCTGAGGGACGGTATGGAGGAGTGTGCTCTATTGGATGTGTGGCGCCTGCTGTAACGGTTATCTACTGTTCCGCAGGAGCGTCAGGAACCTGAAGCGTAATCCGCAGCCTTCCCCAGTGGTCTCCTGACTCTATCAGACTCTAGAGACTCAGGAGACTCACCAGAGAAAACAGGAAAACAAAACAAGGAGAGGAGGGTTGCACTTCAAAGGGTCACCGGCGTCTGGTTCTGGTGATAATGAATCTACGCCTGGCACACACTCTGTAAAACAAATACTGTGTCAACACAGTCACTTGCAAACTACCCCCCCCTTCTTGTAAAACGATATCTCCTTTGACCTCACCTACACCCGTGTCATGTTTTCTGCGCGTGAACAGGAAGGAGGCTATACTCCACTGTGAGATCTATACGAAAAAGGGTACACTGTTAGAATGGAACCATAAACACTCTTCCACCTCCTCCCCTTTCCCTCTCTATAGTCTGCTTACCCCCTTGTAATGGTGTGGAGGAACTACCCACTCCCTGGGTTTTAATCGATCTGATGCACACTGCGGAAGGTAGTATCTATGGAAATACATAACACAACATGTCAGAATCAACCTAACACTTATTGAACTCTTTATCAAGGAAGATGCAGCGCAATGCGCCTTTACCGTGTTTCTGTCGAGGCGAACAGCAACGCACAGTGATTCACGCAAACCCCAGGAAGTGACAGGAAACGAATGGAGAGGAAGAGGTCTGGAGGATACTTTGGTCCGGAGGCACCTTACGAAAGGGATACTCTATGGAGCACCATGAGGGTATGTAACAGGTGAAAGGAGCTGTGCCAGTCCAAGAAGTGCGTAACTTAGGTAGGAATAACTAACGGACGAAATGAGGAAGGAGAGGGTGAAAATAGGGGAAATGTCTGCTAGGATGGGTGAAGAAAGGATCTCTAGGTAAATGCGGATGGTTCAGAGATCCGGCCTCAATACTTGTGCACACAGTGCTTCACACTGCCACCGCACCGCTATGGGATCTGGCAACCCTAAAGAGGGATGAGGCTTGGACGATACTGAGTTACTGGAGTACCTCTCTGGCGTCACAAGGGAGGAAGGGCAGGATCCGCCACGCTCGCGCTGGTCTGGAGTCAGGCAGGAATCAGAGCGCCACAAGAAACGCTGAAAGCGGCGAGGAACCGCAGCCGGCTTCAGCGCGAAGCCGGAAACAGGAAAGACCTAAACAGGAAGTCAGGCAGCCAAGCGTCGGGACACGAAGGAATCTCGAGACAAGAACGCTAAGCGCGTTTCCTTGCCTCGAGATCCCTTAAATACTACCGCGTCTGGAGTCGCGGAGCACGAGACATGACCGCACATTCCCCCCACAATGTCCCCCCCGACGGTTTGGGTTTATCCTGATATCGCTGATGGAAAAGGCGAATCAGACGAGGAGCGTGTACTGCACTAGCCGGCTCCCATGTACGCTCCTCCACTCCATACCCCTTCCAATGCAACAGGTATTGGAGGGTTTTCCCCAGCACACGAGAATCCACAATGGTTTCCACCTCATATTCCTCGCTCCCCTGAATGGTAAGGGGCGCAGGCCGTCTCGGTACCGAAGTGCCCGGCTCAACTGGTTTAATTAACGAGACGTGGAAAACAGGGTGAATCCTAAAGGAGGCGGGCAGGTCTAACTTCAAGGCCACTGGGTTGATTACCTTCAAGATTCTGTAGGGGCCTATAAATTTGGGATTGAACTTGCGTGAACCACTGAGCATCAAATGTTTGGTGGAAAGCCACACCTTATCCCCCGGGGTATAGATGGGTTCTATTCTCCGATGTAAATCTGCCCCCTCTTTGTAACGTACTTTCGCCATGTCTAGAGTCTCTACGGTTTCTTTGTGCAGATTAACAAGTTTGTGTACCAGATGTTCCGCTGCTGGAACAGGACTGTCTGGAGAACACCCGGAGGGTAATAACTTAGGATGAAACCCCGCAGAACAAAAGAAAGGCGAGTACTTGATGGAGGAATGGGGGCTATTGTTGTACGCTATTTCTGCCATCCACACCCACTCATCCCAATCCGATGGGGAATGCAAGACCTGGTTTCTGATATACTGCTCGAAACACTGGTTAACTCTTTCAGTTTGCCCGTCTGACTGAGGGTGATGACTAGAAGATAACCTGACATCTATGTGAAGCAAGGAACATAAGCCCCTCCAAAACCTGGACGCAAATTGGGCCCCCCTATCAGAAATTAGAACAGAAGGGAACCAATGCAGACGCACCACTTGATGTAAAAATACTGAAGCCAATTCCCTGGCGGTGGGTAAGCCCTCTAGCGGGACAAAGTGAGCTGTTTTTGTGAAGAGATCCACCACTACTAAGACAGTATTGTTCCTTCTCTTGGTAACAGGCAACTCCACTATGAAATCGAGGGATACCGTATGCCAGGGGCCTGGCGGGGAAGCCAAGGGCAGGAGAAGACCTACAGGATTTTGGTGGGACACTTTAGTTTGGGCACAAGTAGAACACACCCTGACATAAGATTCAATGTCCTTTGACATGTTAGGCCACCAAAACCGTTCACGTATCATTTGGATGGTTTTCTTTATGCCTGGATGACCCGCTAACGGATGGGTATGGTACCATTTCATGACTTGTTCTTGCAACTCATGTGTAGGTAACACCACCCCGCCTTGAATGCAGACATACCCATCGTTCATCATCGTCTCGTGAGTGCCTATCACCTTCCTCATTTTGTCTGAGGCTTGAACTAGGCGAATCCTCTTGCAGAACTCGTCTTCTGTGAAAACCCCGCCTAAGATAGCGTCTGTGGAAAGGATGTTTGGTGTTTCTATAGGTTCATCGGGTTGTGTGAAACCTAAGCGAGATAGGGCATCAGCTTTACCATTCCTCCTCCCAGGCCTATAGAGAATCGTAAAGTCATATTCTCCAAAGAATTGAGACCAACGTAATTGTCTCATAGACAATGCCTTGGCGGATTTGAGGTATTGGAGATTGCGATGGTCCGTGTACACGGTAGCTGGGAAACGTGCACCCAAAAGATACTGTCTCCATTCCTCAAAAGCTTTCTTTATCGCTAGGAGCTCTTTCTCCCCCACTGCGTAATTGTATTCTGCAGGTGTATATTTGTGCGAGAAATAGGCTACCGGGTGGCAGTGCCCTAAAACAGGGTCCTTCTGACTAAGAACACCTCCCACTGCCACCTGGGAGGCGTCCACTTCCACCACAAAGGGCAAGGCCGGATCCGGATGGCTTAGAACGGGAGCTCTCGTGAAGACCAGTCGTAGCCGTTGAAAAGCATCCTCTGCTTCCCTAGACCAGGTGAACAAAACACCTTTTTTCAACAGAGCGGTGAGGGGGCTTGCCAATTCTGAAAAGTCTCGTATAAAACGCCTATAGAAATTGGCAAAGCCCAAAAAGCTCTGAAGTTCTTTAAAAGAACTGGGAGCAGGCCAAGAGAGAACAGCCGCGACCTTACCGGGGTCCATAGCTAGGCCCCAAGGGGAGACAACAAATCCTAAGAACGGCACCTCCTGTGTGTGAAAGGTGCATTTTTCCAATTTACAGTACAACTGATTATCGCAAAGGCGTTCCAACACCTTTTGCACGTGGAGAACGTGATCGGACATAGAAGACGAAAAGATCAACAGATCGTCGATATAAGCGATCACATAGTCATCAAGCATATCTCGGAGTACCTCATTTATGAAAAATTGGAATGCTGCTGGAGCATTACAAAGCCCAAATGGCATCACCAGGTACTCATATAGTCCGTACTTTGTACAGAATGCTGTTTTCCACTCGTCTCCCTCCCTGACACGCACCAGATGGTAGGCGCCACGCAGATCTAGTTTCGTGAAGAACTGGGCACCACGTACCCGGTCAAGGAGGGAGGCGATTAGGGGTAGAGGATACCGGTTTTTGATGGTGACCATATTCAGTTTCCTGTAATCTATACAGCAGCGGAGACCCCCTTCTCGCTTGGGTATAAAAAATAGCGAAGAAGAGGCAGGAGAGCGTGAGGGGCGGATAAAACCCTTTGCCAACATGGTGTCTAGATATTCTCTTAGATAAGTGTTCTCTTTTTCAGTAAGTGAATACACCCTGCTGCATGGTATTCTAGATCCTATCTCTAAATCTATACGGCAGTCATATGCCCTATGTGGGGGAAGGACTTCCGCCTCCTTGGGGTCGAATACAGTAGATAGATCCTGGTATGGAGAGGGCAGCTCTGGAGGAACTATGGCTCCGTCCACCTCAGCGATGACGTGTGTACTTGCTAGTGCCACTTCAGGTTCCGCAATGGGACGAAACATAAGGGTGGACTTCCCCCAGTCTATTACAGGGTTGTGAAGTTTCAACCAGGGTATACCCAATAACACTGGAATCTGAGGAGAACGAATTAAATCGAACCTAATATCCTCGTGATGGCCGGGATCTATAACCATGTGTAGCGTGATTGTTTGATGGGTTACTGGTCCTGAGACAAGGGGACGCCCGTCAATGGTAGTGACCCTGTTTACTGCACTTTTCTTTCTACAGGGTATCAGATTTTCTCTAGCCCACTCTGAGTCCATGTAATTCCCTGATGCCCCGGAATCTATCATAATGGCCACCTGCAGCCCGCTATGTGCGACGGAAAGCTGGGCCGCCACATAGAGATGAGTGATGGGAGTAGTAGGGTGAACAGAAGAGGCAAAACCAGTTGAACCACCCGGGATCCTTGCCTCACAGGGCCCCGGGCTTTTTAGTTTCCCGCCTTATCTGATTGGGTTGGTTTTATTGGACAGGACCTCAAAAAATGGCCAGCTTTCCCACAATATAGACAGTCTATTTGTGCGCCTTCTTTGTCTTTCTTCTGGCGTTAAGGGACCCTTCAACGTCCCTATTTGCATGGGCTCGCTTTCATCTGCGACCTTGGGAGGGTCACTCTTTTTTTCCCTCGAAGGCATATAACGATGTTCGACTCGTCCCTTTTCTTGCTTTCTTTCTTGTAGTCGATGTTCTATTTTGACTACTAGATCAATGAGTTCCCCACATGACTCGGGTAAGTCCACAATTTGTGACAGAGCATCTTTTAAATCATCGCGTAGTCCCCTATAGAAGAGGGTGCTACGCTTTTCTTCAGGCCAGTTAGAGTCCACCACTAGTCTACGGAAAGACTTAATATATTGTACCAAATCCTGATTGCCTTGTTTGAGTGCTAACAACTCGGTGTCTGCTGAGTGGGTGTATGTGTGCCGGTCGAACAATTTGCGGAACTCTCTTTTAAAGGCTGAATGGTCATGTAGCAATGGATCGTTTCTGTCGACCAAAGGGATGGCCCAATCTGCAGTGGGGCCACTCAAATACGAAATCATAAATGCCACCCGGGATTGATCAGAAGGAAAACAAGTACTTTTACACGAAAAGTGCAATTGGCATTGGCTAAGAAATGCGGCACAACGAGCAGCATCTCCCGAGAACCTCTCTGGGGGCGCTAACGGAATGGAAGGAGGAGTGGTGACTTGAATAATTGATGACGTGACATCAGAACTCCCTCCCTTCGCTGCTCCAGCGTGGTGACGCTGGAGGGCATCTACTCTCGCCGCCAAAGCCTGCGTTTCTAGCTGTAAGTTCCCTATCATGCCGGCCACATCGGCTAGGGGAACCGCCCCTAGTTCCATGACGCTCGGGCAGAACACACCACTAGGGCTTAGCGTTCTGTAACGGTTATCTACTGTTCCGCAGGAGCGTCAGGAACCTGAAGCGTAATCCGCAGCCTTCCCCAGTGGTCTCCTGACTCTATCAGACTCTAGAGACTCAGGAGACTCACCAGGGAAAACAGGGAAACAAAACAAGGAGAGGAGGGTTGCACTTCAAAGGGTCACCGGCGTCTGGTTCTGGTGATAATGAATCTACGTCTGGCACACACTCTGTAAAACAAATACCGTGTCAACACAGTCACTTGCAAACTACCCCCCCTTCTTGTAAAACGATATCTCCTTTGACCTCACCTACACCTGTCATGTTTTCTGCGCGTGAACAGGAAGGAGGCTATACTCCACTGTGAGATCTATACGAAAAAGGGTACACTGTTAGAATGGAACCATAAACACTCTTCCACCTCCTCCCCTTTCCCTCTCTATAGTCTGCTTACCCCCTTGTAATGGTGTGGAGGAACTACCCACTCCCTGGGTTTTAATCGATCTGATGCACACTGCGGAAGGTAGTATCTATGGAAATACATAACACAACATGTCAGAATCAACCTAACACTTATTGAGCTCTTTATCAAGGAAGATGCAGCGCAATGCGCCTTTACCGTGTTTCTGTCGAGGCGAACAGCAACGCACAGTGATTCACGCTGTCGCGGTTACGCGAACACCGGCCAGGAACTACATTGCCCAGAACACCCTGGGGCTGGCGACCAGAAATCGCGTCAGCCAGGGTCGCATATCGCACAGCTATAAAAGACAGCTTCCCCCTAGAGGAGGCGCTTGACAATCTCGCCCCAGTTCCAGAATTGTTTCCGAGACCTTCGTACTACGAGCGCCGTGTGCGCGCTACACCTTGGACGTCACGGAGACCACGAACCCGGAGATACACCCCTCGCGCCAACATCAGCAGGAGCCGTGAGAGAGAACTGCGGCGTCCCGCTAGACTCCCCGGAACAACAGGAACCGGAGTAAGTATATACTAAGCCCCTCATTTCGGAGACAGCTCCCGCGGTGACGGAACCGCGGAGGAGCTATCCGACCTGGCAGAGCTCTATGGTTCCACGAGACCAGAGCACGACTGCCGTGTGAGCACAACCGCTAATAACAGCAAAGTGAGAAGGGAATTCTCTCATCAAAGACCCGAGTGCTCTGCTGTGACGCAACAGGAGTGAGCACACATTCTCCTCAAAGACCCGAGTGCTCTGCTGTGACGCAACAGGAGAGAGCACACATTCCTCAAAGACCCGAGTGCTCTGCTGTGACGCAACAGGAGAGAGCACACATTCCTCAAAGACCCGAGTGCTCTGCTGTGACGCAACAGGAGAGAGCACACATTCTTCTTGATTTACGCCAGGACGTTGGGAGGGAAGGTAGACAAGACGCAGGATTGTAGGGGGTCTGAGAGCCCTCCCTTGTCTCCCTTCAGACAGTCACTCCACATCCTCTCTTTTCATCGCGCAGAACACAGAGTCAACCAACCACCTAGCACTCCCAGAGGACGATTACCGGATACCAGTGATAGACACCCCCTCCTTGAAAACTGTGAGTTCGAGATAGTGGGGCAGGGGGTGGGGATTCATGATAACGGTAGTGGCTTATGTGTCCTCTGTTCTCTTGTCCGTAGTCTCCGACGCAAGAACCCTCCTAGAACTTCTGCCTCACCCACCTACTGGACAGTAGGTTGCACGGCATTCCTCCGGTGGTCATCTTTGGTTCCCTCCCCCTTCTCCCAATCGATTTCTCTCCCTACTCTGGTGGTCTTTCTGAGGGGAGAGTTAGCGAAGGGGAGAAGAGGGGGGATTCTCATCGCAAGCATCGTTCCTGCTGGCTGGCTAAGGTTAGTGGGTAGGGTATCCTGCTGACACGCTGACGCTTCCGCGACAGATTGTCAAGCCCAAGATAGTACCCCAGCCCGGACGATGGACACCAATGTAGTACTAGCCACGCTTCTTGATAGTCTCAACGCGTTACAGGTAGAGGTGCAAGCCTCCCGCGCAGAAAACCGAGACCTGAAAAATGAAGTCGGCACCCTCCGAAGGGAAGTAGCGGGCTTATCTCGACAGGGCAAACCCGAATCCAGCAGAGCGGGGGGTTACATAAGAGACTGGACTCTCCCTCCTCCCAGTATGGCGCATCGACCGGACCCCCAAAAAGGGGTCTTTTCCGCCCCAGGCCCTACTCCGGGCACAGACTCTGTTCCTACAGTACATGTGTTGCAAAACACTGGGATACCATTGGCTCCCCCTGAGAGGTTCTATGGAGAGCCCAAAAAGTTTGAGACCTTCCTCAACCAATGCAGGTTGCATTTTCTATGTAAGCCATTGGTATTCCAAGACGAGGCTGCAAAAACCGCGTTCATGATGTCCTACATGGGAGGGAACGCGGCCAGTTGGACTATCCCCTTAATGGAAAGGGACGACCCTGTGCTACATAACTTCTCCAACTTCTGCGTTGAATTAAGGAAGTTGTTTGACAGAAAATCGCACATGCTTACCTTGGATAAAGAACTTATGACCCTTAAGCAAGGATCTCAGGATCTCCTTACATATATCACTTCCTTCAATCGATTGGTGGTGGAGACTGATTGGCCTCAAGAGAAGCGCACCTCCCTTTTTTACCAAGGGTTGAGAGGAGAGTTGAAGGACGTTCTTGCCCAAGTGGTACAACTCCCTCCCACTTGCGAAGAATTCATCACGCTCACAGTGCAGTTGGAGCATCGTCTTCTTGAACGAAAGGGAGATAGAAGCAGAGGGGACCCTCGCATGGCTTATGTAAGACCTCGCCAAACCCTTGAGAAATCACCGAAATCCGCAGATCCCACGGAACCAATGCAGATTGGAGGAGTCAAGGGGCCGTTAACAAACGATGAACGGGAAAGAAGAAGAAAGATGAGACTGTGCCTCTATTGTGGTAAGAGCGGGCATTTTATACGGGAATGCCGAGCCCGGACCCGACTACCAGAGAAAACCAACCTCCCAAGACTGCATGTCTCCACTGTGCACCATGACGAGAACTCGGAAAACTAGCACACCCGAGTCAGGAGGAGATCCCTGAACCGGGTGAGAAACAAACAGTGATCTCCCACGCCGTTGCCAACACCATCCAACCAGCCGTGGCCCACATCAATGTAGGGATTACGCTTTGGATAAAACCAGACATCCCCGTGGACATATCCGCGATGTTGGATTCAGGGGCAACCGGAAATTACATGGACTTAAACTATGCCCATACCATAGGGGTCCCCCAAGAGATGAAGAAACGTCCAGAAGAAGTCAAGGCCGTGGACGGCACCACCCTGTCCTCAGGGCCAGTCATAAGTCACACCTCTCCTCTGCTCATGAAAATGGGGAGTAACCACTACGAATACATACGGTTTGACCTCATTGATGCCCCGCACTTTCGGCTTATATTGGGTATGCCTTGGTTAACCTTGCACGATCCCATCATACATTGGGCGGCACGTACCGTTTCCCTGACTTCTACGTACTGCTTAGAACATTGCAACCACCAACCCCTATCACCGATAGGGGAAGAAAAGACACAAGCAAGCCTACTGGCCTCCGGGTGTGAAGAAATAAAGTTCTGTTGTTCCCTTACCTTACCTGAAGCCTATCACCCGTACCTACAAGTGTTCGACAAACAGAAAGCCACACGCCTCCCTCCGCATCGCACCTATGATTGTCGCATTGACCTGGTGCCTGGAGCCGAAATACCATGTAGTAGGGTGTACGCCCTCACAGAACCGGAAACAAAGTACCTACAAAAATACCTGGCGGACAACCTGGCCTCCGGATTCATCAGGCACTCATCTTCACCCGCTTCCTCCCCTCTTTTTTTTATACCTAAGAAGGATTGTGATGAGCTCCGGCCCTGCATAGACTTCCGTGCCATAAACCGAGTCACCATAAAAAACCGCTACCCCCTGCCCTTAATACCCGTGCTCTTGGACCAACTCAAGGGAGCAAGATGGTTCACAAAACTCGATTTAAGAGGAGCTTACCACCTGGTCCGTGTCAAACAGGGGGATGAGTGGAAAACCGCCTTCCGAACCAAGTTCGGTTTATATGAGTACATGGTGATGCCGTTTGGACTATGTAACGCCCCGGCAGCCTTCCAATATTTCATGGACGAAGTGCTTCGAGGGTTCCTGGAGACGTTTTGCGTGGTATATATCGATGATATCCTGGTATATTCCGCCACGCTAGAGGACCATGTGCAGCACGTGACAGCGGTATTGGACAGGTTGCAACAGCATTCCTTATATGCCAAATTGGAGAAGTGTGTGTTTCACGCAGAAGAGGTGGCTTTTCTGGGGTACATAATTAACTCTCGTGGGTTTCAGATGGAGCAGGGAAAGGTTCAAGCAATCACGGAATGGAAGGCACCCCACAACGTCAAGACAGTACAAAGATTCCTTGGATTCGCAAATTATTACCGTCGATTCATTAAGGACTTTTCCAGACTAATCACCCCTCTTTCCACCTTGCTAAGAAAGAACACACCGTTTCGATGGGGAACCGAAGCAGAACAAGCATTCCAGGCCCTAAAAGACAGGTTCACACAAGCTCCCATCTTACGGCACCCGGATACACAACTCCCGTTTATCGTTGAGACGGATGCCTCACAATATGCCGTTGGAGGGGTTCTCTCTCAACGCCATCCCGCCACAGGACAACTCCATCCAGTGGCGTATTATTCCAAAAAACTATCCCCCTGTGAGGTCAATTACTCCGTCACTGATAAGGAGTTGTTGGCGATAAAAAGGGCTTGTGAGGAATGGAGACATTACCTTTTGGGCGCCCGACACACTGTCGAAATCTTCACAGACCATCGCAATCTCCTCTTCCTGAAAACGGCGAAGGCTCTGACGCCCCGACAGTTGCGATGGACACTTTTTTTTGCTGAGTATGATTTCGTGATTAAGTACCGCCCTGGACCTCAGCATGGGAAGGCAGACGCGCTGTCTAGAGTGGGGGACACTGAGGAGAACGTGGAAGAGGAGGAGAAAGAACCTCCCTTGATCCTCCCAGATAAGAAGGATCCCAGCAAAAGCATAGCTCAAATAAGCTCGCAAGATTTCCTGGAGGACCTGAGAGTAGCGGTGGCAGATATCAATGCTCCGGAATGGATAGCTGAATGCCCAGAAAAAAGAACAGAGAAAGACAATCTCCTGTATCATGCCCAAGCATTATACATTCCAGATCCTCTATTGCGAAACCAAGTGCTTGCGTGGGCGCACGATACTCCTTTAGGGGGTCATTTGGGTATTTACAAAACCATCTCTTGTTTAGAGAGATCCTACTGGTGGGATACGCTGAGAAAAGACACTCACGAGTATGTGAGCACCTGTTCCGTGTGTGCACAAAGTAAGGCGAGTCACACAAGACCTACGGGGTTCCTACGACCTATTCCTATTCCCCCGCGACCTTGGCACACCATTTCAATGGATTTCATCGTTGAAATGCCTCCCTGCGAGGGATATACAGTAATACTAGTATTGGTGGATCATCTAACAAAGATGGGGCATTTCGTTCCCTTGAAAAACTCCCCACTTCTGCGGAACTAGCTCTTGTTTTTCTACAGCACCTTGTCAGAGCACATGGAATTCCAAGCGTATTAATTACGGACAGAGGGTCCCAGTTCACATCCAAGTTCTGGAAAGCTCTCTGTACATCTCTCGCCATTGACGCACGAACATCTACGAGCTTCCATCCTCAAACCGATGGAAAAACAGAACGCTTAAACCAAACCCTTGAGCAATACTTGCGATGTTTTACCCTACAGAATCCCATCCACTGGTTTCCCTTATTATGGATGGCAGAATTCGCGTATAATAACGCGGAGCATTCCACGTTGGGCTGTTCCCCTTTCTTTTGCCTCTACGGACACCATCCCAACATGCTCCCTTTTGAATGGCCCGTACAATCCAAACTTCCCAGTATCCAAGAACACCATGCGCACCTCCGAGCAGTATTGCTCGAAGCGAAAAACAGTTTAACTTCCGCTCAAGCAGCGCACAAAAAATGGGCCGACAGGAGAAGGGAGGAGGAACCAAGGTACCAAGTGGGGGACAAGGTATGGCTCTCTACACGCAATCTCCAGTTAAAAGGGGTTGATAAACTGAAGCCCCGGTACATAGGACCTTACAGCATAGAGAGAGTGGTAAACCCTGTGGCCATGAGACTGTCCCTTCCCATCTCTTGGCATATACACCCCGTGTTCCATGTGTCACTATTAAGACCCTGCCCTATCAGTACGAGACTCCCAGAGAAACCTCCACCCATAGAGGTCGATGGCCAGGAAGAATATGAGGTACAGGAAATACTGGACTCTCGATTAGTAAGAGGAAGGGTCCAATATTTAGTGGATTGGAAAGGGTTTGGAGTGGAGGACAGGACCTGGGAACCAGCGCATAATCTCCATTGCCCCGACCTGGTGGACTCCTTCCATAGGTCACATCCGGGGAAGCCGGGGCGTCCGCCGGGACGGCGGTCCTTGAGAGGGGGTTCTGTCGCGGTTACGCGAACACCGGCCAGGAACTACATTGCCCAGAACACCCTGGGGCTGGCGACCAGAAATCGCGTCAGCCAGGGTCGCATATCGCACAGCTATAAAAGACAGCTTCCCCCTAGAGGAGGCGCTTGACAATCTCGCCCCAGTTCCAGAATTGTTTCCGAGACCTTCGTACTACGAGCGCCGTGTGCGCGCTACACCTTGGACGTCACGGAGACCACGAACCCGGAGATACACCCCTCGCGCCAACATCAGCAGGAGCCGTGAGAGAGAACTGCGGCGTCCCGCTAGACTCCCCGGAACAACAGGAACCGGAGTAAGTATATACTAAGCCCCTCATTTCGGAGACAGCTCCCGCGGTGACGGAACCGCGGAGGAGCTATCCGACCTGGCAGAGCTCTATGGTTCCACGAGACCAGAGCACGACTGCCGTGTGAGCACAACCGCTAATAACAGCAAAGTGAGAAGGGAATTCTCTCATCAAAGACCCGAGTGCTCTGCTGTGACGCAACAGGAGTGAGCACACATTCTCCTCAAAGACCCGAGTGCTCTGCTGTGACGCAACAGGAGAGAGCACACATTCCTCAAAGACCCGAGTGCTCTGCTGTGACGCAACAGGAGAGAGCACACATTCCTCAAAGACCCGAGTGCTCTGCTGTGACGCAACAGGAGAGAGCACACATTCTTCTTGATTTACGCCAGGACGTTGGGAGGGAAGGTAGACAAGACGCAGGATTGTAGGGGGTCTGAGAGCCCTCCCTTGTGTCTCCCTTCAGACAGTCACTCCACATCCTCTCTTTTCATCGCGCAGAACACAGAGTCAACCAACCACCTAGCACTCCCAGAGGACGATTACCGGATACCAGTGATAGACACCCCCTCCTTGAAAACTGTGAGTTCGAGATAGTGGGGCAGGGGGTGGGGATTCATGATAACGGTAGTGGCTTATGTGTCCTCTGTTCTCTTGTCCGTAGTCTCCGACGCAAGAACCCTCCTAGAACTTCTGCCTCACCCACCTACTGGACAGTAGGTTGCACGGCATTCCTCCGGTGGTCATCTTTGGTTCCCTCCCCCTTCTCCCAATCGATTTCTCTCCCTACTCTGGTGGTCTTTCTGAGGGGAGAGTTAGCGAAGGGGAGAAGAGGGGGGATTCTCATCGCAAGCATCGTTCCTGCTGGCTGGCTAAGGTTAGTGGGTAGGGTATCCTGCTGACACGCTGACGCTTCCGCGACACACGCAAACCCCAGGAAGTGACAGGAAACTAATGGAGAGGAAGAGGTCTGGAGGATACTTTGGTCCGGAGGCACCTTACGAAAGGGATACTCTATGGAGCACCATGAGGGTATGTAACAGGTGAAAGGAGCTGTGCCAGACCAAGAAGTGCGTAACTTGGGTAGGAATAACTAACGAACGAAATGAGGAAGGAGAGGGTGAAAATAGGGGAAATGTCTGCTAGGATGGGTGAAGAAAGGATCTCTGGGTAAATGCGGATGGTTCAGAGATCCGGCCTCAATACTTGTGCACACAGTGTTTCACACTGCCACCGCACCGCTATGGGATCTGGCAACCCTAAAGAGGGATGAGGCTTGGACGATACTGAGTTACCGGAGTACCTCTCTGGCGTCACAAGGGAGGAAGGGCACGATCCGCCACACTCGCGCTGGTCTGGAGTCAGGCAGCAATCAGAGCGCCACAAGAAACGCTGAAAGCGGCGAGGAACCGCAGCCGGCTTCAGCGCGAAGCCGGAAACAGGAAACAGGAAAGACCTAAACAGGAAGTTAGGCCGCCAAGCGTCGGGACACGAAGGAATCTCGAGACAAGAACGCTAAGCGCGTTTCCTTGCCTCGAGATCCCTTAAATACTACCGCGTCTGGAGTCGTGGAGCACGAGACATGACACCTGCGAAACCCAGGTCGGATGGAGGGTACCTGCAAGTCCACTGCTCATAACTTGTGGTCTAGACTATTGGCTGGCCACGTAGGATATTTGTACATGGGCGACCTCTATAGAGCACATGCCCAAAACCTTATCAGATCACGCACCTGTCAGGCTGGCACTTGACATCCCCACACACACACCGCGACAGTTTACATGACGTCTACAGCAGAGCGCGTTGCTATAGTAGAATATTTCGAACATAATGCTGGTTCTGTGAGTAGTGCAGGGACGCTGTGGGAGGCCTTCAAGGTCACTGTGAGAGGCACTGTATCGGTAAACAAGCTGGTATCCTAAGAGATATCCAACAGCAACTGGCAAAGGTGGAAACCGAAATAAGACATCTGGAGGTGGAATATGAGGCCACGCAGGATGCTCGGTTACTCGCCGATATCAGGCTGAAAATAGATACTTATCATGACTTCGCAAATACTGAAATAAAATATATATTGAGTAAATATACAGCACGCAAATATGGAGAGGGAGGTAGACCGGGGAGGACACTTTCACACAGGATCCGACCGGTGCACACGCCAACCTAAATAACACAGATCAAGAATAGGCAGGACCGGGGCGTGACCAGGCACCGACGAAGATGGCCGCCTAGGCACCGAGCTCCGCCGGGACCGCTGTTGTCCCCGTGAAATCCGTCAATAAATCCTAGCTGGAGCATACTCCTATTGCAGCGCCAGCTTCCAGTTGTGCTGCGCTCCTGACCCGCGGCGGGGACTGATCGCCGCGCTCTGCTTCACGGCGGCTGGCCCGCGGCGGCGGCCTGGAACCTGGGGGCCGGACGAGCCATAAAGCGAGGCCCCGGCTTGCGGCCTACACCGTGGGCGGTGCCGGAGCGGGGCCTGGGCACCACTGCTGAGCCGCGTTCAACGCCGCACCGCGCTGCGGCCTCCTATCCTGCCAGATCCCGAGCCGGAGGAGGAGTGCGGGAGCCTGAGGTGAGGCTGCGTGGGCCTCGGCTGGGCAGGCTCTGCCGGACGTGCACAGCTGCATATACACCCCTACCACGAGGAGAAGGCTCCGGAGACCAGGGTGCGGAGCCGACTCTGAGGTGGGAAACACAAAGGAGTGCGAGGCAGCCCAGGGCGCCCTGAACTGGATGGGAGAGTGGCCCAAGAGGTGGGCCTGCTGGACGGACCTGAGAACTGTTGCGTTGCATAGAAGGGGACACGCCATCCAGCCGAGTGCGTGGACGCGCTTGCGGCCTCCCGCCCGGGCCGGGGGGGCCCTGGTCCGGTGGTCCTGCGGGGCGGGCTGCATTGATCTCTTCCGCGGCTTCCCGCACGGTGGCGGGGCCGGCCCTCGGTCCGGGCCTACTACGCGGGCCTGGTGCTGAGGTGCTGCCGGGGCTCATATTGGGATTGCCGTCGCCCGAGCTGTGGCGTGGACCCTGGTTATGAAAAAGCACAGAGCCAACATGCGGCCAAAGGTGGGAACGAAAATGCAAACCAACAACTTGGACAAGTATGCGGTCCCCACGGGTCCGACGCAGCCTGAAGCGGCGGTGGGGAACGCCGCGGACCGATCGGAGCCCTCCCTGACCTCCATAATGGCCGCGATACAGACGTTGGGCACTAATCTGGAGACGAAAATGGACAAGATATCCATTGAAGTCAACTTGCTCCGCACGGACCTAGGCAAGACCACGGAGAGATCGAAAGTTAACGAGACGGACATCAAGGCTCTTCAGGCCTCGGAAAAACGGCTCGAGGGGCGAGTGAGCGAGCTCGTCCTCCAGCACCGCCAAATGGCTCTCCGGCTCGAGGATCAGGAGGGGAGGGCCCGACGGAGTAACATCCGCGTAGTTGGTGTACCGGAGGGAACGGAGGGGAAAAGTGCTGAGTTGTTTCTTGAAGACTTAATCCTCCAGCACTTAAAACCAAAGAGACTCTCTAAGCTTTTCACCATTGAGCGTGCTCACCGAGCCCTGCTCCCCAGGCCCAGGCCGGGGGCTCCACCGAGAACGATGATTGCAAAAATCTTGAACTTTCGTGATCGTGACGCCATCCTCCAGGCGGCCCGACAACACGGGGACCTGCACTACGAAGGGGCCACTCTCCGGTTCTTTCCTGACTTCACGTTGCGAGTTCAGCAAGAACGACGCTCATTTCTGGGAGTCAAGGCGGCGCTCAGGGAGCGGGGCATCAAATATATGATGTTCGTCCCCGCCAAATTGAAGATCATTGCCGGGGGAAGGTCTCACTTCTTCACCTCGCCGGCGGCGGTTCAGGAGTGGCTCGACGCGGCCCCATCGGACGAACAGGTGGGACACGACCGCGGCCTGGAGCCGGGGGCCGGGGCCGCCTCCCCGGGATCGGCGGCGGGGAGAGCAGCGGACGACGAGCAGAGCCAAAGGTCCTGGCGCTCCAGATCAAACAGTCCCCGCTGGGACACGCTCCAGGGCACAGGGGAGTGATGAGGACTCAGACTGCGGCGCAGCGCCTTGCCGAACAGTAATGTATGATATATCCACGGGGTGCTGGGTGGTAACTCCGGTGCGGGAAGAGGACTCATCCGCCGCTCATCTAGTGGCGCTGTGACTAACTCTCGATTGCATCACAAACTCCAGGGACTTAAAGTTTGGGGGTAACACAAGTTCGGTGGCTGGAGTTGGGGCCGGCTCACGTTCCCCCCTAACAGAGGTTTCTCCAGGGGAGGGGCAGCGCACTCTCTCTGGGGGTGGGGTCGGGCGACAGGCGCTCTGCTAATTGGGGGAGTGGGTAGTTTGGAACCTACAGAGCAGGGGGCAGGGTGGGGGGGTAGTTCTCGGTCAAAGGGGTGGGAGGGAAATTCCGTACAATTAGTACTACAGGCTATAACGGGCCCGTGGTTCGGGGTCCAATGCACTCTATGTTGGGTTTTGGAATGTTGGGGGGGCCGGTGGGAGGGAGGGGAGTTGGGAAGGTTTTATGGTCATATATTGGCATTATGATTAGAGTCAACGGCAACGCCGGTGCGCATGGACAGTCCAGCTCACACAGTAGCGGATATGGCTAGTAAATGGGAGAGAAGTCTGAAGGTCCTCGGCTGGAATGTCGACGGGCTGGGTGATGGGCTCAGGCATACTATTGTCCTACAGTTTGTTAAACGACAGCTCCCTGATGTAGTGTTATTGCAGGAAACGCACCTACTGGGAAATGCCTGTCAGGCCCTAAATAGATGGGGCTATACCTTGGCGGTTCACTCCGGCTTCACCTCTGGCTCCAGAGGAGTGCAGATGCTACTGCGCCGCTCCCTGCCCCTCCACATTGATCGCTCGGAGACGGACCCTTTGGGCCGCTTTGCAGTGCTGTCGGGGAGGTGGGAGGGCCGTAGATTAAACCTCCTCTCTGCATATGTCCCCCCTGGCCTACAAACTCAAACCTATACCGACCTGGGCAAACTCTTACTCTCCCTCGAGGATGGTCAGTTGATCATTGGGGGAGACTTCAACGCGGTAGTTTCGGGCACCCAGGATAGGCATCCCCCCAGGGACATACCTCCGGGGCAGAGGTGGCTGGCTGATTTCCTCGAGGCCTTTGGGCTCACAGACTTATGGTGGCTGATGCACCCCACGGGCAGGCACTTCACATTCTACTCTGGGTCGCATCATTCCTTCTCCCGCCTCGACTATATACTTACTCCATTACAGCACGACATGGTAATACGGGAGGCCTCACACCTGGCGCGCGGCATCTCCATTCGCCGGTTTGGACGCACATTACGCTGGGTAATGGGCGAGAGGGATGTGTGCTGCCAATCAATGCCTGGTATTTAAAAAATGAGGACCTCAGGGAAAAACTGACCCGTTCCATTACTCAGTTCTTCGAACAAAATGTTGGATCGGTGGGCTCCTCCGTAACTTTGTGGGAAGCCTTTAAAACAGTGCTCAGGGGAGAGGCCCTATCAGCCATTTCGGGCAGCCGTAAAGAACGGGCGGCACAGATAAACTCTGTTGAATCGGACCTCCGGGCGCTTGAGGAGGCGGCGGTCGTGAATCAGGAACCGGAGGGGCAGCATAGGTTGCGACTTAAAACTGCGGAATATATGGAGCTGGTCACGCAGACTGCCCAAACAGTGGCTATGCACAAGGCGGGCAGGATCTATGATCAAGGCGACAAGGCAGGCAAACTTATAGCCTGGCTCGAGAAAAAACAGAGGGCCCATAAAGTGGTACCAGAAATACAAACTGCCTCGGGGGTAGTGGTTACAGAGCCCCGGGAGATCACAGCGGAATTTGCGCGGCACTTCCGACAGGTGTACAGTAGGGGGTCGGACCGGC
The DNA here is from genome assembly GCF_964204655.1 of Triturus cristatus. Lineage (NCBI taxonomy): Eukaryota > Metazoa > Chordata > Amphibia > Caudata > Salamandridae > Triturus > Triturus cristatus. The sequence continues at coordinate 205,739,643 of NC_140595.1, read as the reverse complement.
CTGAGGAGGACTCGATTGCCCTGCTAACAGATATCCGTATGCCGTGCCTTTCTGAGGTCGACAGGGAGGCCCTTGAGGCTCCACTTGCTGTAGCGGAACTAGAGCGTGCGATAGTCGACCTTCGACCGGGGAAGGCTCTTGGACCCAATGGTCTCCCGATTGAGCTTTACAAGCTAAAACCAGACGCCCTTAGTTCACACCTTCAGCGAATGTTCGTAGAGAGCAAAGCCACAGGACTACTGCCGTGTGACCAGCGCATAGCGACAATAGTGGCTATCCCAAAGGAGGGGAAACCAAGGGAGTTATGTTCCTCCTACCGACCCATCTCTCTGCTTAATGCGGAACCCAAAATATTGGCGAAAACTCTCGCCAATAGGCTCCACTCCGTTCTACCCGCATTGGTCCACCCGAACCAGTCCGGATTCATGCCACAGCGTAATACGGCTCTCAACATACGACGCCTGAATGGTGTGCTGGGGAGATGCCACACGATACGAGAGGACGCGGTGGTGGTGTCGCTGGATGCCACCATGGCGTTTGACACCCTCGAATGGCCCTACATGATGGCGGTGCTCCATAAATTGGGCTTTGGCCCTCACTTTATAGCGTGGGTTCGTCTCCTCAATTCGGAGCCCCTGGCCCAGGTGGTTGTTAACAATAGGGTTTCGGAGGTCTTCGCCCTGGAGAGGGGCACCAGACAGGGTTGCCCGCTCTCACCCCTCCTATTTGCGCTCTCCCTTGAGCATCTGGCGGCGTGGATTAGGCAAGACATCCACCTCACGGGACTACAATGGGCGGACGGTTGGGAGGACAAAATCTCCCTCTATGCCGATGACATCCTCCTTTATCTGTCCCGAACACGGAGGTCTATTGTAGCAGCCATGGATATTTTTGCGAGCTTCGGGAAAAACTCGGGGTTCCGCATCAACTGGGGCAAGTCCCTACTCTATGTCCTCCATGGCAGCCCCCCTAGACTTCCCAGCGACTGCCCACTCTCAATTGCAGAGGGCGGATTTCGATACCTCGGAGTCTTTGTCTCGATGGACGAGACGCTTACCTATGAACACAATCTACTGCCGCCCTTAAGACGGCTCCAACGGGACTCCACCACGTGGCAGAAACTTCCATTATCCCTGCTGGGCCACGCAGCCCTTTTCAAAATGATGGCCCTTCCCCGGTTTCTCTATGCAAAACTACCCGGACTTAGTGCCGAATTCTTATTTTGTGGCTATAGAGGCGGCGCAGCGATCCCTCCTATGGGCAGGTACACCTCGGATAGCGCTGCACAAGCTCACACTGGGATGGTATGACGGAGGGATTGCCCTCCCTGATATCCGCAAATACTATTGGGCCGCCCACTTGGCGGCGATCAACCAGGGGACGTATAGGGACGGTAATGACCCAGGTTACGGGATGGATAGGTGGTTGCTCCCAGGTGGGAACTACGAAGTCGCACTCTACTCTAAACCTGGGAAACATCAGCTCACTGGGCCGACTAAACACTTGGTGCAAATATGGCACGCGGCCCACCGACAGCTCGGTTGGTCCAACACTCTGACGATGGCCACTCCACTGTGGGCGTCGGAGAGACTGGGCAGCCTGGGTCACACGAGGGGATTTCGTAGTTGGGACCTTATTGGTATCTCCCAGGTCAAAGACTTGTGGGGGCCCAAGGGAGTCAGATCCTTTGCTTACCTGCAGGAAACTTATGACTTAGCGCACACGGAATATTTCCGATATCTGCAGATTAGGCACTCCCTTCAAGCCAACATACCACCGGGGACGAAGCCCCCCCAGGCCTCCCCTCCGGAAGACAGGTTGCTCGACGGATACTTGCCCGAGCACGCCATTTCACTTACATATAAGAAGCTTATCAATAATCCTCCTGATCCACTCGGATTCCTTAAAGAGAAATGGGTGGCGGATGGACTGGAGATCGATGAGGAGGAGTGGGTGGAAGCGCTGGCTTCCCCGAGGGAGGTGGCGATTTCGGCCAGACTTCGGCTCATACAACTCAAAATACTGCATAGAGTGTATATCTCTTGCACTAGACTGCAGGCGATGGGACGGGGGGGGAGGGACTCTGCAGACGGGGATGCGGTGTAGCTGGCTCTTTCTTCCATATACTGTGGGAGTGCCCGAGGGTGCAGAGGTATTGGAGGCGTGTGGTGTCTTGCATGCAAGAGGTATGGGAGGTGGACTTACGCCCAGAGGCCAAAAGATGCCTCCTGAACATCTGGGAACCCACGGACTTACCTGCGAGAGGGAAACTGTGGGTCACACTTGGGCAAATGGTAGCAAAACGAAACATAGCCCGCCTTTGGGGTGCATCCGCCCCGCCAAAACTGGCCGAATGGCAAAGGGACATGGACTGATGTATGCTGCAAGAGAAGACAGTGTACACGGCGCGGGGGTGCCCCCGAAAGTGGGGGGAGGTGCGGTCAAAGTGGAACGAATACAGAGGGGACATATGTGAGCCTCCACGGGCCTGCCGATCCGGCTTGGGAAACATGGACTGAACGGACGCTAATGTCAAATAATGTGCACGCTTTACTGATTTATGCTGTCCATATATGTAACCGGTGCTAAAGTGACTCTATTGCCTGATGACTGACCATACTGTTCCGTTGTCTTTTTCTTTTTTGCAAACAAAAAACAGAAATTAAAAAAAAAAAAAGAATAGGCAGGACCAACCCATATTTGATACCCCCTCCATATTGGACTGTTTTTCAGAGTTTTACTCTCGCCTATACACAGCGCAATCGGCGACCACACTGCCTGAGATTAATCAATATCTAGATGACCTTGCCTGGCTAGCAAATGACCATCGCAAATATTTTTGCCATCACATCACTGAAGATGAGATAAGGGAAGCGATAAACTCCCTCCCCAACAATAAGGTTCCAAGTATGGATGGACTCCCTGGGTAGTTCTATAAAGAATTCAGAGACTTGTTGCTCCCGCATTTGGCGGAGATGTATGAAGTAGCGTATGAGGATGGTAAGCTACCGGCCTCCTTACGGGAGGCACTTTTGATTACACTGCTTAAGCCAGATAAGGACCCTGTGCAGTATGAATCTTACCGGCCATTATCTTTGATAAACATAGTTGCTAAAATATTAGCTAAAATGATTGCATCACGTATACAGCCTCTGCTACGTAATCTATTACCGAACGAAGTCGGCTTTATCCTGTCACGAACCACCACACAAAACATAAGGACTATATTTACAATGTTACATCACTTACATCCAGATTTGCCAGCCCAGCAGCAGCGGCCTTGTTGGATGCTGCGAATGCCTTTGATTCTGTTAAATGGCCCTTTATGTTCACGGTGCTGCATAGGATGGGGTTGCCTGAACCGTTCCTACGATGGATAGCGTCACTGTACACTGAGCCCAGTGCGCGCATTAGAGTTAACGGCTACACATCAGACCCAATTAATCTATGCAGAGAACGAGACAGGGTTGCCCGCTGTTTCCGCTCCTTTTCACAATAGCCTTAGAACCTTTGGCATGTAAAATCAGGCAAAAACACGTAGAATCCGCCCTACAATTTCAGCTACAACCAGTTGCCATATCGCTATATGCGGACGACATGGTCCTGTATGCGCGACACCCAGATCATAACTTGAACCCATTAATAAGAGAATATATTAAGTTTGAACGATATTCAGGCCTTAGCATAAATTGGGACAAGTCTGCGGGTATACCGCTAACGCCAGGTACACAGCAACCAAATCTCAATTATATCCCTCTTTTCCAGAAGAGCCAAACTCGCTTAATGTGCTGCAAATCTTACTGACTACACCCACATGGCAGCGTTTGGTAACGAGGCTATACGCTGCTGCTCAGGCAGAGCAATGGCGACCCCCCAGTAGATCGCTTCAAAGATGGGAGGAGACAGTGGGTAGCCCTCTAGCTATAGAGAATTGGGATTACAGCTGTGCGTTGCTGAGGATGCTTACCCCAAACTGCAATTTGCTTATAAATCACTTTAAATTCCTACATCAAGTATACTATACGCCCGCAAAACTTCACACATATGTCCTGCGGCCAGAGGATACTTGCCATAGATGCGGCACTCCGGGTGAAGGTTTTTTGCATGTGGCGCGGTGATGCCAACAGCTCCAACCATACTGGTATGACGTAACCAGCACTCTTACACTTATGTTAACAGAAATAATACCTCATAACCCACTAACATGCTTGCTGGGAACATACAAAATAAAACTAGCTAGAAGGCAGAAATTCCTGGCAGTGGCATTACTGCTAGCCAGGCGCTGCATTGCGATACGCTGGGGTAGCAAGAGCCCTCTACGATTCAAGGACTGGATTACAGACATGACATACCGAAAAGAGACATTAGAGGCATATGCAGAAGAGCTACCTCTGGCCTCCAGACCTAAAGATTTCTGGGCACCCTTTGTACAATACCTTAGCTCCACACAAAACACAGACTGAAAATTCTCAGCATGCTGCTGTGGCGGGGTAAAGATGGATGACTTGGGATCTGTTGTGATATCTCGATTACTGGAGTGGTGTTTGTAGGGCTAAATGGGGGGTAGATGGTAATGCAATCTAGCTTGCAGATAGCAAGCATTTGAGCTGTCACAGTGTAGTGCCATAGTAAGATACCAAGATGTGTGCCACACAGGACATGAATGTTAAAGAGTTGTACTCTGAAGTTGTCTACTGCGATAGACTGCTGATACTGTGTAATCATATAATCTTCTTATGCTGACCAGAATAAATAAAATGTAAAAAAAAAAACCTCATAAAGGTAATCAATCAACAAGGGGTACTCTATGTCTGAAAATTTCCGAGGTCCCGAGACGCCCCAAACATTCGCTGGGAGGCCAAACACGACCTCGTAAGAGGACAATCCTGTTCTAGAGTGTGCTGTGACTCTCATGGACATTAGTGCTAGGGGCAGAGCATTGGGCCACTTCAGTCCTGTACTCTCTTTGATCTTAGCCATTTTCAACTTGAGAATGCCATTATATTTCTCAACCAGTACTGCTGACTGGGGGGGTGGTTTGCTACATGAAACTTCTGTCTGATGTGCAACCCATCGCTCACCAACTGGATGACTTTGGCATTAAAATGGCTGCCATTATCACTCCAGGTCAAACGGGGCATCCCAAAGCGCGGAAAGAACTCTCTACAGAGTACCTTCGCCGTCGCCATGGCGCTGTTCTCTTTAGTGGTATAAGCCTCAACCCATTTACTGAATGCACAAACAACCACTACTAAATACTTCAAGTTGTTCACCCTTTCCATCTCGATGTAGTCCATCTGGAGATCCTCGAAAAGGAAGGAAGGAGGTGCAAAACTGCCAACAGGAGTGGGAGTATCCTTTCCAGGATTACGAATCAAGCAAACCATGCAATACTTAACCAGGTGTGCTGCAACCATGGGAATGTTATCATACGGGGTCTAGCAGTTTGCAAATTCCTTTCACGCTAATGTGTGCCGGTCCATGTGCCATAGTGACCACAGGGAGGAGGTACGCGTCCTGGAGCATCCATCTCTGCTTGCCAGATTTGTCCGTCCAACACCCATCCTCATCCAAATTAGCTGTGCTTTCCTGTCATATTGCTCTTTCTCTTTGTTCTCCCTGTGGTCATAATACTGAACCATGCCCAAAATAACAGATGGAGAGGAGGTAGTCCAAGTGCTTTCCGAAGCCTGCAACCGAGTCGGAAGCAGGTTCGTAACAAATCTGTTAACAAACAGTCGAATACCTCCCTCCATCTACATATCCTGCCGACTAAAGTCCAAGAACACCCCTTCGAACTTTGTGAACAAATCATACACACTTTCATCCTTCTTTTGGCGGCAGGCCGTCAACTTATCCCAATCCACTCTCCTCAGTGGAATCAAGGAGCGCATATACGTGGTAATCCAACCCGGCAAACACTAGTATCTCGGCTCTAGGTTTGTCACCGGTCCTTCTCTCCTGATCCCATTCCCCATCTCTTTCCAAGTGCCACGCAACTCCACTACATGATCCTGTGTGTGCACCTACCGCCAGATATCGACCGGCACCAGTAAGCCCAAAAACATTTTTATTTCAGCCAGCGTCATCACTGACGAGGATGCAGCCTCCGTCAATTCTTTGCAATAAGCAGTCGGATTCTTTTGAGGATCCTGTAACTGGGTCTTAAGAGATAAGACCTCACTCCTTTTCCAAGGGTTATAAACCCACTGTTCCTGAAAACATCCTTCCACTCGCTGTCTAATAACCTCATTTTGTGAATTTCGTAACTCTGGTATCTCGGGGTGGTAAATGGAATGTACCTCCCTCATAGGGGACTGGGACACTGCAATCGGACTCCTTTGGATCAACCTGCCTCGGTAACCAATTAACATGGCAACATTGCTAAAGACGTCATTAGGAGCCATCCCGGCCGCATACACACTATCCAGAATGTCATAGATAATTTGAGAGGCAACACCATTAAAACACTGCTCCCATAACCCAATCAAAATGGCTGACATATGCTTAAGGGCATGCTGCTGCAAAAACGGCTCGTAGTCTTTCAATACACTCCACCTGTCCTCCACACTGTAAATAGGATTCCGAGCCCACTGAGAGGCCTGATCCGTCACCATCTTTTTCTCTGCATCCCCCACATCGGATCTCATCAACACTCGGCCCATCCGTTCTTTGGCAGCCTCTCGAGTTTCCTAACTACCACCTTTCAACGGCGTTCCCACATACTGCAAGGGTGGAAATGGGGGGGTTGCGTTCGCTGTCGTGGCAGGAACTGGGGACGTCAATGTCGGCAGGGGAAGTGTATGCAAAAGAGATAGAACAGATTCCGGGGTGACAGAAACAGCAGATTGGGCCAGCACTCCGGTTGTCCCGGTCACGGAAGCTGAAGAGGAAGGGTGGGAAACAGACATATTAGGGGCAACAGTACCAGGGACAGCTGATGACACAGGTACAACCAGTATATTTACACTCTGTGGGGCATATGGGGGAGGGGGTCGAGCATCCAACAGATACTTTACGAAAGGATCCCCCTCTTCCCGCGTGACATAAGACTTATCGCATTGCAACCTAAACTTTCGATAAGAACATTCTGTACCCTTCTCTATCTTCTCCCTCTCATACGCTACAGCCTTTTGCATTACTGACTGCGTCGTTCTTCTAGGAGCCTCCTTCTCTGCTCTCATCCTTCTCTGCTTAGCTTCCTTTTGCCAAACCTGGTGGTTATAGAACATAGACTGCCTACTTCTCTTTGCAAACAATTTGTCCTGCCCGAAATTAAATTTTTGTTCCTCAAAAGTACCAGTTAAAGGCCACTGTAACTTGGCGTTGTCCCTAGTATACTTGTGCCACAGTGTCCTAAACATAATAGGGCCAAGGCCATGTTTCACATACATGTCAAAATTCGGAGTGCCTCTCGAAGGCGCGGGTTGCTTTTCCTCCAACCGAGCATCAGCAGAGCAACATTGGCACCCGAAACAAAAAAACCTGCTAAAGCATGGCATCTCCTCAAAGTGCAGAGAGTGAATTCACTACTTTTCATCCAGTAAGCACTCCCAAAATGCAAAAAATCAAGTACCTAACTGCACCAATGTCTCAAAGTAGACTCCACCTCGCTAGTCTCGAACACTAATCCAATCTCCTGCGTTCTTCAAGAAAAAGAAAAATAAATTACCCAATTATGTGACCAAGAACCCACGCAGACCCCACGTGTCTCCAAGATGGTCCGCAGACCTACCAATAATGCAAGCCAAACAAAGAACTTATTCAGTACAGCGCCGTACGGACCAAAAGAAAATCAAGACAAACTCACCTGGTGCACACAGGTCGAACAAGATTATTCTCCACTGCAGACTCTTCCGGACCAAACGGCCTGTTCCAAGGGTTTTACCTTTGAAGGCCCCAGCCGCGGTGACCACTGGACGAGGTGCCGCTTGAAGAGACAGGTGGGCAGCTGCGAGTGCGAGTCTCCATCATGCAGGGTACCCTGATCCAGCCATCCGATCAGACGTAGCCCCATTCTCCTTACACCCGGTTACCGGTGAGGAAGGGACACCCAATGGAGTCCCCCGTTCGGGCACCAAATGAAAGAAGTGGCCCAAAAACGGGTCACTCAGATCACTCACGACCACCTATATGCCTTCCCAAATAAAGAAGAGTCGGTCAGACTGTAGAGAATACAAACCAATTCGTTTATTACATATATGCTGCAGCGGAGCCCACTCTGATTAGTCTCTGGAGAGAACTGCCGAGGGGGTCTGGGCTCCCTCCTCATGGTCACATCAGTTATACAATTTTACACCTCTAGAGACCCGCCCTAACTGGAATTTTCCAGCTCAGGCCACAGTGAACAATGGGAGGCACATAAGATGGGCTGTGCCACTGTGCGAGGAACACACTATCTTAGTCTGAAGGTTATGCAGCAGCACTCTACCATGTAAAGCTGTGAGAATGAGCACATCTAATGGCAAAAAAACCTATAACAATGAACAGTACATTTGTAGGGACAGCGAAGCTCCAACCTTGAGAAATACGAGTCAGAGGGGTGGGGTGGCCTTCTCACAGGGGCGAGCATTACAGAAACAGACACTCGATCTTGGCTATGAAGCAACCTGGCGCCGACAAAAATGGCACAATGCATGCTAACTTAAGAAGAACAAGGGTTCAAACGTAGACATAGAGCACGGTAATCACACGTGAATTGCATTTCAAATCCAACACACATGCTGTGCTTCCTATGGCAGACTGGGCAGCTCCGTCAGTATAAATTATGTATTTGTACTGGGCTAGAGGCATTATTTAATTCGGGAGAGGATATTCTTGTTCGTACTGCCAAAATGTTTGTGTTTTTAATGTAGATTCAAATTTGTAGTCTACATCTGTTGCAGTGAGAGAATTAGCCAGTTGTAGCTGTGCTAGTGCTTTCTCTCTCACTACAGCAGTTTGAACTGCTGTCAGTATCTTTTATATGGATGCAGAAGGCATTTCAGCTTTTGTGTACAAATGAGATTTGTTTGCTAGGGTCATACTTTCGCCTTCATTGAAGGTGGGGTAAGTGTACGTAGATTGACCTGCACCTACACAGATCACTAAATTAGTGGTGTTCACACGTGTGTGTAAGTGTTTTGAAGCTATCATGTCAGCTTGTAAGGAACGGAGAATTTCTGTGTGTTGTGTCCAATGTTGAACTGAAAAATCAGCTCTGATTAGGTCGTAGAAAGGTTTTACTTTTTCTGCGTAATCCAAAATCTGTGTTCTGCCACAATTTAGAAATTCTAAAAGGGATTGTAAATGTTTCAGTTGGAGCAGCGCATATTTTTCTAAAAAAATAGCTGACAGGCTTTTCCCTTGACTTGATACCTCATATCCTAAAAATATGACATTGAGGTGGACAATTTTTGATTTTTTAAAGTTACATTTGTAGTCCACATTGCCGAATCCAGAATTATGTTGTTCACCGTGTTCAAATGATCCAATAACTCATCGTCAGTCAGATAAATATCATCTACGTAAGACAATGCCTCCTTATCACAATTAACTCTGTTACTCTTGCTGAGAACTGCCCAGGGCTATTCTTATACCCTTGGGGCAGTCTACAGAATTGGCGTTGAGAGCTGAGGGCCGAGAATGCTGTCAAATATCTGCTTCCAGGAGCTATATTTTGGCAGAAGAATCCATTTGAGATATCTAGTGTTTTGTATTTTTTCTGTACAATGTTATTCATTAAAGCGCCATTGTGCTTGGAGGGGAGCCTTGGGGACCGGCCTCTGAACCTGCTCGCTGTATACTCCCGCCCTCCCTACTGACCTCCACACTTCAGCGACTCGCCACACTGGTTGCTGCCCTACCCCTGGAGATGACCATCATTGGGGGAGATTTCAACGCAGTTATGGACCTTGACACTGCTAAGGCCCCTTCCACCTCCAGAATCGCTTAATCTAGCCTCCTGTCGAACTGGGCTGCCACACTAGGTCTCGGGGATGCTTGGAGACTGTGGCCCCCGACAACTCGATTCTACACCCACACATCGGCTTCCCATCACACACATGCACAACTAGATTATATTTTCCTGCCGGTCCTGGACTGTCGAGCAAATCAGGCTATCACTATCCTCCCCAGAGGTTTATCGGACCACTCCCCAGTGGCGATGCGGAGGGGCAACCTCCCTGAATCTTCGCGCCCGATCTGGTGGTTAAACGCCTGGTTTCTCCAGGACAAGGAATTCAGGGACCAAGTGGGAGACGAGCTTCACCATTACTTTACCACTAATCAGGGATCAGTTTCCTCTCCTGGCACCCTATGGGAGGCCGGTAAGGCCACCATCCGGGGATTTGCCAAAGGCCTTCTCAAACTTAAGCGTGCGACACAATACGCCCGAATCACGCGTCTGGAGGCCCAGGCTGTCCTAATTAAGGCTCAACTCTGGAGGAGAGAACTGAAGCCCAGGATAGGAGACTAGCATTTCTGAGGCACGAGATTAAGCAGAGCTCCCTGGAGGCCACCAAGTTGCTGTGGAGGTCCTCCGTAGCGCGAGTGTATGGGTGGGAAGATAAAAATGGGAAGCTCCTTCACCGTCTGGCCACTTATCCTATGGCCAACCGTATCATCCCTGAGGTGATCGACTCGGATGGAGCGATCAAGCGAGTCCCCATTGCAGTGGCCCAATGCTTTGCCACATATTACGCTACTCTTTACTCTGCATAGCCTCCCCATCTCTCACTCCCGCAACTCCTCCAGGCTGAACGGTTTCCCCTTCCGCGACTTAGTGAATCTGAGGCGCTGGACCTCCCTGTCACCCTAGAGGACGCCATATCACGCATGGCCAAGGGTAAGACACCAGGGCCAGACGGACTCCCGCAGGAGTTCTATGCGTCCCACCGGGACACGCTGGTTCTCCACCTTCTAGAGGTGTATCAGGAGGCGACTGACCGCTGCTCATTCCGTCCCGAGACGGACATGGCCACCATCGTGGTGATCCCTAAGTCTCAGCTTCCTTCGAAGCATTTCCCTGACTACCCGATCTCCCTCATTAATTTAGAGCTCAAAATATTCGCCTCTGTCCTAGCCAACTGCATACGACCGTACCTGGCCAAACTGGTCCACCCCGACCAGTGCGGATTTATGCCCTCCCGGGGAACCAGACACTGCCTTAGACGTCTCCACCTCGCTCTAGCTCACCCCCTACTTATCCCTTCTTCTCGTGAATTCCAAGAAAGCATTCGATTCAGTGGATTGGCGATAACTAGAGGCGGTATTGCCGGAAATGGGTTTTAGAGCCCCTTTCCGCAGCCTGGTCAAGACGCTATATTGTAAACCCCGGGCCCAGGTACTAGTCAATGGAGCTCTGACATGCCCCTTTCCCATCAGGAGAGGCACGAGGCAAGGATGCTCCCTCTCGCCCCTTCTCTTCACGTTGGCAATGGAGCCCTTTGCCTGTATTGTCCAATCTGACCAGTTCCTCACGGGATGGAAATGGCCCGGCTTGGAAGAAGATAAGATTGCCCTCTACGCTGATGACGTTCTGCTATTTTTAGCAGATCCAGCTCGGTCGGGACCCCGATGCCTCCGGGCCCTGAGTCTTTTCAAAGAAACCTCTGGCCTTCGATTGAACTCGGCCAAATCCGTTCTGGTCCCCCTTCACCTCTCTCTCGAGTGCTTTGATTGGCAGTCGTCGATGCCTCTTCTGCGACAGTCGTTCAAATACCTGGGGTTGCCCTCCTCCCCAACCTCGCTTGGTCACTCAATGTAACCCCGCTAGTGAAACAGGTTCATGCTGACCTCCTCAAATGGCAATCGCTGACATTGAACCCTATGGCAGAATAGCTTTATTTAAAAAGATGATTCTGCCCAGATTCCTTTACATGCTTCAGTATACACACCTCTCCTTCTCACGGTCGTGGTTCTGGGAGATGGACAGCGTGGCCACCAAGTTCTTGTGGGGAGGTCGAAGGCCGAGGCTGGCCCTCGCCCAGTGCCGGATCCCACCCTTTGATGGCGGGCTGGGGATGACGAATCTATACCTTTATTATTCAGAGACTCGGCTCCTCACCGTGCACAGTTGGTTTAATGGTGGCTGGTCTAACCCGGCATACTGCTTGGAGCTACACACCCTGGGTTTGTCTAACATTCAGGGGATGCTGTATGGAAGCACCATTTCCCAAACTCTGCCTGAGGTCACGCGCAGGGTGCTTCTGTCCTTGCGGGCTTCTCTGCGTCACACCCACTGGTCAGATAAATTGACCCAATATACCCCATTGTGGTGAGGCACATGGCTCCGGGAGGTCGCCAACCTCTCTGGTTTTAGAGCATGGGATCTCATTGGAATTTCACAACTGGGGGATGTCGGGGATGGGAACCACATACGCACCTTTCAAGATTTGCAGACCCGGTATTCCGTCCACGCTTCCCAGTTTTACCGTTACCTGCAGATACTCCATGCCCTCCACTCTCATATCTCAGAGGGCATCTCCCTGTCCGAATATAGCCCACCCGAAGCCCAGGTCATGACCGGTAACCTGGGAAAGGGAGGGATCTCCCGTATCTATCGCTCCCTTACAAATAACACCTCCATCACACTATCCCAACTCGGGGACAGATGGGAGGGTTGGCTTGGGTCCCTGGGCGACGCCGATTGGAGGGACGCATTGATGGCTCCCAAAACAATCACAGCCTCAGCAAGACTTTGCCTAGTTCAAGTATACTATCTTCATGCTGCCTATCTCACGCCGCTGCATCTCCACTGTGCTGGTCTCCGACCCGATGCATCCTGTCCCCGCTGCAACCACCCACAAGCTGACTTTTATCACATGGTATGGCTTTGCTCCACAATCACGCGCTACTGGGAGTCAGTAACAGGGGAGCTCACGGAGGCCCTGGGCTGGGAGGTTCCCCTTAACCCAATGAATGTGCTTCTGGGTATCACTGAGGGGATGTATGGTTCCAGAGCTGAAAAACTCTTTCTAAACACGGCAATGATGGTGGCCAAAAGGGACATTGTGGCCAACTGACTGAATTCGTCTGTTACCATCATGGCGCGTTGGCGCAGGGGGGGTGGATTATACACTGCACAGGAACGGCCCCTGTATGAGGCTAGAGGATGCCCGAAGAAGTTTTGTAGAATGTGGGGCAAATGGGTCAGGGTGGTAGAAGACTGATATTTTCAATGAGCAACCGAGGACTGGGATGGGTGCGACGCTGTCTTCTCCTTGTCTGTCAGCTCATGTATGCTGGTGTAACATTCTCTCGTCTTTGCCTTGCACTAATGATTGTACAAACAGCTGGTATTGTTTTCTCTTGTTGGTCTCTCACACAATCAATACAATTGGTTATCAAACAAATATATATACGCGCCATTGTGTGCATTTTGTACTGCAAATGTTCGTGTGCATGTGTTCAAATGCCTGTAGTCTAAAACTAGACGGTATGAATTGTCGGGTTTCATTACGGGAAACAAAGGATTTTTCATTGAAGAGGTGCAATTTTCAATCACACCTTGGTACTCAAGTTTATCTAAGATCTCCCTGACTTGTTTCTTTGTGTCATGTTTTATTGGGTACTGCCTCTGTGGGGGAGGAGTAGTTTTTAATGGGATTTCATTGTGAGGTGACTCAGCATCCCACCCTACATGATTGGAGTAAAGTGCGGAAGCTAGCGCTAATGGCCACTCCTGTTAGTATGAAAGTTTTAGTGACTCTGGAACGAGGTCGGAAAAACCAGTAAAATTACATCTTCTCCCTTAGCGCACTCCATAATAAATTCAGGCGGCCAATCTCTTTCAGCTATCCATAAGTCAGGTTCTCCCAAAAGAGACCTTTCACTCTCCTGGGAATGTCCCACTCCATTTGAAGCGTAATTTCGTATAAACGATGTGGCGAGCTAGTGTTACTTCTGCTACGCTGTCTAGCATCATCAGAGCCCATTCCCCGTTCAGTAGTAGAGTCCTCCAGTAGCCTGGGAATTTCTTATTTTAAGGCCAGCTACCACCTTCTTTTTAAATTGAGGTTTAATTTTTTGTTTATCTTCTTGTTTGATAATGTAGTCTAAAGTACGATGTGTGTCTTTTGGCTTGACTCACTCTTCTGATCTGTGTTCTAACCGTCCTTCCCTCTCCGAGTGTTTTGATGAACCCTGAAAGGAACAAGAGGAACGTGTATCAGTATCCTGATACCGGTCTGATTTTGTAATGTTTTCACGGTTCCTAAGATTGTATTTTCTCTCAGAGGGCTCCTGTTGAGGAGACCCACCCTGTGATCATGATGTATTCTGCTTATTATTTTTTTATTGTTTGTTATCCCATTTCTTTTTAGAAGAATTGGGTGCTTGCTTTAAGTTACCCTTTTCAGGATTACCTGTTATTTGTGGTTTCCCAGGTCTAGCTCCTAAGTTATTTCTACCCAGAGAAGCATAAGTTTATTTGGTAATTCTCACTCCTGTTTTGCAAGAGTGAATTCCCTCATGTGTTGGCGTATAGCCACCACTGCTGCCTCCCCTTTTATGTTACCTAACATAATTGTTGATACCTGGGCAAAATTGCCTATCAATTTCATCCCCAAGTCCAGGGCAGGTTCTGCCCCGTACTCATTCTGTATCTGTTCAAATACCTCTGGTATAACTGCTATTGAGGGGGTACCATACCATGAGTTCTGGTATAAACGGCAGCGAAAAGTGTACCCCAAGTGGTACAATCCTCTATTGGGGGAGCTATCCCCATTGGCAAGAAAATTGTTAGTATTCTATGTTTCTCCTGCAAGCCCATATGGGGAATTACTGCTTCAAGCTGTGCTATTTTCTGTGCTATCCAGAATGGCATTTGCTCACGTTTAGTGGGCATTCTTCCCATAATCGCGTTCAACGTTTGTGGGCTGATCTTTGTCGTAGTCATTTGAGGTTGACCAGCTTGAGTAACCCTTGCAGATTGAATTGTAAGTGTTCGCATTACGAACTGTGTGAGATTTCTGTATAGCTTTATTATTTCTTTGTAAAGTGTATGCAAGTCAGCTGCTGGCAATGTATCTATCTCTGGATGTGGTGTGTAAGCAGCTAGGACCGGCCAAGTCGCTCTGTCTCTGCAGAGTGGACCAAGTCTCACATTTTCTGTGGTGTGGGGGAGGGTGCTTTTAAACAAATGTATATGTTCTTGGTAGGTTAACAGGACTTCTATGTCCACGTATGGAGAGTATTCTACAGGTGTCTCATCTTCAAATGTGTGCGTGCATCTGCAGGTGGGAATTTAACCCGAGAATAGAATGCCTCTGTTCAGAATGCCTCGTGTACCTCAATCACGAAGGTAACATTTGCACCCATTGCTGGGAGGCTGTGTTCTACTAATTTTACAGTAACTGCATGTCTTCAATTTTCTGTAATGTTAAGAGCACCTTCATGCTCTTCTTCCTCTGCAATCGCAGCACTGTCTCCAGTGTTAGAAATTTTAAGAGGAAATGAAAATGAAAAGAGATAAAGTTTGCACAATATGGGTAACCTTAAACCTTCAAGCTTAAACAAACCTATAGCAATACATAGGATATACCTACTCCGCTGCAGTGGATTTTCTCTTCCCACTCCAGAAATCTCTGGGTCAATGTAAGTAGGGGTCTCTGAGAAAGCACGACTGAGCTACTCCGATTTGACTGTTAAATAAGAACCAAACCAATGTTGGTGGTGCCATGTCGTGTAGTTCAAAAAAAATACATAGGATCTGCGCGTTTGGACAACATAAACTAAGGGATTGGTGTCTAGAGTGTTTCCTGACACCCCCAAAGGATATGTTAGCCTTTAGACCAGCTAGCTCACAGTGCCAGTATAAGCCCCCTAACCTCACCAAAAAGCGAATAGTTTCTGGCAACCATCGAACATGACAACCCTTGATCTTCAGGGATTGTGAAAACAGTACAGTCATTTTCAGTCACTCGTGCTCAATTTGTTCTCAGAAAAATACACAGAATAAACGTTAGGGACATTTTCAATAAGCATTTTATGAACCAGCGTCATTAGAGTATAAAATATATGTGTTGCAACTATCAATAGACAGAAGCTAACGTAAGAGATTTATAAGCACCAACAAAGTAAATAGAAGGTAGAATTCAATTAATATATGCATGACAATAATCAATTGTACTCCTACTATACTAAGTGTACCTAAATGTACGTACCTAGCATGTATGTGGGTGTAAAGCGAAGAATCCCCTAGGAAAGACCCAACCCCATTACCTGATGGGAGAGAATGAAGGACCCTGTCCTGGACTCAAGTAGGACACCCCACAAGAGATGTCAGACCGCTGTGTGTTGAAACTTCTGCAGGTTAGGACCTCAGTGTCTTTGTCAGTGTGGAAGCATCTCCTCTTTCTATCTAGTGAAGGTATGGTTCATTTATACCATAAAGATAGGCTCAGGGTTCCTAACACAATAGATAGCGACCCTTGACCCTGCCTGGTAGGTCGCTTCCCCCCCCCCCCCCCCGCTGCAGCTCCGCCTGCGTCCTTGCTGATGCCTGCTGCCGCTGCTGAAGTCGAGGCCCTCCATCACCCGCAGGCTACAACCTGCGCCTCATCCCTGGTGGCCAGTGGTGGCCTTAGGTTTGTATCTGCTCTCTGTTGTGCCTGTATTCGGTCTGCCCGTCTCTCTTCTGTACTCCTCTGCCCTCCTTCTGTACACCCGTTCCTCTTCTGTACCCCCTGCCCCCAGCTCGCCGCTGTGACCTCTTTTACTTCTGTGCCCCCACTGCCCGGTTTTCTCCCTCTGTCCCTCATCTGCCTCCCGCCCCTGCTGCGACCTTTCTTCTCTGTGCCCCCTGCCCATCTGTCCGGCTGCTGCTGTGCCCCCTTTTCTGCTTCTGTACCCCCTTTTGCCTTGTTTTCCTACCTTGCGACTGCTTCGCTTCCCTGCTCCCGTCCCCGCTGCTGCATCCCCCGCGGCCCCGCCCCCTCCGTGCCCATTCGCTGCCCCAGCCACCCGCCTCCCGCCTCCCAGCTGCTCCTCCCTCCCCACCTCCCCATATATGGTGGCCGCTGCGAGGCTGCGCGCCAAGGGCGTGCCTAAGGCAAGCCAATCTGCGCAGTGCACACCTGGACCGCCCCTAGTGCCAGAACCCCTGGCGCCCGCACCAGCCAGGAAGACCGCCTCCGTTACGACGCCAGCACCCTCGTCGCTCTCAACTCAGGAAGGACCCACACCTGCTGCAAGGCCGCCCCGAAGCGCACCCACGGTCCCTTCGCCTGCCGGAACTGCAGCTTCTCCTGCCTCGAAGGCGCCGAGACACCCGCCACGACGGAACCCAACCAGCTCAGATGCATCTTAATCAACACCCGCTCCGCACGCAAACACGCCGTCGAGCTCTGGGACCTACTCGACACCGCATCTCCGGACGTCGCCTTCCTGACCGAGACCTGGATGAACGAAGCCTCTTCTCCAGACATCGCCATAGCCATCCCCGACGGATACAAGATCACCCGCAGAGACCGCACCAACGGAGCCGGAGGAGGAATCGCCATCGTCCACAAGAACTCCATCAGGGTCTCAACAAACACCAACGACACTCTCAGCACCGCCGAACACATGCACTTCTGGATCCACACGGACCCCAAGACCACCCTAAGAGGCACCCTCGTCTACAGACCGCCCGGACCCCGACCACAATTCTGCGACTCCATCGCCGACTTCATCAGCACGCACACGCTGACCTCTACCGACTACATCCTCCTCGGAAACCTGAACTATCATCTGGAGAACAACAACGACAGCAACTCCTCCACCCAGATCGACAACCTCGCCAACCTCGGACTAAAACGGCTCGTCACGATGCCGACCCACATCGCCGGTCACACGCTCGATGCCATCTTCTCCTCAAGCCCCCACGTCGCCTTCAGCCACGCCTCCGAACTCACCTGGACAGACCACCACTGCATCCACTTCACCTTCCGAAAACCCCTCACACACCACCGCACCCTACAGATCCCCCACCGCTGCTGGGGCAAAATCACTGAAGAACAACTACAGACAAACCTCGCACTCAACCCACCGACCAACCCCGACGATGGCGCACGCATCCTCAGACCCTGGGTGACGACTGTGCCAACACCTTAGCCCCGCTGAAAAAGCCAACCAACAGAGACACCAGCAAGAGAGCCAGCTAGTTCACCCCGGAACTCCTAGCATAAAAGCGCACCTGCCGGAAATTGGAGAACAAATGGCACAGCGAGAAAACGCCGGACAGCCGTGCTGCCCACAAAGACGCCATCCGCAGCCACCACCACCTCATCAGGACCACCAAAAGGACCTCCTTCAAAGACCGCCTCGACAACAAAGCACACAACAGCAAGGAGCTCTTCAACATCGTGAAGGAATTCTCCAACCCCAGGGCCAACGACATTCCGCCTTCGCAAGCCCTTGCGACTCCCTCGCCACCTTCTTTCACTGCAAAATCACCGACATCCATGACAGCTTCAACCCCCGGACGACCCCTACAGGCCTCGACACGCCGGACCCACCGCACCCCATCGACCACGACTCCCTGAAAACCTGGGCCAACGTGAGCATCAAGGACACAATCAAGACCATGAGCACAATCCACTCCGGCTCCCCGTCTGACCCTCTTCCACACCACATCTTCAACAAAGCCGGCAGCTCCATCGCACCCCACCTGCGCAACGTCATCAACCTCTCCTTCGAGACCGCTACCTTCCCTGAGAGCTGGAAGCACGCCGAGATCAACGCCCTACCGAAGAAACCCAAGGTGGATCTGAGCGACCTCAAGAACTTCCGGCCCATCTCCCTGCTTCCGTTCCCGGCAAAGGTCATCGAGAAGATAGTTAACATCCAGCTTACCCGTCACCTCGAAGACAACAGCATCCTGGACCCCTCCCAATCAGGATTCCGCAGCAACCACAGCACCGAGACCGCCCTCATCGCAGCCACAGACGACATCAGGATCCTGCTAGACAACGGCGAGACGGCAGCCCTCATCCTCCTAGACCTCTCCGACGCATTCGACACCGTCTGCCACCGCACACTACGTTCGCGCCTCCACGACGCAAGGATCCAAGACAAGGCCCTGGACTGGACCACCTCCTTCCTCTCCGGCAGAACCCAGAGAGTCCGCCTCCCCCCGTTCCGGTCCAAAGCCTCCGAGATCATCTGCGGCGTCCCGCATGGATCCTCCCTCAGCCTGACGCTGTTCAATGTCTACATGGCACCACTCGCACGCATCGCCTGACAGCACGACCTCAACATAATCTCCTACGCCGACGACACACAGCTGATCCTCTCCCTCACCAAGGACCCCCTCACCGCCAAATCCAACCTCCACCAGGGAATGAAGACTGTCGCCGACTGGATGGAGGAAAGCCGACTTAAGCTGAACACAGACAAGACGAAGATCCTCATCCTCGGGCCCAACCCCTCAGGATGGGATGACTCCTGGTGGCCCGCATCACTGGGGACACCCCCGGCTCCTACCAACCACGCACGCAACCTGGGTGTCATCCTCGACTCGAAACTCACCATGACCAAACAAGTCAACGCAGTCTCCTCTACCTGCTTCAACACCCTCCGCATGCTCCGCAAGATCAACAGATGGATCCCGGCAGACACGAGGAAAACAGTCACCCAGGCACTAGTCAGCAGCAGACTCGACTACAGAAACGCCCTCTACTCCGGAGCCCCGACCAAGCTCATCAACAGACTGCAAAGAATCCAGAACGCCTCTGCACGCCTGATCCTCGATGTCCCGCGCCGCAACCACATCACCCCCCACCTGAGGAACCTGCACTGGCTCCCCGTCGACAGAAGAATCTCCTTCAAGCTCCTGATCCACACACACAAGGCACTCCACAAAACCGGCCCAGCCTATCTCAACACTCGACTCTCCTTCTACGTACCCAACAGGAAACTCCGCTCCGCCGACCACGCCCTGGCCCGGTCCCGCTCATCCGTAGAACCACATCAGGAGGCAGGTCCTTCTCCCACCGCACCGCCAAGACCTGGAACACCTTCCCCCTCAACCTACGACAAACCGAAGACCTGCTGACCTTCAGGAGATGACTCAAGAACTGGCTTTTCGACCAGTAGCAGCAGTACCCCCCCCCCCCCCCTCAGCGCCTTGAAACCCTTGCGGGTAAGTAGTGCGCTTTACAAATTGACTGATTGATTGAATCGATATCTTACGAGTACGAATATGCAAATGAGCCTAAATCAATACCTGCAATTATGCAATGTAGTTCTATCGCCCTAGGATGAAGATGACCATGACTTTTATACAGAGTATGTTAATCCTGTAATGTACGTCATGTGCTGGGGACTTTTTCTAAGAATCCTCATGCATAATAAATGAGGCCAGTTTCAAGGAAACCAATTGACAGTTATTCAGCACATAACTGGGTAAAAGGTCAGTGCTAGAACCGTTATGCAGAGCAAGGTAGGACAAACGTAGGTGAAAGGTAGTTTGCTACGTAGGCCAGGTTGGGGTACATAACAAAGCCCTTCTTCTGGAGCCATTAATGTCCCTGGGGACTGTCACCCCTCAAGGCTGGCTCCTGCTATTTTCCGACGTGCCCACCCTCAGGAGATAGCTGTATTCTTTTGCTTGGCTCCCAGCAGACGGGAGCTGTCAAACTGCTCCTGCTTCCTGGGAGCTGAGTTTATCTGTTTTCCTGCCTGCTGCCTTGCCGGCAGGGAAACAGATGAAAGATAGCTCCCACGACAGGGAGCTGCATATTTAGTAGCTCCCTGCATCCAGGAGCAATGCTGGTTCCTGCAGGAGGTGGCTGGCACCACAGGGGCATTATGTGTCCCCTGTGGTCCCCATCAAAGAAATCTGGGTGCCCTAGATGGGACCAGGGCACCCAGGTCGACGTGGCCGGGCCCTGGGGATTGGGTCCCTGGGCCTGAAATCAGCCCAGTGAGGGGGGCCGATTGTCCCCCTCCCTCATTATGTTTTGGTGGGCCGTTCTGGCCCTGATGATCATTTCACAGAAATTAAACCTCAACAGAAAACCCTTACATATAAAAACATAGCAGGTGCTGCAATTGAAGCTCCATTTCTATAAAGGACAAATGATCCTGATCTCTTGGGCTTGACTAAAGCAAAGAAATTGTGTTTTCTCTGCAGCTCCACATTGCAAGACATTCTGAAATGCTTGCATCATTGATCTATTGGAGCGCAATCTGTAGTGACTGTGATGAGTTGGTTCTTGTCCTTACCTGATGGGAGCAAAGACCATGATTCTCCCTTTAAATGTCTACGAGTATACAAATGTGCAAAATCACCTGGAGCTCCGCCCATTTTGCCCACCCCTTTCACCTTAGTAGTATGCAATGGTCTTACCCCCTTTTGCCAGGATGATAGGCAGCTTACCAAAAGGCCCCCAGCGCATTTCCTGACGATTTTGGTGACGTGTTCTTGATGCTGAGGAATATGAGGACAGCTCCACCAGACAAAGAAGCACTTACTTCATATAGTTAAGAGGAAGGACCCTTGTTTGGAAGAGATTTACCTCTCTGTAGTCTTGTTGTCTTCTCTATAGAAGGATACAGATTTCTGGATGAAGATGCATGAGAAACAATTTCATTGCCAAAACTCACACAAGGTCACTGGAGACATTTCCTCGTGGTCCATTACGGAGCTGTAGTGTGGAATATGCAGAAGATGTTTACCCAATGAGGTAGCACTTACTAATTAATCAGTAGAAAGTACTCCAGTCGGGTGGACATTTTGTGCAAAGCTGTGGACTCTTGGATAAAGGGGTAGGTG
The DNA here is from genome assembly GCF_964204655.1 of Triturus cristatus. NCBI lineage: Eukaryota > Metazoa > Chordata > Amphibia > Caudata > Salamandridae > Triturus > Triturus cristatus. The sequence continues at coordinate 205,717,904 of NC_140595.1, read as the reverse complement.
AGGTTCTATACTTGCGCAGTCACTCACACAGCTACTGATACACCCCTACAGACACCCACTCACACACCCATTCTGCCACTCTCACATCTATCCACAGACCCAGTAACTCACGCACTCACCCACACAGCCACTCACACACACCCCCACTAACACACTGACCCATACAACCACTCACAGACCCATATAGCAACTCACAAATCCACTCACCGACCTATCAGCTGCTCACAAACCCACTCTCAAAGGTTACAGTTTGGAAATAAAATGTAAAAAAAAGTTGGAAATTCAGTTCAAAATCCAAAGGTGAAAGGGTTTGTTATAGTTAGGAAATAACATTTTAAAAAATTTAGAAATTCACTGAAAGAAACAGAGGTTACAGGGACATTATAGTTAGGCTCAGATTTCACTTGTACAAAACCAGTGAAATTCAGCAGTTATTCTTACCCGAGCCAATTACATCGTATGCCCACGCAATGCACTGCTTATGACTTCACATATTACATCACTCATGACATTGTCAGTGGCATCACTGATGACACTATCCACAGAACTACTCACACCCCCACTCACATCCCACACAACCTCCCAACAACGCATTCAGGCACCCATAGAACCACTCACAGACCCATACAACCACTCACACACCCAGTCACCCATAGAGCCACTCACACACCCACTCAGTCACCTATGCAAGCACTCACAAAGCCCCTCACTCACCCATGCAGCTACTCACACAACCACTCACTCGCCCATTTAACAACTCAAACAGCAACACACTCACCATTACAGCTACTCACACACCCACCTACTCAACCACACAACCACTTACACTGCTATTCACTCATGCATACAACCTCTGAACACAACCATACACTCACCCATGCAGACACTCACACAAACATCACTGTCCAGTTCAGCCTATTACACTGCAACCAAACACCCACTCAAGCAGCCAAACATTCACCCATACAGCCAGTAATTCACCCACTCACCCATATAGCCACTCATACACCCACTCACACATCCACTAAGTCGCTTATTCAGCCACCCACTCACCCACCCATAGAGCCACCCACACAGCTACACACCCACCTACACACAGCCCCTCATTCACCCATACAGCTACTCACACACCCACTCATTCACCAATACAGATACTCACACACCAACTCACATCCCTATACAGCCACTCACAAACCCACTCACAGATACAGTCACAGAACCACTTACATATTATGTGTTAGACATAGTATCACTCATTAGAAGTACACAAAGTATACAAATTTAACTTTTGTGGTACCTTGGTATATATTTTTAACACTCAGACATTTAAAAAAACACTCACAATCACTGGAGGATGTCATCAGTGATGTCATTTGAGAAGTCATATCATTTGAGATGTCATCAGTGATGTCTCTGACCATTTCATGAGTGATGTATGTAATATGTGATGTCATAAGCAGTGCATTGCAGGGGTGTAAGTTATAGTTAGCTCAGGTAACTATAACTGCTGAATTTCACTGGTTTTGTAAGAGTTAAATCTGAGCCTAACTTTAACGTCCCTGTTTTTTCAGTGAATATATATATAGTTATCTATTTCAGGGGTGTTCAAACTGTGTGCTGGACCCCCTAGGGGGACCTCAAGTGTGGGGGAGCGGGGCGGCGGGCTCAGACCAAAAGCTCTTTGTTTTAAGGTGAAATAAATTAACGGCAGTGAGTCGCTCTGTAATGGGCTATCACTAATGTTTTGTAATTTATAGCCTAGCAGAGAGTATGTGTTAAATGGGAAGGGACTCCAAATATTCTTCAAAACCCCCACTTCTAATAAAAACACTGTGGATACTTGTACACGTTAGTAAGGCATGATTGACCAGAACAGTATGTTTGGTTATCATGTATTTGATTGCATTTTTAAAACGGTAACATATCTTAACTGCAATGTTTAAATAATTCTAGACATTTTAAAACATTTTTAGACAGGTGTGTTCTTCTTGATCAGTCAACACAGTGCTAATTGTTGAAGTGGGCTGACTCATTGCCCCATGTTGTATGCCAGGGGTTTTCAAACTGAGGGGCGGGCCCCCATAGAGCCTCACGTTATGGGGGGGGGGGGGGCACCAGGCTTGGGCTAAAAGAAGCATTATGCTGATAACAGTGCTTTGTTTTCAGCAGAAAACTAACATCTGTCGGTATTTATTTCCTGGCTGGGCGAAGGTGTCACAAGGTCGTGTTTTTGGCAATCATGTATTTGATTGCATTTTAAAAATGGTAACAGAACTTAGTAATAAGTTTAGACATATTTAAACATTAACAGTTTAATAGAATAATTGTGAAAAATATTGAGGTGGGCCCCCACTGCTTTTTTTTCCCCCTTCACTGGGGGAGCGCAGCATTAAAACTTTGAAGACCACTGTTGTATGCGTCTGCTAGGGAGGGCAGAAGCAACATGTTATTGATAGATGAATGAATAGGTAAATGGATGCAGATGGCTGATCCAAAGCTCCTCGATGTATATATGTATCTATTTTTTACTTCTATTTTCTTATTATATGAGGCTCGAGAAATAACTAACGGTGCCAAGCCTAAAAATGTATAGTACCATAAAAGTTGCTCTTAAATATTCCTGTAACAAAATAAAACATCATCATTTTTCTTTTCGAATACAAAAATACCCACACAATCTTCTAAAGAAATATTTATTTAGCAAAAAAAGAACAAACACTGACATTTAACAAGGACATAACCACATTAATAGGAAGTCTTGTTATTGTCCATCTTCTCCGTCGTCAAGTAAATTCCTGACATCCCTATGTAACGCAGACTGATGTTTTATCACTGGCACGAGGTTGTTTCCTTCAGGGTTATTATCAAACTCAATTTATGATTATAGGAACTACGTGTTCCTTGGTGCTCTTCACGATGATTTGCAAAACGTGTTGACAGTGATTTCTTCCCAGCCACAAAATCGTGGCATGTATTACCATGTGATATTTGTATTAAATAAAAAAGCAGCAGTGAAGAAAATGTGTCATCGTCCATTCTGTGAAGTTCCCTTGAGTAACAAAATAAAATATCCTGATTTAGTGCATTATTTTCAGAATTAAATACTCCAAAACGTTCAAGTTCTTTGAGATTAGAATGCTAATTCAAAACAAATAGAACATCTTTGTCAAATAGTTCATTTCAGTACGTGTACCGTGACCTTAAAAGTCTTGTGAAGGGTGTTATTTTAAGCAATATATATTTCATTTATTTACGATTTTTATATAGTGTAGCTCTTACTACTAGTTCAAAAGGCCCACTTCGCCCACCCTCCAAGTTCAACCCCCAGATAAACACCTGACCCAGTACTTTTTATATTAGAAAAAAACACACATTTTAAGGAAAGTTCTGGTTGATTGGCACCCTTGAAAACGTTTCACCAGAAAATAATTTGTGACTGGGCTTCCGTGCTTCACTAGTTGCCACTTGCTGTGACTTTTCAGTGTCAAATAGATGGCAAAGACTACAGCAAATAAAGCCCCTTGCAACCTGTAGTGTCTCACTCGTAATAGGAATGACGCTTCCCAATATAACAGTTCATTAGTGTCCGCTGTCTTTGCTAACTGTGCAGGCATTGTGTATCAAAACAATAGGAGCAATTTGTCTTGTTTGTGGTCAAAGCCTAATCAAAAATATTTTACAGAGGTGCAAAAACAAAAACAAAATCCAGAATAGGTTAAAATACATATTTTGCTGCTGCTGAACATTTTGGGTCTCTGAAATATCAACAAAAACAAATCCATATCCTTTGAACATGTTAAAGAAACCATAAATTTTTATCAGAGGGACGAGTTAACCCCTGCTCCAAGTCATGCGAGTGACTCTGTAGTCCTGTTTATTTATTTCCATTCTGGTGTTTGTGGGTGAGGGGTACACAGTTATATTTTGGCTGGCACAATAGGACGAAAGTCATCATTCAATGACAGGTCTACATTTTCATTTTCTTGTTCAATTCGTCCTTGGGTAAAATGATCCTAGCATAGTAGAAAAAGGTTCTGGTAAAAAGAAAATTTGCTGAGGTTTGTGGGTTTATTTCTGCGGTAAAACATTTTCTGTCCAAACTTAATTAACTGGATTTTGAAAATAATTTTTGCAATCTTTCATAGTATTCGCAAAGTGTGACACAGACTGTTCTGAAGTTCTCAGTAGCAAAGTCCTACAGTTTGGCATATTCTCTCCCCCAAGCCATAAAAAAGACAAAGACAGAGGACTACCTTCAAGACCCTTGTCAACAATTTAGCTGTTTGGGGCATGGAGTACAGACACCTTAGATCCTTCATAACTAGATATCGCAAAGCAGGAGCCTCTACACTACTAATTCTGTGGCCTTGTCCCCTACTCAAGCTGCAAAGGACAAAAAAGTGCAGAAAGGGGTGTTATTGTACAGGGTCATCGCCGCCTGATTGGTTCTCAAACCCATTGAAGTAGCTTAATCTACACATCATGCATTAGAATCTGCAAACCATGATAACAATATTCTCCGAAGTTAGCAAAAGCATTCATATTATTGTTGCTGTAGGGGCCAGAGCCTACCTTATACAAGTAGTTGATAGACCCACATCATATGAAAATGCCTTTTTGAGCACTTGAGGCCGGCCAACTTGCTCTTCTGTACACTGCTTTAGCCATGTTATGAGAAAAGACCAGGCAGGAAATTCTGGGATTTCTCTGCTATCCTTTCTATTTTTAAAAAATATTAAAGCCACATAAAAACAAGTGTCATCTCTTTATTTAAATGTACTTTGTCGAAATTTAATCGTATGATGAGGAAATCGATAAATACGAGCACATTTTATTTTTTGGCCAGTGTAAATAAAAGTGTAGACTTCCTTTTAGAGTCCTCCAATCCATGGTTGCCCCACGCATTAAAACATTGTTAGGTGATAGAATGTAAATTTGTGTGTGAATTGCTTACACCTCAAATATACGTGTTTAGACTAATGTAGTATAATCTGGGAATTACTCCAGTGAGTAGCTGCAGTATCACTCAGGAACATGAGGTGCCATTCCCAGGGAGATAAGTTACTCTCATGGGTCACTACTCCTGCGGTTTCAGCTGCACAATTAATTCAAGACTTTCGCATTCATATGTAGACTGCTACAGATTGCTGCGGAATGACCCCATGTCATCACCTAATGCCAGATATGTTTTGAGCCAATAGCAGTTTGTCGATGGAGATTGTATAGGCTCACGCCTCTAACACGAAAAGTGAGAATCCAAGACAAATAATGTAAAGGGGTGCTGGCTGAAAAGCCAAGACGGGTTAAAGAAGTCACAAGTGATAGTAGCCCACTTGGAACAGATGCGATCTAGTTAAAAATGGCAAATACCAACCGGTCGAATCGCTGTGATCATAACTGACAAAGCTGTGAGCGTCAGCCTGATAAATGGACCTATTGATGATGATGATATATATAAATATGGCATTTTAAATATGGACCTTCCAAAATATTGTATCCAGAATATAAACCTCAACAATATTGTGAAGGTATTTCCACATTTATATACCTTGACAAGATCTATCTTTAAGGTACGTTAAATTAGAGTTAAGAATAGTAAATTTATTCTTATCAATATATACTTACCCTCATAATATTGTGGCAGACAATATACTGCATACAATATTTAGTCAACTGATATTAAGTCGTCATTCTAGATCCACTCTCCCCAGGAATTCCTCTCCCCTGATAGACTTGTCAGTTTCCGCCTACTGTCTTCATTCACACATCCCATATTCATCACACACATGCCCTCTGCCCCGTCTCCTCTTCTCCTTTCTTTGTTGCAATATTGAAAATAATATGGACGTCAACAATTGTAAAAAAACAGACTGCGGGTTGATCTACCTTTTTTAAATGCACTAGTTTTTACCTCTTAAAACTTTTTCCTTGATCAATCACGTTACTTTTCATTTTTAGTACTTCATGTTTTTCTTCCGGTTTTTCCTGAGTTTTGACTTTATTTCAGACACTGGATTGAATGCACAGAACATTGGTGCTCTCTTCTCAATTTAGCAAGGTTTTGTTAAGTTGGTTTTTCCACATTATCATTGAAGGATTTTTTCTCCGAGATGACAGAATGACGCCAATTGTATGCGACGCTAGATACAATCAAGATCAGAATGATGGAAACCATTCAGTAAGTCAATTCTCAACAAAAAATATCAAGTTGTTTTACACAAATACACCACTGGGCACTATAGGCAATTGCCTACATTTGTTCTAACAAGAGTACTGCCGAGCGGGCCATTGTCGATCAAGAAACTTTCAGCAAGCTCTGGATTTGTAGTCAAAAGGGATTTCTCTCTGGGAGTTGTAGTTTTGAGGATTCTAATTAGTGGGCCTACTAGAGCTTGCAAGAACTAACACTGGCTAGAGTTGTCTATCTTGACAAGAGGTCATAAAACTCTGTTGATCTTTGTACTATGATACACTGAGCATAACATAAGTCTTTTTTTAGTGTCTTTCTAATTTTAAATTCTCTGAATTTGTTCGGTCATATAGCTATTCATACCAAAATTGTAAGGCAAACTTCAATAGTAACCACTCTAGATAAGTACAATAAATACCACCGTAAATGCTCGCTCTCACCTTTTTGTTAGGCAAAGTCTCGAACCCCAATTGCCCTTTTCATGGAATCACAGGAAATTGAGATAACAGAAGATCACATAAGCAAGGGGAATGGTGTGGGGTCCACAATGAAAATAAAACATTTCAGGGAGTCGTCCTTTAATTCGTAATTTGTGTTGTCTCTTGCCAGTCTTTTTCCTGTTACCAGTATTGGTTCAAGGAGTAGCATCATCAAAATGAGAGGTAAGGTAAGCTTCCTATAAATGTAAGTTATGTGCAGATTATTGAAGACATGGGGCATAATTGCTAAAGCTATTTGTGAGTACATTTGGTTTACTTACGTATACACAAATAGCCTATTTTAACGAGTGCCAAACCACTTTTTGAAGTAATAAAAGTTGGTTTAGTCCTTATGAACGAATTGACTAACACAAAGTATTTATTAAAAATAATCCTACTCAGAGGGGAAGAAAATGGGCATTCCATGGCTGGAACAGCCTGTGAGATTTTATTAGAAACTGTTGAAATCCCCGTAATTGATGGGGTAATAAGGGAAGCGTTTCCGCAGAGTAAAAAAAAAAATGCATTCCCAGTGGAAACAAAAGTTAGGAAAGCGCACTTGCACTCCCTTGACAGACTTTCACATAAGAAAATATACCCATGTGTATTTACTCATGCAAAATGGCGTTTTGAAGAAGCAAGCCTATAAGTATGCAGAATTGCAGAGAGTTCCACTGCCAGCAGAGCAGTCTTAAAGGCACAACCCTCAAGCAGTCTGTCTCCATTCCCCAGATGAATCCAAGTCCCACAATCTTCGTTATGGGGTATCAAAGGTTTAATCACGTCAAGGAGTATTTTTTTTATATCTATGGATAAGCTCTTTCTTGCCTTCTCCAGGCTAGGTGCTTCCACTTCTAAATGTATGTGGGTGATAAAGAAATTATCCTCCAGTTGGAAGCAGCCAAGTTCCAGCTTGGTATGGTGAAGGCCGAGACAGGACGGGAGAAACTGGCTCAAGCCAGATAGAATGCAACCAAAGGAATGGGTACTGGTGACAGAGCTGACCAGTGGAGTAACAATTAGTTTTATCTGTCCTATACTGCTCTCACTGGTACAGAACCTATGCTATCTCTAGACCCTCAGGTACATCTGTTTCTACTGCCTACTTTTTTGTTATGAGCTTCTCTAGCACAGTCTTCCATACCTTACCTATTCTGGTAGGACTGTGGCAGTTATTGCTTTAGTTGGTTCAAGCTAGGACTACAGGAACACTGTATCCTGAATTGAAAAAAGGTTTTCTACTTGGCGTCACGTAATCCAGAATCCAGTGGCCCATTGGATTACAGGGCCAGAAGGTTCAGTCACTACATAATAGCCTTTTCCTGGGCTGATGGTGATGTAGATGTTATTATATAAACATGTGCTAAGATCCTCATAGTACACAGATCTTGGATTCCCATTTGCAACTGCGGAATAAGATAAACCCTGGTTTTGCCGCTAAGTTGATGTTGGCTGGAGATCTGAAAATCACCCTGGAGTGCCTTGGCTTAGATTGAATAAGCTTCAGTAGAAAGTATATCGAGTTGGGAGGGCATGCCGAGGGGTTTGAGAGCTAAATGATGGAGGTAGGTGGAAATAAGAGGTGTGATTTAAAAAGCCTTTAACCACTCCCCTTTAAGTGTCAAGGAGCTTGTGATGGAACTAAATAAACCCCTGGAGCTGTTGTACTAGTGTTATTTGAAGCAAAGAAAATTCTTGTATGATGCCCAGAGATCGGGAGCCGGGGTTCAATAGTTACATTTAAGGGTACTATGTAGTGGCCAGAAGAAAAAGCATGAAAGCTATACTCAACATCCTATGTGCAGTGCTCCTGGTCCTCAAATGTGCTGTTATGTTCATGAGTGCCAGGTTACGTTGCAATAGGAGGGATAAGTGGCACCTGTACTGCAAACTGCGCTCATTCTGGCGACAGTACTGCAATTGTCTTCATCTGATTAGAGACTTCTATCTGCAGATTCCTTACCTTAGAATATTCCCCAGGTGTCAGACTGGATGAGAAAAATCTTGAGTTGTACTTCTACATGCCGGTAAGTGGCGTCGATCAGCTTTGCAATCGGTGTAGTCTGTGCCAGAAGTGACGTTTACAGCGCCTATATAGGCGCCCCACCAACACGCTGACATCAGTTCTCTTTCCACGCCATCAGCGCAGATCTAGAGAAAGTTACCTCTGTCCTTATTTGGACTACCTTTATGACTTTTTGTTGTGATTCTTTTTGAGTTAACATCCCAGTGTGCTTTAGAGATGTCTCATAAAAATCCATTGGGGTTTAAACCCTGTGGATCCTGTCACAGGCAGATGTCTGTGACAGACCTCCACCTGGTTTGGTTGTGGTGCCTTGAGCCAGGTCATGACTCCAAGGCCTGCCCAGACTGTTGAGCGATGAACCTCAAGGCAGTCTGGCAGTGTGCCCCGATGATCCTGGTTGTCCAACACGGATCTGCTGCTAGATAGAGTCTCTACCAGATATGGTGTTACTGAAGGTAAGTAATGTTTTCATCAAGTGAAAGGTTTGTGTAGTTGAGGGACAAGAGTATTGAAGGACCCACATTAGAATATTTTTAGGCAACTTTCCACCTCATTCGTTCCTACAAATATTCGCTTTTTACAACCTAAAGGGGTGGGGTATTTTGTGAGAGATACTTGCTGGAGCATGAAACATGACTTTTTTTTAAGTGATTTGGACCAAGCAGTGAAGACAGCCTAAACTGTTGAGAGGCTGAGATCTGGTTTAAAGGAATTTGGTAGGGTGCACATCAACATGAGGGGCAGCTAGTACCAATATGGCATACAGAGCACTTTTGTTAAGGAAGTTGGCCTGAGAATGCACATAATTCTTCAGGGATCTGAGCCACTTCTGATCACCCCTTGGTCGCTAGGCTACGGTAGAAGCACTACACCTTTCTCGTCTTTTCTGATTCTTCTTGCAATATTGAAAATCTTACCACTGTGTCTACAAGTAGTAAAATATCCAGCACCACAGAAATGAACTTGCAAGTTATGGACTATTACAGGCTTGAGATGGTCCTCTGAATGTTAATGAGGAGGATATGAGACAAAGGGTGCATTCTCTTGAACACTGATAATTCTGTGGGTAAAGAACCCTCTGTTGAGATGTGTATGTAATCTGTTCAAATTTTGCCATGAGATACTGAGTCTTTTAATCTTCAATGGCTAATCAATGGAGTACCATTTCCCATTAAAAATATCTGGACATAGAACTTTCTAATGAAAATTTCTCGACCTAAAAGCTCTAAATAACAAATGAATTGTTATTAATATCATATTTCTACCACCCACCATTGATGTCTGTGGTATTGTGCTAGTAGCATTAAACGTTATACCATCTGTAACACCAGAGAGCAAAGAGCGCTGTCACCTGATTCGCTGGACCAGGGACCTGCGTCTGCTTTCACTGGTTCCTCTTTAAAGGTTGCAATACTCCCATACACAGCTTAATGTTAATAACTATATAAAGAGTCTACAACAGTGGCGGCCGGCATGAATCGTGGGTGGTGGTGGGGGGGGCGCAATGCAAAGAAAATGCAAACTAAAAAATAAGCACCTTGCCGCTGGGTCCCGCGTCTCTGCTCCTGCTCTCCTCGTTGGACTCAAGGAACAGAAAGCCCAGCCAGGCTCCCCTGACGAATCACAACGCTGCAATGCAGCGTTGTGATTGGTCTGAGTGTCCTGGTTCGATGCTCAGCCAGGGAATGTGGGCCTGGGCATGTTCTCCACGCAGGCTGTAATGCAGTCTGCATGGAGAACAGGTAAAGTGCGCATGACTGTTTTGGGCGGCCCGAGAGAGCCGGCCAAACAATCATGTGTACTTAGGAGTGGGCAAACCACTCCTCCCCTGCTCTGAGAGTAGAGCAACCCCGCCCACCCGCAAAGGAATCTTAAATTTATAATAACTCAAAGTTATTATCATTTTATGTTACCTTTACTTTGCGCTGCTTAAAAGCATTGGGGCGACTTTCTAAATCTTATTGCTTAGCCAGTAGGTGTTAACATTAGGAAATTCAATGGTACACATTTATATCAACCTCCGATGAATGACAGGAGAGTGAAGCCTGCTGGAGTTTCAATTTGTGACCTGAAAGTCTATTGAGGTGCCTTCAGCCTACTCAGCTATAGTCAGAAAAAAGTCACCTAATAAACAGACAGGCTTTTGAAAGATCCCAAGTCACGACCCCTAAAATTGTGCAGCCCATGAAGGTGGTAAATGCAGCTTTGGACGCAATAGCGACTGCTGTCCCGTCACAGGTTCTAATCTCAATAATTTGCATTGAAAAAAGGCAAACTAAGCAAAGGGTTGTGCAATGAGCATTCTTGAAAAAAACACTAATATTCATGTGTTCAGTAATTTAGGTTTTTGAGTGCACTCGATGTGGTTGAGCTTGCTCCATGGCACAAATATATTCCAGTAGAATTGCGATGTTAGCTCCCATGTAGGAACTTTCTACCAATTCTAATAAAAACAACAGCCGTTACATTTTCAGGCAGGTTCCTCATGTTGGATTACTTTGAATTTTGAGTAATTCTTGGAACCCCTTATTCCATGCTTGAGCGCCCTGTACTACTACATAAGATGTGATAGCTGAGTGCAGGATGGAGTGGTAATGTATTTGGAAAACATTGATTTTACAATCAAGGTGCACCTATGGGCCTTTATCTTATAAATTGTGCTATGCATGAACTGCCCTATTAACGCAATAGGATAACTATGCAACACCTTCTTTGGTGGCCGGGCGTCTTCTCTGAGCTTAAGAACGGAAACTGTCTTATTACAGCCGGGGCAGATTGTTGCCTATCTTTTGCACCTTGAAAGTTGGAGGGCTTATTAGGATCATCTTCCAAGTGACAGGGGGGCATGTTTTCACACCAAGACATGGTCATGACTGGAAATATGTACAAGATCATGTCTCAATAGATTCAGATTATATTGGTAGCATTTCTGTTTGACGTCCTTCCCATTAACACCACCATAAAATAAGCCCTCCAACTATCAACATGCCCCCCTGTCACTTGGAAGAGGATCCTCATATGTCAGAGCAGACACCTAGAGCCCTGTTCTGTCTCAAGACCTGATTTTTCTTTTTACACGGAGAGAGGAAGACTTTAAATAACACAGAAACAAAAAATACAACAGTCAGAGTTCATTCCCACAGTGTCTATAGCGTAATGAAATTGCCGTCCTCCCTCATGCTGCTTCCCCGTCTACGTGGCGGGGGTCCTGGACTCCTATTATGATTGTTCTGGAAATGCAGAGAAGCCTGCGAGCTGTGGAGTGAGCAGCTCTGCTGAAAGTTTTTATCCAAGCCCCCATTGACACAGTGGTTGTCGTTCAGGACAGCTGGGATATACTGTAGACCTCCATCACTTTCAATGATGACATCTCCATCTTCGTCGCTGTCCCCTTCCACTGTATTATAGTTACTCATGTAGTGCGAAGCTGGGCTTGGGGTCTGCTGGCTCGAAGCACTGTCTGTGGACATGCCTGAGCTTCCAGAGGCTTTGCTGCTTCGGATAATATTGTTCCTTTGGTTAGCCGGCTTCACAGTGATGATGAGGTTATGACTATTGGCTACCATCATGTCAGTTACCTGGTCCAGGGATTTCCCAGCCAGATCAATGCCATTTACCTCCAGAATTTCATCATTGATTGCCAGTAGTCCTGTACTTTCTGCTAGTCCACCCCTGACTAAGCGTGAAATAAAAATACCTGGTACCTTCTCAACCCCATGAGGTGTGACACGGACGCTAATACCATCACGAATGTAGAAACCAAGTGGTTTGTCTGATCCATGCTTATGGAGCCGTACACGCCGGTGAGTTTCTGGCAGAATATCTACATCTATAATGGAGGAAATCTGACGGAAATCTTGGGGCATGCTGATCTGCAGGTGGGGCTTGGAGCGCTGATGGGTTGGCCTCAATAATCCTTTTTTCTTCCGCTGGAGTGAGTTTGTATTAAGCCCACTGTTTTCATTTTCTGCTGCAAAAGAACCAAAAACATATATAATTAGCTGTGAGGTCATACAATAATTTAACCAGCTAAGCAGTGATTAGAAAAGGAAGGTTGGATTGTGGAGGAGGTCTTTGTAGAGCTCGGTCAAACATTGTAAAATCTAAATGTGTAATAGAAGTATGAGGCTGCAGGCAAGCTGTGAGCTTATGCAAGAGGTGTGTACTGTGCAGAAGTGTAGAGTTGAGAAATAGAAGATGAGTGGGTTAATAGCTGTCTAGCCATCAAACAGATGTAACATCACCTTATATTGAAAGACATTTAGAGGAGGAACTATAACATTGTGAAGGATTTATTATCTAAATCAGTGGTTCTTTCTTAACATCTTTGCTTCTGAGGAACCCCATTGAAATCCGGGGACCACCCTGAGCAATTAGTACAATTTGTAATTTGTCCCTCAAGACAATACAAAAAAAACATAAACAAGTATTCATTAGGCAAATATACAAATTGTGAAATATTTAATTCCCTACAGCAAAATATAATTTTCTTTCTGAAAGTTGAATTGACATGCTGCAATTCTCCATCATATCACTTTCTCTTGTTTGCTCCTAATATATGCACTCAATTTGTTGGGACATACATGTGCTTCAACTTAGGCCACTAATCCTCTGTACTAGATTATGTTAGCTATACTTGAGCTGCTACCTCAAACCAAGATAAGGATACCTACTTAATTGTCAGCCTCCATTTTTAAATTCCTTCAATTTACACAGCGTTTACAAAATTTCAAATTAGATTTCTTCTTTGTATATACTTTATCAATCGGACAATATTATTTAATTACATGGCCCCAACAATAGGATCACAGTGACAACCTTCTTGAAACAAAAGAAAATGGTACACATCAGTCCGCTCCCCCCAGTATTAACAACCCTAGCCCCCCAGCATTAATAACTTGGGTAACAAATGTATCATGGAAACGAGCTGCTGCATTACTAACACCAAACAGTATCAGTCATACTGATACCAGTTGTCCTCACCATTTTCATCGGTGGCTGTCTTTACTCAGTCGCCTTTGATATATGTGTGAGAGAGTTGCCTTGTCTCCACAAATTGAGTCACTCAATCCCTAACTGTGGCATTCAATTTTACATCACATAAATGTACCAAACTTTGTTCCTCCCATAAAAAGATAGTGGGTGAGTCCAAAGCTTTCCATTTTTGTGTGACTGAATAGAGTTCCTAAAAGAAATGGGGGACCAGTCTACACATGACAGAAGAAAGCGAAAACAGGTTCACCCCCCCTACTTCACCCAGCAAGACATTCAAAGTGTCATATGGCAAATAAAAAGACGTGATATCACTGATGTGTGAAAAAATGTATTTCCAGAATACTGTAATGTGACAGCACGCCCACTTCATGTGGTAGTAGGTATTGGTAACATCACAAGCCCATCAGCACTTATCTGACCCAGCAAATTTTACCCATAATCTCACATGCAGCAGGGAACATTACTTTTGTATATTGGTCTTATACTGAAGAGGTTGCTACCCTTAGCCCTATATTCATCAGAAAATGTAATTCACATCTCCTCTTCCCACCCAAACATGCATTGATCTTCAGTGGCGACATGGTCTTTTCCAAGTGCTTTATATAATCGGGAAACTGCATTGGTATGTTACTTGAGTGTAAATATATTCACTATCCTATTACGGTCTCTAATGCCATCCCGCTTGACCTCCTCTTGTATAGGCCAATGTAGTAGTTTTGTCAAGCATAAAATACCTCACCTTTCAAAACAAGTGCAATTTTTCAACTAACATATATTTGTTCTTCAGATGGACATTGCTATAATATCCACCCAGATGCAGTGGCTTGCCTTTAGATTCTTTCCAAAAGCTACTGTGAGACATGCCAGGTGGAAAATTGGGGTTGAGGGAAATTTTGTGAACTGGCGAGGTCGTACAGCTTAGCACCAAAATGCCAGCATAATATATGTAGATTCTAAGAGGGTCCATGTGGCTTTATGGTGTCAATGTGATATTCATTGAAAATTATGCAATGGCATTTTGTAATGTTCCTGCTCTAGAACATTTCAGGCTTGCCCAAAGGCCTCACAAGTCCAGCCATTGCCCATTTTAATCATGCAGCCTTGATATATCTTTCAGTATATGGAACCTCTAACCTTCCTAGGATGATTTAGGACTGAATCTGTGGTGTTTTATATGCCCTATGAATGCCATTAGTTGTTGTTGCATTATCTTGAGTGTTGCAGCCAAGAAATGGACCAGAATAATCCAGGTCACATACAGACATTTTCATATACATTTATTTTTATGTCATTTATTCTGCCTATCCAAGATATTTACAATGTTTCACATTGTTGTAAATCTTGGTATGATAAGTCAGGATATTCTATTTGTTTAGCTATTTATACAGCTCATTGGGGTGGATGCGAATGTCACTCATAATTGCTTAATCCGTTCATTCCACCAATCATATACCTTATCTAATACTGTAATCTTACTTTCATGTTGTCCAGGCGACACTCCAATACTTAGATTTATGAACATTTATTGTGAACCCTAATACTTCCTGAAATTGCCAAAGTTCCAACCTTAAGGGCCATGCTACATTTGGAGGGATCATGAGAAATCATAAAATGCCATTAACATATAAGGCAACCTTAAAGTTTTCATATACAAGCCCTTAACATCATCACTGCCATTAAATATTGTACAAAGGGTTCCCAAGAATAGTCCCACGACTTAGGTCATAAGGGACAACCTTGCCTAGTCCTTCTAGACAAGATGAGATGCCCAGTCACATGGAATTGGTTTGATGTAGGACATCATTTTTGGACCGAAACCAGATTTCTCAGGGGTAGAAAGTCCCAGTCCATCATATCAAACACCTGCTCTGCATCAAGCGAGAGAAAAGCTATTTGACATTTCTTGTGTGTTACTCTGTCTAGAACAATAACTGCCAAACTAACATTACTCCAGTATTGGAAATTTCATAGATTCACATGCTTGAATCATTCCCCGTCGTTGAGATGGGAGTCCCCGGTACATCAAAATAGCAATGTAAAGCTAATACAAAGTAGAAACTAGGCCTAGGGCCATTTCAGTTTTGTAACTTATCTCTATTGTTTTGTAAAAGAGACCAAAAGTAAATCCTGAACTAATCAGGGCCTCTCACCATCTAGAATACTCCTGAGAGAACCTTAGACCCTCAGATCTTCTACCACGCGTTGTGCTAGGGAGTTTCCTCTGAGCTCTGCTCTGCTTCTTCTACTTCAGTGAATTTAGATCTAATTCTTTGCTTCAGTCTACATTTTCTACTGCAGTACCATCTTCTTCAGTGCTGATTTACAGGATTCTGGCATAGCCAGGCCAGATAAAGAAAAAAATAAGTCTTTTTAGAGACTGTGCCACCTGCTCTAAGAAAAGACTTCATACAGATGACCCTCACACTGACTGTATCTATTGCCTATATCTCCATAAGGCAAAGGAGTTTAATGTATGTCATAACTTTTATATGGCTCCAGAAACCTAAAGCCAGAGGGACGTGATCTCGAGTGAGGACAGTGATGAGGTGTCCTCTTCATCATCCTTAAGGTCCCATAGGAGGGGGAGATCTCCTCACGCCCATTCTTCTGGTGAGCCTCCAAAGAAAACCCTCAAAAAGACCGCTCATGGGTCTCATGGATGCAGTTCCTCAAAATAGCCTCACAAACCTGAAAAGGACATTCTTCGGAGGAAAGACAATCTAAAAAGGCTAGTTCTGAGCCTTCTACTACACCCCCTCAAGGCAGCCACTCTTTGAAGAAGTCTTCCTCTGTGCCTCCTGAAGAAAAGCTGTTGATAAAAAGTCCATTGTCGACAAAGAAGCCCTCATCGTCATCAGAGAGTATGGAGGTTTGCCAGTCTTCGACGTCTAAACAGAAGGCGATGACTTCGTCGTTGAAGACTTCAGGTTCGTCATCTTAGAGTAAGCTGTCGACGACAATATCGTTGACGATTCCTGAGGTTACGATGACAACTACATTGACGCTTCCCGCGGCTATGTATACGTCGACGACAATGACAGCGCTGATGATGATTTTGGTTTCTGAATTGCCGCCAATATCTACTCCTCCGATAGCGGTGTCGTCGGCGGTACCGTCGATAAGATCGTCGACAAGGGAAAAAAAACACCAGAAAAAATAGATAAACCTAGAATGAGACCGATTACACCAGAAGTTACCTCACCCAGCAAGGTTACGGCTCTGTTGCCATCTCATCTGTTGGAAGAGCAGGATTCTGAGGAAGATGATGAGGGTCCTTTTGGTTACGCGAGTAGCTAATCCCAACTGCATGTTAAGTGCCAAAAGGATGATTTTGAGGAGGAATATGGAGCACATCAATACTATATTCCTCAGCAGGAATACCATCGGGACTATTAAGAAGAGGTAGTTTGCATGCCTTCATCGTTGCTAACAGACCTAAACTTCATGTTAGCTGACTATAGAAAGAGATTTCCGCCAACACCTGCACCTACATTGGCTTCTCGTTCACGTTCTATCCTATCTACTCCTAAGAGGGTTCAAGATTTACAGTCGTAACCTCTCCAAAAATCACCACCATCAGCTCTTCAACAAGGTCAAGGAACAGATGATGACCAGGAAGAGGGGGAACTCCGAGATCCACACAGACAATGGGATGACTACCTCATTCCCACGCCTTCTCCTTCCTCCCCTGTACCCATTGACTCACCACCAGAAGATATTAGTGGTTTTCACAATTTACTGGAAAGAACAACCAAGAGATTCGTTCTTCCAATGCCAAAATCTCAAAATGACTGTTATTATTTGACTTTAAAGAGCCCTTTAGAAAATCAGTGAGAGCTATCCCTTTTGTAAGTCATATATGGGAAGAAGGACTCAAAGGTCATGAAACGCCATCAACCGTGTCACCAGTGTTGTCCAGATTGGAGAAAAATACAAGGCTCCGGAGCATGCTCCAGCCTGTCTGGTGGGTCATCCCAATCTGGACTCGGTAATCTCTCAGGCAGCACAGAGGAAATGCAAAAACCCATCTGCGCCCATCACCACGTCTCCAGATAGGGAAGGCAGGCGCTTGGATAACGCTGGAAAGCGTTTTTCTTCGATGTCAACTCCAATAGTTGGAGCAGCTAATGCTCTTGCCATTCTTGGTCGATATGATCAACAAAAAAAAATATGTGGTGTGACCTGACTCTGTATGTGCATCAACTTCCTGAAGATAGTAAACCGGAGGTGAGGAAAATTCTCCAGGAAGGGGAAAGAGCATCTTTGGAGGTGATAGATTGTGCAATGGATATCGGCACTACAGCATTCAGGTCTCTGGGAGTGCGGCAGCATTGGGCCGTCAGAGATGGCTCAGAGCCACTTCATTTAGGCTGGAAGTGCAAAGTAAGATTGTTGACCTTCCATTCGATGGAGAAGCGTTTTTTTTTAGGACGCACATTAATGATGCATTGCAGGATATAAAGAAAGATGCCGACACGCCGAAGGCGTTGGGGACACTTCAATATCGAAAAGTGCCCTTTAGGGAAGCTAGAGGAAGGGGCCTTTCCTATAGAGGTGGATATCAGCAGTACAGGTATCCCTCCTACACTACCTCTTCCCAGCCATATCGACTACAATATGTTCAACTACAGCCACAGTCGAGGGTATATTCGAAATCTACCCCCGGAGGAAGAGCAGGGCATCGGGGAAAAGATACCTCATCTTGATAATGACGGATTTCATGCGCCGGCTATTTTTGCCTAAACTTCTCCACAGAGTTCCTTGGGGGGGGTCAAATGTCTTTGCACCTTCATCAGTGGCAAAAAATAACTACGGACCGAAGGGTCCTCAGTCAGATTCAATTCGGCCATACCTTAGAGTTCTTTCCTATTCCACCTTGTAAAATCAAAAATCAACAAGGCCATCTGGACTGAACTTAATCAAGATAGTTCTTCTCCTTTTAATCAATACCTTTGTAAATCCCTTTCGGTCACATGTACGACGGAAATATGGAACAAAAACTTACCATACCAATCGTTCAAACAAGTCGTAAATAAAGCTTCAAAAACTCATTCATTGCTATGGGACAAAAATATTCTAAGATCAAGGTCGCATGCTTGGATGGTGATAAACCACTATAAGTCCCTCGCACCGGCAGCTTATTTATGTGAAACTTACTCAATTAATATAAAAAAACAACTTATGGCACTGCGTTTTGGAACATTACCATCTCAGGCTGAGCAGCCAGCTTGGCGGCACACAGGCCCTATATCGTGCCGGCTGTGCAATCACTATAAAGAAGACTTTATTCATATAATCTGCACATGTAAAAAATTGCGGGTTGAACGTGTAATCTTTCTAAAGACAAGTTTCAATGAAAGAAGAATTAGATCCTGTAGAGCCGCAATAATGGCATGCCTAAGCCCCTCAGACCCTCCATTGCATAGTAGACTGATCAAATTTCTTAAAGCCTTCAAAAAGCATTGCTAAAAAGGGTCAGAAGTTGGACAAATGATGTTTAATTTTCTGCTTGAATTTTTAAAAAACAAAACGATTTTATACTAAATTGCTGTTTTTAACTCTTCACTGTAATTTTGTGCTTTTGCTACCTGTTTTAGATTATTATGGTTTTAATTAACTAAATAATAAACATTACTTACTTACTTACTTTTCCACCTTGTACTCCTCCAGGACGGCAAGAAGTAAACACCTACATCTCCTGCGTTTGGAAATTTTTGCAATGCTCCAAAAAGGAGAAATAGAACCAGTGCCAAACTCCCAGAGAGGAAAGGGGTTCTGTTCCCATTTCTTTTTGGTACTGAAAAACATGGGACAATGGCGTCCGATCCTGGATATAAGGACTCTCAACATCTACCTCAAAAAACAGTCCTTTCGCATGGTCACTCTTCAGGAGATTTTATTACTCCTAGACCCAGTGGATCATATGACCACCTTAGACTTACAAGATGCATATTTTCACGTCCCCATCCACAGGCAGTACCTTCGATTTACCATAGCCTGAAGCCATTATTAATTCAAGGTGCTGCCGTTTGGCCTAAAATCGGGTCCAAGAATATTCACCAAATGCCTGGCTCCAGTAGCAGCCTTTCTGAGGAAGCAACGGCATCAAGTGTCTCTTTACCTGGCATTTTTCTCAGATGGGGCGGGCCAACGGTGGACCTCTTTGCGACATGGCAGAACAAGAAATGCCAGTTCTTCGCAAGTTGGCATAACCAACCGGGATCCTGGGAGAATGCATTGTTGATGTCATGGTCAGGCATCTTAGCCTACGCTTTTCCGCCGATTCCCCTCCTGCCACGATTGCTCATGAAGATCAAGGCAAAGCCCTGCAGGATGATCCTAATAGCCCCATCGTGGCCTCGTCAACATTGGTTAACAGAACTTCTCCTTCTTTCAGAGAGACAACCTATTCTCCTTCGTCCCATCTCTTCTGATGATGTCACAGGGACAAGTGCTACATCCAGATCCCAAATTGCTTCGATTAGCTGCATGGCTCCTGAACACTGTGAATTTCAGCATCTAGAAATCCCATCTGAGTGTAGACATGTTCTTTCCAATACCCGGGCACAAAGCGCTAATGGAATCTACAGGATAGAATGGAAAAGATTCTGTATATGGTGTCAGGATTCAAGTGTCCATCCTCTGCAGTCCTCACCCCACGAGATCCTTCTGTACATTCTGCTGTTTGCAAAATCAGGATTAGCACAAGCCTCAAGTAAAGTCCATCTAGTTGCTATATCCTGATTTAGGAGGACATCTTCAGGACCATCATTATGGTCAGAAAGGATCATTAAACAGTTTATGAGAGGCCTATTCCGCACCTTTCCAACTGTCAAGCCTCTGCCACATCTCTGGCATCTTAATATAGTATTGTCACACCTCATGGAACATCCTTTTGAACCTATACATAAGGGGGGACCTTAAGTTCCTATCATGGAAGGTTGCCCTTCTTCTGGCACTGATATCTGCCAAGAAGGTTGGGGAAATTTAGGCTCCGTCAATACAGGAACCGTTTCTAAAGTTTAGGGATGACCGAGAAGTCCTTCGTACTAATCCCAGGTTCATCCCCAAAGTTCCATCTGACTTTCATCTGAACGAGCCTCTTATCCTTAAAACCTTCTTTCCACTACCAACAACTGCAGCGGAAAGAGCTCTTCATTTGCTAAATATTCAGCGCTGTCTGAAGTTTTATCGACAAAGAACCAAGACATTTCGCAAATCAACCCAGCTTTTTGTATCCTTCAGTGCGCCCAGGAAGGCCTATCCTCTATCCAAAAAGGGGGATTGCTCATTGGATCTCGAGTGCAATCCAGTATTACAATCAAGTGGCAGGAAAACCTCTGCAGGCACAGGTGCATGCTCACTCTACAAGAGCTATCTCTACATCTACTGCCCTTTTTGCCGGAGTACCTATCCAGGACATCTGCAGAGCTGCAACCTGGAAGAGTACCCACTCCTTCACCAGACATTACTGCTTGGATGCCGCAGCTCACAGTGATGTAGCAGTAGGCCAGGCGGTGCTGAGGAACCTTTTCCAGTGATCGTGAGCTCTCTCCTTGATCCCTCCTTGCTTTCTGCTGTCAGACTGTGCACATTTTATTTATAGGTCTTTATATAGGTATATATAATTCTAGAGAGTGAGAGGTGTAGATTGGTTCAGGATTGACTTTTGGTCTCTTTTACAAAACAATAGATATAAGTTACAAAACTAAAATGGACCTAGGCCTAGTTTCTGCTTTGTATTAGCTTTGCATTGCTATTTTGATGTACCAGGGATACCCTCTCGATGACGGGGAATTATTCAAGCATGTGAATCAATGAAAGATTCCAATACTGGAGAACTACAGTTAAAGGTAAGTAACTTATTTTATTCCCGACTTCAGCAATATGAATCTTCATGAAGCCCTATTGCTTTGGAAAAGTCAAAACTGTCCAAACAGTATTAAGATGGAGTAAGAACCTCGGGAAAATATTTAACTTCACTGCTCATTAGGGATTTAGGCCTATAAAAACTCCAAGACATAGGATAATTGTCTGGTTTTATGTAGATTCTATTATTCTATCCTGGAACAGGTATCTTTATGTGGTGTTTCTAATTGTACTATTGGTTTTCAATGTCAAGTTTTTGTTCTTTTTTCTACCAGCCTAAAACATGTCATATAAGTTCCCCTTTTAAAACCGCTTCTTTTGTGCTCCAAATCATGCTCCAAGGCAACCCCTCTATCACATTTTTCCTCAGTATCGAATCCCGGAAAGTTTTTTTTCTAAAAAACCTTAATTTACCATTTTCCAAGAATTGAACAGTTACACAGTCAGCAATATGCAGTGACATTCCATATAAAAAAATCTGCTAAAGTAGATAGGAAAGAATAATTGCAACAGGAAAAAGTAGAAAAGTGTACCAGTACAGCCTGATAGTGATCCAAATTCTACAATACAACAGAGCAAGAATGCATTCAACATGCAAGAGAACATATGGTGAAGAGGGGGTCAGGCTTATTCAGGGGTATCTCAGTCCATATCCGCTTGGCTGTCATTGAGGTTCTGTGGTAATAGATAATCCCAAAGGACAGCGATTGCATCGTATTGTATGCTAAAACCTCAGAGTTATCTAGGGGATTTGGAAGGGCTAAGCTGAAGTTTATGAGATTCCGATCAGGCAGCAGCCAATTTCGTAGAGACACTCCAGCTTGAAAAAAGCTGAGTAGTGAAAGGACGTGCTGCCTCTGTAATTATAAAAGAGAATACATCTGCCATATCATTTGTAGCTGCCCAGCTCTAATAGTTGAATGTAGAAGATTGCTGAGGCAGGACTTTAATAGTCAATTGGTACAAACATGTCGACAAGCAGTCATAGCCTGCATGCAGGGAGAATATTTACAACTTACTGGCAGACTTTTGAAGTTCATAGAAATAGCAGAGAGGAAACTGACTAACAGTGGTCAATGAAGAGATTTTTTTTTGATAATCAAATTTATTGGATTTAAAGGACAGCAACAAGTTCATTGGCAACAAGGCAGACACATTAAATACGCACAGTACAGTTCTTGAGCATGACAGGGGTCTACAAAAGGTTTTGCGGTAGGTGGACCACCAGCCGATCTACATTCACCTGTAAGGGAAACAGTGCAACCTCAGGCCCGCAAAAGATGAAACCATTTTCCCCAGATCCTGCCAAAGAGTTTGGGGCAACCCCTGGCCTCGAAAAGAAGCTCTTCCTGGGTACCACACCAGTCCACCCCTCTTCTCCATCTCCGAACTGATGGGGGTGTAGCTTGGGACCAAAGTGCCGCGATGTCCCTCTTGGCCACCGCCAAAGCCGTACCCAACAGCCTTTTATCCGCCCTGGAGCCATCAAGGCCGTCAAACACCCCCAGGAGCAAGCACAACGGATTATGGGGTACCTCCCACCCAAGGGCCCGTGTGAGCTCAAGCTCCACCCCCGCCCAAAAGGGCGTGAGGGCCGGACATTGCCATACCATGTGGTAGAAATTGGCTGGGGCTTGATGACAGCGCGCACAGGAAGGGGAGGACCGCAAGCGAGCTCTGTACAGGCGCGCGGGGTGAGGTACGCTGCATGGAGGTAGAAGAGCTGGACTAGCCGCAGCTTGGTGGAGGTAGTCAGCAGCTTGGGAACCATCAGTGCGACCCTCCAATCCGCCTCCTCCAGGGGCCCCAATCACCCCTCCCAGCGAGCACGAAGGTGGTCGAGGGTCGCAGGGCCATTGTTGACTAGGGAGCAATAGATCCGCGATTCCCCCCCCCCCCTCTGCCCAGGTTTCCGATCATTACTTGGGCCTCCAGGGGGCTGAATTCAGGAAAGGATGTGGGGGAGGGGATATGGACCTGGAGGGCGTGTTGGAGCTGTAGGTACCTATAGAATTGGGAAGATTGGAGGGAATGCCGGTGCTGTAGTTCTGCAAATGATCGGACATGGTCCCCCACCCAAACGTCTCCCAGGAGAGAAATCCCTATGAGGTCCAACCTTTCTTGGAGCGAGGAGACATCCGCGAGCCACGTCCCACTCCACAGGGGCGTCTGCCTGGTCAGTTTCCGGTTCCACCCCACATGCTGCGCCGCAGCACGCCAAGCCACGAGCACCGCCCTGGTGACCGGGAGAAGATCCTGCGGCACTGGGCTCCCGTATAGGTAGGCCTGGAGCTGAGAAAACTCCATTGCCCAGAGTTCCACTCTGTACGCCGGGTCGGACCTGCCGCCCGCGAACCAGTCGTGGATCACGATGAGCCGAGTGGCGAGGTAGTAGAGCTGAAGACTAGTCACCCCCATCGTATGGCGGTATACGGCAGTGCGCCAGAGACAACCGCGGCCTCTTCCCTCCCCATAGGAAGCGGGAAAGGACCCCGTCCAACTCCCGGAACCAACTCCCCGGGAGGTACAGGGTAACATTCTGTAGGACGTATAAGAAGCGGGGGAGGATCATCATTTTAAATAGGGCACTTCGTCCAAGAGGGTTGAGGGGAAGAGATTGCCACTGCCTGAGGTCCGCCTTCGCCCTAGCAACTAAAGGCGTGATATTCAAGGCCCATTCAAGCTCCGGATGCAGAGCAATCCATGCCCCCAGGTACTTGAAGGACTGACTGCGCAGGGATGTTTACCAGTCGAAGCACGCACGAGAGGGGTGCAGGGGGACCAACGTGGATTTTGCCGAGTTGAGCCGAAGCCCTGAAACGCGCTCAAAGGCCTCGAGGGCTTGCAGACATCTCGGGCCGGAACCCTCGGGATCAGCCAAGAAGAGGAGAACGTCGTCCGCATACAAGGCTATTTTATCCGTCTGGGTCTGATCCCAGGTCCAACTCTGAATGAGGGGGTCTTGCCAGATGAGGCACGCCAGGGGCTCCATGGCCAGGGCAAAAAGAAGCAGGGAAAGCGGAAAGCCCTGGTGAGTGCCCCTCCGTATAGGGAATGGCTCAGAGAGCACGCCGTTGATTGGGACTCTAGCCCGAGGCGCAGAGTACAGGACCCGGATGAGACGTCGAAACGCGGGACCTAGACCCATCTTCTCCAGCACCTCAGCCTGATACTCCTAATCCACCATATCGAAGGCTTTCTCGAAATCTAGGAAGAGCAGGGCCAGATACGGGGTGAGACGAATACGGTGGGCCAGAGCAAGGTGAAGGCGACGAATGCAGTGCCAAGTGCCCCAGGTGGGCATAAAGCCGCATTGGTCCGGGTGTACCAGCATCTGTAAGTGAAGGCGAAGTCTCTGGGCCGCCACCATGGCAAAGATTTTGATCTCCGTATTAATGAGGGAGATAGGGCGGTTATCCGCGCAGGCAAGGGAAGGCGGCTGCGTTTTGGTGAGGACCACAATGGTGGCCACGTCCGTCTCCGGGGGAAAGGACCCCTTCTCGATGACATGGTTGAAGAGCTCTAACAAGTGCGGAACCAGGGTGTCCCGGAAGGTCGCATAGTACTCCTGGGGATAACCGTCCGGCCCGGGTGTTTTGCCAGAGCGCAACAGCGAAATAGCCACCTGTATCTCTTCCGCTGAGATAGGACGGTCGAGAGATTCGGAATCCAACGGGGAGAGACAAGGTAGGTGAGTCCCAGTATCAGTCAATAGGGCCGCCAGGGACGATTGGGGAGCACGGGCCTTGTAGAGCTTCGCGTAGTAGTCGGCGAACGTGTGAGCAATGGCCAGGGAGGTGATGCAAGGATCCCCCCCTTCACCCTGGATCTCCGGAATAATACGGTTGGCCCTGGGATAGGACACCAAATTATGCAACAGTTTGCCGTTTTTAATCGCCCCATCCATACGCGCGCGCGACCGAGGAGCGCCAAAGCATTTTGGCGGACTCCAATGACAGTTGGCAGATCTCGTCCCGGATCAAAGTAAGCTGACGAGTGGAAACAGCATCATCGTGAGCAGTTTTGGCACCTTCCAGCCGAGCCGCCTGAGCCTCCATCCGAGCCAGCCAGGCGGATTGCTCCATTCGCTTCGCGTGAACCAGACCTCTACCCACCCCTCGGATCACGGCCTTGCTGGCCTCCCACAGGGTCCCAGGCGAGGAGACCGAGCCCACATTGGCGGTGAAGTACTGTTTCAGTTCCTGCCCGAGGGATTCAACAAGAGTCGCATCCTGCAGGAACCAGGCATTCAGCTGCCATACCGTGCGAGTGCCACTAGCGGGGGTACCGAGGCGGAGAGAGACAGGGGAGTGATCAGAGATGCCCCTCGGTAAGATCGCGGCCCCGGACATCAACTGACATTTTATGGCAGGTAGTAGAAGCAGATCAATACGGGAGTGCGTGTGGGGAGCCGCAGAGGTGTGTGTGTATTGCTCCCTACGGGGGTTCCACACCCTCCAGGCATCACATAAGCCCAGGGCGGAGGACCAGTCCGATAATCGCTTTGCAGAGGACAAACGGGAAGCCGAGGTGGCGCCTGTCGTGTCACACGAGGTTGCAAAACCGCATTAAAATCACCCCCAACCACCGTCAGACCCTCCGGGAGAGAAGCAATCACTGAAGTTAACTGACTAAGGGTAGAGACCAGGCTGGCGGGGGGAACGTAGACACACAGTAGATTAAGGGGCTGTCCCTTGATCCTGCCCGTCAGGGCCACGTATCGGCCCGTGTATCAGATACCGCCGTTGACAAGGTGAAGGGAAGTCCCTTCCGGAGCAGCATGGCCACACCCTGGAACCCCGCGTGTACCCAGAGTGCCAAACCCTATCGAACCCGTACCTGGCGAGGAAATGACATTAGGAACCCAAGAGGTGTGTTTCTTGCAGGAGCAAAATATCTGGGCCGTGGCGCTGTGAAGAACTGCGTCACGTTTGATCCGGTCCTGTAGGCCGTTAACATTCCAGGAGGGGATATGTAGGGGGTCGGTGTAGGTTAGGCGCCATCGTAGTGACTAGGGTGTGTGATGTACAAGGGTTGCGCGAGCACCCCCAGAGCCCAGGGGAGACCCAAGCCTATATCGGGGGCTGCCATGGCAGGAGCGCTGGGGCTGGTGGAGTTCTCATCTACAGCGAAGATGGCTGCGCGTGGGTGTCTGCCAATAAAAACAAAAAACGGCGGCCTGTGGGTGGCCGAAAACAACAAACAGTCGAAAGACAACGGTCCTCCCCCCCCCCCTCCCAATCCCCCCAACCTACACTTCTGAACGTGAAGCATCTGTCGCCCTGGAAAGAAAACAATGCAACCAAGCACTCTAGGGGCTAAGCTAAAACGGTTAGCAATAAGTAGGACATGGCGGAGATGGACCCCCCTGTCCCATACGGATACCGATATACCATCCGCTGACAGTACATCCATGACCACCTATAGCAGAAACTGTAAGGAACTTCCGGGAGCGAAAAAGGGAAGTAGGATGGTCGTTCTGCGTGGGCCCCGGGACCAGAGCACCCCTCCGTCGCCAATGCAATGGGAAAAAGGGGCAACCAGGGCTGCCCAGGGTCCGAAACTAGATCTGAGGAGGGGGGCCCAACAACAGCGATACTCTCAGGAACCCACTGCCCCTGCCAGAAAGGTTGAAGAAGCGGTCATACACCGGAGGTTGAGAGGCCAGACAGGAAGTGTTTGAGGCCAAAGCCTGTCATTCTGCCTCGTCGTCCCCATAGCCCTGGAGGACCGGGCTCCTGGATAAATCGGAGTCATATATCGCTGGACGCGAAGCCTCCTCGGAGACCAGCCCTCCGCTCAAGGCCGGCGGCAGGGGAGGCAGACTTGGGGAATCGGAGCCCCGGGGTGAAGTCCGGGCACGGGGCCGCCCGGACGACACACCCGGCGACGGGGACGTCCCCCCTCGACGCTCATGCTTCCTGCGGGATCTGGTCCGACGTCTCTGAGGTTGCGGCGCAGTCTGCAGCGGCCGTGAAGAGGTCCGAGGCACGGGGGAAGAGGCCGATCGGGCCAGGAGAGGCCGCTCCTCCGTGAGCCAAGTCCAGGCCGCCTGAGGAGTATCAAAGAAGAGCGCTTGGTTTTGAAAGAGGATCTTGAGCCGGGCTGGGAAGAGAAGGCCGTAGCGCAGGCCCAAGCTCTGGAGTTTTTGCTTAACCTCATCAAAGGTGAGCCTCTGAGCCTGCACCTCCCTGGTGTAGTCCGGGAAGACCATGACTTGGGTGTTTTGAAACTGCAGCGGGCCCCTTGCTCTGGCCGCCCCTAAGATAGCATCTCTGTCCCGAAAGTTGAGAACCCTAAGGATGATGGGATGGGCAGGAGCTCCCACCGGGGGCCTGGGCGCCAAGGAGCGGTGGGCTCGTTCAATGACAAACCAGGGCGAGAGAGAGTCCTTAGGCATCCAAGAGCGCACCCAGGTTTCCACAAATGTGTCCAGTCGACCCTGTTCCACTCCCTCCGGAAAGCCCACAAGGCGGAGGTTGTTACGTCGCGACCTATTTTCGGCATCCTCAGCCCGGCGGTGGAGCTCCGAGGTCTGGGACTGAAGGTGCGCCACCTGGGTCTTAAGTTGGCCGATGTCATCCTCCGCTGGAGAGTGGCGGGCCTCCGCCTCCGAGACACGAGCCGTCGCGTTGCATAGGTCCTGGCGAAGGAGAGCCATGTCGACCCGCACCTCTCCGATCTTATTTTCGACGGATGTTTGCGATGCCCCTATCGCCTGCAGGATAGCTGTGAGATCGCTCCCAGGGGAACCCGACTCGCCGGGCGCCACCCCGCGCGGGTCCCTGTCCGACGTGGTGAAGCGGTCCAAGGTCGTTTGGGTGTGGATGGCCGAAGCATGCTGGGTGCGACTCTTGCCCATGGTCACCAGGGTCGGATCCCAGCGATTCAGGCCCGGTGGGCCACCCACCCGCAGCGAAGAAAGGGGAGCCACCCGGACCGTCGACACTCAGGACCGGGCGCCCAAGATCCCTCCCCAGGCCCCAGGGAGACAGGCTCCGCTGGA
Source organism: Triturus cristatus (assembly GCF_964204655.1). Lineage (NCBI taxonomy): Eukaryota > Metazoa > Chordata > Amphibia > Caudata > Salamandridae > Triturus > Triturus cristatus. The sequence goes on along the minus strand of NC_140595.1, from coordinate 205,689,339 downwards.
CGACGCAGTGGCTGTAGAGGCCTCAGCTGCAACTCAAGGGCACCCCCTCCCAAGCGGCTGATCCAAAGTGATGATGATTACCCCCATGGTCAATGGCACCCCTCCCAGCTGGTTGGTCCAGGGTCCTGGCGAAGATCAGAGCCATGCGGCCCCGCGCCCACGGTCCCGCAGACTGGATTTCAACAAAGGGGAGCCTGGGGGAGCCGCAGTCCAGTAGGCTGAGTCCAAAGATGCCTGGGGCCCCCAACACACAGCCACGCCACTGCGAAAAAGGGGTCACAGGGAGCCCACTCCAGGCGCCACGCCACCCACAGAAGCGCCGCGGGCGGTGCACCAAACCCTGGAGGGGAACCCCTGCCGGACGACGCTGGCCGCAGGATGTCCAGAATGTGAAGGGGCAGCCAGTGGAGTCGCAGCAGTAGCGCCGCAGCCCCCAGGGAGCGCAAGGAGCAGCAACAGCACAGCCGGGGAACCGGAATACAGTCTAGGTCACTGCAGCTGAGCGTGGGGGCGGGGAGACGGCGTCAGTGCCACGGGTGCGGTCCAGTCCGGCACAGCAGTGGGAGTGTGGGGCCCCCCACGCGGCGCCCCCGCCACACGAGCACACAGTAGAGCCTGCCCCCGGTGGCCCCCAGGGGTGGTAGTAGTGGTTTTGTTGTGCACAGTTTATAGCTGCCCCCAGGGCCCACCGGGGCTCCACCGGGCGGAGGTCCAACCGCCACACACGGGCCGGGGGGCGGAGAGAAGAAGCCAACAGAGCCGGCCCGCTGCTGCCCGAGATGGCAGCCGATCACCCTGGTGCCACCTCCGTCAGCACCGCAACACCGCCCCGGCTCACCTCAGGGCCGCAACCAGGGAGCCGCCACAGCCAGTAACACAGATGAGTGGAAGGCGCCGTTATCGGGGTCCCGACCCCCTCTCCAAGTCCACAATGCCAGGGGGGGGGGCCCGCTCCTGCGGCACCCCCGCTGCCCGCTCCAGCAGCCGGTCCCCACACCTCACCTCCACTTCCCTACACCGCAGGCCCCCGCCGTGGCCCTTGGCGGCAAACCTCTGGCGGGGCCCGCACCCAGATGACACAAAGCAGGGCCGAGGCTGCGGTCACCGGCCTTGGGGCGGACCGCCACACACGGGCCTCGGGTGGAGAGAAGAGTCAAACAGAGCCGGCCCGCCGCTGCCCGAGATGGCAGCCGATCACCCCGGCCCCGCCAGCACCGCAACACCGCCCCGGCTCACCTCAGGGCTGCAACCAGGGAGCCGCCACAGCCGGGAACACAGAAGATTGGGAGGCGCCGCTATCGGGGTCCCGACCCCTTCTCCAAGTCCACGATGCCAGGGGGGACGTGCCCGCTCCCGCGGCACCCCACTGCCCGCTCCAGCAGCCGGTCCCCACGCCTCACCTCCGCTTCCTCACACCGCAGGCCCCCGCCGCGGCCCGTGGCGGCAAACAGTGGTCGGGGCCCGCACCCGGATGACACAAAGCAGGGCCGAGGCTGCGAGCACTGGAAAACCGGGATGCGACGGCACCCTGCCACAGCCAGTAAAAGCGCCGCGGCGACCCGCCTCCCAATGCTGGGGGTCACCGCTCCGGAGCTAGGACAGATCCGAGGAGCTGGGTGAGAGAGGCCGCCATTTTGGACCCGGGTCTTGATGAAGGCCGCCACCGGGATACAGGCTTCGTGGGCAGCAATCCGGGTTTTCACCGCCCGTCGAACAGCCTCCACTTAAGCAGGAGCCCCGGCAACAGGTAAGGGTGGCTGGATGCAGGCGGATGGCAGCGGATCTGGGAGCGGATGATAGAGGGGGTCTGGAGCACTCTGAGTGTGACCGCCATCTTAACGCTCCTAGCCACGCCCCCGAGATTTTAGAATTTTTTTAATTGATGAATTGTATTTTAATTATGTGGTTTTAAAATCAGGTTTCAGGATTGGTTATGTATGAAAGGTAGGAAAAATATTTAAAGGAGTTTTATTGTAAGTTTTTATTAACTGAATAATAAAATAAAATCATTTTCACTTTCAGATAATCCCAAAGTGGTTGCCATACATCCTTCGGGAGGGAGGTAATAGACTGCAGAGAAGCATATAAATCACTGCTAGTGTCACAAAATGTCATATTTCAGAGCCAGGCAGCAACAGTTGGGAGACGAGGACTGCCCAAGTATAGTACAATTTGTCATTTGGCCAGGAGAAAGGCAATGGCTGCAAAGCGTCTCTGGCCCATGGCCTGCGGTCTAACGTAACCCAGGAGGGCCATCAGTGGATCAGGATCAATAATATGACAAAGCATAGTGGATACAGTAGAGAAGAGTTCCCCCCCGCCCCAATAACTTTTCATAACAGTACAATTCTTAGGTGTGAAAAATCAGCATAATCTGCTTTACATTTGGGGCAGTGGTGGGGTCTCATTGGGTCAAGTTTGGCTAATGCCTTTGGTGTAGTGTAGGCACGGTGAAGAAACTTGTAATGGAGTAATTTTTAGCGATGGTTATTTGACACCAGCTCAGTATGCATACAGCAATAAAATCCAGTTTTGCTGGAAAGTTACTTCATTTATTATCCAATGAAACTATTCTGATAAGGATGGTAGGAGGCCACCCAAGGAAACCGAGACTGGTGCATCGTCCAATAAGAAACTATTTGAGTAGAGAAGGCATTAAGTGGTGTAGTACCAAATATCACTGGGGCCTATTGATAAACTGCACTTTATAGTATGTTTAGTAGTGCTACAGTAGAACTACTCACATTCTACAAAACACTATTCACAAATCGCCACATGCAGTGACCTCCACCTCTCTTATCTTTTCTATGCAGTGGTCTCTGCACACCTAGATATATGTTTTAGTATCATCAAATTCTTTATTCGGCTCTAAAGAGCCATAAAAGTCATAACATAACATACACAGGACAGATAATACACCATAAACTTCGAATAAGATCCATTAAATAATATGATAGCAGCACAATACCGAAAGGTTTTAATATTTAGATCATAGTCTCTGGGAACTTAAGATGTAATTTAAAACAGCAATAATAACAGTTTTATTTCCCAGGCACACAAGTAAGAAAAGGTTTCTATGTGGGATCTTTAGTCCAAAGCTCGCAATATGGGGCGCAGGAACTGCCTTCTTTGAAGTAGATAAAATGTGCACAATAATGTCAAGTGCAAAGTGCTCTGTTCAGCAGGGATCTAACAATGACAGAGAGATAAAGATGAAAACCAAGTACCTTTGGTGGGGTAAGCCACCAGAAAGTGTATGGTTTGTAGTCGAAACCTTGTGAGTAGAAACATCTGTCTTTAATCTACAATAAACTGTAAGTGAAGTGCTGTGCGTAATAGTGGAGCCTGAAGGTTAACTCTACACTCTTCCTGCCGTGCTTTTTGCACACATTGATAAAAAAGATGTTTTATCTGTGCTGAGTAAACGTTTGATAAAAGAGCGGGGCTATGATAAAAAGCTGGGATGCCCAGACTTTCAAATCCGTTTTTAACAGATTTAAGCCAAAGGATGTCTAAGCAATTGTCCAAATTCATACAATCTGAGAACACTGATCTACATAATTGGGCTTCTGGGTTTGTCCAAATGCGCTGCCATAGCAAGAGGGGTTGTAATTTTATATAATCCTCCAGGTAGTTTAGCCCTACCTCCTTGTGGCAAAATTATGTTGGGGTGGAGTGTGGAATAGCCAGGAGTCTTCTTATAAACTTTCTGTACTGTCTGGAGGTCTTTACAATTTACATATCCCCAGATACCTGCCCCAAATGTTGCAACCGATAGACATTTTCTTTTTAAAATACATAGCAGCTCACTTGTGCGTTTATGTCCCAGCTTTTTTGCAAATCTAAAAACTGCATCAATTGCCCTTTGATATTGTAAAACTCTGACATTCAATAAAAACCTCCAATTAAAATCAGTATCAACAGGAACGGCCAGGTAAGTGAAGTGGGAGGTTTTTTCCACTCCTTCTCCACTGAGCAGAAATTTTCAGATCGTCAACATTTTTGGGCCACATTTCATTGTAAATGATTTGGTTCGGTTCGTTTTAAGTCCTAGGTTATCCATAACATTATTATAAGCATCTAACAAGGATTGTGGGCCATTTGCTGTATGAACAATTAGGACAGCATCCTCTGTGTGGAGCAGGACAGGAATTTCTTGTGAATTGATTTTGGGGATATCTTTTCCGGCCTTTACTAAATGGTCACCAAGGGCATTTATGTAAATTAAAAAGAGGAATGGGGCCAGGACACATCCCTGCCTAACCCCCTGTTACTGACGGAAAGTCTTCTGTGAGATCCCCGTTCATAGTTTATTGCACTCTAGCTGTAGTATGTGCGTGGAGCATATGCAGCAAAGAAATGATTGCACTTTCTATACCCAAGTCAGTCATTATTGATGATAATCTGGGGCGATCCACTGTGTCAAAAGCACTTGTTAAGTCTATAAAGGCAAGATGAACACATCCTTTTTTTGCCTTTTTATATTTTTGAACTATGATGGACAGGTTTAAAGTCTGCTCCAATGTTCCCAGGCCTGGCCGAAACCCAAACTGTAAGTCTGAGTCTCTGCAGCCCAGAATTCTAATTTGGTCAATATGACCCTTCCTAGAATTTTCACCGTGCTACCCATGGGTGAAATTGTTCGGTAGCAATGTGGCTGGCTTTTATCTCCCTTTTTAAAGATGGGAATAACCTCTTCCGAGGTTTTGACAATGGGCCCAATAATTACAGATCTTAGGAAAATAGGTATTAAAGAAGTCCAGAGCTGTGGTAGGGATTTAAAAATATCTGCAGGAATTCTGTCGGGTTCTGGGGCGGTCTCGGATGGGCAATTTTCAATTGCTAGAGTAACGTCAGAGACCTCAATAGAGCCGCTTAATTCCCAATTAGAGCTTGGATCACTGATGGGTATGTGTCGGTGTCTGTGCCTTTAGGCCAAAAATCTTTAAAAAGTGGTTTACCCAGGAATCACTTGGAATGACACACTCAATTTTTGAGAGGGACTTACCTAAAAGGGTCTGAGTATTTACTACCTGCCAAAAGGCTTGAGAATCTTTCAGCTCACTAGCAGCTTTTAACTCATCCCAGGCCTTCTCTCTTATTTTTACTTTCCTTTTTAAGATGGCATCTTTGTCGATTTTTCCGGCCATTGCTACTCCTATTGTGTCCCATGGACGTTTTTCTGAGAGCACTCCTTAGTAGTTCGAGCTTTAGAGCAGGTACTATTGAACCACCTTGGGCCAGTATTTTTGGTCAATTTATCTGCCATATACTTTGTGAGTGAGGTAAAGGCCTGGATTACCTCTGTTGGACTTGAGTCCTCTCCTGCGACCTGCCTGATCTGTTGTTTGTGAGTGAAGAGTTCTTTCTGAAAGTCCTCCTAATCAATCTGGCCCCATCTGATGTTTAAACCTTTATTTTTATTAAAATCCAATAAATACAGGGGGCTTTCTTGATGTCCCTGCATAGAGGTAAGTTTAAATTCAGTATTAGTGAGTTGTGGTTACTCATGCATGAGGGCATCGTTTTACAATTAGTCAATACCGGTAACAACTCTTTAGAGATTAGTATATGGTCTATGTCGGAGTTAGACCCTGACACAATATTTGTAGGAATCTTTACAGGGGTCCCCGTACTATAATCATGCGCAAATAACAAATTATTTGCAAAAGACACTCTGTTTAGTGCATCCCTATAAGGGGTGTGTCTAAAGTGCGTGAGGGGTTCGCTGAAATGATCATAGATTCCACACATTGTGGAGGAGCCCTCACCACACATTTCTATGTTAAAAATTCCAGCCCACAAAATGAGTAACTCCTTTCCAGATCATTTAGAGTCTTGTGCAAAATGTCCTCTATCCCGTCCGCGATCTTGGTTTCGCTAGGTTCAAATATGTTGTAATATTAATTAACCAGTAGTAGGTCAAAAGATTTCTTCAGAGTGAACAGGAGTATGTGATAGAACAGAGTGATAACCACTTCAGAGGACTTGCAGTCCGTCAAAGACACAAAGACAAATGTTACCAATCCCCCTTTGACTCGACCTGATGTTGAGGGTGTTGTTGGGACATGAAAGTTCACAAAGCTGTTCATATATGGTGGATCCAGTAGCCAGGTCTCTTGACAACAGACTATTTGATAATTGCATACTAGGTTCAGCCATTCAGGGACTTCCAGTTTGGATCGCAGGCCTGCCACATTCCAAGAGATTAAGCCAAAATTCCCCTCTTGTTGGTGGACCCCATGAAGTGCCCGTTGAGTTGATTCTGCAAGTGGGGGATGGGCATCAATTGAGTTTGATTGGGGCGATGTAGTGGGTAGTCAATCCAGTTGTTCTAAAGAGGCCAGAGTGGTAAATCTGTTAAATATAGAAAGGGGGCGGGTCAGATGCTGGCTTAAAGTTGTGTCATTTGGTACCATTATCGGTGTTACTGCATGGCAAGGGGGGCAGGGGCCCTTGGAGGGTAGAACATGCCCAGTGGCAGTGCTCGAATAGCCTCTGGGGATGATAGAATTTGGCTGAGTGAATGTAATAGTTGCCTGACCGGGCTTGGTCTGTTAAAATTAATGATTATAGAATCCTCCTGTGAGCTCTTGGGTTGTAATCCAATCCAGGAGACCCTCCTCGTTGAAAGAATGTTTTTAGAGAGGTCACTGGACCATCCAGAGTGCTTTCGTGGTCAGTATGGCTCAGAAGAGATGTATGTCATTCCGCTTGGGGGATGAACCAAGGTAGGAACGATTTCTAATACAATTACGGAGTGCATTCTGGGGGGGGGGGGGGGGGGTGTTAGGTTGAATGCCTATAGGTTGGTTCAGAACTTTCGCATTCAGTGTGTTTGGCCCCTTCTCTGGTCCCTTGCTAGTTGATTCATTCTGGGTGGGATATGCCCCATTTATCCTATGTAGGATTGGTGCTTCATTTATTTGCTAATCGTTTTGTTTGGGGCCATTCAAGCCTGTTTGACTTTTGTTGCTAAGCCCAGGGTCCACTCCCCTACAGTTACACTGTGTGTAGTTATATGGGATGGGATTTTGGGCTGAAAGAGGAGATAAACAGCTTTGATTGATTTGACAACCAAGTGTACTGCCCTGTGTGTTCTCTGACCATCCTTGTGAACCTGGTTGGACTGATATTACTATAACGGGATGGGGAAAAGATAGAGTGTGGGAATAGCCGATCTCTCCCCGTGGGGTTATGCTGTTGGTTAAGCTTCTTGAGCTCCCGCTCGATTGTGTTGAGGCGCTCCAGTATAGGATTTAAACTTGTCTGTAGGGCAGCAAATATGTTATCCTTGAAGAGATTCTGGGAGGATCCAAGGCATTTTCTATATCCTTTGGGTTGTCTTTTCTCTTGGGAGACTGAACATTAACCCATAGGCATTTAGATTTCCTAACGGGCTTCTGTCTCTTTCTTTTCCCAGCCATGTTTTGATCGATTGGTATATGTATGTCCACCGTGATTTCTGGTTCCAGGGGGACGGGATGATGTTGAGCCCGAGGGGAGACGAAGGTTTCTGATGTTTTTTTCAATGTTGACAGAGTCTGAACCTCCTGTTGTGTGCAGATTTAGATTCCGTACATAGGTTTCCCGATTTATGCCCTTATATAGGTACAATTCACATTGCCCTTATTAGGACATAGAAATCCACCCTTATTTAGACATTGTCCGTACAAACCAAATACAGGTATGGCCACCTACATCCGTCCATCCACATCACAACGAATTCTTGAAAAACCAGACCCTTAGGCTTTTAGGAATTTCCCTCAGCTTGAATATTGATTTCTCCAAGAACTCATTAAGTATGCATGAACATCTATTCCTTAGGGGTTCATTCATGACGTTCCTCTGCCCGACTTTTACGTCAATACTGGCATTCCTAGACACCTTCAAGGTATAAATATACCAGCACTTGCCCTGGCAAATTGCGGTTCCCAGAGGATTCGATCCAACACAGACTACGCGGTTCGCCACGGCAAGTTCAGAAGGAGATAGAGTTCCAACCTGATGCACTGACCTGACACTGATATCCTCCTCGCAGAGAATCCAGCTCCAGTGCTCTCTGACTTCCCTTACGGGGGTTAGACTATCGAGTCCAGAAAAGAGATTCCAACCTCTCTCATTCTCCGGTATGGAGTTGACTAGAACTTGTAGAAACTTTTGGAAACTCTTGGCTAAACTAAAATACAGCTATCTATACTTTAGAAATAGCACCTACTTCGAACCTCGTACTGCACTTAGGTTAGGTACACTGGGGTAGAACAATTTAGAAGCATCAGATGAGTATCACATTTTAGCATTATGTTATTTATGTATGTATTTTGATTAATATATGTCATAGCTACAAACCATGCCATTGCAGTATTATTTTATCTTACTGCTAACCTCGTACATATTGTACTTTGCAGTCTGTCTTACGATTGTAGCAATTCATATCTCTTGCATGAGTAATAAGACTGTTCAATAAACCCTTTTATTGAAACGCCCGTCTCTCTATTTCTGTGCAACTCTGTAGAAACGAAGCATGCACGATTGACTGAGTGAAACTGTTATCTATTGTTTCCACGATTCTGAGATTGATGCGATTCTAAAAGGAAACAAAGTTGTCATGTTTATGCGGTTGTCAGAGACTAATCCCTTCTTCTATATTCGAGAAGTTTCTAGAGACCTCTGAGTTACCTCTCACACACAAGTAATTAAGTTTAATATACTCGATAGAGACATACTGACCTTAGTCCTAAATCAAATCTATAGTGTATGTTATTCCAATGCGCAGAGCCTATCAGGCTTTTGAAGGCATTTGAAGGTTAGGATTTGCAGATGTAAGTGTAGATGTAGATTGATTATGCAAGTTATGCAGACCCTCGTCTATATTTGTTTTAGAAGAAATGTGAGAGCCATCTGGCGCAGTGACTAGAAGATGGGTAATGCTATTAAAAGAGAGGGGATTAGGGTGGGATACTGAGAATCTTAAAGAGGGGTATGGAGGGGTTTAGGGAGGGATGTAAAACACAGACACCCCCGACAAAAGAATAAGCTTATTGCTAATAACAAACTGCACTTCTAAACTTGCTACAGCCAAAAATGACTCACAACAGTAATACATGTACTCCAGCACAGACCTGAAGTAAGTCTAGCACCACAGATAGCTACTCACAGGTACTGCAACACACTCCCATAGAAAATAATGGAAGCAGGAATTTAACATAACACCCTGTAGGAAATCATGTTGAATAAAATACATTATTTTTACTTTTAAAATACATATATATATATTAGACTGGTGTTTTTTTATACATAATAGTGTACAAAAGGCCCAGAGAGGCCGAAAGTGCTCATATGAATTTAAGGCTCTTAAATTTAACAAAAGGCCATTTTGAGTATGAGAGGGATCTGGTCTCAGATATGGTCTCAGAACAGTACTGTTTTGAGTGATCAGGCTGTGGTGAACTTTCACCTTATGGCTACTTAATTCCATACTTCTAGCATTGCCCTGGTGACTGGGGAAGCTCTATCTCCTTTGTCATAGCACATGCTCTATGTAGATGCCATTGCCTTGTCCAAAAACTACCAGCATTTTCTGATTCTGACTGTTCCCACGCCACCATATTCTGAAGTTGAGAGGTTTGGTTGTATCTTTTGACATTCATTAACCATACCTCTGCTTCCTTGTTGGGTTTCTGTAGTGTGTTTGCAACTAATCTGTGTTTTTTTCTGTGCCCCCACAAAATCCTCGATTAGGTTCTCCTATTTACATGGCGTTGTTGTTGGGAGTGAAAGCACCATGAATGTGTATAATATAGAAGGAAGGGAGGAGATCTTTTTTTTTAAAAATGTTTCTTTAAAGTTTTTGCATCCATATACAGCACGTAAACATACCAAAAAGCACTGCAAGGGAAAACACCAATATAAAAGAAAAGAAAAGAAAAAAAAAAAATAAGGAAAAGAGAACAAAACCAATAAGCAATACAAGGTACATTTCCGTAATCAGAAGATGTTACATGTGCATCTGAATTATCCTGTACTTGCTGCGGTCCTGAACATTTCGGGTGATACTGAGGTACATCAAGCATATTTTATCATACAATATCACACAGAATCATTATCAGACTGAGTTAGCAAATACTCTCTCAACGGAGCCCAAATGTCCGTGGGTCTAGATGTCGTTGGCATCTCCTCAGCATAGAGGTCCAACTGTTCACGGCAGTACACCAAATCCTTAACCCAGTCATCAACTTTTGGAGCCAGTTTACTCTCCCACGTGAACAGAACTTGCCTCTTGGCAAGCAAGAGGGCCACTCGTACAAACCTCCCCATGACAGCCCTCAGGTGAGGGACATACCCAAAAAGGCATACCAGAGGCGTGCATTGCAACACTTGACCTGTCACAGTATGTATGCGTGTGGTAACATTCTCCCAGTAGTGGAACACATGATCACATTGCCATGCTAGATGGAGGAAATCAGCACTGTCTCGACCACATCGGTGACAATGATCAGTGTCCCTAAGTCCCATTTTATGTAACTTAACAGGAGTATGGTACATTTGATGAATGAATTTAAAATGAATAATTAGCAAATTACCATTCGGAGTAAGGCGACCCGTTAGCATGCAAATCTGTTGCCACTCTTTTGAATTAATCGGGGGAGTCACTATGGTATTCCATTGCTCCAAGCTTTTATCTGGTATACGGACCGTTTCATCCTGCACTGCCTTGTATAGCTTAGTAATTAGTTTTTTCTTGGTTGGGGCTACCAGTAACAACTGAAGCGAATTAAATGTATCCGGCTCAGCGAGGAACTCAACATAATGATCTCTTACCGCGCGCTTCAATCGGTAGCAGGTGTACTGATAGAGCGGAGTGGGATTTTGGATGTAATGGAGGTCCTCATCCGCAATATATCTACCCCCCGGGTAAAGATCGCTCATATGCGTGACGCCAGCCTCCTTCAACGCAGTTATGGTTTCACTTTCCTAAGTGACCGATAAAGCCGCATGCCCAACAAGAGGTAACGCAGGAGCATATAAAGGTAGTTTGTGTGCACGCTTGCCAATCGCCTGCCAAGCCGCAACCGTGGTATCAATTGTGTTGATCTCTGCCTACGCGTATATGTGAGGATACTCAGAGATACAGGGTGAGCATCCCCGTCCTCTACAGCCACGTGTGGAATATAGTCATGGGACCTGAACCAATAATGAGCATATTGGGCCTGTGCGCAGAGGTAGTAGACATAGAAATCAGGAGCAGCAAATCCACCTCTGTCATATGCAAGCGTTAATGTGAGCCAACTAATTCTTGGCTGTTTATTCCCTGATACTAATCGCAATAACTGAGTTTGCACTGATTTGAAAAAATGCTTAGTCAGCTTGATTGGAATATTACAAAACAGGTATAAAAACCTAGGTAGTATGACCATTTTAATTACTGCAATTCGATTCGCCAGGGACAATGGAAGGTGGGACCACCTATCTACTTGTTGCACCAAGGTATTGTATGCTTGGCCATAGTTCTCTTTGATCACAATATCAGGGCCGCGGTGCACCCAGACGCCCAGGTATTTAACTGGATCCTCAGACCATATCAGTGGGTATTCTAACTGGGACGGAGACGTAATCAGCGTTAGCGGAATAATAACCGATTTTTCCCAGTTAATCTGAAGTCCAGAAAATAGACCAAATTTAATATATTCCCGGATGATCGGAGATAAATGAATCTGGGGATCGCGGACAAACAGGACCATATCGTCCGCATACATGGAGATCCCGACCGGACGGTAATTCAAATTAAGAGCAGCGGCTCTGTGACATTGACGGATTTTACAAGCCAAAGGTTCCAAAACCAGGGCAAAAAGGAGGGGGGACAAGGGACAGCCCTGTCTGGTACCACGTTCTATACTAAAGGGTTCTGATGTGAGCCCACCCACACGCACTCTCGCTGAAGCGTCAGTATATAAGACCTGGATCCAGCGTGTCAAAATAAAAGGAAATCCCATTCTGTGTAATATGTTGAACATATACTTCCACTCTATGGAGTCAAATGCTTTAGCGGCATCTAGCATGACCGCAGCAGCAGATAAGTTAGGGTTAAGAACATGGAACATAGCAAAAATAGTGCGCAGATTATGGGAAGTGGACCGTTCTGGAATAAACCCAGATTGGTCCGGGAGAACCAGAAGAGGCATCAGAGGCTGGAATTTTGTGGCCAGAATCTTCGCCAGTATTTTGGCGTCAAGGTTTATCAGCGAAAGGGGGCGATAAGAGTCACAACGTGTAGGCGATTTGTCTTTTTTAAGGAGAGTGATGATCAAGGCCTGGCGTAGAGAAGGAGGAAGTATCCTAGCCTCATGGGCCTCCGCGTACATCTCCAATAAGTAGGGTACCAGGAGATCTGCGTAAGCCTTGTAGAACTCTGCCGTTAGGCCGTCGGGCCCGGGGGCCTTATTATTAGGGAGAGAAAGAATAGCCTCCCTAACGTCCGTTTCATCAATGGGCTGGCTCAAATATTCTCTGTGGGCGTCCGAAAGCCACGCACAGGCCTTATCTGCTAGGTATTTATCCATACCTTCATCATCCATCTCGTATCGTGTGCTATACATAGATGAATAAAACTGCTGAAATTGACCCACTATAGCATGTGGTGTGTAGTGCGCCGTTCCGTGAGTGTCAATGATGTGGTCAATTAAGGGATTGTCATTCCTAGAACGCAACTTTTCGGCTAGATTTCTACCCGGTCTCCCCCCTTCACCATAAGCTCGGGCCACTCTCCTTCTAACTACGTACCTTGCCTCAGTATCAGCTAGTTTGTTGTATTCTGCTAGTAAATCATGAATGCTCGCCAACGTGTCTGAAGATGGCGAATGCAGATATGGTCTCTCAAGCACCTCCAGAGCCCGTTCCGTTTTGGACAGCTGACCTCTAATGTCCTTTAGGATCCCCGCTGTGGTACCTATGCACGCCCCCCATATTGTCACTTTAAATGCTTCCCACAACATGGCCTGACTATCCACTGAACCCACATTCAATTCAAAGTATTGTGCAATAGCTGTTCTGATGGCTTCGTTACATATGGGATCAAGTAATGCTTCTGCGCGAAACCGCCACGTGAAAGGGCGATGTGGATTTATGGGAATGCAGATGGTAAGGAAAACAGGGTTGTGGTCAGATAATGTACGCGGGATCGTATGGACCCCCTCCACCCACCCATTAGCTTTGTCGTTCAGCAGCCAATAGTCTAGTCTAGACCAACTATTAAACGCAGGGGTGATATGTGTACCCTCCAATGCCCCCTCATTTCGCAAACGCCAAACAACCCCATTTCCACCATGGCATCCCTGATACACTGGCCAGCCTTAATCGCGCACGCCTAAAGGGCTGGATTTGTCCACTTGTGGATTCAGATGGGTATTTAGGTCGCCTCCCCACAGGACCGCAGATTCAGACCATGCACGCAAAACATTAAACATTTGCAGAAAAGGTGTTGGATCCTCCACCACAGGACCATACATGTTTACTAATGTCACTAATGCCATTCCCAGCTTGCCTTGTACCATGGCCCACCGACCCTCAGTATCTGTACAAGTATGTACAGGCTGAAATGGTATTCCCTTTTTAATGAGGATAAGCACGCCTCTGGAATAAGTAGAGTACGAAGAGGCCAATCGGAAAGATGCCCATCTATGTGCTATCCTGACTTCTGCTTGTTTGCGCAGGTGTGTCTCCTGTAAAAAAGCAATCTGCACAGCGTGTCTATCTAGATGTGCTAACACTTGTCGGACCTTTTTTGGGGTGTTCAAACCACGAATGTTCCAAGTTATGCATTTATACATTTCCCCTATTATCTATACAGGAAGGCCAACTGCTTCCCCAAATGTTGGATTACAGATAGGATGCACAAATAACGATAGAAACCACATTCACGACTTAAAGTCTGACCACAGTACCTACAACTTAAAAGATTAAAAAAAACTAAACCCCCTCCCCCCACCCACTTTAGCAACCCCAATTTGCCAAAGACTATTGCCTCCATTATAAACAATCCCAACAGAAACAAAGTGATGCAATGCATCAAATGGGGTATACCCATTGGGAGACGTAGTGGCAAAGTCCACTCCCAGATCGAGTAGAGAGGGGGCCGCCGAGAAGACATGATGGTCTCCTACCCATTAGCCATCCTGCCGACCCTGTGGGCAAAGGCATGCCGGATGACACCGGATGCGAAATCCCGCATCTTAAACAGGAGGCACATGAGGCGTAGCCCAACAGAGATATGGAATACAACTAGTTCTGTGAATGAGGTATTAACCCACTCTTACTCAGCAGTGAAGCACGATAAGACATACACTCAATATAAAACAGCATACCTAGAGGTCTCCCCCCCCCCCCGAATGCACAATGTGGCTCCATTACAGTCCGCACATGCCGCAAAGCAGCCATGCAATTCAACTCTGTTATACAACATAGTTCACTAATATACAAACATGTGCACTCGGAAACAACAATCAAAGCCCAGGGCTCCTTACTACTCAGTCGTCAATGTCTGATGTGGGAGCCGGAGAGCTCCGTCGGCGGCAGATGGATCTGGCGTATTCCATTGCCTTCGTCGGGTTCGTGAAAATCTTGGCGTGTTCAGTCTCGCCTATGCGCAGCCGCGCCGGATGAAGCATGGCATATGGAACCTGGTCTTTCATGAGCAGTTTCTTAACTCCCTGAAACTCCTTACGTGCCGCCTGTACTGTAGCCGTCATATCCGGATTAAATGATAACACATTTCCCTGGTAGGTGATTGTGCCCTTCTGGCGGGTGATGCGCAACACGGTGTCTCGGTCCCTAAAATTCAATAATCTAGTGATGATTGGTCTTGGGGGGGGGGGAGGGGGGGGGGCAGGTGGCGGGCGCGCCACCAGGGATCTATGTGCGCGTTCCACTGCAAACAGTGCCGAAAGGTTGCCAGTGCCACAGATATCCCGCAAGAGAGTCTCCACATAGTCTTCCTGGCGCCCAACATTGGTCGATTCCGGCAGGCCCAAAATGCGCACGTTATTGCGCCGAGAGCACGCTTCGATGTCCTCATTCTTCGCCTGGATGACAGCCAAAAGTTTCGTGATGTCAGTGGTTTTCGCAGCAACTTGCTGAAGGCCATCTTCGGCATCTGATATACGCTGCTCCGCCTCTCCGATCTGCGCCGCGTGTTTGTCTAGTTTTGCAGAGAAATGGTCCATCCTGCCGTTAAGGGCCACAATCTTACCGTCAATGGCCTGTAGGCTGGCCTGTATAGCAGATAAGGTCTTTTCCAGCACTGTGGGGGCCTGGGCTGTCGATTCCAGCTCCGAGTCTGAGGCTGCATTCTACGAAGACTTACCGCCCTTGCGAAGCTCGAAAGTTAGCCGAGGCTGATTTCGATCAGGCTTGCCCATGATGCTCTAAGGAGACGGAACCCTGCCCAGATGAAATGCGCCACCACCAGTGGCGGTTACAGAGAGAGTTGTACGTGTGCCACACACAATAAGGGCCTCGATCCGTAAGGTAGATGCTGAATTATTTTTCGCGCTAAACCTGCACCAAGATGACACCCTCCACAAAATAAGGACGCTCCCGCAATTCAAAGGCAAACAACTATGTCTCTCTGCCCCCTATTTCCAGTGTCCTGTAACAGGAAGAATGCGGTGTCTTGTGCTCCCCTTCACTGTAGTATATAGGGATCGTATCCCCACAATCACTCGGTCCTAATCCAGCAACAGGGCGAGGGTAGTATTCAGGAAGGGCCAATAAATGCAGCAATAAACGCTCCCAGCACGTGACCCACACAGACGAAGGCCCCGATGGTGTCCATGCCCTCTCTAGTCACGTATCTTCTCACCGTGTAGCAAGCCCCTCTCACAGGCAGAATTAAGGCCAAATAACACTCAGCAAAGGGGCACTTCCATGTATGGGGAGCTTCGGTATCCGCTCCCACGTCGAGATTCCACTCGGGCCACAGCAGTCTCCAGTAGTCGCAGGGAACCCCACCGCAAGCGGAACCCAGCCTCCGTGATCAAAGGTCAGCGCCGGCCACTTGCGTAGTACAGAGCGCCGCCCGCCGTTCACTTTGTTTCGCCGGCCCTCACATGCAGTCAATAATGCGCCTTACTATTTAGCCGCCGATGTCCTCGCAGCTCATTAGGCCCCCTCGATCACCTTCACCGACACCGCGGTAGCTGCTAGGAGTTCGCAGGATTCCTCACCGCCTCATCATCGTAGCCGCCATTACCATCTCAGCCGGAGTGCGCTGCCAGTCCTTCACCACCTCCGAAAGGAGCTCCAACGCCAATAAACACACCGCCAGGTCACCCCCAGTGTCAGCAAGCGCCTCCACGCAGGTAAAAGCGATTAACAGCCCGGTAGGAGCAGGATTATGAAAGGATGAATTCGGCGGCCGGCAGAGCAACACTACTGTGCGGCCAGCTTGCCGAACGCCAGGCCACGCCCCCCAATTCAAGGGAGGAGATCTTGATGGCAGCTATATGCCCCAACCACGAAAGTTCCCTATATATCATGTCTGCAGCTCCAACTGAATCGTTTGGATTAAAGAGTTATAATTGATTTAGGTGTTTTGAATTCTCATTAGTGCTGTTTGTATTCCTGAATATGAAATAGTATAATTTGACCACTGGAACAGGAATTGAATGTCTTTTTTGTGCTGAGCGATATTAATAGGCTTTCTTGCCACTATTATGCACATTATCTATTCCATGCATTAGTGTTTCGCTGCAGCTTCCTCTTGGAATGAAACCAGCTTCATCTGGTTCAGTGAGGCCATTGCTAATTTTGCCTGATCAATTTGCCAGCATTCCTGTTAACAGTTAAATATAAATGTTTAGCAATTACATTAGTCTTTATGAGCTGTGTGTGAAATCTGCCTTTTCAGCATGGTCACCCCTGATTTCTTGCCTTTCTCTGAACCCAATATTTTTGCTGGGTTTAGATCTCTGTGCACTTTAACCAGTAGTAAAGTGCCTGTGCTACTCCTTTAAATAATATTGAATTGCCATACTCCAAATAGCACATTTAACTTGCCTAGTAGTCCCTAGTATGTAGTACAAAGTGTACCCAGGGCCTGGAAAATAAATGCCACTATTGGACTGTAGAACCTATTGTGCTGTCCACTACAGTGGCTATGCAAATAATCTCTTCAGGCCTACCATTGTAGCCTAGCTGTAGCGGTGTAAAAACTGCAATTCTACCTGCCAAAATAAACACTTTGACTGGTCAAAACCTCACTTTTGAATATTGACAAGTCACCCCTATGCAGACCTTGTAGCCCACAAAGCAGAGTGCATGGTACTTAACCCCTTCGCCGCGGCGCGAATTCTGCCGCGGCGCTGGGGGGGTGCGGGGTGAGCACGGCGCCGCCATGCTCGTGACGGAACCACTCCGTCATGAGTCACGGGCTAGCTGTGCTCATGACGGAGTGGTTCCGTCACGACTCCGCCCACTCGTTAATTCGCCCGCACAGGCGGGGAATCAGCGACGCGTGGGCGGAGCGGCCGCAGCATGACGGAACCACTCCGTCATGAGCACACGCCGCCCGTGGCTCATGACGGAGTTGTTCCGTCATGGGCACGCAAGGGGTTAAAGTAGATCACATAAAAATGTAACGTTAACTCATCCTTATACTGTCTAGCACCCAAAACTATTTTCACTGTGGTAGGCCTAGCTGTCCTGTGCAGAAAACCATAGTACAGATTAAAATACTAATAATGCATCTCAGGAATGGGACCAGCTAGAACAATAATTAAACAACTGTTGTAAATTATTTTAAAAAATCCAATTCAGTGGTGAAGATGGATTTGGAATACATATTAAGGAAAGGTAACCTTTAGAAATTTACCTTAGCCCTGCCTAAAGTTCCTGGAGGCTAAGTTGCATTGGCTCTCTAGCTTCTCCCAGGCAGTAATTAGCCTTGAATATGTATGACATTTCTTCAGGAGCAAACAATAGGCTGATCTGAATGGGCATAGATGATTCTTGTGAACCCAGCAGATATACACAGAGGGGCTGTGGCATCTTATTTGACACTACAGAGTCAAATTCTGCTTGTCAGGCCCACTGGGTTCACATATAACACTTGGGGCACACTTGAAAATGGAGAGTCATGATGCCAAGACTATTCTTCTGAATCCACTGTCTGGTTGCTGAAGGACTCTGCTTTTGTCCTACCAGATTTACTTCTGTTTCTGGTTTTACACATACACCTTGGGGCATACTAAAAAGGGGAGAGAATAGGATGCCAAGTCAGTTCTTGTGAATCCACTGTCTGATTGCTGACTCCGCTTTGTTTCCTACCAGACCTCTATCTCTGGGTTTATTGTGAGGACAGTGGCTGCCTTAAACTGGATTTTATTGTTAGATATGGGAGGACATTAGAATTGCCTTAGTACACTCCCCACACATACCCCTGCATTCATAAGCCAAGTTTAGTGTGACCGAAGACTTTTGCCATTTTGAAAATGTCCAAAGTGGGAAGGGTTGATGCCAGGAACTTTTACCTCATAGGTTAGGTCGTACCCATGAGTCATTCCCACCCACTATCTAGTGCCAGATATAAATGTGGCACCACCAGGCACCCACTTCAGAACATTTCCTGGACCTGAAGAAGATCAGAAGGGGACTGTGCCTGCTGTCTGTGACCTGAGAGGGGCCCTGAATGACTGGAACTGCTCCTTCTTGTACACAGGGCACATAAGTGGACTCCAAGGGTCATAAGGCTGACCTCCTGTTCAAGCTACAGGGATACGACAAGCTACAGAAGGCCTTAACCTGGAAGTACACAGCTGAACAGTGGCACGTGGACCTGGATTGGACCCTGCTGTTGGCCTTTGCCTCACACCGTGTGAGTCTAAGTGCGTCCATTGAGATCCTGGGGGCTTTAAAAGTATACTGCATTGTTGGATTTGGAATTAAAGGACTAAGACAGAAGGTGAAATATTTTAACAGGATAAACGTGGTTGGTGTATCCTGGCAACACTCCATCACAGTCAGCCACATATTGCCCCTAGGTCCCAGTCTACTGAGACCGCTGACTATCATCGGTGCTTTGTACTTTTTGACACTGTTTTTCTTATAATTTAAAAAATTATATTTCTGGTCCTCCTTATTCTATTTGTGATATTGTATCATTTTTGCATTAAATTTTACTCTATTTTTCTCATTTGGTTGGGATGTTATATTGTTTTGCATTTCGACTTTTGTACTGAATTGCTCTCAGTTAAGCCCGTCTGTTCTGTGCCCTTAGCTACCACGGTATTGAGCTCAAGTTAATCTAGTAAGATTGAGGGTACCATGACAAGGATTGTGATTTTCTTTGAGGTTGGTTGTTACCCAACACAAAAAAAATCAAGTTGCTTGCAAGCTACATAGTTGCTAATTTTACTATGGTTTTGAGATAATTGATATAATTGTTTCTGCCACTGTGTCTGCTATTCCTGATTGCCTTATAAAGGTGGGCTATTGCAGGAGCAAGTTGCTTTGCAAACATTTTGTGATACGGGAGTGTGAATCCGTCTGGTTCAGGGCCTTGCTAATTTGAGGCCTACCAATTAGATTTAGCACTTAATTCACATGTACAGGCTCTTCTAGGGGTCCTGCTTATTTATGTGTGAGTTTTGTTATAGGGGCTCTTGCAAAATATTCTTATATTTATATACGACACATCATCACAAGAATATAGCTCTTCATAGAACTCTTGAAACATTCCAGCTAGTTCCGAATCTGCGTTTTTAAAATGGCCCGCTTTGTTTTTGGTATTGATTATTCTGTCCATCGTTATTTTGAATCTTAGTTTACATGGCAGCAATTTACCTGCTCTATTGCTTACAACATAAAAGTGGTGTTTAGCTCTTACCAGCAAATATTCAACTTAATCTGTATCCAGAGGAAAAACTATAAGGTTTACCCTGTAATGACAACAAGGGGCTGGGGTAACCAGTAGAGCAACAATGAAGGAAAGGTAATTCCTCCACTTTGGATTCGCATGCAGCCATCCCATCCTACAGCAAAGGAGGATTGCTCCTCCTCTGCTGTAGGACAAGATGGCTGCCTGCGTGTGAAAAGCGGAGGAATTAACTGCGGTTACAGCAACAGCTCCCCACTCTGCAACCATGTTGAATTTTTGGTCCTATAGTTATTTCTACACGTGGACAGGAATCCATTGGATGTAAGAGTTAGTACGGATGCGTTGACTAAAGTTTACATTCAGATCCCTACATGAGCATATGCAGTCGCATAATTCAGACCTAGATTTGACATACAGCAAATGTCAAAATAAAACATTAGTATTGACTGTGAAGAGATGACAGATTCATCATAGAGGCTGTGTGACAGTCTGCAGAGAGGATTTCTCCTTCCTCCACATTCATTTAAATCATATGTAACCTCCACATGGTCCTGATCATGGTACTAATATTGTACCCTAACAGGAGCGCAACATCAACCGAATAGATTGTCTAAGAGGTTGATTTAGAGGTGTGACTATCTCTTTTGGGTATCCTTGTGAAAGAATCTCGAGGAACTTCTCCTGTGACCCCTCAATTCCCCTTATTATGCTTTATAATATTGTTCTCAATGTCTATTTTGTGTTCTGTTTCTTATATATATACGGGTTGATATTAAAGTGAGATTTGGATATGGTTATTTTTTTTTATATAATAAAAAGAAAACATTTTAGACTTGAAATTTTGCTCTTGCCTTTGTTCTTTTATTCTATACCCTTGACAGTTTGCATTCATGTATTGTTAAGATTGTATGATAGTGTTTCTATCATTACATGAAGGTATATATGTATTTGATTATTTGCCTAAGGGGCACTTTGTTTATATTGTAATTATCTGTGTCCAGGACTTCTACCTGCGCACTCACTACTGTAGGGTAGAAGAAGTCCTGGTTATTGCGGCATGATCACGCTACGATATGATCACGCAAACGTCAGTAGACTCTATTCCTGGGTTCTTGGAACTGGTTGTAAAGAAATTATCTATGTGTGCACTTGTCCTATGTGTTTCTGAGAAATGTGTCTAGTCTGAAGCTGTTGGATGTTGTTTATGCCAAATATCTTTTAGGACTGCTTGTTGGGACCATACCATGGTTTCAGCAGCTTGTGCACCTGTTTGTCCTACTGTTAGTGCTGATCTCTTTTAATCCTTTCCATCACTATGTTATAGGTCATCTCCAAGGATGAGTCCCTATGTTTATTGGATTATCGCTTCTTTCACTGTCTTAATATAGATTCTTGGTCTGCAATCGGTGCATAAAATGAGACAATGGTGAAGTTGTAGTGTCCCTAAGTTTGAGTGCCAACAATCTGCAGCTTTACCTGCCCAGTTTTGAACCACCTCAATGTGAAACTCTCTGCTAAGGAGAATCACAACTCCTGTTATGATGAGACCTGAAGCAAAGTATTGCCTGGGAAATCACTTAGAGCAGAGCCTATGCTAATCTTACTTAATCAGAGGGTTTCTTGTAACAAACAAAACTTTCCTTTTAAAAAGTGTAACTAATTTATGATTGCCGGGCATTTGTTTAAGTACACTTGACACCTTATATTCAAACTGTTAAGCTTAATACATTTGGGGTCTTCTTGTGCGTCAGTGCTTCTTTCCTATTGTACATTATCGGTGGCGACAGAGTCATTCCCTTCTTAAAACCTCAATGCCTCCTCTCATTAACCCCTTTAACAACAAAATGTATAAGCATTCTAGCTCCAGTTGTCTGTTTAGTATGCTGACTTCAACTCATCCTAATCTGGACTGTTCTGGTAGTGTTGTATACCTTGTGTGTCTCTTTCTCTTCACTTGCCTCCCTCATCCCCATTACCAGCTTTGCTTGTGATCAAGTCTTTCTAAGTTTGCAGTCGTCCTCTCCTGAATCTCTTTCTTTCTGTTCCCTTTTGGGCTCCTAAAGATTATGGTCTTGTCTTCAGTGACTGGTAGAGCGTTTCTTAAATCTGACTTTTTTCATCTTTTCTTTCGAAATATCTGCATGTGTGATCCTCCCTATCCTGGTATCTCGGGTTACAAGTTTCCATCTGTCTGTTTGAGTCTGCAGTGTTTTTCTTGTGGAATCTCAGTGTTTTCTTTACATTTATTTTTTTGAAGAGTTTTATATAGCGCTGGCTATACCCGGAGGTATCAGAGCGCTTAACATGAGGATCGTTGCGTTACAAGTTACAAATTACATCCGTTACAAGAGCATAGTAAGAACACAGGAAAATGAACAAAGTTAACAGTAGTTCGTTGGAGGGAGGGGGCGGAGGGAGATAAAAAGGGGAGACGAGGAAAACTATGCCTAATGTCTGACTGGGTAGGTGATGGTCAAGGGAGCGAACCAGGGCCAATCTCCTCTATAGCTGTCTAGGAGCCCCACCGGGCATCAGCCATGTTGCTCAGGTTTCCGCCGCAGGGATTTACAAATATAGCAGATTTGCATGGTTACATTAGTTACAGTTGCATAATCAAACATAGGGGATCAGGATCCCAGTAGAGGAAGGAGGGAAGGGAGGGGAGAAGAAAAAGAACAGGGGGCAGGGAAGCAGATCAGTTCTGGTAGACCGTCAGTGGAAGAAAAGTGTCTTATGGAGGCCCAAAAGTTAGAGCAAGCGGGACCAGAACCCAGGTGGGGCCACGTAGATACTCTGGCCAATGCCAATAAACAAACACCACGCAGAGCCATCTCGGCATCTAATATGAGATTGTTTGAAAAATGGGTCCCGGGGGGAAATCTATAAGATGTAGAGTCCAGGCGACCTAGTTAAGGGAGGTTGGGAGTAGAGGCAGCGACTAATGAGTCTTTCAGCAACTCCGGTGCAGAGCATCGATGATCGCATCACTCATCAAATACTCAGATTGCTACATGTAAGTAGCTATCTGGATTGTGCATGACAGAGGCAGATAAGGCGGTGGAGACCTATGGAAGATGGTTAGCTGTTGCCTGGTGATGGGTCCAGCCTGATGTTCAGAAGCACAAGATGAACTGTAGTGTTTGACTCATGCCAGCTCTTCATTCTCTTCACTTCAATGGCCAATAAGCCAAAAATGATTAAACCGCAGGGCTGCATTATGCAGTGTTTGGCTCCCCCGTCTCTAGACAGACAAGAAAGAAGAAGATGTAAGCAACTGTATGGGAAGGACCCATTTTAGAGGATCTCTGGTGTAGCTGGACTAGCCACAAGTTTTGGGATGGCTCTGTAAAGGACAACTGTGGTCTTCATCCAGTTATGTGCCCAGGGTTTGCCAGCTTGGGTCCTTCAAGATCTCTTCATGTTTCCCTCAGAAGGCAGATTTGTGGACTTTCTCGTGGGATGCGACAACCTTCCCATCCACGGTCTCTTCAACGATTGTGCGGACTTGTCGGCTGGTTTGGAGCACATCTTTGGTAGCCCTAGACGAGAGCTGGGCATCCTCTCCCTCCAGCAGGCGGCGGTAGGTGGCGATCTCCATTTCCAGGCGCGTCTTCACATCCATGAGGATCTTGTACTCTTGGTTTTGCCTTTCCATGTCGTTTCTGAATTCGGCTAGCTGCGCTTCAACGTTGGAAACCATGGCCTGGATCTGGTTGAGTTGCATGCAGTACCTGCCCTCTGTCTCCGCAAGGGTGCCTTCCAGGGCCGATTTCATGCTTAGCTGGGTCTGCAGCTCTATCTCCAACCCCTGGAGGGTGCGCCTTAAGTCTGTGATCTCGCTCTTGCTGGACTGTATCTGTTGACTGCGGGTGGCAACTTCACGATTAAGTTCCTCCATCTTGCTGAAGAACCAGGCCTAGGCATCTCTGCGGTTCTTTTCTGCCAGATCTTCGTATTGGGCTCTCAGGTCAGACAGGATCTTGCCCAGGTCTGCACCTGGTGCCGGATCCAATTCCACGTTGACCTGCCCACCGACTTGGCCTTGCAGGGTGTTCATCTCCTCCTCATGGTTCTTCTTGAGATAGGCCAGTTCCTCCTTCAGGCTTTCGATTTGGTATTCCAGGTCTGACCTGGCAAGAGTCAACTCATCCAGGACCCGGCGTAGGCCATTGATGTCGGCCTCCACACTGTTGCGAAGGGCCAGCTCACTCTCGTACTTGCTCCTGAAGTCATCAGCTGCCAGCTTGGCATTGTCGATCTGCAGCAGGGTCTTGGCATTGTCCGTGGTGGCAGTGTGGATCTTGTTTCGCAGGTCTTCGATGGTCTTGTAGTAGTGGCTGTAGTCGTGGGAGGGCCCGGGGCCTTGCTTCTCGTACCACTCGCGGATCTGGTGTTCCAGCTTGGTGTTGGCCAGCTCCAGGGAGCGGACTTTGTCCAGGTAGGAGGCCAGGCGGTCATTCAGGTTTTGCATGGTGGCCTTCTCGACACCGGACAGCAGACCATCTCCCACACCGTGGCTAATGCCAAAGCTAGAGCCACCAAAGCCATAGCCAGCACCACCACCCATACCACCTCCCACCCCAGAGGACACAAACCTAGCTGTGGACGCAGAGATATTCCTACCTCCACTGCCTCCGTGGATGCTCGGGGGCCGGTAGCTGCCCCCCCCCCCCCCGAGTAGACGGAGGACACCCTGCTGGAGGAGCCACTCAGGCCCCCAAGCTCCAACCCGGAGCCGGAAGTGAAGTCGCTCTGGCGGTGGCTGTACGTGTTCATGGTAGTACGAGAGTGCACGAGCCGGGCCCTCTAAGTCTGGTTGTGCCGCAGCGGTGAGGACGGAGGGAGAGTGCGGAACTTCGCCTCCTCTAGGTCTCCTTATACCCACAGCCTTGGGCGTTGGCCACTCACCCGCTTAATTTGTCACCCTTGAAGTCAGTGTTCTCTCCCATTCTGTGCTGCAGGGTCTTCCAGTAGTTGTAGAATGATCTCACCTTCTTTTTTAACAGATCTGACTTGGTATTGTTTCTATTGCGACGTCATTGTCAATCTGAATGGGTGCCCCAATCTGTAGTGAGTTTGGTGTTCTTTAATGAATTGGATGACTTTCTTAAATTATCCTTTTTCTGCTAAGTTATTGACAATAAGTCCTGGAATGGTTATTTTATGTCCTTTGATGTCGGTCATCTTTCCTTTCTCCTTCCATAATTTTACCATTTGTTTGAGATTCGTACACCGTTGTAAAGATGTCATGCTATTTGTTGGGGGCTCTAGGTGGACCGAGGGTTATACCTAGTTCTACTGCTATGGGGTCTTCTAGTTTTAGGCAGGGTGCGAAAAGTTCTTTTACATACTTCTTGATATTGGAGCACTTTACACCCAACTGGGGCCCCTTATACTTATGTTGTTTCTTGAAGTCCGGTTTTCTGTCTTCTAGCTTTGCTTAAACACTGAAATTTTGTTCCTGTAAGTGTATCTGTTATTATTTTATAAATTGTTTCTCCTCCAATCTGTTATCAACTGTTTCCTTGAGAAGGAACTCTTTCACACAAGTCTTTCACATATGTCTCCCAAGACTTGTTTAACTTTGTTAACCTCCCTTTTAAGGTACTTTTAAAAACTACAGCAATCCCCCTCTTAAACCCAACCCCCCCACCCCCCCAAAAAAGTTTTGAAATGGTCCTCCATACATTTCTCAATGGCTGAAGTCTCCATATGTTCAGCATGGGTTGTGTGTGTTGGGTTCTCCTTCCATTATGTCGCTCGTTTGTGATCTGTTTTCCATGCCGGCATCCCAGGAATTATTTTCTGCCAAGAGCTCCTCTATTATCTCTTTCTATTTCATCTTTTTGAAGGCCATTTCGGTAGGCTGTCTGTGGGGGTTCTACTTCAGGTCTGCTCTTTAAAATAGGGATCCGCTAATTTCTGCTTAGGTCAGTCCGCTACTTTGTGGCACTTCCCCCTCCTGTAGTCTTTGCTTCTATGGAGGAGGTAGGCTGTGGGCGAGCTTGCCCAAAATCAGCCTTTATCATTTGCGCCATGCTGTATAACTTTGGGGTTTCAGTATCTATTGCTTTTTTTTTACAGTACAATGGAGTCCAAGGTTTCATCAGATGATCTAACTTAGCTCAATTGTTACTCCGTTCAAGTGTAGCTTTGAGCCACATCCTACTTTCAGCACCTCTCTGCACGTGTTCCCCAATGACTTAATGGTGTTCCCAATTTGAACTTTGAGGAAGTTTGTTTGTTTCATCTTTCTGCGTTGTAACACAGAACAGGGGGCGAGGGGTACAGGGGAAGAGAGCATGACACCTTGGATGAACAAACACTTAAAATCAGGTACAGTAGATGGTAGAAGGCATACATGGCATGAGTAAAAGCCCGCTAGGTCTATTACATGCAGGGGCTGAGTAGGGACGGTATTCGGATGTAGGTACTACCTTTGGGAATGTTTTACCTGAGAATGTCATTCAAGACTTCAGGCCTCCCCACAGAGGTTGCTACCTCTCGCTATGCTCTTTATTGGGCTGTTTTTTCTAGTGCTCCCCTTTATCATCTATATGTCTGCCCTTGTCATGCTTGCACATTTTGTGGGGACTCGCTGATATCTTCTGTAGTATGCTCTTGTCTTCTCCAAGCTCTTCTGTCTAGGGCAGTGCTGCCTCTCCTTCCTCCTCCGCGAGGCACTAGTGCTTGATTATATGTCTTTGTGGGCCTGTTCTTTCTCTCCCCACTTGTGGATGGCTGGTCTGGCTGGTAACTAGGGCCACCTCTTTTGTTTCAATAATTCGTCTACTTCTATTCTTCTGCCTCTATCTTCTCTGGGATCAGCTGCCAAACATCCCGCACTTTCTCACTGACGCACCATGGAGCCTGCTTGTCCCACATTTTTGTGTCATTCATCCAAGGCATCCAGTGAATCCAGGAAACTGTTCATTTTAGTTTCACTCTCTGCTGCACTCTAATCCCCTGAAGGACTTGATTTCTTTAATTATTTATTTAGTGGCGTGAAGAAACTTGAGGGGGCCCCCCATGCTCCAGACCCAGTCAGGTGATCTCATGCCAGGGGGCTGCCACTCTTGCACAGTGCAGGAGGGGACCTCCTGGAGCCCGGGGCACCCCATACCGCAGGGGCTGCGGGGGTTATAGTTAAGCCGTTGTATTTATTGCTTTACGAGCCAGTCAGGTGAGAGGGACGTAAAAGACGTTCTGCATCAGCACCATTCTGGCCACACCATTTTTATTCTTTTAAAGATACATTTTTTTTCTGTTACCTTAAAATGGTTACTGGATAAAGAAAAACAATACATTCCTTCACCTACTTGCCCCCAAATTCTAAAGGACCAAATTAGGGCGTAGGTCATAAGCAGGTTGTCAAAACTCGAACTTTGTACCGCTGGATCTAAGAGGGGAATCAAACTTTCTCAAATAAAATTGAAAATTTAGCCTTTTGAGACCTACCATTCCAGTTGATCCTTCTTGGGTATCAATGAGTAAAGAATCTTCTTGTAGAATAGAATCTTTTGCTCTAGATTGTAAGCCTGGTGTAAGTGTCACCCTAAAAGAAGTCACACATTAGAGGAACCTCCTTATCCACATCTCCTTCTTCTTGAGTCTTGGCAGATACCTAAGAAAGGGTTTAGACCTCGATCTCTCCCACTGGTGGCAAGATCACCTTTTAGACATTTTAGGGCCTTTAGTTTGACTTCTTGTTATGTTGGAACAGACTCCCCCAACCCCCTGCCCCCCCCAATACCCTCTTCCCCTCCCCAACCCACACCCCCCTCCCCCTCCACTGCTCACCTCAAACTCCCGAACCCGGCAATACTGGGCCCTAAGAGCTCTATGCTTTGTCAAGCTGTTATCATTGACCCAGATGAATTTCACATATGAGCTCCTCCCTGGTGACCATTTCCTGAATTAAATATCCAAGTATGCCTCAACCTTTATAACCTTTGGATAAGACCCAGGCCAACACACATCACATGTTTCACAAAAGGTGTGTTTTGGGTAAAACTGGCAACCAATGAGGACCAACCACCAGCAGACGAAGTCTTCCAGGCTGAGGCCACTTATGTAGCCATGGCCAGGTGTCCTACTGAGCAGTAAACCCTCATGCTTATTAGTATTTCTTCTGCCATAGAGATTGAGGTGCCCTCTCTGCACCCTCTGGGATATCCCACTCAGATAAGTCTTTGACCCCCTTTTTCACTTCAACGTTAAGGTCTGTTATTGCAACTTTCTGGTCTTCCCAGAAAGGATACGCTTGACCTGCAATCCTTGTTTTTCCAAACTACCACATGCTGCCACATTAATTTGTTGGTCGTGCCAATGCAGTGCTAAAGATAAACATGCCACCCCTACTCTTCCGAAGAGATCACCCTGATGAACCAATAAGTGGCAGATCTTGTTGAAAAAAATGGTCCATCAAGACAGGCACTGATTTAAACCTGTGAGTTGCAGTCCCACAGACATGCAAGCAGTATGTTGTGAAGTCGCAGAAGAAAATGGCCGGTAAAACGGCAAATGTCTACACAATAGAACTTCCCTAATAGTTTTGTATTTACGTAAACAAAACAGCATATTGGTTTGTCTTCACGAGAAATTTGCCATGCAAATGTCACTCCAATCATGTGAACATCTTATATGTGTCCGTCCGCGAGGTCAGCTAATATGTTCTGTCTTTCTATTAAGTAGGTTGACGCCCAACATTAAAAATAAGTTGCATGTTTGAGGTTATTGTGGTTAAATCATTTTAAAAAATTACATCTCTAAATGGAATATGCTCCCCCAGCCTGGTCACCCAGGCTGAGCATAAGCAGGTTAAAGTGTCCTTCAGAAACTGCACTACATTACTTGGATGGCAGAGATCAAACATGATATGTTTCGGGATAGATTGAGCTTATGTTGCGCTTGTAACTCGCAGGATTTATCGGTATGATTAATTTGGTGCTGCAGTGATTACAGGCGAACATTTTTTTCTCAGCTTTTGTCCTTGTTGACTAAAAAGGAGCACATCTTCCCTGGGGCATCATTGGCCCATATTTCTCAAAGCCTGCAGCAGCTATTCAGCTTTGAACAGATTACGTTTTCTTAGAATCTGTGAGGAAGTCCTATTTTAAGGGCACTAGCTCCTCTTACAACATTGATGATTAAATATCTATATATAAATATACAATAGATATACAATCCCCCAACCTACCATCCTTGCATTGCCCGGTCATACAAGTGGTGAGTGTGAGAGCTCAGAAAAAGGGGCATACATCAAACCACAGACACACACGCAGCCCTGGCAGAGAACAGAATAGCAGGCGAAAAATAAATTAGATTAAAAAAAATAACAATAAATAAACGATGTCAGCAGATATATTGAAGGGCCGCTGCACCTGTTCAGTCCATGGGTTAAGGTCGGGATCATGCAACCAGGCTCTTCCACAGGCTGGGATCCGACGGCCAGGACGCTAATCATCACAATGCATGTGAACTGTCAACCCGGAAGTAAAAGAAAGACAAAAGAAGTACGGATGAAGGCGGTATATGAAACTCCGGGGTCTTTTATTCCTAGCAAGCACTGCAGTCAGTGGCGGCTGGTCGATTCTAAAAGTGGTGAGCGGAAAACAGAGGTTTGAGTAGAACTCATGCAAGAACACAGTGAGTGAGCTTGAAGTGAAAGATGAGTTGTGGGAAGATGGTTCCCCCCGGTGCTATTAAATGTCAGTGCACCAGATACCAAGGCTGAGCAGTCTTGATTCCACCTCATGTGTCTTTAATCCACCTGGAAGCACTCCCACCCCCTTTATCTCACTCCAATAGGCTCCTGCTTTCTCCATGTGTGATGATTTTTTCTCCATATTTCTCTTCTTCTTTGTGTGTTTTTCGCTTTCTTGCTCTTAGTAAATCTTTGATGAGGAAAAATAAGTGGTGATGCCCAAAAATGAGTGCCGTGGGCTGCACCGGCAACCACTGCCTCAAATTAAGCACTGCGATGGAGGCAGGCCTGAGCAGTTATGCCACCTTCTCCCTTGTCCTGCCCTATCATCACCACAAGAATGTGTACACTGTACATTCCGACATGAAATGTTCTACATTCAGGAAAAGACAGAGAGTAGTTTCCCTTTGGTTCTTTTTAAGTCAAGTTAACAAAGAGATCCCTTTCTCTCAAATCTGCAGCTTTTTCTCCTACTCAGAGTAATAAACCAAAAGAAGATAAAATAAACAAGAACAGAACCTGAAAGGTGTTTGAAAAAGAACGTTTTGTCAGTTTAAATTGTATTCTTTACACCCTATAATTATTAAAAGTAAAACAAATAATCTTGAAACATGCATTAATAACAAGCTGCATACTATACAATGTAAACAACCAGCTTCATACCTGAATCCATCTCCCGCCTGTGCCTAGGCTGGCCCTCTTGTTATAGGCCCTCCTGTCCGAGATGGATGTTATGACCTTGGCCTGGGCCTCCATCAGACGGGGAATGCTGACAGGCACAAGCAAGGACCTAGTGCGGCCTTATTTAATGTAACTGTAGCTCATGTAAAGGAGCGCTGTAATACCTTCGGGTACAGTTCGCGCTTTATAAAACTGCACGCGAAAAAAAAAACACTCAAAGTTGGCCATTAAGCATCGTAGGGACAAAGGTGGGTCAGAATGCCTCTGGCAGTGGTTCTGACGCTTCTAATAATGTGCTGCTGCTGCCTCTGCAGCTCTGCATGATTTTAAATGTGTCTCAATGTGCTCCCGAAGGATTGTTGAAGACCAACTCCCCCGGAACCCCCGGCCAATTCAATTCTAATTGAAGGCATTAGCAGTCAAGTGAAGAGCCGAGCCAAGAGTCGTCTTGACTCTAGGGGCTCAAGGATGAGACGAGCAAGCCGCATTGTTGCCATGCGGTGACAGATCAGGAAGATAGAGAAGGGTAGGAGAGGGGTGCAGTTGCGTGTGGACTCATCGATGCCCACGGGCATACTGTGACAGGTTGGTGCCCCTGATGGGCCGGTCGTGCAGGCAGTCACAGGTAGTCATATGTCCACGCTATTGACTCTCCCGCAGCCCCACCTGCTTTCACCTCATCCTGTCACAATTCCAGCCCTCTTCAATGGTAGATATTTCCTCTCCTCGCTCTCTCTCTTTTCTCATTTCTCACTGCTGCCCCCTGCCAAATGTTCTGTCCTCCCTCCTTCACTTGTCTCTCCTCAGGCTGTCACCCACTCGTCCGCTCTGCCCTAACTGCCTCTTTCCAACCATTGTCCATGTTCCTCTGTTCTGCCTCTATTCCGCTGCTCTGCCCAGTTTCCGCCCCTCCCCCCCACCACCCCCAATCTATCTCCCCTCCTCTCTATCTCACGCGATGTGCTGGAGATGTCACTCAGTCACACACTCGCAGCTCGGCTTGCTTTTGGCTCAAGGGTCCTAAAGGATCTCGGGCCGAGCCAGAGCCAGTCACCGAGATCAGACAAGGCTTGAGCGTTCAATGGTACATAGCCATTCCCTGTGTTTCACTTGGGTTTCTACTTGTTAACATCAATGTGTATTTAAATAAAAATGACAACATGTAAGTGGCCGAGACTCGAATTATCGAGCATCACGGGTGTGGCAATAAAAGTGCATGTTGAAAAGTTGTCTTTCTTCAGTGTGCGCTTTAGCAACATATCTGGGCACACGTAATACATTTGTAAGCTGGTGGTGAGTTCCCTTGTTTTAAAGTCTGTGTTATCCAGGCTCAGTGCCTTGTAGGTTTCATTCTCAATCTCCTGCACAAGGTAAACGCGCCGGAACCCCAGGGTAGATTGCGCACGCTGTATGCTTTCCCGTGGGTGACAGATCAATGAACGTCATCATTGGTTAAACAAAAGGCGGAGGCACTGATTTCTAAAATGAGATGAGCTAATACTTTCAATTATTTGCTCGATGTTTTGTAACTAAACCACTGCAGCCACAATGTAAACAAACCGCCGCCGCGCTGCCTTTTTTCTTCACTCAAGACAGAAAAGAATAAAGTTATTTCTTTAAACTCACGAGTTCCACTTCCAAGCAGACATTTCTGGACTTAGACTGCACGAATGATTCTATCTCTCACAAAGTGTTAGAGCGAGGCTGGTGCTATGGACGACGCAAAATCAAGCAGGAATACTCCGAGTCCATACTTTATAATTAATGGCAGCCCCCGTGCCCCAATTCAGCTCTTGGTAACTTCAAAGACGTAAACCAACCTGCTGCGCGCTCGTTTCAAACCACCATGGCTGCAGGCGCCTTTCTTTTCCAGCAACTGTGTCCCGGAAATAGGGGCTGCCAAAGTTGCGTAGCTAGCCACTCCCCTGCGCACTGTGCGCCAGCCCTGCCCCTTCCCATTATCCTGAATGGCGCTCCACTGACTGCGCCCTGGGCCAATTCCTTAGCTCCCCATTTGAAAGCCATGCACTGCCGCTTTATGCAGCCACTCCCACAAGGCGGATGTCACCAGCCTCCTCGCTAGCCTCGAGGGCGAGGAATAGTCCTCGCCCAGCTTTGCACATGCGCTCTTGCGCAGGAAGACTCCGAGACAAGCACAAGAAAAAGATTTTACATAGTTTCACTGAAACTATGTAAAATCTTTTTTTTGTTTCACGAGGGCGCACCAAGCAGTGAGGCTTCTTTTAAAACTGCTCCATGGTGTTCATTGAACACCATGAAGCAGTTTTAAAAGAAGTGCTTCAGTCTCTCTCCCTTTAGTTTTCCCCTATGCTGGTAGGTAGGGCAACGTCCCCTACGCCTCTTAATACCAGCCGCCACGGAGTCTGAAGTAATAATTAAGAGACCATAAAATACACACATTATTGGACCAGACCATAGGGCTTCAGAAAAGGCCATCGTAACATGCGTGTTAGCAAACGAGGCTGCACAAATCAAATGTGCCCCCGCTCCCCCTTAAACCGAAGACTCCCTGCTTGTGCCTCTGTTTCTTAGTATCATATGCATCTTCTGGCACCGGCAATCAAGTGCCAGCAGCAGTAGGTTCCCTTAGGACGAAGTTGAGGAGAGGGAAGAAAACTGAGTAGGAACAGAGCAAGAGAAGGGGCAAGAGAACAAATTACTAGATGGAAACAAAGGGGAATGAAGAGGCGGAAGACGATAGGATGACAGAAATGTAAGACATAGCAACATGAACGAGGGGTGAAAAAGAATGTAACAGAGATGAACGTCGATGGAAAGACTAGAGCAGTGAAAAAGTAAAGAAGAAAGTAAGGGAAACGGGATGACTAGTGTTGTGAGATTATGGGCGAGCCCACCTCTCCCATCTGCGTAGGGGAGAGGTCAGTTGGGACCTCATGTACATATTCATAATGGGCTGAACTGGCATAGGCCAGTTCAGCACAGATGGGGTTAATAAAAGCCCAGGTCTCTGGGCATGGTTCTGTTAACTGACCACCAACCGAGCATTGTGTCCTGACTGTCTGTGAGCGCCTTGTGACTAGGCCAGTGGTCTCGCCCCGCAACACCACACTGGCGATGAGGTGGCTACTCTCTCACAGCGTGCACCACGGTTTGCCCTGCGACCCCAACACAGCCACCAACTACGGCAACCATCCCTGCTGCGTCACCACCGCCTGTGGCAGACCTCCGCCTCCAGCAGCTGCGGTGACTCGTATTGCGCAGGCAGATCGTCGGCTCACCGGAGATGAGCGCTCAACCCCCTTGCTGCATCTGGATCACCAGAGGTGAGCGCCCTACCCATTCACAGCATCTGGACAGTGTGCCCCATCCTCCTGCCTCGTTCAGCACCACTGCTGGTGCATTGCCACAGCGCCCCCTGCTGGAGCTACGATTTTAAAGCCCGTCTACTACACTGCCACAGCCTGCAGCTACCACTGCTGTACCTGCTCCCTGCCAGCCCTAAAGGCCTGGGCAAGAACTGTGACACACTGCTACAGCATTGGACAGCCACACAGCCCTAAAACCCCACAGCACAGGCAGCTTGGCTGGCCCAGGAAGCTCAGAAGGATACTCCCTGCTCAGTCCAGGCCTTCCCAGTGGACCCACAGTTTCAAGCTCCCAGCCAGAGCCCCTGTGACACTGCGCAGAATCACAGCCACTTCCATTACAGGCCCAGGCACGTGCTACTGCTCCATCTGCCGCCAGTGCGCCGAGCACCTCAGCGGCACGGTACTCTAATTACCTGCACACCGTCATGATGTCAGTCCCACCGCTGGAACCGTTCACCATCACAGGCCCCCTCCATCCCAAGCTGTGCGCTGCAAGGCATGGGTTGAACTCCTGGAGACCTATTTCGAAGCGGCAGAGATTCTGGTACCCCGCAGACGGCCCATGCTCCTCCACCTGGGTGGAGCTGATATCCACAAGATCTCTAAGACGGTACAGAAAGCAGACCCTCCAAGAAATTACGCCACCATGCATGATGCTTGAATATAACAAAACAATGGTTTCTTGTTATATTCAGTCACCCTGGTTCCGTAGTGAGTAGGGTTCCATTGTTCTCCACTTTCGACCATGCTTGATGCCATCAGAGCACACTTTGAACCCTACGCCAACCCCTACTATGAGCGTTTTCTCCTCTGCCAGGCACGCCAACTCCAGGACAAGTCAGTAGACGTCTTTTACGGACGGGGATTGGGAACTGGCGAGCACCTGCACTCTCCCGGACGAAGACGACAAGGTTCGGGGACAGTTCATCCAGGGGTGCACCTCATCCAAGTTGCGTGAACATATCCTGCAGGAGCATAACATGCCCATGAGAGACATCCTGAAGCTAGGCCACTCCAAGGAACTTTCCATGGCCCTAGCGGCCCACATGGACCCTTCCTCCCTGACACCTATCAAGGAAGAACCTGTCAACGACATACATACAGAGGTACACACAGGCAGATCGAAGCTCGCCAAACGGGCCCCACTCCAAGTCGAGAAATTCGCATGTGTGGGTGGTACGGAGACCCCTACCCCCACAACGGCACCTGTCCTGTGAGTAGCAAAACCTGCAGTGTGTGTGGTAAACTGAATCACTTTTCCAAAGTTTGTCGCTCCTCCCAAAGAAGGTGGCCCAAAGGCCCACAGAAGCAAGTGCGTGCAGTTGAACCGCACCCAGATGACTCATCCAGCAGCGACATGGACGAAGACAACATCGCCACTGTCCACGTGGTGAGGACATTGAACACGCTTGCGGCTACCCAGCGGACCACATCAATTTGCAAAGTCGGAGTGCAAGACCACCCTGTCGCCGCGCTCATTGACACGGGAGCCACTATCAACCTCATGGCTGAAAATGTCTACTGCAGCATACCAAATCTGCCAGCGCTCCGCAGCACTAACATGCAAGTATATGCATTTCGCAACCGCTCACTGCTGAAGTTGTGTGGCGTCTTCCAAGCGGATCTCATCCATGATGCTACCCACCAACGCGCAAAGATCTACGTGTTGCAGGATGGGTCAGGGTTCCTACTAACCTTCTGCACCACTCAAGACATGAACCTTATCCAGTTAGCATTCGACGTGCATGCCAATGACCTAGACCACCTATTACAAGGTTTCACATCATTGTTTGAGGGAACTGGACGTGTGAAAGGACCTGCCATCCAATTGCACATTGACAAGTCGGTAGCTCCAATAGCCCTCAGGCATCGAAGAATCGCTTTCTATCTCTGGCCGAAGGTAGAGGCCGAGCTCTGAATCCTAGAAAAAGCTGACATCATTGAATGGGTGCGAGGACCGACGCCGTAGGTAACCCCCCTCGTCGTAGCAAAGAAGCCCAAACAGCCCGACGCCGTACGCATCTGCGTAGACATGAGAGTCCCAAACTTAGCAATAAGCGGGAACGCCACTTCACACCAACCGTGGATGACATCATCGGTGAGCTGACAGGGTCCAAGTGGTCTCCAAGATGGTTCTCTGGTCTGGCTACCATCAAATACCACTGCACCCAGACTCTCCCCCCCCCCCCCCCCCCCCCCCATCACTACCATCTCGACACACGCCCGGCTCTGGAGGGAAACAAGGCTCAACTTAGGGATCTCCAGTGCCGCTGAAATTTTCCAAAACATCAACAAAAACGTTCTCCATGGGCTGAAGGGAGTGCACAACTTGAGCAACGACATCCTGGTGCATGCTCCCATGCTGGAAGAACATCTCCTCCGTCTTCAAGCTGTCTTCTCCAGCCTCAGAGAAAGTGGGCTCACACTACATTGAGAGAAGTGCGATTTCCTGTGGAAAGACATAAGCTTTTCCGGCTACCGGTTCTCCGATAAAGGCATCGGCCCTGACAAGGTGAAAGACATCCAAGAAGCACCTGCCCCAACCTGAGTGTCTGGAGTCCGCAGCTTCTTGGGCATGGTTACCTACTGCGGACTGTTCATCAAGAATCTGTCAGACCTAACGGGCCCTCTCAGAGACCTAACCAAAGCCACCAGCTCTTGGATATGGGGAACCGAGCATGAAGACTCATTCCAACAAACCAAGGCAGCCCTGTCGGTGGACACCACACTGGTATACTTTGATCCCAAGAGATAGTTGCAGCTTGTAGTAGATGCCAGCCCCACCGGCCTAAGCGCAGTGCTAGCCCAGCGACAAGAGTGTGGTGAATGGGCTCCAGTGGCCTATGCCAGCTGAACCTCAACAAAGCAGCGATACTCACAGATCGAGAGGGAAGCAATCGCAATTCTATGGGGCTGCCAACACTTCTACATTTATTTGTACGGCCACCGGTTTGCTGTCATCACTGACCAGAAGCCCTTGATCCTGCTATTTCAAGGCTCCTCGTCACGCTCTCCCCAAGGATCGAGGAATGGATTTTGCAACTGCAAGAGTTTCAATTCACCGTTGAGTACCGGCCTGGCACCCGAAACCCGACAGATTTTCTATCAAGGCATGCCCGACCTGTCACAGTCTCCAAGGCAGCGGAAGCTGTGGCCACAGAAGACTATGTAAGGATGATCGTAGAGAGGTCCCGGCCCCTTTCGATGTCCCTGGAGGATGTCATAGAGGCCACGAAGAAAGATGACTGCCTTCAGATCGCCATTCAAGCTGTTGCCTCGGGTGACTGGAAGACACTGCAAAATCCAACGACACTCGGCACAGAGACAGCCCAGTCAATCCTGAAAGCGCTGTATCAGGTTCTCCAAGAGCTATCTGTGACCACCGATGGCTGCCTCCTTAGGGGCCCACGACTGGTGCTACCAGAAGTCCTGGCCCAGAAAGCTGCTCTTCTAGCTGACAGAGCCCACCACAGGATCGTCAAGTCGAAAAACCGAATCTGAAGTAAGGTCTGGTTTCCAAGCTTAGACCAGAAGATAGAAGCAGTGGTGAGGCACTGTCCAGTCTGCTTAGCAACCAGCCCACCAGATCGAGCCGAGCCAATCATCACCGAAGCAGCTCCCAACGTCCCGTGGGAAAGAGTGAGTGCAAACTTCGCCAGTCTCCCTGGAGGGAAAACATGCTAGTCGTAGTGGACGATTTCTCACGGTACTCCGAGGTGGAAATCATACCAACGACATCTGCAGCTGAAGTGATCCAAAAGTTAAAAAGCTCATGGCTACTCACAGTCTCTTCAGAGCAATTCGTAAGACAATGGGCTGCCATTCACCAACTCAGAGTTAATGGACTATCTAGTGTGCCACAATCTCAAACACCGCCGGATATCCCCAAGGTGGCCCCAGGCCAACGGCGAACTGGAGCGCCTGATGAGGACCCGTAACAAAACGATACAACTCGCTCTAGCAGAAAACTGCAACCTGGAGCAAGCTCTGTACCGATTCCTATGAGAATACCAGCTTACCCTGCACTGTACCACTGCCATTTCACAGAGCAAGCTATGTTTTGGTCGAACGGTGATGGACGCCATTCCACATCACACTGCGTATGCCAGTTCAGCGCAGAAGGGGTTAGAAGAAGCCCGGGGCTCCGGGCATGGTTCAGTTTCCTGACCACCAACCAAGCATTGTGTCCTGACTGTCTGTGAGCGCCTTGTTACTAGGCCAGTGGTCTCGCCCGGCAACACCACAATGACAGAATGAAAAGATGAACGATCAAAACAAAGGGGCAGGGGATACATACAAGTGAGGAAGAAGGCAGAAGGAGAACAGAAAGGCAAAGAAAATATGAGAGGAATGAGTCAAAATGAGGAAAGGCGAAAATAAGGTGAACTAGAGACAGTTATGTGGTTCCCTGAATGAAAGGACATGTGATCCGAGATTGTGTCTTTATTGGCATGTAAGAGAGATTGAAATATATGCATGAAAAGACCTGGAGCTTGCAATGTGAACATTCTGCTATGCTCACCATCCATCCATATGACCATGATGGTGAATGAGGGAAGAGGTGTGGTGCAACAGCCAGGGCAACTGACTCCAAAACCAGGGGGCTCACGGTTCGATCTCCGGTGCCGGCGGCAGATCAGCCCAGCACCATGTGACTCTGGGCAATAGTTCGCTTAATCTTCCCGACGGCCCCCAGCGCCTTGACGCCCTCGGGTAATTGTTCACGCTTTACTAATACTGGACATGACATGGGAATGATTTTTTTTTATGGAAGAGGTGGCTGGCGCTAGTACTCAGTGCAAAATCAACTTCAAAGGATTTGTTCTGCCCTTGTGACTGTCATTCTTTCAGATAAGTAACAAGGCAAGGAAGAGGAGGCAGGAAATAAGAGAAGCAACAAGATGGGAGATGTGGGCAGAAGAAGAGGAAGGAAGGGGGAGAAAAAAAATTAGAGTGAGTAAAGAGGAATATAGAACTTGGGCGGATTGGGCGAAAGAGAGAAGAAACGAGAGAATAAGGTAATGTTTGGAAAGCGAAGAGGAAGGAGAAAAAAAACGGCGCCACGCAATCAGATCTGTCACCGAGGCCAACCCATAACTCAAACAGATATTGCAAGAAGCTCTGGGTACGTCGCCTGGGGACTCCCCATCTGCTTTCAGAATCTATTTAAAGAGCTGTAAAGGCACTGAAGGGCAGACACTTGGAAAATTCATGTATGCGAACAATTCAGCTTCATTTCCAACTCTGTCCTCTCGCTCTTAATGAGAGATGACAGTCGGCAAGGAATTAAGAGAGTTTTCTAGACCTCAGAATCCAGCCATGGTCAAGTGTTACCCAAGGGTGGGAGGGGACAAATTCTGCCACAGAAAACCACCATGCAGACAGGCAGTGCCTCATTCAGAATGAGTGAAGTGGAGCTCTCTGATAAAACAAAGAATTTGTTCGAAACATATTCGGGGGTGGGGGGGAGGAGGGGGTAGAGCAAATGTGTGGTTTCGTGGTAATTCAGAGTATTTGTGAAGAGGTCCGCTGAACTGAAGAATTAATTGGTATTACCACTTAAGACACCATTCCAGGACCATCTCACCCCTCCATCGACCATGACCCGCCGAAATGGCCATTCTCCATTAAAAAATCGTTATAATTGTGCTACTCCAATGCTTGCGTATAACAAGGCATTGAGAGGACTGTATCTTTCCAAGGAGAGCATCCAGCAGGGTTGCATCTTTCCCCCAGGTGTGCCTGACTGCACCGTCGCCATCCAATGGGTGAGTCCTACGGGCTTAAACACTTCAAGAGCTGTACTCTGACTGGTGCACGCTATTCTAAAGAGGTGCACGAATAGGCTGGAATATTGCCATTTTGATGCAGAAAATGAGAT
The DNA here is from genome assembly GCF_964204655.1 of Triturus cristatus. Taxonomy (NCBI): domain Eukaryota; kingdom Metazoa; phylum Chordata; class Amphibia; order Caudata; family Salamandridae; genus Triturus; species Triturus cristatus. The sequence continues at coordinate 205,649,851 of NC_140595.1, read as the reverse complement.
AAGCTTTGGATCAGTCCAGAATAAACCCCAAGCACCTTTCAAGACCTATAGAGATGTAATATGTCAAGAAAGTCCTAGACATATTCCAGTATGCTGAACATACGTGCTCCGGCCAGAACGGTCATACGTTCTTGACAGTGCAATGAATGAACTCACGAAGCTTCATGACTGGCGTACACTTGACCTCGGTGGTTGGCAATTTGGGAATTTCAATACAATCACTCACACAGCCAATCTTGACTCTTTACCGCCGTATTTAAGTAATCACTCAAGTCTTCTAAATTAAATATGAGGCTGAAAATAGAAGTGTTTGGGCAACTTAGATATTTAATCTTGTATAGTATTTAGTCTTCATAGAGTGCTTCCTACCACCTACAAAGCTGTAAAGTGGTCCAAACCACACCAGGTCCTTTGGCGTCATTTTTGGAGCATAGCATCGCTGGGGTGTTAGTTGTAGGTAGGTCTTTTTGGTAGAAGTTGACTGGGCGCATGAGCTTAAGAGAGATGCTCTACAATGGTGTGGCGAGCCGGTAGGCACACACAAGCATGAGGAGTTGCAAAAATGTGTCAGGGTAGGCTCAACTGCCTACTCTGTTTTTACTTAAGGATGATATATACGTTTTAGTGCCGGGGAAGAGTCTGATTGTTATTACTTTACGAAATTTGAAATGGTTGTCAATTATTTTTGCAGGAATTGAGCTGCCTAAACTGAGGAGCTCTCATTTTTGATGGAATGAATGGTCAGGTGGGCAGAGGATGCAGGCTGGCCTCATGACGGAGTTTATGTTGAGAAAAGGGTGCTCCTGTGCCGTGAATTCCTCGATGTGTGATGCACAGCTTAGAGGTCATTATTTTGTTTTATTGCACAACTTAAATGGATCTATAGTTTTGACAAAGTAATTTACAACAATATAAATCAAGCAGCCTGTTTATACTATAAAGTAGGAGGGATAGTCGCCTTAATTAGGCTGTTTGTGCCTATTACTATGAACAACGAAAACCATTACTTCAGTCAATGAAAAAAGGATGCATCTGCACGGAAAGAAGAATAAAAGGAACGCGGCCAAGATGACTACTTATACCGCTTGATTAATAATGTTATAAATTACTTTGACAACATTATAGGTCCATTTAAGGTGTGGAACAACTTACATTATTTATATTATAAGGAACTGTTCTGCGCGTCAGTTCTTCTTTAGCCTTTGTGGTTTCGAGGCACATTTGTAAGCACCTTTCTGTATTTAAGCAAGCTACCGTGTCCCTTATGATAGATGTGCAGCCTTGCTCCACCGACCGCTGCAGTGTAATAGTCTCTTTATGGTAATAAATCGCGGCACAGACAGCCAGTGTAATAATTGAAGGGGAGATAAATATATCAAGAAGTTATCACTCCGGTACATTCTGGATTCCCTGTAGCTTGCGAATAAGGGTGGAGCGCACTAGGTCAACAGTGGCTTGTAATCTTTGAGGAAAACATAGGTAAAACAATTAACACAGAAATGTCATTATGTAAAAAGAACTTTGAGTAACGTGATAAACTTGTGCAACAAGGAAGAGTTAAGATTCTATAATCACATCCCGAATCCTAACTTAGTTTCATGAACTTGGGGGGTTGGTCAAATTATATCCTTCACTCGGTCTCTCTCTGTCCATCTGAGGCACCCCCCAACCCGCTACATTAGAAGCCAAACACGTGCTTAATTTGAGCCGGTGCTTTCTGGTGCTCAGCACCAGCACTTAATTGGTTTCCGGTGATGGGCATTGTCACCGAATTGTCAACACCATACTTAGAAGAGTCTACCACATGGTGGCGCTGCTCATCTAATTTAGAGATGAGCAGAACAATGGTGGTTTAGGAATACAATATACATTAAAATTGCTAATACCTGCCTCCCCAGCCATTCCTTTAGCTTTGGGGACCTGGAATAACCTGAACTGTCGCATTTACATGTGAGAGAGATGGCTAGTAGTTCGGTTTTTCAGCGATGAAAAGGGAGATGGGTGGTGCAAGCTGCAGTGGTCTCCTGGTCAGAACCCTGGCACTTAATATTTTACAAATTAAGCACTGCGAAACGCCTGTGGCACAAAGTCTCCACATCTAACTTTACAGCAACACTTGGAACTAACCCTCATGTATGTGAATCCAGTAAAGATCATGCCACTGACTATAACAAATGCATCTCCCAACTCCTTAATTATATCACATCCAATAAAAGAACAGCGTGCAGTCGCCCAAATACACCACTGGCTCCCAGCTTCACAGAAAATCTAACAAGCATTTACAATGCAATGGTCTCGGCATTGTTAAAGTTAGAGCTATTGGCATTGCTCATGACACTCTCAAATGCGAAAACTATTGCATTTGCACCCACACACACAGAGCCACTCTGCATCAAACGTAAAATAAGATAAAGCTGGAGGCAAGGTCGAGAGCAGACGCACAAGACTCCTGTCCTTGGCTCCTGCGCAGCATCACACTCAGAAACTACAGCATCCATCACAGCCCCGGCTCAAACAAACTGCCAAACACTCCCAATGAAGAGCTCCGAGGAGCACACAGCCCTGGTCAAGGACATAACCAGCAGCAGTGACCCGCCTGATCTAGGGTGAGTCTTCTGTCCCATCGTCTTGTGGGGTTACCTCTGTAACAATCTGCCCCACAAACCGTGGGGGACCTCTACTAAAAAGCAAAAAAGAATTTTGTAACATGCCGGGGGATAATCACACAGTGGAATAGGGGGATGTACAAAACATTCCTCGGACGGCAAGTGCCCAGCCAGATTTCCAGAATGTCAAAATTTGATAATTATACATACAATAATTCAAAATGAAAATCCAGATGTTATCTTGAATCTCTGAATTACAGTGGGGGTATCTTTGATGTGGGGTGAATAGCGTCAGTACCCTGGGGTACCTCTAGGATCGAGAGTGGGTAGAGTCAGTACGGGGAGAAGAGCCCGTACACTGATCCTTGCGCCTCTACACTTGAGCTGGACGTGACACGGTGGTGGAGGAGGAGGCCTGGTACAGTCAGCTACACCTGGCTGGTTAGTAAGGTAAAACAAGCATCATTGGGGTTTAACGGATTCTCCCAAACCAGGTCCAGGTGCTACTGCACAGAGAGGGCTGAGGCCAGGGTATACCGGGGGATCAGCACACTGGTTGTTCCAGGTATGGTGAAGGGGGTGCAAGGTCTGCGCACTGCAGGCCCTCTCTGCTGGACGCTCTTTTACTACCATAACCAGGGCTTTAAGTGGGATGAAAACACTGAAGGGGGGGAGGGGGGGTTCTCTACGAGGCGTGGCCAATGTAAATAAGGGCGCGGATTAAAAAATTTACGCTAAAAATCTATTCTTAGCATAGTGTTCCGCCCAATATGTATTTTGCGGTTCTGTCATTGCATCCAGATATATGACACAACAAGTAACATCATACCTACAAGAAGTCAGCACTGTTGCCTTTGTCAATGGTTGTTAGTTACGGACCTCCAGGGCACAAAACAGAGCCCGATAGAGACCCGTTTCGAGGCCTCCATAAAAAAACTGCCGGTGCGCAGATCCGGTGAGACCCGGCCAACTTAAAGCCCTGACCATAACATCTCTCCCTGCCTCAGCCCAACTCTCAAAAGTGTCCAAAGGGCCGGACAGGAAATAGAAACAACAGTCACAGTACTCACATCCTCCATGATCCAGCGATCAGATCTCACTCCTCCAGGCTTGCAGGTCTCACTGGCCCAGGTTTACCGATCTCACTGGTGCAGCGCTGCGGATCTCATTCCTCCAGGGCTGCGGATCTCACTTATATAGAGATGCGGGTATCACTGATCCGCGGCTGCAGATGTAACCCATCCAGCGCTGCAGATATGCCGCATCCAGCGCTGCGGATCTCTCTCTCTCGCCGTGGGCAGCAGAGCTCACTCACCCGTCGGGGCAGCCGATCTCACCTCGATCCAGAGCGGCGGCAGGTCTCACCCACCGAGACTGCCGATCTCACCCTTCCAGGGCTGAAGATTTAGCTGTCTGGTCCACAGCTACAAAGCCCATAGCCGTGGCAGGCAGCTGTGGCAGGTTTCACCGTCTGCCACAGAGGGGTGCGGGTGCAGACGTATCGCCACTAGGCTGCAGATTTCAGCGGCGGTTTGGCGCTCTGCGGTTCGGCTCTTGGCGGTCCGGGGCGTCAGCTCAGCGGTGCGGGGCTTCAGCTATCAGCCATCACTGGCTTCAGCTCGCGCTGCTCGTGGCCTCGGATAAATAGTGACGCTCACTGGAGGCTCCAGCATCTGCCGGGCGTCTCACTGCTGCCCCAGCGTCTGCTGTCTGTGCCTAGCTCCTCTGTCTGCCGCCCGTCTCTGGTGTCAGTCCGAGCCCGATCCCTCCGCACAGAGCCGCAGTTCCTCTTGGCCGGAGCCCCCTCGCTCTACTCACAGCTGCAGCGCCTGTAAACTTTTGCAGAGCAGAAAAAAAGTTCGGTTTCCGGTTGCTTGAGGCCGAGTCTCCGAGCAGCCTGGGTCCTTCTACAGCAGGCGCGGACAGTGAGGCGCAGGGGCGAGGCGGGCCACCCACGGGGTAGGGGGGCAGTGACACTACTGGAAAGAAACACCCCGTGGGGACCGACAGTGGCGTACAGAGAGAGGAGTGAGCGAAGAGGCTGGGGTGGCCAGATTGTGTGAACTGTTATCCCGATTGCAAACAAATTTTTTTTACAAAATAAATGTATTTCCATAACAGTTCAGACTGGACCAGCCAAAGCTTAACCTGAAAGAGTGGGGGGGGGAGGGGGGGGCGGGGAGGGGGGGGGGCAGCTGAAGCGGCAGAGCAGAAGCGGACACTGTATTTTTCTTCTAGTAAGAAGGAAAAGTCAGAGTCCTGTTACTTCTCTGCCGCCCGTGAACCATGTGAAATGCAAGCAGGAACAGCATTGTTTACTCACCGGACTTGAAACGCCGATCCAGCAGCAAGGAAGAGGCGACCCCATGTCCGCTCTGACCGCGCACAAAATGGACGAATCTTCTGACGCTAAAAAAACCAAAAAACACGCCCACCACCTGTAAAAGGGGCGGAAAGGGGCGGGGCTTAAAAAAAGCGAAAGAAGTGAAAAAACACGCCCCTGAATCGGAAAAAGACGGGGCTTGTTTGGAGAGACAAAGTTCTTCTCCAATGGCTGACCAGCATTTAAGAGGCCAGCCAATGGAGAAGAGGGAAGAAGAGGGGCGGGTTAAAGCCCCACTTCTGAAAACGTTAAATCTCACGAGCGAGACTGCGCAAGCGCAGCCTTCGCTAGCCGAGACCTAAAAATCACCAAGTTGGCTTGCAAAAAAAGCAGCAAGACAATAGTGTTCTAATTATACTACAGAAAAACGTGTTCAATATCAAAAAGCACTAAGGTGCTGCAAAAACAATTTTGACAAGCTAGAGCCTCAGACTATGAGATGCAAATAAACACCACAGCCAATGTGTTTATTGAAATCTTTGAAGTCATTTACAATTTCTCAATCCGGTCTGTTTTAGCATTCTCATAACCCCATCTCAATCTCTGCGTGACACCCTCTTTTTCACAACAAAATCAGTAAAATAAGTGATTCACTCTCAGAACATGCTCAGTGTACACTAAGCATTGTCATGAACCCTCCCGATATCTTCAGTAAACGCAGTGTTATTACATTTTTATATACTTGGGCTAAAAAGCCCTAGAAAACTTTATTTTCCGAAAATCTGGCTCATGCCCCGCACACAACCTTAATTCACATGATTACTATTTTCATCACCCCTGCACTTACCAACCACTGTAATTTTCACTTAGATAATTCAAGATGTAGTCCAACTGGGAGCAGGCCATGGTTCTACCTCTGCTCAAGAACCCTTGGCAGACACATATGTCCTAAGTAACAGTGTGCCCCCTGAATATCGAAGATAGAATATTGTGGTATGTAAATATTGAGGACAAAATATTGAAATTGAATGATTAGATTTTCTATGTCTAACTCCACATACGTACCTTGATGATAGATATATAGTTCAGGGGCGTAACACAGGCCCCTGCATCCCCGTGGTGCCGGGGGGCGAACTGCAGGGGGCCCCCTCAGCACAGTACTTAGGCCTGAGCACTCTGCATTAAATCCAGAGTGGGGGCCTGCTGTGTACATTGCAGGGGGACCTTTAAACTTTCTTTACGCCACTGATATAGCTTCAAGTTGCTCAGATGTTGAGTTAGAAATATCAAATGCATGCCTCCCCTATATGCATTTACTTTTAGATATTTCGAGCCTCAATATTTTGTCGACAATAATCTTATGTCACAATATTTCTATGTTCGCTATTCAGTAGTACAGTGACAAGTAACTTTCATCTAATTTTGTTGCACTCACTACCCGACCACAATTCTAGACAAACATTGGCAAAGCAAACAGGCCCTGCCCAAGCAAGATCTATTGATTAAAGCTAAGAAAAAAAGCCTTATGTTGTGGCCAGCGTTTACCAAAATTGTAAATCATTGCCTAGAGCAACATTTTTCACTGTACATAACTATTCACAGTTGCACCTTGCGCCTTTGTCGCTGACTTCACAATTGTCACTTGCGTCGCTATCTGTGTCACCTACGCACTCCGAGCACCATGTCCAATTCTGTTTTTTTTCGCATTTAATTTGCCTACAGTGCTGCTACAACTGTATCTTCCTGTTTCTTTCATTTTCGTCCACAATTATATGATGCAATGTGCACATTCTAAAACTATTCCAGAGTCTCCCGTCTTCTTTCCACGTAATGTTTTACACATACATGTCTATTTGTCCTTAAGATTGCTACCAGTTGAGATATTGTTCTTTTTCATGTACCTACCCTAATCTCAATGTGGTGTATGGGTTATACTCCTGTGGTTTATTACCAAAGCTACAGAGAGCGCATGACATGCTGAAAAATAAAAACAAGGGGAGTGGTCGCCACGCTAAAGCGTGCTTTAACCTCTTCTGTGCCCATGACGAGATAGTCTCGTCATGGAGCACGGTCGCGCTGTGCCCATGACGAGACTATCTCGTCATGAACCCCACCCGCGTGTGAAACGCCCGGCACAGGAGGGGTAAAGGGCGTGGCACCGAAGGGGTTAAAGAGGCGGTGCTGTGTCATTAAAGAAAATAGTGCTCACAGACTAGATAAAGCAGACCATGTAACAACACAAGTAAAAAGTCCAGTTCTCATGGGAGGTTTAAAATGCAGACAAGGCAGTACCAATGAGGGACTACTAAGCCTATTCATGAATCAAAAGCAAGGATTTAGAAAGAACAGTAACAGGAACCAATTGAAAAGATGGGCGGGAAATGAGTGGAGCTTCAAGTCAATACTTGAATGCAGCATGCCTCGCAGCGCAAGCGCTGCCCAAGCTCGACCTAAAAAGGTCAACATAAAAGAACAATAGGGTGAAAGACGAAGTGTAACAGATCATGTACAGTTTCAGCCTCATCAAAAAGAATTTGTGAGGCTTTCCACAATAACCACCGTCTTCTCCATGGAAAGATGACAAATGCAATGCCTGACCCAGTAAGTAAAACACAGCAGACCTGCTGCACGTATAGAGCTGCTTAGAGTCCGATGCCGCCATTTAAACCCGACCACGTCAGCCGCCGGAAGAACACCTGTTGAGCAGTGGCGGCTGCCACAAACAAAGGGTGGGGGGGTTGATGAAGCATGGAAGGGGGTGAGCAGGGGCGCGTGTGGGTGGTTGATGATAATTTTTAAAGAATGGAACTTACCTTAAGCTGCTGGCCGCCTTCCTTGTCTGAAGCTCCCAGCATGCACTGGGACAGACCCTCTGTGCAATCCCCGCGCTGCTCTCATGCTATGAGTGCAGCGTGGGGATTGGCTTGAGTGGGCTGAAAAGACGCTCCGCTCAGAAGAGGGAGTCTGTGCAATTTCTCAAGTCCGGCTGTACAATACAGCAGGGTTGGAGAAACCTAAGTGCGCATGTGCGTTTAACCTGCTTGAGATGGCCTGCCAAACACAAATTTGCTCTTAGAAGTGCACATAGCACTCCTCCTCCCCCTGCCATGTCCCAGCCTCACCCCTCCCTGCACACGATGACTAAGACCCGGCAAATAAAAAATAAAACAATGATAGAACATTGTTCTATTTTTCACTTGGTGGCTCTGAGCTAGTGAGGCGACGCTCCTCCGCCATTGTGGAGGAGCTGCCTCTGCTTTTGAGTCAGCGGCATTTACATGCTAGGAAGGGGCAAAGGGAGTGGCGGCATGGGTAAGCAAGGACACTGGGAAGGGGCAGGGGGTGGAAGGTAGCAACATGGAGAAGTGGTGGGTAAGAGGGAAAAGCAAAACTAACTGTGAGTCTATAGGGCTAGGTGAACTTCATACAACAGCACCATAAAAATACGTTCCTACCAAAATATCACTTTGGATATGTGCATGCATTATGAGATCTTATGAATGCATCGAAGGTTCCCATCACCCACATAGAGTGGCTTGCCTCATCATTTGGGAAACCAGGGACTATTATCTGAGAACCGGATGCCACCAAGTTGTCATGAGGCAAGGTTCAGGATACGTCCCGGATGCTCGTGTGGCAATGTTGTGAAAAATGGGAGGACCACTCTAGGACATTGTGTGGGGTGATGTGTGCAGTGCGATTAAGTGAATGTGGTGTAGTAAAATTGGGAGCAAGGCACAAAAAATAGTTTAATAAGGTGCTGCCTTGGTACCAAATTAAAACAGTGCTTATGACAGTTTTAACAAATAACTGTGGTGGAAGTGGTCGACATGTTTCAGCCTTGGGTAAATATGCCCTGGCTTTCGTCAGGACCGAGTAAGCTACTGCAACTATAATTGTGAAAAAAGGTAAATCATACAACCTGCACCTGAAGTAGGTGTGGAAGAAATTACCTGTAGAGTGAAGACAAACATAATGAATAATGCTGTTTAAAAGTGAACCCTTAAAGATGATAGGTCACACAACGCATCAAATTAATGCTCAATTATGCCCAATACGTATTAGTAGAGACACCTTTTCAAAAGGATAAAGGTACAAAAAGTTTTTTTCACTTACCCGAATTAATCACTTTTTGTGATTTTCCCCTCAGTTCTAGAATAGTACATTTATACCTACTGCTGTTGGTCATCGGGTCGTTACAGTCGGGGGATACTGTCGGTAGACTATGTCACCTTTCTGGTATATTTACACGCGTATTCAAAATACTAGATGCGCGTTCTACTGAGTACACTCTGATCAGTTTCATTGTCTCGAACCAGTATATTCATGGATCTGGTGTTCGAATAAGGCATGATAGTATCCCTTAACACCGATTTTTGTTCTAGAGACGGACTATTGCTGATTAGGTTAATGTACAGTTCGATATTTGAACTACAACCCCCATGATGCCTGAATCACGTGCTATCGCGTCATCGGTGGGCGCCACTGCGGACGCTATTCCGGCATTTTTGCTTTCGGAGAGTTTAAATGACTGAAGGCATGAAGACCGCTTACCTCCCCTCCGGCTCAGCAGTTGCCCGAGGTACCGACGGAGAGGTAAGATCGGTGCACTAATTGGAATACTGTTTAAATATAACGAGAGGGGCTGCCTGTTTAGATTTAGTTGCACGCTATCGATGCCATGCACATGATACTCTTTCTATTTGTCATGCCGCTGCGGCAACATGAGAAGGGCGTTCAGCTAGTTTCTTTACAAATGAGACTTCGAACCTTATCTGTTTCCTTTGGCAATTTGTGTACATACACCTTTCTTTCGATATTTTTTCTCGAAAGACAAAACTGTATTTAATAGTAGAGATGAGTGCAGTTAACATCATTCCTGAGTGCCTGTACACTAAGTAACAACGCCACGACTGCTCTCTACTTATTTTAAAGATCACTGTTAGTAATATCTAGCTTAGACAGGGCTCTACCCCGGTCACAGGACTACGCCTATGTGTTTCTGCCCTGGGTTTTTTAAGGACAAGCGTCTCCCACTTTTTGAAGGTAGTGTGTCACATTATATGATGGACCATGCCTCTTATTCATTATTTCAGAGCGGGGCCTCCTGTTTCCTGAGCAGTTGCCAGGTGAGGTGAGGCTAATACCCAGATTAATTCGGGTAAGTGAAAAAAACTTTTTGTACCTTTATCCTTTTGAAAAGGTGTCTCTACTAATACGTATTGGGCATAATTGAGCATTAATTTGATGCGTTGTGTGACCTATCATCTTTAAGGGTTCACTTTTAAACAGCATTATTCATTATGTTTGTCTTCACTCTACAGGTAATTTCTTCCACACCTACTTCAGGTGCAGGTTGTATGATTTACCTTTTTTCACAATTATAGTTGCAGTAGCTTACTCGGTCCTGACGAAAGCCAGGGCATATTTACCCAAGGCTGAAACATGTCGACCACTTCCACCACAGTTATTTGTTAAAACTGTCATAAGCACTGTTTTAATTTGGTACCAAGGCAGCACCTTATTAAACTATTTTTTGTGCCTTGCTCCCAATTTTACTACACCACATTCACTTAATCGCACTGCACACATCACCCCACACAATGTCCTAGAGTGGTCCTCCCATTTTTCACAACATTGCCACACGAGCATCCGGGACGTATCCTGAACCTTGCCTCATGACAACTTGGTGGCATCCGGTTCTCAGATAATAGTCCCTGGTTTCCCAAATGATGAGGCAAGCCACTCTATGTGGGTGATGGGAACCTTCGATGCATTCATAAGATCTCATAATGCATGCACATATCCAAAGTGATATTTTGGTAGGAACGTATTTTTATGGTGCTGTTGTATGAAGTTCACCTAGCCCTATAGACTCACAGTTAGTTTTGTATTTATATTGCGGATTGGGATTTTTTCTGTTTGAGTCTTTAAACTTATATCCCGTAGACCCCCTACTCTTTTTGAGATTCTTTTTATTGTTAAGAGGGAAAAGCAGCAACATGGACAAAGGGTGGGAATTGGAAGATGCAACAGTGAGAAAAAAAAGTACCTAATCGCAATGTAAGCAGCTCATGAACACTAATAACGTTGAATCAATCTGTGATTGGTCCTTGCTCCTAACAGTAAAAAGGATGCACTTCCTAAGGAGGGGAGAGTCGGTATCAGGTCAATCTAAAAAGACAGGGGGGATGATTCCTTTAGGAACTAGGGCCCTCACGCACCCATGTGGGTGTCATGTTTCATCATAGGGCATGCTCCTCGTCGAGCTGGCGCTCCTATACCTGTCAGGTACCCACAAGGGGGCTATTTATCAGAGATCTTTTATCCCAATGCTATATGTGAAGTGGAAGAGTATGGCCCCGGGTGTAGATTGTTGTAGTGTGATGTACGTGCATTAGAAGTGTTATTTAAAATAGACTGAGCAATTTTCTGAGTCCAGTTTTAATCAGTGAGTATGCTTGTCTGGTAACAAAGGTGGTGGTTCCCAGTAGAAGCAATGATCTCTGTTAGCCAAAAGGTTAAAAGCTCGACATGTTTCTTGCAGTGGAGAAAGTCAATGATGATCAAGGAGCAATTTGTCAGGACCGGTGAATTTTAATCTACACAGTGGTTGAATCCCGAGTGTGAATCAAGGCTAATCCAAACACTAGACACCCTACATGTGGTGTACCTTTAGGCAGTGTTGCCTACAAGGCTACCCCCCAACTTGGGTAGCACTTTAGCCTCCTCGAGTGTGGGCTGAGACCACACTGATTTTGTGTGAGAATCAACGTGACATTGCACAGGACGACCTACTTCGTCTCAGGTGCCTCGCTCCACAGAAAAGGAACGAAGTGACGCTTGGCCTGCATTTGCCAATTAGGAGGCTGCAAGGAAGAGTGACATGGAAGCCAATAAATGATAAGCGTTGTGCAGGCTCCAAACCCTTTATTGTAAACAATAGTGTCTAGCAACCAACAGCACACGCAGCGCGAGGCTCCTTACAGGCTCGACCTAAAAGTGAAGCAAATAAACAATTTTCTTCTTTCCTGGACACTAATGCAATTCTGGATCCTGCTTAATTTGGCTTTTGCCCACTTCGTAGTACTGAGACTGCCCTACCATCAGTGCTCAATGGTCTTACATTATTAGGAGACTATGGCCACTCAGCGGCACAACAGTGACGGACAGAAATTCAAGCAAGGGGTGCGAGCGTGCCACACACACACACTCATATTCATTAATCTACATGCACACTTACTTATAGCCATCCATTCACAAGCTCAAACATACACCCACCATTCATAATCACATACACACCTGTTCACAGCACGCACATACATTGACATACACAGAGGAAAGTATGCACCCAATATTAAAAAACAAATTTACAGGGCCACAACAGTGATCTCGGGGGGAGGTGGGGAGGGAAGGGAACCTCAGCGGTTCTTGCAGGATTGGGTCTCCTGCCTCTCATTGGCTGATCTTGTTATGGCTTTATCACCAAGAGAGAAAAAGAGGCTGAAATAGACCCCACGTTTGCCTCTAGGCGTTCATCACATCACACATTGAAGTGGTAGCTCGTTGGATAGGCACTCCTGTGTTTTTTTGTGCTTCTCCAGAGAGTCTGTTCACCTGTCCTACTTTTCAACTCTAGTTCTGGATAGTTCCAAGATTTGGATGAGGTGGTATCAGTCACATAATGTTACATGCTTCATCATAGGGCACCTCATACCACCCGGGTAATATGGTACTACCAGGCCAGACTCAACCTCAAGTAGAACTATCTTGAGGGAGTTCTTAGAAATTACTTAGTCTGGATAATTACCTGGGATCCATTTTAGCAAAAAAATATCTTAGGGGAAACCACAAGGAATCCTTTATTAGGTGGTACCCTATGTGTATAAAGAAATACTAAAGAAGTATACTCCGAGGATGTTTTTGGGTTTCATGGAACTTACATACCTCTGTGGTGCCAACATGTTTCTGCCCTTGGATAGGTCTTGGACATTCATCAGGGCTTATTTTAGGATCCCTGAATTAGTCAATGTGATAATGTAAAGGAAACGACCTACCTCTCATTGTGAGAACAAAAGTAAATTACCTGTTATTAGGGTGAAAAGTGAAAAAATAGCAACATTAGGGTAGACAGGCATTTGAAGGAAAAAAAAATATGTTACCCATATTAACACAAAACAAACGCATTGCATGTTCGACGAGTGAAGTAACAAACGTGAGAATAACACCATGTTACTTTACAGTGTTAAAACTGCTACTTTACCTAATCCAGAGGCCCTGTGCCTCCTGGTCTGTGCAGAGGTGGGCAACTCTTATTGTCACACTCTATGGAATGTACAAATTAGGCTCTCCTGAAGTACGAACAGTGTTGGGTTTATAGATTACACACTGACACCTATAGACTCAGTGATGAAATTCCTTGGCGCTCTATTGGGCGATAAATAAACCATAGTGAAATAAAGGCTATATACCTATTGACCTATATGAAACTAAATGTACCCAAATATACCAAAGAGGTATGTGTCCATGATGATAGTACCTCCCTCCACTATACTAGGGATGTGATTCCAAGCTGCGCAATACTGTACTGAGCTTGTTCTCAAAGTAATGTAAAAAGTAATTAGATTACTCTAGACATCAAAATATTGTTCATAACAACAGGGGAAATATTACTCCCAGCATCCACAGCCAGCTACTTGTGTGAGGATTCTCATTGGAAATTACGCGACAAAAGTAAGAAAAAGCCACCACATTCTTAAGATATTATGTCAAAAATAAAAACTTCAGAACAAGACAGGAATTACATTTCTGTCATGTGTTTACATGAATTGTATCGTATCACAACAATCACATGAAGGAATATTACCCCAAAGAAAGAAACAGGAAACAGCCATGTTGAAAAAACTCCGCTTCCCAGCAACCTTACTAAAGAATCCAGTGAGCTGCAATATAGGTGCATGGCGAAGGGCGGGCCACCATCGGGCACTGCTTCTCTGACCGCAGGTGTCTCTGATTAAAACTCCTTAACGAGAAATGCCCCACTACAAATGCGGAGCACCTGCATAATTCCCGCTGGACCAATAGCAGGAGTTGCAACGTGCTCAGCAAATCCTGGTCAGGTGTTTCCGTGATTTGAAATCCTGACTGGCCAAAATACTCAGGTGATGGACAAACACTACCTCAAATAAAGGTGGTTTACAGCAAGCTAAAGGGCCGCCACTTCCTTTGCATTTTTTCTATTAGATGTATGGACTCTGGGGCAGAGTAGGAATACAGAGATCCCCAAGGTCCGGCAGAGCTTACCTGCTTCCTGCCGTGAGGGGAACGGCTATCTTGCATTCCTGTCCTGCCACGCCGTGAGGGGAACGGCTATCCTGTATTTTTGTCCTGCCACGCCATGAGGGAAACGGCCAGACATCCATGGGCGCTGGTTGCACAAGCGGGGAGAACAACGTGAGGACTACATCCCCCAGCAGCCCCGCGCACGTCACGCGGCACTTGCGCCTGGAGGCACGATAAAAGCGCCGTTGACCTCTCGCACCGTGGAACGCGCACGGGCGGGCCCGGGCCAAGGGCGGGCCCATCTGTGCCCGTCAGAGGCTGAGCTGGGCCATCACCCTTGGCTTTCTCCAGGGATCTCCGCAGACCTCCAGAAACTGATTCAACTTGACACAGCTTGTAAGGTCAGTGATCCCTGTTCTACGAACTTTCATTTCGGCCACTAGTCTAACCTGCATACAAATATGGGTAGGCGGATTGGTACGGGGAAACCTAAAGCAACACTCCCACAACCCTCCTCTTCTCACAAACCAGCCTCTATAGACAGAATGCTACAGAGAGCCATTGGAGCAGATGCCACCGAAATTGAACTAACTGAAAGACGATTGTCTCTTACCCCCCGACCTTACCCAACCCCTTAGGTTGCATGACGAATCAGGTTCACCATCATTCACAACCCAGGAACTTCCAACTTCCCCCCCCTTGGACTCGCGCGGCGGGTTCTGTGGATGTGTCACACCAAGAAGGTGCTCGCGCTAAAGTTAAGAAAATAAAAACAGCTGCACCATTGGGCCAAAAGCGCAAAAAACACAACAATGGCCCATGCAATTCCTGTCAACCAAAGGGAGGCGACTCCGGGAACACCTCTACAGACAGATCTGGAGCAGCCAGCCTGGGTTATGGATGTGATGATGGACCTAAAGGTCCAACTAAGGACCATTGTGAAGGACGAGATAAAAAATATATGGGAAAGGCTAGACAAACTTACCAGATTGGTTGAGCTATGGGTGGACATGTTTGATGCCGCACCAAGGGTAAAGGAATCAGTGAACCCCGCAAATACTAACCAGGACCCCCAAGGTATTAACCCCGAATCCCTAGCGACCAATAGCACCTCAACACTCATTTTAGCAAACCAGTCCAATCAGGAGAGAGGGGGAAAGCGACTGAATAATACAGAGGGGATAGGAAAAGGAATTAGACCACTCCATCAGGAGCCAAAACAGGGGACACAGCCAGGAAAGGAAAATGTCCAATACCTAACTAGACCTCAGGTAAGCAATGCTTGTAGTGAGAGGCCAGGGAACAAAAACGTCACACACAAGGGCAGACAAGACCTAGGTCCAATTATTCAAGCAATAAATCTACCCCCGGAGTCAACCCCCTATCAAATCATATTAGCAGGTGTCCCTGAGTTGGAAAAAAAGAGGACCGAGTCATATCTCAATCTAAGAAATAAATGCTCGCTATGGCTAGTTAACAATAAACAATTCTTCTACAGAGACTTTAATGAAATCATCATGGCCCGCAGGGTGAGCTGGGTGGGATGGAGACCAAAAAACATTATCGGTGACTGTGTTGTGATAAACTTCGAAAACCCAGTGCTTGTGGAATCCCTCCTAGATCGCTTCTACCTGAGGGACAGGGGAGGTATTAGTTGTCTACCATTAAGCTATTTTTACCCCTCCCCCGCACATATCCCACCGGTAAGAAGAAGACATGGTCATTGGAGGGGGGGGAATGGCCACAGGGAAACTTTTTTTCCCCACTAGGCCAGGGCCAACCATCTCCCTTACTTTTCAATATTCCAGTGGAAAACAGATTCAACCCCCTGGAATCAGTAGATTGACTCTCAAGTGAGGACTCCCCACAAGACTTCCCTAATCAACCAGGAAAGGCGGGGACACAGCTAAAGACAAGGGTACAGAGGAGAAAACTCCCAAAGCAGAGCCTGGGGCTAGAATTGGAAAGTGAGACAGGAAAGTCTAGGCCATCCAGGAGTACATATAAGACCGCAATCATGAATCCTCCAAACCTTGATCCTTTTCATCAGGAAACACAGACCTCGATCATAGTTCAGAGAAATGTAGCAAACACCACACATTCCCCGAAAGGCGCTCATGAGATAGTTAATAGTATCGGTTCAGCACAACGAATGGAACATTGGCAACACCCACTGGACATTCAAGATAATGAAATTACAATTCCTCCCTCCCCAACAGATCTAACAGGCCCTGCCACGCTGCAAATCCTCTCTTGGATCATAGCTGGACTACCCTCTAAACTGGACTGTCCGCAATGGGGTTGCTTTATAGAGCAGCAAGAAATATGCATGTTCCAAGAAACTTGGGCCAAAGATTACATTCATAGAATGGGCTATGCATCGTTTAGCATTCCAGCCACTCAAGGAGGAAAGGGTAGATCCTCTGGAGGCTTGTGTACCTGGGTCGCAGTTCATATGGGTTGCGAGGCAAAACAGCTGAAGAGTTTCTCTCGTGATAATCTCTGTGTACTCGAAATGCTACTAGGAAATACCACCTGCCTACAAGCTAAAGATATATATAAGCCCAGAATGGGTCAAAATAATATAAACAAATCAACACCAGAACTGGCAATGGAACAAAATCAAAGGAGGCAAATATGCTGGCTGAGTAAATGCATTTTTTCCGTTTTCCTAGCCACCCTTTTTACGCGAGGCGTAATTTTAAACTTATAATACAAAATGGAGGAAAAAATGCTTGGAAAAACTGATGGGAACTAGCCATCTAATGTATTTTGCATAAGCACTTTATGTCCTGTTCTTTCAGATGGCTGATGCCTGGAAATGCTGCTATAGAGCGTGGATTGTTGACTCTCTTTTTATATTTTATGTATTTGTATTTTAACTATTTTAATCTACTGTTTTTAATTTGTGCTTTTATGGCCATTTGTGCTGAAATAAAGTTTTATGTATGAATGAATACAGAGATCGAATCTCCTTGATGAAGTAAGCGATAAACTTGCAGCTAAAACATGAAACCAAAGTTCTGGATTGGAGAGACACAACTCTTAGATACTTACAAAGATATTTATTGCAGACATCGCTCTTAGATTTACATTAATGATCATTAAAATGGAGCAGATTCTTTTCATCGGGAGACTGCACTATGAAGCAAAATATTTAGTTTATTTATTTATTTATAAAGTTTTATATTGTGCGAACATGATCCAAGAGGGTATCAGAGCACTTTACAAGTGGTCAAGAGCAAAGAAACAGTAAAACAAATAACATAAACAAGAGCAAAACAAGATATGTAGTGTCCGAGTTTGAGGCAGGAGACCACAACAGCGTCTCTGCCATCTACTCAATATACAAGAAAATGGCTGTCCAATACTTTGCAAGTGTTTAGGAAATGTGCCCAAATGGTGCCGGTGAGTACAGTACGAGAGCTCTAAAATAAACATTTGTTTATTAGTATCACTTTGGCTTCCTTTTTAAATGCGGCAGTTGAGGGGTTCAGTCTAATTTCAGAGGACAGGAAGTTCCAAAATCTCAAGGCAATACCTGAAAGGCACAATTGTAAGTTTTCTTTTATGGAATTTCTTTAGTAAGGTGATAGAGTTTCTAGAAGGTCTACTGCCCCCAGGTAATTCCATTTTTTGTGCTAGGTACCTCCGGGTGTTGAAGTGTAGGGCTTTATGGGTAATGCAGGGAATTTTTAAGCTCAATTCTTGCCTCATGAGAGCCAATTTAGAGACTGTAGATCAGGAGTAATGGGATTGTATCTTTTGGAACATGTGATGAGCCTTGCAGCAGAGTTAAGAGAAGCCCTTAGTGGAGCCAATGTCGTTCTCTGTAGGCTGCAGAGGGCTGCACTTCCATAGTCCAACTTGGAAATCACTAGGGCTTGAACAACTGATTTTAAGTCGTCAAGGGGGAGGAAGGGGTTTATTTTCTTTAGGATGCTCATTTAGAAATTAGCTCCTTTAGTGGCATTACTGATGTGCTCCTGCATGTTCAGGTTCTTGTTAAGGGTTATTCCTAGTGATCTTGAGGAATCTATATTGTGTGGAAGGCAATTAAGAGCTGTAAGTTGCTTCATCCATTCTCCGATATCGGACGACTCTTTGGGTGAGGCGATTAAGAGGAATTCGGTTTTTAGAACGTTTAGCTTGAAGTGGTTCCATTTTAGCCAGTTTTGAGTTTTTTGAAGAGATGTGTTAAGAGACTGTATATCTGCAGGGGAAGAGGTTTTCAAGTACATTTGAGTGTCGTTGGCATACATTTGATAGTGGATGTTGGATAGTTTCCGAATTAAAGTCAGAGGCTCCATGAACTTGGAAGCTATGGCCTTGACGGAAGCCAGAATGGAATAGGTCTAAAAGTTGGAACTGTTCTACATGGTTGCATAGTTGGACATGGACACATTTCTTCAGGAGTTTCGACAGGGTCGAAATGTTAGTGATTGAGTGGAAGTTGCTTAGATCTTCATGATCTGCCATGGTTTGTTTTCAAAATAGGGGTTACCTGACCAGACTGTAGGCAATCTAGGATAGTGCATTGAATTAGTGAGGGATTTACTATCTTGGTCCAGAATGGGGGTATGGACGATTTGATCTCCTTGAAGAAATTTGATTGCAGTGGGTCATTGAAGTGGTTTGAAGGTATCAGAGCTCAGAGAATTTTGAGAATGTCCCTATCCTAATAGGATTTGATTGAGTTCCACAAGGCATTGTTTTTGCGGGTATGCCTTGTGATATGTGGAAGCTCGGCTATCATGGGGTGGGCGGGGTAAACTGAGATGTGGTGAGTCCTGAAGGTACTCCATTGCTTTCAACAGCTCACTTTAATTTATTTTGTCGTTTTAAGTAAGGAGGAGACAAAGTCCTCGCAATTTGGTTGTTGACTTGACCCAGTAAGAGTAGGGTTGGAATGGCTATTTGATCATTGTTTGACCAGCTCAAATAGTTTTTTGGGTCGGCTGCTAGTTTCACATAGCTGGTTTCTGAAGATTTTCACTTTTGAGCTTCTAATGTGTTTATATAGATGTTCCTAAGTGATCTCAGATGCTTCAGGTGATCGTCTGATGGAGAGAATCTCAATGCACATTCGGCAAGTCTCAGATTGCGTATTTCTATATTAAGGATACCATTATACCATGGTTTAAAGTCTTTGATCGGCAATGCTTTTAGCTGTAGGGGTGCAATTAAGTCTAGAATGTTCAACATAGAATTGTTGTAATGTTCTGTGATGTAATAGAAATCAGACATTGCTAACGGAAGAGGCAAGATGTTATTGCTGATGGCTGTCAGATCATTTGGGTTTATATTTCTTAAGCTCTTTTTCAAGTGCTTAGATTTCTTTAGCTGTGCATTATTTCTTATCACTCATTCTGTAATGAGGAAGGTGATGCAGTGGTGATCTGTCCAATCACAGGGAAATATAGATTTGAGTAAAATGGAATTGACCTAAGCAATACTTAGATTTAAGGCCGCACCCTTGTTGTGTGTAGGTCTGTCACAAATTTGGATCAGGTTGAGGTAATCTAGGAATGTTTTAAGGCTGTTCACTGCAGGGCATCCTGGTGATTCCAGTGAAGATTGAAATTTCCAAGGAAGATCTGGTTGCAGTTTTGTCCTTCATTGGTTGAGATGATATCCATAATTTGTTCTAAGAATGAGAGGTTTTCTCCTGGTGGATGGTAGATTGTGTGCAGGTTACATAGTAGCCTGTTGTTAGTTGCAATGCCCATGCATAGGTATTTGCATGAAGACATATCAACGGTTTGTGACTGTTTCACTGAAAGATTAGTACGGTATATGAAGGCGATACCACCCCTTGTTCTGTGGGATCTATCTAATCTTATGATGTCATGACTGGGAGAAAATAGTTAAGTCCATGATGGGTGCAGAGAAATCATTTTGCCATGTTTCAGTAACAATTATGAGGTTGAGTTTATGTGTAAGGATGAGGTCAGCTATGTTTGGTGTGTACCTTACTGCTGATCTGCAATTGAGTACCATGCATTTCAGAAGAAATATGGTATCTGCTGAGGTAGTCTGTGGGATGGAAACCCTTGTAAAGTTGGATTTGTTTACGGCTCTGCAGTTGATCCTAGATTTGCTGAGTGGGTTCATAAGAATAGTTTGGATTTGTTCCAGAGTGTCAGTGTAGTCAGATGATGAAAAGTTATAGGAAAGGTGGAGGGAGTGAATGTCGCTGTCAGAAAATGGATCTTTGAACCTAACAGGCCTTGTGGGGTGATTGGGATAGGGAATAGCTCTCCATCTCAGGTGAGGAGAAGCTGGCATTTTAGGGATCACGTTGGTAGGGGGGTGAAAAGGCAACCTAGTGTGGAAGTTGGTAGAATAGGCATGGTTGTGACTATTCTTCCCTGAGACCTGTTGGGCCAACTATTGTTTGAAAGCTCTACAGTGATGTTTATTAGGCCATGTAAGTCAGCCTTAAGTTGTTGTAGGACCAGTGCGATCTTGTCAAGTCTGGATTCTAGTAAAGTGTGGGACTGAGAAGTCATGGTTTAGGTCACGGGCCAGGGGGGCAGCACAGGACTATGATGTTGGAATACTGCTGGTCATTGAGAACCTGCAAAGAGGTGGAGATGGAGTAAGGCTTGGGGGCGGGGGAGGCGAACTTTGAAAGCTGTCTGCGTAAGAGCGATGGGGTCATATAAGTCATGTTGCTCTTCGGGTGTGTGCGATCTGGCTCCGGTGTTATCCTTACTTGGTCCATGAGTAATGCCGTACGGAGGTTAGTAGAATAAACGCAGGGTCTCGTGTAAATGGGCATCTATAAATCCTGAGGTGGTGTTTGGAAAACTTTTCGAAAAAAATAAGTTGCAAATCCTGACCTGCCTCGAAGATGAACCAAACCCAAAGACTGTGCTAGCAGCATTCACAGACATTTCTATAACTTTAAATGAAATTCTAAAATGTGGTTTATGGCCAGCAAGCAGTTTAAGTGGTTCAACAATGACAATGAGCCACATCAAGCTCGTTGAAGCTTTAAAACAAAGGCCCAGAGATTTAGTACGGGTGAGAGCTTGA
The DNA here is from genome assembly GCF_964204655.1 of Triturus cristatus. NCBI lineage: Eukaryota > Metazoa > Chordata > Amphibia > Caudata > Salamandridae > Triturus > Triturus cristatus. The sequence goes on along the minus strand of NC_140595.1, from coordinate 205,628,599 downwards.
AGACGCCAGTACAAAGAGACTTTAGCAAATCGCCGGGAGACCGTCAGGAAGGAGGCATGGAAGAGGCTATACAAAGCAAGTATCACTAAAAATAGTAGCCTTTTCTCAAAGACCAAATAATGCCCCCTTTTTTCAAGACAACCATAATAATACTACTGATGTCACACTTTCCTCTTAACAAGTGGGTTGATCACTTTCAGGCTATTTATAAAAAAGGGGGAACCCAATTGGCACTGACCCAACTGGCACTATAGCCTGTGGCCATCACACAAAAGGGGTGCGAGCAAAAAATTAGAACCACCGATAATTAGGGAAGTCACAAAGGCCCTAGGCTTGACAAAGAAAAACAAGGCTGCCAGTCCAGATGGCGTAGCGGCCAATCTCTTCCTGGCAAACAAAGCCTGACCTGTGGCTCCCAATTTAAGTCAATATTTTATGCTGTGTCACAGTTACAGGTCCTCCAGAATCCTGGTCAACAGCAATAATTGTTCCTATTTTGAAAAGGGAGATAGGTTGAACCCCAAATGTTATCGTCCAGTATCACTCATTGATACCACATGTACGTTGATGGGCAGGGGTTCTACTTGACCGCCTTGAAAGTTGGATAGCAGAAAAATGGAAATTCTCGGACATTCAATATGGTTTTAGAAGGGCCTGGGCACGGTGGATCAATGTCTCAACCTCCATTTCGTAATCAGCAAATACACCATGGCAAAAAATACTAATCTCTACTTGGGTTTTATGGACCTGACATCGGCCTTCGATTGTGTGGTGTTATGTTATAGTTTCTGTAAAGCGCATGGCTGCCCCAGCAAAGGGGCATCCCAGCCTGATCGCAAACAGGCAGAGGGGCGGGAAAGGAGCAAGAAGGGAAGTAGATTACTTAGGAAAGAGATATGTTTTTATAGCCTTATAGAATGCCGCATGATTTTGGATGCTTCTGATGCTCACAGGGAGGGAGTTCCAGAGTTTTGGGGCAAGAACAAGGAAGGAGCTCCCTCCTGCCCTGGCTCTCTTGACCTGGGGAATAGATGCCAGGTGCTGACCAGAAGAGCACAGCTGGCGGGTGGGTGTGTAGGGTGTGAGAAGATCATCTAAAATATCAGGGGATTGGGCATTCAGGAATCTATGGGAGATACAGAGGGCTTTAAGGTGGATTTGTTTCTCCACCGGAAGCTAGTATAGTCTGCTGATGAAGTCAGAAATAGAGCAGGTTCTGGGCAGACTGAAGAGCATCCTGAGTGCAGAGTTTTGTGCCCTTTGTAGATGATGTATCTCTGCTCTATTGGCCCCTAGGTAAAAAGAGCTTGCGTAATCCACCCCAGATAGTACAGTGGCCCAGATAATAACCTGTTGGGTGTTAGCATCGAACAAACCCAGCAGGGGTTTAAGACCGCATAGGAGCCCAACGCAGATTCCAGCTACCGCCTTTGTTTGAGCCTGGAAGGTCAATGCAGAGTCAACCCATATGCCCAGGTTTTTAACTGTCTGTTTGGGGGCAGGCGGGAGGCATAGGGTGGACGGCCACCAGAGCTCACTCCACAGATGAGTGTTTTTGCCCACCAACAGGATCTTCAATTTGCTGGCATTCAGTTGAAGACAGTTAGATGTCATCCAGTCCGCAATGGCTGTAAAATCCTCTTTAAGTTTGAGTGCATCCTGTGCAGAGCTGTCAGACAGTGCGACCACTAACTGTGTATCATCCACATAGGAGACGACAGTTAAGCCCCTGTCCTTAGCGACTGCTGCCAGGGGTTGGAAGTAGATATTAAATAGAGTAGGGCTAAAAGCAGAGCCTTGAGGAACCCCTTGGCCAACCCAAGTCCGAGCCACCAATGCCAATATCCTCTAAGCGCTGCAATAGGATCTGATGGGACACCGTATCAAATGCAGCGCTCAGATCAAGCAGGATCAATGCCGAGGCTCATCCTGCATCCAGTGAGCTCTGCAGATGTTCGATAATGGCCAAAAGGGAAGTTTCAGTGCTCTGTCATGAACGGAAGCCATTTTGAGAGGGGTCTAGCAGATTATTGGCTTCAATGAAGGTAGTGAGAATGGAGTTGATATAAGCTTCGGTGACCTTAGATATCGAAGGTAGGAGAGAGATAGGGCGAAAATTCTCCAGCTTGGAATCGTTCAAAGTGTTTTTTCTGAGTAGTGGAATCGCCTTAGCATGTTTCCAGGCGACGAGAACTACAGCAGACGACATAGACAGATTTATGAGATCACAAAAAGGGGGAAGGAGTTGAGGTAGGAATTTCTGAAACTGATCAGGTTTGAGGGGATCCGCTGGGGATCCAGATTTAACTCAAAAAAAGGAAAAAGGCAGTAAGGGATAATCAAAGCCGCACTTCCTAGCTCTACACAGTTTACAAACAAGATTCTGTAACTTAGTCGAAGTTGCCCACCTCCCTGGTCCCCTGCCAACAGACCACAACACTATAGTAAGCACAAAAAAGCACAGAGAGGCAACATAAGTGTTTCAAAATGCACAAATGCAAAACAAGCGAATCAATCCGGACTCTTCAATGATGATAAATCTGATCCTTTAATGGGTATTCGGACCACACATGACGTTAGGCGATGGAATAGTGCAGCCAACACGTTTCGCCCTGAATAGAGCTCCCTCAGGGCAGTAGTCAAAATACTCCAATCTAAAGATAGTCACGAATGTACCCAGATCACTATATCATCCGCTATTTCTTCAAATTAGTGTGGTGTCATTCCACAAGTGAAATTCATCCCAAGAACAACCTTCGCTTTGTCTTCAAATTTTCTTCAAAGTACGCAGTTGCTCAAAAAACGACGTAATTTAGTTCCAATATAAGTGGTCAGATCCAAATTCCGAATTCAAGTGCTCACTATGATAGGTGACGCACCTATAGTTGTTCGTTTTCGCAGGTAGTCATTCCATTGGGATTCATTATACGGCACGATATCTTTCAACCCGCCGTCAACCTCCAAAACCGCTGGTTTTAAAGAAAATTTGGAGACAAAGCGAAGGTTGTTCTTGGGATGAATTTCACTTGTGGAATGATACCACACCAATTTGAAGAAATAGCAGATGATATAGTGATCTGGGTACATTCGTGACTATCTTTAGATTGGAGTATTTAGACTACTGCCCTGAGGAAGCCCTATTCAGGGCAAAACGCGTTGGCTGCACTATTCCATCGCCTAAAGTCATGTGTGGTCCAAGTACACATTAAATGTTCAGATGTAACATCATTGAAGAGTCCAGATTGATTAGCTTGTTTTGCATTTGTGCATTTTGAAACACTTATGTTGCCTCACTGTGCTTTTTTTGGGGGGGATCCAGATTTAAGTTTAATGCAAATTATGCACATGACTTCTTGGGTGAGCGCGGGAAAGGTGAGAGTGAATGGGTGGCGCTAGGCTGAGGTGGGGGGGGCCTGACTTGATCGTAGTGTGGGGGAAGGTTGTGTATATGTCTTCAACCTTCTTAATAAAGAATGCGGCCAGTGCCTCACATTGCTGATTGGAAGAGAGGGGGAATGTGTTAGGTTGCCTTGAAGATTTGAGGTCCTTAAGTAAGGAGAAGATACATTTTGCAGGATTGCTGCTATTTTTTATTTGTATATGCAAAATGACCAGCTCTTTCTTTCTGAATGGACTTATGCTATTTTTTGATGGCCACCCTATATTGTACTTTCAGGGCTGGGTCATATTGCCGTCTCCTTGCCTGTTCCAGGGCTTTGCAAGTTTTCCTGGCCTGAGCCAGATTATCATTGAACTTCGGGCTCAACTGGGTTCTGCGACTGTGGGACAACTTGGCAGGGATAAGAGTGTCAAGGGAATGCATGAGCCAGTCGGACAGGATGCTATCTGCCCTGTCAGGGTTATCTGGAAGACTAGGTGCTTGACTAAGGATAAGGTCACGAAATAGGTCAGTATCCAGTTTATGCCATGGGCGCTTTAGAACGGGTTTCTGGGTGACGGCTTGAGGAGAACCTACCCCTTGTAGTGTCATAGATACCAGATAGTGGTCAGACCAGCTCATAGGGAGGGGTGGGCTAACTGTGAGGGCCGTTAGATTGGAAAAAATAGAGTCCAACAAATGGCCGGCTCAATGTGTACTATTCGGAACGCATTGCGTTAGTTGGAAGGTCCGCTAAGAAATTGCTAATCTCACTGTCTTGGCTCGCTTCTAAATGCAGATTGAGGTCCCCAATAATGTGGAAATTGGCTGACCTGGTAGCTCATAGGCCGGACGCAGTGAGTAGGGTTTCCCTAAAATCTTTGGAGGGCCCTGGGGGGTGGCATATCAAGAGACCAGACAGAGTGAAGTTAGCATTGATCGAAATTTAAAAAAATGCACATCACAGTCCACGATGACCTCCTTAGTCAAGGTGCAGGTATAGCCAGTTTTAAAAATGATTGCACTGCCACCACCCCGGCCACCTCTGTTCAGTGTCCTAATAGCATACCCCTGGGGCAGGGCCATACTCGGCTCTGCCTCCGTATTAGCAGTAAGCCATGTTTCAGTGAGGACTAGGATATCAGGTGCCTCATCCTGAATTAAGTCAAACACTTCTGCGAAGTGTTTAACGAGCGAGCGGCAGTTAAGATTATGGAACTTGACGGTGGCAGGGAAGGGGGTATAGAAGTTGCGACTGCTAATGAGCTGAAACCACAGTGTGTGCAATGAAAGGGACCCTCTAAAGGGGCACACAGCTGGCGTGCACATTGACTAATCCCAGTTCTGAAAGCAACTAGGTCGTCCCATGAGTATGACCGTTTTACAGGGGTTGAACCGGCAGCATGTCTGGCGTTGTCCAGGCGCAGATGAGCTGGCCTTAGGCGCGCTCGCACAAGCTTGGGTTTAAGTAGGCTGGGGAAACAGCTAGAACACTACCTGACCTCCCGGAAGTGCCTAGACCAGAAATGGAGAAGCGTGCCTTCTGCTGTCCGCACAATCTGCGTGGCGGACTGGAGCAGGAGGCCAAGAGGAGTTGCGGGTAAGAGTATCAACAAGCAGCAATCAGACCAGATTAAAATCAACGAATACAATTTTTAAAATAACCTGTAAAGCATTTTTTTAATAGCGATGAGTAGCGAGGACGTAGAGCAGACAAGGCGCGAGCAGACTCTGCCACTGTTCACTGCGCCCGCAAGAGCATGGGTTTAGGTAGGCAGGGAAAACAGCTAGTTCACTGCCTGCCTACCCGGAAGTGCCTATGGAGGAGCGTGCCTTCTGCTCTCCTCACAATCGTCACTAACCGTGGTGGACCGGAGCAGGAGGCTGAGAGGAGTTGCAGGTAAGAGAATCAGCAAGCAGCAATCAGACTAGATTAGAATCAAAGAATACATTTTTTCAATAACCTGTAGAGCGTTTTTTTAATAGTGATGAGTAGCGAGGATCGAGAGCAGGCGAGGCACGAGCAGACTCTGGGGAAACTATAACAAAATATATTAGGCATGGGCATAAATGCCCTCCTGGTCCATTTTTAGCACAAATGCATCAGGATGTCACGGGCAGAGTAAGATATGGGGCGGTTTGAGAATTATCAGCCCCGATTAAAATGACTAGTGGGGTACGACAGGGGTGCGTGCTAGCCACTTTCCTATTCTGCCTATATGTAAATGATCTGGAGAGTGAATGAAGAGGCGATCGATGTGCCAAGGGAGCGGCGATCTTAAGAACAGGTGTGGGCCTTCAGACCCTCCTCAACAAATATAATGAATTTATGAGTGAGCTGGGCCTGCAGACCACCACCGCTAAGTCACAGGTCATGGTGGTGGGGAAAGTCAATTGTAAAATGAGACCCTGTTTTATCAGTAATGCAAAATTAGCTCAGATGCCAACTTTCTCCTACCTAGGCATTCCATAAGGTTCATGGGTCCATCACATAGAGGTTAAGAATAGGAGTTTTGTTAGAACGCGTGAGGCCCTATTTAGGTTTTCAAGGAAACTTGGTGGTGGACTGACCGAATCTCTTATTAATATTTATATCGCCCGATGCTCTGCTGTGATTCTGCATGAAGCTGGGGTGTGGGGCTTTTGCAATTCTTCTACCCTACGTACAACAGAAAATGTATTTCTCAGGAGATTACTGTTGCCCCCCCAAGCCTCCCTTCTATTATCTGCCACCGGGAACTGGGGTTAACCCCCCTGGCGGACCGCATACAATGTGCCCCTGTTATGCTATGGCGCTCAGTTTGGGTAAAAGAAGAACCGGCCTTTAACCGGTAAATAATTTCAGATTGACTAAACTGTGATCATGCTCACAAAAAAACATGGCTCAGCTATTTGAAGACACAACTGACTCGCATGGGGAGGCAGGATTTCTTCACAAACCCTCAGCTCATTATCTCTGTCATAAAACCTCAACTAAAAAGAGATTTTTAAAATATTTTAAGAGACCATAGAGAATACAAGGAGCGCAGTAAAAAGCAGGTAACCGATTATTTACATTTGAGTACCACTGAAGGAATTGAGACATATCTTTTGTATCCTTTTAGAATTTTTTTTTTTTATCTTACTAGATTCAGATTTGGTACTGTTCACTTACTGGTCTCGTATCCGAGTCAAACATTTTACGAGGCACTTCTGGATCCATGCCCCTAAAATTGGAATTCTAGTCAGAACTTGCCGCACTTTCTTTTCTTCTTCAAGTTATACAATAAGCCACGTTCCAGGACCTGGACACATGGGAGGCGTGTGCATTGGGTATTCATGGGCGACATAAGCCGCAGAAAGTGGAAAGGAAATTTGCTTTCCTGGTATTTCTCCTCGCCAAACGATGCATTGCTATGCATTGGAAAACGCCGGGGGGCCCCCCTCTAGCGGCATGGGTAGGAGCAGTTAAGAAGTGGGGCAAGGCGGAGGAAACCACACTTAGAACGGAGGAGGCCCGGGGGATGCGCAAACACCCGATCTCCATGCCCTGGGCCATGTTAATGCACACTTTCGCGCGGGAAACAGCGGCTGTGGCGAGTTCAAGGCCGATTGACCCCTCGGGGGCGTCCGCGACTCCAGAGCCCACCCTGGGAAACGCGCAGGCAGTCGAAACTCCCGGTGCCTCGTAGAGGCAGACACCACAGGTCCCGCCGCCAGATTCCTCATAGGCTGTGATCGATGCCCCCACCCCCCCTGCCCCCTCCCCGCCCCCGCGACCACCCCGGCCTTCCCCTGCACGATGGTCCAGCTCTCGAGCGCATAGATACAAGTATTTCTGATAGGCGCCATAGTGCACCCCCCATTCCCTAGTTCTCTGTCCCCAGTTAGTTCACGGTTACTCAATGGCTGCACTTCTATAGCCTCTACGACATCCCTCACAGGGGTTCAATCACATTGCATGGCATCCCAGCGGCGAGGCGCTCACTGCGAGCTCTGGGGGGGCATACCCAGAGACTGGTCCCGGACACACACCGGCAGCCCTACTCAGGGTAGAGGCGAATGGCCTGAGGGCTCACGAGACTGTGAGACCGAAAGGACTGTGACCGGGCGCTTCTGATATGTAAGTCTCTGCGACGCTGGCGATACCGCCTGTGCCTGCGTGTACTACTATTGTTTATAAATGCCAATAAAAAATGTTTTACAAAAAAAAAAAAAGTTATACAATAAGCCACGCAGGGAATGCATCCTACCATTTTTGAGGATTTTGAACATTAAAAAATGTAGGCCAGTGCTGTTTATCTCTGACTTCTCCAGTCAGAATACATTTGCAAAATAATATAGAGATTTATTTCTGCTGCAGTTCGCCTTAGTAGGCCAGTTAGAAAATAATGGGTCTCTTCTACTTGAGATGTTGTTTTATTTGTTACCGTCTGAGTTTGTTTTAAATTGATCACCTGTAACTGGCGGAGGAATTCATAATTCAGATTTAAACTTTTCCGGTCTTGTTTAAAAAAGCACTATTGCACTTTAAGAACGATTGCCATTAACGTAGTATTTATTTATTGGCTGAACCCCAAATTTCATCTGAAAGTTAATGACATTAGTAAAATGAACCATACCTGACTGAAACCTGTTTGTTCCTGTAAAAAGTTATTATGCACTTCACTTAAATGTTTACACGCCCTGCTTATATACTGTTGCTTAGCCAGGAAAGCTTTGCTTCAACAAATGGCATTTTGCACTTTAGAAAACGATTGTTTTTATTGTCGGGGCTTGGTGTTGAATTTTTAAAAAGGAAAATTGACTTGCTGCAGCTAAAATTTGAAAATGTTATATTCATGATTTTAACCTGGGCTAGCTGCTAGTGGTTAGTTTTTGTTTTTTATGCATTTTATATATTGTGTATTTGTCATGTGTTTGTGTGACTTTTATGGTTTTAGCAACAACAATAAAAAATACATTTTTTGAACTGAACTGAAACGCAGGTGTGTTTGGAGGTCAGCAGAAGAGTCGGGGAAATGATCTTATTTGTGTAGCTATGTATCTCTGAGTCCAATGCTATGGGGGTGAAGTATGGGCGAGAATCCTTTTGGCACATCCCAGGGGGGATTTTATGCCCCACAAGAGGAGGAGAGGGTTTGATGTTAATGTATGTTGATCGCTGTGGTGGGGAGAGGGAGTGTGAGGAGTGGAGCGATGGATGTGGCGAAGATATGCCAGGACACTTTCATCTAATAGTTCTAGCTTGTGGTCAGAAAACTGGATGAGGATAATCCCATTGTTTTGTAGGGAGATGTTAGCATCTGCTCTGTAAGCGGTAGAGAGAGCTACAGAAACTCTTAGACCATGAGGGGTTTTCCTAAATGTGGTGATCAAGAGCAATGGGCTTTCTTCCATTGCGTTCGTCTTTTTGTGTAGAGGATAAGATAACTCATTGTAGTTGCTTTATTCGAGCAGAAGGACATGTTAGAGATTAGAGTTTCTGGGAGCGATTTAAGGAATTTGTGTTTTAAGTTTTTGGCTGCATTTTTCGCCAGATTGGGGGTATGTATTATATTGTAGGCATTGTGGCAAGCACGTTCCAGTTTTGTGTCTAGTAGTGTTCGGGATTTAAGATCCATGTCCGAGAGAGTAACTAAAACTCTGAAACAAATGGAATATAAAAACCACTAGTGTAAACAAATTGGTTCCTCACTACGAAAATGTTGAACCCCATTAGAAATGCGAATCTTTCCTTTTCTGTACTAGGGCATATATTTAATTTGTATATTCTATAGAGTGTGACAATAAAAGTCGCCCACCCCTAAAAAGACCATGAGTCACAGGGTCTCTTTGGATAAGGCAAAGTAGCAGTGTTAGCACTGAAAGTAGCACTGTGTTATCCTCATGTGTATTACTTCACTCGTCCGAGCATGCAGACTGTGTTTATGTGTAGTGCCACATATGACAGAGAGGTATTCAAGGTACGTATGTGCCATGGAACTCTAAAAAGTTATCTGAGTATACTTCTTTAGTATTTTTATATATACCTAGGGTACCAAATAATAAAGGATTACTTGTGGTTTGCCCTTATGTATTTTTAGCTCAGACAACTGGATCCCAGGTAATCATCCAGACTAAGCAATTTTCTAAGAACTCACTCAAAATAGTACCACTTGAGGCTTAGCCTACCCTGGAAGTACCATCTTACCAGGGTGGTATGAGGTGGCCTATGATGAAGCATGTCACATTACGTGAGTGAGCCCATCTCATCCAGTTCTTGGAATTGCCCAGATCTAGAGTTGAAAAGTAAGATATGTAGACAGAATCTCTGTCGAAGCACAATAATACACAGGAGTGCCTATCCAACAAGCTACCATGTTGATGTGTGAAGTGATGACCTTGTTATGAGTCAGCCAATGAGATGAGGTGGTAGCCCCTTACTCATCACAGAGTGGGATGGGGTTAGAGAGACTGCTGACCCCAAGTCATTCTGTGATGAGGTGTCTCGGTTGGACAGTCAGCCCAGATCACTTCAAGGCTTAAAAGTGAAACACCCAGGTCTGACTCTGTCTGTGATTTGCTCCCGTCATAACGTGGGGGAGGACCTCCAAGCACTTTGCCCGGCTAAGCAGGTCATGGCCACTGGGCTTTAACCCAGTAACGTTCATCTTAGGCAGCTAGACACCTGCGCATTTACTGCATGTACAACATTTGGTGGCCTGACCTGAACATGAAGGGTGTCTGTCAGGCTGACCTTTAATCAGCCTGACACACTCTTCGTGTTTGGAAAAAGGTGGGGGCAGGGCCCCTCTGCACTTAACAACGGGCCACTACTGCATCTCAGGGCCTACTTGATACCTCAGTAGCTTTTGAACCTGTGTCACATGGTATCTTCAGTCGCCTTCCTAAAATTGGTGCCCAGAAAATGCTCTCACCTGGATTTCTTGCTATCTTCACGGATGCTCCTAAACTGTCCATCTGCCTCCTATTCAGTCAAAATTTCGGAAACTCTAGTGGGTATCCCTCAATGATTGTTCATGAGTCCCACTTTTTAGCACAGGTGTTTCTGTTCAATTGATCGTGAGCTACCAGTAGCTCGCAAAAACCTTCAGAGTAGCTCCCAGCCTTCAGTTTATTTTTAACTAAGAACTGCAATAAATAAGTGTTGCATTTTACATTTAAAGTTAAGGAAAGGCTTGAGCAGTGCTCCACTCTGATTTATGACCCTGTGGGTCACAGAGGTTGACAACTGAAGCACTGAGGTATATAACGCTTAAATAAAAGTTGTTCTCAACTCAATATTGGAGCATGAAAATAAAATGATATTTTTACGATTAATTTCACTCTTCATTTTAATATTCTCCCTTTTTAAAGTGTCACATTTACAACCAGCAGGCATCTTACTCCCAGTGACTGGTAGACACAGTGCCATATTTATAACTAAAAAATCCAGTAATTGTCTTTTAAATTGGAGAAATTTAAAGTGAAGAAAAAATGTTCCATCAAGAGCAGAAAAATGTTCCTTATTATGTGCATTTTAGCTGAAAATATTTCTGCACTTGTTCTCCCACTTTAAAAAATGGCTCTCTGTTTGTGTTGTACATGTAACGGTACTACATATGGTGAAAGGTATGTCTTGTGCCACACGCATATACGACACAGGCTCTCAGTCACCCACACACATATATCCCATTCATCAACATCCATGTTCATACATCCCCAGAGACTAAGCAATACTGACGCACATGGCATCCCTATCATAGTACCCTTAGTCAAGTATTTTGTTCAAATTATAGTATCGGGCTCCATGGACATTAGGTTTAAAGTCAATGAAGATTGGTGAGGGGGTGTCTGGTAACAATAGGCGAGTTACTTCGTCTTCAGTAGCTCACAACTATTTTTACTGATCACAAGTAGCTCTCGTTACAGAAAAGGTTGGAGACCCCTGCTTTAGCACAACTCATTCGAGCATAAAGTTCAGGAATTGACTCCGAGAGGTATTTTCCTGGATGAACAATAACTTCCTCAAAATTAATACTGTCCAAAAAGAAATTCTGCTACGAAAACAAGCCTCCCACTGAATCACTAACTAATGGACTCAGAACACTGGTATCACCCATACTCTAATAACAGAACTATGTGATCAGTTCAATCTAAAACTCTCTCTTTCCATACAGGTATGCAAATAACTTTTCCTGCTCTTCTTTCCATTAAATGGTGCTGATGGCAATATTCTTTCATATCTTCCATGAATTCTCACCAAGTGGCAATTCAAGACATCGTTCTATCCAGGCTTGACTGTAGAAGCTCCTTATATCTTGGGCTCCCTGCCTACCTTCCCTCCAGAGTGCAGTGAATTCAAAACGTAGTAGTAAGGCTCATTTTCAGTCGTCTTCTGCTTTTGCTTAATCCTTCCTACTTGGTTGCCCTTCATTGACTGCCAATTTCCAAACAAATTCTGTTTAAAACTCTCTACCTAGTTCATCAAGCTTACTATGGTCAAGGACCTCTCTCCCTTTACAATGAAGCTGATAAGACGGGAGGGTGCTATTCCTCATAGATGGCTGCTAAACGCTGGACTACTTTGCTACCCTTGTTGCATTTGAACGAAAATCTTCTTGCCTTCCACACAGCCATCAAAACTTTTTTTTCCCTTAACCTTCGAATTCTGCTGTCTATCACTGTTTTCCCTGGACCAGGATCCCTGTCTGGTCTTCTGCTGCACTTTAGAAATGCCAAGAATAGGATAGAAGATGGACTGGTGGTAGTTGCTTCTATGTTGTGCAAGCTAGGATCTCAGTTTTGATGTGTCAAGCTTAAGGTGTTAACATTTATTGGTCAACTGCTTGGAGGCTTTGGCCTATATCACACAATCTTATGGATTTTAAAGCTGCATAAGATTTGCTTGTCATCACCTTCCCTGTAACAGTAAAGGCTGAAGGAAGAGATGATGTCAGGTAGAAGACTATGGTAAACATTAAAGAGGAAGAAAGGGATGACGGTACAGCGTATCGTCTGATGGCTGGCTGCCAAGGAGAAGTACTAGGATGAAGGCTCTGTTAGGGAGGAAGGAGGCAATCTGTTGCATGGTGGTGCCCTGAACTCCTTTGTGTTCAGGTCTGTGTAGCAATGCAGGGTGATGAACAGTATCAAAGGTAGATGAGAGGTCTATCAACCAGCATGTTATTTCATAATGCATATTTTTTTCTAAAAATAAGTGCCTGATTAGTAAAGTTTAAAACTGCAATACAGATCGAGGGAGACTCAAGTCTTTGTAGAAAGACCAAGCCCTCTTGGTCTGTTTTAAACGATCTTCCACTGAGGATAGGACGTAGGAACCCTAGTCTGGGAAACAAATAGAGCATGCAAAATAGCATAAAGTGCTTCGAAGAATGGCAGGAGACCCCATCACAGGGACTGTTGGGTAAAGAGGAAAACCAAGATCCTGTTCCAGGAAAGGCACCTAAATAATGAATCATGTTAACTATAAACCAAGACAAATAAAACCGGTGTTTTGGTGCCTGTATCCATTATAAATAGGGCTCCATACCATTGCTAGTTGAAAGTGGTATATAGGATTCAACTTTTGCCCTATCAATAGCTTTCCTGAGTTGCATGTTTCCTTTATGTTCTAAATATTTGTATAAATGTATCAGTCAGAAAAGACCACTGAACACTAACATCAATGCCATCATGAAATATGGCCACTCCTACACCTCAACTAAGTCCACCTAAAGCCTGGCCGCTGAAGCTCATCTGCTCAGGTAATGTCGCACCAAACTAAACTATTGATATCCCTTCTCCTCCATTAGCTTGAGGCCAAGAAGTCAGCCTCACTCTCCTAGATCTGACTACCTCTGTTAGAAGTGGTACGACACGCATATCAATAAGAGGGGGGGTGGCGGTGGTGAGGTCATTCTAGACACGTTTGTAAATGCAAAAAGAAAATAGAAACAATTTAAAAAAATGAGGGGACTGAGAAGGTGAAAGGGACACGCAATTTCTCTTATTGATGGTGGAACTATGCTCATTCTTGTTATACGTTCCTATGGTGTCGTTCTAACTGCTGGTCAGGGCAGAGAGTCAACCTCATCTCTCCAAACTCTGCTCAACACCCTGTTCCATGCAGATATGCCTGTAGATTAAGGTGTGAAATGAGATCGCACAGGCTTCTGCAACATAACTCTTAGCAGCTCCTCACCCAGTGACGGCCGGCACGGATCGGGGTTGGTGGAGCAAAGGTGGGGTGGGTGCAAATAAAGAAGAAAAAAAAACGTACCTTATCGCCGCGTCTCTCATCCATTTCTCCTCCGCGTCAGGCCGGAACAGGAAGCATCCATGCTCCCCTAAGCCAGTCACAATGCTGCAAAGCAACATTGTGATTAGTCTGAGCACCGTGGTTTGTGATCGGACAGGCAGTGGGAGCCTGGGCATGTTCTCCACCCAGGCTGTAATGCAGCCTGGGTGAAGAACATGCAAAGTGTGCATGAAACTTTGGCCTCCCACCCCCTGCTCCTGTCATCAGAGTGGCCCCACCCCGCCCGCAAAGCTGCCGCAGCAGGAACAAATAAAATAATAATAACTTTGTGTTATCATTTTATTTTTCCTTTATTTCACTGCTGCAAAGCAGTGGGGTGACGCTCCTCTGCCTTTGCGGAGTAGCTGCCACGGTTACTCTCCATCAGCTGCCCCAAGAGAGCCAGCATATTCTGGTAAGGTATGTGCTCTACGGGCGCTTTCATCATGTCACAGGCTGCTCCGAGTGAACTGGAAGAAATCTGTTATGCAGAAATATTGCTTGAAGCATCTTGGGATTTCAGTTGCCTCCCCCTTCCGACTGCCATCTCATTACGGATCTGAATTTTCAGGTTATTTTACATATTTACCGTAGCCCACCCCTCGCCAAACAAAAGAGTGACTTGAAAATGACAGTGTGATGAGGATTACACCGACCGCCTCTCAGGACCGGAGTTAAGTCCTAGGGCAGCCACACAGAGAACAGACTGCACTCTTTTTATACAACATAAATAGGCCTTGTTTTCAAAGGAAGGAGTGCAACATCACCCTGACAGTGAAGAGACACCTGAAGCCATATTGGGAGAGGCAGTGAGCACTATCAATCCTGGGGACTGAGGGACGTGCACAGCCATACTGCTCCACAGCACAGACCCGCCAGGCACAAGACCCAAAGCCGTGATCGGACAGGCACCAGACCCAGAGCAATACTCCCAACAGGCACGAAACGCATATGCTTTCTAGAGCAGACATAATAAAGGCCACCTACAGTGTTATGCTCTGCATAGTTCACTTATTTTTTGTAGTTTCCTATCTTTCTGCTGCTCAGCCAGTGTGTGTGTTTACAGTAGAATGTTGGGATTGCAGTGATGCATGGAATGTTGGGTGTCTGTGTGAGTGAGGAATAACAGTTCGAGATGGGCTGAGCAGCAGGCAGGCTGCTCCTGGTGGGGTTTGCCATCACCTGGAACTAAGTGCTTGAGTACTGGCTAACCTACATCATTACTACCTGTTTACTTGGACTCCTACCTGATGTACCTGTGTACCATCTTCATGTACTTGGACTAGCTACAGAATAAAGGTACTCCTCAACTTTACTTGGCTATCAGTGTCTACTTGCGTCACAGGGCACAACATACAGCCAGGCCAAAACACGTACACAGCCCAAGGCCGCACTGCGGGTATCCGGCTCACACTGGCGTAATGCCCCTGGATATACCAAGTGTGGGAGCAAGGTCCCCTCAGCCACAGCCCAGACAGCCACAGCCTTTCCGTCACATAAACAATGCCCTCAAGCTCAGTACCTCATGCGCAGGCTCGGTTCCAAAGGCCAAACCTTCACAGTTCACACGTGAAAAACCAACAGCCACGTTTGCAGAAGTAAAAGACTGGCAGCTAAACACGTGCAGGTGTCACGCGCTGCGCAACCTCACTCGCTTGATGAAATCCAGAATATCTCAATGAGGACAGAAACAGGGCGGACGCTAAATGAACTCTGAGGCGCGTGCGCCTCCATTGCCAGTGCGTAGAATGCGCTGAGGGGCACCCGTGGTGCAGGATGGAATGCTGCCTGGTGCGCGTGCTGCTCCCAGGGGTCTCCGTGCCTGGGCTCGCGGCCGTGACAGTGGCTCTAGGAAGCCATCCCGCCAGAGTGCGGCTGCAGAAGAGGGGCTCCCAGTCAGACTGGGCTGGCAGCCATTGCGGCCCGCAAGCACAGCTGCTCTTTCATCGAGAGGAGACCTGTGCGGCTGCCTGCGCTCTCGGCCATGACAGTGATTGTTGAACGTCATCCCTGGGTGACTGAGTGAAGTGGAACGCTGCATGCCTGGGGCAGGAGGAGAGACAGGCGTCAGTGCGAGGTGCTTTCTGTTAATCAGGCCACTTCACCAATCTAACGTCATTGTTTAGGGACTCTCAGGGCAGATTCAGTTAGCTGAATGTGCATATTCTCCAGTTGTTTTATGGCCTGTGTAACTCCGTCTTTCTTGATCTGATGCTGTCAGGAACGATGGCTTTTCCACTGCACATGCGAAACATATGATAGGGATGACTGAGCCTAGGGGTCACCTGGCGGTGCACCCCATTCTTGCTACTGTTCACTCACCCAGGGGATCATGCAGCTGTTAGTAGGGGGGCTGCCACTGCCCAGGTGTGCGCACCCCTTCCCTTCACAGTGGCAGTAACAGCATCACGCCGCCCACTCTGAGTTCTAACACACGAGCGAATACATCAGCTAAAACATGGCTTGAACTGGTTGCAGGATTCTGCTGCCAGGCAGGAGCTGCTACGCTTGATTTTACAGCCTTTTGCTGTTACCCAGGGATCTGCTGCCAGAATAACCCCCAGACGCCATGAGCTGCAGCTCTTTACATTGCATAATTGCAGAGCTCTGTCTGCAACGTCATGAAATTACAGCTTCATTTGTACAACGGCCCTTAACTAACCACATTACTAACCCGGAATCAGGAACAGGACTTGTTCGGTTACAAGGTCTTTCTTTACTGTCGTTATTACACCGTGCTTAATACTGGGGGCTAAATATGTTCCTTCCTTTGCTCGATCGTCAGCGGCCATGAATCTGTGTCAGGAGGGTGTGTGGGACTCAGTGATCCCTTCCAATGCTCGACACAGTAGGGTAGCTGAGGATGGGAGCTCTGTGCACGAGGCAGCCCCCAAAACGCATTTCTGTTGAAGACGCGATTTTTTGTTATATTTGTCACAGAAAGAGTCATTTGCATGTAACTTCTATTTTGATTTTATCAAATTGCTCACTTCATATAATTTTTGTATCCAAAAATAGCTGTGAGAATATTTTGCGAGTTCTGACACCTTGGGCACTGGTCATTGGCTGGGAGCTGTGAAGGAACCTGACTTGCATAAAATGCGGGTCCTCTGAAGCTCGGACTGGGGTATGCAGGGAGCCCTGGGAACCCAAGTGGCCAAGACCCGGCCGCTGGATGAGTACTCTAGAAGATCTCTAGGCCCAGCCTTGTGACGCGAACAGCGGAACCAGTTGTCTGAACCACTGGCCATCATTAGCCCAGGATTGTCATTCTGAGGATCACAGGAAAAGTCTTTGAGCAGTCACTGGATCCCACTGAAGCTATTGTAAGTGAATCATTCAGATACGCATTGAGGATCCAAGCACTTGTGCAGAATCGCCAGAAAGGAGATGTACACAGGAGAGAGATTGAGTTAATCCTGGATTGAGGAGGTTGGACCCAGTCAGACGCATTGAGGATCCAGGCGTATGTGCAGCACTGCCAGAAAGGACACATACACAGGAGAGAGCTTAAGTTAATCCTGGATTGAGGAGGGTAGACCCAATCACTTGAGACCTGCATCCTTGGAATCTGCAGGTCGCATTTACTTATTGATGTGTTTTATACCGAGTCAGCTTTTCGTCTTTTAGCCGTATCACAGAGCTTGAAAGCTTAGCCTATGCACACGACAAATTGGGCAACCTCTGGCTAGGAGTTGGTCCACAGGTTCTAGCCTGTTATAATAGATACTATGCATTGAATCTACTGTGAGGTGCAATATTGTGTACACCAATCTTTCCCAAACTGTGGGTCGCGACTCACTGGAGGGTCAGCAGCGGATTTATGGTGGGTCACAAAAGTTCAAGCAATAAATTAAAAAGCCTTTATATTCTGTATTTTTTTGTCACCTTAGCTCTACACAAAGACAGAAGTCAAATGTCAGGATACGTCTTCTGACAAATTATTGGTTATGTGTTTTTTACCATGGGGATTGGTGTTCACAAACTTCTCTCACTTTGTAGTCAGAGAAAGAGAAGTTAAGTGACTTATGTGACAATCTTGCTGCGTGTGGTACAGGGAGAGTGAAAGGAGAGGCTGTAGGATGTCATTTTTGTATAGCACACAACATGTAAATACCTGTAAAGTGTGAACTGTACATAGTCAGCACTTAGGAAAGCAAACATGAAGCACATTTTTTTTGTAATTCTGAGTTTGATGGAAACAAGGATTTTAATAGGATCAAGACACTATTTGGTGATGCACAAATGATAAATATTCGCTTAAACCTGTTTTCCACACATTTTCATTTGTATGCAATATAGTATTATCAATAAAACTGTGTGTGTAAAAATTTAGTGGAAATTTTAATGGAAAATGTGCAGTCTATAAATGACAATGCCCTACCCCACACAATGCTTTAGTTTCACTAAAAAACGCCTGCCTAACTTCCACTAAACTTGGTGGATCGCAAACATTTGTCATTCTAAAAATTGGGTCACGGTTATAAAAAGTTTGGGAAGCCCTGGTGTACACTAACAATTCAAACCGGAATCTCTGCAACACAAACAATTACAACAAATGGTATTTATGTGGTTAGCTGTGCAAATAGGAAGCATTATTAGCAAAGATACAGGGAGCAGTCGGTGTCCATCCAAAGCCTGTTTACAATAGAGAACACTGAAACTAGCCCTGTGCGCTAAAATGGGTTCATTCACAGGAGACATAAATATTATGGTGATTTTTTTATGTTATTTGGAAACTATCTTTAATATTGTGCCTCATTTTCAGATATTTGAATACAATCCACTGACATGGACAAATCCTCCTTTCTTGAAGATTATGAATAATCCCCTGGGAGATTAATCACTGGTGATTAGAAAGCCTATATAATATGCATGGAGAGGGGAATTTTCGGATTTGCAGACCTGATAAAATTAGTAGGAGACAACTGCATGATTTCAAGAAATAACGCTTGTTCTGAGTGTCGCATCTCTTTGATAATGTGGACAATACAGTAGTCATTATTGGATACTGGAGAAAATATAGTATGTATTGTAAAATGGACGAAATATACTCTAGTACAGCGCTTCTTAACCTTTCGACTTCTGTGGGCACCCTACAGTACACTACTGGAATCAGGGAAACCCCCTTCCTAAACAATTTTTATCATTTAAAAACTCAAAACAATATGCAAAAGAAAGAAGTTTACATCTAATAAATACACAAATTGGGACGTATTTTATGTAATTTACAATCAAAAACAATATTAACACCAACATTTTGTTTCACCACGTTTTTATTGGCATTTATAAATAAAACATAGTGCATTAAATAATACAACAACATGCAGATGGTTCAAGTCAGTACCAACTCAGGCAGAGCAAAACTCCAAGGACCATACATTATCTCATGTCTAGCTAACACTGTGGGCCTAAAATGACATGTAGGGCGCCAGTACTTAATTCAGGCAACCATGTCGTAAGCAAAGGGTAGTGTTGAACGCAAAAATCTCCAATACTGGCATCTTAGAGTTTCGTTAGCTTAGAGGCCGGGACAAAGGCCCTATGACATCAGGCCACGTGTCAGCGTTTTAGGACTCTGACTCTATTAAGCACGTCAGTGCTGCGTCGTTATGGCGTTATTGTATCTATTAGCTATACATCATGAATCGAAGATTAACAAAGAAGAAACAACCAATGGGGAGGAGGGGAGGGTAGGAAGAGGATGGCGGGGAAGGGTGAGCAGATGCGACGAGGGGGAAGTTGTGACACCCTACTACCAATATTAAGACACACCGCATTACTAGAGAGTGCTGCTCTGGCTACACCAGGCACCATCTCTGGCAGCATGCGACACAGGGCTGAGGATGGCAACAATGATTTAAGCGTCGGAGGACAGGGTGTCTAAGTCATGAAGAGTGTATCGGGGTGATATGTAGTGTAATCAGTCTGTAGGATTCCAAAAACCCTCTGGGTCAGTGGGGTGGATTGCATCGTCAAACAACTGTAGGGCTCGGAGTCTTGGTGGCTGTAATCTAACGTTTTCCAGTCGTCCCAAGTGGTCTATCAAAGGTTTCCAAAGCTTCCGGAATTTAGTATCCCGGAGTTGAAGACGCGCCGTGAGTAGCTCCATTGCCACAATGTGCCATAAGCGGGTGAACCACACGTTTATGGAAGGCGTTTCTGCTTTCTTCCAATAGAGGGCAACAGTTTGTTTTGCAGCACCCAGCATATGGAAGCTAAGATGCCGATCATGACGAGTCATAGCTCTCAGGTTTACTGGCCTAAGGCCCAGAATGATTGTGAGCGGATCTTCAGGCAATGGATAGCCTAGCACCCGTTTAATATGGCTGAGGACTTCTTTCCAATAAGCAGTCAGGAGAGGGCACGTCCACCAAATGTGTATAAAATCCCCTAGTGCCTGAGTACAGCGCCAACATAGGGGGGACGTATTGGGGAACATTTTTTGAAGTCGAGTAGGGGTATACTACCATTAAGTCATTACTTTGTAGGCAGATTCCTGCTGGGGAGCTATGGAAAGTTTTTGGGATGTCGCTCCAAAGACGCGCCCACTGGGAAGGGGCAACATCGGTACCAGAAAGGGACTGCCAACGCTGCTGATATGGATGGGGGTCCAAACGCTGTGAATGCTGGAGAACTTGGTATATGCGAGAAATTAGCCCCTTAAAGGTGCTGAAAGTACGTGCCAACCGCTCAAACGGCGTGAAAGGTCGCGTGGCCGCCTGCGCTAAAGAAGAGCCCTGTATCCAGTGCCGGAGCTGGATATATTGAAATCTGTCCTTCTCTGTTAGACAGAATTCTTGCTTGCATTGAGCAAAGGTTTTGAGGTCATCTCCCATAAATAAATCTCATATCGTTCTACAACCGGTATCCGTCCAATTTGCAAAATAGGGTGGGCGACACGCGGAGGGGAACTGCGGGTTGCGAGCAATGGGAGTGTGCGGGGATGGAAAAGAGGTGAGGCCCTTGCGGACAGCCACTTTGTCCCAAATCCCGAGTACTGTTTTAGTAGGGATTGCCATGTAGGCGTTACGATGACGCACCTCCCGAGGCAGCCAGGCGTGATCCCAAAGTGGGCGACAGGTGACCGCCCGATCCATGTGGAACAACACCTTTTCGCTCTCCCACGCTCCCCAATCCAGAAGAAAGCGGAGGTGAGATGCCCAATAGTATTCTATCAGATTAGGGCAAATTAGTCCGCCCCTGTCACGTGGGAGCATTAAAATGTTACTAGAAAAACTAGGTTTCTTGCCGCCCCATATGAATGCGGTCAGTTCACTTTGTAGCCCCTGGATTTGGTGCTCTGGGATGGGCGTCGGTAAAGTTTGAAAAAGATAAAGGATCTTCGGTAGTATGGACATTTTAACTGTGTTGAGGCATCCTAACTAGGAGAGTGGCAGGGCTTTCCACGTGCGCAAGTCAGCAATGACTGATTTTTTAATATTTTTTATGATTTTTTATATTCCTGCCAATTAGCTTGGGACCAGGTGGCTAAGTCTGGCGTTAGATTGAGACCGAGATACCTTACAGACCTAGTCGCCCATTGATAGGGAACGAGAGTCTGCAGGGTCGTAATCTCCGGAATCGTAATATTAAGGGCCCATGATTTTGTGTGGTTGATTTTACGCCCTGAGGCTTGCTCGTAGGTCTGAAGCAGCGTATGTACCGCTGGAAGCGAGCGCAATGGATCGGATAAAGTGAGAAGTAAATCGTCTGCAAAGAGGGCAATCTTGTGTTCGATGCCCCCGAGAGAAATACCACGAATATCAGGGGACCGGTGTACCATAATGGCGAGGGGCTCCACCACAAGGGAAAACAATAGGGGCGATAGGGGGCAACCCTGCCTGGTGCCCCTGCGGATGGGGATAGGCTGCGCAAGCTGACCATTTACCCGTACACTGGCAAGCGCTGAGATATAAGGAGCCATAATACGCGCTGTCATCTGTGGACCCAGACCTACTTTCTGTAGAACTGCACAGAGAAATACCCGGTCCACCCAATCAAACGCTTTTTCAGCATCGAGTGAGAGCAGGCAGGCCGGTATCTTCCAGTGCCTAGCCTTCCCAACAAGGTGTGCTACTCGGCACACATTGTCCCCCCCTGGCGTTGTTGGATATACCCCACCTGGTCCGGTTCAATGAGATTGGGCAAGTGAAGGCTGAGCCGTTTGGAAAGGATTTTGGTATAAAGCTTAAGATCTCTATTTAGCAGGGCAATGGGGCGGAAGGAGGAGCAGAGTGTGTGGTCTTTCCCAGGTTTTGGGATGAGGGCAATTTCAGCCATCGCCATGTCCGGAGAAGGCCCGACTGATTCCGTAAAGGAGTTAAAGAGGCGTAGGAGATATGGTTGCAGTTGCGGCAGGAAGGCGCAATAGAACTAAACTGGGAGCCTGTTGGGCCTGGTGTTTTGTAATGGAAGGTCTTTTAGAGCACTGGTTATTTCTTCAAGATTGATAGGCTCTTCCAGGAGCTTGGACTGATACTCACTCAGAGGATCCCATACACATGCGTCCAGGGCGGTCGATATCAAATCCGGTGCGGGTGGATCACAAGAGTAGAGAGACGCATAATAGTCATGGAACGTTTGAAGCTTAGCCGATTCTGTGGTAGCCCATGATCCGTCTCTCAGCTTCAGTTTTGCAATGTGAGCTTTGGCCGCCCGCGTTCTCAAGCGACGCGCTAGGACAGTACTTACCCTGTCCCCACCGTCATAGTAGTACTGCCGTAACGCAAATAGAGCATGTTTAGCCTTGTTTGTTCTATGCACACGAAGCTGGCCTCTGAGGACAGCCAGACGCCTTTTGTGTGTCGCCAAAGGGCGCTCCTGATCCATTTTCTCAAGCGTCTTAATTTTGCGCGTGAGTTTATTTTCGTATAACCGGGCTTCCCGTGCCCTAGCGATGGCTATGGATGTAAGGGCACCGCGTATCGTAGCTTTGAATGCGTCCCAGAGGACAGGGAGAGAAGTCTCCGGAAGGTCATTGGTTTCGAAATATGATGAGATTGTAGCCTGAAGCTCTTTCCTGTCCACTGGGTCTCTAAGAATAGGTGACGGGAACCGCCATCTATTAGGCCGTACCGGGCGGAAGAAACGCTCGTGCATAAGTAACTCCACGTGCGCATGATCAGAGATCGATATACTGGAGTGAGACGCCGATAGGGTATCTTTGATCAGAGAGTGGGACACGAAGAGAAAGTCAATGCGAGAATAGGAGCAGTGTGCATGAGAGTAGTCAGTGTAGTCCCAAAGTCCAGGGGAGTGATAGCGCCAGGCGTCGACCAGGTTTAAAGCAGTGAGTGATTTTTTCATTGCTGCGGACATAGCCCCCACCCCATGAAAGGCGCCCCCACAGCGATCTGATTCCGCATTCCATACCAAATTAAAGTCCCCTCCTACTATGAGATCCGAGTTTACCGCCTCTAGGTGTTCTCTTAAGATCCTGCGCAAGAAGGCGTCCTGACCCTGGTTGGGGGCATATATGTTTCAGTGTCCTGAATCACTTTAGTATCTCCCTGAGGGATGCCCGCCCTGCAAAGAATAGCTACACCCGCTGTCTTAGTGGCTGCTGAGGACCAGAACTGATGAGGGAAACGTGGGTGAGACATGCGTGGTATGTCAGTCTTGAGGAGGTGGGTCTCTTGCATGAAAATTATATCGGGGTTTTGCAGCAGTAAGTACCGCCATATTTAACACCAACATTTTAATGGGAAGAATGGGACTTTTCAATAATTGTTTTTATTTCTTTAAAAAAAAAAAGCTATATGCTACTCTCTAGCATATCGCTTTGCTTTTGAAAAAAAATGTAATGCACTTAATGCGTGCTCTTTTTGTCAAAGGTTCCGAATGCTTTGAGACTGCCACGTGTACATAGCAGATTCTGTCCTAGGTATTTGTGCTGCTCCCACAAATCAAGCTAAAGATACCAATTTACCTTTTAGCCTCTAATTTCAAATTTCTTGACATTCAGAGACCCTTTGAAAATATTAATTTTGAAATTTTGCTACCTATGTATATATACTTTATTCATCTTAAAATATTTTCAAACAGTTGCTGTCCCTCTGAGTAGGCGTTGTGGACCCACCAAGGGTCCGAGAACCACTGCTCTAATAATTACATTTATGACTGGCCATCTTGAAGGCATGGTGTCTAATCTAGCTTTCGGACCTGGCAACCCTGGAGCTTCAAGAATAATTACACAAAAAACTATGTAGCCTGAAGATTACGGTGAATCCCTTGTTCTCAGATAATCCGTCCCACTCACCAGTGAATGAATGAATCCGGATGAAGGGTAACCACTGCTTGGGCATTAAGGTTCATGTACTTCACTCGCTGGATTCCAAGTTTCAACAGTGATGATCCTACACTTAGTAGGACTTCCATCCAGACAGGATCCAACACCATTTTACTGCAAGAGTTATTTGGGAGTGCTCTCAATTCGGCTAAATCTGGTGGGTGGGGGCAAAGACTCAAAATTAGCCCATAGCATAGCCACATGTCCTGCGTGGGCTGCCCACCGTGCAGGAAAACACTCCAAGCGATTCCTCGCAAAATCCCGCAGTGCTTGCCTCGCATTCCATGTTCTTAGTCAAAGGCGCAATAATTTAGCAATATGGCGAAGGTGGGGGCTAACTAAGTCCTATTTGAGTTTGAAGTCTACTTCAAAGGTACGATTACTACACGAGAACGCAAAATAACCAGTGCTAAAAACCAATGGAACGCTTCAACAGATGTCCCTTAGCGGCCGGACAGCGTTTTTAGCATTTAACTAATATGCCCAAATTTTACAGAGCCAACCTCTGTGTATTGTCCCGCCCACCACCAGTGTCTCTTCACTGCCTCAGCCCCTTCCAGGAAAGGCCTGCTGAGTCAGCCTCTGCCAGGCCTGATAAGATTTGTGCTGTGACTAGAGGCCTTCAGAGCCACACGGCCTCACAGGGCTCCTCGAGGTGAGGAGGCTTCAGACGTCTTAAGGCATGGGCAAAGTGGGCTCTTGCCCAGGGCACCAGCCTTCCAGAGGGCCCCTTGATAGAGCCAGCTCTGTTCTGCAGAGTCTTGCCCCGATGACCTTTATAATTCTTAAACAGATTGTTGTAAATGCTGTCTTCCTTTAATTTATTTTTATTGTGGGTGAAGTGTGAGTCAATTATACACATTTTACAAAGAAATGTTGTGTTTTTTTTCATGCAACATCAATAAAAAAAGTTTTTAGACTAAGTCTAGATTAAACAGGACCTCACATATGAGAAATGGGAGGGTGTCACAGGTTATTGGCAGTAATATTAGTCAGCTGCTGCTGTGTTACAATATTGAAAACACACATCACAATCCTTGAATATTAGATGTAAACACATTTAGAATTTGGACGAGTGACATGTGCACTGTAAGCGACCTGGACAAAGAGGGCATGGAAAAGCTGAAACTGGATCATAAATTTAAAGCGGTTCCGAACAAGGCCACACAAAATCCTTAAAATGTCCATGGAGGGCCAAGGGGAGACAGCGTATCTCTTGTATAATACGCTCACGTGCACTCCGAAGAACATGCACAACATTACCAACATCTGTTCTTCATTAAAAGCTACAAATTCAACGTTTTCATCCAACCTGCTCCTTCTGCCACAAGGCACATCGAGGTGAATCACATTGCACAGCCCGCAATACATAGGCAATCATTCATTCATTATGTCTGGTAAAGATGCGTGTTACTCCTAGCTATGGGTGAGCAGAGGGAGCCAAGGAAGGAAAGTGGTGCAGAAGCTGAGTTATACTCATAGGTTGCAATATGCGATAACAAGGAAAGCATGCACTAGCTGTGTGTAGGGACTCTCAGTACTGAAATGGTAAGGGTGCTCTGTGTGATAAAAAGGAACAGGGTGCACTACCTGCACGGGCCTTGTCTCGATACAGGAGCCGCAGAGGTGCGTTCTTGGCTAGCTTAGGAAAGGAGAGTGGTGCATCAGCTGCGTGCATGGGCATAGGAAGTGCAGGGGATTGCGAGGCAATTATCCGCTCAGATTTTGGAGTGGAGGGGACAAGGGAGACAGAAAAACTCCTTCGAACTCCCACTGTTGGAGCGTTAAAATGCTACCTATGACAGCCCTTCTTTCGACCTGCCAGCCTGCTTTTAGTCAGGGTCGAATTTATTCACTGGTTGTCCGAGGACGAATTCCTGAGGCCAGGTGTAGGCTGTTAGCTGCTTCTCTGGTCCCGTCTGTAATTCCTCATTCTAAGTCCTCTAGACAGTGCTGCCAACTGCTTCTCTGCTCTCATCTGTAATTCCTCATTCTAAGTCTTCTATACAGTGTTGCAGCTGCTTCTCTGGTTCCGTCGGTAATGCCCATATTTTAAGTCCTCTAGGCTGTTATGCAGCTGTCTCCCAGGTCACAGTGGTAATTCCTCATTCATAGTCCTCTAGGCAGTGCTGCTAGCTGCTTCTCTGGTCCCATCAGTAAGTCCTCCATTCTACGTTTTCTAGGTAGTGCTGTAGCTGTGTCTCTGTTCCCAGTGGTAATTCCTCATTCTTAGTCCTCTAGGCACTGCTGCTGGCTGCTTCTCTGGTCCATTCGGTTAATCCTCATTCATAGACAGTACTGCTAGCTGTATTATAAGTCCTCTAGACAGTGCTGTTAGCAGCTTCTCAGGTCCTGTCAGTAATTCCTCATTCTAAGACCTCTAGACAGTGCTGCTAGCTGATTCTCTGGTCCCGTTGGTAATTCCTCATCTCAGTCCTTTAGGCAGTGCTGCAGCTGTGTCTCTGGTCACAGTGGTAATTCCTCATTTTAAGTCCTCTAGGCAGTGCTGCTAGCTGCTTCTCTGGTCCCGTCGGTAATTCCTCGTTCTAAGTCTTTTAGGCAGAGCTGCTAGCTGTTTCTCAGGTTCCTGTGGTAATTCCTCATTCTAAGTCCTCTGGACAGTGTTGTTACTCTGGTTCCATTGGTAATTCCTAATTCTAAGTCATCTAGACAGTGCTGCTAGCTGCTACTCTGGCCCTATCGGTAATTCCTCCTTCTAAGTCCTCTAGACAGTGCTGCAGCTGCTTCTCTGTCCCCCATGGTAATTTGTCATTCTAAGTCCTCTGGGCAGTGCTACAGCTGTGTCTCTGGTCCCAGTACTAATTCCTCATTCTTAGTCCTCTAGACAGTGCTGCTAGATGCTTCTCTGGTCCCAGTGGTAATTCCTCATTCTTAGTCCTCTAGATAGTGCTGTTAGCTGCTTCTCTGGTCCCAGTGGTACTTCCTCATTCTTGGTCCTCTAGGCAGTGCTGGTAGCTGCTTCTCTGGTCCCGCTGGTAACTCCTCATTTTAAGTCCTTTAGACAGTGCTGCTAGCTGCTTTTCTGGTCCCGTTGGTAATTTCTCACTCTGAGTCCTCTAGGCAGTGCTGCAGCTGTGCCTCTGGTCACAGTGATAATTCCTCTTGCTAAGACCTCTTGACAGAGCTGCTACGTGCTTCCCTGGTCCCAGTAGTAATCCCTCATTTTTAGTCCTCTAGGCAGTGCTGCCAGCTGCATCTTTGATCCTGTAAGTAATTCCTCTTTCTAAGTCCTCTACAAAGTGCTGCTGGCTGCTACTCTGGTCTGGTGGGTAATTCCTCCTTCATCGTCCTCTAGAAAGTGCTGCTAGTTGCTTCTCTGGTACTGTCGGAAATTCACACATTTTAAGTCCTCTAGGAAGTGCTACAGCTCTGACTCTGTTCCCAGTGGTAATTCCTCATTCTAAGTTCCCTAGGCAGTGCTGCAGCTGCATCTTTGGTCCTGTCAGTTATTTCGTATTCGAAGTCCTCTAGACAGTGCTACTAACTGCTTCTCTGGTCCCGCCGGAAATTTTTCATCATCGTCCTCTAGACAGTGCTGCTAGCTGCTTCTCTGGTCCTGTTAGGAATTCACGCATTTTAAGTCCTCTAGGAAGTGCTACAGATTTGACTCTGTTCCCAGTGATAATTCCTCATTCTAAGTCCACTAGGCAGTGCTGTAACTGTGTCTCTGTTCATACATCCACTACACTCCAAACCAAAACACATAAATAAAAGACATTGTCATTTAGAACACCAATAGCTCTAACTGAGAAATGCTAGACCTAGTGAATTGTAAATGTTTGTTTTCAGGTTTGGGGCAGTCTGCACATTTAGCAGTAACTGTTGGCCGGTCATTGTCATTCTCCATAGAATGACAATGATCAGCTGGAGCAGACACAGCATGTGGTGCATCCCCTCTTATCCTGGACTAAGGGCAGAGAAGGGAAACCTCTGCCCCCTGCTTCTAAGTAGGAGAGTTCACACCCTCCTGGCAAAGGGAAGTGCTGGGGGCTATAAAAGGAGTTCTTTCAAATACAGAAATACAGGGGAAAGCAAACCTGCTATTCCACAAACCCACGATCAAGTGAACAATGCTCACTAGTTCTTATATTTAACCCTGGACGGTTAGATATGAGAAGATCCTATTTGAATCCTATATGAAGCGATTAGTTGTTGCCCACTTGAGAGTGGGGAAGGAAACACTTCCTTTTGTTTGTATTACCCTCACACACCCTAGTGGTGTCATGCTTCACCATCGGGTCACCCTGACCCCTATAAGTCAGGGTGGGCTCGACCGTATTCCAGGGAGCTCTTGGTGAAAAATAGCCAGGGGGAGTTAAAAAATCCGCCAAGAGATCCCGGTATCCTGCCCGAGGACCCTTGATGGTAGTTTGACTAAAGGGCTACCCCTTTTGATCCTGGAGTCCTCAGTGATGTACATACTCTCCCAAAGAGGGATGGAGTAAAGAAAATTCTAAAAGACAAATTGGTCAGTCCGTTTTAAGGAGCAGCTTTCTGCCCTTAAGATATAAATGTAGAATAGGGAACTTCCCTTCATACTCTAACCAGGGAGGATATCCCTCGTTTGCCCTGATGAAAGTCCAGGACCTTTTGGCCAAATAAGGACTGAAACATGTTGGCACTAGGGTCATAGGACCATAAAAATCCTATTGACCCCCCTTGTTGAGCATTTTAATGTCCCTAGCAGATCCACGAATAAAGGGATACCGGGATCTGTTGGCTGATTTTTAATCTTTAACTCCCACTTTTTTTTCACTGCGAAAAGCAGAGGGCCAACGCTCCGGTGCCTTAGCAGAGGATCCACTACTGAATTTACTGCACTCTGCTACATAATTTGTCCCTTCTCTGCCGCATAATTCGAGTGGCGTTATTATATCTTGCAAAACACCTATGCAGCGTGTCTTTACAAGTGCAGTCCTGCACCGATTTGCAAATGTGGGCCACTTTTTTAGCTACCTGATTCGCTACTTGGGCCTCTTTAATTTGGTGCCCAAGCCTGTTTTCTGTCCCAGTCTGACCCTGCCTCTAGTACTCATGAGTACCTTGCAGGGGCACACAATGAGGCTATAGTCACGAATGTCCCCCACAAAAGATACAGCTATGGAATTTTGGGCATACGAAAACTATGGAAACTGTGATCCTGAGAACATAGCGGAGGCAAGGTCAGAGATGTGACTACACAGAGATGACCCCTCTATTTTGGCAGAACCAGAGAAAGCTCCTACACCTTCCCTGGGCCTCCCATTGCACTTCAGCAGCCCCAGCAAGGCACATACATTTTCTATCTGCACATTCTGAGGCCTAGCCCCACTGCTCATCAGAAACCTTGAAAAGAAAAAAGCAGATGGACTCTTTCCTAACACACACACCATAATGGCATCAAACACTGCCTCTCCTTTCCTGACTACTCCACTTCATGAGGCACAGACCTGACTGCCCTCAATCCATTTGTAGCAGATGTCTGAGCAACATGAGGGGCTGCATTCTCTCTAATTACCCCAGTCTGTGAGAAAAAGACCAAACACAGGAGAAGATATATCAGTTTCAAGGCTCCCTCCAGGTAAAGCTCAGACACGTTTTTGAGGGATCCCGCTCTACTCTGTTGCCTCTCTGCTTTAAGCCATATTTAGTACCTTTTGATTAGTATCCAAGTCTTTTCAACCACTTCAGAGCACTTTGACACAATACATTTGAAATATCAGTAAGCAGTCAGGCGAGTTAGATGTATTTGCTTAGCCATAAATCCAGTTAGGAGAGCTACCTGCTTCTCAAAATACATTTTGTTGTATTTTATCCAAGGGAGAGGATTGGGCATTATGGCCAGAGATGCCGACTTTGGAACTGGGGAAGCAGGTTCAAGTCTTGGTATGGGCGCAAAATGCTGTGATTCTGGCCATATCACTTAATCTTTCTGTGCCAAATATATATATTTTTTTTAATGAATGTGATCTTGTGTAATGTGACTCGTGCTCATGTGTAGGGCTCCAATTACTTTTGGTCAACTTTGCGCTGTATAAAGCTGCAAAACAAAAAAAAGAGTCCTGTCCTGCTTATGAATCGCTCCCAGCCATTTTCTCACAGCCTGATAAAAAAGAAAATTACAGGGGTTAATGTTATACCAAACAGTAGCACTTATGTTATTAACCTTTGAAGGATAAAAAGCAGATCCTGCAGAGATTCAAAC
This sequence comes from Triturus cristatus, assembly GCF_964204655.1. NCBI lineage: Eukaryota > Metazoa > Chordata > Amphibia > Caudata > Salamandridae > Triturus > Triturus cristatus. The sequence goes on along the minus strand of NC_140595.1, from coordinate 205,598,463 downwards.
CATGACCTCCAGGTTGCGTTTGGCCTTTGGCAGTAGATGTCTTGACTCCCTGAGCTACCGTACATTAGGATGTGTTTGATAAAACCACACTTGAACTTTATATAAAAAATACCTTATTTTAATATCACTATTTCACTTCAAAAGTCTGTGATTGTACAGGTTTATCAGAGCCCTCGACGTGAAGACAATAGGCAATTTTTATTGGTCCCCGAGGCTATGTCCCACCCAGAAATTTAGTGTCTCCTATGCCCTTGGCTGCTTGTGGTGTGTCTCAGCATAACGACCCCGGGCTCTACTGTGTGATAGAAAGGAACAGGGTGCACTGGCTGCGTGTGGCATGTCTCTGCATAAGGACCCCGGGCTCCACTGTGTGAAAGAAAAGAACGTGGTGCACTGGGCATTAGTGGTGTGTGTCAGCATAAGGACGGAAGGCTCCACTGTGTGATAGAAATGAACGGGGAGCACTCGCAGCGTGTGGCGTGTCTCAGCATAAGGACCGCGGGCTCCGCTGTGTGATATAAAGGAATGGGGTGCATTTGCTGCAGGCGGTGTGTCTAAGCAGGAGGTCACCGGGCTCCACTGTGTGTTAGAAATAAACAGGATGCACTAGCAGCGTGCGGTGTGTCTCAGCATAAGGACCCTGGGCTTCACTGTGTGATAGAAAGCAGCAGGGTGCAATGGCTGCGTGCGGCGTGTTTCAGCCTAAGGACTCCAGGCTTCACTGTGTGATGGAAATGAACAGGAGCACTGGCTGCATGCGGGGTGTCTCAGCATAACGACCCCAGGCTCCACCGTGTAATATAAAGCAACAGAGTGCACTGGCTGCGTGCGCATAAGGACGCTGGGCTCCACTGTGTAATAGAAAGCAATTGAGTGCACTGGCTGCTTGCGGCGTGTTTAGCATAAGGACTCCAGGCTCCACTGTGTGATAGAAATGAATGGGAACACTGGCTGTGTGCAGCGTGTCTTAGCATAAGGACCCCGGGCTCCACTGTGTGATAGAAAGGAACGGGGAGGAGCAGCTGTGTGCGGCATGTCTCAGCATAAGGTCCCTGAGCTCCACTGTGTGATAGAAAGGAATGGGATGCATTGGCTGCGTGAGGCATGTCTCAGCATAAGGACTCTAGGCTCCACTGGGAGATAGAAATAAATGGGAGCACTGGCTGCGTGCGGAGTGTCTCAGCATAAGGACCCCGGGTTGCACTGGCTACACACAGCGTGTTTCAGCATAAGGACTCCAGGCTCCACTGTGTGATAGAAATGAACGGGAGCACTGGCTGCGTGCGGGGTGTCTCAGCATTAGGACCCCAGGCTCCACTGTGTAATAGGAAACAATAGAGTGCACTGGCTGCGTGCGGCGTGTATCACCATAAGGACTCCAGGCTCCACTTTGTGATAGAAATGAACGGGAGCACTGGCTTCATGTGGTGTGTCTCAGCATAAGGACCCCAGGCTCCACTGTGTAATAGAAAGCAACGGAGTGCACTGGCTGAGTGCGGCGTGGTTCAGCATAAGGACTTCAGGCTCCACTGTGTGATAGAAATGAACGGGAGAACTAGCTGCGTGTGTTATGTCTCAGCATAAGGACCCCGGGCTCCACTGTGTGATAGAAAGGAACGGGGAGGAGCAGCTTTGTGCGGCGTGTCTCAACATAAGGACACTGGGTTCCACTGTGTGATTGAAAGGAATGGGGTGCATTGGCTGCATGAGGCATGTCTCAGCATAAGGACACTGGGCTCAACTGTGTGATATAGAGGAATGGGATGCATTGGCTGCGTATGGTGTCTCTCAGCAGAAGTGCCCCAGGCTCCATTGTGTGATAGAATTGAACGGGAGCACTGGCTGCGTGCGGGGTGTCTCAGCATAATGACCACAAGCTCTACTGTGTAATAGAATGCAACAGAATGCACTCGCTGCGTGCGGCATGTTTCAGCATAAGGACTCCAGGCTCCCCTGTGTGATAGAAGGGAACGGGGTGCACTGGCTGCGTGCGGCGTGTCTCAGCAGAAGGATGCTGGGCTTCACTGTGTAATAGAAAGCAACGGAGTGCACTGGCTGCGAGCGGTGTGTTTCAGCATAAGGACTCCAGGCTCCACTGTGTGATAGAAATGAACGGGAGCACTGGCTGTGTGCGGGGTGTCTCAGCATAAGGACTCCAGGCTCCACTATGAGATAGAAATGGACGGGAGTACTGGCTGTGTGCGGCATGTTTCAGAATAAGGACTCCAGGCTCCACTGTGTGATAGAAATGAACAGGAGTACTGGCTGCATGCGGCGTGTCTCAGCATAAGGACCCTGGGCTCCACTGTGTAATTGAAAGCAACGGAGTGCACTGGCTGCGTGCGCCGTCTTTCAGCATAAGGACTCCAGGCTTCACTGTGTGATAGAAATGAACGGGAGCACTGGCTGCGTGCGGCGTGTCTCAGCATAAGGATGTTGGGCTCCACTGTGTAATAGAAAGCAACGGAGTGCACTGGCTGCGTGTGGCATGTTTCCGCATAAGGACTCCATGCTCCACTGTGTGATAGAAATGAACAGGTGTACTGGCTGCATGCGGGGTGTCTCAGCATAAGGACCGCAGGCTCCACGTGTAATAGAAGGGAACGGGGTGCACTGGCTGCGTGCGGTGTGTTTCAGCTTAAGGACTCCAGACTCCACTGTGTGATAGAAATGAGCGGGAGCACTGGCTGTGTGTGGGGTGTCTCAGCATAAGGACCCCGGGCTCCACTGTGTAATAGAAAGCAACGTAGTGCACTGGCTGCGTGCAGCGTGTTTCAGCATAAGGACTCCAGGCTCCACTGTGTGATAGAAAGGAACAGGGAGGAGCAGCTGTGTGCGGTGTGTCTCAGCATAAGGACCTAGGGCTCTACTGTGGGATATAAAGGAATGAGGTGCATTGACTGCGTGCAATGTCTCTCAGCAGAAGGGCCCCGGGCTCTACTGTGTGATAGAAATGAACGGGAGCACTGACTGCCTGTGGCGTGTCTCAGCATAAGGACCCCGGGCTCCACTGTTTGATAGAAAGGAATGGGATGCATTGGCTGCGTGCGGTGTCTCTCAGCAGAAGGACTCCAGGCTCCACTGTGTGATAGAAATAAATGGGAACACTGGCTGTGTGCGGGGTGTCTCAGCATAAGGACCCCGGGCTCCACTGTGTGATAGAAATGAACGGGAGCGCTGGTTGTGTGCGGCGTGTCTCAGCATAAGGACGCTGGGCTCCACTGTGTGATAGAAAGGAAAGAGGTGCACTAGCTGCGTGTGGCATTTCCCTGCATAAGGACCCCGGGCTCTACTGTGTGAAAGAAAAGAACGTGGTGCACTGGGCATTAGTGGTGTGTGTCAGCAAAAGGACGGAAGGCTCCACTGTGTGATAGAAATGAACGGGGAGCACTCACGGCGTGTCTCAGCATAAGGATGTCCGGCTCCACTGTGTGTTAGAAATAAACAGGATGCACTAGCAGCGTGCGGTGTGTCTCAGCATAAGGACCCTGGGCTTCACTGTGTGATAGAAAGCAACAGAGTGCAATGGCTGCATGCGGCGTGTTTCAGCATAAGGACTCCAGGCTTCACTGTGTGATGGAAATGAACAGGAGCACTGGCTGCATGTGGGCTGTCTCAGCATAACGACCCCAGGCTCCACTGTGTAATATAAAGCAACAGAGTGCACTGGCTGCGTGCGCATAAGAACGCTGGGCTCCACTGTGTAATAGAAAGCAATTGAGTGCACTGGCTGCTTGCGGCGTGTTTAGCATAAGGACTCCAGGCTCCACTGTGTGATAGAAATGAACGGGAACACTGGCTGTGTGCAGCGTGTCTCAGCATAATGACCCCAGGATCCACTGTGTGATAGAAAGGAACGGGGAGGAGCAGCTGTGTGTGGCATGTCTCAGCATAAGGACCCTGAGCTCCACTGTGTGATAGAAAGGAATGGGATGCATTGGCTGCGTGAGGCATGTCTCAGCATAAGGACTCACGGATCCACTGTGTGATAGAAATAAATGGGAGCACTGGCTGCGTGCGGGGTGTCTCAGCATAAGGACCCCGGGTTGCACTGGCTACACACAGCGTGTTTCAGCATAAGGACTCCAGGCTCCACTGTGTGATAGAAATGAACGGGAGAACTGGCTGCGTGTGGCATGTCTCAGCATAAGGACCCCGGACTCCACTGTGTGATAGAAAGGAATGGGGAGGAGCAGCTTTGTGCGGCGTGTCTCAGCATAAGGACCCTGGGCTCCACTGTGTGATTGAACGGAATGGGGTGCATTGGCTGCATGAAGCATGTCTCAGCATAAGGACCCGGGCTCCACTGTGTGAAAGAAATTACTGGGGAGGAGCTGCTGTGTGCGGCGTGTCTCAGCATAAGGACCCTGGGCTCCACTGTGTGATAGAAAGGAATGGGATGCATTGGCTGCGTGCGGTGTCTCTCAGCATAAGGACTCCAGGCTCCACTGTGTGATAGAAATAAATGGGAACACTGGCTGCGTGCGGGGTGTCTCAGCATAAGGACCCCGGGCTCCACTGTGTAATAGAAAGCAACGGAGTGCACTGGCTACACACAGCATGTCTCCGCATAAGGACTCAAGGCTCCACTGTGTGATAGAAATGAACGGGAGCACTGGCTGCCTGTGGCGTGTCTCAGCATAAGGACCCCGGGCTCCACTGTGTGATAGAAAACAACGGAGTGCACTGGCTGTGGGCGTGTGTTTCAGCATAAGGACCCCAGGCTCCACTGTGTGATAGAAAGCAACGGAGTGCACTGGCTGCGTGCGGCGAGTGTCTCAGCATAAAGACTCCAGGCTCCACTGTGTAATAGAAATGAACGGGAGCACTGGCTGTGTGCGTCGTGTCTCAGCATAAGGACTCCAGGCTCCACTGTGTGACATAAAGGAATGGGAGCACTGGCTGCCTGTGGCGTGTCTCAACATAAGGACTCAAGGATCCACTGTGTGATAGAAATGAACGGGAGCACTGCTGCCTGTGGCGTGTCTCAGCATTAAGGACTCCAGGCTCCACTGTGTGATATAAAGGAATGGGGAGCATTCGCTGTGTGCGGTGTCTCTCAGTAGAAGGACTCCAGGCACCACTGTGTGATATAAATGAATGGGAGCACTGGCTGCCTGTGGCGTGTCTCAGCATAAGGACTCCAGGCTCCACTGTGTGATATAAAGGAATGGGAGCACTTGCTGCCTGGGGCGTGTCTCAGCATAAGGACTCCAGGATCCACTGTGTGATAGAAATGAACGGGAGCACTGGCTGCGGGCGGCGTGTTTCAGTATAAGGACCCCAGGCTCCACTGTGTAATAGAAAGCAACGGAGTGCACAGTGCACTGGCTGCGTGCGGCGTGTTTCAGCATAAGGACTCCAGGCTCCACTGTGTGATAGAAATAAACGGGAGCACTTGCTGCCTGTGGCGTGTCTCAGCATAAGGACTCCAGGATCCACTGTGTGATAGAAATGAACGGGAGCACTGGCTGCGGGCGGCGTGTTTCAGCATAAGGACCCCAGGCTCCACTGTGTAATAGAAAGCAACGGAGTGCACAGTGCACTGGCTGCGTGCGACGTGCTTCAGCATAAGGACTCTAGGCTCCACTGTGTGATAGAAAGCAACGGAGTGCACTGGCTGCGTGCGGCGTGTGTCTCAGCGTAAGGACTCTAGGCTCCACTGTGTGATAGAAATGAACGGGAGTACTGGCTGCCTGTGGCGTTTCTCAGCATAAGGACTCCAGGCTCCACTGTGTGATAGAAAGGAATCGGAGCACTGGCTGCCTGTGGCGTGTCTCAACATAAGGACTCAAGGATCCACTGTGTGATAGAAATGAACGGGAGCACTGCTGCCTGTGGCGTGTCTCAGCATTAAGGACTCCAGGCTCCACTGTGTGATATAAAGGAATGGGGAGCATTCGCTGTGTGCGGTGTCTCTCAGTAGAAGGGCCCCGGGCTCCACTGTGTGATAGAAAGGAACAGGGAAGGGTTCATTGGCTCCGTGTGGCGTGTCTCAGCATAAGGACTCCAGGCTCCACTGTGTGATATAAAGGAATGGGAGCACTGGCTGCCTGTGGCGTGTCTCAGCATAAGGACTCCAGGCTCCACTGTGTGATAGAATGATACAGGGTAGGGTTCACTGGCTCCGTGTGGCGTGTCTCAGCACAGGGCCCCGGGCTCCGCTGTGTGATAGAAGGAATGGGGTGCACTGCCTGTGTGCGTCGCATCTCAGCATTAGAACCCCAGCCTGCACTGTGTAATGTGAAGGAAAGCAGCGCGAGCTGGTGTGCTGCTGTGTGATAGCAAGGACTGGGGGCACTGCCTGTGTGTGGGGATTCTCAGTACTGAACCTTTAAGAGTGTGCTGTGTATGAGGAAGGACTGTGATAGCGTGGTTGTGTGTGAAGCATCTAAGCATGCAGATAAAAAGATGCAATGAAGGCAAACTACACAAACTTACAACACTTGCGAATACGTATTCTATTAAATATCATGCAATGTCCGTTTGCCTCGTATCTGTGCCATCTGTTCCACAGGACCCTTTGAATGAGCGCTGAGGGCACGTTGAACATTCTCCTGGCACAGTGCCCACTATGTATGCAGCACCATAGAAAGTGGAAGACGTAAAACTGCATCGCAAACTCCTCACATGCCCTCAAGATTCCACTAAGCCGCAGAACTAGGAACTAAGCTTTAGACTTCCTGCCCATTCAGTCTTTGGCCTCTCTGTGCAGTCTCTCACCAAGAGGAACCTGTGTAAAGAGCACAATATAATGTTACGAGTAACCTGCAGTTTGACATTGATGAATTCAAATGATCACTTACTAGGCACTCTGCCTCCCCCAATCTTGCTACCTGCAGGACACACTCAAAATTACTGGGAAAGTAGAAGGAGCAGATTTCTGCTTCACTTTGAAGCCCCGCCCCCAAAATGAAAAAGACGAAGATCCGCTTTTAGATTCTCACATTCGGACATCACCCAGGGACTTCCATAAACCTTATTTTTCTTCTCCTGACAAGAGCGTGAGTCCTGGTGTGGCATAAAGAGGTGCAATGCGATGCAAAGCAGCGCGAACAATAGGAGGAGGATGTTTGGACCGAAAGGTGACGCGAGCACAGCGCTTAACAGCACCGTTGGACGTGGTGTAAAATAGTGATCCACAATGCGCAGACATGATGAGCCGCGGACAGGCCAAGCACCCCTAGAATCCTGCACCAAGTCAGAGCAAATAAAGTCATGCTAAGTAGCACAATCTGGTTTTGAGTGGAATCCTACAGCAAAGTGAACCAAGGCGTCAGCGATTAGCAAAAGGAAAGCCACGTGGTTTAACATGCACAGTACAGGCAATTTTCAGAAAATGTCATACATTTCGCGATTTTCCATTGGGTGGTTGCATGTATAGCTTTGTACTGGAGGGTTTGAGTTTGATGGACAAGATACTCTGTCAAAACGTCGAAGGTTTCCCGTCCGCAGTATTACAAGGGCCGTAAACTATAATGCACTTTGAATTTGGCGGATGGGACATAAACCACGTTTTTGAAAAAGTTGCCCATCTGCCATAGTCTACACAAGGCCTCAAGTCGCGTTTAACATCAGGCTAACTCTCAATGTTCAGAGCGAGAATGGATAATGACAGCACTGGCATGATGTGACACACAGTAAATAAGGCTCAGGTTGTGTTGTGATTCGTGCAGTGCAATGCTGCAAATGTCCGCGCAGCTTTGTGTGATCTTGGTAAATCTGGGTCACAGTCTTTTCTGTTAAACACACACCGAACACCTTTAATAGGTTAAACAACACATTTGCCCTTTGACATTACGTTGGCAGATATTGTCATTTGGCATACGCTTGGCACAGGAGACTGGCAACAACTAGGTTTTCAGTCCTTTCCTGTGAGTGCTCCGCTGACTGAAAGAGGTTATTGCACAGGGTCTGTGTACAGCCTAAATGCACTGGTCGAACAGTAACCTCCTGACCTCTCCTACCTGTTCCTTTACGCCTCCTTGCACTCCTCTCATACCTCTGACAGTCAAACCTCTTCTCACCTGGACCTTTCACCCCTTTAGGTCCATCCTGTTCTAGGCCATTCCCTGCCACACTCTGTTCCCAACCAGATCTTCCCGCAAGAGCTCAACTCCCATACAGACCACCCCACAGTCAAACTCTTCCTTTCCAGATCACTGCCCGTCCACACCACCCCATTTACACTGCACTGTGCTAGTTCACCCCAAAACAGGCTATTTCCCAAACCATGCTATTTCCCACTCGCCCTTCCTTACCCTGCCCTAATAGGATCCTTCCCATCTAGACTATTCCACGGTGTTTATTTTATTTTAATTGTATTTATTTAATGCGTTTTTATATAGCGCAGACTTTACCCGAAGGTGTCAGAGCGCTTCACAACAGGAACAGTACTGATACATGAGGAGAACAATTACAAGTGAGCATGTTACACAATCAAACGTTATGTTACATGAGGCAAAAGTGACAATTGTGTAAGTATCAAGAGCAAACAGAATACAAGAGGTAGCAAACGATACGTTACAAAAGGAAAAAGTGACATGTGTGCAGGTTACAAAAGCATACAAAGTACACGTAGAGGTAAAAAACATGTATCTGGAAAAAAATTAAATCTATAAAAACCATTAGTAATGCAGGTTTTACAAGTTCTCTTTCAATCTAAAGTAAATAATTGGTTTCAAAACAACATTCTTTAGAGTAAAACATTTATATCCGCACAGAAGGGCAATTGTGTGACTACATATCATCCTACAAAGCTTGTCAGAAAGGTGTTTAATCATGTCTTGAAAGGGGTAATTGTACCTCGTTTAATATGGGCCCCGACAGCGCTTCATACTCACGCGGAGAGCCTCTCCCCGCGGCCTCTGGGACCTGCAGGGATCTCCCGTGGCAGACGTGACCTTTTCCCAGCGGGGTCAACTGGTCTGCAGTGCAAACACGGGGCCCCGTGCGACGAGACATCATTAATGCATGGGAGTTCAAGGAGTGGCCGACTGGTAACTTGTCGCCACAGTGATGTTCTGTTCTGTTTAGACCTCTCCAGCAAATGTCATGTTTGCATTATTCTGCATTATTTATGAGCCGGCTCTACAGCCACCGCCCGGAAGGCCTGTTTCCCTGATATGGGGGGCGGTGGCAGACAAGGCAGTAGCAAGAGAATTAAAATACCCCCACTTCGAACTAAACCTCCAGTACTAAGCAAGTGAGCCCATCCCTTCCTAGAACAGCTCCCTTGTCTCTTCCAACCAAGCATCTATCTATTTACCCTTTCACCCTTCCATCTACCCGCTGACCCACAATTTCCGTTTTACATTCTGTCATCCACTAATTCTTTCATCCATCCTTAAGCCTTTTTCCCCATTACATCCATCCACTCTGTTGTCCATCCATCCTGCCATCCACTGATGGATCCATCCAGGCGGGCAACGCCCACTGAGATCAAAGGGCTTCAGCCTCGCAAAACCCCCTCCCCCCACCAATTGTGTGTGGCAGCCGGGCTGAGACAGCTTCCGGGGCACACACACAGCTAAATCGGAGTACTTCACAGGACCATTTGTTTGTTAATGAGGCTTTGTTGCTGTTCACCCCTTATTAGGTCCCCGCATCTCCACTCTGCCTACTGCTGGAAGAATTACCCCCCCCCCCCCCCCCCGAAATTTAGCTCTAGCTGTGCCTCTACTCTAGATCCACCATACATCCATCCACTCTTCTTTCTGACTGTCCACCCACTCCACCATCTATTCACTTGTGTTTTTACCCATTCATCCATCCATCCCTTTACTCTGCCATCCTTTCACCTGTCCATCCACTTATCCATTCATTCATTCATGTATCCATCAATTTACTCTGCCATCTTTTCACCCGTCTAGCTGCCTATCAGTTCACTCGTTCATCTACACACTCATTCACCTGCTCATTCATACATCTTTGCACCCTTCCTTCCAATCAATGTTACTTCCATCTTTCCCGGTTCACCCGTCTTTCATTCCTCCTTTCTCCTTACTACTCTTCTATTGGCGCTGTGTTCCTTTATAGCAGCATTTATCTAATCAGTTTTTATTAGGTCTGGCCTAGGCGGCGCGCATGCGTTGCTCTAGGAGATGACGTTTTGGAATTGGTCAGCTCTTTTCAAGCACTCGTGCTTGTGGCGGCACCCACCTTGCGGGAGCGAGCAGCGCCACGCAGGGGCCATCTGTTTCTAATTAGCGTGGCCGCATGCGCCTCTTCTTGCTCCCGCAAGGTGAATGCCACCACAAGCACGAGTGCTTGAAAAGAGCTGACCGATTCCCATTTCTCTATTTTCCTTCATCTTGATCCCTTCTACATCATCTTTGTCCGTATTCTCTTCCTTTCTCACTTTCTTTGTCCCCTTGCTTTTCTTTACCCTTCCTATTGCCCTTTTTTCACTTTACTGACTTTATCACTTACTTCCTTTTGTTGGCATTCCCCTCTCTCTTTCCATTTCTGTTTCTCTCCCTGCCACTTTTTACCCAATATCTGTTTTTCTCTTGTTAGCTCTACAATTTAAACAATGTCCCTTGTGTGGGCAGATCCTACTCCCTCTGCACCATCTCAATTATATGTGGTCACAGTCCCTCTGAGCTGTCACTTTGATATCTTCTCTACCAGTCCTTAAGGAAGGGATTCCTACCTCGACCTCAGGCATCCTTTACCCATTCACATCCTCTAAATACTTGGTGGCAGCCTCTTGCACAAAGATAAAGCCTGGCACTGTCACACTTTGTTGACACACCAGTGATGTCTTTGTGCAAAAGAACCGAGAGGCACAGTGGCCTACTGTGAAATTGGCAAAGGTCTGCTCTAGAGTGTGCCTCAAAATCTGATGTTCCTGGGCACAGTCAGCACTGCCCTACCAACCTTTCAGGCTGTAGCTTGTCAAGGCATCTCCCACTTTCCCTAGAGGCCAGTGCGCCACTTAAGGAGTTTCCAGTCTCTGCTTTTGGAGAGTCAGTGACAGAGAGAAGGGTTGAAATGGGGAATCCACGCACCTTAACCACCCAGACCCACTGGGCCCCTCGCTGCCCTTCTGCCTGCTGCCCCGCCCCTCCTGCTCCCATGCGTGGAAAGGCGGTGGGCACATACGGACATATTTCTGATTTGCAACACTTGGGGCTGCGCTTAACGTCATTGTTCGGAAGCAACGTGTAACTGGAGCAAAAAGAAGACGGGCGAGTGAGAAGCAGAAAACGAGCAATGTTCTGGCCGTAAGTTGCGTGGGCTCGCGGAGATCCAGAGGGCGCTGCGATTACAAAGCAGTTCTGTTGTCTGTCAGTGTTATTCCAAACAGAAAATACCGCATCTCTCCTCAGCGCTCACAGGCTGGCACCCGTTCAGCAGTTACATAATGAGAGCTGGGATTAATGGTGGTGCGTGCACAGTGTGGTGGATGACACCAGCCCTCTAGCCCAGGTCATCTGCCCTTTGTTCCTCTCTGGTTTTCTTTGCTGTGCCTATGTAACTGTTCTGACCGGGGTGGAGCTCTCTGCAGCAGATTACTGTAACAAGCATTGGCATAGCCAATAGGTCTTGCCTTTGGGACCTTATAAGTGTTTAGTTATCCTGCACAATATCCTTGGTGCAACAACATCAACTGTTGCATGGATAAACACTTATAAGGTCCCAAAGGCGAGACCTATTGGCTATCCCAATGCTTGTCTGCTGAGTTGCAGACAGAAGAGGCCCGTAAAGAACCTCACCCCAGTGAAACTGCTAAAATGGGGGGGGTTGGGGGGCCTCACGACGCCCCGGGTGGCAGACATCATTGATATGTGGACTGTGAGGCCTCATCATCTCAGCAGACTACACTTTTAGTTTCTAAATTCCTTTATGAGACCAGATTGGCACAGAAGAACACATGCAACGATACACAACACCTGACACACAAAACATGGAAGAAAGTAGGCTCAAAACATTTGGTGGTGGGGAGAGATGCAGGCGGTGGAGTGAGTGCTCATGTACGGAAGGGGGGAGTTCAGACATGTAAGGAAGAGTGAAGCGAGGGGAGAGTTCACCGGCCAACTTACAAATAAAACAAATTAATTTCACTGTGTGAGTAGGGGGGAGGGGCCGTTGCTGATGTCCTGGGGGAGTTTTCACACCTCTTAATGGACATGGCTGCTAACTGCCTACACAAGCGAGCTGGAATCCGCTGTTTACAGTGGTTTTCAGCTCGTTTTCCCTGCCACCATGTGATTTCGGCTCCTCATCGGTGACCGTGTGGGGTGAATCGAAATCTTGTGACACAGTGGCCCCCTGTGAGCTGGCAGGTCTGTGAAAGGCGGGAAACTTCTGTACCTAAATGAGGGTTGGTGAAGGGGGGAGCTCATGTGTGTAAAGGAGGGACTAGGAGGCAAGTTCACATATGTGAAAGAAGAAAGCGACAGAGGAAGATCACTTGACTTGAGAGAAAGGGGATGCTCATAATATATATATATATATATATAAATATATATTGTAACACTTCAGTGTTTCTAAGTGCTGTCATTAACAGGTGTTACTAATACTTCATTTAATGATACTTAATTTATCAACCATGACAGGTTGGACTGGTAAGAAGGCCTTGTTAGCGGTTCTGACTTGTAACCTACCAATCATCGCATACTTCATCTCTGAGCGTTCATGTGGAATAGGGTCATTTCATAGGTCCAAAGGAGGTGAAGGGGAAGGACGCATATAATTAAAGGAGGAGGAAGAGTTTCATATGTTCAAGGGAGGGGGAGACGGGGAGAGACAGTGTCCACGTGTGAGTGGGAAGAGTAGCGCTTATATGATCAACAGACAGTGTGAGGAAGGAAGACTTTGGCCCTGATTTGAAGTTTGATGGAGGGGTTTCTTCCTCACAAACGTCACAGATTTCCTGTGCGCCTTAATATAAATGTATTCTATCCTTTGGTACTTGTAATAAGGCAGGCAGGATATCAGTTACCTTCTGACAGAGTAATGTCGGCCAAACTCTGAATCAAGCCTTTTATGTCCAGAGGAGGAGGGGAAGCTAGGACAGCGTCTATGTCCAAAAGCTGGGGTTTGGGTGCTCAGATATAGCCGAAAGCAGAGGATTTGAAGTGCTCATATTTTAAAGAGGAGTGTGCAGGGCGTGCTCCTAGGTCCAATGCAAGAGGCAAACCAGTAGCTCAGATGCGGGCGGGAGGGCAAGCAAGATCAGACCTCATATGCTGAAGGGAATTCAAAGGAGAGGATTGGGAGCTCACAGGCGGACGGTAGTGATCATTTAGGAGGACACTGCTTGTTAAAAGCAAGATGCAAAGGCAGAAGGGAGTCTCACATTTGCATAGGATTGTTTCAGAGAGAACATACATTCAGATTTCCAAATAACTGTACAGGAGAGAAAGCCTACTTTGGAGGAGGAGATAATATAGCCATTGAACCGTACAAAGAGATCAGAGAAAGAGGAGCTGCTCCCATAACAGGAAAGATCTGTAAATGAGTCTGAACTCCATGTCCTAACTGATGGAAGCTGCCTTACCGCACCCAATTCCCCGGAAAGGAGGTCTAGTATCCCCCACCCACCTCATGATTTTCATAAAGCAGAAAGTACCCTACTCCAAGAAGGACTCACGTTCTAAGGAGCCTTGGCGGGCTGGGGCGCTGCACCGGTCTTTCATTTGCCACTTTACTGTTCTCGGGATGTCTGCATGAAAAACAATAGAGACCACTGTTAGAAGTGGGGTGTAATATGGCATAAAAACAAAAAGGCCACTAAGAGGTGGATCCTTTGACCATACAAGGCGATAAATTCACAGAATAAAATCACAAGGAAACCGGATTTTGCATATTAAATCATGTGAGACTCAGGTCCAAGCAATGAATAACAGCGATGCAAGGAAGATGTTTGCTGGCGATTGAGAATGCAGATAAGTACATTGTTAGAAAAAAAATAACAAACAAGGAGGCACTGTCTTGGCGCTGTGTAAGTAGAAGTAATAATACATATGTTTCTCAATACCATGTTTTTTTAAACAATAACACAATATTTCATATACATTCATTCACTAAAAACAAGTAAAACTTACAAAGCAGTTACAGTACTAAAAATTTAACCACCGCACAAATCACATCTAATAACTACATTGCAAATAAAATCCTTATTGCATCCATATGGGCATTAATTCTGTATTTAATTAAAACAGGTTTTAATAAATTGAGCCTTAAAGATAAAAATATATTAACAAACAAATATATGTGCAAACTGGTACGGTGAATCCTGAGTTCACAAGTAAAATTCCTCTCGCCATCTACATTTTTTACTCGATTCCAACAAGCATGTAAAGGGTTAAGCCCTATTTCTAATTGTATTAATTCACTTTGCATTACTGGGTCTGGCAATTTCATAAGGTATGGATGCGCTGTTAAATCCTACCATGTCACTCTCAAATAATAGGTAGAGCTCTTTAAAGCCAGGAAACCAAGATCCTTGGACCTTGACTCTTCAAAGCCTCTTTCATTTGATTCATTTTTCAATAAAAATAGCTGTACTTCTATAATAAAATCATTAATGTTGAAGTGTCTGGCAATCAAACACAGTTAGTTTCTTAACATCAGCTTTATGTGCTGTCAATACTGGCTTTATAAAGAATGACGCTCAAGTTTTTAAAGTGTGAACGTGCATTTTCCAATTTGATTTAGTGTTAAAAATCATTCTAAGCTACCTACCTACAAAATATAACTTCCTCTACTATCAACTTTGCAGTAGACCGGGTAAAAGCTGTACATTTTTGCCCAAGTAACATAATTTTAAGTTTTTCCATATTAATCTTCAATTGATTTTCAGCACAATATATACTAAAAAGGGCAAATTTCAATAGTAGCCCAATATGTGTTATGTTCAACAGTGCCAAGTCATCGTCATACAGTGAACAAGTGATATGGCACCCCATCCCCATTCCCATTCTTGAAGGGAATCGGTCTGTCTTTAATAGAGTCGCAGGAAGGTCTGCAAGGTAAAGTGCAAAGACACCATAGACCAATTTCTCCTGGCAAATTCTTTTAACATCGCTGGAAGCCCCATAGGAATATCCAGGGGTTCTAATTTTTGCCATAGAATCTCCTGATTAGCTAAGTCAAAAGCAGCTCGGAAATCTACTAAACAAGTTACCCTGGGTTTCGATTGCTTTCTGGGCCATTGACCAGAGACTAAAAGATTGGTCTGTGCAGTTTATATAAACGCCTAGATCACAGTGGAGATGAAAGTGGCCCACAAGAATTACTCTGTGTCCATCCCCATGCTTTGGTTCACACACCATCGCTACACTAATTTACTAGGCCAGCCAACTGGACGATGTGTTCTTTTCCGACATTTTCGACCATCAATCAGGGAATAGGTTCTTGAGTCTCTTGCTTGCTCTGAAGTAATTCAAAGTTGCAAAGCTACCAGAGTTTGCTTCCAGTACAAGCAAGGAATATTTTGTCTTCAACTAACACGCATTCTGAGAAGTCGCAATGCTATTTCACTGTGGTATGCCCCAGTTTGTCTGAGGTGCATAAATCAGTGAATGAAGAAAGCAATTTAACACTTTACCCCTCATAAGAGAAGCATTGGCAAAGCCGATAGGTCTCGGCAATGGCCAAGCTATTTGCCTCATCAATGTGAATGTCTTTTAGCAGCACATCTGCTGTTCAGCATGGCTGAAAGTTACTGAAAACCCAGAATCACAGGATGTTGAGCCGACGCCGAGTCTCTTCGCCCCCCATGTTGAGTTTGTTTGAGCCCCTCCTAACACAAAAAAACGCTATGACATGGCCTGCGCTGGCCGCATCATAAAACTTTTTGGCAGTGACTTCCAGCAGTGCCGAACAGCAGATGTAAAAATAAGTGCTGGGTCCCTAAAATGAGTGACAGCTCAAATTAAGCACTGTCCTGTTTGGTTCATTCCCCCTCACCCCAAAAATGCCAAAAGCCTAGAAAGAGCAATGCACACAAGCACATCGATCAACACCAACTTAGAACGGGAATGCTCACACACACACACACATATGCTCCAACAAACTAACAGGATCAAATCCAATTCACAATACTATTGCACCCCAACCATGCTCAGAATTATTTATATGAAGGATTTCAAACATAAACAGCATGCCCAAACACATCCCGCTGCCCTCTATGGTACATAAAAGAGAAACCTAATGAACAGCAATGTACAGCTGGCATCCTGGATAGTCAATACCCGCTCAACACATCTAATGCTGGACACTGGGCACATTAGAAAACACCAGATAAGCAAGGCAGCATAAAGCCCCCAAAGTGGTATGTGGCCAGTAACCACTCTGTGTGACACACAACTGAGGGCGCAGCCCAAAAAAACAGACAAACTACCTCAGGACAGCTGGAAAAAATTACATTTGACCAAGTACAAGTGGAAAGAGGATGTGCAGACCCCTGCTGCCCTTCCCAAAACTCTGCTATTCTATGGGGCATGACAAACAGGCCCAGACCACCAGCGTATGACGCCATTTCACAAAAGAATCACAAAAAGTACACCTTTGATTACTCAGTCATGGAAACGTGCCGTACAAGCCACTCATAGTAGTGCACCACTTAGGGTATGAATACTACTTACCAGTCATCCTACTACAAAAAGAAATAAGAGCAAAGAACACACTCAACAGCTTCTGTGAGGGTATGTGGCGCCAATCAAGGAATACAACTTGAGGCCAGGTTCAGAAATATACAGCAACCATAAAAATAGCAAAACGAGAAACAAACAAAAAAACGAATCAGCTACAGACCGACACCGCAAAGAGTGCCAGTTCAGCATATACCACAATAAACATTACCCACAATGATTACATACTGATACATCACCAACATTCTAAAACACAGCAAAACACCCACAGACAGGCTTGTAACCGCTTGCACCATTGCATTAAACGTGACATTCCTATCCTTACAGTGACACTTTCAGTTACAAGGCAGCAACTACTGGAACCTAGCAAGCAGAGAATGCTAATAACACAAAATACCACAGATACAACTGAAGAGAGTATTCGGGAACTGTCATGTACTAGGCTCATCATCAAGCTTTATTCGGCCACAAAGACCATAAAAGCACAATAAAAACTCAGTTTAAAACCATGAGAGCGCAATAAAATCCGCAAATATCAACTATCCCCCATATTTAAGTGAAAAGTAAGAGTACTTAAAGAAATATTTTAAATGCCCAAAGAATAACACAATTTCATGATAGCTTTTTGGGCTCACATATCAAAGTACTTACAAACTCATAAGCTTGAGCTTAAGTGCATATCTCCTTCTCAGTTTCAGTGCTTGGGTAATAAAATGTAAGACTGAGCAGCATATAGTTTTGGACTCCAAGCGCTGGAGGAAGCACAAACCCTCCTGGTGATTATTAAAAAATCTCCCTCTTAAAATTGGGCACAGAAACCAAAACCTGAGAGAAGAATATAGCATGCAAAACAGCATAAAGTTCTTCATAGATTGATGTGATTTCCCACCACACGGGCAGTAAGGTAATGATGGAAACCAAGTACCTGGCAATGGGAAAGCCGCCAAAAAGTGAATCTTATTCCCGCATAACCTAATCAGGTAGAAGCTTAGCTTGGGTTCATTTACCCAGGTCAAATAGTGCTAGACTCAAACTGAACAGTGCATGTCTACAGGAATGATGTAAATGACAACTTATGAAAATTCACAACACGAATGCTGTCCCTTGTCTGCTATTCTTGTGCTGTGATGTCACTGTCCGGTGAGATGTGTGATGTGGAAATACTGTAGTGAGAGTGTTCTGTTAGGCAAGAGTGGTCACTGCTCCTGGTAGGGTGTGTCCTACTTGTAACACACATAGCTGAAATCCGGAATCTTCATAATGAACCTCTCTCAGTGTATCTCCACTGGCGTGAACGCTGGAATTGATATTACCATACCAATGTTGGACAGGAGAGGACACAATACAACAGAATAGCCCAGGCGTTGCCACTGAACCCTCACAGTAATGCTACACCTAACTAGACACACTATCCTTGACAATATTGTGGAAGTCTATGTTACGGCTATGATATTTTTGTAGAATGATTTATTTGATCCCAATAGTCAGATACACATCTTCAAATGCTGCAGGAGCACACAGGGAACCATGTGACCAGGAAAACGATGTGGGCTTTTAAATGGACTTGGAGGACAGAGGTTAGAGTAGACCGAAGGACTAGAGCCCTCGGCGTCAGAAAAGAGGAAGATGGCCTGCCACTGGGGCAATTACACTCCAGAGGAATCGACAAGGTAGGCAAATATATTCCTCTGTGACTCAGACCTATTATTATTATTTTTTAAACATTCTTTATTGGTTACTGGTAACATCATGACAAAAGAAAAAAATTGCCAAGGAGTCATCAATACACATATGCCATTTAAAACCCATGCACAGGAAGGTACAGTATCAGATCCACAATACAATTCACAAGTATGAAATTATACACGTCAATTAATAGCCGCCCCCATACACCCAAGAGGAAGCAGTATATAGTGTGGATGCTGTGTGGGGGAGTATTGGTGTTGCCTCTTTTTAATAAGAAGTTGACATGGAGGAGTTTCATGTCTCATCTCCCTAGGCCCGGCCTGAGCTGGAGGGTCCAGGAAGGTAGCCAGCAGTCCCCCACACACATCAAGGCCCTCACCCAGTTCGTCGTCAGTCCTGCATTTATTCCATCGTAACTTCTCTTCTACCGCCCCTTCGGCCACATCATACTCCCGCAAGTCTGGGCTCGCTGTGCCCAGCCAGGTTATTGCAACGTGCCTTTTGGCAAGGACAAGGAGTAAATGTAAAAATTCAAAAGCCTTTGCTGACCTTTTTTGTCGTGTCTCCCAAAATGCGTGTATTTGGGAAATGCATGTAGTTGGGTCTATTGGACAGAAAATCGCCACCACTGCTGTTGCTCTCTCGACCACCCGCGCCCAGAAGGCAAGCACCATTGGGCAGTGCGAAGCGAGGTGTAGAAAGGATGCTGTGTGATGACGGCATCGCTGTAGCCTGGTCTATTCTGTGTAGCATGGGTGATGCTATGTATGTCCGATGCAAAAAGTAAAAGTGTGTGAGTTTGAATCTGGCGTTGCAGGAGGTAGACTGCACCAGACCACACATTCGTGCCCATTGTACCTCTTAAAGTTGTAGCCTAAGTTCTCCATCACAGGCCACTCTAGCAGGGTGGAACCTGCCGTCTATCTGCCGACGTGGCCTTTTAAAAGTGCATGACTAGGTGTGGCCCTCCTCCCAGCTCCATCATTGCCTGGGAGGTGTGGAATGTAGGTGGGGCTGCTGAGAAAGAGGTCCAGATGTCTCTTGCAATTGCTGAGAGGCTGGCATATTGAAGTAAGTGACCCATTGCCAAATTAAAAGCATCTCGAGCTGCTTTAAAGGAATGAATTTGTTAGGGAACAGATCCCCTAAGGTTTCGCACCCTCCGTCCTGCCACGGGGTCATGTCCACCGAACTCATGAGTGCCCTAAATGCTGGTAGGTCCCAGAAAATAAACTCCCTGGTATAGGGGTCTTCTTCAATAATAATTTGGCTGTGCGTTCCCACAGCGTTGCAGTGTGTTTCACCAGGAATGGAACATAACCCTTCCCCCACCCTCCTGGCATCAGGATCTGAGATATTGAAAAGAAGGCACTGGGGGTGTTTAGCAGTGATTTCTTCTCCCAATTGTCCCCTTTCGTGAGCCAGTGCGTTGCATGTTGTAATTGTGAAGCTAGGTAATATTGCTCCAGGTTTGAGTCTGCCAAGCTCCCCTCCACCAGTGGGTGAAACAGAAAGTCCCTAGTAACTCGGGAGCATCCCCCCACCTGTATCACAGAGGAGAGCAGGGTTTTCAGTTGTCGAAACACAGCCAAGGGGATATGGTCAAACAAGTGTTGGATGCAGCAAACACACCGCGGCATGACCATTTTTGATACCGCTACACGTCCCATTAAGGAGAGAGGAAGGGTATTCCAAAATGTAATGGATGAGCGGAGGCCTTCGATGATTCTGAGGATATTTTACTGTAAACACTTCTGAGTAGTGTGTACCACCATCACTCCCAAGAAAGGAAACCTATTGGTGTCCCATTAAAGAGGGAGAGCTGGCAAGGTCTTGAGATCGTAATTATTCCATTGGGAAGAGCAGGGATTTCCGATAACTGATCCGAAGGCCAGGCACATCCCCGAACCCTTCTTAAAGATCCAACAGCAAAAAGAAGCAGGGACAGGGGGCAACCCTGCAGCATTCCCCTGCCGATGGATCACCTCTCCGAACATAGTGTACCCACTCACACCCTGTAGACAGGGCTTGTATATAATAACTGTACCCAGTAGTAAAATCGAGGGCCAATCCCTATGGCACTCGGCACCTGCATAAGGTAAGACCATTCCACCATGTCAAAGGCTTTGGCAATATCTATGGAGACAATGGCAATGTCGTCCTCCCTACCATCCACCTCATGCAAGATGTGTCAGCCTCCACAGGTTCATGGTGGTGTTACGACCAGAAATGAACCCAAGTTGATATTCGTGGACTAATTGCTGAATGACTGGGCACAACCTGAGAGAGAGCTTTGCAAAGGATTTTAGTGTCTGTATTAATCATGGACAAAGGTCTATAGGAGGAGGGATCCGAGATGTCAGACCACGGTTTTAGGCATCATGGAGATGTAGAACTCCTGCATAGATTCTGGTAGGACCCCAGTGCTGTAGACTTCCAGGTACACTTCGAGTAGGTTGTGTGTAAGGGAAGGGGAAAAAGCCTGGTAGAACTCTATAGGGAGGCCATCGGCGCCTGACGTCTTACAGTGGGGGAGCTGCTGGAGTGCCACTCGGTTCTCCTCTAAAGTGAGATCTGGATCTAAATTCATGACCACCACTTTGTCGAGACGGGATAGGGGTACGAGGTTCAGGAAAGTGTTGACAGAGTCTGGGGCAGGCGTATTAGGGCTGCGCTATACGCCCTCCAGATGGGCCTGAAGGTTTTGACTATACCCCCTTTTGTGTGCACATTCCTTCCCATAGAGTCCTTGAGGTGGAGTACAGGGGAACAAGGAGTCTCCGTCTAAGGAGTCAGACCAACAGGTGCCCTAAAGTGTCGCCCTCCCAGTAGAGGAGCCGGCGATACAATTTTAGGGTATATTTCTCCAGCCTATCCCTCACTTTCTCAACATGCCGCTGCACAGCCAGTTCTTCCTGGTGCCCGAGGTGCCAACCTGTGGTAGCTGTTGTATGCGTGCCAATTCAGTTCCCCCCTGCAAAAGCTTGGACTGGAGTGTTCCCCTCAACCCACACAACACCCCCGGATCACCACCTTCATCGTCTCCCATTCGGTTGCGTGGTGTAGGGTGGAGGACCCCTTCACCTCAAAGTAATCCGAGAGAGCCCTTGCAACAGTCTCTCGTCCTTCCATGTCCTGGAGGATCTCAGGGGAAAGTCTCCATCCCATGAGTGAGTGGCGTACAATCCCCCCAGCCGAACTCACAGAGCACTGGCGCATGAGCGGAGAGGTACCGAGACAAATGGGCCACCGAGCTTCTCCTCCAGGGAGTCGGAGACCAGTATACAGTCCAATCGACTGTATGCTTTGTGAGTAGGGGAGTAGCAAGTGAAGTCCTTTGCATCGGTGTAAGTGGCCTTCCATATCTCTTCGAGCCCAAAGTTAGTGTCTATCTTTTTTAGGGAGAGTGTCATCCTAGGTTTAGTAGTCAGCCGAGGAGGGTGTCTGTCCAGACCACCATCCACGACACAGTTGAAATCACCGTCTCAGACCTAATGATAACACTTTTTAACATAGTGCCTGCTTCCACAGATGCCATTTAATGACATTGTTTCTAGTGATATCATATCTCGATCTTTGAAGGATGAAGGGGAGAGCCGCCCCTGTTGGATTCAACTCTGACTTGGACGACACGAATATATGTCAGCAGCGAATGTTTAACAAAGCCATGTGTCTGGCAAACACAGCCGAGGCTAGAGCAGATTATGTGCAGACGTGCATTTCCTTTGGAGCACTTAATGGCCGCTATAAAAGAGACGATGTGGGCCGGGAAATTGATAGAGATAATTAAAGTACTGCACAGGCGAGTGAGACGTGAAGAGCGGTCTAGTGCAGAGGGCAATGGACTGCTGCAGAGGTCAGTAGGGCAAGTGACAGAGCCTCGGATCTAGTAGATGCCCCGCCATGGACAGTAGCAGTAGCATGTGAAAAAACATAAAGACTGAAAAAACACTGCAAAAATACAGACTCAAAAACAGATTAAAAAAAAATTCTTGTCAAAATATCTAACGCACAAAATCCTCTCTCTACAGACATTGTGAAAATGAACCAAAACCCACTATTAAGCCTGTCGACATTTCTCTAGGGTTCATACTTACTTGCGCTAAATATTTTGGCAGGATATGTTTTTGGGCCTACAAGTGTTAAGTTTATACCTGCACCTGGACCTAGACGTCCTAAATAAATGCGCAAAAGGCACATTACAAGAAGTCCAAGAACTGTAACACCCTCCCAGGGAACTGATGCTCCAATTCAATGGAGTTTCTTTCCTTTTGCTGAATCCCCTTCACCACTCCCAACTGGGGCAGCGCTTAGAAGAGGCCAAAGGCGGTGTGCAGTCCATTACCACTAATTAAATAAATCTGGATGGTGGGATTTTGGTAGGCAGATGGCCAGTTGTAGGGATATCAGGAAGGGCCCCAGCGCCGGCTGGAGACGGACCTGATTGAATTTGAAGTAAATGTATTTGGCGGGAGAGACCTGGCGGCTTAGGATATGGGTGAGCCAGCCATAGGCACCAGGATGTGTTGACCGCACGTACTTGACGAGAGCGCCCCATACTGGCGGGAATGTGAGGTAAGGTGATGTACGACATGTGTCTTTGTTGTCATTTACAGGCACACTGATTCGTGGACTAGAGGTGAAGGTGCAGAAGCGGGATGACATTCAAGCACAGGCAGCCATCTGGGAGCCAGACAGGTTAAGGCTGGAATCAGGGCTCCTTTCATTGGCTTGGTAGAGAAGATGTGCTGTGGGACTGAGGGTTGTTCTGTCACTGCAGCCCAGAGTGTGACGCAGGCAGCAAGACGCCATACACCTATGGGAGGATTCCCAGGTGCCTCTTACATGACTGTAACTGATTAAAGCCATCAGAAGGGATACACTGGCTTAGAGGCAGCAGCGGTTGACACAAATCGATCCCTAATTCTTGTAGAGTTTGGTGTGGTCCTAGGACGCTAACTGCAATTGGCAAAATAGCGAGGAAAGTGACCGGGTGAGATGAGAAAATTTTTGTGCAGGAACTTAAGTGAGTGTGTTTCGTAGAAACAGATCACCCATAATCCTTACTTAAGTCCATCATGAGGGTCTATCTCTGGTTGAATAATTTGTATTAAAAAGAAACGGGACGAACTGTCGCAAGCCCTACAATTCCAGAGCAGAGAGGACAGAAATAACGCCATCAAAGGAGGGATTTTCTCAGTGACAGAAACATACTCTGGAGTTTTGCAGACAAGATTTCGGTGTTGGGTTAAGTGGCGCCATGAGGGCAGAGTTACAGAAAGAAATCACAGGCGGATAGGCCTGCCAGATCACAGCTAAGTGTTTAGCTCAGAACAAAGATACATCTAGTTCCTCCTGTAAGGCTACGTGAGCTGAGGTCATTAGGATGATGGTGGTGGGTTGTGAACGCAGAGGGGGTGCTGTTAAAGTTGTGGCTTTGGCTACTCTTGACATCCCTCTCCTGGAGACTTGGGGGAATCTGGGGACATAGGCGAGGCATCCTCTTTGCTTCGCAGTGGTTGGTGCATTTTCCCACCTCAGATCCCAGCCCTTGCCTCTTCTCACTGGTTAAGGGTTCAAGGTGGCAGGCCTTGGGATGGGACGGAGCCATACAACAGTTGTGGCTCTCATCTATGGCAGCAAACAGGTCAAACATGCCAACGCCCAATCCCTAGGAAAGAGTGTGGGCCGGGGAATGAGCAGTGCTGTTATCTTTGCTGAGGGTGTGTGTGTCGCTGATGCTTGTATTGCTGCTATGCTTATGTAGTGTCCCTGAGAGGTGTCTTTATTACTGTTGCCTGTGCTGCACACGGATGTGAAAGAAGCTTGCACTGCTGCCTCCTTTGCAGTACCTGTGCGTCCCTTTGTTCTGTTGCTGCCTGTGCTCTACCTGCATGTAAAGAATACTAGTACAACAACTCTTTGCTACACTGGTGTGGGCGGTGCTACAATGCTGCTGACCGGCAGTGTCCATGCATGTGTGGGATGCCTCTCCGCTGCACCTTTGTGCAGAAAGGGATTTCTGACCTCTCACCTCTGATACCTTTACCTCTGCTCAACCTGTGTGTGACGTAGCGTTGTATGCCCCGCTGCAGCAGATGGGTCTGTGTTTGAGGGGCGTTTGCCCATCTCCTGTATCTGTGTATGTAAGGGTAGCCCTGTTGTACCCGAAAGGCACCTGTCCCTAGAGTGTCTTTGCTGTGCCTCTGTGTGTATGAGGGATGTCTACTCTTGTGCTGCGTGTGTGTAGGTGAGTTACTCCCCTGCTTTTTCTGTACATTCCTTCATATGATGCTGCCTGTCCCTCTGGTGTTGCTGTGCCGTGTAGGGGGCCTCCAGTGGGATTCACAAGCGGGGGGCATGGGGGGTTCTCTAAAACGGATGTGGCTAAAGAAGCAGAACAAGGAATCTTTACCGAAAGGTGTTTCCCACATAATTAAGGATGTGGCTTAAGACATGAATTAAAATCCTGTGCTTCACACAGCCTGCTCCCTAACCAGTATTTGGATGCCTCTCTTTTCTCTTACTGCATCCAGGTATATCACGCTCCGACAAATATATGCCTCAATCAGGCCAGAACTATTGGCTTTGCCAATGCTTGTTAGTAGAATCAGATAAACGAGTAAAGACAGTGATTTTAGTCTGAATAATTACAAGTGAAAATATGTTCCAATTGTGAACGCAAGAGATGGTGAATTAACCATAACTAAGGAGCGTAGGAGGGACCCTGGTGTTGGAGTGCCGCAGCCACTCCTGGTTCCCTTCACGCGCTTTCCTCTGCCATCTCTCGTTCTGTGAGACACTTGCACCCAGCCCCACACCCACACATCTTTCTGAAAGCCCCCCCTGCATGTCTCATATGTAATCTCCTTCTTCATCACTCTCTTTTCACTGTGTCCTACTGCATGTACTTGCTTGAATCACTTGCCCTTCACACGCCCTCTCTCTCCCCTCACCTATAAACCCATTTTATTTTCCTTTTGTGAACATTTCAGTAGCTGAGAACACCTCATTCACACACTTACACAAAATGAGAATTACAACTGGCACATATGGGACCATCACTTGGTCTGAAACCCTTTGGGAAGGCGTGGGAGGCACCGTGAGAAGGCCGCCCTGCCTTCAGACTCCGCACCAGAGCTCTCAGGTGTGCACCGCCATGCACACCCAGCCACCACCTGATATTACCCAGACACCAGGAAGCGACCCAGGTAACACATGCACCATACAAGAGCCACATGCATGTAAGGAAAATGAGTCCACCTTCCCACTAGAGCAGGGTGCACTGGCTCTGCTGCGTGACTGGCAGCTAGCTGCCCCCTTTGATAAGGCAGGAAGTGGAGCCTGTGTCTGAACCAGGGAGGAAATGGACCTTATTTTTCAGTGGGTGCCTCAGCTCACCAGAGCGAGCCCTTAGCGACACCAGGGTAACACCAGGTAGTGTCGGGCAGAAATAGTAACTCCCGTGCAGTGTCGTCCGAAGAGGGGCCCTCGACCAAGGCCGCATGTCAGACATCGAGGGGTCTTGTGCAGCCGACAGCAGTGACTGATAGCATACAGCCTTCTGGAGACGCTAGGCGTGCACTGTGAGTGATTAAATTAGGAGGGGCAGCTTGGACCAGCCCCAGTCTTCTATGATGAGACCCCTCCTACCCCTCTCTGTAATGAAAGAGATGATGTAATGGCAGCGGGAGACATTCATCTTCATACAGACATCCGGGGTGTCCCGAGGGAGGCCATGCGTAGGTCAAACCATATATCACGGGGGGGGGGGGGGGGACATGCAGAGCGATGAGGGAATTGAAATGAAGTGATAGTCTGACAGATTTCGAGACACCCCGCCTCTAAATGTTGGCCGTGGTAATAAGCATTTATTAACATAGCAATAGTGGTGCAAAAGGAACTTTCCTTTGTTTCCCCCAAAATGAGTTTGAGATTACCAGTGAGTTGGGGGGGAGGGGGGGGGGGGAGGGGCTGTGCAGGGAAGAGACAGAGCGTTTGTGTGTGCTCACAGTATGTGATATTTTATTTAACTGCAGCCATTTCCCTTGAAAGCATTAACAGACTACTCTGAAATAAC
Organism: Triturus cristatus; assembly: GCF_964204655.1. Lineage (NCBI taxonomy): Eukaryota > Metazoa > Chordata > Amphibia > Caudata > Salamandridae > Triturus > Triturus cristatus. The sequence continues at coordinate 205,572,093 of NC_140595.1, read as the reverse complement.
GGGATTAAACACATGCTCCTTAAAACCACCGACACTATTGCTTCACTCCAACCTTCCCTCTCTAAAAGGAGAGTGCAACATAGCAGTCATGGAACTCCCATGCCTCTCTGCCCTGCAACCCCTTAATAAGGGACAGTTGTATGTACGTGTATATATATGGAATTTCTATAGCGCGACCCTAGACAAAAGACAGTCGAGCGCTGTACGTGGTTAAGGGAAGATTGAAGACATGGAGTAATAGAAAAGGAAGCTGAGTTGTGGACGGTTAATGCATTGTGTCGTATTATTCTTTAAAGAGGCGAGTCTTTAACTCTTTCCCGAATTGGAGTAGCGCTGAAGCGGTCCTGATGGGTCCTGGAGCGTTGTTCAAGATCCTAGGTGCATAGATGAACAAGCATTGGAAATGCAAAAGGTCTTGCCTTTGTTTAAGTTAAAGCTATCTGCTTTGCTGATGGTATTGTATTTTAGCTATGTCTTATTGAGTGTTTGTATGTGATCTGTTGTGCCTTTATGTTGGTTGAATTGTAATTGTTATGTGTGTAGTAGTTTAACGCACAGCATTAGAAGAGGAACAGTGTTTAAGATTTGGGACAGAGAGTGAGTAGAAGAATAGCATGAGGGTTAATGAAGTATAGTGAGGAGGAGAGTAGCATGAGGCAGAAGAAAGGGGAGTGGGGTGAGTAGTATGAGGGAGAAGGAAGAAAGCGTGGAGGAGATTAGCGTGATTTTGAAGGAAGGAAAGCGTGGAGAGCAGTATGAGGCATAAGGAAGGATAGAGGAGAAGAAGAGTAGTAGGAGGGATATGAAAGGAGTGTGAGAAGTAGAAGAGTCTCCGGAAGTGTTTCATGGCTGCCTGCGGGCTACGGCTCATTGGTTGAGGGAAAACTCATTGCAATTGAACTCTGGAAAGACCGAGGTCCTTTACTGTTCAGTGGGGAAGGTTCCTCCTGTGTTGCCTGGAAATTTCTGGCCCTTAGATACACTGACTGCACTGCGGCCGGTGGAGAAGGTTCGGAACTTGTGCGTTATGTTTAATAACAAACTAACGTTGGAGGCTCAGGTTAACAAAACGGTGGGAAGCTGTTTCGCCATTATTCGAACTCTGCAGAAGATTTTTCCCCTGCTTGCCTTCCCATCCGCGAGCGCTAGTAGTACAAAGTACTATATTAAGCAGATTAGATTACTGCAACGCGCTGCTGCTA